>NC_062285.1:102490590-104990590 GCF_902655055.1 Lutra lutra
CTTGTAAAACTGATATAGTAACTGTGCCTGTGTCTTATCATATTATTTCAACAGTTCTGTATAGTTTTGACATACAACTTTTAGCATATTAGCCAAATTCGGTAAGTGCTTGATGAATGGTAGCTGTTAGCATGAGTCCAGGAAATAGGATCAATATAAATGCCATTTCTTCCCGATGCATGCATGCTCTTCCGCTCTCTTGTAAGATTCTCTTTAGCATACACAGGAACAGTATTATATGTGAGGCTCATGTCAGATTCATGTACAGGTTTTGGTACATGAATATCACCTCCAAACTTGCATCTATTCATTAAAAAATGAGACTAAAGCTTCAGAAGAGCAGGGACTAGCACATAAAAGGTGCTCAGTAAAGACATTCATTCATTTACTTGACACAAAAGTATCTACTATGTTCCAGGTACTATGTGTGCTAGGAATAGATGAGTAGTTTAAAAAAAAAAAAGAAAGAAAGAAAAAAGAAAAGAAAAAAAATGGCAAACTGTCATGAGGAGTTTAATGACAATGACATTTATTCTCTACACCTTTCTTCCTTTTACATTAACCCTCAATTATGTCATCATTTCAGTATTCATCTGCTGGAGAACCCTTGCCTCAGCTGCCACAACCACTTACTTACACAGTACCTTTAAGCTGTCCACTAATTTGGACAATTCCTCCTACAGACCTCCCCCCCTCACCAAAGCATTCATCAAACTCACCCATTAAACCTCCACTCCCCTGCCAGCATCCCACACTTAGTCTGCCACGATTACTTTTATTGCACATACCTAGTAAAACCTAACCTTACAGAAGAAAATCTCACACTAAGGCAGATTAATACTAACCTCAACTGAGGCTTGAACAGCACCCCCACTATCATGGTTCATCTATTTTCCAGCTGTATTCCTAGTCCTGTCAATCCCTTCACCAGCACACTAGATTCCATCCTTGCTGCCTCCTCTGAGACCTACCCTATTAATTCTCCCCTCTTACTCACATGTTTTGTATTTCTCTCTACTGACTTTATCCTGTCAATGTTTGGACATGCTCAAATATCTCCTTTCTCTAATCTCCTTCTTGCCCTATGTCTTTCTTTAGCTATCATATACTTTCTGGTCCTTCAAGGGCACAATTCCTGAAGGAGTCTGCTATCTGAATTGTCTCCAATTCCTTATCTTTCTTACTAAATTTTATTGCTATCAGCTTCTGCCTTTAGTACTGTCCCTAAAACTGATTTCACGAAAGCAAGCAATGACATCTTGACAATGGATAATTTTTCAGCTGTCTTAACTAGCTTGACTTCTGAGCTATATGTAAAACTATAGGTCACTTCCCCTTCCTTCATAAAACCATCTGTTTCATTCTTCTGGGATACAACCCTCCTTTACCAATTCTTTCTCCTTCAGACCCTTAAATGTTGACATTTTTTTAGGATGGTATTCCAACTACTTTTTTCAAGCTTCAATTGTTCCCAAACTTTTTATAACTCACAAGAAGAAATATATTTTAATCAAGTATGTTTGTAAGCATAGGGAGTATCAAATAAAAATTTCACAGATCAGATAAGCTCTGATCTTTTGATTCTATTCTACTTCATTTAAAAAACAATACTGTCTGGGAATCTCTCAACACATTATTGTTTTAAATGTCTTTAATTACTCTGTCTATGCTGATGACTTCCAAATCTACATTTCCAGTGCAGAAGTTTCTACTAAGTCCCAAACTCATAAAGCCAATTTCCTCTTTAACATATCACATAGTAGCTCTAACATACTTCTCATCATGTCTAAATCTCACCATGTCCAAAACTGGAGTTCTCAGCATCTTTCCCCCAAACTTGGTTTTCCTCCATAGTTCCCTATCTTGGTGAACTTTTAAATTAGTTTCCCAAGCAAAATATCCAGAAGTCATTGCTGATTCTTTCTTCACTCTTTCTACTTTCACCTCCATCCAATCAATCACTAATCGCTGACAAATCTTTTTTTTTCTTTCTTTTTTAATTCCCACCACTGTCACTCTCATCCAGGCTGTATACACCTCAAACTGGTAATGAATCTTCTCATATATACTATATTCTTCCAAAATTATAAATGTAATTCTAATCACTCTGTGTTGCTTACTATTTTGGTTATCTATTGCTATACCTTAAACTACCCAAAACTTACTGGTTTAGAACACGAAACGTTCTGCTCCCAATTCTGCAATTTAGGTTAAGTTGTAGGGGGGGCTAATATCTGATTCACAGAGTTATCTGCTAGAACACCCAATACAACTTCCTCACTCATGTATCTGGGATGACTACAACAAGTGGGGGCAAGCCAGTATGGGCTTCCACAGAGCATGGTAGTATCTGGATAGTGAGAGTTCTTACACGGAAGCTGGCTTCCTCTAATATGTGAAAGCAGAAGTTACCAGGTGTTTTTAAGGTCTGGTCTCAAAAGTCCTAGAATGTCACTTCTGTCATATTCTACTGGTCATAGCAGTCACATGGCCATTCTAGAATGAATGGGGGTTAGGGTAGATTAAGAATAAAGTCCATTTCTTGATAGGCAAGTTGCAAGGACACATTTTTTAAAAAGGCATGTAAGATGAAAGACATTATTGCAGTCGTCTTTGAAAATGAAATACACCACAGTCCACCTACTTCACATTCCTTCCACATGTAAAATACACTCATCATCTCCCCCTAACCAAAATGTCATCCTATTATAGCACTGGCTTTAAGGCCAGGATCTAGTTATTTAAGCCACATTCAAGTGCAAATGGTACTCCTCAGGTTTACTTCCTCACATATAGCTCATCAGAGATAGCTCCTCTTAAACCAAAATCCTATCACCTCAAAAGATAACTTATTTGCCCCACTGCAGGAAGCCAGGGATAGGACTGCAATGAAGACTTGAGTTCAAAAGATGCAGAGGATAATGAGTTACACAGAAGGCACAACAGTGCTAGCAATTGTGAAATTTGCTGGGCACACGTCATTAGCAGTTTGAGTAGAACACAGTCATGTTCTTTGCAAATAGTCCTTTGTGGATCTAGACTCTGCCCTCTGGGCTCCTCACTCCATTCTCTGAGTCAGTCTCCCTATTTCTTAAGAAATGGTCCATGTTTGCAACAGTGGAGCTTTCTCAGCCTGCTTCATGCCCACTCAAGACTGGGATTTTCCCCACACACACAAAGGCTCTACTTATTTGAACTACCTCTGTCTTTTTCCATCTAAGCTGGTGGTTCTTCCATTAGCACCATTCTTGTAAAAACTTTGTGAGTTTCTTATGAATTTTATTAGAATAACTTCAGTGAAACAGATGCCACAACCACAAATTTCTTTGAGATAGACCATACACTACCTAGTGCTATGTCATGGTGCTACAGGACAGCAGACTTTAAGAGCCTCAGAAGCTCTTTTGGCTAGCTGAGACTTTCTAAAAGGTACAGTTTTAAGACCCTTTGAAGCCCTTTGTCTAGCTGAAAGAATCCAAGAGACAATGCCTTAAATCCTCCTGAAGTCTCCACATAAAATCGTACAAAAGCACTCTTAATCTGATCCTTACTCTGAGGCCATTTTTTACTAATGGCACCCAAGTATATGAGAAGTATTCAGATAAGCAAAGGGAAGGGAGAGGACATTCCATAATGGAGAACCAGGATAAATAAAAGCATAGCCAAGCTAGGGAACAGGGAAGCAAGCTACCTTGCTGGGTTCATGAGGAGGGGAAACACGAAACACGAAATGAAATTTGAAAGGTACAGTAAAATCAGACAAACTAAGAGTCCTGACTACCAGATTATGCAATATGGATTTTCTGCTCTTGACTATTTGTCCAAACATTACTACATCAGAGACATTTGGAGAGCTTTATAAATACATGGTCTTGCCCTCGAGGGGAAAAAAAAAAGCTCCTAGAGACTTTATAAGGGTGGAATAGAAATCTGTATCTAAGCAAAGCTACCAGGTAATTCTCAGACACAGCCAGACTCAGCAGCCACTGCGTCAGGCAACAGTCAACTGTCAACTTTTTGAAAACGGGAGTGACAGAAATTGAGGCATCTAGTGAACTTTCTGGTTACAAGCTTGAATAATTAAAAGTTGTATTTTCATTTGTAATTTTCTATTTCTCTTTATTCATATTATTTCCCTTGGAGACCTACTTCAGAGGATCTATGTACTCTCTGCCTATATATATCTCTTAAGCCCCATTCCCATTATGATCTCACCTTAACACATAAACAGTAATTTTCTGCTTGGTTGTTTTATTAAGAAAGATGGGCCTGAGGGGAGCCTGGGTGGCTCAGTCGGTTCAACATCCCACTCTTGGTTTTGACTCAGGTCATGACCTCATGGGTCATGGAACTGAGCCCCACATCAGGCTCCTCGTTCAGCAGGGAGTCTGCTTGAAGATTCTCTCCCTCTGCCCCTCGTCCCACTTGCACACATATGCACACTCTTTCTCTAAAATAAATAAATCTTTAAAAAAAGAAAAAGAAAGAAAGATGAGCCTGGTATACTGGAGGGCAAGGTCCTAATAGAATCAGGAGGGTGTGGTACTATGTAACATAGGTCTGAAATGATAAGGACCTGGCTTAAGATGTAACAGTGAGAATGAAAAAAAAAGAGATCAAACCTTAATGCTGTTAACACTTTCAGAAGAGATCACAGAAAATGTTCTCTGCAACCTTAGGGTACACAAAGATTTCTTTAGTTGTGGGCGGGGGGGCATGAGTCATAGGCCAAAAAATGATAAGCTGGGCTTCATCAATATTAAAAAACACCTGCTTTTTGAAATAAATCATTTGTACAATGAAAAGATATGCCAAAACTTGAAGCAAATACAACACACACAGCTAGCAAAGCATGATACTGAAATACACAAAGAACTCTTAAAACTCAATAATACAATAAACATACCAGTTGTTTAAACGGGTAAAAACTCTGAACTTACACTTCAAATATACCAGTGGCCAATGAGTATGTGAAAAGATGTACATTACAAGTTGTAAGAAAAATACAAATTTAACCCACAACGTGATACCACTACATGCTCAATAGAGTGGTTAAATAAAAAAGGTTGAGAATACAGAGCAACTGAAATGCTCATACACTGCTAACAGATATATAAAATGGTACAACAACTTTGGAACTAGTTTGGCCAATTTCTTATAAAACATAAACTTACCACGCTTCATAATTGCACTGTTACATATTACTAAAAAAAAAAAAAAAGAAAGAAAGAAAGAAAGAAAGAAAAGAAAAGAAAAAGAAAAAGAAAAATCTCCACAAAAGCATTCAATACATAATGGGGTTCTATCAAAAGACACGGGAGCCAAAGGTAAAAGTTCAGAAAACTTGAACCTCAAAAAATCCAATTACTAATTCATTGAAACTAAAAACACACACATGCACACATACAAACAAACAAAACAAAAAGAACAAGAACAAAAAACCAAACAAGTTCTGGAATCATATCTAGGTTCAAATTTGAACTCTATCATATGTTAATTGTGTGTATGGGGGCAAGTAAATTACCCTTACCAATTGCTCAATTTCCTCACTTGTGAGACAGGGAGAATGATTCATACACCATAAGGTTCTTGCAAGAATTCCAGTAAGTAATGTGTATAAAAAGTACTTAGAGACGTAAAAAGCATTAAATGTTAGTCATTATTACTGTCAGTAAGTTTTTGGGAGTCTAACTCTTTCCATTCAGAAGCTGATAATACTAAACAAGAGTATTTGAGACATGGTAGACAATTCAAAGAGGTTCATAGGACAGTTGTTCTTTTCCTCCAGCATATCATAATCCTCATCATAATCCTCATATCATCATAATCCTCATCATAATCAAGAATTAATGAATAGCGGGGTGCTGAGTGGCTCAGTCTGTTGACGCTTGGTTTCAGCTCTGGTCATGATCTGGTCATGATCTCAGGATTGTGAGATTCAGCCCTGTGTGGAGCTCCTTACTCAGCGGGGAGTCTGCTTGAGATTCACTCCCTCCGCCCTTCCCTCTTCCCACTCTATATACTCTCTTTCTCCCTTTCTCTAAGATAAATATTTTTAAAAAGTTAATTAATATATTTTAAACAAATTTAACACTTGGAAACTATTATATAAATTTCAGTAGTTAAACCAGAGGGAGATATTTTACATTACACAAAGTCAACAGGCTGACTTTAATAAATAATAAATAAATAAATAGGAACATTCAGTATGTAATTCACTCCACAAATATTAACTTACCCATAATTAATACAGAAACATTTAGGTGCAAATCAAGATATAACTGTCACTGCAACTGCTTTATTTTTGCAAATGAGAGGTTTACATGGGCATCCATCCTGAAGGAATCTTTAAATGAGCCTCTGTAAGATGCTGAAGTACAACAACTGAAGTATCAGCTTTCAACCCAAAAGAATCATTTATTTAAAATAATAATAGTAATAATTGTTATTTATTAAATCAGCTGTCATGAATGGTTATTATTTACCAAGCTATGTTCTAGGCTTTTCATATGTATTAACATTTTAAGCCTTATAATAGTACCTAGTGCTAGGTACTACTGTCATCTGCATTTTACCAATAATTGAAATACAATGAGTATATTAAAAGGTATGAAGTTCTTTATCATATTAAAAAAACCCTTAGGGGCGCCTGGGTGGCTCAGTGGGTTAAAGCCTCTGCCTTCAGCTCAGGTCACAATCTCAGGGTCCTGGGATCGAGCCCCGCATCGGGTTCTCTGCTCAGCAGGGAACATGCTTCCCTCTCTCTCTCTGCCTGCTTCTCTGCCTACTTGAGATCTCTGTCAAAAAAAAAAAAAATCTTTTAAAAAAACAAACCAAACCTTAAGTGCCAAAAAAATTTACGTGTCACCACTGGAAACAAACTTTACATCATCTCTTTAATTTAAAAACAGGTTCTCTGGAAGAAACAACTGTTTATCTTGCCTTTCCTATAGGAACTATATTTCAATGTTTACCAAGCAACTCTATGACAATTATCACTTCTTTATAGGAAAATTTTAGTAACAAATGTAAAAAGAATGACAAAATTAGAAAATCACCATTTTCAACTCCTAATATTTTAACTGATTGAATGGTCATCAAAGGGTGCTTACACATTTAAGGAAAAAGCTGATGGGGAAAAAGACTACTTACCAGGTGCCAACTGATCTATTTTACTTTAGTGTGAGAAGGGAACAAAGCATGTAATTTTCAATGAAGAGGAAAAGGCTCTTACCACCTGAATCTACTGATTAATCTTAAGTCACTAACAGTCAGACAATCAAACATGAGGCGAATTCTCATGTAATATGGCATTCATTCCCCCACAATACACATCTCCTACAAAATAATGTCCCCACAAATATTCAATCTGAATGTAATCAATGTTGCATTTAACTTTCAGTTTACAGAATATATAGAAGATAGGAAAACAAATGAAATAATCCTGCAATAAGGTGATCCAATGTAAAAAGTCAAACATCCCATAGGAACACTGATCCAATTAAAAAAAAAAAGTCAATAACAACAAGAAAAAATAAAAGTAAACAAGGAGACTCTTTGGGATTAAAGGAAATACAATGACATAACAACCAAACACAATCTATGAGCCTTTTTTGGATCAGCCTACTGTGTAATAAGCCTACTGTTAAAAGATGTAAGAACTGAGGAAATCTGAGTATAGACTAGGTATCAGCCTATATTAAGTAATTATCATTAATTCTGTTAAATAGAGGCTTTAATGGTTATGTAAGAAAAAGTTTCTTAACTGCATTACATATTTTGGGGTGCAACATCATGAGGTCTGTAACTTATTCTAAATATTCTAGCCTTACCCTCAAATAAATGAAACAAATATGAAAAAAAAGTTAATAATTTCTTAAATCTACCTAATGGTATATTAGTGTTCCTGTACTATTCTCTCAAATTCCGTTCGCCTGAAAATGTTCATAATAAGTATAAATGAGGGTAGTTTTAATTATTAGTAACTAACCTTTTTCTTGCTTCATTAAGTCCGAAATTAAAGAATTCTTCTAAATATTTTAGTACACAGATAAATGAATTAGATGAAACTATTACAGTCACAACTGTGGTGCAGAGAATGGAAAAACCACATAAGCTATATCCTTTAATGAAGGTTATTTATACCAGTGTGTACCATATATCCACTTTCAAGCTTCAAAAAGCATTTTGGCAACAAAAATGCTAACTTTCCAAAATATATTCAACAACTACTTCATAAACATTAACATTAACATAGTCATTATTTTTGTTTTTATATAAAGTTTTTCCAGTTCCAACAATGGTAAATAAAAATTTTCCAACAACCACTTGACTAGGAAAACATTTTCCACTGAAATAAAGTAGAAAGTGATCATGTAACTTACTATTTACCAATTAATATTCATCTAAAAAGAAGTAACTAAAACCTACTTTCAAAGAATAATTCAAAAAGTCACAACACCACTGGGACACCCGGGTGGCTCAGTCAGTTAAAAGGCTGCCTTCAGCTCACATCATGATCCTAGGGTCCTGGGATCGAGCCTCACGTTGGGCTCCCTGCTCTAGGGAAGTCTGCTTCTCCCTCTTCCTCTGCCTCTCCCCACAGCTTGTGTGCATGCGCGCTCTCTCTCAAATAAATAAAATCTTTAAAAAATAATATAAAGTCACGACACCAAAACCTGACTAATTACACAGAGATATTGTGATAGTTAAGACTCCAAATTAAATTTTTTAAAGTATTGGGTGTATTTTATTTTTATAGTATTTTATATTTATATTTATATTTTATAAAGTATTTTAAAGTGGAGCCTGCTTGGGACTCTTTTTGCCCTCTCTCTCCCTCACCCTCTGCTCCTCCCCACCCCTTGCAATGCTCTCTCTCTTAAATAAAATCTTTTTTTTTTTTTTAAGATTTTTTATTTATTTATTTGACAGAGAGAAATCACAAGTAGGCAGAGAGGCAGGCAGAGAGAGAGGAGGAAGCAGGCTCCCTGCTGAGCAGAGAGCCCAATGTGGGGCTCGATCCCAGGACTCTGGGATCATGACCTGAGCTGAAGGCAGCGGCTTAACCCACTGAGCCACCCAGGCGCCCCTTAAATAAAATCTTTAAGAAAAAAAATTCCAATGGCACTTTTTCACAGAAAGAGAACAAAACATTCTAAAATTTGTATGGAACCATATAAGACCCTGAATAATCAAAATATCTGGAAAAAGAAGAGCAAAGCTGAAGGCATCTTGCTCGCTGGTTTCAAACTATAAAACAGCTATGGTAATCAAAATGGCATGGTATTGGCATAAAAACAGACACATCAGTGTTTATTAGCTTTCAAACACCAAATTTAAGTGCTCAGTTTTAAAAGCAGAAGTCTTTCCACCATGGCTATTATAGTACAAGAGTTCAAAGCATTTGATTAAACTTTAGTAAGAAGCAGAATTCAATATACAAAATTTATCAATTATGAATTAGGAAGTGAGATCCATAATCCCTGGGAGTCCCCAGACTCTTTTAGAGAGTCTGCAAGGTCAAAACTGTTCCATAATACATATTCACTGTGTTGACATTTGTACTGATGGTACAAAAGCAATGTTGGGTAAAACCGCTGGCACCTTAACACATATCAAGGCAGAAGCACCCAACTGTAGTAGTCACTTACTTCTTCACTGCCATTCACTTAAAGTAAAAGGCCCTTTTCACTTATAGATGTTCTGATGAAACACTAAATATTATTAATCTTAAATCTTGAGGACATATGGTTTTAATACTCTGTATGACAAGGGAAATATGCATAAAGCTCATCTTTGTATTGTATTTTAAAATGTGTCACCACTTGATATGCATAATTCAGTAAGCAACTACTTCCCAAATGATTAATGCATGATGTTAAAAAATCATGCATGAGTAAAAAGCCATTCAAAGTTCAAGACAGATCAATGGACTTTATGAAAGTATGAAAAGATTATTGATATGTTTCAGATTCCATCTTGCAACCAGTATTTAAAAAACTACCACTTGTCAAATTTTGGTGTAGTATCAAAAAAGACTATGTGCAATTATGTATCAAGTATTCATATACTTCAATCAAATCATCACATCCTAACAGATGAACTGCACAAGCAGATATGAAAATGCAGGTCTCTTTTCTTTAGATAGATATTAAAGAGATTTGCAAAAATTATATGACAGTAATTCTCAACCAAAGATAATTTGGGACATGTGGCAAAGTCTACAGCTATTTCTGGTTGTATACAACTGGGGAAAATGCTATTATCATCTAGTGGGTAGAGGCCAAAGAAGCTGCTAAGTATCCCACAAGACACATGAAAGCCCCCCACAACAAAGAATTATCCAGCCCAAAATGTCAAAAGTGCCAAATTTGAGCAATTTTTTTCTTTTGAGGAAAAGGGAAGGAGGAACATAGCTGTTTTTTAATAAAAATGTTATTCATATTAACCTGTAATGGGTTTATTATAATTTCAAATGAATCAAAACATTTTTAAAATTTCTTCATTCTAATTTACAATAAATATCAATAGGTTAACCCATGTAAAAGTTCTTTGAGATCTTCAATAACTTTTAACATTGTAAAGCGGTCTTGAGAAAACAAAGTTTGAGAGTCACTCAATTAGACAAAAAGTATAACTTAACCAAGTACACCAGAGAATAGAAGAGGAATTAAAAGGACTTTAAAGGAAAATAAACTCATTTCAAGAGTATAATGGAGGGGCGCCTGGGTGGCTCAGTGGATTAAAGCCTCTGCTTTCAGCTCAGGTCATGATCCCAGGGTCCTGGGATCGAGCCCCGCATCAGGCTCTCTGCTCAGCAGGGAGCCTGCTTCCTCCTCTCTCTTCTCTCTCTGCCTGCCTCTCTGCCTACTTGTGATCTCTGTCTGTCAAATAAATAAATAAAATCTTTAAAAAAAAAAAAAAAAAAGAGTATAATGGATGACCAAAACAAATAAAAAGAACACCATAAAACCAAAACAAGAAAAAAGTTATGGTAGACCTAAAATGTCATTCTCCCCTTAAAACAACAACAAAATTAAAAGCACAATTTCTTACCCTGACTATGAGGGCTTGCTGGACTAAAAGATGGCTGATACAAATCTTTGGTTGGCGTTGGATAAGCTTCTTTCCCTTGGCGCTGATTCATCTTTGCTGGTGTCAGAAGTTGAGATTCGTCACTATTTGCTACCACAGCTCAAGGAAAGAAGAAAAAAGAATTAGTACTTCTGTTATAATTTACAAAATGGCATACTTAATAACAGGGACTAGAACTAAGACTGAAACAGCCTCAATGGTTACATTCATTTTACCAATTCCATACTTTAATTTGCTTAATTGCTTTGTTCTTTTAATTGTAGTTTGCCATCAATCCAAGAGAAATTGATAGGTATGCAAGAGTCAAATTACACAAAATATAGACATTATAAAAATGAAAATACATAGTCAACTGATGATGAAAGGTACTCCCAGATTACTATGGACTTTTCATTGTTCTATTAACTCTTTATGTTTGCCAATAAAGCAATAAACAAGGAACACATTTCATAAAAGAAATACAAATGGTCAAGAAACACATGAAGAGAGTCAACCTTCATTAGTAATTAGAAAAAATGCAAATTAACAGCAGAATAAAATATTTACATTCACTAGAATTTCTATTCTAATTTCTAATTTTCCTGAAAAGTAGGTATAATTTCTGTTTTAGAGATAGAAAAACTTGAGGTTCTTTCAGAGACTGTCTTGCCTAAGACTAAGTAATAGAGATAGGATGTCCAACTCAGCATTTGCTTCCAAAGTCTAATCTCTTAAAAGTTCACTGCCCCAATAATCAATTTAAATAGTGTTTAAGGCTGTTATTCACCTATCTGGCCAAGCTACTAATAAAGATAAACAATGCCCAGATGCAGAGAGGACAGAAAAGAGAAACATACTCAATGAATGAATAGAGTAAATTGTGACCAAATCCACAGTACCCTAAGGTCTCCATGTCCTTTCATTTTACATTTCTGTGCTTTCTGCCTACAAAAACTTTAGGTTTATCTTGAGGGAGAATGATTCTGTCTTCACTACAGATTTAATTTTTAACTTAACCAGAATTTCATATTCACATTTTTATCACCATATCTTCTAAATCAATTGCTTTAAATTCAAATCATTTAAAAATTATATTTTAGGGACGCCTGGGTGGCTCAGTTGGTTAAGCAGCTGCCTTTGGCTCAGGTCACGATCCCAGCGTCCTGGGATCGAGTCCCACATCGGGCTCCTTGTTCTGTGGGGAGCCTGCTTCTCCCTCTGCCTCTGCCTGTGCTCACTCTCTCTCACTTTCTGACAAATAAATAAATAAAATCTTTAAAAAAAATTATATTTTAGCCCTATAAATTTCAGTGTAAAAATTCAAAAAAACCTCCCCTTAATACCCAAGAATCCTTTTATTTATCCCCTCTTCCACAACTACCACCCTGTTCTGAACTACCGTTGCTTTCCCACTGGATCACAGCAACAGATTTTTACTTAGTCTCCAAACTTACTGTCTTGCTCCTTGCTTGTGTAGAACTCATTCTCTACATAGAAGCCTGAACAATCTTTGTAAATCATCAATCAGATCTGCACCATGCAGAAATTTCCTCAATGGCTTTCCTCTATACTTGGAATAAATTCATGGCGTAAGAACTCAGAAGTGGCTGCCCTCCCTCCCCACCGTTACCTTTTCAATCTCATTCTTTACTACACTCCTCTTTAGTTACTTGGCTCTAGCTATAATGGCCTTGGTATTCTTCAAAACATGGCATTTTGCCCCAGTCTCTGGGCCTTTAACTCTCTGGTTCCCTCTACCTGGAAAACTCCGACCCCAGACTTTCACACTATTGACCCCGCTCATCATTTGTTATCTGTGTTCAAATGTTATCTCTTCAGAAAAGCTCTTCATGGTACTTGTGATAGTAAGTTCCCAATACAACTTGTAAATTTTTTTTTGGTTATTGTTCACTCTGCCACAATTATATCTATCACTTCATTGAACATGATTTTCATTGTAGCTCTTATCACTGTCTGAAATTTACCATTTGTTTGTTTATTGTCTACCTTCTCGATTAGACCATAAGCTCCATAAGCGCCATAAGAAGGGAGTTTTGTCTGCTTTATACTTGCACAAATCCTCAATCCCGGTATGGTTCTGGCATAGTGAAGGTGCTCAATAGAATCTTGCCAAAGGAACCCATCAACAAACTTTATATTTTTATAAAACTTCATTATCATAAAGTAAATAGCAGCTCCTTTGGTTACTAAACTCAAGATCCATTTAATTCAAAAAATCCTTAGTGAAATTAAAAATGTATGGTACTGGGGTGCCCGGGTGTCTCAGTGGGTTAAAGCCTCTGCCTTCGGCTCAGGTCATGATCCCGGGGTCCTGGGATCAAGCCCCGCATCAGGCTCTCTGCTCAGTGGAGAGCCTGCTTCCCCCTCTCTCTCTGCCTACTGGTAATCTCTGTCTGTCAAAAAAAAAAAAAAAAAAAAAGTATGGTACTGATGTAGGAAGAGACAATCTGACCTAAAGAACATAACAGAGAGGTCTCATAATCAAACCCATGCATATTTTGAGCCTAGACATACAAAAGAAGTAGGGAACAAAAAAGACTACTCCATTAATGATACTAGGAAAACTGAGTATTGGAAAATTAGGTCCTACCCTCATACCATGCACAAAGAATAGTTTTACAAAAATTAAAGACATAAATATAAAAAGCAAAACCTAAAACCTTTTAGGAGAAAATATAAAAAGAGTATCTTCATAAACTTGGTAGGGAATGACTCCCTGAAAAAGACACAACAAAGCATTATCCAAAAAACAAAGAACTGATAAATTCTACTATATTAAGATTTTAATCAAAAGGTACCATAAAAAGTTAAGAAGAAAAACAGGATATTTGCAACATATACAATTAACAAAGGGTTGGTATCCAGAATGTTAAAATAATAATAATAACCCTATAAATCAATTGGGAAAAGACCAACAATTCAATAGGAAAATTTAGGGATATATCAAAAAGCATAAAGAACCTAGGAATACATTTAACCAAGGAAATTAAAAACCTATACACTAAAAACTATAAGACAGTGATAGAAGAAATTGAAGACACAAATAAATGGAAAGACAGTCTATGCTCATGGACTGGAATAATTAATAGTTAAAATGTCCATACTAGGTGCCCGGCTAGCTCAGTCGGTAGAGCATGAGACTCTTAAAATATCCATATTACCTAAAGCAACCCAGATTCAATGCCACCCCTACCAAAATACCAATGGCAGGGTGCCTAGATGGCTCAGTCCGTTAAGTGTTCAACTCCTGATTTCAGCTCAGGTCATGAGATCGAGCCCCACATCAGGCTCCACGCTGAGCCTGGGATTCTTTCCCCATTCCTTTTCCCTCCTCCTCTACCTCCTGTAGCTTATGTGTGCTCTCTCTCTCTAAAGTAAAGAAATAAAATCTTTAAAAAATTTTTTTTTAATTCCAGTGCATTTTTCATAGAAATAAAACAAAAAATTCTAAAATTTGTATGGAGCCTCAAAAGACCCTGAATAATGAAAATAATCTTGAAACAGAAGAACAAAGCTGAAAGCATCATGCTCCCTGCTTTCAAACTATAAAAGAGAGCTAAGCAAAACAATAATCAAAGTAATCAAAACGGTATGGTACTAGCATAAAAACAAGACACAATAGATCAGAGGGCCCCAAAATACACTTATGCATATATGGTCAAATTAATTTATGACAAAGGAGCCAAGAATACATAATGAAGAAAAGGGCAGTCTCTTCAATAAGTAGTACTAAGGAAAATGGACAGCCATATACAAGAGTGAAACTGGACCACTACCTAACATCATATTCAAAAATTAATCAAAATGGATCAAAGACTTCAATGTAAGACCTGAAGCCCTAAAACACCTAAAAGAAAACACAGGTGGGGCATCTAGATGTCTCAGTGGGTTGAGCCTCTGCCTTCGGCTCAGGTCATAATCTTAAAGTCCTAGGATCGAGTCCCGCATCGGGCTCTCTGCTCAGCAGGGAGCCTGCTTCCCCCTCTCTCTCTGCCTGCCTCTCTGCCTATTTGTGATCTCTCTGTGTCAAATAAATAAATAAAATCTTTAAGGAAAAAAAAAAAAAAGAAAACACAGGCAATAAGCTCCTTGACATTAGATTTGGTGATGGATTTTTGGATCTGACACCAAAAGCAGAGGCAACGAAAGCAAAAATAAACAACAGGACCCCATCAAACTAAAAAGCTTCTATACCACAAAAGCAGCCATCAACAAAACGAAAACGAATCCTACTGAATGGGAGAAAATACTTGGAAGTCATGTATCTCATAAGGGGTTAATGTCCAAAATACATCAAGAACTTATACAACTCATCAGCAAAAACCAATTTGACTTAAAAATGGGCAGAAGGTCTGAATAAACACTTTTCCAGAGAAATAATGGCCAACAGGTACATGAAAAGATGCTAAACATCACTAATCATCAGGGAAATGCAAATCAAAACCATAATGAGCTATATTCTCACACCTATCAGAATGGCTATTATCCAAAAGAAATATCAAGTGTTGGCAAGGATATGGAGAAACCTGACTGCCTGTGCACAGTTGCTGGGTATGTAAATTGTTGTAGTCACTATGGAAAACAGTATGGAAGGTCCTCAAGAAGTTAATAATAGAAACTATCATACAATCTAGCAATTCAGCTTCCATATAATTTTCTGAAGAAAATGAAGACAGAGGGGCACCTGGGTGGCTCAGTGGGTTAAGGCCTCTGCCTTCTGCTCAGGTCATGATCCCAGGGTCCTGGGATCGAGCCCCACGTCGGGCTCTCTGCTCAGCGGGGAGCCTGCTCCCCCCCGCCCCGCCTGCCTCTCTGCCTACTTGTGATCTCTGTCAAATAAATAAATAAAATCTTTTAAAAAATTAACAAAAAGAAAAAAAAAAGAAAATGAAGACAGAAATTTGAAAAGATAAATGTACCCCTATGTTCACCATAGCATGGTATTATTTACCATAACCAAGACATGGAAACAACCAACGTGCCAATGACAAATGAATGGACTACTACTCAGCCATAAAGAAGAATGAAATTTTGCCATTCATAATGTGGATGGACCTTGAGAGAACTACGCTAAAAAAAATAAGTCTGACAGAGAAAGACAAATATGGTATGATCCAAATTCAAAAACCAAGTTCCAGGGCGCCTGGGTGGCTCAGTGGGTTAAAGCCTCTGCCTTCGGCTCAGGTCATGATCTCAGGGTCCTGGGATCGAGCCCCACTCAGCCGGGAGCCTGCTTCCCCCTTTCTCTCTGCCTGCTTCTCTGCCTGCTTGTGATCTCTGTCAAATAAATAAATAAATAAAATCTTAAAAAACAAAACAAAACCAAGTTCCTAGATCAGATACAAACAGGAGGGTAGTGAGCGGGCAAAATGGGTGAAGGGAATCAAAGGGTACAGACTTTCAGTTACAGAATAAGTCATGTGAATGAAATGTACAGCATGATGATTATAGCTAGTTAATGCTATACTACATATTTGAAAGTTGCTTAGAGAATAAATCTTAAAAGTTCTCATTATAAGAAAATAAAATCTGTAACTATGTATGGTGATGGATGTTAACTAGACTTACTGTGGTGACCATTTTGCAAAATATACAAATACTGAATCATCACTATATACCTGAAACTAATATAAATATGCCAACTGTATCTCAACACAAAAAAGATTTTTAATTAAAGAAAAAGGAAAATGGGGGGGTGGACACGAACAGTGAGTTCATGAAAGAAGAAATGTAAATGGCCAATAAATAAACACAAAGATGTTCATCCTCTTCGGTAACCAGAAAAAGACAAACTAAGATCACAATGAGGTAAATATTTTAAATTCAGTAAAATTGACAAAAATTAGTAAGTCTGATAACACCAAATGCTGATAGGGATGGGAATCAATGAGACATTTTAAGCACTGCTGCTGGAGAATAAACTGATACAAGCATATTGGAGAACAATATGGAACTACCCTATAAAATTGAATTTCAGCATACCTTATGGGTCCAACAATTCCACTTTTAGGTTTATGACACACAGCATTTTATCACTCATAAAATTAACCAAGCAAAACTTAGTGATACTTTCGGAATTCAAAAATATCAAAAAATACATTTTTTTAAAAAGCAAATGATAAAACATAAAATCTAGTCATCACTTCTTGGGGGCAAGCAACAGGGACAGAGGAGAGAAGGAGCACATGGTTGAATATGAGGGATTTTAAAGATTCATGTTCTTGAGTGGTAGGTTCAACACATACTCACTGGATGAGTCATCAGTACATTTTAGGCTAAACTAAAACACATTATGAGAAAACAACTAATAGAATTAAAGTATGTTTCAGTATTCATTCAGTAACAGGTATCTGAAGAAAATAGTTTGAGAAGTGCAAATTTAGTTGCATCTATCTCTAATTTCTTACTAGTTGAGGTATTACTATTTATGATTTTAAGAATGTTGAAGTGAGAGTGTAAAGTAATAGCAATATAGAGAGTATACTGTATATTTAGAAAAAATTTATGATTTTTTCCCTATTTATTCTCTTACCCCATTTGCAAACATTAACAACTATGCAGACGATAGGATTTGCAAAATATAAAAAATCACTTTGATGTCCTACATCATTTGTACAATCTTAGACTATTTGAATGTAAGCTCAAGAAGGGCATCCACTTTGTTTTCATTTGTACCCCTTGGCCTAAAACTGACAATAAATACTTGCTAAATGACGAGGTAGACATTTGACAAATGAATCACTCACTGCATGATTCCAGAATACTTTTCTGACACAATTCCCTTACTTACTCAAGATAGCATAATAGTGCCCTCTTCTGGTTCTACTTTATAGTGGAAATAAAGTAACCTATTTTGCTATTCATGTTGCATTATTATCTTAAGTATAGTAGAAACCAGCAATGCTGGAATAATTAATAGTAACATAATGTACCAGCTGTAACTTCTAAGAAGAACATGATTCTATAATTACCATCTTTACTTTATTAAGTCAACTCATCAATACAAAAATCTGAAGAATTTTTTTTAAGCTTCATAGTCTGGTGTTTGCACTTAATCTAAGGAAGCTCAGATAAAGTTAAGTAATTAAAGTCATAAGTATTCTCTATGTAAACCATAAGACTCCCCCTACAGACGGTGTACCTTTTCTCAAACACTTAAAGAATCTAAGTATGTTTGCATATATTATAGTTTTTTTCATTCAATACGGATCCTAATATTAATGAAATTACTTTTCACTCTAAAAGTGAATGTGATCTCCAGTAAATATACAGTTTCAACCTTCTAATAGTTGACAGAGTATAATATAAACTCATCTCTAATATATATTATATAGTCTGGTTTGCGTATGCAGAAAATATGTAATCACAATAAATGTCTTCTATTCCAAGTGGTAAGTAAAGATCCCCATTTATAAAATCCAATTCCTAAAACAGAACCATTTTGACTTGTATTAAAAATTCAATTCTATTTTTCAGTTCAGCACTGCCAATCAGCTCACCTAAGCCAACATTTAAATATATGAGGTAACTAAAGTAATTGGAAGATCCACTCAGGTATCAAGTAAGGCTGCCAAGAAAACATAAAAATATTTTGATATCTATATACTTTTTTCAACTTTTAAAATTTCTACTATACTAAGGGCACCTGGGTGGCTCAGTGGGTTAAGCCTCTGCCTTCAGCTCAGGTCATGATCCTGGGGTGCTGGGATCGAGCCCTACGTTGGGCTCTCTGTTAGCAGGAAGCCTGCTTTCCCCTCCCTGCTGTCTGCGTCTCTGCCTATTTGTGATCTCTGTCTGTCAAATAAATAAATAAAATCTTAAAAAACTTTTTTTCTACTATTCTAAAAATGCTAGTTATAAAATAAACAATATATTTAAAATACTATGAATTGTTGTAATTATGAATTTTTAAAAGGATTTTTGAAAAAGATTTTATTTTTACTTTTAAGTAATATCTACACTTGGGATGCCCGGTGGCTCAGTTGGTTAAGCGTCTGCCTTCAGCTCAGGTCATGAACCCAGGGTGCTGGGATTCAGTCCCACACTGGGCTCCTTGCTCAGCAGGGAATCTGCTTCTCCCTCTGCCTGCCACTCCCCTTGCTTGGGTGCACTCACTCTCTCTCTCTCTCAAATAAATAAAATCTTAAATAATAATAATAATAAAATTTTTAAAAAATAATCTCTACACCCAACATGGGGCTTGAACTTACAACCCCAAAATCAAGATTGGCATGCTCTATGGACTGAGCCAGGTAGGTGCCACTGTAAAAAGGAATTTTAACATATTAGTTTAAATAGTCTCTTTTTAGAAAAAAATTACATACATACTACAATCAGTATTGGAGACAAACAGCAACCAATCCATACCAAAGAATTTTACAACTAGAAAAATGGTTGCTGTTACCCTGCTCAGTCTCCTTCTTTAGCCAATGGGGGAAAAAATGAGCCCCAGAGCAGTGAACTGACTTGCAATTGTCAGGTAACTGTTTAGGACTAAATACTAAAACTTTCTAAATCAATATAATTTCTACATTGCCATTCAATAAAGTTTAAATCTGGGGCGCCTGGGTGGCTCAGTGGGTTAATGCCGCTGCCTTCGGCTCAGGTCATGATCCCAGGGTTCTGGGATCGAGCCCCGCATCGGGCTCTCTGCTCAGCAGGGAGCCTGCTTCCTCCTCTCTCTCTGCCTGCCTCTGCCTACTTGTGATCTCTGTCTGTCAAATAAATAAATAAAATATTAAAATAAATAAATAAATAAATAAAGTTTAAATCTTTTTTTTTTTAGATTTTATTTATTTGACAGAGAGATCACAAGCAGGCAGAGAGACAGGCAGAGAGAGAGGGGAAGCAGGCTCCCTGCTGAGCAGAGAGCCCGATGCGGGCTCGATCCCAGGACCCTGAGATCATGACCTGAGTTGAAGGTAGAGGCTTAACCTACTGAGCCACGCAGATGCCCCAAAGTTTAAATCTTTATCTGATTTATGACACAGTAATATTTTAATTATGTGGTCAGATCTGAATTCAGCAAACTGATGGTTTCATTGTGATGTTTTAAAACCAGGAAAGAACACACTGGGCTAGTACCCAACTCTAATCCCTTGATCCTTTAAGTTCTTAGCTTCAGGCTCTGTATCTACAAAGTTAATGCTTTATTAGATGATATCTGAGGTTCCTTTCACCTCAGTAATTCTGTGATTTTCCAATACAAAAGTTGCCTCTGTTATAATGCTCTGAAATTATCTATTAATGGGGGTATAACTCCCCTGCTAGACTATCATGATCCTTTAGGGCAGGGCACATGTTTTACTCATCATATATCCCTCCACATAGGTAGCACAGTGGTCAAAAAACCTTTTTTTCAGACATAAATTTAATGTGTATATTTTCTAAATCCCTTAGATGAAACATGTTTCACTTATGAAATCCCCAAAGTACAAATAAATGTATTTCATAACCAAATTATCTATTATGTAAAGATTATGAAAAAACAAAAGTTTTCATTTTCAAATGGTAGTGAATTTCTTGTTCCATATCCAGTCTCCAAGAAGTCTAGTCTATGCTTTATGATGATTGTACAAAGGAATACTATGAAAAAGAGTTCCTGAATTATGAATTAGATAATTAGCTAAGTAAATAATCCATCTTTAGACAATCAAGTAGTAAATATACAAACTATCAATCTCAGATGGGCACTGACAGCTTTTCAGTGCCTAGAAAGAAAAGTAGATGACTTAATAATCAAAAGAGAAATATTGTATGCCTTTTATAAGTACATAGCAAAATATGTCTCCAAATATGCCATTCAAACTTTGGCTACTTACTTGAGGGCCCAAGGACATCTTTGCTATCACCAAGAAGCTTTAAATGCAGGGTAATTGAGCAGCAAACAAATACAATCCAAACCAGGAAGAAGCAAAATGCATCAGGATTGAAGCAGCAGTGAAACAAAAGGACAAGGAAAATAAGCATTAGTTTATAAGTAGAAAGCACATGCACATCAATCCTAATAATCATAATTCACAAGGAATTTCCTTTGCCACACATAAAAAGAAGTTGGCTTAAGCATTATCAAATATTTGTTTAAATTTTGGAAAACAAAGATGGAAAGACAAAAATGAAATCAACTAAGTATTTTGTTTTAAAAATTATTCAAATCAAAATTACTTTCAATTTTAACTCAAGATGTAGGTTAGGAGTGGTACAATTATTTAGAAATGTAAGGGAAAGCCCAAAGTTGCTCATTCTTTATATTTAAATGGTTTTAAAATCTATAGCACCCATGCACTGTTAAATATTAGTTCTGCATGCCATGAAAGCACCAACTCTACATAGAAATTCAGCCTGTTTCTTCTATAAAAAGAAAGGAACATTTACCGAGTGCTTATTATATGCCAAGCATTGTGCAAAGAGCTTTTACAAAAACATCAATAAAGTAGAACAAATTTTTTCTCAAATGGCCAAAAAAACAGAGGAATATTGATTAGAATGATAAATTGATAAATTTTATTGTCAGACAAACTTTCTTAGGAGCCACTAAATAGGAACTATTAGCACATGGACCTACTGATCTTTAGGAAGTAAGAAGACCCAATTCTGAAATGAGTAACTTGCAATTAACTAAAAGAAACAGTAAAAGACTACTGACCTTTTGTCTAGAAACTATTTTAACATAGAACATTATGCTAAATGTTGCCTATGGAGATTATGCTAAATGTTGCCTATGGACAAGTGTTTTGGTCTCCTTTGGTAGAAATAGAGTCCTTAGCTTTCCTTCATCTCAAATACCAAGTATAGTAACATCAAAACTAAAGTTACAACAAAAATAAAAAAAATTCCCACTGATTACATTATTGCTTGCTTTTATTTAAAGAAAATGAAGGAATCAATTATCTGTGACCAAAAAGAAAGGTAGCAGTTGTTTGCTTTGCCTCTTTCAGAAAAATCTTGGACCTGCTGCTTCCCTAAAGCTCAAAATTGTGTTTTAACTCCTTTAAAGATATTTACTCTAGTCATTTTTCTGCAGTTGCCCATTCTTCTACAAACTGATTTCAACTTCACAGATAAACTAAAAAAATAAATCTATAATGACAATGAACTAATTGTGCTCAAGTCCCTGTTACTTATGGCCATGTTACCACAACTAGCAAACATGTGGTAAAAGATTAAAGTATTTTTGGCAGGAGAGCTCTACAAAGGCTCCAGTGATCCCCAGGTCTTTGTGTATAATCCCCTCTCTTAAGAGAGTATTTTGGACTCAAACACTTCTAATGAACAGAATATGGCAGAAGTGAATGGATGTCATTTCCAAGATTACACAGTAAAATGACCATGACCTCCATCTTATTTATAGTCTCTCGATCTCCTTGGGGAAAGCCAACTGCAGAGTCAGGAGGCAGCCTTGTAGGTAGGCCCATGAGGTGAAGGAATGATGTCTGTCAACAACTGACTACTTGAGTTTGTAAATAAATCTCCTGCCTTGACCCTCCTTGTCCTCCATCCACCCGGTCCAGCTTTCAGGTGAAACTGCAGCACACAGCCTCCCCAGTAGCTTGACTGCAACCATTTGAGAGATTATTGAGTCAGAGACACCTAGTAAACTGCTTTTGGATTCCTGACCCACAGAAATTATAAAATAACAAGTACTGTTGTTTTATGCCACTTAATTTTTGGATAATTTGCTATATATCAATAAATAACTAATATGATAACAGAAAGAAGGAAAATGACTTGACAGGTATTTCATAGACAGTCTCTAAAAATACCTTTTTGTATTGATATGAATAATTACTAATTTCCCTAGATTTACCATTAAATATGAATTTCTTGAAGGAGAACAACGGTTCTAACCATATATGCACAGCTGGGACTATTTAATTTCACAAGACCAGTCATTTCTGAAGGTTTTTTAGTTGGTCTTCTATTTAGGATAAACGATTAAGTTCACTTTCATCGTACATATTTTCAAATTCTGTTAATTAACAGCATTATATCAACTTCTTTGCAGCTGTACTCCTTGCCTGTTTGCGCCCAGAAAATAATCTCTAGCATACAGCTACAAATTCTGGTATTTGTTTCAAATTATGCTTTCAACATAACTTCAAGCATGTTTGTCATAGAAATCTGATTCTATTAATCTATCTTTTTTTCATATTGAGACACTGAGGAATCAAAATAAACACTGTCTATTCCTATCACTGATGGCCCCAACCAAGTATTTATGAGTACCTATTATATAGACAGGTATTTCAGGCACCAAGGGATATAGCAGTGAACAAAAAAGACAAAAAGTTTGCCCTTTGTGGTAGTTATGTTCTAGTGGGAGAGATGTACAATAACATACTAAACAAGTAAAAATGTGTTTCATATTATATAGTATAAAAACTAAGGAAAAGATAAGCAGAGAACAAGGACACATAAAGTGTTAAGGAAGAGGGAGTTATAATTTAAGATTAGGTAGCCTAAGAAGACTTCACTACAGAATTGATTGAATAAAATGAGGGAGTTTATCATAACGACATGAAGGGGAAGAGTATTCTAGGCAGAGAGAGGAACAAGTGTAGAGTTGAGGAGTGGGATGGGAGCAAGTCTGGAAGGCTTGGAGCATAGTAAAAAGTCCAGAGAGGCAGGAATACAAGGAGGAGAGTAGTAGGAAATGAAGTCAAAGAAGTAAGGGGGTGCCAGATCATGTAGGACCTAGTCAGGACTTGGCTTTATTCTGAATGAGATAGGAAGCCACTGGATTTCTGAGAAAAGGAGTGACATAATCTTATTATGTTTTAACAGGATTGTTCTGGCTGCTATGTTGAGAATGGACTAGAGGGACAGGAGTATAATCAGTTAGGAAGTTACTGTAATACTCTAGGGGAGAGTTGAAGGGAAACTTGGACCAGGTGGTAGCAGTAAGGGTGAGAGGAAGTAGGTAAGTTCTAAATATATTTTGAAAGTAAAGCCAACAGGATTTCCAAACAGAACAAGTATGAAGTTTTGCTGTTGTTGTTGTTGTTGTATTTTTTTTTTAAAGGATAAATGATAGAAGAGTTGCAGTCTGAGTACCTGGAAGAATGGAACTCTCACTGTCTAAGATGGAAAAGACAGTGAGAAGGGTTAGTTTACAGAAAGAAACAGAAGTGCTAAGTTTGAGACAGGTTAAGTTTGAAATATCGTTAGCCATCCAACTCAAAACATCAAGTAGGCAACTGGACATACAAACCTGTATAGAGAAAGGTTCAGGTTGGTAAGAAACAGTATAAATTATAGTATGTGTGACGGGTAGGGTGTAAGACCTGAATGGCTAATCACAGGAGACTAAAAATGCAACAGAAAAAAAGAACAGGCACCAGAAAACATACATTATAATGGAACAATAGAACTAAGAATTAAGCTGAAACACTCTAAATAAAAGTGGAAATAAAATTTTAAAAAAAAAATACGCAAGACTTCAGAAACCTTCCCCAGAATGTTGCAGATACAGAGGCATTAAACTGTAATACAAATGAAATTACCCTCCCAGAATTGCCTGTAAGTAATGCCAACGGGAAATGGGATATAAGTAATTGAAGATATATATTAATTTTCACCAAGTAACTTATAACACTTGTATGCATGGCTAAATTGCATACTACGCTTCTTACTTTTACTGCTTTTAGGACCTGGGCCTAGTTTGTACAGCTCCATGTTGTATAACACATGAATAAAGACAATGTGAAATTATTGATGTGGGAACACTCTACGCAAGTATCTTGTAAAGTTTAAAAAGTAAAAAGCTAGCCACCCTTCTTGGCTTTTGTTAGAGAACCAAAATATTATGTGAAACTCAAAGAATCCCAGAACTTTTCCTCAGCTTGTTCAAAAAAAGACCATTAAAGATATGATAGAAACATTTTCTCTAACTGAATAACACCATATTTGTCATTATACCTTCAACAATGTCCACACAGTCATTTCAACAGTTTCTTTGTCCTATACACAGATTCTCTGTTTTGGCACAATGTATGGGGTGAAAGTGATAAAATAATAGTAACAAGCCTAGAATTGTTCTATTTATTATTAATTAGTATGCTAACAACTATTTTAACTAAAAGCATGAAATACAGTCATTACCTAAATCTTTACTGAATTTCGTTGACAAACCTCAGAGAAAGAGCATTATGCAAAAATGGGATTTTACTTAATATACTTCTAAATACTTGCCACACCATCTATAATTAGCATAAAACTTTCAGAAGTATAAATGAATAAGCAGAAGTTCATAATCACACCCTTCATCCTGGGAAAACCTTTAGTCCTAAGCAATTCAGGACAGATGGCCACTTTATAATACAGAAACAATACTATAAGAACTATTAAGCCTGATTCCATTGCCTTAAGCACAGCACCTCCCCCTTAACATACATATGGATTTGACTTAAGCCATCTTTTGAGCTTAAGCCAAAGCACAGCTTTGCTACAACTTGAAAATAAAGTTTCAAAAAAAAAAAAAAAAAAGTTTCAAGCAAGTTGCTCCTCTTCCCCCAACATAGTTAATCAAGTTGTGTTCATAGAGCAATCCTTCTGCAGCTGGCTCTCAGAAGCCACAATTTGAAAGGAGGATTATATAAAACACCCCAAGAGTGCTCTATTTAGTGTTATCTTTGGCCCTTGAAGTAAGAGTCTTCAGTGAGAGATCTAAAACACAGCAGAGATTTGTTTGTTCTTCCTACAAGGAGTCCTCTTTCTACACTCAACTTTTTATATTCTTGCAATCAACTGCGAAACACACATTGTGTACATTTTATCCCTGGGTTTTACAGGAGACATTTTACAGAAATATTTTTCTAGGAACTAGAACTTATCACTGTTAGATAGAGATTATTAATTGGCCTGCCAGGCAGTTATTTTAAAATAACCTAATCAGACTTTTGATTCAGCAAATGCACTTCTACGAATGTACACTAAAGTGATCACCCAAAATATTTAAAAAGATGTGTCCACAGATATTTATCACATCACTCAGAGTAATCTAAAAGAGTATTCTATTATTAAATAATACATTCATACAATGAAATACTATGTAGCCATTGAAGTTTTTTCCCACTGACTGAACATCATTCATTATGTGCTGACTTTTAAAATAGGTTAAAAAAAAGTTTCTATGACTCCACTTTTATAAAATTTCATATGTAAGACATATACATATGAAGAAATTTAGTAAAGAGGCCACCAAAATACTAAAAGTGGTTGCCTCTAGAAGGTAGAACTTCATTTATTATATTCTTCTGTATTGTTTAAATATGCCCCCATTGGTATGCATTATTTTTACAGTTAAAATTTTAAAAAAATTAAATCCATTCGCATTTTGGAAAAAATGAAAACATTTTTAAAGTGATCTTTTCAATCTACATGAATTACTTAGTGTAATGACATATAATCTATGATAAAATACAGTGAAAAATATATTTTAAGAATCCAACTTTAAATCCTCAAAAAATAAAAAAATGTTAACATTTCAAACATAGCACCATATATTACTCACTGTCTCTTGAACTTCAGCAACTTCTGAATATGGCAAGATCTAAAAAAAAAACAAATTTTCTCAGGAGTGATTTAATGTCAAATACTTGAATCTGAATTTAGAAAGCACCTAGTGTATAAATGAATTGAGTGGTGCATTAATCTTTTTAGAAGTAGCCCCCCACCCCACCCCCCAAAAAAGTGGAACCAGTTTACAGTTTACACTGGAAACCAAATCCTTTTAAAAACAACAACAAAAAACTCTGAGGCTTTGGGAAATTCCAGTCAATCTGCCAATCTGTGAAGTCCTCTCTGGTATGCTCTGGGGCTTTTTCACAGTTTTTATCCTCCCTGCATGTATTTAATTCTATCTATGTATTTAATTTTTCCCCATGTAAACTTTCTCCACTTTTGGTTTCTAAAGTACTCTACTCCTCTGCCTTCCCTTCTCCTGTTTTCCTGACTCTACTCTTCTTATTCAGTAAGTCAGTGGCCATAACCAGTGCTCAGTCCTCAACTGTTTGTTGTTTTTTTCCTCTATCTACTCCTTTTCTGCAGATTGTATTCATGCTCAAGGTGTATTTATCACCTTTATTCAGAAGACTTCCAAGTCCTACCCCATCTCTAAAACTTCACTCCAAAACATTGCTACCTGTATGTTCAGACATTAGCTCAAATTAACTTCTGGTTCTAAAATCTATAAACAAAGGAAGGGCTCTAAAACCAGGAAAGTGGTTTTAGAAAGCATCTTTAAGTCAAAAATAGCACTCAGTAGTTTCTCTCCGAAACCAGCTTCCATGGCAATTTGCCCAAGTCTTTCAATGGTAGCATCTTTCTCTCACTCAGACCAAAACCCTTAAATCATCTGAGACTCTTTCCCCCCAACATCTCATGAAGTCATTAAGTTCTGATGATATTTACCGAGACAATGTCTACTTCACGTCTAGTATTTTCCTTCAATTCTCATTAATACTATTACCTAGGCCAGACCCACATCTTCATTTCTCATCTTCCCTTTCAATAAATGTCCCTGCATTACATTTCACCTCACTCATTCATTTACTCTGCTAGGTACTAGAATTCAAAAATTGCCTACTGCCAACAAGATGACCATATATTGAAGACTGTATGTACTGTAATAGCAATTTATGTGACATTGAGGTAAGTTATCTTGTTCAACCAATATTACTCCTCCTTTGAGCTAGCACCATCATTACCAAGTTATTGAACTCTGAGATTTTCTTCTCAGTGGATACATAATTATAAATGTTACAACTTTCCAGAATCATTGTGAGGCTTAACAACAGTTTACATGAGTGGTACAGTTTACATAAGTGTACTTTGTAGATTTTTTTAAAAAGCAGTATGCAGACATAGGTAGGATTACTTAGGAGTGCACAAATAACAAAGACTAAGAAAAAACCAAGAACTTCATTTAGCAAATTAATTCTATAAACTATCACATTAGCCATGCTACTCCTCCATTTAAAAACATTTGATAGTACCCATTCTTATTTTTAGAAAATAAGTGCGAAACCTGATACTGAAATTGTCTACAGCATGGACCAATTATTCATGCCACAGGGTGTTCTGATCCCCCATAAGATAGCTTTGCAATTTACCTAAATTCTCTGTCTAATAAAATTGATTGTGCTCAGAGTGATTTGCAATTCTCTCCCTTTCTTTTTGCTTCCCTGTTCAATAGCCTGAAAGTTCCCTGACCTTGAAGACTCAGCTCAAATTGCCAATTCTGCTATCACAGTTCAAGATAAAACTCTGACTCCCTAATATCAGTTCTTCATCAACATAATTAGTTGTCTCATAGTATTTTCTCTATTGCTACCACAAATAAGAAAAAAATGAATTTTCATTTAACTTTTCCCTAATATTATAATGGTCTAGTACTCTGCTACCAAATAGAACTTTCTTCAATGATGGAAATAGTTTATATCTACAATATCCAGTAGAGTAGCTACTAACTACATGTAGCTGTTAAATTCTTGAAATGTGGCTACTGAAAACTGAGGCACTGAATTTATTTAATTTAAACATAAGTGGCCATCCTATTAGACATTTCAAGTCTAACCAATCTTACCATTCCCAGCTAAACCTCATTGATCACTCTTTAGGACTAGCCATCACGGATCATTCCTTTTCTCAAACTCTCTCCCCTTCCCCAGTTTCCAAGCTATTTTCTCTCTTTTTTCTTCTTCCCTCTTGTTGCTTGGCTCTCTTTCCCTTCTGCCCCTGCCCTCCAGGTTGTATCTTAGAATCTCTTTTTGTTTCCATTCAACATCCTTTCCCCAGATGATTCCATTGACTTAATTTTTAAATGGGGTCTATTCACCAACAACTCCTCAAATTAGTTTCCCTCCTAAACCTCTCCTGAGTTCCCGCTCCTTAAAGGCTTCCCAGTCACCATCCTGTTGCACTCATTCTTCTTATCTCAGATAAAGTAACACATCCTCGGTGAGGGATTTCCTGACCTCCCACACCAGGCAAAACAAAGGGATACTATATCTGTGTTGTCACTGCACCCTTCTATCAGGTAGAACTGCAGGGAAGAGCCCACAGAGTCCCATGTGCTCCGAGAGACAGTGCCACTGCAGCACACCACCATTTTCCTGACTAAGGAGGTGAAAGACACCTAATTCACCTTCCCCACAAACCTCAACACTTACAGCGGAAGCACCACAGCCTGCCTAATAGACCTGCAAGCTCCACAATGGCAATTATCCTTTAAGACTGTTCAAAAGTAACGTCATCAAGGGCACCTGAGTGACTCAGTCAGTTAAGGATCTGACCTTTGATTTCAGCTCAGGTCATCATCTCAGGGTCGTGAGATGGAGCGCCATGGGGGGTTAAGATTCTCTTAAGATTCTGCTTAAGATTCTCTCTTTCTCTCTCTCTCAGTGCCTGGGTGGCTCGGTTGGTTAAGTGTCTGCCTTGGGCTAAGGTCATGATCTCAGGGTCCCAGGAGTTACATGTTGGTCTCCCTTCTGCAGGGAGTCTGCTTCTCCCTCTCCATCTACACTCCTGCTCATGCTCAATCTCTCTCTCTTTCTCTCTCTCCAATAAATGAAATCTTAAAAAAAAAAAAAGTCTCTCCCTCTGACCCACCCCCACTCTTAAAAAAAAAAAAGTAACTTCATCAGAAGACTTCCACAGTATTCTCAGAAAATAGCAACACCCATCCCCTAGATTCTCTATCCATCTTACCCTGCTTTATTTTTCATCACAACAATCACCACTTAACAGTATATATTTATGTATTTTTTTTTCCTTCCTCCACTAGGATGTTAGCTCTACTGAAGTAGGAACTTAAGTTTGTTTTGGTCACTGCTGTATCCCTTAAGACTAGAACAGAGCCCGGCACTTGGGAGGCAATCAACAAATACTGAATGACAAATGCATGAATGAAAAAAAAAAGGTTTAGTCATTATTATAACTCTAATACCTAGCAAAGAATTTCTTAAATGTAGTTTGCTGAGTTCCTGTTTATGAAATGAATTGGTTTAAATTCTCTAGCAGCAAAAAAGTCTTATTCATCTCTGTATTTTCCAAACCTTAATATTCTGCATGTTTCACATAGATACACAAAGAACTAATATGGACTTGAATTCTGAAATCTGAGTTCTAAGCCTAGCTCTCTCAATATTACCTGGGTAAACCTGAATAAATATCTCGAATTCAGCTTTTTTATTTGCTCACAAGATCTGTTAAAGTCCTAAAATTCTGTTATAATAACAATTCAACATAGAAAATTACCTCAAAACCTGAGAACATCTTAAGCTGTAATGTAAAGCATATTCATATTTTCTTCCACTTTTAGTCTTTGGCTATCATATGCCCAAAGTCCTTTGTTAGGAATTCCATTATTTCTCTTAAATAATTCTGTCCTTTATAAATAACAGTTACAGATTCACCACCTGTCTTTGGTAATGAAGCATAAGTTCTATTTCTTCTGGTAATGGTGGTCTCTTGTTACAATGAAAGCAACCTCCTTCATCAAGGACTTCATACACAAGGAAAGTTCAAAACTAACTTTGTCAGTTGTAACTAATGTCATGCATCTGGTGAGACTGCTGGTGAAGTCTGTGGTTATGAAACAAGAATTAAATCTTGGGGGCGCCTGGGTGGCTCAGTGGGTTAAGCCGCTCCCTTCGGCTCAGGTCATGATCTCAGGGTCCTGGGATCGAGCCCCGCATCGGGCTCTCTGCTCAGCGGAGAGTCTGCTTCCCTCTCTCTCTCTGCCTGCTTCTCTGTCTACTTGTGATCTCTCTCTGTCGAATAAATAAATAAAATCTTAAAAAAAAAATTAAATCTTGGCCTTTGACCTCATTAACATTCTCCCCTATATTTAACCTAACCATCCTTTGTCACCTGATAAGCATAAAGAAACCATGTAATCACATCACAATCATGCCAGGGATGACAATAAGCTTGTATACAAAAATATTTCAGTGTATGATGCTTAATCTTATGACCTACTTAACTCTGATTTTCAGTCTCAAGTAAGAGGTATGTTACTTGGAATTTTATTCTGGCCAATTCCTTACACAGATACATACACCCACATTCTATATTAAATCATGACCAGGATCTGAATTAAGACATAAGGGCTGTATAACAAATAGCTTCTTTCCTTCTAGAGTTCAATTTCTAACAAATCACTGATTAGCATATCATGTTGTTCAGTATCAAGCCAGAGGAAAAAGACTGCTATTATTGGAAACATCAACTTCCATGACTCATAATATCTGTTGGGTCCCCCAATAATGGGTCAATGGTCAAAGGAGCGAGACTGATACAAAGCGAAGGTCAAGCAAAGCTTTATTTCGCGCCAAGCATCAAGAATCAAACTGACCGGCAAACAGACCAGTCCGGGCCACCCCTTACCTGCCTCACAGACTAACTTATAGAGCAAAGGCCATGTGGTTGAGCCTGGCCAAACAAAGGTGGTGAATGAGATTGTAACGCACAGAGAAAGCTGCACAGTCATGCTAGGTCGCACACAGGTGGCCAACTGAATTACAATTCACCCCATAGTAGCTATCTGAACTAGCCTATCACCTTAGTCGGAACTGGCGCCCAAAAGGCGGGGCCCACACTCCTTGGTAGCCAGGGAGACAGTATGGAGCTTTACTGATTGGATGTCTCCACCTGACCTGACTCATCCCTGGACTCATCCCTGCATTCATGGGTTATCTCCACCTGACCTGACCCACCCTTGTATTTGGGCTCTGCACCTGGGACTGGTTTACCCGACTTTCTTTTAATTAAGTTCCCCTGGGGGGGCAGGGTCAATTTAAGTTTTACTGCATAGACAACAAAATGGCTGTTTAACCGGGGTGGCGCCGCTCTGGCTGAATAGGGCCTTATGATATCTACCACACATAAAAATGCAGTTAACAACTGTTCTTCAATTGTATACTGCCTAAATGCCAAAATATTCCCTCCAGATAGAAAAATCAAAATTAGTTATAGAATGGCCAAAAATTAGCAAGACAGGAAACAACATGTGTTGGAGGGGATGTGGAGAAAGGGGAACCCTCTTACACTGTTGGTGGGAATGCAAGTTGGTACAGCCACTTTGGAGAACAGTGTGGAGATTCCTCAAGAAATTAAAAATAGAGCTTCCCTATGACCCTGCAATTGCACTACTGGGTATTTACCCCAAAGATACAGATGTAGTGAAAAGAAGGGCCATCTGTACCCCGATGTTTATAGCAGCAATGGCCACGGTCACCAAACTGTGGAAAGAACCAAGATGCCCTTCAACGGATGAATGGATAAGGAAGATGTGGTCCACATACACTATGGAGTATTATGCCTCCATCAGAAAGGATGAATACCCAACTTTTGTAGCAACATGGACAGGACTGGAAGAGATTATGCTGAGTGAAATAAGTCAAGCAGAGAGAGTCAATTATTATATGGTTTCATTTATTTGTGGAGCCTAACAAATAGCATGGAGGACAAGGGGAGTTAGAGAGGAGAAGGGAGTTGGGGGAAATTGGAAGGGGAGGTGAACCATGAGAGACTATGGACTCTGAAAAACAATCGGAGGGGTTTGAAGCAGCGGCGGGTGGGAGGTTGGGGGAACCAGGTGGTGGGTAACAGAGAGGGCACGGATTGCATGGAGCACTGGGTGTGGTGCAAAAACAAGGAATACTGTTATGCTGAAAAAAAAAATTAAAAAAATTAGTTATAGGAGAACAAAGCTTTGAGTTAAATAAAATAGATCATGTATCACATACTTTTTCAAGTACACATTATACTAGGTAATGCACACAAAAATTTTAAAAGGCTGTGCCTGACATAGATCCATTTATAATAAAAACATTAGCCTTTATATTCAATGACAAGAATAACAAAATCAGAGTACATGTATTTAAATCCTAACATGACCCACTGATTAGCTAGGTGATCTTAGAAAAAATTACTAACTCCCTCAGAGTCTCAGTTTCTTCTTTAAAAACAGAGTAAACGTCTACCCCACAGTACTCTGGAAATTAAATGAGAAAGTATGTGAGACACCAAGCTGAGATCAGGACACATAGTTAAGTATGCAAAAATACATTTGTTTGTTCTCCATACTAATAAATTAACCCAAATATGGAATGTGCAAATTCTAAAAATCTAGGGAAAAAAAGCAAAATCCAAAAGGGACATATTTTCTATTCAGCTACTATTACCCTATAGGTTTTAAATGCCTTCTACCTAGATTACAAAACTGCATGCTAACTTATTCCCTGGGCTAATCACCTCTATTTTTATAGTTCTCAACTTTGGCCAAAAATCAACTGGGAGACTTTTAAAAAGTACTAATGTCTGCATCTCACTCTCTGAGACTCTAATTCAAATGAACAGGGGTACAACATGGGCACTGGGATTTTTCAAGACACCTCAGAGATAGCTCTATAATATTTAGCTGGTTGTCCCTGCAATATCCCATAATTTTGCAAGATGATTTTCCCAAGTCACAATTCTAAACAGGTTTTGCTCCAAAAAACAAGAACAAAAAAATTCAATAGTCTGACGTTACCTTAAAAACAAAAATTTCAAACTATAGAAACTGTATTCAAGGATCTGTATATTCTGATTCTAACTTGGTTGAGATGCAGTATAGGAAAATAATTAAAGCTTGGCTTATGGAGCCAAATGTATCTCAGTTCTGCCACTTACTAGTTGTATGACCCTGGGCAACTTACTTATTTCTGTATGCTCTTCTATTAAATGAGGTATTAAATTAATATCCACATTAAATGAGGGTAATAATGCTATCTCATAAGGTTATTAGAAAATTACATAAGTTGACCTGAAAAGCACTAGGAATAGCTTCTGGCACAGAACAGAAATTTAACAAATGTTAGTTGCTATTAATTTCTTATAGTTTTATTTTCTTGGGGTGAGGGGAGACTTTTTATTTATATATTTGAGAGAGAGCACACAAGCAGAGAGAAGAGGCAGAGGGAGAGGCAGAGGGAGCCCAAGGCAGGACTCAATCCCAGGACCCTGGCTGGGTTCATGACCTGAGCCAAAGGCAGACACTTAACTGACTGAGTCACCCAGGCTAATGTATCTCTAACGTGCTAAAATTCTAATCCTTCACAGGCTAATCTGAGGTTTGATAGGATACATTTTATTTTCCCAAAAAAAATACAAGAAGAAATTTAAGTAAGAGTTAAATGTAGAAGGGCACCTGAGTGGCTCAGTCTGTTAAGAGATTGTCTTCTGCTCAGGTCATGATCCTGGGGTCCTGGGATAGAGCCCTACATGGGGCCTCCCTGCTCAGTTGGGGAGTCGGTTTCTCCTTCTACCCTTCCCACTGCTCAAGCACTCGCACGTGCACTTGCTCTCTCTTTCAAATAAATAAAATCTTCAGGAAAAAAAAAGGTTAAATGTAGAGCAGTGGCTTTAATGATATTCTGCTTACAGAAGCACCCACATGTCTTAAAACAGGAGAAACACCAAGTAAAAATGTTCATAAAAAATCTTCAATCCATACTTTTAAAAACTGAATGATTGCATTATTTATGGATATTAAAAGAAATAACAAAATTTGAAACCTGTTTCTCCTCAAGTCTAGTCTAGCAAAACAAATAGCTCTCTATTGGATAATCTATTTACTTGCAAGTTAAGTGCTTAATAGTTCTACTTTTGTTTTTTAAACTATAGGCATGTCACAGCAGCCAAAGGTCTTAATAGGAATGAACTGTTAAAAACAATGCTGCTGTTCTTTTGATTTTTTTAGTCCCCTCTCACTCACCACCACAGCTATTCTACATACAGAGAACACAAAGCCAAAAAGAAAGTAACCAGCTTCTTTTACAAATGGGAGCTGAGTTATTTACTAGTGAAATAACTAATATTCTCCCTGAACCTACTTTAAAGACGGATGTATGGCAGGCAACCTTAGACCAGAACGAGTACAGTAAGACAGATGGAGAAAAGGCCTGAGGACAGGAGGGAGGGTTGGAAGTCCTCTTTCTGTGCCCTTTTTTCTTGGCAATACTGGACAGATCACTGCCCACCCTGTCCTCAGTACCAGGGTAGAACATGATGTAATACCAACTAGAAACATTAAACACCATTCTAAACACTTTGTTTTTAAACTGTAGGTGGCTCAGTGGGTTAAGGATCTGACTCTTCATCTCAGCTCAGGTCTTGATCTGAGTCGTGAGTTCAAGTCCCACACTAGGCTCCACTACTTAAAAATAAATAGAATAGAACAGAACAGAACTGTGCATATGTCCAGCTGCAGTACTGCAGGAAAGGAGGTTGACCACTATCTCTCACTGCTCTTTTCCCCAAATGAGCTAAGTGATAACAACTAGAGAGGCAGCTTGTGACTATGAGCTATGCTCAGAGCAAATACACAGAAAAATTCCCTAAGAAACAGAAATATTGGTGCGAGGGCAAGTGGAAAATGATGAAGCAATGATTTTAAGAGATTCTTCTACTCTACAACATATACTCCCTAGATCAGCTGAAAGAGCCCCTAGGCTCTTTCTCTTCTATCTAGGACAGTGTCAATCAGACAAAGCAATGATTATTCCCAAGAGAATATTATTCCAAAGGAAGTATAAACTCATAAACAAAAATAATTAATATCCTAAGGAGTCCAAATGCTATGAAAGAAAAACTCAAGAGTCTCAGCTGGAGAACTAATTAGTGAACCAAACCCATCAAAAACTTAAAATAATGATAATAAATATGCTCAAAAAGATAAGAGAGGGGGCACCTGGGTGGCTCAGTGGATTAAAGCCTCTGCCTTCGGCTTAGGTCATGATCCCAGGGTCCTGGGATGGAGCCCCACATCGGGCTCTCTGCCCAGCGGGGAGCCTGCTTCCTTTCCTCTCTCTCTGCCTGCCTCTCAGCCTATTTGTGATCTCTGTCTGTCAAATAAATAAATAAAATATTAAAAAAAAAAGATAAGAGAGGATATTGTAAAAATGAATTATAACCAAACATTCACAGAAAAGCACCTAGTAATAATGAGCATAAAAATATTATGATGAAAAAAAATATTATGATGAAACAAGGTATATAGCAGGATTGACAAGCAAAACAAATATAATAAATAAATTAGTGAGCAGGAAGAGTGATGAAGGAATTCAATAAGAAGGCATAATGAAAAGAAAAGAAGGAAAACATGAGAGATAAAAAACAGAAACAAAAGTGCCACATTCCCCAAAGAGGAGACCCCTTAAATAGGGCACAATGTATTCCAAAAAGTAACAAAATAATAAATCTTAAATGATTTTGAAAATTATAAAAATATAGATTAATTTCTGAAAAAACATAAAACGCTATAACCATTCCATCAACTTTCACCTGCAGGCGTACATACACAGAACAATAGTCCTAACTGTATAAGGACTGGAAAGAAATAAAATATTATTTGCAGATGAATCAGACAAAACATTAAAACTCTTAAAGACAAAATAGGTAAGCATTCAACCAGTATCTGTAAATGTCAAAATGAAAATAGAAACAAAACAAAAACTGCTTGAAAGATAGAGATCATAATGCTAGCACTAAATTACAATTTTTTAATAGGTAAATTTTATCATGATCATCACTCCCTCATTCCTGAAGACCCTGTCATTTCTTCTTTCTACCCTGCCCCCACTCCCATCACCTTCTGGATCCCTCTTTTCATATCAGGTAGCTATAAGTTATTCTTCTTTAAAGTGTTAATTACTAAAAGCTTGAGGAATTTTCAAACTTTTGGGGTCCAGATCCCTTCACTGTCCCAGAAATTACAGAAGACTGCAAAGAACTGTTCTTTACTGTGGATTATACCTACTGCTATTTGCCCTATTATAAATTAAAAATGAGAAACTCACTATTTCAGCCACATAATCAAAATCAACATCAAAAATGACAAGTCAGGGGAGGAGTCAAGATGGCGGAGAAGTAGCAGGCTGAGACTACTTCAGGTAGCAGGAGATCAGCTAGATAGGCTTATCTAAAGATTACAAACACCTACAAATCCAACGGGAGATCGAAGAGAAGAAGAACAGCAACTCAGAAACAGAAAATCAACCACTTTCTGCAAGAAACAGCTGAAAAATGTGTTTAGAGACAACTGATGAAATTTCAGATTTTGGTGATAGGAAATTAAAAAGGGTTCTACAATGGGGTGCCTAGGTGGCTCAGTGGGTTCAAGAAGTAGAACCACATGAATTTTCATCATTTAAAACATAAGGATAAGGAATGAGAGAGATCAAAAGTAGACAGAGAGACCGGCAGAGGGAGAGGGGAAAGCAGGCTACCTGCTCGGCGGAGAGCCAGACGTGGGGCTCGATCCCAGGATCCTGAGACCATGGCCTGAGCCGAAGGCAGAGGCTTGGCCCGCTGAGCCACCCAGGTGCTCCAATTCTCTAAGTCTTATAAAGATTCTGAGTGCAGATAATAAATTAACATTGATCATTTTGTATACACTTTCATATCCAGATATTTCCATCTGTATTTATTCTTACATTGCACTAATTATAGTTGAATTTTGCTTTTAAGGTTTCTAGAAAAGTGTAGTAAATCTTGAACATATACAGATACAAATATTTTTCTGAAACCAGTGTTTTTAAAAAAACAATTTTGGTGTACACAATAGACATGGAAAATCAATAATATTAAACATGCAAAGCTCAAACAATAATTCCCATGGGCTGTGCTTTCAAGGGGCCTTTCCATGATACTTTCAGATGTTAAGAGACAGTGAACAGTTTGAAATTAATATGGCAAACAAAAGCCTCATTTTATTCAAGATACTTAAAAACTCATCTCCTATTGCCATTGAGCAGTCAAAACCTATTGTAGTCAGAAAAAACAGAGCAGTGAAAATAAAGGGCTTGAATAAAGGGCTTCATTAGAATTGGCCCTGGAAAGGGAAGAGTTGTGTAGGCAGTTTTGCATCTGTTTGATTTGATTTTAATCTACCATACATTATTTTTCTTTTTTTTCTTTTTTTTTTTTTTTTAAAGATTTTATTTATTTATTTGAGAGAGAGACAGTGAGAGAGAGCATGAGCGAGGAGAAGGTCAGAGAGAGAAGCGGACTCCCCGCAGAGCCGGGAGCCGATGCGGGACTCGATCCCGGGACTCCAGGATCATGACCTGAGCCGAAGGCAGTCGTCCAACCAACTGAGCCACCCAGGCATCCCATACATTATTTTTCTGATCATTGAATATATACATACATTATGGAGAAAATCTATACACATAAACTGTATAGAAACTGGAAATCACCCATAATTCCTCTAATGATAAATAGACACAGTTAATGGCGCATTTACCTATTTGTTGCTTGTCTGTACAGCTATCTAACATGTCTCCAAGTAAATTTATAGTTTTGAAATGGTTTCTTGCTTTCTAATATTTAAGCATTTCTTCTCATTATTTTTTAAATATTGAACCATACTTTCCTGACTCTGAAACAGTGCCTATTAGATTTGTATGTTTTATATAACTACAACCTTGCTTTTGAATAAGGTAATTTCTAATATTTTGTTATTTAAAAAAACATTGCAATATACTACATGCACATAAGTCTTTTGTTTCAACTTGATTATTTATTTAGTATATATACTTGAAAAGGAGTATATGACTGAGAGATTATTAAAACCTTCTAGTTTTCTCATACATATTTTAAAAATTCAATCCTAAAATCTTTATACCAAATTTTGTTCCCATTAAAATTGGATGAGAGAATTTTTCCTTTGCATCCTGTTTGCCAATATGAGAAAAAAATTGCATATATTTTTGTATTCACCTGTCTGAAATACATGTACTGAATAATTTTTTTCTTCTAAAATTTTTATATAGTTAAAGTGCATTTATAATTTCTATAAATTACATACACATCATATTTTATAAGTTGTACAATACAATATGCCTTATTGGTTTTGGTGGACTACAAATATGTTAATACATTAAGGATCTTGAAAATTCAAAAAAAAAAATGACAAGTCAGATTGACAGTATATACACTTGGCAATGATGTGATGAAATGGCATTTTACTTTTGTGGTCTCTTCCCCAAAACCCATAAGGACCAGAGAAAAACAGACAAATCTCAATTGAAGGACACTGTGCAAAATATCTAACCAGTACTTCTCAAAATTATCAAGGCCATCAAAAACAAGGAAATCACAGTCAAGAGGACCCTAAGGAAACATGACTACTAAATGTAATGTGCTATTCTAGATAGGATCTTGGAACAGAAAAGGACAACAGGTAAAAACTAAGGAAATCTGAACTGAGTATAGACTTTAGTTAATAATGTTATCAACCTAGACTCATTAATTATATCATATGTACCATAAATGTGTTAATAATAAGGGAATTTGAGTAAAAAGTATATGGGAACTCTAGAATTTTTTTCTATGCCTACAACTATTCTAAAAAATAGAGTTTGTTTAAATAAAAAAGCATTGCTTAGTAAAAAACTGAACTAAGGAAACTTGAAAACACAAGAATACACAAGCACACACTCCATTAGCCAGTAGATTGATGACATCAGCACCTCAGGTAGTCTCTGGAATAGTGCACTGTACACTCATGAGAGAATGAGAAAAGAGGCAAACATCGAATACCATTTACTGAAAAAGCTTTCCAAGCATAATGGAAATACCAAAGATTTCTGGCTTAGAATTCTGCCGATGTACTGTGTAAATCACTGGTTATTTTTCTTTTTCAAAGCTAACTCTTGTGCAACTGGGTGGCTCAGTCAATTAAGCATCTGCCTTCAGCTCAGGTCATGATATCAGGGTCCTGGCATCCAGTCTCAAGTCAGGCTCCCTGCTGCTTTTCCCTCTCCCTAGGCTACTCCCCCTGCTCACGCTCTCTTTCTCTCAAATAAAATCTCAATTTAAAAAAGCTATTTTCAACTCCCATTAGAGGTGATTAGAGTCCCATTATATATCTGCAAATTTTTTATGTTATATTATTCAAGCTTTTAATAAGAACATTTAACAAGTCAAAAAAATGAAGCTATAATAAGATAGAATCTAAGTACCCTTACAGTAAGAAATAACTGAGTGGTATTTTTCCACTTGGGAAGTGCAAACATTACAAATACTGAATACTACTAACTTGTAATGTTCATAAGTTAAAGATGATAATAAAGCATAAAGCATATTTGTCAAATTGCTTTATCCTTTTAAAAACTGTCTCCCTTTAGTAGAAGGTTCAACAAAGTTGTAAAAAGGCAAAATGATTAATAGTTTAAAAGATAAAATATATGTGGGTTGGTTCGTGTGAAAGGTAAGGACTAGTCACAGTTATTCTCTCCAGTCCCCATTTGTGTAAGCCAGTTAGGACATTAATTTATACCATTAGTGAATTAACATATCGAGGCAATGATCATCCATGGCTGCTATTATCACAAGAAGAGAGAGAGACATTATATGCCTCCTGATGGTAATACACAACACCCTCAATAAGTATACTTGTCAAAAAAGAGTCGAGCAAGTCTCTAACTCTAATGACCAACTTGCGAGAAATTTAGGTGACTGAAGAACACATTAAATAATCACCATGGAGGGAAATCCAGACTGTGGGAAATTCTACAGGACAAACTACCTTATTTATTTATTTCAATAAACTGAAAAGGAAAAATTAAAAAGAGATACGAGAGAGACTTAAAAGATTAAAAAAAGACCTCAATGACTTATCAACCAAGGCCAACATAAGGATTATAAGAAAATAATATTTATGAGACAATCAGGAAAATTTAAGCATTGACTAGTTATTTGATTAAAGAATTACTTGTTTTTAGGATACTAATGATATTTATGGTTGAAGTTTAAAGAAAAGTCTTTATATTTTAGAGATATTTACAGAAATACTTACAAGCAAAATGATTTATCCAGGATTTGCTCCAAAAAAACATGGGATAGGAAGGTGGGACTACAGATGATACAACACTGACCTGAATTGTTAATTATTGAGGACAAGTGATAAGCACGTGATGATTCACTACACTAGTCCATCTTTTTAAAAATATATTTGAAATTTTCCATAATAAAAAGTTCAAGAAAGATAGCACCACTCTTAAATGTGATTAAAATATAAATTCTTACAGTTAGAAGCAGCTATTAGAAAGAAAGAAATCTTTTAATATAAGAGAGAACAAATATGTAGGTAACAAACTGGTGACTAAAATTTCTAGTTGTTTCATTATTTTACATTAGAAGATCTCTGCAACCTAAGAATTTACATAATTTAGGACCACTCAAAATAATACTTGATGTTACCAAATACTGGGGCAATTCCATTAACTGGCATGGCAAAATATACAAGCTATACAATGTTGCCAAATATTATATATAGTAGCCACATTTCTTAGAATAGGATTTAAAGCTCTTGGTGAAGTCTAGTAACATACCAATTTTACTTTATGAACACCAAATCACAGTAAACATGAAAAAAATCACCTAGTAAGTATGTAAAAATAAAAGTTTCAGGAAGCTGGATAATCTCTAGGTCCATTAGAAAGACACTCATTTACTACATTCTAAGAATTACTGAACTAAATCATCTTTGCATTTCCTTACATTTCAGAAATTCTTTGATTCAAAGTACCCCATTTACATCAGAATCTTAAGAAAGATTACTTCAATTGAGAGCGTCTTATAATACAAAAGATTCACGAGTATTTTAAAAACTATGTTCTCTTCTGAAGTCATTTATATAATTCATTTATAATACAAAAGATTTTTACCTCTAACAGACCTTCTCAAAGAAGGTTTCTTCCAGCAACAGAAATAATATATAAAATATTTTTAAAAATACAATGACTGTCCTTAAGGTGAAAAACCTATTCAGGTTTTGAATTAAAAAAAAAAAAAAAAAAAAGCTTCACATAATCTACCTCAATCTATTAATAAAAATTTAACTCCTACACTTTAAGCATTTCTTAGTGGTTAAATGCTAAAGTGGTCTAAGTTCTGGACTTTTAAAAACTACCATAAGATACATATTAAATGTACACTTGTGTCCTGAAATATAGTAGTTCCATGTACAGAGATTCAATTCCTATTTTTTCAATATTTACTAATTAAGACAACACTACCACAAAAACTGAACTATACACAAGTGGAATAGTGAATGGGCAAAAGAATTTTTTTAAAAGAGAAAGTAAGGTTGCTTAGGTGGCTCAATGGGTTAAGTGTCCAACTCCTGACTTCAGTTTAGGTCTTGATCTCAGGGTTGTGAGTTCAAGCTCCTGCTGGGAGTGGAGCCTACTTAAAAAAAAAGAAAAGAAAAAGAAAAAGTAATCTCCTGTGGAAGAAGAATACTAAATTAATGGACACTGACAGTCATACTGAGTCCAAACTTTAACAATCTCACACCAAGACTCCTATAATAGTCTCTTAGTATCTTTTACTCTTCCTAATTGTTTTATATTTTACTTCCAGATTCATTGATCTACATAAAAATATTCAATGATATACTATGGCTTTCAGATTCAAGTTCAAAATCCCGGGTATGGCACTCAAAACCTACAATTTTGGTCTCTTTCTGCCTCATGAATCATTTTTCCTGTAAATAGCACTATCTTCCAATCTACCTTAATTTTTCTAATTCATTTCTCCCTTAAAAAAAAAAAGCCATAAGCAGTTAATTCTCCCCATTTAGCTTTGCCTCTTGTTATCCTTCCGTCCTAGAATACTCTCCTTGCTCATTTTCAATCCTATACTATTTACCTGTGCTAGTCAAAGTGCATGTTCTCTTAAGAAAACTCTTCTAACTACCCTACCCCAGTGTATAACAACCACCCACTCTTCACAGCTTGTAAATCTTGCCTTGTTTTATGTTCATCACTTAACACTGAGTAAATCTGTTTTTGCCTTATCTATCCATCTCTCTAGTCTTCCCCAAATAAACCTAATTCAGAATATATTGTATATATCTTGGCATTCCCTTCACCAGGAATAGTACTTTGTACAAAGGCGGCAATTTTAAAAAGTCTACTATTATCTTAAAAACTAGTATCTGTGATCATTTTTAAAAGCACTACGAATTCATATTGACACACTACTTCATATTTTCAAAGAACTTTCTGGTTTCTCTTGATCATACTGATGCTATCAAGTACTCAGAAGGAATATTCTTGCCTATATATTTTTTATTGAAGTAGAGTATTTGCCTCAATATTTTAGGAAGAAAAACTGAGATTCTGAGAAAGTATAAAGCCAAAATTACTGAATAGCCTAGGGCTTTTTTCAATGTGTATTACTGCCTCTCCTGCCTTCTAATTATTTATCTTTTTGGACAGAAAGCTTAACACAGCTAGGTCTATCAACAATAGTAGTAATAGCTTTTATTTACTGGATGTTTATAATGTCTATGGCTTTATAATAGCCACTTTATAGATATATTATCCCAATCAAAACTCAAAACAGGGAAGCCTGGGTGGCTCAATCAGTTAAGCATCTGCCTTTGGCTCAGGTCAGGATCCCAGGCTCCTGGGATCAGGTCTGGCACTGGGCTTCCTACTCAGCAGGGAACCTGCTTCCCCTTCTGCCTGTGGCTCCTCCTGCTTGGGCTCTCTCCCCCTTTCTCTCTCTGACAAATCAATAAAATCTTAAAAAACAAAAACAAAAACAAAACAAAACCTCAAAACAATTCTGGAAGGTAGATATTACTATTATCTTTATATAATAGATGAAGAAACTGAAAGCCTAGAGAATTTAATTAACTACCCAGGTCATACAACTAAGCAACAAAGCTTAGATTCTAATATGTAGCTAAATGTCTACAGAGCCCGTGTACTTATCCACTTCTCTTAGATCTAAACAGTAACCAGCTTAGGCGGTGCAGTTCAAAGGTGATATTTTATAAATAGGTAACTCAAAAGTAGATCTCAAGGGGCACCTGGGTGGCTCAGTGGGTTAAGCCGCTGCCTTCGGCTCAGGTCCTGATCTCAGGGTCCTGGGATCAAGTCCCGCATCGCGCGCTCTGCTCAGCGGGGAGCCTGCTTCCCTCTCTCTCTCTCTGCCTGCCTCTCTGCCTGCTTGTGATCTGTCCCTAAATAAATAAAATCTTTAAAAAAAAAAAAAGTAGATCTCAAGATTAGTTTCAAATACATAATATTTGAGTAGTGCAAATGAAATTTTTGGGTTTTTTTCTCTATAATAAGCTACAATATTTCACAAAAGAAACTGAATGAACAAGAAAAAGAAAACTGTTCTCATTGCTTTTCTTTTTAAATATCTTGCTCCAATCTCTCTAAATATCAGCACAATTTAGAATTAAAAATGAATTAAATTTTATTAATACATCACAGATATTCTGGCATAGAATTTAATACTGTCTAGATATTAGTTTAAAAGAGGGGCACCTGGGTGGCTCAGTGACTGGTTAAACCTTCTGCCTTCGGCTCAGGTTGTGAAACCAAGGTCCTGGGATTGAGCCCCACATCGAGCCCCGAATTGAGCTCTCTGCTCAGCAGGGAGCCTGCTTCCCCTCTCTCTCTCTGCCTGCCTCTCTGCCTACTTGTGATCTCTATCAAATAAATAAAATAAATAAAATCTTAAAAAAAAAAAGATAACAGTAAATTTTAAGTAATTCTATTCAGAAAGACAGGCACAGAGCCAATACATTAGTGGCAAAGTACTGAAACACCCCTTAAGCTGTGTGAGCTCTTAGAGAAGATAATTAACCTTAAGCTTAGAACAATTTTCTCTATCTTTAAAAGTGAGAATAAACAAATACCTACCTTCAATGGCTGTTGTGAGGGCAGTCTGACAAAGCACACACTTAGAGAATAGCAACTGTTATTATTGGCATTTTTATTATTAATGAGATTTAAAATATTTCAGCTAAAATAGTTAAGTCCACTAACCTTAAATAAGATATTTACGGCAAAGTATACATGTTCTAAGACAAGGTTTTAATCTTAACTTTTTGTTGAAATCATAGTGAAAATAAAATAACCTACCATCAGTTTTCCTTTCATAATCGCTGTGACAATAACCTTCGTAAACCAAGTTACTTCCATGCCCATTTTATTTTCTATTAACAAGTTATTTTAAAGTTTAACTTTCTTTGACCCTTTAAGAAACTAAAACAAGTCTGAACCAGAAATTCAAAAAAGGCTGGGAACAATTTAACACAAATAAGCAAAATAGCATTTTGCTATCAATCATTAGACTGTCCCTAAATCTGAGTCTGAACGAAGGACTTTCACTAAATTAAAATTTGCAAACATTTCAATATAATTCCATAGCAATATGAAACATAGAAAAGTTGGCCTCTGCATTATCCCAAAGAATTTACCATCCCAAGGGTTGGAACCCAATTAATACAAGTAAGCAGAGAAGGAGATAGGATGGAAATATCAGAAAACTGACTGGGTTCTACTTCAACAAGCTTTAAAATATCTGTCATTTTCATACCAGCAAGAGTTAAAGAATTATTTTAAAATTTTTTAGGTTTGTTTTAAATACATTTTTTTATCATTAATATTTTATTTTTAATTATATAATAGGTGAAATGAATTATAAATTATTTTTAATACATTTCTCATAAAATTCTTTGACTTCTTGTTTAATTACTCCTGATTTAAAAAAGATTATATCACAATTTACAAATTGGAGATTTTTCAATTATATTTCTAGGATTTCCACTGTGGAATCTTATTTTTGTTATATTGTATCCCATTTTTAGTCTATTGAGAACATTCTATGGAAATCATTCTCTATTTATTTTCTTAATCTTCACGTCTATAAAAATGTTCATTGAATAGTTTCTTTCTCTTATTACTTATTTTGAAATCATGTTAGATTACAACTTTGTATAACATAGAATTCCTAATTCAGAATATTCTTTCCTCAGAAATCTGAGGCATGGTTATTGTCTTTATGTACCTTGCCAAACAAATGTAATACCAATCTTATTTCTTGTTAGGTAACAACTTCTCCTCCTTCTTCTTCCTCCTCCTTCTCCTCATCCTTCTTCTTCTTCTCAATGAATTGACTTTTAAACTTTCACCAGGGTGGATGAAGTTGGCTGCTCTTTTGTTTATTTGTCTTTTTATGGATATTTGATGTGTGTATGTGAGTGTTTGTGTGTGTATATGTATATAAGTAAGTGTGTGAGCTAAGTTTGAGAGTTCAGAATTTCTTTAATTTAGGGCAAGTAATTTCAATAATTAAGAATTAAAATAACCTCTACTTTCACTTCTTTATCCAAGCAATATGAAATATTTAGTTTAAGCACTTAATTTTTGTATCTTTCATTGATATGAATTAATTGTTTGATGAATGTGCCAACTCATCCAGTCATTTTGGTTTTATATATGTGAGAAAGTGGTGTGAATGACCGGAAACAAAGGTCTGTTTTTTTCTTCACAGAGACAACTGTATTATATGCTTTGTCAATAGACTTACTGAAATAACAGTGAACTTCAATTCTCTCTTTCGGAAACTAAACCTATCCAAGTTTACATTTCTTTTCTATATTGCATTACAGCCTGGAAAAGCAGCCTCAACACCTTTTCTTGCTATAAAGTTATACAAACAGTGTGAGAAGGTTGTGCAGGATGTTGGGAGCCCTATCCGACAGCCTCCTGCCTCACAGGGAGATTGCCTGCACTCCATGATGCTGTCCACTAACTGAGGATGGATAAATCTGTATCAAGCTCATTATCTTTGATTGTCCAGAGAAAGTGTGATTAGCAAATATATTAAAGGTTTGAGTTGATTGTAGATTGGGTCTTTGATTAATTTCTCAAATAGGCATATTATCCACACTGAGGGAAGGATGCTGGACTTCACTACTCCAAAATTTACTTCCTGCCAAGGAAGGCAGAAACTACCAGGTTGTTCTTGTTCTTCAGTTTGTAAGTGAAGTTATTCTGGTGCCTCAAATGTGGTCATTACATTTAGCTGGTAACTTGAACTGGTCTCAGGCTCGGTCAGCTCGGAGCGCAGCCGGAGGCCAGGTTGACGGGAGTAATTGGGCGCTGTTCTCTGAGGGCGCATTGCGGAGTGGGACCCCGAGCTCTCGGCTCCTCCAGGCCGGAGACCGGGAGGCCGCCATCTTCATTCCCGCCCTCCGGAACCTTAAATACATTTTTTAAGATAAAATGATGGCTTACATCAAACACTTCATAGCTGTAGGTGATAGTACCTTATTATGCTACATTTGAACCACTCACCGAAGTTTGATCAGGTTCTCCATCTGCCAAACCTGCATCCATAGTGAAAGAAGGTAAGTATATGCTTCTCTTTCCATTAATATTTAGCCATCCTGTAAATTTGAAAATCCTGGAAGAAAAAAAAAAATCCTATGTATTAGGACTAGTATAAAACTGTGAGAAATGGAAAAATCAGTAAGTATATTAGGAGGAAGAAATCATTTTAGGATGAGGTTGCTGGGAAATCCAATCATGGAGAAAACAGATTTTGACATGGGCCTTTAAGAATGGTAAAGATTCAGAGAAAAAAAATGAAGAAAAGAAAATATACCAAGTAACGAACAGCAAGAACAAGGTTACAGATATGAGACTGTTCGGAGTGAAATGCTTAAATCTACCTACAATTAAGGAAATAAGTGTTCTTTTTTCTCATGATTACATTGGCAAATATGCTAATATTGCCAACACTGGCAAGAATGTAGGACAAAGTATTCTCATATACTTTGGGAGAAGAATATAAATTATAACAATTTTTGGCAGGGCAATTTAAAAATATGTATACTTTAATCCAGTAATTTTGAGGCTAATAATTATGCCATATTTGTTTATACAAATGCACAAAGATATATAAACACATCCAACAAAGTAATAGAAATGATGAGAAAACTCGAACTTTAATGTCAATCATTAGGAGTTTGCTTAAATTATACTATAGACATAAAATGGAGTATCATGTAGCAACTTCTAAAAATCAGGTAGGTCTTTACATACTCTTACGTATTTACTTTATACATAAACTAGAATGAGGGCCAATTAGGTGGAAATGGAAAATTATAGAACATTATATATAAAATACTCTTCGTGTTTCTGTGTTTTCCCATTTTTACAATGAATATGTATCACTTTTATATCTTTATTTTTAAAGTCTTAGAAGCATGTCTTTATAACAAGTCTTTTTCTTCTGAACTTTTTTTAAAGAAATCTCCAAACTGAACTCTTACAATAACTATATATATTCAAATGTCTTTAATAACCTCTCTAATAATCCTTCCTTAAAAGCACTAACAAAACCAAAATCAGTAAGTCGGCAAAATTCTGGTCCTTTCTTTAAGTCTGAAAAACATTTTCTTGTTTCTGCAAATATAAAAGGCTACAATGAAGTATGAACAGTGGGGAGAATACTTTTTAATTGGGCTTTGGAGGGCTATCATTTGGTTTCTTTGATATAACCAATACAATCAGCCCAAGCTAAGTGGACTTTCAATTTATAAACCTTAGGTATCCCTCCTTACTTTATGTATTACAATGTATTGTAATTATTTGTTCTCATGATCTAATTCTCTTTAGGAACAAAGACTGCATTCTACTGATCTTTCTACCCAGTGCTAGTTCATGGTAGACATTTAATAAACACTTGTTGCACTGAATGTCACCTCAATTACCTGTATGAATAATGATCCAAAAGAGATCATATAAAAGTTACTTATGTCTGAGATGCACACTAAAATTACTTGAATACTGACAGGCATTATTCTAGAAATTGGCAAAACTAAAAACAAAATAATAAAACACCCACAGGAAGCTTCAACTTCAAAAGTATTTTACCAATTTTTTTCATCCTACCCATTCCATTTTAAAGGTTTATTTATTCCTAGACATCATATTAGACACTTAAAATATGTAAGTGAAGGAGTTCCCCTCTACTTGCTAGATGGGATGCTGCCTGATTCATTAATCACTTAATAAAACCAACTGGATCTTTCAAATAATAAAACACATCAATAAACAAAACAAACAGCCCTAATGTCATGGAGCTTATATTCTAGGAAGAGACAAACAATAAATACAATAAACTAAAAGTCATATGTTAGAAACCAATATTGCACTATATGTTAACTAAATAAAATTTTTTAAAAAAGGTTTTATGTTAGGGCATGACGCTATGAGAAAAAAATAAGGCAGACTAGAAAAAGACAGGGAGGAAAGGGTTATAATTTTATATAGCATGTTCATGATAGGTCTCATTGAAAAGATGACATTTGATCAAACATTTAAAGTAGGGAGGAAATTAGCCCTATAGATATCTGAAAAAGCATTTTCAGGTCAGAGGGAATACCCAGTGCAAAAGCCTTAAGTGCCTAACTTGGAAGTTTGAGGAATAGCAAGAAAGCAATGTGCCTAGAACAACATGAGCAAAGGGATGAAAGAGTAGGAAGAGATCTGATCACAGAAGTAAGGGAACAAAAGTAGTAGATTCAGTAGGTCCAGTGGGTCACTGTAGATCTTAGCTTTTAATTCTAAGTAATATGAGAAATCACTGGAGGGTTCAGAGGAAGGAATATGATTTGACTTACATTTTTAAAGTTTCTCTCTGTGTTGACAATAACTGTAGTAGTGGGGGAAGGATAGGAATTGGGAATTCAGTTAAGAGGCTATTGCAATAATCCCAGAGAGAAACAATGATACTAGGCTTAATGACAGCCATAAAGATACTCAGAAGTAGTAGAAATCTATATATATTTAGATAGTAGAAGCAACAGGATTTCCTGAAGGATTGACTATGAAGTGGGAAAGAGAAAGGAATCCATAATCACAAAGATTTTTGGCCTGAATGACTGAAAAGATGGCCATCAGATGAGATGGGGAAGTCTGATGGGGGTGATACTTGGGGTAAACATATTTAGTTTGGGATATGTTAAGTTTGAGATGTCTATTTGATATTCAAGTGGGCATGTTAAGCAAGCAATTGGATATACTATAGCACACTGAATCTAAGATAGCAAAATGAGAAGTGTTTGAATACATTTAATTTTTAAAGACATGAATGTTATTCTTAGTAGTAGGCATGTGACAAATGTTTGTTAGCCTGTGAATAGCATATATATATTTCTCAAATGATTTTTTAAACCAGTATTTGGCTTTGCAGTAATTTTGTAAGAGGAGATTTGGTTCCATTATGCTTATATTTATACTTTAGCAATAAGCAGCTCTCAAAAGTTTTATGTAAACAAAATAGTAATGAAACCATACATGACAAGGAATTCGGTGTATAAAACAGGTCACAAAATGTAAGGCAAATGGCTGTGATTTTGGTTCTTTTCAAGCAATATTTTAAGAGTGAAAACTTACACATATAACAATGTAGATTTATAGCTTGTCCTAAAACACTGGAAGACGTGGCAACACTGAGCAATAACTGATTAGAGCTAAGCAGCAGCCATCCACTTTACAAGGGGAAACATTCTCCAGTTTGCACCCACCTCTCATACTCTATCTGCACCTGTACTTCACTGCTTCTCCTTTTTGCCAACTGCCTGAGTTCTGTAAATACTTAAGTTCTTACTGAACTTTAAAGTTACCTGTACAGAATCTTTTCTAAAACAAAGAAACGTTCAATAACATAAACAACTACTTTTAAAAAAGAGCAATTTTAAAAGCTCCCACTTTGAGTTTCTTCTCTATCAGCCACCATCTTTCCTGTGATTAAGCTTTCTACCCGTATTTTCGAGCTACTTTCTCCTAGCACCTAATGACAGTACAGAACGCTACTATAAGAATTTGTCCTATCAGTTCTATTTGTCCATAATGCTCAAACCTCCCTGATTGTTAAAACGTCCTTTCTCAGTTCTACTTTCCTGAAAATTACCCTCCTATATCTGTTTTATCTCTATTGGAAAATTTCATAAATGTTCACACATTTATTTCCTCTATTTCTTCCCTCTGCTTTCATGCTTACATATATTATGTTGGTTCTACACTGAGGTTAATATGAAGCACAGATGTGCATGTATGTGTCTGTCTGTTGTATGTGTAGCTTTTGGTGACCAAATGTTTTCCTGACTTATCCCAATTTATGATTAAATGCTACGCCTTCCTTAATCATCATTGTCTGGAAATGAAGACTTCCTCCCAATAAAATTTTCAATTAGCTGAATCTTCCCATACTATATGGAATAAAAGGGCAAGAGTGGGAATCCTTGTCTTGTACCTGACCTCAGCAGGAAAGTTTTCAGCTTTTCACCACTAAATATGATGTTAGCTGTGGGCTTGTCATATATGGCTTTTACTATACTGAGGTACATTCCCTCTTATCTGCTTTGTTGAGATGAAACAGATGTTGAACTTTGTCGAATGCTTTTTCTGCATCTATGGATATGATCAGATGACTTTTATACTGTAGTTTATTAATATGGTATACCACATTGACGGATTTGTGGATGTTGAACCATCCTCTCACCCCTGGAATAAACTCACTTGATCATGGTGTATGATCTTTTTGATGTATTGTTTAATTAAGTTTGCTAATTTTTTTTTTTCAGGATTTTTGCATCTATGTTCCTCGAGGATATTAACCTGTAATTTTTTCTTGTGACATCCTTGTCTGGTTTGGTATCAGGGAAATGCTGACCTTGTCAAATGAATCTGGAAGAGTTTTCTCCTCTTTCATACTTCGGAAGAGTTTGAGAAGGACTGATATTAATTCTTCTTTGTTTGGTTTGCTATGTTTGATAGAATATACAAGTAAAGTTACATGATCTTGGATTCTCACTTGTAATAAGTTTTTAAATTGCTTATTCTATCTCCTTACTAGTAACTGATCTGTTCAGATTTTCTATTTCATCATGATTTAGTCTGAATAGCTTGCATATTTCTAGAAATTTGCCCATTTCTTTTAGATTGTCCAATTTGTTGGCATATAATTATAATTTTTCATAGTAGTTTCTGGTGATCCTTTGTATTTCTCTGGTATCAGTTGTAGTATCTCCTCTTTCATTTTTTTTATTGTATTTATTTATGAGTCCTCTTATTCCCTTAGTGAGTTTTAGCTAAAAGCTTGCCAATTTTGTTTATCTTTTCAAAGGATCAGCTCTTAGTTTCATTGATATTTCTACTGTCATTTTAGTCTCTATTTCATTATTTCTGCTCTAATCTTTGTTATTTCCTTCCTTCTACTAACTTTGGGCTTAGTCTGTTCTTTTTATATTTCCTCAAGCTGTAAAGCTGGGTTGTTTATGAGATTTTTCTTGTTTCTTGAGCTACAGCATTTATCACTGTAAACTTCTCTCTCAGGATGGCTTTTGATATATCCCACAAATTCTGGTATATTTCCATTTTTGTTTGTTTTGAGGTATTTTTGATTTCTCCTTGACTCAAATGGTTGTTTAGAAGCATGTTGTTTAATCTCCACATATCTGTAAATTTTCCAGTTTTCTTCAAGTAATTCATTTCTAGTTTTCAACCATTGTGGTAAAAATGATGCTTAATATGACTTCAATACTCTTTAATAGATTAAGACTTGTTTTGCTAATGATGTAGTATATGTTGACTAATTGAACATAATAATAAAATTTTTTAAAATAAAATAAAGACTTGTAGCTTAACATACAACCTATTCTAGAGAATATTCCATGTGTACTTGAGAAGAATGTGCACTCTGTTGCTTTTAGATGTAATGTTCTGATTATGTTTGTTAATTCCATCTGGTCTAACATGTTATTTAAGGGCAGTTTTTTCCTATTGCTTTTCTGTCTGGATTATCTATCAGTGATGCTGGGGTATTAACATCCCTTATTATTACTATATTGCTATCTACTTCTCTTTAGGTCTTGTAAATACTTGCTTTATGTATGTAATGCTCCAATGTTGGTGTATAAATATTTACAAATGTTAATACTACTTTTGGATTGATCCCTTTATCATTATATGATGCCCATCTTTGTCTTATTACAGTTTTAAAGTGTATTTTGTTTGATATAAATACAGCTACTCCAGCTTTCTATTAGTTTCCATTTGCATGGAATATCTTTTTCCATCTCTCCCGTTTCAGACTTGTGTGTGTCCTAACATCTAAAGTAAATCTCTTCAGGCAGCATACAGATGGGTCTTGGTTTTTTTTGCTGTTATTATTGTTGTTTTATCTATTCAGCCACTCTCCAATCTTTGATTAGAGAATTTAGTCCAATCAAATTTAAAATAATTTATTATTTAAATAATTATTTATAGGGGCGCCTGGGTGGCTCAGTGGGTTAAGGCCTCTGCCTTCAGCTCAGGTCGTGATCCCAGGGTCCTGGGTTCGAGCCCCACATCAGGCTCTCTGCTCAGCAGGAAGCCCGTATCCTCCTCTCTCTCTCTCTCTGCCTGCCTCTCTGCTGACCTGTGATCTCTGTCAAATAAACAAATAAAAATCTTTTTAAAAATAAATAAATAAATATTTATTTATTTATTTATAAGTATGTACTTATTGCCATTTTGTTAACTGCTTTCTGGATATTTTCATAATTCCTCTTTTCATCTCTCCTCTTACTTTCTTCCTTTTTGGTTTGGTTACTTTAGTGGTATGCTTACATTCTTTTTGCTTCATCTTTTGTGTTTTTACCATAGGTTTTTATTTTGTGGTTGTAATGAGGCTTACATATAACAATTTCTAACTATAGCAGTATATTTTAAGTTGATAACAACTTAAGTTTGATCCCATGGTAAGGCATATCATTTTTACCCCCACCCCACCCTCACACATTTAAAAATTTAAAAGATGAAACTGGATGAGAGTCCCTGGGTTATCTGTGCAGACAGAAAAAAGGATCAAGTTCAGATCCCTGAGGTACTTGAATATTAAAGGATCACTATTTATAGAATGAATGAATCCCAATTTTTGCTTTTCAACTTGGAAAAACTACTCCATGTAATTACTAATGTGGAGAACAAAGACAAAAGAAAAAAATTAAACTTCCTTATAACTTAATAGCCATAGACAATTTCTTGAGATAGGCAGAGTGACCTTTCTCAAGAAGCTTAGCTGCTTCCATGTTAACACTTTGCCCAAGGCAAAAGGCAACCATGGCTATACAGTAGCTCAACCTCCACAATTCTGGTTAAAAAAAAAAAAAAAAAAAAAAATCTCTTTGGAAAGTTCCTTTATCTCTACCCAACTACCCCACCACCACCACCAAGATATAAGTTAGCAATCATCCTCCAAACTTATGGCCCACTGATACACATCTCAAGGGATCTCATGATGAAGGTTTTACTAGCCAGTAGTAAATGACCTTTTCCTTAAAAAAAAATAAATAAATAAGTAGCCCCTCAAGGTCCTGGTAACCTTGCTTTCAAATTTCTGAGAAACTTACACTATTCCTAACCCCCTCTCAATTTGAAAGTATACATACAATCAGCAATCCTCACAACCCTAGTGCTGCTCTTTCTGCCCTCCGGTCCTATCCCCATGCTTTAATAAAACCACCCTTTTTGCACCTAAGACATCTCAAGAATTCTTTCTTGACTGTTCGTTGTCAAACCCCAACATGTACATCAACTACATTATGTAAAAACTGAATTAACCAATATAAAAGGCAAAGAAGATACACACACATACAAAAGTCAAATCATAATATGACTGATTTAAAAGAGGAAGCCGGAAGTGGAGAAGAAAGATAAAATTAAGGATAGGTACCCTAAATTCTTTACCTTTGATAATAGGAAGTTGAAATAAGAGACATTACTAATATGTCAAGAAATAAGTTTTTAGTACTTTCCTTGAAGCCAAAGACTGCAACATATGAAACAAAAAAATCCTAGAGGGAGAGGGTGATTGATTGGAGGCTTAAAGTATAAGCATAATAATTTCCCCATCTTTCAGAGGTGAAAGTCAAAAGATGTTTATATTGATGTAGTTTTGCAACATTAGTGAGATCTTTTAAAGCCTACAGACAAAAAAGAATTCTTCAGACGTCTTTGGCACAATAAGTTGATTTTATTAAAGCTTGGAGATTGGTGGGCAGAAGGCGCAGCTGCACTGGGGTTCTGAGGAATGGCTGATTATATATTTGGGTGTTGGGGGGAGGTAAGGAAAAACGGGAGCTGCCCAAAAGGACATTGATATGCTAAAGAAGACTCTCAGGATACTGGAGGCCTGGCTATTGTGAAACTAAGGTTGTTTTTCCCTATAACAAAGCATTACCATTAATATAGTTGGAAGTTTTCTGAAGAATGTCACATGTATGTATTCCACACAGGAGTGGGGTTGGGTGGGGGTAGGTTGTGGGATGTCAGCTAGTGCTTTGTCCTTGGCCTGCCTTCTGCTCCCTCATCAAAATGATAATCTAAGAATTAAAAAGTTTATTTCCTAAAAGTTTAAATGGTAACTAAACACAAACTTAATGGCAGTAGGCACGAGGGAATAGGCTTGAGAAGAAATCTTTCTGCCATTTAAAAAAAATTTTTAACAGTATATGTTACATACAATCAAGAAGAAAGTGTAATAATAAAATTTTTGTAAAAGAGTACAATGTGTCATAATCCTGAAGATTCCTTTCTCCAAATTGCAGGGCTAAAGCTAGGCCTGCATCCAAATTTAAATATAATTACTAGTCAAAGGCAAATTTTAAAAAGAAGACTTTGTTCCCTCTTTTGTTCCTTTTGTTATCAGTACTCTAGCCATTGTTTGGGGAATTGGTGCCTCACTATCTACACTTAAAAAGTTCCTAGAAAAAGTAATTTTTTATAATAGCTCTTCTTTACTGGGGGCTTAAATTGCTACTTCAGTAACAGAGAAAAGGAAGGAGCAACTCCTAAGCAATGCTAACATCTTTAACACATGTCACTTAATCTTTAAAAAAAAAAAAAAAAAGATTTTATTTATTTATTTGAGAGAAACAGAGACCACAAGCAGGGGGAAGGGCAGAGGGAGAGGGACAAGCATACTCCCCACTAAGCCGGGAGTCCCACTCCAGGAGTTCGATCCCCTGGGATCATAACGTGAGCCAAAGGCAGACACTTAACCCACTGAGTCACCCAAGTGCCCTTCTTAATCTTAACAACTTTATGATGCTATAATGAATGATGGCTCCATTTGAAGGCATCAACAAGTTGTATATGATTAGTATTTCCTCCTATCTCACAGGATACCTCAGAAGTTATTTGTTCTGTTTTGTTAAATGATTATGTAACAATAATAAATATTCTCAAAGGCAAGAATGCTTATCAATGAACATATCATACTTCTAAAGAATAACATACTAGAAGAGTATTAGATTCAATAATCCTAATCTCTCTCACTGCCAGTTTGGAAAAAAAAAAAAAGGTTGCAAATAAAAACAATTTTGTTTAGCTAGTCTGACCTAATATACAGTATTTACACTAAGTCAAATCCTTAAGGAAAGCCTAGTATGAGTAATTCATCACATGAATGTGACAGTTCCCAAAGAGCAAGCCAGCAGCACCAACATCATAATCACAAGCACTTTGACAAAAAAAAATTATGTAAATGGATTGCTGGAATAAAGCAATCATCTATCCAAATGGCTTTCATCTAAATTATTGCAAAATAGTGCAGTACATATGTTTCTTAGAGCATAATAATATTTTGGCACCTATGAATTGTGTTAAAATTCCTTTCATTCTAAAAATAATAACAACAATAATGATAATAAAATACACAATATGTAGAATTCAGCCAAAATAATATCATTAGCAATTTACCCAGAGGAAAACCAACGGTGTTCGACTAAGTTCAATGAAAAACAGAAAATCACTACTACTAAATTTCTGGTAAGATACAAAACAAATTCCACTTCCCATTTTCTTTAGATTAACCATTAATATACATAACTCATAAATTTTAAGGCTTAAAATAAGCCTTTATACCTCTATTGCTTCACCATCAATTATATGTCCTAAAAGGGCTCAAAACACATTCATCAAATATTTATTTACTTCTTGTCACGTAGGAGACACTGTTGTAGATTCTGGACATATATGGAACAATCAATATCATTCCTGTCCTAGCCAAAAAAAGGCAAAATAAACTGACCAGTATACTACAATGTAATGAGCCTTATGACAAAGCTACATGTATGATGTTACCTATGTAGCACATAAGGACATTAAACTCAGCCTTCTGGAGGTAGTAGAGTAACAACACAAAAAACCAGAACTTTGCAAAGCCTTTTTATATCAAATAAAACAAATTAACTATCAGAAGTAGAATATATAAATAAATCTAACTAGGATTAATTAATGCAGAATCTTTTATAAATCTTTATGATCTAATGGCTTTCTTAACTTTTGCAGTCTATTTTGAACTTTGGTTTACATTTTTTTGAGATTCATCTATCTGGTTTTAGACCTAGTAACAAAACTAGTTTACCTTATCTTCCAATAAATACCTAATTCTACAAAATATAAAATAAAATAATATAAAATAATGAAGTAATCTCAAATAAATTACTATAGAGTACAGTTTTTCTAAAAAATACATGTGGAAAAGGAACAGATTAGAAAGGTAACTAACTTCATAATTTAAAAATAAATTTTGGCACAGCAAGATTCTATTTTATGTATCTATTCTATATATTATATAGAATAGATATATATCTAACTCACTGGACATTTTGCAGAGTTGGATACAGAGAAGAAAGTATGAATGACAGAATATAACTCAAGGTAATACATTTCCTTAAAAGTATCAAGCCAATCTGCAAAGAACTATGTAAGATACCTCTTACTATACATTCATACTTCCCTTTTAATACTTCAAGAAAAAAATCATTCCAAAGTGAAATATAGAGTTTATGGGTTTAAAAGGAAATAGCAAAACAGCACATAGAGACAATAACCAACCTAGTAGCAACCAGACCCAGCATCCAGTCTGTGATCTCCATCATTTCTCATTAAAAGATATCAGGGCTTCTTTGAGAAATGGCATATTCTAGGTATGTACAAGGTATGCCTAGAGTATCTTACATTCCAGTATCTTGCATATCCAAGCAAAACGTAAGGAATTATATAATGAAGACTCAGGAGCCAACTCAAAAGGACTCTCTATGGCCAAGATAGGACCACTTTATAGAGAAAATTTATATCTATAAAACGTAGTTTGAAAATCAAAGAGCTAAACAACCATTTCAAAAAATCTGAGGGACGCCTGGGTGGCTCAGTTGGTTAAGCCACTGCCTTTGGCTCAGGTCATGATCCTGGAGTCCCAGGATCGAGTCCCACATCAGGCTCCCTGCTCAGTGGGGAGTCTGCCTCTCCCTCTGATCCTCCCCTCTCTCATGCTATTCTCTCTCTCAAATAAATTTAAAAAAAAATTTTTTTTTTAATTTGAAAGAGGGGCAAATTAAACCTAAAAAAAGTAAAAGGAAGGAAATAACAAAGAGCAGAAATACGAAAGAGAAAACTAAAATAAAAGGAGAAAAATCTACAAGATCAAAAGTTAGTTCTTTAAAAAGATTCAATCTGATGAAGGCTAGGTAAAAAGCAAGGGGGGAAAAAAGACCACAAAAATAACCAATATTATGACTGATAAAGGAGAAATCATAACAAATCCTCCAAACATTAAAGATATCCTGAAAGAAAATTATAAATAACTATACCAATAAATTTGAAAATTTGTAAGAAAAAGAAATTCTAGAAAAACCCAATTTATTGGGCACCTGAATGGCTGTTGTTTAAACGTCTGCCTTCACCTCAGGTCATGTGCTCAGGGTCCTGGGATTGAGACACACACTACACACTACTGGGTGGCTCAACTGGTTGTATCAGACTCTTCATCCTAGCTCAGGTCTTTATGTCAGGGTCATGAGTTCAAGCCCCTCACTGGGCTCCGTATTAGGTATAGGGCCTACTTAAAACAATAAAAGAAAGAAGACCAAACCAGACCAGACCAGACCAACAGCTAGCACAGAGACAGATTTCACTAGCTTTTGCCCCACAGGTACCTGAGTTCACAGACTCTAGCTGCCTGATCCTCCACATACAAATACATTCCTTCCTCTCATCTGCTCCCTCCAGAGCAGCAGCCAGTCCAGGCATCTGTGGTTGCTGAGTTCAAGACACCGGCCTAGACTCCCACAGCTGACTTCTACTGATAGGCATGTGCTCAGATGAGCTCCTCCAGTTGTGTACTTGCACACTACTGGCCTGACATCTGGTACTACCTTCCACTATCATATGCACATACATACACATTTTGGAGACTGCAACCAAAGAAGAGCACACCAACAGCCAGGGCCATCATAGCTTCTTGTGGGTCCAGATCAGGCCCTGTCTTCTGTCACTGGCCGGTACCACTAAATCACTTACAGCTAGCCCCTTGAGCTGTGCACCTGCACACCCTGGCCCAACTCCATCACTGTCCTCTACTGCCACGTACCCATAGCAAGACACAGCAAGCATGTGGTGCACACTTACAGCCAAGGCCCCACAGCTATCTACCTGCCCTGAGCCCCACCATTACATGTCTGTTTGTGACCACACCTGCCACTAGCTGCACCCCTAGCTAGTCCTTATAGCTGACTGTGTGAATACCACAAGTTCCAGACACTACCCTACTTGCCCTGGACCCTGGGTGCTGAATCTGGAGGTGCTACTGAGGACCACAACAATCCTCAATGACTCTGCAGAACTCCCACAACACTAGCCAAAAACCACACATTTGTTGATGCTATGGACCCCAATGGCTTTAACCAATGGGCCACAATGGCCACTGAAGACCCAGTGCTGCCACATGCCCCTGCACTTGGTACCCTCATACCACGAGACTCAGGGCACAACAAGCTCTAGCATGCCCCGCCAGTCGATGAAAGTCTTCTCCTACTGAAATCAGTCTATAAAGTCAGGAAGGGGTGACTGATTCTTCAAATACATAGACACAAAGATACAAGACTATAAAATATCAAGAAAACATAGCTAAACCAAAGCAATATGGTAAATCTCCAGAAACAAACTGGCTCTAAAGAAATGGGTGATCCAGGAATTGCCCAACAAAGAATTCAAAATAATCATTCTAAAGATGCTTACAGAGCTACAAAAGAACACAGAAAAACAATTTAACAGTATCAAGAAAATAATACAAGAAGATAAACAGTTCAGCAAAGAGACAGAAAACAAAAAAGAACAAATAAATTTGGAACTGAAGAATACAATAACTAAACTGAAGAATTCAACAGAAAGCTTCAACAGCAGATCGAAGAACAAAAGAAATAATCAGGGGGCTTGAAGACAGATCTTTTGAAATCATCCAGAAAGGCAAGAAAGAAAGAGAAATAAGAAAAGGTATGCAGATGTCTATGGGTCTCTGTGGGTCTTGTAAGATACCAATAAGAGAAGCAAGGTATACATTAAGGTATACAAATGTAGAAAACACATTTAAAGAAATAACAGCTGAGAAGGCAAACTTGGGAGATTTGTCTGGACATCCCGGTTCATGAAGCTAATAGGTCACCATATTTTCAATCCAAACAATCTTCTCCAAACACATTATAATAAAATGGCCCAAAAGCAAAGAGGATTTTAAAAGCAGCAAGAAAAAAAAAAAAAATTCTTGCATATAAGGGAATTCCCATGTCTATCAGTGGATTTCTCAACATAGGCCTTGCAGGCCAGGAGAGAAGAGGGTGATATAGTCAAAGTATGGAAAGAAAGAAATTGTCAACCAAGAATGTTTTACCCAGCATGATTGTCCTTCAGTAATGAAAGCAAGATAAAGACCTTCCCAAACAAAACCTGAGGGAGTTCTTTACCACTAGACCTCCCTTACAAGAAATATTGAAAGGACCTCTTCAAGCTGAAGCTAAAGAACATTAGTCAGGGGGCGCCTGGGTGGCTCAGTGGGTTAAGCCGCTGCCTTCAGCTCAGGTCATGATCCCAGGTCCTGGGTTCGAGCCCCACATCGGGCTTTCTGCTGAGCAGGGAGCCTGCTTCCTCCTCTCTTTGCCTGCCTCTCTGCTTACTTTGATTTCTCTCTGTCAAATAAATAAATAAAATCTTAAAAAAAAAAAAAAGAACATTAGTCAGTAATGTGGAAACTTATGAAAATAAATAGCCATATTTATAATAAAGGCAAGTAAGTAGTCTAATTCCGAATACTCTAATACTGTAATATGGTGGTGTGTTAACTCTAGTATAAAGGTTGAAGGACAAAAATAGTTATAGCTATAATAATTTGTAAATTGATACACAATATAAAAAGATTAAAATGTGACATCAAAAACATAAAATGTGAGGGAGGGGAATGAAAGAGCAGTTTTCTGTTTGTTGGTTTTGTTTTGTTTTGTTTTTTTGAGACCAAAGTTAAGTTGATATCAGCTTAAAATAGATTGTTATATCTATAAGATGTTTCAAGTAAGCCTTAGGGCAACCAAAAAACAAAAACTTAAAGAAGGCACACACAAAATAAAGAGACGGTAATCAAAGTGTACCAATAAAGAAAATCATCACTTTATAAAGAAGGAGAACAAGAGAGGAAAAAAGGCACAAAGAAACTATAATATGGCCAGAAAACAATTAGCAAGATAGAAATAATAAGTCCTTACTTATCAATAATTACCTTAAATGTAAATAGATTAAACACTTCAATGAGAAGGCACAGAGCAGCTGAATTGATTTAAAAAAAAAAAAAGAAGAAAAAAAAAGACCCAACTATATGCTGCCTATAAGAGACTCACTTCAGCTTCAAGGACACACATAGGCTCAAAGAGAAGAGGTGAAAAAACATTTCATGCAAATAGAAACCAAAAGAGAACAGAGGTAACTATAATTATATCAGAGAAAATAGACTTGAAGTCAAAAATTGAAACGAGACAAAAAAGGTCATTATATAATGAAAAGGGGGTCAATTCATCATGAGGATATAATAATTGTAAATATATATGCACCCAACATTGAAGCAACTAAATATATTAAGCAAATTATACTAACAGATTTGAAGACAGAGAGCAATATAATAATGGGGGGGACTTCAATACCCTACTTTCAAAAATGGACAAACCTTCCAGACAGAAAATCAATAAGGAAACACTGGACTTGAACCATACCTTAGATTAAATGTACCTAACAGACATATACAGAACATTACACGCAACAGCAGCAGAATACACATTTTTCTCAAGTGCAAATGCAACATTCTCCAGGATAATTCATATGTTAGGTTACAAAACAAGTCTCAGCAAATTTTAAGAGACTGAAATCATGCTAGGATCTCTTCACACCACAAAGATTTGGAACTAGAAATCAATAATAAGAAAAGCAGAAAATTCACAAACGTGGAATTTAAATAACGCACTCCTGAACAACCACAAAGTCAAAGAGGAAATTAACAGGGAAATAAAGAAATATCTTGAAATAAATGCAAATGTAAATACAACATACCAAGTTTATGGAATACAGCAAAAGAGTTTATAGGGATAAATGCCTAAACTAAGAAAAAGGAATGATCTCAAGCAACCTAACTTTACACCTCAAAAAATGAAAAAAACAAGAACTAAGCCCAAAGTTAACAGAAGAAAGAAGCTAAAGATCAGAGATGAAAAAAATGAAAGAGAGAATAGAAAAACAATACAAACACCAATGAAACTAAGAATTGGTTTTTTGAAAAAATAAACGAGAAAAAAACAAATTAAAAATGGAAAGAGAGGGGCACCTGGGTGGCTCAGTGGGTTAAGCCTCTGCCTTCGGCTCAGGTCATGATCCCAGGGTCCTGGGATCGAGCCCCACATGGGGCTCTCTGCTTAGCGGGGAGCCTGCTTCCTCCCCTCTCTCTCTCTCTGCCTGCCTCTCTGCCTACTTGTGATCTCTGTCTGTCAAATAAATAAAATCTTAAAAAAAAAAAAAAAAGAAAAGAAAGAGACATTACAGTAGATAGCACAGAAACACAAAGGCCCATAAGACACTATGATGAACAATTATACACCAACAAATGAACAACCTACAAGAAATGGCTCAATTCCTAGAAGCATACAACCTACCAAGTCCAAATCATAAACAAATAAAAATTCTGAGCTGACCAAGTAATAAGTTAAGGAGATTGAAGCAATAATCAAAACCGCCAATAAAGAAAAGCCTGGGATCAGATGCCTACATGGGTAAATTCTACCAAAATTTTAAAGACTTAACACCAATTCTTCTCAAACCCTTCAAAATAAACTGGAGAAAGGAATACTCCTTAATTCATTTAATGAGGTCAGCATTATCCTGATACCAAAGACAATGATACTACAAGAAAACAGGCCAATATCCTGATAACTATAAACACAAAAATCCTCAACAAAATACTAGTAAACAGAATTCAATAGCACATTAAGCAGATCACACACAAGGATCAAATAGGATTTATCCCCTAGGATGCAAGGATAGTTCAACACATGCAAATCAATAAATGTAAATATGCTACATTACTAAAATGAAGGACAAAAATCACATGATCATCTCAACAGCTGCAGAAAATGCATTTGACAAAACTCAACATCCTTTCATAATTAACTGGGAAAAAATAAAAGCTCAACAAATTGGGTATAGAAGGTAACATATCTCAACATAAAGATCATATATGAAAAACCCACAGCGAACATTCAGTGGTGAAAGGCTGAAAGCTTTCCTTTCAAGATCAGGAACAGTACAGGGGTGCCCATTCTCATGACTTCTATTTTATTTCCAGTCCCAGCCAGAGCAATTAGGCAAGAAAAAGAAATAAAAGGCATCCAAACTGGAAAGGAAAAAGGAAAAGTGTCTCAGAGCGCCTGGGTGGCTCAGATGGTGTCTGCCTTTGACTCAGGTCGCGATCTCCAGGTCCTGGGATCAAGCCCGCCCTACATCAGGCTCTGCTCAGTGCGGAGTCTGCTTTCCCTCACCCCTCTTCTGCTCTCTCTCTCTCATTCTCTCTTGCAAATAAATAAATAAAACCTTGAAAAAAAAAAGTGTCTTTGTTTGCTGTAATATAATCTTGTATACAGAAAATCCTAAACACTAGTTAAAAAACTGACAGATCTAATGAACATATTCAGTAAAACTGCAAGATACGAAAATCAAAAATTACTATAGTACAATAAACTATGTGGAAAAAAACAAAGACGTCAATACCACTTACAATAGCATCAAAAAGAAAATACTTAGGAATAATTTTTTTTAAAGAATTGGTTTTATTTATTTATTTTTAAGATTTTATTTTATTTATTTGACAGAGAAAGATACAGGGAGAGAGGGAACACAAGCAGGGGGAGTGGGAAAGGGAGAAGCAGGCTTCCCCTTGAGCAGGAAGCCCAATGCCGGACTTGATCCCAGGACCCTGGGATCATGACCTGAGCTGAAGGCAGACACTTAACAACTGAGCCACCCAGGCGACCCGGCTTTATTTTATTTTTAATTTTTTTTCAAGTAAGCTTTACACCCAAAGTGGTCCTTGAACTCATGACTCCAAATGACTCATGACTCATGACTCCAAAATCAAGAGTCATGTGCTCTATTGACTGAGCCTCCCAGGTACCCCACTTAGGAATAAATTTAACCAAGGAAGTGAAAGATCTAAATACTGAACACTGTAAGACTCCAAGGAAGAAATTAATGTAGACATCCCATATTCATGGATCAGAAGAATTAATATTGTTATATATTCATACTATCCAAAGTCATCATTGATTCAGTGCAACCCCTACCATTATTTCAAAGACACATTTCACACTAAAATATAAAAACAATCCTTAAATTCCAGCGGAAAAATAAAAGACCCCAAATAGCCAAAGCAATCTTCAGAAGAACGAAGTTGGAGGCATTACAATTTCTCTTTTCTTTTTTTTTTTAAGATTTTATTTATTTATTTGACAGACAGAGATCACAAGTAGGTAGAGAGGCAGGCAGAGAGAGAGGAGGAAGCAGGCTCCCCGCTGAGCAGAGAGCCTGATGTGGGGATTGATGTGGGGCTCGATCCCAGGACACTGGGATCACGACCCAAGCCAAAGGCAGAGGCTTTAACCCACTGAGCCACCCAGGCGCCCCACAATTTCTCTTTTCAAATTATATTACAAAGCTATAGTAACCAAAACAATATGGTCCTAGCATAAAAACAGACACAGACCAATGGGACAGAACAGAGAACTCAGTAATAAACTCATAAGTATATGGTCAACTACTATTTGACAAGGGAGCCAAAAATACTCAATGGAGAAAGAATCGTCCTTTCAGTAAATGATTTTGGGAAAACTGGAAAGTCACAGGCAAAAGAATGAAACTGGATCCCTATCTTACACCATACACAAAAATCAACTCAAAGTGGACTAAGGACTTAAACCTAAGACCTGAAACCAAATAACTTCCAGAAGAAAACAAAGGAAAAAGCTCCTTGACATCAGTCTTGGCATTGATTTTTTTTTTTTTGGGGGGGGGCTATGTATCAAATATACAAGCTACAAAAGCAACATTGGTATACCTTCTTTTTATAGGAATAAGACTGGACTATATGAAACTAAAAAGCTCCTGCACAGCAAAAGAAACAATAAATATGAAAAGGCAATCTACAAAATGTGATGAAATATTTGTGAACCACATGCCCGATAAAGGATTAATATTCAAAAGACATAAGGAACTCTTACAACTTGATAGCCAAAAAAAAAAAAAAAAAAAAAACTGATTTAAATATGGGCAGAGGACTTGAATAGACATTTTCCTGAAGACATACAAATAACCAACAACTACATGAAAAGGGGCTCAACATCACTGATCATAGAGGAAATGCAAATCAAAACCACAATGATTGGGGTGCCTGGGTGGCTCAGCTGTTACATTACACAGCTGCCTGTGGCTCAGGTCATGATCCCAGGGTCCTAGGATTCGAGCCCCAAATAGGGCTCCCTGCTCAGCAGGAAGCCTGCTCCCTCCTCTCACACTCCCCCGCTTGTATATCCTCTCTCACTGTGTCTTGGTGTCAAATAAATAAATAAAATCTTAAAAAAAAAAAAACCACAATGATTAATCAACTCACACCTGTTAGAATGACTATTCTCAAAAAAACAAGAGATAACAAATGTAGGTGAGGATATGAAGAAAAAGGAACCCCAGTGCACTGCTGCCAGGAATATAAACTGGTACAGCCACTCTGGAATACAGTATGGAGATTCCTCAGGAAGTTAAAAATAGGACTACCATATGATCCAGTAATTCCATTACTGGGTATTTATCTGAAGGAAACAAAATCATTATCTTGAAGAGATATCCCATGTTCATGCAGCATTATTCACAATAGCCAAAACATGGAAATTTTATTTATAAAATAAAATTATTCAGCCACTAAGAAAAGGAAATCTTGCCATTTCCAACATGGATAGACCTTGAAGACATTATGCTAAGTGAAATTAAATCAGACAGAGAAAGACAAATATTGTATGACCTCAATTATATGTGGAATCTAAAAACACTGAACTCATAGAAACAGTGCAGAATGGTGGTTGCCAGGGGCCTCAGGGCAAGAGGAAATGAAGAAATATTGGTCAAAGTGTACAAACTTCCAGGTGTAAGATGAATAGATTCCAAGGAGAGAATGTACAGCATGGTGACTACAGTTGACAATACTGTATTGTATTATTTGAAAGCTGCTATGACAGCAGAGCTTTAATGTTCTCACAACAACATAACAAAATGGTAATTATGTGAGATTAAGGATGTGTTTAACACAAAGTTGTGGTAAACATCCTGCAGCATATACATGGGTCAAATCATCACACTGTATACCTTAAACTTACACAGTATAATATGTCAATTACATCTCAAGGCTGGGGGGAAAGGTATGTTTGCTCTTATTTATTTTTGAAACCTCAGTTTCTTGCACAGTACCTGGCACATAGCAAGCACTGGAAAAAAAAATTTCAGTAAGTGAATAACGGGAACAAAGAAAAACTTTCTTCACAAGTAATTAAGACTACATGATTTAAATCATTCAGTCACTTACGCGTATGAACAAAAGATAGAAGAAAAACAACTGATGTATAAAGCAGAGTAGTCTTCATGGGCATTTAATAAATGATCATGGCAAATCTATAAAGGCTGAAAAGTTTGAGTTCAGCCAAGAAATGTTAAAACTGCATTATAAGATTAAAGAAATATTATGTCACCCTAGAAACTACAGCAGTAATGGATTTTTTTTAACCTATACATGTTGACTTCCCCTTCCTGTAATAATATGTACATTGATCTTCCCTTGAAGAAAGCAACCCTCCTCCAATGTATGCAATCTTGCTCAGTACCCTGCTCTCCCCTAACAAAGACTGAGCAATAAACCCAGACCAAGTCAATCAGTCCCTATCTGACTCACTCTCTGAGACAGCTGACTCATGAGCAGAGTGATCACATGAATGGAAAAACAATTAGACAACTATCTAGCTTAAGGGAGGCTCCACAAAGACTATCCATTACTTCCTGCTCTCTAGATCCCTGGAGCTGCTTAAGTGTCTGTTCTTTCTAAATCACGGTTTTCCAACTTTTACTTCAGGAAAATGAGCTTATCGTTCTGGTATATTATTTAAGTCAGCAAAAGTTTCCTACTGCTTGAACCAAAGAACCCTAACTGAACGTATTTCAGCCTTGTACAACTAAAATAAGCAAGCCTTGAATAACAAAGTCAAGGCTAACTTCAAATGAAGCCACAAAAGTGGTATGTGAGACCTGAAACATAAAACACCATATACACTATAAGGAAAAAAAGTGACAATAGCATTATATTCACCTATGTGTTTCCAGCTAGGTGTTTTAATTCCATTAATAAGATCTATCACATAAACATCATCAAGACCAGGTTTTAACCAGAATGATAAGGAGAAAAAGGAGAAAAAACCGTGTTTAATCAGAAATGTGACCTCTATCTCAATTTTAGTTCGGTCTTACTATCCAAAATGCCTTCTCTGGAGCTCTTATATCTTAGTTTCTCATCCCCTATCAAATGAAGGATTTGTGGTCAACTGCATGATTAGTATTAAGAGGAGAAACATTTAAAAATATCTATTTGAGCAGCTGACAGTTCCATTTGTCTGATCTTATAATTTATGCAGTCTTTCTGAAGTAAACAGTGGAAACAAAGTACATGACCAATCCTTATAAGGCCCAAGACCATAATCAACCCATCTCGATAACTAAAAAAAGGGGAAGCTATAACTCCACCTCTATCTCATCACCTCTCTGGTTTCTAAAAATTCTAAGTTGTATTAAATGCAAAGCTTAGAAACATGTTTCAAATGATAAGGGTGATTTCCATAGGAAGAAAAAAATACACACATATTTCTACCATCGCATAGGACTTATTAGTTACAAGAACAAGTTAATTAAAATGCATAATCAAGACTCATCAATGTTTCCAATATGTGAAAAGTAAAGAAAAAGGATACAGAACAAACAGAAGATAAAATCCCCAAGGACAAAAAGAAAAAGAGAGAGAGAGAATTGAAAGAAAACATTAAAAAAGAGAGAGAGATATGAAACAAAACATTGATAAATAAAAATCAATACAAAATTGAATGTCACATTTATCACTTCTATTATTTTTATTCTAAAATAAGACAGTTTAAGAAGAAAAATGAAAGCATCTGGGCACTATTTTGAAACCACAAATAGTATTCATTTTTTTACTTCAATTTACATGTAGTTAAACTAAATTAAGTGCAATCTGTATCTAACGTTTTTCTTCAATTCAACATGTTCCCTCTTAAACACCCTTTAGTTTTGGCAACTGCCATTAATGTTTCTCAAATACTCATGTGAAAGAATGCTTTAGGCAAAGCTAAGATGCTTCTGTTAAAGAGACACAGGAGAGGGAGAAAAAAACATGATTTTAAAGTAACTGAGAAGTGTTACAATTTCACTTCCCAACCAATTTCAGATTTGGTATTTAAACACTTGGCTTCTGACACACACTTTTGGTATTGCAGACCCTATTAACTGACCTCCAAAATCATACAGATATGCCACTGAAACCTAGTGTTACTTATTACCAATGATTTTTAGGAAAAGGAAGATCATCAACTGCTTTCTAATTCCTTCTCAGCAGCTGAAAGTACTTAGCATCTTCCTTAAAACAAACAATATCTGCCCAAAAAATATCAAGCACAGAGCCTTACTGGCGGCAACATTCTGAAAACATAAACTAACAAAAACAAGTAAATGAAAACAAAAATCACCATGTACACAAACATAAACAGTGAGGGCAAGAGAGCAAATTATACAAGGACTTTTTTTCTATTTTCAAGATGATTTGGGGTTAGAGGATTTATACTACCTCCAAAATTTATTACAAAAATGAAGCAAAAGAGTTTGATATTGGCATAACATAATATACCACTGGAAGAGAACAGAAAGTCCAGAAATGACATCCATGGTCAATTAGTTTGCAAGAGAAGTGCCAAGAAAACCCAATAAAAAGGAAAATATTTTAAATAAAAGTCTCATTAAAAGTGGGGGGAACATGGGGCGCCTGGGTGGCTCAGTGGGTTAAGCCGCTGCCTTCGGCTCAGGTCATGATCTCAGGGTCCTGGGATCGAGTCCCACATCGGGCTCTCTGCTCAGCAAGAAGCCTGCTTCCCTCTCTCTCTCTCTCTCTCTCTCTGCCTTCCTCTCCATCTACTTGTGATCTCTCTCTGTCAAATAAATAAATAAAATCTTTAAAAAAAAAAAAAAAAGTGGGGGGAACATGACTTACACTAAACACAAATATTAATTCAAAATAAATCACAGACCTAAATATAAAAGCCAACATAAATGTAAATATAAATATTTCAATATAAAACTTTTAGAATAAAATAGCAAAAATCTTCACAAATTTGGGGTAGGCAAAAATTGCTTAGGAGACTAGAAAACACAAACCATAAAAGAAAAAACTGGTATGCTAGACTCCATAAAAATTAAAAGCTTCTCTTCAGAAACAGAGTTAGGAAAATGAAAAGGTAAGCCAGACTAGGAAGAAACATACACAATACATACATTTGACAAAAAACTAGTATCAGACCATAAGAAGAACTCTTAAAAGTCAATAATAAGAAAAAGCAAAAGTTTTTAAATAGGCAAAAGATTTAAACAATAAATAATAATACAAATGACCAACAAACTAATGAAAAGATGCTCAATACACTACTGGTCATCAGTAAAATGCAAATGTAAAACCACAACGAAATACTACTACGCAACCACTAGAAACTAAAATTTTTTAAACTGTTGACAAGGAGAAGGAACAACTGAAACTCTTATATACTGTTGGTGGAAACAGAAAACAGTAGATCTATCCCAAGGTATTTACCCAGGAGAAATGGAAATATGTCTGCTCAAAGACTTGCACATGGATTTTTCATAACAGTTTTTTTTTAAAGATTTTATTTATTTATTTGAAAGAGATAGTACAAGCTGAGGGGGAGTGCAATTGGGAGAAGCAGGCTCACTGCTGAGCAGGAAGCCTGATGCAGGACTCTGGGATCATGACCTAAGCTGAAGGCAGACGCTTAACTGACTGAGCCATCTGGGTGGCCCTCACAACATTTTTAATAGTCAAGTCAAATATCTAAGTGAATAAACAAATTGCAGTACATTCATACAATGGAATACTATCCAGCAATAAAAAAGAATAATCTCAAAAACATGCTGAGCAAAAGAAGGCACACAAGAGTACATATTCTATGATTTCATTTACATGAAATCCTAGAACAGACAAAAAACAATGTGTAGTGAATAGAACTCAGATCAGTTGTTGCCTGAAGAAGAGCTGGGAAAGTGGGGACAGTGGAGAAGGGGAAATATTAAGTGGGAAAAGGGCACAAGGGATTTTGGGGACTGATGAAAATGTTCTATATCTTCTTCATGGTAGTAGTGATAGTTACATGGGCATATGCATCTGTCAAAATGCATCACATTATATACATAAAATGGGTACATTTTATTCTATGGAAATTATACCAAAATAGTGTTTGTTTTTTTTTCCTTTAAGTGCTATTGGTAGGTTAAGTGATAAAAACCAAGAAAGTAAAGAATACTGAAATACGTAAGGCAGAATAATACTATAAAAAGCAACTTTTTTTAAATGATAGGAAAAGCTCACATTTTAGCACAGCTAAAGCTAGGAATGTACCAGAATTTATTTAATTTCAATGTAAAATGAGCACAACTCATAAGACAGCTGTGAAAATTAAATGAGATAGTTAACACTGTACCTGGTATATCACAGTAACACAACTCATACTGGTTGACGCTGTATCTATCCATGTTAAGTGTTAAGGTAAAACCAAGAAAATCATGAAAGAACTTTTAGGGGAAATAATTTTAGATGCCAATTTTAAAAGGAGAAAAGGAGATGGATGAAAAGGAAGGAGGGCATTGCTGGTGGAGGGAATGGTAATATACAGAAGAATGGAGGCGGCAAGGAGCAAGCTGCATGTTCTGAGAAGGAAAAATTAGCACGCATGTGGCAGCAAGTCCATATACGGGAATAACTAAAAAAGCAGGGTAATCTGCCCATCTGACATAAATATTCATTTAAATTTTACAGTAGGATCCAGAATAGTAACTTCATCCAGTTGACGCTATGATACAACATAAATAAACTCAACTTCACAAGAAAAATAAATTCGGCTATTTAAAATCAGAAAAAGGAAAAGGTTCTTTCTGTTTAAAAAATATGAATGATTATAATTATCAGCTTTAATCTCTTGGAGGTTAGCCATAGTTCTTTCCCTAAAGAAAAAATAATTATTAAAATATAATTATAGCAAGGCAACATATGGACTTGCTGTGCAGTTGTCACTGCACTCCTAAAATTATGAAAGCTATACTTTATAGAATCTAAAATCTGTAAGTGATCACTCTGAAAAATAAGATATAAAAAATCTCCTCAAAAGAACTAATCAGCTACAACAAAAATTATCTCATGGCATGCTACTTAATGTCAGAATGCTACAGTTATATTCCAAGAGACCTGAAGTGAACAAGATCAGGATTCTTGAACACTTACATAATTTTGAAATGTTATTACATGTATGCATTTTTAAATGTGTTTAATAAAAAGAACGCAGGGGTGGTGGGTATTGTAGAGGGCACGGATTGCATGGAGCACTGGGTGTGGTGCAAAAATAATGAATACTGTTATGCTGAAAAAAATAAAAAAAAATTAAAAAAAAAAAAAAAAAAAAAAAAAAGAACGCAGGGGTAGCATTCTTGTAGCATTCAAACTAACCTGAATCCTTATTAAGATTTTACATATTCAGCAGAGTAACTAACTCCTTTCTATATTTTATACATAAAACATTTAAGTGTCATTTCAGTGTTTTAATTCCGGGAAGAGACAGCCACGATCATCAGTAATAACTTAGGCTAATTTAGTTCCCAGAATGAGAGAAATGTACAGAAATGTAAAAAGAGAATAAGATGCACAATGAAAAAGGAAATATTAAAGGGCAATAATACTGACCTTTAAAAAGAGTAGCAGCAATATCACTATGGTGAAGACAACAAAGCTAGAAGATTAAATTAAGTCAAGTATCTTGTTGAGGAAGGATGTAATAGAGTGACAGCTAACATAAGGTTCCATCTGTTCCATCTATACCAAAGCAATACCTAGTTAGAGGCCTTGGCTCAAACTGGAACGTGCAGAGACTAAAGAATGACCTCATCTAGTTCTGCTTTCTTAGGCCCACATGATATCTTAGGCCCACATCAATGTAATACCTGAAATAATTATGAATGCATAAAAATTATTACTGTGCTATATCATCCAGAATTATGATTTTCCCTTTAAAATTTCCTTTTGATGATTTTTTTTTTAAGATTTTATGTATTTCATGTATTTATTTGACAGAGATCACAAGTAGGCAGAGAGGCAGGCAGAGAGAGAGAGGGAAGCAGATAGCCCGACTCGGGACTCGATCTCAGGACCCTGAGATCATGACCTGAGCCGAAGGCAGAGGCTTAACCCACTGAGCCACCCAAGTGCCCCTTGATGATTGTATTTCATACTTAAAATATCTTTTAAAATATTTCCTGTACCTATATACACTAAAAAAGGAAGTTACTATTTTAAGAAACATAAATTTTTTAAAAAGTTTTTAACAATAAGATTAGCAATAAGTATTAGTTAAGACCTGCCACTGTTTGGGATGCCAGGGTGGCTCAGTCGGTTAAGCATCTGCCTTGGATCAGGTCATAATCCCAGAGTTCCACGACAGAGCACCACAGCCAGGGCACCGCAGCCGGGCTCCTGCTCAGCGGGCAGTCTGCTTCTCCCTCTGCCTCTGGCCCTGCTTTCATACTCTCTTTCACTCTCTCTCTCTCAAATAAATAAATAGAAATAATTAAAAAAAAAAAAAGACCTGCCACTATTTTTCTGTTTTTTTGTTTTTTGTTTCAAAGATTTTAGGAGGCTGATAGTGCTAAAAAGTATTCTTTTTAAAATGTGGACTATGTTCCTCCCTCTCTCTGCCTGCCTCTTCCTGCTTGTGATCTCTGTCTGTCAAAGAAATAAATAAATAATTTTTAAAAAATGAGGACTGTGAAACTTTTTAAGTCAAGCACCTTCAAACTGACTAAAGGTATGACAATAGGAGAACAGACCCTTTTAGTGTACACTTCATAGACTTTATCACTGTAAATAAACATTTTATGTAGGGGTGAGAAATTTGCCCATGGGGCATCTGCATCACTCAGATTAAAGATTTGAGGAATTTAAAAGAAGAGCCACTACTGGGTAAGTGGAAGGGGAATAAAAGTAGCTTGATCTCTTGCTGAGGGTGTGAAGTAACTTTTTGGTTATTCATCTTAGAAACATGACACCCAACAACCAGCTATATAGAAAAAAGAATACACACAATAAAAAGTAAATTTAAGGGGCACCTGGGTGGCTCAGTGGGTTAAGCCTCTGCCTTCAGCTCAGGTCATGATCCCAGGGTCCTGGGATTGAGCCCCGCATCAGGCTCTCTGCTCGGGGGGAAGCCTGCTTTCCGCCTCTCTCTCTGCCTGCCTCTCTGCCTACTTGTGATCTCTGTCAAATAAATAAATAAAATCTTAAAAAAAAAAAAAAGTAAATTTAAATTAAAGCTCTCCCCGGGCAAGCTACTGTTGGAGTCACTAGTTTCCTCAATGATTCTTCTTCATAACTTTATGTGGCTTTGCCTTCCTAAAATCTTACTTGAGGGAAAAACAACAACAACAACTAAATTTTAAAAAAGAATTTAAGCAAAAAATCAAATGAAAAGGGCAGAGTTAAAATACATAAAAGTGACAAGAAAATATTAGAAAAATAAAAGCTAAAGATTAGGAATAAGTACATAAAATGTTAGTGGACACACTATGGACAAAGATGAAAGCAACTAAAAACAAGTAAAAAATTAAAAGGAAATAAAATCAGCAACTTAAGACACCGAGAGCAGAAAAACAAAAGCTATCTTTTATTTTATTTTAAAGATTTTATTTATTTGTCAGAGAGAGCAAGAAAGAGCACAAGCAGGGGGAGTGGCAGAGGGAGAGGGTCAAGCAGACTCCCTGCGGAGCAAGGAGCCCAATGCAGGACTCGAACCCAGGACCTTGGGATCATGACCGGAGCCAAAGGCAGATGCTTAACCAACTAAGCCACCCAAGCACCCCCAAAACTATTATATATATATAATATATATATTATTCTATATGTTTTATATATTATATATTATATATTTTATAATTATATATTATATTAATAACATTATTATATAATAATATTAATAATATTAATAACAAGAAAATAATGCTAATTCAAGAGCTGAACACTTTCACTCAGATTCTTTAAACTAAAGGGCACCTGAGTGGCTCAGTGGGTCGAGCATCCAATTCTTGGTTTCAGTTCAGAGTGGAATTGAGCCCCTATCTCAAGCTCCACACTCAGCGGGGAGTCTTCAGGAGATTCTCTCCCTCTGCCCTTCTGCACCCCCTTTAAAAATAAATAAATCTTTTAAGAAGCTGGGGGGAAAGGGGGGGAATCCCTGGGTGTCTCAGTCAGTTTAGGGTCTGCCTTCAGCTCAGGTCATGATTCCAGGTTCCTGGGTTCAAGTCCCACATCAGGCTCTTTGCTCAGCATGGAGCCTGCTTCTCTCTCTGCCTGCTGCTCCCCCTGCTTGTGCGTGCTCTCTCTGATAAATAAAATTTAAAAAAAAAATTATTTAAACTAAGACTTCTTTGCCTTCTCAAGTGTTTCCTGAATACATAACACAGCTCCCAGCCACATACCAATGACTCCTACTCCTAATACCTTGGCTTTTATAAGACACTTATGTGAGAAGGTGACACAATTCCTTAAAAAATGCTGTACAGGGGCGCTTGGGTGGCTCAGTGGGTTAAGGCCTCTGCCTTAGGCTCGGGTCGTGATCTCAGGGTCCTGGGATCGAGCCCCGTGTCGGGCTCTCTGCTTGGCGGGGAGCCTGCTTCCCCCCCTCTCTCTCTGCCTGCCTCTCTGCCTGCTTGTGATCTCTGCCTGTCAAATAAAGTTAAAATCTTAAAAAAAAAAAATGCTGTGCAGTAAGCATGATGATTGGGTGTTCACACCATTGTGTGACATGTGCCTCCCTCAATCCTTGTTACCACCTTGGCACATTACCCATCTGATGTGGAGAAAAAAACACTGAGCAGGGCCGTAAGTTCCATTTGTCTCATCTGCCATTAGTACTCAGTGAGTAAAACCAAACCCTGACCCACCTACATCCCACACCCCCCAAAGAGTGATATAAATTTTTAGTGCAAAAACTTAATCAGTTCTGTGAAAACCCTTTTGTTTCTGTTTTGGTCAACGCTTCCCTAAAAGCATCAGGTATGCCTGCTAAGTAAGTACCCTAGTAAATGATTAGATATTATTTTTTTAATCTTGTTTCTAGTATTAGTGTTTCCTCCCCAAACTACTATGTTTTTAACTTGGCAACTACTCCCATGAGGCATTCACAGGTGGATTAAGATAATCACTTTTCATATAAAATTGAAGGAAATGTCTGCCCTTTGAAATCCTAGCATTCCTAAACAAATTTTAAAGCTATCAGAAACCTTCAAGTCAACCACTCACCATCTCTAAATTTTACAGATGAAGAAACTAAAAAGAGAAGGGCTAAGTGACTTGCCCAAGATCATGAAGCCAAAAGAAACCATAATGCAAGTCTCTTAAGTCCTGGACTAATGTTCTAAGAACAAAATATAAAGTCAATGGAAGGAATATTTAGAATTTAGCCTTTTAGATTTAAGATGTACTGATTGGTAAGAAAAAAGAAAAAAAAACCCTGAAAACAGCATAATACTAGGTTTATGTTTGTTTGCTTGTTTCTTTTTTAAGAATTAACATACAGGTGTATCCATACAGGCAGGGTACAGGGAGTAGGGAGTAAGGAGACTATCTAGAATAATAATATCAAACTGCTAATAAATGGGCTATTTTGAACATAAAGTGTGGTCTAGTAACAGCAGAAACTTTGAGTTTCTGTAGCTGTTGAATTTTATAGTCAACACATGTTGACATAATAACCTAATTTTTTCTTTAAAAAAAAAGAAAAAAAACTAGGGCACCTGGCTGGCTCAGTTGGTAGAGTGTGCGACTCCTGATCTCAGAATTCTGAGTTGGGTTGGGGATGGAGTCTACCTAAAATTTTAAATAAATAAAAAATTTAGAAATACAAATACATAATTTACCCAGAAAAGAAAATGCATTTTGAAATGGTTTAGGTCTCAATCTCCCTCTCTCCCTGTCTCTCCTCCACCCCACTCCTATGTGTTAGTGTGTGTGGACACACATACACATGAACGTGCGTGCGCACGCACGCGCACACACACACACACACACACACACACACTCCAGAGATATTACTATGCAATGGAGTTCACCTTCAGATTATCTTAACTTTTCTTCACATTAAATGTGGTCTTCCCTTAAGAACAGCACAGCCTTGGGGCGCCTGGGTGGTTCAGTGGTTTAAAGCCTCTGCCTTCGGCTCAGGTCATGATCCCAGGGTCCTGGGATGGAGCCCCGCATCGGGCTCTCTGCTCAACAGGGAGCCTGCTTCCTCCTCTCTCTCTGCCTGCCTCTCTGCCTACTTGTGATCTCTGTCTGTCAAATAAATAAACAAAATCTTAAAAAAAAAAAGAATAGCACAGCATTAATATGTTAGAATAATTCTGAAAAATTAAGGTAATTTAAGTAAAAGACTGAATTATAAAATTAATTTAAAGACATTTTCCTTTAGATACACAGTAGTAATAAAAAGTGAATTAATGTATTTGTAATGAGTAAGAGTATTTGTAATTTAAAAATTATTTTTATATAAATGCATACTGCTAAAGTCATTTTGATCATGTTAAAAAACATCATTCTTGGTAGGCTAAACATACTCTCCACGCCCCCACACCCCCCACATAGTTTAACTATTATTTTACTATTATTTTACTAAAGATAATGATGCTCATTCCTCCATGTAAATTATGAATTTCAGAATCTGTAAGTCCAAACAATATTTTATTAGAGTTCTCCACAGACTCTTATGCTGTTCCTCAAGGTTATTTATGGTGTCCCTCAAAGTTATTTACTTTTATTTCCTATAATTATGGAGTATTAAATATCTGTCCAAAAAGTAAGGGATGTCTTAAATGAGTAAATTATATTTCTTTCACTCCTCTCCCCATTTCTTTTTCAATTTGTTGACATTGGTGCCTACCCTTGTAATTCCACTACAATTACACAAGGATCATTTACTGACAAATTTAACGCTTAATCTGCCACACCCTTATTCAAAGACTCTTCTGACCTTCTAGTCCCCCTAACCAATCATTTTTCGGTTCCTTCACTAGCTCCCTTCACTCTGTCTGGGACTAAAGTATCTCAGGGTTTCATCCTATTGGAACCTCTTCTCTCTCCCTCACTTTCAACTACCACTTCCATGCAGTAGCTCTTTATCCATACTACCAGCCTAGAACTTTCTCCTACATTCAAGCCACATATCTAATGACCTGCAAAGTTCAAAAACTTTTAGGATGCATCAGAACCATCTAGAAGGCTTGTTCAAAAACCAGATTTCTGAGACCCACCTGCAAAATTTTTGATTCAGTGGGTCTGAGCAGAAACCTAAGAATCTGCATTTCTAATTAGTTCCCCAGTGACACACACTTTGAGAACCATTGGCCTACATGATTCTCTCTCAGATAAATTACAGATACCTTAATTTCAACACAACTTAATGGGTCTCCCAGCATGCAGCCAGGCTGCCTCCAAACCATTCTTTACACAGCATTCATAGTGGTCATTCTAATCCTGATGATTTCATGATCCTTTGTTTAAAATATCCCAATGGTTTCCCCAGGGATCTTGAGACAAAAATCAAAATCCTTAACATGTTCTATCAAGCCTTACATGACCTAACCTTTGCCTACTGCACCACACTGTTATCATTTCTTTTTCTTTCTTTTTTTTTTTTTTCTTAACTCTCCAGCCACAGTGGACTCTTTCAGTTCCTAGCAAAAGCCAAGTGCTGTTCCAGGATATTTAAACAAGATGTTCTGCCAGAAATATTCTTTTTTTCCCCAGCTCAAGTCACCTTCCTTGGCTCCCCTCCCCCACTCTTATATTGCCCTATATTTCTTGCTTTTAGCACTCTCCACATGGTAATTACACAGTGAATTGTGCAATTAGTAGTTTGCTATCTATTCCACACCTTCCCACAAATACAAGCTAAAAGAGGTCACATGTCTATCTAGTTCCCACTAAATTTTTAGACCCCTGCATAGTGACCTGTTGAATTAATGGTCTTATAACATTATTTTGAAACCCGAAAAGGAAAAGTATTATTAAAAAGGGATTAGAGGGGTGCCTGGATGGCTCAGTGGGTTAAAATCTCTGCCTTCGGCTCAGGTCATGATCCCAGGGTCCTGGGATTGAGCCCCACATCGGGTTCTCTGCTCAGCAGGGAACCTGCTTCCTCCTCTCTCTCTGCCTGCCTCTCTGCCTACTTGTGATCTTTGTCTGTCAAATAAGTAAGTAAAATCTTTAAAAAGGGGGGGGGGATTAGAAGCATTTTTTTATTATCCTTTGATCCCACAAATAAGGAGGCTTCATTAAACTCCACTATCTGGAAGTTCAAAATCTAGAAAAATAATACCTTCAAAAGGTAAAATGAAATCTTCCTATCACAAGTTCCTATGCAGCCAGATATACAGATTACTGTTTAGTAACTGCACTAAAAAAGTACTAATATCTAAAAGCCATTCACTAATATATAAGTATACAAGGCAGCCAAAGATAATTTTTGCACAAAAATAAATTTACATGTAAGCTTGCATCACAGTACATTCAGGCTTAGCAAGAAAAGTAGTTTTAGTTCACGCCAGAAAGTGGGATGGTGTAGCTGTCTAGAATTAAATCCTTATGTGGATAACCACAAATTACATAATATTAATATAACCAGAATTAAATTACTGTGCAAATAAATGTTCTATAGATTCTCATCTTCTTTAAAATGGAAAGAGTATCTGCTATCTGTAATTGATTCATCAACTCTTCTTCTCTAAAGTGCATGCTAAGTCAGCATAGCACTAACCTAAGTGGCAAACAGAACAGGTATAACTACCTTAAGATATAACTTTAATATACTAGAATTTATAGCCAAATAAAGGTTAAACTCCATTCAGAGTAGTCATTTTTAGAGGCTATTTCAAGTTGTCATCACACAAAACATTTGGGACTGCTCTTTTCTAATCACTTCCTTAACTACCTTACAAGAGACATTAGGATAATAGGTTTTGTCCCTTTGGTCTGCTTATTTTTAACCAAAAATGACATTCCTCATTTTGAAGCCTAATTTTATGTTTGAGACTTGGTTCAGAATGACTTCCCACTTTTCCACAGATCAAATCCATTCTCAAAAGATGTCAACTGCCCCCACAGAATGTAGGTTAAAAGAATAAGGGAACACTGGGGTGGCTAACTCAGTTAAGGATCTGACTCTGATTTTCACTAAGGTCATGATCTCAGGGTGGTGAGATCGAGCCCTACATTGGGCTCCACACTGGGAATGGAGCTGCTTGAGAGTCTCTCTCCCTCTCCCCGTCTCTCAAAAAAACAAAACAAAAAAAAAAACCTAATGCTGAGCAACCTAAGAAATACAGAAAGAATAGTTCCAAAAGTGTTTCTGAACAAGTGACACTGCTGAAATAAATTCAAGATAACTCTGAACAGACACACCAATCATCTCTTAGATAAATATGTTCTATTATATTTATTTAAAAATCAGTCCCATTTCCACTTTGGGCACAATTCATGGATAGGCCTGATCCATGACTTCTAGTTTTGCTGAATAACAAATGCATTAAAGCATAAGCACATTTACTATAAACTAAAAGATTAAGAAATGAAACAAGTTTTAGAAATAAAACCTGGTGGTCTACTCTAATATGGTATACTAAATAGAATATGAATATAGAATGAGATAGGCCAAGGCTCAACTTCTTACTTGGCCCCTTAGTAGCTACGTAAGTGAGCATGCTATATGAACATGGAGTCTGTACAACATGAATAACAGCATCGGTAAAATGGTAGTAATACCATTATTTCAGAGCTATTATAAGGATATGGTCTAACTGGAATTCTAGCCCCTGACATCTTCAAGGAATCCTCAAAAGAACCTAAGAAGCTATCTGTTCCAAGTTCTCCATTTTACTAAGACCCACAAGACTAAGTGGTTTGCCAAGGTCACAGAGTTACTTAGTAGGAAAGACAATACTTTTGGCAGGTTTCTTATTCTCCCAGTGCATCTGTTTACTAAATCAGTTGGTGTTTATAATGTTATGTTGCCCAAGCCTTTGACAGAGGGTTTCAAAGAGAGTTTCTGAGACAGTAACAAATCAAGACCACATAAGGGCAGTACTTACAAATATGATACTGGCAATCACGTATTAATAACTTAGTTCTATATATTAAATGTCTCTCTTGGATTTTATGTCTTTTTTCTTAAAGCTAGGTATTTTAAATTACAGCTAAAACTACCCGATTATGCATAAATTTTCAGTTTCTTGAAAGGTTCTTTTTTATTTTTTTTTTTAAGATTTTATTTATTTATTTGACAGAGAGATCACAAGCAGGCAGAGAGGCAGGCAGAGAGAGAGAGGAAGGGAAGCAGGCTCCCTGCTGAGCAGAGAGCCCGATGCGGGGCTCGATCCCAGGACTCTGAGATCATGACCTGAGCCGAACGAAGGCAGTGGCTTAACCCACTGAGCCACCCAGGCGCCCCGAAAGGTTCTTTTTTAAGGAAAGTATGAACCTTATCTTAAATCAAGATACTGGGAAAAAATAAACGTGCTTCTCATTTTTTAAGTGTGGCAACCGGTACAGTAAGCCAAAGAGTTACCTAATTTCCTAAAAGTAATGCCCATACTTCAGCTAAGAGTTCTTTATCAAGGATCAAAGCTCAAAATGCAAGATCTAAAATTAATTCGAGACAATCTAAAAAAATTTTATTATTGATTTTCTTATTCATTCCCAAAAACAGTTTCTTCATATTTTGATAGAGACTAAGAATGGCTTTCTATCTTGGACATAAAAGAAAATTAGTATTTGAGTGCCTAACTCTGGCATCTAGGCCTAGATGCTTCTGGGTTTTGAATTCTAGGTATAAATTACCGCAACCAAAGTACTCATCATCTTTAATTTATCATGTGAGTAAACAAGACACATAATTACAGTTCTGCATGCTGAGTCAAAAAGGATCTATGAGAACCAATACAATTTTAATACTTTAAAAATGACTACCAAATATGCAAAACTATGGAGATAAAGTCTCATACGGAAATTCTATTCTGAAAACTGATCAATACAATGAAAAAATTCTTGAGAATTCTAAAAAAACACATTTTCTGAATTTTAATTAAAATCATAATCTGCCTCAAAGCCACAAAATGTATCACTGATTAATTTAATCTTCTGAGTTTGAAGAGGCTAATTACTACTACCTTGAATTAAGATAACAGAAGAAATGAAATCCTACTTGTTAAAAAACTAAATATGTTAAGTAATCAACCTTTTAAATGAATCTCTATTTTTCCTGAGGAGTTTTCTCTCAATAGTGACAGAATATTATTTTCTTTTAATTCCTACATCGTAATGATAAATTCTTGGGAAAATGAAGATATAAAAACCATAATTTCCCAAACAACCAAACCTTTGAAAGTAGTACAATATTATCTATATAATGCTAAAGATTATAGTTTAAAATTTCAGGAACAGTAAGAAAAAGTACCAAAACTATAAACATAATCAAACAATAAAGGATACTGTAATGAGCCAATCAAGAAGGAAATTAATCATGACAACAGATATCTGAAAGGAAAAAATGTTAAGGATATGTAAAAAAGGTAAAGAAAGAGACCTAAAGTAAAACAACTACTACCTAATCTAATCTCTGAATTCTAAAAATAAAGAGTTTCACAGAATATAAAGAAGTTCACAAATAATCAGTAAATAGATAACCACTGCATTAGGGAATACTTACAACACTGACTTCCCCTATATTAGGAATATATAAACATATATATATGTATATATATGTAGAAAGAAACTGGACAAGAGCCAATTTATTTTCTAAACTATTTTAATTTCAATTAAGTATTTACTATGAAGGTCCTATAAGATCTTATGTAATCAGGCCAAATCTGGGGGTTTAACAAGCCGTCTGAATCACAACCCTTCTGACAAGATTTCAATAGCAAAGTCGTCAGCATTTCTTAAATCTGGATTGTAAAAAGTTCTGATTGCAGGAGAATTATAACTCTAATCATAGAAACACATTCCAGCATAGAAATCACAGCTATAGAAGAAAGAATTACGAAGTCTCATGAGAGAAGACTTAAAAAGATTAATGGGGAAATGGAGCAATACCACAGAAGAGAAGGGAAAGAAACAGATGAATTTAAATTTATTTGCCCAGGATAACTTACAATCAATGTGGTACCTAAAGATTCAGGAAAAGGAGAGTGGGAAATAAAAAAGAGAACAGGTTGAAGAAATTTTGTAAGAATGCTGGGAAATTTTTATGAATATAAAATGAAAGGAGGAGATGAAAACTAAGGCCTTCAATGAACTAACTAGGCAATTTATTTTATTTTATTTTATTTTTTAAAGATTTTTTATTTATTCATTTGACAAAGAGAGAGATCACAAGTAGGCAGAGAGACAGCCAGAGAGGAGGAAGCAGGCTCCCCACCGAGCAGAGAGCCCGATGCGGGACTCGATCCCAGGATCCTGGGATCATGACCTGAGCCGAAGGCAGAGGCTTTAACCCACTGAACCACCCAGGCACCCTAGCTAGGCAATTTAAATTCAACACTTAAACAGTACCAGAGATTATAAGGTAGAATAGAAAAAAAATGGAGAAAACTATCAATAACTACTGAACCAAAGTAGCTATAACAATTAAAGCAGAGAAGTAAATAAAAAAAGAATAATATCTCACCAGCCTGGATACAGTTAAGAAACAGAAAATAAGTAAAGATACCTCAATAATCAAAATATCACAAGAGCCATGTAATAAAGCTAACAGGCCATTCTCTGGAGCAAAGGCACTATTTTATGCACAATTCTAAATGGTCTTACTCAGTTTCCAAGAAGCAAAGTAGAAAATGGCAAGAGAATCGTAATGATATGTGCAAATTGGAGTAGATGACAAGAGAAAAGGAATCAGAAAAACTAAGAGGCAAACAAGAATTCAAAAAGAGTACAAGTTTTAGGACAAACTGGTATAGAGATATAAACACCTATATAAATCAATAATTAAGGAACAATACTGTATTTTAACAGTATCATGATAATTCCCATGAATATGCCTGCCTTTAAAAAATTAGTTCAAAAAAATAAATTGAAGAAATAAATAATTCAATAGTTCTATATACCTTATGTTTAAGAAGCTAGAAAAGGACTGTAATAAAAAAATGGTAGACTATATATAAAATTTCCCTCCAGTTACCCCAACTATCCCATTGAAATAAAAACAATTCATACAGAAAAAAAAAAATGTAAGAGCAAATAAATTTAAAATTGGAGATGGGGTAGAATGTGTGTATATGTATGTATATGTGTGTACAGAGATGGATAGATAAATAGATGTAACAAGCCAACTACACCCTTCTTATACCTTGTAAGTGATGCAAAATGGTGGGAACCCATATGTCTGACAGGACTCCAGAGAGGCATGATTGCAAACTACATGATACAGCGAAGGGTGAAAATAGTAGGGCCAAAACCAGAATTAAACATTACTTGACTGTCTACGAAACAACTAACTACATTTCCCATCCCCCATCTCCATCTCCAAGCAACACCTAAGCAACTGACATTTACCCCCAGGTAAAAAGATACTCTGCTTTTCTCTAAGATAAATGAATTACTGTAAGACTAAAGTGGCAATGCTGGCAAAGTAATAAACCTTTTTCATCAGGCATTTAGAGGGTCCACAGGCTAGAAGCTAGCTCTTCTCCCTTCTACCCTAAAACAATGTTTGCCAAGAGACAGGCCCTACCCTGTACTGTCCAGCCCCTTAGGTGCTGTGGCCACAATTCCTATTCTAATGCAAAACTAGTAGGGATAACAGTCCAAGGAACGGAGTGGGAGAAGGGCGACCCAGACCAGAAACACAGTCCTGCTTTCTGAAACATGAAAGGACAACCAGGAAACACTAGTCATATAAGGAAAACTAAGCATGAAAAATAATTACAAAAACACTTAAAGTGACCAGAGTGGAAAAGTAGATAGTTGAGGGAACACAAGGTATTTTTTTTAAGATTTTATTTATTTATTTGTCAGAGAGAGAGAAGGCGTGCACACAACCATGGCAGCAGCAGGCAGAGGGAGAAGCAACACCCCCCTGCCCCGCACTGAGCAAGAAGCCTGATGTGATCCCAGGACCCTAGGGATCATGACTTGAGCAGAAGGCAGCAGATGCTTAACTGACTGAGCCACCCAGGCATCCCCACAAAATACCTTTTAAAAATCTATTTTACATATTCTAAGACTAGAGGTAGTATTACAACTGAAACAGAAGAGAATGATAGGAAGAAAAGAAAAAGAGAACAAGAAAATTCATAGATTACCTGTCCCCAAAAAATCAGCCAAAAAAACTAGGGGGGAAAAAATTCCCCTGCATAGAGCAAAGAGATTCGCAAGATAGGAAAGTAAACATGAGACAAAAAGGATCAATCCAGGAGACATTATCTGCTTACTACTGGGGAAATAGACAAAATGAAGGGAGAAAGACATCAAAGATATAATAGATAAGAAGTTCCTAAAGTTAGAAGAATCTCATTTAGACAATAAGGACAACTGAGTGCCTAGAAGAAACAACCAAAATAAAATTAAAAACCTTTATTCGGACAGAATAAAGAACAGATCACCTTATTAAAAAAACAAACCCCCACAAACCCACAGTGAATTAGATGACATATGGCTTCCTGGATGCTAGAAGACAATCAAGCAATGCTTTCAGAGTTCTAAAGGAAAATTGCTTGCAACCTACAGTACAGTGCCCAGCCAAGCTATCAGTCAAATATTAGACTAGGATGAAGATAACTTGTACATAGAGTAATTCAGAAAGTTTGCCTCTCACATTTTTTTCAGGATAATTCAGAAAGTTTGCCTCTCAAACACACTTTCTCAGGAAGATCCTTGGGGACTCCAGAAAAAAAAGATCAAATAAATTTAGGGAAAAAAAAAAAAAGATCTAAAATAAAATGGATTCAATTCAAAAGGAGATTCCCAGAAGAGACTTAAAAGGCAGCTAGTCCAAACTGAGGCAGAACTAGAGGCAACTCCAGAAAAATAGGGAACACACTATAAAATGCAATATGCTGAAGAGTTGAGGGGGAGAGGAAACTATAATAAAGGCAATCAAGAAAAAGGCTGGTTAGAAACACCAAGAAAGCAGGAAGTCATGTCCATTTCTTTTTTAATTTAATGGCTAGATTTTGAGCAGTTAATAAAATAAGTAAAATAAAATCCACTAGACCTTGATTTTATTATGGACATGTTTCTTCAGGTGCCTAAGGGTAGAAATCATAATCTGGGCATACTACCAAGCCCAGCATTAACTAATATTTACAAGTCATAATATTGAAACTATTTATCGGTTTTCATAATTAAAGAGAACTTGTGGACATGACAGCTGGGGTTATAAATGGGGGCAGGGGAAAGGGTGTAATGTGTTTAAGTAATAAGAAGTTTGGAAAGAAAAGGAAAGAAAGAAAAAAATGGAAAATTCAGATAATGTCTAAATCGATAAATACGTGTAGATTAACATTCAATAGAAAGCAGTGTGTTTTATAAAAACAACAGAGCTTCCTTTGTTGCATATTCACAAACATCCCCCATGAACTCCATCTTTTAGAATAAAGGTAAAGTGTCTTTCAGCTTAAAATAATTTTTCAGGTTAACTCAATTTTTAAGGCAGTAGTTCTCTACCAGCGGCGATTCTGTCCCCAGAGGACATTTAACAATGTCTGGAGACATTTTTGGTTGTATAATTAAGGGGAGATGCTACTGGTATCTAATGGATAGAGGAACAGGATGCTGCTATACATACCACAATGCAAAAGACAGCCACTCATAGCAAAGAATTATCTGACCCAAAATGTCAACAGTGCCAATTTGGAGAAACCCTGCTTTATAAGAACTTTTCAGACTTCCATAGAAAAATGTTTACAGTTTCTCACAGCTCCTCATTCTTATAATGGTATTTGGGCATAGTAGGAAAGTTTTCATGGGTGCAGTAAGTATTTATGATTGATCTGAATGTAGATCCATGGGCTCTACATTCTGTGTCCTCATGGGCTTCAGAGGTTTAGGAGAGTCATAATGGCACATGTTGACGAATATTCTGAAACAACATCCAATGGATGTTGGGAGCTCAACTACCCATTCCATGCAGCCCGTGCTTACAGTAATTTTACACAACTGAAATTTCTCATTAAAATTACAACCTGGGGGTGCCTGGGTGGCTCAGTGGGTTAAGCCTCTGCCTTCGGCTCGGATCATGATCTTGGGGTCCTGGGATCGAGCCCCACATGGGGCTCTCTGCTCGGCGGGGAGCCTGCTTCCTCCTCTCTCTCTCTGCCTGTCTCTCTGCCTACTTGTGATCTCTCTCTCTCTGTCAAATAAATAAAAATAAAATAAAATAAAAATAAATAAATAAAATAAAATTACAACCTGTGCACAACTTTTTCTACATGGTAATTTAAAGACTCTAGATCCTTCCACCCTCTAAGTGCTCTATATTTCTTGGACTAGAAAAAAGAAGTTAGAGAAAGAACACCTGCTTTTCTGTCACCTCTACCCAGAAGTGAAAACACATCATTTCCATTCACATTCCACTAGTAAAAATCAGTCACATACATGGCTCTACCTAGATGCTGAGAGGGATGACAAGGAAAGAGGACAAAATGACAGAAACGCATGCCTGGCTGAGTAACCACTTCCCAGTGTTTACTGTACTGGAGCAAGAGAAAACACAAATTTTGGTGGGCATTGCACCAAATTGGCAGTTGCCCTCCCCCCACCCCCAATCATCACTGCATGGTCTCTCCCTTCACAGTAGTAATCTAATAACAAGTTTGTTGGCTCCCACTGTTAACTTCTATTTCTTTCACTAGGATTTTCTGAAAACTTCTAGATCTCTTTCATACTATCTAAGAACCAATGGAAACTCATAGGGTGCATCTCTGGGCCTTACTCTGCCTCAAAACACCATCTTATTCCACTATCAGCACAGTAGGTCAGTGCCAGACCAGGTACTGGGTTAATAAGGTAGTAAGTGGCTGTAAAGGCTGTGAATTTAAGCAGTCTGGCTCTAAAGCCTGCGTTATTCTGCCTCTTTAGATTTCTAAAATAATAGGTAGTAAGAGAGTCCTTCCAGGATCATTCATAAAGCATTCACATCTTGCAAAGCAGTCTAAGAACTATTACAAATTCCCCACTATGATGCACAGCACTATTTTTCTTTACTTCTGGATTGCTGACTTTAAATATTATAGTCCAAACAATAGGCAAAATTAAACAGTAAGCAAAGCTGGTCTTCAGAATTCCCTAACCCCACTCTGTACTGTAAAAGTGTACCCATGCCTCATGTCCAAGGCATTCCACCTCCTTACTCCTTCTCAGTAATGTTACTTAGAGTAGACTCCTTTCTCCCAGATCTACCATACTCCCACCCCATCAAAACTTATATACCAGACTGCATAAAATACAAATACAAATAAACTACGTAATCTGATAAACTAATCCTGCTAATATGTGGCATCTGGCAGCCAAAAAACAAGTTACTTTATTGGAAATTTCAATAGATTTCAATTACACAGATCTGTGACCCTCAAATATCTCTACATAAAACCTATCCATACCATGTCTATGCATCAGTCTTACTCTTAGAAAGTATGAATTTTAGAAGTTTTTTTTTTTTTTAAGATTTTATTTATTTACTTGACAGAGATCACAAGCAGAGAGGCAGGCAGAGAGGGGAAGGGAAGCAGGCTCCCCGCTGAGCAGAGAGCCCGATGTGGGACTCGATCCCAGGACCCTAGGACCATGACCTGAGCCTAAGGCAGAGGCTTTAATCCACTGAGCCAGTGAGGAGGCCCGAAAGTATGAATTTTAAAATTTTAACAAGTCACCTTAAAATACCATATCTACTATATTCTTATATTTCTAGTTTAGTTTGGAATTTCCTGGTGAGAAATTGGCAGCTGAACAAACAAAGAATTTTTTGCTTTAGTATAAATATTTCCAAGATTTACAAAATAGGATGTCAAACACATGTGAAATTTTTTAAAAAATCGAGGCTATACGGCATCTTATTACAAAATGTATTTTCATTTCAAATCAGACTTGTCATAAGGGGCAACTGCAAATAAACTTTACAAGGCAGTATAATGTGGTGATTAAAAGGACAGGCTCTTAAAGCTCAGGTTAAACTTCTAATTCAAATCCTTTTGGTAGGCTCAACAACCTGCCACTTAGCTTCCCTGAGACTTTGGTTTAGTCCAAATCCTGGCTCCACTATCTACCACTTAATCTCTCAGTGCCTGAGGTTTAAAAAAGGAAAAAAAAAAGTCTGATGGGGAGGGGGAGGTGCTCATTGTGAGGATTAAATGTGATAACATAGCAAATACTTCTAAACTTGTAACTGGTACATAGTAATCAACACATATTATTTATTAGTAGTAGTAGTAGTAGTATTACCAACTATGCCTACTAAGACACCTTCAGGAGCTGTAACAATCTCCTTCTGAATCTATCATGTTAACAACCCTAAATCAAAAAGTTTCTCCTTTTTATCTGAAAAGAGTCTTCAAGCTCAAAACCATTTGCTCTTTTTTTCAGTCTTTTGTGAACAAGGAAGGTGATGGGTAAATGGCTTCTTTTTCATTTTAAGACTCAAGACTCTTTAGTTTTTTAAATAATTCCCTTGCAAATATTATACACGAGATAGATTGATCTGTGGATTATAAACACTATGAAGAGTTCACAAAATATAATGAAATTTTGAGATTTATAAAAGAACAGCTACCAGACCAAAAAGCTTAGATAAGAAATAAGGCAGAAGTCCATTAGCCTGATCAAAAAAGATTGAATTCTAAAATAAAGCACAGCAGGTAGAGATCCTGCATGGTTTATAGTCACTCAAATCACTAAAAACACATAAAGGATACTTCTGGTAATTTCTTTTTTAACTTAATAGCTGGAAAATCCCGTTTCTTCACAACAATGAATAGATGGCACAATAGGCAATGGGATATTTCTTCAAAAACAAATTATCTAGGGAAGAAATGCCTAAAGGCTCAGATTTTCAGCCATACACATCCCTTACTTAAAGCTTTAAAAATCTGAGGCATCTAGCATTGCTGTGGTAACATTAAAGTAAAAAAGTTAGGCTTCATTTCTATCAGAAAACATTATGCTTCACTGAAAGAAAACTAAGCATCTAAAATTTTAATACTCAAAAATGTAAAGGTAATTTAAAGGGTCAACTCAAAGGTCAAGTAGATATTAGAGTTCATGATAAATACACCAACATATTTTTTAATAATCTAAAGGGTTTTTCCCCTCCTGAGAGTGAGAGCAAGCAAGCATGGTGGGGAGCAAAAGAGGGAGAGAGAATCCCAAGCAGGCTCCATGACCAGTGGAGCCTGACATGGGGCTCAATCCCACAACCCTGAGATCATGACCTGAGCCAAAATCAAGAGTCAGATGCTCAATTGACTGAGACACCCTGGCACCCCTGACAAAGATCTGTTTCAATTTAACATGAAGTCCTCCTATGTGTTAGATCCCCTCCATATACATGATGTAATTTTATTCTCCCAACAACCATACAGAGTAAGGATTATTGTCCTTTTACAAATGAGGAAACTAGGGCCCAGAGATTTGCCTACACTTGCTTGTGTAAGATTTAATCAAAAATCTTATTCAAATTTTCTGACACCCCAGTTCAATGCTCTTGCTTTCACTATACCACTGTCACTTCCACAATTCAAGTACTCTAATCTTAGTTCTTATGAAGTATACTAATCTCTTCATCTGGGAGAGGCAACAGTTGTAAGGGGAGAAGAAAAATTATTCATAATGTCACCATCAAAGGGGAAAAGAAAAATTATTCATAATGTCACCAAAAAAAAACCAAACCTCATTGTGCTTATTAATCCCACATGATTACCCAGTCCGATGTAAATGCTTTGTTCATACTGTCTACCCCCTTAAAACACCTGCTTATCTTCAGATACACAGCTTTAACCAAAATCTAACTCAAGAATTACTTCCCCTAAAAGAGCTTCCCAATTATGACCTGTTCCCTTCCTCTCAATCCAACATCCTTCCTTACCATCTCACTCCTTGTATCTATTCTGGACTACATTATCACACACTCCTCTGTTCTCCTGCCATATATTTGGAATTAAACTTTTTTCATTCAGTACTATTAAGCATTTGAAGAGCTAATGGTGAACAAAAAAGACAGGTCCTTGCTATCACAGATGATTTACATTGTTTGCATCTTTTTATTTATTTTTTTTAAAGATTTTATTTATTTATTTGACAGAGAGAGATCACAAGTAGACGGAGAGGAAGGCAGAGAGAGAGAGAGAGAGAGAGGGAAGCAGGCTTCTCGCTGAGCAGAGAGCCCGACATGGGACTCGATCCCAGGACCCTGAGATCATGACCTGAGCCGAAGGCAGCGGCTTAACCCACTGAGCCACCCAGGCGCCCCTGTTTGCATCTTTTTAAAAGGTAAAAATAAGATAGGGTAGAAGAGTATGATGTTCTACAACAAGGATTCCTTCCTTACAAGGTCTCTGAAGAAACCTTTCTCGCTTACGTACTTGGTAACATTTTTCTGGGAGGAAAAATTCCTACTATCACAACTTTCAGATGAGACCTTCAATTTAATGCCTTCAAAGAAATATGTGGGAGTGAGGAACCAAGGTAGAAAGAAGGATAGATCTAAAATCTTTCAAGGGTTTCCAACATAGGAACGTAAATCTACATCTACACATTAGTCCAGACATCCCTTCCTGCGTCCCATCCACCAGAAAATGATACTATAGCCACAACTGCTCCAATCGAGCATCTCCACCAATCTCCTTGCACCCAGCCACTTTAATGCAGTACTCAGAGACTTTTTAATTCATGTTATATTTATGGATTATATGTACATCATATTCAAAAAAATAAGGTAAGACATATGCCTTCTACAAGATCACTGCTATAAATGCATTCAGCTTTGGATATTATAAATATTCAACCGTAACACTTCAGGTATTGCTATTAGCATAAGACTTTTCCACAAAATCAGAAAACTATGTCTAAGTATCATCCCTTACTCTGTCAATCATGTTCCAAGTAACCTGCTCTTGAAGGATTATTTATAAACCAAAACAAGTTTAAATGTACTAACAGTACTCACTAAAGAAATTCTGCAATTTGTCTTTTAACAAGACAGATCCTTTTGTAATGAAAATTTATCATTTTTTTCTTAAATCAAAACTAAAATATAACTTCATTACACAGAATTGTAATTTATTTATCCCCAGAGTATAAGGGTTTTCCATTAAAAAATGAACCAAGAAACTAGATCTTGCCAAATTTATAAGTGCCATAAATGTGCTGCTGTAAAAACCATTATTTGATTGCCTCGAAAATGTAATAGTACTCTAACTTAAAAAGGACAGCACCTTTTTCAGATCACAGATACCATATTAATATTCAACAAGAAAGAAATAAACCATGACCCTTTTTAAATTAAACAACCAGTTCTAAGCAGCTGTGTACAATGTATTGTGGCTCAAACAGTCCACATGGAATTTGACCGCAACAACCTAAACTCCATAATTAAAGACCTAAAAGGTAGTTCTTATGTTTCATCTATTCCCTTTCCCAGTACTTTGAACAGGCATATTACAGTCATTCCATACATAGTTGGTATCAAAAAAGGGGCAACAAATACTTGAAATTAGCTGTTCTTTCTATAAAGGACAAACCATACCCTTACTCTCCCTTTCCCAACCTGTTCTATAAAATTAGCATGATCATAATTCCACTGTAAAACAGGTTTCTAGCAAGCATAAAAATTGACCACAGTCTCTTAACATGATCAACTGCAGACTACAGCTGATGGAATGGAGAAAATCTAACAAGCAATTCATCCACATTCCTCTACAATCCTTGTTTTCCTTGAAATCCTAAGAGGCAAAAACAAAAAAACAAAACAATAACAAAAAACCCCCACACATTTAAATGATTATGTGAAAAGACCTAAAGTGGCACTAATTTGAGGCTAAGTTTCAAGGGAAGTTAATAAAAACTAATAACCCCACTATAGTATTCTCATACTAATCAGAAGTCACTCAAAGTCCTCTAGCATTAGAAAGGCAAAAACTTCATTAAATTATTTAACACAAATATGCTTATAATATCATCAGATAAGTTTTCCCATCTGTTTGAGGGGTCCAAGTTATCTATCATTTCAGACAATATTTAGATAAAATGAAATTAGGCAAGTTCCCTAAAGCAGATGTCTCTCATAAAGAAGAGTGTTATATGACTTTTGTGAATGGAAAATCTGCATATACAGTTGCTTCACTCAGCTGGTCTCGAGTGGGCGGCTCAATGAACCAGAAGCGTGTTCCATGTGAAGCTCCTAAGAACCTGAGTCCACTCCTGAGAAAGGACTTAGAAACAAACATTACATTTAAAAGTACAACAAAGGCTTCGTCTTCCTCCTACGTTACAAGTCGGCCACAGGAACTGAGTTTAGAGGAACGACACCGTGTCACTCGGCTCTGTATGGGCGGGTGCGGTTGCGGTGCGCGGCACAGCCTCCTCCGAGGCTGTCACAGGAAAAACCGAAGCCTCGCCTTAACCGCGCCAAGTGACAAAGCACCAGCTCCCCCCCCGCGCGGGGGCTTCCGGCGAGACCCCGCCGCCGTCCGCCCAAACTTCGGGAGGAGGCACTCAGGGTGGTCAGAAAGCTCTCACCACCCCCGGCCCCTGACGTGGCTTTGTAAGGTTTGCACACGCACGTACTGTGGGCCCCAAAACACTCCACCCCCGCCGGCCTTTGGAATCCCCCACTCCAAAAAGGGACAAAGAAACTGAAGAGGAGCTCTCCGGCGCGGGGAGCCCCCGCCGAGCCAAGCTCAGAACGTGGGGATAAGGGGGTGCAGTCGCCCAGGAGGGTGCAGACCCATCGGCCCCTGACTCAGAGACCGGCGTGACACTCACCGGTGCGGAGCCCCCGGAGAGGCGGGCAGCAGAGGGCCGGTTCCTCCGGGGCCCTGCACGCGCCCGGGCGGACCCCAACTTCTCTCGGCTTCTGTAGCCCGCAGGAGCTAGGGCGCGAGCCCAGACCGAGGGCGCTGGCTCGCTGCCGCGGAGACGCTGCCGGCTCTGCACGAGAGGGGGGCGGGAACTCCGGGTCCGCGGTCCTCTGGCCAGGGCGGGCTCCGCCTTCCCCTCTTCTGCCCGATTCTCGCTGCGGCTCGTGGCGCGGTAAAACCTAACGCCACAGCCGCTCGGGCTACCGCTCCCACCACCGCCCGGCCCGGAGCTCGTCGCGGCCTAATGTTGTCATCGGCCGCGTCGCCGCCTCTCTGGGAACTTGGAGCCTGCGAGATACTTCACATCCGAGCGCCCTCCCTTTCCAGGCCCCGCCCCCCCCCCCCCAGCTCGCGAGCTCCAGCCAATCCCCCCCCTTCCCGTCACGTGACAGAGTGCGGAGGCGGCCGCGGAGACGCCTCTCCTGCGGACTAGGCGGTGAGTCGCGCGGGAGCAACTGTCAACACCTTGTTCTGCCAGAGTCTTATCGCCGCCGAATTGCCTCCGCATACCCGAAGGCGGCTTCGGAATGCGAGACCACCGCCTTCCGCCCCACGCCTGTAACCTGCCGAGGCGAGGCCTTCTGGACCGGTCTTACAGGGCCCTGTTTAATCTGAGGAGACTGCACAGTGCAGGTCCCTGGTGAAGGCTTAGGACCCCACGCCCACTCGGAGGCGTGAGGGTGACGCCTGCCTCCTCAGCCCTGGCTTGGCTAAAGTTTTAGCCAAACAAAGGAAAAAAGAAGGCATCGTGGTGTCTGGGTGAAAAAGCAGTAACTAATTCTTCCGATTTCTAGTAGCACGTTAATTTGTGGCATTTAATTTACTCTTTTCCTCATTAGAGGTTTTTATTTTTGAGGAAAGGATGGTGCGTTTCAATCATGCCGGGATGAAAATAGCCTAGCAAACTTATTTTTGTTCCTAATCAGGTTCAGCATCCTTCGTGCCAGTTTTGCAGTCATTAAGTCTTACACTGTGTTAGGTTGGTGGCAGTTTAAACAGATACACAGGATTTTGGCAATTTGTTCCATTTTTAAAATAAAGACTAATCCTCCCCGCCCCCCAAGTACCTTAACTTTTGGACATACCTTTTGCCTCCCTTTTAAACCATGGTCCGAGGAACTCTCTCCCCCACCCCTCAACCCTGGTAAGGAGGAGAAAAGAATACGCTGGACACCGGAGGAAAAGCAACAATACAGAAATGAGGGGGGTAGAAAAGGAAAAAGATCATAATCAAACCCTGTGAACAATGAAAGCACGTGAGAAAGCTTTCTCGGTTTGCAAGTCATTTTTACTTTTGGCCCAGAACTAAGGGTTTTTGCTTAAGCAAGTCTTACGCCTTCATTACATTTTCTTAATATGACATCAAAAAGCTTTCTGATCAGCTGGATACTTTGAAATGAATAAGCAATAGAGTTTGGCCTGTTTAAATCGTTATGATTAATGTATTTTATGGATACACTAAGAAACAGACTTTAAGACTCACCATGTCTTAGTTCATGTTACTCAAGACAGAAAAACACTGCCAATTAAACTATGCCATGCCACTGATATTTTTAGGACACGTCTTGAATTCAGAGATTGTTAAAATGTGTAAAACAATGAGTCTTAGAATCTGTGAGACTGGTAATGAGCTGGTGTTCCAATGAAGAAAAGATTCTACAGGTTCTGTTCTGAACTCTGAGATAATTGTAGTTCACATAAATATGAGAGACATTTATTATTCTGTGAATGACACTATTTCAGCAAAGCTAGTAACTTTGGAGTTTGTCAGTAAATTGAAACCTGTCTCCTATTTTCTAGAGAAGTATTTTTTATACAGACTCAAAAATTAATTTTATTTTTTAATGAAATAAGCTAGATGGAATAGAATATAAAGACCAGACTACATGATTAGTGTGGACAAGAAATTGCTTTGTGAAATTTTTGTTTCATTTGTGGGGAAGGATAAGAGTGTGTCCTATGTTGTGATTTAAATTGTTTCTTATTGTGAGTTGCAGTCAAATAGATTTGAAAAAGAATGTTCTTAGAGCACAAATAACACACAAAATATACACTCTGGGCTCTCTCTCTGGTACTTTTCCTTTACTTTGGGAACTAAAACTAAAGATTAGAAAGAGAAGGCAAATTACCTTGACAATCCTCTCCTGCCTCAGTCCAAATTTCTTACGCAGGCAGTAGAAAATAAATGGTCTTTTTCTGGAAAAGGAAGCACCCTTCTGGAAGCAAGGTGGCCTTGGTTATAGACTTTGCTAATTAGACGTTTGACTAGATGAATTACTCTCTGCATTTCAAATTCTGATAAAAGTAGGAAGTTGGACTATATGCTGTTTAACCAATGTTATTCAACCTTTTTTTTCAGTGATGATATTCACATTTGAAACAAATAGCCATTGTATACTCAGGACAGTGCAAATTCTTATCAGACTAGTTATAACTCCTATCAACCACACTAAAAAAAAAAATCAGAATGCAAGTTCATGAAACTAAAATATGGAACAACAAATGTAAGTATATCTTTTGCAGTTGTCTGTATTTTAACTGTTGCTAATAATAATTGCTTGCCATGAATGATGATTTTGACATACCTCACAACTGATTGCAACAAAATGATGTATCAATATATTCAAATTCAGAAAGACATACTTTTCAGATCCTTTCAAATCTAATATTCGATAATTCCAGGAAATGATCATTCAATCTAGCATTTGTGATGTAATCACAACATAAACAGAAACTGTAATATGTGATCCTACTCTATAATTGAGAAATATCCTGTAACTCTCATTTGCTATGTTGAGATACCCTACAAGTTTTCTACTCTTAAAATAATTTTTAAGAATAACATTTTTGAGGGGCGCCTGGGTGGCTCAGTGGGTTAAAGCCTCTGCCTTCGGCTCAGGTCATGATCCTAGGATCCTGGGATCAAGCCCTGCATCAAGCCCCGCATCTCATCATCAGGGTCTCTGCTCAGCAGGGAGCCTGCTTCCACCTCTTTCTCTGTCTGGCCTACTTGTGATCTCTGCCTGTCAAATAAATAAATAAGATCTTTGAAAAAAAAAAAAGAATAACATTTTGAACAAAACTTTTTATTAAAACTATCCACTTTTATTATAACTATCCAATTTTAACTCCAATGAGAATTACTCACTTATTGCCCAGTATTTAATTAATTATACATTTCTGAGAATGAGAAGTTCTTTTTCCAAATCAGTTAAAGCACTGACAGGCATGATCATTTTTCCCACAGAATATGTATGAACCCTGACCTAAAATGAGAGAGATTGGCTTGAGGTTGTTTTTTGTTTTACCTTTAGCCTTTCCATTTAGACATCTGTGTTGCCAAAAATTGCTGATGAGGATTTTCTATTAAAATGCTCATTTTCTCGGGGCGCCTGGGTGGCTCAGTGGGTTAAAGCCTCTGCCTTCGGCTCAGGTCATGATCCCAGGGTCCTGGGATCGAGCCCCGCATCGGGCTCTCTCCTCAGCGGGAAGCCTGCTTCTCCCTCTCTCTCTCTGCCTGCCTCTCGGCCTACTTGTGATTTCTGTCTGTCAAATAAATAAATAAAATCTTTAAAAAAAAAAAAAAATGCTCATTTTCTCAAAGATTAAGAGTAACCTTAAACATGAATAAGGTATTGAACACAATAAGATTGTGGTAGATTATATTATTACCCTTGGCCCTGTAACTTGCTCTAGCCAATGGTTTATAAACAGATGTAATACATGTTAACTACTTTAAATTTTAGTGCAACATTCAGGTCAATCTCTTAGTCTCATGCTGCCTACCATGAGAAAGGCATTTTTCAAATAGGCTATCAGAATGAGAAAATACATGGAGCAGACCTGCAATTTATCTTTACCCTGGAGCAATACAGTAGCAGCTGACTTGCTGCTACTAACATGAAATAAGAATAAATCATAAATATTTATTACAGAGATTTTGAATTTATTATGTAGTATAATCTCACAAATCAGGTTAAGTGCATGTAAACTAACAGATTAGTGGTTCAAAGGCCAAATGTACTATAGAACAATATTACTCTTCTATTTAGTAAAATAAAGTAATAGACACTTACAAAATAGTCACCTAGATATTTGGTAAGCACCCACTAAAAATTTATATTAAAAAGTAGTCTATGGGTCAGGCCAGATGGGGGCACATACTGTCTCCTAGCTGCCAAGGAGTATGGGCCCCGCCCTTTGGGCACATTTTGGGCTCCAATTCTTAACTAGGTGATGGGTTGGTTCAAATCTACTAGGGTAAATTGTAATTCAGTTGGTCGCCTAGCATCACTGTGGAGTTTCCTGTATGTGTTACAATCTCATTGGCCACCTGTGTGTGGCTAGGCCCCACCGCATAGCCTTTGCTCTATAAAGGTTAGTCTGGAAAGCAGGGAGGGGTCGTCCTCTCTGTAGGGGCGGCCCCAACCAGTCTGTTTGACGGTCGGTCTGATTCCTGATGCTTGGCGCGAAATAAAGCTTTGCTTGACCTTCAAAAAAAAAAAAGTAGTCTATTTATAATATCTGAAGATTTGCTTACAAAATATTTACGTATTGATGCGGGGCTCGATCCTGGGACCCTGAGATCGTGACTTGAGCTGAAGCCAAGAGTTGGGTGCTTAACCAACCGAGCCACCCAGGCACCCCGAGCAGCTCACATTTTAAAAATTAACAAGCACGGAAGAAAATGAGACACCATTGGTAAGAAACAGTGAACATAATTAGCATAAACATATTCAAAAGGACTTTACATACTGAAATTACACATAGACTGTAAAATAACTATATGAAATACAAATAAAAGACAACCTGGAAAATATGTACAGAGAACAAGAGAGTACAAAGAATAACTAAAGGTATTTTTTGTAAAATAGAATTTAAAAAATTAAAAAATATAAATTATTAAAATTTAAAACTCAGTAGACATATTTAATAGCCTATTTGACATAGCAGAAGTACTGAGTGAACTGGGAGATAGAGATGAAGAAATTGGCCAAATGCGATAGAAAAAAGAAAAATAAATGAAAAATGCTAAAGAGACTTTAAGTGACATGGAAGACATTGTGAGAAAGTCTGAAATAAATCAGCACTCCAAAAGAATAGGAAATAGGAAAGAGAAAATATGGCAAAGCAGTCCCTGTTAAGATAATGGTTGTAAACTTCCCAGAACTGATAACCCACAGACTTAGGAAATCCCCAACAAGTTAAAGAATAATAAATCTACACTTATATATATGATAGTAAAACTGTAAAACACCAGAAACAAAAAAAGAAAACTTTAAAAGTAGAAGGTAAAAAAAAAAAATAGATTATCCTCAAAATATCTGGTAATTGGCTTTCCTCAAGAGAATCAGAAGACAGTGAAAAAATGTCTTCAGTGGGCTACAAGAAAATGACTGTCAGCCTAGAATTCAATGCCCATTGAAGAGATCTTTAAGAATGAAGCCAAAATGAAGGCATTTTTCAGGCAAGCAAAAGCAGAGTTTGCTCCTAATATTGATTCTTACTAATAAAAAGTCTAAAGAAATTTCTTTCTACAGAAAAAAATGAAATCACCCCAATTAAAAGGTCTGAAAGTTAAGACTAAAGGAACAGCATTGAAAGTGTTAAATAGGGGCGCCTGGGTGGCTCAGTGGGTTAAGCCGCTGCCATCCATCGGCTCAGGTCATGATCTCAGAGTCCTGGGATTGAGCCCCGCACCCATCGGGCTCTCTGCTCAGCAGGGAGCCTGCTTCCCCCTCTCTCTCTGCCTGCCTCTCTGCCTGCTTGTGATCTCTCTGTCAAATAAATAAATAAAATCTTTAAAAAATAAAAGAAAAAAAAAGAAAGTGTTAAATAGTTGCATGAATCTAAAAACCATTGACTATGAAAAACAGAATTGTTAAAAATAATATTTTTAAAAGAAAAAATAGCAAGCAATCATATTCCTAGCATCAGAATAAGTCCAATCAGATTCTTACTTTATACCTACTATTAAACAGACCTCATCAGACCAAGTATTTTATCCATTTGTATTATTTTCATCTGGTATATGCCCTTAAAAGCAAAAATACTAAACATTTCCATTTTTTTTCCTCTTTTCTGGTCCAATTAGCCAAAACTGTATTAATGTTTTAGTGGTATTATCTTTTTAAATAACTCTCCTGATGTAGCATTTTAAATATTTTTCTTCATGACATTTTTATTTCAAATTTGCCTAATGTACCAGTGAAGATGATTTATTAATAATCAGATTAAGAAATTAACACATATTTAGGAGATCACGATTTAGAGTAATAAAAAACAGAATTACATACTATTTTTCAAATAACTATGAAGCATTAATGAGTCCCACCACAGAAGTCTAAAAATGAAAGTTCATCATAACAAATTATATAATTATGTATTCACAGGTTAAGAACAATTAACTCTTATTGAAAAGCTCTGCCTACTCTTTCCACCCACATTGCCTTTTCAATGTGCATGCTATGACTTTTTATATCTCTGGATATAGTTAGAAATCCATGCTCAGGATTTAAAGATTGACTCCTGAGTTTTAATTAAGCTCAGAGGGCATCCTGAACTCCAAATAAATTTTTATAAAGGAAGAAGAACCCATTTCTTTCTGATATCTGCCTAGCCTACACATTCCCAGTTGTAAATATGTTCTTCATTTCAATTTCAAGAGAGTGTATAAAAAGCTATTTATCATAGTTATGTAAACATGTAAAGCATAGGACACATAATTCCTTAAATTTCTGAAGTTGTGGTAACTACAATGCAAAGAAATTATACCTTTTTTTTTAACCAAAGCTTTACTCTTTTCCTCAGCCACATAAGATTATTTGAAACATATTTACTTTTATAATACTTTCCTGAGAAAACCAAATCATAATTTCACTGCACAATGTCCAAATGACTTTCATTACTTTATTTTTTTAACATATAAGAGATTATATATTGCTAGAATAGATTATTCTGGTTAGCTTTCTCATACCTGTGTTTATACATCCATAAACTTTCTGATAGTTCACAAGTAATTCATATAAACCAGACTGTACATTAATTCTTTCAACTTAATAAGTTACTGGTTTTTACTGTATCCAAGGCTCATCCTATTTACAAAAAAATTATTTAAGTATCTGTAGTTTACTTCACCTCTTTTCTGAAATGAATGGGAAGCTAGCAAGAGGCCTCACTCTACAGTGTTTCAAAACTGCCATTTGTGCTCTTCTCTCCTAGCAATGAAGGTGCCATACGTACAACATTATCAGGTAGCAGCCATCTACCCACCTCTCCCAACAAGGACAGGAGCTACCTAGATGACTTTTGTCAAATCTCCTACAAGTTATTTATTATCTTTCTGATTCTTCCAGAACACTGGTGCCCAGAGGTGACAAGGTGAAGAAAGAAGGCACCGTCCCTATATTCCAGTAATGTCTGTCCAAAGCATTCTTGTCCAGTTCATCCCTTGGTTCTAGGCCCTGTTGATATTTTCCCATAGTTGTTCTCAGTCTGTTCCTATGGGAGCATAACTTACTGGTATTATATGCACAGACAGCTGAGACCAGATTCCCAATCCCATTCCCCAGCTGTTTCCTTTAACCCCTAATTCCTATAACACCCTCCTGGAACGGACTGGAGTTAGGATACATCTATTTTTTATTTTATTTTTAAATATCAGCTCCTTTCCAGAGATGGCCAAACACTTTGCCCCTTGTGGTCCCACATTGTGTTAATTACTTTGACTTTCTTTTGCTGTCAGCCAATAGTCTTGGACCTAACATTGTTTGCCTCCCAACCCCCCTTCCTGAAATTTTTAGAAAAACAGTACACCCTATGAATACATTGCTATAAACTAAGAACAGGAAAAATACTAGAAGCAAATTACCTTTATGCAATAAATAAAGGCAAGGAAATAACAAGTAACAATAACAAATAACAATAACAAATAACAAATAACAATAACAAATAATAAATAACAAATAACAAGTAACAATAACAATAACAATAACAAATAACAATACTATTATTAAAGTAGACTCATCAATGAGAAGGAAGGAGAGAAAATGGTGTCCACGGATTACAGTATGTACAGCCAAGCTGCAGCCCACTCAAGGATATGCACAGACCACCCAGGCATATGGGCAGCAAAGTTATGGAACCTGTGCACAGCCCACAGATGTCAGCTTTGCCCAAGCTCAGATCACTGCAACCTATGGGCAGACCGCCTATGCAACTTCTTATGGAATAGCCTCCTCCTCGTTACACTACTCCAGCACCCCCCAGGCATAGTCTGCACTGTATGGCACTGGTGCTTATGATACCCACTGCTATAGTCACTACCATCCAGGCCTTCTGTGCACCTCAGTCTGCATATGGCACTCAGCCTCCTTACCCAGTCTACAGGCAGCAGCCAACAGCCACTGAACCTGTAAAACTGCAGGATGGTAACAAATCTGCTGCGACTAGTCAATCTCAGTTTAGCACAAGAGGTTACAATGAGCCCAGACTATGATATGGACATAGTAACTATAATTACCCCAGGTACCTAGGAGCTACCCCATGCAGCCAGTCAGCACCACCATCTTCTCCTACCAGCTATTCCTCTGCACAGCTAGCTAGGTATGATCAGAATAGTTACTCTCAGCAGAACACCTATGGGCAGCCCACCAGCTGTGGACAGCATAGTAGCTATGGTCAACAAAGCCACTATGGGCAGCAGCTGTCCACTAGTTATCCCCGCCAAACTTGATCCTAAAGCCAGACTCCAAGTCAATATAGCCAACAGAGCGGCAGCTACAGGCAGCAGAGTTCATTCCAACAGGACCACCCCAGTAGCATGGGTGTTTAAGGAGTTCCAGGAGTCTGGAGGATTTTCCAGACAGGAGAGAATGGAACATGAGTGGGCCCAATAACTGGGGCAGTGAAAGAGGGGTATTTGATCAGTGGAAGCATGAGCAGAAATGGGCAGGGAGGAAGATGCAGAGCATTGGGTGCTGGAGAGCAAGGTGGCTTCATGGTCAAAGGACCAGATCTTGATCTAGGCCCACCTGTAGATCTAGATGAAGACTCTGGCAATGTGCAATTTAAGCTTAAATGACAATGCGATTCTAGATGATCTGGCAGACTTCATTAAGCAATGTGAAGTTGTTAAGATGAACAAGAGAACTAGACAACCCATGATCCCTATCTACTTGGACAAGGAAACAGGAAAGCCCAAAGGTGGTGCTATAGTGTCCTATGAAGACCCACCAGCTGTTAAGTTTGCCATGAGTGGTTTGATGGGAAAGATTTTCAAGGGAGCAAACTTAAGGTTTCTCTTGCTAAGAAGCAGCCTCCAGTGAACAGCATGCCTGGTAGTATGCCTCCCCGTGAGGGCAGAAGGATTCCAAAGTCACTCTGTGGAGGTTCAGGTGGTCCATGAGGGCCTGGGGGTCCCATGGGTCACATGAGAGACCGAGGAGGAGACAGAAGTGGCTTTCCCCCAAGAGGGTCCCAGAGTTTCCAAGGGAACCCATCCGAAGGAGGAAATGTCCAGCACAGAGCTGGAGACTGGCAGTGTCCCAATCCAGGGTATGGAAACCAGAACTTCGCCTGGAGAACAGAATGAACCATTCTAAGGTCCCAGAGCCTGAAGGCTTCCTTCCACTACCTTTCCCACCACTGGGTGGTGACTGTGGCAGAGGCAGCCCTGGTGGCAGGCAGGGAGGAAGAAGTGGCCTCATGAGCTATGGTGGTCAGGGTGGGATGTTCAGAAATGGTCATGGTGGAGAAAGAGGTAGATTTCTGGTGGCTGCGGCATGGACAGAGGTAACACTGGTGAAGGAAGATGGGGTGACCCTAATGGGTCCCCTGGACCTTTGATGGAACAGATGGGAAGAAGATGACATGGGGGTGAAAGACCTGGAAAAATGATAAAGGCGAGCACCATCAGGAACACAGAGACCAAACCTACACTAGATGCAGAGACCCTGAAGAGCTTCACTGACTACAGATTTATTTTTAAACCATAACATGTTTTAAATTTATAATTCCATATTTATAATATTGGCCACAACATTATGATTATTCTTTGTCTGTACTGTCGTATTTTTCACCATTTATGAGGAAACATTAAAACAACTTAAATGGTAGTGTGCTGTTTTTTTCCTTCTTTTAAAGATGGTTGTTTAGGGGTGCCTGGGTGGCTTAGTCATTAAGCATCTGCCTTTGGCTCAGGTCATTATCCCAGGACCCTGGGATTGAGCCCAGCATTAGGCTCCTGCTCAGAGGGAGGCCTGTTTCTCCTTCTCCTCATTCCCCTGCTTGTGTTCCCTTTCTGCTATGTTTCTCTCTGTTAAATAAATAAATAAAATATTTAAATAAATAAATAGAGGTGGTTGTTTAAACTAAGACTAAATAATGGAAACCCCTTGTGAACATGCTCAGTATCGTTGTGGAGGACCAAGAGGGCCTCTAATTGTAACAGTGTTCATGGTTGTGATGTTCTATTTTTATTTAATAAAATTACAAATGTTTATTAAAAAAAATAGACTCATCAGACATATCAACCGAATGCAGTATGTGGACCTCTTTTAGATTGTTTCAAATCACTTTTATAAAAGACACTATTGAGACAATCAGGGAGATATTAATACTTGTTGGATATTACATGATATCAAGGAATTATTATTAATCATCTTAGGCATAATAATATGTGATTATTTTTTTTAAATGTCTCATTTCTTAGAGGTACATACTGTATAATTGGGCCCCTACTTTAAAGGAAAAAAACCCACGTTCAAATTATGTCACTTTCTTTTCTCTATCTGTAGGTCAAATCCATGGGAATGTACTCTACAATTACTACTTGTTATTTTCTACCCTTAAGACAGTAATCATTTCCTCTTTATCATTTCTATTTTTTAAGATTTTATTTATTTGAGAGAGAAAGAGAAAGATCATGAGCAGGGAGAGGGAGAAACAGACTCCCTGCTAAGCAGGGAGCCCCATGCAGGGCTCAATCCCAGGACCCCAAGATCACAACCTAAGCTGAAGACTTAACTGATTGAGCCACCCAGGTTCCCCACGTCTATGACTATTTTTTGGTAAAAGTATTCAAATCAAAAGCAACTCATGCTATCTGTTATTTGCTCCAAACCTCTATTAAACTGCTGTGAAAGGCCAAATATCTCATGACCTATGGTAAATAAATCTAATTAAGCACATTAACATGTTCAAATTTATATAAAACATTCTGCAAATACAGATTACTCTAGAGATGCTAAGAAGCAGATGTACTGATCTCCTTGGCATTCACATGATTCAGCTACAAATAGAATTTGAACACATTCCAAATGCACAACTGTCAAATTCATAAAAAGTAGCAAAAAAAGTCAAGTGAAAGTTTAGGCTTTGGCTTGATTAGCACTGGCTGTTTTCTGGAAAAAAAATAGTTGAAACTATTCTGTTAATGTTTTATTTCTTCAGTGCTAATATTTGACAAAAACTAAGTACTTTCATTTTTTTTAAAGATTTTATTTATTTATTTGACAGAGATCACAGGTAGGCAGAGGCAGACAGAGAGAGAGAGGGAGAAGCAGGCTCCCTGCTGAGCAGAGAGCCCGATGCGGGGCTCGATCCCAGGACCCTGAGATCATGACCTGAGCCGAAGGCGGAGGCTTAACCCACTGAGCCACCCAGGTGCCCCAGTACTTTCATTTTAAGCAGAGATGTTCCCATTAGGTTAGCAGTAATAATCCAGAAACTGTTATGAGTTAGTATTACTATTAAGTTGGTAGAAAATCTTGAAATCAATTTAATCAAAGAGGTGCCTGGGTGGCTCAGTTAGTTAAGAAGCTGATTCTTGATTTCACCTCAGGTCATGATCTCAGGGTCCTGAGATCAAGCCCCACATTGGGCTCTGTGCTCAGAGGGGAGTCTGCTTGAGGATTCACTCTCTCCCTCTGCCCCTCTCTCATGCACACACTCTTTCTCTCTTTAAAATAAATAAGTCTTGGAATGCTTGGGTAGCTCAGTTGATTAAGCATCTGTCTTCGGGTTAGGTCATTATTCCAAGGTCGTGGGATCAAGTCCCACATCAGTCTTCTTGCTCAGCGCAGAGCTGGGCTTTCCATCTACCTGCTGCTTCCCCTGCTTGTGCTCTGACAAATAAAATAAAACCTTTAAAAATAAATAAATCTTTATAAAAAATCAATTTAATCAATATTACAAAGTTTATCAATATAAACTTGACTCACTGAAGTAGTATAGTGCAGTGGGGTTGAACTCCAATTCTAACATCAGATAAATAATGCTAACCCCATCATATACTGGCTGTAAGACTTCACCAAGACTCTTTCCTCATATGTAAGGTGGAGTAAAAAATTTTTTTTTTAATTTTACAGTGTTGTGATAAGAAAGAACTCAAGAAACATTAGCTGTTATGATTACTCTTTGGGGAACATGATACACAATATTACTAACTGTATTTTCACTTTTCTCAGTTGTGAAAAAATATTACAAATAGACTATACTCTACCAACCTTCCATTGATACCAAAACTTTGTGGCAACTGGCCTAATTCTGAGAATTATAGAAGATACATAGATGGGCATAACTTCCGGCCATGGAAGCAGATTTATTTAAGAATCTCAAACACCCCCGTTCAAGTATCAGGTCTCACATGTGATGTGAGAATGAAAGCTATTTCTTCAGCAACCAGGAAATGGACTCAATTTGAGAGTTGTACTTTCTGTTCAAATAAGACTTCAAACAGACTTTAGAGTGTTGCAATACATGAAGTCAACACTCTAAGCCAGTCCTCTCTTGCCAAACTTATTTCTTAAGTACAATGAATCATAGTAAAACAAAATTTATCTCTAAGCACAATGCAGTAATGCATACGTCTCGTTATTCTCCTGCCCTTGCAACGTTACTTAACAATCCAGAACACCTTGTTTATAATAGTCAATAGATATAAAAATGACCTTTTGAAATATTTGAGAGATATTAGATGTAAAGATTTGGTAGATTCAAGTTAAACTTTTGAGCTAGAATAATTATAGGTAATTTAGTATATTTTGTATAGTATCTTTCATGTTATTCAATTAATGTTCAATTAGTAATGCTTGGACTGATCTTGAAATAATGATATGGCAGTCTCATCCGTATGTTATAAACTCATGACTAGGAAGTTATTTGTATGGCATTACTTTGATACCATGCATATGCTTAGTTTCTCTTCAAACAAACCTCATGTTTTAACACATTGAAAAGCCTTGTACGAGTCAATAATTTCAATAAGAATTGCAAGATAAAAAAGAATTTCAAGATAATTTTAATACCATCATGCATTCTATATTCTGGCTTTTTTTTTTTCCCCAGCAAAATAGAGGTTGACTTTATACCTACTATTTGGTTACCTTAAAATACAGTTCATACAGGAAAGGAAAAACAAATAATTCCTTAGTTTTAGTTAGTTATTTTCAGAATAAAGGTAATTTGGTGACTAATGGGGCAATCTGCATTTGGGTTTTAGATAAGATGAAAATTCATTGACTAGGAAAGATAGAGATTGTTAATTTTAAAAAAGTAAGGTTGTGGGGCGCCTGGGTGGCTCAGAGGGTTGAGCCGCTGCCTTCGGCTCAGGTCATGATCCCAGGTCCTGGGTTCGAGCCCCACATCGGGCTTTCTGCTCAGCAGGAAGCCTGCTTCCTCCTCTCTCTCTCTGCCTGCCTCTCTGCCTACTTGTGATTTCTCTCTGTCAAATAAATAAATAAAATCTTTAAAAAAATAAAATAAAATAAAAAATAAAAAAGTAAGGTTGTAAACTGCACACCAGGTATGAAACCATTTGGGTTAAAAATATATATATTTATATGCATATATAGAGATAAGTAAAGGTATGGAAAGATATACAATAAGCTGTTAACAATGGTAATAGATTGGAAATATGGTATTTATTTTTCTATTTTACCTATATATAATTTCCAACTTTCTACCATGTGTGTATACTTTCATAGTAACAGAAGTTTATTTATTTTTTTTTAAATGAAAATCACTATTTCCTACTGGGCCTACATATAGCTTCTGAGTCATCATCAACATGAGACTGTAAACATTTCAGCATGAGGAACTTCCAGGGCACCAACATAGATGGTTACTTCTTTAAAGCCTCCTGCTTGCAGATTTCCGTTGCCTTTGCATCTTATCCCGGGTTTGTAGGCTGCCTCAGCACTAGATCCATGTAGCCTTCACACTGTAGCAGTCTTCATGAGTTGGCAGCTTGTTTGGCCTCGGGCAGAAACTCACTTCTTTACAGCTTTTATGTCATCATATTTTCTTCCTACCTTTCTGACTTTTCCTCATGCTCTACAAGTTTATCTTTCCGTCATTTTATTTATTACTCCAAAATTTCATACTCAGCCCTCTTCTCTTTTCACTTTACATCTTCTTCCTAGAAAAGAGAGGAGAAAAAGGATCTTGTGTTCTCATTCTTTTTGATCTAATATGTATCTCTAGTCTAGTCCTCTCTCCTGAGCAACAAAATCATATTTATAGTCAGTAATTATTATACTCTCTAGTTAGACATTTATATATTTATAAATTATTATATTTACATATTTAGGTGCTCCCCTGCCTGACTGTTAAAAATAGGAATATGCTACTTTCAGAACTTTAGGAAAGAGTAACTTCCATTTTTATTTCTGCCACCTTCCCTAAGAAGAAAGAGTTATTTCACATAATTGGTGATTTAGGAAAAAAATAAGACCCAGCCCCTTTCTTGCCACGTTTTTCAAACCTACCTACCTACAACAGATTATATTCTATTCTGTTTCTCATTCTGCATAATAATAAAAACACATGGATCAGAGCTTAGGCTTGCTTTCTAGAGGTAGGTCTGAGTCCTAACCCTCATTTTTTCTATGGTTGACCTCACTGGGTATGGAAAGCAGTGATTCTGCTCAAGTTTATCTGTCCTGTAGACCCAAATTTTCCTTTTATTATGCCATTTCCCATTTGGACTTGAGGAGAAGTATTGAAAAGCCTGGTTGTGGCTATACCTTGAAGTCATATTGTCCAAACAGCTTTATCAGAAAGATGGTGGTTTTTCATCTTTCTCTATCTGGCTCCCTATTTATTGGTTCTGAATTCAGAAGAGAGTTAAGATAAATGAGCAGCTCTCACTGCCCAAGCTCCATTATTGCTAGGACAACTCTATCCAAAAGTAATTGTTTAATGAGAACCTAGATCTGATAAAAGGACAGGAAAATGAAATCTTACCAATCTAACAAGGGAATAAATGATCCTAGAATAAAACGATAGCAAATATCAGAGAATCAGCAAAATAAGAATTTGTTCATTTATTCCTGAATGCCTACTGTGTGTTAGGCATTGTTTCAAGAATTTGAAGAGTTAGAATACTTTAAACAAAAGTTACCTGGTACTCTATGGGGCACCTGGGTGGCTTAATTGGTTAAGTCTCCAGCTTTGGGGTTTAGCTTAGGTTGTGATCTCATGGGTTCTGAGACTGAGCCCTGCTTTGTCAGGCTATGGGAGTCTACTTGATGATTCTCTCCCTCCGCCCCTCCCCCCACTTGGGTGCTAGCTCACTTGCTCACACCTTCCCCCAATAAATAAATAAATAAGTTACCTGGTACTCTAATTTGACAGAATTTTGAATCATTATAATAATCAACAACAAAGCAATACCTTATATTCAAAGCTAATATGACTGATTCAATATAATTCAATATATTGAATTCAATATAACATTCAAGTGCTGTTATTTATCAAACAAGCAATTCCCATACCATATCTGATTGAATCATCAAAACAACTCTCTGAGGCAGAACAGAATAGTCTAGGTTATGCTGCAGTTGAAAAAAAAGTCAATGATTTAACTGAACAAAGATTTATTTCTTATTCTAAAATGTTGGCTCTGGCTGCAGGGAACTGTCTTCCATACAATGGTATGATAATCTAGGCTCTTTCAACCTTGTGGTGCCACCATCTTAATATGATCTTTTTACATGATTGCCCCAGTAGGAGAAGGGCTGGGGAATTTCATATTGGCTTTTCATGGCTTTATCCAGAAACTGATACATGTCAATTCCACAGTATTTCATTGCCAGACCAAGTCACATGGACCCATCTAGTTGCTGGGGTGCTGAGAAATAACAGTCAATCCACTGAGTGCCCAGAAGAGGAAGAGAACTGAATATTGATTAACACAAACAATGTGTACCATAAATAGTCATCATTACTGCTCTTTTTGTATAGGTGAGGAAATGGAGGATTAGCAAAGTTAAGTAACTCATCCAAGGGTACATAGAAAGTAAGCAGAAAGAGCACTATGTGAACCTAGATCATCTGACCCCAGAGTTCATGCTTAACCTCTATCCCATGGTACTTCCCAACTCCACAGTGGAACCCTAGCAGAGCCCAGCCACCACTAGAGATATGTAATTCCGTTTATGTAAATTCAGTTCAATTCAGTCTACATATGTTTACTGAATGCTCTCGTTGTGAGGGTCATTGCACTTGCATCTGAAGGAAGGTTGGATTATTTGACCATATAGATCTCTTCCAACACAGTTGGTTCTGTTTCGATGAAGAACCATGACCAATATAACAACCTTAAAATTAGTATCTATAAAAGAAGGTTAGGAAATGATACTTTATTAAATTTTAAGTTAAAGATGAGATCTTATGCAATTCTTAATTACTTTGATCTTAGAACGTCAAGTGCAATAGAAGAATCCTAGAATAACCAGAAATTAACCAGTCAATGTTTGTTGTATTTTCTGTAACACAAAGTTTAAAAAAAACCTCATTGGTTATAAAATATATAGATTTTTGCAAAGAATCTTGTGAACTGAAAGAACAATCAAAACAACCTGCCAAATATAGGCCATAGTATATAGATTTTACTTAGGGGAGTGTTCTAATTATCTTCACAAATTCAATATTGTGAGAATGTGGTGAGGTGTTAATTATCGTTTTACAAGGAATTTAGTTCTATACAACTGAGAATGCTCATAGTCTCTCCAATTTTAATGTTTCCCTGTACATGAACATGATGCTGTTTCTGAAGTATTTAGTTGCCCCCTGCTGGTCACATAATTATAAAATTCCTAAAGATACGTATTTTTCAAATTGCACGGAATAACAAACTTCTGAGATGCATTAAACTTTTTCATCAAATGAATTTACAATGGATTTCCAGTGTTCAACTGAGATATGTAAGTTAACCCAGAGTTCTTAAATACAATCTTCTTCCTATAAAATGCATTTCATATTTTATGTCTCTTCAAGTCCTTTTTGAAACCATGTGGGGATAAATTATCAAATTGAGAGGGAAAAATAGCACTTGTTCAAATATTTTAAAAATGATTTTTATCCTTTCTCTGCTACTGCCTCTCTGGCTAATGTTGGACAAGGCACTTTAACTTCTTTATATCCATTTCCTAATCTGTAATATGAAAAATAATTGACATATAATAAACTGTGCATATTTAAAGTATAATTTGATAAGTTTGACATATGTGTTCAGCTGTGAACTATTGCTACCGTAGTTCGAGACAGCTCAAGATAGTGAACATATTTATCATTCCCAAAGGTTTTTTTTTTAAATTAATTTACTTATTTTGAGAGAGAGAGAGAGGGAGAGAGCACACAAGTGGAAGGAGCAACAGAGAGAAAGAATCCCAAGCAGACTCCCTGCCTAGAAGGGAGCCTGATGCAGGACTGGATCCCACAACCCTGCGATCATGACTTGAGCTGAAATTAAGAGCTAGAGGCTTAACCTACTGAGCTATCTAGGCACCCTATTCCCAAAAGTTTTTTTGTGCCACTTTGTATTTCCCTCTTCCTGCCTCCTGCCCCTCCCAGCCCTCTCCCATCCTCCAGTAACCACTTATGTGCTTTCTGTCACTATAGATTAGTTAGCGTCTTCCAGAGAAAAACAAAAATCTTAAGCTCACTAGTTTAAAGACTAAAACGAGGTATGGAAACATTTATATTCTTTTTAAATATTAAAAACTTTACTTGGATGGTGCCTGCGTGGCTCAGTCAGTTAAGAATCTGCCTTCAGCTCAGGTCATGATCCCAAAGTTCTGGGATTGAGTGGCTCTGTGCTCAATGGGGAGCCTCCTTTTCCTTCTCCCTCTGCCTGCTGCTGCTCCTGCTTTTGCTTGCTCTCCCTCTCTGTCAAATAAATACATAAAATCTTAAAAAAAAAAGTTTAAAAAAGAAGGCTTTAACTTTAGTGTCAGCAGATATGAGCTTGGGTCTTGGCTATTTTGTTTACTAACTGTGTGACCCTAGGCAAGTTATTCAACATCCTAACTCCAAGGTTAACAATTTCCCCATACTTAGGAAAAAGGATAAGAATATCATCTATCCCCATAAAGTCGTTGGGAAATTGCATGCAAAGCAATTAGCTCAGTGCTGGGCCTATAACATAATATACTCAACCAATAGTAGCCATATACCTTTAGACATTTCAAAGAGCACCAATCCAGTTTTAAAAAAAGGAAATGAGACCCCTGACCATGTAGCCAGTATAACCTTAAGGTAACCATTTTAGAAGTTTTATGTGAGAATAATTCACTGTGTTAGCCACGGTATCCAGATGACTCTGACTCAGGTCCTTTTCTTAAGCACCCCATTGGTTTTCCTTCCTCATAACTCCTTTCCCAAGTGTCATAATTTTCCTTTCTTTGTAATTCCATCCCTACCAAACATAGGACCTGACAGTCCTCTCATTTCATCTTTATGATCTGACAAATAACTTGACCAAAATAAAGTGAAAGTTATTCTACCAAGGCAGAATGAGTGGTGGTTACCACTTGAAATGACAGACATCATGGAATAGAGATAACAAAGAAACTAGTGTGTTTTTGTGTGTGTTCTTTTTTTTTTTTAAGATTTTATTTATTTATTTGACAGAGAGAGATCACAAGTAGACAGAGGGGCAGGCAGAGAGAGGGAGGGAAGCAGGCTCCCCGCCGAGCAGAGAGCCCGATGCGGGACTCGATCCCAGGGCCTTGAGATCATGACCTGAGCCGAAGGCAGTGGCCCAACCCACTGAGCCACCCAGGTGCCCCTTTGTGTGTTCTTTAATAGTTTTCTCCTCTATTTTCAAAGACTTCTGTCACTCTTTTTGCGCTGGCAAGCTCTGCCAGGTTCATACTTGATAAAATCCTCTCTCTACAACAGAAATTTATTGCGCTCCACTCATCAGCCTAGCCCAATCCAGTACCCAGGGCAAGTTCTGCCTTTCCAGAAGAGAGATACTATATCTTGGAATCCTTTTGTGTGCTTTCTTCCATGAAGTTTTAGCATTGCATTTAGCATTGAATCATTACTTCTGAGAAATTATGTGTGTGTGACAAACAGGCTAGGGTCACTCCCAGTGATCTGTGTCTTCCAGTATGAATGCCCCTACCCCCAAATATAGGTTGCTAACCTGAAAAATAAAAGGCAGTTATTTTACCAGCAAAAATGGATTTATTTGGGAAAAACAGAATTGTAATTCAGGATAACAAATTGTAGCAAAATTATTGACTAGTCTAACAAAGGAAAGGAGTGATATTTTATGTAAAAGGAGGAAGTTGGGGGGAGTTATTTTGATCCAAAGTTGGAGAAAAACACGAATCTAGGGTAATGAAAGCCTCTCATTGGCTGAGTTGCAGGGGTAGCTAATTTCTTGTAGCAGACGCAATGTACATCTTTCCCTCTTGGAGCCTGTATTTGATGATTCTTCCCTATTGAAAAATCTTTTTATAGGGGTCTGTAATTGACAAATCTTCCTATAATTGACATTGAGTAGTATGGTTTCCCATTCCAGCTTTCCCTTCTATTATCCCAAGTTCACTTTAATGAGGTTTCCCCTTTATTAATTTTCACAAGATACAGTCTGTGAATTGCTTCTAACCAATAGAATATGGCAAAGGTGATAAGAAATTACTCCCATAATTATATTACATTGTATCATAGATGTGGTAGGATACATCACTCTCATCATTATGTCACATTTTATAAGAATCCATCTTGTTAGCAGAATTGTTCTTTCTTACTCTCCTGCTGGCTTTGATGAAGCAAGCTGTTACTTTGTGAGCTGCCTGTGGAGAGGACCATGTGGCAAGAAACTCAGGTGGCCTCTAGAAACTGAAGACAGCCACTGGCTGACAGCCAGGAAAAACCCTCCAAAGCTCTTACTCCTACAGCTGCAAGGAAATGAATTTTGTTAAAAATCTGAGGGAGTCTGGAAGCAGATTCTTCTTCACTTGAGCCTACAGATGGGAACACAGCCCAGCCAACACATTCAGTGTAGTCTGGAGAGACCTAAAAGTGGAAAGCCCAACTGGCTGTGCCTGGACTCCTGACCCACGGAAACAGAGATAATAAAGTGTGTTGTTTGAAGCTGCTAAATTTATGGGATTTGTTACACATAAATAGAAAACTATACAGATTTTGGCACCCACAAGTAGGGTACTGTTATAACAAATACCTAAAAATGTGTCTGTGGATGGAGTAGTGGGTGGAGGGTGCAGAATGTTGAAGAGCATGAGAAAGCCTAACTTGCCATGACCAGATTATCAGTAGAAATATGGAACTGAGGACATCACTACTGAGGGCTCAGAAGGAAGTGAGGAACATGTTACTGGAAACTAGAGGAAAGGGAATCCTAGAGGCAGACAACTGCCACTTAGTTGTCTTAGTGAAATTGGCTTCTGCCATTACGTTGAAAGCAGAACTTGTAAGTGATGAACTTGGTTATATAGTTAAGGAGATTTCCAAGCAAAATGTTGAAGGTGACAACTGGTTTATTCTTGCTACTTATAAAAATTCAAGAAAAGAGAGATAATTTAAGGGAAGAGTTGTTGAGCAAAAAGGGGTCAGGACTTGATGATTTTGAAAATCTTCATTTTCCCCAGGTGGTAAAAATCGTAACACTAGGAGATGGTTTCTGAACACTGTCAGGGAATCTTACTCTCGAGAAAATGCCCAGGGAGTAACTCCACAACCTTTTGTTAAGACCTCAAAGAGATCAAAAGACAAGGTGTTTAATCACACAAAGGACTATTTCAAGAGATTGAAGGTGTTCCTCAGATCTCTTCAGTCAAACCTTTGGGCCTCTAAGAAGTTTAAAGGTGCGATTCCTCAGTTCTAGGCTCTTAGCAGGAGACAAAGATAGAGATGAGATTATTTTATGGAAACCAACTGTAGTAGATTGTGTTGTCTTTGTCTAATGGAGTGAACCTCACTGAAATACTTGAAGACCCACCAAGTTCCTGAGAAATTTATTTCAGCAGAAACAGTGCCAGCTCGGAACTAGAAAGACAGAGTGTAGAACAAAAGGAGGCTGTAAGACTGTCCCATCCCCAATTTTATAGGCAGGAAATAGGCTGATAAACCTACTTGTCTGTGAACACATGCTACCTTCTATTAAAAACGAAGGATGACTCAGAGGCCAAACCAGGCCAATCCAGGGGCCAGAGCCAAGAGCCTTGCAGGATTATCTGCAAGCCAGAGAACCTAATCAAAGAACTCCCAACATTCATCCAGTTGCATTTCAAAATGCTATGGACCAAGAAACTTACCTTTCATTTTTTTCTTTTTGGGTATGTTGGAGGCAGATCACTTGTTACTTTAGTTTCTCAGGCCCTTAGATGAAGAGTAATTGTACGCAGGAGCTATCTTTTTGAATCCATTCAAAATGGGCAACCTTCCAAGTCACCCCAAGTGTTGTATATGATGGTTCTCTGTGCCTTTTTCCTAGTGGTAGGATACTTCTCACTTCATTCTCCTTTCCAGTTTTCCATCAGTACCTTCTAATGGCTGAACCTAACTGGAGACGAGTTGACAAATGGATACCGGAAAATATGGTTTAACCTGGTCATGTCCTGTGATTCAGAGTATAGAGCAAGGAAGAGTCTGAGAAGGATGGACCTAAGAGAAAATAGGTTAATGACCAACACAGTTAGCACTTAGAATACTTTTTACATCTGGGAATTTGCTACACCTCAGCCCTAATTTGGTCTGTTCTCTGATGAAAGATTAGACCCCGTTAGGGTACGGAGTCAACCACCCCTCAATTAGACAGAGAACACTCTCGATAATGCAAGTCACACAGCGAGGTTTATTTCCAGCTAGCGGGGGTCCAAGTATCTGCCCGGCGCAGCAGGTTTCAACAAGGACCCCGAGTTCTCAGAGCCAAGAGTTTATATAGCATTTTCAAGGCACTTTTTCATAGCTACAGCCATCTCTTGCACCACACTTTGACAGTTTAACTCTGTTTAGCTTTTCGCCACCCCAGCGTCATCCTGGCGGTTAGGTGAGATTTAGGTTTAGAAGAAATTTCGCTTTATTTACATTTCCCTCCGCCTCAGCCTCCTTCAGTTTTATGGTGGGGAGGGCGACATCAGGCTTCAAGGAACTGAGCCATTTGTCCCTGGAAATTGGGCTATTGAGAAGACAGCTTCTTTGTTGTAAATCACTAGGACATTTGTAAACCAAGGGAGACCCCTGTCTTGCAGGATTGTGATCTCTGCAAGTTAACTACTTGTTTTTCATTAACATCTGGTCCCTGTGGCTCCACTGCCTAACCGCCCTGGTGGTATATGATTAAGTTGTTTTTTAGGTTCTAGCTAGTTTCTCTTATCTCAAGTCACGTATGCAGTGTCGGCCGGTTAGGGACGCTCAGTAAAATGGCTTCCCGGCCTTCAGGATGGCCGCTCTTATGCTAACCCACTCTTACAGTGCAAGGTGCCAGCTTTTGCTTTGCTAAGATGGCTGTATTTATGTCAGGGCTAGACTCGAGGTGGGTACAGCCTTGTTTTTCTTGGCCTCCACACCTGGAGCTGGTTTCTGGGACTTGTTTTTAAGTCCCCTTGGGGAAGGGGAGCAGGGACAGTTTAAGGGTTAAACAACAAAGTTATTGTTTAACCTCAGTGGAAGCCTCTGGCTAAAATAAAAATATAAAATAGGTCCTTACAACCCTCCTTCCCATTTCTATCCTGTTTTTGTCAGTGTTTTTCATTTTTTGGTGGGTTTTTTTTTTGTGTTTTTTTTTTTTTTTTTGCTTTGTTTTGTTTTGTTTTACAGCTTAGGTCAACATTTGCTTTTTCCTTTATTAACTTTGTCTAATTGACAGACCATTGCCTATCGTTGAGACAAGTAATTAGACCATTTTCCTTTTCATTACTGAATTCCTCCGATAGCAATAATACAGCCCTCCACTTTAAATGTCAAACCCTCCTTTCCACATTAACTATATTTTCCATTTTCCTTGTCCTTCGTGTCTTTCACTATACTTTAGCCATGTACAACTAGTTTGGGGAACTACAAACTATTTAAACCAGCAAGTAAATGCTCTTTCACGAAACTGACGCAGTTCTGAAGGTCTACTACAACTTATGTCAGGGAAACTCTTGCATAGAGGAGACCAGATTTGGGCTGGTTATGAAAATCTCATTCCTAATGCCCTCTAAACACTATCCAATCTCTTCTTGTGCCTTCTTTCCACCACCAAGATCATAAAACTAAAACTCCTCTTCATTTTCTTTCTCAATTGATATTTGACCAGTTTCTCTTCCTCTAAAGCAAAATAAGCTCCCCACTTTCTTGCAGCCCACATTCTCCTCTCCCATTCTAGTGGATGATACAGATTATGAGTCTAGACCACCTGATCACCTAACTACAGTGAAAATAATTGTAGTTTTCTTAACTAGGAAAGGTATGCTTCAGAACAGACCTAGGACCTCAGCACCCAAATCCACAAATTGCAACCAATCTGGGAGTTCTATTGTCATTAAGCCCAGGCCCCAATCTGTCTTCGAGAGGCTACCTTGAGGTGGGGACATCAGAACTCTGACCAAATAAAGCTAAAGTTTGGATCAGACATCAATAAACCAAGGGATGTAGATAATCCTAACTTCATCTGACTCTGCTACTTTGGCCAAAGTAGCAGATTTGAACAATTTCTGAACCAAAAATACATAGTCATTTATGCAGTCATTTATGCTACCCATTCCTTAACCTCTGTTTCCTAATAGTCCTAAGAAGATTGCCCTGGGATAGGGCTATCAAGGGCAGCAGTTCTTAAATGTTTGATCTCAGGACCCATTTATACTTTAAAAAATTATGGAGAATTCCAGACAGCTTTTGTTTATATGAATTATATTTGTTGATATTTACCATGTTAGAAATTTAAAGCATAATTTAAAAAAATTATTGATTCCTCTAAAAATTACAATAATAAACTCATTATATTTTAACATGAATAACATATATTTCATAAAGTTCAACTGTAGTTTCCAAAATAATTTAGTGAAAAGAATAGTATTGGTTTTACATATTTTGCAAATACCTTTAATGGCTGGCTTTATAGAGGACAGCCAATTCCTTTATTATTTTATTTTTTTATTATTTATTTGTTTTAGAGAGAGAGAGAAGGTGGGGAGGGGGAGGGCAAGGGACAAGCTGACTTGGTGCTGAGTGCAGAGCTGACGCAGACCTTGATCCTACAACCCTGAGACCATGACCTTATTTATTCATTTAGAGACAGAGACAGAGAGAGAGGGGTGAAAGAGAGAGTGCGTGCACATGAGTCGGGGGAGGGGCAGTAGGAGAGGGAGAAAAGCAGCCTCCCTGCTGAGGGAGCCCAACCTGAGGAGATCACATGACACTGAGATCATGACTCTAGTGAAAATCAAGAGTTGGATGCTTCATTGACTATGCCACCCAGACGCCCCTGGTATTTCTATTTTTAATTTTTTGAGGTAACTCTATACCGTTGTCCATAGTGGCTACACCAATTTACATTCCCACAAATAGTATATAAAGGTTCCCTTTTCTCCACATCCTTGCCAATACTTGTTATTTCCTGTCTTTTTGATACTAGCCATTTAGACTGGTGTTCTGGTGGTGACTGGTGTTCACCTGGCTTTGATTTGCAATTTCCTGATGATTAATGATGTTGAACATCTTTTCATCTGTCTGTTGACCATCTGCATGTCTTTTTTGTAAGAATGTCTGTACAGGTCCTCTGCTTATTTTTTAATTGGATTGTTTGTTTTTATGTGTGTGTTAAGTTGTATGAGTTTTTTGTGTATTTTGGATAGTAACCTCCTGTTGAATATTTCATTTGCAAACATATTATTTCATTTAGTAGGGTTTTTTTTTTCATTTTTTAATCATTTCCTTCACTGTGCAAAAGCTTTTTAGTTTAATGTCATCCCAACTTTTAATTTTTGCTTTTATTTCCCTTGCTTGAGGGGACAGATCCAGAAAAATACTAAGTCCAATTTTTCTAAGAGTTCACTGGCCTATGTTTTCTTTTAGAAGTTTTATGATTTCAGGTCTTGTATGTAGATCTTTAATCCATTTTGAGTGTATTTTTGTTTATGGTGTAAAAAAGTGGTCCCATTTTGTTCTTTTGCATGTAGCTGTCCAGTTTTCACAAAACCATTTATTGAAGAGACTGGTTTTTCTCCATTGTATATTCTTGTCACATTTACCATAAATTAATAGACTATGTAAATATGGGTTTATTTCTGAGCTCTCTATTCTGTTCTATTGATCTACGTGTCTGTTTGTGCCAGTACCATACTGTTTTGATTACTATAGCTTTGCAGTATAGTTTGAAACCTGGGATTGTGATACCTCTAGCTTTGCTCTTCTTTCTCAAGATTATTTTGGTAATTCAGTATCATCTGTGGATTCCATACAAATTTTAGGATTATTTATTTTAGTTCTGTGAAAAAATACTTTGGTATTTTGATAAAGATTGTGTTGAATCTGTAGATTGCTTTGGGTAGGATGGACATTTTAACAGTATTAATTATTCCAGTCCATGAGCATGGTATATCTTTTCATTTGTGTCATTTTCAATTTCTTTCATCAGTGTTTTATAATTTTCAGAGCACAGATCTTTCACCTTCTTAATTTTTTTCCTAGGTGTTTTGTGTTTTTTTGATGTAACTGTAAGTGGGATGATTTTCTTAATTTCTTTTTCTGTTACTTTGTTACTAGTGTTTAGCAATGCAACATATTTCTGTATAATTGATTTTGTATCCTGCAACCTGAATTCATTTATTAGTTTTAATAGTCCTTTGGTGGAGTCTTTAGGGTTCTCCCCATACTGTATCATGTCATCTGCAAATAGTGACAGTTTTACATTCTCCTCACCAATTTGGATGCATTTTACTTCTTTTTCTTGTCTGATTTCTGTGGGTAGGACTTCCACTATTATGTTGAGTAAAAGCAGTGAGAGTAGGCATCCTTGTCTTGTTCCTGATCTTAGAGAAAACACTTTCAGTCTTTCATCATTGAGTGTGATGTTAGCTATGGGTTTGTCTTTAGCTATGGCCTTTATTATGTTGAGGTATGTTCACTCTAAGCCCACTTTGTTGAGAGTTTTTTTTATCATGACTGGATGTTAAATTTTGTCACTGTTTTTTTCTGCATCTATTGAGATGCTCATACAATTTTTTTTAAAGATTTTATTTATTTATTTGACAGACAGAGATCACAAGTAGGCAGAGAGGCAGGCAGAGAGAGAGGAGAAAGCAGGCTCCCCGCTGAGCAGAGAGCCCGATGCGGGGCTCGATCCCAGTACCCTGGGATCATGACCTGGGCTGAAGGCAGAGGCTTTAACCCACTGAGCCACCCAGGCACCCCTTGAATTTTATCTTTAACAACAAATGTTGTACGTTGTTTTCATTGAAGTGACAGACTTCACTAAGTTTTGAGACAATGTCTGCCAAATACCCAAGTCTGAATAACTATATTTTATTTACCTGTCATTTTTTTTTAATTTTTATTTTATTTAAATTCAAATAGTTGGTGTGCCTGGGTGACTCAGCTGGTTAAGCCTCAGCCTTCGGCTCAGGTCATGATCCCCTGGTCCTAGGATGGAGCCCCATAGCGGGGAGACTACTTCTCCCTCTCCTGTTGCCTCTGTTTGTGCTCTCTCTCTTTCTCTCTCTGTGTCAAATAAATGAATAAAATCTTAAAAAAATAAATAAATTCAATTAGTTAACATATAGTACATTAATACTTTCAGAGGTAGAGTTCAGTAATTCATCAGTTGCATATAACACCCAGGGCTCATTACATCACATGCCCTCCTCAATGCCCATCACCCAGTTACCCCATCTGCTCACCCACCCCCTTCCAGCAACACTCAATTTGTTTCCTATAGTTAAGAGTCTCTTATGGTTTGTCTCCCTCTCTGACTTTGTCTTATTTTATTTTTCCCTCCCTTCCCCTATGATCCTCTTTTTTGTTTCTTAAATTCCACACATGAATGAAATCATATGATAATTGTCTTTCTCTAATTGACTTATTTCACTTAGCATAATACCCTTTAGTTCCATCCACATCATTGCAAATGGTAATATTTCACTTTTTTGTTGGCTGAGTAATATTTCTTGTATATATGTTCCACATCTTCTTTACCCATTCATCTGTTGATAGATATCTGGGCTCTTTCCATAGTTCGACTATTGTGGATATTGCTGCTGTGAACATTAGGGGGCAGGTGCCCCTTTAGATCATTATGTTTGAATCCTTTGGGTGAATACCTAGTAATGCAATTGTTGCGTCATAAGGTAGCTCTATTTTTAACTTTTTGAGGAACCTCTATGCTGTTTTCCAAAGTGACTATACCAGCTTGCATTCCCACTAGCAGTAAAGAGTGTACTCCTTTCTCTGCATTATCACCAATATTTTTTGTTTCCTGACTAGTTAATTTTAACCATTCTGACTGGTATGAAGTGGTATCTCATTGTAGTTTTGATCTGTATTTCCCTGATTCCAAGTGATGTTGAACATTTTTTCATGTGTCTGTTGACCATTTGTATGTCTTCTTTGGAGAAATGTCTTTTCATGTCTTCCATTTCTTGACTGGACTATATATTTTTTGGATGTTGAGTTTAATAAGTTCTTTATAGATCTTAGATACTAGCCCTTTATCTGATAAGACACTTGCAAATATCTTCTACCATTCTGTAGGTTATCTTTAGGCTTTGTCAACTGTTTCGCTGGCAAAAGCTTTTTATCTAGATGAAGTCCCAGTAGTTCATTTTGTCATGTCATTCTTTCAAGGAAAAATGGTGTTCCATATAAAAAGTGGCTTGTTCAACTCACAACTGAATCACATAAATCCTTTTTCTCAGAACAACCATTGTACCTTGGTATTCAGTAGGAGTTCTTTGTGCATTTTGTATCATAGAATTTTTAAAAGGCATGAAATCAGAAGTTCAGATTAAATAAAATTATTAATTGTTGCTATTTTATCAAGCATATTATTAAATGAAACTCTTTTTTTTTTTCTTGTGAGTATATAGCAGTGACCAATACAATGGCTATTAGTCTAGGCTGGTATTGCTGTCTTGATTTCTATTAATGCACCAGCAATTTTACCCACCATTACCTTTGTATTATAATACAAATGTCAACATAGTTTGAAAGGCAAATAATGTCATAGTATTATTTTGAAAATAGTTCTGACCTTGCAGATACTTGAAACGTTTTCAAGGACTCCATGGGGTCTACAGACCACATTTTGAGAACTGCTGGCCAAGAGCAAACCTAACTTTTAAGCTAGCAATTCATTTTTCACACAATTTGCAATCACACAGTATTTTTCCCACTCTGAGAAGAGTCTATGGTGTTTTAACAAATCTTAGCCTAACTGTTCTTATGAACCTCTTCTGCTTACTGGTAATCATAACCCATCATATTCTATTCTGGTTCTAGTTTATTTCGTCATTTCTAACCTTCCATTCTTCTTGCCAAAATAAAGACTACTGGCCTCTCTTTTTGTCTGCCTAATCAAACTCCATATCAATTTTCTAATGATTCCAGTTTAATTCTTAATTTTATTGCCAGGAATCAACCTAGTCCTTCAGGGTAGAATTTTATTTCTTTGTATGTATGTATATATTTAATGAATTAAGTAAATTCATTGATTTTAAAATGGATTTTCTGCAAATCTACTATTTCACTTGCTAGAGATATAGCATTTGCTTGGGCCTTAAAGAGTGACATGATTTGGACAGGTGAAATGAGACTGCATATTTTTCAAAGTATAAGAAATAATAATAGTTGTATGAAGGTTAAAAAAGCACAGGGATTGCTTAGGAAAAGGCAAGAAGGATGCAGATAATAGAGTAATTAGAAGACATGGTCAGAAAGGTAGTAAGGGTCATGTCGTGGAAGGTGTTGCATGCCTAGAGTTCATTTAGTAAGCAGTGGGGAGCTGCCAGAGATGTTTCAGAAGAGGCAGAGTTAATGTGGTAAAACAGGCTCAATAATCAAAGCATTATTTGTTTAAGATTTATTTGGCAACTACAGATGAAAAGAATTTGAAGGAGAAAAGAGGCCTGAGGCAAGAAAACCAGGTTGGAGGCCTGAATTAGGGTGGTGGCCCTTAATGTGGAGACAGGTGGAAATAGATTTTGAGAACACTTAGGAAGTAAGATCAGTAAGTGGTCGTGAGGGAGAAGTGGTTGTGAAAAAATGATTAAAGTGTTAAGTATGAGTTACTGAGAGAACGGTGATGCTATTCATAGAAATCAGGAAGTCAAAAAAAGGAACGGTTTGTGTGAGGCAAAATGATGAGTTCAGTTCTCTGCCTATTAGGCATATAAGCAGTATACCCAAGGGGAACTAATTTTATACCACTTACAAGAACTGGAACCTAACAGATACTAGAAGATTGTGGTTATTATATGTATAAGTGGTTACACTCAAGGGGAAACTAATTTTATAGCACTTATAAGAACTGAAACCTAATATATTAGGATATTAGAAGATGGTGGTTATAGCTGGACTGACTTTATATTATCTCTTTACAATATAAATGTAAAGGGGAAAAAGCAGTCAATATTTTAATTCTCTGTAGAGTTTCTAGACATCTGTAGGTTTCTTGTGGTCCTTGTAACAAAAAGATAGCTCTAATAAAGTGATACATATTATCAAATGATTTACATGTATTATTTATTATGCTAAATTTTGTCAGTCAGTCCTCACGACAACACTTAGATAGTATCACCTGGATTTTCACAAGAGAAATCAAGGTGCAAAGAGGTTAAGTAACTTTATTGAGGTCAAGAAATGGTGGAAGGACATTTGAAACCAGGTTCTGTGTGATTTCAAAGTTCTTGTTTCTTCTACTCTGTGTAGCTACAGTATTTATTCGCCTTTCTCTCTTTTCCTTTTCACAAAATGAAAAGGAAATAGTGCATTTTAGCATGGGCTTTTACTATATGATTGTATCCAGAGATATATTTAATGCACGCTTAGGACATCTATGTTAAGAAAGGCTTGTGCTCAGGGACCCTTTTTTTGTTTTCCTTTTTTTGAGATATATTTGATATACATTGCTGTATAAGTTTAAGGTATATAGCATAGGGGTGCCTGGGTGGCTCAGTGGGTTAAGCCGCTGCCTTCGGCTCAGGTCATGATCCCAGGTCCTCGGTTCAAGCCCCACATCGGACTTTCTGCTCAGCAGGGAGCCTGCTTCCTCCTCTCTCTCTGCCTGCCTCTCTGCTTACTTGTGATTTCTCTCTGTCAAATAAATAAATAAAATCTTTTTTAAAAAAAAGGTATGTAGCATAATGATTTCACTTACGTATATTGTAGAATTATTAGTGCAAGAAGTCTAGTTAGCATCCATCACCTTATATAGATAAAATAAAAAGAGAAAGTAAAAAAACAAATAAACATTTTTTCCCTTGGTGAGGAGAACTCTTAGGATTTACTCTTTTAACAACTTTTCCATAAATCTTACAGCTATGTTGACTATAGTCATCATGTTCTATGTCACATCCCTAGTACTAACTTATCCTGTAATTAGACCTTTTTTACCTTTTGACTGTCTTCCTCCAGTTCCCTTCTCTTTAGGGGTAGGGAGTTACCTTGGTAACCATAAATCTGATCTTCTTTTATGAGTTTGATCTATTTTTATTTTTTAATTTAATTTTTATTTTTAAGGATTCTGCATGTAAGTGAGATTTTACAGTGTTTGTCTTAATCTGTCTTATTTCCCATAGCATATTGCCCTTAAGGTCTACCCATGTTGTCCCAAATAGCAGGATTCCCTCATTTTTATGGATAAATAATATTCGTGTGTGTGTGTATGTGTGTGTGTGTGTGTGTGTGTGTGTGTGTGTATCTCACAACTTCTTTATCCATTCATCCACTGATGAACATTTAGGTTGTTTCCATGTCTTGGCTATTGCAAATAATGCTATGATGAATATAGGGGTACAGGTACCCTTTTGAGTTAGTGTTTTTGTTTCCTTTGGATATATTCCCAGAAGTAGAATTGCTGGATCAGATGGTATTTCTATTATTAATTTTTTGAGGATCCTCCATACTGTTTTCCATAGTGGTTGTACCAGTTTGCAATCTCACCAACAGTGCACAAGAGTTCCCCTGTCTCTACATTCTTGCCAGCATTTGTTATTTTCTGTCTTTTTGATGATGGCTAGTCTAACAAGTTTGAGGTGATATCTAATTGTGGTTTTATTTGTATTTTGTTAATGACTAGAGATATTGAACATCTTTTCATGTACCAGTTGGCCTTTCATATATCTTCTTTGGGAAAATGTCTATTCAGATTCTTTGCCTATTTTTAATCAGATTATTATTATTATTATTATTATTATGGCTATTGAGTTGTATGAGTCCTTTATATATTTTAGTTGTTAACCCCTTATCAGATATATGCTTTGCAAATGTTTCTTTTCCCATTCTGTGTGTTTTCTTTTCATTTTGTTGGTTGTATTTTTGTTGTGCAACAGCTTTTTAGTTTGATGTATTTCTACTTGTTAATCTTTTATTTTGTTGTTAGTGCTTTAGGTGTAACACCTGAAAAATTATTGCCAAGACCCATGTAAAGGAACTTTTTTCTCTGATTTTCTTCTATGAGTTTCATGGCTTCGGGTCTTGTTTTTAAGTTTTAAATCCATTTCAAGTTGATTTTTGTGAGTGGCATAAGATAAGGGTCTAGTTTCATTCTTTTTTATGTGAATATCAAATTTTCTCTGCAATATTTATGGAAGAGACTTTCTTTTCTCCAGTGAGTGGCTCTCCTTGGGGGGCAACTACTTCTTTTGCTGGAATGACAATTCCTATCTTTTGTTTAAGTTTTCAAATGTAGCTATAGTAAAGTCATTTAAAAAATAATAAAGGGCTAGGTAAGTTCCTCTAATGCCACTTGAAATTTACACAAATAGCAAAGAATGCTCTTAATAGCAAGTCTGAGCATTCAAGTGTGGAAGTCTTTGTCTAGACAGAGGATGATGAGTCTAGAAATTAATGTTATGATTAGATGCTCCCACAAGGTGCAAAGAGCAGGGATCCAAGAAAGACATGCCTGTGCTATGTCCTTTACATGTGTCACATGGCACTTGGTACTCAATGAATTTAAGTCCCCTTCCCTTTTGCATTTTGCAAGATGCTTCCACATATTTTGCTTTTCTATATATTAAAAAGAAAATCCCAAGGAATAGATCATTATTCTTATTGTACTAATACATAAGAATCTTTATTCACTGAGGTTGAGAATGATTGGATAATTCTGCAGTTCAGTCTCTGTAAACTGAATGTTCCCGATTGGCTAAATTGATCATGTAGGAATTGCTCATATGTCCCTCTGGCCACTGAGATATGATAATGACAGAAAGTCTGATAGGAAAGGTCTTCTTGTTTATAATCCAAAGTGAACATGGTTCCCACTTAAGTGAAGACTCATGACACTTTCTGTGTAACACCATTGAACTTGCCTTGTGCAGTGGCTGAGGACACTACTGTTAGTCCCTTTATCCCTAGGGTTGAATGGGTAACATTTTGTATTGCAAAAATATACCAGTTGTTTAATTTCACAGAGTTCTCAAAGAAAGTCTCATGGAAAGTCTCAGACTTGAGATGGAGAAGGTGGAGTTTCTAGAACTGAACATTTGTGTAAGTTAAAAAGAGCTTTGAAAGTGTATCAGACATGTAGAAAAGCAAAGCATGTTGCAATCATGTCACACAAAGGAGACCTGCATGCAAACAGCATAAAAGGAAAATAGAAGATGAGGTTAACTAGACAGGTATTCAAAGTTCAGACAATAAAAGATACTGACTAGGAAGATTATAGATTTTGACTGTAATGTATTTAAGAAAAATTTGACTATTAAGAAGGAAAGAATTTATTTACAAGTAAAGCCATATAACCTTATTTAAGACACATTCTTATGCCTTTATCTCAGGCTCCTTCATTCTGTGAAAAGAAAAGGGAAGTAAAGCATAATGACTGAGTAACTCAGGAGAACCACAGACCTCATGTTCTCTAAAGGAGAGTAGGAAGAGTAACTCTCAGAAAAGTATGGGTGATTGGGGTGTCTGGCTGGCTCAGTCATTAGAGCATGCAACTTTTGATCTCAGGATTTTGAGTTTGAACTCCACGTGGGGTGTAGAGATTACTTAAATAAGAAAAAAAAAATTTTTTAAGGAAAAAAACAAAACAAAACCCCAGGGGCGCCTGGGTGGCTTGGTCAGTTAAGCATCTGCTTTTGGCTTGGGTCATGATCCCAGGGTCCTGGAATTGAGCCCCACATAAGGCTTCCTGCCCTGCGGGGATCCTGCTTCTCCCCCTGCTTGTGCTCTCTCTGTCTCTTTGTCAAATAAATAAATAAAATCTATTTTAAAAAGGAAAAAAAAAAAAAGAACAGTATAGGTGATTTCTTCCCTCAGCTAGTGTCTAGTGTCTGACATTAGGAAACTCAGAAAATTTCTTTATCATACTAATTTCGGGCCCTTACAAAATCAGAATCCTGTATATCATGAGATAGTTAAGCTAAGCTTCTTAACTCTCTTTTATACAATCACCTAGAAAAAACACAGTGGCATCCTGAGTGAGCCAGAATACCTGCAAAAAAGTTTAAATAGATCTGCGTTGGATCTAATATCTATATATCATACCTAGTATCTATATTCTATTAGTTCATTCAATCAATATGTATAAATTCCCTACTATATGTCAGACAGTGAGGATACAGTGTTTATGAGACAGATAAGATCCCCGACCTCATGGAATTTGCAGTCTCCTGTGGAAAATAGGCACCTGTATTCCTTTGTAAAAAGCAGATATCTTTTGAGGTTTTATGCTAGGTATAGATGATACCAAAATTGCTGTCTTCAAGAAAGTGAAAGTTGAATCTACTTGGTGGGAATGTATTACATTGGTAAAACTTTGCTAATTGTTACTTTTAGTGTCCAGTAATGCTGGACATTTCTATTACCTTATAACATAATTCAACCCAAATCCCCTTTCTGTTCAAATCCCCATCTCAATCCACTTGCAGCTATTATAGAATACTATCACTTGTTACTACTGAAGGCTAATCAAAAGAGCCTATGGATTCTTCCACTGAACAGAATTTCTCTGCCATATTGAACCTCAGGTGACATGAAAGAGGCCTATTCGCTTCTGTTTCAGAAAGTAGAAAGGTGCATTTTCTTTTATCTGAGGGCTTATGGAACTCACAAGATCTGAAAAGCCTATTTTAGAAACTGTCACAGATAAAGACTCTGGTCCAATAGTTTTATTTTTAGGACTTGTCCGTATGTGTTAACAAGAGTTTCAGATTATAAGAAGTTTATAGTTTAGGCCACTTTAAGGCAATATAACTAGAGGCAAAGGTAAGCACACTACCCTCAAAAAACATCAGAGGGGCTATTTCTGAGTCATCAGACAAATACAGTAAGAGCTTATATCTTTTGAGTTCACCCCTCTAAAAATAGACCAGGAAAGTCTCAGAGCATATAGAGCATTTAGGTTTCTGGTCTCAGCTTTGGAGCTATAGAGTGATTCATCGCATCTATTAGCTGACAATCATCAGTACAAGAAATCCAAAAGTCAACACTGTCAAAGGTTCAACTAAGACTGCAATAATTTGAGATATATTACCTTTATGCAATAATTTTAATAGTGAATAACCTTTTAAAAATTCAGTCTGGCTCCTACAACTAAAAGAAAAGAAAAATACTCAAATAGAATTCCTAAAGGATTCCATAGTGTCACAAATTTGGAAATGTATATTTAACTAAAATTTTAGGGGCTCCTGGGTGGCTCAGTGGGTTAAAGCCCCTGCCTTCAGCTCAGGTCATGATCTCAGGGTCCTGGGATCGAGCCCCGTATCGGGCTCTTTGCTCAGTGGGGAGCCTGCTTCCCTTCCTCTCTCTCTCTCTACCTGCCTCTCTGCCTACTTGTGATCTCTGTCTCTCTAATAAATAAATAAAATCTTAAAAAATTTAAAAAAAAATATTAACAACTGTTCCATGGAATGCTTTTTTTTTAAATTGGTGAATTCAAGGGAGAGCAGAGATACGTATGGTATGCTGATAAACTGACTTTCTGAAAAACAAAAAACCCAACAACTCTGATTTCAAGTCTTCCTTGATTTCTTTAGCATAAATAACCCCACCATGACCAATTTCAAGTTACCAACCTGAAATCACTGAGCTTAGAGTTGGAGGAGATGTGCACAATCTGCTCTTATGAGCCTGTGGAAGCCAGCTCCAGCACCCACCGACCGTGATCTGAGGAAGAGAAATATTACTTTAGTTTCTGTTAAGGACCCAAAAGACTACATTTTTTCTGAGGTAGTTCCTAGAAAATCCAGTCTTTGGAATTATACCTATGTTTGGTTTTAATGTTTTATCATGCTAAAGATTCCTTTTATAAATCTTTTCAATGATGCACACTTTGATGTGATTTAGGTTGAAACGTGGCAATCAGTTTTCCCTAATGAGAAATATAAAGATATAAATGTTTGTATCAAGGCAATAATATTAGAAAGATTTCTAATAAAATTTCAAGTTGCTCAACTTAGCAGTAATGTTTCTATTCGATTGGATGAAGTCAATTTATATTTAAATTTTATTTATTTATGTCCACCAGATGGCAGACGTTTCACAGCAACCTTACAAACAAGGCACATCATTTCTACAAGGCTGAGCAGTAATTTTTGAAGATGCTAAAGGGAATTAAAAGAACCTTCATTACACAAGAAATGCAGGAGCGCATTTGCAACTTGGACTGTACTCTTATTTCCCTCCCTCCAGCCCACATCACTTCTTTGGGTTCCAGAGGGCATTATCTTACTTCTCTTTTCTGATATTTTCATTACAGAAACATGGGAATTTAAACACAGCTGAAACTGAACTTTCCTTCCTCTCCACTTCTCTTTTATCCTTTCCTTCCAGCTGTTCATTTCAGAAACCTGGAAATCACCTTTGATAGTTTCACTTTTCCTACCTTCTCTATTGAATTCAACATCAATCCTACTGATTCCTGTCTATCATCTTTTCTTGGGATGATTACCACAGTCTCCTAACTCATCTCCTTTCTATTCTCCACACAACAGAAGAAGCATTGTTTTAAAAATATAAATCAGGGGTGCCTGGGTGGCTCAGTTGGTTGGGCTACTGCCTTCGGCTCAGGTCATGATCCTGGAGTCCCAGGATTGAGTCCCACATCCAGCTCTCTGCTCCACAGGAAGTCTGCTTCTCCTGCTGACCTCTCTCCTCTCATGCTTTCTCTCCCTCTCTTTCAATTAAATAAATAAAAATCTAGTATGTGTATATATATATATATATATATATATATATATATATATCAGAACACGTTATTCTTTTAAAATCTTTTAGTGGCTTCATGAACCTGAAGAAAATTTTTCCTTTCAGTGTTGATCTTTTTTACCCTTTAAGGTAATTAGCTTCTTACCTTTTTTTTTTTTTAGCTTCTTACTTTTTAAAACAGAGTCTCAAAAATAAATAAATAAATAAATAAAAACAAAGTCTCATAATGAACTAGTAAATGTGAGTAGATAAAAGGAAAAGCAATAAACTGCAATAATTCCACTGGATATAGCTAGTAGTATAGCATAGTGCAGATGCTGTTCTGTAGTTGGTTCTGTAGAGTAGTGCAGGTGCTCTCAACAGAAAATAAGTTGTTACTTTAGTGTCCTTAGGGTCATAATCTATATGCCACCTACCACAGGAAAAATTATTTGCTTGTCTACCTCAGAGAGATTAAAGGCAGATTTTAGGATCTTATTTTGAGGGAATGGAAGTCTCTTGAGAGAAATTGTGAAGGGAAATTTGGGATGATGGTTAGATCTGAAGACAGTAATATTAAGTGCTTCTGACTAGAAAATGTTGAGATAAATCTACCTCATTTCCTTGGGAGTATTCTTCTCTGTTCCAGTTATCTATAGCTGTATTACAAACCACCTCAACTCAACCACCTCAATAGCCCAGAACAGTAGTCCATTTATTATTATTATCATCACTCATGGCTTTGGAGGCTAACTAGATTCAGTTAAGTCCAGTCTCTCGTGGTTGCAGTCAGACTGTAGCTGGAGCTGGAGTCATCTTGAGGCTTCTTGCATCCACATGTGTACAGAGATATGGGCTATTGGCTGGAACCTTAGCAACAGCTTTTGACTGGAACATGTACACATGTCCTTTCTATGTGGTTTGGGCTTCTTCAAAATAACTGATTAGTATGGAAGCATAAAAACCATCTTGAGGCCAGCCTGGGAAAGTGCAGAAGGGCCTTCTCAGTTCTAGAGCTCCGTGAGCATCAGCCAAGGTTGTCACTGGGACTGCATCACAATTCAACTGCTCCCTCTGTCTACTCTTGCTTTGCTTCCCTTCCCTTCCCTTCCCTTCCCTTCCCTTCCCTTCCCTTCCCTTCCCTTCCCTTCCCTTCCCTTCCCTTCCACAGGTGCTAATCCCAAGGCATTCCTTAATAAACATCATACGCAATAACTTAGTCTTAAAGTTGGCTCCTGGGGCACCCAGCTTACAACAACATGGGAACTATAAATTCGGTTGGGAAGACTAACTTGTGAGAGTCAAATGAAGTGTACCCATATGAGGCCAGTCAGTGTTGATGCCAGAATTTTCACTTGGGGACATTGGAAGCAGCATTATGTTTTGCATATGTGTGTGTTTAAGGAAATTGGAGTGGGGGAGGGGAACTTACCTTGGGGGTTTATTTTGAAATTGCTTATATAGAAGTACACTATGATTTCATTGTATATTTATTTATGGGGCTTGTCTGGGCAGCTGATGAAGATAAAGGGATGAGAATAAAAGACCCTGTGTACCTATACACAAACACTCCACTCCCTACTTGTCACTCTTAGGATGACCATCTAAGGTTGGCTGAAAGAGTTGTGGAATTCTCCAGAAAGTCTTACAAAAAACTAAAGCACTTACCATTGTTGATGGTGTTTTGTGGCCAAAGATGAGCAAGAGAATAATCGTAGGGGCAGAATGAGAAACTGCCATGACAGAGCTGAGGGAGGAGGGCACATGAACCAGTAACATTCACTGCTTAAATTAAGATTTTCCTGTAGGAAAATTCACTTGATGACTTTAAGAAGACTGTTGGAGTCTGTTTGAGAATCAAGGGAAAAAAAACTCAGGGCTTCAAAACTCATTCCCTCCCAAATATTAACATAGTTTACTCACTTTGTTTCCTTTAATTTTTTGTCAATATCTCCTTCTCAAAGCTGTTTCCTTGGCCATTCTCTCTACTTAGACTAGAACCTCTTTTGATGGTGGATATTTTCTGTCCTATGGTCTGCAGAACAGAGACATCTAGTGTACAGGAAGAGAGGAGAATGTAGACTTGGAAGGGAAGAAGAGACACCCCCCCCCAGAACTGAGAGCCTCTTTTGATTTCCCATTGGTGCTTGTGGTCCTGGATCCTGTATCTTTGCTCTTTTCCCCTTTTTCCCTCTTCATGTAACTCAGTTGGGTCTCTATCAATTGCCACCAAAGGTTCTAACAAACATGCTTTTCTTTAGTAATTTTTAGGTCTTACCCTTTTCCCTCTAACTACCCCTGAAATTTTTTAGAAAAGCAAAGATGGGGAAAGATATTCTTTTTTCTCTTATAGAGAAGCAGACACTGCTCAGCAGCCTAAAGGTATTTCTGATAAAAGGTTGAATCTAAGACGTTCAGGAAAGTATCAGTCTAATTTTTCTGTTCCATTTGAGGGCAATTGTAAAAACCTCACCCGTGGAGAACCTGGGTGGCTCAGTTGGTTAAGCATCCAAATCTTGATTTTGGCTCATCAGGTCATGATCTCATGGGTCATGAAATCAAGCCCTGCTTCCAGCTTCACCCTCAGTGGGGAGGTTGTTTGAAGATTATCTCCCTCTGCAACCCCTCACGCGCTCACTCTCTCTCTCTCAAATAAATAAATAATAAATCTTAAAAAAAAAAAAAAAAACCAACCCATAATCCTGTACTATTTTCTGTTGTTTTAAAATTCTCTGAAAGGGGCGCCTGGGTGGCTCAGTGGGTTAAAGCCTCTGCCTTCGGCCCAGGTCATGATCCCAGGGTCCTGGGATCGAGCCCCGCGTTGGGCCCTCTGCTCAGCGAGGAGCCTGCTTCCCACTCTCTCTCTGCCTGCCTCTCTGCCTGCTTGTGATCTCTGTCTGTCAAATAAATAAATAAAATCTTAAAAAAAGTTCTCTGAAAGATATTTATACAAAGAAGTCTTTTAAAAGCAGGCAGACTTGAGGAGACATTGCTATGTCCTCTGAGAAGTTCTCTACAACCTGGGACACTCTGCAGACCTAACCGGTTATCTTAATTTGTTTCCCTAGTAATTATTTTAAAAATGACACCTTTACTCTTTATTTTTTTTATAAAGACTTTTATTTATCTATTTGACAGTTAGAGATCACAAGTAGGCAGAGAGGCAGGCAGAGAGAGAGGAAGGGAAACAGGCTCCCCGCTGAGCAGACAGCCCAATGTAGGGCTCAATCCCAGGACCCTGAGATCATGACCTGAGCCCAAGGCAGAGGCCTTAACCCACTGAGCCACCCAGGCGCCCCAACATCTTTACTCTTTAAAAGGTAATTAAGTATTTGTGAGGTTTCTTTGTTAAACCAGAAAAAAGATTTTAGATTGTCTTTTTCTTTTTTTTAATTTTTAAATATATTTATTTATTTATTTGTCAGAGGGAGCAAGCACAAGCTGTGGAAACTGCAGGCAGAGGGAGAAACAGGCTTCCCACTGAGCAGGGACTGATGTTGAGCAGGGAGACTCAATCTCATGACCCTGGGATCATGACCTGAGCCAAAGGCAGACGCTTAACCAACTGAGCTACCCAGGCATCCCAAGAAAGTCTTTTTCTCTTTATGCACAAATGAATAGCATCTTTGACTCTTGGCTTCCTTATTCAAGTAGGTGAGAGCTTTTGTCTCATTAACTGGAACTAGTCAAGGTTGCAACTGCTTCTCAATTCAAACTTATCTTAACTGTTATCATTCAATTTATTTTAATTAACTGATCCCTAATACTAGGGAAAGTATTTTAATTCCATGGGTGTTTATTTCTTATTATTTTCCAAACACTATTAAAAGACAGAGTTTTTATATCTATAGTAAAAACTTACTGCTTATCAGGATCCTAGGGCCTGAATGAATATGAGTGCTACTTGAAGAAGAAATGTTTTATTTTTGCAGTCTCTTAGAAAAGCATAAAACTCCCCATAACATCATTTTGTCAGGAAAGCAGATTTGCTTTTGAGTGCATCTCCAAATACTGTATATCTTATTTGGTGTACTTGAATGGTGTCTTCTAAATTTTAGAGACTTACTTGGTTCTAGGATTGTTTATTTGAGTACATAGTCCAGATCTGGGCAACACAAGTTAAGGAAGGGACCAAATTGTTGGTGAACTGGGGCCCCCTTATCTTTGGTGAAACTAGTCAAAGGTATCCTTTAACTGAAGCCTGCCCAGGGTTTCTCAAATGTAGGTGTTGTTTTTGTTTTTGCCAAATTTATCCAAAGAATGGATTTTGTCTTCTCCTTTCCTTATTGCTCTTGGTCCACTGGGTCATCTACCTATTACATCTTAGCTATGCAGTTAAAGCACAAAGCTTTTGTAATATATGTGGGGAAATCTTGGCATATGTACAAAAAGGTAATCTGATTCACAACTAATTTCTTCATTTGCTTCCAGTCCATATAGAGAACTCTCTTACTTTTCCTGATTTCCTAGGAAGTGAGATTTCTTTCCTTCTTTATTTTTATAGGTTAACTTTTGAAATGAAAGTCATTTCATGGGTGCTTGTAATGTCTTATACACTTTAAGTCTCTTACTCATTGAAGCTTATTCTTAACCAGTCCCTCTTTTCCCCGGGCACATAGGCTCTAAACAATAAACTTGATTTTTTTTTTCCTTTTTAAAAAAGAATTTTCCAAGGGTGCCTGGGTGGCTTGGTGGGATAAGGTGGTCTGACTCTTGATTTCAGTTTAGGACATGATCTCAGGGTATTTAGCTGGAGCCTGCTCAGTGGGCTTTCTGCCTGAGATTCTCTCCTTCTCCCCTACCCCCACTCACACCTGTACGATCTCTCTCTCTATCTCAAATACATCAATAAATCTTTTAAAAAACTTTTCCCCAATTTTTGAGAGTTTCAAAGCCACCTAGCTGGTAGATGAAGATGTCATAATTCAAAATCAGGCAGTCTCTTTCTAGAGCCTGGAGTCTTAGTCACTGTAGTACCTCTTCTAAAGAATGGACATGGATGAGCATGAGGCAGAGGACAGAAGATTGGAGAGAGGTTCCAGTGCAGTTATTCCAAATATCTTGAGAATAAGGGTGGGTAATACAGCCAGGCTAGATTTAAAAAAAACAAAGCCAAAGGCAGGGTAGGTATAGCTTTTGTTTCATCATTTTCTTGTGGTAAGTATTAATTATGGACGACTATGAAACTTAATACCAATTCCGAATCTTTATACTTTCTTCTTGTAGACTTTTGGGTCTACATGAAAATAGAATTCTTAGGTAACTTTTTTTTTTTAAGTTCCCAAAGTAGAACATACAGATTTGTACCCTCCTCCCCAAGTAGGCACATACCCATGAGCAGACACATATACACACACACACACGCACACAGACATATTCATTCTCTATATGACATGTGCTGTAATTAGCTCTTTCAAAACTACCAAAATACAAACTTCTCTCATTTTCAGTTCTTTCTCTCTCAGGTCTTCCCAGTACGTATTTCTTCTAGTAATACTAACTACTTATTCCAGTCATAATTGCTGCGTAAGAAACCACCTCCAACTTAGTGGAGTTAAACAACAACAAACATTTTATTATGGTTTCTGTGAATCAGGCTCAGAGACTCTCATGCTAGTGACGTCAGACACTGACTGAAATTGTAACAGCATTTGGGGCATTTTAGGGCTACAAAATAAGAGTGTTCCAGCCAAAAAGACAGAAACTGCATCACCTTTAATGACCTAGCCTCAGAAGTTAGATAGTATCTTTGATTATAAGCAAGTCACAAGCCTGTCCACATCTATTAATTTCTTTTTTTTTTAAGATTTTATTTATTTATTTGACAGACAGAGATCACAAGTAAGCAGAGAGGCAGGCAGAGAGAGAGGAGGAAGCAGGCTCCCTGACGAGCAGGGAGCCCGATGTGGGGCTCGATCCCAGGACCCTGGGATCATGACCTGAGCCGAAGGCAGCGGCTTTAACCCACTGAGCCACCCAGGCACCCCCACATCTATTAATTTCATTGCTTTCTGCCTTTCTATTGGTAATAAGATCATGATGGAATCATAAGCCCAAAAAGAACCTCAAAAGTTACCTACTCCCATCTTCTATTTCATGCAAGTTTTAATAACTTTCTGAAAAAAAATTTCTGTTATTTACATTGACTTTCTCTTCAAATTTTAATCATTTTCTTGAAAATGTGAATTCCAACAAGTTTTGCACTTCATTTTATTTTTAATAATGGTACATGTTTTTGCAAAACTACTTAAAAACATAATACAGTAATAATTATGTTCAAGGAGTTAACAGTTCAAATGACCATACACAGAGGAAAAGGACAAGCATAGGCCCATACTTTAAATAAGTACTCAAGGAAAGGACAGTTTAGGGAATAGTCAGAAATGTCTACTTAAAGACTACAATGCAGGTGGGGTTCGCATGATGAGATTAGTGCTTGTGCTCCTTCTCTCTCTCCCTTTCTCTCTCTCCCTTAACCCCCCCAATTTTCCATATGAAGATAGAGCAAGAAGTCAACCATCCACAAACCGTAGAATGTACTGGCACCTTAATCTTGGAATTTCTAGCCTCCAGAACTGTGAGAAATAAATGTCTGTTATTTAAGCCACCCAGTCTACAGTATTTTAGTGGCTTGAATTGACTGACACTAAGGAAATTGAATATTTAGGTTTAGAAATGCATTTTCCCATAGGAAACTTGATTTAAATAAAGATTCATTTCTGAAATAGGCCATTAACTGAATCCATAATATAGTTGAAATATCAAATATTTTAAAATAAAAATAGTTTTAAAAAACTGTTACAATATTGGTTTTTAAAGGCAACAGGTAAATAAAGCTGGGTTTAGTTGTCTTGTCTGCTATTCTCTGACTGTGTTAATCTGACCACATCATCTTACCTCTCTGGGTATCCTTTTCTTCACTTACAAAATGAAAGGGTAGGAAAGGTTGTGGAAAAATAATATTTTAAAAAATTCCTTCCAATTCCATACCCACTAAAAGGAACTCAAAGAAGCTAATTAGTGAAGGAAATTTTATCCACACTGAAACTGGGAAATGCCTTAACTTCATACTGCAATCTCTGATAAATATTATCCACAAGTCAGCAGAGAAGCCAGGCTATGGTACATGGTTCTCTTGCTCTTGCACAAATGCAAACTATGTAGATAATATTGAGGCATATCTAACTCTATTCAGTTTAGAGGAATGAGGTCTTCAAAGGATGGGTGGCCTTCAGGAAAAACAGCAAACAGCTGAAGAACAGTTCAAAAACAGCTGAAAAACAGCTCAAAATTCTTTGAGTTGTTACCCTGCTAAAGGTCTCCAGGAGAACATGGCATAACTAGAAGGTCTATTTAGGATGGATGTGAGGCTATAGATTGGTTAGCAGGGGAAACTTAAAGCTGATTTTGCAAAGTACTTTATATCAGACTGAGGAAATGTCAAACTTCAATATTAAAGAGTTGGGGAAGGGCTACCTCTGAAATTATAGGGCCTGCAATCCCTAGGTAATATTCAGCTCTGTCACCGCCAAAAATAATAGGAAAGGAGGAGAAAGCCTTCAATAAAGAAGAAATTTCTTTTCTTCTTAGAAACTACTTGGAAGGCAGTAGTGGGAGGGACGCCTGGGTGGCTCAGTGGGTTGAGCCGCTGCCTTTGGCTAGGGTCATGATCTCGGAGTCCTGGGATCGAGCCCCGCATCGGGCTCTCTGCTCAGCAGGGAGCCTGCTTCCTCCTCTCTCTCTGCCTGCCTCTCTGCTTGCTTGTGATCTCTCTGTCAAATAAATAAATAAAATCTTTAAAAAAAAAAAAAAAAGGTAGGAAGGCAGTAGTGGGAAACAACGCTGAAGCCCCAAGCTCAGAGCAGCTGACAGCTGTGCCATCCTTTTCATCTTGCTGGGCGTCCCAATGTAACAAGAGGAGTGAGGAATTGAGGCCTTGGAAGCCTAACATTTAACCCATCTCATGGTTAACTTCTGTCTAATGGCTGGACGGGAGAGTTTTGCAGGTTTTGGCGTGACTCAAAATAATTATTACTGGTATTGGCAAAGGGTGAAGCCAAGTTCTAACCCTGACAGGATTACCCCTTTGATAAATAGTATGAGCAACAGCATAACTGTTACTCTCTTTCTGGCTATAGTTGCAGCTGTCATAGATGGAAATGGACACCACCTTACTTCTGTTCATGAGAACTCTGGACACCCAGCTGAACCTTTGGTTACACCTGAGGAGACCACAGATTTAGCTGAAAAACAAGATGAAAAACCACTAGAAGATCCGTGTCTTCATTTGAATATTGAGAAGTTAAATAGTTTATGGTGAACCTGCAGAAATTTACAACTTTCTCTTTAATTGCCCCGGCAACCTCTGGACACATTTCACTCTAAAATCCCAGATGAGACCTCAAAGAAGCCATGTTCATTAAGTTACCAACTATTATATTAATTGTATCCTGGCTTGGGAGGATACACACACACATGCACACACACAAATTTCCAGAGTGTAAATGTGATTGATGTGATAAAGTGTAATGTAAATAAATTTCATTAGCACAACAACAAAAGAAGTGAGACCTGCCAGAGACATGGCATGCCTAATTGCCCACCCCAGCTCTAACATAGGCCTTCCTTTATGAATGAGAGCAGGGACTGTGGAGAAAAATGTAGAATCAGGAAGCTGGTCCTGCCAACCAATCAACGAATAGCTCCCCGTGAAATAGATTTTAGGTGGCACACAGAGTAGAACCTTAAACAGAAGGGTTGAACTCTAGGGGCACCTAGGTGGCTCAGTCTGTTAAGTGTTTGCCTTTGGCTCAGGTCATGATCTTGGGGTGTTGGGATGGAGTCCCTGGGATTGAGCCCAGTGTCAGGGTTTCTGCTCAGCAGGGAGCCTACTTCTCCATCTCCCTCTGTACCCTCTCTCTCATTCTCTCTCAAATAAAAATCTTTAAAAAAAAAAAGGTTGAACCCTAAATCTTCTCTATGGCTCCTTCCAACTCAAATATTCTAAGACATGATGGATAAGAAATCTTCATCTTAAATGTTGGTACTTAGCAAAGTACCAAAATATAGATTTATTTATTTTATAATTTTATTTATTTATTTATTAAAGATTTTGTTTATTTATTTGACAGACAGAGATCACAAGTAGGCAGAGAGGCGGGCAGAGAGAGAGAGGAGGAAGCAGGCTCCCTGCTGAGCAGAGAACCTGACGCTGGGCTCGATCCCAGGACCCTGAGATCATGACCTGAGCCGAAGGCAGAGGCTTTTACCCACTGAGCCACCCAGGTGCCCCTAGATTTATTTTTTTTTTAAGATTTTTATTTTATTTATTTGACAGAGACACAGTGAGAGAGGGAACACAAGAGGAGTGGGAGAGGGAGAAGCAGGCATCCTGATGAGCAGGGACCCCAATGCGGGGCTCAGTCCCAGGACCCTGGGATCATGACCTTAGGTGAAGGCAGACTCTTAATTACTGAGCCACCCAGGCACCTCAAAATACAGATTTAAGTGAAAGTGAATGAAATGGTCAGTAAGAATTTCATGATGATTCTAAAGGGGACTCTGAACAACTTTCAAATATATTAGATTGAATTTTTCTGTTATCATTGATTTTACCCCCAGCATTGAGACTCTCCTGCAGGAAGGTCAAGAGCATGATCCTCAAGGTGGTAGACACATGGACAGTACTCTTTGAGATTGTAAAGGGAACAAAGAAAAGTGGAAGTGAAATTTTTCTATGAGTGCACCAAGATTTGGAAGCAGGAAGAAAGACCAGTTGAAAATGGTGTGTAGGCCATGGCCCGCTCCTTGCCTCCAGCAGGGTCCTCTGCTAAATCCAAATGTAGATCAAAGTGGCTGCAGAGATGAGTTCTCTTGAGGAGGACTCCTCCGTACACTATTGGTGCTCATACCCTTGGTGTCTTGCCCTCACTGTCTTCCATGTCCTGGTCCTGGAACACCACCAGCCCCGCACGCAGCCTGCTCACCAAGGAAGACAGAGGCAAGCTGGCTGAGCAGGTTGAGTACTCTGACATGTTCACCTGTATGAAGACCATGACGGAGCATAGCACCAAGCTGCCCAGTCAGAGTGTAGCCTGCTCTAGGCGGCCTATAAGAATGTCTTCAGATGCCCCTAAAGGATTTTTTCAAATATGGAGCAAAAGATGAACACCTCTGATAAGAAGTCACAGCTGAAAAGTCTGAACTGAGATTCATTTGCACCACTCTCTGACAATTGTTGGTAAGAACTTAATAGCCAATGCAACAAATCCAAAAAGTAAAGTCTTTTATCTGAAAATGGAGTTTACTTCTAGTAACCTTTGTTGAATATGGTAATGATTAAAAACAAACTATAGATAATTCTGGAGGAGCTTTCCAAAAGGCATTTGATATAAACTATGAAGAGAGGCAACCCATACACCCAATCCACATGGGGTTGGCTCTTAACTTCTCTGTACTCTACTGTGAGATCCTTAATAACCCAAAGCTTGCCTGCATACTGGCTAAAACTACTTTTGCTGTTGTTCTGTTTTATTGAAGTATAATTAACATACAGTGTTAAATGTTTATAACATAAACATTATACAATGATTTTACATTTGTATACATTACTCAGTGCTGGCAACTATAGGTGCACTTTTAACCCCCTTTATCTATTTCCCCATTTCCCCACCAACTTCCGCTCTGGCAACCATCAGATTGTTCTCTGTATTTAAGAGTCTGGATTTTTTCTTTGTCTTTTTCTTCTTTCTTTGTTCATTTGTTTTACTTCTTAAATTCTACATATGGGTGAAATCATATGGTATTTGTCTTTCTCTGTCTTACTTATTTCACTTAGCATTCTATCCTCTAGGTCCATCATTTATATTGTTGCAGATGGCAAGATTTCATTCTTTTTTTTTTTTGGCTAAGTAATATTTCACTCCACATCTTCTTTATCCATTCATCTATCGATGGACATTTGTATTGCTTCCATATCTTGGATACTATAAATAATGTTGCAAAGAACATAGGGGTGCATATATCCTTTTGAATTAGTGGGTAAATAACCAATATTTAGTGGAATTACTGGATCATATGGTAATTATATTTTTAACTTTTTAAGCCACCTGCAAACTGTTTTCCACAGTGGCTATACCAATTTGTATTCCAACCAAGAGTGCAGGAGGGTTACTTTTTCTCTTTATCTTTGTCAATGCTTGTTTCTTATCTTTTTGATGCTAGTCATTCTGACAGGTGTAAGGTAATGATATTGCATTGTGGTTTTGATTTGCATTTCCCTCACGATTAGTGATGTTGAGTATATTTTTATGTGTCAGTTTGGCCATCACTATGACTATTTTTTGAAAAATGTCTATATGAGTCTGCTGCCCATTTTAATTGGATTGTTTGTTGTTTTCTTTTTGGTGCTCAGTTGTGTAAGTTCTTTATATATTTTGGATATGAATCCTTTCTTGGAAATATCATTTACAAAGATCTTCTCCTATTCAGTAGGTTACCTTTTCATTTTATTGATGGTTTTCTTTGCTGTGCAAAGGCTTTTTAGTTTGATGCAGTCTCAATAGTTTATGTTTGCTTTTGTTTCCCTTGCCAGAGAAGACATATCTAGAAAAAATGTTTCTAGGGCCAATATCAAAGAAATTACTCTCTATGTTTTTTCCTAGAAGTTTTATGGTTTCAGGTCTCACATTTAGGTCTTTAATACATTTTAAGTTTATTTTGGGGTATGGTATAAGAAACTGGTCTTGTTTTATTCTTTTGCATGTAGCTGTCCAGTTTTCCCAGTACCATTTATTGAAGATTCTGTCTTTTCTCCATTGTATATATCCATTGATCTATTGTCTATTTTTTTGCCATGCCTAAAACCACTTTTGATGAAGCCATCACAGAACTTAATGCACTGAAAGAAGACTCATACAAAGACAGCACCCTTATCATGAGATAGCTTAGTGACAACCTAATATTATAGACATTGGACAATGCAGAAGAAGAAGGCAAAGTGCAAAAGAGGCAGAAAACTAAATGTATACAGGATGTCATCCTTTTTACCTTCAAGAAAACTTTTTACAATCTCCATTCCTTGGATTTTCTTTCTTTCTTTCTTTTCTTTTCTTTTTATTTTTTTTTCAAGATTTTATTTATTTGTTTTTGCAAAACAGAGAGACAGAGAGGCTGTGAGCCCACAGGCTGGGGGAAGGGCCAGAGGAAGAAGCAGACTCCCCACTGAGCAGGAAGCCCCCCATGTGGGACCTGGGAAAATGACCTGACCTAGACATGACCCTGAGATCATGACCAAGAGCTGGACACTTAACTGACTGAGCCACCCAGGTGCCCACCTCTACTTGGATCTCCTATAGTAAAGAAACCCGTTCATGTTTATGGAATCATCCATTTGATATTTCACAATGGATTACATTTCTTAGGGTAGGTGTTTTACTATAGATGTCTCATAAGCCATCTATTACTTAGATAGAAATAATATATATTGAGTTCTGTAGAGAATAAAGTGGATATTTAAAACCAGAATTAAAGCGGTGAAGGCAATGTAGAACAAAATCCCACTAGAATAGGATTATAGGTAGGGTACCGAGTCAGACAGTTCCCCATGCTGATCAACAGGTGGCATTAGAGTAGCTTGGATGTCAACTGGAACAGAGGGTGGAAATATTCAGGATCAAGGCAAAACCCTGGGTGAATGTGTGGGGAGGCAGTGTGACTGGTTTTCTATATTTAGGTATGTCTTATCTCTCCAAATTGTTTATTTCTTAAATCTAGGAACATTCTCACATACAACTAAAGGTTGTACTGAACTTTTCTGTGCTTTATTTTTCTCCCTTTAAAATGGATATAACAATGATAGCTACCTCATAGGATTATTGTGAAAACTGAAGAGTTAATGCATGTAAATGAACAATACAATTGCAGGGTAAATGCTCAATAAATGTTAGTCAGTATGACTGCACAATGACCTTGAGGTACATAGTAGGTACATGTAATATCAGCACGTATTAGTGGATGCATAAATGGAATGATGCTCTTAAACCTGATATTTATAAAACTCAGAGACTACCTGGCATTAAAATACTCATAGAACATATTGGTAAGGGAATAATCATTCACACTGGTAATATGATACTTTACTTTAAAAAGTATATAGTCTTGGGGTACCTGGCTGGCTCAATTGGTAGAGCATGCAACTGATCTTATTGTTTGAGCCCCATGTTGGGTGTAAAGATAACTTAAAAATAAAAACTTTTTTTAAAAAAGTATATAATCTCAAGAGTCTATTGAAATGGTATCTTCCTGAGTATCATTTAGAGTTTATGCATAGTTCATTGATCCTTTCCAGAGAGGTGTTATATCAATATTGCAAAACTAGGCAAACCGCTTATAGTTTTTCCTCAGGTAAGAAGGATGGTCCCTACAATGTTCAGCTCTGTCCATACACATGGACATGACATGTCTGTTCAGCTTTATGAATTCAGTTCTATCCCAAAAAAGAGGCTGGAATTAGTCTTCCTGTTCTAAGCTTGATAGTCAGTGGACCAGATGAGGACTCTAGGATACTTGCTTAGCCTTCAAGCTACATTTTCCCTTCCTAATTTTTGACTCCAGGAGTTCAGGTGTTAGAGTGGGGCTTCTACCCAGATGCCTGGTTTTTATGTCAAATTTTTCTGAGATTATCACTCAATCCTGGACCCCCAGCTAGGGCCTTGACAACCTACCTATCCATTTTTCACTTTCTTATCCTGATACCCCAACTATGCCACTGTCCCTTAGATGTTAGATGAGAATCTGCTTCAAGCATCATGGATTCCTGTGGAACAACCATCACTGTCCCTTTGACAAAAACTTCTGTAGTCTAAGAGACAGTAACAATTATCACATCCCCTCCTGGATGTGGATCCAAATTAACCCTGAATTCCCCACACCACTTCAGACCCTATTAATTGTGATTTCTGACAGGCTAGCAAAGGCTGGTCAAGCTACTGGGTTAATCTTCCCTTCCCTAGTCCGTGCTCATTTCTATCTTCCATACTGGCTCAGAAAGCCTCATTCATGGCTGATAGGAAAGGAAGATTGGAATGGAATAAGAGAAAGGCAGATATTGCAAGGAAGAGAAGTGATAAGAATACTTTTAGCTCCAGAGATATAAATTCTATATGTGGAAATGGAAAATAAAGTGATTCTGAAATTTTACCATGATTTCATAGAGGCAATATGGAAATAAAATGGGATTTAGCTGTTTGAGTTCCACCTATTCCACTTACAGGTTATTTGACTTTTGTGCAAGCCTAAGCTCTTTGAGTCTCAATGTCCTCATGTATAAAATGGGATTATAAAAATATTTATTTTGCAGGGTTGTGAGGATTAAGTAAGATAAGGCATGGAAAAATGCTCCATTTTGGAGTGATGCTTGTCCCCTTTTTTTCTTTTCCTTCCTTCCTTCCTTGCTTTCAACTTAGTTGCCATTCTTCAAAAATTAAGAAATTTCACTCAAGATTCCAAGTTCCTGGTGAAAACTCAGATATTGTGGCAACCATAGATTCATTTTTCCACAAGGAAAATTGGCAGTCCCCTTTAAATAAGACTTAAATTCCTTTAAATTCACCCCATCTCCATCACTGTCAGTCTTTTCCTTGTTGAGTAGAGTGCCGGTTGCCATTTAATGTCATATTTTTGTAACTGGCCATGAGCTGCTTGAACCAGGAGTGGCCAATGGACCAGAGTAAAGGAGAAAAAAGCAGACATGTGAAATACCAATGAGTCATGGTAATTAACAATAATACAAAAGGGTCATTTTTATGAATTTTTGCTGTTGAGGTCCCAAGAAATGCCGTGAATCCAGAACCCCATTTCTTGCACTATTACGGCAATTACTTATGGTAATGTTGTTGATATGACAACACTTTTATTGCAATGTACTATATAAACCCCTTTCATTAAAGTTAACTTGAATTAGTCTTTGTTCCTATCCACTCACAGATTACTGACTAGAATAGTGGAAATGTAAATAAAACATTGCATTTATTGCGAGTTAGTACTTTTTAAATCAAAGTTATTGCTATCATCGTCACTGCCAAGAATAGTTGGAATGGACTAAAATATGTCAATAGAAAGGTAAATCTTGTTCAAAGGAAATAGGTCTAATGAATATTCAAGTAGTTCTACGTATCAGTGTATATCCACTTATTTACTAACTCAACAAATGTTTACCAAACACCTACTATGTGACAAGAAAATACTATATAACAAAGTAAAATTTTATCTTTATATTCCTAGCATCTAGAAAAGTACCAGGCATGGAGTTTGGATTCGATAAATGTTTCCTGACTTTAAAAATAATGTTCCCTTATAAGGAGATCTAGAAACCCAAGCATAGAGATAATGAAAATAATTTTATTCTGTACAAAAAGGGAGAAATGCAAGTGATATATTACTTTAGGATTATGCTGCATGTTACCTAACTAGACAGATGTTTGAGATGCTGCTTTCTAATTCCAGTTAAAAAACTGGCACCAAAGCAGTTTAGAGGAGGGACTGCAACTATTCCAATGTGTATTGAATGTTTCATTCTACTAAAGGCAAAGAATTAGAAAAATTCTTTACTTGTCTACTTGATAATTTTATAACTCAGAAGGCTAAAGAAGCAATTAGGGAAGCTTACACTCTAGACTTGACTTTTACTAGTAAGGAAAAACTAGTTAGTGAAGTATATAGAAGCTACAAGAAGATCAAGAGAAGAGCAATGTCACATTAGAGTTGGACACTGGGAGTAGAGTCCGAATTTGTTAGTATTTTTAGTTGTCAGTGGCAAGAATCCAATTCAAATTGACATGGGTTCAACATGGGGCTCCAACCCAGGATCCTGGGATCATGACCTCAGCTGAAGGCAGACTCTTAACGACTGAGCCACCCTGGTGCCCCAGCTTATTTATTTTATTTTTGATGTTGTTGTTGTTTTGTTTTTAAAAGATTTATTTATTTTTCTGATTACCAAACTTAAATTTAATGTAAAAATAACAGAGGGATGATAGATATGATTACATAAAAATGTAGAGGTTTTATACATCAAAACACAAAATAGAAATAAAATACAAAGAATAAAATACAAAGAATAAACTGACAATAATATTTACCATATATAAGACAAAAACTTGATGTAATTAGTATATAAAGATTGCATACACATCTATGAGAAAAAAGTGGTAAAGTGGGTAAAGTTTACCCACAAACTAGTTCTCCGCATTTTTGAAAAATGGCTAATAAGCATAAGAAAAATGTATTCAACCCTAAGAATAATCAGGAGAATGTAAATGTTATAAGCTATAATTTTCACGAGTTAAAGTAGCAAATTGTTTTGGATAAAATATTTCATACTGGCTTAGGTATGGTGAGACAAATTCTTGTGTGCTTTGTTGGAGTGAATACAAATAAGGACATCTTTTCAGGAAAACAGTTTGGTTGTTTGTCTCAGAAGTGTAGGCTTATTTTAGATTCCAGACATATAACAGTGAATAATACAGACAAAAATCCTTTTTTATTGGACCTTGCACTCTAGTTGGGATGAGAAAACAATAAACAACTACATTAATAAAATATATAATATTTCAGGTAGTGATATGTGCTGTAGAAAAACATCAGGAAAGATGAAATTGCTGCAATTTTATGTAGGGTTATCAGAGAAGGCCTTATTGAGAAGGGGACATTTGAGCCAAAGCAGACAAGAGAATGAACTCTGTAAATATTTGGGGAAAACGGGAGAAGGAAAGCAGTGCATATGTGGGTTTTTATCTTGCAAAAGTGAGCCAGGGGAGAGTAAGAGATGAGGTCAAATATTGCAAAAGGCCTTAAAGGCTATTGACTTTGATTTTAATGAGTTGAGAAGCTGCTGGAGAGCTTGAGCAGAGTAATGACGTGAGGTAGCTGACATTTAAAAATGTAAACCAAAGGGAGGGCACAAGAGATAAGGAAAGAGATCAGTCCAGTAATCCAGATTAGAGACGTTCATAGTTTAGACCAAAATGGTAACAGTGGACTTGGTTAAAAGTGGTCAGATTCTGGATGTATTTTCAAGGTAGTGAATTGTGGGGGCCAGGAGAAGTAAAGGAAAGTATCAAGGATAACTCTGAGGTTTTTGGCAAGAGGGATCAGAAGGCTGGCATCGCCATCAACTGAGATGGAGAAAACTGTCAGAGGAATAGGTCTGGAGAAGAACAGGAGTTCCGCTGCATTATTATTAAATTTGAGATACTTGTTGAGGGTTCAAAGTGGAGATATTGATGGGCAGTTGAATATATGAGTCTAGGATGCAGGTAAGAGTTCTTGGCTGCAGAGTTTATCAGTATACAGATTATATAACGGCACAAGACTGGACGAGATCACTGAAGGAGAGAGTATAGAAGAAAGAACTCCAAAAATGAAGTACTTCAATGTTTAGATGTCAAGGTGATGATAAGGAATCCCTAAAGAAGACTGTAGGCTGAGAAGCAGCAGTCACTGAGATAAGAGGCAATCTAAGAGGATGAGATATCCTAGAAGCAAAAAGAATAATATGCTTCAAAGAGGGAGAGATCACTCTTCAAATGAAGAGAGGTCAAGTGAAAATAAGGACCAACTTTTGGATTTAAATACTTGGAGGCCTTGCCATGAGCAGTTTAAATGGTCTGAAGGTAAAAAAAAAATCTCTATAGAGTCTGTTCGAGAGAGAATGAGAAGGGAATTTGCAGATTGCAAATATTAAAAACTACAACATAGTTTGTGTCTGTGTTTTGCAATAAAACAGAGCAGAGAAATAAGGCAGTAACTAGAACAGGGATGCCAAGAGAAGACTTTTTTTTAAATGGAAGAAATTTATATGTTATAGAATGATCCAGTAGAGAGAGGAAACTGACAATATAGGAAAGGCAGAATTGATAGAGCAGTGTTCTTGAGGAGACATGCAAAACAACAGATGTCCACTACAAAAACATATGGGAGATTTTAGAAAAACAGATTTCTCAAAGCCCAGAGGAAGGCAACTATGGTTTTATGGCCAACATCATTTAAAAAGGACAATAGATTAAGAAAAAGGAGAGAGACTAAGGGGTAGAATTCTGATGCAGTGGAGGATTCTGGCTCGAATCTAAATTTTAATCACCATTTACATTCAGACACGTCTGCATGTGTAATGTCTGGGTATGAATCCCCTGTTGTGCATGACAGGAAAAGGAGTCTCCTGGGAAATAATTCATTCTAAAGGAAGAGAAAGTAGTATGCTTAGGTTTGGACCAATAACTGGTCACACAGGAGGGACAATTAGTAGAGCATGATGTCTATCTGGCCCAGAGGCTCTAAACCCATGTTAGAATCCTAAGGAGAGGGGACTACAAGAGATGAAATCTCTGTTTCAACCAACTATGTAAGATACCACGATAACAAGACAATGCCATCTTGTTACTCATCTGTTAATGTTACGCACAAAGGAGAAAAGCCTTGATCCTACTTTGGTGCAGCAAGCTTCAGTGCATTAAAGATTCATTAAAAATTGCCTCCTCCAACTTTGACATTCATTGAGTCTGGTAGTGGTGGCTACTAGAGGCCAACCCCCATCATCCTGCAGCAGTGAAAACCAGTTCCAAGAGTGGGAGATATTTTAATAGTTTGTAGCTTCAGGAGAAAATACCTTTAGTATGGATTTCACCTGCAGTAGTGGCAATGCCCGGACACTACCAAGTATCTTCATGGGAAGCAAAGGTTTTGTCAGCAGATATCTCCAAAGGTAGCCTGAGTCGGAAAGAATCATGGCAGACAGAGGAGATTGCTGACATGACTTGTTGATGGGCACATGTGTCATATCACCTATGAACTTCACAGAGACAACTGGATGAGACTTTAAGAGTAGCTACAAGTCCCACAGTAGGATTGGGGCAAAAACCAGAAAAAAGAATACTATTTATTACTGTCATATGATTCCATTTTATCCTTAGGTTGGTGTGGTTAGGGAAACATGGGTTACAAGAAGTTACAATCACACAAAAATTCGATGAGGAAGAAAATACCAAAGAAACAACCTGTGGCTGAAGAGAATGGGCTCTGTTGAGATAGATGCTGATGATAGAGGTGTGTACAACCAAGGACACAGGCGGAGGGAAAACTCAGAAGGATAAAGCACAGAACAAGCTGAAGCTGAGGATAAAAAAACAGTTCAGTTAAAACGAAACAAAACAAAGCTATGTTTGGAGGAAGAAAATGATGTAATGGTGACAGATGGCAGAGAAAATATAACCACTTAACTATTGGTTTACTTCTTTTTTGTTGTTTAAGTAAAGAAAATGGTCTTCAAAGGGGAAGGTAGAAAACATAACTAAGCTGGAAAATGAGAAATCCTCCTCATTTTTACTTTTCTCCATTTTTTAAAGTTTTAGAGTGAGTATTACCTTTCTTTACTTAAACAAAGGTTTTTTAAAAATATTTTATTGAAAAACAAGGAATTAGAATTTGAAATATATATTTAGTAAGAGTCCAATCAATGCTTTAGATGATGCCAAGTCCATAGTTCCAGATGAATTATAGCCTAAGGTATTGGGAGAGTACAGAGGTAATAATGGGACAACAGCTGATAGTCTTTAAATCATGATGAAGAACAAGAAAGTTGCCAATAGATTATATCTAGTATTGATATTTTATAAAGTAACTTTATATGTCTAATATTAGCTACTGATATCTGCTACATGCTAGGCATTGTGTTAGACCTAAGGTCAGTAAAGTAGGGCTCATAAACCAGTTTCAGCTCACTGCCTATTTTTATGCTAAGAATGGTAAATTAAATGGTTTGCAAAAAATTAAAGAAGAATATTTCATGTCATGTGAAATTTATGTGAAAACCAAACTTCAGGGTCCACCAAGTCTTATTAGAACACAGCCATGCCCATTTGTTTACATGCTATCTATGGTTGCCTTTGTGCATCAGTGGGAGAGTTGGGTAGTTTGTCAGAGACTTATGGCCTGCAAAGCCTAAAATATATATTTAGCCTTTATGAACAAAAAAATTCACTGATTCATGGGTTAGATATTTATCTGATGCTATCTCTAATCCATGACAACTATGAAAGTTTGTATCTCATTGGGTCTTCTCCAGGTCTTACCCAGGGATGTGGGTTATACAGCCACTATTATCCCTGTGATAAAATGCAAGCTTAGTACATTTAAATAACTTATGCAAGCTCACACAGCTCACATGGGGCTTGTGTTGATCTTCTGTTCTCAAAGCCCATGGTCTTTATAGCATACCAGACAGCCAGAAGATGAGCGATGGCAAAATGTTGCCTTTTTTCCCCCCAGTGGAGAAAAGGATACTAAAAATTTTGTTCTAATGAGTTTCATTTTATAAAGTTTTTATTTATTTATTTATTTGACACACAGAGAGAAAGCATGAGCAGGAGAGAAGGGTAGAGGGAGAAGCAGATTCCCTGTGAGCAGGGAGCTTGATGAACTACTTCATCCCAGGACCCTGGGATCACAATCTGAACTGAAGGCAGACATTTAACTGATTGAGCCACCTAAGCGCCCTCCAGTGAGTTTCATTTTAAATCTCAGAAAAAAAAAATTAAATTGCTAAATGAGTGACTATTAAAATGTAAGAAAAGTATTCACTAAGAATATTTTCCTGCTGGGGCACCTTGGTGGCTCAGTGGGTTAAAGAATATTTTCCTGCTTTGATCATGTTTCTATTTTATAAAACATTTCATATAATATAAATGCCTTAAAATAAGATTTATGATTGAAAAAATTATAAAGAAGGACTTTGACTCTTACATTTAGATAGTGCTTTACAGTTTTCCAAACAGCTTTACATTTTTCCTGTGCTTTGGAAAAATAAAATTAAAGTTGTATGATAAAAATAAAATAAAATTGTATGATAGTATGGTGTAATATTCTTCACCATTTTATGGCTGACTTTTGTAGTACTATCATAAATTTGTAACAAAAATAATTTGAGGCCTTCATTATTTCCAAAACGTTTCTTCTAATCTTTGATAGCCGAATCATTCTCTTTTGAAGTACTTGTCATCAGACCTGTTGATTTTCTTTTAGTACACACACATCAGGTGGAACTTGCTTTTCCATGGCTTTTATGTGATCCTACAGTTTTCCAACATTATGTTCATACTGACTTTATGAAGTATACCTTGTTTTTAAAAAATTCATAATCCACTTTAGGGTCAATTTCCATTACATTTGTGTATGTTTACATCCAACATTCAGGCAGTGGCTGCTGGAGAAGCACTTTGACAGGATGGGTGGGGATGAAACCTAGGGTTAAATTAGAGGATGTTGCGTATGTTGGGTGGGGGCAAATTTTACCAGTGGTCGGGTCATTAGCTGAATATGTGCATATTCAGCTAACTACTGGTTTATTAGGTAGCCTCCTAAATGGGATGGTGGGATAATGGAAACTCAGAGAACAATGACGCAAATATTGAGCGTAACTATCTCCAGGCAATACAAGTCCATGTAATTTTTATTTCCTTTTTTGTCCATATCAGTATTTTCTAAACTTCTTAGAATGAATGCATGTTATTTTTGCAACCAGAAAAAAGACCTCTATTACTTAATTATTTTTAAAATTAAGGTATAGTTTATATGACATGACCCGATCCGGTGGAGGCCGGCGAGGCTGGCAGTGAATGAATTCACCCTAAGCACAAGAAAAGAGAAGTTTATAGATACATTGCTAGGGAGAAGAGGGCAGGAGGGGAAAAGGTGAAGGAGATATGGGAACGAACACAATTTTTCTTTTTTCATACCTGTTCCTGGGTGTAAGTAACCCATTGGTCAGCTAGAGCTTTTGGATATTTTGAAGTGAGTCACCTAATGGGACTGTTTGTATTCAGCCCAGTGGTACCTGTGGACCCCTTTAGCTTACTCAGGTTTCCATTGCTCAAGTTGATCACTTAAAAGCAGCCTCCACAATTTACATTCAATAAAATACACAGAGATCCCGAGTGGTTAGTTCAGAGTTGCAACAGTTGTATACACCTGTGTACCCATCACTCCAAACAAGATAGGAACTATTGCCATCACCCAGAAGGTTCCTTTGTGCCCCCTTTAAATCAGAAATTACCTTAATATATCGTTCCTTCTGTGATAGACACTGCCTCCACGGCTTTCTAACCTCTACAGTTATTTCAATGTACTGCTCTGGCGCAGCACTCTATTTCCTTTCGGATTTTAGCAAATAGACGTTTGTGTTGGCCTCAAGCACAAAACTTAGGTATGCAGAGGGATCAGTGCTGCAGTCTGTACATCTTTCCATATATTCCTCTTTGTGTATTTCCAACTCAGAGTGTGTAGAAAATGAGAATAATTTCCCCTCCCCCATAGCCTTTCCTTTCTCTTTTTCCCTTCCTGCTTTGAAATAGCTGCTTACTGAACTGCCAACAGACGATTCTATTAAGATGAAAGCTTTGTCCTTGCCACCGCAGACAAAGGACTGTAAATAGAGCTGCTTGCCAGTGTCTAGGAGAAAAAGAGGCATGTGTCGCCCCTCTCTCCCATATCATGTCCCCACTGACATCCACATCTGCCCCTCAAATGTCCTTTATTGTTCTGGTTCATGGTAACAGTTGAAACTGCAAAAATAATGTTGAATAAAAGACAATAACGTTTAAAACACAAAAAGCTCTTTCATAAAGGTTGTCTCATTTTGTTAGGCATCCCTGCAATACCACTTAAATTCTGTGGGGGAAATACTAGCTTTCATTAGTTCATTCCCTTGTTCATTCACATAGCACATATTTATATACATAGTTACTGTGTTCTAGAAAACATATTAGGAACTAAGTAACAGTGGCAAAAAAAAAAATAGTCCCTCACAAAACTTATTGTACAGTGGGGGAAACAGATGAATAAATAGGTATTTCTGACTCAGTGTAACAGTTTGTGTTGTAAGACACTGAACTAAGTTAATTATAATACTGAAAAATTGGAAACAACCAAACTATCTTAACAATAGGAAGATGTCAAATTACAACAAAGCTGCTTGATGGAATGGTTTGTAACCATTAAAAGTCATTTTTGGGGAAGATACATTTGGGGATATATTAATAAACACACATTACCTTTATAATTAGGTAAAAAAAATTGTAAGGTGAAAAACACAATTGTTAAAAGTATGTTGAAGTACCACCCAGCCAACGCATAAAGATGGCAATATTTATCTTCATATACACCTTAAACAGAAATTTATTTTCTAATGAAGTTTTAATTTTAAAATGTGCCCTTATAATTCTTCTTTTAATAGGTTATCTATAATTAGTTTTTTTGGGTGTGTGTGTGTGTGTGTGTGTTTCAAAAGATTTTATTTATTCATTTGAGACAGAGATATAGACATAGATATAGATGAGACAGAGAGTGAGAGTGAGAGCATGAGCAGTGGGAGAGGCAGAGAAAGAGGGAGAATCAGACTCCCTGCTGAGCTGGGAGCCCTACCTAGGGCTTGATCTCAGGACCTGGAGATCATGAACTGAGCCAAAAAGAGATGCCTAAGCATCTGTGCCAGGTAGGCACCCCTAGTTTTTTATTTTAAAATCTAACATTAAAAACAGAGTTTTCAAATAGATACCTATATTTGTATAACTGTTTACAGTGTTTTCATACATTATTTCACTTCATCTCAAAAATAATCCTGTGAGGTCAGTGTTGTTAACCCCCTTTACAGAGGGAAATCAAGGCTCAGTGATATTCAAGAAAATAACACCAGAGTTAGTGGGTAGCAGATCTAAAACTCCAATTTAGTTTTCTTTTCTTTTTTTTTTTTCCTCCAAATCCAGAGTTTCTTGCATTTCACATTGGTATCTCACTAGTTTTATTACATCCCAATAGGCTGCAGACTTTTCAAACAGGGGTGTCTGAACTAGCATTAAGTATATGTTCTTAAATTTATTTTCACTGTTGCTTCTTAGAGTTAATTACCGAAATAAAATAAACTTAGTAAGTGCCTAATACATAGAAGCACCGTATCAGTGAGTCCAACTCACATATGCTTTATTTATGTATTTGAAAGTATTTTTAGTGTGTATTTGTATTTTCCTGATTACAAAAGTAACATTTCTTCATGTAGAACTTTTTATAATTAGGATTATTGTTATAACTGGTAAAAAAAAGAAAGAAAGAAAGAAAGAAAGAAAGAAAACAAAACCTTTTTCCTCCTCAGCGTGGTGGGCCTGCTATATAGTTTTTTCAAATTCAATGTTTTATCAAAATAATACATGGATTCAGATTTAAAAAGTCAAATAGTATGATTAAAGTTATAGTGAAAAAGAGCAGTCCCTCTTCTATTCCTCTTAATCCCAGTTGCCATTCTCCAACAGGTAACTAACTTCTTTTGCAAATTTTTAGCTACTTGGCGGGTTTATACTTTGATAGTCAAAAATAACATGTGTATACCACTATTTTCTTTCTTCTTCTTTTAATTGCAGTATTAGCTTTTACACGTTGGTGTTTGGGGGGCCGTCCCTAGCTCTCTCCTTTGGCACTCACTCCTCCAGGAAGGAGTGATGTACCAGACTAGCAAGCAGGACTGCCTTTGCCCACTCCTCTTTTCTCTTACGTGCATCTGCCCAAGGCAAGATACCTCCTACTTCCATTCCTCCAGCTGAGGCAGAGTCTGCCCTATGCCTGAGGCCTGAAGGGAGCAGCTAAGTGGGCATAACTTCTCGTTGAACTATTAGGAAGCTCACCCTTCATGGTTCAATCCAGCTTCTGTTTGACAGGAACTGTTAACACCCCACCCCATATGCCACACGCATCTCTATCTAAGCTTACCTGCCTGTGGATGTAGCAAAAACTTGCATCTGCCTTCCTCACACCTCCTGCATCTTTGTTTCTTCACAGGAAGCCTTTCTCTGGCCCCACAACTGCTCTTTGTACTACTGGAATCAGAAATGCAGAGTCAACACCATCTTCAGCTAGTGGAACCAGCTTCCCTATTCCCTGGTGTGACAATTCTAAGGTGGGTTCCACACAGTTTTTCAGAAGGCCCCCTCAGGGATTGAGTTCACTGATACATATTTTACTGGCTTTTTTTTTTTAATTCTTTCTTTCTCGTTTTTAATTCACAAATTTTTTTTAAAAAGATTTTGTTTATTTATTTGAGAGATAGTCAGAGAGAGCATGAGAGAGGAGAAGGTGAGGGAGAAGCAGACTCCCCATGGAGCAGGGAGCCCTATGCAGGACTCTACCCCAGGACCCGGGGACCATGACCCGAGCCGAAGGCAGTCGCCCAACCCACTGAGCCACCCAGGCGCCCTTAATTCACAAATTTAAAAAAATTGTAATAATTAGATACAATACTTTTTTTGGTGTTTATCAGCCATTACTAATTCTTATTTTAGAAAATACCTTTCATAGTTTTTTAGTAGGCAAGAAATAAAAAATAAACCAGAACAAATGCTAAAATTCTTCTTTGGCTCACAGAAAAAATGTATTCATTTAAACACTTATAAAGCTTTGCAAACTGAAGTCAAAATGATACGGTGAAATATAAAAACACAAAAATTCCCCTCTTCAGCCAACCTAAGATTTATTCTTCTTCTTCTGGCAGAGTCTAGTATTTATAGTCTATATTTCTTTTAAAGAAGAGAATAAATTCCCATGAAATGCTTCTTACCACAATCATTACTACCAAGTGTCCTGTAAAATTTCTGGGTATCTGTGCTGCCAACAGACTTCTTAGGTAGAGTCCAGTGTTACTGAAGAAACAGTCCTTTAGTGAAGCAGGCACAGGCAGCTTAAGTAAGAGGGAGCAAGTGCTTGACTTGAACTAACAAAAATTACCTGAATAACTTCTGGCAGTTATTTTTGAATTATAAAGACCTGACCAGAAGGTTAAGGAACAGATGGAGGCACTAAAAAGGTTTCTCTAGGAGAATCCTCAAGGAAAATATTGTCCACAGGTGAATGCCAGTTTTTGAAAACACTGAGCAGTCTGAATCTGATTACTGGGATCCAAATTCTGTCAACCCCACCCCCGCATCCCAGCCAGTGACTTGGCCTAGTGGTTTCCCCACTCTTAGGAGATCCTGAGATGGGTATTGTAGGGTATGTCTTAGCCGTTATTGAGACAAAGCCTGTGTTTGGCTCATTACCCCAGTGATGATTCTGCCAGACTCAGCTGGATCCCATTGAAAGGTAGCGGATATGGCTGCATTTATGAAATTGACCCCTAGAAAAGACTTCTTACTGAAAGTAACTTTTCTTGTACTAAACAGCACATGGATGGTGCTCAAGAAATAAAACAGCACTCTCTGAAAGGACTGAAAGCCTCAGAGAGCATCAGGAAGAATAGCTTTGGGTCCATTTTTATAGGTAGATAGAGGACTTTAGTGTATAGTTGTACACCACATATTTCAACAATATTTGCCAGAGGCCTGTCTGGGTTATTGGGAAAGGTCCCCAATAGTTGAAAATAAAGGGTTAAGCACTTGAGCATGGTATCTGACAGACATGGATTGAATTCCAATTCTACCACTCACCAAGGGCAGGCCCTTTGGTGAACTGCTCAACCATTTTGTTTGTTTCATTCATTCATATCGAATGGGGACCAAAGATGTTAAAACCTCATAGACTTTTTATAAGGATCAAAAGAGAAAATATATGTGAATGTTAACACAGTGCTTTGCAAGTTGAATTGTAACACTGCTTTGCTATCAGCTTATATCCATTTATGAAGATTGTCATACAGTTACTTTAAACTATAGACTTTTAAGTACCAAGAGAGACATGTGAGTGACTCAACTTCTTGAGAAAAATGACAGAAATAAATATTTTGCTTGCCTCTTTGGACATAGCAAGTGATAAATCTCGGCTTGTGAATCACCATTCTGGAGTCCCCTATAGGACAGAAAAACCAGGCTTAGCAACAATCCAAGCAGCAATTTACAAAGCTTCCTTGAGAGAGGGTGGTTCTTGTTTCTTCCTAAGAGTCAGTGACCAACCATGAACAAAAGTCCTCAGAAATTATAAATAATAACATTAGTGATTAAAAGAAACAGGCAACAGAGGCAACACAAATTGGTTCTGAGTCAAACTGATAGGGATGGGTCCTGAAAATTCTTATACTTTTATTTCATTATTTTGAAATTTTTGTGTTTCCTTTTGAAGAGTCTTCCTTGATGTGGTGAGGGAACAAGGAAGATATGGCAGGAGGGCAAATGAGGGGGGGATCTACAAATGAAATTGTAAGTTTCTTTTACATGATTATCATCTGTGTTGCAAAAGGAATTAGGTAAAGCTGATACTTGTTGCTGATCTCCCTCTAAATTGGGAGAGCAGACCTGCCCAGATTTTTTTGCTTTGTCTTGGAGTCATTTGTCTACATGAACACTGTAAGAGTAATTCTTTCTGCAAATTACTAGTTGTTTTTTCTTTTAGCTATCTTTTTTTTTTTAAAGATTTTATTTATTTATTTGACAGAGAGAGAGAGATCACAAGTAGACAGAGAGGCAGGCAGAGAGAGAGAGAGAGAGAGAGAAGCAGGCTCCCTGCTGAGCAGAGAGCCCGATGCGGGACTCGATCCCAGAACCCGGAGATCATGACCTGAGCCGAAGGCAGCGGCTTAACCCACTGAGCCACCCAGGCGCCCATCTTTTAGCTATCTTTTTGATGACGATGATGATGATAATGATGACATCAGATTTTACCTTTAGAGACAGTGTGAGTGTTGCAGTTAGGTTGATGTCTCTGAGCCTTTGTTTGTAAATGACAATGCCAGTCCACAGCACTAACATATCTGTACTTTATTGACACGTATCAAGAGAGGCCCATTTTGTTTATATATCTATCACTGAATTTCCTAATAATCATTTGGTTCTATAATGGTCAAAAGACCAGCGTAAGGGAAATGTCAAGATGATTTAAGTGAAACCATACTATACCATGGTTTAGCATAAAGAAAAGTGTGTGTGTATGTGTTATTGGTCAGACCACAGTCTGACAAATGCCCACATAAAATGAAAGCTCTTTATAAATTTGTTAACTGATTTTGCTGGTAAGAATCTTTTTACATAATACCAAAAAGACTTTTATGGAATTAAAATCAATTTTCCTGCTTACATTTGCATGTGAACTTTCAACCACATAAATGAACATTACTTTTATGTGTATCTGGAAATGGAAAGAGGTCTTTAATATTGAAGCAGCCATGGATTTCACCTTCAGGATATTTAAAATTCCAATTAAACTGTAAATTATGAATAGTGTGAAAACTGAAGCTTCTTTCTTAAGAATCAGTTCTTTGAATTAAAATATTGAGTGCTTGAATAAAGTGGAAAATATACTGCACACTTAAAATGATTTCTTCTTAAGGTTCACAGAGATTTACAAGTGTGAAATAATGTACAAAAGCATTAGCTCTTGTTATTTATGACAATTCAGTTAAGGAAAAGTAAAAGAATAGTCTTCAGGACATCTTTTCTAAAAATTAAAGTTCTTCAATTATTGATATTGTGAGTTTCGGTTAAATGCCATATGTTGGGGTTAAGCTTTTAACCTTTCTTGTAATGCAAGTAAATCCTAGAGGAACATAGGGGCAAAGGAAAAGTGTGTCAGCTGGGATGTATAATAGTGACAGGGGAACAAAAGATGTGAAGCTAGTTAGAGAGGAAAGATCCAGGCAACTGAAACTTCCTTGTTGCCCCTCCTAAATTCTTCCAAGACTTAATGCCTCATGTCCAGAACAATCTTGATCCCCGTGAGAGTACACCTCTGAATACCATTTGCTTGAGGGTTAACTCCTATACCTCTTAAAGAGGGGTATTTGAAACTGTAAAATATGTAAATGGAATGATGGCAAGAAAGTGTCATTTTCCGAAGTGTGGATATGTCCTAGGCACTATAAAAATGTAATAAATGATAACTCTCCAGCAGAACATTTCATTAAGACTTGCACTCTTTTTTTTTTTTTTTTTAGATTTTATTTATTTATTTGACAGAGAGAAATCACAAGTAGGCAGAGAGGCAGGCAGAGAGAGAGGAGGAAGCAGGCTCCCCGCTGAGCAGAAAGCCCGATGTGGGGCTTGAACCCAGGACCTGGGATCATGACCTGAGCCGAAGGCAGCAGCTTAACCCACTGAGCCACCCAGGCGCCCCAAGACTTGCACTCTTTTGTACCATTTTGTCCCCTGGTGTTTTCCACCAGGGACCTACCAGAGGAAAGAATTTTAAAAAATTAAAGTGTGATTCAAATAATGTTATAATCACTAGCAGAAATAATACTCTAAAATATCAGTATGATGTTAGATATTCCAAAGGCGTATGAAAATGTAGAGTATCAAACTTTCTCAAAATTTGTTGGAGTTTTAGTAATAATTACATATGTTGTCAATTGAAGTAGATTAAAAAAAAATAGCACCAGAAACCACCACCACCCCCCTTTTGTAGGTCAGTGCTCACTGCTGAGTGTGCTGTAATTATGTACACTAAATGAGCTACAGCTTGAGCTAATAATACCATACTGAGTACTAGAAAGCTGTAATTATACAACTACATAATGTATGCTTGGCAAGATTTTCAGTATTGGAGAACCTACTGTCAAATAGCATCTGGCAGAGTTAAAAGTCCAAGTTGGAGGTTAGAATAATTGGTCTAGACCGAACAAATGCAGGTTATTGTGGCTCAAGCAGAGTAAGTCATATGCCTATTAGATAAACCCAGTGATAATGAATACATCTAGAAATAGTGCAAAGTCTTAAATCATATAATCAAATTACTTTAAAACACGAAGCATTTCCAAGACTGAACACCTACTACACACCTATGTACCGTGCTGGGTGCAAGAAATTTTAAAACAAACAAACAAACAAAACAGGAGAGGAAGAGATAATTTCTGACTGCCGATTGCTCAAACTTATGACAGAGGGTGAATCTGTGTTTTCATAGAGATATATACAAGGTAAAATGAGTTAGCAATACAATTGACAGCTCTGCTCCCTTTAATGATGACCTTCATTAAGTCACTACTCTACTGTTCCGTTTCAAAAATATTTCCATTAAACCTCATGTTCTCATGTTTCCTGTTAGAATTACAGGATAACCATCATAAAGATGTTTCTGTTATGATTTTCTCCTTCCTTGCTAACCATTATATTTTACTTCGAGTCCTATTCTACAAAGGGCAGCTAAGATTATCCCATTGTTACAAATTTGTCTTTCTATCTGTCTCACTTAATGGATACAGAGAAGTCTGTTCTCTTTCATAAGAGCTAGTCTTAGAGTTTCTTTTTATGTCTTAGCTCTGAATTTAATATAACTTACAAAAAGCTTTATGTAGAAATCCAATTCATGCTGTTTAAAATACATATGCCTGGGAGTACCTGGCTAGCTCAATCAGTACAGCATGTGACTCTTGATCTCAGGGTTTTAAGTTCAAGTCTCATGGTGGGCATGTAGCTTACTTTTAAAAACCCAATTTTTTATTTAAAAAAATTTTTTTTTATAATTATTTTTATTAACATATAATATATTCTTTGCTCCAGGGGTACAGGTCTGTGAATCGTCAGGCTTACACACTTCACAGCACTCATCATATCACATACCCTTCCCAATGTCTACAACCCAACCACCCTCTCCATACCCCACCAGCAACACTCAGTTTCTTTTGTGAGGTTAAGAGTCTCTTACGGTTTGTCTCCCTCCTGATCCCACCTTGTTTCATTTTTTCCTTCCCTATCCCACAAGTCCCCCACTCTGCCTCTCAAATTCCTCATATCAGGGACATCATATAATTGTTTTTCTCTGACTGACTTATTTCGCTCAGCACAATACCCTCTAGTTTCATCCACATCATTGCAAATGGCAAGATTTCGTTTCTTTTGATGGCTGCATAGTATTCCATTGTGTGTGTGTGTGTGTGTGTGTGTGTGTGTGTGTGTGTGCATATATATATATATATATATATATATATATATATATATATATATACCACATCTTCTTTTTCCATTCATCTGTTGATGGACATTTAGGTTCTTTCCATAGTTTGGCTATTGTGGGTATTGCTGTTGTAAACATTGGGGTGCACATGCGCCTTTGGATCACTACATTTGTATCTTTAGGGTAAATACTGAGTAGTGCAATTTCTGGGTCATAGAGCAGCTCTATTTTCAACTTTTTGAGCAATCTCCATGCTGTTTTCCAGAGTGGCTGCACCAGCTTGCATTCCCAACAACAGTGTAGGAAAGTTCCCCTTTCTCTGCATCCTCTCCAATGTCTGTCATTTCCTGACTTGTTTATTTTAGCAGTTCTGACTGGTGTGAGGTGGTATCTCATTGTGGTTTTGATTTGTATTTCCCTGATGCCAAGTAATATGGAGCATCACTTTTTCATGTGTCTGTTGGCCATCTGGATGTCTTCTTTGCAAAAAAGTCTGTTCATGTCCTCTGCCCATTTCTTGATTGGAATATTTGTTCTTTGGGTGTTGAGTTTGGTAAGTTCTTTATAGATTTTGGATACTAGCTTTTTATCTGATATGTTGTTTGTGAATATCTTCTCCCATTCTGTTAGTTGTCTTTTGGTTTTGTTGACTGTTTCCTTTGCTGTGCAAAAGCTTTTGATCTTGATGAGGTCCCAATAGTTCATTTTTGCCCTTGCTTCCCTTGCCTTTGGCAATGTTCCTAGGAAGAAGTTGCTGTGGCTGAAGTCGAAGAGGTTGCTGCCTGTGTTCTCCTCAAGGATTTTGATGGATTCCTTTCTCACATTGAGGTCTTTCATCCATGTTGAGTCTATTTTTGTGTGGGGTATAAGGAAATGGTCCAATTTCATTTTTCTGCATGTGGCTGTCCAGTTTTCCCAACACCAGTTGTTGAAGAGACTGTCTTTTTTCCATTGGACATTCTTTCCTGCTTTGTCAAAGATTAGTTGACCATAGAGTTGGGGGTATATTTCTGGGCACTCTATTCTGTTCCATTGATCTATGTGTCTGTTTTTGTGTCAGTACCATACTATCTTGATGATTACAGCTTTGTAATAGAGCTTGAAGTCTGGGATTGTGATGCCACCACTTTGGGTTTCTTTTTTAACATTCCTTTGGCTCCTCGGAGTCTTTTCTGGTTTCATATAAATTATAGGATTATTTGTTCCATTTCTTTGAAAAAAATGGATGGTATTTTAATAGGGATTGCATTAAATGTATAGATTGCTTTAGGTAGCATAGACATTTTCACAATATTAGTTCTTCCAATCCATGAGCATGGAACATTTTTCCATTTCCTTGTGTCTTCCTCTATTTCTTTCATGAGTACTTTGTAGTTTTCTGAGTACAGATTCTTTGCCTCTTTGGTTAGGTTTATTCCTAGGTATATTATTGTTTTGGGTGCAATTGTAAATGGGATTGGCTCCTTAACTTCTCTTTCTTCTGTCTTGTTGTTGGTGTATAGAAATGCAACTAATTTTCTGAGCATTGATTTTATATCCTGACACTTTACTGAATTCCTGTACAAGTTCTAGCAGTTTTGGAGTGGAGTCTCTTGGGTTTTCCACATGAAGCATCATATCATCTGCAAAGAGTGAAAGTTTGACTTCTTTGCTCATTCGGATGCCTTTAATTTCTTTTTGTTGTCTGATTGCTGAGGTTAGGACTTCTAGTACTATGTTGAATAGCAGTGGTGATAGTGGACATCCGTGCTGTGTTCCTGATCTTAGCAGAAAAGCTCTCAGTTTTTTCCCATTGAGAATGATATTCGCTGTGGGTTTTTCATAGATGGCTCTGATGATATTGAAGTATGTAGCCTCTAGCCTTACACTTTGAAGAGTTTTGATCAAGAAAGGATGCTGTACTTTGTCAAATGCTTTTTCAGCATCTATTGAGAGTATCATATTGTTCTTATTCTTTCTTTTATTAATGTATTGAATCACATTGACTGATTTGCAGATGTTGAACCAACCTTGCAGCCCAAGAATAAATCCCACTTGGTCGTGGTGAATAATCATTTTAATGTACTGTTGGAGCCTATTGGCTAGTATTTTGGTGAGAATTTTTGCATCTGTGTTCATCAAAGATATTGGTCTGTAATTCTCTTTTTTGATGGGGTCTTTGTCTGGTTTTGGGATCAAGGTAATGCTGGCCTCCAAAAATGATTTTGGAAGTTTTTCTTCCATTTCTATTTTTTGGAACAGTTTCAGGAGAATAGGTATTCATTCTTCTTTAAATGTTAGAATTCCCCTGCAAAGCCATCTGGCCCTGGGCTCTTGTATGTTGGGAGATTTTTTTTTTTTAAGATTTTATTTATTTATTCAACAGACAGAGATCACAAGTAGGCAGAGAGGAAGGCAGAGAGAGAGGAGGAAGCAAACTGAGCAGAGAGCCCAATGCGGGGCTCGATCCCAGGACCTGGGATCATGATCTGAGCCAAAGGCAGAGGCTCCAACCCATTGAGCCACCCAGGCGCCCCATGTTGGGAGATTTTTGATGACTGCTTCAATCTCCATACTGGTTATGGGTCTGTTCAGGTTTTCTTTTTTTTTTTTTTTTTAAAGATTTTATTCATTTATTTGACAGAAATCACAAGTAGGCAGAGAGGCAGGCAGAGAGAGAGAAAGGGAAGCAGGCTCCCCACTGAACAGAGAGCCGGATGTGGGGCTCAATCCCAGGACCCTGGGATCATGACCTGGGCCAAAGGCAGAGGCTTAACCCACTGAGCCACCCAGGTGCCCCTGTTCAGGTTTTCTATTTCTTCCTGGTTCAGTTGTGGTAGTTTGTTTGTCTCTAGGAATGCATCCATTTCTTCCAGATTGTCAAATTTGCTGGCATAGAATTGCTCATAATATGTTCTTATAATTGTTTGTATTTTTTTGGTGTTGGTTGTGATCTCCCCTCTCTCATTCATGCTTTTATTAATTTAGGTCCTTTCTCTTTTCTTTTTGATAAGTCTGGCCAGGGGTTTATCAATCTTATTAATTCTTTCAAAGAACCAGCTCCCAGTTTCATTGATTAGTTCTAGTGTTCTTTTGGTTTCTATTTCATGGATTTCTGCTCTGATCTTTATGATTTCTCTTCTCCTGCTGGGTTTAGGCTTTCTTTGCTGTTCTTTCTCCAGCTCCTTTAGGTGCAGGGTTAGATTGTGTACTTGAGACCTTTCTTGTTTCTTGAAAAAGGCTTGTATGGCTATATACTTTCCTCTCAGGATTGCCTTTGCTGTGTCCCACAGATTGTGAACAGTTGTGTTTTCATCATTATTTGTTTCCATGAATTTTTTCATTTCCTCTTTAATTTCCTGGTTGACCCATTCATTCTTGAGTAGGATGCTCTTTAGCCTTCATGTATTTGAGTCTTTCCAACTTTCATCTTGTGATTGAGTTCTAGCTTCAGAGCATTGTGGTCTGAAAATATGCAGAGAATGATCCCAATCTTTTGGTACTGGGTGAGACCCGATTTGTGACCCAGGATATGATCTATTCTGGAGAATGTTCCATGTGCACTAGAGAAGAATGTATATTCTGTTGCTTTGGGATGGAATGTTCTGAATATATCTGTGATGTCCATCTGGTCCAGTTTGTCATTTAAAGCCTTTATTTCCTTGTTGATCTTTTGCTTGGATGATCTGTCCATTTCAGTGAGGGGATGTTAAAGTCCCCTACTACTATTGTATTTTTGTTGATGTGTTTCTTTGATTTTGTTATTAATTGGTTTATATAGTTGGCTGCTCCCGTGTTAGAGGCATATATATTTAAAATTGTTACATCTTCTTGTTGGACAGACCCTTTAAGTATGGTATTGTGTCCTTCCTCTTATTATAGTCTTTGGCTTAAAATTGAATGTATATGATATAAGGATTGCCACCCCAGCTTTCTTTTGAAGTCCATTAGTATGGTTAATTATTTTCCACCCCCTTGCTTTCAATCTGGAGGTGTCTTTGGGTCTAAAATGAGTTTCTTTTAGATAGCCTATTGATGTTTTTTTTTAAATCCATTATGTTACCTTGTGTCTTTTAATTAATTATGTCATTTAGCCCATTTACATTCTGGGTAACTGTTGAAAGATACGAATTTACTGCCATTGTATTACCTGTAAGGTGACTGGTACTGTATACTGTCTCTGTTCCTTTGTGGTCCACTACTTTTAGGCTGTGTTTGCTTAGAGGACACCTTTCAATATTTCCTGTAGGGCTGGTTTGGTGTTTGCAAATTCTTTTAATTTTTGTTTGTCCTGGAATCTTTTTATCTCTCCTTCTATTTTCAATGATAGCCTTGCTGGATATACTATTCTTGGCTGCATATTTTTCTCATTTAGTGCTCTGAATATATCATGCCTGTTCTTTCTGGCCTGTGAGATCTCTGTGCATAAGTCTGCTGCCAATCAAATATTTCTACCATTGTGTGTTAAAGACTTTTTGTCTTGAGCTGCTTTCAGGATTTTCTCTTTGTCTCTAAGACTAGTAAGTTTTACTATTAGATGATGGGGTGTGGACTTATTTTTATTGAATTTGAGGGGGGTTCTCTGTGCCTCCTGGATTTTGATGCTTCTTTCCTTTACCATATTGGGGAAATTCTATATTATAATTTGCCCCAATATACCTTCTGCCCTCTCTCTCTTTCTTCTTCTTCTGGAATCCCAATTATTCTAATATTGTTTCATCTTATGGTATCACTTATCTCTCGAATTTTCCCCTCATGGTCCAGTAGTTGGTAGTCTCTCTTTTGCTCAGCTTCTTTATTTCCTGTCATCTGGTCTTCTATATCACTAATTCTCTCTTCTGCTTCATTTATCCTAGAAGTAAGAGCCTCCATTTTTGATTGCACCTTATTAATAACTTTTATTGATTTCAGCTTGGTTAGATTTTAGTTCTTTTATTTCTCCAGAAAGGGATTTTATTTTTCCAGACAGAGTTTCTCTAATATCTTCCATGCCTTTTTCAAGACCTGCTAGAACTTTGATAATTATCATTCTGAACTCTGGATCTGACATATGCCTGTATTGATTAGGTCCCTAGCCATCAGTACTGTCTCTTGTTCTTTTTTTTTTTTTTTTTTTTTTTTGGTGGTGAGTTTTTCTGCCTTGTCACTTTAACCAGATAAGAATATATGAATGAGAGAATAAAATAGTAAAAGGGTGGCAAGGGCCCCAGAAAAATGTACGCTAACCAAGTCAGAAGAGACCCCAAACTGGAGGGAGAAGAATGGGGGTAAAAAGAAATTTAAAAAATTTCTGGTGAGTAGAACAGAGCCATCCACTTGATTTTGGGTGTATTTTGGTTTCTTAGAAGAAACTACCTCCCAAAATTTTAAAGAAAGGAACTTTCTTTATCAATTCCTTTTTAGTCTGGCTGAGCAAGAAGCCTGATTGATAAGTTGGTTGACTAAAGAAAGTAGAAAAAAAAAAAGGAGGATAGAATGTGCTCAGGCTGGAGACTAGAACAAAGCCCTGTGCTATATTTAGGGTACATTTTGATCTATTAGAAGAAATTGTATCCCAAAATTTTTTAGGAAAAAAAAAACCCTATATGTATACAAAAAATAATAAATACAATGAAGGATAAAATATGGCTATAATAATGAAGGTTTAAAAAGATTTTTTTAGAAAAATTGTTATTTTTCTAACATTGTTAAAATAAACCAGTTAAAATTGTTACGATAAACTAGTTAAAAAACGTTAATAGATGAAAGAGGAAAAGTTAAAAAAATTAGAATAAGAAAAAAATAAAATTAAAAAAATTAATTTAACTTTGAAAGACTAAAGGATTGTGGGAAGAAAGCCATGAATTCCATGCATTGCTTTCTCCTACCTCTGGAGTTCCACTGTTCTCCTTGATCAGTGAGCTTGGTCTTGATCAGTTCTTGCTGATCTTCTCGGGGAGGGGCCTGTTGTAGTGATTCTCAAATGTCTTTGCCTAAGGCAGAATTGCCCTGCCCTTGACAGGGGCCAGGCTAAGAAATCTGCTCGGATTTGCTCCTGGGAGTTTTTTTCCCTGAACACTTTCCGTAGAACTCTGGAGGATGTGAATGAAAATGGTGACCTCCCAATCTCCAGCTCCTAGGAGCTGAGAGCTTGTGGCCCCACTCCTCAGTGTGTCCTCAGAGAAAAGGGGTGAATCACACCCATCTCCCTGGTCTCCGGCCATGCTCTAGGCTCACCCAGCCTGTGACCAAGTGTTTCTGTCTCTGGCAGGTGTCCAAACCCAGCAGATACTGCCTGCTGCTTCTCCAGAGGAGGAAGGTGAATCTCCCTGGTGAATCAACAATTTTGAGATCTCTGCTCAAAGAACAGTGGCCGGACTGTGCCGTGAATCATGGTTTAAGGTAACCCCGAGCTGAGAGCTCACTCCTCAGCTCTGTCTCTGTAGTCGGCTTCCCTGCTCCAATACCTGGCAGCTCTACCACACTCAGACACCCCTGATCTTTCAGTGACCCCGCGGGCCCTGAGACCATATTGTCCCCATGAGGGGTCCACCCCCAGTTAGCCTCTGGAGTGATGTCCATCAGTGGAGCAGACATCTAAAAGTTCTGATTTTGTCCTCCACTGCTCCACTGCTTGCCAGGAGACGGCCCCTACCCATCTTGGTCTATCTTCCCGTGGGTTGGGATTCACTTCTCTGCACGTCCTACCTTTCAGAAAGTGGTCAATTTTCTGTTTCTAGAATTGATGCTCCTCTTCTTTTCGAACTCCTGTTGAGTTTTTAGGTGTTCGGAATGGTTTGATAACTATTTAGCTGAATTCCTGTGACCTGATGTCATTTCAGTCTGCTACTCCTCTACCATCTTGCCTCTAAACTAAAAAGTCTTTATTTATTTAATCGAAAGAATGAGCAAGTGAGAGAGAGCACTGGGCGGGGATGGGGGATTGTGAGGGAGTGGAGACAGAAGGAGAAGGAGAAGCAGCCTCCCCACTAAGCCAAGAATCTTATCCAAGCCTGGGACCCAGGACCCTGGGATCATGATCTGAGCTGAAGGCAGACACTACAGACTGAGCCACCTAGGTGCCCCCAAAACCCAATTTTTAAAAATTAAAACACACATGCTTAAATTTTGTCAAGTGCTACACATTTATTCTGGTAGAAACTTCTTGTTGGTCCAAATATTTCTTGGCTTTTTTAAATGAGGAAGAAATTTTCAGTCCAGTTGATGTGATAATTTTCAGAAATTTCTTTCTAAAGGCATCTAGTTTTATTGTGACTATTTTGGGAAATTTCCAGATTCTACAGACATGTGTTTGAAACTTCGTCCAAGTTTGTTACAATGGAACATTATTTTATTCTGTAACTATTGTTTGATTTAGGGAATGGTGTGTATATTTTGATGCAACTAATTTCTTGAAGCTCTTATCAAGCAATAAGTTTGGATCATCAGGAGAAAATGATCACTTTGACTTAGCCATTTTTGATAGTTCATCATTTAGGAAACTACCCAAGAGATTTTCTCCTCCTATAAATATATGCTTAATTTATTAAGCATTGTGAGTACTTCATTGTGAGTACTGGTAAGATGTTCAGAGTTATTAAATATGGTTATTCAAAGAAACCCATAGAATATTGATTACTGCTCTACTCACTGAAATAAAGCCGTACAAGTGCTTCTAACCTTTTATAACATAAAACATTCCTGAAATTCATAATTATTTAGGACAAAAAGGACTGAGCATCTGAATAAGGAAGATAAAAGTAATTATAGGTATTTATTAGATAGAACTGAATAAGCTGATCATTGCAAATGCAAAGCAGAAATTACCTGTGCCATTAAACAGACTAGCTGATTTTTAAAAGATTATATATTTATTTATTTGTCATAGAGAGAAAGAGCACAAGCAGGGGAAGCAGCAGGCAGGGCAGGCAGAGCAAGCAGAGCAGGCAAGGGAGGAGCAGGCTCCCAGCTGAGCTAGGAACTGGATGTGGGATTCAATCCTAGGACCCTGGGATCATGATCTGAGCCAAAGGCAGTTGCTTAACTGACTGAGCCACCCAGGCATCCCAGACCAGCTAGTCATTATAGTGTGCTCCACAGTGTTCAATTCTCCATTCTACTTGTTACATATAGATTACTAGATTTATTGGTTTCTCCCCATCTGCTTCAGAGAAAGTATGAATTTTTCTTTTCTCTTTTTCTTCCTTTCTTTCTTTTTTCTTTTTCTTTCTTTCTTCTTCCCTTTTCTTTCTTTTTTTTTTTGATGTGGTGGCATAGGGAGGGGAAAGCAATAATGCAGTCCTCCACTACCACAAATTATGTAAAGTTTCCCCACATTTGGGGAAATCACAGGGGTCAGCACATCCAGAGTGCAATGGATAAGATTTGCCCTGAGAAATTCACTCCCCTGCCAGCTAAATATCTGCTCTTTTTTTTTCCAGATAAAATAATCCCAGCTGAGTCAACAGAAAGACTATAGATCTAATAAGAGATTTCATAAGAATGCCAGATATAAGATCTATTTTACAAAAATCAGTAATGTTCCTCTGCATCAGCAATAGCTAACTAAATTCTATGATGCCGTTCCTAATAACAATCAAAACTCTAAACTATGAATTTAACTGAATAAACAATGTATATGATTTCTATGGAGAAGAAGTTTTAAATTTGTTAAGGGCATAAAGGTCTTAAATAAATGGAGTGTTGGGGCACCTGGGTGCCCCAGTGGATTAAAGCCTCTGCCTTCAGCTCAGGTCATGATCCCAGGGTCCTGGGATCAAACCCCGCATCGGGCTCTCTGTTCAGCGGGGATCCTGCTTCCTCTTCTCTCTGACTGCCTCTCTGCCTACTTGTAATCTCTGTCTGTCAAATGGATAAATAAAATCTTTAAAAAAAAATAAAAAATAAATGGAGTGTTATACCATGGTCATGGAATGGATGACAACAGGGTAAAATGTCAGTTTTCCAAAACTAATTTGTAAATTTAATTCAATCCCAATGAAAATTCTAGTAGGACTTTTTGTAGTAGGTCTTTAAAAAAATGAATTCAAGACACTTATTCTGCGATGTGTAAGAAGACTAAATATATTATGAAAATTTAAAGTGATTTTGAAAAAGGATCAGAAGTGGCTCACTGCAGGTATCAGACAACTGATATGTGCAGATGGAGAAAGGATTGATAAAACATTTAACAGATGATATTAGGAAAGTCTCATAGAGAAAAGTAATACTGGATTCTTAGCTTATAGCAGTGTTTCTCAACCCTTTTTGCATTGTTGTCTACTTAAGAAACTTAAAAAAAAACTTTTTAAGACCCTTTCCCCTAATTTTCTACCCTTTCCAATGAAATTTTAATATCACAAATATTTTATATATCTATATTTGTTTATATCCCCTGAGAGGGTGAAATTTAGTTGGATTAAAGTTCTAAATGGACAATGTAAATTTGAAAGGTTAATGATAAAGGTAAAAAAGAGATACACAGATTATTTGTCTGACTTTGGGGTGTGGAAGAACTTTTTTTTTAAAGATTTTATTTATTTATTTGAGAGGCAGAGATCACAAGTAGGCAGAGAGGCAGGCAGAGAGAGAGTGGTGGAAGCAGGCTCCCTGCTGAGCAGAGGGCCCAATGTGGGGCTCGATCCCAGGACCCTGAGATCATGACCTGAGCTGAAGGCAGAGGCTTTAACTCACTGAGCCACCCAGGCGCCCCTGGAAGAACTTCTTAAACCAACTCCCCAAAGCACAAACTCTAAGATAAAAAAGAAATGGATGGAAAATACATTAGAATTAAAGACTTTGTTTGCTTCATTGAAAGATATAATAGGGAGAGTTCATATACAGATCACAGATTGGAAAAGGATATTTGAAATAAGGTCAATAAGGGATAAATATCTACAATGAGGAAGACATCTTGCTAATTATAAGAAAATGGTAAACGCAGGATGCCTGGGTGGCTCAGTCGGTTAAGCATCTGCCTTCATTCAGTTCACGTCATGATCCCACGGTCCTGATGTCAAGTCCTACATCAGGCTTCTTGCTCAGCCAGGAGCCTGCTTCGCCCTCTGCCTGTCAGTCCCACTGCTTGGAATGTCATGCTATCTCTCTAGTCAAATAAATAAATAAAATCTTAAAAAGAGAGAGAGAGAGAGAAGAAAATGGTAAATCCAAGAGAAAAATGGGTGAAGGATATGCAGATGGCATTTGCATAAGGGGAGACACTAAGGAACACCTGGGTGGCTCAGTCAGTTAAGTGTCTGCCTTCGGCTCAGGTCATGATCTCAGGATCCTGGGATTGAGTCTCACATCGGGCTCCTTGCTTAGCGGGAAGTCTGTTTCTCTCTCCACCTGCTGTTCCCCCTGCTTGTGTTCTCCCTTTCTCTCTGACAAATAAATAAATGAAATCTTAAAAAAAAAGAAAAAAAGGAAGACACTAACAATGAACATATGAAATGATATTCATTTCAACTTCAAAAATAATCAGAAAATAGAGGTTTAGATCATTGAAGGAGAAGTCATGGAACCAAAAGGCCACTGTAGTGAAGGATCATCAATACACTGGTTTCTTCAGAAATCTTCAGAAAATGAGAGGTTTGTAAATGATTGCAATAAGAATGGGTTATCTGGGGGCGCCTGGGTGGCTCAGTGGGTTAAAGCCTCTGCCTTCGGCTCAGGTCATGATCCCAGGGTCCTGGGATCGAGCCCCACATCGGGCTCTCTGCTCAGCGGGGAGCCTGCTTCCTCCTCTCTCTCTGCCTGCCACTGCCTACTTGTGATTTCTCTCTGTCAAATAAATAAATAAAAATCTTTAAAAACAAAAACAAAAACAAAGCAATTTTGTTAAAAAAAAAAAAAGAATGGGTTATCTGATATTATAAGCTTCATAGAGGAGTATTTAAGAATGAAAGAGAAAATTGCATAGAAGGAGGTTTGGAAGACAATCTCCAAGCATCTCTTCAATTTTGCATATCTTGTGAGCAGACTGCTTTTGTTCTGGACTATCTTTTCAAGGATGTTTTTTTTTTTTTTTAAAGATTTTATTTATTTATTTGACAGAGAGAAATCACAAGTAGGCAGAGGCAGGCAGAGAGAGAGGAGGAAGCAGGCTCCTCGCTGAGCAGAGAGCCCGATGTGGGGCTTGATTTCAGGACCCTGGGATCATGACCTGAGCCGAAGGCAGAGGCCTTAACCCACTGAGCCACCCAGGCGCCCTTTTTTTTTTTTTTTTAAAGATTTTATTTATTTAGTTGAGAGAGAGAGAAAGAATGCACAGAAGCAGTGGGGGAGGGCAGAAGGAAAGGCAAGCTCCCTATTGAGCAGGAGCCTGATGCAGTACTCATTCCCAGGACCTTGAGATCGTGACCTGAGCTGAAGGCAGACACTTAACGACTGAGCCACCCAGGCATCCCTCAAGGATGTTCTTATTGTGAACAGTTTTGGAAGACTGATAACAAAAGACAGGTTTGTTTACTGTCCATTATAATGAAAATAATGTCTCCCTATATGGCAAAGATCAGGAAGGCTTCTTATCCATTTTAAAAGATTTGTGTTGCCTAAGCTCAGGGCTCCTCTCCTGTAATGTAAGTCGGGTAAAATCTTAGTCTCTTACAATTCTTGACATGAACATTCTTAGACACCTCCAAGCCCGGTGGAAAAAGTTATGTAGGCCAGAGAAAAAACCTCACAGGTATGTGGGATTAGCTCTGTTGGTCTATCTATATAGGTAGACTGTAGTGAGTGTGGTGAGGTAATGAGTGGGAATCTTTTCAAATGCATAGGACTCTGGAACTCGGCTTCATTCCTGGAGCACAGGGTGCTGTCTTCCTTTGGGCATATTCAGGACATACTCACTATTGACAATGAAACTGTAAAGGTCGGGAGAATGGGGGTCTTATCTAAATCATGTGGAACTCTGGGTTCTAGTTAGTTCTTTCACATAATTACTTAATTTAATTTGGAATTTACAAATTACAAATATGCAAAATAATGCTATATATTTTACAAGGTATAGACATATATAAGGACATATATTGTTTGTACTTTAGGGTAGATTCTTATGCTGGTGAGGGGAACAAGGGTGGGAATCAACAATTAAAGAGGAAAATGAAACAAAATGAAATAAGAGGGGGCACTTGCCCAGACTGATGATAGCAGTATGCCATGATTAAGTAAGTTCTTGCTACCTTAGGTTCAAAACCAAAACCAACAAAGTATAGATTTAATCACTTTCCACCAAGCAACTTGGAATGGTCTCAAACATGAGAACCCTGATTCCGACTTCAATTTGAATTGTTTTCATTCTTTTTTTTTTTAATTTTTCAGCTCTGTTAACTTTTTATGATGTCACCTCAAATGCTCTAGGCCTTTGACTTTCTGCTCTGTCTAAAGGACTTTCTATCAAACATGTCCCTCAGTTTCATGAATGTTTATTACCTCAGGATAAGATCCTCCTTGTCCTTCAGGGAACAACCACTCTGCCCCACCCTACATAGCTGGCACTGTGGCCAGGCTGTAGAGGACCTACAGGTGGAACCACCAGTACATGGAAAGTGTCTTGGATAAGCAGGGGGTCTCAGAATTGGTTGGAGCTATAAAATCTCTTAGGGATACTGTGAGCAAGTTTTTCTGGAACAAGGCAATGGTGGCGTGGGTGATGGGAAATAATTGAAGGGTGGGTGATAGAAGGTTTAGGAGCAAAAGAAGAGCATAAAGTAATGAGAAAGGAGTGAAAGAGGTGACTATGACAAAAACTAAAGTTTGTTTCTCATTACAGTTGATCAGAGTTCAGCATGTGATCTATGAGTTTCAGAGTAAGCATGTTGAAAGTAAGAAGGCAGCCATACTTGAGTGGCCTGAGGGCAATAAAAGGACAGGAACTAGAACATTTGACTTCCACCTCTTTGGAGTTGGACCAATGAATATTTATGTGATAGACAAATAGCCTGTGGAAATGTTAAAAGGAGAGGTTTTTCTCTCACTTCACAATTATAGGATTTAAATCTTAAAATTTGATAAAAAAAATTTTATAAAAGACATCCTGACAGTTTCACGTATCATCTACTGACTTAATATGGTCGTTTAAAAAAAATTATTTGAGAGAGAGAGAGAGCACAAGTGGGAGGGGTCAGAGGGAGAGAGAGAGAATCTCAAGCAGACTCTCTTGAGCATGGAGCACTACACAGGGCTCAATCTCACCACCCTGAGATCACAACCTGATCTGAGATGAAGAGTCAGACATTTAACCAACTGTGCCACCCAGGTGCCCCAGTGTGGTTATTTAGATACTAAACTTCTTGTTTTGTGCCAAGAAGAGCATTTGTAAGGTATGACAAATAAGAACACTAGCTGGTTCCATGGAATAAATATATTAATGTATACCACACACCAAAGTGGTTATTCAGTGATTTGAATGAGATAGAAGTTTATTTTTCCCTCATATAATACATAGTTTAGGAGTGAGCAGTCCAGGACTATTATGATAACTGTGTTGTGAGGTCCCAGAATCCTCTTACCTGTTTTTTCTACCATGTCTAGAGGAGGGTCTTTGTCTTTAAGGGTGGAGATAGTTCATCACTATATCCCTCATCCAAATAGTAAAATGCAGAATGTGGAGGTAAGAAAGTATTCTCCTCTTTCCTGGCACAAACTGGGAGGGAGAGTCCACACTTTGCTCACAATACAGTGCCAAAACCTCATTGCAAGACCTCATCTAGCTACAATAGAATCTGAGAAATGTATTTACTGTATTGTTTTATGCCCACCTAAGATTTTTGTTACTCTTAAAAGAACGGGAAGTATTGTTTGGTGATAACTACCAGTCTTAGCCATGTTGTAGGACATTCACAGAAAAACTTGATGAGTTTTTTTGGGGGCAGAGCTTACTCTGACAATGATGAGGGTTATGAAGAGTTCAGTTCAAATAATTAAAATGTCTGATACAATCCCTGTCCCTGTAAGTTCCATGAAGAGCCTATAGCTGCACCAAGAAAGACAGGAATATAAACCAATGATTTCAATATAAAATACACAAAATACAATAGAAGACAAATATGAGAATTGATCCAGATACGAGCTCTTAGAAGATGCTCTCAATGAACACCAAAGATGAACCAAGTTTCTCGAAAGAATAAACATATAGAGAGCTACAGAAATTAAATGTTAAAACAATTTTTCAACACTACTCCATAACTAATAAGTGTAGATTAATTCCTTCAGCAGAGTGCTAAAATTATCAGTTGTTCTCAGTGGCAATGTTCTCAGTGACATCTTCAGTGGGTCAGCAGCACCCCAGAAGCAAGCAGAACATTCCAGTTTTTTACTCCTGGTGCCAAAGCACGTCAGGAGTTAGGCCTGAGCAACATGGATCTCCATCTGTCCTTTGAAAGAAAAACAGTTAAGAGTCTGTTCACTTGGTTATTCCCTGCAAAGTAAAACCACACTTAGGAAAAGAATCATCTGGCCCCCTGGTTTCACTGGCTCTTGCTCCCACCTGCTATTACAAGATCTCAGTGTTCTGTAAGGGATCCTCTCAAACCAAGTATTTATGAAGGTCCCCCATGTGTCTCTCCAAACAATGCTGGTCAGTTAAATTACAGAAACAGCCATTTTCTTTCCTCCTCTCACCTCTACTGAGCATGTCAAGCTCCTTCTCTAGAGGGAGTCCATCTGTGAGACCCTGCCCTCACTTCCACTGGCTATGCCTGCTGGGCAATACTGTATTCCTTGATGCTTCTAATAGAGTGAAGCCCTCTAGGTGCCAATAGTGTGTGGAAATTGGCTCTCCTTTTAAAGATGTCCCATACAGTCCTGCTGTCTCACAAAATTTTTGAGAACAAATAGTTTTTACTTAGAGTGTTTTCTCTACTAGCCATTCCCACATCCTAGGTGGAAGGTGAGTCTTGGTGCCTAATCTGATGGGCAAGACTGGGTTGAGGACACCATGTAGTACTTGGAATAGCTTTAGCGCCCTTTCTACATCTGTGATGTTTATTCCTTTTCTCTGGGAATGATTTTCTCCAGAGGGCTCCTCCTCTTGCAAATTCTTGAAGCCCCATCCTTGTTGCTCACTAGAAGAGCCCTGAAACGTCTGAATTCCATTTGAGTTCAAAGTGGGACACCACCCAGCAGCAAGTTAAGGAAGGAGGAGGCACAGATTAAATTACACTCCCTATTTCCTGACATTGACTGTGAGCCACAACTCCTCCCCCAACCTAGCTGTAAATAGCAAATTTCATTGGAAACTCTTAAGCCCATCTCTTTGCTGTTTGGGCACAGAACAGTCATCTAGAACTGTGCAATAAAGATTTAAATACTCAGTGCAATAAAGATTTAAGAAATAGCTCCTGATGTGTTTTCCCTTGGCCAAATGTCATTTTGCAAAAGAGAAGGATATGAGATGTGGACCACGCCTGTTAGGCAGGAAGGGGAAATTGAGAGCCTCTCCTGTATTATGTGAGAAAAAAAAAAAAGGAAGCAAAGTTTACATCATTGGATGAGAGAGTCCAAGCACAATATGAGAAAACAAACAATTCACTTAGGTGAGCCAACTAAAGTCAGGAGGCAAGAAACCTGTGGGATTCCAAAAACCCTTCTTTTTCATGTGAATGGACCCTTTGGATAAGTGGTGCTGACCAAGGCAGCTCTCCACCGAGATGATTACCTATTGCCTTTTTTCCTTTTCTTTTTTTCTTTCTTTTTTCATTTTTTAAAAAATAATCTCTACATTCAACATGAGGCTTGAACACATGACCCTGAGATCAAGAGTCACATGCTCTACCCACTGAGCCAGCCAGGTGCCTTTTGTCTTTAATTCTGGCCAAAGCTCTTGGTATCTGGCCCTTGACAGTAGCTTGCCCTTTTATCCCTGATGTTAATCTGAGTGATGCAAAGCTAGAGTAAATCCGCATTGGTTTAACAACATGGATTCATGACTTTTGCCAGCATCATAATTCATGCTGGCAAATAAATATTGCTTCACTTCTTAGGTCATTTTAGAAGTGAGTTATTCAGAAAGCATCAGCTAACTCCCAGGGGTAGCCCCTTAACATTGGGCTGAATGGCAACAGATGCCAGCGGTGAACTGCAGTGACTATGCATTCAGCTGTGAGCTTTTAGAGCCCAGTTTCTGTGACATTTAACCACTCACACTTCTGCCACACATTTTTTCCAAGTAGATACTGCATGGTTCATTTAGTTGGTCAGGACAATAAGGACCCTTAGCTCGAAAGGAAATAATGATTTAATAGTTTGTCTTATTCCTAGTGAGGGAGAAAAACATTGTTTTCGTGAATTCAGCATTTGGAGCTGAACACATAATTCCCATCATGACAACAAAGAACAATAAAAGCAATTCTGCCTGTTCAGAGGCCATGCTCTCCCCACCCCTTAACCCCCCCCCCCCCAGGATTATCCTGAGGATTATAAAAGACTGTACTGGATGCTTTATAAGCTGGGGGAATCTGAATCCTTTAAATAAGGAGAAGAGATAATGGTCTGTGAATTTCATCAACAATCTATATTCCTCAAATAGAATTAGAACTGCCTCTTATATAGAAAAATGTTTATCAAATGGAAATTTTATTATCTGAGTATTGAATTCAGTGATACCAGGGGCATTCTTTTGCAGACAAAGGTCTTGCCTAGGTTTGATTTCTATCCCTTTACTGACTTAAGTGCATTGAATAACACCTTTGAAATACTGTTCAGTTTTTTTGGTGGGGGAGGGGTAGTCTTTTTTTTTTTTTTAAGCCAGTTGAACATTTCTTTTGGAGCATCAGTTCTTTTATATACAGTTTCCCTTTTTACCCACTAGTAAGCCAATACTTACTAAGGATCCATCATCAGAGGGAGCATAGCTTGTGCAGACATGTGGGGGTGAACATCATAAAGAAGGGTCTTCCCTTGGGCTCTTTTCTTTCCTGGTGTTTACACTGTTCCCTCCAACATTTTTTTCATCATGGTCTGAGGAGCAGTGATTTCTGTCACATTAAAACTGAACTGGTTTTCACCAGTTTGGGAGAATGTGCTGGGGAGAAACAAGTTCAGCGCCTGCCTCACCTTCTGATGCCTTCTGCTTTCTTCCCTCCCTTCTGCTTTCTTCCCTCCCTTCCCTGCAGGCAAGCAAACTCATCATCAGTCCTTGTCTAGCATCGGTTTAGTGACTAGATAACTGCTATGATTCACTCTGATTCAGGTTTTGCTTTGTTTTGATAACATAATTTTCCTAAATATTTTGAACTATTTTTGAATTGCTGCGGGGAGAGAGAATGAGTCCTGAAAAAGATTAATACTGAGTGTACATGGTGTGGATAAAGTTATATCTGGATTAACAAATCATTTGAATGTGTGTTCAACTAATAACACATTTCTGGCATTTCTTTAACTGCAGTCATATTTGTGAAATCCCCTTCTTTTATGCCTCTCCTTATTTTTGTTGGCTCACCTAAGTAAACTAGAGATTTACTCTTATTGAGTCTTATAATGTCCATGTCCAGGGTTTTTCAAAATTCTCTCTAAGGAGCTTGAAATCCCGTCATTTGCACCATCCCTAGGCCTTGTTTCCCTACTTTGTTTTCTTTCTCCTTCTTCTCCATTTTTTTTTTTTTTTCTGCTTCCTTTCCCCCTTTGGTTCGTCCCTCTCCCCTGCACTCTATTCTGAAGAGTGTAGAGTGCCACTAATTCCACTGCTTGGTACCTTTGCTCTCCTCCTAGATGCACTACTGACTTACATGAATTCTTCTAGGTTGGTGGGACTTCTTGGCCATCTTGAGCAGATGGGGCTGCACTTGCTTCAACATGGAGACCTGTGATTTGGGTAGGAAATAATGGGAGTCCAGGCTGTATTCCCCAGATTCAGTATTCTTATCAGAAAACAAGGCTTCCATCTCTGTAGTTTGCTTGGGCAAAGTACAATTTTCAAAAATTTAAAACCATGCCTTTCATACATAGTATGGGCATGTGTCAGAGATTTGTTCAATCATTAGTGAAGGAAGCAGTAAAATGGGAAAGCTGATTCAAAGACCACTTAAGTAAATGGGCATTTAAAGACATTGAGAAAAAGAATATTAGAATAAGATTGTTGGGTTAGCTATAAAACTGGTTAATATCCTACGAGGCAATAAAACCATAAGTTTGGGATAATTGTTCCACTAGACAGAAATCGTTTACATCTGTCCCAGAGGAAAAAAAATCTGTAAGTTAAGACGTGACTTCACAAAATCAGGGTTTTAAAATAAGTGCTAGATGGTGAGTCAAGGATTGGTACTTAAGTAATCCTTGCATGGCTTTGTTAAAATGTTTAATATTAAAAGAACATGCTCCTTTTCCTTTAACTTATTTCTAAATTTTGGATATTTTTTTCTTAATACCACTGTCCCTCATTTTAAAGTTGCCCAGGTGCAGGGATTAAACACCCTGGGCTATGCCACTCAGCTCCACATGGTAACTATTTCTCAACATATCAACTCTAAGTCTGTGATGACCTATTTCATGAAGTTATGAAGTGGTCTATTATGGCCAAGGTATTGTTGAAGTGTGGTGGCGAATGCAAGAATGGCACAGAAGTGATCCTTTTGTCCTATCAATATTTTACCTTTAAAATTTTGTTGTAAAGGAGCCATTTTTGAAAATTATGCTCCAGCAGAACTCATTACCACTGCATTTGATCTGGTAGGTAGGTGAGAGAAGTGTATTTATTCAATAAAAGAACACGAGCACGTTTCAAGTGCCTACATACTATAGTGGCTAGAGAAGCAGATCATTTCTAGTTGTAGTAATTCAGAGAGTCTTTTGCTGATTAAGAAGGAAGAAAGGAAGGAAAGAAAGGGAAAGAAAAAAGGAGAGAAGAAAGGAAAGAGAAAGAAATTCAAAACAATTTCTAGAAACTACTAGTTCATATTTAGAATCTTTACCATATTTGAAATGCTGTCTCATTTTTCCTTTTAAAGATTTTATTTATTCGTTTGTCAGAGAGAGAGAGAGAGAGAGCGCACACACAAGCAGGGGGAGCAGCAGGCAGAGGGAGAAGCAGGCTCCCTGGTAGGAAGCCTGTTGTTCTTTTTTCAGGAGTGTCTTAGCAATTCTTGGGTCTTTTTTCTTTGGGATAGTTTAAAAATATAGGTGTAGATTCTTTAAACACTTACCATTGAGAGGTGGGATCTATGTTTCTTCCCCTTGTCACATAGCATCACTTCTGTTTACTCTCTTGGTTGAAGCAGTCACAAGCCTACCCATCTAACGTGTGATCCTGGACTAGAAAAGTACATTAGCGACACAATTAGTAAAAATTGAATAAAGTCTGTGAATTATAGTATTATATCAGTGTGAATTTCCTGGTTTTAGTCATTGTAGTATGATTATGATTTGGAAGAACCTTAGAACACCATAACTCTGATCACTTCCCTCCTGAATTTAAGGATATTTTGTCCATTATTTTACCCTTTAAAAAAACCTCTACAAATTAGATAATATTTGTTTTTCACAGACAATATTTAAATATTTCTAGATGTTTACCAGTTTCTTTGCTTGCCATTTGTCTTGCATCTCAGACACTCCTTCTGGGATCATTTGCTTCTTCCTAAAGAACAACCTTTATACATTTCTATTGTGGAAGTCATTAAATCATTTGTAATATCTGATTATTATTCTCATTTGTATAATGAGGCAAATACAGGAAGTAACTTGATGTGGTGAAAAGACCCCTGGACTAAGCATATATTAATATAAAGCCTAGTTTCAGCTTTGCTACTAATGATTAAACTTTGTGGGCCTCAACTTCCTTGCACTTAACAGCAGATGGTGCTTCAGCTCTCCCCAGCTATAAAATGATACAGTCAGATAAACTTAAAATGAAATATTGGCCCTTCTGTTTTATCACTTACATGCAACTTCTCTCAAAGTATAGTTGCAGGAGAAGATTCACATATGATAACTTGGAATCTTTCTATAATTATAAAAATATGAGATATTGACTCAATTTCCCATTATTAGACATTTTCCCCATAAAGATCTATTGTCCATATAAAAACACTTGTCAAATATAAGAAGGGACAAGCATTACAATACATTTCTTTTCTTAAAAATGACAAAAAAACAAAACATGCATTCTCCTAAAAAGAAAATGCAGCCAGTTTACCTCCCTATAAGTAGAAATAAGGAATAAAGATCCCCCTGAAATACTACCGTAGATACAATTAAATATGAAAGAACTCAGAAAAGTCACGTCTTCGAGTCAGGGAAGCTTTGTGGCAAGCTCATTATAATTTTCCATCTCCTGTTCCTTAGAGAGCTGGCAATGAGCATTTCCAGATGGATTTCTTTTTCCCTTTGCATATTTATGACTATTTCTGTCCACAATGAATTTTATGCGTATTTTTCTTATTAAAAATATTCCCTATGCTTTAGCCAGCTTCTCCAATCAGGCTTCAGACAGAACTTGGTTGTGGAAATGGTTCATCTCCAGTGGCCTTACTGCCCCTTTTTACTTCAATCTTTGTCTCATTTTCCTTTCCTCAACCAATTAAAGCTAATTTCCTAGAAACTGAATAGAATGTTGGTTGCCAGGGGCTCCAGGGAAAGAGAGATAAGGTGATAAAGGTCAAAGGTACAAATTTGTAGAATATAATATACAGCATGGTGATTATAGTTAATAGGGTATTGTAAACTTGAAAGTTGCTGAGAGTACATCTTAAGCATTTTTATTACATACACAAAATTAAATACTTTATGTGATTTATTATCTAGATCTTGGTAACCATTCTACAAGTGTCTATGTATATCCAGTCATCACATTCCTCAAATACATACAATTATATTTGTAAATTATTTCTCAATAAAGTTTAAAAAAACTAGACAAAAGGATATAATTGCAGCCATTTGACAATTTGGTGTGAATTTGAATTAATAGGTTACATTCCCTGAGAGTATTTCTATTTTGCTTATCTGTAGCTTTATTATTCATTGCAGAAATACAAGTTTTATCTTTTTGATAATGATATTTTCTGATCTCTCAAATTTCAGACATCAGAAAAGTCTATATGGTCAGACATTTAAAGTTTTTTCCTGTTTCTTGTGGGGTGGGAGGGGGAGGATGGTGGTCTCAACATACTATCACATGGCACAGCCCTGTCCCTCCTGTGCTTAACATGTGAGCAAAAGTTGAACCTCCTCAATACCCTGGGGAAATTTCATCTTTTTCTTTTGTCCTCCTGTGTATTTGGTGAGAACATTTCTACAGAGAATAAGTCAGTAAGATTTTAGAATTTGAGAACTTAAATTCATCAACTTTTTCTCCTGTCTCATGCTATTCTTAGGTACAAATCACCTATTAATACAATATCTCAAGAGGGTAGGGATAAGCATCTCCTAGAGGACTCCTGTCCAAACAAACCTCCTCAGTATGCAGATGAGGAAAGGAGAGCTAGTTGGACCAAATCCAGGCTAGTGGAAAACCTTATACAACTGGGGGAGCTTCTTTAAGAAGAAGAGTACATAAGTATGAATGAAATAAGTTTTACAAGCAAATAGCTACATTTTTTTTCTTTTTATTTATTTATTTTTAAAGATTTTATTAATTTATTTGACAGAGAGAGATCACAAGCAGGCAGAGAGGCAGGCAGAGAGAGAGGAGGAAACAGGCTCCCCGCCCAGCAGAGAGCCCGATGCGGGGCTCCATCCCAGGACCCTGAGATCATGACCTGAGCCGAAGGCAGCGGCTTAACCCACTGAGCCACCCAGGCGCCCCAAATAGCTACTTTTTTTTTTTTTAAAGATTTTATTTATTTATTTGTTAGAGAGAGAGAGAGAGAGAGAGAGGGAGCGAGCATGAGCATAGGCAGACAGAGTGGTAGGCAGAGGCAGAGGGAGAAGCAGGCTCCCCGCTGAGCAAGGAGCCCGATGTGGGACTCGATCCCAGGATGCTGGGATCATGACCTGAGCCGAAGGCAGCCGCTTAACCAACTGAGCCACCCAGGCGTCCCCCCAAATAGCTACTTTTAATGAGAAAAAAACACAATATATTATAAACTTTAAAAAGTTGATAAATACCACAAATACTACAAAATCCAAAAAATATCGAAATAACCTTATTAACCATCTGCTTGACATAACTGTTATTCTTTCCTAACTTTTTTAACTACATACTTCTTAATCACCTCTCCAAATGATAATGTCATAATATTTTCTTTTAAAAAAAAAGGATTTTATTTATTTATGAGAGAGAGAGAGAGCAAGGAGAGGAGCAGAGGAAAAGGGGCAAGCAGACTCCATGCTAAGTGCAAAGGCCGACACGGGGTTCAATCCCAGGACCCCCAGATTGTGACTTGAGCAGAAACCAAGAGTTAGAAGCTCAAATGACTGAGCCATCTTTCAACTGGAGAGAATCAAAAGGTAATTTGATCTTTTCTCCAACATGGGTGACCAAAGTTTGTTTTGTTATAGTTTAGAAAATTTTTTTTCAGTTTCATAATCCTTATTAGTAAGATTTTGTACAATTTTAGGATTGTCCAATTTGAAAAAACCTCTTTCATGTATGAACTGCAAGCTTCTCAGGGCATTTAAGGTTTTTTGGTTTTGTTTTTGCTTTTTTTTAAAGATTTTATTTATTTGACAGAGAGAGAGAAAGCATGAGCAGGGGGAGCAGGAAAGGGAGATGCAGGCTCGCTACTGAGCAGGGAGTCCCATGCAGGGATGATCCCAGGACCCAGGGATCATGATCTGAGCCCAAGGCAGATGCTTAACCCACTGAGCCACCCAGGTGCCCCCAGGCATTTAAGTTTTCTTGAGTAATGTTTCATTTTATAAGCTTTATTTTTTTTTAAAGATTTTATTTATTTATTTGACAGACAGAGATCACAAGTAGCCAGAGAGGCAGGCAGAGAGAGAGGGGGAAGCAGGGTCCCCGCAGAGCAGAGAGCCCCATGCAGGGCTTGACCCCAGGATCCTGGGATCATGACCTGAGACGAAGGCAGAGGCTTAACCCACTGAGCCACCCATTTTATACTCTTTAAATTGATGATAGCTGGGGTGCCTGGGTGGCTCGGTTAGTTAAGCATCAGCTTTCTGGCTCAGGTCATGATCCCCCCACCACCGCTTGGGATCTTTGCTCTACGGGTAGTTTGGGTCTTCCTCTGCTTCTCGCTCTCTCTCCACTCCTCCCCCTGCTTGCTCACTGTCTCTCTCAAATCTTAAAAACAAACCCACAGGACAACTTAAAAAAAAAAATAGACAGCCATTAACTACTTTATCATCAACTTCTCATTGTAGTTGTGTAAAACGAGTTTTGTGTTATTTTCATAGATATCAACATTTCATGTTTTATCAGTCTGGGTCCAACCAGGAGAGAAAAAACACACGGTAATTTGATAGGAAAGGTTTAATAAAAACACATAAAAGGAATATGGAATATAGAAATAGCAAATAATAGAGGCAGCTACTACTTTCAGGGCTCAGATAGAGAGCATGCCAAGCGCCGTCACCCTCAGTCAAGGCTGAGGTGCATTGTCTGTGACTAACTGAATAGCAGAGAAGTTGCTGTGGTGCCCCCTAGTGGAACTAGCTGGATATCCGCTTACCGAGTGTTGGGAAGCGGCTTTCGAGGGGACGCCTCGGGCTGCGGCGCACAGCAGGAATTGGGTGCTGGAGAAGCTTCAAGCGCTGTAGGACTGGATGCTGGAGAAACCATGCACTGCAGGAATCTGGGGCTGGAGAAGCTGTGAGGAGTCTTGTGTGCGGCAGGAACCGGCCAAAGCACGCCAGAATTCAGAGGCAAAACTCTTTTTTCCTCCTGCATTGTGTCTCCAGCACCCTCTACTGACAGTACCCTCTAGCCTCAGTGCGAGCTAGGAAAGAAAACCCATTTTAGGGCCTACATCCATTTTTCAAAGAGCAGAAAAAAAGGGTGATTTGAAACTGACAGGCAGTAATGACCACAGACATATCAAGTAAATGAGAAATGTCAACCTTTCTCCATGTGATCAACTTCTCTTAACAGAGTATCAAACAATCCAAGAGTCTTCTTTTTTTCTTCTTTTTCATTAACAAGTTATTGTCTTTGTTGGGCTCAAAAACTTCTTGTTACTGTTTGCCTCTCGATGTCAGAATAATTTCCATTGGTTTCGTTGCTCTTCTTTACCCCCTTTGTTTCATATCACATTAAATTTGTATGACTTTTTATCAGCTCTTTAATCAACTTAAAGCTGACAAAAGAAGATAACTTTGTATATTTTCATATCAGAAGTCTATCATTTCTGGGTAGTTTTGCTGAAACATTCAAAAATGACTTTCCAAATTGTAGTTAAAGTGGTCCGTTTCCAACTCAGCTTTCCTTAGCTAGATTCTCAAGATGCCTATTGCCATTCCAATGACATCGACATTTGAGAAAGCCTAAAAAATAGGAGTTCTGAGTGGAAAAAATAGTGGTTAAATATCTTATTTTTCCCATTTTTAGGAAAACATATAATCGTATTAAAAACATGTAAAATTATATAGCCATATAGCAGCAGTCCCTGACCACTAGTTCATTCTTTTTTCCATTTTATTAAACTCTCTGGTCTACTCTTCATGCTTTAAAAAAAAAAAAAAAAAAAACAGACCCTATATACCATTACAAGCCCATGGTGGGACCAGGCAAAAAAGTGATCTCAGATGGCCACATACATAGGTGTCTAGGCCTGCTCCCCACTGCTGTTTTACTCATGGCTCTCTAGATGCTTTGGATCCACTTCATACAATTTCCTGGCACCTGTTCTTTTACTGGCCTAGGGTTTGAAAATTTTTCAGAATTTAGAAGTAAGCAGGTATTGCAAATGAGAGCAGCAGCTCCGTTAGGAAAGGGGGAATTATGAAGAAGAGGAAAGATGTTTCCCATTGAAAGGGTTACTATTGTCATGCAGAAATATCCACCCAGCATAATTATATCTTCTGATTTTTCAAGAGAAAGTAAAAATTTAGATTTAATGTGAAATCTCCCAAATATTAAAAATTGGCAGTTAATGTTAAAATATTTAAAACACCATAGATCGGGGCGCCTGGGTGGCTCAGTGGGTTAAGCCGCTGCCTTCGGCTCAGGTCATGATCCCAGGTCCTGGGTTCAAGCCCCACATCGGGCTTTCTGCTCAGCAGGGAGCCTGCTTCCTCCTCTCTCTCTGCCTGCCTCTCTGCCTACTTGTGATTTCTCTCTGTCAAATAAATAAATAAAATCTTTAAAAAAAAAAAACAAACAAAACACCATAGATCAATTTTCTTCTGAAGTAAATCTGATATGTGAAAGACGACTCAACCAAAAGTGGCCATCTTCTACCCTTCCAGTCTCACCTTCTAATCATATCATCTTGTTTTATTTTAATAATAGCACTTATTATTACCTGATATTTATTAATTATGTGACACACACATAGCCCATGCAAAGAAAGCTCTGCAAACCATATATAAATTGTTCACAGCTGTACCCCAACACCAAGAAGAGCCCCTGACCTTGAATATACTCAGTACATCTGTTGAATGAATGAATGAATGATGTGTGATTTAATGCTTTTGAACTGCCCATCTTTGTTTCTTTTTCAATATGAGTGTAAAGATATTCCGTCTGGTCCTAGGAACACAGGCAGCACTTTCCCCTTCTGTTCTAGTCCCAAACTGACAGGAGAGGAAAAGCAAAATTAATTATCTTCATCTCCATTTCAAAAAGGCACAGAGTTTTTAATATAAAGCATTATAGATCAATATTTTAAAATTTACATTTCAATTAAATTTCATTTAAATTTTTAATTATATTTGAATCAAGAATGTTAGTGTGTTGGTCAGAATCTAAGATTCAGACAAATATCTTTAGCCAAGAATAGAAAAGATAACTGATAGAAAATACAAAAAACAGGGGCACCTGGGTGGCTCAGTGGGTTAAAGCCTCTGCTTTAGCTCAGGTCATGATCTCAGGGTCCTGGAATCAAGCCCCGTGTCAGGCTCTCTGCTCAGCGGGGAAGCCTGCTTCCCCGTCTCTCTCTGCCTGCCTCTCTGCCTACTTGTAATCTCTCTCTCTCTCTCTGTGTCAAATAAATAAATAATCTTTAGAAAAGAAAAGAAAATACCACCCCCCCAAAATCAAAAGTTGTCATAGTCCCATGAAAGTGGTTTTTTGGTTTTGTTTGCTCGCTTCATCAGAGCCAGGGTGTGGGAGGTCCCCAAGACCACCTCTACATTCAGAGATGAGCTAAGAAGCACTCATGGAACTTACCATGTAGTTGTAAGTGACTAAAATTTACCAAAGCAATGGAGTAAAGATACACGTTTGAATTGTAAAGGAAAAAGTCTGGAGGAATCTATTTGCAGGAACCCCCATGCTCTTACCCTTAAATAAGGGCTCACACAGATCACACACTTCTCCCAGCAAAGAAAATGTAGCAATGTGTGTACAATATTTTTGCCCAGGAAAGCCCATGGAAGACTTAGCACCTGAAGATTTTATTGGGGGGCTGCTCATATAGGTACCCTCTGTCTAATGTATACTGAAATTCTAGACTCCCAGGTGGAAAGCAGGGGTTCAGCATAAGCATATTGTTTGCATAATCTGTCTAGGCATAGTGATTCACCCTTATCAGTCAGGGAAAGTTTTATAGCCCTGTGAGGAACTGTTTACCAGCCAAGTTCCCAGATGCTAGCCAAGGGCCAAACTTACAAGTTGGCCTTTCTAAGGATAGCTGTCTTGGGCCCACCCTGTTAACTTTTCTTCACAGTGCAAAAATAAGACAGCAAAAACCACCCAAGACCAAAGCCACTGTGTTTTTGCAATGGAACATCGGCAGTGACATTCCATCACCTCTGCCACATTTTATTCATTCGAAGCTAGTTACTACATCCAGCTCTTAAGGGGAGGGAATTTCATAAGGGTGTAAATACCAGTAGCCAGAAATCATTGAAAGCCACCTTAGAGGCTGGCTACTACTGGCCTACTTTTTATTCCTCAAACACCTTCAGGATTATTCCTGCCTCAGAGCCTTTAAATGTAATGTTTCCCCTTTCTGGTATTTTCTTCCCTCACTTAATTCAGGTTTCAGTTTAAACATCCCTCCTGAGGGACGCCTTCCCTGATTATCTAATTTCAAATAGTACACACTCCTTCCTAACAATTTTCATCCTTTTATCCTGCTAGATATATTTTTATAAGAGCTATGGTTATCTGCATTTATAGATTTGTTCACATAGTTTGTACACATTGCATGACAAAAATGGTCTTGTATGTTTTGTTCACTGTTTATACAAAGATATAGCAATACCTAATACATAGTAAATACTTAATATTCATTAAACAAATGAATGAGCAGAATTCCAGATCACCCAAAAGCTATATTTTTTGGAGGGCATAAATATTGTTTATACAGCAGACTCTTTTTTTTTTTTAAAGAAATATTTTATTTATTTATTTGACAGACAGAGATCACAAGTTGGCGAGAGAGAGGAGGAAGCAGGCTCCCCACAGAGCAGAGAGCCCGATGCGGGGCTCGATCCCAAGACCCTGGGCTCATGACCTGAGCTGAAGGCAGTGGCTTAATCCACTGAGCCACTCAGGTGCCCCTACAGCAGACCCTTAAGAGTTTGTTTAGTCTGAGTCTACCTCCAAGACAATAATCAACTTTAACTAAGGCCCAACATTGAGTTCCTAGGTCTGTAGAGCTGAGGACCTATACTGGAGCAAACCACCTCACTGAGATAGTGCCAACTCAGAAGTCTGCCCAAGCCGCTAGTCACATACCTGTGAGATGACACCTCTATTTCATCTATTAGCTCACAATGTACCTCCTTCACAAATATTTACTAAGGATCCACCTGTGCCAAGCACTATGCTGGAAAATAAAATCCATTTGTGAACAAGACAGTCTTTGCCTTCAAGAAGCTTATAGTCTAGTAAAGAGTCTTAGATTAAATAAAATGTAATTCAGAATATAAATAGATTGTTTAAAAAAGACATAACAACAAAGGCAATATTAAATATAGCTCTTAAGGGACGCCTGGGTGGCTCAGTGGGTTGGGCCTCTGCCTTGGGCTCAGGTCATGATCTCAGGGTCCTGGGATTGAGCCCCACCTTGGGCTCTCTGCTCAGCGGGGAGCCTGCTTCCCCCTCTTTCTCTCTATCTGCCTCTCTGCCTACTTGTGATCTCTGTCTGTCAAGTAAATAAATAAAATCTTTAAAAAACAAATATAGCTCTTAAGTATGGAGCAAAAGCACTAAAACATAAAATTCAATACTTAGATGAGATTAGGACATGTTGTTAATAACTGTTACTCATAGACACATTTAGGGAAGACTCTCAACTGGTCACTGTGCTGAGTCTAGGGGTACAACTAAATAACCAAATCTCTTGGTAGCCAGCAACCAAAGCTAATGGGCTTGTTACACCGTTAAGAGGGTAATCAGTGGTGATCAGTGGCTCATAGAACTGCCTGAAAACCTGGAGAAACAGGCTCTCAGTTGAATTTCCAGGAGTGACAACAGACACAAAACTGGGCTGATAGAGGAAACTGCTGTCACTGTCACAAAGCACGAAATGGTAGTGTTTGTAATGATGTCACTTCTGCACTGGAAGCAGTTTTAAGCGGCCCATGCCACTGTCATGTCTGCCTCAGAGCCCTGACTGGGAGCCACCACTGCCACAACGGGCCTGCAGCTGTGCCTCCTCCAGTCCTTCCCTCCTCTGCCACGGACGCCTGCATCAACACTTCATTAGCGCTGCAGGAAGAAGCCCAAGGTTACCTGCTTCTGGCCTCCCTTCAAGGAAACCCAGCAAACAAAAGTGTGAGCACTTTAAACACTTACAGGGTAAGAGGATCTTTGTTCCACCCAAACTCATAAATAAGAACTTCTACGACATAGAATTTGGATGCTGAGATGCCTAAAAGAATAATAGCATTTCATTTGATCCTCACAACAACTCTGGGCATGGGTATTATTTTCTGAAAAAATCAGGGTTGAGGAAATACCTTACCCACGATCACAGTTAATGAGTAGCAATGTTGGGACTCAAACTCTCATATGTTTGGCTCCAAAGCCATATTCTTAACCAAAATTCTATACTCCCACTGCTCTGGAGGAGTATTTATTTCCTGGAAGTGTGCTTTAAAAAATCTGAGACTAGTTTGCCTTATAGAAACAGAATATTCCACGGGTAATTCTAAATGGAATCATCTCTAAAGCTTCATACTTAGTAGCAGTAAAAACTGCCTCAACATATGTTACCTTTTTTTGTACGTGATGATAATGCTACTGACAAATAAAACACAGCACATATCTCTTTCCAATTAATTTCTAGTGGGTGACAGATTCGTACTGGATTATATACATAGAATTATCCAGACTTCATTCACTACAGCAAAAGGCACTTGTAAAACAAATAGATGATGTTACTGCAATTGACATAATTACAGTGTAACTAATGATTTGTGACTATGACATAGCCCCAAATTGAACTGATCTGCGTTGTGACTGAACCCACGGCTTAACGTTATCCTTCCAGCAATTGAGTTTACTGGGTGAGGCCGTGTAAGTGCAAAACCCTCAGGCAGACATTTGTTCACTCGAGCACCATTTGGAAATGCATACCGGGGCTGGCCTGGGTCAGGGATTGTGTGATAAACAAGCTGTAGAAGTTATAATAGAAGAAGGAGAGGTGGGTGATTATGGAGAGAGCTTGAACTCAGGGACTTTTCATATCTTGCCCAATCCAACGGTTTATAGCACCTCTTTCTGGACCTTTGCTGCCCACTTTTCTTTTTCTTTTTTTTTTTTTTTAAAGATTTTATTTATTTATTTGACAGACAGAGATCACAAGTAGGCAGAGAGGCAGGCAGAGTGGGGGGGGGGGGGAAGCAGGCTCCCCGCCGAGCAGAGAGCCCGATGCGGGGCTCGATTCCAGGACCCTGGGATCATGACCTGAGCCGAAGGCAGAGGCTTTAACCCACTGAACCACCCAGGCGCCCCTGCTGCCCACTTTTCAAAGAGCAACCACACGAGTGAACTTTTAAAAACTTGTCATATTACATTCCCCAACTCCTGCCTTGGACTTTGCCGCTGTTTCCAACTGCACTTTGAATGACATCCAAACTTCTTACCACAGCTATAATGAGCTGGCTTGTCTAGCCCCTGCTTCCTTCTCCAAACTCAACAAATACTCTGTCATTACTTATTCAGTGCCAGACACAGTGGTCTACTTAGTGATTCTTTTTTTTTTAAACATTTTATTTATTTATTTGAGAGAAGAGAGAGACAGTGAGAGAGAGCATGAGCGAGGAGAAGGTCAGAGGGAGAAGCAGACTCCCTGTGGAGCTGGGAGCCTGATGCAGGACTCGATCCCGGGACTCCAGGATCATGACCTGAGCTGAAGGCAGTCGCTTAACCAACTGAGCCACCCAGGCGCCCTACTTAGTGATTCTTGAAGTATGAAACATAGGGTCACACTTGCCATTGCCCTTAATTGAAAACTTCTGTCCCTCTGACTTGCCTGTGGGGGCCTCCTGCTTGTCATTCAGGTCTCTGTTCCTAAGCTGCCTACTCAGACAGTCCCTCTCTGGGTCGCTGCCACCAGAGCCCACCAATGCCCTATTTCTGATAACCTTGTTCTACTTTCTTTATAGCACTACCACTGAGTGAAATTATTTTATGTGTCAATCTATTTACTTCTTTATTTTAGTCAACTAGAATATATGCTCTCTGAGGGCAGGACCTTACCCATCTTGTCACAAACATTTCCTCGGAGCATAGAATGATGCCAGGCTTATCATATGCACTCAAAAAATGTTTTTTGAATAAAGCTTAAACTACAGTAATCTTTTATCTTCTTTCTCTGTCTTCAATCTTGCTTGCCCTAATTCATCTACCATATTCCACAAAAGTCTTTCTACAGCATAAAATTAATCCTACTGCTTCCCCTATGCATGGCTTGTATGATGAGGTTAAAAGCTACTGAATGGCCTGGGAGACAGATAGCTCCAATATGGCATTATATATAGATATATACATGTATATGTGTGTGTACTTTTTAAATTAAATTTACCACTTTTATCTCCTTTTTAACCTCCACTTTCTACCTTACTACTTTAGTATCTCAAGGGAAAAATCTTTGCCAGATACATCTTTGTATTAGAGAGCCCAGTGGGATGCCTGATAATGATGAACTTACTGATGGAATTCACTCATTTATTCGTTAATTCATTTCAACATTCAAGAAATAGTTGTTAAGCTCCAGGGTGTGTTATGAACTAAGCACTGTGTTCCGGTCACTGGCAATACAGCAGTGAATCGAAGTCCCTGTTCTTAGGAAGCTTGCATCCTGGTAGGGAAACTGGCCATAAAATTATAAACAAGTAATTATATTATATGATGTTGGGTAGTGCTATGTGTCTTGAATCAAATGAAGAAATTCACTTATTGTGAATGAGTTTTCCATAAAACAACTCTAGATCCCACATGAAAAATAGACCTTGCTGATCTGATAAGCATTAAGAAGGAAAAAAAGACCATGGGCCAAAATAAGACTGGCAAGCCCCAAATACAGGAAGGACAGATAGATTTCCTGAAAGTAAATGCCAACATTGGCACTGCAGGAGAGGAGCTCTGGACTAGCAGCAAGGTAGGGGAGGTGAGGTAGTGACTTTTAGGCTGAACTGAGATCCCAAAAGGGAACTTGTGTGGTGCCAGGTCAATGACATTTTTGGATCCCAGAAAAACATCACAAAGCCTCTTGGAAGAAAGCATCCCCCCGATATATGCTCTTAATATTAGCTCACAATAAAGTTCAAGTCCCAAATTCATACACCACAAGAGTCAGCAGAAACAACAAACACAGTAGACCCAAGCACTATACATATATTGAATATCGGACATAGAATGCAAAACCAGGGGTGCCTGGGTGGCTCAGTGGGTTAAAGCCTCTGCCTTCAGCTCAGGTCATGATCTCAGGATCCTGGGATCAAGCCCCACATCGGGCTCTCTGCTCAGCAGGGAGCCTGCTTCCCCCTCTCTCTCTGCCTGCCTTTCTGCCTACTTGTGATCTCTGTCAAATAAATAAAATCTTAAAAAAAAAATGCAAAGCCAATATAAAATATTTAAAGAAATAAGAAAACAATTGCAAAATTAAGCAAGAAATAAGACTACAAAAATTATTTGAAAAAGAACCAAGTAGACAATTATAATTGTTACAGTGAAAACTCAATGGATGAGTTAACTAGCAGATTACATATGGCAGCAAAAAATAGTAAACTGGAAGATAAATTTGGAAAATGCAGCATAGGAGATGAAAACAATGAAATATTAGTATTGATCAGTATCTCCCATTTTGTGAAATAGTCAAGGCAGACAAAATAACACTAATAATAATGGCTGCCTTTAAGAGAGTAGCTTCTACTTGCTAGGCATATGTAATCTTAATTAATTTTCACAGTGACCCAGGAAGTACGTATGGTTCCTGTTTTACTTTTATCTGCTTGGTGGTTCTCACAGTCTGCCTATATTAGAATCACCAGGGTACATCTTAAATATACAGATTCCTGGGCCCCATACCTAGAGATTTCCTGGGTCTGAATGCAAGGACCCAAGAATTTATATTTATCCTTTATGGACTACTTGTTAATTTTTTTTGTTTTGTTTTGTTTTAAGCAGGCTCCATGTCCAGTGTGGGGCGTGAACTCAACAGTTGCATGCTCTACTGACTGAGAGAAGTATAGTTTATAATAGTTTATAATAGTTTATAATTTTCAACTGATTCCTTTACCAGATTCCTTTATACTTAGTTTTATATGCAGAGCAACCAGAGGTCCTCTTTAGTTGTTTGTATGATTTGGGAAATTTGAAAATTTGAATTGGGTAGTTCTTCTAACATAAAAATTTCCCCTGGAGATGGTACCCTATAATCAGAGGTATGCCAAGAAGGTACCAGTACTAGATATTCTTTCAAGTTTGTGCACAAACATGTAGCTATCAGCAGGGAGGAAAAGTTTCCAGCCTTCCATTATGCCTATGTGATAAGTTTCTTCAAAATTTCTTTGTGTTGCAGAGTCTTGTGTCATGATTACTACAGCAGTGTGTACCCTACTAGGTAAAGTGGCTTGTGGACATTGGTTGCAGGAAGATCAGAAGCTTGGGTTCCGTGTCTTAGGTCAGTGCAGCATAGTCCAAAAAGAATTCCATTTTTTTTTCACTCAGCAACCTAATGTGCCAAAATTATTTTTGAGGTCTTCATTATCTTCAGTCAACATCCAGATGTCATTTTTTTGATTGTTTTGATTTTGTTTTTTAAAGTCCTATACCATAGAATCTAATCTAGGGTTAGCATGGAAGACCAGAATATCACAGAGATCATAGGAATTGTGGACCAGAAACACTTATTGTACAGTGTGTCTTAATGATAGTCTCTGTCTGTATTGTATCGGCAATGCCCACTCCCCCTGCACCCGCCTCCGTTTTTTATTAATTTGCGAGAGGTTGATTTTTACAAAGCCTTTCCTCCTTGAGAATGTTCAGTAATGATTTGACTGACTAAGGTAAGTGGAGGTGGATGAAGGTCCAAGGCTTTCTTGGCCATATATTTGCAAGGATCTGGTAGATGGGTATACCAGATGCATCATGCACAAGGGCACCAGGCCTGGCAAGTTGCAAGTGGAGGCTGACATCAGACTGTGCTCTAGACATCAAGCTCTATGCCCTTGGAAGGGACTTCAGTTGCTGAGAGGAAAAGATTTCAAAGCCTCTCCATAGTCCTGTATTAGACTTCAGTTTAGTACAATCATGAGTTCTTGTAGACTTCTACATAGGAGTGACTGGTTCTAGGACCCAACCATCACAGTGATAAACAAGACATCAAAGGACCAAGAAACCCATGTAATTACATATGTATATCCTGGCAAACATACCCCCTTATAAAATGCTTACTTTTTTACTCATTCTTTATTGGTTCAAATCTTAGAGTTCATAGTGGACGGTAACCACATTCTTATGAGGAGAGTAGAAAAATCAGTAAATATCAGGTCTTAATTATGGAAACCATACAGGAGCAAAATATCAATGTAATGAGTGTGGGGAAACCTGTGATTCTAGCTCATATGTTATGTGACACCAGAGAGCTCCTATTCAATTAAATATGTGGGTATGCAAAAAATATGAAAAAGTGAAGACTTAGTGGGATGGAAGATTTCCCATTTGGATTGAAGGTCCTTTAGCAGATTTTTTGCTTATCAAGAATAAACCCCATGTTTTTCTTTTCTTTTTTTTTTTTTTAAGATTTTATTTGTTTATTTGACAGACAGAGATCACAAGTAGGCAGCAAAGCAGGCAGAGAGAGAGAGAGGGGGGAAGCCGGCTCCCTGCTGAGCAGAGAGCCCAATTCGGGGCTCGATCCCAGGACCCTGAGGTCATGACCTGAGCCGAAGGCAGAGGCTTAACCCACTGAGCCACACAGGCGCCCTAACCCCATGTTTTTCTAATTGCATTTTGATTTTACACAGCAAAACGCTATTTAGTTGTTATTGGTGGACTGAAGATGAATGAAAAATCTCTTATCTCCTTGAGATTTTTCTTTTTTCTTTTCTTTTTTTTTTTTTAAAGATTTTATTTTTTCATTTGACAGAGAGAGAGCACAAGTAGGCAGAGTGGTAGGCAGAGGGTGAGGAAGAAGCAGTCTCTTCACTGAGCAGGGAGCCCAATGCAGGGCTCAATCCCAGGACCCTAGGATCATGACCTGAGTTTAAGGCAGACGCTTAACGACTGAGACAGCCAGGAGTCCCAATTTTTGTTTTTCCTAAATGTCTATTGCCTGAGGCATAATCTCTTGCCTTTTCCTATGTTCTTTTCTATGCCTGGAATTTTTTCCTCATCTCTCCAACTAAAAATTTTAAATGTCAGTTTCTTTTCTATCTTTTAAATGTCCAGCTGCTTTTAACTTAGTTCTAAGCTAAGTTAGTGAGTGTATCTAATCTGAATTTCATTCTTTATTCATAAATGTACTTCAGCTCTTGGCACTATAATGGTTTGTTTATCACTGCTACTCACTTATTAATTTTTATTGTTGTTTTAGTTTCTGGATGAATGGATATTTCGGCAGTGTTAAAAGAAAATATTTTCATTCAGTTCAATGTTTTTAGAAACATTTGTAGCTAAAATAAAAATAAGAATTTAAATAGGTATTTTTTATTGTGTTCATACCAAATGGAAAGCACTACAGAGAAATAGTTAGATGGGATCTTTTTCCTTAAAATAAGTAACAGCAGTAAGAAAGATAAAACATTATTTTATTTTTAAGATAAATAAATAACTACAGGGGTTCCTGGGTGGCTCGGTCAGTTAAGTGTCTGCCTTTAGCTCAGGTCATGATCCCAGGGCCCTGGAATCAAGTTCTACATCAGACTTTCGCTTCTCTCTCTCTCTCTACCCCTTCCCCCTGCTTGTGCTGTCTCTTCCAAATAAATAAATAAATCTTTTAAGGAATAAATAAGTAAATAACTACAAAACAAGGCAAGAGGAGTGTATTAGTTTTGTCAAGAGAAATACAGATAAAGTGCTATGAAAGAGCAAAAGAGGAAGACATTATTTCCTGCTTTGGGTTGGGAGTGGGAGGATTAAATGAAAACTACTGGTTTTTTGTCTTATGTCCATTTTTTGGTCTTTTATTATAACTAGTTTAATAGATGAATATAATATTGTGATTTATAATAACAAATACATATTTGGTCTTCATTTACATTTCTAGCACAGAGCTCCTAACATCCTTGGAATTTCCTGAATGTTGAGAACAAATAAAATATCTTTTGTTATGTTAATGAGGTGACTTTTGGAAAGCTGCTATGTAACCAAAGAATGGGGACTGGTTTCCAGTGGAGTCAACCATGTCATTAGAGGGTTGGAACTTTCAGTCTCCCCCACTCCCCACTGACCTCCTAGGAGGGGAGAAAAGCTAGAGGTTGAGTTCAGTCACCAGTGGCCAATGTTTTCATCAGTTGCCTATGTAATGAAGCTTCCATAAATACCCAAAAGGATAGGGTTCAGAGAGCTTCCAGGGTTGGTCAACATGTGGAGATTTAGGGAGAGTGGTACTCTCCAGTGTATGGAAGCTTTATGCCCTTCCTCTATACCTTGCCTTATGCATTTCTTCCAACTCATTCCTGAATTATATCCTCTTATAATAAACCATCAATCTAGTGAGTAAAATGTTCCCCTGAGTTCTCAATAATTAATGAGCCACTCCCATAAATTAATTAAACCAAAGGTGGGAAGGGGGGGGTCATTGGAACCCTCAGTCTAGAGCTGGTTGGTCAGAAGCACAGGTTAACAACCTGGACTTCCAACTGGCATCTGAAGTTGGAGGAAGGACAGTCTTGTGGGACTGAGCCCTTAGTCCAAGGATCTTTATCTCCAAGTAGAATCAGAATTGAGTTGAATTGCAGGACACCCTGCAGGTGTTAGAGAATTACTTGATGGTGTTGGGAAAACCACCACACAGTGGAATCATAGGCCAGAATCATTAGTGAAAAACAAAGTTAAAATATGTGTAATCCCAGAGGAATGTTTGGAACATGGAAAAGATAAAGGAACATTCTGGAACATCTAAGCAAAATCTAAGGAGTTTTCTATAAGGATATCATCATTACAAACCTTTGTTAGCACCTAATCTTCTTCATTAATATGTAAATTTCTATGGATAAAAATGGCATTGTTATATATTTGTCCACATCAGGACATAAAATTTTAGGCATCAATAAATTAACAAGCATAACAAGATTGTAGATGTTTTATCAGTTAAGGTTTAAAGGAGTCTTTATAAATGTGAAAGCTTTACAACTTTCTGCAAGATATAATGCCCTATTAAAGTAGTAAAAAGGGAAGTAATGAAAAAGTTATGGACAACATTATCAGAGAAGAGCTATTTATTTCAAAAGCTTCAAGAAATGAATGCAGAACATTTTCTCCATAAGCATACTGAATGTGAGAAGAAAAGAGTCACATGGTATGTTTGACCAGAAAGTAAATTGTGCAAGGGGAAGAAAGCAAAGTTACCCCCAAATAAAGGTTTCAGTTTCATTTTGAGAGTAAAATTAAGAGAAATCATGTCATGAATGAAATTAGTTGTGGTAGAGAGGCTAGCTGGGCACTTAGCTGGGTAACTTTTCCCAGTCTCCCTTGCAGTCAGATGCAGGTGGGTGCCTGAATTCTGGTCCATCAAATGTGAGTTGAAGCGATGTATGCCACCTCCAGAACTGGTCCATAAGACTCCCCTCAGCCCCAGCCCTGGCTGTTCTTTTCCTTATCTATAGTTTGATGGAGATGAACACTGTAGTTTAGAAGTCATGTGTTAAAGATGAAGGCGACACAAGATGGGCTGGCTCTTAGAAGGGAGCCATCTGCCAGGAGGAGCAATCATTTTGGACTTCATGTATATGTGAAATAAACTCTTACTGTGTTTGAGTTATTGTACATTTTGAGGTTTGTTTGTTACAGCAGCCTGTGATACCTTAACCGATATAAAATGGGTCTGTAAAAAATTTCTTATTGATAGTGGCACACTTCAACCTAGATTAACCTAAAGACTTCCCAACCAAAATGGCTGATATATTTTGCCTTTATCAGGCTGTCAATACAATCCATCCCCAGTATCGATATAGGTCTTAGATAAAGGTGTAATTGGGTAGCCTGTATTTAGTATCATGAACTCTTGAATCAGTTAGCTTGAATCGAATCCCATCCCTGCAACTTACTAACTGTATGGACTTAAGCATGTTTTTTAACTTCCTCAACTTCCTCATCCATTAAATGATAATAAATATCATTATAATTAAAGGATAATAACCCTACTTTAGAGTTTGCTGTAAAGATTAAAAGAGGTAATATAAGAAAATTTCTCAGAATAAGTTTCCCGCAAGATGTTTAGTAGTTAGGTTAGCTATAACTAAGATCATGCGGGAAAATACATCCTTGCTTTTTGTCTTTTTCCACCTTTGGGTTCTTCTTTGTATTTCTCTTTTTAGATTCTTTGGAATTCCATTTAAGTCCTTCTGTGAATTATCTCTCATGAAACTCCATGTGACTAGTGCCATAAACAGCATAGTAGAGCCCATCCTGTCTTGCTGGTCCATGGGAAAAGAGATCTCTCCCAGGCCTTCTTCCAGTCCAGGCAAAAGGAATAATCTTAATTCAGCCTAAGCACTAAGTTCCATTAGAGATTTCATCCATAGCTTCAGAAAGAAATATTGAAGGAATTTGTAACCTAATAGTCGTTGTTGTGGCTTTGGTAAGTAGCTGGTTCAGGATACCAGACTTGGGGCATTTTCTTGTCTCTTTCTGCCCAGAAGACATGACTACCATTCAGAGATATGTTTCAACTTTCCTGACCTCAACTTCAAGGAATTAGACAAAAATGTCTTTTTTAATTAAAGGGAATAGTTAATATCAATTGAATATTTAATTTGTGCTGGTTACTGCTTTTAAGAATTTTGAAGTATTCTTTATTGCTTGAGATAAATGAGGGTGTTTTCTCCCCATAATTCATATCTTTCCCAGTGTTCTCTATACACATCACTATTGATCCAGGTGTTCACATCAAAATCCTGAAGATGTCTTAGATTCCTTACTTTCATTGCATCATATATGCATCAGCAAGTCTTCTAGGCTCCACCTACAAAATATATAATTTCACCATTTCTTAGTTTTTTGTGGTCACCGCTCTAGGCTAAGGCTCTCTCTCTCTCTCTCACCTAATCTACTGCTGTAGCCCTTTAACTGTTCTACTTCTTCTGTTGAGCTACTAGAGTGGATTCCTTTTTTTTTTTTTCCTTAAGATTTCATTTATTTATTTGACAGAGAGAAAGAGAGAGAGCACAAGTAGGCAGAGCAGCAGGCAGAGGGTGAAGGAGAAGCAGGCTGTTCACTGAGCCAAGAGCCAGATGCGGGGCTCCATCCCAGGACCCTGAGGTAATGACCTGAGCTAAAGGCAGCCACTTAACCGACTGAGCCACCCAGGTGCCCCTAGAGTGGATTCTTTAGGCAGCAGTGAGAGTGGCCATGCTATAAATATAAGACACATCCTATCCCACCACTCATCCTCCTTATTCTCCTAGTGGCCTCCAGCATCCATTCCAGTCTTCCAGTGTACTTTCTCATCCTGCAGGGACTGGAAAACTGAAAGACAAGTTTCTTAGATTCTCTTGCAGCTATGGCTTGGACACGTACGAGAAATTGGGAGGGTGGAAGTGTGATAGAGGCCATGTTCTAGCTGCTCAAGCTGTGATAGCCGATAAGTATCACAGAGACCATGTTTATACTGATGTGGGTTTTCAGAGATGTTTGTGGTAGCAGCAATGAAGGCTAGCGAATGTTCCCTGGGTCACAGCCACAGCATCTATTCTGGAAATTATCTTTTCTTTTCCTTAGCAAACCTTTTTTTTTTTTTAAAGTTTATTTATTTATTTTAGAGAGAGAGTGTGTGTGCAAGCAGTTTGTGGGTTGGGAGGAGGAGAGGGAGAGAAACAGACTCCCTGATGAGTGCAGAGGCAGATGCGGGGCTTGATCTCATGACCCTGAGATCACGACCTGAGTCGAAATCAAGAGGTGGATGCTTAACCAACTGAGCTACCCTGGCACCCACCTTTTGCAAACTCTTGATTGTCCATCTTCCTGATGGTGGCAGAGGTAGTAGCTTTTCTGGCAGGCTGGTTTGGTCGTGGTGCTCTGAATCTCATTCCTGAGGATCAGCTTAGTACTTGCTTTATAGCTTTTTTAATGGTTTTATAAAAGTAAGTGCCTGAATCTCTTTCTCATTAAATAATGAAAGTATTTTCTTTTTCCTTTGACTGAAAATTAATTGCTATACTCTAATCCCACTTAGAATCAGTCTAAAGTCCTTATGAAGGCCTGCAAGTCCTGGGTGATCTGGCCCTTAACTACTCTCTCCTGTGGACTCCATGTAAGCCACACTGCACATTTGCACTGTGCTCTTCATTGAGTGCGCCGGGTCTGCCCCTCCTTAGGGATTTTGCACCTACTCTTCTTGTTGCCTTAGGTCTATAGCATGACTCATTCACTTTTTTTTCATGTTTCCACTCAAACACCACTTCTTTAGAGAGGTCTTCTCTGACCACCTAAGTAAAATATCACTCTGTCACTCTTGTCCCTTTAACTTCCTTAACTTTCTTCAGATACTTAATATCCGTCATTAAGGCATATATTTGGTTAAAGTGTGTCTGCCCCCTGGAAAATAAGCTCTCTGTTTTGTTACTGGCTCTATCCTCAAGAGGGCCAAACAATTCTTGACAAACAGTAGGTATTTCATAAATATTTTTTTTAACAGATTCCCATTTTATAGAAGAGGAGACTTGAGGCAAAGAGTGATCAAGGAGCTCGTCCAAGCTCATACAGGAGTGGCAGCTTGATGTGGGAGCCGTTAATGTCCTTTTAGGCAGGATACCACACTGCTTGCCCAGCATAGCTTGCCTCCAATCAAGTACTCACAGACTCCATCTGAAGAAAGACTGATACCACCATTGGGTGGCGGAGAGCAGGTACAGCAAAAAGGTTGAAAAAGAAAAGGAACAAAAATGCTTACGGGTTTGCCTGCCCAGGAGAGGGATGTCCCGACCCACAAACACAACTGCGGCCTGTGAAGCAGTCGCATCCCTGAGGTGGAGCCAGGTGGCAGAACACAAAAAGAGAGATGGCTCAGTGCCTCACCTGTGGGACTATCCAACAATCTCCCCAGCTCAGCCTGATTCTAAAACCACCAATTCCTCTGCTTCCCTATCTCCAGATATACCAAAAAGCTTTCAAAATTACATTACTCCTGGGCGCCTGGGGGTCTCAGTTGGTTAAGCTTCCGACTCTCCATCTCAGCGCAGATCTTGATCTCAGAGTCCTGAGTTCAAGCTCCACTTTGGGCACCACACTGGGCAGGGAGCCTACTTTAAAAAAAAATTACACACTACCCTACTCAGCAGCTGGACATTCTCTAGGTTGTTGTGGATATTTTTAATACTGCAAGAGCTAATTTTTACTTTTCTTTATTTTCCTTTTTAAAAAATTTTCTTTTTCCTTTTTTGTTTTCTCTTTATAGTTTAATAAACAAAGGAAGTTCAGTGCTAATTTTATAACCTGTTAAAATTCAGGAGTAACAGAAAGTGTTACCTTGTTCACATTTCCACTTCAGGCCACCAGAAAGTGAGGTTGAGGTTTTGTATCATCTGTCACTAGTTGAAGGTCAATATCCCCATCATTTTCTTTCACATGAAACCTTAGTCTCTTTGGGAGTCTGTAGGTCAGTTCAAATACAGGCCTACAAGTTTCTTGCCTCAGCCTGATTCCTTATCTCTAAAATCAGACAAAAACATCTTCCTTGGGGGCACCTGACTGGCTCAGTCAGTAAAACATGCCACTCTTGATCTCACAATCACGAGTGCAAACCCCACGTTGGGTGTGGAACCTACTTAAAAAAACTTTTTTTCCAATAAACTAAAAAATAAAATCTTCCTTGCTGAGATTTGTATTAGAGATCATATACATAGAGAACCTGGCACAAGCAATAAAAAAACCAATCAAACTACCAAAGGAAAGCAAGAATTTTTCTTTTTCCTCCATGTTAAAGCGTAATAACATGAAATGATTATTGTGATTGCACATGGAATTAATTTGCACAATTCACTTTGTGAACATACACACTTTCTACTGGAGATTATACATACTTCAAACATTTTTCCTTAAGTGCCTGTTGCAAGATGTTTTTCTTAAAGATGATTTAAATTGACACTCTATTTTCTTTTGTATCTGAATTTTCTAAAAGCCAGACTTTCGTAAAAATAATATAGAGGTTTTTTTTGGTCTGAATTTTAATTTTATCATGTAACACTGTGCTAGTATAACCCATTTATATTTAGACTGAAAAAGCTCTACTGTGGTCTTCTCCCAGAATGAAGGCAGATTAGTCAAAATAACATTATATTGGGATCAATACTATTCTTATGTTCTGTGCTGACTTTAGCACCTTCCACAAATAATTTTTAATTGTAAATGCTGGATACTTAGGGTGCAAGGTAATAGGTGCTTTTAAACATTCTGATAGAGGTATTAATTGAAGCAATCTTCTTGAGAGCTACAGGAAAATGGATGGTAGAAATTGTATTTTTTCTTTGTCATTTTCTGTACTTTGTTAATTACCTACAATAAAAACATATTATTTTGATAGGAAAAAAGTTATAAAACAGAACAAAAAATATTCATGTCGTCTGCTATAAAGGTGGAGCCCTTGTGAATGAGATTAGTGAAAAAAGACCTCAGATAGCTCCCTTGCTCCCTTCACCTTGTGATGGCACAGCAAGAAAAAGGCCGGAAGCAGGTTCTCTCTAGACACCAAATCTGCCAGCACCTTGACCTTGGACTTCCAGGCTCTAGAACTGAAATAAATTTCTATTTTTTATAAGCTACCCAGGTTCTGGTATTCTTTCATAGCAGCCCCAAATGAACGAAGACATTTTCTCTCATTCCTTCCTGGCACTCTCAGTTTCCCTGAGATCCACTAGTGTCAAGCAACTGTACTTGCCACTGGAGATGTGATGTTGACTTCTTGGAGCTCTGGAGAGAGAAACAGAAGAAGTGGTAGAACACTGCGTTGACTACCACAAAGAGGTAGACCTGGGGTGCTGCAATGGGTCAGAAGACACCTGAGCCCAGCCTATAATTACCAGAGAAGACTTCTTGGAAGAGTTTATTTATGTTCCCCATTTACTCCAAATGCATACATGTCTTTAACCCCCGCAGTCCCACATCCTAGCTTAAAAATTCTTTTACTTATTTTTAGTCAGTTCCATCTCATATTCTGTTTAGGGACTTCTGAACCTTCACCCTCTTCACTGACATAGCTCACAACCCCTTCACGCTCAGCAGTTAAACCTGTATTTCCAGAAAAACTTGCATTCTTCTTTTCGTGTGCCACTCACAATTACATAACAGCCACTTTCCATTTTTACCTTTGCTACCAAGAAACTCAGCATTAAAATGAGAGTTCAATTATTATTAGAGTTTTATATCAGATTCTCTGCCTTGTAAATGACTTATGGTTTTTGATAACAATGATATCACTGTTTCTTTCTTTTCTTTTTTTTTTTTAGATTTTCTTTATTTATTTGAGAGAGAGTAAGAGAGAACAGGAGAGGGGAGAAGGTCAGAGGAAGAAGCAGACGCCCCATGGAGCTGGGAGCCCTACGCAGGATTTGATCCTGGGATTCCAGGGTCATGACCTGAGCCAAAGGCAGTCACTTAACCAACTGAGCCACTCAGGTGCCCTGATATCACTTTTTCATTAGGAAGACTGAGACCATTACATGTCAACTACCTGTACTTCTTTTCCTCAAACCCACTACTTTTCTGTCTTAGTGCTTTCCCTCCTATCCTCCAGTCTCAGGGGAATGAACTCAAATATATGAGCACCGCTAGTGAACTCTGATGGAATTTCTTCGCTTGGTTACCTAGCCTCTCTAGTTACCTTATTATGTGACTAACTCTTGTCTGTAGATATATACATAACTTCTGTCCAGTGGGCAGACAGACAACCCTTCTCTTCCCTACTGCTCAATCCCTGCTCCCCGTCCCTATGGAAAAAGCTAGTTTTGCAGTCATTTGTGAAATTCCTTTCAATGTTCTTTTCCACCACATAAATTTGCGATTCTCTGACTTCAGACTTGTTTTAATATCTTTATGATTTCCTCATTAGAAATAATCTTTGACACGTCTTCATTTTATAGCTATATGAGAGGTTTGATTTTAGACTTTTTGAAAATTATCCTTAACATGTAGATAAGCTTTTGAAAAATGAAATCTATCTTTTCTAGTTCCATCTTCTCACTTTTGAATTACCCATTTAAATCTATCTTCTGCATCCCATCCCACACCAAATGTATATATACGCTCATCAACCCTATGCTGAAACCACTCTGGAAAAGATCAGACAGGATGAACATTTTTCAGTCTTGCCGTAATTTGCTGCACTGATAGTGTTAAATCCAAATGATATTTACTGGTGGGAAAGACAAAGAGTCTATCTCCTGGCCTCATTTGTACAACCAAAACTGTTCTGGCACAGATGTCTGTGACCTTGGTTTCAGTATTTTACATAGTTCTTTCTTTCCTTTTTTTAAAAAATTCTGGAGGAAGAAGCTGGGATAAAAAGTACAGATGTCTATGTAACCACAACTGTCTCTCATTCTGTGCTTATAAAATGTCCTCATCTTGGTAGGGAAAACTGCTCCAGCTATACAGCTGAACAACCTTGAAGCTTTAGACATTTAAAAAATAATGTGGTCCTTTCCCATAATATCCTGCAAAATTTTTTTACTCCATTAATTTTTTTAAAGATTTTACTTATTTATTTGACACACACAGAGAGAGAGAGATCACAAGTAGGCAGAGAGGCAGGCAGAAGGAGGGAGGGGAAGCAGGCTCCCCACTGAGCAGAAAGCCCAACTCAGGCTTGATCCCAGGACCCTGAGATCATGACCAAGCCGAAGGCAGAGGCTTAACCCACTGACCCACCCAGGCACCCAACTCCATTAATGTTAATGTCCTCTTTCAGGTGGAGTACCCCAGAGCTCAGTCTTCAGATCTCTTCTCTATCTATGCTCACTCTAGTCGTTTTCATCTAGTCTCAAGGCTTTATATATAGTCCGTTCCCTGAAGATTCCTAAATATACTTCTCCAGCCCAGACTGTTCCCTTGAACTCCAGATTTGTATATCAAACTGCCTTCTCAGTGTCTCCTCTTGGAAGTCTAAATGGCACATCTAACTACTTAACACGTCCAATACTGAACTCTTGATTTTCCCCCACCACCTCCTAAACCTGTTCCTCCCACAGATTTACCCATCTCAGCAGAAGGCAACTTCATCTTTCTGGTTGCTTGGATGAACTAGAGTCAGTTTTCATCCCTATCCCCAACCCTTTCTCTTACTGACATTCAATCCATCAGCAAATCCTGTTGGCTCTACTTTCAAAATGTGGCAAGAGGCCCATCTCTTCTCACTACTACCACTGCTACCACCCAGTTTCAAGCTTCCATTGTCTCTTGCTTGGATAATGGTCTCCTAACTGACCTCTTTATTTTGGGGCTTCCCCTCTACCACCTATTCTCAACACACCAGATAGGGCAGTTTTTATAAAACACAAGTCAGATCACGTCACTCTTTTTCTCAAAACTCTGCAATGACTGTCCATCTCTTTCAGCATTAAAGCCAGAGTGCTGAGAGCAGCCACCTCTGATCCCTACCAGAATCTTGACCTCATCTCCCATTTCCACTTCTTTATCATTCATGCCTCCTTGCTTGTCCTTGAATATAGTAAGCACACTCTCACCTACAGGTCTTGGTAGTCCTGAACTCTCTGTTTGGAAGGCTTTTTGTCCAGGCATCTACAGACATCTCCCGTCTTTCATACCTTCATTCAAATATCAGTTTCTCAGTGAAGCCTTCCCCAACCCCCTTATGTAAAATTATAACTGCCCGCTAGCCCTACCCTCTAGCCCTCCCTGTCCTATCCTTTGCTTTTTATTTCTCTATAGCACTAGTCATCATTACTTGACATTCCATGCATTTTACTTTGTTTACTATCTAACTCCCCAGGGAAAGCTATCTAAAACACAACATTGACAATGTTTTTTCCTTAATGAAAGGCATCATAATCATGTTTATGATCCCAGGTTATAGATATAAATAGAGTATCTCTATAAATATAGAGATAGTCAGACTGCCTGGATTGAGCTCTGCTTCTATCACTCAAACTCTCTATGACTCACTTTTTTTGTTGTTGTTTATAATATGAGGATAATAAAAGTACTTTTCTCATGGCATTGCAGTAAGGACTAAATAGGACAATGCATATAAAATACTTAGAATAATGCCTGGTACATGGAAAATGTAAAAATGATAATTTACTGGTTTCAGGGCATAGGGTATGGGCAAGTATTTGATAGTGTTTCCTTCTCAATACCTTTTTTCTTTTCTTTTTATTCTTTTTAATTGTCTGGTGTTAATTTGGTTATTAGGATGGATAAGTGAGGATTGGTTTGGATAGCTTCAACCACCATTTGTTCTTGGGCTCAGAGACGCTGTAGAACACCCAAGCGAAAATGTGGCCTCCTTTGCTCCTTGGGGCAGATAGCAGAACACAGCTAACAGCGATTCCTGAGTTTTATACATTTATTACTTAGGCAGTGAGAAGCTGACTAGACAGAACTTTTGGATCTCCAGTCCATTGGCCCATTGTCCAACATGAGCCAAGTATTCACCTCTAGTTCAATCACTGTGGTAAGAGCATGGAGTCAAGAAATCCTGGTAGCATGGAGTCACTATGGAGCTGCTCCCACTGTCATAAATAATATGGTTGGAATCAGCAGAGATAATTTTTGAAATAAAGCAACGGGGAGAAAAGAGTGCCATAGGCATCCACTGCATTGGTACAGTATTATTACAGAAAACGATTGAGATTTCCCACAAGTTTATCAGATTTGAGTCGAAATGATAAGATGTATCCATAACAAATCTGTATATTTTAGTTTCTTCCAAGGGACTCCATATCTTGAGTATTCAAAGAGGCTTTAACTTCTTGAATATTTTACATGGCAAATCCTGCCTTCTGAGAAGGATATATCATTGACTTGCTAAATTGGGATTTTCCCAGTTGTTATTTCCTTGTGTTTTTGTTTTTGCTTCTTTCTTCTGTATATAAAGAGAAAACTGCAACTACATCAGGAACTGATACAGCTGATGTTTCTGTATCTTTCTGCTGACTAATGAGTTTTCAATATCTGAATTTTTGGTAAAATGTAAATTAAAATTTACTAATATCTTTATAAATGCGTGTACTCAGTGCCTTAGCCAGCCTGGCAAATAGTGCAAAAGCATTTCAACCACAAAGAAAAATGAAAGCAGCCAGACTCCTCTCTCACCTGCTAGGAAGCTTACAGATAATAAAATATGAAAGTATAATTTATTTCATCTTGCTCAGCATGAGCTTATGTATTCTCCTATTTTGAGTGTCAGACTGTGAGTTATATATCTTATGATCTAGTAGCTACTATCTATGACACTAGACAAGTCACAGTTGCTGTGGCTTCAGTTTTCCCACTGGCAAAACAGACTGCTTAGAAGAAATGTCTAAGGTCCTCCCAACTTTAGAAATCTCATTTTGCTAATTATGAGTCTCAGAGCAGGTACATAAACGGTTATTTATAGGACTAACACCTACTATAAAGGCAGGGAAGCAAAAATAGCAAAGAATCTTGAACTCCTCAAAATATAAATGGACAAACTATTAATAAGCAAACATCAGTTTATCAGTTTGTCAGGGAAAAACAGTGCCTTAAGAGAATCAAGAGCGAAGAGCCAGAGGATTGTATAAGATTTAGGAAGTCGGGACTCAAGTGGTTTATGGCAGGTATTTCAAAGTGCGGGCCAGATTGCAATTGGGCAAGTTTGTGTGAAATAATAGTTGAGAGTTGATGGACATAGTGAGGTGAGAATTTTGAAATGAGTCTTGATAAATAAACTATGGTTTGATAAGGGAGACTGTTGTCTCAGATAAACTCATTTGCAGGGATTTCCTAAAGCAAACAGTGAAGTTATTTATTGGCTTATGGTTTCATCTTCTTTGGGCAATGTTTCCTAGAACAAATAGCTAAGTTGTGTTGACACAGGTGGTCCCAGTTCTTAGGCCTTCCAGTGATACCATACCGATGCAGGGGGCCACAGATATGAACTTTATTTAAGTTGATACAGAACAAAATAGCCTGCAGCAAGAAGTGTTTGATCAAAGTTCTACTCCTGGGCTTTCATGAATTCCATACTCATATATTCCACTTCCTACTTGACATTTCTTTTTGGGTGTATTATATATTTATCCAATTCCAAGTAGAACAAATAAATTCCAAAGAAAACTCTCTTTGACATTCTACAGTTCCATAAATGGCTCCTCCACCCACACAGTTACTTAAGTAAAAAATGTAGGCACCTCTCTTTTCCTTATATCCCCTCTTTAAAAAAAAAAAAAAATGCATGTTTATTCCTGTGTCAGAGTTCTTGTACTTGCCTCCTGTCTAGACCACTATTTCACCATATCTCTTCCCGGTCCTTCTCATTGTTAAGATTTCATCATTGAGAGCCTTTATTTCCTCAGAGAAATCACTTCCTAAAGTTGGCCTTTCTCCTCTATCACTCCATCTTATCATCATATGTTATTTATTTCATAGTAATAAGCAATTGCTGAAACCATATTATTCTATACTTAACTTCCCATCTGTCTCTACCCCATGAATACAAACTCCATCAGGGTAGAGATTCTGCCTGTTATGTACCAGACTTTGTATCCAAATTGCCTTGATAGAACTTAACACATAGTGGAATTCCAAGAAATAACTGAAATGATTCAACAAGAAATTTTCAGCAAAAATAAATGAGTGGGTGGATGTAAATATAAATTAAGATGTTAATTATTTAAAAAGTAATAACCATTTAGTGTTAATATAGTCAAAGATTTGCCAGACATATAATCTCCCTATCCTTATTAATGGTTTAACACACTTATCTCATCACTTAAATTATATTAATCACCATCTTTCATCCAGTGAATCCCGATGCTAGGTGATGAAATTTGTTTTGTGATGGAATTGAATACTATCAGATTCATAAGTGGTATATTTATTGGACTACTTAAAGAAGCAGGAAAGGGAGAATGGTTACTGATGTTCAGGGAACATCAGAATGGTTAACTAAGTAGCTGAGATCTGAAACCAAAATCATGAGAAAAGCTTGGTTTAAAACTTAACGCCCCCAAACTTAAAAGTATTTTTTTATTTATGCAGATGCTAACTGTTAAAATAACTTTCTGGGGTTTTCAAATATATTTGAAATCCTACTTCTTTACCTCAGAGTAGCATAGCAAAATTGAATTTAGTGGTTAAAATAAAAATACTAATTTTTACATATACTCTACTCAAGCAGCTTAAGAGTTGGATTTCAGTTGATGAAGGGGAAGTGCTTCCCAGGCAGTACTCTGGCTATGGTATTATGCCATTGAGTTGTACATGTCAGGAAAGTAGAACGCCATATTGAAGGAAATGAAAGCCTAGTGAAGGTCTGGGAAACAAGCATAAAGATGAGTCTGAAAGAGCTGATGGAGAATTCAGGAAGCTTGTTCACTTCATACAAACCTTAATAAATTGAAAGCGTATTTTTTTTTTTAATTTATTTGACAGAGAGAGATCACAAGCAGGCAGAGAGGCAGGTAGAGAGAGAGGAGGAAGCAGGCTCCCTGCCGAGCAGAGAGCCCGATGCGGGGCTCGATCCCGGACCCTGCGATCACGACCTGAGCCGAAGGCAGCGGCCTAACCCACTGAGCCACCCAGGTGCCCCGAAAGCGTATTTTTTAAACCACAGAAATGGGCCAGAAACTCCTTAACAAATATTAATTGAACATCTACTATCTCCCAGGCAGTGAGCTGGCTAAGGGAACATAAAGATTAAAAAACCCTACAAAACTGCAATTGTCTCCCTTCTGGTTCTTCCTATGAAGTGGTTATACTTATGGAGACCTAAACAGGGTCTAAATAGTCCAAGGCCTCATGTGCCGGCCTTTGGGGTTTAATTTTATTCTGAGAGCACTGCGAAGCTGATGAAACATTTATGTAGCAGAATGTCACGCTTCACTTTTTGTTTTACAAAGAATAAGTGGTCTGTTAGAATTTTAGAGTATGACTGTGGGTAGGAGGTTGGTGGTAGAGGTCAGAGGCAAAGAACCTGAGAAACCAGTTAGGAGGTTGCTGTAGTCAAGCCAAGCAAAGAGATGATGGTGTCCAGAGGTATGAGAACTAACTGCACCAGAGGTAGACATACACAGATGGGAATGTTAAGGGTACGGAATTGGCAGGACCCAGCAAATGGTTTGATAACAGGAAATGCAGAATTAAGGAAACGGAGAAGTCAAGGTTGAAAACGGTTTGGAAGAGAAAAGGTAAAAGGTTCATCAAAAGGATTTTGCCTTTTTAAAAAAAGATTTTATTTGTTTATTTGTGAGAGAGAGAGAGAGAGAGAAAGATAGGGTTGGGGGAGAGGGAGAGGAAGAAGCAGACTTCCCATTGAACAAGGAACCTGACATGGGGTTGGATTCTGGGACTCTGGGATCACGGCCTGAGCCAAAAAGCAGATGTTTAACTGACTGAGGCACCCCAGATTTTGGCTTTTGTTTATGTGTTTTTTGAAGTTTTATACCCCATAGTTTTCTGCAGTAACTTGTATTCCAAACAAGTATGTATGTATGTATGTGTGTATGTATGTATTTATTTAAGATTTTATTTATTTACTTGGGAAAGAGACACCGCAAGAGAGGGAACACAGCAGGGGGAGTGGGAGAGGGAGAAGCAGGCTTCCCACTCAGCAGGGAGCCTGATGCAGGGCTTCATCCCAGGACCCTGGGATCATGACCTGAGCTGAAGGCAGACACTTAATGACTGAGCCACCCAGGCACCCCCCCAAATAAGCATTTAAAAGAAATCCTTACTGTATTAATTTATTCCAAAAAATTTACTATTATAAATTGTGCTTGTGATTAGAAATCAGCAAATAGTAAGGAGGGAACTTTCCTTAGTTACAAATTTTCTCATCATCCTGCTTAAGATTTTGAAGTAAATTAATGAATATATTTAACAAAAAGACTGGTAAAGATACCTGTACTTTATGTGTGTACACTAAGTAAATTTTTGTGTGGTTGGCAAATGCATAGTTCTCAAATTTTAAAAGAATGCTCTGAATGTAAAGTCATGGGTAGTGATGATGAGACCACCCACATGGGTTTTATATAGATGAATTCTAAATTATCCATATTAGAAATGTTCTATCCACAATCTTTTCTAATCACCATGTTCTCAAAAAAGTACCTTTCAATTAGTCAAATAGATTCAGTCAATTCTTTCATACATCAGCATAAAGCAGTTTTAATAGTCACTAAAATTAAAAAATAATTTCAAAATTGGACTTTTCTTTAGAAAATAAGCAAATGAAACAAGCCTTTTATTTAATCCAAAGTTAGAGAAAAGTGGTTATTACTATTATTTATAATATATAATATTTCCCAAAGGACTTTCTCTACCAAGACGTAATTCATAAGAAACCTGTGGTTACATCTGTTTCCATTTTTAGCAGAAATTCTACAGTTTATGAATTCTTTTTCTTTTTTTAAAAGATTTTATTTATTTTTTTTGACAGAGAGACACAGCGAGAGAGGGAGAAGCAGGCTTCTCGCTGAGCAGGGAGACCAATGTCTGGCTCGATCCCAGGACCCCGGGATCATGACCTGAGCCAAAGGCAGACGCCCAACAACTGAGCCACCCAGGTGCCCCTATTTTTTTTTTTTTTAAGATTTTTTATTTCTTTCTTTGAGAGGGCATGCGTGTGCATGCACCCAAGCACAAGGTGGGGCTGGATCCCAGGAGATCATGATTCCTGAGGTCATGACCTGAGCTGGAGTCAGACATTTAACTGGCTGAGCGACTCAGGTGCCCCAGTTTAGGAAATATTTCAATTGGTATTTTATAATACAAGAACTTTATAAGTCTTTGCCCATTAAAGATATTTTCTACACAAATGGACATCAACATAAGTGTTCATTGTATAATTGTTGTGCAGGCAGTAAATTGGGCAATGGTGAGGTGAAGCATATAAGGTTGGAAACAAAGTTTCAGTTAATTATAAATTTATAAAATCTGTAAGAAATGGATGTACTGAAAAAAGCAAAATCATCTTAAAAGGTGAACTCATTGCCTGAAGAAGCCCTGATTAGGGTCGAATTGATTGCATTAATATTTTCAAAAGATAGGAGTTGCCAAACATACAAAATGTGACAGTAAAGGCAAACCAGGTCCCCAGTATTTAATTGCCTCAGTCCATGGCAAATGTGGACATACACAAAGATCTCAACCTATGGACAGACTTGGGCAGCTTCAGTATTTCCTATGGAAGGGACTTATAGAAGGCAGTCCTTCTATCATGAGAAGCTGGGACCTGTTTTGAAAACTACATTTGCAAATGAACATTCTATTTTCACTGCAATTTAAGTTGCTATAGGAATGCTGAAGGATACTTGGGGAGACTAAAGGGCCACCCCTTGGTGCTCTATGATAGAGCTGAATGTCTCAGGATATCTTGAGGGCACTGGGACTTAGAGGAATGTGCCTTCATATCCAATACCTATTATATCAATTATTGACATGATACTTTCATAAAATTATTCAATCTTTCATAAACTTGGTTTGCTCGGTATAATAATATCTTGACCTTGGTTTAGATATTTGAATCAAGACTGAATGTATAGGGGCACCTGGGTGGCTCAGTGGGTTAAAGCCTCTGCCTTCGGCTCAGGTCATGATCCCAGGGACCTGGGATCGAGCCCCACATCGGGCTCCCTGCTCTGTGGGGAGTCTGCTTCCTCCTCTCTCTCTGCCTGCCTCTCTGCCTATTTGTGATCTCTGTCAAATAAATAAATAAAATATTTTAAAAAAAAAGACTGAATGTATAAAAATGCCTAGTATGTAGCCAGCATAAATTAATTAATTATTAAATTAATTATTAATTGCTAGTTATTATTATAACAGCTTAATGCATTAAATACTTGTCATTTTGTCACTCAAAAATTTTCTTTACCACTGTATTAGTTTCAGAATGCTGCTATAACAAATTACCACAAACATACTGCATAAATTTATTATCTTATAGTTATGGTGGTGAGGAGTAGAAAATGGGTCTCACTGGGCTAAAATCAGGGTGTTGAAACCTCCAAAGTTCTAGGGGAAAATAACTTCCTTGTTTTATTCAAGCTTCTCAACACTATCCTTAGTTTGGGACTCCCAGCTAGCAGTTCTGTCATTTGACCCTCTGCTTCTATCATTACATCTCCTTCTCTGAGTCTGACACTTCTGTCTATCTCTTATAAGGATGACATTGGGCCTACTGAATAATTTCAAATAATCTTATAATCTTCCCATTCTAAGACCTTTATGTTAATCACACCTGCAAACTCCCTTTTCCCATGTGGTAATACATTCACTGGTGTGTTAGCCAGGGTGCCCATAGAAATAAAATCAATGTATCTATGTAACTTATTATAAAGAGTTGGCTTATTTGATTATGAAGGCTGTCATGTCCAGTAGGCTCAAGACCCAGGAGAGTGGATGGTGCAGATAAAGTCTGAAGGCAATCTGCTGGAGAATTCCTTCTTGCTCAGGGAGGCTAGACTTTTTTTTCTATTCAGGCCTTAGACTGTTTGGATGAGGCCCATCCCCATTATGGAGGGCAATCTGTGTTCACCCATTTAAAGCTAATCCCATCCAAAGACACCCTTCTAGCCTGTAGAGGCTGCTATTAGGCAAAGGGTCCTGAGCGAATAAATACAGACAAGCCGATCAGGCCACCCACCTCAAAATATCCATTGGCTCTAACTGACCAATGAGCTACATACAACCAGGCACAGTTATTAAAAAGGGGAGAATTCCATACTTCGTCATACCTCCTCACCTTCTCCCTTTAAAAACAGCCCCCACCCACTGTCTCATTGCAGACAGCCTCTCCTCTGCTGTCCTGCCTTCTGCTGTCTTGCGGTGTATTCAAGACACTTGTATCTCTGTTATGCCTCAGATGAATTCCTTCATCTCCCACGCCACCGCTTCCACCCAGTCAGTGCCCCACATCTGGAGGCCTTCATCCAACTGAGAGACACTCCCTTTGGGTACCACATAGTTGACACACAAATATCATCACAACGGGTTTCAGGGATTAAAATTAATACTCTTTTGGGAGAGGGGTGATTATTCTGCCTCCCACTAATATCTATCCATATATTGAACTCTGTGCTAACTACTAAGTCTATAAAAACAAGTTAGCCTAGTTTCTGCTTTTAAGGAACTCACATTTAGTGGAGAGGACACATAAATTGATAAGTACAATACAATAGAGTAGGTGTAATGATATAGTTATGCACAGTATGCCATGGTAATACAGAGGAGAGGCAAGTAATTGAGCTTGGGGGTGGGAAGTACAGGTGGAGAAGGTGGGGATAACAAAGAATGCGTTCTAAAGGGGATAATGGTTAAGCTGAATTTTAAAGGATATGTGGGAGTTTTAAGAAGGAAAAGGCATTACAGGCAAAGGAATCAACCTGAGCAGAGAGAAATAACTACTCCTCTACATCTGATTCTAGTAGATTTTTCATTATATTTTAACTTCACTTGAAGAGATTTTTATTCTATAAAGAAATAACATGTTGGCTAGAGAACTCAAGGATCCAGCTCTCTTGGCAATAATACTTTCCAGTATAAATGAATAAATTGGCATTCAGGTGTGTAATACCAGTCTTGGTGGTGCATAAGAGCTATTGGTTACTGACCAAACAACAATCTTCCCCTAATCCTTCCTAATAGAAAACCAGTTTGTTCAGAAATTTGGGAAAAGAATACTCAGGGAAGGCGCGGGGGAGAGGAGCGGGGGTCCCTCCTTACCCCAGGAGACAAATTGTGAGTTTTTCTAATTCAATGGAAATAATTGTTAGGTCCATTATTAAATGAAACGAGACTGAGACAAAGTGAAAGTTATTTAAGGCTTTATTTTATGCCAAATATTAGAAGTTAGACTGATTGGCCAGGGGAATGAGACTGAAACAAAGTTAAAGTTATGTAAAGCTTTATTCTATGTTAAGCATTAGAAGTCAGACTAACTGGCCACGGCTGCCTCCGAAGAGAGCAACCCCTCCCAGTCTCACAGACTAACTTTTATAGAGCAAAAGCCTGGCCACACATAGGTGGCCAATGAGATTGTAACACACAGAGAAAGTTGCATAGTCATGTTAGGCCACATGCAGGTGGCCAATTGAATTATAATTTGTCCTATAAATTATAGGACAAATTATAATTTGTCCTATTTGCTGTTCAGCCTATCACTCTGGTCTGAATTGGTGCCCAAGTTTGGTGCCCAAAAGGCGGAGTTTACATTCTTTGGTGGTTAAGGAGACAGTATGTGGGTTTTACTGATTGGATTTCTCCAACTGGCCTGACTCGTCCTTGCATTCTGGGTTCTGTTATCAGGAACTGGCCAACCTGGCCTTGTATTCTGGGCTCTGTTATTAGGAACTGGCTGACCACATTCTGCTGGTTTCCCAGACTTGCTTCTAAATAAGTTTCTCGGGGGGTGGGGGGCAAAGTCAGTTTAAGTTTTACTGCACAAACAACAAAATGGCTTTTAACCAAGATGGAGTCGCTCTGGTTAAATAGGTCCTTTCAATAATCATTTCCTTTTATTATGATTCCTTTAGGGGAGGGAGGTGACACTGTTGTTGTGGTCATTGAAACAGAAGAAAAAAGAGAAGTTGGCTGGGGAGCTTCTAGAAAATAGTTTTTTTCCTGATAAAAAGATTTTATATATATATATATATATATAATATTATTATATATATATATTATATTATATATTATATTAAATATATTTATATATTTATATATATATTATTTATATATATATAAAGAGGCTCTTAGCCCTCTTTTCTTGTTTATTTTTTTATTATTATTATTATTTTTTTTACTTTGTCATTTGTAAATGTGATGTTTGGAGCTAAGGCAGCTATTTGGTAACCCTGAGAAAAACACTATTACACACCAAGAACGAGACCAGAAAGATGGAAAGAGCCTGGAGTTTTAGTGACATCTTTGAGCAGCTAGACCACAGATACAGGGTGGGAGCCAGTGACGACTTCATGTTGAGTGCCCCCAGACATCTGCAGAATAATCAAGCATTGTCTAGATTAACTTACATTATTTATAAGAGCATTTGTCTTTTTTATCTTATCATAGTCTAGTATGCCAGACTCCAGGAGGATGTAGGAGGAAGAAAGAAAATTCCATCCTAGAAAAGGTATATTTATTTTAAACATGTTCTAAACTCTACAAACAACTAAGTTTTGGACTTAGAATTCAGGAAAAATTATCCTACCTCACACTATCCACTTTTCCCTCCTATTTTTGGAACGTTCTTGTTCTAATCAGGTCTTAGACACTAAGAAAACTTTTTTACATATAGTATTTTTGCCCTTACCCATTATATTAGAAAGTTTTCAACTGTGCACAAAATTGTTTTTAGAGACATGCAGAAATGTTTAAATTTAGAAACAATATGGCTTATTTTCCTTTACACCTTAAGATTTTTTAAAGTAATCTCACCCAGTGTGGGGCTTGAACCCACAATTGTGAGATCAAGAGTCGCTTTCTCTACCAACTAAGGCTGCCAGGTACCCTTCCCTTTCCTTTACATTTTAGTTTATGTTTTTACATATGTAATTATATCCTCCCTGCAAGTATCTAAAAAGTGTGAAGTCTGCACATACACATCTTTAGAATCATGGATTTCAGTTTTGAGTGTCACATTAACAAATAGTGAATAAAGAACTGGAGAATGTATCTACAATGAATATTCAGTATTTTGGATATTTAAAAACTATTTCCATTACTATTAAAGTATAGTAAATGTTCTGAGCCATTATTGTGCGCCCTTGCATTATATATTGATTTATAGAACATTTAAGTAGCAATTATATTCACTGCTGCGAAGTGCTTGTGCTCTGCTCACTCAACATGCAGACATTTCAAATTACAGTACATTAAGATGTCAATGACAGAAGGGAACATTCTAAAAATAAAGTGATTTTTAAGCATTTTATAAAATGACTAACTCCTCCTTTACCAGTGAGGACATACTCTACATTCCTTCAAATTCTTCTTAAAAACCTTCATGAACAAACAGACATACTTCTAATTCTTCCATACTGGTGAAATAGTATCAGGAAATACTGTCTCCCTGATTCTTTAGCATTTTTTTTACCAAGAATTAGACTGGTTTTTCAGGCAAGAATGAACTTTGCTATGTACAAAGATAAATTATTGTATACTTTGTCGATCTTCTTGATGACCTTATCATTTCCATTTTTGCCTAAAGCAGTACTTGATCTGATATCTTTTTTTAAAAGATTTTATTTTCTTTATTTGAGAGAAAGAGTGTGTGTGGTGGGGGAGGAGGGGCAGAGGGAAGGGGAAAGCAGGTTACCTTCTGAATGTGAAGCCTGATGGTCATGACCCTGAGATCATAACCTGAGCAGGAACCAAGAGTCTGCCTTGCAACCAAATGAGCCACCCAGGCGCCCCTGATCTGATGATAGCTTTAGGCAAGATTTATAGTGATTCTCAATTCTCATTCATGGAATGAAGGAAATGTTCAGAAAGTTCCCCTTCTGTGTGTCAGTAAAATTAATTTGCCACTTCTTTGCCCCCATCATAGACTTGAAATCTTTCTCTGAAATGCCCATGTATGAGTCAGGAATTTCAATACCATTTTTAGAGTCTTTTGGAGTCTAGTATATTTGATAAAACACCCCCTTTTTGGGATGGGTTATGAAAATATTGTTTAAGGCAAGTCTGATCCCTGGTGAGCCTAACATTTTGGATTGCCCAATTCAGAAAAGAGTTTTATTAATTTATTCTTTCAACAAGTATTTATTGAGTGCCTGCAATGGGATAGATGCTAGAGATATATCAGGGACCAAGAAAAAACTGGTTCTCTTTGTTTTGTTTCAACTTGGAGGGAAAGGGATATGGTGAGACAGGATGTAAGAGAAGGAAAACAGCTCGCATTAACTGAGGGATCTCTCTCTGTGCTACTTACGTCCAGGTGTGATCACATTCAAACCTCACAGAAACCCTATGAAAAAAGAATTTTTCTCATTATCCACATTCTACTGATGAAGAACTGAGACTGAGGAATATCTAACTTGCTCAAGACTAAAGAGCTCATAAGCAGCAGAGCAAGGGATTCATCTCCAGTTTGCCTGAATTCAAACTCTATCCACTTAAACACTATGATAAAGTGCCTCTCTATTATCTCATGGTGATAACTACCACAGAAAGAAAAATACCTTGTTTTCCTTATTTGAAAAGAGCATTTTCCTTCATCTTGAGTTAAAGCACTTTCTCTATGTGTTTGGCGGTCTGATTGGATGTCCTTGGGCTTGAGTGCTATCCTTTCTCACTGAGAGAAAGTGGGTTGTCATCTTAAAATAAGCAAACCAGAGTGGCCTCTGGGGTGTGTATGTGTGTGTGTGTGTGTGTGTGTGTGTGTGTATACACACCTTATTTCCCAATATATATTGGGATATATATATGTATATTTCCCATATGTATGGGAAAGAAGTTTACATCATATGTGAACAAATGGAGAATTTCAATAGAAAAAATTTAAAAATCAAATGAAATGCTAAAAATGAAGATTAATATTAACTACAAAGAATTCATTTCATGGACTTAAAAGCAATCTGGATACAGTAGAGAAAATAATCACTGAACTTGAAGACACTTGGGCCAATAGACATTATTCAAACTAAAACACAAAGAGAAGAAAGAGATAAAAATAAAAACATATTGTAACATCTAAGAACTTGGGAACAATACCACTGATCTAAAACATGTAATTGGAGCCCAAGAAAGAGATGAAAGAGTGGGGAGTTTCTAATAATTTTCCAAAATATTTTGAAAGACATTAACTCACAGAATCAAGAAGCCCAACAAATGACAAGCAAGATAAATACAAGGAAAATACACATATTTATATTATAGTCAAACTACAATATCTTAAAGTTGCCAAAAGAAAGAAAAAAGTCAACTTATACCCTAATGATTCTTTTAAAAGAAATACAAAATAGGGGCACCTGGGTGGTTCAGTCATTGAGCATCTGCCTTCGGCTCGGGTCATGATCCTGTGGTCCTGGGATCGATACCGACATCAGGCTCCCTGCTCAGCGGGGAGCCTGCTTCTCCCTCTTCTACTCCCCCTGCTTGTGTTCCTTCTTTCACTGTGTCTCTCTCTATCAAATAAATAAAAATCTTAAAAAAAAAAAAGAAAAAGAAATACAAAATAAAGACATTTTCAGATAGATAAAAGATGAGAGAGAATTTATTGACAGCTGATCTCAACTACAAGAAATGTGAAAAGAAATTCTTTGGTTTAAAGGGAAATGATACTCAATAAAAGCTGCCTCAGCAGGAAGGAATAAAAAGTACCAAAAGACCTAATATGGGGGAGCCTGGGTGGCTCAGTGGGTTAAAGCCTCTGCCTTTGACTCAGGTCATGATCCCAGGGTCTTGGGATCAAGCCTTTGGCTCAGGTCATGATCCCAGGGTCTTGGGATTGAGCCCCACATCGGCCTCTCTGCTCAGCAGGGAGCCTGCTTCCTCCTCTCTCCCTGCCTGATTCTCTGCCTACTTGTGATCTCTGTCTGTCAAATAAATAAATAAAATCTTTAAAAAAAAAAAAGGTCTAATATATCTTCTTAATATTCTTTATTTCATATATATATATATGTTACATATATCTTATATATACTTACTTAGATGATACATAGGTAATACTCAGAGACAGAGACAAAGATATAGATAGATTCCTGTAAACTGCAAAAACTGGAGGGAATGGGCGCCTGGGTGGCTCAGTGGGTTAAGCTGCTGCCTTCGGCTCAGGTCATGATCTCAGGGTCCTGGGATCGAGTCCCGCATCGGGCTCTCTGCTCAGCAAGAAGCCTGCTTCCCTCTCTCTCTCTCTCTCTCTCTGCCTGCCTCTCCGTCTACTTGTGATCTCTCTCTGTCAAATAAATAAATAAAATCTTTAAAAAAAAAAAACTGGAGGGAAAATAGGGTCCCATTTATAGGGAAAAGGAAAAGACCCGAAAGTAATTTACGGAATGCTACTAACAGTGGTATGGAGTCCTTATGAATGCAGTTTATGCATTGGTGAGAGTGCCCTCACCCTGAAGTCCTGAGTTCCAGACATGATTGGCTCAAACCTCCCATTTCCATGCCCTGAATTCTTTCTATTCTCTGCAAGTCTGTGTCTATTCCTTTATCTCTGCTGTGACTTTAACACAAGCCAGGGCACATAGTACCTGCTCTGTTCCTACTTCTGAAGTAGTTTTGAAATAAAAGATTGTATCAAGTAGCAGAAATTTTACTGAAGATGGAAACCTGCAATCCCAACTCCACACTTCAATAAACTGAACATTCAGAACATTCCTGTTTTGTAAATGTCTCACTGCTGAGATTTTTCTCACTGGCCTCTTCACCAATGTTCTATGCACACTTGTACCATCACAGAAGCTTCTCTTTGTCTGGTTACCATTCTGATCCTTTTCTCTCCCAAGAACTAAGTAAAATTTTCCTCCTGTTCTCATGTAAAGAAGCTTAGCCATTCCACTCACTGCTTTGGCTCCTCTCAACATTCTTACCTTCTTCCCAGAGCTACTGCACTGCATAGTTCCAGGGGCCTCTCTTACATTGTAGTTCATGGAAATGGGGCTCCCTGGGCTCAGATCTCTCACAAACTGAGCCGCAGTATGTGGCAGGCTTACCTCTATTTTATTAAAATATTTTCCTAATCAAAGACTGTTCTGGGGTCAGCTATTATGCTAAAAATAATATATTATGTAAAAGACCTACAGAAAATTTTAGAAGACTGAAAAAAGTTCAATAAGTGGAAAGCAATGCTGTGAACTTGGACAGGAAATCTAATGTAAAAGTGTCTCCTCTTTTCAAATTACTCCTGGGTGTCATAAATTTTAATTAAGATATCAACAGATTTTTTCTTTTCTTTTTTGGTATATGACAATTTTCTAAAACCTTTGAATAACTGCACAGAAAAGAAGAGCAAAAATAAATTTTTTGGAAAAAATATGAGAACAAATATTAGACCTTATAATAATCATTTAATACATGTAACCATCATCTAATTAGCTAGTTTCCCATCAAGCTAGCTATCTTTGATTTATCTTTGGTGGACATTTCAAGTGTCTCTCTTTTTTTTTTAAATAACATCTCCCCTTCTTCAGGAGAAGGGTATCACCCCCACTATGCAAACCCATATGGAGTTGCCAATTGTAGGACCCAGCTCCCTGGCCAAAAAGTGGATATGTAACCTAGGCAGGATCAGAGAAAACCCTCTTTTTAACCATAATGATTGACCCAGGGATAGGTAAATGACTCAAGTCAGCCAGAGCTTTCCTTGGAGAAATCCAAAATGAAGCTGAGAAAATATCTCCTTTTCTGAGAAAGATAACTGGGATGATATAAGCCCAAGACTCCCAGCAGATATGTTTTCTGCCAGTGCAAAATGTCCATCTGTTCTGGGAGAGAGCAAAGCCAAGCAGAAGGAAGTAAACATGAGAGATGGAATGAGTGAAAGAAAAGATCCTAGAGGTATTAAGTCCCAGGCTGAATTTCTGAAGATCCAGAACCTATCTGGTTTCAGGTCTTCTCTCAATTCTCAAAGTTTCTCTAGTTAATTTCTGATCATTTAGACAGAGATTTAGTGATACAGATACAACGACAGGGAATATTTGTGTCCGTCTCTCTCCTGGTTACCATCCAAAGGAAGAAAGGAAGAGGCACACCCTGATTGGTCAGGATCCCAGACATGTTTTAGGATTCTAATTTGCTATGGGATAATTTCACTCTGAGTTAATGGTAGTGGTTATGGTGATGACGGTAATGGTGGTGATGACTACTCATATTGGTCTCAAGGTTGGGAGTTTGAGCCCCATGCTGGGTGTGGAGATTATTTAAAAACAAAATCTTTTTTTTAGAAAAAGATTATTTGTTCATATATATATATATATATATATTTTTTTTTTTTTTTTAAAGAGTATTTATATTTGCTGTAATAGTGGCAGTAGTAGGTCTGCTGCTAGGTGTGCCGGAAGGTGCCTGCATGTCCTGGTTTCTCTAGGTATTATTTGCCTTTAGGGTTTAAGTGGGGATCAGTTGCTTAGGAAATTAGGTGGTATAGAAGTCATAATTGGGGCTGCCTGGGTGGCTCAGTCGGTTAAGCATCTGTCTTTGGCTCAGGTCTTGATCCCAGGGTCCTGGGATCCAGCCTGCATAGGGGTCTCCGCTCAGCTGGAAGCCTGCTTCTCCCTCTCCTAGTCCCTCTGCTTGCATTGTCTCTCTCTCTCTCTCTGTCTCTCACTGTCAAATAAATAAATAAATAAATAAATAAATAAATAAATAAATAAATATATAAAAGACACAATTGGTATGGAATAATAGAATCTGAACAGACAAATGACATGAATTATTTTATGCAAACTCTGTGGGAGTTTTACCATGGGTGGAACTCTCTCCAAAATTCTCCTTTACTAGAAACACTGGGGTTCTCCTTATTTGGGGGGAAATCTGAGCATACTCTATCTTAGCTTTAAGCTATCTGACTTCAACTATGTATTTCTCTGGTTATCCTAGGTTACTTAAGGATAATAAGGCCTCCCACAGCATTGAGACAGCTCAAGATTCCCATTCTATCTCTTCCTGTCATGTTTTTCTGCCATCCCCCCTCATTCATTTCACCTGTATGTTTTTATCCCCTTTCATTTAGGGAGTTTGTGAAACTCTCTACTGAGTATTTCATCTGTCTTGAACATTCATCCATTGATCCATCCATTTATTCAAATCTAAATTTAATGAGTGCCTACTATGTGCCAATCATGATGCTAGTTGCACCCCCAGGAACTTTTAGCCAGGTAGCAAGACAAATATGGAAACATTTTAATAAATAATTGCTAAACCCAGCCCCATGTAGCAAGGACTTGATATGGTTGGTCTAGCAACCTTCCTTCAGTATCTCAGTGTTTTCTGCCCTTTCTTTCCTGAACATTGGAAACCTCCCAGGAGGTTTCAGGAGGAACCCAGTCCCCTCCCAGGAGTATAGTTGAGGACACTTAGTTCAACCTTCTAGTCATAAACAAATTCAAGTATATCCTACCCACCTTATTTCTTTGCTTACAAAACAGAGAAAGAATAACTGCCCCAGCGGCACCTGGGTGGCTCGGTGGGTTAAGCCTCTGCCTTCGGCTCAGGTCATGATCCCAGGGTCCTGGGATTGAGCCCTGACTTGGGCTCTCTGCTCAGTGGGGAGCCTGTTCCCCCCCTCCCTCTGTCTGCCTCTCTGCCTACTTGTGGTCTCTCTCTGTCAAATAAATAAATAAATAAATAAATAAATAAATAAATAAATATATATCTTAAAAAAATAAAAAGAATAACTGCCCTAACTATAACTCATGATGTTTTCCTCCATATGCACATTATATTACCAGAGCCCCTGGCCATAAGTCCACAGAATCTGTTTTTTTCTAGGGCAGGGATAGAAAGGAAAATTCCATATCCCTGGTCCTGCAAAATACTTCCTACTGTTCTACCAAAGATGGCAGTGGAAGGGCAGCAGGGGAAGATGTAAACTTGAAGACAAGGGATTTCACTGTTGGTGGTGAAACTTTAATTCCATCAAATAAACTGCTTTCATAAAATAGGATTCAGTAGTTCATTTATATTAGTATTTGTATTATCTCTTTTTTGTATCTATTAAAGAAATTTAATCCATCGTTTAATTTTTTTAATTAATTCACATATAACTTATTTGTTTCAGGGGTTAATGTAGATTAAAAAGTGACGAACCTTGGGGCCCCTGGGTGGCACAGTGAATTGAGTGTCCGACTTATGGTTTCAACTCAAGTCATGATCTCAAGGTGGTGATCTCAGGGTTGTGTCAGATGAAGCCCTGCCTCAGGCTCTGCCCTCCTGGCTCGTGGTGGAGTCTGCTTAAGATTCTCTTTTCCCTCTGCCCCCCACCATGCTCTCTCTCTTTCCTCTAAAAAAAATAAGGGACTAACCTTTAAATTTTACTTTTATATGCTTTTGTTTACTCTGCTCTCATGCTTTAATTATTATCTTAAAATACCACCTACTATGACAGTGGCATGTAAGCTTTAATTACTGTTTAATTTTATAGCAAAGTATAATTGTATTTTCTATTGTTTTCTGGATTGTGTTGGAATGCAAAATTGTGACTGGATTAAAAATGTATTATAAAAGTAGTGTATATAGTACAAATAGAAGTAGTTGGGAAATAAAAAACATTACCCTGTTTTTTTTTCCTCTCAAATTCCACTTCCCAGAAGCCACATCACTTTGTTTAAGCATGACAGTTTCTTCCCACAAATCCCACAAATGAGTTTAGACACACGCACGCACATGCACACACACACACACAATCCTATAATTATTTTTCTCCACTAAACAATCTGCCCATGTCATATAAATATTTCATAGTATTGATGTGCTATGTAGTATATCTGTTGAAATACAATTAGCATAATTTTAGCTTTTTCACTATTACAAATGCTACTATAATAACTTTGTAAAAAAAGTAACTTTGTAATATATAATCTTGTGTGATTATGTGATATATCTGTAAGGCAGACTTCTAGAAACGGAATTTCTGAGTCAACGAGTGAATATATTTGAAATTCAGATAGATACTATGAAATTGCCATCTAAAAAGGTTGTGGCAGCCTGTGCTCTTACCAGCAGCATGTATCTGAGAGTGCCTGTTTGTAATCTTTGCCACGCTGGTAGTCAACACGATATTGTTACTTTAATATGCATTTCTTTCATTGTGAATGAGATCTAGAACCTTACCATATATTTATTAACCACTTGTATTTCTGTTTCTTTGAACTATATCCATGTTGTAGCATGATTTTTTTTTTCAAGATTTTATTTATTTGTCAGAGAGAGAGGAGAGCGAGCGAGCACAGGTAGACAGAATGGCAGGCAGAGGCAGAGGGAGAAGCAAGGAGCTCCGCCAAGCAAGGAGCCCGATGTGGGACTCGATCCAAGGACGCTGGGATCATGACCTGAGCCGAAGGCAGCTGCTTAATCAACTGAGCCACCCAGGCGTCCCTGTAGCATGATTTTTTATATTGCAGATAATTTCCAAGAATGTATATTATGTACATGTTTTTGAGTTTCACATTAAATCACTAAAATTTTTTAAGCATACCGTTAACATTAGACATAGATAGATGCCAGGGTCTTATAAAATGAAATAATGATTTTTGAGGTGAGGGAAAGATCCGCCTTCCATCTGGGTCCCTGGGGTCCTCCTCCTTCCCACCGGCAGAGCAGCACTGTGCTTGCATTTGCAACGTCATTTTTCAGTCCCCGTGGATGTTAGCTGCAGACGTTCACATCCTCTCTAAACAGCAGCACAGCGTGGTTTCTGTGGTCTCAAAAATTGTAGCTCAAAAATATAAAAATTGTAGAGGATGGGCTAGCTCTGTGCTAACAGCACAGAAAGCTTTTCAGAGGTTATGTAAGAAGGAGGTAAAGAACATGACTCTGCTGTGTGTGTCGCTAAAAAGCTAGGATTGGCTCAGGTCTCAAGTGCCCTGTGAAAGAAACAGGAGACAGGAGTCAAATGCAAGGGAAAAGACCCCTAGCGTCTCTTCCCATGAGTCTGATACTGGAACGCCACACAAAGATTAAGCAAAGGATCTATTTATCTTTGTCTAAATTCTGTTTAACATAGGACATCCCTAGGCAGAACAAACCTGCTGTTTTAGTTTGTTTGTTGGTACTGGTGGTTTTTCGGTTGTAAGCTCAGGTCCTGACTCCAATGAGTTCAGGCTAAAAAAGAATTCACTGGTTTATGTAAAAGAAGTTGAGGATTAACTACTTTTAAGCAGCAATGAGTTCAGGGCTGGCTCTTGAGGGCTGTCCCTTATCTCTGGCTCCGGCCTGCTTTTCTCCACATGGGCTCCTTATTCCGTGGGCTTTCCCTATGGTCACCAGCAGCATTAGGGTTTTACCGAACAAATGTCAGGTGACTTCTTAAGTGCTGGGAGTATAAGCATGAATGAGAAGACATCATCCCTATTCTTTTTTTTTTTTTCATTTAATAAATATTCATTATTAATTCCATTTTTAGAGGATTTATTTCTATTCCCTTAAACAGTTAATTCCTTCTCTTCTTGGTCTATTTTTGTTCTTTTTCCACCCATAAACTATTTAGTAAATTCCAAAGTACATACAGTTTTTTGCCTTTTCACTTGGATATTTCATTTCAGCTTGCCCAAGAATATAATCTTTATATTTTTATTGTTGCCTGTCTATTTTCCCATTCTATCAATATTTTCATATTTAGACATTTTAGGGTTTTTTTTAAGACCAGTTTTAGGTTTGCACCAAAATTAAGGGGGAAGGTACAGAGATTTCCCATATACTCTCTGCTCCAAAACATGCATAACCTCCCCCATTTATCAACACCTGACACCAGAGTGGGACATCTGTTACAACTGATGAACCTACATTGACATTTCATTATCGCCCAAAGTCTGTAGTTTACATTAAGTTTCACTCTTGGTGTTGTACATTCTATGGGTTATTACAAATAAAAATGACATGCATGCATCATAATAGTATAATAGTATCACGCAGCGATGCCCTAAAAATCCTCTTTATTTACCAGTACCCATCGCCTCCAACCCCACAACCACTGATCTCTTTATTATCTCCATAGTTTTGCCTTTTCCAGAATGTCATATAGTTGGAATCACACAGTTTGTAGCCTTTTCAGATTGGTTTCTTCCCCTTTGTAATACGCCCTTAAGATTCTTCCGTGTTCTTTTCATAACTTGATAGCTCTTTTTTTTTTTTTTTTTTTTTTCCAGCCCTGAATAAGATTCCATTGTCTGGATGTACCACAGTTTATTTATTCATTTACCTACTGAAGGACATCTTGGTTGATTCCAACTTTGGCTATTATGAATAAAACTGCTATAAATATCCATGTGCAGGTTTTTGTGTGGACATAAGTTTTCAGCTCCTTTGGGTAAATACCAAAGAGCACAATTGCTAGATCATAAGCTAAGAGTATGTTTAGTTTTGTAAGAAATGAACAAGCTGTCTTTCAAAGTAGAGGTACCAGTTTGCATTCCTACCAGTGTTGAGTGTGGACTTTTACTGTTTCACATCCTAGCCAGCATTTGTTGTTGTCAGTGTCCAGATATTGATTATTCTAATAGGTGCATAGTGGGATTTCTCTGTTGTTTTAATTTGCATTTCGCTGATGACACGTGATGTGAAGCATCATATGCTTGTTTGCCATCTGTATACCTTTGGTGAAGTGTCTGTTAAGATCTTTGGCCTAATTTTTAATCATGTTGTTTGCTTTCTTATAGTTGAATTTTAAGAGTTCTTTGTTAATTTCAGATGACAGTCCTTTAATAGATATGTTTTGCACATAGAAATGTTTTGCAAATATTTTCTCCTAGTCTGTGACTTGTCTTTTTCTCTTTTTTTCCTTTTCCTTTATTTTTTTTAAAGATTATTTATTTATTTATTTATTTGGCAGACAGAGATCACAAGTAGGCAGAGAGGCAAGTAGAGAGAGAGTAAGGGAAGCAGGCTCCCCACTAAGCAGAGAGCCTGATGCGGGGCTCGATCCCAGGAACCTGGAATCATGACCTGAGCCGAAGGCAGAGGCTTTAACCCACTGAGCCATCCAGGCGCCCTCCTTTTTTTTTTTTTAAGATTTTGTTTATTTGTTTGACAGAGAGAGTGACAATGAGAGACGAAACACAAGCAGTGGGAGTGGAGAGGGAGAAGTCTTCCCACTGAGCATGGAACCCTGTGTGGGACTCCATCCCAGGACCCTGAGCCAAAGGCAGATGCTTAAGGACCAAGCTACCCAGGTACTCCTTTTTTTTTTTAAGAGCGGGGGGAGAGAGAGAGAGAGAGAGAGAGAGAGAGAGAGAGAGATATGGAGGAGCAGAAGAAGAGAGAGAGTCTTAAACAATGCAGGGACCAATCTCACAACCCTGAGATCATGACCTGATCTAAGTCAAGAGTTGGACACTGAACTGACTGACCCACCCAGGCATCCCTCTTCTCATTGTCTTGATACTGTTTTTCACAGAACAGAAGTCTTTAATTTTAATGAAGTCTAGCTTATTTATTGTTTCTTTTATGGACCATACCTTTGGGGTGGTATATAAAAAGTCATTGCCATACCTACTCATCTAGGTTTCCTCCTACGTTATTTTCTAGGAGGTTTTTTTTTTAATCTTTTTTTTTAAGATTTTATTTATTTATTTGACAGACAGAACACAAATAGGCAGAGAGCCAGGCAGAGGGCAAGGGAGAAACAGGCTCTCCACTGAGCAGAAAGCCCGACGTGGGGCTCAATCCCAGGACCTTGGGATCATGACCTGAGCTGAAGGCAGCCGCTTAACCAACTGAGCCACCCAGGCACCCCACTTCTAGGAGGTTTATAGTTTTGCATTTTCCATTTAGATTTGTGATCCATTTCGAGTTAATTTTTGTGAAAAGTGTGAGGCTGGAGTCTAGATTCATTTTTTTGCATGTGGACGTTCAGTTATTTTGGGACCGTTTGTTGAAAAGACTATCTTTGCTCCATTGTATTGTCTTTGCTCCTTTGTTAAAGATCAGTTGATTATAAATATATTTGGGTTTATTTCTGGACTATTTTGTTGCATTGATAACATTGTCTAGTCTTTTGCCAGTATCAAGTTCTTCTTTACTGTAGCTTTATAGTAAGTCTTGAAACTGGAAAGCATCAGTTCTTCAATTTTGTTTTCTTTCAATATTGCCTGGTTATTCTGGGTCTTTTGCCTCTCCATTAATCTTTAGAATCAATTTGTCAATGTCCACAAAATAAGTTGCTGGGATTTTTATTGGGATTGCTTTGAATTTATATATTAAGTTGGGAAGAAATAACATTTTGACAATATTGAATCTTCCTATCTGTGAACATGGAATATCTCTCCATTTATTTAGTTATTTGATTTTGTTCTTCACAGTTTTGTAGTTTTTCTCATAGAGGTCTTGTACATATTTTGCTAAGTTTTTACTGAAAAAATATTTAGGAGGCTGCTAATTTAAATTGTATTGTGTTTTTAATTTCAAATTCCACTTGTTCATTTCTGGTATATACAAAATGATTGACTTTTGTGTATTAATCTTGTGTCTGGGAAACTTGCTATAATTAATTGTCAGTCACAAGGGTTTTTTTGTTGATTCTTTCATTCTTTCGGATTTCCTACATAGATGATCATGCCCTCTGCAAAGAAGTCTTCTTTCTTCCTTCCTAATCTGTGTACCTTTTATTTCATTTTCTTGTCTTATGGTATAACATTCCAGTACAATGTTAAAAAGGAGTGGTGAGAGAGAATATCCTTGCCTTATCCCTTGTCTTAGTAGGAAAGCTTTTTCTTTTCTTTTTCTTTTTTTAAGATTTATTTATTTGTCAGAGAAAGAGAGAAAGAGAGAGAGAGCACAAGCAGGGGGGAGCGGCAGACTGAGGGAGAAGCAGGCTCTCCACTGAGCAAGGAGGTGGGACTCGATCCCAGGACCCCGGGTCATGACCTGAGCTGAAGGCAGCTGCTCAACCAACTGAGCCACCCAGGCATCCCAGCAAAGTTTTTCTTACTAAGGTTTCTCACCATTAAGTATGAGCTGTAGATTTTTTTGTAATTTTTTAAAAATCAAGTTGTGTTTCCCTTTACTCCTAGTTTACTGAGAGTTTTTTTGATGAATGTGTGTTGGGTTTTGTCAAATCCTTTTTCTGAATCTGTTTATAAGATCATGTGATTTTTCTTTTTTAGCTTGTTAACATAATGGAGCACATTAATTGATTTTCTAATGTTGAACCAGCCTTGACTACCTGGGATAAATCCCACTTGGTTGTGGTATATAATTTGGATTTAATTTGTTGGATTTAATTAATTTGTTGGATTTGAATTTAATTTGTTAATATTTTGTTGAGGATTTTTACATTTATGTTCATGACAGATATTGGTCTATAGTTTTCTTTTCTTGTAACATTTTTGTCTGGTTTTGGTATTAGAGTAATGCTGTCCTTACAGAATGAGTTAGAAAGTATCCCTTCTGCTTCTATCCTCTAAACAGATTGTAGAGAATTGGTATAACTTTTTCCTTAAATGTTTGCTCAAGGTAAAATTTTAAAGTAGAGTTTTCATTTGGAAATTATATAGTATCATAGAGTAAAAAGAGCCCAAATTCTAAGCAGGTTTCCTGAAAGTCGTCAAGGAGAATGAAGTGCTAGATCACCTAGAAACCTGTCCTAGGCATTGTGTTAGGTGTTTGACGAACACACACAAATACATACACACCCCTATATGAATAAATAAATATATATCCATTTATTTTGTTTAAACTTAAAATTTTTAGCTGTGATATAATTTCAGACCTTTGTTGCAATAACTAAATAGAAAATTTCTACATATCCTTCACCTAGATTCCTCAAACATTAATATTTTATCATCATTTTCTCTGTGAGACTTTCAGACATGATGTTCCATTACTCTTGAATACTTCAGCATATATTTCCTACAAACAGGAACATTCTTTTATAAAACCAGAGTACAGTGATTAAAATTAGGAAATTAACATCATGAGCAGGGAGAGAGGCAGAGGGTATGGGAGAAGCAGACTTCCCACTTAGCTGGGAGCCCAACATGGGGACCCTGGGATCATGACCCGAGCTGAAGGCAGATGCTCAACCATCTGAGCCACCCAGGTGTCCCCAGAATGAATTATTAAAGTGTTGTGCAAGGAGGGTGGAATATAAAGATGGACAGGAAAGAATTTATTGACACTGAAAAATACTTTCATGACATAGCAAGCTTATAAGGAACTAGAACCAATATATTGCTGGGACGATTCTCTAAAGTTTGGACAGAATGAAGGGCTATCAGAAATAGAGGTGCCTTAACTGCCTTACATAAGGTGTCAGAAGGCTCAGGGAGGTTGGAATAAACTTAAAATTTGAGGCCTGAGAATCTATCATCTCACTATGTTTCTTGTAAGGGCCCAGAAAACATACCCATCTCCAAGGCAGTAAAAAAACACAGTAATGAGGGTACATTGGCATCTTTGAAAAGCTCAGTCATAGCTACTCACTATAGTTGACAGTAAGAGAGGCTGCTGTGGAACTGGGCATCCCAGTATCAATTAGACTGATAAAAATCCAAAATAGCAGAGGCCAGATGAAGCACATGACCAACAGAACAAAAGTTTACATAATTATAATAATGGACTGCAAGGTCAAAGTGGCAACCAGAAGGTCCTCACCCACAGGGCTCTGTGATAATGATTAATAGACCATGGTGTTCCTCAGGGCAAGTTAAATGAGTGTCCACTAGGGTGTTACTTGACACATATGTATAACCAAAAACAGTGAGCAGCTGGTGAACAGAAGGCTGATGCCAGCTAGCACAATGAAAAGTTGCAGGTTCTCACCCACTTTACAGATTAAGCAAGTTCTCAGACCTAAAGCTCATCATTTGAAGGGGAGGCTGAGTAAAGACTCACCAATACTAAAACAAGTATATACACTACATATTCTACCAATTATTCTCCAAAAGGACATATGCCTATTTATGGGGGAAATTGTACATTGAGAAAAGGGAAACATAGAGGCATTTCAAGCTAGCTGGACACAGGTTCTGAATGGACGCTAATTCCAGAAAGCTGGAAGCACTATCACATCTTTCAGGTAAGTAGGAGATCATGGAAACCAGATGGCTCAGGTTCCCTAAAGTGGTCTCATGGAGTCACAGACCCACTTTTTCTTATATCCCTGGTTTCCAAGTGAACAGTTGGAATGGATATTCTTACTTCTAGTCCTCTACCCCCAGATTTTTCCTTTGGAATCGTGTCCCAAACTAAGTGAATGTGAATGTGAATCTTGTCTCAGGTTCTTCTTTTTTGAAAACCCCAGCAAAGACAACAAAGTAAGATAGAACACCAAATGTGGTACTATAAGGTTTTTCAGAGAAAATAAAAATTGAGTTATGCCTTAAAGTCTCACCTTAAAAATTTTCCATGTGGATAAGAGGGGAGAGTGTTCTGGGTAGAAGTAAAAGCATGGACAAAAGCAAAGAGGTAGGAAAAGATTTGGTAAACTCAGGAAATTGGAAGTGTTTCACAATCGTAGGAGCAATAGAGTCATGTGCTGGAGGTGGCAGTGATGCACAGAGATAAGCAGGACTCTGATACAGAAGATTTTGTGTGCATGTTAGTTGGGACTTCTTTTTGTAAACAAGGAAGAAACAGTTACATTAACCCTTATACCCAACTTTCTACCTAGCCTGAAGGTTTGTGAAAACAAGCTTACTTTTTAATTTCCAGTTGAAACATGAGTTGCCATTACCTTTGAACATTTAAAGATGAAGCTATTCTGAGAGAGCTCATTGAAAATTCTAAAGAAAATGTGTGGTAACATAAAACAGACACTGTTGGGGTGCCTGGGTGGTGTAGTCAGTTAAACATCCAACTCTTGGTTTTTTATTTTTTAGCCATCCTGACAGGTGTGAGATGATATCTCATTATGGTTTTGATTTGCATTTTCCTGATTATTAGTGATTTTGAGTATCTTTTTGTGTGTCTGTAAGTTATCTGTAGGTCTTCTTTGGAGAAATGTCTGTTCATATCTTCTGCCCATTCCTTAATTGGGTTATTTGGGTTTTGGTGCTAATCTGTATAAGCTCTTTATGTACTTTGGATACTAACCCTTTATCTGACATGTCATTTACAAATATCTTCTCCCATTCAGTATTTTTTTTTTAGTTGATTGTTTCCTTCACTATGCAGAGGCTTTTTATTTTGATGTAGTCCCAATAGTTTATTTTTTATTATTTCCCTTGCCTCAGGAGACTTATCTAGAAAAATGTTGCTGTGGCTGATGTCAGAGAAATTACTGCCTGTACTCTCTTCTAGGATTTTTTTTTGGGAAGATTTTATTAATCTATTTTATTTGAGAGAGAGAGAGAATGGGGGAGGGGGCAGAAGGGAAGAGAGAGGATCTCAAGCAGATTCCACACTGAGTGCAGAGCCTGATGCAGGGCTTGCTCCCACAACCCTGAGATCATGACCCGAGCCAAAACCAAGAGTCGGACACTTAATCGACTGAGCCACCCAGAAGCCCCTCTTCTAGGATTTTTAGGGCTTCAGGTCTCATATTTAAGTAATCCATTTTGACTTTATTTTTGTGTATGGTGTAAAAATATGGTCCACTTTTTGACATATAGCTATCCAGTTTTCCCAGCACTATTTGTTGAAGAGACTTTTTCCCATTGCATAATCTTGCTCCCTTGCTGTAGATTAATAGACCATATACATGTGGGTTTATTTCTAGTCTCTCTATTCTGTTCTGTTGATCTGCATGTCTATTTACTATAGTTTTGCAGTATATCTTGAAATCTGGAATTGTGATATCTCCAGTTTTGTTTTTCTTTTTTAAGATTGCTTAGGCTATTCAGGGTTTTTTTATGGCTCCATACACATTTTAGGATTATTTGTTTCAGTTCTGTAAAAAATGCTGTTGGCATTTTGATAAGGGTTTCACTAAATCTGTAGTTGCTTTGAGTAGTGTGGACATTTTAACAATATTATTCTCCCAATCCATGAGCATGGAATAGCTTTCTATTTGTGTCATCTTCAGTTTCTTTCATCAGTATTTTATAGGTCAGAGTACAGATCTTTCACCTCCTTGGTTAAGTTTATTCCTAGGTATTTTATTATCTTTTTTAAGATTTTATTTATTCAGTTGAGAGAGAGAGAGAAAGGGCACAAGCAGGAGAGGCAGAGGCAGAGGCAGAGGGAAATGCAGACTCCCTGCTAAGCTGGGAGCCTGACATGGGGCTCCATCCCAGGACCCTGGGGATCATGACTAGAGCTGAAGGCATATGCTTAACCACCCGAGTCACTAGGCATCCCATATTTTATTATTTTTTAGGACATTGTAAATGAAACTGTTTTCTTAATTCCTCTTCCTCCTGCTTCATTATTAGTGTATAGAAATGCAACAGACTTCTGCATATTGATTTTATATCCTGCAACCTTACTGAATTCATTTATCAATTCTAGTAGTTTTTGGTGGAGTCTTTCAGGTTTTCTATGTATAGTATAATATCAACTGCAAACAGTGAAAGTTTTACTTCCTCCTTACCAGTTTGGATGCCTTTTATTTCTTCTTTTTAATCTGATTGCCATAGCTAGGATTTCCAGTATTATGTCAAATAGAAGTGGTGAGAGTGGACATCCTTGCATTTTTCCTGACCTTAGGGAAAAGATCTGTTTTCACCATTGAGTATGATGTTAGCTGTGGTTTTTTCATATGTGGCCTTTGTTATGTTGAGGTATATTCCATCTAAACCTACTTTTTTGGGGGTGTTTTATCAAGAGTGGATGTAGTACTTTGTCAAATATTTTTTTTGCATCTATTGAAATGATCATTTGGTTGTTATCTTTTCCTTGTTGGTGTGATGTACTGTGTTGATTGATTTGGAAATGTTGAATACTTTTGGATTCCAGGAATGAATCCCACTTGTTTGTCGTGAATGATTTTCTTAGTGTATTATTGGATTCAGTTTGTTCAAGATTTTTGCATTTATGTTCATTAGAGATATCGGCTCATAGTTTTCCTTTTTTGTAGTGTCTTTATCCGGTTTTGGTATCAGGGTAATGCTGGTCTCATAGAATGAATTTAGAAAATTTTCTTCTATTTTTTTCGATGGTTTGAGAAGAACAGGTAGTAACTCTTCTTTAAATGTTTGGTAGAATTCACTTATGAAGTCATCTGGTCCTGGACCTTTTTTGTTGGGAGTTTTTAAATTACTGAGTCAAATTCATTGCTGGTATTTAGTCTGTTTAAAATTTCCATTTCTTCCTGATTCAGTTTTGGGAAGTTATGTGTTTCTAGGAATTTATCTATTTCTTCTAGAATGTCCATTTTGTTTGCATATAATTTTTCATAACATTCTCTTTTCATGGTTTATATTCCTGTGGTATCAGTTGTTATTTCTCCTCTTTTATTTCTGATTTTGAGTCCTCTCTCTCTTTCTCTCTCAACCTCTATCTCTTTCTCTTTTTAATGTATTTGGCTAAAGATTTATAAATTTTGTTGATCCTGTCAATGAACCAGTTCCTGGTTTCATTGATCTGTTCTATAGTTTTTATAGTTTCTATTTCATTAATTTCTGCTCTATTCTTTATTATCTCCTTCCTTCTACTGGCTTTGAGTTTTGTTTGTTCTTATTCTGCTCCTTTAGGTATAAATTTAAGTTGTTTGAGATTTTTCTTGCTTCTTGAGGTAGGCCTGTATTGCTATAAACTTTGTTCTTAGGACAGCTTTTGCTGCATCCCAAAGATTTTGGACTGTTGTATTTTCATTTATCTCCATATAATTTTTAATTTCCTCTTTGATTTCTTGGTTGACCCATTCACTGTTTAGTCGCATGTTATTTAACTCTATACATTTGCGTTTTTTCCAGATTTTTTTCTTTTGATTGATTTCTAGTCTCATAGCATTGTGGTCAGGAAAGATACATGGTATAACCTCGGTCTTTTTTAACTTGTTGAGACTTGTTCTGTGGCCTAACCTGTGATCTATTCTGTAGAATGTTCCATGTGCATTTGGGAAGAGTGTGTATTCTGCTGTTTTAGGATGGAATGTTCTGACTATATCTGTTAGATCCATCTGGCCCAATGTGTAATTCAAAACCATTGTTTCCTTGTTGATTTTGTTTGATCTACCTATTGTAGTAACTTGAGTGTTAACATTCCCTACTATTACTGTATTCCTACTAGTGACTTCTTTATGTTGGTTTTAAAATTTATGTATTTGAGTGTTCCTGTGTTGGATGCATAAGTATTTATAATTGTTATATCTTCTTGCTGGATTGTTCCTTTTATGATTATGTAGTGTTCTTCTTTGTCTCTTGTTACAGCCTTTGTTTTAAAGTCTACTTTGTCTCATACAAGTATTGCTACCCCAGCTTTCTTTTCACTTTCATTTGTATGATAAATGCTTTTCCATCCCTTCACTTTCAATCTGCCTGTGTTTTTAGGTCTGAAGTGAGTCTCTGTAGGCAGCATATAGATGAGTCTTGCTTTTTTATTCATTCTGTCTCCCTATATATTTTGAATGGAGTATTTAGCCAATTTCATTCAAAGTAATTATTGATATGTATGTATTTGTCGTCATTTTGTTACTTGTCTTATGGTTGCTTTTCTAGTTATTCTTTGTTTCTATCTTCTCTTGTTTTCTTATCTCACAGTTTGCTGGCTTTCTGTAGTGATATACTTGGACTCTTTTCTCTTTATTTTTTGCATACCTATTACCAGTTTTTTTTTTTAAAGATTTTTATTTATTTATTTGACAGAGATCACAAGTAGGCAGAGAGGCAGGCAGAGAGAGAGAGGAGGAAGCAGGCTCCCTGCTTGAGCAGAGAGCCCGATGTGGGGCTCGATCCCAGGACTCTGAGATCATGACCTGAGCTGAAGGCAGAGGCTTTAACCCACTGAGCCACCCAGGCGCCCCTACCTATTACCAGTTTTTGATATGTGGCTACCATTGCTTATATATAACATCTGAAGATATAGCAGTCTATATTAAGTTGATGATTGCTTAAGTTTGAACCCATTCTAAAGGCACTAAATTTTTAGTCCTCTCCCCTTCCATGTTTTAGGTATATGGTATCATAATTTACATCCTTTTATTTTGTGAATCTCTTGACATATTTTTATAGTTATACTTAATTTTACTACTTTTGTGCTTCCTAGTTTTCTTACTCCTGTTTATGGTCTATCCTTTCCACTCAGAGTCCCCTTTAACATTTCTTGTAAGGATGGTTTAGTGGTGAAGAATTCCTTTAACTTTTGTCTGTTTGGGAAATGATTTCATTTTATATTTGAATGATTGCCTTGCTGGACAGAGTATTCTTGGTTTCAGGTTCTTCTCTTTTTCAACACTGTGAAACACTCTGTCCTGCAGTTTGGGGATCCATTCTTCTGCTTCCTCTAGTCTACTCTTGATTCCCTCTAGTGTATTTTTTTTCCTTCTAGTGGTTTTTTTTTTTTTTTAATGTCAGTTTTTGAGTTCTTCATCTGTGACTGGTTTTTATGTTTTCTATCTCTTTGCTAAGGATATCACCTTGTCCTCCATTCATTTCTCCAAGATGGTGTGTATCTTTATGATCATTACTTTACATTCTCTACCAGTCATATTACATATCTCTGCTTTGTTTAGCTCTCTTGCTGTGATTTTTGTCTTGTTCTTTCATTTGGGATTTATTCTCTGTGTCCTCATGTTGTATAACTCTGTCTGTTTTTTATGTATTAGGAACATCAGCTACATCTCCTGCTTTTGAAAGTAGTGGTCTTATGAAGAAGAGGCCCTGTAGTACCTTGAAGAGCAACATCCTCTGGTCAGCAGAAATTGGCATTTTAGAGGTATCTACTATGTGTGTTGTGTGTGCTCTACTGTTGTGGCTGAGCCATATTTGCCTTTAGTTGTCATCTGCAATGGCTTTCATTGCCTGCTGAGGGCACAGTTTGGTCCCTGTAGTGTTAGTGGTCCAGACAGGGGCCGCCTGAGTCTTGAGTTGAGTCAGTCCCTGCATTTACCAGAGCTGTGGTAGCACCAAATTGCAGAGTACTCTCTGTGTTGTCCCCGAGAAGCTTTTGTTGGAGGTTGGAGCTGCAATCAGACCAGATGTCTGCCCCCTGCCCACTGGTAGGGCCACAGTTGAGTTAGTGTGTGTGGTTTTCTTCTCATCTTCCTGTGACAGAGTCACTTTGGGGTGGCTGGCCCATCATGGCTGTTTGTGCACCGCCCTGTTTGTGCTGCTGCTTTGGATGGACACCTGCCTTGTGTATGAAAGGGGTGGGTCTGTAGGAGAACTTGGGGGTGGGGTTTGCTGGTCCAATGCAGGAGGGGACCTGCAGTAGTTCAGGAAAACTGCTGAGGCCAGACTGGAGGGGGCAGGCCTGCATAAGAGTATGGGTGCAGTGATGCCATTAGCAAGCTAGGTGGAGTGTGTTTGGGCTGCGCTATTTCCCCCAGGTATCAGTGTATCTAGGGTGGGGAGCAGGGGAGGGAAATGGTGCCCACCAGCTCTTTTGTTGTTGGTGAAGTCTCCCAAAGACCCCTGCCCCTCTAGTACAGGCTCTGAGATTAGTAAACATATCTTCCTCCCATATATCCCAGGCATTTTTCAAACTGTAGATTCTATGCTGTATTTCCATGGGGCTGTTTTGTGTGTGTGTGTGTGTGTGTGTGTTAAGATTATTTATTTATTTGACACAGAGACACAGCAAGGGAGGGAACATAAGCAGGGGGAGTGAGAGGGAGAAGCAGGGTTCCTGCTGAGCGGGGAGCCTGATTCCAGGGAGTGGGGTTGGGGAGGAGGGGAGTGGTCCCAGGACCCTGGGATCCTGACTTGAGCTGAAGGCTGAGGCTTAACGATTGAGCAACCCAGGCGCCCCTATTGTGTTGTCTTTTTAAGGGCAGGGAATCAATTTTCAATCACCCTCTCAGTTCTCTCATGTGTTAAAGTTCCGGGTGTTAAGCCCCACTGATCTGCAAGAACTTGCAAAGCGAGGTCCCTCGGGTTTTTAAAGCCAAATATTATGGGAATTCATCTTTCCAGTGCAGGTCCCCCATGGCTGGGGTGGGGTCTTCTCCTCACCCCTCTCCATACCTATAGCATCCCTCCCTCCCTCCTTTGGACAGTCCTGTGAGTCTGCATGGCTCCTGATTGTGCCTCTGCCCTTCCTATCCTATTTGACGTGGTCTCTTCTCTCCATTTAGCTTGGAGAGTCTGTTCTGCCAGTCTTCAGGTCATTTTCTGGGTTATTTATAGTGATATGGGTATTATCTACCTGTATTCATGGGATGAGGTGAGCTATCTTCCACGGAAGTCACTTAAATTTTTCTGTACCAAAGTATTACTCTTCTTTTGATATTTTACAACTATTTAAGAATGTAAAAACCGTAGTCCATGGCCTGTACAAAAACGGGCCATGAGGCAGATTTGCTCATAAGCCATAGCTTGTCAACTCTTTAAGTTAAATCAGGATGGTCTAATTTCCTTTGCTGAAGATTGGCCTTAGCATGGACAGGTAGTTGCATCTTGACCAATGCAACTTGAGGACTGGTTTGCTGCAAGCTTTCCTTGATTTAAAAAAGAGACACATGAGGGGGTGCCTGGGTGGCTCGGTGGGTTAAAGCCTCTGCCTTCGGCTTGGGTCATGGTCCCAGGGTCCTGGGATCGAGCCCCACATCGGGCTCTCTGCTCAGCAGGGAGCCTGCTTCCTCCTCTCTCTCTCTCTGTCTGCCTCTCTGCCTACTTGTGATCTCTATTTGTAAAATAAATAAATAAAATCTTAAAAAAAAAAAAGAGACACATGAGAAAGAACAGTCCTTTTATTGCCTGTAGATACTGCTGATGATGAATATGTCTATAGCTGCTCTAAGCATACTGTGACCATGAGGCTTCTTGCCTTTTTACTGAGAATAGCAGAGTAGAAAGAAAGAATCTGAATCTTCCTAATATTAATGAGCTGTGGCATTAACCTGGAAAATACTTGAATCTTCATAAAATGACTCAAGTGTTGAATTAGCTTGACTATAGACTTCTTGTTGTAAGAAACAATAAAGGTCCTTAACATATAAGCCACTTTTAGTTGTTTTCTGTTACTTGAAGCCAAAAATATTGATACTAAAGGATCCAGAAGAATACTACTTAAGCCACTAAATAGAACTATAAATGCTGCAATGGAAGGATATCCAAGTCAAATTCTTTTTTTTTTTTTTAAAGATTTTATTTTATTTATTTGACAGACAGAGATTACAAGTAGGCAGAGAGGCAGGCAGAGAGAGAGGAGGAAGCAGGCTCCCCGCTGAGCAGAGAGACCGATGTGGGGCTCGATCCCAGGACTCTGAGATCATGACCTGAGCCGAAGGCAGAGGCTTTAACCCACTGAGCCACCCAGGTGCCCCTCTTAAGTCAAATTCTTAAGTGGAAAAAAATCAAGTATGGAACAGTTTGTACAGTTAGAATGTCATCTTAAGGATATATAGGTATATACATTAAAATTTGGGGGAAGACTAATTATGATTAACTCTGGAAAGTGTTATTGGAATGAATGGGGAGGAAAATGACTTAATCTCAATTCTAGGTGTTAACTTATTATTTTAATGTTTTAAAGTATGTGCAATTATTACTTTTCAAATTGAAAAGCTGATTTAAAAATAGAAAATTGTTGATGTTTAGATAAGCAAGTACTGTGAATAAGATTCTGCAGGATTCTGGAGATGCTGCAACTCAAAGCTGATGCCTAAAATGTGGTAAGGCTCTAGATTCAGATAAATGGTTTGACTTCTATTTTATTCTCTTAATGTGGTATCTTTATCTATGCCACCTTCTATCTGAGTGAAGCTTAGTAAAGTATAATCTAGAAGAACAGAGAATAACAGATACTGCAACTATAATAGTTTAGCTCCTCTTACCTTTCTGAGAGACAGAATATTTAATGCATTGCCTTTCGCCATTATGACTGTGTCTTGTCTCAATTACATGTGTTAATGATTTAAAAGTGGGAAAAAGGGTAATTAGTAATGGAAGTCCTTCCTTAAGTTTCACTTGTGAGACTTAACTGTCTGGGAATGATTTGGGTAAGGAAAATAAAAGAGAATATTAAGAATACTGAGAAGAAGATAAAATAAAAAGAAGACCTACAGCATGAGGGATTTAGGATAGCAATCAGGAAGAAATTTCTAATAGTAAAAACAATTACAAACAGAACAGAACAGAGGTTAATTACACACACTGGGGACTTTTCATTATGACAGCTTATTGTATTTTATTATAAAGATTTTTATTTCTTCATTTGTCGAGAGAGAGTGTGTGCACACAAGCAGGGGGAGCAGCAGGCTCCCTGCAAGGAGCCTGGGATCATGACCCTGGGATCATGACCTGAGCCAAAGGCAGATGCTTAACTGACTGAGCCACCCAGGCATCCCCACTGTGACAGTTTAAAGATTTTATTTATTTATTTGACAGACAGAGATCACAAGTAGGCAGAGAGGCAGGCAGAGAGAGAAGGGGGAAGCAGGCTCCCCGTGGAGCAGAGAGCCTGATGCGGGGCTCGATCCCAGGACTCTGGGATCATGACCTGAGCCGAAGGCAGAGGCTTTAACCCACTGAGCCACCCAGGCGCCCCCCCACTGTGACAGTTTAAAAGGAAATAATCATCTGTGTAGGATGGTATTATCGTTAGAATCATAAAGATGAAAGAGAGTGTAGAGAGCTCCTATTCCAAGTCCCTTCATTTTACAGATGACAAAACTGAGGCTGAGAAATTAAAGTGACAAAGATCATTCAGTTAATTAGCTGTAAAGCCAGAATCAGTGTTCGGTTTCTTATAATAGACTCTATACCACATTTACTGAGAATGATTTTGTCTGAAGGCAGTAAACTAGATGACTTCTCAAAGTCCTTTATAGCTTAAAGACATTACTCAAGAACTAAAGCTGATTTATCACAACCAGGGTTTTGTTTTTTTTTTTTTTTTTTCCCAACCTGAGGTTCTTGCTCAGGGAATCTTGAACCTTTTGATATTTATGCAAAATTATGTGTATGTATGCTTGGAAACCTATAGTTTCCAGTGCCTTCTTATGATAGAAGAATTTAACAGCAAGTATCCCAAAAGTTGAATCTGAGCTTAATCTCAGAGAATGAAAGTAGGTAAAATCATGCCATTAGAGAGGTAACTAGTTAGAACCCAACCTCAGCAATGAGGGGTGGAGGAGTCAGGGGGACTCTCCAGGTTCAGTGATAGAGGAATATTCTCTAAAGCATCTGATTATGTCCACATTATCAAAAGTTACCTGGGTATGGAGGGAAACTCATGTGTTGGGGATTTTTGAAAGTCTAGGTGGCCAGCTAAAAGTGCCCAACAAACTTTTTCTCCTTAATACCTGCCCCCCCACCCCCTCAAAGAAAGGTCTAGAAAATTCACCAGTTCAGCAACCAAAAAATGAAAGGGGCATACTCTAAAGTTAAAAAAAGAAAAATCAAAAAGCTTGCAGACACACAAACACAACATTCTGAAACAAGTACCAAATTATGAGGTTAGCACGAATATTTCCAAATTTGTAGAGAAATAAACCTAATACATCTCCTTACATTTTTCATTTTCTCACTGTACATTACAGAAATAGATGAAAGAAAGCCTGGTGATATGGGGAAAGTGAACTAGGGGTCTGACTCAAAAAAGGGTTATTCACTAAAATGAGGTGACTATTTGATGTCTGAGGATATTTTTTTAAAAGGGAGTAAGATATAATCCTCAGCTAGGACAAACACACTCAGCAAAGAGAGTATGGCACAGGTTTTCTAATGCAAGTTTTATCTTTCAGAGCTTATCTCTCCTTCCTACCATTTCCTTGCGGCACAGAGAAGTAAACAGAAGTTGAAATACTCTACTAAAAGAAATCGAGTGGAAGCCAAACTGGACTCAGAGATGAAGGAAAGAAGTAAAAACATCATCCACACCATATTACAGCAAATAGAATGTCTGTCAGACTATTCAACCCTGAGCAAGATGAAAAGAAATGACATGGCTACCACGTACACGTTATACCCAGAGACTATATGTAACGTTTCTCAAGTCACAGAATTAAGATGGTAGAATTGGGATTCAAATCCAGGTAGTCTGACTAGCCTGGAAGATCTGGATAGAAGATGTTTGATTTACCTGTTTCCTAAATGAGATAAAGCTGTTGAGCCAACTGTAGTTAGATTTCTAACTGTTTGATTCTTAGGTGTAAATAAGATGAGAGAAAAGCCTCTGGTACCTTTTCTCATGGCCTTAGGAGACAAGAATCATTCAGGATCTCTCTCACCAGTGATGGGCCAGAAGCCTGGGGAAGAGGTCAGGGACAGCAATGCTGGGGAACGTTATGGGTGTGGCCTAGTCAGAGTCTAGATCTACAATAGCTACCATACTTGCATACTGTCCTAATGAAGTCCTGCTATAAAAGTTTACGTCTTTTAATATTCTCTTAAACAGGAGCCTCGGCAGAAGTCCAGAACAGTGAGTCAAGGCCCCATTAGCCCAACGGTTGCCCTTTCCATTACTAAGTTAAATATGTTTGAAACATGAGTATCCTGTTCTAGAATCTGGGTGACAAAAGAATGGATGTCATAGTTGGGGCCATTTCCTTCATGCATGACAACAACCAAAGCCTTATTCTTTTTTTAAGACAAGGCGTGAAGAACACCCTATCTGTTCCTGGCATGGGTTTGATCTGTACTCCTGTAGTCTAACAGCCATTCTGAAAAACATAAATGACACTAACCATATGGCAGCATACATGGGGCAAGCAGAGGATGGGCAGAGATGTGGAAAAGATGTGGAAGACCGAAAACACGTTTTGACTTTTCCATATTTCCCGATTCAAACAGAGGGCTATGGCACAAAGCTTCTCTCAACTGTTTTCATTGCCTAATGGTAGTAACAAAAAAAGATGTATTTTTAATAGTAATTAGCTTCATTTCCTCAAAGTTGTGACTAATTTTAAGTACTATTTAGTCAATGACAAAAAGTTTTCTGCAATTGTTGAACTGTCATAGAAAAGTTAATAGTGTATTTGACATTGGATCAAAGAGGTAATTTTATGGCAACAGAAGTGTATCTTTCTATCCAGTCATATAACATAACCAACTAGCATATAGCAACCTAACAGCTTATTAGTTGTTGTCTACATATTTGATTTCAGGGCCTGCTGACGCATCATTAGTTGTTTGCAAACTACCTAATATGTAGATGTCCCACAGAATCCCATGTAGCCATCATATTAATTCAGTCTAAAGGGTCAACTTACCTGTAAAATGGAGATATTTACAGTATTTACTTCTTAGGCTTCATATAAGGATTAAGTGGGATCACGTACATGAAGGGCTTAGAACTACTGGTACGTAGAATGTGTATCATCAGTCAGGGCCCTTCCAGGAAATAGAATTCCCTCTACATGACTCAAAGAAAGAAGTGTTAGTGAAAGTACTACATACAGTGATGTGGGTAGGGTGAAGGGAATAAGGAAGGCTGGTCGACACCCACAGACTAGCAATACTCCTCAGGTTGAGGGGATATGGGAAAGAGCCAGCTGCCAGCTGGAACTGTAGAAGGACCACCAGGTAGGCACTACAGTCTAAGAGGGATGAGACTGCTGACAGAGATGGTTTGTTAAAGCGGGTCAGTTGGGGGGGAAGAGGTGGGCAGAAAGACTCCAACCTATATCTTATGCCAGTGCCTCCCATCAGCCAAACCCAAACAGCAGCCAACTTGGCCAGAGAGCACAGGACACGCAGTCCTTGGTGATCAGTTTGCTAGAGCATAAGGCAAAAAAGAGCAAATAATGGACTGGGGGGTGGGTAGTAGGAAGAAGAGGTAATGCTAATTAACAAGCACACCCCAGTTCATTTTCTATTTTAAACCAAAACATACTATCTGAATCCTAACAAAGTTGGTATAAATGCATATTTTCCCTACTATGAGAAATAAATTATGTGGAATTTTATCATATAAAGGCTCATATATGCTTCCTTTTTTTCTTCATGTATTATCCAATCATGTAACATAATTATGGAATAACTACTTTGAGAAAGCAATATGCTAAGTATTATGCATAGGATTGGTATTCTTGTCTTCATGTAGATTGTCATTTGCAAATCACTCATGTAAGTTAATATCATGTAAATAACATAGTAATATAGTAAAAATGCCCAATATAAATTTTCATTTATGTAAAAGGGAGCAGTACTTCTAAAAAAAAATGGAGGTTTTACATTTTAAATGTTTCTAGATTTGAGCAACTGTTTTTGGATCATATACCCACTTGAAAATCTGATGAAAGCTATAGAGATTCTCTCTCCAGTAAAAAAAAGTGCATATGCATATAAGGGCTTTCACTGATCACTGTTTTAGTCTCAAGTTTGTTCACTTGAGCCTTTCTTAGGCAGGTGCTTATGTGATCTTTTTGGGCTCAGAGGTGCCCAGGAACACTGCAGAGGGTAGAGGGCCAAAAGACAAAGAGTAAAATAAAACTTAGTGGCATTGCCTGGCATGGCCATACCTTGTATTCCCAAAGAGTAGTAAAATGATGGAGCCCTGGTGCTTATCAAGAAAAATTTGCTTCCATGTACAGAATGGGTGTTGCAAAGGGCTCTGATCCACGAGGATCTTGCACACTCAACATGCCTTCAAAGGGGACTCTTTTCTTCTATGAGTGCACTCACTTCCCCCAACTCCCCATTTCCTGGAGGCAGGATATTTTCTTAGACAAGTTCAGATCCAGCATGCCATACTCTTGTTACCTGGACAATCTTTTCTCCTTGTTCCCCCTTCAGTATGTACACTGTCATTTCAAATCCACATTACTTTTCAACACAAAGTTTCATTATCCTTCACACTGATGGTCCTTGAAGGCTGACCCCAAGTTACTAGTACTGATTCCATTCTCTTTAGGAATGTGACCAGCTCAGTTTTAAAACATTCCTTGGAAAGGAATAATTTGCATGCCACACTTCCTTGTCCCCCACCAAAAGTAACAACAAGGGCATCTAGGTGGGTTCGAAGGTTAAGAGTCTGACTCTTGATCTAAGCTCAGGTCTTTACCTCAGGGTCAAGAGTTCAAGCCCCATATTTGGCTCCATGCTTGATGTGAGGCCTACTTAAAAAACAAAAACAAATAAACAAACAAAAAACCCAAATTCAGTTATACATTCCTTTTAAGGGAGTAGAACTTAGGAAAAAATCAAACAGTTCTTTTAAATCAAGATAGATGTTTCCATCCTGCTGTATTCTTGTAAACATGTAACTCTGTAAATGATTTCAGGGGTTTCAGGCTTTACATACATATTATCTACTGCGTATAATATATATATATAATAAAAATAAACAATATTTTACACAATTTTAGATCATGGTGCAGTTTAGGTGTGTGGTTCTGGATCAGGGTCTCTCATGAGCTTACAGCAGAGATGTCAGCTGGTGTTGCAATCATTGAAGGTCTGACAAGGGCTAGAAGATCTGTTATTAAGGTGGCTCATTCACAAGTCTGCCAAGTCAATGCTGGCTGTTGGCAGGAGGCTTCACTTGCTTGCCATGTGGACCTCTCCGTAGGGGCTGCATGAGTGTCTTCATGACGTGGCAGCTAGCTCCCCCAGGATAAAATCCAAGAGAAAATAAGACAGAATCCACAATGCCTTTTATGATCCAGCTTCCAAAGTCACACAATTTTTCTGTAATATCTTACTGGTTATGCTTATCAGCCCTATTCAGTGTGGATGGCACTACCCTAAAGTGTGAATACCAGGAGATGAGAACAGTTGGCTTAGCAGTTGACTATCACACGTCAAATTCCACATGTTTCCTTTAATTCTCCAGCTTAATTTTATTTATATCAGTGATTCCTACAGAAGATGAGTGCAAAAATAGTTTTCATTTCATTTAAAATAGAATTATAGAATATTGCTATATGTGCTTGCTTTTCTGTGTTAAAATAGCAATACTCTGCCTCATCCCAGTTTTAAGTATGTAGTATCTTATCTAATTCTAGAGTCCACAATTCTAATGAGATACAGACATTTATGAAATGGCTTATAGGAAAATCTTACACTCAATGGATCTCATTAGAATTCAAAGGACTGTAACTATGGAACTGCATTTATCTAAGTAAAATAATCTGGTATCTTAAAAATCATCTCTTTGTTGTGGTTACTAATTCTAGCATTTCACAGAATAAGTGTTTAATAAAGTATTCATTCACTGAGGATAATTACAACAGAAAACGTGTGGGGTAGAACTAAGAACAGTAGAGGGGGAAGAGTTAGGAGGCTTCTAGACATGATTCTGCTACTTTCTAGTTTTATCACTTCAAGTAGGTTTCTTAAATTCCCCAATTATCATTTCCCTATTTGTGAAATTAATGTTAGAGTTTGACTAGAATTGGATGACCTGTAATGATGTCTTTAGTTCTAGCAGTCTCTGACGTTCCATGAAGCTACATCTATATAATAATTCCCCATTCCTCTCTATCTGTGTGCTTCCAAATCCATTTCATAATGCTTCTCAACAAGGTCTACTTTCTCTTCGTATTTTATTCTTTCAGCAATTATTCTGCATACCTTCATAATTCTATGCTATTCTTCTGCCAACTTATTCACTGACATGTCTAATTTCTTGGCTGTCCTTCACAGTACCCTGAATATACTGTCTCAAATCTGCATGTAGATGAGAACTCTGCAATTACCAAGATGGACCGTGATTATATCTATAGGGTTCATTTCGCTACATACTGAACCTCACCCAAGCCTCACCTTCAACATACTTTCCCAAGAATAGCTGCTCTTACTCCTAATTTATTTCTTTCTTAATTTAATAACTATTGTTTTCAGTCATACAGCAGTACTCTCTGGGATGGCTAAACATTTCCATTTTGTGAAAACTCATATACCCCAATGTTCCTAATATAGGGGCACCCATGAAACATTCTTTGCTGTCATCTATACTTGCCTCTATGTCACTTCCCCACAATTCAGTATTTTCTTTATCCCACCTCCCAATTGTTTTTTTTTTTCTTTACTCTCATCTTCTATTTCCAGTAAATGCATGATATAGGGTAAGGAGGAACAAGATGAAAATTGATTATTGAGGTGAAAATTACTTCCGTCCATGATAAAATGCATCTAAAAGCAGTCTGGAGCTCCAAAGGTAGAACCCTCATTCTGTCTAGTTCTGCATGCTGGGTGAAAGAGTCAAACCATAATTCTCCCTCTGGGCTAGGACCAAAAGAATTAAAATCAGCTCAGACTGAAATGAGAAAAAGCAGCAGTGTCAGAGGACAGAGACAGATATGCCAGCTGCAAAGTTAACAGAGAACCTTGCTCTTCCCATGGCCATGCAGCAACTGTAAAAAGCTGTATCCACCTCTCTGAGGGATACTGCTCTCTTATAAATGACGCCAAGGCTATTTATTAGCTATGCAGCTATGTAATAGCTATTCTTTAGCTAATATCTGGCTCTTTAATAGCTAATATCTAGCTATTACTAGCTATTTAACTATTTTTATTTATTACTGGGTGCACCCAATTAGTGAACAGTCCTCTCCTCATGAGAGCATCCAATCCCCAATTAATCCCCGCTTTTCCTAGTTCCACCTCACAAACAGCGTCCAATCCGGAACTGGTATTCCTTCTCCCTAGACCGTCCTGACTCCCTTTGGCGGGAACCTAAACCTTACAAAAGACACTTCATCCTCCCGTTTCCCGTGGTCTCCATGCTTCCTCTGGGGTGCCCTTCCTCCTGATTTACACATAAATCTGACCTTATCAGATGGCAGGCTTCTTCCCAGTGGTCTTGGCTGCTTTTGCTTTAACAGGAAACAGGTTAGGATCACGATCTTTAACAGTCATGTTTCGTGATGTCTGCTAAATCTTCCTCTGAGCAGTTTAGATTTATAGTTTTTAATAGCTAAAACCAGAGATACATGTTTTCTATACTTTTTCCACCAGCACGTTCCTATGAAGGAATCCCCCCACCCCGGCCCATTATAAAACCCCAATATCCATTTAAAAATGGCTTTAGTCATTTTATCGGGGTCGAATTTCAGCGAATTCAGTTTAAATGACAGGTTCTGCATTTCTGAGTTACATTAAAATGTAGCAGACAGGGGTGTGTGGGCTTTGCGGGTGTACATTTTTTACGTAATTACTGTTAATTCAAGACCAACGAAGGCAGGTTGGGTCATTTAAAAAAGGCTTCTCTAGGAGGAAGCCCCAAGCTGCACCCGTTTTTCCCGGCACCTCCGGGAGGCATAAATTGCGGGATGACCTTTTTGAGTGTGGAGGAAGGGAGCGCGTCTATCGTCTTCAAGAGCGACGAACGTCTTGCTTCAAGTCTAACACCCCGAAGTCTTGTACCTGGAGCCGGGTAAAGATTCCGCCCCGGGTCTCTGGGAAGGAGTCCCGAGGGTCTCAGAGCCGGTCCAGGTGCTCGTGGGCGTGCGCCGCCTCGGGAACACTGGGCCTCCAGTCCTCTGCGGCGCGGCGCCTCAGTTCCATCTTGCTCCCACGGGGCCGCCAGGTTTCCCACTTACTGAGTCGCCCCTTGGCCACCTCCCTCGAGCGGACAGTGGCGCACATCTGCCTCGTGCCCGGTGCCCGCCCCCGAGGCCGCGCTGCCCACGCCTAGAGCCTTCCGCCCGTCTGGCCCGGCGCAGTGCACCAGAGCGCGCTCGGGAGCGGGGGCCGGCCCGGTTCGCGCGCAGGCGCGCACGCGCGCAAGGACCCCCCCCGCCCTCAGAGGCGGGGGTGGGGGCCAAGGGGGGCGGCACGGGGGGAGGAGAAGGAGGCGGAGGCGGCGGCCGCATCGCCTCCGGCGGGGCTGGAGCTCGCCCTCGCGCGTGCCCTCCGCCGCGCCCGAGCCCCGCGAGGGTGAAACGCTTTCTCCCGGCATGCAGCGGGAGGAGGGATTTAATACCAAGATGGCGGACGGCCCGGATGAGTACGATACCGAAGCCGGCTGCGTGCCCCTTCTCCATCCAGAGGTGAGGAACCGTACCGAGCGCATTCTTCGCCCTTCGGGCCCCGACCTTTCCGCCCCCCCGGACTTGCGGAGGGCTGGGGCCTAACCGTGTGGGGGTAGTGGAACGTGCCGAAGTTGGGGAGGGCGGGGAGGCAAATCCAGGCCCGAGCGCCGCTGCGAGCGGATAACGGGGTGGAGATAGCGGGGCGGGCCTGGTCGGGGCGGGCTTTGGGACGCAGTCCCTGGCTGTGCCTGGAGGACAGAGGTGGAGATGTTGTTGGTTCTGCTCCGTCGCCACGCTGCTCGTGAGTGCACCGGCGACGGGGGCCTGGTGCTCGATTGGATCCGCAACTTACGCCCCTAGTCGGGCTCCAGGCTTCTCGGGGGCGAGGAGGGAGCGCGTCTGGTTTTATTTCTTCTCTTTGGCTTGGTTAGGGTGAGTGACAGTATCTGTTCCTCCCATGTAGCTCATCACTGTGGGGGAGAACACAGTTTTTGGGTAAAAGTGGTGTCCTTCCAGGTTATGCCATAGGCAGCACCTCGGGCACCTTGTGTCGGGTGTCCTTATTTGAGCGTTTGTCCTTAAGCGATTAAAGAGAGAGGTCAGAACTTTTGGGAGTAGACCCACGCTTACACTAGCTTGTCAAAGTACCGTTTGTGTTTGTTTTGTTTGTTTTTTGGAGCCAGGGGAGGACAGTGCAACACGTTTCCCATCACAACATGAGTATCTTCCCATGTAAGTAAACAGTGCCCTGCTCCAGGATCAGTCACATTCTGTACTTGTTTACCTCTTAGTTTATAGCTGAGCTAGTGCTTGTTCAGTACTGGAGGTAATTTGTGATGCATTCCAGTTTCTAATGATCCACGGTTAGGTGCGGATCAGGCAGCGGCAAAGCTTCCTGAAAAACTCCTGTAGTTTTTTTGAGGTTAAGGGAAGAAGACAATCTTTGTGTTGTAGTGGGGGGGGGAACAAACATGGAAGTATCTACCTGGTTACTTTGCAGTAGAATGATTCTACTTATTTCTGAAATTTGGGTTAAAGCGTTGTTTTTATTGTTTAGTAAAATGTAAATAAGGACACACACTTAAACATGCTATGTATTAATAATCAACCACTCTCTTATTCATCACTTTGATTTACCAGAAACAGATGGAACGTTTCCTTAGGAATATGCTTGAGCCACTCTCAATAGTAAAAGCTCCTCTGGATTTCTGAGAAACAGAGCTGTACAGTAAAACTAAATATTTTTGTGACCAAGGTAGTACCATATTTAGAACTGTCATTGGACACATCCTTCTTTTAGTTCACACTTAGGCCTTAAAAAATATGCCAGGAAACAAAGTTTTCAGATGATTAAAAAATGTTTCTAGGGAATATTTCTATTCATCTATTTGTGTGACAGTTTCAAATACTTAAATGTTGATTTTATATATTTTAACATACTGTTCGTTTAATAAACGTTTGCTTTGTGAACTAGTACATTGTTTGGTACTTTAGGAATAATTTTAACTAACAAATCCAGAGAGATACTGCTTGCAGTAATGAAATGGCCTGTAGGCTTGAAATTTAGAGACCAGTCTTCAGGTTGCCATTTAAAAGAATATTATTAGAAAATCAGCTTATCATTGAAAAAGGAAGTTGATAAAGGTGATATCTGCCATTCTTTTTCACCTAGCAAACACAATGTCTGATTAGTTTAGATGTTTTGAATCTTAAGCTTAGAATTATAAGAGCTAAGGTCTTCTGCATTTTTTCTGTGGTTAATGTTGCATGCAGACCTAGTATAGATATGGTAAAGTTCTGCTTCCTTGCATTATGTTCTTAGGCAAGCTACTTCTCTACTTTTGGCTTCATCATTTATAATAATGGTATGAAATGATAATTGATAGGTTATTGTGAGGATTGTGATGATGTATTCTTTTTTTGTTGTTATAATAAGCAGTGTTTTCAGTCTCCCTTGGAAAGAAACCCATTCTCTGCCTTGGTGAGCAAATAAAATAATAATACTTTTAACTCTTTTTAGGAGAGAACATAGACTTTTGGTCAGACAGACTTAGGTTCCAATTCGGTAATTTGTTGTAATTAGCTAAGGGACCTGAGACAAGTACTTAATCTTTTAAAGCCCAAATTTGTTTATCAGAAATGGAGATGTGGCCTAGTTCAGTTAGCTGTAAGGGATTAGGTGAGACTATGTTAAGGATTAAGAACTGGCCCATTATAGATGCTCAGTTAATGTTATTTCTTTTTCCTCTACCAGAAGAAGGAGGGAGATACCCACATGTATTTTGGTTTTGGTAAATGATTTAGAGATTTGTGTGGGTTTTATTTTATGGAATGGAATCTTGTAGGAGCAAGTTTTATTTTATTTATCTTCATACTTAACACTGGGTCACAAAAATAGTTTCTCGGGGCACCTGGGTGGCTCAGTGGGTTAAGCCGCTGCCTTCGGCTCAGGTCATGATCCCAGGTCCTGGGTTCGAGCCCCACATCGGGCTTTCTGCTCAGCGGGGAGCCTGCTTCCTCCTCTCTCTCTGCCTGCCTCTCTGCCTACTTGTGATTTCTCTCTGTCAAATAAATAAATAAAATCTTAAAAAAAAAAAAAATAGTTTCTCACTTAATATTTTTTGAACAGATGAATTATTTGTAAGAAATTAGCCACTCCTTAAATCTTCTGTTAGTATGCAAACTGGTCACTGTTAAACCCTTTCTCGGGGGATTATGTAAGTAGATGAACAGTGAAACCTTCTTTTTAGAGGTATTTACAGTGAGAGACCCTTACTTTTTAATTAATTAAATGACCCATCCATTAAGTCAGTGTTTTAAACATTTCTTTATTTTGTTTAGGTTAGGTACTTTGCTGGACTCTTGAGACTTTGGGATTTTTGTGCTAAATACAACAAGAGGTAATAAAGGATAGTGGTTAAGAGCCACTGGTGACAAACAGAATCTAGGTTTTGCCACTTGTTGTTATCATGGTCGATTTACATTTGTGAAATTGGGTTAATACCTCTTAGAGTGTTTACTGGGAGATTAAGTAAAAAAATAATGTTTATAAATGTTTATATAATGTTTATAAAGCACTCATCCCAGACCAAGGCACATAGGCTGCCAAGCAAATCTGACTTTCTGAAAGCCCTCGCGTGTAGTGAATACTGGTGCTATTGTTTTCTGATGAAGTGGGTGATTATTCATTTTATCATAGTGGAAAAATTAGAGGCTCTTTGGAAAAAGATGAGTTGATTATCATGGGATTAGGGTGTTGATTCTAGCTCTGTGACTTTAGGCTATTGGACATTTAAGTAGTTTTAGTTTCTTTGCTTTTGATATAGGCTAGAGACACCTGAGTGGCTCAGTCATTAACGTCTGACTCTTATCTCTGCTCAGGTCCTGATCTCAGATAAAAAGATAAAGAGGCTCGACTAGATCTTGCTTAAGATTTCTTTAAACTCTAGTGTTGTGATTGTTGTGATTTTTCAGAATCCGTAGGTTTGAGTATCTATCTGCTACATGCATAGCACTGTGCTAGGTTATATGGGTGAAAATAAAATAGCTAGGATAGCTTCTGCTCTCCAGAAGTTAATGATGTAGTTGGGAATACATAGACATGTGAAATACTTAATAGAAGCCAAATAAGTGCTGAATTGGTTAGTGTAGCCTATAAGCGGTATCAGATTTCTGTCACCTCAGATGGTTAGAAGAATGACTTCGGCAAGGAGATAGAGACCATATGTTGGTGTACAATCCAGCTAACTTGCTATCACCAATCTTCCGTTTCATCTACTAGTATAGTCTCAGTAAGCTTTCCTAGCTCTTTCATAGAATGAGGCTGCAGTACCTCCTTTTGCCAGAGTATTATTATAGGGGCTCTCTGTTTCAGCAAGATCTGACACAAAGCTTTGAACTGGATTGCCTAGATTATCTAGGGTTTTCATCTCTTGTTTGCTTCCTTTTTTTTTCTCAATTTCAAAACTTCTGTTACTGCCTTTTCTCTAGTTTCTCTCTTTTTTAAAATGGCAACTTTTTTTTGCTTCACATTAATTTTGTTTATATTCATGTCTCATTTTTTTCTTTGTTTAAAACGGTAAGCCAATGTATTACTACTTCTCTTACCATCAGATTTTATAAAATCTCTTTTTTGAAGTTTTTCTTTAGTTAAAATGATTTTGCCTTTTCCCATTACTATTTTTTGTCCTATCATGTAGTTAGGGATATACATATGTACACAAAATAAATCATTTGCTTTTGCTTTCAGAAAGTAGATAGAAAATTCTTTTGAAAATTTTTTTCTTCTTCTGATAAGATTACTGGCATACTCTTTCCCTTTAAAGCATATCTTTCTGAAAGTCTTTAGAATCTGATGCCTTTTTTTTATTCAGGAAGAATGCTATAGGTCATGTAGTTGTAATTTAGGTTTAAAAATACTGTACCTTAAGCATAGTAACCACTGAATCAATAGATATAAAATGAAAGTGCAACTAATTAGTGACCTCATAGATTGTGGCAAAGCCAAAGTTGAAAACTATTGACCTGTAAACCAAAAAATTATATTTGGCTGTGAGAAATGCCATTTTACAGTTTTGACTTCTTTGTTTTATTTTGCCTATTATTTTGATTTAGTTTGAGAGAATCACCCCAAAAGTATTTATTAAGAATGGACTGTGGAGTAGATAGATGTAAGAAGATATAGATTAAAAGTGTGGCTGCTTGAGTTTAAATCCTAGTATTGCCACTTATGAGCTGTGTGACCCTGGGCAAGTTACTGAACTGTGTCCTAATTTTCTGGACTAAAATTGGAGTATAATAGCACCTACATCATGAAGTTGTTGTCAAGATTGAGATAATATATATAAAGTTGAGTCTGGCGCTTAATAACACAATACATGTTAATATTAGTGTTGTGGCAAGAAGTAAGTAACTCTCAAGCAGTAGTAGTATACACATACTGGATATGGACAACTAAATAGCTAAGATATTTAAAACTGGGGATTGAGGAGAGGTTGGGCAGATGACTTTATTATAAGCTTTTTAACAGACTATTTAATTTTCTTAAAAACGTGTGCTTTGATATGAGGAGAGTTTATGGAACATCTAAGTATGATCTTGATGCTTTGATAGGCCACAAAGTAATGGGGAATATAAAATAAGGCATTGCAAAATAAAAGATTAACTGTAGGCCTTCAGATCCCTCACAATACACAAAAGTGATCTTGTTAAAATTTTATTAAAAATTAAAAACTCGGGCGCCTGAGTGGCTCAGTGGGTTAAGCCTCTGCCTTCGGCTCGGGTCATGATCTCAGGGTCCTGGGATTGAGCCCCACGTCGGGCTCTCTGCTCAGCAGGGAGCCTGTTTCCTCCTTTCTCTCTCTCTGCCTGCCTCTCTGCCTACTTGTGATCTCTGTCAAATAAATAAATAAAATATTAAAAAAAAAATTAAAAACTCATGGCAAACCTCTTTTCCTTTAGAGAGTATCCTAAGGTTATGTTAGGGTAGTTAGGATTAGTTAGTTAAGGCAGCTTGATGCAATGTGCTCTTTAACAGAACCTCTTAAAAAGCATTTCAGTATCAGGGTTATGTGAAATGCTCTTTCATAGGGTCATCTAACTCTAGGATTATTATTTTTTTTTTTAAAGGATTTTTATTTTATTTATTTGACAGAGATCACAAGCAGGCAGAGAGGCAGGCAGAGAGAGAGGGGGAAGCAGGCTCCCCACCGAGTAGAGAGCCCGATGAGGGGCTCAATCCTAGGACCCTGGGATCATGACCTGAGCCAAAGGCAGAGGCTTTAACCCACTGAGCCACCCAGGCGCCCCTAAACTCTAGTATTATTTTATAAATTAGGTTCTAGTACAGGTAGGTAATTTAAAAATAAAATACCAAATACTCTAAACTTTGGAGTTTGAAAAATTGATTCAAGGTGATACTGTATTTATAAAATATGCAAATAAGGTTCTCATCCAGTATAATAATTTTCCAGTGGTAGAATAATATATTCTATTAAAATTGGAGCACTGGGTGTGGTGCATAAACAATGAATTCTGGAACACTGAAAAGAAATTAAAAAAATAAAATAAAATAGAAAAGAATACCCTTAAAATAGAACTACACAGGCAGCTAATTTGAAACTGTAATGAAACTTTAGCTTTCTGTAAAGGAGATGTTGCAAAGAACTTAATTTCCTGAGTTATAAAGGGATATTATTTTTTGCTTTTGTTTTAATCATTGGTGAAAATTTGTCATATGATTATTGCATTTTCTAGGATTAATAAACGCTAAATATGATAGAATCTTTGATAAGTCACAATATTATAATGTCTTAAGCTTGTCTTTCTGATTATCAGTGATGATTATTGAGGAGATGCAGATGAGGAGGCTAAAGGTATCTGAAGCGTAGGGTTTTTGGGGTTTTTTTTGGACATATATATTAAATTGCTTATATTTTAAAACAGTTATTTAATACAGGAAAAATCAAGTCAAAAAAAGTAACTGCTGATTGAGATGTTACCGTACTATATACCCTTGTCAAATTTTCTTTAAAGATTGTATTTGGTTGAGAGTGCGTTCATGAAGGGGGCAGGAGGAGAGGCAAAAAGGAAGACGGAAAAGCAGACTCCCTGCTGAGCAGGGAGCCCAGTGCAGGAGGCTCCATCCCAGGACCCTGAGATCATGACCTGAGCTGAAGGCAGATGCTTAACTGACTAAGCCACCCAGGTACCCCTCCCCTTGTCAGTTTTTTAAAAAATAAATTTCTGTATTACCAACATTTGTTAACTTATGAAGGATTTAATGAGGGATGAGCAAAACTACCCCTATTTTCACGAAAAAAAAAAAAAAAAAAAAACCACTTCCATAAGCTGAAGAGAGAGGTTGCTTTAGTGTTAGAATCCTTGAGTTGCAAACTCTTTTGAAATGTACTTGGGCAAAAAAGGGAAGTTACTGATTTACATAACCCTAACTTAGGATAGCAGGGATGCATTTGGATTCAAGGATACCTGGAACTTGGCCAAGAATGTCACCAAGACTCTGTTTTCTATCTGTTCTCATCTCTGGATTTTAGCTCTATTTTCTCCTAATGTAGAGCAGCTTCTTTCTTCTCTATAGTGGCAACATGGATGCTGAATTTTTAAAATTTTATTTATTTTATTTTTTTTTATTTCGAGCCATATCTCAAATTTTAACTAACCATTAGAGAAGGACTTCCTATCTTCCCTTATACCACAGTGGAAAGTGGCAGTAAGTTTTCCTGATTCTTATGACCATGAAATAGGGCCTGTAATTTGCTCAGATCTCTTGGTTGGATTTGAGGGGAAAACAGTTTCCTTAAAGAAGGAATGCTAGCAGGCAAAATAATTTCTGTCCTCTATCTTCTTAATTGAAAGAAGAGTTTATTTGCTTTGTTTCCAGTCATCTAGTTTTTTACATGCTTTAAGAGATGCTATAATTACATTGAACTTATTCTTTTTTTTTTTTTCAAATTTTATTTTTTATAAACATATATTTTTATCCCCAGGGGTACAGATCTGTGAATCGCCAGGTTTACATACTTCACAGCACTCACCATAGCACATACCCTCCCCAATGTCCATAATCCCACCCCCCCTCCCAACCCCCTCCCCCATCAATCCTCAGTTTGTTTTGTGAGATTAAGAGTCACTTATGGTTTGTCTCCCTCCCAATTCCATCTTGTTTCATTTACTCTTCTCCTACCCCCTTAACCCCCCATGTTGCATCTCCTCTCCCTCATATCAGGGAGATCATATGATAGTTGTCTTTCTCCGATTGACTTATTTCGCTAAGCATGATACCCTCTAGTTCCATCCATGTCGTCGCAAATGGCAAGATTTCATTTCTTTTGATGGCTGCATAGTATTCCATTGTGTATATATACCACATCTTCTTTATCCATTCGTCTGTAGATGGACATCTAGGTTCTTTCCATAGTTTGGCTATTGGAGACATTGCTGCTATAAATATTCGGGTGCACATGCCCCTTCGGATCACTACGTTTGTATCTTTAGGGTAAATACCCAGCAGTGCAATTGCTGGGTCATAGGGTAGTTTTATTTTCAACATTTTGAGGAACCTCCATGCTGTTTTCCAGAGTGGTTGCACCAGCTTGCATTCCCACCAACAGTGTAGGAGGGTTCCCCTTTCTCCGCATCCTCGCCAGCATCTGTCATTTCCCGACTTGTTAATTTTAGCCATTCTGACTGGTGTGAGGTGATATCTCATGGTCGTTTTGATTTGTATTTCCCTGATGCCGAGTGGTATGGAGCACTTTTTCATGTGTCTGTTGGCCATCTGGATGTCTTCTTTGCAGAAATGTCTGTTTATGTCCTCTGCCCATTTCTTGATTGGATTATTTGCATTGAACTTAGTCTTAATGCCAGATGTTCTAGTTGAGTTACTGAATAGCATTCTGTATGAACAATCTAGACCAGCAGTTGAGAAACTTTCTGTAAAGGCCAGGTAGTAAATATTTTCAAGTTCGTGGGCCATATAATCTCTGTAGCAATTACTTAGCCTTGTGGTAGTTGTATGAGAGCAGCCAAAGACAATATGGAAATGATTGGGTGTGCCATGTTTCTATAAAACTTGATATATAAAATCAGGGATGATTTTGTGAGCCAGATTTGACCTGTGGGATGTATTTGTCAGCCCCTTATTGGGACAATATGTAGAAACTCCAAGAAATTTATATTCAAATGTATGTTTCAGTACATTGAATCCCGCTAGTCGCTGATATTCAGTAACTTTATCAGATGTGGATTTGTGTGGGAGGTGGGTTGTATTTGTGTGTATTAGAATCTTATGGAGAACTTTGTTACAATACACCTATTTCCATGCAAACCTCTTAAAGGTTCTAATTTATATGTGGATTTTTGGTATGTATATTTTGAAAAAGTCCCAGAGGTGATTCTTATAAATTCTCTCATATTTTGTTCTCCATTCATTGATAAAAACTTGATATGTGGGAAAAGTTTTACTACAGGAGGAGGAAAGAAGCTGATTTGACATTTAATGTAGGAGACATTGTACTGTGTGCTTTTCATGTTATCTCTTTGGTTTGATAATAGTAGTAATTGCTAACATTTGTCAAATTATAACTCTAAGCTAGCCACTATCCTGAACTTTTTTGCATATATATTCATTCGTTTACTTCTCACTTTTTTAATACCTATTTTACAAATGAGGAAATGGAGGCATAGAGAGAGTAAGTTCCTTGTTGGTAAGTGCCAGAACTGAATTTGAATCCATGTTTAAACTACTTAAATTCAGTTGCTCCTTTTTTCTAGAGCAGGACAATGTGAAAGTGATAATACAGTCATAGGAGTTGAATGAATATTATTTGCCAGGTGCTGGTTAGCTATGATTGCAAATACCCTCATTTACTTTTTAAAAAATTCTTGAAGTTTTTTTAGTAGGCTCTATTTTTTAGACCAGTTTTGAGTTCACAGCAAAACTAAGCAGAAAGTATAAAGATTTCCTATGTACTTGCTGCCCCAACACCTGCACCACCCTCCCCTGCATTGTTATGAGCCTATATTGAATATCATTATCACCCAGAGTTCATGAGTTATGTTAGGGTTCACCTTGGTATATATTCTTTGAGTTTTGACAAATGTATAATGACATATATCCATTGCTACAGTAGTATATAGAATAGTTTCACTGACCTAAAAATCCTCTGTGCTCAATCTATATTCATCCTTCCTTCCTTTTTAACTCCGGCAACTACTGATCTTTTTACTGTTTCTGTAGTTTTTGCCTTTACCTTAATGTCATGTAATTGGAATCATATACTATATAGCCTTTTCAGATTGGCTTCTTTACTTAGTAGTATGCATTAAAGTTTCCTCCATGTTTTTTTTTAATGACTCAACAGCTCATCTTTTTAATGCTGAATAATGTTTCATTGTATGGGTGTACCATAGTTTAGTTATTCATTTATCCACTGAAAGACATTTTGGTTATTTCAGTGTTCTGCTCATTTTCTTTTTACAGGTCTGCATAGCAGGTATTATTGAACTGTTCATAGGTTAGGAAGCAGAATCAAAGGGGTGAAGCAATTTATTCAGGTTCACATCATTAGTAGTTGGCAGTTTATATTAGAACTTAAACTAACTCTCTGACTCCAAACCCATAATCCTCATATATATCCTGCCATATAATTTAATAGGTCAAAACATAAATTATTTTTGGCTAAACTGAAAAATTCTGTCAGAATTACTGTTCGCTTTTGTTAACGGTTTTGGAGGGGGGGCTCAATTTTGGCAGTTGCTCTTAAGTCTACTTCTCTGAGTAATCATTTGATTTGAAATCCTAAAACTGGATTTTCTTAACACTCTTCTTTTTTGCTTATTCCATTTATTGTTTTTTTCTTCCTCTGCTTATTCTGAATGCATAAGGTAAAATATGTCTTCATTAATAAAATTCCTTGAAAGGAAATGAAATAACCCTAGGTGTGATCAAGGGGAAGGGGTGTGAGGGGCTGGAGATAAGTATTCTTAGTATTAAATCTGTGAAATAGCTGATGAGAGGACAAGTGTTGCTGGCTTGAGGCTAGACACCTGGAGGTGCCTTTTTAAACCTTTTAAAGAGTCCCACTGTTGCTTGTGTTATCATCCTTTGTTGTATGTAAGTATTCACTACTCTCCATTTGTGATTCTGCAACTGTGATCATGAATAGCCTGTATACAATAGAATTTTGTGTTCTGATTGAACATCCATTATGAATATCCAAGATCTTTCAGCTATTTATATAAAAGTTAATTGAGTTGATTTTGTAAGTTTCCATTATTTAAACTTGTTTTTTCCTTATTTGTCTTTTTTTCCCCCTGTGGATAATTGAATATAACCAAATCCAAGAAAATCCACCCTTGGGGGAAAAAACTTAGACAGACTAGAATCTGGAACCATATAACATAGCAGAACAAATAAAAATTTTCTGAACTCTTATCCTAACATTTGATTTGTTCTATATTGTTGAATAGTATATATTAGTTTTTAAGGTACCAGAAATGTAAATTCCAGTATGGATTTTTTGGCTTTCAAAAAAGGTGACAAGGGGGTATAGCTCAGTGGTAGAGCATTTGACTGCAAAAAAGGTGACACGTCAAATATTTTAAGGAGTACAGAAGGCATATAGTAGAAGGTAAAAGTATATAACCGATGCATTTTTTTCTGAATACAGTTTGGATGTGGTGCCATTGTAGCATATAATTATCTTCCTCATTCTTTGTAGTGTCTAGACCTGTCTTGTTTAATGCGGTAGCCACTGCTAGTAACATGTGGCAATTTAAATATAAATTAGTTAAAATGAATATAATAGAAAATTCAGCTTTTCAGTCACACTAGTCAAGTTTCAAGTGTTTATTAGCTACGTGTGCCTAGTGACTACTGTTTTGAGACAGCATAGAAATGTGGAATATATCTGTGATTGCAGAAAGTTCTGTTGGACAACACTGATCTGGACGATTTTTTAAAAAATGTGTATGCCTTTTAAAAATATTTTCTACTGCATAACTCTTTTTGTTAAGACTTACTTGTGATAAGTTGTACAAATTTAACATTTTGAAGTTTATAATTTTTCTTTAAGTTAAACTTCTTGAGATAGTTTAGATTCACATGCAGTTGTAAGAAAAAGTACAAAGAGATCTTGTGTACCCTTTACCCAGGTTCCCCCAGTGGTAACACTTTGCAAAATTATAGTGTAATATCACAACCAGGAAATTGATATTGAATCAGTAAAGATATGGGCCATTTCATTATCACAAAGATCCTTCATATTGCCCTTCTATACCATGCTAATCTGTTATCCATTTCTATAATTTTGTAATTTTAAGAATGTTATTTAAATGGAATCATAGTGGTATGTAACCTTAGGGGATTGACTCTTTTCAGTCAGCATAATTCTCTGGAGATTCATCTGGTTGTGGCAGCCAGTCATTAGTTTTTTTCCTTTTTATTACTGGGTAATATATGGATTTACTACAGTTTGCTTAGCCATTTACCTGTTGAAGGATATCTGGATTGTTTCCAGGTTTTGGTTATTACAAATGAAGGTACTTTAGCCATTTGTGTGCATATTTTTCTGTCAAGTAAAGACAGGTTTTCATGGGGCACCTGGGTGGTGCAGTCAGTTAAGTGTCTGACTCTGGATTTCAGCTCAGGTCGTGATCTCAGGGTCTTGAGATTGAGTCCCAAGTTGGCTTCTGTCCTGGGCATGGAGCCTGCTTAAGATTCTCTCTCTCTACCCTTCTTCCCTGTGCACATGCTTTCTCTCTATATAAAATAATAAATAAATCTTTAAAAAAAAGTTTTATTTCTCTGAGATAAATGCCCACTAGCACAATTACTGGGTTATATGGTAGTTGTATGTCAGTGTTTTCAAGAAACTGTCAAGCTGTTTTCTGGAGTGGCTGTACATTTTACATTTCAGTCAGCAGTGTATGAGTAATCTGATCTCTGCATTTTCATTAGCATTTGGTACTGATACTTTATGATTTTAGTCCATTTGAATAGTAGATGATGAAAAGTCATTGTATTAATTTGAATTTCCTTAATGGCTAATGATTCTATGTTTTCGTGTATTTATTTGCCATCTTTATATCCTCTTGGGTGAAATGTCTCTTTGTATTAGTTTGCTAGAGCATAGAAATACCACACACAAGGTGGCTTAAATAATGGAAATTTATTTTTTCATTGTTCTGAAGGGTGGAGGTCCAAGATCAAAGTATTAGCAGGTTTGGTTTCTTTTGAGGTCCCACTCTTTGGCTTATAGATCGTTGCCCTATTGCTGTGTCCTCACATGTTCTTTTTTCCTGTGCTTACTCTTGGTATCTGTGTCCAGATACCCTTTTCCTTTAATTACACCAGTCAGATTGGTTTGGGGCCCACTCTCATGACATCATTTAAACTTAATTCCCAACTCTCCCTTTAAAGGGCTTAGCTCCAAGTACAGTAGCAATCTGAGGTACTGGCATCCTGACTTCAACAAATGGATTTGGGGGGGACACAGCCCGTAACACACAGCCTGTAACGATGCCTTTGCCACTTTTTTTTTCAATTGAGTCTTTATTTTACTGTTCAGTTCTTTTTTTTTTTTTTAAGATTTTATTTATTTGACAGAGAGCACAAGCATGGGGAGAAGCAGGCTCCCTACTGAGCAGGGAGCCCAATGTGGGGCTCAGTCCCAGGACTCTGGGATCACGACCTGAGCCTAAGGCAGATGCTTAATGACTGAGCCACCCAGGTGCTCCTACTGTTGAGTTTTTAATGTATCCTAAACACTAGTTCATTGTCTTGGCCTGCAGATATTTTCTCCCGGCCTATCAACTTGTTTTTTGGCCTCAATAGGGTCTTTCTCATGGCATAAGTTTAAATAAGTTTAAATGAGGTCCAGATTACACGTTTTTATTTTTCTGGGCTGTTTTTTCCTTTTAATTCTAAGATTGTCTTTCACTAGCCATAGATCTCAAAGATTGTCTTTTTCTTTTTTACAGTTAGAGTTCCATAGGTAACACTGAAGTTCAGGATCAGTTAGTTATTTTTTGCATTAAGTGTGAGAATTAGGTTGAGGTTTTTTGTGTTTGGGGCTTTTTGTGGTCTATAAATGTCTAGCTGCTTCAATACCTTTTGTTGAAGAGCTTATCTTTCCTTCATTGAATTGCTTTTACATCGTTGTCAGAGATCACTTGAGCATATTTGTGTGTGCCTATTTCTGGGTTCTGTGTTGTGCTTCATTGATCTATGTGTCCCTCAGCCAATACTATACCATCTTGATTACTATAGCTATATAATAGGTATTGAAATTGAGTAACTGCTTTCTTTATTCATTTTTTTTTCAAAATTATTTTAGCTACTTTATTTGCCTTCCCATAAATATTTTAAAATAATCTCGTCTATATCTACAAAAAATCTTGCTGGGATTTTGATAGGAATCACTTTCAAAGGAAGTTGCATTAAACTTACATATCAGGGGCGCCTGGGTGGCTCAGTGGGTTAAGCGGCTGCCTTCGGCTCAGGTCATGATCCCAGGTCCTGGGTTCAAGCCCCACATCAGGCTTTCTGCTCAGCAGGGAGCCTGCTTCCTCCTTTCTCTCTGCCTGCCTCTCTGCCTACTTGTGATTTCTCTCTGTCAAATAAATAAATAAAAAAATCTTAAAAAAAAAAACTTACATATCAGTATGGGGAGAAATGACATCTTTACCATATTAAGCTTTCCAATCTATGAATATGATATGTCTGTCTATTTGTTTAGATCTTCTTTGATTTCTTTCACCAATGTTTTATGGTTTTCAGCACAAAAGTACTGTATTTTTGGTTACACTAATTTTTATTCTCTCAGGCTGACTCATGGCATCTCTCCAGTGGTTCTCACACTCCTACATCATTTGTTTTTAGCTTTATCAGATTATACCTACTAATGATCATTTCTCCCATCCTAAAAAAAAAAATCCCAAAATCAAATCATATTTTCTTTGAGGCCACTTACATTCTGTTTTCTGCCCTATTTCTTTGCTTTTCTTTATGGCAAAATGCCCCAGAAGAGTTGCATATATTTGCTGTTCCTGGTTCCTTTTCTTCCCATCTATCCCATAAGGTGGCATATGCCCCACCTTATGAAGGTAAAGCAGCATTTATAGATTGTCAAGTCCAGTGATCAGCATGTGGTCCTTATCCATCAGCATTGATCTAGTTGATTTCTCCTGGATAACTTTTCTTTGCTTCAGGGAAATGGCAGATTAAAACAAGGTGTAATTTGGTACCCATAATATTTCCTCAAAATTAAGTCTGGTAAATCTAACTGTAGTGAAAGGAAAACACACACATTGCTAGTGAGAGTTTAAATTGGTACTACCACCTTAGAAAGCAATTTAATGATAGGAAAGTTGAAGATACTAAAATTTCTTTATCCAGAAGTTCTATTACTAGGTACTTACTCTAGAGAAACTTTTACAGGTGAGACCTGTTTAAGATTGTTCATTGTAGTATGGTTTATAGTAGCAAAAAGTCTCAGTAGGAAAAACGGAGTACCATCTATCAGTTGCATTGAACTACATGTATCAGCACAGAAAAATCTCAGAAACATAATGTTGACTGAAAAGTACTAGATATAAAAGAATAAATAATTTTTGATATATTTGTGTATAATAAAATATTAAGTGGGGCTTTTTGTATCATCTAAGCATTTTTCCTGGAGCTCAAAGTTGAGCACAGTAGCTGAGAAAGGATCCCTACAGGATAAACAGAGATGCTGAACTTGCTGGGAGGTGGCCATCATTTGTCCTGGAGCTCTGTTACCTCCAGCTTATACAGAGTAGAGACTTAAATGAGAGGAAGGGCTCTTTGAAGGGTTATTAATCCAAAAGGGAGTGCTATAGTGTTTATATGGTCCTCTATGGGGGCTGCAGACAATTTCTCTGAAAGACTGGGGGGCTTTTCAGGAGCTAAAATGTGTCTATGGCTGGATGCCTGCTGGGATGCTGTCTTAGTGGAGTGTTAGGGAATTCATGGAAAAATGTGATTTGGGTATTGAAGGCCCGGAGACTGAGAGCTGCTGCTGCTTTCCTGGGGAAGCATAAAGGTAAGGAACATATAAAATAGTCTTGTAGTGGAAGAGCCAGAAGAGAGGGCTTCCTCTGTGTGTGTGTAGTGATCTTAAGAGTGTTTCCTTTGGACCAGGCAGACACTCCAGAGGCTAGTTAGGCTGTAGCCGTTATGAAAGAAACTTGCCAAAAGATAGTTTCCTGCTTGGCAAAAGGTTGTGGTAACCTGTTACAACTGTAGTGGGAAACTAATACTCGATCATATGATACTGTAATTATTTGTTTGCAGAGCATTGGGAACACAGAAAACTGGATTGTTAACTCTGCCTGAGGGAAACAAGGAAGGTGATGGTGACATTTGAGTTGTGAATTGAAGGATTTATAGAAGTTTGCCAGATCTGAGATGAGGTGTGCCTTCTAAGTGGAATAGCTAACATGAGCAGAAGAACCCTGACATACATAATACACAAGACTTCTTGGGATGGCTGTTAGACATAAACATTTAGGATGCTTAGAAGGAAATGGTGGATATTAAAGCTGGAAAAAAATAAGTGGGACCAGTTCATGCAATTTTGCATGCTTACTGAAATGTTGCTGCTTTACCCTGTTTACATGATTACAAGGATTTTAAGCAGGGGAGTGATTGGAACAGCAAGGCAGATAGATCATTTGAGATGATATTGTAGAGAAAAAACAAAGAAGTGATGGATTTGTTTTGAGAAAAGAAGTAGTATAAGACTTGGTAGCTAATTAATTGCAACTGAAATTTTGAGGGCTTGAAAGAGATTTAGTGTGGACATTTTGCTGGTTGGAAATGCCTTTTAGTAAATTATACAGGAAGGTGGAAGAATATATTATGGAGGTGGTGAGGAAAAAGGAATCATTAGATGTTTTAAAATTATATATCTAATCTGTAATTTCCTTGCTCCCTGATTATCTATTGCCTACTGAACTGGATGCCTAATAAGTGCCTTTGTTTATTCTCAATTGAAGATAGGATTTGTGCATTTCTTCTTTTAGGATTTTCAGTGTTTCTTTGACATCCTAGTTGCAATTTGGTAATTAAATTTAAAACTTACTGTACATGTGCACTTTTAAAAAAAGACAAAACTTAGACTGCTTAAAAGGTACTTCCTAAGATTTGCCACAGATGGGACATTTTGTGTCTGCCCTAGCTTTCTGGGGCCAAGTTGGAAATGTGGCCAGAACCTGAGCTTGGCTGCTGGTTAAGAGTTGGCTGTGTGTGTGTGTGAAGGGCAGGAAGCAGAGAAGTGGAGAGAGACTTCCATAAGATTTTCAGGCCAACTAAGAGACATAGTGAAAAAACAGTAGTCAGAATCCTATAGTTGCAGGATAAAATTGAGAGTTAATCTCAAATGAAATATGAAATTGGACATATTTTATAGTGAAGGTTGTGGTGGTCTACTGGGTATTTATATTCAAGTACAATGTTATTCATTCTTTGGAATGAAATTTAAATACTATTTTACTTTATATATGATGTTATATATATTATATATATATATTATTTTAACTTTACATATAATGGAGAAACAATGAAAGCATTGCCTTTTTTTTTTTAAATTTTTTATAAACATATATTTTTATCCCCAGGGGTACAGGTCTGTGAATCGCCAGGTTTACACACTTCACAGCATTCACCATAGCACATACCCTCCCCGAAGGCATTGCCTTTTTAAAATGGAAAAAAAAAGTTAAGGAAATAAGGATTTACTGTCTTCATTTTTTCCCCCAATATTGCATTTGACGTTTTTGCCAATGCCATATGCTGCAGAAGTGAGAGACCACATTTACTTGCATAAGTAAATGTTTGGAGTATTTGTTTGTATTCTTAGACTACTCAAAGAAATAATCAAAAAACAAATTAATATTTTTAACCGGATACAGTATAAATTTGAACATTAGCAGAATACCTGTGTAGTAATTATTACATTAAAGGTCTTGAGATGTGGAGGTTATCCTGGATATTGAGCACCAAAATAGAATGAAAATGCTTTATGTAGTATGGCCTTTGCATACTCTTTACCAAAATGATTCTCAGAGTTGTATTAGTCAGATTAAACTAGGTTTAACTGCAGTAGCCACTCTAAAGTCTTAGTGTCTTAACATATTAGTATGCAGTACACATGCATTGTGGGTTGGATAGTGGCTGCTTTGGGACTTGGACTGATTATCTACTCTCTCGAATATTGCTATTTTCCAAGGGAGAGGGAAAGAGAATGAGGAATTGCATACTGGCTCTTCAAACCTATTCTCAGAAAGCAACATGTCTCTTTTATTCATATTCTATTAGTTTAAAAAAGTCACTTGGACTCACTTACTTACAAGGGGCCATGGTGTACAATCCTATGTGCTATGTGCTTGGGAAGAGAACTGGAAATATTTAAGGGGTAGCACTAATGATTGCAGTAGCATTTAAATGTAAATTCAAGACCAAAAAACCCAAGAAAAAGATAGTATGTGATTATAAAAAGTATAATTTTTGAAATATATTGAGAGGATAAGTAACAGCTCAAGAAATAGTGCTTTAGATCAGTATGAAAAAGGTTTAATATCTAATCTTCTCAATATGTGGAAAATCTGATTCAAATCTATTAAACAAATTTCAGGCCTCAAATAGAATAAAATGGCCAAAAGATAAGAACAGGCAATTCTTGAAAGATGACATAGAATAGGAAAATTTATGTATTTGAGAGAGTGAAAGAGTAGGTGCATGAGTTGGGGAGGGGGTGGCCTGGTGGGGGTGCCTGGAGAAAGTGGGGGGGGGGGACAGAGGCAGAAGGACAGGCAGACTCCCTTCTGAGCAGGAAGCCTTACATGGGGCTCAAGCCTAAGGCAGATGCTTAACCGACTGAGCCACCTAAGCACCCAATATTAAATAATACATCAAGTATTATTTACTTTATTTAAATTAGGTAAGAATTCAATAAAAATAAGAGTATTGCTAGTGAATTTATGAAGAAATGGTTAATCATAAGATGCTGGTGGGATGGTAAGTATAATCCTTTTGTAAAACAATTTACATATTGTATCAAGAACCATAACAATATTCATCCTCTTTAAGAATTCCTTTTAGGAAGTTTACTCCAGTTAAAAAGAAGAAATATTAAATGAGTTAAAGGTAGTATTTTTTTAGTAGTGGGGAAAATCCATCCATTTTTCTGTAATTTCCTTTAAGGACACTAAATACTGTGCCAGGCTCTGTTTGTGCTAGGTACTGGGAGTACACAAATGATTTAAGGTAGTCTTCTTAACTCGTCATAGTTTATGTTCAGTGGTGAGGAGAATGTTAGGTGAAGACAAAGAATGGAATGCCTAAGAAATAACATCTGAGTTTAGTTAGGAAATACAAGAATAACCTAAATTTTCAGTAATTTGGAAATGTTTCAGTATATCAATTTAATTAAATATTTTGCAGTGGTTCAAAGCATTGCTTATAAAAACTACCTATAATGGCATGAAGAATTATAAAATGGAAGAATATAAAATATGAGTATTATGCTTACAGACTACGTGAAGATATGTGAATGAATAAAGATTGTTATAGCAGTGTTGAAAGAAATTTTAAAAATTAGGTTAAATTAGAAAACAATACTTCTTCTAAAAACATGTAACTAGACTAATAGCGAAAAAAAAAATCAGACAAATCCCCAAACTGCAAATCCTAGTAGAGGGTCATTCTGCAAAATACCTGACTACCTCTCCTCAAAACTCTCAAGGTCATTAAAAACAAGGGGATGTCTGAGAAGTTGTTACAGCCAAGAGAAATTTAGGGAGCCATGACAACTTAAATGTAATGTAATGTCATAGATGGGATCCTGGAACAGAGAAGGGATATTATGGGATGCCTGGGTGGCTCAGTCAGTTAAGTGTCTGCCTTCAGCTCAGGTCATGATCTCAGGATCCTGGGATCGAGTCCCACATTGGGCTCCTTGCTCAGCTGGGAGTCTGCTTCTCCCTCAGCCTGCTGTTCCACCTGCTTGTACACTTTCTCCCTTTCTCTCTAGCAAATAAATAAATAAATAAAATCTTAAAAAAATAAAGGGGCACCTGGGTGGCTCAGTGGGTTAAGTCTCTGCCTTTGGCTCAGGTCATGATCCCAGGGTCCTGGGATCGAGTCCCACATTGGGCTCTCTGCTCAGCAGGGGGCCTGCTTTCCTCTCTCTCTCTCTCTCTCTACCTGCCTCTCTGCCTACTTGTGATCTCTCTGTCAAATAAATAAAATCTTAAAAAAAAAAAGAAAAGAAAAAGGATACTATATAAAAACTAAGAGATCAGAGTATAGACTTCAGTTAATAATAATGTATCAATATTAGTCCATTAATTGCAACAAATATGTGGTACTAATGTTGGATGTTAATGCCAGAGGAAGCTGGGTATGCACAATATGAGAACTCTGCATTGTTTTTGTAAATCTTACACTACCCTAAATAAAAATCCTAAAAATAAGGATAGGAGAGGGAGAAAAATATACATATAGGCATTTGTACATCAACTGCCTGTGGAAAGAAAGAAATATATGCCAAATTTATGTTTATTGTTACAAATATTTGTATATGTGTGGATTAATCCTAGAAGGAAATGAAGTGGAAACCAGTTTTTAAAGACGCTGGAAGGTGATGATGAACATTTTCTTAAGTGAAAATTTGTTGGAAGCAAGCAAAATTAATTTGATAGTTTGGATTGAGGCAGTGGTGGTATTACTACAGTATGAGAACCTGTGAGTCAAGTTGGACTCTATTAGAATCTACAATCATGTAGTGTTAGGCAGGGATCCGGAATGTAGCCAGATATGTAATATATGGGACCTGTTGCTTACTGAAAAAAAAAAAAAAAGATTCAAAATCTTTCTGTTTGATTATCAAATCATTTGTCTAATCTTCCTTTAACGTGAGAGCGCCAAAGAAAAGGAAAGCATTCTGGCTTGAATGTAGTGCCATCTGCTGGCAGTGTTAACTAAGTACACTTTTAAAATCATTCCGTAATTTTGTAATGGCTACTGCTTTTCTTTATTTATTGTTCCCTTGGTATTTGTTTTATGCTTATGCTGTTTTTTTTTTTTTTGTTATATGTAATTGATATTCATTAAAAAAATCCTTATGGTATACATAGAATGTAGTGCATCACTATCCCGGGTTTTTTTTTTTTTTTTAAAGATTGCATTTTTTTTAAAGATTTTATTTATTCATTTGACAGACAGAGATCACAAGTAGACAGAGAAGCAGGCAGAGAGAGATGAGGAAGCAGGCTCCCTGCTGAGCAGAGAGCCTGATGTGGGGCTCGATCCCAGGACCCTGGGATCATGACCTGAGCCAAAGGCCTTAACCCACTGAGCCACCCAGGTGCCCCACTATCCCGGGTTTTAAGAAGTTCCCATATTTGGCTTGACAGTTTTAGCTGGGAACTAAAAATAAGTCAAGTATGCATAGATCTTTTTTTTTTTTTAAAGATTTTATTTATTTATTTGACAGAGAGAAATCACAAGCAGGCAGAGAGGCAGGCAGAGAGAGAGGAGGAAGCAGGCTCCCCGCTGAGCAGAAAGCCCAATGCGGGGCTCGAACCCAGGACCTGGGATCATGACTTGAGCCGAAGGCAGCGGCTTAACCCACTGAGCCACCCAGGCGCCCCTGCATAGATCTTTTTTCCTTTCCTTTCTAATTCTTGTCAGTAACCCTTTATGGTGTTTTAATTTTATCTTATACATTTAGTGGAATTAAATTTGAGTGACTCTAAATTATATAAGTACATTTAGCTTCTTGATTCAGAGTCTGCCTTATAAGAGTGATACCTGACAGCAGACATTTACCCAGTGCAAATCATAAGCATATAGTTAATCCCTGCTGGCTTACTAATCCACTGTGTATGTGTTAGGTAACACGTGCCTTGTAGGTAACATGTTTGTACCCAAGAATGTTGTTAAATTGATCTATCTTTTTGGTGAGAGGGTTTGGGAATGCATTTATTTAATTAACTTCAAATTATGGTGTCTTTTTCATCCCTTTTGTGCGTGTGCTCTCTCCCTCTCTCTGGCAATTATATTTTGCCCCCTTTGAATTATCTTTATATCCTTTGCCCATTTTGTCGAATGTGATGTTATTCATGCTTTTCTCAGAGGTTTGTTTTGCTTACCTTAAGACTATTATTGCCGGTATTCTTATATTAAAGTCTTTGATCTGGCTGGAAGTTACCTGATTATGAGGAGTGAGGTGGGAATGGGTAGGCTGGAGTCTGGTCCTGCCAGGGGATAGTCACATCTCCAGGAAGCCTGGGAAATTGACCTGCAATTTACCTTGTTCTAAAGTAATCATTGAAGAAAATCCCAGAGACTTTTGAACAAGTTACTTAGACTTGGTATATGGCCAGTTTCCAGAACAGTCAGGAGAGTCCACGAGGGGCATACACTCCCCAAGAACAGGAAGAGGCACCCTTCCCTCATGGGGAGAACCCTATCCTTCTCTCATATAGGCATCTGTATGTTCTTACGGGAATGTGGCTGACCTGGGAAGCCTCCATTCATGCTGCTCTGAATTTTGTTTTGTGTGGCCCTGTTATTTTCAAACACATTTCAGTATCATCTGGCATTAAGGAAGCTGTATCTTTGGCTATATTTGTTAGCGTCTTTCCTTCAAGCATATCAGCCTTTATGTTGGACATTGTTAATTTTTTTTTTAATCCCAAATGGCTAACCAGTTGTCTATTTATACCATTTATTGAATAATACATCTTTCCTTCCTGATTCTAATTCTTATTCTTCAAGCCGTATTCCATTGCCCTGTTTTTGCATGTGTTTCCTTCCTAATATATTGTAGTCAGTGGTGGGGCAAATCTCTTACCTTTTTTTCTGACTATTCCTGAATTTACTCTTCTTGCACATTTATTCTTTCAGAAATACTCTACCATTGAATCAACTCTTAGAAAACCTTTTCTGCTAGAGCACTTATAAAACATCCGCATTAATAAACATAATAAGCACTGGGCCATAGAGGATTCTTTGGACAATGCTGCTTCCTTCTTTTTTTAAAATAAAAATAAATGTGAACTAAAGATTTAAATAGATCTAACATTCTAAAAAAAAGTTAACTAGATTGCACATGGACACTTGGTAACTAGTTGATTGGTTGTATTCCACTGGGGCGTGTGAAAAAACATGTATTATGGCATCTATCATCTTGATATACCTGTCAGCATTTGCCTGTACCTGATGTATAAGTTCTGTCTTGTTAATTTCTCTTTGCAGCAGTGTGCAGCTGCTCAGCTTAACCCATCTCTTCTCATTTGTGTCTACTACTTTAGCATTACATTTTGTAGATGCATTCTTCTTCTTTTAATTCTCTTCAACAACCACCTGCACTGTAAAAACCTGTGGCTGTTGGGGTGCCTTTGTGGCTCAGTCCATTGAGTATCTGACTCTTGATCTCAGCTAAGGTCTTGATCTCAGGGTGGTAATCGAGTGCTGTGTTGGGCTCCATGCTGGGTGTGGAGCCTACTTTAAAAACAAAACAAGGGGTGCCTGGGTGGCTCAGTCATTTAAGCACCTGTGTTTAGCTCAGGTTCTGATCTCTGAGATTGAGTCCTGCGTGAGTCTTGCATTGGGCTTCCTGCTCAGTGGGGAGCCTGCTTCTCCCTCTCCTTTTGCCTGCCATTTCCCTTGCTTGTTTGTGCGCTGTCAAATGAATAAATAAAATCTTTTTTAAAAAATCATGTTTCTTTTACCAAAAACTAAAAGTGAAAACCTTATAGATGGTTAAAACAGAGATTGAATTTTAAAATGTAACTGTAAGAAAATGATTTCTAGGGGCACCTGGGTGGCTCAGCAGGTTAAAGCCTCTGCCTTTGGCTCAGGTCATGATCCCAGGGTCCTGGGATCGAGCCCCGCATCGGGCTCTCTGCTCAGCAGGGAACCTGCTTCCCCCTCTCTCTCTGCCTGCCTCTCTGCCTACTTGTGATCTCTGTCTGTCAAATAAATAAATAAAATCTTAAAAAAAAAAAAAAAGAAAATGATTTCTAGAACAATGCCATTGAGACAGAATGGTTTGTGGAGAAACTGAGAGTACAATTTAACCATTTTGTACAATGAGTGAGGTTTCTGGGGATAAAAATGGAATTAAAGTTACATGGAAACAGGATAGTAAGCCTTAAAAAGAGATTTATTTTTTATTTTATGAATATTTGTTTTTTTGTCTGTAAAAGCAAAATGTCCTTAGTAAATAAGAATAGCGGTTTGCCCTAACAGATTTTCAAATTGAAATAGGTTTTTAAAGTTACTACTTTTTAGATCTTATGTTGTCTTTGTTTAGGTTTTATTTATTGGAAGGCTCTTGCTTCTAGTATGTGACTTAGGTTTCTCACCTGTTTTGTCCTTCCACTCTGGACTGTAAAGTCCTTGAAGGCAAGTGACTGTATTTGGTGTATGTTTGCAGTGCTGCTCTGAGCCACAGTGGAGCCTGTTGCAAAAGGAAAAGTCAGCAATACTGATACTGTCTATATTTAAAAGGTTGATGTTTGGTTTTTTTTTTTTTTTTTTTTTGCATTGGCTTTTTACTTTTTATTCTTTAAAAGATTTTATTTATTTGAAAGAGCGAGTGCATGAACAAAGGGGAGGGGCAGAGGAAGAGGGAGAAGCAAACTCCCTGCCCAGCAGGAAACCATGAGGCGGGGCTGGATCCCAGTAACCCAGGATCACAATCAGAGCCCAAGGCAATAGCTTAACCACGTGAGCCACCCAGGTATCCCTTGGCTTTGATTTTTAAAACAGAATCCATTAAAATACATTTTTCAAAAATTCCAGTATAGTGAACATACAGTGTTGTATTAGTTTCAGGTGTACAATATAGTGATTCAGCAATTCCATATATTACTCAGTGCTCTTCATGGTAAGTGTAACTCTTTAATCCTCTTGTCTATTTCACCTGTTCCCCCTCTGCCCTCTGTTAAGTTTTTCTCTATAGTTAAGAGTCTGTTTTTTGGTTTGTCTCTTTTTCTTTGTTTGTTTTGTTTCTTAAATTGTACATATGAGTGAAATCATACATATTTATCTTTCTCTGACTGACTTATTTCACTTAGCATTATACCCTCTATCTGTCCATGTTGCTGCTGATGGCAAGATTTCTTTCTTTTTTATGGCTGATATACCACATCTTTTTTATCCATTTATCTGTTGATAGACACTTGGGCAGTTTTTATCTTGATTACTGAATTTTTTGGCAATCTCTTATAAACTTTGTATTGGCTTTACCGTGTCCTGGCTTGAGGCTGCAGTACATCATATAATGCTTTATGTATAGCAGGCCAAGCACACTTAGTTTTCTGTTGTCATAGAAAAGAAAAATAATTGTATTTTAGTGCTGTGTTATATTGAGGGAGCTGACTATGCATAATAAATTTTGTATTTTAAATAGAAAATTACATACAGCATGTAAGCTTTGATTGGATGTAATATTCTGTAAAACTGTTTAAAATTAAGCATGTTAACCTTATTAGAACTGTTTAAGCAGATTTACATTTTATCAGAGCCACCCTGTTGTTCCTTACTCACCTAATGGTAGATGCTTAACTAGCCTTCAGCATAAAGGGGTATAAGAGATAATATCTGAAAATAATAGAAGGCGAATCTCCACTGTTTTTTTTTTTTTTCTTTACCACCTTAGAGTTTATTTGGCATGTGATGAAGGTTTTAAAGTAGAGTGTTAGGTGTTAGAGTTTAGAGTGCTGTTGAATCACTGTGTTGTATACCTGAAACTGTAATGTAATATTGCCTGTCAACCATGTTCAAATAAATTTAAAAATTAAAAAATAGAGTGTTAAAGGTAGGGGTTATGCTGTAATAAAAAAATGCTCTGAGAGAATGAGAGTTGATTTGATGAAGTAAGAGTTCTATGGAGCTCAAGATAAATTTCAGTTTCAAATTTGTCACTAATTTCTAGTCTCACAGATTTTCTATTTTGAGAGTGTGCACAAGGGGTAGATCTATTGAACATGCTTTTTCTCTGAAGAGTATGGACTTCAGAACAAGGTAAAACTTAATTTCAATAATGATCATTCTTCAGACAGTGCAAAAGTGGTAGTAAAATATTGAAATGTTCCCTGTACCTCTCTTCTGAACTTTTGCCTTTGTGTGATTTACTCTTTTACAGGAAATCAAACCCCAAGGCCATTATAACCATGGATATGGTGAACCTCTTGGACGGAAAACTCATATTGATGATTACAGCACATGGGACATAGTCAAGGCTACACAGTAAGTTTTTGTTGTAGTTGTTTTCTTTGACATCTGTATTTCAAGTGAAATATGAGCACATGCATTCATTTCTCTTTATTGATAATTCTCTATCTAGTGAGACATTGTGAGACATTGTTCTCATACTTGAGCTCTCTGTACAGATTTAACAAAGCTGATTAAAGTCTTTGTCTAGTCAGTCCAATGTCTGGGATTCCTCAGGGACTTTTTTGATTAATTGCTCTCCCCTACCATGGTTATACTTTTTTGTTCCTTTGCATGTCTTGTAATTTTTTTGATGAAACTGGACTATTCAAATTCTGTGAGGTGATAGTTTTTTCTTTCTTTCTTTCTTTTTTTTTTAAGATTTTATTTATTTGAGAGAGAGTGAGAGGGGGAGAGAGCGAGCACCGAGGGAGAATGAGAGGGGGAAGCAGACTCTCCACTGAGCAGGGAGCCCAATGCAGGGCTTGATCCGAGGACTCTGAGATCATAACCTGAGCCAAAGGCAGACGCTTAACTGACTGAGCCACCCAGATGCCCCTGAGGTGATAGTTTTTATGTCAGATTCTCCTAGGGTTTATTGTTGTTTGTACCATTTCTAAACTAATTCTGTAAAGTCTGTATTTTTCTCATGTGTGGCCACTGAAGCCTGTGCTCATTTAGTGGTCAGTAAATGATTGGACAGAAACTTCTTAAATCCCTAGAACCAGTTAAGTCTGATCTTTGTTGAGGAGCTCTGTGTGTGTGTATGTGTGTGTGGACACTCAGCACTCTGCCAGGCAGCTTACTAGAGCCTTAGCGTTCACTTTTTGATTGCCCAGAACCTCAAGGTCAATTAGATGTGAGAACTTAGGGCCTTCCTCGATCTTTGTTGAACATGTGCACACAACCTTAATACTTACGTATGCCCTTCTAGATTCCCAGGGACATGTCTGAGCTTTTCAAAGCCCCTATAGGTATCTTATTCCTCAGCTTGTGCTTTTAAGCTTTTTGATTTGTGTATTGTTGGACCCAACTGTCATCCATCCTCTAAAGCAGCTGTGATACTAAAACATTTGACAAACAGCCCCCAGGATGAAGCTTTTAAAAGAGTTTAACTAAGGTTCAATAATTGAGCCTTTCTGGTGGACTCTCCCCTATATGGGAAGCACCAGGCAGGTCAAATAATGACTTCTCTTTTGGAATGAGGCTTTGAGAGAACTCCATCCCTGTTCTACTCACTCTGGTTACTAGTTGTTAGTGTAACCGAACCATTGTGAGTTCATTCCTTGGTGAGTCACAGATATACCAGGTGGAGTTGTCGCACAGGTAACATTATTTGCAACAAGTGAGGAGATCAAAGGGAATAACTTGCAAAGCTGTGTTTCCCTGAGCAAGTGTGGTTGGGTTCCTTTTATTTAGGGTTATGATGGATATTTTTAAAAAGGATTCTTTTCATTGGATGTAGAGGTGGGCATAAAGTTGCACACTTGTCTTAAGAAAAAGGAAACATGCCTTTTTGTTGTATGTTATGTAAATGAGGCTTGTGTTCCTCCTTGGACAGAGATTATAATATTATAATGAATAAAGGTAATTATCAGTTATTCTAGAGGTTACTCCATAGTCCATCTGTACAGGTGCAATTCAGGGGTTAGAATCGAACTGGGCTAGGTGGTCTGGACAGCTGGAGGTCTTGTCAGGGCAGTTGCTGTCACTGCCCTGAGTTTCCATATGCCTGAGTTGAGATAGCTGGAAAGAGAGCTTAAGGAAGAATGTGGGACCAGGGTCAGTGAGTTCAAGCTAGGTGGACAGTAAAGGGTCGGGTGTTAAGCTCTAGCTGATGACACTAGTACCAGGAATACATTTTTTTTCAAGGCTGCTGGGGAGCAGAAAGGCTGGTACTATGATCTGGTAAAGTACCACAAAGTTCTTTGTTCTTACTGAAATTCAGCTGTTTTTTTGACTGAATGCTCCTTGGATTGCTGGCAGCCTTTTCTTAATTCCAAAAGTTCTGAAAAAGTTGATTTTGACACTTTCTGCCAGTTTTTTCATTACTTTTGTGGAAAGACAAACTTTTGCAGGTCCTTACTTCACTGGTGGCACTCTTCCTTTCTTGAATGTTATGTATAGTCAGAAATCAGAGCACATTGTCACCTGTATTAGGAAACAGATTACACTGCATTGCATTCATCTTTCCTTTTGAGACTGCTCCTTTTGATACCTCCTTTCTCTCGTTTGTGATTAATCTTCTCACCCAAATGCATCCTTTCCATCAACAAATAGACTCCAGTATCTTTTGTCTTAAGAAAAAAATAACCACCTTTCTTTATATTTCTCATACTCTTCTATTTCTTGAAAAGTATCTATGCTGTCTGTAATTTCTACATTTAAAAACACCTTTTTAAATGAAACATTTCAATTCTACAGTAAAATATAGAGAAGAATATAACTGTCAAATTAAGCAGATGCTTCTAACATTTTGCTGTATTTGCTACAGGTTGCTCAGTGTGGTCTCTTCCTTCTCCCCAAGGAAACCTCTCTTGAAACTGCTGTGAATCATTCTCATGAACATTCCTATACATTTATTTCTACAAACATCTACAAACAAAATATGCCATTGTAATATGTGCCTAAAATTTATATAAATTCTGCTCTGCATATCAGTTTTCAGCTTTTTTTTTAAAAAAATAAAACTATATAGCTTCGTGATTTATCAGTGTTGATAAATAAGGACCTAGTTTATTGTTCACTGCTTTGTATTATTCTGTCATGCCTTATTGAGGGACACTTAAAATTGTGTCTACAGTACTTTTTCATTACAAACATTGCATCAACGAGTATCCTTTTTCCTGTTTTCCTGTGTACATAAGCAAGAGTTCTTCTAAGGTAGACAACTCAGGTGGAATTTCTGGCTTCTTCAGTATGTTCTTTCAACTTTACCAACTGTTGCCAAATTGATTTCCAAAATGGCTGTACAGGAAGTGAGATCTTCTTTGACTACTTATTGTTTAACTCCTAGTTTTGTCACACTAATAATTGTTTTCAGTTTAATGGTTGTGAAATGGTTTTCTGTTTTTATTGGCCTTTCTCTGATTACAAATGGTGTTGAATATATTTCCTATGTTTATTGGTCATTTGGGTTTCTTCCTGAAAAAACATGTCTTCTTTCCTGAAAAATAAAAAGTCTTTTTGTAATTGATTGTTAAAGTTCTTTATGTATTTTGATGGAGTCCACAAGGAAATTAATGGGATCTGTATCCCTTTAGTGTTCTCCAGAATCCTATCTTGCTGCTCTCCTAGCCCTTTCTCATCCCCACCCCCCATCATGTAGCTCACCATCTAGTACTCCTCTCCAGTGTGTCAAAACTTGTATTTCTTTTCTGCAGTAACTTGTGGAACTTTTCCTCTGGAAACCTGGACTTCTATAACGGTTCTCTCATTTTTGAGCGGTTCTCTGAGAAGTGTTGTTCTGGGTTCCCAGACCACTGTCAAGAAGAGCTGGAGTCAGTTCATGGGCCCCTGCAGGGTCCATGGCTGGGCTGAAGTTTGTATTGAAGTCTGTATGCCTGTTACCCTATAATATGGGTGGGTGAGATTTCTCAGCTCCCATAGACTGCAGTACTGGATCCCAAAACTCCCACAGAGGCTCTTTTGTCCATTACTAGATGCCAAATTACTGTTGTTAGAAGGCGGACAAAACGATGGATGTCTTATTCAACCCTGATGGCTGATGTCACTCTGGTTCATTTCTAAATGCTCTTTTTTGTCTCATCTTGTATAGTACCACATTGTTTTATTTTTATTTATTTATTTTTTGAAAGGTTTGTTTTATTTATTTGACAGAGGGAGACACAGTGACAGAGGGAACATAAACAGGAGGGAGTGGGAGAGGGAGAAGTAGGTTTCCCGCTGAGCAGGGAGCCAGATGCAGGGTTGGATCCCAGGACCCTGACAACTGAGCCACCCACGCATCCCAGGACCACATTGTTTTAATCATTTCTTAATCTTCATGGTTGTCTTAGTGATTTTTGGCCTTTTACTCTCACAAATGAATTTTAGGTTCTACTTGAGAAGTTCGTGAGATATTTATTTGTGGTTTTAATTAGAATTTCATTGAATTTGTAGATCAGTCAGGCGGAAATTGGTATATATATTTCTTGAGGTCTTTAATGTCTTTTATAAATCTTACTTATAGTGAGAGTAGTATAATTAAATATGCTTTTCATTATTATTTTAGCTGGTTTAACAAATCATAATGATATAGAAATCTGATCCTAACTTTTTTTTTTACTTGGTTACTTTATTTTAATGATTTTTTTTTTTTGGCTGGAAAAAAGATAGCCTCACAAAGATACATAATTACCTAATGGAAGAATTACAGAATATGATGCATTTACTAAATCACAGTAATTACTTTTCCAGTATTACTCACTAGACAAATATTTTACTGAACTTTACCTTGTAAATATCCATTTTTTAATGCCAATTCTTGAAAACTCTTCAGGTTTTGGCATTTTTATAATAAATGGGTTTGCAGGTGTTAACAAGATTGTTTCACAATATTTTAGTGCAGTCACGTGAGGTCTTTATAGGTGATATATTTAGAGCTTTCAGAAACTGTATTATATAATGATGCAGACATTTCTGAACATACAGCTTTAAAAAATATTTTTTTAAAAGATTTTATTTATTTATTTATTTATTGAGAGAGAGAGACAGAGAGAGCATGAGAGGGGAGAAGGTCAGGGGGAGAAGCAGAATTCTCATGGAGCTGGGAGTCTGACGTGGGACTCGATCCCAGGACTCCGGGATCATCACCTGAGCTGAAGGCAGTTGCTTAACCAACTGAGCCACCTAGGTGCCCCCAAAATATTCTCTTTATAGCAAGTCTTTTTCTGAAGTAAAAGTAGTTACTTTCTCACTGTGTTTAAAATACCGCTTTGCCTTGAAGGGGAACAGACTGTACCCATTTTATGACTATATGGTCAAGGAGCACCTGGGTGGCTCAGTCGTTAAGCGCCTGTCTTCGGCTCAGGTCATGATCCAAGGGTCCTGGGACTGAGGCCTACATCAGGCTCCCTGCTCAGCGGGAAGCCTGCTTCTCCCTCTCCCACTCCCCCTGCTTGTGATCCCTCTCTTGCTAGGTCTCTGTCAAATAATAAAATCTTAAAAAAAACAAAGACTATATGGTCGATAGTATACTGTTTCGATAATAAAGAGCTTAAAAACTTGATGTTGCCACACAGTGATCTAAAGCTGAAAGGGAAGAAGGCACTCCATAAATGCCTTTCTTCTTTATCAAATAAAACTCTCCCAGTACCCTGTCTCTTCTGCCTCATTGGCTTGAACTCACAACACTCTTTACCTACCCACCCCACTTCCCATTCCCATACATCCTTTTTCATTTGCCCTTGGAAATATAAATAGAGAATCCTGAGACTTGGGAACACCCTTTTTTCTTTTTGTTTTTAAAATCATAAGCTCTTTGTTACTGTTTTTTTTGTGATTTAATATTTTTTAACATAATAGTATTTTTTTATTTTTTATTTTTTAAGATTTTATTTATTTATTTGACAGAGAGATAGAGAGAGAGGACATATAGGCAGAGAGAGAGAGGGAGAAGCAGGCTCTCTGCTGAGCAGGGAGTCTGATGTGGGGCTGGATCCCAGGACTCTGGGATCATGACCTGAGCTGAAGGCAGCCACTTAACTGACTGAGCCACCCAGGCGCCCCAGTTGTATTTATTTTTATAGGCAGCCTTAAGAGTTTTTTGGAATAAGTGGTGATATTAGTAAAAATAAGCAATTGCTAGATATATTATTTCTGGTATTCTTTTCCCTTCCAACTGATGAGATACAGCATTCTTATATGTAAAATTTTATATGTAAAATTTTTACTAACTGGATTAGTAAAAGCTGTTGGAATTTTTTTAAAGATTTTATTTATTTACTTCAGATAGAGTAAGTAAAAGGCATGTGTGGAAAGGCAAGGGAGAGGGAGAAGCAGGCTCCCCACTGAGCAGCGAACCCGATGTGGGACTTGTTTCCAGGACCCCGGGATCATGACCTAAGCAGAAGGCAGATGCTTAACTGACTGAGCCACCCAGGTACCTTGGAATATTGATATTTTTAAAGTAATATCTTACCTTGAGAAGTCCATTCTAATATCTAGGTATCAGGACGCCTGGGTGTCTCAGTCAGTTAAGCACTGCCTTTGGCTCAGGTAATGATCCTGGAGTCCTGGGATTGAGTCCAGCTTTGGGCTCCTTGCTCAGCAGGGAGCCTGCTGCTCCCTCTGCCTGCTGCTCTGGCTGCTTGTGCTCTCTCTCTCCAACAAATAAATAAAAATCTTAAAAAAAAAAAAAAAGAAATTCCAGGTATCAAAATGGAGCATTATTTTCTTCTGGAAATGTTACTTTCAGCTTAAATTTTTTGTCAAATAGTAGTAACAGTCTCATATTTTCTTTTTTCCCCAGATATGGAATATATGAACGCTGCCGAGAGTTGGTGGAAGCAGGTTATGATGTACGGCAACCAGACAAAGAAAATGTTACCCTCCTCCATTGGGCCGCCATCAATAACAGAATAGATTTAGTCAAGTATGTGTATTCTGTATTTTAAAATATTATTTATTATAAAATTATTAGAAATAATGATAAAAATTAATAATTTCTAAAATTCATTGCTTTAAAAATAGAGATTCTGTGTACCTTTTTTCCCCTGAAGATTGTTTTTTACATTGAATGCTTATTTGTACAAGGTACTGTGCTGAGTGCTTTTTCATGTATCTTTCCTTTAATTTTAATTCTTGAGATAACCGTGTGTGAACACTAACATTAATTGTTCTCCTGATGTGGAAACTGAAGCATAAATAGATTATATAACCAATGACATGCAGCTAATAAAATTTGGAATCAGGATTTCAGCAGTGTAATTTGCAGCTCAGATTCTAAATGGGAATCTGTGGGGCACCTGGGTGGCTCAGTGGGTTGGGCCGCTGCCTTCGGCTCAGGTCATGATCCCAGGTCCTGGGTTCGAGCCCCACATCGGGCTTTCTGCTCAGCGGGAAGCCTGCTTCCTCCTCTCTCTCTGCCTGCCTCTCTGCTTACTTGTGATTTCTCTCTGTCAGATAAATAAATAAAATCTTTAAAAAAAAAAATAAAAAAATAAATGGGAATCTGTGGGGAAAAGCTACAAAAGAAAACAGGGGTTACAAAGATAATAGGTCATAATCTGTTTTAATTATTCATGCCAGCATAAGTGATGAATACATACTAAGTGTAAATGATTTTTGTTACTTACTGCTAATCTGCTTGCTTATTAATAATAATATTATTAATATTGCGTATTAATAATAAGAGGTAGTTAGAAAGCAAAAGTTAGGGTGATAGGAACTGTTAGTAAATCTAGTTAGTAGTCTCTGACAATTTGGACATAAGTTCTTCAGATGAAGATATGAATCTGAAATAAACTAGTTGCAGATGTGCACTTAGGTACAGCATGCAGGGTCTAGAGACAACTGGGATATTAAGGCCAGTGAAAAGAATTTGCCCTTTTGAATACTAAAGGAAGGTTAAGCAAGTATTGAACTCTGAATCACTTTCTTCCAGAGAGCATAGTCCATTTTATTTGTTCCTTTTTTATTCTTGTATGTGTAACCTTCCCTCTGCCTTTGATAAGGGTTTCCTGATGTCTAATTCTGTTTTTATTTTTCAGAAAATGTTTTTATTTAATCTTCACTTGTGAAAGAAATTTTCACATGGTATAGAAATCTTGGTTGGCAGTTTTTGTTTTATTTTTGTGTTTTACTAATTGAAAATAACATTCCTCTGTTTTCTGGCTTCTGTTACTATTGAGAAATTAGTCTAAATATTGTGCTTTTGAAGGCTTTTTTTTTCCCCTGTCTGCTTTTAAGATTTTTCTCTTTGTTTCTGGTTTTCTGCAGTTTCTGTTGATGTAAGTAGATGTGGATTTCTTTTTATTTATCCTGAATGAGATTGCAGGGAATTCTTGATTCTTTGGATTGATGTTTTCATCAGTTCTGGAAAAATATCAACTATTATTTCTTCAGCTATTGCTTCTACCCCATTCTTTTTTTGCTCTCCTTCTGGAACTCCAGTTAAATGTCTGTTTGACCTTTTCATTACATACTCTTGTCTCTTCTCTTCTATATATACTATCCTTCATTGTGCTTCATTCTGGAAACTTCTGACTTACCTTCTAGTTCGTTTATTCTCTATGTATTATCTGCCATTAAATCTATTGAGTGTGTTCCTAATTTTATTTTCCAGTTCTAGAATTTTTTACCATTTACCTTTTTCAAACCTGTATTACTTAAATCATCTGATCATCTGTGGCTGAAATTTTTAATCTTGTCTTATATACTTGGAATATAGTAAATATAGTTATTTTATAATTGTATCTGAGAAGATAGTCTGTATCTGTTAATGTTGTTCCTTCCTGTGCCTGATTATCTTTAAATATTTACTGGACATTGTGTTTGAAAATTAATTGTCGAATAATTTGAGACCTAAGATGAGATTTCCTTTTGTTTCTGCGAGATCCACCTTTAATTTAATTTCAAGGCTTTAGATTTTCTGGATTCTTCAGGTGGCTGAAGACCAAGCTAGAGCCACGTTTACTTCTGGTTCATAATTACTGCTACAGTGTAACCTTTTGGGGTCCCAACCTTTGTTTGTTGCTTTTGCCTGTTTAACTTGCTTCTTGGCCAACTCTTTCATATCAGCAAATTATTTCTAGGGCAGATGGTACCCAAGCAGTTTTCTGACTTCTCCACATTTTAACCCTCTCCTGAATCTTGGCCTGGTTAATGCTCTTAATCTTCTTAGGTTTTACTTTTTAGAAAGTGTTTCTTAGATTTCATTGAATGTTTTTAATTTTCTTTAATGGGATGGTTGATTCAAATGATCTAACCTTTTAAACCTCTGTTTGTTTTTCAGTTAGTATTATTTTAATAAAAAAAATAGTATATAAACATTTTGAAAACTCAAATAGTACTTAAAAGCTTACAGTGGAAAATGGCAGTCTCCCCCACGTCCTGTAGCCCAGAAATAACCTTTTTTATTTTTTATTATTTTTTTAAAGATTTTATTTATTTATTTGACAGAGAGAGATCACAAGCAGGCAGAGAGGCAGGCAGAGAGAGAGGAGGAAGCAGGCTCCCTGCCGAGCAGAGAGCTGGATGTGGGGCTCGATCCCAGGATCCTGAGATCATGACCTGAGCTGAAAGCAGCGGCCCAACCCACTGAGCCATCCAGGCGCCCCACCTTTTTTTTTTTTTTTTTTTTTTTTTAGCGCTTGAGCTGTTTCTTTCAGTATTTACTCTTTATTTTATATATTTATGTTGCTACATTACTAGAAAAAATGACAGCAAGCATTTTTTCTGCTTTTGTTATATATATATATATATATATATACACACATATACCTTCAAGATTTCTCATTATCAGTACAAATAAGTACAAATAAGAGCTGCATCATTCTTTTTAAACAGTTATATAATGTTCAATTATATGAGTTTAATTTATTTAATGGTTTTCTTGTTGATGGAATTTAGATTGATTTTGGTGTTTTTACCATTAACAAACAGTGCTGTAGTTGATATCTAGGTCACATATCATTTTGCTGTGTTCATATATATCTGTAAAATTTATAGGAATAAGAAAGTTAGAAAGATGAGTTTTGAATTTTAATAAATATTACCAACTTTTATGCTGTTATTTCTTGATTTATCACTTATTATATTTTGACTTTCTGTTTTGGGATATCTAGATGTCCAGGATCTCCTCACCAGTAATAATTCTCCTATCTGCTACTATAGTTTTAGTTAAATCACCTTGCAAAGTTTAAGTTGTTGTATGTAAATTCTCAGTGTTAAGCCTGGAAGTGTTCTTTGATTATCCGTTCTTTCCTTTTGGAATTTTGATTTCTGCCTGAAGTAACAGTTACTTCATTTTTAAAACTTTCTTTATGTTATAACTAATTCTTCCCATATTCTTAGAAGTATAAAATCCTCTGTATACAAACAGTATCAGCTAATTTATCTGTTCCATTTCTGGATGTCGGAGGTAGAGGAAATCATTCCTGGAATTCTCCACTTTTCTGCTCCAACCCAGATTATTTGCTCTTCAGAGCTACTATGCAACCATTATTGTGAGACTTTCCTTTGCCATTACTCTGGGAAATCCCTTTGCTCCATTGTTGGTCTCAGTTTTCTGGATTTGAGGTTTTTGTCTCTGTTGTGTTGCTACCTGGTTTTAGTAGAGTACAATTTCTGATAGCTTTCTGAGAGAGAGAGAGCACTTAGGAGGTAGATGTTTGGAAGTTACTCTCTTTTCTGCCCTCGCACCTTATTGGTTGTTTGGCTGAGCATGGATTTACAGATTAAAAGTAGTTTTCTCAGAAGACAACTATCATATGATCTCCCTGATATGAGGGAGAAGAGATGCAACATGGGGGGTTAAGCGGGTAGGAGAAGAGTAAATGAAACAAGATGGAATTGGGAGGGAGACAAACCATAAGTGACTCTTAATCTCACAAAACAAACTGAGGGTTGATGGGGGGAGGGGGGGTTGGGAGGGGGGTGGGATTATGGACACTGGGGAGGGTGTGTGCTATGGTGAGTGCTGTGAAGTGTGTAAACCTGGTGATTCACAGACCTGTACTCCTGGGGATAAAAATATATGTTTATAAAAAATAAAATTAATAAAAAAAGAAGTAGTTTTCTCAGAAATTTGAAGCATTACCTTATTATTTTCTTTCTTTCTTTCTTTCTTTTTTTTTTTCTTTTTTAAAGATTTTATTTATTTATTTGGCAGACAGAGATCACAGGCAGAGAGGCAGGTAGAGAGAAAGGGGGAAGCAGGCTTCCTGCGGAGCAGAGAGCCTGATGCGGGGCTCAATCCCAGGAACCTGGGATCATGACCTGAGCCAAAGGCGGAGGCTTTAACCCACTGAGCCACCCAGGTGCCCCTATTTTCTTAATTCATGTATTACTATTGAGATTCTGTTGGTTAAAAAATTGACATTTGTCTTGTGGTTAAAAATAAACAAGAAAGTCTGAAGTGAGAAATACAAAAATACTTGATGCTGCCTGCCTTAACAAATGTCCCAAGCCACTTGTGGATTAATGAGGTTATAGAATAAAGTCAGTAATTGTAGAGTGGGTTAATAATTGGTGTCTGAGCATATTATATCTTTAGGTAGGTAAACTTAATTTTTCACAATGCATGATCTAGCAAGTTACTTTCCTAAAACAAACATGGTGAGTAAAGGCAATTTTTAATAACAACTGGTATTCATAGCCTCAAGATTACTTTTTACTGCTGAGTCTGGAATTATACCCCCACCTAAAAGTTATAGCATATCCATAACACAGCAAATAGTATGAACATCATATTTGCATAGGGCCCTCATACTCCTAGGTCCTATGAGAGTGGCTTGAGGTCATCCAGATGGATACAGCACACACAGTGGGTTTGTATTGATTCTTGGGGAATTCAGTGCTTTTATAATAAGAGCAGACTTGCTCTTTGGTCCAGAAGGAGACATTGCTTCATCTCTCAAGGTTGCTTGATACAAACACAACTCAAAAGAAATGACCTGTGTAAAAAATGGTCAGGGCCTTGCATTCTACTCATACACCTAGCAAGACATGGGAACGAGAGAGATCCAATGAAAAGTGTCTCTTCTAATAGTTATGTTCCATCTCTTTGTGAGAAGGAGTTGTTATCTGTCTGCCACCTGACCTGAACAAGGAGAGGAGCTGGGGGTTGTAGATGTTTAGAGTGTGAGCTTTCAATGAATTACTGTAATTTTAGTGTAGTGTCTCATACGGTTCTCTGATTTAATTCCATGAGTTTCAGATTTCTCTGGTAAAGGTGCACTGAATACACTTTTCAGCAAATGCCAAATGGTTGAGTGTTAAAATCAGTGTGAGCCTGAGGCCAGACATCATCATATAATGAAGCTTAGGGACATAAGAATGAATCTGAACTTGAAGAGTTTGAGTTATTATTATAATAATATTAAAATTTTGAGTAGTTACATTTTAAAATTGAATATTACAATGCATAAAGAAATACTGTCAAGCACCGTCAGCTTCTTGGTTGTTACAGTGCACTAAAATGCCTATTTGTGATGCTAAATATTGACCTTTCATTGAGAATATAAGTTACAAAACAACAGGTTTTTCAGCAATTTTTATAAACTTTCAATCAGTGTTTCTGTTTATACTCTAGTTTTTTCATTGCATTCTACAGAGGTAACAATTACCTTGAATCCCTTAGTCTTTCTGGGGTTTTATAACATATATTGGTTTTCTTCTCATTGGTACCCCCCTCTGGTAACATTTGAGTTTTAACTGTTAACTTTACATCTTTCAAATACTTGTTGATAACTCTTGTTCATTGATGATCTGGTCTCAAAACCTAGGGATCGTTAGTTAGTACCTACAGCAACATTCCTTGCTAACCTTGTAGTATGCCGGGAGACTTGAGTTTAAAAATAAGAATTACATGATCATTTCAGAGTTGTGTAGTTTTGAACTAGGGTCTACAGCTATAAAGAGTAACATATTATAAAAAGTTAGTAATTCTCTTCCAGTAGTTTACAATGAAAAGGTGATAGAAGTTCTTTAGTTTGCAGGGAAAAAAAATCTCCTATCTGTGTGTTTGTGTTGGGTGGGGGTTGTATTTTAGAATCAGTCTGGAAATCATTCATTATCGTAGCCCTTGCAAAGATTTGAAATATGAGTAAAAATAACTCAGGAACAAATATATTTACTATAGTGAAGGTAATAAAATTGCCTTAAAAAATTCCCAGCTCGGGGTGCCTGGGTGGCCCAGTAGGTTAAAGCCTCTGCCTTCAGCTCAGGTCATGGTCTCAGGGTCCTGGGATCAAGCCCCGCATCAGGCTCTCTGCTCAACAGGGAGCCTGCTTCCTCCTCTCTCTCTGCCTCCCTCTCTGCCTAGTTGTGATCTCTACCTGTCAAATAAATAAATAAAAATCTTAAAAAAAAAAAAATCCCAGCTCTTATCAAAACTATTCTTTGGCTGAGCTGTACCTCTCTTTGGGCTCAAAAAACCATTTTCAACTATTATATGATGCCTACCAAGTTCCTTAAGAAAGAATTTAGGAATAGTTAAATGTTTGTGTTCAGACTAATGTCTCTGATATTTTGGGCTGGAAATATTTTAGTCTGGAAATACTTTGTTACATTACTTTAAACTATTTTACATGATAGAGTGGAGTTTGGCCCTTCATTACATAATGCTTTAAAAACGCCAATGTAATAAATACATAAAGCAATAAATCTCTGAATCAAGCATGTAAGTATGAGTATATTAAATGTTTAAAATTGTACATTAAAAGTGAATGCATTATGATCTAAAGCAGTAATCACTTAGAACAGTTTAAGAATCTCAGTAATATTCACCATCAAGCATTTGACATCAAAGTCTTGAAATCATTTATATTCAAGATTCATTCATTGATCAATCCAAAGTAAACATTGTGATAACCAGCTAGGTCCTGTTTATTTCAGAGGAAATCAATATGTTATAACATTAATATATTAAGCAATGAGGTGGTTCTTTTTAAAGCAAGACAGCTTTAAAGGTATAACAAGGCATTGTAAATAACTTCTGAGTTATACTTAAAATTTATAAAATTATTGTACATATATTGCTTGATTCAATCTATAGTAATTTTGTGAGGAAAATAAAGCTCATAAAGCTGAGCTTCTCCCTGTGGTAGACTCAACTTTCTCTCTGCTGCTGCTCTCTGATCCAAGTCTTGGTGGTTCTCTGCCTGCCTTCTTTTTTATATGATTGTTACTTGGCAATGCTATTCTTTTTTGTAACTTTAAAAAAAATTACTTTCCTTCTAGAAGAGTGATGTGTTTGATATAAAATTCTACAAAATATATTTTTTAAATGTCACAAAAGATTGTCATCAAAGACATAAACTAGCATGAGGTCTACAATGGAAAACATTTTTTTCTTTATTTTTTATTTAATTTCTTAAAATTGAAAATGAAAGTTGTCTAAATTATTTAAAATTTTGTCTTATAGATACTATATTTCGAAAGGTGCTATTGTGGATCAACTTGGAGGAGACCTAAATTCCACTCCGTTGCACTGGGCCACAAGGTTTAAATTTGCTTCTGGATTTTTTTTTCTTTGGTTCCCTTATTAGTCTATAACTAAACAACTGTTCTTTTTTTAATGATATGCTAAAATGAATGAGAGAATTAACAGTTAATATCAGCAGTGTACTAATATATTGCTGTACAGTGTTACCTGCATTGGCAGCAAAGTTTATTGTCCCGAAGTGTCTTTAGGAATTCACCATGCTCATATTAATCCTGTTAGTTTATGATTGAGTTAAACTTTAGATTTGTAAATGTAAATCTTAAGCAGCCTCTATATATTTACAGTTAAAGAAGTTCCCCAGTTCACGGGACAACTAAGATTATATTTGAATAGGATTAATAGAATATAGTAACTATTTATTACATATTTAAAGAAGTTATAAGTATCTGCATAAAATTTAAAAGACTCTTTTTTGGTTGAGACTTAAGAACTGTAAAATACTAAGCATGTCTTGACATACACATATCTTAAGAAACTTTGAAAAAATTGTGTAATCTTTTCCACCATTGCCCTATTTAAGAAAGATCTTTCCAGGAGATCCTGTTTGAAATAATCTTATATATTTAAGTGTTTATTCTTTTATGTTTTAGACAAGGCCATCTATCTATGGTTGTGCAACTAATGAAATATGGTGCAGATCCTTCATTAATTGATGGAGAAGGATGTAGCTGTATTCATCTGGCTGCTCAGTTTGGACATACCTCAATTGTTGCTTATCTCATAGCAAAAGGACAGGTAAAAAAAATCACAATGGTGTGGATTTTAATCCGATGTTCTTCATGGTTTAAACGCCTAATATCATTGGTGTTACAAGTGTAACAGTCTGGTGATATTTAAATAGTTCTTTCTGGTGGATGAAGAGAATAAGTAATGTAGTTAGTTTGATATTGAGGTAATAAATATAGTTAAGTTAAAAATAAGAAAGATAATCAAGAAGCAGATAATGATCCATTAAGATCATTTGTTTCTGAGATTGATGAGAGTTGAATCCCAGAAAGTAAGAAAATTTAGGTATCTATTTTTTCCCTTACTTACTTACATCTTTTGAATATATACTCTGGATTCATTTATACTTTTTTGAACATTTTACTGGTTATTTTCTCTGTTATGTTACTTCGAGTGGGGGATAAATTCTTTAGGATCAGTTTCTATGTTTCTGCTCATAATATAATGCTACTTCTTACATGTCAGGAAACTTCTCATGATTTAAGTGGTTCTTCCTGATTTTTTGTGAATATGTACCGACTGTAGTCACATTAAACAGGTACCAGTCTATATATACCATGTTTTTGTAATAAATGTATTTTGTCGAAATTAATGTCATTCAGTTATTCTTTCATGTGTTTTCTCTGGTTATACTTAAACATTAGCTTTGTAGCTAAGGATCTCATCGTAAGAGTAAGACAAATGATTTTAATTCGTTGCTATTAACATTTATTTTAAATTTTATGCAGATTTAGAATTTGAATAGTATTGATTTTATGAATACTTAAAGTATTTATTGTTGGCAGTCACTCACAATGATAGTTGTGTATTGTGCATTATAGTGTAAGCGGCATAGGCTGGCTAATTGCTGGAAGAGGAGGTTATTATCTAATATGGTGTTTACAGACTACCCCCAAAATCTAATGGCTTTAGAACAATACCAGCCGTTTATTACCTTGGGTTGACTGGGCTTGGCTGGGTGGTTCTTTACTTTGTGATAATGGCTGGGGGGTACGGGCATTTGGGGTCTTGACTGGAATGGAGGATGGCTCACTGACATACTTTATGCCTTAATATGAATGGCTAAGGGGCTGGGTTCAGTTGGAGTGCTGAGATAGCAAGTCCTCTCTTTTTCTCCAGGTAGTCTCAGAGTTCCTTCTCCATGGTACTCCTGGACATAGTCTTTCTAACAGGAAACTAGACTCCTTACGTGCTGGGAGCTCCCCAAAGAACGAAAGCAGAAGCTGTCTGCCTTTTTTAAGTCTTACGTCTTGAACGGGCACGGCAACATTTCTGTTCCATTCTGTCAGTTAAAGCAAGTAACAGGCCAGTCACGTTCATTGTGGGAACATACGGGTATACTAGCAAGTAAGGTTTGTTGAGGGCCATGTTTGGATACCAGCTGCCACAGGAGATTACATTTGTTCTCCCACATTTCTTCTAGACTGGGGTTTGGAACAGTAGATGGTGCTGTAATACATGATTACAGCATGTATTTTCATTAGTGGCCTTTTATTTTGCGGGTATAAATTTACAATAACACGTTCACTTTTTCTTTTGGTTTTTGTCTTTTTGTTAGCTTTTTGATTCTGAGGTTTGGATGTTTCAGTAACCTTTTTAACTCTGGTAGAGGATGTTGGCTATAAAATTCTTATGGGACAGGGATTTCTATCTGTCACAGCACCTTTTCTATAATAAATGCATGATAATAAAAGTCTGGCAGTTTGTTTTCTTTTTCATGAGTAAGTTTGTTTTTGTTTTTGTTTGCTACAGAAATAACATGCTTATTGTAAAGTACTCAAACATAAGAGAATATGACTTAGAAAATGAAACTCCACCTCTTCTCTTACTGCTCCCCCCACTGAGATCACTCTAACAGTTTAGTATATATTTTTCCAGAATTTTTTCCATGTGTACACTAATTATAAAAGCAAACTCTAGTGTTCATCACATCATACTTTGATGGGAGTCCAAAGCCCTTCCCTAGAGCAGGACTACAGAACCACTTGTGGTCTAGTCTGAGATACCGCTCAGGCCTATCTTTTGTCATCTCCCCTGTACTCTGCTTTGACACATCAGTCTTCCTGTTGTTCCTTGAACAGCTCTAATATGCTGTTGTCTTTGGGCCTTTGTGCTTGATCTTATCTTCTGCTTGGTAAATCCTTTCCTTAGAAGGTTACACAGTTCTCTTTCTGTCTTATTTCAATCAGATATTTGCTCAAATTTTATTAGTTCTGATTAGTTCCCAATTATAAGTAGTAATAAAATTAGTATATTTTTATTTTTTCTTTCTCTTCCCTTCCACTGACTTTAGTTGTATATAATACTGTTTTTTTTAGTGTTAACTTTGTTCTGATAGCTATAACCACATTTCTATTACTTGATTTTTCAGCTTTAAATAATATCCTTTGACTCATAGCTATTACAGATTAGGTACTTACACTTTCTTTTCAACCTTTTTCCATTTTCTCCATTTTTTGTTATTTGTATCAGTTTTATATTCTTAGGGCATATAACATTTCCATTTAGTTTGTCATTCTGTTCTTCACATTTGTTTCATTTTAGTTATACTGTTAAAATATATTTAGTGCTCACTACCAATTCTTTTGGATGATTTTCAGGAGAAAAGGGAAAATGCTAAGTTATGGAGCCCTGTTGATCATGGAATCCCCATAAGCTTTTGATCTGGGCTTGTTAATTCTTCCTAATAGAGAATACCCATACGTCCAGGCTGAACTTGGAAAAGAAGTACCAAGTTTTAAACCCCGACCCAAAGAAAGAAAAGGTTGAATTTCATTTTTCTTTAAGTACTCTAGAGATATGGAATTATTTTACATTTTTAATTTTACTTACTGATATTTTTTAATGCTATCACTTTTTAAGAAGGATATGAAAAGACAACTAAGAAGGAGGAAGAAACTAAAACAAGAACTTAACGTGTTTGTTTTAATTGGACATCACATTTAGTTGCACTCTCTTGAAATTAGGACCCTAAAGGAAATAAAATAAGTTACAGTACTTGACTCATATAAAAAACGAGGAAGCTTGTCATTTTTCAGAAGATTTTCTTAAAGATTTTTATTTAATGTGTATATTGGAAATAGGTTACATAAGATGCTCCCAACCACAGTTAATGTAAATCTGTAAATGTATTTATAAGGGATAAGGTGTAACTTTTGATTATAGTATTCTTGAGGGACTAAGACTAATGATATCCAAGGATGTGTGTTCTAGTTTGTCTAATGTACTGGTTCTCAGCATTTTTTCTGCTTCAGTACCCTTGGTTAATGTTCACATTTGAGACATATTCCCATCAATAATTGTGGCTCACAGACAACTGCAGTTTAGAGGTATAGAGTGTTGTGCAGCATACTCACTATAACTCTGTCCTCTCTGCACTGGCTGGTGTATTAGATAACACAATTTGGATTAGAACTGCTGCCTTTATATAATCCAGGAATGGGCAATGGGGAAGGGAAGAAGAGGAAACTTACTGTCTATTGAATGTCTCTTATGTTCTAGGCTATAGACTAGGTGCTTTACACACATTATTCCATTTAATCATCACAGGGGTCTTATGAAGCCATTATTTATATTTGCATTTTTAGATGAGGAAGCTGAAGCACAGAGAATTAATTTTGCTACTCTTATAGCAATTAAGTGGTCCACCTAAGAATTCAAAACCATGTCTGCCTTATTCTAAACCCTATGTCCTTCCCAAACAAATAGGTAGATAAACATGTCTTTTCACTTAGCAAATGGTTTTTGATCATTTACTCTGCTGGGCACTGAGAATACAAAGATGAATTTAATATAAGTTAATATAATTTTAATTGTCAGAGAACCTGTTCTAGTTAATGAGACAGATGTCTCAGGCATATAGGATAATATATAGTCCAGGTTGGAGTTAGGAGAGAGAATTTTAGGGAAGTGAAACTGATAGAATCCCTGATGCATCAGGATGTCTTGAAAGGAGACTTAGATAACTAGGGAAGAATTTTGGTTGAATAGATGGTAGTTTTAATTGTAATTTGTTAAAAAACGAAGCAAAAGTGGGGTGGGGAGGAAGTACCATATGAAAGCAAAAAGTTGGATAGGAGAAGAAAAATAATCATAGTTTACTACACGATTTTGCTGGGAATAGTATTCATATACATTTATAATAACATAAGTACCAAACATTTTTAGAACCAAAAATATAATAGATCTCTTGAAAGAATAGAGAGGTGCATATTTGTGATGGGTCAGGAAGAGTAAAGAGCGGAATTCTCATTTCGCATACTGAAGTCTCAGAAGATAATGCCTAAAACTGAAAAATCAAAAAGTAGCAATTCAAGCATCTTATTTAAGATGTGAAGGGCTAAAAGAGGTGAAAATAGTGGGGAGTAAGGCAGAGAATTGCTTTATTACCACAAATTTTTCAGAATTATTTGACTCTAAAAATGTACGTGCATAACAATAAAAGGCAAACAGAATTTGAGTTTATTGAAAAGATAAGTCTTTTTATTTTTTGTTTTGAAATGCCTAGAAATAAACAGGGTTTCATTATTCCCTCTTATCATGAATTAGACTTAAATCACTTAACTTATACTCTGTGGATGAAAGGTGAAGAGTAGGTCAAGATCTTTAAATGTAAAACATTGAAAGGGTGATTAAACCATCTGAAAAAGGAAGTCTGTAAATATATGTTAATTAAATACATATTTATAGTCAATTAAATATATGCCCATTAATTAAAATATTTAGTGACAATAGTTTTATTTGAAAAAAAGTTAAAATTTTCATTAATCAGCCTTGATTAAGGAGTGTTATTGGCTTCTCCTGTGGTATGTAAGTTAGATTTTTCTGAGTAAATTTGGTAGGAACTTAGAAATTTTTACCATCTGACTTTTTTCTTTTTATTCTATCAGGATGTAGATATGATGGATCAGAATGGAATGACACCTTTAATGTGGGCAGCTTATAGAACACATAGGTATGTAATCATTATAAAATATTTATTCGTATCATTTTCAGCATATTAAAATGTAAAATGATGAGAAAAAGTAGTTAATGTTCTATTTGTTAATATTTAAAATTCTTGCTATGAAATATAATAAATTACCTTTTTGATGTTTGAGTCTCTGTGCTTACCTTGATCTTGGTAATTGTAGTATTCTTAATTTATTCCACTTTTAGCAGTTTTTAAGAATGAAAGATGTTACCTTATCTTTAAAATTATTTTTTTCATGTTATTTGTATACTGGCAGGTTTAATATTATTAATTAGTTGAATTGCCTGAAAACATTTTTGTAGCAATCCAGATTTAAATTTAAACATTTACTTGTTTAATTATATAAATATTAATGACCTTACTCCCTAATCAAAATTAGAAAATGTCAGGACCAAGTATGCCCTCTAATGGTGTTGCACATACTTAATACTTCATATTAGAATGTTCTCTCAATACCTATTATAAGGTTGAGTATAGGTTAGATTAGAAGTGTTCCAAGATGGAATGCAAATACAACCACGATCAGTTTAGTATCTGTAATGATTTCTATAATTGAAATTAGGGTTGTTGTTGTTGTTTTTTTTTTTTTTTTCCTTTTCAGTGTGGATCCAACTAGATTGCTTTTAACATTCAATGTTTCAGTTAACCTTGGTGACAAGTATCACAAAAACACTGCTTTGCATTGGGCAGTACTAGCAGGGAATACCACAGTCATTAGTCTTCTTCTGGAAGCTGGGGCTAATGTTGATGCCCAGAACATCAAGGTAAAAATATCCTGTATTGATTATGCTATGTGAGATGTTATTAAGATCTTAATTTCTCAGTAAAAAATAGATTTTTTCACAGACTGTCAAAGATGGAAGAAACCTCTTATTTAAGGTTAACCCTATGCTTCCATGCAAGAATTTCTTTGGAAAGACTGGTTTATTTACTTTTGTTTTTAGTATTGAAGTAATTTTCAGATTTTGATGGCCTTTTTCATTAGTGAATTCTTACTGACTTCTGAAAATTTAATTTTATAATCCATATCTTCATAGCTAAAGGGAATTGTTTTCTGGTTTCTTTAAGATCAGTATGGAGAATCACAAGTTTGTAGGTAAACCACATTATGCAATTCTTTGAGTTGTTTTCATCTTATTTTAAAGGTCAAGACCTTTAAATTTGATAGACACTTTTATGATGTTTAAAGGAGAGTCCCCACATACCCCATATTTTGGACTAATCCAGGAAAAGTATACAAAATTATCTAAGAACAAAACACAATTATCATTTATACTCTGAACATTTAGAAATTTGTAGACATTTTATGAGTACTTGGAAAAAAATTCTTTTCGGTAGTTTTAAATTTTGGTTAACCATTCTCATGTTTAAAGCTTCAGGATCCACCACGTCTTTCAGCAACTCTTTCTGTGAAATGACTTTAAAATTTCAAACATCATCTTTCAGTAATGTAAATTCATAAATAACTTTGTACCCTTTGACAAATGTTCTTTAATTTTGGCTTATAAACCATAGTATTTTCTGAGTCATGTTTCTTAAATTTCTAAGGGATATGTGCTAATTAAATTTGAAAGAGATTTGAGCCACGTAATAATCTGAAATGGCAATCAAAAAGTAGGTTATCTCCTGCTGGATCAGGGCATCTACTTATGTTCCAGTGAATAATTTTTCTGTATTTGATTACTCTAGTTTGAACTACTAAAATAATACAGCTTAGACTTAGCTATATGGAATCTAATGTACTTAAAATTTTAACTAATTTTTAAAAATGAGTTTAATTGAAAATATTTAGTTAAAAGTAAATACTAAATATCTTGTTGGAAACTATAAAAAATTGAGAAAGCCATGTATTTTCTTTCTTTTTAAAATTTCGAGTCCTTTTGTTTCCACCCAAAGTGATCAGAGTGGCCTAATATCTACCAGTAAAATACGAAAAGAGGAAAGTCTATTTCCATAGTACCTGACACATGAGGGGCACTCTAAATATTTGTTGACAGATTGAATGAAGATTTTTGTAGTCATGAATTTTATCTCTAAGCTAGTATTCATAACTCTGCTAGTAAACCTTTCTGCCACTTCTGAAATTATAGAGAAAAAATTTTACTTTCCAAATGTTTTTAAGCAGGAAGCTCAAAAAAGTTCATAACATTGTGTTTAGTAAATTAGGCCAATCGCAAGGGCTGAAGGATCAGAAAAATGAGTTTGATTAAGGCTAACCAATATCCCCATAAGAAAAAATTACCTTATGTTTTATATCTGAATTGCTTTAGAGCATTATTTTCCTTCTCTTCAGTACCGGACAGCCATTCTCAAAATGATCATGCCCCAGGAATGTATTTCAAAATATTTAGTATTAATATCATTGAAAAGATAGAACTATGGCAGTTTTACTATGGCAAATGTTGAGTCTCCATAGACTCTGCCAAGAGCCACAGCAATATACTGAAATTACAAGAATACTAAAAATTGTGACAATATGACTCTACAGTTCTGAAATTTGAAGCTAGTAGTATGTATTTTTAGATCACTTAAAAATACCTTTTCTATCCGTATAGAATTTAGGTAACTTCACTTGGATCATGATCTTTAAGTATTTGAAGTGTGGTTTATAAATTTAATGTCTTTTTAAAAAAATTTTATTTATTTGGTAGATCACAAGTAGGCAAAAAGGCAGGCAGAGAGGGGTGGGGGGGAAGCAGGCTCCTTGCTGAGCAGAGAGCCTGATGTGGGGCTCAATCCCAGGTCCCTGAGATCATGACCTGAAGGCAGAGGCTTAACCCACTGAGCCACCAGGTGCCCTGTAAATTTAATGTCTTTCAAATGAATAATGAACCCTTGCACTTCACATTAACTTTTGCATAAACTTTTATTAGACTTAGCAGAAGAAATCTGGAAGAATTTCAACAGAAAGGTAATGGTAAGAGAGAGATTTGAGATGATTTATATTGTTTGAGCCTTATATTTTTAATGTTTTGCAGGTTCAGGTACATGAATTATTTGATACCAAGATAGGATAAGCTCCTATATAGCTTTCTTTTTATTTATTTATTTGAGAAAGAGGGAGAGCACTTATGAGCAGGGGGAGGGACGGGGGAGAGGGAGAAGCAGACTCCCTGCTGAGCAGGGAGCCTAATGTGGGACACAGGTTCAGGTACATAAATTATTTGATACCAAGATAGGATAAGCTCCTATATAGCTTTCTATTTATTTATTTATTTGTTTGTTTGTTTATTTAAGAAAGAAGGAGAGCACTTATGAGCGGGGGGAGGGACGGGGGAGAGGGAGAAGCAGACTCCCTGCTGAGCAGGGAGCCTAATGTGGGACTCAATCCCAGGACCCTGGGATATGACCTGAGACGAAGGCAGATGCTTAACTGACTGAGCCTCCCAGGTGCTCCTCGAATGTAACTTTCTTAGTTAGTATGGTTCACATGAATACTTCCAGAGTTACAGTGTCATATTATTAATGTGCATGTGGAACTTTTCTTTTCTGAGAGAGAGCATGAGCAAGCATGGTTGGGGGGGGAGGTGAGCAGAGGAAGGGGGAGAGAGAGAGACTCTCAAGTGGACTCCTTATTGAGCGTGGAGCTGTACTTGGGTTTCGATCCCATGAACCTGAGATCATGACCTGAACCAAAACCAAGAGGCAGACACTTAACCAACTGAGCCATCCAAGCGCCCCCCAAAAGAAGTTATTTTAAATGTGATTCCCTTATAGCTTCTGGAGTGAAATCATCATCATTGTCATCATCATTTTATTTTTTTAATTGAGGTATAGTTGGCATACAACATTATGCTAGTTTTAGGTATACAACATAATGATTTGAACATGTGGGATGACCACCACAGCAGATCCAGTCAGCATTGTTACCCTTACATAGTCACAAAATGTCCTTTTCCTAGTGATAGGAACCCTTAAGATTTACTCTCTTAGGAACTTTCCAATATATAATAGAGTAGTAACTATAGTCACTGTGCTATAAATACATTCCAGGACTTGACTTATTTTAAAACTAGAAGTTTGTGTGTTTCAATTGCCTTCGCCCACCCCTGAACCCCGCTTCTGGCAACCATGAGTCCGTTCTGTGTATTAGTGAGCTTAGTTTTGTTTTGTTTGTTTTGTTTTTTAGATTCCACATAAAAGTGAGATCATATGGTATTTATCTTCCTCTAACTTGTTTGGAATGACATTATTTTTAAAGGAAATAAAGTCTAACGAGTTGCTTCAGTTGCTCAGGGAACATTTAATACTTTCAGAGTAAAAATAATCTTTCTATCCACACTATTGGAAAAGTAGATTTTTGTTTTAAAATGTACTTTTTGTGGAAGTTAACAGATGAAATAAGTATCAGCTGTTTTTTCTGGTGGACTCTGGCATTCCTGTTATGCTGCAGTCTAGTCACCACCTTTAGTGGTGGTGAGTCAAGGTGTATAAAATAGCTGAAGTCCGTATTCTTTCAGAATTTACATCGTATTAAGGAGCAATTAATTGTAATTGTAATTGAAACACATGTGCATGCATACACGCAAATGTGCAGTGATGAGGGCTGTGAGTGACTTGTGAATACCTCTGAGGAGATGACATTTGCTTTGAGATTTGTCTGATGAAGAAGGGATCAGTTATACAAAGATAAGTGGGAAAAAAGTTTCTATGTAGAGGAGCCTATAAATGCAAGTCCCAAGGCCAAGAGTAAGCTTGCTGTTAGAGGTACAGAAAATGACAGCCTGGGCTGAGTGCAGGGAGCAGAGGAGTGAAGACATTCAGGTAGGTGCCAGATCACGCAAGGCCATGATAAGGAACTTTAATTATGTTCTCAGTCATGAAAAGGAGTTGGAAGGATTTGTGAAGGATGGCTTTATAATCTTTGTGTTTTAAGTATTTTTAAAAGACTACTTTGGTTGCTGATGGAGAATGCATTAAAGAATTAAGAAAATGGAGGGGATGACTGAAGATCAGTTCAGCCATTTTAATAAATCAGGCAGCTGATGTTAGTTTGGCCTGCAATTTTAATAGATTTGTGGATTTGGAAATGATAGTTTAGAGTAGATTAGATATGAAGACGAAAGGCAATCTTGATGACTAAATAAATGTCTTGTGATAAATATTGAGATTGTGAAGACTGAAGGAAGACTTTCTTGGGGCAAGGGTGATAGGAATTGGCTCTATTTTAGTCATATGTAATATGAAGTGCTGTGCCTTTTAGCTATGTGGAATGGCAGGCTAATTAAATAAGCAAATTGCTGTGAATTTCAAAAGGGAAAAATTCATTAATTAAAAACAACCTAGATTCTTTGTCCAGGAATTTGACAAATAAAACTGATGTATACCTGTATATTTTTCCATTTTTCATTTTAAGTGTTAAGAGAGAGAGTCTAATTGATAATCATGAATTATAACCAAAAAGCTGTAGTCTGCAAATCTGGATATGGCTGTAATAGGAATAAAAGTTGAATTCTTTAAAGAATATGAAAAATTATACTTTGTATTATAGTGATACAACTATAGTTATAATTAAACAACTATAGTTAGTTGATCCTATTTCTTCTAAAGTAGCTATTTGCTAAATAAGACTGATTTAAGTTTCTTAGAAATCTGTCTTTATATTAGATATTTACCCTTGTAAATTAGTTATTTGATTAAGGAATTCCATTCTTCTAATATTTAAATAAATGTTTTTTTTTTTTTTTTCCAAAATAAGGTTACTTTAAAATGCTACTTTGATTCTTAGAAGGCACAGGAATGACCGTATACTTTAGATTAGAAATTCTTAATTTGGGACCTACTAGAGAATTTTGGTTAGAGGGTGGGCCCATAAATTGTTACAAAAAATTACTTTTATCAGTACTTTTTGGGGAGAAGGCCAATGGCTTTCATCAACTGTGACTCAGAAGAATTTAAGAACCATGGCCCCAGATAACAGTTACGTGGAATAAATCCAAATTTTGTGAAGGGATAACAGTAAGGGAAGGAAAAGTGACTTGGGATACTAAGAATATATATATTTTTTAATGAACTATGCAGTAACTCCTCTTTATAGTAGCATCTCATTTGTTAATTTTTAAAAAATAATGTATCCCCCCTCCACAAGTTTTGGTTATATGGATGAATTTAGATGAATTTTGGGAGAACAGCTAATCTCTGGAGGCTGCCCAAGCATTTCCAGTTTTTTCTTTCTAAAAATTATCAAACAACATAATTTTTACTTTGTGCAGGCTGTAAAAGCTTTGTTAATAGATTAAAAGACTCTTATATGGTTTCTTGAAATGAGGTAAGAAACTTTTTTTCTAAAAATGGTTTTCTTTACCTCTTAAGTACCTGACCTAGATGGTCTCCAAGAAAGAATTTTCTTTAGTTTTAATAATGAAATCCACTCTCAGGGAAAAAGTTATTTTCCACCCTACACCTTCCATTATGTTTATTTCACCAAAACCTTTGAAAAATTTCTTTTATTACCAGTTATATAGTCTATAAATACTCCATGATTCTTGTTGTTATTCCTCTTGTTATTATCATTTACTATTTTGGCTGATACATGGAGTAATCAAATATAGACTTACTTCAGAACCTGAACTTTAGTATCATTCTTTACATTAATCGCTTGTTTATTTTACCAGCCGAATAAAAGAACTACACAAAAGCAGTCAGAAGACTAGAGGAGTAGTAGTTGGAAGATTTCTTAAAGCTCCCTCCATCTTTTTATCTAGGCAATCCTTAGGTGTCACATGGCCCTCTAGTGGAAGGGATGCTCAGCTGGACCGAGGCAACAGCAGGATATTCTCTGGGAATTGTTACCCAAGGGATTGCTTTTATTCAGGTAATCTTTATAGTTTGGATTAATTAGCTGGTTCTTACAACTTAGGTGATAGAAGTTTTGAGTAGGCAAGGAGATATTTTACCATAAATATCCCTATTTGTGGAAGACTCATCTAGATTAGCCCATTCCTTATTAAATACTGTTGACCTTTTACTAAAGGATTGGTTGGGCTTTTTGTCATTATTGGTGTGTTGTTATAGTTGTTGCTGTTGGTGGCCGTGCTTATTTTGTTGTTTGCTTTTTGTTTTTTAGTGTTTTTCTTTTAAATAAAGTGTACTTTATACTTGATAATCATCCCTCATAAGTAAGGCACTGCAAGGCTTATTTTTTTTTGTTTTTATCCAGTTTTTCAAAATAAAATTTCAGTATTTTCCTTTTTTATTAACTAATTTTGAATATTCATCCATACATTCTCAAAATTTTGGCACACAAAATTTTTCATTTTGCTTTTCTATTTAAAGAAGTAGATAAATAGTGAAGAATATCAAATAGAATAGAAATGTAGCTGTCTGACAATAGACAATGAGAATGACAATGAGATAAGATTTTAAATTAATAAAGTCAAAAAGAAGCATGAATCTAGAATTGGGGGTGCTTATGTCTTATTTCTATCTATAAAGCACTTAGTTCTATTCACTTATATACTCTTTGGCATTCTTCTTGAGATTAAAGGGAGCTTTAGGTCCGTAACTTGAGTTTCATTATTTTTTGTTACTGTTATTCTCTTTGGAAATTCCTGGATGGGTGAATGAATTTAAGATGATCAGAATGCCAGTACAACAGTAGTAGAAATAGAAGTTGACTTTTCTTTTTCTTCCCTGTTGTCTTCAGACCTTTGTCATTACTGAAATTAAACCGAGAGGTTTCTGGCAATTTGGTATGATAGTTGGATGTTTTGTAGTAGTAAGTGTTACTAATAAAACCCTTAAAGAATACGAAATAACTAATAAACTGAATGATAGCCTCTGATCCAGCAGGTGGTAAAATACCTACTTTTTGATTTACTTTAATATAAGTGAAAATGCAACCAAAAATAGAATCTATAGAATAAGACGAGTAAATACATTTACTGATTGTACCTTGAATGGGAAAGCATAATAATAAGTAATGATTTAAAATCTTTTAGTATTTGACTTTGCCCAATGTTAAAACAATGTTAATGAACTAATTGTTCAATTTATTTTTATGGGAGTACTTTAAAAATAACTAAAATATTTTACTTTTTACTTTTAATGTGAATTTTTTCTGCTAATCAGGGTGAATCAGCACTTGATTTGGCAAAGCAGAGAAAAAACGTGTGGATGATCAACCATTTGCAAGAGGCGAGACAAGCAAAAGGATATGACAATCCATCCTTCCTTAGAAAGCTGAAAGCTGATAAGGTAAATTCATGTTTGAAGATTTGCAGCGTATAATCTTTTTAAGTAAAATTCATAGGCATACTTTCTTAGCTGAGCAGTTTTAGCTTTTAATTTTGCCATTGGCCAGTGTAATTTTTAAAATACTAAATTACTCAGGACAAAGTCAGATAGCAAAGTTTTTCAGGGCTCTACCTACTTGGTAATTTGATAATTAAGAAGAATGGTTATATGTAAAATTGTTTAAATCTCCATAAGCTAACATAAATTTTAGTTCATTGATTCAACTGTCCTTTGTTAAGCAATGGAGAGATAGTAAGTCCTTCTTGTTTAAATGCATTTATTAATTGGTAATAAACTATGAAAAATTATAGTCCAAATACATATCTTTTTAAACTGGTCACAACTCTAATTGATTCAAGCTGCCCATTCTTTTGTGATATGTTGTAACGTTTTTAGAATGAGAGAAACTTATATTCTTCAGTTCTCTGTGGAAAGCCTCTTTTAGATCTTCCATATACCTTCAAGGTTAAACTGTATGACTGTTGGTTCAATTGGCTAATTATAATAATATAATTTCAAAAATAAGAATATTTCCCCCAAAGAGGGGCCTATATTCCTTAAAAATTTCTTTCCTTTTAAAAATGTAAAAATCAGGGGCGCCTGGGTGGCTCAGTGGGTTAAGCCGCTGCCTTCGGCTCAGGTCATGATCTCAGGGTCCTGGGATCGAGCCCCGCATCAGGCTCTCTGCTCAGCAGGGAGCCTGTTTCCCTCCCTCTCTCTCTCTCTCTGCCTGCCTCTCTGTCTACTTGTGATCTCTCTCTGTCAAATAAACAAATAAAATCTTTAAAAAAAAAAAAAAAAAAAAAAAAAAGAAAAAAAATGTAAAAATCAGCTGACAGTTTCTTTAAAATACCAAATTAATTGACAAGATATTTGGCTAATTTGTCAGTAATCACAAGTTGAAGACATTAAGGCTTCAGTACCTTTTTATTTAGTCTGTTCTAGTGGTAATACTGTTTATTTAAAGTTAATGATCTGTGTGTTATCAGGACAAAATGACAAGATTTGGACAAAGGAAAACGTGAAAACATGTCTCATTTATTTATAGTTCAGACTTCCTTAGTGCATTAAAACCATTGGTCATTACTTTAGCATGAGAAAAGTCAGATTTATAGTGTATAAACTTGCCTTTCAAGATGCCTGGGTAGCTCTGTTAGTTAAGCGTCTGCCTTTTGCTCAGGTCATGATCCCAGGGTCCTCTGCTCAGCAGGGAGACTGCTTCTTCCTCTCCCTCTCCCCATTTGTGCTCTCTCTATCCTGCTTTCTTTTTGTCAAATAAATAAAATCTAAAAAAATACTTGCCTATTTTCAAACCCATAGTTGAGAATAATGAGCAGTTTTTGCATGTCGTGTTAACTCTTTCAATTTTACTATTAGATATAACACAGAAAATGGTTTATTTTTCAATTTTCATTAATTTTGCTCTATTCTCTAGGATTTAAAGCAGTTTTTCTCAACACAGTGAATAAATCCTGATATCTCATTGTAACTAAGCTTATAACAAAAGTGTCTTGTATTGCTTTGGAAAATCCCATAATATTTATGCCTTCATTTTGTTTAGTGTAAATATTCTAAAGGATTTTTTAAAAATACATTGTCAGATAAAAATGACTTTGTAAATTCTAGATGTTTAATAATATGTGGTTACTTATTATAGCAATAAGAACTGTCATGTTTATGTGTTTGGATATGATTTCTTTTTAAAAAGAGAGCTTCAGGGATGCCTGGGTTGTACAGTCAGTTGAACATCCAACTCTTGGTTTCAGCTTGGATCATGATCACAGGCTGTGTGGGACTCTGCGCTAAGTATGGAGTCTGCTTGGGAGTCTCTTTCCCTCTGCCCCCCAACTCGTCCTTTCGCTCTCTAAAATAAATCTTTTTTTTTTTTTTTAAGATTTTATTTATTTACTTGACAGACAGAGATCACAAGTAGGCAGAGAGGCAGGCAGAGAGGGAGAGGAGGAAGCAGGCTCCCCGCGGAGCAGAGAGCCTGATGCAGGGCTTGATCCCAGGACCCTGGTATCATGACCTGAGCCGAAGGCGCCACCCAGGCGCCCCTAAAATAAATCTTTAAAAAAATAAAAAATTAAGAGAGAACTTCATTAAAGATTTTAGCACAATTTCATTAACATGTGTTTATTATTGTGATCAGTTCAGAAGCCAAGTGTTCCTATTTTTGTTTTGGTGGTGTTTTTTACATTAGTATTTTAAAATATATTACATTTTTAGAAAAGATTATTAAATAAAAACATACAGTGGTTGCATGCTTTGTGTAATTAAGTATTTGTATTTATATAGACTGTTTCCTTTTCATCTCATTAGAAATACTTAAATCATAAACATGACTTGATTTGCTAATCCGTAAAGTATGTTCTGTATTTAAAACCAAACAAGGGGCGCCTGGGTGGCTCAGTGGGTTAAAGCCTCTGCTTTCGGCTCAGGTCATGATCCCAGGGTCCTGGGATTGAGCCCCATGTCAGGCTTTCTGCTCAGCAGGGAGCCTGCTTCCCCCCCCACCCCCCGCCTCTCTCTGCCTGCCTCTCTGCCTACTTGTGATCTCTCTCTGTCAAATAAATAAATAAAATCTTTAAAAAAATAAAAAATAAAAAATAAAACCAAACAAGAAATAGTTACACCTAGGATTCAGTAGCATTTTACTAAAAATAAGTCATCCCAATGGGGGAAAAATATTTTTGGACAGTGCTAGTAGATAGATGTGGAGAGAAACTTAATTTTAGAAAACTATTTTAAAAGCTCTTGGATTTTTAAGGTTAGAAAATTTTAGACACAGGGTAGGGCCAGAGGTAGAGAGAGCGAGTGCCTCCTAAATAAATGCTTAATAATAAGTTAGAAGGAAATCTCTAAATTGTATTTTTCAACACTTAAAAACCCCCAATCCCTTTGGTTAACAGTGGAAATCTCACATATTGTCTACTTTAATATTGTTTATTGATTATATGAAAATAAGCCTGGGAAGATGGAGAAGCTGTACTTACCCTACTCTTCCATACTAAGCACAACTAAAAAACCTGGACATACATACACAAGAAATGTAGGGAAACTCTGGGAGATGAAAAGAAAAAGCCTGAATGGATAGGGAGCTCAGGACCTGAAAAATGTGTTTTCTTTTTTGCCTCATATATCCCAAATACAGAGCTGACAAAGCCAACAACCTAGAATCACAAATGGATACAGACCAAAAGGGCTCCAACAAAATCCTGCTCTCTGGCTAAAGAACCTTCACAAAGGAGTCAGCTTAGCAAGATAGAGACTTAAGAAAGTAACTTTCTACCACAGCCAAATATTGCAGAAGAAACTCTGGCCCCACAGTTTTTCATACCAGAAATCATACAGTTAATCATACCAGCAAAGGCCTAAACTTCTAACCCTTAACAGGCTGTAATGAGGTGCCCCAACTTCTTTCCTGGGGTTGTTAACAGAGCAGGTTTAAATAAGGAGTTGGAAGTTTTTAATCCCATTGGCTGTTAATGAGGTCCCATCCCCTGCTCTATCAGGAAGACCACATAGGACACAATAATGAGGCACTCCTAACCTTCCCAGGCAGGGAGGTATTAGTAGAGGTATAACGGGGAGCTGGAAGTTCCGCCCTTGCCCAGCAGTAATGAGGAATCCCGTCCTCAGGCAGTAAAGTCAGTAAAGTTGATATCTGAACTTCCACCCCACCTGGCAGTAATGAGTGGGTGCTTCACTCCCCTTATTCTGCCAAGCTACATCAGAGGAATCCATCTAAAAGAAGAGGTTTAAATAAGATCCAGTGTTTCATTATATCCCAAATGTCCAGTTATCAAATGAAGATCACTCATCATACCAGGGACCAAGAAAAAGTGAAATTGATGAAAAGAGAATTGAATAGATGCCAACAAAATGATGACAGATACTAGAATTATCTGACAAAAGATTTTAAAGAGCCATTACAAAAAGGCTTCAATGAATAATTATGAACATGCTTAAAAGAAATGAAAAGTAATCTCAGCAATGAAGTAGAAATATAGAAATAGAATATATAGAAGAACCAGATGGAAATTTTTTTTTTTTAAAGATTTTGTTTATTTTTTTTGACAGAGAGATCACAAGTAGGCAGAGAGACAAGCAGAGAGAGAGGGGGGGAGCAGGTTCCCTGCTGAGCAGAGAGCCTGACGTGGGGCTCGATCCCAGGACCCTGAGATCATGACCTGAGCCGAAGGCAGCAGCTTAACCCACTGAGCCACCCAGGCGCCCCCCCAGATGGAAATTTTAACACTGAAAATTACAGTAAACAATATTTAACAAACTGAGTTAATGGGCTCAACAGCAGAATAGAGGACACAGAGGAAAGAATCAGTCACCCTGAAGATAGAAAAATAAAAATTAGACATTCTGAAGAACAAAAGGAAATAAATTGGAAAAAAAAAATGAACAGAGCCTAAGGGACCTATGGTTATAACAGATTATCTAACATTGATATGATTAGGGTCCCAGAAAAAGAAGGAGGGTGGAACTAAGAAAGTACCCAAAAGATAGGCCCACAAAATCCCCAAGTTTGACAAAAGACCAACCTACAGATTAGGAAGTGGAATATACCCTAAACAGAATAAACTCAAAGAAATCCTGCCTCCACACATCATAGTCAAACTTCTGGAAACCAAAACCAAACAATAAAATTCTTTAAGTCTCCTTACTAATAGGAGTGAAACAGTTCAAATGACAGTGGATTTCTTACCAGAAGCCATAGAAGCCAGAAGAAACTGGCACATTTTCCAAGTGCTGAATGGAAAGAACTGTCAACCCAGTATAAAAATATTTTTCAAGAATAAAGGAGAGGGACGCTTGGGTGGCTCAGTGGGTTAAACCTCGGCCTTCCGCTCAGGTCATGATCCCAGGGTCCTGGGATAGAGCCCTGCATCAGGCTCTCTGCTCAACAGGGAGCCTGCCTCCACGTCTCCCTACCCCACCCCTCGCCCTACCCCACCTACCTCTGATCTCTGTCAAATGAAAAAAAAAGAAAAAAGGAATAAAGGAGAAATCCATATATTCTCAGATAAAGGAAAATTAAGAGAATTTGTTGCCAGCAGACCTGCCCTAAAAGAATGTTTAAGAAATGTTCTCTAAACAGAAAGGAAATGATAAAAGGAAAAATCTTGATAAGATCATAGTAAACAAAATTATGCATAAATGTGGTAGACTTCTCATCTTATTCCTTCCAAATTATGCTTGGCAGTTGGGGCAAAATTATAATATTGTTTGATGTGTTTCTAAATGTAGGTATATATGTGAGGCAATTTGTAAAATTAGCAGGGGAGGGTGGAGGGACATAAAGGCAGGTAAGATTTCCACACTTCTTTTGAACTTGTAAAATGATGACACCAGTGTGATAAGTTATGTTTATATAATAGAGTAACCACTAAAAAAAGCTATACAGAAGGATAAACTGGAAAATATTATAAATTCTGAAAAGAATTCTGAAAAGCTTTCCAGTTACCTACAAGAAGGCAGGAAAAAGAGAAACAAAAACATAAGAAAACAAAAAGTAAAATTATAGACTTAAACCCCAACATGTCAATAATCACATTAAATTAAAATATTCTCTTTTTTTAAAAGATTTTATTTATTTGACAGAGAGAGATACAGCAAGAGAGGGAACACAGGCAGGGCAAGTGGGAGAGGGAGAAGCAGGCTCCCCGCTGAGCAGGGGTTCGATCCCAGGACCCCGAGATCATGACCTGAGCCGAAGGCAGACGCTTAATCGACTGAGCCACCAGGTCCCCCTAAATTAAAATATTCTAACGTACCGAGTAAAATACAGTTATTGGCTCTGTGTATTGTAATGCATGATCCAACTATATACTGTCTATAAGAAACTCCCTTCATGTGTAAGAATATTGGCAAATTGCTTACATAGGCAAGTAACAGAATGGAAACAGTCTGTGTTACCCTGATACCAAAACCATACAAAGACAGTTCAAAACAAAGAACCATAAACAAACATCCTCATGAATATACAGCTGACCCTTGAACAACACAGGTTTCAACTGTGTGGTCCACTTATGCAGTTTTTTTTTTTTTTTTGTAAATACAATATTGTAACATATTTTCTCTTCCTCATGATTTTATTAATAACATTTCCTTTTCTCTAGTTTTGCTGTAAGACTACAGTATATAATATAAATATGTTATATATTTATATATTATAAATATATTATAATATAAAATATGTTTAGTCAACTGTTTATGTTATTGATAAGGCTTCTAGTCAAAATAGTAGGCTATAAGTAGTTAAGTTTTGGGGGAGTCAAAAGTTAAATGCAGGTTTTGGATTACATGGGGGTTGGTACTCCAACCCCTGTGTTATTCAAGGGTCAATTGTACACTTAAAAATCTTTAACAAAATGTTAACAAATAGAAATAATCATTACATAAAAGGAATTACTCACTGTGACCAAACTCGGCTTATGAGAGGAATGTAAGGCTCATTTAATATTCAGAATTATTCAGTGAAATCTACCTTATTAACAAAGAAGAAAAATATCATGATTATATCCATGCATAAAAAGCATTTGATAAAGATCAGTGTTCGTTTATGATAAAACTCTCAGAAAAATAGGAATAGAGAATTTCATGAACTTGATAAAGAGCATTTCTAAAACCTTCAACTAACAATGGTGAAAGACTGAGTGATTTCTCCTTAAGGTCAAGAATAAGGCAAAGATCTCCCTTTTACTGTTCCTGTTCAACTTAGTGGGGGAAGTTCTAGCTATTGAAATAAAGCAAGAAAAGGAAATTAAAAGGTATATAGTTCAGAAAGGAAAAAATAATAAAATTGTCCCTCTTGGTGGTAACATAATTGTCTCTATCCCAAGGAATCTGTAAAATAAACTCCTGGAACTAATAAATGAGTTTAGCAAGTCACAGGACATTTTATTTTATTTCATATACTTGCAATAAACACGTGGACTCCAAAATTACTACAATATTACTTACAGTTGCTCAAAAAAACTGGAATACTTAGGTGTAAATCTAACCAGACATGTAAAATTACTTGTATACTGAAATGTTTTTAATGTCAATGAAAGAAATAAACGATGATCTAAATAAATGGAGAGACATGCTATGTTCATGAAGTGGTAGACTCAGCACAGTAACTATGTCAGTTGTGCCCAAAATGTTACACAAACTTAATGTAATTAAATAAAAATTCCAGTAAGATTTATCTTTATAGCCAAGATTAATCTAAAATTTATATGGAAAGGCAATAGATCAAGAATAGCTAAAACAGTTTTGAAAAAAAAATTATTATGTGGAATTTTAAGATACGCCCTGTAGCTACAGTAATCAAGACTGTGTGGTATTGTTGGAGGAGCAAATTCCTAGATCACTGCAACAGAATAGAGAGCCCAGCAACAGAACCACAGAGATAAATGCCTACTGACTTACAGAAGTGCAAAAGTAATTCAGTGGAGGAGAAACAGCCTTTTCAACAAATGGTGTTGGAACATTTGGACATGCATAAGCAAAATAATAATAAATAAACCTTTACTCAAACCTCACACTGTATAAAAAAGTTAAATGTAAAACTGTAAAACTTTTAGGAAAAAAACAAAATCATCAGAATCTAGGACTATACCAAGAGACTTGACATGAAAAGTATCATCCATGAAGGTAAAAACTGATCAATTAGACTTCATCAGAATGAAAAACTTTTGTCCAGTGAAAGACTGTTAATTAGGATGAAAAGATAAACTACAGACTGGAAGAAAATATTCGCTAGCCATATATCCCAATAAAAGACTAGTTTCCAGAATGTATAAAGAATTTTTTGCAACTTAACAGTGAAGAAATCAAACAACCCAGTTAGAAAAATGAGTTAAAGACAAGACATATTTCACCAAAAAAGATATAAAAATGGCACATAAGCACATGAAAAGCTGTTCAATATCATTAGTCATTAAGGAAATGAAAATTACTATACAATTCTTTCAAACTTACTATATATTTAAAATTTCCCATAATAAAATTCAAGAAAAAATAGATTTATCATATCTGTAATATGATACCTTTTTTTTTTTAAACGTGTTTATGGTATCAGAAATACAAATGTTAAATAACATTTTAAAGAAAAAAACCAAAACTCCAGAAGCCCACACATAGATATTTATCCAAGTGAAATGAGTTTATGTTCACACAAAAACATATATGCAAATGTTTATAATGGCTGTATTCACAGTCTTCAAATTTGTAAACAACCCTAGTCCTTTAGCTGGAGATGAGTAAACTGTGATACGTCCCATGATAGAATAGTAGGCAGCATTAAAAAGGAACAAACTGGGGCACCTGGGTGGCTCAGTGGGTTAAAGCCTCTGCCTTCGGCTCAGGTCATGATCCCAGGGTCCTGGGATCGAGCCCCGCATCGGGCTCTCTGCTCAGCAGGGAGCCCGCTTCCTCCTCTCTCTCTCTCTGCCTGCCTCTCTGCCTACTTGTGATCTGTCGAATAAATAAATAAAATCTTTAAAAAAAAAAAAAAAGGAACAAACTGCTGATACATACATGAGTGAATGTCAGATGCATTGTCTAAGTGAAAGAAGCTAGACTTCAAAGACTGCATCAGTATGATTCCATTTGTAAGACATTGCTGCAAAGCAAAAAATAAAGGGGTGGAGATTAGTGTCTGTTAGAGGCTGGGACTGGGAGCAACAGGATATTTCAGGGCTTGTTAGAACTGTTCTGTGTCTTGATTTTCATGCTGACATACAGTGTATGTTAATCAAAAGTCGGAGAACTATGCCCAAAAGATGGTGACTTTTACTATATGTAAATTGTATCCTTATTTTTAATAATGAAAAAAAATGTGGCTATTGCTGAGGGAGAGCAAGCATCTTAACTAAAAACAAGGCAAATTACAGATAATTTTAGAAAATACTTCTCCAGTGACGTATCTTCCTTTTCTCCCACCAGTACCCACCCTTTACCATAATTCTGTCCTCCAAGTTATAAATCTTCTCTAATGTCTTGATATAAAATCCATGCATACTAGAGTTGAAAAAAAAAGATTGGAAGGGGGGCGCCTGGGTGTCTCAGTGGGTTAAAGCCTCTGCCTTCGGCTCAGGTCATGATCCCAGGGTCCTGGGATCGAGCCCCACATAGGGCTCTCTGCTCAGCAGGGAGCCTGCTTCTCACCCCCCATCTCACCGCCCTCCCCGCCTCTGCCTGCCTCTCTGCCTAACTGTGATCTCTCTCTGTCAAGTAAATAAATAAAATCTTTAAAAAAAAATGATCGGAAGGGTTAATTATTTTACTACAGCATAAATTAAACTCAAGTTATGTTTAATTATTTTTCAAGCTAAAATTAAGCACCATTCAGAAAATTATTTACAGTAGCTAAGTTGGGGGAAAGACATTACCATTTGTCTGAAAAGTATTTATTTCACTGAAAGCCAGCAGTATAAATGGGGCACTAAAGAAGTATAATATTTTAGCCTTCAGAAAGGTAAATAGAGAGGATAGTAATGTTTATACTCTGAGCTTTGTTAGATCATAGCTGGGAGATCTTACATTGTTCTGTCACTTAAGGTACCTCCAGAGACTTGGTAGCTGCCTGTGAGGGGCTGCAGTGTGGAGGAGGCAATACACTTGACTTTGTGTTGCTCTGAAGATATAACTTTGATGGATGTTATAAGGAAGTAGATATAGATAGGTCTTGTACTTAGAAATATACTTAGTAACAACTAGTCAGTACAAAAATGCAGTGGAAGTACCTCCAGAGTATTAAGCACTATGCTTTAATATGTGTTTACAAGCACATAATCTTCATTCTCTGAACTCTGGAACCCTGTGTATTATTTGATTTTATTTTCTATCTCATTTTAATGTTTTAGCGTACTGTTTGTATGTATCATTCAAAGTATCTTCTTCAGGTGAGGATTCTTAGGTTTCTTAACCTGAGAATGTAGCTCTTAAAAGGTCAAGTCATTCTGGTTCTCTCTCTAGTGATCAATGGCCGTGTTAGTGGGGTATCATCATCATGAACTATTTTCTAGTTTATTCACGTGTTGACAGGTGGTACTGCTGTCTTCTGTATCTTAATATCTACACCCACTCCTATAACTAAAATTCTCATTTTCCACAATTTTACTTAAGTACTTTTAAATTGTCTGTTTAATGCCTGTCTATAGAAGACTGAGGCTAGCACCTTGAATAGTAGCTGTGCGTAGGAGGTATATTTGAATTAATAAATTGCACTTTTGGCATGTTTACACAAAGATAACAATGGTTCACATTCAGATTACTTGAAACATGCAAACTTTCTAGTTTTTGTTTTTTGTTTTTCGTTTTTTTGTACAGGAATTTCGGCAGAAAGTAATGCTAGGAACTCCATTCCTAGTTATTTGGCTGGTTGGGTTTATAGCAGACCTAAATATTGATTCTTGGCTCATTAAAGGGCTAATGTATGGTGGCGTTTGGGCTACAGTACAATTTCTTTCAAAGTAAGTATGTTGTTTTTAACTATATTTTTAACTCTGCATGAGAGGATATAATTTGGACCCTGCTATGTAAAATTAACATTTTGTATATTTAGAACACTGCCTTTATGTAACATGTTTCATTTTAATTTAATGTTAAAGAATTTTGGCAGACATACCTGAAATTTCCTCAGGTTTTTTAATGTTGAAATTATTTTTTTTCTTTTATCTTTTTAAATTTAAATTCATTTCACCAACATATAGTACATCATTATTTTCAGATGTAGAGTTCAGTAATTCATCAGTTCCATGTAACACCCAGTGCTCATCACATCACATGCCCTCCTTAATGCCCATCACCCAGTTACCTCACCACCCCCCCAACTCCCCTCCTGCAACCCCAGGTCAATCAGAGAAAGACTGTATCATATGGTTTCACTTATATGTGGAATGTAAGAAACAGCATAGAGGATTATAGGGGAAGGGAGGGAAAACTGAATAGGCAGAAATCAAGAGAGGGAGATAAACCATGAGAGACCCTTAACTATAGAAAACAAATGGAAATGTTGAAATTCTATAAGTACTTTCATTGATCAAAGTTTAACATAGAATTTTTAAGGCTAAAATACAATTTTAAAACATTTCAGTAGAAGTAGACTTAAGCTCGTTCAACTTTACCTGTAATGTACATATTGTATATTTCTAGGTAATTATAAATTCTTGAGCTTACCTTTCCATAGGAATTATATTTTCTTTGGTCTTAAGCAATATGCAAGAAGGAGGTTTGATTTTTAGTACTAAGGTAGAGAGAATCTAAGCATATGCAGTAAGACTCAGCCTTTGTGTCTTTTCCTCCTTCATTTTTCTTTAGAACATTGTGATCTTTTCCTTTCTTCTGTCCTTAGATCTCATTCCTTTAAGTTGCCCATTCAGCAAACCTAGGCAGTTGTCTATGATCTAGAACTTTCTGTGTACCTCTGTTTCTTGAGTACTTTGTTTTCACCTGAATTTCAAAAAAAAGGAGTTCTGAAAATATACACAGAGATGAGAATGGCTGGTAATATACTAACGTGTTAACTGTCAGCAAGAGGCTTAATTCTAGTTTAGTGTTTCTAGGAGCTCCAAGGGATCCCATAAGTAGGAAGACTTCCTACTTAGCTTACATGGATAGTTGATCCTGCTTATGTTTAATATAATTCATTAATACACATTCCCCCCCCAGTCTAAATTCTGTACATAATGACCTTCAATTCCATTACATTGACCAGTTCATTCTATTTGAAAAGCTGTACTAAAAGCTTAACCAAGAGTGTATAGGTAAGGAAAAATAATGAAACATAAAAACTGGAGGACTACTTTGTACTCGTTGGTCAAAATTATTTGTCTTTGGTGAAGAATATGCCAAATGATAGTTACTAAATATTACTAAAGTGAATTATTAATTTAAGAGAATAAGAATAGACTGAAATTCTGAGGTTGAAAAGTACACAGAATTATAATTCTATTTCTTGGCAAATTAGGAGCTTCAGAATCTTGCTGACTGATTCAGCTGTGTACTTATTATTGATTACCATGAAAAATGCTCTTGGTATTTAAGCATCCTGGATTTCTGGGTTTTAATTAAACCAGAGGAAACCATTAAACTATGTGGAATGTGTATAATTTTCATTTAAATTATTACTCATTTTTACAAGAAAATAGCTCAAATTTTTTAAAAACTTGTATTTTGCAGATCCTTTTTTGATCATTCAATGCATAGTGCATTGCCCCTTGGAATATATTTGGCAACCAAATTCTGGATGTATGTAACATGGTTCTTCTGGTTTTGGAATGATATCCTTTGGTTATAAAGGTCGTATCTAAAGCAATTTTTGTTATTTAAATGAATGTGTTATAACAATTTAACATTAGGACTAAGCAACTAATGATTTGCTGCAGTAAAACAGTATTTCTAGGAAAATAATAAGTGTGAACCAAAGTAAATATTGTTTTCAAATGTTTCATATTTTAGAGATCACTTTTGAAAGCTGCTTTCAATGACTACATCAGTAATAATAGTAGCTATTATTTATTGAGTGTTTAAAGGGCATAAATACTTTGTATTTAATACACATTCTATATGTTAATTTTTTTTAAAGATTTTATTTGTTTATTTGACAGACAGAGATCACAAGTAGGCAGAGAGGCAGGCAGAGAGAGAGGGGGAAGCAGGCTCCCTACCGAGCAGAGAGCCGGATGTGGGGCTCCATCCCAGAACCCTGGGATCATGACCTGAGCCAAAGGCAAAGTCTTTAACTCACTGAGCCACTCAGGTGCCCCTATATGTTAATATTTTTATCTTCATATTTTATAGATGAGAAAATTTGGGCTTAAATAGGTTAAGCTGTTATCCTTGCCCAGATCTATAGCTAGACTCTGATAAGGCTGGGATAGAAACACACACTTTAAAAAAAAAAAAAAAAAAAAAAGGAAGGCAAAAAGGAAACACAGGCTAGTCTGTTTCAATCTTATTCAACAACACCTTTTGAAACCTTTTTTTTTTTACTAAACTGTGATTTTCATGTTTCAGTATCAAACTGTTTTCTCTAAATATTAAACTTTTTAAATTTTGTGGTTGGTAGCAGTAAATTTTCTCTTTTGCATCATGAAAGGCACGCAGTACTGTATCTTCAAATGTTTGCTGATTATTTCAATGTAGTATGCTTTAAAAAAGTAATAAGTTGAAATTGTAATCATGTGATGTGCATGTGTGTATATCGAAGAAATAAGACCAAGGTCAACTTTTGACATTTTTATGTAGAAAAAGCTCAATCGGTAAGACAGTCTGTTTTATTAAAATAAAGGCACATGTTTCACAAATGTCTGTTAATAAATCACTTTTCAAAACATTACCATAAAAAACATAAAATAGGTTTTTAAATGGAATGCCTTTTTTGTTGGCTTATGACTGTTCTGAATAACTTTAATTAATACCTAGTTTTACTTCACAGTCTTGCATTTTAGACCATTGTGTTCTTTTTATTGTCTTGTTTTGTTTTAAGTGAAAACAAAGTATTGAAAAATAAAAATGCTTATTTTGAGACTGAGGCATAGAATTTTGCCTGTCATTCTTACATTTTTATAGTGTTAAATGATTAGTTTCAGAAAGTATAGTGCTTAAAAAATATTTCCTTAGCATAAGTATCTTTTGAAATATTTCCATGTGGCAGTTTTCACAAGCTAATTCTGCCTTGTAGTAAGCTTTGACATAAAAATTGTTCTTCAAGGATTTATTAAACATTAGAATTGTCTCATTGGAACATTTAGGTAAAACGGGTGTGCTTACTTTTGTTACCTCGTCTATTTTAAATTTACAAAAAGCACTGACCTCTGAAATGACATTAGTATTCCAGACATATTTTCTCATTTTGTTTCCTAAATTGGACAGTAAATTTTATATCATGAGAAAAGTCAGATTCACATCTCAAAATAATTTTAGACTGTTGCTCTTCTCTTAATCTGTTGTGCATATAAGTAGAGAGAAAAGCAGAAAAATTAGTAAATTACAAATAATGAAAACTTTATGCCAGAGCATTTTATGTAGTCTGACTTTTTTCCTTTTTTTCTTCCTTATTTGGAGATAGAATAAAATAGCTATGCAAGTTTCTAGGGAGTTGAGAATGTAACAGGTAGATTTTGAAAGGAAGGTCAGCCCAATCAAGTCAATTTAACTTGCCTTATTTGAATAATTCTACCTTTAGAATAGATTGTCATAAAGTTCATTTTTTAGATGCACTAAACAAATTGCATGTATTTAATTTTTCAAATAAAAATTATAGTATGAGAATATCAGGTTTTTATACTTGTCTGTAAAGGAGGGATTATCATAGTACGGTCTCATAGACTTCTTGAGTTGAATGTAATAAAACTTAGGACATACCTGACATGTAAAAAATGTTAAGTAAGTGTGACTGGATCATTGTGTCCATAAGTTTTAAGTGACATTTATGATTTCTCTTATTTGAATGTTTGTATATGTGTGTGTTGCTCATGGAATGTGGAATGAAATCACAAATAACTTTAAATTCTGATTATTAAAAAAAAAAAGTTCATGCTTCTCTATGTTATAAAAGAACCAGATCTCCATGCCCTATGTGATTTTAGAGCTGTATTTTTTTTTTTTTTTCCTGTTTTTCAGTATTAAACTTTGAGGGCAGAGATAAGTGCTCAGGAAACCTATATAAGAAGGGAACAGAAAGAGCCCAGAATAATTTATAATGGAAGCACAAAGGATGTTAGGAAAGAGTCATAAGGTTCATGATACAAGATAATGATTAAGATAATGGAGTTAAAAATGGCAGCTTTTGTCAGCGAGTATCTATTTTGTTGACCTTCAGCCTCTTTGCTGTTGATTCTGCCACTTTCCTCATATGTAATTTAAACTGATTAGACCAGTTGTGAAAAATAGAGTTACAGTCAATTTTCATTATATGCACTAATTATGTTCTCTGAAGTTGCTGCAAACACTGAATCAGCAAATACTAAACCTGTTGCTCCTAGGGTAAAAATAAATGGCAAATCTCTGGTCACACATTTTTGTCAGCCATCAGTACATAACCTTCGTTTTATATGTGTTTCTGTATAAATATCAAGTTTAATATTTATCACTAATTGATTAACACTGAACTTTACAGCCAGCTGCATTATAATCCATGCCTGAACAAAGCGTATCTAACACACCTGTTATCTCTGTAAGGCACATCACAGCCCTCTTGTGTTTAGGAAAACATTAGATAACACGTCAGCACTAGAGTAGGAGGCCATTTTAAATAGCAAAATAGCCAACAAAAAGCGCTAATAGGGAAAAAGTGTGGCACAAAATCGACCGTGAAAAGATAACTTGTTTACAGTATGAGAGCTGGAACAAGTAGGCGGACTACTGCCTCGTTCAGCTCAACCGGCATTGTGTACATAGGGTGACTCGTATTTTTTGCCACTTTGCATATAACTGTGTATGACTGTAAAAGCACCATGAGTACTGATTTTGGAGTTACAAATAAATTTTAGCAAGTAGGCACGAGGATCAACTGTATAAATTTTATTTTAGTTTCCCATAATAGGATACCCAGCTTAAGTGTTTTGTAGTGTAATGAATTTTTTATTGATCTAAATTATTTGTCCTAACAAGTTCTTAGTCTTTTCTACTGTTCATTAAATTATTGTCATCTCCTATATACCTTACATTTATTCAGTGTTTTTTGGTTTTATAGTTGTTTCAGATCTATTGATTGACTTAGTTCCCAGAGCAATTTTGCCATTAGGAAAACAAACCACATTAATCCTAATCCTGTTTTCTAACTGATGGAAACATTGAGGTTCAGAGAAGTTGTTAGGTCTTGCCCAAATTCACATAGATAGGTAATTATCAAGATTCTTGCCCAGCTTTTTGACCTGATAACAGTGTATCTTCAGTTGTCTTATTTTATACTCTGAACATAATTTTAAGTTTTTAAACCTTCCTGAAAAGCAACATGTAGAAAGAGCTTTAAAAAGACAATCAGATTTATAAAGGAAAACTAATTGGGGCATATTTATAATAGATGATATTTAAAAGTAAATTTGAAGGTTAAAGTGATTTAGAATACTTGCCAGTAATTTAAATAAAAACTGAGAATATCATTATGCTAACGCTGGGTTGCTACTTCCTATGTCAGTTCTTAGATATTTTTAAAATTGAGAGATTTGGAAAAAATGAAAAAAATATATCATAGGCATTGAGTAAAATAGGCTTTATCAGAAATGCTAAATTTAATAAAATGTGATGGATGCAATTTATTTGGACTTAAGTTTAATCACTGAAAGGCTAACCTTACACAAAAGACTAAAAATGGCAGTGATCCGAAATCTAAGGTTGCAGTGGCAAATCAAGACTGCAAATATGAATCAGATCAATGTTATGCAAAGCAGAATTGTGCAGCTTTGTACTAAGAAATACTGCAAAGTAGCCCAGGCCTGTGTATCTCAAAAATTTAAAGGAATAGGTTGTCAAAGAGTATGTACATATGATATCATTAAAATTAAGATTTGATGGATGTAGAAGTGTAAGTTGTGTTGGGCAACTCTTCTTATAGTTTTAAGGATTTTTGCTAAGTTTCTTTAGGGGAAAAAAATCTTTAGGAGATTATCTTTAGGAGAAAGAATAATATACAAATATAAAAAGATTATTACTTAAAATGCCCCAGATTTATCAAACTAGCAGATTTAAGATTTTTATTTTTTTTTTTTATTTTTTAAAGATTTTATTTATTTATTTGACAGAGATCACAAAGTAGGCAGAGAGGCAGACAGAGAGAGAGGAGGAAGCAGGCTCCCCGCTGGGCAGAGAGCCCGATGCGGGGCTCAATCCCAGGATCCCAGGATCATGACCCGAGCTGAAGGCAGAGGCTTTAACCCACTGAGCCACCCAGGTGCCCCAGATTTAAGATTTTAAAGGATTGAACTTTTCAATTAATGTAAAATAAGGTAAAATTAGAAAGTTTAAAAAAACACACTTATTCATAAGTAAATCATCAGAGATAAGATCTAAAATTTATTTACAAGGCTGTTTGCTGTAGTACTGTTTATAATAGGGGGAAAAATGGAAACAACGTAAGTATCCATTCTGAATGGGGAATAGTTATCAATTAGCTTTGTGTAGTATGGGATAAAATAGCCTTTAAAATGCTTATCTAAGACTCGATGTGGGCTTATACTTAGGATGTAGTAAGTGAAAAAATATTGATGATAGGATATTAGAAATTTTATGTCTAAAAACAAATTAGTTTTCAGTCAGGTTTTAAGTTAAATTAAGCTTAAACTGAAGATGGAAGCTGGGATGATTACATATAAAAATGAACACATTGCTAAATTAACATTTTCACCATCTTCTCTTAGACATTTTCCTCTTAAGTGTTTTTTTCCTGCAGTTTACTGTTAGGACTTCTTCAGTTTTTTGTGTTTATCTTCTCTAGTTTTCTTGTAATATTCTCTAAGCTTCTTAGTATCTATCTTCAGGTATCCAGTCACTACTTTCTGTGAATTCTGGCAGTTATTGCTGTAAATATTCTGTATATCATTTGTGTGAGTGTGTGTGCATCCGCAGGTGTTTCTGAAGTCATTAAAGATATCCAATTTATTTTTTAATTCATGTGTATTTGACTACTGTGTATACTGAATGATGTGAGGGTGTGTGTGTGTCTGTCTTTTTGCATATTAGGGAACTCATTGCTCCAATATACCCTTTCCTCACTCAGTTGTAATATCAACCTTGATATTTTATCAGTTTTACTGTACTCTATTCAGTATATTGATCTCTTTGCTTGTGTCAGTACTGTTCTTACTATAGCTTTCTCCTTCTTTCCTTCCTTCCTAACTTCTTAATTTCCTAACTTCCTTCCTCACAGTATAGATAACATACAATGTTATGTCAGTTGGAGGCGTACAATATGATTCAATAATTCTATATATTACACTGTGCTCATCATGATAAGTGTACTCTTGATCCCCTTCTATTTATTCCATCCTCCCCCTACCCCACCTTTCCACTAAAGCTTTAGTCTTAAATTATGATATCTGGTAGGCCAAGTTTTCCAGCTTTTTTGTTTCTCAGGAATATTTTAGCTTTTTTGCACTTTGTTTAGAGTTTTTTAGAATCAGTTTTTTTAAGTTCTGTGGAAAGCCTAATGCAATTTTGATAAAAATTCTATTTAAGTTGCAGAATAATTTGATGTTTAGATCTTTGCTGTTACAAAGTAACATAGACTGGTTAGCGCAAACAAAGAAATTGATTTTCTCACAGTTCTCGATAAGGATGCCAGCATGATTATGTTAGGTCAGGATTCTTTTTCTGGCCTACAAACAGCTACCTCCTCCCTGTGTCTCACACAGCCTGAAGAGAGAGTGAGATTTCTTTCTTCCTCTTAAATCTTATATAGCCACAGTCCTGTTGGATTAGGGTCCTACCCTTATGACCTCATTTAACCTTAATTACCTCCTAGAGACCCTATTTCCAGAAATAGTCACATTGGAGGTTAAAGCTTCATATTAATTTGGGTGGGGGGGTTTTGGGGGTGGGACAAGATTCAATCCACAGCAGAGGGCCAGGTGGGACTGATGAGAATTCTGACTTTATCTTCTCATCTGCATTTTTTATGCTGCTTATACAAGTGGAGGTGGGATTAAGAGCTACCCCAGGCAGCTTGCATTACCAGAGCTGTCTTTTGTTGATCTCCAGTTGAACTTTATAGTGTAGTGTGGCTAGTCCCCTTTCTGAAGTTGTTGCTGGTATTTTGCAGTTGATTCATTTGGTTTACTGTTTTTGTTTTATTTTGTTGGCTATTACAGTAAGTTAGAGCTGCAGTTCACAGCAGGCATCAAAATAACATCCAAGTAGATGAAAGAGTTAAGTGTGAAAAAAGATTCCATAAACATTTAAATGAAAACATTGATGACACATAACTTCTTTATTTAATCTGAGGACTGTTGAAACGTAAAACAAATACAAATTAAGACAATAAAATAAGGTTTATTTTGCTTCTAAAATTGACAGCTCTTTTCTTTGCTTGAAGCTGGTGGAAATGTAGTAATCAAGCAATATGTGATGTTAGTGGGATTTTAAATTGGTATATCTTTCTGGAAATCATCTGACCTTATAAAAATATACATCGACCCTTAAGTATGTTCATATCCAAAGATATTGTTCTGATATCTAAGGACCGAGTATCTTCTGCTGAGTGCATTTGGAGAGGCCAAATAGCACAGGTAAAAAAGAGCCTGGATTTTAATACCAGCTCCACCTTTAATTTATTCTGCAACTTTGGACTATTTAGTTAACCTCTGTCTCAGGTTTGTCATCTGTAACATGGGAAAAGAGTTTTTGCGCAGATTAAAAACCATTTAGTTGATTAATAGGTGTTACTTGCTTTACTAATGTTCATAAAAACACTATAATCTCAATTATTAAAAATGCAGACTACCAAGTATAAAAGGAATTGTCCCTGGGTTGTGGAGGTATTGATTTTGCCTTTGTACTTTTTAGTGTTTTCTGATTTTATAGGGGAAAAAGGGTTGTTTTAAACCTTTATAAAAACAACCATGCCATTTCTGGAGAGTTTGTAAATTTTTGTATGTAAATTTAAAAAACTAAATGGTGTGACTTATTACTAAAGCTAAGTTCAAACTATCATTTAAAGATCTAATCTCTTTACTTTTAAAGATCATGCAAAGAAATTCCGTAAGTTCATCTGATATTTAATTCTTGAATATCCTATCTCTTTTAAATCTGTAGTCCTCTCTTGAGCTGCTGTTTAGCCCCCTTGCAAATTTAATCCAGGCTTTAAGAACCTGAGCTATTTTCATGTTAGCACCTTTTAAAACTTACAGTGTATAAAGGTCCTGCTCCTGAAAAATTCCAGGGTTCCGTATTCTTTGCATGTACATTTACCCAGCTTTATTCTCAAGAGACTTTTAGCTGTTGATACTTGTACCTGCATAAAATCTTGAAAATAGTATTTGAGTATTTCAGATATTTTGTGCCTCAGAAGTGTGTTGCTCTAGCAACATTATTTTTCTTAGTGTTAAGTAATTTTTGATTCCTCATTTATATTTATAAAGCCTAGTACCTTTCTTATATTTTCATTAGGTGAAATTAGGAAAAATGTAAACATAGAAATCTTCCGTTTAAAGCAAGTTTATGAATACTTTTTTAAAATTAGGGTCAGTTTGGATGTGTTCAAAAAAGGCAATAAAGAGAATTTAAAAGCAATCTTTTAAATAACTGGGTTGATATCTTAAGTGGTAGATATATAAAGACTTTAATGCATATAAAGTAATATGTTAGAACTTTGAACATGAGAAATCCTTTCATTTTTGATCAGAAGAAATAATGATCATTTAAAAATAATGTATTTACTGGGACGCCTGGGTGGCTCAGTTGGTTAAGCTGCTGCCTTCGGCTCAGGTCATGATCCCAGAGTCCTGGGATCGAGTCCCACATCGGGCTCCTTGTTCTGTGGGGAGCCTGCTTCTCCCTCTGCCTCTGCCTGCCGCTCTGTCTGCCTGTGCTCGCTCTCTCTCTCTCTCTAACAAATAAATAAATAAAATCTTTAAAAAAAAAATAATGTATTTACTGAATTTTTAATGTGTTACTGACTTTTTATGTTTCAGAAAGCTTATCCTACATGGTTTAAAGTTTATAAAGAAATCACATTTTTATTTTTTATATTCAGTTATGAATATAAGTTAGAAATATATTTTGATATAATAGATAAATCAGCTTGTATTTTTTTCTTGGTAGGTGTTCTCTGTGTGTGTGTGTGTGTGTGTGTGTGTGTGTATGTGGTAAAATCTTACAGATTATAAGTTTACCTATGATAGTAACTCATTTATCATTGCTTCTTTAGATTCCTTAACTTCAGGCACATCTCAACTTTTTATTTATCCATCTTCCATTCCTTGCCAATAGTGTTGCACTTTTCTACAATTTTGGAAAATCTTGGAAATCAGACCCAGGGATTATTAAAGCTACAGAAGAACAAAAGAAAAAGGTAGCAAGATAGAATCTAACTAGTTACATGTATTTAATTGCCAAATTATCAGTATTTATACCAGATATTAGCATACAAAGAAAGAAACTATCTTTTAGAACATAAAGAAGTTTCAAACCAAATTGAGATTATGCGTGGTTGTTGCTCACCCTTGGTACTCCTGAATGTCTGTCCTTACACTTTCATGACATTTTTAAATTCCATGTTTCTCTCCTTTATAAGAGTTGTGATTGCTTTGAGGGATGACTACAGCATTTTAAACATCTCTGAAAACCCTCAGCAAATAATAAGAATTCAGGAAATGTTTATTAAATGACTGTGTAACTGGAGGATCAGTAAACTGGTGATATTTCAGATACTGTGTTTCAATAATATATATATTTATGTGTGTGTTCAACAACAAATATATGTGTGTGTGTATGTATATATATAAAATTCAAGGCACCCCCTCATCTAAAGCCCAGGTACTTTAGAAAACCAAATTTACAATCCAAAGATGTTGTGTAAGTAGAGAATTAAATTAGATTGGAGGCAGTTAAACTATGTTAAGAGCTATTTTATCCAGTCGCCAAAAACAAAACAAATACTGATGAATTATTACTGTCCACAGTAGACTAAAACAGTAACAGGTTCTTAGGGTCTAATCCCCCCTTTTCTAGCCTACATAGAGATTGCTACCCTTATATTTTACAGTATTCTTTAGACATTACTGCTGATGGGTTCGGTAAGGTTTTCTTAGTCATACATAATCCAGTTCTGAAGATTCAGTTCTTTACTGAATTTAAGTTTATTTTCATGTCTGTCTTCAAAATCTAAACAGAACATTTCTTAGGGTAGGTGACTTAGTTTTATTCTCAGAGGAGTATTCCCCTGAGTTCAGAGTTGCATTTTCATAGACCCAAGAAAGAAAATTTCTTTATTCATATCATAATGAAATAGCAGAAGTAAATTAATAAAAGATTTATTTTGAGCAGAAAACATTGGTTAAATAAAAATGAGGATATCATGTTTATTGATTCATATTGATGGCACTGTAGTTGGTGAACATTGTTCAGTTTTGAATAAAATATATATATTTTTAATTCACAGACAATAGTTGAACTTGCAGAGACAGGAAGTCTGGACCTCAGTATATTCTGCAGTACCTGTTTGGTAGTATTTTTTTCTTTACTCTTTCTCTCTTCTTCCCATAGCAGCAGCATAGCATAGAAGGGGTGGGGAACAAGGAGAATAGTTTGTTCTGTGGAGCACATTTCATGTCCCCTCTGCCCCCGCTGTGACATTCCTTTTAGACCATAGTGTAAGGAGAAAGATGGTAAAAAGATGTCTCCTCCCAATGTGCTTGTTCCCCCTGATGGTAAACCTTGACTATACTTCTGATTTGAGGTACCATTCATTTGTATTCCTCCTTAATTTCTTTTTCTTTCTTAACGTAACTCAGCAAAGAAAAAATTAATAAAATATTTTAAAAATCAGAGGTTTATTATGCTTCCCTAATACTGTTTTCCTAGATATTTTAAGAAAACATTTATTCTTATATTTAGAAGTCACAGTGGGAAAATCTGTTAGATAAGACAGTGTGGCTTCTAAAATGGTTCAGTTTGAGTAGTTATCTCTTTGTCTTGGGGGATTTATGGAACTTTGAGCACTATTTTGTCATTGATATTAAAAGTTGTCATCTTCAACCAGGTCATAAAGAAAGATATAAATGAAATTAAATAGCATTTACTTATGGAATCAGGTATAGTAATACATTGTTTGTATTATTATAGATCTCAAATTTCTAAAGAATAATAGTTTTGTGTCTTAATTATTTTGTTAATTTATATAATTAGTTCTTGAGAAAAATATCAATTTTGCCACAGCAGTTAAATCATGTTTTCCTAATCCCTAAATCATACCTGAAACTCAATCCTTTTATACCTTTAAGTTATATACTATCACTGAACTAACGTCTTGACATGTAAATAACAAGAGAATTGACTTAGTTTGGGATTATGGAATGAGCCTTTGAAATGGAGCTCTGACTCTACAGATTGTTTAAATTGTTCCACCTAACATTCCTTGACCAAACAGTTAGAATTTTGAACATTCAAAATATATACTGCTTTACTTTTGGAAGCAACTTTAAGGTGTTGACTGGATTCTTTTGTATTTTCAAGCATTCTTTAAAAAGGGTTTTGTTTCTGTGCTTTACAGTGGCTAGTTTACAGGATTAGCACCTTAATGTTCAGAACATTTTTTATTCTGGTGATCTTGGGACATACTATTCCATTCCACAAAGCCAAGTGTGCATTGCTGATGTTTGCCATGTGGCAAACTCTTTATAGAGTCACTCAGTATAGTTTCATTGTTAAATAAGTATCCGAGGGCATGAACAAGGTTATTTTTATCATTCTAGCATGAATGTTTTATTATATTATTATAAGCCAGGTACTTCTGGATAGGTGATTTGGTGTTGTAAAGAAAAGAACATGTCCTATTATAAAATAATTCAGATTGGCAGAGGTATTTGTCATTATATGGGTATCCTTCCTTTGATAAGTAGACAAGTCCCTAAGAAGCCACATGTAAATCAGAATTTCCTAAAAATGAATTACTCTGTAAGTGAACGAGGAGCCTGTCATGTTCAGGAGCCTCGTGTCCGTCTTTGTTTAGAATTCATTGACAAGTATTGCCCAAAGGGGAAATGTAGCTGAGAGTTGAAAACGGAGATAAAATTTGCTTAATACATCCTTCTTCTTTCTCCTAAATAGATGTAGTTTCATATCTATGGTGAAGAACAAGTGAATCTTTTCTTTAAGAGTCCACAGATCATTTTAGTACATGTAAGGACTGCATAGTCAACCGATGCTTTTTCTTAGTGCCTCAGAATGACAGATAATCTCATACAAACTGGTGGAGAAATGGCAGTGCTTTTATTGAAAGACCAGTGAAGGATATTATAAATTTTGTTTCTGGCGTGGTTTAATAACTAGCTCTTGTCATGTACTCAGCTTTAGGACTAGCAGCCCTTCAAAGATCACTAATGAGTTCTAATGAGCTCTTTATTCATTTGGCTGATTCCGAGTAATACAGAGTGAGACATTTCACCTAAAACAATAAGGCATCATAAGTATGAATTCTTTATTGCCTGTCAGGAGCTGAATAATGAATGTATTTTATGTTTTTGAAGTAATAGGGACTACCTAAGCTTGGTAAGCATGGTGTACTTTCTTAGATGAGTCATGGAGTTCAGCAGAGGAGATGTTGTACCTTTATCTGAGATCTCAGGAGCCACTGAAAGAGAAAGATGTGTGTATACTTACTGGTTTTAATTAGATTTGTTAACTTTGGGAAGACATGTTATTAATGATTTTGCATTTTAAAAGCTGCTTTTATTCGTTTCTAATTTGGCCTTCCTTTTACTAAGGAACAGTTTAATTTTGTTAAATAAGAACCAGTGTCATGACCATTAACACAATAGCTTTTATTTAGAAGCCTGGAGAGTGATGTTTTTATTATTCAGAAACTTGAGGGATGTGAATTAAATATAGTATCATTCATCGCAACAGCAAATTGGTCTTAGATCCTTAATTATTTTTATAAAGTGATGGTTCTACCCCATTCTTACATTCCATAGTGGCCTTATCCTTTTTACCTTTGTTGTTGCACTTGACATCTCGTTAAACAATACGGTAGTGGTTTTTGTTTTTTGCCTTTGGAAATACAGTTTTGTTTTCTTCATAATTGCATTTTGAGAAAATAAATGCTCAGCTTTCCTTTCTTCAGTGTAATGCCTTTCGTAATCTTTTAAAATGCTTATTAACAGATACGGAAACCAGTGAGGTCCAAGCATTGTGGTGTGTGCAACCGCTGCATAGCAAAATTTGATCATCATTGCCCATGGGTGGGTAACTGTGTAGGTAAGTTTTATTAATAATTCCTGAGTGCATTGTTCATTTAAGTTATTGTAGGTAACTTATGAAATACAGCATTAAAGTAGATGGTAGAAACTTCACTCCTACTCTTTTATTATAGCCCTGCTCCCCTGTGCCCCCCAGTTAATCTTCTGATTGACAAACAGCAACTCAGTTGTGAGAAAGAGGGGGGCAAAAGTTATAAAATCAGTCTCTGGAAAAGATTGATATTTATCAATTCTTTCTGGTGCCTATTCTTATTTTCTGTATTGGATAATAGTGAAATAGATAAGGATGCAGATAGTATTGCTTTTTAGTTAAACTGGAGAAAGTTACAGCAGTAAAAATATTTGGAAGGCTCTTGTGTACAGAAGCAGAGAGGAATGACAGATAAAAACTCTATATACCTTAGTGTTCAAGAATGGTGTGTGAGGAAGTGTGAACTAAGTGGTCTAAGAGATGGCCCTGGATTTGTATGAGGTGACAACAGGGAAACATTGCAAAGGTTGTGTGATTGTTGAGAAGAAGTCTTTTAAAAATTGGATTATAAAGTTTATAAAAATAAGATAAAATTGGTTATTTTAAACCTTACAAAGCAAACAGTAGGGTAAAACTCAAAATTGTAGTTCATTTGGTTCATTGGGACTCTTGACTTCAGAATCAACGTCATTATAGTCATCACATCTTTGTAGTTATGAACATTCTTATTTTAAGCTTTATTTTTAAAAATATTTTTAGATTTGAGAGAGAGCAAGAGTGAGAGAGTATACAAGTGGGGGGGAATAGGGAGAGGTAGCCCCCCCCCCACCCCCGCTGAGCAGGGAGGGAGCCTGATTGAGACTGGATTTCAGACTGGGTCATGACCTGAACCGAAGCCAGACGCTTAACCAACTGAGCCATCCGGGCACCTTTATTTTCCTGAAGAACATTTTGTAAGATAAATAATGTATGTAGTTATTGTCCAGATCCTATCATTCATGGCATTCCTTTACCCCCATCCCCAAAAGGTACATTTCTAGTTGTTTTCTTCTTAGCTGAAAAAATTGCTTCTCTGTTCTTTAGGTGCAGGCAACCATAGATACTTTATGGGCTACCTATTCTTCTTGCTTTTTATGATCTGCTGGATGATTTATGGTTGTATTTCTTGTGAGTACAGTTAGCTTTTTACTTTCTGAAAACAAATGTTTGTATACTTTTGCTTACCATATTAACAATATATAATAATGACAAGTCTTTTAACTAAAAATTATGGGGCACCTTACTACAATGAACCATAAAGAGAAGAACAGATGCGGAACTATAAATGTATTCAACATACAGTATAAGCAACAGAATAATCGGCTGTTTTAATATATGTGTCCTTTGAAAAACATGTTGGTTTGATAGTCTTTGAAATGCTTCTGGGTGAAAGACGCCAACATATTTTACATCACATGCTTGCTTTACTCTAGTAACTTAAAGATTTTGTGACTTTGCTAGGTGCTCTTTAGTACCAAACCACTGGGAAAATGCAGTTAACTTCATGCAGAACTAGAAATATTTCAAAAAGTAAGGTGTAACTGTTGCCTATTAGAGAATATTAAAAGGGGTTAGAAGATACTTTTTTTTTAAAGATTTTATTTATTTGACAGAGAGACAGGGAGAGAGGTAGCACAAGCAGGGGGAGCAGCAGGCAGAGGGAGAAGCAGGCTTCCCAATGAGCAGGGAGTCCGATGCAGGGCTTGATATCAGGACCCTGGGCTCGTGACCTGAGCTGAAGGCAGATACTTAACGACTAAGCCACCCAGGCACCCCTAGAAGATATTTTTTTTAGGAATAAGTTGTCATTCTCTTGATCATATGGGTGTAGGGGTAATGATGGGTTTTTATTGCATTGAGAATGTGATTTGAGAAGAGTTTAAACGAAGGTATTAGTTACTATGCTTCAGGACTTGGTGTACTTAGCATATAAATATGTATTAGATCCTGGCTTAAAAATAAGTTGTAGAAGGATGATTTCCTAGTCCTTCGATTTTCAGACATATTAAGAATAGTGTCTGTTATTCCCCTAATAACAGTCTACTTCCTCACATACACATTAATAGAGAGAAAGATTTGGTCAAAGGTCTTGACTTATAGTTTCTGGCCCAATAGACCTGAGGAGAACATGGTCCTGCTAACAACAGTAGTTTTTTTAATGGCAGCAGCTCTAAAAGAAGAGATTTCTGTTTTGGAAAAAGTCCTCCCTCATCAAGTTGGTCTTCTAGTGCTATATGTCCTGCCCCTCCCCGCCCCATTTCACTTATATACATATCATCTCTGAATAAAGGTAATGTTAACTACTGTATGTGTGTGCAGTACCAAACAACTAAAAACTGTGTATTGTTCAAGTACAGTAGTGTTTTTTTTTTAGATTGGATGGTGCTTTTTCCATTTCTCTCTTTGCTGTGTTTTTTTTTTTTTTACTAATTATATACTAATTTTTTTTACTAATTATTGGGTATTTAGGAGTATAAAAATTTGCATTCAAAGTCATCTGCTAAATGACTTTGGATTTGGATCATGGTTTCTAAGTGGTGCCAACTGCAGATGCCTTTGTGAAGTGGTTGGATGATTACTAAGTAAACGTGAAACTTCTGTTCTCATTTTAGACTGGGGACTCCACTGTGAGACCAGTTACACCAAGGATGGATTTTGGACATATATTACTCAAATTGCTACATGTTCACCTTGGATGTTTTGGATGTTTCTGAACAGTGTTTTTCATTTCATGTGGGTGGCTGTGTTACTCATGTGTCAGATGTACCAGGTATGTGCGTGTACATGGTTGGTTCTTCATTAACAATTAACACTTCATTCCCTGTTAAAAGAGATAATAATGCATTCTCTTTTTAACCACTTCTACTTTTCAAGGTTTAAAATTTTCAATTTACTTTCCTTACTCTTCCTTTATTCTTTCTTTACTTTTCCTTTTTTTTCCCCTTTCTACTGCCCTCTTTCCTTCCTTCTCTCCTTCTTCTTCTATTATGAACTTTGTTCTTACATTATGAATTTTCTTTTTTATTTTAAGGATTTTATTTATTTGACAGAGAGTACAAGCAGTAGGGAGCTGCAGAGGGAGAGGGATTAGCAAAGAAGCAGGCTTCCTGCTGAGCAGGAAGCCCGAAGCAGGGCTCCATCCCAGGATCCTGAGATCATGACCTGAGCTGAAGGCAGATGGTTAACAGATTGAGCCACCTGGGCGCCCCTGACTTTTCAGTGCTACTTTTTTTTTTTTAAGATAAGATTTTATTTATTTATTTGACAGACAGAGATCACAAGTAGGCAGAGAGGCAGGCAGAGAGAGGAAGGGAAGCAGGCTCCCTGCTGAGCAGAGAGCCCGATGCGGGGCTCGATCCCAGGACTCTGGGATCATGACCTGAGGCGAAGGCAGAGGCCCCAACCCTCTGAGCCACCCAGGCGCCCCTCAGTGCTACTTTTAACAGAACTTATTTCTATTGTTCTTGATTCAGATATATTCAGTTGAATATAGGTGTGAGATTAGATCGATGATGCCATTAGTTTTGTGTTTATTAAGGAACGTTTTATTACCTATAAATACCAGTATTTATTCAAGAACCTTTTCTTAATTAAGGATTTTTCTAAAAGCTCAATTTTTAAGGGGCTGATGGAGAGGTGATCTGTGTACATAGTGTCCATCTCTCCCCACACACAATACCAGATAACCTGTTTTTTAATATTTTTCTTGTTTAACTGGCTACTTCTCACAAGAGTCAAAGTGATATGTAAACTAGCTTGATGATCTCCCATTGGAAAACCAGAAACAAACTTCATTTTTCTCTCTATCCTAGTCTTCTTGAGAATTAACTTATTTTACATTAATACTTCATTTATATCAGAGAGAGTTAATAGTTTGCTTTCTCTTACCTCTTAGATATCATGTTTAGGTATTACTACAAATGAAAGGATGAATGCCAGAAGATACAAGCACTTTAAAGTCACAACAACATCTATTGAAAGCCCATTCAAGTACGTACATGTTTATAAATTTAATATTTTCTTTTGGCATATAACTTAGCAAATATCTAGTGAATACATCAAAGAGAAATACATCTTTAAGTCAATAGGATATGAAATGAAATATTTCTTGTGCTTAGCAGTGTGTAAAATAGCTTATAAATCCTACTGAATTCTAAGATTCCTGCCAGATATAGCATTGGTTAGTTTACTATTACTTTAAAATTCATGACATTAACTGTATATAGATTTGTGTCATTCTTTTTCTTAGTTGCACAATCCAAAACCTATTGAACTACTAACATTTAGTATAAACATACTATTATACATTAACATACAGCTTTAATATTGCTGTAAGTTTCTATAAATTTTCATTGATAAATGTATACACAGAATTGAAATATGATTTTAAAAATACAGTCAACTGAAATTCATGTTTAGGGGAATTTTCTAGACTCTGGGGCAGCAGCTTTTCAGTTTGAATTGTTTTATTTGCCCTCTTCATGACACAAAAATTTCTATACACCCAGTTTTATTTATTTTTCCTTTTTAAATTCAGGTATAATCAACATATGACATTATATTAATTTTAGATGTACAACATAGTGATTTGATGTGTGTGTATTGCAGAATGACCCGCACAATAAGTCTGATTAACATTTGTCACCAAACATAGTCACAGAATTTTTTTCGTTATGATGAGAACTTTTTAGATGTGTCTTGGCAACTTTCAAGTATGCAACAGAGTAGTATTAATAATAGTCAAGATGCACACTGAAAAAATAGAATTAAAAAAAATAGTCACAGTACTGTTCATTGTATCCCCAGGACTTATTAATTTTATGTTTGTACTTTTTGACTCCCTTCACCCATTTCGCCCACACCCCACCCTCAGCTTCTGGCAACCACCAATCTATTCTCTGTATCAATGAGTTTGGTTGTGTTTGTTTGTTTAGATTCCATATATAAATGAGATTACATGGTTTTTGTCTTTAGGTCATTTCCATGTCCTAGTTGTTGTAAATGGTGCTGCAGTGAACATGGCAGTGCATGTGTCTTTTCGAGTTAGAGTGGATTTTTCTGTTTGTTCCATTTTTTGTTTCTTGAGGGGTTTTTTTGTTGTTTTGTTTTTTTGATAAATATTCAGAATTGGAATTGCTGGATAATATGGTAGTACCATCTTTTTTTTTTTTTTTTTTTTTGAGTACTTCATAATGTTTTCCTAGTGGCTGCACCAATTTACCCTCCTACCAGTAGTGCACAAGGGTTCCCTTTTCTCCACATCCTCACCAACACCTGTTATTTTTTGTCTTCTTAGTAATAGTCATTCTAAGAGGTATGAGGTACTATCTCATTGTGAGTTTGATTTGCATTTCCTTGAAGATTAGTGATGTTGAGCATCTTTTCATGTATCCTTTGGCCATCTGTTTATCTTTGAAAAAATGTCTGTTCAGATCTTCTGCCCATTTTCTAATTGAATTTTTTTGAGTTGTATGAGTTCTTTATATATTTTGGATATTGATCCCCTTATTGGATATATGATCTGCACAAATTTTTTACCATTCAGTAGGTTGCCTTTTCATTTTGTTGATGGTTTCTTTTGCTGTACAGAGGCTATTTTAATACAGTCTCACTTGTTGTTTCTTTTGCATTTGTTGCCTTTGCTTTTGGTGACTTATTGAAAATTTCACTGCCAGCACCCATGTCAGGAAGCCTACGACATGTTTTCTTCTAGCAGCTTGGTTTCGAATGTTGCATCCAGGCCTTGAAACCAATTTCAATTTTTGTGTGTGGTGTAGAATAGTGGTTCAGTTTCATTTTTTTGCACTTGGCTGTCCAGTTTTCCCAAAACCATTTATCCAAGAGATTCATATATATTCATTCATATATATATATATGTATTTCTAAATATATATATATATATATATTTAATCTTACATTCAGTTTGATGCCGAGAAGTAGTAGTTTCCTAATTATATGAAATATTTAAAACTTGAGTTTTACTCAAGCTGCTACGTGCCTACTACCTTCAAGCTTTTGTAATGCTATTAATTATTGCATGCTTCTGGAAAGCATACAGACTTTTAAATAAAAGCAAAAATAAAGGAGTCAGTTGGGTAATTTTGAGAATTCTCCCATAGGCACAATTATTGTATAAAATGTAAAACAGTGACAGCTTTTCCAGAAGTGTTCTTGAAGTCCTAAAATTCCTTGAATTTATTCTTGACATATTTTTTCTTAAATTGTTACTTTTAGATACATTGCCAGCTACGTGCTATTTATAATTATTTTGTGTTTTACTTTTTCAATTTTGGATATAGTTTGTCTCCTTGCCAAAGAGCCACCCATCAAGGAAAGGTTTTATCAAAAATTACATATGACACAGTAATGAAAGAAATGCAGATTTGAATAACTTTAAAATATCATTGTGTCACCCAATTAAATTACCAAAAGAGAGAAGAAAAATTATTGTTGGCAGAGCTGTGAAGAAACATGAATGCATGTATATTTTATAGAGTTATAAACAGGTTCTTTCTGGCAAGTAACCTAAGTTTTTAAGTTCAGAAAAAAATACCTTAAAGACCAAAATTATATTAAACTCATATATTAAATTATTGTACTAATAGACTTTTCCTTTTTCCTTTTTTTGGGGGGTGTTTTAGCCATGGATGTGTAAGGAATATTATAGACTTCTTTGAATTTCGATGCTGTGGCCTCTTTCGTCCTGTTATCGTGGACTGGACCAGGCAGTATACAATAGAATATGACCAAATATCAGGATCTGGGTACCAGCTCGTGTAGCAACATCTTTATCCTATGAAGCATATTGCTGAGTGGTGCCTGAAAATTGTGTCTGTCCGTGTCTCTCTCACACTCGAATCCACATTTTTTGAACAATAGCATGCTATATGTAGGGCTAACGGTGAATTTTAGTCTTTTTCTCAACACTTTTATTAACAAAAGTAAACATGGACAGAGCACACTGCCACTTCTGGGAAGAATAAAGATCGTAAAAGGAATTTTAATGGTTCTTAATGTGGGAATTCACAACATACTCAACTTTTTGGTTTTGTTCTCATAACATTTTTCATGAATAAAGAATGAACTTATTCTGTTGACAGACATGGTATACTGATCAGAAATGTTTGATTCTAGCTAAAACTAAATTTATGGTATACAGCTAAATTTTATGATGCAATCTACTATGACTGTTGCATTTAATTCCAGGAGAGTTGTCTTAAATTGATTCAGGCTAGTATTATGTACATTTTAGAATGTACATGTAAATACTGTGATAAAAATCATGTGGTTTTATTAGGGATCTGCTGTAATATGTCTTCAAGGGCACAAGAAAATAATGTTCACAAAAATATGTGCTAATAATATTTTATTGCCATCAGCTGTTGCAATGCTGATATATTTCTAGTTCAGTGAAATAATTTGTAGTAACCTTGCTCTGAGGTTTTATGGTCTGATAATAAAGCACTTGCATGAGTATAGTAAGTCATGTTATTTTGTTCAAACTTAAAAGCCCTACTAAGTGCATGATACACCTCATAGAATGTATACTAGCACATACTATCCAGTAAAGCATAAATTAGAATTTAATTTACTGTGCAAACAGTCCCAATTTTTAAGAGTTGAGGTAATTTCAAGACAGAACAAAAAAGTTAATGCAAAATTCTCAGTAATAGAGATAAATGGGTATACTTCTAGAATTCTGAGCTGCAAAATAAATTGTAGACAAAATAATGGAGTTTAGCTAAAGATGGAGCATGATCTCTGTACATACAGCACATGTGAATAAAAGAAAAGCTAATGGTATATTATGGTTTTTAAAAAGTGACCTATCAGAAAGAATTTAATCCTCAAGATTATTTCAATTTTCCCAATACCGAATGTTTTAAAATTTGTTAAGCTGTCTGAAACAATTTCAGAAAGGTTTTCTTATTGTTAAATGTGATGCACTGATCAATTTTTGTTGCAGCATTTCCATACTCTCACGGTGAACTACTAGTCACTGCTTCCATAAATATTGTTTACAGAGTGAGACTTGGTTTAGTCCTCTTAAGTGTTGTAGCAAACTGTGGTTCGAGCAACCTGTGGCAAACCTGTGAGAGGGAATGGGCTTGGGGGAGGGTGGGAAAAGGGTGGTCAGACTGACAGATCCTAGACCAGTGTAAAGATTGTGTATCTGTATATAAATAATTTATCAAATAGTTTTCTCTTTGTGTCTCTATGTGTTAGTGTATTTAAAGCTGCTCATTTCATTTTATCCAACCAAAAAGAAAGGGGAGATAACTAATGAGCTTCTAGTGATGTTCAATATTGCTGTTAATAGGCATTATACCCTGCAAGTTCACTGCATGTCTGATGCTTGGTAAAATTAGTATTCTCTGTAAAATGCAGATTACAGGTATTTCAGCAATCTAGTGGTATACCCGCCCCTTGCCTTAGTAAGAGGAGCAGTGAAAATTGTATATAGTTGATGTTCAGTATTTCCAAGTACCATTTTTATATAGTAGTTTCTTTGACCATAAGTCACACATCAGAAAGATTACCTTTAGTGTATTTGAGTGTTTTAATATTAGAAAATTGGCATATGTACTTTATTTTTGAAAAGGGAAAAGATGGGTGTGGGGTGGCAATAGCATTGTGCCATTTTGTCATAGAATGTAAAAAATTGGTTAACTTTACAAATGTCTCCGCTAGTTTTGACTACTAATTGGGGGAAATTTTAGATAATTTTTAAATTTGAAGTTATTTATAAAAGGCTAGAATTTGTTTTAATTTTTTGTATTTTGAGCCACTTCACATAAAGACTCAGTTGTAATTTTTATTGAATACATTTTTATTAACAGTTGAATACAATGGTGGTATTCTCAGAGTTTGGATAAGAGTGTTGTTACCATGTTCTTTCTTTGTGGTACAATATTCTTTTCGGTGCAAAAGAGATGTCTTTCAGTTAAACAGAAAAAATACTATAGATCTGTAAGTACATGGAACATACTAGCAATGTTAATGCTTTAGTACTAACCATCTCACAGTACCGGTGAAATCTAAAACTTAGAGATGGTCAGATGGTGGAGAGCCAACTATGCAGCAGTGTACTGTACCGTCTGTTTACTTATTTTGTAAGTCTTATGTGTGGAACCAGCTTAACCCAGTTCTAAAGTTGTGTATGAAGGTGACCCTTTGGGGGATAGTTCGTATCAGCTTAATGGGATACTATTAGCAAATAAGAACTTATTTCTCAGCCCTGAACATAAATTACTTTTTTTTTCTTTGTTTTTTATTGTTCCCAGGGGTTTATTTGAAATATTAATAGGCATAAAACAGCATCATTATACTTAAGCTATGGGTATTTTTATTTCGTATTTTATTTATAACTGTGCCAAGTATTATTTTGCTACTTACCGTGTTACTCTGTGGAAAGAAAAACCTGTAAAGTGTTTAATAAATTAGCTCTCCTTACATAAATTAAATCTGTCAAAATTTTGTAAAATATTAATCAGAATAAATATTGACTCTTAAGTGTGTGCTTGTTATTTTGCTCAGTTCACTTCAAGAAATTGATGAAACACTGGTAGTAGTACCTGTGATATAAAAAGATTATTCTGTGTATTTATATTTGGGTCAACTAGGATGCAAGCGGCAGGACTAGAAATTAGCAAAAGTAAAATGTGGTGGTAGCATTCTTTCAAAATGTCCAATTCCGTGTGTATGTACATGTATGTGATGAATACTTTTTAAATAAAAGGAATAAATTTTTCTTTAAGAATTTTGCATTCCATAGAATGCATAGAATTGCCCAGGGGTTGTATGAATCTCCACGTTTTAAATGTAAGTATTGTCTAAAGACACCAGTAAAATTTTAGAAAAGGAAACCTGTCGAACATTGATCTCAGTTGCTTAAGCTGTGCATGACAGCTTCATTGGGGAATTTAAAAAGCAGAATTTTTGAAGGACCTCTTTCCTGCCTGTTCACAGGATTGTTTATGGTTTGAGAACCCAGTGATATTAAATATTTTCAGATTGGACTGATACTCATTTCATAATTATTTTATGATATTTAAAGTGAAGCATCCAGAGCTGTATAGAACTCAAGTAACAATATTTTGAACTAGTGTAAAAATGAAACAAATTCTACAGCAAGTCATCAGTTTTCATGGCAGGTGCTTTCCTCCTCCTCCTCATCATTTACTTGTCTGGTTCCCCCAGCCCTTTCCAGTTTGGTAGATTGTACCTATGATAAGGATATCTGGTTCTAAGAGTTTATAGAAATAACTGGAAACAAATGATACATATCAGGACAGTCAGTCTTAGCTTCTTGTCAAAAAGTAAATCTTCGGTTCCATAAAGTTGTTGGTTTAAGAGTTATTTATTAAATATCTTTATGTGGGTATAAAATAGAAAAGTCTGTAACTGCAAGTGGAATATTCAAAATGTTCCTTGATCTAGGTCAGCTAGGTCACAAACTCCAGGAACCAGATGTGCCTTTTAGAAAACTTTTTGTCTTTGAGTATGAATTTTTTGCTCAGAGAAATTTTACAAGAATATCATTTATTTGGATAAAAAATGACTGTTTCCTTACAAAGCGTCAGAAAGCCTCATTGCTGCTGGTGCTGCTTGGATCTGTAGGTTTATAGTTTTTCATCAAATTTGGAAATTTATCAGTCATTGTCTTCAAATATTTTTTCTCCGCCCCGCCCGCCCTTCAGGAAACTACAGTTACGCATATGTTAGGCCACTTGGGATTGCCCTACAGCCCACTGATGAGTTCATCTTTTAAATTCTTTTCCCCTGTGTTTACTTGGATCATTTTTATGTCTTGAAGTTCACTTAAATTTTTTCACGTATACAGTTTAGTCTGTTGTCAATACCATTCGGTGTATTTTTCATCTTGGACATAGTTTTCAACTACAGTGTTTGATTTAGACCATTTTTTATATCTTCTGTATCTCTACTTTTTTGAAGATACGGAGTATACTTACAGTGAACTTTTAACATCCTTACCTGCCAGTCTTCATGTCTAGGTCAGCTTGGTTTGCTTTTGATCTTTCATTACTATGGATTGTATTTTCCTGCTTCTCAGCATGACTAGTAATTTTTGATTGGCTGCCAGATACTGTGAAGTGGGTGTGGATTCTTTTGTATTCCTACAAAAAGTGCAGAACTTTTTCTGGGATGGAGTTCTTTAGAAGCTTCCATCCTTTCAGGTTTTATTGCTAAGCAAGATTTGTTAGGCAGGACCAGAGCAGTGTTCAGTTTGGGTTAATAATTCCCCATTGTTGGGGCAAGCAAGACCTGTGTGCTTCATCTAAAGCCCCATGAGTCGCGTTTCCCAGTCTCACCAGTGGGAGTAAACAGGCACTGTTCCCAGCTCCATTTGAGCACCAGACTTTGTTCTAAGTCTTTGTGTTGGTTTTTTGTCTGGTCTTGGATAGTTATATGCACGCACTATCAGCACTCAGCTAAAAAAAGACTTGCAAAGGAACGGGGTGGGGTGGGGGGGGGTTGGGTTGGGTTGTAGTTTGCATGTTTGTGGAGTTTTCTGTGCAGCTCTCTCCAGTCCCTTGAACTCTGTTGCCTTGGTCCCTCGGGACCCAGCTCAGTCAACTCAGAATGCCTTCCAGCCTCACCTGTGTTCTCCCTCTTTGCACTTAAGCTACAGCCTGGAAACTCCCAAAGCAGTTAGCTTTGCTAATCCCAAGACTGATCTCATTTTCCCTGTAACTATTCTTTGTTGCCTATTGTCCAGTACCTAAAAAACCTTTTTTTTTTTTAAATTATTTATTTATTTATTATTTTTTATTTTTTTTAAAAGGTTTTATTTATTAGTCAGAGAGAGAGAGGGAGAGAGAGCACAGGCAGACAGGGTGGCAGGCAGAGAGAGAGACAAGCAGGCTCCCCGCTGAGCAAGGAGCCCGATGCGGGACTCGATCCCAGGACGCTGGGATCATGACCTCAGGCGAAGGCAGCCGCTTAACCAACTGAGCCACCCAGGCGTCCCAAAACCTTTTTTTTTTAATGTAACTTGTGGTTTTTGTTGTTTCAAGTGAGAGGGTAAATTTGGCCCCTGTTGTTTTCACTTTGCTTTAAGTAGAAGTCTTAAGATGTTTTTTTAAGTTTTTGTTTTAATTTTGTTTTAATTTCTAATAGGGAAAATAATGGCAGATGTAATTTGTCATAACCAAAAGCTCCTTGGGGTCCTCAGTAATTTAAGCATGTAAAGGTGTCCTGAGATTAGTTAGTTTGAGTACCAGTAGTCCAGACCAACATTTCCCAGTCCTTAACTTAAGATAGTAGTGGTTCCTTGGATAACTAATTTGATATAAGGCTCTCAAGTTAAAGCCTCAGCCACAGGCTCCCAAAGCTTTCAATATTGCTAGGGTGTGACATATATATATGTGTGTGTGTGTGTGTGTGTGTGTGTGTGTGTGTGTATGAATGTATCGATATGGACTGATAGCAATACTTGCTAAATTTAATTGATCTTGAAGACTTTTTGGAACTAGAATTGCCAGCAGCCCTCAAATATGCCAAACCAGCACAAGGAGTTAAAAAACATCCCAAATTTTTCATTTAAAAAAAATTAAAGTATATAGTTCCATACAGCACTTTAATATCACATTTGGATTACTTTAGGGCTACCCTCTTGACTTACATCCAGATGTTGAAAGTGATTCCTCCCAGAACAGTCTACCCAGAGCCAATTCCCTTTTCTGCCCCTGGAACCACTGGTAACTAATTTTACAGTGTTGGAGGTGTTTTGTCATAGCTCCCAATTTAAGAATAATTTTGAGTGGATGTCTCAATTGCTTATTGGGTAGAAATCTCAAATTACTAAGCACTGGCATTTAGAGTGTTTTCCTCTTGGGTATCTATGCATATCTCCCAATTTCAGAAACTTGGTAGGAAAATGTTGGTTCTGTGTGGGGAAGTTTTATATGTTTTGGTTGTCTATAGCTACCCCATCAACCACTCAAAAATTTATTGGCTTAAAACTGTATTTTTGTTCACAAATCTCCAGTTTGGTCAGCCATAGGAATAGTGTACTTTGTTCCACTTGGTGTCAGCTGGGATGGTTCAAAAAGTGGAAACTGGAATAACCTGAAGGCTTGCTTATTCATGTCAGCTGATACTGGCTGATGAGAGAGATCTCCGCCAAAGCTTCGGCTGTAATATCTACATGTAGCCTCTTCATGTGGTTTGGGCTTCCTCAAAACATTGTGGCTCAGTTCCAAGAGTAAGCGTCTGAAGGGAAAGAGGCAGGCAAAAGCTGTACTGTCTTTTTTAACCTAGTGTCGTCCGTTATACTGTGCTAGTTAAAAATGAGTCACTAGGGTTGGCCTTTATTTGGGGGTGGGGGGAGATTAGTCTTATTTTGGTGGCGATGTCCAAGAGGTTTTAAAACTACCACACAGAGAATTAGAAGTTACTCCATAACTCTTCTTCAATTCAACCTATCTCCTTTTATTGCTGATTAACTTCCCCAGTCTGCTTAACAAAAAGGCCTTCCCCTCTGCCACAGTGGAACTTGCCTTATGAGACATAAATGAGGTGCTCAAGGCTATGCTGCATGAATTCTTGCACTTAGTGCATCCTCAAGATTGACTTCTTCCCACTAAGTTTCTGCTTATGTTTTTGATGTCCTACATAGCACGCCCCGTAGCTTTTCAAAATAAGCAATATAATGTGTTAAAATAGGCTTTGGGGGCGCCTGGGTGGCTCAGTGGGTTAAGCCTCTGCCTTCGGCTCAGGTCATGATCTCAGGGTCCTGGGATCGAGGCCCGCATCGGGCTCTCTGCTCAGCGGGGAGCCTGCTTTCTCCTCTCTCTCTCTATGCCTGCCTCTCAGCATCCTTGTGATCTCTCTCTCTCTGTTTCAAATAAATAAATAAAATCTTAAAATAGGCTTTGGGAAAGATTCAAATGTGCTCATTGATCATGTTGGTCCAGTTTTACCAATACACATTTACAGACCAATTTTCACACCATACCCCTGAAAAATAAAAGGTTGGTCAGAGTCTTTGATAAAGAACTAAAAGTTTCTGGGGAAATAATGAAAATATTCTGTGTATACTTAATGTTCCTTTTCTACCTGAGCCAGCTAAATGTGCAGGATAATGCAGTATTCTTTGCAACTTATGCAGGATTGAAATGTTTGAGAAAAGCACGTCAGTTTCCAGGATTTAGTAAGTCTGATCTATCCGATCAGAGTGGAGTCTAAAAAAAGTCATACCAAGCCTCCGAGTCTGAAGTCCACAGGTTGTTGTTTGTAACAATCTTTAGAGTTAGATGCATCAAAAGAATTCTCAGTCTTTTGTTTAACAGTGTGCTCACCACCCTGGGTCATTGTGCCTTTCTGAGGAGCTTGTTAGAAGGGCTTCTACAGCCCCCCACTTCTAGAGAGTCTTTTTCTTTAGGGTCTGGGAGTCTGCCTTTTAATACTCCCAGGTGATTCTAATGCAGGTTGTCTAGGAACCATGCTTGAAGAGAGGCGTAACCACCAGCCAAAGTGGGGAGGGCAGACAGGTAGGTGGGAAATGCTGCTGAATGCCATCTCTGCAGAGGTAGAACCCTCACTCTTGAGGCACACTTGCCAGGTTAAAAGAGATCTTTTCCAACAGCCGTGTTGTAGACATTAGCCTCATAAGTCAATTGTGTAATGGGGTGGACTCTCTTTAACCACTAATGTGCAGATAGGGGCCTAAAATGACTTTCTACTATCTGAAATCACAGCAGCTTCTACAAAAGGTTACCTGAGAGACACTGAACAACCAAATCAAGCTGAAGTTTTATTTAAAATGTAAAAGAAACAATTCTTGACAATGCTAATGAATAAAGCAGAAGGATACAGTGCTCTCTTCCTACTAGTCAGCCAGCCTGTCCATGTACGGGACAACAGACAGTACTTAGGCGCTGGCAGAATTTCACAGTAGTTTAGTGTTAGATGATCTGGGCATAAATGATGTCGGAATTCTCAGTGTGTGATCTCGGTTCCGGGTTTACACCTTCACTGAGCATGAACAAGGGCTCCTGCTCCTTGGCCATATCCAAATCCCTTGGGCCCGAAGTTCTTTGCATAGCATCCTATGAAGGAAAAGGGAGAATTAGTGGAAAACCATTATGCTTTGCCAGCATTGCTTTAAGATCCATGAAGGGACAAATCCTTAGAAGTTAAAAAAAAGTTTGGCATGTCCAAAAGAGTTCATTTAAGATCTAAAATGAGTGGGGCGCCTGGGTGGCTCAGTGGGTTAAGCCGCTGCCTTCGGCTCAGGTCATGATCCCAGGGTCCTGGGATCGAGCCCCGCATCGGGCTCTCTGCTCAGCGGGGAGCCTGCTTCCTCCTCTCTCTCTGCCTGCCTCTCTGCCTGCTTGTGATCTCTCTGTCAAAAAAAAAAAAAAAAAAAAATTAAAAAAAAAAAAAGATCTAAAATGAGTGATGTAGAGGCACCTGGGTAGCTTAGTCGGTTAAGCGGCTGCCTTTGGCTCAGGTTATGATCTTGGTCCTGATATCAAGCCCCACATCAGGCTCCCTGCCCAGTGGGGAGTCTTTTTCTCCCTCTCCCTCTGCTGTTCCCCTTGCTTGTGTTCTCTCGCTCATGCTCCCTCTCAAATAAATAAAATCTTTAAAATTAATGAGCGATGTAGTAAGTATTTTTTTTTTTTAAGATTTTTATTTATTTATTTGACAGAGATCACAAGTAGGCAGAGAGGCAGGCAGAGAGAGAGGAAGGGAAGCAGGCTCTCTGCTGAGCAGAGAGCCCGATGCGGGGCTCGATCCCAGGACCCTGGGATCATGACCTGAGCCGAAGGCAGATGCTTAATCCACTGAGCCACCCAGGCACCCCTGTAGTAAGTATCTTACCACTAGCTACAAAGGCAAGTCCAAACATTCTGATTCCACAGTACTCAGCTCACGGTCCCACTTGAGTTACAAGCATAAAAATCAGGCCGGGCAAGTGACATACTTATTTATTACCTTCATATATTCATATGCTTTGCTGAACATGTAAATTTGAAAGAAGACTCTTTATAGTGAGGTTTTTTTTCCGTCCTATTTGTTGGAGAATTGGAAATGACCAGAACTTTATTGTATCATCTCCAATTGTTCTGTGGTTCTCTGTTCCTTATAAGCATCTCTAAGAGCCTTTATTTTTAAAAAGCCAGTGGCAATCCCACCCTTCTGCACTGTCACAGGTTTTGTTTTTGTTTTTTATTGCTGGTGACCCTGAACCAATAACCGGTGTGGGATATTCAGATGGACAGTAGTAACAGAAATCAATTTTACCTTTACAATAGATTTCACCTTCTTTCTCAGTCAGAGTTGTGGATTCAAGACTCTTGCCACACTTGGCACACCGGAAACAGTTTTTGTGCCAGGGCTGGAAGAGACAACCGAGTAAGTGTAAGAGGTTGGTTTCTTACAGTAGTTTAGATGCTGCAGCAAACGGCTCGCAAAGATCAAGCCAGCTGAGCCCGATTGCTGTGGTTCAACTCCAACAAAAAGCCTGGAACGGGGCCTCCCCGGACCTCCATTCTTGGTCACCTACAAAAGGTCTGGGTTCAGTCTTCATTCACAGAAGACCTGGGCTGTGTCCCCAGGAGTGGTCTCAGACCTTGCCGCAAGCACAGGGGTCTCCTTCAGACACTCCCTCTTTGGTGGCTGAGAGCAGCTGCAGCTCCAAGGGGTGACGTGTTTGAGTAACGGTCTCAAATGCACACAACAAACGAGCACTGTTCCTGACACTGGTTTCCCACTACCTGGAATAACCTGCAGAGTCCAGGTTTGTTAGCTGTCTGCCTTTTTAGTTAACCTTCAGGAGCACCCCTTATGAAAACAAGTTTCTTTCCAACACAGATGTGATCTATCAAGTAAGGGCATCACTTCAAAAAGTTAACGACTCAGATGGAAATCTAAGAAAAATGAATCCAAGGCATACATTTATTTATATAAAAGACAGAGTACCTGAAGGGGATGGGAAGAGGAAAAGGGAGAAAGGGAGCAGAGAGGAGTCACTCACAGCTGGCAACTCAAGACAGAACTTTACCTTTCCAGCTCCAATGATCTTCTCAGCAGCATACACGGAATCCCCACATCTGGAACACTTCTCAGCACCTCCGTATTTCTGAGCAAATTTAGAAGTGTTTGGATTTGTTGTAGGCCTGTGAGGTTGAGCACTTGCAGAAAGGGGGAAAAAAATTAGGCAAGATTTAAAAAATTGGGCAAGATTTACCGAAGGCCCCTGCTAAGCCCACAAGGCAGGTGCAGCCAGAAGCTGGGACTTTACTGCTAAACTGTCCCACAGCCAGCAGCCTTCACTGAAATGACAGCAAAGAAAGGAGGACTGAATCTCAGGTGCCAGCCAGCTGGTACTTCAACCTACTTATGGACCCATTACAGCCCCCAAAAGACAGAGGAGTCCCCAAACTTAAACATCCGAGTCTAAACTAAGAATTTACTGAATCCCCAGTGGCTTGCCTGTTCACTAAACAATTATGCTTTGCTTTATAAAAACCTACAGTGGGCATATTTTTACCCCATATTCATATTACTCTTCACTGGAATCCACCACTGGAATCACAGCTAGTTTTTGTTTTTTGTTTGTTTGTTTGTTTGTTTTTTAATCAGAGTTTGCAAAATCACTGTGAACCTAACCAGTTAAAAGTTTCTGCAAACAGGTCAGTAGACTTAGGTAGTCATTAAAAAAGTTAAGCATGATTTACAGATTAATTTCCTGGTATATCTTAAGTAGGGGAAAGTGTGAACAAACTGCTTTCTTCATGGAATAATATTTCAGAAAGTTTGCTTATTACCGTATGTTTACTTTTTCTCTGGATAGTTATTTCTGTCACTTGTTTACAGTCACTGGGTAAACGTTTTTCCTCGCTTTCTGTAATTTCCCCCTTCAGTATGTTGGTGTAGCTACTCTGCAGAACACTGTTGTGGGCTCTGAGATTTAAAGACCCCCTCAAGTCTCACACGTCAGTTGAGCAGATAAGAGGACAACAGCAGCTCAGCAGATGATGCAAGTGTCCCATTTTTTCCTACTGGAAAAACAGGTGTTTCTTTTTTCTTCCTGACTATAGTTTAAGTTACATACATATTTAAAATAAAAAGTTAATTTAGAAATACTCCCTTTTCATCAAATGATGTATTCAAACTCTTCACCTGTTTATCTTCCATTTGTTCATCTCCACTGTATCCACATTTGGGCCATCTCATGGTTTGCTACCCTACCATGTGACGGTTTCACAAACAGAATTTTTTAAATCCTCTTGGCTATGGCCACTGGAAATTTTATTTTGAGCAGCAAATACCAGTGCATTACTGACTCACAGTATTGGTATTTCTAATTGTCACTAAGATATGCACATCTTTTTTAAAAAAAATCTCTACAACCTACTGTATATAGTTCCTTTTAAGAGTGATCTTTAGGGGGTGCCTGGGTAGCTTGGTGGGTTAAAGCCTCTTCCTTCAGCTCAGGTCATGATCCCAGGGTCCTGGGATCGAGCCCCGCATTGGGCTCTCTGCTTAGCAGGAAGCCTGCTTCCTCCTCCCTTTCTACCTGCTCGTGATCTCTGTCTATCAAATAAATAAATAAAATCTTTAAAAAAAAAAAAAAGAGTGATCTTTAGGGGCGCCTGGGTGGCTCAGTGGGTTAAGCCTCTGCTTAACCCTTAAGCTCAGGTCATGATCTCAGGGTCCTGGGATCGAGCCCCATGTTGGGCTCTCTGCTCAGCGGGGAGTCTGCTTTCCCCCTCTCTCTGTGCCTGCCTCTCTGCCTACCTGTGATCTCTCTCTGTCAAATAAATCTTAAAAAAAAAAAAAAAAAAGATCTTTAAAGGTGTATTCATAGTGATATCCAACATTTGGAGTTAGGAGTTTCCCTGGAAAAATTTCCAGCACATTCTGTTAATAAGAACTTAATGGAGATCTTCTCCTCTCTCCCTGCTAATGACATCACAGGGTGTGGATAACTTAACCTCATGATAAATGAAGAAGTAGGGGCTCAGAGAAACAGTAAATTGGTGAGTCTGAACTGAAAAAAGCAATTGTGCCTCAATGAAATGTTCCTGCCCACACAGCACCGTCTCCCCAGGAGATCCCTGTGAAGATATATGGTCCCCATACGTTATCATTACCATGTCCCACAGGCTGTTCCAGACCACAGTTGCTCCCAGAATTCAGTCACTGAGAGAGGCTTCTGGAAAAGGAATTCTCTACATCTGGTCCTAGTATGTGGCCAGCTAAGATGGGGAAGAGGCAAGGGCCCAGATCGACAGGCCAGCACAGAGGGCTTGTCAATTACCGGAGAATGTGGAGAAGCAGGAGGAGGTCAAGAGAAGGGTCCACTGGTCTTTGTGACTTTAAAACTATGGCCACAATCACTGATTGACTTTTGGGATTATGGATGAATTTGGTTTCGTTTGGGGAAAGGGATATAGATGTATGTGTTTCGAAAGATTTGAAATAAAATCTTAGAAAACGAGAACGGATTTTAACAAACTGGAGAAGAGCAGAACAAGAACAATGAACTTCAACAAAGACCAAGGTAAGCTGGGCTCCCACAAGTGATGGCACGCAGTGTTGAATGAGTCAGCCCTTGTACAGCTGGTGCACAACAAGACACCATGGCTCTGAAACTGAGTGTGGAAAAAACCCAAAGAACAGACAGGTAGGCCTCAGTGCAGTAGAAGGAGCACAGGTGTGGGAGCCAAATGGACGTGCAGTCAAATCCTGGCTGTGTCACTTACCTGTGGGACCTGAGCCTTCCTGTCCTGTCTATAATAAAATACAAAGTTTCTAAACTCAGAGTTACTGTAAGGATTATATAAAATGAACATAAATGTTCAGAGACAATAGACACAAATTATTTCAGGCACACCAAAATACACTGTGTTTAAGATTGTAAAATTGGGTGTTACACTGGGTTGATTTCCAACCAACTGATTTCCAGGCTCTATGATTAACCAGCAATGTGACCAAAGGCAAGTCACTTCATTTTCATTGTCTAAATTTGCTGAGTAAGATGGGAAACCCTATCTTGTTGGGTTGTGAGGATTATATGCGGTAACATGTTAATACTGCAGAGTGGCCGGCTCCCAGGGCATGATTAATGGTCTCGTCCAACAAAAGGCGATCTTACTGGAGTATCACCCAGTTTTGCCCTCTTCAGTATAAAATGGATGTGAAAAATACGAAGTTCAAATAATGGAATTACAGGGTTCAAATAGGAATTAAGAGGAAATTCCAAATGAAAAAACTATGCAGCCTGAACATGAAATACTAAGTGAAGTTGAGCAGAGTTACACCTTGCTATTTTGGTACTGGGAGCTTTTAAAATTTAATACTCATCTCTCAATCAAAAACAGGAAATAATTTCCATTTTTAAGTAAGAATTTGTAGGAGAAAAATAATTGCTTGGTGAACTATTCTTACATGGAAGGAGTGACTGAGGACTTTTCACTGACTGCTTAATTGCACCTGAGAAATGCATCTTATGATTCAGATACGACATTTCTGTATCCTTTGATTTCATGACATATGGTCTCCAGAAACAGTGTGAGATGGAAGTAAATACAAACCATGTGCTTTTGAGAACATGACTTCTTGATACATGGGAGGCAGCTACAAAATCAAGCCTAGAAATCACTGGAATAATGAGAATTTTGCTAGGTCCCAAACTGTCCATTTCATGCTTAAAGAACAGTCATTTGTTTATACTAGAAAACTGGAATAATTTTTTGTGCTTATTTTAAGCTAAACATCTGTTCTGTCCCAGGCTCCTGTTCACCAAGTAACATCAATTGTTATGACTCCTTTCTGAAGGTAAGAAACAGGGTCCTAACTTACCTCTCTGGCTTGATGCCCAGCCTCTCACCACGGTCCATGTTGAGCGTGCCAGCGCCCTGGCCATAACCATAGCCTTTGGGCCCATATTTCTTTCCGTAGCAGGATTTGCAGTAGATCTCCTCATCGTGAATTGCCACTGTTGTGCTATCTAAATTTTTCCTGCAAACCACTGAGGGGGAGTAAGACCTTTAGAACCATGCCAGAGATGCCTTTTTCCTTAGAACAGTGGTGGCCCTGACACGTGGTCTACAAGGTATAGGCTCTCTCACATTCCTTTTCTCCGGCAGTTTTCCAAACACCAGAGATGGCATCTGGACTGGGTCAGCTACAGCTGAGGATGATCTGCCTCTCTCCATGGATACAAAGAAACACACCAGAATTTTTTAACATCCTGAAGCCTCAAACTTTTCTACAGACTTGGCCTCTCTGGCAGGAGGGAGAGAAGTTTCAGAGATGGCTATAATTACATGAACAAAGGGAACACAACACTTTGCTCCCAACCCTCAACACACAGTCTTTTCCCACCTCTTCCTCCTAATATTGCAAAATCACAACCTAACAAAGAACAAAAGGGTGGCTGAGTGCCTTGTGGGAGTTGGCTCTGCAGCTCTCCTCCCCCAAAGAGCACCCCCCCCCCATAAAAACGAATTAAATCCAGAATGGTTGTTTTCATCACGAGTCTAGATGGAAAAAGTATTACTATTTCATCTCGCCACCAGCTTCTCCAGCAGTGATGAGTGTCTGAAAATCATAAAAGTGGTCTGAAGTCTGCATTTGTATTTCCCTTCTGTCCCCAAGGAGAATGCATTCTTTCTTGATGGTTTTCTTGCCACAAGACATTTCCACGTATCCCACTTCATAAAACTGCCAAATGTCATCATGTTTTACCCAGACATTATTTCACTTTCTAAAACTTCACTAAGGCTTGAGAAAAAAGGAAACTGTGAGGGAACTTGCTGGTAGCATAGCTGGGCAGCTGGAGATCCAAGATTAGTGGACAAGGGGATTGGTTCCCTCCTGTTTCAAAGGGTGTTGGGCGGGGGCGGGTAGGGAATGCAAGGAGGAAGGAAGGACAGAAAGACGGCAGGGAGAGGCGACTAGCTGGCTGGCATAAAGCAGTTAAAATTACAACGTTTCTGTTAAGACTGCCGTCTTTTCAGAATGACATCATCTACTCGGGAACCTTGCTTGTTGAGGTTCAGGCACTGAGATACATTTGCTGGAAGACACCATTCACCCAAAACCATACATTGCTGAAGAACAAACACCCTTAACAGAATACACAGAAATACAAAACGGTTTCAAAGACCACATATCTCTTAACCAAAGCAAGTTCACGGACACTACTGTCTTACTATCCTTCCTTCTTTCCTCCTCTCTCTTCTCTACAGTAAAATTCTTCTAGGTTTACACGCTCTTCTGAATTATATTCATAAGAGGCTTTAGTCAGCAGAGACCATACTCAGTAGTAGTAAAATCACCAGTAAAGACGCTTATATTAAGTAAACAGTGACTTTGTTACAGTAGAGACACTATCACGGCTTAAAGTAGATGAAACTAAGAACAGTTTCTAAAGTATCTGTATTTCTTCTTTGTTCACATACTCTTGGTTTCAAACCTGTTGAAAAATAGATTCCTTAAAAAAAGAAAAAGTAACCTCTAAGAGAAAAAATGCTTAAAGCAGACCTGAGATGTGGTATCTATTATGGGGGCGTACACAATAAATATAGGTTATATTTTTATTCTTTGTAACCATGACTTTCTGTTGTGTCTAGTTGCCCGCAGAACAGCTACACTATAAAAAGGTCCCAACGCACTGAATGCTGGTGCCTCGAGGGAAAAGGACAACTAACCCCACTTACTATGTGCAGTTTCTAGCAGTAATTCCCACTGAGCAGGACTACAGATGTGTCTGCACGTACGGGTGGGTTCGTCACGTTAACAAGTCCCCCATCAAAGAAAACTGTGTCCTTTGAGTCAGAAGATGACGACTAACAAAGCTCTCTGCGGCGGCTGCTGACAGCTTAGCAGTCACGGGAGGGGCGTGCAGGACGAGGGGCCTGTGTCTCATCCTGTCTCTCTCACTGTCCCCGAGGTACTGTCTTAGGAGGGAACAGGCGTGTGCTTCATGCCCTACTTCCTATTCTAGCAGACACTGACAGTTTTCCAGGCAGAAACAGTAATAATCCCCAGCTTACTTTGATGGGATTTTCAAACCCTACGTTCCTTTCCCTCAATTAGGGTGTCAATAACCAGAAATGACTCTGAATTTTCACTAGCAGAGAAGTTGGGAATTTCACTCCTAGTCACTGGATTTCAACGAATCGTGTGCCAAAAAGCCAGCCAAGGACTTTCAAAGAGAAGGGGCCCCGCTGGGAGGAGAAAGCTGGGGTGGAAGAGGAGCCACCCGCTCACTCCGAAATCAGAGCCCAGCCCTTACCATGTGCCAGAAACCGGGCCCAGTACCAGATGATGAACAACACTGAGCTCCTTGCTGAGCAGGGGAGACCACAGGGAGAACGAGGAAAATACAGTAAGGGCTCAGTGGAGGGTAAGAGCAGTGGGGGGACAGCCAGGCCACGTGTGGTGGGTCACCCCGGCCATCCTTGCCGCCATGCCGAGCCCTCATGCTGTCCAGGACAGAGCAAAACCCGCTGACACTTCTAAGATAATCTTTGTTAACACCACAATGTCTCTCCTTAAATAGTAAATGGAGGCTTTTTAGGACATGTGGGTCCCGTCAGAGGTCGAGCACCGGGAGCTACTTACTGCACAGAAAGCAGCAGCGGTGGAAGCTTCTCCCGTCGCACTGCACCTCTTCCGCGTGGTACACGGTCCTCCCACAGGCCCCGCACTTGTTGCCACCTCCCCAGACGGGCATCCTGAAGGAAAGAAGGATGCTTGAGAATGTCCCCATACCCTACGAGATGTCTGACAAGCTCCCGGGGGAAACCGCTCTGATCCCATCTTGAGAGGCCCACGTTCACCCCAAATCACCTCCTCTAATCGCAGCTCTTTCATTAGCAAACTCCGGCTTGTGGGGCACAAGCTGTTTTCCTGCAGGACAAAGGAGGGGCATTCAGAACCGTACAGGTCGCCGGGCACAACCCAGACAAGGCCACCAGCGTCCTGGGAGTTAAGAAGGACGGTGGGAGTGGAACAGCCCTCTTCTTAGTGATGGGTTCTGAAGACTCCGCTGAAGCACACACACTTGGGAGAGGTTCTTGTTACACGTCTAATTCCTTTTAACATCACCAGATTCTTAACATGCACCAAACACAAGCTGCGACACTTTGGAGAGAGAAGACAGTGCTGAGTTGCTGTGCAAGAACGAGTTCTGTATTTGTCCGCTGGAGGTAGGCAAAATTACAGCATCGGTAATTGGGTTTGTGACTTTACAACAGTATGCGTGGAGCCTTGCTGTAACCACAACAAACAGCCCTCCAGATGGCTAGGACTTAGGTTTCTCTGCTTCACCCCAGCCCAACCAGGGGTTGTTTGCCCCTCTTTGATAGGCCTGTCAGTCCATGCAGAACACGCTACCGAGTTCCCTCCCCGGCAAAAGGGAACCGTCTGCTGAGTGCATCTGAGCGCCATGGCCTGCCTTTATGGGAGAGCTCCAGGTCTGAATCCTGCCATCTTGCTAGGATGTGGGGCTAGTGTGCCCTAATTTCCCTCCTCAATAAACCAGCCCACCTGGCCGCTGTTTAAAATGCCCACTTGGACAAGACCAGCACAGTCGGCTGCCCCTGTGCTATAGAAAGTTGTCCTTCAAGGGTGGTGTCTAAACACACAGTGAAAGAATTCCTTTCTTCCGCACCATCATTTCCAGGCTTCCCTTCTGTCAGTGGTATTTGCAGCCCTTGGTGGTGAAGTGTCCTTGGAGGAGATGCACGCCTCTCTAGGAAACAGCTGGATGAGAGAGAGAGACCTCCTTCCTAACTCGGCTGTGGCTGGCTAAATAAGGGAAGAGGAGGGCTGCAACGTAATCCACAGAGGAATCTTCAGTTCTTAAAAAGGAAGGTGGTAAATTCCCATCCTCCAGCCTATCTTACAGTGTTTAAATGATCCAGAACCCAGTGACTCCCTGAACACGGAGATGAGGCCTTTCCACAAGCACGTTGTAAAGAATCAGTCATTGTGTTGGCCACATTTCTGAACATACGGTGTTCTCTTGACCCTCTTCTGGTCACACCTTCCCCCAGGTTTTCTCCAGGAAAGCAACCATCTCTTTCTTGGTCCGTGCGCTTTAGAGAACTATTTACTAAAACGTGGTCTCCTGGTGGTGGTCCACCATGCCTGGTGGCAAGTCAAGATGAAACTCAGGTGAGAATTTAGAACCTTTAAACAGTTTTATGCCCCAACAATAAAAGCATGATCAGTGCACTCATCTTGTTCAACAGCAGAGAATCAACCTGTACTTGGAAATTAAAAGAACGAAAGGTCCTCTGCCAGACAGTTTGAGAAACACTGGTTAAAGGGTACTGACTGCCCTCAACTCCAGGGCTGGGCATGTGACTCGGTCACAGCAATTAAGTCACTGCAGCCCCTACCCCCCATCACAGTGACTGATGTAGGAATGGGCACACAGGTCAGTGAGAATTAAATCCCAGGGCTTTGGTTTAGGACTGTGGGTGCAGGTGTGGAGCTGCAGTGGCTGTCTCACCATTGCAACCAAAGAACCTAAGAATGAAGGCAGCACAGAAGATAAGAGATGGAGAGACTAGGTTTAAACACTTTTTGGCTGTGTCTCATCTTATCCTGGGCACTCTGTGAGCCAATAAATTGCCTCTTCAAGTGGTTCAGAACGGAGCTCCTGTTCCTTGAAACCAGCACATACAAAGAGACCTGACAGATACGACTAGTTATCACTAAACTGCTGTTCTCAGCTTACAAAAGCCCACTTGCTTATTCAGACAGGACATAGGTAACTGCAAGGGTCCACCAACATCACCGGCTACTGTGAAGGCATCCATAGAGGATCAACAGCTAGCAACAATGGAACACATCTGCAAGCTTTCCTTTAGTAGTTGCATCAATCAGTTACTCCCTGGAGAGAGGTGCTCCACTGTTGAACTCCACAGTGAAATCTGAGCCTGACTGTCTCAGCCACAAAGCCCTGGCTCCCTCGGCCTTCCCCTGGCTTGAGTCCGGAGTGCAGTTAGAACACTGACTTTGCCCCCATGGCTCCACATTACCAGAGTCCTGGAATCCTCATAGAGGTCATAGACATCTGCTGGAAGCACCCTCGTGATTCCAGAGGAAACCTAAAACCAAATCCAGGCACCCAGATAATGACCTGACAATTCCTTAAAATTGGATCCCAGGCATCAACAGCCCAGCTGGTTTTTGAAATATTTTGTGACTGTCAAGGCATTTCTCGTATCAGAAAGTGTACTATTTAATATCAATGTGTATTTTACATTTTCACACCTATTTACTTTGGTGCTGTCACCAGGAAGGAACCAGATTTCCATCAAGACTAATGCTCTCTTGGGTTATCTTTGAATAGCATTTAAAAGCACATTTTTCAAAAACAAACTCATCACTTTGTTATTCTCTACCAAACAGCAGTTTGGATTTTTAAAAAGGGAAGATCTTTCCTTTATGTAATTCACAGTTACTTCAATTCACTTCTTATAAGTCAAGTCTGATTTCTACTGCCCATGCCACACCAGCCAAATGAGTCCCTTTTCAGGAAATATCCATCAAAGTGCTACAACATTCAGCTTCTATGTTAAAAGCCTTTTCCCCTCCTGGATGAGGACCACATCTCTGTCTTCCCCATACCATCTCCCAGAGCAGTTGGCACATGTCAAAATAACTTCTGTTGTTTTAAAGAATTCCTCCTTTTTCAGCTTGTCTGTACAATTCCCAGTCCAATCTTACACTGATCAAGACAAAGGTAGCACTGGTCGTCTTCTCTTTGTCACATTTTTGGATTCTAAGTAAAATTTCCAAGTCATTAACATTTTAAAAGTTCCATCCAATTTCAAGGCTTTCCTAAGGATTTCTGCATAAATAGAGCGTCCTCAAAAAGCTTCAGCTGGAGTTATGCTTTATTTTTTATGCTGGATACTGAGTAGCTGGGTGTCCCTTACAGTATTCTCTATTTTGTGTATCTGAAGTATTTCAGAATGGAAAAAAGGGAGGGAGGGAGGGAGATTGATTGGTTGGTTTGGGTAGATATGGGTTAATATCACTGTTAAAATGGCTGTGCAACCTTGGGCTTAGTTTTCTCATCTGTAAACAGGGAAAGGTAGTTCTTTCCACCCAGCAGAGATACTGTGAAGATAAAAGAAAGTGAGCAAATGTTTTGGCAGACATCAAGTGACTGTGAGCTTGAAAAGGGTGGTGGTGGGAGGGGTGTCTCATACTGTCCATCCTGCTATAAGCGCTCCAGTACAGAAACCCACTACAGAAGGGCATAGCTCAGAGCCACAAACAGGGTAAAGAAAAAACTTAGGTGATTAGTCACTCCTATACCTTCTTTGGGGACATAAAAACACACTGCAAATACAACACTAGTTCCATTTGTGGGGCCTAAGAAATGAAGTTCAAATTTACACTTTGAGGGTGAACCCCAATGGACTTTCCTGAATTTGGCAGGAAGAAGTGTGATCATCTTCCATTTCTGTCACTTGGCATGGCTATGCGTAGAAAAGAATTCTAAAGCTTTGTGGTTCCTACAAGCCTTTGGCTGCACTACTCCACAACAGCTGACATTAATCACTGCAAACTGGATTTGCACTGAGCAATCTGGGCTGCATGCCTTTCCCTGATCCTATGCCTTAATTTACAGAATGGTGAGAGGAGAAATGAAATCTCACTTTACACATAGTGCGCAAAAGAGGCCAAACACAGGCTTATTCTTGTTTCTCCGTCTGTTCTCTGATTTTCAATGTCTGAAAGAGTTCTAACACTAGGATTTATCCACTGTGTTAGATTAAAAAGCTTGGTTTACAGCTGAACACCTATATCCAATTTCTCTTTGCTGCTTCTCCCCAGGCAAAGACACCACCCAAAATTTCATAAGACTTACCCCGGGAGAAAATTACTATCGTTCAAATCTGAGTCACCTTGTGGTAAAGTTACTTCATCCTCTAGATAACCAACAAGAGCTGCACAATGGCCACATGCATCATTCTCACACCACCTGTTCTGCATTTAGCATCTTATTTTAGAATCTGTCTTGAATCCACCAGTCTAGAGTCTACATGTCGCCACTTGTAGTGTATTTCTGCTCTGATATTAGAGGTTTGGAGTGATTTCGTCTCTAAACCCAAATTCTAAATACTTCCAGAAGCTCTGACATTTTATTACTACATACAGGGTTTTGCTATTACCCTAGAATCTGGCTAGAATCCAATTTCTCGAAAGATTTACTATAAACCAGTTTCATCTTGAGACATACCCGGAGGGATCACTAGTGAAAGAATATGTACATTAAGGGGTGCCTGGGTGGCTCAGTGGGTTAAAGCCTCTGCCTTCAGCTCAGGTCATGGTCTCAGGGTCCTGGGATAGAGCCCCACCTCTGGCTCTCTGCTCGGCCGGGAGCCTGCTTCCCCTTCTCTCTCTGCCTCCCTCTCTGCCTACTTGTGATCTCTATCAAATAAATAAAAAAAATAAAAAATCTAAAAAAAAAAAGAATATGTACATTAATTGCATTGTCCCGAATTACAATGATTTTTAATAGAGTTTGAGAGTGGTAATTAATTGGAAATTAAGCATTACTCAATGCCCATTCTAAAAATGTTTCCTTCTACTTAACCAAACTATCAGGTTAGTCTGTTTCCCTTATCTAAGTGAGTACTACTGAAGTAAGGATAGACTTAATGTCTCAGTGATCAGCTTCATGTTCCATCCCGCTCCTACCAAAGCCACATCTTCAAGACAACTCAGCCTAAGGGTGAATTAAGAGCATGGATGTTGGAGTCAACAAAGTCTCATTTCCTTCATATGTAAGATGAGAATAATGTGCCTTTCCTACAGAATTGTTAAGATAATGAGATGAGAACATGCTTATAGGAGGCACTCAATGTATGATGATATACTCAGTATACTCAAGGTAGGATGTTTTGTTATCAATCCTGATCTCCCACTCATCTCCTATAGCCACTCCCTCATGATACCCCTGATCCCTCCCCATCAGGTGAACTGACTTTCTGTCCTCCCTCATCCAGCTAAATCCTAACTTCTTTTCTGTATCACAAGTAATTCTTCTAGGGTAGGGGCAGCTAATAAACAATGTACAATGCTTTCCCGTAAGAATATTTCACTGAGTGTATTAATCCAGCATTTCATCTCCTGGGTTAGAACTGAGGCTGAAATGGTTGGTTATAAGGAAGGGGGCCTGTTCCTCGGGGAATTCTGCTTGCGTGGTAGAACGATGGAAACCAATAATGATGCTACCATAGAACCTGTGACACAGAGGTACAGAGAAAGGGATTTGGAACATCTGCATGGTCTACTTGTATAGCGATGGCAGAAACCATTTCATTTTGTAGATTTACTTATAGTGGGCTCCTGGAACTGTGTTTGAAAAGACTCTGAAGTTCCGTCAAGATTCTGCATTGAAGATGGCTGTGATTACACATGTCTGCTATGGGAACTGCGGTGCACTTGCCAGCTTTAAGACTTTCCTGGTGTAAAAGAAAGAGTGTGGAACTTAGATAGAAGGTTGAAACTCAGTCAGCAGCTCTGCTATCTTGGCCAAATTCCTTAACCTCAACTTCCTCCACTATACCTTGGAAACGGATGACAACTCTCTCTCACCGTGTGGTTGGAGGATTTAATAAGATAACGTTTGTGAAGTACCTGGCAGAGAGCCCATACTCCACAAATGCCGGCTTCCTTTGCCTTTAGCAGCACTGTGGGGCCTGAATCTGGCTACAGAAGTTCAGGTGTTAGGTGACCTGCTGAGGTCACTGACCTCCAAACACACCAGTCTGGGCTCCAGAACCACAAGCTGTCCCCCAAACTCCCGAATCTGATAGAAGGGTTGAGACCATCTCAGATCACCTGAGAATGATCGATCCTTGAGTTACCGAATTACTTGTACACAGGAATGCTTTCTTCTCTGACCAGTCTTCATGGCTCCAGCTACCAGTGAGAAAGTGTCTTCTATGGGCCTGTCTCACACTCAAACTGCTACTCTCAGCAAAAAAGCTCTCTACCACTCTTCTCCGTTGCCCAAAGTCTATCCTCACTACAGAGGAATCCCTCTTTCTTGTCAGTAAGTTCTCCTATGTTCACCTCAGCCTCCCCATTAAGTACTAATTCTATATCCTGTTTCTACTTTTGTCTTCAACCTGAGGTACAGCAAAATCCTTGACACAGATTTGGATACTACCTGCCAAATCACATATTGCAATTAGAATGCAACTGGGCTATAAATTTGGTCACCATAACTCCCAGCATCTGCCACAGCAATCTACAATCTGTGCGAACTGCAAGATACTTAATTATTCAAATAATTTAATGTTTGTGCGATTTTTACAGGGAGTCAGACCAGGGTTTATATGCCAAGACTACTGCTTATTTGCCAAATGATGTGACATTGGTTATTTGATCTGCTAGTTTTCTCATTTTAAAAATGGAGAAAATGCTTACTTATTTCATAAACCAGTTCTGAGATTAAACAATGTATGGAAAGCATTCAGAATGATGCTTGCCACGTGGTAGGTAATAATAATTACAAGTACTTATATAAAGTTTATTATATATGTTACTTATATGAAATAGTTTACTTCTTGTAACTTATTTAACCTTCATAATGACGACGGGAGACATTATCATTATATCCATTTTATGGGTAGAGAAGCTGAGGTATAGAGACATCAAGTGGCTCATAACTGTGACACCAAAACAAAATTACCCATTCAGTTTAAAAATCAATACCAATAAAATTCAAATAAGCTATAGAGTTTGTTTCACTGATGTTTTGCTAAAAGTAAACCACTGTTGGCAACCAAATACACAGTTCTGACTTTTCTGGTTTTGGCGCGGGTTCTTTTAAACTGGGCATTTCTTGTACTATGTGAGGATTCGAGTCTCTCTACACTTTTCTTTCAGAAGTACTGTGAAGCCACCAACAAACCTTTCTTCTAGGGAGCTGGGAAGCTATGTAGCCGTAACGTATTTATTACATGGCATCTAGCCTCTTTTTATTAGTGAAGGACAATTAGTAATACCGTTGGCACAACGAGACAGTAAACAAAAAAGCAAGGACCCTGATATCCTCTGCAAATGATTCACAAGGTACTTCTATTGGTTCTTCCCCTTGACTTACACCAAAACTAAAAATTTTTAACAATCAGAACCTGTGCCAGCTTCCTCCACAATCTAGTCTGAGAAAACTCCAACTCAGGGTTCTTCAAGTGCGACCAGTTTCCTTGAAATACTGGGGACTGGTGAACTTGGTACCATGGACTTTATTTTAGGCACTTAAAAACATTTTGGAAGAGGGCTGCCTGGGTGGCTCAGTGGGTTAAAGCCTCTGCCTTTGGCTCCAGTCATGATCCCAGGGTCCTAGGATCAAGCCCCGCATCCAGGCTCTCTGCTCAGCGGGGAGCCTGCTTCCTCCTCTGTCTCTGCCTTCCTCTCTGCCTACTTGTGATCTCTCTCTGTCAAATAAATAAATAAAATCTTTAAAAAACAACACACACAACATTTTGGAAGAGGGTTCAGACGTTTCACCAAATGGCCAGAAGGGTTCACCACACAAAAACAGTTAAGAATCACCGTTCTGGGTAATCAAGGCCCCAGGGTGTCTAAAGATCCCCACCCAACAGAACTCCAGGGATGCCATGAAAATACCAGCCCAGGACAGGACACAGTGCCTGGAGGAAACCTGTGAGCTTCCCCTCCAGGCAAGGCCAGTAGATACTGTTCAGTTGGCTTTCACTGAGAACCACTTCCCCATATATTCAACAAAGTTCACAAGAGCGTCTAAGGACAAGGAATCCTTCCCTGGCTGAGCTGGGCTTTGTTCAAGGATCAAGATCAACGTGCCTTATGACAATCCTCATGTATATGCTATTACATCCATTTTATAAGATGGAAGTAACAGGTGAGAGAGTAAAGTTACTTGCCCAAGGTCATCAAACCAATGGGAGCGGAGCTGCAAGAGACTTGGGGGACAGGTCAGTTCTGCCCTTTACAGCAGGCCATGACCCCTCCCCCACTAGGAAGCTTGCTCTCCCAGCTCATTTCATTTAACTCATCCTTGGCGGAGAAGAAAACTTAAAGGCCCACATCTCCATGGCCACTCAGTGGCAATGTTGAGGCCGAAGCTAAGCTTTTACAGCTCATCCATTTATTTCCGTTCCCTCGATGCTATGCCAACATTATTGCTGTTTTAGTATAAAATACAATTTCCTACAAATCCAAGTTATTTGGCAATTTCATCAGACCTTTAATGAGTATTGCTTTCATCACAGTATTTAGTGTATCAGTATTTGTATCAATATTTGAATACATTTGGAGGAATTCATTAAAAATTTATGATCAAAAGCTTAGATCAAATCTGCTAATGTTATCTATTGCCTGAGTCCAATGAAATATTTGTCCCCCACAACTGCAGTCTTAACTCCTTCCTTTCAATTAACCAATACTGGCTCTGGCCCAGCTGTGTTTAAGGCACCCAGGCAAGTATACTGTGACTCTCAAAGACTGATGAGATGCAGATCCTGCCTCTCGTATTTTCACTCTAAAGGAGTGAAGAAAACTAGAATCCGGAGTAGAAAAAACACTGAGAAATATTGATCAAGTACCAGCAGCAGTCAACCTGAGAGAACAACGACAAGAGATAGTGAGGGAGGAACATGGTGGACTTCATAAAATCAGTTACAGTTTGGTATGAGGTTTTGAAATTACGTGATCCATTTCAGGAATCCATCACCCATCTCTTTCCTGAAAAATCTGAGTCAAATTATAGACAAATTTGTGGTTGTCCTATTTGAATTCTTGGCATTTCATAAGTAGAGCTTTAAAACAGGTTAATTAGGAAAGGACTAAAGAGACCAATTTTACTGCCTGAGTTAAAAAAAACTACTACCCCAAACTAAAAGATTTTCTATATTGAAAGCACATATAAAGTGAAAATGTGCTTGTCTGCTGCCTGCAAATAAACCAGATTAAACATTTTGGGTAACTACTTAAACAAATATCCTTCAACAAACGTCCGGGCTTGGTGAAGGGGGAGGAAGGTTGAGTGTCTCCGGGCTTAGATACCCCCTCCCCCAAGGGGCTGCCTACGTGGAGCTTTGGAACTCAGGATGTGACTTTCAGGACCTGTTGCTGAATTTCACAACCAAGCAATATGGCTTTCCTGTTTGTACCTGAATTGTAGAAAGTTCCGGAAAAAGCTAGGAGTGATCGACCTGATGTTTCACTGCTGTTCTTCAACATTTAAATTTCAGTGCTTGGTGGGCAGAGACCACCAAACAATGGAGATGCCAGCAGCTCAGTACCGCAGCAGAGGAAGGCTTCTGGACTCGCGGTCTGTGGAAGCCCCCACCTCACTCCCAGGACTCCCAACGAGCCCTTGGTAAGGTCGCCGTCTGCGCAGCACACTTCGGGCAGAGGGGACCCCGAGACTCGGATACCGCCCTCCCCTTCGTGGAAAGAGAACCAGCTGCTGGAGGAGGCTGCCCAAAGCTACTAAAGGCGGATTAGCAGCAACGCGAAACTCTCGGTCCCGCCTCTCTCCCAGAGAAACCGGTCTGGAACAACCCGCAGGAAGGTCACGCACTATTATTTATCTGCCCTAAGGGCCCGGGATCCGAAGACAGGGCGGGGGCAGCTGCGGGGAGTGGGGCAGGTGTGCGGAGGGGTTCTGTAGGAACCCGCACGCAGGGGTGAAGAGACTGGCGGAGGGGCGACAACGGGAGCCCCGGAGGGGGGATGTCAGAGGAGATGGGGGACGGACGGTAGGACGTCCTGAGGACCCCGGGAGACTGTGTAACCTCCCTCCCCCGGGTAAGTGGAGGCGCCCCTACCGCCACTACTCACTTGAGTCGGAGGCCGACCACGCACCGCCAGCGGAAACCGCAGACCCAGAAGGAGCGCAGCGCGCCGGCAGTCGGGAATAGCCGAGGAGAAAGAGCCCGCACCTTTTAAAGACTGCCTGGTGGGCGTGGCCTGTGGGTCCCGCCCCCGCCCCACCCCGGCCCACCCCGCCCCGCCCGGCGGATTCCTGGACCGGCTCAGGAGGGCTGGGGGCGTCTAGCGTGGGGGCTGCTCGCGGCTTAGCTGCTGGCGGGAGACCCGGAGACAAAGGGCAGAATCCCGCCTCTTCCTGCTGTTTCCCGCCCGCTTGGCACCTTCCCACGTCCCTGGACCCTCCCGCCGGCCCTATTCCCTCTCCCTCCCCACGGGACCGGGCAGTTTCCAGAAGTGATTAGCAGCTGGGAAAGGAGGCTGCCTTAACCTACAGAGACACCGTGAGACTGTCCTGTCGGGGAAGAGCCCCCGCCGCCCTGAAACGTACCCTTCTCACCGCGGGCGCCAGTTCTCCCTCAAGAGGTAACAGCCCAAGGTCGAGGAGGCTCCCACAAGTAGAGAAAAGGCCAGATCGGGGCTTTCCGCCACCCTCTCCCCTGCCTTATCCTTATATGTACACTCAACGTGATTAACTTCCCCAGTGAAGAAACATTCTCGCTCCCATTTCCAGCTTCTGGGAATCCACGACCTTCCTGTTCTTAAAGAGCAAAATATCTCATCTAGACTAAATAAATGACGTTACGAAAACGCCTCATTCCCCAAGTGTGTTGAGGGCATGGCTGCACAGGCTGCTGGGGGGAAGTAACTGAAACCCAGCCAGAAAACAGGGCACCTAAGGGTCCAAGGACGCCGGTGACAACGCAGGGGACCTCATATCTGAGCTGCAGGGTGACTTATGGTTTTAGATGGTAAAAAAATAAACAATACTGGCTCTATCCGGTTCACATTCTAGGCCTACTGATGACCTCTGTGCCAGAAGCCACGATCCCTAAGAATTGGTACATGGGAGAAAGGGGAACTGGAAAAAGGCTGTTACTAAAACTATTCCTCCATCCACAAATGCAATAGCTTGCTCCCTGGTCCAGAGCTTCTCAACCTGGGCACATGACCTTTGGGGCTGGGTAATTCTTTGTTGTGGGGGCCTGTTCTGTGGATCCTAGGATGCTTCCACCCACCAGATGCCAATATGGTCCCTCCCTCCACTTTGTAATCTTTGACGATTACAACCAAAATATGACTTTGCCAGATGCCCTCGACGGCAGAGGGCATTGGTTGAGAACCACTGCGCAGGTTCACATCTGCATGACCACTTGCAGAATTGGCTGCCGGTATTGTGCTGGGGCTAATCCAGCCTAAACTCACTCCAATAGCAGCTGTATAGTCTCTGTCCACCAAATACCGTGCAGAAACACATCGTGGTGATGACTTTTCCTGATATTGTGGCAGGAGTCTGGAAGTACTCCCACCTGCTGTGAGCTTTTCTAAATATGGGCAATCCATATTTTCATGATATCAGCTAACATAAAAGTGACATGACTCCTGAGGCTGGCAGGATGGTTCTGTCCTCAGATTCTAGGTTCACTCTAGTTCTGTTGCTTAGGATACTTATTTTTTCTTGCATAGGTTTCTGTAATGTTTCTATTGAATGAAACTCTGTGAACTTCACTGCTGTGCTGATTTTCAGCAAACCGTTGTCCTTTCTCCCCTACCCTTGGGTTCTTCTTGATGTCTCTGGGACCTGATCTGTTTGCTTTCTGAGGCTCATGTTGTCCCTAAATTTCACAGCCTTATTCTATTATTTGAAGTTAGGCTCACTTCTAACCGAAAAGTATTTCTGTTTTCTGTTCCTGTTTGTATTTCTCAGTGTATTTTACAGTGAGTCTGGGGATAATGTGCATGTGATTTTGAATAAATCCGTATTTGTATTTAATTATCAACATTTTAATAAGGATTTTACTTCCCTTTAAAAAGTGTTGACCCTTTTCCTTGTAAATATTAAGAAACTATTTCAGATGATTAGAGAGAATAGTGCAAAGAGTAAGAGTATGAGCTTTGGAAACAAACTGATGTGGTTTTAAGATACAACCCTGCTTCCTAGTAGCTCTGGGAGCTTGGCCTAATACTTGACTTCCTCACACCTTTCTCTTTATCCGTTAGATGATGATAATACTACAGAACTCATAGGATTGTTAGGAGGATTAAATCAGATTATGTATGTAAAATGCCAAGCAGAGCCCCTGGCTCATGGTAAATTCTCAGTAGATGATGGTTGTGATGTTAAACAAAGCTATCTTGATGTCCTTTTCTGCCTTGAGAAAGAAATAGAAACTGTGTTTTGCTGAGCATTCATCTTATGCTGTCTACTGAAAGGTTCTGTGGTAAGAAGATATTAAGTGTTTTTCTAAAATAATTAAGAGCCTTCCAGTAGAAAGTAAATTGTGTGCCTGGGGAAGAGCTAGTGGGAGAAGAATAAGCCCTTCTGATATTCCATATGGTCCTAGTCTGACCCCTTCCATCTTATAAGAGGCGAAATTGAAGGTTAAATGTGTCGAGCAGGAGGTTTCTTTTTCCCAAGAAATGCACATTATACTTGTAACAGCTCCTTCATTCTCTGGAACCTATTAAGCAATTTCATATGAAAGTTCTTCGTCAAGGTCACTGTCCTAAGGCAAGTTGAACCAAGGTTGCTTTTCTTCATGACCTTGTGCTCAAGTTCAGATTTTTCAAATATTTTTATTATTTTTATTTCATGTTACTTTTTCTTAACAAAACTTTGAACCAGATGAGTGTGAATATAAACATAGGGCCTCTTTGTTTTATTTTAGAGCAAGGATTCCTTCCCAGAAGCCAGCTAGGCTATGGTGAAGAGGAATTTTTTTTTTAATATATGTGAAATAAAGGAAAATATAAATTTTCACTTTGCGGGGCACCTGGGTGGCTCAGTTGTTAAGCGTCTGCCTTTGGCTAGGGTCATGATCCTGAGGTCCTGGGATGGAGCCCCACATTGGGCTCCCTGCTCAGCGGGGAGCCTGTTTCTCCCTTTCCCACTTTCCCTGCTTGTGTTCCCTCTCTTGCTGTGTCTCTCTCTGTCAAATGAATAAATAATCTTAAAAAAAAAATTCTCACTTTGCTAATCTATATGCTTAATGATAATGATAATGATAATAATAAGAAAAAGAAGCAGCTGTTCCATCTTATTTTTTAGCCAAGATTTAGCAGCAGTGGTAGGAATTAAAAATTACTCAACCCTAATACTCTATGATGCATTTTCTGGCAGAGAAAAGAATCATATAAGTTACATATGCTTAAATCCTATTCTTGATATTTGTCATAGTTTTTTTTTTTTTGAAACTTATTTGAAACTCCCACTTCATTATAACTTGCATTATTTCTTACCCTTCTTTCTCCAAAGAATACTGTTTCCGGGGTGCCTGTGTGGCTCAGTTGTTTAAGCGTCCAACTCTTGATTTCAGCTCAGGTCATGATCTTGGGAGTCTTGAGATCAAGCTCCATGTCAAGAGTCAAGCAACATTCTCTCTGCCTCTCCCTGGGCCCCTCCTCCCCACTCATGCTCTCTCTCAAACAAACAAACAAACAAATGAACAATAACAACAAAAAAAAAACCAGAATGATTTCCTTCAATGCTATCACTTCTGTTACAGGATTATTGATGTTTTCTTTTCTCTCAGAGCTCTCTAGCTTTTCTAGCTAAGCTTATGCTTTCTTATTACAGTGGCGTTTTCCTAGCTGGACAAGTGTGAGAAATATGGTTAACCTTAATCTCCGAGACAGTCTGTTCCATCCATCTTCTCTCAACCTCATGAATGCCCTATTTCACTTCTCTCCTTTATGTTCAGTTGGTGACCTCCCCTCCTTCATTTGCATTCCCAGCCACAGCCCACTTGCTCAGCCTACGTAACCAGCTGTGTTTTCTCTCATGTTTATGCTTGGCTGTCCCCGATGATGTCGAAGGAAGAGGTGGTTCTCCAACCCCTTACCAAGAATGTCCACTCCAAGGGTGCGTTTGATCCAATTGTTGGGCATTTTTAGTTACATTCTCTTGCTCTTCAATTCCCCAGTCTCTAGAGCCTCCTTCGTTTTCACATTACAAAACAGCTGCATAGCACGTATCCTAACTTCTTAAACTTCCATGACTTTTGTAGTAGGTATTGGAGGTGGCCTCTCCAGCATCTGTTCCTCTTTCCCAGAGACCTGGGTCTCTATTTGGCATCTGTGTGGTTTCAGGGATTTGCCTCCATAAGCCCTGGTTTGGGGATGGACTACTGGAGCCAGTCAAGGCCTTACAACCCAAACCAGGCTGGGAGTGGGCATCATGTGTGACCTGAACCCATCCTATCAGAGTAAATCTCTGAGCTCTGGGGGGTGCTGACACAGAACCATGCCTACTTGTTCTGGAAGGTTCTATGTGCTGACATGAGTCCCAGAGTTGCTGCAATCATTTTTGCTGGAAAGAAGCCCATGTGAGAATGATTCAACACAGAGAGGACAGAGAAATGGAGCTGAGCTCTGAACAAAGTGCTCATGAAATTTGCCTACCTGCAGGATCTTTTCATCTTGGGGGCAAATGAATTCCCATTGTTGTTTATTCCATTTTGAGATGGATTTTCTGTTACCTGCAATCAGGACTTCCAACTGATTATGGTAGTTTAAAACTATGTCCACAAATTCTTTGATATGTCTCTCTTCATCAGGTGGAATTTCATTCCCTTCCCCTGGAGCATGTGCTGGATTTAGTGTATTGCTTCTAGAAAATAGAATAAAGTGGATGATTCTAAGACTAAGTAAAAAAGGGCATCGTGACTTCCTTCTGTTTCATCCCTCTCACTCCCTTCTATCTCTGTCTTTGTCTCTCTCTGTCTCTGTCTCTCTCTCCCTCATCACTAACTCAGGGGAAGCCAGTTGCCATGTCAGGAGGACACTCAAGTGGCCTTGAAGGGCCCACATGGTGAAGAACAGAGGTCTCCAGGCAACAGCGCCAGAGAGTTGACGCCTTCTGCCAACAAAAACACGAGTAAGCTTGGGAGGAGATTCAGTAATCTTGGTAAGCCTTGAAATGCCTGGCTGACACTTTGCACTCTTGTGAGAGACCCCAAGCCTCTCCCTGTGGTCATAGAAAGTCCAACTGCCAAATTAATTACTGGTTTGCAGTTCTTACTCTACTTGACCTCTTGGTTATAGGACAACACTATACGTATATGTATAAGTATATGTATATGATTGTGTATACATGCACAGAATGGAATTTTCTAAGAAAGGTCACACTTCTGAAGTTTCCCACAAATGTTAACTTCTGTCTTAAAATATTTTTTCTAGTGATGATCACTACAAAACTTATTTTAAATACTCTACCTTTTAACAGGATTTTTTTTTTGCTACAGTTTACATAAAAATAAATGTATTTTATCCACTTACGTGTATTTATTTAAAATTTTTAAGGAAAAATTTTTAGAATTTGCAATAGGGCTTATCGAAGAATTTTGGGTTTTTCCCCCATTCAGAAAAAGTCTAAGTAAATTAGTCTAATTGGGATTTAAAAATTAGCATTTGGGTGTATAGCTTATTTCAAATGTGGTTAGATAAGATTTCCATATGCACTTTGATCACTGAACAAAACACCAAGGAAAATCTCATAGAAATTTCCACTTAAAACATCATTCATATATATATATCACACACACACACATATATGTAGATATATATGTGTATATACATATATAATCGTTTTTGGCGAAGTGATTTAAAGAAGGTTAACAGCATTTTGGAAACAGTGCACAATTGTTCTAATTGACAGGCACTTGATTACTTATGACATATGCTGCCAGGATTTTTCTGTAATGGTCACATATGGGATTGAAAGTCATTTGTAAAATGAAACTTCTCTTCTAAAAGAAAATAAAAACTGTCATGTTTCTGCATCTCGCACCTCATAAGGAAAGTGTTGAGCTACAGACAAAAGGCTAATACTTTTTAAAAAGCTCCTATAAATTCTGTATTTATATGTTCATGAGGAAAGCTGACTTAGATTTTACTTTAAAACATTATTGACCTACCCCGTTCCAGAAAGGATTGTGGGAATACCTAATTCCCATTCCTCATTCTTAAATAATGCCATGTGTTAGAAGACTGGAGTTTGGTTTTTTTTTTTTTTTAAGATTTTATTTATTTATTTGACAGACAGAGATCACAAGTAGGCAGAGAGGCAGGCAAGGGGTGGGGAAGCAGGCTCCCTGCTGAGCAGAGTACCTGATGCGGGGTTCGATTCCAGGACCCTGAGATCATGACTTGAGCCGAAGGCAGAGGCACTGAGACACCCAGGCGCCCAAAGACTCAAGTTTTTTATTTATTTGTCCCTGTGTTCCCTTCAACAGAAGACTTGACGTGCTGAAGAAGAACCAAACTCCACTGGCCTATTAAAGGCTGGGTATGAACTTGACTATATATGTTTACATAGACTTGCAAAACTGTCTGAGTCCTCTGTGAAAGGCACTGGGCTACCTTGGAGTGATCCTCATCTCCTGTCCAAATTCAGCTGTAAAACCATGAATGGGCAAGAGCCAAACTACACACCATAGGCTGTTCTTCAAGCCAACAGCATATACAGCAACCCCAATAACAATAGCCATTTGCTGAACAATAACCATTTGCTGAATGAAACCTTGCACGTCAAACATTATAGGAATATTTCTTCTGGTCCAAACAACAGCCTTTTAAGATCAGTATCTTTCTTCCCATTTTACAGATGAGTAAAGTGAGACTCATGGAAAGTGAATAACTTGTCCAACAGCCACATAGGAAGTGGCAGAGCTCAGACTCAAATCCAGTCTGGATCCTAACCTCCCACTCTATTCCATTATCAAACGGGTCTTTTCACCAACAATTCTTTCCTCTCATACCAGAAGAGCAACACAGTAATTTTGCCTGATAGCACTAAGGACTGTGAGCTCCTTGGGTGCAAGTCTTCATTCATGCAAACTGAACAGGAGCCTTTGCAGTGTGCGGACATACTGTACACCATAGCTGGCTGGTGAGGGCTCTGACAAGAAGTTGCACCACGAATAAGCCTTGTTGGTCTCAACCATGTGAGCAACTCTGGGGGTGGGACGTGGGCTGGGGCTGGGTGAGGTAGAAATGGAGGTGGGTGAAAAGAAGAAGGAAGCACATGAAAAAGGCATCACACTCTATCTTCTTTGAGCTAAGCCTGCCACATGTTGGATGAACATGTTAACGTGGAAACACCAAAGTTTAATTTGGGCACAGCCATTTTTGTCCCATTACCCTTTTGGGGCACAAGGATGGAATAAATTCTTTACATGGAGTGGGAACAACACATGTGGTCTTCTCCACCTCTAACCATCTGAGGAAATGGGTGAGTCATTTAACTTTTTTGAGCGTAAATTTCCTCTAAGTCTAGCTGATCACTACAGACTCTTAAGCTCTGGAATTCTGATTCTACTAGCAGCAATGATGTGATACTATAGTCATGTATTTTTTTTTTTTTTTTGACATGGAAGAGCATTCACATAGTCAGGTGACAGATAATTGTAGATGACAGAATTTACAAGAGAAACAGGAAAGCAAGCAACACAGTGCCTGAGCCCAGCCTGGTGCAGTTTTAACGAGACCCCTTTGCTGCCCAGTCCTGCCTGTCAATATCTATTCTGCCAGAGTCTGAGAGCAGTCTTTCTGCTTCAGCTACTGGAAGACATGCTGTCCCTGACCTCATGTTCCTTACTTGCCTTCCATATATGTCTCCTCAGGGTGTGTATCCACCATTAGGGCTTGGTGAAAATTTGGTTCCATGTGGAACCCAAGCTGCAAGTGAGTTTTGGAAATGCTCAGCTTTCTAGCCTCTGGAGTATAGGAAGCCATGTCAGAAGTGTAAGTGGGTGTAACGTGAGTCTGTGTGTGGCATCTGTGGCATTTTGCTGAGTGAAAAAAGAGGAGCCTCTTGGAGATGTATATAAAACACTTTGCAAAAAGTCTGAAAGAGTAGTCACTAGACTGTTAGTAGTGTTTTGCTTTGATCAGAAGTGTAACTATTCACTTCTTTGTATTGACTGATATCTCCACCATAAATGAGTATTCCTTGTATTATTTCTCAAAAAAATGATGCTTATTGTTTATGCTCCTATGATTCTACATTACACATAGATGCTGTCCCTGCCCCTCTGTGTCTTGTAGCTATTTGTCTTTGAGACACAAGCCACAGAATTAGACCTTGGAAATAATGTTGAAGGGCATGACAACATTATTTCAATTCAAATCGTTTTAACAAATCTCTAGATATTTGAATCAGTTTCTTTTTTTTTATTTTTGGGAGTAAATTTTATTGTTATGACTTTATCTTTTTAAATTATTTTTATTAACATATAATATATTATTAGCCCCATGGGTACAGGTCTGTGAATCGTCAGGCTTACACATTTCACAGCACTCACCATAGCAAATACCCTCCCCAATGTCCATAACCCAACCATCCTCTCCCTATACCCACTCTTGTCCTGAACTGCTTTCAGGATTTTCCCTTTGTCACTAAGACTTGTAAGTTTTACTAGTAGATGATGGGGTGTGGACCTATTTTTATTGATTTTGAGGGGATTCTCTGTGCCTCCTGGATTTTGATGTTTATTCCCTTTGCCAAATTAGGGAAATTCTCTACTATAATTTGCTCCAATATACCTTCTGCCCCTCTCTCTTTTTCTTCTTCTTCTAAGATCCCAATTATTCTAACATTGTTTCATCTTATGGTATCACTTATCTCTTGAATTCTCCCCTCGTGGTCCAGTAGCTGTTTGTCTCTCTTTTGCTCAGGTTCTTTCTTCTCCACCATTTGGTCTTCTGTATCACTAATTCTCTCTTCTACCTCATTTACCCTAGCAGTAAGAGCCTCCATTTTTTTTTATTGCACCTCATTAATAGCTTTTTTTATTTCAACTTGGTTAGATTTTAGTTCTTTTATTTCTCCAGGAAGGGATTCTCTGATATCTTCCATGCCTTTTTCGATACTAGCCAGCACCTTGATGATCTTCATTCTGAACTATAGTTATGACATATTACCAATGTCTATATTGATTAGGTCCCTATCCATCAGTACTGCCTCTTATTCTTTTTTTTGTGGTGAGTTTTTCTGCCTTGTCATTTTATCCAGATAAGAACAGATGAATGAGATATTAAAATACTAAAAGTGTGGCAAAGACCCCAGAAAAATATACACTAACCAAATTGGAAGAGACCTGAAACCTGGGGGAGAAGCACGGGGGAGGGGATTAAAAAACAAAAACATATATATATATATATATTAGACTGGTGGATAGAACAGAGCCACGCACTTGATTTTGGGTGTATTCTGATCTCATAGAAGAAATTACCTGCCAAAATTTTAAAGAAAAAAGAACTTACATATATACAAAAATAAGGATAAACATGATGAAGGGATGGAATATGACTGAAAAGATGAAAACTTAAAAAGATTCTAAAAAAGGAATTGATAAGTTGGTTGGAAAAATTAAAAAAAAGAGGAGAGAATGTGATGAGGTTGGAGCTAGGTTTAGGGTATATTTTGATGTATTAGAAGAAATCATATCCCAAAATTTAAAAAAAACCTACATGTATACAAAAAATAAGGTCAAATACAATGAAGGGATAAAGTATGACTATAACAATGAAAATTTAAAAATATTTTTTAAAAAGAAATTGTTGATAAGATAAAATAGTAAAAAAAAAAGTTAAAAGAGAAAAGAGGAAAAGTTAAAAAAAATGAGAAAAAAAATAAAATTTAAAAAATTTAACTTTGCAAGACTAAAGGACCATGGGAAAAAAAGCCATGAATTCTATGCCTTGTTTTGCCCTACTTCTGGAGTTCCCCGGTTCTGGTTGATCATGAACTTGGTCTTGGCTGGATGTTCTTGCTGATCATGATTCTCAAATGTCTTTGCAGGAGGTGGAATTGCACAGCCCTTGCCAGGGGCCAGGCTAAGTAATCTGCTCTGTTCGCTCTTGGGAGCTTTTGTTCCCTGAATGCTTTCCGTAGAGCTTTGGAGGACAGGAACAAAGATGGTGGCCTCCCAATCTCTGGCCCAGAGGAGCCGAGAGCTCAGGGCCCCTCTCTTCAGTGCGCCCTCAGAGAAAAGTGCTCAGTCACTCCCATCTCCCTGGTCTCTGGCCGCACTCTGAGCTCACCCAGCCTGTGACCAAGTGTTTCTATCTCTGGCCCACGGCCCCACCTGGAGTCTCCAAACGCAGCAGATTCCTGGTGCACGCTCCTGAATAGCTCCTCCTGGAGGAGGAAGGAGGGGGGGGGGTCTCTCCAGATCTGCCACTTGTGGTGTCCTGCTTGAAGGGCAGTGGTCCAACTGTGCCTTGGATCACGGTTTATGGTAACCCCAAGCTGAGAGCTCACCTTTTGGCTCCATCTCTCGTAGCCGGCTTCCCTGCTCTGATCCCTGGGAGCTCTGCCACCCTCAGACACCGATGGTCTTTTTGTGTCCCCGCAGGTCCTGAGACCACACTGTCCCCACGAGGGCTCCAGCCCCGCTTAGCCTCTGGAGCCACGTCCCTCAGTGGAGCAGACTTCTAAATGTTATGATTTTGTGCTCTGTTGCTCGACGTCTTGCCGGGTGCTGGCCCCTCCCCACCATGGTCTATCTTCCTGTCGCTTCGGATTCACTTCTCCGCACATCCTACCTTCCAGAAAGTGGTCAATTTTCTGTTTCTAGAGTTATTGCTCTTCTTCTCTTCTATCTCCTATTGAGTTTGTAGGTGTTCAGAATGGTTTGATAACTATCTAGCTGAACTCCTAGGACCTGATGCTATTTCAGTCTCTTACTCCTCCACCTTCTTGCTTCCTCCTCTCTCTTGAATTAGTTTCTTAATGAAGACTCATAGACAATACAGTCAATGAAAGGGAAGCAAAGTAGGGTCTGAGGAAGCATTATTATCTGGAGGAGTTGGTTTTTTTCTCCTCATAGCATATATCTTTTGTTTATTTTAAAACAAAGATAAATTTTCTTATGATGTGAGATCTGTGGCATTATGCAGTTTTGTGAACAAAGATAAACCCAACTGTAGGTTATTTGGATGAAGATCATACAACTGAGCCCACAGCAGCGTGAGACAGGAGAGACAAAGCTGGGAAGGGAGGTGAGGGGTGGATAGACCATGTGGGTCTTTGAATGTTGTGTTAAGAAATATGGACTCAATTCAAATCTTATCTCTGTGACTCCCTCAGCGAGCGCTGATTTTTTCAAACAGAAAATATTAAAATATATTTAATCTTTTGCTTACACTTGAGGATTCATTTTGAACATGGATTTGAACATGAGATTTCTAAATCAATAATTGTGATTCATAAAAATTCACTGAAATAATTTGATTTATATAGTGCCACAGAAAATGCTGTGAACTATTTAGGTGTTAGATGGCCTTTCTTATAAAAATCCTTAACTGTGATTAATGTAGTTACTTAATCTAGTATTTTTGAAGAACCTGCTATATGCAAGGTACTTTGTTAGGCTTTGGAGGAAATGGCATTTAAAGAAAATTTCTCTTCTCAAAAGAGTTTATGGTTTAGTTATGAGAGTCTAGACATTCATAAAACCCTGCATTAAAGAGCTTAATCTGAAACATATTACAGCACAGGAACAGCAGAGCTCAGATACCAGGGAGCAGGCCCCGATACAACGATGTTAGAACAGGGACTTTTCTTTGAAGGTACAGGAAGGAAGGTGAGTGGGGAAGTGAGACAGAGAAGAGGAGGTAGCCAACATAAGATGCATTCTCATGCTGGTCCCCGCTGTGGGCAACAGGAGCTTAACCCCCCAGGGAAACCAGGAGATGACATGGAGTCTTGGAATTATTCCACTCAATCACAAAGGAGATGAGGTGCTTATTCACCAGTATTGTGGACTGAGTGCTGTGTTCTCCAAAGTTTGTATGTTGAAATCTTAATCCCAGATGCCATGGTATTGGGACATAGGGCCTTTGGGAGGTAATTAGGCTTAGATGAGGTCATGATGGGATTAGTGCCTTTAAAGAAAGAGACACCAGAGAGCTTGCTCTCTCTCTGCCTCATGTAAGGACACAGCAAGAGACTATGGTCTCGTCTACTGCCATACCACCTTGACCGTGCCCAGTCTCCTCTGATCTTGGAAGTTAAGCAGGGTCGGGCCTGGTTAGTACTTAGATGGAAGAGACTATGGTCTCCAACCAAGAAGAGAGCCTCACTGGAAACCAAAGCAGCTGGTGTCTTGATTTTGGACTTCCCAGCCTCCAGAGCTATGAGAAATACATTTCTGTGCTCACTCCTCCTGGTCCATGATATTTGATTACGGCCAGCTGAGCACACTGAAACAAACAGCCTCCTCGGCCTGGGAGCAGGGGTTCTCTAGAAGGAGTTACCTCTTTAGCACTTCCGGCCAATGGCGGAGCACGAGCAGAGCAGCTTCTTCCGGTTTGGAAGAGGTTCTCAACCAGGGAGAGGCTGCTTCCAGCAGCTGGGAGTGCACCTGTGAACACTGAAGGCAAAGCTAGAAGTATCTGGGTGAGAATTAGCAGCGTCTTCTAGCAGGTTAACTCTGAGGAGGAATGGCCATGGCAGTCTTCATACTCCAGGGAAGTGTTGTGTTTCAAGGGAGCCTTAAAGGGATAGGATGTCAAAAGACAAAGGCAGGGAAAAGCCATGGAGGGGTAAGCTGGAGCCTTAACCTGGAGGAGGCAAAGTTTGGGATACCTTAGATAACTAATACAATCACTATAACTCTATTTTTCCCCCTTCGAATGATTTAATCCTTGGATTTTATGTCTAAAAAAATCGTTCATATCTTAATTTAAAAATAGTTTATGGCTAAAAAATGCTAACCCTCTTCTGAGCTTTCAGCGAGTGGTGATCACAGATCACCAAAACAAATGTAATAATAATAATAAAAAAAAAGTTTCAAATATAGTGGGAATCCCCAAAATGTGACACAGAGACTTGAAGTGAGCAAATGCTGTTGGTAACATGGCACTGATAGGCTTGCTGAAAGTAGGGTTGCCACAAAACTTCAGTTGGTAAAATCCACAATATAGATCTACAAAGCGCTATAGAGCGAAGTGCAGTAAAATGAGGTATGCCTGTATCTAGACTGTTTTCAAACTTGATTCTAAGGAATATTCATTTAATCAGTAAGTATGAAGTCTGTACAATATGGAGATGAGCAAGACAGATCAAACACCTGCCCTACGGAGTTGACTGTTTCGTAGGAGACGCTGGAATAACCCTTCACAAGGACTCCACCCTTGGGAGAACAAGCAGGAAAGTCAGGTGACTGTTCTGAGCTCCTGGAAGGCGGGGCACAGTTTTCTTTACGTTCAAAATCCCGGTAACTATCCTATCACCTGGCCCTTCTGGGTAACAGTGGTCAAATTATGGGAGAATATGCCTAAGCAGGTATGAATGGGTAATAGGAGAACTTGAGTTCAGGTTTTATAAAAGAATCACAGTAATTAGCAGCACCTTTTTCCCCTATGGGTTTCCGGGTGTCCTGAGCCGTAAGATTTATTTCCCAGGTATTTTCTTCTATGAGGTTTTTAGCTTAGGATGAACTCTATTTCATTTCCTTGGCATGTGGTCAGCTAAAGCCACACCTCCCTTCTTGCATCATAATATGCAAAGAGAAGTTTCTCTTTAAATTTTAGAAATAAATTTTATTTACTGTTTAAGTGTCTTCACCTCAGGCGGCCTTACTGAAACACAGCTCAGGCTTCTGGCTTTCTCTTGAATTACATTTCTGTCAGCATTTACATGTGTAATGTTTTATTTTGCTAAGTTTTGTGTCTCATTAAAACAGTTCATGCATCATTTTTTATGGTTTCCATGCAGGTTACAGAATGAGCGATTTGCATACAGATCCAAGTCCCTGCCAGATCTAGGATACCACCTTTAAAATGTATCTATTTTCTTGCTAAGACACCCTTTCTAATATCACCTCCATCTCCACCTCCTTTTTTCCCCTAATAATTTCCTTCCATCGTCAAAACCTAAAGCTGACATTTTCCTCAGGGCCACTTTCACAAGTCAAAGATTTTTATTACTCTAAAAGCTACTGCCTGAAAAGCAGCAAACTAGAAACCCACATGAGGGTATGAGTTGTGGACAGTGGGCTGAGCTTATTCATTAGCTGGGTAACTCACTCCCCAGGCTCCATCTTGCTCCAGTAGAATCCCAGATTACCATGACAATGGAATGTTTTCTGACAAATAGCTAACTCTGAAGACAGTAAGCTTACAAATGCCAAGGGTCTGCCACAGTTTTTCCAAAGCTGGCTTCCAAGGAGTGTTAGAGTTCCAGTTGCTAATGGGTGTTTGGCAAAATAAAATGGTTTTGTAGTCAAGTTTGGGAACCCCTTCATATTCTATCTTTCTCTTGGAAAATTAATAAAGTACATTAACATATTATAGGTTCCTAACCCTATTTAACCATAGAAACCTTTCAAAAAGAACCTTTTAACAATTCACAGGTTACTAATGTTCTAAGAAATATTGTTTGGGAAAGATTGATCCACATGGTTTCTATGGAGTTTATTTCCTGGATTTATCAGATCAGAGGACATGAATAGTGGGTGGTTTTTTTGTTTGTTTGTTTTGTTTTTTAGTTCTTGATGTATGTGTCTCCGAATGCATCTATTTACAATTGTTTTTCTTTTTTTTTTTTTTTTTTTTTTAATTTTTTTATTTTTTTCAGCATAACAGTATTCATTATTTTTGCACCACACCCAGTGCTCCATGCAATCCGTGCCCTCTACAATACCCACCACCTGGTGCCCACAACCTCCCACCCCCCACCCCTTCAAAATTCTCAGATCGTTTTTCAGAGTCCATAGTCTCTCATGGTTCACCTTACAATTGTTTTTCTATGACTGACAAGCTTTGCCTTGATTATCAATGTGATTCACACTGTGTTACTGATTCATTAATGAACATCACCCACTATGTTCTTAGTGAATAGTTTAACACAGTACTTCTCAAAGTGTGGTCCCTGAACCAGAAGCTTCAGCATCATCTGAGAACTTGTTAGAAATGCAAATTTTCAGGTCCCACACTTACTTATTTAGAAACTGTGAGGGAGGTCAAGCAATCTGTGTTTTAACAAGCCTCTCAGTTAATTCTGATGCACACTGAGGTTTGAGAACCATCAGTTTAACACAGTTTAAGACATCTGCTTTCAGCTCAGAAGGGGTAACAGGGACTAGATTTATCCTCCTATCTGAAACAACTGAAAAACTGGACAAAATATATGAAACAACAGTTCTCAGACATGGGACATCAGGCAGCTCAGGATAATCGTTCTTGAGAAATGGAAAACAAATGAAATGATCCCTACCACTGCTCCAGCTTACTGTCTATAGGGAGTTTCCAGGCTGAAGGCACAGAAAGAAGATCCAGAGAGCTGCTGAAGGTTCTCCTCAAGTCCTTTGCTTATTGTTGATCGGAGTTTGGGTGTGAGGAAACTACCCGAGGGAATGATCTGCCCAAATGGAGCAGAGGAAACAATCCCTACAGCTCACACAGGACTGGGGATAGGTCATGTTCTCACCATCTAGAGGAAGAGCCTTCTAATTCACAGAGCACTGGAAGAATACCCAGAGGGTAATGCCTCAGTAGTTGGCTCTCGACTCAAAGTACTCTGGTCTGATTGATAAAACTTAAAAGTCTTGAAAGGATCAAACTATTTCCAGATAACATAACTACGTCCCAGAATAACACTCAAAAAATATTGGTCAGAGAACTTAAAAATGACTGGGATCTAATACAATCCATAACAAAGAGAAAAAAAATCAATTAATAGAAACAGATTCAGGGGTATCTGGGGGGCTCAGTTGGTGAAGTGTCCAACTCTTGATTTCAACTCAGGTCATGATCTCAGTGTTGTGAGATCAAGCCCCACATCAGCTTCACAGTGGCATGGAGCCTGCTTAAGATTATCTCTCTCCCTCTGCCTCTCCCCAACACTCCTCTCTCTAAAAAGGAGAAGGAGAAGATGATGATCCAGAAGAGACACAGACAATACAATTAGTAACTAAACACATTAGAATAGTTATAACTATATTCCATAGGTTCATATGATAAGGTAGAGAAATGCTTGAATATGTTAAGTAGAGACATGGAAAGTATTAAAAAGGCCCAAATTGAACTTTGAGAGATAAAAAATACAATGTCTAAGATGAAAACTGCAATGTATTAGACTCAACAGACTAAAACATTAAATACCTTAAAGACACAACAGAAATTATCCAAAATAAAACCCAGGGAAAAAAAAAGACTGAAAAAAAAATGAGTAATGTATTAGTAAACTGTGGAAAACATCACATGACCTGATACATGTGCTTTAGAGTTCTTGAAAGAGAGGAACAGAGAGAATATTTGAAAAAATAATGACCACACATTTTCCAAACTTCATGAAGTCTATAAATCTACAAATCCAAGAAATTCAGCAAAGTTTAAGAACAAGAAATATGAAAATAATACCAAGGCATATCATAATCAAATTGCTTAAAACCAGTGATAAGGAGATAATTTTAAAAGCTGCCAGGGAAAAATGTCACAGAATATGTGGGGGAGGTTTGGGGTAGGGAGTGGATAGAAAGGTAAAAATGACAGCAGATTTCTTGTGGGAAACAATGTAAGCTACAGGACCCCGGAGCAGTATTGAAAAATACCTTTCAAAAATGAAGGTTAAATAAAGTTTCTTTCAGGCATGTAAAAGCTAAAAGAATTCATCACAGCAACAGACTGAGCCAAAATTGATTTTTATAAGGAGTCCTCAGGCAGAGGGAAAATGCTATTAGAAAGAAATCCGGAGGTCCTTAAGTAATGAAGAGCACTGGAAATAGTATAAAGATAAGTAAATATAAAACACTTCACTCCCCATCCAGGCCTTTTAAAAAAAATCTGCTTAAAAGATAATAGTTTACCAGAAAAAAAAAAATGCAACATATAGAAGGTACTGTAGGGTTTATAATGTAGAAGTCAAATGTCAAATGTATGACAGTAATAGCACCAAGGCCTGGAGGGAAGAAAATGAAGTCTGCTATAGTAAGGTTTATACTCTTTGTGAAGTAGTATATTATCACTGAAACCAGACTGTAATCGATTAGAGATGTACACTATAAACTCTAAAGCAACCACTAACACAAAATAAAATAGTTATAGCTAACAAGCCATCAAAGGAAATAAAATGGAATCATAAAAATATTCAACCCAAAAGAGAGCAAAAAATAAAAAAAGTTTAAAAAAATTTTAAAAAGAGAACAAATAACAGATGGGGGAAATTTAAAAAATGCAAGATGATGGATTTAAAACCAACATATAAAGAAGATTTTTTTTTTTTTTTTGCCTATAGTCTCAGGCAAATAAACAAGTTTTATCTCCTATCAGCATTAAGTTTCTCACAAAAAGTTGTGCAGTGAAAGATTAGAAAGTTGAACTAATCGTGGTTATAACAGCAAAATGATCTTGGCAGCGATTCCTTTTTGAACTTAAGCGTATCATGGAGAGATGTCTAACAAGTTCAGCCAAGAGACACTGCTGAAGGCACTTTTCATTTCTTGCTTCACAGAGATTTACGTAACTCAGATTGCTATAGGGTAACAATCCAGGCATGGAGGGCTCAAAAGGGATTTCTTCCTCACAAGGCTGGGGCTTAAGAATGCTATTAAAAGGACTCTCTTTTATTCCCCTGAGACTCAAGGAAACTCTGCAAGCCTTTTGAGCTAAGTCTCTTGTTTGGTCACTGATATCTATCTGCTACCCTCTGCCTCATCCATGTCATGCTCCCTCACTCTGATTACACCTGTTGCTTTTCAGTTCCTGCTTCCCTCCAGGCTGTCCAAGGAAGCCAGAGAACTTCTTCCCAGAAAACTTTTTCATCCACCAAACCCATTCACTTAATTCATTCTTGTTCAACCTTTGGATCTTAATTCAAAAGCGCTCCATTCTTTACCTTACCCACCCCTCCCTCATCCCAGATTCTTATCACATTTTGGAATTATATACAGTGGGGTATGATCATTTGGATGGCAAGATGGAAGAGAGAATGATGAATATCTGTATTTCTCACCTCGTCAGATTAAAATAGTCCAGTCTTTTGTTGCCACTCATGCCTCCCAGCCACCCCCTCCCCATGGACCCACCCCTGATCTATTAAGGAAATGTCTGAACTTTATTATGCAGGTTGGGGTAATCAGTGGAGGGAATACTTGAAAAACAGGCAAGCCTGGAGGAGCCAGGCTAGAGAAGAAAAACACTAGAGGTAATATAATAGAGGACTTGGGCAAAGAGAGTCGAGGCACAGGACGTGAGAGAAGGACAGCAGGGATGTGAGGGAGGGTTGGGAGGAATTTTGGTGGGGACTGGAGACTAGGATGGCAGAAGGGCCCTGGGACATGTGAGATACTGAGAATGAGAGGAGAAGGACAACAGAATATCAAGATGTGTGTCTGTGGCTATGAATTTTGACCATCATTGAGAGGCACCATTAAGGATAAAAATGGCTTTTACTGGAATTTTGGTTGTTATATTTGTCTCTGGGAATAGGAAAGCATAGAGAGACTGGACTACACGGGGCATATTAGTGGCTAGTGTGCTTTGACTGCCAAGGTCCGTTCCCCCTCCTTTTGGTAAGTCAACCCCAATTTCTTCTGAACCCCAGCTCTCATCCTTCCTCTCAATTCACAGTTCACTAGGTTTTACCTCCAAGTCTAAGGATGAGCATGTGAACTTGGGCCTGGCCAATCAGAGCAACACATTCCCCTGGCCAGGATGGGTATAGGGAGTGTGCATGCGTTCTCTTTCAAACAAGTGAGAGTCATGCCCAGGATATTTGCCAAAAGAGAAACAGTTCTTTTACTACTGGATTTGAACATGGCAATGAAACTGAACCATAGATGAACTGGCTGAAGTAGGGAGACACCAGGTCCAGGAAACATCATTGAAGCCCCCTCACTAGCCTTTGCCTCAACTAGCCCTCAGCTTTTTAACTCCATGAACCAATAAATACCCTCCCCCCTTTTCTTTCTTTGCTTATGGCAGTGTGAGTCAGGTTTTTGACCACTTGGAATTGAAAAAGTTCCAAATTATACAGCATTCAACTTATGTATCTGTGTTACATTTGATTAAGGCCTTCTCCATGATTATACTTCATGAGAAGGGTCTGGGCCCTTTTTTTTTCTCTACTGTATCCCTACCATCTTGTACACCGTGTGTACCATCTGTTGGATAAATGATTAAGGCCATCTTTATGACTGGTTATTGTCTGTTTCCCTGCTAGATTTAAGCTAAGGGCCAGGATATATTTTTTTCTTTGTTTTCTTATATATTTATGTGTGTGTGTGTGTATATACAATCTTATATATATCCATATATAATTATATAAAAGCTATATATTTATATATACATTTATGAAATTTACATATAATTTTATGTAAAATTATTTATTTTAAAATATAAAATTACTTATATATAAATATATAATTTTTCTATAAAACATTTATATAATTATATATAATATATATTTATATCTTTTTATATATTCTTTTATGTGAAATATATAAATATAAAGATACATAATATATAAATATAAAATATAAATTATTTATATATAAATATATAAAATCTTGTATATATAATTATATATATAATTTTTCTTTTTTTATCACTTGTCTTGAGCTGTCAGCCTAATGCACAAGGCTTGGCATATATAAGGTGCTTCACACATATTGGCAGAATGAATGAACAAATACAGGAAAAAAACGATATAAATTCAAACTGGAGCAAGGGATTACAGTGCCCATCATGAAAAGGCCAATTAACTCAGTCGAAAGGGATGATAGCTTTTACTTCATGCATGCTTCTCTGACCTGAGGAGGCCTAAGCTTGCATAGAAGACTTAAAAAAGAATACTGGTTAACATATCGCTATCATATACTTTACCCATTTGCAATATCTAGAGAAAAAACAGTGCACTCTATTGTAGTTACAAATATCAAAAGGTAAGGCAAAATTTCAAGCAATATTTCTAGATTATTTAAAATTATCACTTATAAATGACAAAGAAATGAATATCCAGTAAAGACTCTAAAAAAATCCACGAGGGATTCCAATCCCCACTCACGCAGTCATGCAAGCACAGAGTCTATTCTGAGACCAGGAAGAAAAGTTTCCATCATTTCCTCTCTAAGTATTATACATGATTCAACAAAGAAAACAGTTTTCTGGAAAAGACTTGGATAGTGTGAGTTCCCTAAACTGCCTTTAGCAGAGGGGAGAAAAGGCTGTGATTCCAGGAAAATGTGGTTTTGCCCGGGGCCATCTTTTTTTGTCTGGACGAGGCTGGTGGTCAGAAGCTTTCCTTTTCTCCGGCAAGACCACACCCAAGCCAGATCGCTGTCTCAGAAATAAAGAACAGAGAGCAAAACACCACTTTCCACGGCTGGGTTCTGATGGTTTTCTCTCATCTGTTCCTTCTCCCCTGCCCCTCCTTAGGTGAAATGACCTATTAAGTTAATGCAGAGGAACCTCAGATTTCTTAGGTTGATTTTATCAATTAATGAATGCATGATGTTGTTGGAAATTGTGGGCGTTGACCTGCATTATAATGAGCCCTAGAGAATATAAAAATTTTCAAAACAGTAACTTTCATTGTAATGAACTCATGGTTAGAAAACAGGTCTGAAAGAAACAATTAGCATTCCTTTTGTGGTGAATTAACAAGAAAGATTGGACTCAAAAAGAGGGAAATGTTTCCTCCTTTTTGTGAAAGTCTGGAGCAAGGATTTGAGAATTTGTACAACACAGGAAGAAGTGAGTGTTTCTTTGACATCAAGACAAAAGGAATGTGTGCCTTTTCCCTACCATCTAGCTTGTTTCTTCAGTCTACAGGAAACAATTATGAAACTATAAGGTTACTCTTCTTTTTAGAGAGAGACATGACAAAGTATTTGCTGTTCAACAGGAAGACTGTGTTGTGATCAGATCAATAGCACACCTGTGTGGGTATTCTGCTATGATATTTGTGTATCTGTACTGTGGACTCTTTCTTGATAATGCTGTTTATTATAATGGGATTTCACTCGTGCTATGAAAGTGATAAAGTGTCAATCATTTAAATCTTACTTATATCCTAAATATGTATGTCTTAATGTATATCCTTAATGGCTAGTATACCATGGGTACACAGCATTTGTTTGTACCAAATATATCATAGGTGCTCATCAGGTGTTTGCATAAAATGATAAAGTGTTGATTTGTTTTAGCAAGCATTTATTTTAGTTTCTCTAAATTCTTATCTGTAATTTTTGGTAAGAGTAACCTTGTGACTTAATGTGTTTAGACCTTCCCAATGTTGTACATAGAGATCTCGCAGATGTCTGGAGCTCATTTAATAGCCTTCTCAACATTACACTTAAGCACTCCTTAATTTACATTATCATTTTAATAGCCTTGGATGCCAGAATTAGTTGATGGTTCTTCCCATGCTTCATACATAGGGAAGATTGTTTCTCTATGTGTCACACTCTCGAAGCAAGTTTTGTATACTAAAGAGGAAAAAAATCTGATCAAGTTTTTTTTTATCAACTAATATTTTAAAATGTGAATCCATGTGATCAATATAGGTGGAGTGAGAATAGTTTGTTATTCAGTTATCAGTTCTTTCTTACTAAAACAAATCTTTGAGATATATATATATTATTATTATTTTTTTTAAAGATTTTATTTATTTATTTGACAGAGAGAAATCACAAGTAAGCAGAGAGGCAGGCAGAGAGAGAGGAGGAAGCAGGCTCCCTGCTGAGCAGAAAGCCCGATGTGGGGCTCGAACCCAGGACCTGGGATCATGACCTGAGCCGAAGGCAGCGGCTTAACCCACTGAGCCACCCAGGCGCCCCATCATTTATTTATTTGACAGAGATCACAAGTAGGCAGAGAGGCAGGCAGAGAGAGAGAGGTGGAGGCAGGCTCCCTGTGGAGCAGAGAGCCTGATGTGGGGCTCGATCCTAGGACCCTGAGATCATGACCTGAGCCGAAGGCAGAGGCTTAACCCACTGAGCCACCCAGGCGCCCCTTATTTTTTTTTTTTAAGAAAGTCTGGATAGTGATAGAACTTCTCTCTTAAGCTTACAGTGGCTCTGGAAGTTTGCCGTCCCTGGTTTTAACAATATGGATTAAAGATGTGAGGAGGTTGAGATATGGGGTAGATTGTGTTTCCAAAGATGGTCACCACAATATATCCCACCCCTTACAGTGTAATGGTGACACTGCTCCTACCAAGCAGTGGCATCTGTCTTTCCTCCCCCTTGAATCTGGTGGGCCTCTGACTATGACAGAAGTGACCATCTGTGATTTGGGAAGTTTAGGCATAAAAAGCAAGATAGTTCTTGCCTGGTGATTTTGGGTTACTTGATCTTGAAACCCAACAACCATGTGTGAAGAAGCCCAGGCCACAGACTGAGGCTGTGTGTGAATGTTCAGACTCCAACTTTGGCTGACATTCCTGTCAATAGCCAAAATCCATGGGCTGTATGAATAAAGAAATCTTCAAGATGGGGTGCCCAGGTGGCTCAGCCAGTTGGGCACCTGCTTTCTGCTCAGGTCATGATCCTGGGGTCCTGGTATTGAGTCCTGCTTTGGGATCCCTCCTTAGGGAGCTTCTCTCTCTCCCTCTGCCCCTTCCCCCTTGTCCTCTCTCTCTCTCTCAAATAAATAAATGAATAAAATCTTTAAAGAAGAAACTTTCAAGATGACATCAGTACCAAAAAGAGTTAGAATGCATAAGAAAAAATACTCCAAGAGAGAATTACCCCACTCCCAGCCAAGTAAACCTTCGGACTTGTGAGTGTCCATAGCAATAAAATAATTGTTGTTTTAAGGGACTAAGTTCTAGTCATGCCCATTGTGCAACAATAGATAACTAATATAAATAAATAAATAAATAAATAAATAAATAAATAAATAAATAAATAAATAAAATAGATAACTAGTCTTTCGTGGTGAAAGGAAAGACCCTCAGTGGTCTTTCGTGGTGAAAGGAGATTTCACGGCATTCTCTCTCTTCTGGGAGGTTTCCTTCTAACGACATAGCATCAGACAATGGAAAGAGAAGTCAGACCCACTGCCAATCATGTAGCAGTCTGTGATCTAATCTGTCTGTGGAGTCGGGACTACTGGGAAAACTACAAAAACCTGACATAATTAGAGGGGGTATTTTTAAAAACCAGCAGAGAAAAAGCCAATTACAAACAATATGAAAAATTTGGTTTGGGTTTTCTATTTTTGTTTTTATGTTTTTTGTTTTTTTTCTTGGTACATAATCGGACTCACTGAGGACATCGATTTTGTGCGTTGTGTTTTTCTCATGCTGTACTCTCAAATCCTAGAATAGTACCTAGCAGGGAGGCTCCCTAAAAATATGTTGAATGAATGAATATAAACACGTTGGACAGAGTAAGCACCAAAATTTATTTCTGGCAGATAGAATTATGTATGGTTTTCTTCTTTGTCCTAAATTCTCTACCATGATCATGGATTACTTATAAAATGTACTTGTAAAAGGTCATGACATTCTATTTAGAATAATAAAAGCTTTCAAATACTTACATATAAACATATATTAAAATCTTTTTATAAGCAAGATATCTTCTTGGAAAAAACAGGCATTAAAATAAGTCTCAAGAGAAGGCTTTGTGTTGTGTAGGCAGGGACAGCAATTAAGTACAGATTTTCTTAGTTAACGAATGGATTCTCTACCGGTATACAGAAACACAGATTTCTGTCAAGGTTTGAATTAATTAATTGGCTTATTTTCCATCTTCTTGTGAGCTCTTTATTTAGCTCAGCTGGGATTCATTTCCTCTGCCAATTTAACAGCATGAGGATTGTCACCTTTTGCCAAAAAAGTCCCTGAGAGAGGGTCTCTTGCCACTACAATTGTTCAGATTTAGGATGGAAAAGAGAGTTCAGTTTGTGTACCAGCTCTGATCGACTGTTCTGGAGATGACCCAGCACACCCCGTGGAGATGGATCCCCAGGTAATGATGCCTCGTCGATTACCGATGTCTGCCATTGATCAGGGGTAGAGGAGGCAGGTGTGACAGCCCACGAATGCGCGACTCCATCAGTGACTCTCTTAATCTGTCTTGTGTCAGGCCCTACTTGTTTACAAACTCTTGATCCTAATTAGCTTCTGATGGTCAGTTGACAATGTGGTAGGTTGAAGAACCCCAAGAGATGTCATTCTCGTCCCTGGAATTGGGAGAACAGTCCATCGTGACTAAGTTGAGAAATAAAACGATCACTGATTGCAACGTAATTGGCAGTATAGTTAGACTTCTCTTTCCATAATTTGTTGCTTTGTGAATACATCATACAGTCAAGGGGAATTAGGGAGCAGTCGGAATACATTACTGGTCAGCTAACCTTAAACTAGGGAGAGTACTCTGGGTCATCCAAGTGAACCTATTTAATCCTAAGATTCTTTAAAAGTGGAAGAGAGCAGCAGGAGGGTCATGGTCAGGGGAACTGTGGAAAGAGCCAGAGAGCTGGTCGCGTGGAGGACTCGGCTTCATGTTGCTGACTTTAAAGGTGGAGCAGAGAGCTGGGAGTGAAGGAAAGCAGACTCCGGATGCTTGAAAAGGCAGGTAAAGAGCTCTCTTCTTGAGCCCCCAGGGAGCAATGCGTTCTGCCAGCACCTTGCTCTTAGCCAGTGGGATCCATGTCGTATTTCTAATCGTAGGGAGGAAAAATACTCCCTCTGTGTTTCTAAGTTCATGGCTGAGCCCCCTTGTACTGAAAGATAAATGAGAGAAAAAAAACAGGAGTTTATTAACATGTAAACCTCATGTATGCCTGCCAGGCGCCCAGGAAAAATGAGTAACTCAAAGAGGTAGCTTTAATTCAGGGTTTAATACCATCTTAATAGGGAAAGGAAGGGCGGATATATACCTGTTCGGGGAGAGTGAATGATTTTCGTGAAAGATAAATGGGCCTTTAGAAGAAGAGATGGTAGGTGTGATAATTTGTTACGAAGTCTGTCTGGGTGTGGTGTTGACCTCTAGTCTCCTCTACGCTGATAAGAGTCAGTCTTCCCAGTAAATGAAACTCCAGGGAAGGGGATTTGTAACAACGGGGTTCCTCTTCAAGCAAGGGGAGATAAGGAGAGTTTAGAGAAAGCCTCTCTCTACATCTGCTTTTTTTCAAGTGTCCACAGCTCAAAATAAGCAATATGTCAAACCCGCACATTTTGCAAAGGTCTACTGCCTTATGTTTCATAACCTACCGAACTGTAAGATAATAAATTAGTGTTGTTTAAGTTAGTGGTAACTTGTCACAGCTGCCGTGGAAAAGTGCAATATGGGTTATTCTACGTTTCTTTACTTATTTAAAGATTTTATTTATTAATTTGAGAGTGAGAGAGCGGAGAAAGCATGAGCAGAGAGGAGAGGCAGAGGGAGAAGAGAAGCAAACTCTCTGCTGGGCAGGGTGGCGGATGCAAGGCTCCCTCCAAAGATGCTGAGATCATGACCAGAGCCAAAGGCAGATGCTTAACCATCTGAGCCATCCAGGCACCCCTGGGTTATTCTGCCTTTAAAAAGAAACTATTCCACAGTGCCCTCCCCAAATGCTGACCCATTCGTTTTCTGGATATCATTTTAAAATTCACGGCCAGCTTCTTCTAATAATCTGAGGACCCCGTCTCTCAATTTAACCATGTTACATGGTGTGAAAGGCAAGCAGGTTTTCTCATTTCTGAGAAATGGTCTAATTTCCCCTTCCCTCAAATAATTTTTCTCTATCCAGCAAGACTGCATTCGTCGAACAATTATAGAACAATACAAAATGAAGAATTCAAAGTTGGATTGCTGTGAGGAAGGGGAGAGATTAATATTAGGATTATTAACTACAACTTTGAGGAAAAACTATAACCACTGAATTTTGGATTTAAAAATTTACTACTTATTGGGGCACCTGGCTGGCTCAGTTGGCAGAGCATGCGACTCTGAATCTTGGGGTCATGAGTTTGACCCCCACGTTGGGGTAGAGATTACTTAAAAATCTTTAAAAAAAAAGTTATGACTTATTAAAAACTAATTGCTTCATATATTCCTATATTGCTTCATGTATATTATCTTGTTTAATCTTTAGAATAACTTTCAAAGGGAGGGATTGTTGTTTCTATTTTTACCAATTAGGTTATCAAGGCTCAGTCCAAGAATTAACTGCTTCAAGTTCAAGTAGAAATGTAGAGGTTCCCTTAATGGAGCAGGTAACACTTTCCTTTCTGATGAGATTTGTTCTGCGGCCTCCTATTCCCTCAGAGCCTTCGTTTATGGATGGGATATACCTTTTGGAAGAGTTTCAGGTAGAGCCTCCCCTCTAGCTGTGGGGACAAGCAGGTGACTTACTTCACTCTCCAAGAGCTATGATTGGCTTTAAGAAGCGATAGTCCTCCTACTTAATTATAGCTGAAGTAATGTCCACAGCAGAGTTTCTAAAATTGTGTTGCATTTTAAAAGCACCTGGGGAACTTTTAAAAATCCCAATGTCCAGGCCACACTGCACACCAGTTAAATCCTAAACTTTCGGAGTGGATTTGGAGTAGATTTAGACAACAGTAACTTTTAAAAACTTCCAAGGTGATTCCAAGTTTAGGAATTCTTGATCCACAACCCAGAACCTCATTTGTGGTGATTATATCCCCAGCATTAGCTTGCTTATAGTATGTAACAATTATATGAGCACACAATTTTTTTTAAAGATTTTATTTATTTATTTGACAGACAGAGAGCACAAGTAGGCAGAGAGGCAGGCAGAGAGAGAGGAAGGGAAGCAGTCTCCCCGCTGAGCAGAGAGCCCGATGTAGGACTCGATCCCAGGACCCTGAGATCATGACCCGAGCTGAAGGCAGCAGCTTAATCCACTGAGCCACTCAGGCGCCCTTGAGCACACAACTTTTTAAATGAGTATTTGACAGATCACTATAGCCTTAGTTGCTCAACTAAGTTTAATGAGATCGAGGTTGTCTTAAGCTATGATTCATTTTAACAAGTTTTAGATTTCTGAGTGTATTGATGAAATTTCCTTTTTTCTTAATTCTTAAATATTTTTTCTATTCACAATTCTAAAGCCTTCATTCTCTGTAACATCTCTGTTTATATCACTATATATATTTAGAGAATGTCTTTCTAGCCTTTTTACTAATAAGATGGTTATACTGTATTGATTTAAGACGAAAACTCAGAAGCAGGAAAACCTTTAAAAAAGTAATATAAATAAAGGAAATCCAAACAAAGACACTCCAGTGTCTGGTGATGTGAGGTAGAAAACCCCTGTCCCAGTGGGGCCAGGCAGGAAATCTAAATGAAATGCACTGGTGTTTTTAAAGAGAATGGGAGGGAGGGAGGGAGGGAGGGAGGAGGAGGGACAGAACAGAGGGAATATAGGGTGCACAGTATTGCCAGATCTTCTTCTTCTTCTTTTTTTTTTAAGAGAAGCCAAATCAGGTGTTTTATTAAGTGTCTATATATTTCTCAACATTTGCTCAATTTTAAAACACTGTGTCAATCAAACAAAACATGGATGTGCTTGAGACTCAGCCACAGTGTTTCAAGCATCAGACAATAGTGGGTTTAGAAGGGCAAGTGTCCTTGGGATCTAGCCTTGATGAGGAGGATAGCAGATCGGGCAATCCTGGGTTTTTTTTTTCCGCTCTAGAGATAAAAACCTTGGCCATTGGGCATTAGTCCTGTTAGTCATTATTGGATATTAGTGATAAAAATGATCACAAGATTGAACAATTCTATATTAATATTATTGCATGGAATACTGTTGTTGTTGGTTGTTTTTTTTTTTTTTTGTATGCGCTGTATAGCTAATACATTTTATTTAATGACCGCATCTATCAGTAAAGAATTAAGACTAATCCATGGCTATGGAAGAGAACACGGAATGTGGTAAGAGTGACTTTTGAGATAGGAAAAGTGTTGAATGACAGGGTATAAGGAGGGAGAGGAGAGCCCAGGAAAATTGCATTCGTATTTCTTTGAGGGGAAACTGGTGGAATTATTTACTTAAGAGGTTTTGATGAGGTTGGAAGAATGTGACAAATCCATTTTTATAAATACTTTGATCTCTTGTTTTATTCTAGTCATTATCTATCAAACCCAAAGGAGAGACTCCTTTTTTCTTTGTTGCTTATTTGCAAAGCATTTATAGACCAAATTCATTATTGCTGACCTTCTTCCCCAGCCTCCTTTGAGCTTTCATTTCCTTTGTGTTAGATGCTTTGAATTATACACAGTAATGGAGACCGGCTACAGCTGACTAGCTCTGAAGAGTGTTAAGATTAGTCACCAGCAATCCTCGGTGGTTGGAAGCATAAAAAAATTTTAATTTGCTGAGCCTCTGACTTGCAAATATGCAATTTCTTGATAAACTTGCTACTATCCTTTCAGCTCCACCCTCTGTTCATTTTCCTGGCAATTGTTAATGGAAAACTCTCTTCATTGGGAACTCCAATAAAATTAATAATCAAAAAGGCCAGTTTGTTAGCCCCTTATGTTACGAACATAGCAGCAGCTACGGAAGGTGAAAAGGAAGTGGTGGTGGTGATTCTGTTTGTTTTGTTTTGTTTTGTTTTGTTTTTGTTTGAGGGGGGAATCTTCTTGTATTCTTTATAGCTCAGATGTGTTCTGTGGAGATAGAATAAAAAAAAACTTTCTAATATAAATTTGCAGTTATTTCTTCACTCTAAACTTGTTATAACAAATCTTGAGAGAACACAAACATTCTAGATGAGATGTTGTCCATGGAAGTTGTTTAAACATCTGAACAAATGATGATTAAACAAATAAATATTAAAATTATTTTTTACATGTAAAAATCTAAACCATGATTTCAAGCTGTGTAAGTGAATTATAGATACCCATTAAATTTAGTCATGAATACACAGGCACATACACACACATCCATACACATATATACTTAACTTTGATGATATATGTTTATATATATATAAATCAGTCCAAAACTGTTTCCCCTTTCGGAGTGTATCTTTCTGGGGAATGGGCAGGGTGCATGCTTGTAGCTGATCTGGTCATAGCACATCTCTCCTTCTGCACCCAATAATTGTCCCAAGTGGTAAGCACGTGATGGAAGCTGGCCAATCAGAATCTACCCTAGGGCTTTTCAAACAAAATTAGGAAAAAGAAGCTTCTTTTCCGTCTTGTTTATGAAACCTTTTGGGTATGAGCTCAGATGTCGCTTCTTAAAAACTGAGGGAAGGGCTCATGACAAAGCCAGATAAGTTAATACAGCATGCAAAAAGACATGATGGGGGCAGTAGGGCTCGAGTGCATTCTGGTGATATTCAAATCCCTAGTTAAAGACTTCCTTAAAGGCAGTATAACTCTGCTCCTCTCAAATTTGGCTCAGTGAATTCCTCCTTTTTTAAAAAAATTTTTTATTAACATATAATGTATTATTTGCCACAGGAGTACAGATCTGTGAATCATCAGATTCACATTTCACAGCACTCTCCATAGCACATACCCTCCCCAGTGTCCATAATCCAGCTACCCTATCCCTCTGTCCCCTCCTACAGCAACCCTCAGTTTGTTTTGTGAGATTAAGAGTCTCTTATGGTTTGTCTCCCTCCTGATCCCATCTTGTTTCATTTTTTCCCTCCCTGCCCCTCAGGACTCCCCACAACCTGCCTCTTAAATTCTTCATATTAGAGAGATCTATGATAATTGGTTTTTCTCTGATTGACTTATTTCACATAGCATAATACCCTCGAGTTCCATCCACATTGTTGCAAATGGCAAGATTTTCTTTTATTTTGGATGGCTGCATAGTATACCATTGTATATATATATGCCACATCTTTATCCATTCATCTGTTGATAGGCATCTAGGTTCTTTCCATAGTTTGGCTATTGTGGACATTACTGTTATAAACATTTGGGTGCACATGGCCCTTCAGATTACTTCATTTGTATCTTTAGGGTAAATACCCAGTAGTGCAATTGCTGGGTCATAGAGTAGCTCTATTTTCAACTTTTTGAGGAACCTCCATGCTGTCTTCCAGAGCGGCTGTACCAGCCTGCATTCCCACCAACAGTGTAGGAGGGTTCCCCTTTCTCTGCATCCTCGCCAACATCTGTCATTTCCTGACTTGTTAATTTTAGCCATTCTGACTGGTGTGAGGTGGTATCTCATTGTGGTTTTGATTTGTATCTCCCTGATGCTGAGTGATGTTGAGTACATTTTCATGTGCCTATTGGCCATTTGGATATCTTCTTTGTAGAAATGTCTGTTTCTGTCTTTTGCCCATTTTTTGATTGGATTATTTGTTCTTTGGGTGTTTAGTTTGGTAAGTTCTTTATAGATTTTGGATACTAGCCCTTTATCTGAGATGTCATTTGCAAATATCTTCCATTCTGCAGTTGTCTTTTGGTTTTGTTAACTGTTTCCTTTGCTGTGCAAAAGCTTTTTTTTTTTTTTTTTTAGATTTTATTTTTATTTGTCAGAGAGAGAGGAGAGCGAGCGAGCACAGGCAGACAGAATGGCAGGCAGAGGCAGAGGGAGAAGCAGGCTCCCCGCCAAGCAAGGAGCCCGATGTGGGACTCGATCCCAGGATGCTGGGATCATGACCTGAGCCGAAGGCAGCTGCTCAACCAACTGAGCCACCCAGGCGTCCCTGTGCAAAAGCTTTTGATCTTGATGAAGTCCCAATAGTTTATTTTTGCCCTTGCTTCCCTTGCCTTTGGCAATGTTTCTAAGAAGTTGCTGTGGCTGAGGTCGAAGAGGTTGCTGCCTGTGTTCTCCTCCAGGATTTTGGTGGATTCCTGTCTCGCATTGAGGTCTTTCATCCATTTGGAGTCTACTTTTGTGTGTGGTGTAAGGAAATGGTCCAGTTTCATTTTTCTGCATGTGGCTGTCCAGTTTTCCCCAACACCATTTGTTGAAGAGGCTGTCTTTTTTCCATTGGACATTCTTTCCTGCTTTGTCGAAGATTAGTTGACCATAGAGTTGAGGGTCTATTTCTGGGTTCTCTATTCTGTTCCATGGATCTATGTGTCTGTTTTTGTGCTGGTACCATACTGTCTTGAGGATGACAGCTTTGTAACAGAGCTTGAAATCTGGAATTGTGATGCCACCAACTTTAGCTTTCTTTTTCAACATTCCTCTGGCTATTTGGGGTCTTTCCTGGTTCCATATAAATTTTAGGATTATTTATCCAATTTCTTTGAAAAAAAAAAAAAAGATGGTATTTTGATAGGGATTGCGTTAAATGTGTAGATTGCTTTAGGTAGCGTAGAGATTTTCACAATAGTTGTTCTTCCAATCCATGAGCATGGAATACTTTTCCATTTCTTAGTGTCTTCCTCAATTTCTTTCATGAGTACTTTATAGTTTTCTTTTTTTTTTTTTTTTTAGATTTTTAAAAATTTTTATTTATTTGATAGAGACCACAAGTAGGCAGAGAGAGGAGGGGGAAGCAGGCTCCCCACTGAGCAGAGAACCCACTGCAGGGCTTGATCCCAGGACCCTGGGAGCATGACCTGAGCCAAAGGCAGAGAGGCTTTAACCCACTGAGCCACCCAGGCACCCCACTTTGTAATTTTCTGAGTACAGATACTTTGCCTCTCTGGTCAGGTTTATTTCTAGGTATCTTATGGTTTTGGGTATAGTTGTAAATGGGATTGACTCCTTAGTTTCTCTTTTTTCTGTCTTGCTGTTGGTGTATAGAAATGCAACTGATTTTCTGGGCATTGATTTTATATCCTTTACTGATTTCCTGTAGGAGTTCTAGTAGTTTTGGAGAGGAGTCTTTTGGATTTTCCACATAAAGTATCGTATCATCTGCAAAGAGTGAGAGTTTGACTTCTTCTTTTCTGATTCAGATGCCTTTTATTTCTTTTTGGTGTCTAATTGCTGAGGCTAGGACTTCTACTACTATGTTGAATAGCAGCGGAGTTAGTGGACATCCCTGTCATGTTCCTGACCTTAGGGGAAAAGCTCTGTTTTTCCCCCATTGAGAATGATACTGGCTGTGGGTTTTTCATAGATGGCTTTGATATTGAGCTATGTACCCTCTATGCCTACACACTGAAGAGTTTTAATCAAGAAAGGATGCTGTATGGGCACCTGGGTGGCTCAGTGGGTTAGAGCCTTTGCCTTCGGCTCAGGTCGTGATCCCAGGGTCCTGGGATTGAGCCCCACATAGGTTTCTCTGCTTAGCGGGAAGCCTGCTTCCTCCTCTCTCTCTCTCTCTGCCTACTTCTCTGCCTACTTGTGATCTCTGTCTGTCAAATAAATAAATAAAATCTTAAAAAAAAAATAAAGGATGCTGTATTTGTCAAATGCTTTTTCAGCATCTATTGAGAGTATCATATGGTTCTTGTTCTTTCTTTTATTAATTTATTGTATCACATTGATTGATTTGCAGATGTTGAACCAAACTTGCAACCCAGGAATAAATCCCACTTGGTTGTGGTGAATGATCCTTTTAATGTACTGTTGGACCCTATTGGCTAGTATTTTGGTGAGAGTTTTTGCTTCTGTGTTCATCAAGGAAATTGGTCTGTAATTCTCCTTTTTGATGGGGTCTTTGTCTGGTTTTGGGATCAAAGTGATACTGGCCTCATAAAATGAGTTTGGAAATCCTGCTTCCATTTCTATTTTTTGGAACAGTTTCAGGAGAATAGGAATTAATTCTTCTTAAAATGTTTGGTAGAATTCCCCTGGGAAGCTGTCTGGCCCTGGGCTCTAGTTTGTTGTGAGATTTTTGATGACTGCTTCAATCTCCTTACTGGTTATGGGTCTGTTCAGGTTTTCTATTTCTTCCTGGTTCAGTTTTGGTAGTTTATATGTCTCTAGGAATGCATCCATTTCTTCCAGATTGTCAAATTTGCTGGTGTAGAGTTGCTCATAATATGTTCTTATAATTGTTTGTATTTCTTTGTTGGTTGTGATCTATCCTCTTTCATTCATGATTTTATTAATTTGGGTCCTTTCTCTTTTCTTTTGGATAAGTCTGGCCACAGACTTATCAATCTTATTAATTCTTTCAAAGAACCAGCTCCTGGGGCACCTGGGTGGCTCAGTGGGTTAAAGCCTCTGCCTTCGGCTCAGGTCATGATCCCAGAGTCCTGGGATCGAGCCCCGCATTGGGCTCTCTGCTCCACGGGGAGCCTGCTTCCCCCTTCTCTCTCTGCCTGCCTCTCTGCCTACTTGTGATCTCTGTCTGTCAAATAAATAAATAAAATCTTTAAAAAAAAAGAAAAAGAACCAGCTCCTTGTTTTGTTGATTTGTTCTACTATTCTTTTGGTTTCTATTTCATTGATTTTGCCTGTAATCTTTTTATTTATTATAAGTTATTATAGTTATTTATATTATTTATTTACATTTATTTATTTATTTATTTATTATTTCTCTTCTGCTGGGTTTAGGCTTTCTTTGCTATTCTTTCTCCAGCTTCTTTAGGTGCAGTGTTAGGTTGTGTACTTGAAACCTTTCTTGTTTCTTGAAAAAGGCTTGTATTGCTGTATACCTTCCTCTCAGAACTGCCTTTGCTGTGTCCCACAGATTTTGAACAGCTCTGTTTTCATTATCATTTGTTTCCATGAATTGTTTCAATTCTTCTTTAATTTCCTTGTTAACCCATTCATTCTTTAGTAGGATGCTCTTTATCTTCCATGTATTTGAGTTCTTTCCAACTTTCATCTTGTGATTGAGTTCTAGCGTCAGAGCACTGTGGTCTGAAAATATGTAGAGAATGAGCCCAGTCTTTTGGTACAGGTTGAGACCTGATTTGTGACCCAGGCTCTGATCTATTCTGGAGAATGTTCCATGTGCACTGGAAAAGAATGTGGATTCTGTTGCTTTGGGATGGAATGTTCTGAATATATCTGTGATGTCCATCTGGTCCAGTGTGTCATTTAAGGCCTTTATTTCCTTGTTGATCTTTTGCTTGGATGATCTATCCATTTCAGTGAAGAAGATGTTACCATCCCCTACTATTGTTGTGTTATTGTCAATGTGTTTCTTTGATTTTGTTATTAGTTGGTTTACATAATTGGCTGCTCCCATGTTAGGGGCATAGATATTTAAAATTGTTAGATCTCCTTGTTGGACAGATCCTTTAAGTATGATATAGTGTCCTTCCTCATCTCTTATTATAGTCTGTGGCTTAAAATCTAGTGTATCTGGTATAAGGATTGCCTCCTCAGCTTTCTTTTGATGTCCATTAGCATGGTAAGTTGTTTTCCCCCCCCTCACTTTCAATCCGGAGGTGTCTTTGGGTCTAAAATGAGTTTCTTGTAGATAGCATATTGATGGGTTTTGTTTTGTTATCCATTCTGATACCCTGTGTCTTTTGATTGGGTCATTTAGCCCATTTACATTCAGGGTAACTATTGAAAGATATGAATTTAGTGCCATTGTATTGCCTGTAAGGTGACTGTTACTGTAGATTGTCTCTGTTCCTTTCTGGTCTACTACTTTTAGGTTCTGTCTTTGCTTAGAGGACCCCATTCAATACTTCCTGTAGGGCTTGTTTGTTGTTTGCAAATTCTCTTAATTTTTGTTTGTCCTGGAGGCTTTTTATCTCTCCTTCTATTTTCAATGATAGCCTAGCTGGATATAGTATTCTTGGCTGCATGTTTTTCTTGTTTAGTGCTCTGAATATATCATGCCAGTTCTTTCTGGCCTGCCAGGTCTCTGTAGATAAGTCTGCTGACAATCTAATATTTCTACCATTGTATGTTACAGACTTCTTGTCCTGAGCTGCTTTCAGGATTTTCTCTTTGTCATTAAGACTAGTGAGTTTTACTGTTAGATGATGAGGTGTGAACCTATTTTCATTGATTTTGAGGGAGGTTATCTATGCCTCCTGGATTTTGATGCTTGTTCCCTTCACCAAATTAGGGAAACTCTCTACTATAATTTGCTCCAATATACCTTCTGCCCCCCTCTCTCTCTTTTTTTCTTCTGGAATCCCAATGATACTAATATTGTTTTGTCTTATGGTATCACTTATCTCTCGAATTCTCCACTTATGGTCCAGTAGTTGTCTCTCTTTGCTCAGCTTCTTTATTCTCCATTATTTGGTCTTCTATATCACTAATTCTCTCTTCTGCCTCGTTTATCCTACCAGTAAGAACCTCCATTTTTTTATTATATCTCATTAATAGCTTTTTTGATTTCAACTTGGTTAGATTTTAGTTCTTTTATTTCTCTAGAAAGAGATTCTCTAATGTCTTCCTTGTGTTTTTGGAGCCCAGCTAGCACCTTGATAATTATCATCCTGAACTCTAGTTCTGACATATTATCAATGTCCATATTGATTAGGTCCCTAGCCATCGGTACTGTCTCTTATTTATTTATTTATTTATTGTGGTGAGTTTCTCCACCTTGTAATTTTATCCGGATAAGAATAAATGAATGAGAGAACAAAATAGTAAAAGGGTAGCAACCACAAGAGAGAAATATACACTAATGAAATCAAAAGAGATGTGAAACCAGGGGGAGATGAAAGGGGGGAGGGAAGAAGAAAGAAGAGAAGAAGGGAAAAGGAGGAGAAGGGAGGAGGAGGAGGGAGAGGGAGGAAGAGGGAGAAGTGAGGGGGAGGAGTTCAGAATGATTTGATAACTATCTAGCTGAACTTCTGGGACCTGCTGCTATCTCAGTCTCCTACTGCTCCACCATCTTGCTCCTCTCTTAATTCTGTATTTTTTAACATCATAGAATTTGGTAGATGGCAGGGATTAAAACCCGTCTAGACATGCTCTTGTTTTTACAACATGGGTTAGTGACCTGGCTAAGGTCACATAGCTGGCCCGTGGAGGCACTAGACCCTATGCCACATGTTTTGACTTCAACTTCATTATAAAGCTGCTCACGATTTCCATAGCATAGATAATGTCTAATGTCTACATTTCAGGTTTTATTGACTATGAGGGCCAGGGTAATTTGTCCTTTTGGATGATCCCTGACCTTGATGGAGGAAGGAAAGGGAGAGAGTCATAGAGAGGTGGTAAGACCATAGCACTTGCCCTAAATTAAGCACTCAAACTTTGAGCTTTTTAGGCAACCCCATAATTTCTATGTAGAAAGGGTAGTGATTGCTGGAATCTCTGGCTGACGGCTGCCTTTGCATACTATTTCAAGACTAAGAACAATTATCAAAGATTGAATATGTGAGTAGGGTTAGGAACTGGCGGATAATACTGGTTGTGGATAGAGGGGGTCAGGTGGGAAAAATTAGCCAAATTATCCTTGGCTCTTACCTGTTTTTGATTCGCTGTAGAAAGGACCACCAACGGATTTCCTTCATAGAGAAGTGAATAAAATCTCAGTCTAGACCCTCCGTCTCTTTTTGCTTCATTTTGAACAAAGAGGGTTCTATCCTTTATTACTGATTGTGGCCTTAAATAAAGAATTTTTTAGATTCCGTCCTGCTCACCACCTCTGGCTCTTTCCAGACCAAATTCAAAAACCAAGGACCATCGTGAAAACTGAAATGGAACTGTGAAAATAATCTGTCTCACTGTAAAGACACTTAGAGTTTTGAAGACCGTTCACATTTGGTCCCTTTAAAGCACCATGCAGCAGGCAGGGTAGAAATTATTTTCCTATTTCACAAATGATCAAGCTGAATCTTGAAGGTATAGAAATATATACAATGTTATAGAACTGTGACCCAGAAACAGTTCCCACGGTTCCATTTCAATCCTATAGATAAGGACACTTTGCTAAGGACTTAGAACTTGGGGAAAGTTCATGTCTGATTTTTAAAATACAGGATATTTTTATCTTGTTTATCACACTAAACCCAAAAACTTCAAGAGTTCTGTGTGTTTGTGCTTTAGTGTTTATGAAATCCTGCAGCTATTTTTAAACAATGCAGTATTTATTTTGGACTCGAATCCGGATTTCATTCACTCCTGCAGTTTCCCAGTGGTCAACCACTTCGATGTTGTTAGCTGTTTCTCGGGACCGTGATCGGTTTAGGAGAGATTTGAGGGGGACAACTCAGTTAATTATTGGCATTTTCGCTCTTCAGCATTTGATAGCTGGCTTTTCGGGAACACTTAAGCAGACAGTACTTGCGACTGGTGAACACTGCACTGAAATTAGTCTTTCTAAAGTCCTGGGAAACTGTTCTTATTGGACATGAAAGAGCTCCTCTAAGCACTGGAATGTGTAATTTAAGGCTCTGACTACTACTTTTTATTTTTCCCAAAGTACTCTCACATACGTGATCTCTATTAAGCCTGAGTGGGAAAATGATGTACCATTCTTTCCGTTTTCACGGTAGAAGAAAGAAGGGCTACATTTGTCCTGCTGTGTCGATAATTAGTGGCAGACCGTGAACCCTAACTCCCAGTTTGCCTTTTGTCCATGCTTTCTACATGTTGACATAACAAGGGAGCAATGACTGTGGCCAACCAGCTGGCGTTTTAATATTTGAGGAAAATAATAGTTTGTACCCCCTCCTTCTGTGCCAGTTACCAGTTCCTTTCTGTCTTTGGCCACATAAAAGAATCCTTGGATCTTAGATCACAGGAGCCCCTTTTTGATTTGAGATGTTGGCTACTCTTTTGTTAACATCCTCGTTATCTGTAATATGTATTCTGCCACTTGGTTTATATCCAGTGTAGCTCTAGTATGCTATTTCATCTTTTTTTAAAAGTATTTATTTATTTGAGAGAGCGAAAAGGCACAGCAACAGCAACCGCAGCAGCAGTGGGAGGGCAGAGGCAGAGGGAGAAACAGACTCCCTGCTGAGCAGGGAGCCCTGAGCTCCATGGGGGGTGGGGGGGATCTCCAGGATTATGACCTGAACAGAAGACAGACCAGAGGCTTAACTGATTGAGCCACCCAGGTGCCCCACATCTTTTTTTTTTTTTTTTTTAAGTTTTAGGTCTTTAACCCTAGTCTTGCCAAAACAAGGTTTTTATAGGGAGGGACTAACAAACTTTTCCAGGTGCATTCTTCACTTTAATTTCCTGTTTATTTTTTAAGACTTATTAGAGTGCACGCATAAGTGTGTGCAGGGCAAAAGAACCTCAAGCAGACCCTGGTGAGCTCAGAGCCCAACAGAGGGTTCCTCACGACCCTGAGATCATGATGACCGTGGAAACCAAGAGTCAGATGTTCAACTGACTGAGCCACCCAGATGATTCCTGTTTTATTCTTTCTTGAAGGTATTTTGAGTTTGGCTTTACAAGATGTGTATTAAAAGAGTTTTTCTCCCTCCTCTTATCAGTTAGTCATCTTTTCCTACTGAAAAGATAAACAGAAAGGACCATTGCCCGATGCTGGTTTTTCCTTACCTGCCTCACTTATAATTTTCTTCCAAGTGAAAGGATCTCCTTTTGTTTCAAATTAATGCCCAAATTCTAATGACAATCAGGGCCAGCTTGCATAATGTATAGGGTCCAGTGCAAAGTGAAAATATGGGTCCTTTTCTCCAAAAAGGAGAGAAAAAGACTAGTAAAGATACTAAAATGTAAAGCTTTCTTTAAAAATATTTTACTTCTAAAACTTAATGGGGCTATAAGTGATGCATAAGTAGCTTTATAAACTGCAAAAACATTTTTGGTGTCAATCTTATATACCAAAATCGTACTTTATTAATGGGATATCTTGATCATATAATTTTCTGCAAGTCGACTAAATTTATTAGATGATCAAAATTTATACTTTTTCCACCAATGGATTTAAAAGTGATGTTAATCACTCCTGGCAAATGAAAGATTAAAAATAATTTTTAAATTATATTTATAATTTTGAGAAGGAACTTTCTGCCAATAGCACTGCTCCTGGAGCTGTTAAGAGTATTTTATAGAACGTAACAACATTGGGATACATTTCTGATAAATTAGTTTGATACAAATTTTACTTCATCTAGAACTGAAGATTCTGGGAACAATTTTCTGGGAAAAAAAAAAGTCCTACAAATCAGTTTTCTATAAGTCTGAATTTTGTTTTAAATGTAAATTTATACAATGGCATTTTAACTTTTCCTCTGGAATTTTCCATAATTTGGGGAGGAGGGAAGTCCTACAAGAAAGTGAAAGAAACTTTTAAGATCTGTATATTGTTAAATCCTCAATTATTCTATTGTGTATCTTCAGTTACAAGAACAAAACAATTTAAAAATTGTTCCCTTGTTAATATTGGGTTCAGCCAAAGCTTCACATGAAAATGGTGATCTTTTTCATTGACTCTGATCATCTTTAAATTATTTCCATTTTTAAGCCTGTAGATATTTGCTTGACAGTATTATAGCAGTTTCCAGATTCTTTGAATAATTACAATAATTCTCTGATAGGCTTTATTTCCATGTCCATATATACACTTCTATTTTGTAGTAACTTACTGACCGAGTTTACTGCCTGAGTATGGGTGATTAGGATGGCATCAGTCCCGCTAGAGAGAGAGTTAATATTTGTGTAGGTAGAGTAGGGACAGACCCTCGGGACAGACCAGCTGACTGGTTTTCTACCCAAGCCTCTCCGCTCTCCTGAGGCTGCTGCTGCTCATTGCCCATCTGGGCCCAGCTCCCAGCCCCGCCACCCCTCAGGCCCTGCACCCCGGACTGACTGAGATGGCTGTGCGTGCCTGCTGGCAGATGTGCTCGTGGACCTGAGCCCTCGCACGCCTGGACCACAACCGCTTGCACACATGGCTGCCCGCTTTCTCTGCTCATGCTCTGCTGGCCCATTAGACTTTGCTTTGAAATCCAAGTTCAAGAATAAAATGGTCAAAATTTTAAGGCAGCAGGACAGAACATTAAACCAAGCGTGGCTCTGGACGAAGGTGCAGATTACATGCCCATGAAGCTGGCCTTGACAAGGAGGCCTTCCTGAGCAGTGTGTCCAGCCCCCAAATCAGAGATTAGTTAACAAAGTTGGAACAACTCCGTCTCTATTGCACAGCCTGGCTTTGTGACCCTGTCTAACCTTGACCCCACCCACTCTCTTCAGACCTGCCCCAACAAGGTTTATGACCCCCTATCCTTGCTGATCTGCTAACACTATGTGCTTTGAGTGTATTGTCCCCCTTTATCAGTTAGTCTTGTGAATTGACTTATGTCCCTCACCGTTTCACTAACTCTTGTTTATTTCTGCCCTCCGTCCTTCAGTCCTGATGCCTGGCACCACTTTGCAAACAGACTACCTACATGTGTGCCTTTGTCTCAGGCTCTAACTTCAAGAGAACCCGGATTCTAACTATTGGTACAGTCTTTGGAGGTGTGTTTTGGGGGGCTGCTTTTACTTGGTGATTGACGAGACCTCTAACCATGCTGGCAGTCCCATGTCAGATGCTAACATTCATTCGTTCAACAGATACACACAGAGTGTTTGCTCTGTGCCAGGCACAGAATAATAGGAAACAAAATACAAAAGTTCCTGCCTTTGTGGTGCTCAGAGGAGAAATATTATGGAGAAATAAAACAGGGAGGGAGTGAATGTGGGAGGAGTTTTGCAATTTTTTTTTTTTTTTTAAGCTTTATTTATTTTAGGGAAACCCAGGTGGCTGAGTCCGTTAGGTGTGTGCCTTTGGTTCAGGTCATGGGATCCTGGGATCAAGTCCCACATAGGGCTCCTTGCTGAGCTGGAGGTTGCTTCTCCCTCTGCTGGCCGCTCCCCCTGCTTGTGTGCTCTCTCGCTCTCTGGCGACAAATAATAAATAGACCTCCTAAAAAAAAAAAAAGTTTGTTTATTTTTAGAGAGCATGAGAGCAGGAGGGGCAGAGGGTAAGGAAGAGAGACTCCCAAACAGATTCCAAGCTGAGCATGAGCCGGATACAGAGCTGGATCTCATGACCCTGAGATCAGAATCTGAGTGGAAACCAAGCATTGGACGCTCAACCGAGGGCAGTACCCAGGCGCCGCGTGGTTTGCAATTTCAAAGAAGGAGTCAGGAATGGCCTCACTTGAATAGACTTGAAGGACAGAGGGAGCCATGGAGAAACCTGTGAGAAGAGGTTGGAATTAAAGGCAGGGACAGGAGCGTCTGGCTGGCTCAGTGTTAAAGCCTCTGCCTTCGGCTAGGGTCGGGATCCTGGGGTCCTGGGATCGAGCCCTTCGTTGGGCTCTCTGCTCAGCGGGAAGCCTGCTTTTCTCCTCTCTCTGCCTACCTGTGATCTCTGTCTGTCAAATAAGTAAATAAAATCTTAAAAAAAAAATAAATAAAGGCAGGGACAAATGGAAAACCCTGAGGTGACAGAATGCCTGGTCTGGAAGCAACACAGAGCCAGCATGGCGGGAGCGCAGCGGTCACTGGTGGACTCCTAGCAGATGCGGTGGAGCAGCAAGGCCAAATCTAGTAGGGCCATTCAGGGCACCATCCAGACGTTGGTGTTTATGGGGGAAACATGGATTTTTCTGCAAAAGAGTGACTTGATCTGCTTTACTTCCAGGTGCAACCAAGCTTTGCATGGGGAAAGCTATCTCAACTGCGGATACCACAAATGCAACCAGTCCTCTCAGTTCTTTTTCCTGGCTTTCAAATAATTTTTAATATTTAAAATACTCATTTAAAATTTCTAATTTTTTTTAAAATTTAAGACACTATTTTTTCTTTTCTTTTTTATTTGGTATGACACTCTTTGATTTCTTTCTTAAAGTGCTTTTTGAAATACACTTATTTTTATTCAACACGACATGTAAATTACATATGCTATTGTCTTTACTCAAAAGAGACTTTTTGTTTACTGGTAGAAATACTTTGTCAATCACTGCCTACATTCTTTAAAGACTAGCTTAGGATGTTGTACACATAATTATTCTCATTGTTGGAAAATGCATAGAGTTTCCACCCATTTGAATTTGCATTTTGATTTTATTTCCTTTGTTTTGCAATGAAATATCTTTTTGTTAGCCAAGTATGTAAGTGAAATTGAAACTGAACTGTTTTAGCTAAGAGGTAACGCGTGAATATATCATTCAGTTTTGTATGGAATCAATTATTCTCTGCCATAATGAAGTCAGGATGGCATAAAATTAGTTCTCTGGCTCTTTAGTCCATAGTGTTTCTGTTCAAAGTTTTGAAGCCACCGAATCCTTGAGAGGAGGTCTCTGTCCCAGAACTATAAACGAGTGTTGACAGAAAAAGTGGGTCAATATCTGTTTATACCCAAGGAGGCAGGGTTCGACCTGTATCCTCTATTCCTGCCCATCCCCTCCACCAACCCCAGCCCACAACTCTTCCCTAAGTTTCTTTTTCTCTTTTTATGCTTCTGGTCCTTTCTTCTTAGATGCTGCTCCCGTCCTCCAAACCACCTACCTGTAGAAGTCCACCACATTGCAGTTGGGAGGGGAATGGGAGTCTAGATTATGGGCTGGACATAGTGTTCTTCCATCAAAATCCCTGTCTCAATACTAGTGACCTGCTCCCAGTGCCCAGGGAATGTTGCCACAAGAACAAAATGTTCTTTTCCCTTGGCCAGATTAATGACCTGTGAAATCTGCAGTGCAAAATGCTTAAAAGGGATGTAAAAGTAACTCGCATACTTGAACAATTATACTTGAGTGTAGCAGTTGAAAATGTTTTCTCCTCTTAGGCTCACTATTGTCTGCTCCATGAGGGCAAGGCATCAGGGTCTTTGTGGTTGGCTTGTTTCCTCAGCAGTAAATGAAATGTCTAGAATCTAGTGAGCACTTAAATATTTCTGCTATAAATGAACACAGAGCTAACTGTATGAAGAGCACTGAAGTCTTTGGTTTATTAAAGACCTACCTGTAAGGAGCAACAAGGTTTAGGAATTGATGTTCAGAAGTTGTTGATCTGTTGGCTAATATCAGTCAAAAAGAACAAATCAATATTAAATTTGCCCAAATTCAATCCCTTCTGGCAATGGCCTGTAGCATTCAGGTGGATTGCATAGTGTTGAATCTTGCCATGTAATCAGGTTTATTTTGCTATGTAGAGGAACATCTGGCAATTAATTCATCTTGGTGAGCTCATGGTGTTGAAGTCCTGTTAAAAATAGAACATTTTTGGGGTGCCTGGGTGGCTCAGTGGGTTAAAGCCTCTGCCTTCGGCTCAGGTCATGATCCCGGGGTCCTGGGATCAAGCCCCACATCAGGCTCTCTGCTCAGCAGGGAGCCTGCTTCCCTTCCTCTCTCTGCCTGCCTCTCTGCCTACCTGTGATCTCTGTCTGTCAAATAAATAAAATCTTAAAAAAAAAAAACCAAACATTTTTCTGAAGTTGTGGTATAGTACACATCTGTTTCTTTTTGCCCTAGAGCACCCATTCACCAATTGTCTTTAACTTTAACATCTTTAGCATTAACTTAATTTGGTTAATGTGCTACCAATGATGTTGCCTACTCTAAACAAAGAAGATTCAAGCTCAGCTGTCCAGAGGTCACCTTCCCTGGGCCGTGGTTACTGGATTGGAGATAGCTTCATAAGCCAATCAGAGCCAATAAAATGCAATGAAAAGCCACTGGGAAGGAGATCCTTCCCCTCTTGCTCTAGAGTATAGCTAGGAAGATACTGTCTTCAGATATGTTGCCCCAGGAGGGGAGAGTCTGATAATAATCAAACTAATAAGGAGAATGGAATTCAGAGACAGAGAAATAAAGTCAAATTTGGATCACGCTAATACATAATTTAAACCCTTGATGAGTCTATACCTAAAACAATGTCTATCTCTGGATTTTACTGTAATGAGCTGAAAAATTCAGTATTTAAGTTTATACTGGGTTTTTGATCCTTTATGACCAAAAGAACTGATACTAATAATACATATTTCCTTTTCTGTACATCCCTTGGGTTTTTTCCTTTGTGCTTTTTTTTTTTTTATCACTTCTTTGTTAAAACCTACTTTAGCTTCATCCCATAGGTTTGTTGTTGTTGTTGTTGTTTTTAAGGATTTTATTTATTTATTTGACACAGAGAGAGACACAATGAGAGAGGGAACACAAGCAGGCTTCCCACGGAGCAGGGAACCTGATGCGGAGCTTGATCCCAGGACCCTGGGATCAGGACCTGAGCCAAGGGTAGGTGCTTAATGACTGAGCAACCCAGGTGCCCCTTCATCCCATAGGTTTTAATATATCTCATGTTGTTCAGTTTTAGAGTGTTTTCCTATTTCTATCTTGATTTCTTTCCTTTTTTAAAAAAATATTTTTATTAGAGAGAATGAGAGCACAAGCAGGGGGAGCAGCAGAGAGAGCGAGAGAGTGAGAGAGAGAGAGAGGCAGGCTCCCTACAGAGCGGGGAGCCTGATGCAGGGCTTGATCCCAGGATCCTGGGATCATGACCTGAGCTGAAGGCAGACACTTAATCAACTGAGTCACCCAGGTGCCCACCATTTTGATTTAATGCTTACAATTACACTTTTAAATTTTCAAATGTAGGTATTTGGGGAAGTTCTCTTTTTCTTAATATGTTCTAGTTTTAATGACTTGTGAGTAGATAATGTGGTACCATGCTGACTTTTTGGAGGGGGAGGTAGTTTTGAGATTTGCTTTATGACTTAGTACAAAGTTGGATTTTATAAATATTTGTGTTTTGAAAATTGTGCTCAGGATTCATATACATGTTTCTGTTAGATCAAGTTTCATCATTGTTCTGCTTAAATCCTTAATATTCTTAATGCTTTAGGTTTACTCTATCTATAAATTGCTAAAAAGGATGTTAGAATCATTAGTATAATTATGGACTTAGAAAGTTCTTATAATTGTGTCAATATTTTAGCATATATTTTAGCCGTGTTAGCTAACTATATGCTCAGGATTATTCTGTCTTTAAGTAAATTGTCTTTGTCATGTCATATTTTTGTCTTAAAATCACATTAATATGATGTTAATATTGCTGTACCAACTTTCTTCTGGTTAGTATGTGTCTGTTACATCTTTCCCAATTCTTTTTCTCTGAATTTTTCTATGTTCTTATATTTAAATGTTTTTTGTCAACATATATTTAAAAACCATTATAAATTTTATCTATTAAGAGGTTAATCATGTCCCAGGGTCCTGGGATGGAGCCCCACATCAGGCTCTCTGCTCAGCAGGGAGCCTGCTTCCCTCCTCTCTCTCTGCCTGCCTCTCTGATTACTTGTGATCTCTGTCTGTCAAATAAATAAATGAAATCTCTAAAAAAAAAAAAAGAAGTTAATCATGAAAAGAGATAATGCATAGCTAAGAAGTTAAAAGAGGAGAAAAATTGAATCATAAAATCACTTGATTAATCCAAAAGAAAAGAATTCAGGAACAAAGAACAAACAGGATGAATAGAAAACAAACGGTATGAGATCTGAACCCAGTAATACCAATAACTTTAATTATAATTCACATTCTCACTAAAAGATGGAGATTGTCAGAGTGGATTAAAAAAATCCCAACCGTATTTTCTGGATTCTTTCTCTTGATCAAGTGAGATCACTAGAGAGCTCAATCTAGACTATCTTACTCTAGTTTATAAAATGCTCGCTTTTGCCCAAGCTATAATATTATTCTGTCTGCTTGTAGTGTTGGTTGATATAAGAAATGGCCATATAAGGAAATTTTCTGTATTATCTATAGACCCCTCATTAAAGACCTGACGTACTGTGTGGTTCAATGTTTCATATAAGGTTTCATGCAATAAATCCCTCTCAGATTAGTGCTAGGAAAAAGTTTGGTTTCCTGACAAACAAAAGGCTTTCTCTGATTAGTTATATAAAATGACATTTTCCTTTCCTGTCTTGTATGCAAGAAGCTTAGGGGGAAATCTTGTGATTATTTTTAGGATTGTCTTTGGTCCCGGTGTTTGTTGGAACGATTTCTTGCTCCCAGTTAACCATCACAAAAGGATTGAGCACTAAGCCTATTGGGAGAATGAGGAAACAAAGGACACAAATATTTTAAAAAATAGTAAAGACAGACCTATAAACAAATAATTACATTATAGTTAGGGAGTGCTGTGAAAGAGATAAGTACAAAGTACTGTAGGCACGTAGGTTAAAATGCTTAATTCTTCCTGGAGCAGTGGAGCTAGAAAGGCTTCACAGAGGAGGTGACATCTGAAGTAGGATTTTAAGCACATGTGAGATGTTACCAGAAGGAGAAAAACAGACACTACAGCAGTGGTATCCAAGAGAAATATAAAGCAAGCCACACAGGAAATTTAACATTTTCTAGTAGCCACATTTTAAAAGTAAAAAGAAACTGATAAAATACATTTTAATAATACATTTTAACCCAAGATACCCACAATATTATCATTTCTACTATAGATCTATATGATCACCAGGTAATCATTTTTAATAAAACATTATTGTGATATTTGGCCTTACCTTTTGGTGCAAAGTATTTAAAATTCAGCGTATATTTTATGTTTACAGCTTAATAGCCACATGTGGCTAGTGGCCACCTTATTGAATGAACAGTGCAGGACTAGAACATTTTCTTTTACTTTTTAAAAAAGATTTTATTTATTTTTGCATGAGAGAGAACATGTGCATATAAGGGGGAAGAGCAGGGGGAGAAGCCGACTTCCTGCTGAGCAAAGAGCCAGACAAGGGACTCGAGCCCAGGACCCTGGATCATGACCTGAGCCTGAGGCAGATGCTTAACGACTGAGCCACCCAGGGATGCAAGAATAGAACTTTTTCAAAGACAGAAAAGAAACAGGATATCTGGGAGGCTACAACTAAAGCCATATGCTTCAAGCATGGCATGGGTAGTGGTGCATTGTGTGTTTTGGGGATAGGGGTGGTAAATGGAAGAAGATTGACCAGAAAGGTAGATCTGGGCAAGAACATAAAAGATGTTTGATTTCATTACCTTGGAACCACTGAAACTTTTCAGCCAAAGAATGACATTTCACAACTGTATTTTAAAACTCTAATTCTGGAGGCAGTGTGAAAAATAGATTGAACTTGAATCTGTAGTTTTGAAATGGATGAGGAAAGAATTTGATATTTTGCAGTTAGCATTAGCAGAACTTGGCAACCATTTGATTGTGGGGAATGAGAAAGTGAAAATGATATTAGGTTTTGAGTATGTGTGGCAGTGTGAATACCATTAGTGAGATCAGTAAAAACAAATTTTAATTTGTTTAATTTTAATCAGTAAAAACAAATTTTGAAAGGGCAATAATCAGTTTGACCTGTTTGGTGCACATTAAGATTTGTAATAGGCATTTGAAAAGTCTGAGTAGTATCACAGCCAGTAATGGAAAAATCTGCATCATAAGATTGATAAACTCTACCCAATGAATGTCCAAATTTAGTGTAAATTTAATCATAAGCTTAATTTTTTTGAGTTGACCAGATTATTTTAAATATTTCATGTGGAAGAACAAGCATGTTAAAATTTCTAAGAAAATATTGAAAGAGTTGAGGGATAGAAAAATATACCAAACAGTATATCAGATGTGCATTAAAATACATTCAAACTGCCATAATCCAACTGCATAAAACAGGCACAAGAAAAGCAGTGTCTAAAAACAGAAGGTAGGGACACCTGGGTGGCTTGTTAAGCATCTGCCTTAGGCTCAGGTCATGATCGCAGGGTCCCGGTCTGAGCGCTGTGTTGGGCTCCCTGCTCAGCAGGAAGCCTGCTTCTCCCTCTCCCACTCCCCTTGCTTGTGTTCCTTCTCTTGCTGTGTCTCTGTCAAATAAAATTTTAAAAAAAATTTAAAAATTAAAATTAAAAACAAGTTATATTCAAAAAAGACTAGAAACAGAACTTAGATGACTGTCTTTACAGGTATAGGTAAAGTAAGGGGGCCAACAGGAAGTTTGAGGCACTTTGGTGAGCAAACAAGGAAGGATCAGTGAAGAAATATATTCCAACCTCTCTCTCTCCTTCTGATCTCTTGCTAGTGCCTCCCAGTGGCCAAAGATGATATAAAATCAGGAAGCAAGGGGACCTGGGTGATGCAGACCCTGGAGGGTAGCTCCCTGGGACGTGGGACTGGACAGAGAATGAACCTGAGGGAGTAAAATAAGGCTATCTAGCATACATGGACAGTTACTGTATGATGGTCGGCATTTCTATTCATTGAGGGAAAAGGACTTTTTTTTTTAAAAAAGACATTAGCTATCCACTTGGAAGAAAATATTTGAGTCACATAATTTAAAAAATTCTAGATGGATTAAGTCTATAAATGGTAAGAATAGCATTTTTATAACTTTAGGTTGAAGGAGGCCTTAAGAGGGGAAAAAAAGAAAAAGATGGAATTATTTATGAACACATATGTGTGTATGTAAAATATATATATTTATTAACATATATATGCAAGTTCTAAAAGGCCAAAGTTATTATGGACAACAAAACAAGAAAATTACAGACCAGGAAAAAATATTTGTAAAATATATGATAAGTGGTTAATATATCCTATATTCAAAGACCTACTAAAATTAATAAGGAAGGGCACCTGGGTGGCTCAGTGGGTTAAGCTGCTGTCTTCGGCTCAGGTCATGGTCTCAGGGTCCTGGGATCGAACCCCGAGTTGGGCTCTCTGCTCAGCGGGGAGCCTGCTTCCCCCTCTCTCTCTGCCTGCTGCTCTGCCTACTTGTGATCTCTCTCTTTCTGTGTCAAATAAATAAATAAAATCTTAGAAAAAATAAAATTAATAAGGAAGTTAATTTCTTTAAATGGGCAAAGGATATAAATAGGCATTTCATAGAAAGAATCAAATGACCAGGAAACATAGTAAAAAAGTGGTCAACCTCCCTTTTTGTTGAAATTCAAAGCCAAAAAGGAATGTAATTTTCATCCATCAGATCAGCACATTTTTTTCTTTTCTTCTTTTATTGAAAATGACTAAGTCCACATAATAAAAAAGTCAAATGCTACCAAAAGGTATGTAATGAAGAAAAACTGCCTCTTGGAAATCATGAGTCCCCCACACTCTACCTTTTAGGGGCAGCTGCTATGAAGTTTCCTTATGTGTCTCCCCAGACATATTTTCTGTGTATCAAGTACACAGTTAAGAAAAATAAATAATAAATTACAAACAGGAACATGCTGTACCCATTATTCTGGACGTTGGTTTTTATTTCGCATCTGTCTACTTGATCGTATTTTGGAGCGGTAGAGCTTGATCATATTTTGGAGCGGTAGAGCGTTCTGTCCTTGGGAAGCATCGTGCTTCATCAGACCTCTAAGCTGTTTCTGAACTGTTGCTACAACAAGCTATGAGACACTCACCTGTATGTCCAAGCGCGGCTGCGAGAACAAATTCTAAGAGGTGGAACTGCTGAGTTAGAGTTTGTGCATTTCAGATCTTACGGATATGATCAAATTGCCTTTCCAAAGTGGTCACACCGGTGTCACTGCTGGGAACTAGAGGTGCTGAAGGACACACATCAGGCAGGGTTGGAATGAGTGTGAGGCAGACTTGAAGTTTTTTTTTTATACACCTGTACTTTATTTTGCTTATAAAGGACCCACGAATTACTTTGAAGATATTTTTTTTTTAATAAAATAAGTAGCAGTCCAACAGTGCTTGGACATACATGGGGAGAAGGCAAAATGAAGCAGACGTCTGGGCACAGTGAAGAAGGACTGTTTAAATGCACTTTTTTATTCCAAGCCTTTTTGGAAGTAGGAACCCTACAAATGAATGTTAAGTATGAAATATATCCGTGCCTGGCTAAAATAGAAATTCTAGACTTCTTTTGGTGTAGATGAGCCCCTAAGGAGATGAAGGCCCATTATCTCCACCATTTATCTGCCCAATTTCTTTTTTTCTGCATACCATTAAAAGGCTAGAAAATGTTAATGCCTCTTCCAAAGTGCTGCATGACCTCCTCTTGAAGATGGTGATTTATTCGGGCCATTAACAAGAGTGCACCCTGGACTCTTACTCATCAAGTGCAAATCCTGTTTTAAAGATCTCTTCACATATTTACCTCCATTTTCAAAAATATCCCATTATTTTTGTTGTTGCATGTCTTGCTGGTAGTCCCTTTTTGATACGGTTCTCTGGGCTCCTGGAAGGCTATGGCCCTAAGCACAGAACAAAGGCATAGTTCATCAGGGATTTTGTGAACAGGTGTCTTCTGTGCCTTCCTGTCCCTTCTGGCGAGCGCTCTTTATTGAGACCCAGCATCTGTGGATAGGCCGAGACTTTAAGGAGAACTTGGAGGTTCCTGTGACATTCTTGGGAAGGGGGAAATCAGCAGTACCTGGCGGCTTTCAAGAGAAGATGGTAGGCACCGACAGTGGGATCGGACAAGGCTATGCAGAAGAGAAATAAAGGCTGGGCGGCTAAGGATTTCCAAAAAGAGTCCCATAACAGAGTTCTCGTTTAACAAATAATGCTGAATAAATTATTAAAGACTGTAAAATCCACATGGATAAACAGTGGCATTTTGGACTGACTTTTTTTTCTTATTTTAAGTTTTTATATTATCCCATTTGGGGGTGCTGGATAGGGAGAAGTGAAGGAGGGATGAGAGGGAGAGCGAGAATACCTTCCCTTTCCCTATAGGAAAAAAGTCAGACTCTTAACTTGGCATGTAAAACATTTGACAATAGCCTGACTTTACTGAAACCCAGCAATTAACAAGCCTAGAGTTTAAATTAAAATGAAAATGTTTTTTGCTTAAAATGATCCATTGCTGATCAGGGAAGACAGAATTAAAGCAAATGATTATGACCTGCAGGATAGTGTAATGGTGGGAGCCATAGAAACACTCCCAAGGAGGGGTGGTTCATCGTATGTATGGGGTCAGGACACATTCCTTGAGGTGGTGACCTCTCAGGGGTGTTTTGCAAGCGGACCAGGATGGAGATGATGGGAGAGGCTGGGAGAGCATCCCAGGCAACATGGAGGTGGGCTGAATACCACAGCTCCATGTACAGCACCATGGTTGTGCACTTCTCTTGGAGGAAAAAATAGAGGGGAGGCATCTGCAAGTGGTGGGGGGGGTTGCTTCATTCACGCACAAGACTCTTCCTCTCTTCCTCTTATCCCTCTTACCCCTAACTGTCCTTCAAGATGCTGGTCAAAAGCTGCCCCTTCTTTGAATTCTGTATGTTGTATTCTCACTGCTGTATGCTGGATCTACTCGTGATTATTATTAATCACACATTATAATTACTTGGGTTGCAAAAAATAAAAAAAAAAAGACTGGGTGCTCGCTTTGGCAGCACATATACTAAAAAAAACAAAACTGGAACCAAGTACCTTGTCAATATGGGCAACCTAAAGTTATAAAAATGAGATCTTGTTTGTCCTTTGGGAGTCAGGCAAGTCTGATAATCTGGGGCAGGTAGATCTTCCGGAAATGTGTTTGGATAAGGGATTAAGGACCATTCTGAGAGATAACTTGAGGGAAGAAAAGTAAAAAATTTATAAGTTGTCCTATAATAAAGCCCCAGTTGTTACAAAGCGGGGCAATCGGAGGACGATGTGATGATTGTTAGGCTCTTGTCCCTCACCTCTGAACCCCTGTTCTGTACATTTTGTGACCCCGGGGCTGGGAGTCTACCCTGCCGAGAGAAAGCCCTTGGAGGAAATGGGAATTTACAAGAGAAAAGGGACTTGCTTCTCTGTTTGCTCTCTCTTCTGAGTTCTAGCCCTTCACCGGAGTACAACAGCTGCTTACCAATCCCCCTCAGAGATGCCAGCAGCAGCTGGGTGGCCCAGCTCCTCAAGGTCACATTCTAATTTTGGAGGTCTCCTCCTCCAACTTTATGTTGTAAAAATCCCAACTTCCATGGACATATATATGAATCCTATGAGATGTGAGTAAAAAATAATTTTCTGCAAAAAAAAAATTTTTTTTAACTCCTCCTGGAGAGCACAGCACAAAAATGAGCATGTTCTCTTCACTTGACCATGGAATCTTTCTGAGGTCCTCCTGTCAGAGAATTCTCTTGTGGGACTCACTGGAATCCCTAAGAGTTTTTTTTAAAATTAATTAATTAAAGATTTTATTTGAGAGAGAGAGCATGAGAGGAGAGAGGTCAGGGGGAGAAGGACATTCCTTGCTGAGCAGGGACCCCAATGTGGGACTCGATCCTGAGACTCCAGGATCATAACCCAAGCCAAAGGCAGTCACTTAATCAACTGAGCCAACCAGGTGCCCTCCCTAAGAGTTTTAGAGTTTCATATAGCACTAACCAATTGAGAAGTTCAGGGCTGGAGGAGAGGAGAATTCGGCTGATGGCCAGGCAAGTAATATAAATGAATAAAGTAGATTAAGTCCTTGAAACAGGAAAGGTAGGTCACTGGAAAACTGGAACCAAGCACCTTGTCAATATGGGCAACTACAACTTGGTTTCAGCCTCTTTACTGCCATGTGGGAATGTGGAACCCAGTAAGCTCAAAGTTTTCCAGAGCGCTCAAACTCAATATTTTCAGGGAAAAATAGCTAGCAATGAATTCAAATTAAAAATAACTGCATAGCTCAATACTATTCATGTCATAGAGTACCGTTCGTCCTTGTAGACCATCAGTCACTATTTCTCAAATCTGCGGGAGCTGCTAAGATTTATTCACAAGACTTGTGAGAACCTTAGAGATATTTGATGTTGGGGTACCTGAGTGGCTCAGTCAGTTGAGTGCCTGACTCTTGACTTCGGCTCAGGTCATAATCTCGGGGTTTTGAGATCAGGTCCCGCATCTTGCTCCTACACGTTCTCTCACATGCGTGTGCGTGCTCTCTCTCTCTCTCTCTCAAAAAAAAAAAAAAAAAAAAAAAAGAGAGAGAGAGAAAGAAAGAAAAAGCAAAGAAATACTTCATCTTGGGAGATAACTTTGCAAGAATCTTTGTTGCTGTAATTATAGATGTGGGTAAGAATGGGTAAGAACCAGTGATACAGAGTTTATATTCATTCATGCTTCTTCTTTATTAGATGGTGAGCTCCCTGAGGGGCATGGGTTATGGGGCAAGGATTTATGTTTAATTCATCCTTCTATCTTTCTCCCCTGGCATAATTTCTGGCATACAGTAGTTATAATGAATGGCTGAATGGATGAGTGCATTAAGAAAAATAATGTAATTTGTACAACACAGCTTAGAAATTAGACTTGGGTTCTACTCCTGGATTTCTTAGGAGCTGTGTTGCTTTGGGAAATCACGTATCTGAAATTTTCTCATCAGTAAAATAGAAATAGTAATACCTACCTTCCAAGGATTTCCCTTTTTATTCTTTATTAAAAACCTCTCATAATGTTTTAAAAAATTATTTATTCTCAATTTATTAAGATAGTGTGAATCTTATAGAGGGATTAACTAAGAATGGGAGTTGGGGAGGCATTCAAATGTTTTGTCCTTCTTCAGTAACCCACTTTAGATCTATAGCACAAGTAGGATAAACCTGTAATGCAACATGTCCTAGTCCAGTGATATTTCACGTGTACGTGCTGACAGCTAATAATACTTTGGAAGAGAATGCTATTTTATTGTTAACACTGAACTGAATTCCCACCAGAATGACTCTGCTCTGTTGAACACTGACCCACCATTCAAGGAGGAAAACCTTCCACATGACCCACATGTGTACAGTTCAAATCTTTTCAAGTATTTTACAAGGATGTGTCTTTCATTAATTTTCCTTTTCTGGAATATCTAAGGTTATGATGTGAGAAAATAGTCCTCTTATGAAATGTACTTTTTGGATTTCTTCCCAGAAGTTACTTACTTTCCCTTTTCTCCTCTTATTTGAAGGAATGAAATTAATGCTTTCATGTAGTGCCAGTGGTTAATGTGCTTGAGGTGTTTATGTGATGAAATGGACTCTGGATGCCACCAGATAGAAAGCTCCTTCCTCCTCAGTCCTGCACATTTAACTTTCTGTTGCCTCTATCCAAAGCCACGTAGCATCCCCGTTAAGAATCATAACCCAGAGGTCCCTCTCTTTTTCTCCCTTATGCCTCGACTTGGCTGTCAGTGGTCAGCCCAATGTGAGTTTGGTCAGGTGATGAGGGAGCAAAGGCTAGTTTATCTCAGTGTGTACAGATCCTGGAAAAGCAAACTTCATACAGTTAGACCAATTATAAATACCTATGCTGTTACCCAATTAATTCACTTTGACCTGACTGACTTGGTATAACTGTTAAGCTTTTTAAAGATACCTTCTATTTGAGTTTCTTTCCTACAGATTTTGGATTTTTCAAGCCTCCACAATTGAGGGAATCAATTCCTTAAAATAAAATTTATGTCTGTGTATCTACATATACATGTATAGATCTATCTATAGATCTTTTTTTTTTTTAAAGATTTTGTTTATTTATTTGTGTGTGTGAGAGAGTGAGCGCGTGCACACAAGCAGGCAGAGTGGCAGGCAGAAGCAGAGTAAGAAGCAGGCTCCCCTGGGACTCAATCCCAGGACCCTGGGATCACCACCTGAGCGGAAGGCAGTGGCTTAACTGACTGAGCCACCCAGGTGTCCCTAGCTATAGATCTTGATACGTAGATAGGGATATTGGTATGTAGATACAGAAAATATAGAACCAACAAGATGTATGTATGTATACATGGATATGTAGGACCAATGGGACACATCCCGTTGGTTCTATATGTTTATCTATACCTGCGTCTACACAAATATCCTATTGGTTAGATAAGTCTATCCATATCTATATCTTTACATACAAACACACACGCACCCTGTTGGTTCTATTTATCTGGAGAACCCTGACTAATAGGAAATCATAAAAGAAAAATGTGTAAATTAATTTTCATCAAAATTAAAAACTTCTGTCCTGAAAAAGATACTGTGAAGAAAATGAAAGGCATGTCACAGATGGCAGATATCATATATATGTGTGTGTGTGTGTGTGTGTGTGTGTGTGTGTGTGTGTGAGAAAAATGACTTGTATTCAGAATATGTGAAGAATCTTACCACTCAGTAATAAGAAGACAATAATAAATGACCAAGATCTTAACAGGCACTTCACAAAAAAAGGTGTGTGCTTATAGCACATAAAAAGACACTCCGTGTTATTTGTGTCAAAATAAACAAAGCCTAGTTAAAGCGATGAGGGCAGATTTTATTTGATAATTCTATTATAATCGGGAGAAGAGTCCAGTGTGAATCAAAGTCAACATTGATTTGTGCAGCAGTAATGGAGTGTTTCAAGGGGAGAGTGGGGGAATGGGGATGAGAATAGTGGGGGCTTAAGTAGTGTCTTAGAAGTAGAAGTCACAAAAAGGCAGAAGAGGGTGTTAGTTAATGTGACTAGGCCATCCGGGTTTGCTCATCAGCACTTCTGGAAAAGAAACTTCTTGTATCTTTGCACCACAAGGCAGTAATGTACTTAGAGCAAGGAGCCCAGCGACTTTGGGCTCTAAACTTCCCACAGGGACTAAATGTTTGCATTTCAAAGAAATGACTCCCAGGTCCCCGAGGAAATAGTTTTGGGTGGTAGTCTTGTATCTCAAAGGCCAGAAAAGAAAGGATTTAGAACTTCAAGGGTTTTTTTTGTTTGTTTTGTTTTGTTGTTTTAGATTTTATTTTCTTATTTGACACAGAGAGATCACAAGCAGGCAGAGAGGCAGGCTGAGAAAGAGGAGGAAGCAGGCTCCCCGCTGAACAGAGAGCCTGACTCAGGGCTCGATCCCAGGATCCTGAGACCATGACCCGAGCCGAAGGCAGAGGCTTTAACCCACTGAGCCACCCAGGTGCCCCAGAACCACAAGGTTTCTAAAGTAACTGCTCTAAGAGGAGATCTAGGGGCCTATCTGCCTATTACTGTTTTAAGGTGGGGCTGGGATCATCCTAGGGATGAGGCCTTGAGATGTTAGAAATTATGCTAGTGTTTGGTCAAATCTCTTAGGTGGGGTGGACAAAGGCATTTATGCTGAGAGTCTGCAGTTTTTGTGGGCCAAGTTTGAGGCCTAGTCAACAGAGGGCTCAGGGAAGCCTGACTAGAGTTTAGTCAAAGAGTTTTTATCACCAGTCACTAGGAAAATACAAATCAACCCTACAATGAGATAACACACCAAATAGCTTGAAAAAAAAAAGGAAAGACAATAGCAGGTGTTAAGGGTATGGAGCAGGGTTTGCTGTAGGGAATATAAAGTGGTACAAATACTTAAGGAAACAGTTTGGCATTTTCTTACAAAATTAAGCATATAGTTACCATATTACTGAGAAATTTTGCTTCTATGTATTTACCTGAGAAAACTGTCCAACAAAAAGTGAATGGGTAAACCAACTCTGCTTTATCCACAGAGTGGAATTCTACTCAGCAATAAAATGGAAAAAAAAAATACAAATACACACCCCAAATAGATGAACTCAAAATCATGCTGAGTGAAAGAAGCCAGATGAAAGAGTTTATGTGCAGTGATTTTATTTATATAAAATTATATAAAATGCAAATTAACCTGTAAGAACATAAAGTAGATCAGTAGTTGTCTGAGGGAAGGGCCGGAGGGAGGAATGGATTTCAAGGAAGCTTGAAGAAACTTGTGGAGGAGATAGAAATGTTTAATACCTTGATTAGGGCGATAGTCTCATTGGAAAGCCCCGATATCATACACTTAAAATATGTGCAGTTTATTGCACATGAAATATACCCCAGTAAAGTATTAAAAATTAAGATTTCAGTTATCCATTAATGCAATCATTTATTTAGCCCCTTTATTAAATTGAGGAAACAACTTTGTGATTGTATCTAGATCATGGGTTGCAAGCCTTTTCTATAAAGAGCCATAGTATATATTTTATTTTTATTTTTATGTCACTCCCGTGTAGAGCCCTGCACGGGGCTTGGACTCATGACCCTGAGATGTGACCTGAGCCAAAATCAAGAGTCAGACACTTAAGTGACTGAGCCGCTGAGGCACCTCCAGGTAGTATATATTTTTTAGACAAGCCACATGCAGTTTCTGTAGCATATTTCTCTTTCCTTTCTTCTCTCTCTCTCTCTTTTCATTTCTTTTCCTTTTTTTTTTTTTTTAACCCTTTTAAAATGTGAGGACCGTTCATAGGTTGAGGGCCATACAACACAGGCTGTGAACCAGGTTTATTTGGCTGCAAGAGGGCTAATGCAGCTATCATTTATTGATAATAGGTTTTATTTTAATACTGATTTTTTCAAAATGGACTCACCTTCGTGATCTCATTTGATGAATGACAACATATGTGTCAGCCTGGTAGACCAGTGGTTTTCATTTTACACCCGGGTGGAAACTGACTACCGGGAGCTTACATGGATTTGCACGTGGTCAATCAGTGCCACCAAACTTTACCTGGCAAATTCCACTTTAAGGAAGATACAATAATTTGGGGAGGAAATTAAAGGCATAAAATGACAGCTAATGTTCATTTAGCACCTTCCTAAGTAAAAAGGGTAGGTCACATTAATGATGATTTCAGTCCTCCCAAGAATCCTGTAAATATTGTTGAGCAGAAAGTAATCAACATCTAGAGACTTTATAACTGACAAGACAAATTCACTTATTTAATTTTCTCTTCAGAGTGAACCTTAGCCTTGGGGTGCTTAAAATCTGTCACTTCAGAAACTTTTTATTCATACCTTTACATAATCTAAGTTTTCCTTCTTCTCTGTGATATGCACTTTTAATCATTCCATAAATGTGCAGACAAACAAAATTTATAGTTTTTCACAATAAATCCTGATAATATTTGATCTATAGGAAGCATGTCTATAGCACTGCTTTGCATTATCTATGTCACCAGACCAATTTTTTCTTTTTTATTAATTTTTATCTTATTTTTATTTTTTTTAAAAGATTTTATTTATTTATTTGACAGAGATCACAAGCAAGCAGAGAGGCAGGCAGAGAGGAAGGGAAGCAGTCTCCCTGCTGAGCAGAGAGGCCGATTTGGGACTCGATCCCAGGAACCTGCTATCATGACCCGAGCCAAAGGCAGAGGCTTTAACCCCCACTGAGGCACCCAGGCACCCCTATTTTTATTTTTTAAAAGATTTTATGTATTTATTTATTTGACACAGAGAGACAGCGACAGAAGGAATACAAGTTAGGAGGAGTAGGAGAGGGAGAAGGAGGCTTCCCCCCAAGCAGGAAGCCCAATGTGAGGTTCCATCCCAGGACCCTGGGATCATAACCTGAGCCAAAGGCAGATGCTTTAATGACTGAGTCACCCAGGCACCCCACCAGAGCAATTTTTTCAATATGAAATTCTATAGCACATGAATAGTGTGAGCAAAGTACTTTGTTAGCATGGTATAAAAAAAAATTTTTTTTAATAAAAGAAGAAAACTGTCACTCAAAATATCTTTAATTTTCCATATAAAAATTTAAACATCATTAATTTATTTATCTTTTTTAAAACTTTAAATTCAATTAAGAGGTATGGGTCTGTGATTCTTCAGTCTTACATTAATACCCAGTGCTCTTTATATCACATGCCCTCCTTAATGTCATCACCTAGTTACCCTATCCCTCAACCCTCCTCCGCTCCAGCAACCCTTAGTTTGTTTCCTATGATTAAGAGTCTCTTACGGTTTGTCTCCCTCTCTGGTTTCATCTTGTTTTATTTTTTTTTATTTTATTATTTATTTATTATTTATTTTATTTTTTATTTTTTCCTCTCTTCCCCTATGATCCTCTGTTTTGTTTTGTTTCTCAAATTCCTCATATCAGAGAGATCATATGATAATTGTCTTTCTCTGATTGACTTATTTTGCTCAGCATAATAGCCTCTCGTTCCATCCATGTCATTGCAAATGGCAAGATTTCATTTTTCTGATGGCTGAGTAAGTGTGTATTATATATATATATATATATATATACCATATCTTCTTTATCCATTCATCTGAGCTCTTTCCATGGTCTGGCTATTGTGGACATTGCTGCTATAAACATTTGGGTGCACGTGCTCCTTTGGATCACTACATTTGAATCTTTGGAATAAATACCCAGTAGTGCAATTGCTGGGTCACAAGGTAGCTCTATTTTCAACTTTTTTTGAGGAACCTGCATACTGTTTTCCAGAGTGGCTGCGCCAGCTTGCATTCCCACCAACACTATAAAAGGGTTCCCATTTCTCTGCATCCTTGCCAACATCTGTTGTTTCCTGACTTGTTAATTTTAGCCATTCTGACTGGTGTGAGGTATCTCATTGTGATTTTGATTTGTATTTCCCTGATGCTGAGTGATATTGAGCATTTTTTCATGTGTCTGTTGACCATTTGGATGTCATCTTTGGAGAAATGTCTGTTCAAGTCTTCTGCCCATTTCTTGATTGGATTATTTGGGGGGTTTTTTGTGTTTAATTTGATAAATTCTTTATAGATTTTTGGATACTAGCCCTTTATCTGCTATAGACATCCTTTTGAATGTCTTAAAACAATTCTTTAAAATTAGTAAATGAAATAAGACTTAATTTTCTTAATTAGAAAATTTGAAAACACAAAAAAGTTTGAATAAAAGGCTATATTTTTTATCCTGGAAAATTTTATCCACAGATAATGAAGAGAATTTTTAGAAACTTACATAAGGAACTATATTCCCTCAATAGAATAAATTATTAGATGTACTTACATGAAAACCCTCTGTAATTTTTAAAAGATTTCTTGTTTATCATCTCACTTAGATTAAAATATGAAAATCAAAATCACATGTAGAAAGTGATGAGTTACATTATTTTCTTTGCTGCTTTCTTGGTGTAATTTATTGGGACATGTACATAACCTAGGGATAATTTATCTAGTTTATACAGAATAGTAATTTACCAGGGCACCTGGGTGGCTCAGTTGGTTGGGCAGCTGCCTTCAGGTCAGGTCATGGTCCCAGAATAGCAGGATTGGGCTCCCGGCTCCATGGGGAGTCTGCTTCTCCCTCTGACCTTCTCCTCTCTCATGCTCTCACTGTCTCTCAAATAAATAAATAAAATCTTTTTTAAAAAGTATTTTACCAAATTTCTACAGGAATTCATTTTGGGCTAACTTCAGTAGTTAATAAATCATTAGAGAGAATTCACTTTGTGATAAGTGTAATTAATAATCAAGACTTCGACTCATTCTTCAAAGCCTTTTATATTAATCAAATTACTCACATTTCCAAAGGCAGCAATCAGTACCATATATATTTTTGCAGGAAATATAAATTATGTTAAGGATAAATATCTTGAAAGCATGATGGTTTTCAAATGGTTTTGTACTTCTTTTTGTTAGGGTAATTTGCTGTAGGAATTGAGTTAAAATATATATTTCTTTGAAGTGACTTAATTCTGAAGAGAACAAAAGAGGAAAATGGCAAATATTGGAAAAAACTAAAAGAAGATTGAGTTTCACTCTTCTTTTTAAAAAAAATTTAATTACTTAGAGAAAGAGCATGCAGGGTAGAGTGAGAGGCAGAGAGCATTCCAAGTGGATCTGTGCTGAGCCAGGAGCCCACTCAGGGCTTGGTCTCACACCCCCAAAAGCATGGAAACCAAGAGTCCCTGGCCCAACCAATTGTGCCACCCAGGAACCCTGAGTTTTGCTCTTACTGGAGAAGGACAAAAAGGAAAACCTACTGCAGGATACTTACTAGGGCATACTCTGAAGAATCTTGTGGTTTTTTTAAGTTTTCCTTTCAAAACATACATCTTGGAGACACCTAGGAGAACCTATCCTTCAACATGCATTAATAGATCCAGCCTACTGTATGGAAAATTGGTGTAGAGTGGCACAGTGCCCCTTTCTTTGAGAGGGGTTGATTCACATCTCTCAGACCTTGGTTATTCTAGGAAAATTTGTAACAAAGACATTCTGATGATAATACTGTCTCCTCTGTGTTGTGCTGCAGGCAGTAGGGCTGCTAGTAAAGTCAGTTATAAATGTTCAAACCACATTATACCAATGTAGCCCCATGTAAACTTGTAATCCTAGCATATGAAAACCCATTTCACATGTCTATTGTCATCCTCAGTGCTCTAGATGGTCTGACACCCACTCTGGTTTCTGGGTCTGGTGCTGCTGGCAGTAAGCCAAATTTCCAGGCTGTGCAGTGGGGCATATTAGGTGGAAGGTCTATACTGCTGAGTTTACTTCTTGTTGCAAAGGCACTAAGTCTGTGGGGACAGTCATTGGCATACAAGGAGATTCTCTGTTCCTGCTAGCTGAGTCTTAGTCACTGTGGCTTGGTGTCTCTGGGAAATAGGTTTACCAGGCAGTTAGTGTCACTGGTATTTTTTCAACATATTTGGATGTTTAGGTATCTTAATGGAATGCACACACACACTCACACTTGCATGCAAATTAAAGAGAGAAATCTTTCCCATCACCTCATAATAACAGAACTTTATAGAGCTAAACAAATACTAGATTATGGAGGCAGACTTGATTATTCACCAGAGTTTTAATTACACAGGAAAAGAAGTAATTGTTGATTCAAGTTTTAATGCAAGCTTTATGTCTACGGTTTAAACAAAAACAACAAAGAGCACTGAACCAAACATCCCGAACTCAGATTTCCACTGAATAAAGTGATAAGCTAATTTCGGCAGGTGCACTCACTAGTAATTCAGGATCATAAGTTGGTATATGAATGTCTACATCACCATTGTCTCATGCAGGAAGGAATGCTGCAGAAAACTGACCCTAAGAGACGTCCATGCGAAGCTTGTAGCCTTGGCATTCAAGATCATTAGACTGGTAGGAGAGGAGAGCAGCACTAATGTGTTTTTCTGCTGGACACAAATACCTTGTTTTGTTTTGTTTTTTAATTTACAATTTAAAATACATTGTGGTATTTCACATTCATTCACACAAACTTCAGGGCTTCTGAGTTTATTTGTTTGTTTCCAAAGGAAAGAAGAATGATATGAAACAAGTCATAAGGTGACCCTGAGAAAGTCTAGGAACAAATTCCCCATAGTATGTACTTTTCATTATCTGACTAGTGATTTTTTGTTGCTGTTGTTTTAATAATAGAGGGAACGATAGTGACATTGACAAATACGGCAAATGCCTTCAAAGGCTGCTGTAGGGTCATTGTGCCATCCTCTGGAGACGTCAAGTTCAAAATCACTGCCACCTAAGATAAAAGTGTGTGTGTGTGTGTGTGTGTGTGTGTGTGTATGAGTTTTCCATCTTGACCTTCTTACCCTACCTTAAAATCAGGGATATTTCCTTGTCTTCATTCATACATTCAGTTCAAAGTATAAGTTAATTTTGCTGTAGATACATTGAATGCCTCTAATCCTATACAACTAAACTAAATCCCATTACACTAAGTCTAAAATCTAGAATATTAAAAAAAAAAAACAAAAACAAACACTTCTGAGTGCTTCCTGTTGTATTTAGCATAAATTTTAAAAGAAAATCTCAACTCCAGAGCATGGCCTACAAAGGCCTCCATGACTTGCCGTGTCCACCTCTGCCACCTCCCCTCCATCTCCTTTCCCATACTGTAACAATAGTGGCTTTCTTCTAGAAGCTTGTTCTCACCTCAGGGCGTTTGCTCCTGCAGCGTCTCCTTTTCCCTGAACTCTGTGTGACTGGCTGCTTTTCACCATTTCAATATTTAGCTCAGAAATGACTCCCCAGAGAGTTGGGTTGGTGGAATTGAGTGGGATGAAATTCACTGTGTTCAGTGAATTAGCCAACTTTTAAAGCATTACAAGGGTTTCAGAGACACATTACTCTGTCAGTCTACACAGCCTTTCTCTAGGTTGTAAGCCATTTGTAGTAGCCTGTGTTAACACTAACAGTTGTTGAGAGAAACTCCATATTCTCAGTGGCTTATGGGCATACAAGTTTATTTCTTGCTTATGTCATAGTGCAGTGTGTATCACTGTTTCCATGTGCTCATTTAGGGACCTATGCTTCTCCATTTGTGGCTCTCACTACGTCTAGAAATTTGGTTCTGATCTACATGTATCTTAACCATTTCAGACTCTTCCCATTCATTCATCCACTCCTTTCGGTCTCTTTCCATTGGCCAAATGTAACCACCCAGGCTACATGTCACTGCCAGAGAGACGTGGAAAGTAGTCCAGCTGTGAGCCAGGAGAAACAGAAATGGGATTGGGGAAAACTATGAAATTAATTAAACAAGGGGGCCATGAGACTGAAGTGGTTGTAATGCTGTGTCAGCCTAAGTAAGAAAACCAAAAATATGAGCCTGTAATTGCTTCAAAGTTATGAAATCAAAACCCTCAGGATGACCAATCACTGACAGCCAACGAGGCTTTAATCTATAGCCAATCCAATAGTTTCCTTTCTTTGCTTCCGCATCTTTTCTCTTTCTTCCCTGTGGCTCCTGTTGGCAGCATGCTCAACCACTTCCTGTTTGGTGCGGCCCCAGGGGAATGGATTTTTGCTCAACTAAATTCTTAGAAGTTTTAATACGTCAGTTTATCTTTTAACAACACACAGCATGTCCTTCAGGAAAGACTGCCCCCTTTGCCCCACATCCCCTGGGGCCCAAAGTCTTGTTAAGGAATCCGAACTTTTCTTTTGGGGCCTCCTCTGGTTGTAGGTCCTGATTCCATTAGCTCAAGATTTCTCTGTAATGCTCCTCTTAGCCCCTGTGAAACCCCGTTTCTGCTCATTTTCTTTTAGCCAGGTAGTGCTCTTAATATATTTATTAAATGGTACTTTTACTGCCCCTGGACCTCTGTTACTGATCCCCTTAGTCTTGGTCCACTTGCTCTTGATCATAGATTCCTATAATAGCTTATGCTTTCGATCTGTATTTTCTCACATTCCAGACTTAGCGTATCCAAGTCTGCATAGCTTTGCACAGTTCTAGCAGCCCACTAATTCTCTGTGCCAGTTGGTTTGCATTCAGTTCATTCAATCCTTTGTGCAGTATCTCCATTGGGGTACTTTCCCCGTACTTCATAATAACTGCATCACCATTTTCCTTAGGAAATCTAAACAATACCTTGAAACTCTTTTTCATATTGACAATTGATCATCACATTTTGGGGAGTTTCCCAGAGCCATTTATCAAAGCTTGCTCTTACAAGAACAGCCTGGTAAAATCGTGTAAGGGAAATGGCTTGTACTTTGGGATTAAATCGATCTAGATTCAAATCTGTATTATAATTTATTAACTGAATCATCCACAGAGATGGTGATGATAATATTACACAGATTTATTAGGAGGATTAACTAAAATAACAGAGTGCTTAGCAAATAATAGTTTCTCAAACATTAATGGGTCAACGCATTACCCTCATTTATTATTTCTATTCGTAGGTGGGACTGGGATAGATCATATCTGGCAAAATAAAACAGATGACTAATTTGACTTTATAGTGGCAAGTAGTCTCTGAATGAAGCTTTTGCCTTGCATAATGTAGAGTAGAGACTTGGGAACTGGTTCATGAAGTCTGCATTCTGACAGTAGTTGACTAGGGGAAATCCGAGCCACCATCTAGGACTGCACAGGCTGTGTACTGCACAACTCAAGGGGGGTGCCATTTTCACAGTAATGTTGTAAATGACACTTCTGGGAGCTGTTTGGCGAAATGATCCTAGGGAACATTGATTGTATTTGGTTGAAATAATTTTCTTGATTTCTTCCATTGTAATGCAGAGAAGTAAGCTTTTCCAGTTACATGCTTTAAACTAAGCTCCACTTAATTATGCTTGTTCTGGTTTTAAAAATATAAAACAGATGACTGTAATGGAAGATTGAAAAGTTAACATTTATATGTGTAAATTATTTTAAATATTATCCAAATTTAATTATTTTTTCCCAAACTTGGTGGAGTAAGTTGTCAAGTTAATACAAACCCCTGGTCAAGTGGAAAAGAAAATGAGACTATTTTGTTCTTAATAATTCTTAGTTACTTGATATTGTTTGAGAACAAGACAGAATGGTTGATACTCATCACCAGGCTCAGTGAACAAAATGTATTTTTCTCCTCTTGCCTGCTCATTCTAACTTACTCCACTTGGGGTTTCCCTATAGCACAGATGTGATTTCCTAGACCTCCTTAGACAAGTAGTGTGTGGGAATATGTTTTAGATTTACAGATGTTAGTGTGCTGTAAGGACCATGGAAAAAGGCAGTCTTTTACTTGAAATTTTCAGTTCTCACCAGAATAACCGGTATGGATTTATATGGTTACTGTTGCTGACACCATGCCATGAATGTTTTATAGATTTTTGATGTAGTCCAAAAAAAACAAATTACAACAAATCCCTCCTGCATTGTCAATTAGGTGAGCAGATGTCACTGCTAAGAGACGAGGTCCTTGGAGAACCATTGCCTCTGTTACCAAAATTGAAATTGGGCTGGATGTTTGGGGCTCCCCGCTCAAATCCCCTAATTACATTTACCAAAGCAAATCATTTTCTGAAAACTTGGCTGCTGCTTTATTGGTCAAGATTTGGAAGATATTATCTAACAGTCCATTAAGGATGAAGGCAAAATGATTAAATGTCAGTTACTATGATTCTTGTACTTCTTTAGGTGTCAAGGTTCTTCGGGGGGGTGTTCCTATTTTAATTTTCTTAGTCCAGCTGAAATGATCTTGCCCATATTAATGCTGGCTTCGCTTTTTGGCTCATCCTCTGACATTTTTACCATCCCCAGATGTCTGACTCTATCTTTCAGATTCAATTTAACTGAAGAAGAAATGAAATAACTTGAAAATGGTCTTGTTAGTTTCATATGCTATCAAATTAATAAGGTCTTATCCCTGTGTGTAGCACCCCACTCTGCCCATTTTTATTAGAACAAGGTTTTCTTTGTCTGGGTTCGATTTGTGTGTGTGTTCTGGCCGTGGCCAAGCACTCATCTTCTAAATAGAAACTTAATGCACATAAAATTAACGACAAATCTGATTATGGTGATTTGTATAAATTAGAAGACATTTTTATTAATTTCTGAGGGCTTATCTCTACAAGAGAGGACATATAAATCTGGATGCTAATTAAGCCAGGATTACCTTTGTTAATGAATATAAGCATGCATTAAGCTCTCTAATGAAGAGGAAGTTGCACGCCCATGGGTGAAGACACTATACTGTAGGTAGGTGCTGGCAGAAATTACATAGTTGTGTTGTGATCACAAGAATGGCCTATTTATGTTAAGAATAATTCTGTTAGTCTAGTTTTTAGTTTTTTCAGAATACTGCAAAAAAAAAAAAAGAAAGTCAGAGCCCTCTTTCCTTTGAGGGTAGACAGATTTGAAAGGAAAAGAAGGTCTTCTGTTCCTGGCAAAATATTAACATGGATCACTCATTCCAAGGAGAAATCACTCTGCATTCTTAATTGGCTAATCAAGTACAATGATCATGGCCTTTAATTGGCCATAATTTTAGGTATACTTCCTTCTGTGTTTGTTCTGCTCCATAATGGTTTCTCAATATTATTGGCCATCAACATAATATTGATGCTAACCAGATGTGGAAAATTTGGAGCAATCAGGTCAACAACAAAGACTTTTAAGAAGATGACAGAACACAGAAAGGCAGGCAGGGATGGCCCTGAACAGAATTTTGAAGAAGGTAAAATTTACTCCCAAAGATTAGATCTTCTCTTTCTTGACTTTTTCTTCTTTTGTTTTTCCTTCATGCCCATGTGTTTGTTTCTTTCTTTCCTTCTTTGCTTCTCTCTCTCTATTTCCCTCCCTTCCTCCCCACTCTCTCTCTTCCTCCCTTCTTTCCTTTTACCTTCTTTCTAAAGTATCTCATGGCTATTGGCTCTCTAAATTCTCAGAGCAATCCTGCTCTCAGAGGAGTGACATATGCTCTGAACCTCTCCCCATCAAACCTACTTGTTCTGTGGCCCAGGGTTTGCTAAGGACCTTATTAAGTGACTGGTTAATCTGATGAACAGCATCAGAGCAAGCACTGGTGGCTAGAATGAGGCTGAGTGGGTTTTCCCCTGAAAGTAGCCACAAATTGTCACACCATAAAGCACACAGGCCTAAGTCCCATGTTCAGGTTCTTAACACATTCAAGATACCATGGCTTTAGACAAGTCTTTAAGTTCTCAGAGCTTCATTTTCTATATCCATAACATGGGGCTCAGTTGACAGATTCAAGACCATTTAATAACTATCCCTTGAGTATTTGCTGTATGCCAGGTGTTGTCATAAGGGCTTTACATCTATTAATGCACCATCTCACTGACTATCCAAAACAAGTGGCCTGTTTCATAGATGAGGAAAAAGACACACAGAGATGTTGGTTACTAAAGCATTATCTCTCTCTCCTGGTTTATTGTGATAGATTCCTGACCAGTCTCCCTATTTCCAGCCTTCTCTGTGTTCGGCTGATTCTAGTCACAAGTGGCAGAATGATCCTGTTGAGACTTGAGTCAGATCTTGTCACTCCTCTGCTCAAAACTTTCTAGTGGCTTCTTGTTTTACCCAGACTAAAAGCCAAAATCTACTGCATGTCCCACAAAGTGTTTGTGATCGGGTTGCCTCTCTGGTCTCAATGTGTTCCAGCCTTTCTCTTGGTTGTTTCATGCAGTTCCCCTGGCCTCTCGCACCTTCCCTGTCCTCTCCTTTAGGGCCATTATGGTGGCTAGTTCTTTTTCCTGCATGTTCTCTTTTCAGTTATCTCCTCAGCTCCTTTCTTCACATTCTTTTCTCAAATCCCCTGAGTAAGCCTACCCTGGTTCCCTTATTTAAAATGACAGCCCTCCCCCGCACCCCTGAATGCTTTTTATCTCTCTTCTCTGCTTTACTTCCCGCCCTCTCCCCACTTCAGCACCTGTGTGTTGCCTAAGCCTAGGCTGAGAATCTTGAAGGATTTGATCTGTCTGTTACCAAAGAACTCACTGGGAATGTAGGAGTCAGAGAACTGTAGTCTGAGGTTCCCTCCAACTGATGTTTTTCTTTTGTACCCCTAATAGCCAGTCACCTATGGAATGGTGTGTGTAAGTCTAGCCCGGCAGGGGGAAGGGGGAAGATTAGACTCTGAGTCACAGATGCTATGAGAAAGTCTACTGGCAATTATAGAGGCCACTCCCCTCCACTTTCCTATTCTTGTTCTTTCTCCTTCTCTTACTTTCCTTTCCAGCCAGTTTTCCCAGTTCTCCCTCTGTCCCAAAGCCAGAGGACAACACTCCTGATTTTCGCCTCAGCATCCAGGTGAAGAGACTGCTGATCTAGTCAAACTTTCCCAAGCCCTTTCCAGCTCTGAAATCTTATCTGAAGTTTGAAGTCTTTCTACATTCATAAACTGCTATGCTCACACTATGTGGAGTTCCTGGTGCCAGACTTGAGACTGAAACCAAGGGTGAGAAAGAAAACTGAAAGATCAGACAATGCAGAATGGCTAAAATTAATGTCAGGAAATGACAGATGTTGGAGAGGATGCAGAGAAAGGGGACCCCTCCTACACTGTTGGTGGGAATGCAATCCGGTGCAGCCACTCTGGAAGACAGTATGGAGGTTCCTCAAAAAGTTGAAAATAGAGCTACCTTGTGACCCAGCAATTGCACTACTGCATATTTACCCCAAGTGACACAAATGTAGTGATCCGAAGGGGTACCTGCTCCCCAATGTTTATAGCAGCAATGTCCACAATAGCCAAACTTTGGAAAGAACCCAGATGTCTATCAACAGATGAATGGATAAAGATGTGGTATATATATATATACACAATGTGGTATATATACGTAGTATTATGCAGCCATCAAAAATATGATATCTTGCCATTTGCAATGATGTGGATAGAACTAGAGGGTATTATGCTGAGCGAAGTAAGTCAATCGGAGAAAGACAATCATCATATGATCTCACTGATAAGAGGAATGTGAGAAACAAGACAGAGGAGCATAGGGGAAGGGAGGGAAAAATGGAACAAGATGAAACCAGAAAGGAAGACAAACATTAAGAGATTCTTGATCCCAGAAAACAGCTGAGGGTTGCTGGAGGCGAGGGGGTGGGAAGGATGGGGTGGCTGGGTGATGGATATTGGAGAGGATGTGTGCTATTGTGAGTGCTGTGAATTGTGTAAGACTGATGAATCACAGACTTGTACTCCTGAAACAAATAATACATTATATATTAATTTTTTAAAAAAGTTAAAAAGAGCACTACAACCCAGCAATTGCTCTACTAGGTATTTACGCAAAGGATACAAAAACACAGATTCAGAGGGTTACATGCACTTGGACGTTTATAGCAGCATTATCAACAATAGCCAACCTATGGGAAGAGCCTGAATGTCCACTGACTGATGACTGGATAAAGAAGATGTGGAATATATATACACGGTGGAATATTACCTAGCCATCAAAAGAATGAAATCTTGCCATTTGCAACAGCATGGATAGAGCTAGAATGTATTATGCTAAGGGAACTAAGTCAGTCAGAGGAAGACAAATACCGTATGATTTCACTCCCATGTGGAATTTAAGAAACAAAACTGATCAACTTATGGGGTGGGGGAAAAGAGATAGGGAAACAAACCATAAGAGACTTTTTAAAAAGATTATATGTCTTTATTTGAGAGAAAGAAAAAGCACACATGAGAAGAGGAAGGGGAGAGGGAGAGGCAGAGAATCACAGGTAGACTCCACACTGAGCACGAAGCCAAGTGTGGAGCTTGATCCTATGACCCCAGGACCATGACCTGAGTCAAAGCCAAGAGTTGGGCCCTTACCTGATTGAACCACACAGGCACCCCAACCATAAGAAACCCTTACAGATATAATAAACTGAGGGAGGTGGGTGGGGGATGGACTAGATAGGTGATGGGTATTAAGGGGGGGGTACTTGTTATGATGCGCACTGGGTGTTGTACGTAAGTGAAGAACTACTGAGTTCTACTCCTAAAATGAATACTGCACTGTATGTTAACTAACTAGAATTTAAATAAAAATTTGAAAAGAAAAAAGACTGGACAACGGTCAGAAGTGGAATACATCAAAGGCTGGATAACTTACGTCTCCTGTCACTGGTGGTCTGCTCTGCATAGTCTTACGTGGAGCACAGAGGCACTCAAATGGCTTAATCTTCTCAGGGGTCTTTGTATCTCCTGTTTCACTCACTGAGGATTTCCTCTCAGGTTCAAGTTACCTTATTTAGCCTTTTCCCAGCTTGGAGAAATGAAGCTGGGCATTCACCTTCCACGGTTCCCTCTCCTGGGCCCAGTGCTTGCTTCAGTGGGCCTTTTTGGTCTAGTTATTCAACAGTCTATAAACCATGAACTGCAGCTATATTAATGTTGTAAGGATCAATTTTTCAGATTCAAAGAAAGGGTTTATTTACAACTGTTGCAAGATTAGGCAATTAAAAAAATTATTTATTTGAGAGTGAGAGAGAAAAGAGTGAGAGCACGAGTTGGGGGTGGGTCAAAGGGAGAGGGTGAAGCAGATTCTCTGCTGAGCAGGAAGCCTGATGCAGGGCTCGATCCAAGGACCCAGGGATCATGACCTGAGCCAAAGGCAGACAGTTAACCAATTGAGCCACCCAGGCACCTCACAAGTTTAGGCAATCTTTTTTTTTTTTTTTAATTTTTTTTAATTTTATTTTTTATAAACATATAATATATTTTTATCCCCAGGGGTACAGGTCTGTGAATCGCCAGGTTTATACACTTCACAGCACTCACCATAGCACATACCCTCCCCAATGTCCATAACGCCACCCCCCCATCCCCCTCCCTACATCAACCCTCAGTTTGTTTTGTGAGATTAAGAGTCACTTATGGTTTGTCTCCCTCCCAATCCCATCTTGTTTCATTTAATCTTCTCCTACCCCCTTAACCCCCCATGTTGCATCTCCTCTCCCTCATATCAGGGAGATCATATGATAGTTGTCTTTCTCCGATTGACTTATTTCGCTAAGCATGATACCCTCTCATTCCATCCACGTCGTCGCAAATGGCAAGATTTCATTTCTTTTGATGGCTGCAGAGTATTCCATTGTGTATATATCTTCTTTATCCATTCGTCTGTTGATGGACATCTAGGTTCTTTCCATAGTTTGGCTATTGTAGACATTGCTGCTATAAACATTCGGGTGCACGTGCCCCTTCAGATCACTACGTTTGTATCTTTAGGGTAAATACCCAGCAGTGCAATTGCTGGGTCATAGGGTAGTTCTATTTTCAACATTTTGAGGAACCTCCATGCTGTTTTCCAGAGTGGTTGCACCAGTTTGCATTCCCACCAACAGTGTAGGAGGGTTCCCCTTTCTCCGGATCCTCGCCAGTATCTGTCATTTCCTGACTTGTTAATTTTAGCCATTCTGACTGGTGTGAGGTGATATCTCATGGTGGTTTTGATTTGTATTTCCCTGATGCCGAGTGATATGGAGCACTTTTTCATGTGTCTGTTGGCCATCTGGATGTCTTCTTTGCAGAAATGTCTGTTCATATCCTCTGCCCATTTCTTGATTGGATTATTTGTTCTTTGGGTGTTGAGTTTGCTAAGTTCTTTATAGATTTTGGACACTAGCCCTTTATCTGATAGGTCGTTTGCAAATATCTTCTCCCATTCTGTCAGTTGTCTTTTGGTTTTGTTCACTGTTTCCTTTGCTGTGCAAAAGCTTTTGATCTTGATAAAATCCCAATAGTTCATTTTTGCCCTTGCTTCCCTTGCCTTTGGCGATGTTCCTAGGAAGAAGTTGCTGCGGCTGAGGTCGAAGAGGTTGCTGCCTGTGTTCTCAAGGATTTTGATGGATTCCTTTCTCACATTGAGGTCCTTCATCCATTTTGAGTCTATTTTCGTGTGTGGTGTAAGGAAATGATCCAATTTCATTTTTCTGCATGTGGCTGTCCAATTTTCCCAACACCATTTATTGAAGAGGCTGTCTTTTTTCCATTGGACATTCTTTCCTGCTTTGTCGAAGATGAGTTGGCCATAGAGTTGAGGGTCTATTTCTGGGCTCTCTATTCTGTTCCATTGATCTATGTGTCTGTTTTTGTGCCAGTATCATGCTGTCTTGATGATGACAGCTTTGTAATAGAGCTTGAAGTCCGGAATTGTGATGCCACCAACTTTGGCTTTCTTTTTCAATATTCCTTTGGCTATTCGAGGTCTTTTCTGGTTCCATATAAATTTGAGGATTATTTGTTCCATTTCTTTGAAAAAAATGGATGGTATTTTGATAGGAATTGCATTAAATGTGTAGATTGCTTTAGGTAGCATAGACATTTTCACAATATTTATTCTTCCAATCCAGGAGCATGGAACATTTTTCCATTTCTTTGTGTCTTCCTCAATTTCTTTCATGAGTACTTTATAGTTTTCTGAGTATAGATTCTTAGTCTCTTTGGTTAGGTTTATTCCTAGGTATCTTATAGTTTTGGGTGCAATTGTAAATGGGATGGACTCCTTAATTTCTCTTTCTTCTGTCTTGTTGTTGGTGTAGAGAAATGCAACTGATTTCTGTGCATTGATTTTATATCCTGACACTTTACTGAATTCCTGTACAAGTTCTAGCAGTTTTGGAGTGGAGTCTTTTGGGTTTTCCACATAGAGTATCATATCATCTGCGAAGAGTGATAGTTTGACTTCTTCTTTGCCGATTTGGATGCCTTTAATTTCCTTTTGTTGTCTGATTGCTGACGCTAGGACTTCTAGTACTACGTTGAATAGCAGTGGTGATAACGGACATCCCTGCCGTGTTCCTGACCTTAGCGGAAAAGCTTTCAGTTTTTCTCCATTGAGAATGATATTTGCGGTGGGTTTTTCATAGATGGCTTTGATAATATTGAGGTATGTGCCCTCTATCCCTACACTTTGAAGAGTTTTGATCAGGAAGGGATGCTGTACTTTGTCAAATGCTTTTTCAGCATCTATGGAGAGTATCATATGGTTCTTGTTCTTTCTTTTATTAATGTGTTGTATCACATTGATTGATTTGCGGATGTTGAACCAGCCTTGCAGCCTGGAATAAATCCCACTTGGTCGTGGTGAATAATCCTTTTAATGTACTGTTGAATCCTATTGGCTAGTATTTTGGTGAGAATTTTTGCATCTGTGTTCATCAAGGATATTGGTCTGTAGTTCTCTTTTTTGATGGGATCCTTGTCTGGTTTTGGGATCAAGGTGATGCTGGCCTCATAAAATGAGTTTGGAAGTTTTCCTTCCAGTTCTATTTTTTGGAACAGTTTCAGGAGAATAGGAATTAGTTCTTCTTTAAATGTTTGGTAGAATTCCCCTGGGAAGCCATCTGACCCTGGGCTTTTGTTTGTTTGGAGATTTTTAATGACTGTTTCAATCTCCTTGCTGGTTATGGGTCTGTTCAGGCTTTCTATTTCTTCCTGGTTCAGTTGTGGTAGTTTATATGTCTCTAGGAATGCATCCATTTCTTCCAGATTGTCAAATTTGTTGGCGTAGAGTTGCTCATAGTATGTTCTTATAATTGTCTGTATTTCTTTGGTGTTAGTTGTGATCTCTCCTCTTTCCTTTTCTTTTCAGGGAATGATCCCAATTTTTTGATATCGGTTGAGACCTGATTTAGGACCCAGGATGTGATCTATTCTGGAGAATGTTCCATGTGTACTAGAGAAGAATGTGTATTCTGTTGCTTTGGGATGAAATGTTCTGAATATATCTGTGATGTCCATCTGGTCCAGTGTCTCATTTAAGGCCTTTATTTCCTTGTTGATCTTTTGCTTGGATGATCTGTCCATTTCAGTGAGGGGAGTGTTAAAGTCCCCTACTATTATTGTATTATTGTTGATGTGTTTCTTTGATTTTGTTATTAATTGGTTTATATAGTTGGCTGCTCCCACGTTAGGGGCATAGATATTTAAAATTGTTAGATCTTCTCGTTGGACAGTTCCTTTGAGTATGATATAGTGTCCTTCCTCATCTCTTATTATAGTCTTTGGCTTAAAATCTAATTGATCTGATATAAGGATTGCCACTCCTGCTTTCTTCTGATGTCCATTAGCATGGTAAATTCTTTTCCACCCCCTCACTTTAAACCTGGAGGTGTCTTCGGGTTTAAGATGAGTTTCTTGTAGGCAACATATAGATGGGTTTTGTTTTTTTATCCATTCTGATACCCTGTGTCTTTTGATTGGGGCATTTAGCCCATTAACATTCAGGGTAAGTATTGAGAGATATGAATTTAGTGCCATTGTATTGCCTGTAAGGTGACTGTTACTATATATTGTTTCTGTTTCTTTCTGATCTACTACTTTTAGGGTCTCTCTTTGCTTAGAGGACCCCTTTCAATATTTCCTTTAGAGCTGGTTTGGTATTTGCAAATTCTTTCAGTTTTTGTTTGTCCTGGAAGCTTTTAATCTCTCCTTCTATTTTCAATGATAGCCTAGCTGGATATAGTATTCTTGGCTGCATGTTTTTCTCGTTTAGTACTCTGAATATATCATGCCAGCTCTTTCTGGCCTGCCAGGTCTCTGTGGATAAGTCTGCTGCCAATCTAATATTTTTACCATTGTACGTTACAGACTTCTTTTCCCGGACTGCTTTCAGGATCTTCTCTTTGTCACTAAGACTTGTAAATTTTACTATTAGGTGACGGGGTGTGGACCTATTCTTATTGATTTTGAGGGGGGTTCCCTGAACCTCCTGGATTTTGATGCTTGTTCCCTTTGCCATATTGGGGAAATTCTCTCCAATAATTCTCTCCAATATACCTTCTGCTCCCCTCTCTCTTTCTTCTTCTTCTGGAATCCCAATTATTCTATTGTTTTTTCATCTTATCATGTCACTTATCTCTCGAATTCTCCCCTCGTGGTCCAGTAGCTGTTTGTCCCTCTTTTGCTCAGCTTCTTTATTTTCTGTCATTTGGTCTTCTATATCGCTAATTCTTTCTTCTGCCTCATTTATCCTAGCCGTGAGAGCCTCCATTTTTGATTGCACCTCATTAACAGCTTTTTTGATTTCAACTTGGTTAGATTTTAGTTCTTTTATTTCTCCAGAAAGGGCTTTTATATCTCTCGAGAGGGTTTCTCTAATATCTTCCATGCCTTTTTCGAGCCTGGCTACAACCTTGAGAATCGTCATTCTGAACTCTAGATCTGACATATTACCAATGTCTGTATTGATTAGGTCCCTAGCCTTTGGTACTGCCTCTTGTTCCTTTTTTTGTGGTGAATTTTTCCGCCTTGTCATTTTGTCCAGATAAGAGTTTATGAAGGAGCAAGTAAAATACTAAAAGGGTGGCAACAACCCCAGGAAAATATGCTTTAGCCAAATCAGAAGAGATCCCAAATCGTGAGGGGGAAGAAAGGGGATAAAAAGAGGTTCAGAAAGAAAAAGAAAAAAAACAATTAAAATAAGAAAACCAATAAAGAAAAAATATAAAAAGGAAAAAAATATATATATATATTAGATAAACTATTTAAAAAACGTTAAAAAGAAAACGGTAAAAGTTAAAAAAATTTAGCAGAAGAAGAGAAAAAGAAAAAAAAATTTGAAAAAGAAAAAAAAATTAAATTAACTGCAAGGCTAAAAAATCATGGGGAGAAAGCCATGAGTTCCGTGCTTTGCTTTCTTCTCCTCTGGAATTCCGCCGCTCTCCTTGGTATTGAAACTGCACTCCTTGGTAGGTGAACTTGGTCCTGGCTGGGTTTCCCGTTGATCTTCTGGGGGAGGGGCCTGTTGTAGTGATTCTCAAGCGTCTTTGCCCCAGGCGGAGTTGCACTGCCCTTACCCAGGGCCGGGCTGAGTAATCCGCTCGGGTTTGCTGGGTTTGCTTTTGGGAGCTTTTGTTCCCTGAGCGCTTTCCGTAGAGTTCCGGAGGGTGGGAATGAAGATGATGGCCTCCTGGTCTCCGGCCCGGAGGAGCCAAGAGCCCGGGGCCCCACTCCTCAGTGCGCCCTCAGAGAACAGCGCCCAATGACTCCTGTCACCCTGGCCTCCGGCCGCGCTCCGAGCTGACCGAGCCTGAGACCGGTTCAAGGTAATCCCGAGCTTAGAGCTTACTCCTTGGCTCTGTCTCTGTAGCCGGCCTTCCCGTTCTAATACCTATAAGCTCTGCGACACTCAGACACCCCCGATCCTTCTGTGACCCTGCGGGACCTGAGGCCACGCTGACCCTGTGTGGGCTTCACCCCAGTTAAGCCTCTGGAGCGATGTCCCTCAGCAGAACAGACTTTTAAAAGTCCTGATTTTGTGCTCTGTTGCTCCGCCGCTTGCCAGGAGCTGGCCCCTCCCCCCCTGGTCTATCTTCCCGTCGCTATGGATTCACTTCTCCGCCAGTCCTACCTTTCAGAACGTGGTTGATTTTCTGTTTCTAGAGTTGCTGTTCTTCTTCTCTTTGATCTCCCGATGGATTTGTAGGTGTTTGCAATCATTAGATAAGCTATCTAGCTGATCTCCCGCTACCTGAAGTAGTCTTAGTTTGCTACTTCTCTGCCATCTTGACTCCTCCTCCCCAAGTTTAGGCAATCTTAAGGAGAAAACCTATCTTTAGACATTTTTAGAAAATCTATGTTAGACATTTTTAGGGAAATGTTTCAGGTGTAGCAGCGTGCGAAGAAAAAATCATGGCAAGTCCATATGCTTTTAAAAAAAATTGTATTTTAAACATCAAGTAAAGGAGTAAATGATCTGATTTCATCTTTCGTAGAGAGTGGGATTCCCCTTCCTTTATGACCTTTTGGTGTTGCTTTAAGTCTCCCTGCATAAAAACTTCCCTTCCCACTACAGAAGACTGGCTGCTTGGCACTCCTGAAGCTTTACTCCATGTAAGAGTGGCGTGAATGTTATCTATCATTCATGGAGTGAAGTCCTGCTGATCTTGGTAATGGTCCAAGATCAGTCATGTTGCGGATCATTCTTTCCCATGAGACCACTTTCCATTGCCTATAGGCACCTCTTGTTTCTTTTTTTAACCTCTTGGAAACCAATCTTCTTAAAGAACAGAAGTGGGAAATTCTCACTTGTGGTCAAGCATTGACTGGGGCAAGGAAAGAGAAAAAATTAGGGTCATCATGATGATATCAATAGCTAGCAGTTCTGAAACTTAGAACATTGCCAGGCATTGTAGCTAAATACTTAATAGGCATTCTCTCATTGAATCTTCATAGGAACTCATCCTACAGGTGATAACACTGAGACCCAGAGATGTTAAACTCATTCCCCAAGGCCACCCAGATAATTAGAAGTATAGCTACCTTTCACCTAACAAGAAAACTGTGTAAGTTGTTTGTTTGTTTTTTGCCTTACACTACACAGAGCAACAAAACTTTCTTATCACTTCTAGTTATATATTATGAAATTTCAGGAAAATTCCAAAAGATTTTTTTTTTTCTCAGCCCTGTTTGTTTCTATTTCTTGCCTATTTTTCTCCACTTCTCTTTTCTCCAGGCTACATGGTATAGTAGAAAGAGAAAGGACTTTGGAAAGGGCAAAGTTTATTCAGTTTTCGCTATACAACTTTCTAAAAATACAGCTGAGGCAAGTACATTAGTCTTTTGAGCCTCAGTTCCTCATGTTTTAAAAAATAGCTCTTTCTGGGGGCGCCTGGGTGGCTCAGTGGGTTAAAGCCGCTGCCTTCAGCTCAGGTCATGATTCTAGGGTCCTGGGATCGAGCCCCACATCGGGCTCTCTGCTCAGCGGGGAGCCTGCTTCCCTTCCTTTCTCTCTGCCTGCCTCTCTGCCTACTTGTGATCTGTCTGTCAAATAAATAAATAAAATCTTTAAAAAAAAAATAGCTCTTTCCTAGAGCTATTGATGAAAAACAATAATGCATGTGAAACTTGAATATTCTAGCCATTCTTTTTTTTTTTTTAAGATTTTATTTATTTATCTGACAGAGAGAGATCACAAGTAGGCAGAGAGGCAGGCAGAGAGAGAGGAGGAAGCAGGCTCCCTGCTGAGCAGAGAGCCCAATACGGGGCTCGATCCCAGGACCCTGAGATCATGACCTGAGCTGAAGGCAGCGGCTTAACCCGCTGAGCCACCCAGGCGCCCCTATTCTAGCCATTCTTAAATTGCCTGAGGTTTCAGCTTTGTACAGTATTTTATTCAATAGAACATATATCTACTTCAAAAATCCTAAGAAATAATACAAATCATTACCGAAGTGTCTAAAGCAGAAAGGAAAGAAATAAAGGAGTAATCTCATTATTCAACATTTATCAAAACCTCCTAAAAATTCTCTTCTCCCCCAAATTATGATTCACAGAGCAGCCACCCCAACTCTGTCCACAAATATTTTTTCCTCATTGCTTTGTCTTTTACGGTTAATCGTGTCTTATTTTTCAAATTGACTGTGAATTCATGGATTTAATTAGGAATGCTTTTGACTGCAAGTAACAGAAAATTTGACTCAAGGCACTTAAATGGAGGTTGTTTTTCTTACCTGCAAAATGTTAAGACGAAAGAAACTGGCTCTTGGAATTGGTTCAGCAGCTCACTCTTTGTAGAGCCAAATCTCTGCTCTAGTTAATGTTTTATTTCATCAAGAAGGATTTTCCAGAAATCTGAGCAGAATTTGTTGTTGTTGTTGTTTACATATCACTGGTATGAACTGTGTCAAAGGGCAATACCAAGTTTCAGGGAGGAAAGAGAATTGAGATTAGGCCTTTAGTTTGTCTCATGCCTTAAAGACGGAACATGTCTTGGCCTGTCCTTCCTCACTGTATCTTGTGCTACTCTTAGAGCATAGATAGTATCCAATACCTATCTGTTAAACCGGCAAATTTATGAATAAGTTAAAAAAGGACGGATGGGGGACGCCTGGGTGGCTCAGTTGGTTAAGCAGCTGCCTTCGGCTCAGGTCATGATCCCAGAGTCCTGGGATCGAGTCCCATATCGGGCTCCTTGCTCGGCAGGGAGCCTGCTTCTCCCTCTGCCTCTGCCGGCCACTCTGTATGCCTGTGCTCGCTCTCTCTTCCTCTCTCTCTCTGATAAATAAATAAAAATCTTAAAAAAAAAAAAAAAAGGACGGATGGAGGAGCGCCTGGGTGGCTCAGTGGGTTAAAGCCTCTGCCTTTGGCTCAGGTCATGATCCCAGCGTCCTGGGATCGAACCCCGCATCGGGCTCTCTGCTCAGCGGGAAGCCTGCTTCTCCCTCTCTCTCTCTCTGCCTGCCTCTCTGCCTACTTGTGATTTCTGTCTGTCAGATAAATAAATAAAATCTTTAAAAAAAAAAAAAAGGATGGATGGATGGTTGACTTTGCAGCTGCTGAGGGCACTTTTAGGTAGGATGCTTTCCAAGACCGATGGCATCAGAATGTGATGCAGAGAATTTTCCATGCTGAAATGAAGAAAAACTGATTGAAACAATCCACACTCTGATTTCTAGAAACTCTACAAAGGGCTGAGAAAGTTTCATAGGGCCTACTATGATCTTTGATAGTTGTATTTGCTACAGGATTAGGAAAAATATTTCTAAAGAAATCTGGAGACATCGATGACCTGAAATTGATAAAATTGTGGCTCTTTTGTGCTGCTTTTAAAGGCATTTGTTTTTAACCTAAAAGTTTTAAATTCATAGAACAGATGAAAGGGTGGGAGAAAGTTATGACAGGGTGAAAGTCCTGAGTAGAAATAGCCACATGAAGTCAATCCCACTTGGCTTTATTCAATAATGTCTTTGAATCTTAGAAAAATCTCTTCATACACAGGTGGTAGCCTCCTGGGAAGTAAACAGGCGTAACTTTTGTGGGCTAGCTTCATTCCCCCTTCTGTTTTAGGTTTTCATTGTTTTCTCTTTCTTTTTTTCTCATTTCTTATTTTTTGTGGCTTTAGAAATTGTCTTAAATACAGCTTGAATAGGTAGTAGTTAATAATCATGCATGACACTAATTTCTGTGCCCATTTCTGAAATGAAAGGCTGTAATGACTTTCATTTTTAAATAGGCATATTCAAAAACAGTGATGAAATTTGAGATAGAACAGAAAGTGTTAAAGACTGCACTTGACACTGTATGGCAACCAACTGGAATTTAAATTAAAATTTAAAAAAAAAAGATGGCACTTGAAGACATATCTAGGCTTCTTTGAAATGTGACACATTGTAAGTTCACTGCCAAGCTATGAATTTAGGCACATCATATGGTGCTCATATTTATGATGGTCAAATCTGTCTTTCACAATTGCCACCCCACCTCCCCTGATATTAATCCTAATATTCCTGGGGCAACTAAAGAATTGTGAATATTATCTCATTTGAATTTTTGCCTTTGATTAGGTATATAAGAAAATAAGAAATCTTTTCTTTTTGTAGGACTTCGTTGTGACCTATGAAACAAATAAGATAAAAATGTTACTTTTCATTACTGCTTGTTAGATAAGAAATGAATCCAGCCAAAGCCTTATTTTATTTTAATTATTTATATTTATTTTATTTTATTTTTTCAAAGCCTTATATTAAAAAGACCTTGTCTTGAGAGCAAGTCTTCATTTAGTGTAAATGCTCAGCCTACATTTTGACATGAGTAGTACTGAAAACCTAACAGGTGGCTTAGCAATTGACGCACAAAGAAAAAGAATTATTACAACAACTTAACTGCTTACAGATGTCCTGGGTAGGCAAATAGATGCTTCTTTTGCTTCATAGCATGGTCTTTGCAAGTTTAGTGATTTTTTTTTTTTATTCTTGACAGGATTGTGTATATATGAATCCAACTGATGTTTTATGTATGACAAGGAGAATGTCAAGGGGAGGGGGAGTCTGTGCAATATAAGGAAGAAAATGAGAATTGATAGAAATGGAATGAATCATTTGTTCTTACAGTGAAACTAAGGAAATGTGATTGAATAGCGAACACAAAGGAAATGATACCAGGATTCTAGAAAACCCTGTTTCATGGTAGAACTGCTCTGGAATCTGCATTTAAATCACTCTATTTTCAATTTAAGGAATCGATCTTTGGGCATCACAGTCCTGCTGAGATTTTTTAGTGTACCCTGAAACACTGGAAAGTCTGATTTCAGACCAGCTGGTGAAGCTTGTGTGGCCTCCTCTTCCTCACCTTCTTGACTCTATCCCGAGTGTTAGAGAATGCGTGATAACAAATACTATTCCTCCAGCCCCCAGTCACTGAGAAGCATGAATTCTCTTCATGGGTTTTGTTATAAACCTCTAGAATAAGAACTGTTAATGAAATAATGAATGTGAGCAATCATCTTTAATCGTTACTAATCTCACAGAGAGGCAATAAAAAATTAGGTGGCTCCTATTAGAAGTCTACAATACCACCTATAAAATATCCTTGTCAAAAAAAATTGAAATTTTATCAAATCAAGCTTTAAGTATAACTAATTTATAATGAATAGTAGGAAAAGAGAAATATATAAAAAGACACCATGAGGATTTATTTGACAAAATTCAGAATGTGAGAAACTCTATAGGACAAACAATCTGGTTTCTTTGACACATGAATTACAAGGGAAAAAAGGAGGAAACTATAGATGAAAAGAGACAATAAATATCAAACAAAAACAATGTATGAATCTCCTTGTTTGGAGTCCAATTTGAACAGCAACTGTTTTGTCTTTTGTTTTTAAGGGATACAATTGGGGAAATCTGAATGTTGATTGGTTATTTAATGCTATTAAAAATTATCAGTGATTTTTATGTGCGGTGATGGTATAGAAATGCTATTTTAGAAATCTTTGCCTTTTGTCTGCAATTTGCTTCAAAATAATTTGACCAAGGGGTGATGGGTGGTTTAAATGAAATATGACTGTCCATGAGTTGGTAATTAATGCACTTGATAATGGGTTATTGTGCTATTTTTCTAACTTTGTTACAATTTTCCTAAATCAAATGTAAACAAGGGACACCTGGGTGGCTCAGTTGGTTAAGTGTCTGACTCTTGATTTCAGTTCAGGTCATGATCTCAGGATGGTGAGATCGAGTCTGACATTGGTCTCCATGCTGGGTGTGGAGCCTGCTCAAGATTCCTTTTCTCCCTCTGCCCCGTCTTCTCTCTCTCTCCTAAAGAAAAAAAGTAAAAGTAAACAAGCAAATTTTTTAAATCCCACAACACAAACACACAAAACAGATCTTTGTAACAACTCAGTTCTGCTCTGACAATTTTTTAAAGGTTTTCTTTTAATTTTTTAAAAATATTTTATTTATCTATTTGATAGAGAGAGAGATCACAAGTAGGCAGAGAGGCAGGCAGAGAGAGGGGGAAGCAGGCTCCCTGCTGAGCAGAGAGCCTGCTGTGGGGCTTGATCCCAGGACCCTGAGATCATGACCAAGCCAAAGGCAGAGGCCTAACCCACTGAGCCACCCAGGTGCCCCTGCTCTGACCATTTCAAACCTGGACCAGAAGTGCTATCTTCCCGGAAGCCTTTCTTGATGCCCTTGTGCTGAATTATCTGACCTCCATTTGCATCAGTGTGGTGCTCTGTGCTTACTACTCTTGTTTTGACATCATGTTGTAATTGCTTAGTCACCTATGGAGTAGAATAGTATTTTCAAATCAGCTTTTTGTTTCCCATATTTATTCTCCGTGTCCCACCCCCCCCCCCCCCGCCTCCTTGGCCAGCTAAACAGTTCATGTCTGAAGGGAGTGATAGAGTGGTTTTAGAGGCAAACGAGTTGATTGTTGACCTTTGAGTTCCAAAGCTTGGGCATTGTGGGAATGAGAAGTACCCATTTAGAGATGAGAGATTTGATGTAAGTGTTGAGTTAGAGAAGAGCTAACTAGTAGCCAGGATTCCCTGAGCTGGAGTTTTCAGGACAGAGAGAAGATAGAGAGGCATAGCTTAGTGGGAGATAGAGATAGGTGGGATCTAGGATGAGCGACCAGGTCTGGAGAGTTCACACACATAGGTCTAGAGTTAGTCTTCAGAAAAAGCTTACCCATTCTTGACCATCTACTAGAGCGAGTGCTGTTTGGCACCAGTACTAGGGAATCATGTGCGAGCTGCTCATGTTAGCAGCCTCAGATGGTCCATTCCAGTGTGGATTGCCGATCACCTTATCTGTTTTCCTCATTAGTACTGGGGTCTGTTAATATGGGGAAGAGGTGGAGATGGAGGGAATATAACCTGGTGGGAGGCAGAGACAGATGGGATCTGGAGTTGTGGGATATGCACAAACAAATTCAGAAGGAAAACTGAGAAGTAATAAACAAGAACCATAGTATTACCCTTCTTTTTGATAAATCCTATGTTGGAGATATAGAATATGGGTTACAGAACCCCAGATGATATAGAGGTACCTCCTTTCCCCATAGGCAGTGCTCAATGAAGATAGGCTGTCCCTCTGGGAGATAGTGAGATGTCCCATGAGGTTTTTGGCAGCTCCCAGTACTCATCCTGGTAAGCAGGTTTGCACCCAAGAAGGAAAAGAGAGATGATATGAGCGTGCTCACTTTATTCTCCCAATTTTATCAGAGAGGAAAAAGACTAGAGTTAACTATCTGATAAAATTGGGTTGAGAGAGCCACAGAGTAATATCAATTGTGCTTCTCTCCACACTAAAGGAGATACTAGGAATGAGGAAGAGGCTCTCCCTTCAAATAGTCAGAACTAGCAAATCACTTACCAATCATTCAACAGAATGACACCCATCTGCACAAGACTTTGCTCAGTCAGTTGATCCACATGAGCCAACTACCATCTCAAAATCTCAGGGCCTTTGGAAGTGCTGCAGTAGAGACTGTGAATGCTAACCCCCAAAGGGGACAGTGGTGGCTGTAGAGAAAACCTGGAACTTTCCCACTTGTCCATGAAAGTGGTGAAATACATTTCCATCATTTATTCTTATTTTTGCTTCACCACAAATGTATAGTATTTTTGAGGGGAAGGATAAGGTTTTTTTTTTTTTAAGATTTTATTTATTTATTTTATAGAGAGTGATCACAAGTAGGCAGAGAGGCAGGCAGAGAGGGGGGAAGCAAGCTCCCTGCTGAGCAGAGAGCCCAAAGCAGGGCTTGATCCCAGGACCCAGAGATCATGACCTGAGCTGAAGGCAGAGGCTTAACCCACTGAGCCACCCAGGCACCCCAAGGATAAGGTTTTATTCAAAGTTGTATTAGTGTCTTCCAAAAAGTAAGGACTCAATAAAAATTTACTGAATTGAATCATAGTAACATTAATGGAATTTTTAATAATCAGGTATCTTGACAGCTGAGATCCAGTCTACTTGTCTTATGAATTAACTCCCTCCAGAGACCATTATAATTCCACATCTACTGACTTCTAGGTAACCATCTATTAACTAATTTTATCAGTAACTCTTCAAAAACAGTTACTGTTTTGGGATGTTAAGTAGTTCAAATAGTTGACAGAGGCTACAAACTTACCAGTATTTCTTCCATTTATGCCATAGAGTTATGAAAATTAAGCAATTTGGAAGTGTTTTAACCATGTTTCTAATGCAACATAGTATCAGCCAATAAATAAATCACTCCTGAACTATTCATGTCACTCTTAGAACTGATATATGATTTTATCAAATTAGAAAAACATTGTGCTTAACTATCAAATTTTTTAGGTTGTGCAAGCTGTCATATATGTATTTCATTTTATAGTAGACATTTATCAGTTGTTGACCACTTAGTACCCCTTCCTACTTGTACTGATTGTATTTAGGTGACTTATTTCTTTCTATCATGTACTGTCCCAGTATGGCGGTAAACCTTGGTATTTGCTCAGCCATTATGGATTATAAGGTGATTCCTATATGGTCCTTCTACCAGATCCCTTTTCTTATCACTCAAGGACCACTAAGGGGTAGGCACATTATATTATTTGAGTCTCATGTAACTTTGCATAATCATTCAATTATACAAAGTTGAAATAAAGTATTGGAGCTTCCGAATGTCAATGGTACTATCTGGACAAGATTGACAATAGTTCCTGCTGCAAATAGTCACCAGGTTCTGTTCCAAGACTGGTTTTGCTTCTCTTCCTTCCAATCTGTAGTCGCCCTGTATCCCTTCAACTAGTCTTTCCCTTTGTGCTTATTTCTGCCAAGATGGTTTCTGTTGCTTGCTCCCATAGAACCTTAACTGATTAACACAGCTTGGAAGGAAGCATCATGAGGTGCAAGAGACCCATGGAATATGAATTATTCTTGTGGCTTTCAACTCCCTTGCTTGGTAACCCAGGAGAAATCCCCCAACCTCTTTGAACTTTGATTTCCTTAACCAGGAGGGCAGCAGTTCAGATAACCTTGAAGGTTCAGTTTTTAAAAGCCTAATTCCATGATTCCTATTGTTATTGGTTAGGAACCACTCTGAAGAAATAATAATGTTCTAATCAAAGTAAGCACTTTTATAGTTGTTTTACTCAATGTTTTGACACATGAGGTGCTGTGAATATTCCAGATATATTAATCCTCAACTGAGCATTTACTCTGTAGGTCATCTCTTGGGTGGGGTGACCAGATACTGGAACAGATTCCTACAACAGAGAGAGTAAAGGGGCATGTAACTGCCTGTTCTTGGAAAATATTACTTCAGCTCACTGTGCTGTTTATGACAGAGCTAGCCTTAAAAATGATTGATGGGATTGTCTCGAGCTCCAGAGAGTAGGAAATGCTGACACGTTACATTAAAATTAAAATAAAACCTATTCAGCAGATATTTACTGTGGGTGAGGCACCCTGTGTTTCAGAGGGCTTGAGCCTGTTGTAAATATGAGGTACATATACACAATCTCTGGTTTGGGGGCAGTTGTCACAGAATGCTTCCTAACATTTGTGAGTTTTTCCTTGTTTCTGGTTTCATCTAATTTGGACTATTCCAATGTGGATTAGCACTTTCAGGGTCCTATAGATGATACAAACACCAATGGCTAGTTGCTTCAGATTTGAACTAGACTTTGTGGTTATTACACATAACCTGTATTTCACAACTTGATAACTCAGTAAATAATAGTATACCAACAATAGTAAATTTTAGTATAGCAACACAGCAGCTAAAGGAGCTAATGATTCCTACCACCAATTTGGGTACTATAAAATAACCTGTAAAATCTACTTTGAGATTACAATGAGCAAACTGTTTATAGTTTGCTCAATTACCAAGATCCAAGTATATCTAATTCATTTGACCTTGTATGGATACCTGGTCCATAGCCCTGATGGACCACTCAGCTTAGTCTTATCTGAGACCTTTACTTCAACTAAACTAATGATTTTGCATTTCTCAGATTCCTGCAGTGGCATTTGATCTCGTTCAGAAAAAAAAAAAAAAAAAAAAAAAAGCAAAACGTTGTAGAAGAGTCTATAAGACCCTGTGTTCTGGTCCTGTTGACTTTCTTGCTTCATGTCCTTCCATCTTTCTTTGTTCACGGTAGCCACACTGGCCATCTTGCTGTTCTTTCAACATACAGAACTCTTGACTGTCTCAGAGACCTTGGCTTGCCTGAGTCAAGGCCTCTAGTGCCCTCAAAGCTGTGTGAAGGAGTTCTCCACTACCACTGGAGTCTACCATCGAACATTGCATCCTGCTGCGGTGGGAAGCAGAGGGTCTGATGGTGGGTGGGAGGACAGAAGGCGGCCAGAGTTTTGGTTCCTGCAGTTTCTGTGCCAAGTTGTCTATTATTCTTCAAAGCCATCTCCGTACGGGTTTGTTGCGCTAGAGCTGAGTCATCACTTACAGTGGTGGATACCCCAGGAGAAGAGTGCAACATGACCATTTGTTCGTAGTGGTGACCGAGGTTTGTTGAGGACTCACTCGCTTAATGCTCGTAAATAGCTCCATGAGGTGAGCACTGTTACCATCCACATTTTGTCGATGGCTATAATGGTCTTTGAAAGGGTTAACAATTTTATGCAGACAGCAGGTAGAGAGGCTGGATTCCAACCAAGACATTTGGATTCCACAAGTCATGAACTTAAGGTCTCCAGCTCACTATGCTGGGTTAGTGGGAAAGAACCCTTTCTTCCACCTTTTTTGTTACTTAAAGCACAAGGTGTTCATATAGTTTTCATTAAAAAAATCTAACTGTAATTTTGTTCCACCTTTACTCGTTGCACCAGGGCACAAATCCATCATGCTCTGGGCTAAAATCAGAACTAATCTGGACATTGTGATTAGGTTTGACATCACGTGTAGCAAAATGAGGGAAAGCTTGCCTGTCTGATATAAATTAAAATAAAGAGGATGATTATTTTTAAAAAATTCTTTTACATTTTATTTAAATTCAATTAATTAACATACAGCATATCATTCATTTCGGAGGTAGAGTTCAGTGATTCATCAGTTGTATATAACAAATGCTATCTTAATCCAAAGTGTAAACACATAAAGCAGACAAAAGCAGAGTTGTTGTGTTTGAGTTTGGATTGGGGCCTGAGTCTTGTCCTCTTGGCTTCCTCGGAGGATGATTATTTTTAAGAAACAACTCAGAGGGTGGGAACAAGTACAAAGTCAGCTACCTAGGCCCTCCTTCTCACTACCATCTTCGAAGTGGAAAGGACCTCTACATACGTCGTTTTGTTTGTTGTTCAGTTTGAACTTCCTGACACAATTTCTTTTGATAAAATGTTCTGGGGCTCAAACAAAAAAAGAATGAAATCCCAAATCCAGAGAGCCATTATTAATGTTCCTTCCTCTTCCCTCCTTTGGTTGGGTGTGTAGGGGCCCAGTGAGGACATAATTCAAGCTACGGCCTCATGGGGATTTTTTCAACAAGGATAGTATATTTTGATAAGGACCAACCCAGAGGCCCTCTTCCCTCAGCCTTCTGGACAAAGGTTGACTACTTCCTGACAAGGATGCCTTTGAAATGTTTTCTTCAGGTTTCTCTTTTGAAGTCCTGGGATAAACAAAACCTTCCTTTAAATTCTTTCTGTTGTCTTTGATTGGTTCTCTTTTCCCTGTGGATAAAAATGAAATTTTAAAAAATGATAGCGATTTCTGATATTGGTAGTTCTAAAAGCTCAAGTATTTCCATGTAGGGCGGTTATGCTGTTTTTGGGACCACGGGACCTCCTGAATTGCCAAAGGGGTTGTGACTCCATCTGAAGTCTTGCCGGCACTTGTAGATTTAGGGTGCTATGGGGTGGGGGGGGATTTTGCTGCAACAACTGCTGTGCTTTCCAAACTGAGAGCAACATCACCTTACGGTTCCCATCTGTTTTTTCTCTTATTCCCACTTTAGTCTAAAAGCTGTATTTAAAGAGGAAGAAATTATGTGCAGATAAAAATTGAAATTATTTCATCACCTGGGTAAGTACTTTTCAGACTGAGCCATTTCTGAGTCCAGAATAGGATGTAGGGATGCAAGTCTATAAATATCTATTTACATTTTAAAATAACCAGCTCCGCAGGTGCAATGGGAGTGTTGCATAAAATGTAACATTAGAAAAGAAGAAATGTCAGCATATTTCAGAGCATAAAACACTGAAGCAAATTTGCTTACATTTCATCTATAATAACAGAAAAATTACCTCATAATAGCATATTCTGTTCCCATGGCTGGATTGTCTTGCATAGGACACTTTCATCATTCTGAGTTGATATCAATAATCACTAGGCCACCAGTTTCTTCATTTTTTTCTTTTTTTTTTTATACCATTATTCTGTTCTACAACCTATTTTTTTCCTTTGATGAGGTAGAAAATGAATTTCTCAGTACCTGGCCCCATAACAGCCCATAGTAAACCCTGGAAGTGTTTGCTGAATGAATAAATGATTGTAGGTACTTCACAGTCCACTGAAAACAAGCAGGTTGAAGCACTTATTTGAGGCCCATTACCTCAGTACTTTTGAACTAGAATTCTATTTATCTGAGTTTGGCAACCTTCTAAAACTCTGGAGGCGTACATAAATTGTATTCCCATTGATTCTGTTAAACTTGTGAAAGATCGAAGGGATTATTTTGGCATGAACCATAAACCACTTGAAGTTTAAACTTACAGATAAAGCTGAAATAATTGGGGCACCTGGGTGGCTCAGTGGGTTAAGCCTCTGCCTTCGGCTCAGGTCATGATCTCAGGGTCCTGGGATCGAGCCCCGCATCGGGCTCTCTGCTCAGCAGTGAGCCTGCTTCCTCCTCTCTCTGCCTGCCTCTCTGCCTACTTGTGATCTCTCTCTCTCTCTCTCTGTCGAATAAATAAATAAAATTAAAAAAAAAAGAAAGCTGAAATAATTTAGTGCAAATATGCAATATCTTGTATATAATTTTTTACGCTTGTCCAATTGGAAGTATGTTTACTTTTTGATTTAGGTTAACCCTTTAGGGCCCTATGTTGCCTCAGCAGGAGGCAGAATCCTCTCCTCCCCCTTCCTATAGGAATGACCACTTTGAAATAAGAGCCCAACTGGAGAATTTATTCCTCCCTCCAGATGTCTACTGCTGGAACACAGCTCATAAAGAGATTATGTCTCGGGGGGTGAGGGGCGGCAGACTGCTGATATTATTTCTGACTTCAAAATATGTCAATGATAAAAATAGGGTTCAACATATGGAGTTGAGCTTTGTCGAGCAAGCATACCACACTTCGAGACAGAGTGATCCATCCACCCAAAGCAATATTAAATATAGGTTTTGACACATTTTCTTAACATTCTGTAAATAATTTACTCTATCCGATTTAGAACATCAACCTCAGACGGGATCTTAGAAATCTAGCTGATGCACGAATCTTCTGCATCCATATCCAACCTCTCCCTAAATTACCATACTCTGTAAACGTCATCACTTTATGAGATGCCAAATCTATATTTAAAAGTTGAATGGTTCTTTCTCACAAAAAGTTGAAATGTCTTTCCCCTATCCTTGGTAAGATGCTAGTTTGCCTAGACACCTTTTATAAGCTTCCAAGCGATTGGAGCTAGGACTGGTGGGTAGAATTTACAGACTAATTTTTATTATCAGGAGGAATTTTCTACTGGTCAGAATTGTCTTGGCATGGAGGGGGCTGCTTCATGATGGGGGGAAGGGGATAATGAATTACCCATTACTAGAAGGGTTTGAATTAGGCTGTAGAATCAATGGGCAGGAATATTACAGGGAGATTCAAGCATCTGATGGGTGTTTGAGGTATTAAAAGAATTCATCCAGTCCTGAGACAGTATGATTCATTTTATGACACACTTCATTACATGTCTCTTCTGGACATCTCCATGTATGAAATACTTCCTATGTGTATATCAAACTGCCTACTTGACATCTCCACTTGGACGTCTCAAATTCAACATATTTAACCCCAAGCCCTCAATTTCTTGATTTCTTCTTCCAACTCTGCTCATCCAACTGTCTTCTTCAGATCAGTAAATTGTTCCTCTACATAACAGTCAGAATAATTCTTTTAACACACCTACAGCTTCTCATCTTACCTCCTATCCACTTTCCCTGGAATGGTACTCTCTTCCTCCATATATCTGTATTACTTGCTCCTCATTTCCTGGCCCCTGCTCAAATATCACCTCTTCAGAGAGGTTCCCCTTGATCATGGTATCTGACGTAGCACTCCCTGTCACCCCTCCTTGTTATCTTCTTCCCTCTTTATTTTTCCATGAGAAACTGACATCACCACATATATATTTGACAATTGTCGGTGTCTTCACTACAATTTAAACTTCTTTAGGAAAGAGAATATGTTATATTGACTGCTACATCCTCAGTGGTTGGAATTATTTCTGGCCTATAACACCTATAGGTATTCAATAAATTAAATATAGGTATTTGTACCTATAGGTATTCAATAAATATATATTCAATAAATATATATATTGAAATGATAGAAATGAATGAAATTTAATTTAAGTAGGAAAATAAAGAGTAAAAATGTAATATAGGCTATGTATAACAGCAAAGGAAGAGAGAGTGCTTATGAATTTTTTATAGTAAGAGGAAATAATAGTTTTGGTGCCCGTTTGTAGAATTATTCTCCCAAAGCAGCCATCTTCCTCTGAGCCTCACAGAGTCAATCAGTGTGCATGTTCAACCTTGGCCTTCAGAAGGGATAGACACAGTGCAAACCTCACCAGCATTGGCTGTGTTTCCTTTTCCTAGAGAATATGGGTCCTCAGGTATACCAGATATCAGATCTGGGTGATACTAATAGACGTCCAGCGGTGAGGAGCAATCATTAATTTTATCTCTAAGTCAGTCTTAAAAGTAGAAGATTAATCTGTCTTTCATATCTAGGGGCAAATAAAACTTTCTTATTTACTCTTCCCACAAATAGGATTTTCCCCATTCCTAACCCTCTAGGCCTATGCTTTCTAATTTGTATGAATTATTAAGTTTCAGGGTTTTTGTTTAAATACAGCAAAACTCCTATCTCAAGTAGACTTGAATGGGATGACAGAATCACTTTCAATTTTGTCACTAAAAGTGGTAATTTCTTCCCTATTCTTGGCTTTAATAAAGTAGCTTATGTCCTGAATAGTCAAATCTGGTCATTTATACATTTTTCTAAAACTACTATTGCTGTATCTTATAATGATTTTTCAGCTCCTTAAAAACAGAAAAATGGACATTTTCAGAATGAATACACTTTAAATCTTTCCTATGTAACAGGAGTTTTAAATGCCAGTGAGAAAAGCAATGAATTTTTACTTTTCTTGAGACCTAAATACATTCTTACAACTCTCATAGAATTAAAACTTGAGAACAAGTTTTGTGGGAATTACTTATTTCAGTTCTTAGAGCCTCCTGTGGCTTTTAATACAGAGAAATGCATCCGGAAAACAAAGAAAAATATCTCTAGATTCCTGAAGGAATGAAGTTATTATTTTTTTAAAGTTACTTTTGGGGTTATACCCAGATGAGAGGAAGGATGCTATAAATCCATGGTCCTCTCTGGAACACAATTTAACAACTCATAAAATATCAGACTGTTTGACCCAGTACTCCCACTTCTAGACATTTGCCCTAAAGAGACATCACATAAGAATGAGAAGGTGTAGCCACTTGAATGTTTCTTATAAATCTGTTCTTAATGTACAAAAATTGGAAATATCCCAGACATCTATCAATAGGGGACTGATTAAAAGTTATTGCGCAGAAACACAATAAAATTCTGAAGCCATTAAACTTGATGTAGCTCAATATTTATTGACATAGAGAGATGTTTGTGACATAGTGTTGAGTGGAAAAAACAAGTGAAAAATGCTCTCAGCATGATTCCATTTATGTTAAATTATATCCTTCTTTTTCGAAAGACATTCAGTGAAATGTTATTTGTGGTTATTTATGGGTAATGAGATTTGGGTGATTTATTTTTTTCTGGGCATTTTTTGTTTTTAAATTTCTATTGTATCTGTAATTTTAATAAAAATGCAAATTCATAAATGAATTTTTCATAATGAAAGAAAATTTAATAGGAAATGTATTTTTTAGACCTGTTTGTAGCAGCAAATATGACTGTAGTCAATTTGGGATCAATTTGTTTAATGTAGGAAGAAGAAAATTGGAAATAATGTTATATAAAGAATGTCTTAGTGGGAACAAAAATTTTAGAAAGCATTTTAGAAGATGATGTCATTTAAACCTAATCTGGGAAAAGATAGATTTTCTTAAAATAATATTCCTAGAATTCTAAAAATCTTTTCACTTCCAGTAACTTATCATAAAAAAACACCTTTAGATGGATATTTTAGAGCCTGCTCATTTGATACATAGTGGTGAACTGAGGAGACCTCAGAGCGTGTGGAGATCCTGGTATTGGAGCCAATGAAAATCCCCAGCATTCAAACCTATTCTGGTGGCGAACAGTGTTTAGCTGAATCATAAACTTTCTCATCTAATCACCACTGATTGCTATCACGTTCATTATCTATATATTTGGAAGCTTTAAACTGTAAAGTTTTAAAGGCAAAGAAGTGGTTTTTTTTTTAATTGATTCCCATAGGTGAAGATAGAAGATATTGCTACTATACTTTTTTTTAAAAGATTTTATTTATTTATTTGACAGAGAGAGAGATCACAAGTAGATGGAGAGGCAGGCAGAGAGAGAGAGAGAGAGAGAGGGAAGCAGGCTTCTTGCTGAGCAGAGAGCCCGATGCGGGACTCGATCCCAGGACCCCAAGATCATGACCTGAGCCGAAGGCAGCAGCTTAACCCACTGAGCCACCCAGGCGCCCCTTGCTACTATACTTTTAACCCAAGATCCCAGGAACATCGTCATGAACTAAGAAGTTTGAGAAACATATTTGAGAAAACTGATCCAACTACATATAAGGATGATGATATTGATGAAAAGCATGCACATTCTCCAAGGTGAATTCCATGATACATGTAGAATTATAGTCTTAGAGTACTGAAAAATCAAAGGAGCTGATACCATAAATCTCCTAGAAGAGAGCAGAGATTGGCAAAAGCTCTCTTTGACATTGGTCTTGGCAATGATTTTGAGAATCTGACACCAAAAACAAAAGCAACAAAATGAAAAATAAATAAGGAGGACTACATTAAACTAAAAAGCTTTTGCACAGCGAAGGAAACCATCAACAAAATGAAAAAGCAACCTAGTGAATGGGAGAAAATATTTAAAAATTAAACATCTGATAAGGTGCTAATATCCAAGATATATAAAGAACTCCTATAACTCAATATCAAAAACACAACCTAATTAAAAAATGGCAGATCTGAATAGACATTTTTCCAAAGAAGATATACAGGAGGCCATTTGGTTGAGCAACATGAAAAGATGCTCAACATTATTAATCATCAGGGTAATGCAAATCTAAACCACAGTGAGACATCACCTCACATCTGTTAGAATGGCCATTATCAAAAAGATGAGAAATAAGTTTTGGTGAGGAAGTGGAGTAAAGGGAAGCCTCATGCACTGTTTGTGGGAAGGTAACTTGGTGTAGCCACTATGGAAAACAATGTCGAGGTTCCTCAAAAAATTAAAAATAGAACTACCAATTCAATTTCTGGGTGTTTATCCAAAGAACATAACACTAGGGGCGCATGGGTGGCTCAGTGGGTTAAGCATCTGCCTTTGGCTCAGGTCATGATCCCAGGGTCCTGGGATTGAGAGCCCCTCAGGCTCCCTGCTCAGCAGGGCTTCTGCTTCTCTCTCTCCCACTCCCCTTGTTTGTGCTCTCTCTGTCTGTCAAATAAATAAATAAAATCTTCAAAAAAATTAAATAACACTAACTCGAAAAGGTATTCATTGCCTTATGTTTGTTGCAGTATTATTTATAATAGCTGAGATAAGGGAAAAAAAAAACCCTAAGTGTCCACTGATGGATGAATGGATCAGAAAATTGGGTACACACACACACACACACACACACACACACACACACAATATCATTCAGTTATAAAAAAGAAGGAAATCTTCCCATTTGTGACAACATGGATGGCCCTTGAGGGCATTATGTTAAGTGAACTAAGTTAGACATCCATATGGTCTCTCTTACATGTGCAATTAAAGAAGTTTTTTAAAACCAACTTCAAAGATTCAGAGAACAGATTGGTGGTTGCCAGGGTTGGGGGTTGGGGAGTGGGAGAAAGTGGTGAAGTGGGTCAAAACACAAACAAACAAAAACCCAGGAGATTGATATAAAATAAACCTGCTTATTTTCCTCACAGAGCAAAGTATTTTTCTGTATTTGGACTTGATATTTTCCCAGGATTTGATCCTATTTGAACATAGAAATCTTACAAGATATTATATTTTGGTAATAAAAAAAAACCCTCAAAACACATTCATCAATTGATTGATTCATTCATTTACTCATGTTTTACTGGGGTGGATCTAGCAGGTGCAGTGCAGCTCTGGAACTAACAGCTGCACCTGTACTTCCCTACATGACACCTGAGATGTGGTCCTGGAGCAACGACAGCAACTGTAGTTTCATTTCTCAGCTTTTTGACTGGTTGAGCTGGAAGCTCTTCCCTCTAGGTCCTCCCTACTGGGAACTGTTCCTGGAAGCCCAACCTACAATGGCTCTTCTGATTCTTCCAGTGATGGCATAAACACCTAAATCCCTGTATTAGATACCTCTCTGCAAGAAACAATGTGGGTTTGCTCTTTATAATTGAATTCTAACTTATAGCTCACTCAGCCCATGTTTTGGGGGGTAATTACATGGGAAATGTTTTTTCAAGTTTCCCACCTATCTTGATAGTGGTCATTGCATTGTTCGCACAGGTATTCTCAGACTCTTTTAGTTCTTCTGTGGACCCCTCTTCCAGCTTTAATGTGCTTTTGTTTTCAACTCTTGAACAACCACTCCTCCTCAAAAGACTGTCCTCAGGCTACTGGATCAGCTTTGTTCACAGACCCAGAGAACTGGAAGGGCCTGAGAGCTTATGATCCCCTAGAGTGATGCTTGTCTAATGAGTGACCTCATTGGGAGATGAAGGTCCAGTCTCTTGTCTTGGGGGCACAACACCTTTGAGCCAAAACTTACACTCCAGAAGTCTTTTGAGGAATCAGACAGATATTGTCCTCCTAGGAATTTGCTGAAATCAAAGTCTCCTTGATTTCCTTTTCTTCTTTGTTGTGCTTCTCCCTCTTCCTTACCAGTTTTTTTCTGAGAGCACTTCCTTGCACACGAAGTGTCATCTCAGGGTCTGTTGCTGAAAAATGAGACCCAGACAATAGGTCAGACATTTTGCTTTGCTTTTCAAAGGCTCTTAATGATTTTCCAGAATTGTATTCAACAACATGATATCCTTGTCTTCTGCATAGACTAAAAGCTCTTTGCTCTTTGAAGGCAGCCAGGAGTCTCAGTTGATTGTGATAGTTATTCCCCCATTGAACCTGGAAATACGATTTATACTAAGCAAGTTAATTAGTGAACAAATGGAGGCATAGGGTCAGTAGTCAGTAATTTTGAGATTGCATCTCAATGGATTAAGTGAAAATCTGTCTCTCATTATGATTCCTGTGCATAAATTAGTCTGATGTGCCCAGGCAAAAGATGCATTTCTTCTACAAATCACTAGTAAGGGCTAGAAAACAAAGATGAATTCCATCTTGAATTTTTTTCAAAAAGTTCTAGAGAATTAGATGAAAAGGACAGTATTGCCTCTTCCTTCAGTTATGATTAATTGCCTCATCTTTTATGTTAGCAAGGGGGTGTGGCTCTTCTTCTTGCTGCTTTTAAATTGATCTTTATTTGCATAGCTCTTAAAATTAGAGGACATGTGGGTTGTAGAAGTCAAGCTTGTAAGCTTGTAATCAATGTAATATGATGATATATCATCTAATTGAGGCCTACTTAGCCTGTCTTTTCTTCATAATGGAAGCATAGAAAGTAATAAGGGAGATTAGGTTAACTGGTGATATTTTGCTACTCAAGTCTAGCATGAAATCAATTTCCCATTGATTTGATTCAGTTCTACGCAGCAGTAAGTGAATAACTAAAGAAAGGGATTACAGTATTACTTATAGGTTCTTTCCTTAGTCATTCATCGTTAGAAACCAATAAATATTTATTCATTACTCTGTGGAAAAGTTAAATCCTCTATCAGCTAAAATTTTCATTTTCCATAAGTGATTTTCACAGTCCCCATGTATATCTGCTGGTGGTTAAAAAAAAAAAAAAAAAAGGCCTAGTGGAGGGAAAGATCTTTCCTCTCTTCTCAGAGCTTTGGTCAATGAATATCTAGATTTAAAATTTTGCAACTTGTCGTCACATGCAACAGGGGAGCTGAAGCTCATCTTTTCTAAGGTGGATCCTTGAGATCTGAGTTCTGCTAGGAGTCATGGAGAGAGTGGTCCCAGTTCTCCAAAGGCCTGGTGTACACAAAGTAATTTGTATTCTTTTTCTTCAAGCATTCTTAGATTGTATACCCTTTCAGAGATGCCCCAGTTTTGGAACAACCATAATTATACTATTTGGATCCAATAGTTTAACAAATATAAAGTGCTTAGAATAGCTCCTAGAATATTTTTTTAAAGATTTTATTTATTTATTTGACACACAGAGAGAGATCACAAGTAGGCAGAGAGTCGGGCAGGGAGTGGGGAGCAGGCCCCCTGCTGAGCAGAGAGCCCGATGTGGGGCTCCATTCCAGGACCCTGAGATCATGACCTGAGGTGAAGGCAGAGGCTTAACCCACGGAGCTACCCAGGTGCCTCACTCCAAGAATATTTTAAGTCTTCAGTAAATACTAGTTTCGATATAGACCAATAATTGCTTCTTGAAACCCTTGGAGTCAGATATATTTTGGAATTCAGGATTCTTTAGACTTTAAAACAGAGGTAAGGTAGATACACTGTATCTTAATATCTCCAGCACACCCGAATCAAATTACATTAGTATTTCGGCAGTGAAACACATTCACACAAAGTTACCATGAACAGACTCATGTTAACAGACCAGATTGTGCCACAGAAAAATTATTTTAAAACTTGTTTTTTAGAGCTCTTTTGATTCTGTAGTTATGGATAAGGGATTGCAAACCCATGTTATTATTTTTAGAAAGAAATACGTATTTCATCTTTTGAAGTAGTTTTAGATTCACAACAAAATTGGGTGGAAGCTACAGAGATTTTTCCATGTATCTTCCATCCCCATACGTGCATAGCCTTCCTATTATCAACATTCCCCACCAGACTAGAAAATTTATTACCTTTTTTTCATTTTACTTTTTTTCAGTGATCCAAAATTCATTGTTTATGCACCACACCCGTGCTCCATGCAATACATGCCCTCCATAATACCCACCAACAGGCTCACCCGGCCCCCATCCCCTCCCCTCCAAAACCCTTAGTTTGTTTCTCAGAGTCCACAGTCTCTCATGTTCGTCTCCCCCTCCAATTTCCCACCACTCACTTCTCTCCATCTCCCAGTGTCCTCCGTGTTATTCCTTATGCTCCACAGGCAAGTGAAACCATATGATAATTGACTCTCTCTGCTTGACTTATTTCTCTCAGCAAACTTATTACCTTTGATGCACCTACATTGATAAATCATTATCACACAAAGTCCATGGTTTACATTATAGTTCTTTCCTGGTGTTGTGTATCCTATGGATTTGGATAAATATTGAATGACAGGTATCTCCCATCATACAGAATATTCTCTCGGCCCTAAAAATCCCCTGTGTTCCATCTATTCATCTCACCTCCTCCCCCACCCCCTGGAAATAACTGATCTTTTTACTATTGCCATAGTTTTGTCTTTTCCAGAATTTCATATAATTGGAATCACACAGTATTTAGAAGCTTTTTCAGATTGGCTCCTTTTGCTTAATAATATACATTTGAATCTCTTCCAGGTCTTTTAATAGCTTAATAGCTTATTTATTTTAGCGCTGGATATTATTTCATTGTCTGAATGTACCACACTTTGTTTATTCATTCATCTACTGTAGGACTTCTTGGTTGCTTCCAAGTTTTGACAATTACGAATAAACCTTCTGTAAACATACATGTGCGGGTTTTTGTGTGGATGTAAGTTTGCAGCTTCTCTGGATAACTACCAAGGAGTATAAGTGCTGGGTTGTATGGTAAGAGTACGTTTGGTCTTGTAAGAAACTGCCGAATTCCCTTCTAGAGGGGCTGTACCATACTGCATTCCCACCAGCAGTGAATGAGGGTTCTTGAATGAGAGTTCTTATTACTCCACATCCTCAGCAACATTTGGTATTTTGATTTTCATTTAGTTCAAAACATTTTAAAATTTTTCTTGAGACTTCTCCATTGACCTATATGTTATTTAGAAATATATTATTTAACTCCCAAGTATTTTGGTACTTTCCAACTATCTTTCTGTTATTGATTATATCTTTCTGTTACTGATTATATTTTCTGTAACTGATTTCAGTTTTGGTTTAATACCGTGGTCTGAGAGACAGTGCTCTTATGATTTCCATTCTTTTGAATTTGTTAAGGGGTGTTTTATGGCCCAGAATGTGGTTTGTCTTGGTGAGTGTTCTGTATGAACTTGAGGAGAATATGTAGTTTGCTGTTGCTGGATGAAGAAGTAGTCTGTATGTGTACGTTATATTAAGCTGATTAATGTTTAGTTCAGCGATGTCCTTACTAATTTTCTGCCCCCTGGTTCTGTCCGTTTCTGATAATGCACTCTCCTGAGTGTAGAAGTTTTAAGAAGAATAGTTCCTGTATATTTAGTGACACTAATGTTAATAAGTTCTGATAATCCACTACCATCGGACCAGCCTAGTTCCTGTATATTTAAAAATCATTCTTTTGGGGGCACCTGGATGGCTCAGTGGGTTAAAGCCTCTGCCTTCGGCTCAGGTCATGATCCCGGGGTCGTGGGATTGAGCCCCGCATGGGGCTCTCTGCTCAGCAGGGAGCCTGCTTCCTCCTCTCTCTCTCTCTCTCTCTCTGCCTACCTCTCTGCCTACTTGTGATCTCTTGTCTGTCAAATAAATAAATAAATAAGTAAAATCTTAAAAAAAAAAAAATTCCTTTTCCCCTCCCCCTACCAGAAACTTCAAGGGATTTTTCTCTGCTATGTACTATGAGAATCTGGTATACTTCCAGAAGGTAAAACTCATATAAATGCGGAGGCTCCTTTTCACTGGTCTCCCCCGATGCCCCCAACACACAGAGTTTTTATCTCTCAGATTTGTCCACATTGAGCCTCTAAGAATTGATCAATTACACTTTAGGTTTCTCTGCCTCAGCATAGAGAAAGAGGATGAGTATAAGCCAACCAAAGCTAAGAGCAATTTGTGAGACTAATGAATTTGTAATTAGGATGATTTTTACCTTCAAGAAATGACAAACTCTTATTAAAACTGGCTTAAACAATAGTAAATGCATTATATGATGAAAAGGGCAGACCCAGAATGAGCTCTATAACAATTCCTTGCATTATAACAATTCCTTGGCACTTGCTTTGCTTCTCCGTGACCTTTGGGCTCTGCCTGATTCTGTTAGCTTTATCTTCAGATGTTCAACATCTTGAAGAGGATTGACAACATCTTGACATCTAGAAGAGGAATTTTCTCATCCAATTTCTTTCTATGGAATGGATAGATCTTTACCAGAACTGGCCCCTGCAATCCCTCAGTGCAATATTTGCTCACTTCTCAATGGTTAGATAAAGTTAGATGCCTGTTACCAGACCAGCTGGCTGATGCTGATTATATGAGGTAAATAGATGTTAGAGAGTCAACAACTTGATGATAGCAAGAAAAGATTAGCCTCCTTAGGCTTTAAAGTGGTCAGGGTTGTTCATCTCATTTTGCTTCATATGAAACACTGATTAGTGTCATCTTGGTCACTGGTGATGTGGTGTGAGGTGACAGCTTAAAGAATAATAGAGATCTGCAAAGAAGTGCCAGGATTGGCCTTGGAGACCACTCCTCTACTATAGAAATTTTCTTTAGGCAATTCTTTGTTCTTGTTGAGTTCCATCCTGTGGTGCTCATAACTCCAGCAGGAAGACTGTGGCTCTTGATTAAACTCATGTGTATTCATTGAGTTAGAGTCAATCAACTTGAAAGCTTGCTTTCATACCCAGTTTATTTTAAATTGGTTATAGCAAAGTTTCACAAAAATTAGTTGGTTAGAGGCGCTTGGGTGGCTCAGTGGGTTAAAGCCTCTGCCTTTGGCTCAGGTCATGATCTCAGGGTCCTGGGATCAAGTCCTGCATCAGGCTCTCTGCTCGGCAGGGAGCCTGCTTCCTCCTTTCTCTCTGCCTGCCTCTCTGCCTATTTGTGATCTCCATCTGTCAAATAAATAAATAAAACCTTTTAAAAAAAATGAGTTGGTTAGAAAAGTAGATGGTGTTTTGGTCACAAGATTGGAAAGCCCACCAGCTGTTGCTTAGTTGACATAAAATCTTAACACTTTTCTCTAAATAATTATGGGCAAACTGTTAAAGTAGCAGAAATGCCTGGGTTCTGAAGTAAGAATCCAGCCTTGCCATAGTCAAGGAAAACTCTTGTACTAATGCGGAAAAATCAGGTGGCGATAGGAACTAGCAAAGACAGTCTTTGGTTGAAATTTAACTTCAAAACTTTTTTCCTTTTACATTCAAATGCTTCTGGCTAAATTCATTAAAGCATCCTACCCATAATGTGGTGAGATTTTTTACATGCTCAAACTTTAACCACACAGTTTAGTAATCTCTTAAATCTTGTTTACATCAATTATTCAGCCTAAGAGTCCTAGTGGAATAGTAAAGTGAAGACACCAAGAAGAATATTCATCGTCCAAATGTTCCATCAGAGAACTTTGCTTTTTCTTTTTGGACATGCTGGTAGGGAATAATAAATGGGCTTTCCTGTGTATTTTGATGTTTTCTAGTTCTTCCCAAATTGTTAACATACACTGTCATAAAGGTCAAGCTTTTGAGTGTATTAATCATTTTTCAATGATGACATTATCCAAGTTTATAAATATCAAATCATCCCCTTAATCAGAATCACAAGGGTAGAATTAATGTGAGAGCATCCCTTTCCTGTAATCAGCTTGATCAGAGCTGTAGAATTTTTTTTAAAGAAGTTAAATATAAACTAAAAAAGCCAAGTAAACAAAAAAAGAATAAAATATACTTAGGTTTACAGGTGCTATCTGGTTAGGGTATAGTTAGGTTAAGTTAGTGTTAAGCTTAAGCAGGAAATGCTTCTACCCTACACGTTAAGTAACTTATATCAGGCATTGTTCTAAACATTTTTCCTGTAATGGTAGGTACTATTATCCTCATTTTGTAGATAGAAAGACTGAGATACAGCAAGGTTAGGTAAAGGATCACATAGCTGATAAAGGGTGAGGCCAAGATTTGAACCCAAGCAATGGGGTAGTGGTGCTCAAAAATTTTGTCCTGGATGGGGGAGCATAGCCATCTGAAGAAAATAGCTCCTGTAATGCTCAGAATCTTCAGTAATAAAGTGTTAGGTGCAGGACTGCTTAGAATTTTAGGGCAAAGATTATAGAGCCAGACCCTACCATGAGGTAACCAGGTGACCATGGGTAGGTTACTTAACTTCTCTTTCTTCTGAGCTATAAACTGAGCTAATCATTTCATCTAACTGGTCCCCCAATTCAGTATGCATAAGATACGTAAGAGATTGTGACTTGGTAGAACTGTGTAGGGTCCAGGAATCTGCATTTTAAATAAGCACCTCAGGAAATTCTAATGCAGTCTGTGTTTAGACACCCTTTGGAAAATACTGAATTCTATCTCCATGGAGAGGAGAGCAGGCCCGCAAAATACTGGGCACAGTCTTGGCACATGACTGGTGGATGGGAATGGCAGCTTTTATCTATTTCAGCATTAACCAAGACAGACCTGGGTCAGGAGAGAAGGGGTGGGGGTGTCTCAGATCTCAGGAGATACTGCAGACAAAGGGACGAGTACGTTAGGATGATAGTGATGACGAAGATGATGGTGGTGGTGGTGATCAATATGCTGGTACCTTCTGCTCTGGGAGAGGTGTCATAAAGAGGAGAAGAAAGAGAAGGCTGACAATTCTTCTCATTCTCCTTCCCAAATCTTCAAAGGATTTCATTAGGTTTGCCTTCAGGTTTAATAAAAGAAAATCTGTTTTGAGGGTCCCTCTGCTCATTCTCTCTCCATATTTCCTTACTTAGTTGCATATGCCAATTTCCTTTACTAGAAGGAATCTTTCCCTCTACAACTTAATGTGAAAAATGCAAATGTCTAGATGAGGTAATGTTTTGTTTGACTGTGTTTCAGCATTGTCATGGGTCAGCCATTTAACAAATGCATATACCCACTTAATAAATCCTTCCTTGTTTTGATAGGGCAAAGTAGTGAAAGAAACTGGAGCTCTTGCCATTCCTAAAACAAAGGAAGGAAATCCATGAGGATGAGGAAACAGGATAAGGTGCAGAGAGAGTACTGAAGCTGGCATACTAACTACGCACTGTGTCGAGCTTTGATTGACTTTGTTCTTTTAACTGGGCTGGTGCCCTTTGGAGTGCTATAGAAGGGTAGTTTTGTCATGTAGCTGCAAACACAGCCAGCTCTTTTGCATAATTTATGAACTTAAACTCAATTTTTTTTCAAAGGATTTTCTAATGGAGGCAGCTTCATGCTGTGGTGTAATGTCTGGGCCACAGAAATGTAGTCCAAGAATAGATCCACAGCCTATCTTATCATAGATAAATGTTGTAGATATATTTTAAGACTAATATAACAACTTTTACACTACCACCAAAATATCTTGAAGTAGAACATTCATAAAGTGTATTCAGTTTCTTTCACGTATGTTAAAAATCATGGTGCCAGATACACACTGGAAGTCCTCAGGGACTGGCTTGGGTGCCTTTGAATTTTGGTGGAAAGCAGAAGGAAGTTTCCAAGCCACTGGAAATATAGATGAAGCCTGGAATTTAACAAAATTAATGCATGTAAAATGCCTATTACATGCATTAATTTTGTTAAATTCCCACGACTCATCATTTAACAGACAAAAAGTCTCTGTTTCAGAGATGTCAAGTGATTTACAAAAGGTCACACAAATCCCCCACCTAGTGAGCCTAATTCCAGGCTTCATCTATATTTCCAGTGGCTTGGAAACTTCCTTCTGCTTTCCACCAAAATTCTAGATGTGCATTCAGGTCTGCCAAGAGAGATCTGAAAGTTAGAAGTAAGCCCTGAATAATTTTCTCTTTATCTTTCTCAAAGATAAAATGATAAATCCATTCCTATGAATCTTAAGAATTCTTATGAATCTGCCAAAGACATTTTGATTACGTTGCCTATTTCTGGGTATGAAAAATTACTTTAAAAGGTCACTTTCATAATATCTCAATTGTGAAGCCACTGCTGCCCCTAAACACTCCAGAAACTGAAGCATGAGCTCTGGAATTACCTTACTTCGAGTTTCATATTGCCACACCAACAATAATGTGTCAGAAGCGACGATGTGTTGGGTATATATTGCAACTGGTCTTCTGAATTCTGCACCATAGGTGAGGCCAGTTAGGTTTAGAGAGATGACTAACTTACAAAATACATGACTAGTAGATGCTCATTCCAAAATTTGAACCCAGGTCATTAACCCTATCTCCCCATATTCCTGCTTCACAAGTACACATTGGAGCTGTGTAAGTTCCTGACCTCACAGAGTTTGCATTCTAGTGGAGAGAGATGACAATAAATAAAATAGTATAAGTGTTGGGAAGAAAAGTCTTCCCTTAGAAGTAAAAACCTCTTTCTGCTTGCGAAGGTAAACAGTGTGAGAATTATGAGAGCATATGCTTTCTCATTTATCTGATACCCACACCCCCCCAACACACAAATTTTAAAATTCTTTCTCTCTTACTTTCTTATCTCTACTCAAACCCAATGCTAGCTTACTCAGTTCACTTTTTATTCCTGTAAAGGATCAGATAGTAAACATCTTAGGTTTTGCAGGCCATCACTCTACTGCTGTAGTGTGAGAGAAGCCATAGGCAACACACAAACAAATGAACACGGCTGTGTTTCAATAAAACTTTATTTACAAAACAGGCTGTAGGCTAGGATTGCTGGGGCTATGGCTTGCCAACTCCTGACCCATAGCACTGAGAAATTGCTAAAAAAGAGAGAACTATATATAGCTACCTAAAATTCCTATGAACTTTGGTAGAGATACCAGTAACTTTGATTTAATGGTGGTTCAGGAAAAAATTAAGTAACAGTTCCTAAAGAATTATATCCACTTCTTTGAATAACTCCTACTTTTCCTTTACACTCAGATATCAAAGAGTGTCAGAAGACAAGAAGGAAAAAGCTTAGGCATGCCAGGCACACTGGAGTTAAAGTGCTAGCTAAAGTTTACTGTGAGCATAATGTGGTTTGTAGTATTTTGCAATAAAGTAAATGTTGAAGTTATTCCAGGAAATACTATAACTGTCATATGGCTGTAACCAAGTAGAACCAATTTAGTCAAATAAAAAACAGTGCACTGGAGTGCAATTTAATGTAGTATGGAAGATTTTCATGAACTTGGAAGCCTGGTCATGACCATGGTTACTAGACCAAAGAGAAGCCAAAGGCATTTTACTGGATACTTGAAAATAAAGAAAGGGGGCAAGATGGCATTAGGAACAATCAGCCCTCCTGTTTATTGTGCTATCTAGTCCATTTCAAGAAATATTAAGATAGAGCAAAGTAGAAATACTTAAAAAACATTAACCAGCGAGGTTGCCACATAGAAGGAGGGGATTTTTACTTTGGGAAGATACCTACAAATGGCCACCCTGAATATCTGTGGCACTTGTGGGGCATGTGAAGGGGGGAGAGGCACTCAAAAGGGGATAAATAAAAGATTTAACCCACTGGCATAGTGGGCAGATTACTATACAACCACTGTACTCCAAGATTCTAGCACAAAGAGAATTTAGAACCAGGCAAGTCTTGAAGATCTAGAAACATTGTCCTCCTGCAGCGTAGACACCTCAAGGAGGCTCATCACTTTGAGATGGTCTCTCTGGTTGTTGGGCTGATCCCAAGGCTGTCATCTCATCCAGATAAACAAGGACGAATGTTAACTTCACATGACCCAGGACCACATAGATGATGTCATTGCCTCGGCTGACGGAGATGACCGGAATGAGGCTATTCCTCAGGGATGGACACTACTTGTCAGTTGTAACAGAACCTAAGTTCTTTTCACTCTATGGAAGTTCCAAGCTGGTCTATGGAGATGTTTTTTCATTATCTGGGTTTCCTCTCCCTGATGAGTGGGCAGTATGAGCCTAGAATTTAACATTTGTGGTTAGTACTTGGGAGTGACAGTAAAACGTGCATTAGAACTTAGAAATAGGGAAATGCTGTTGCTCTCTTGGAGTTAAATTAGTAAAACAACAGAGGTAACCCATGATGGATGGATACCTTACAAAAAACCCAGATGTGTGAAAGGTCAAAAGGAGGAATGACAGGCACTGGAAATTAAATCAAATCCAGGTGGAATGTGAGAGAAAATGATACCTTAATGTTACTATTACATGTGAAGGACTTCTCTGGGAACAAGGAGGATGGGGGAGTTAAGATGGAGACAAGAAGGACATCCTGAAGATAAGAATTGTGTGTGTCTCCAGCTCTGCCTTTAGCAAGGACACTCTGACCAGCTTATATGAAAATTCCCACCCAATTGGCTGTTACATTGATGTGATTATTGTCATAGAGTTTATTCTTTGTGCTTAGAGCTTTATGTCACAACATCATTCAATCCCAATAGAACCCTTAGGTGATTATCATTACCTCCACTTGCGCCTGGGTTCACCAGGGCTGAGAGAAGCTAAATAATGTATTCCATATCTCAGAGCTAGTTTGTGGCTGAGCTGGGACTTGAACCCAGACTGTCTGAAATGGAAGACCAAACTCTTAATTCCCTGCTGCAGTGCTTCTCATGTATGCATGTGTGTTTCCCCCGCCTGGAGGTACGGACTTTAGGCCACCACAGACTGATCCCATTGGCCTTCCACATCATTCAATTAACCTACTCTTTTTTAAAAAAAGAGTTTATTTAGAAAGTATCATGGTGGGGGCACCTGGGTGGCTCAGTGGGTTAAAGCCTCTGCCTTCGGCTCAGGTCATGATCCCGGGGTCCTGGGATCGAGCCCTGCATCGGGCTCTCTGCTCAGCGGGGAGCCTGCTTCCTCCTCTCTCTCTCTGCCTGCCTCTCTGCCTACTTGTAATCTCTGTCTGTCAAATAAATAAATAAAATCTTTAAAAAAAAAAAGTATCATGGTGTAAACAAACTGTACCACTTGGGTTTTCTCTTAATACAAGACTCATGATGCAAAACTGAAGCTACTCTTGAGGGTTGTGCTTCTGTAGGAAGCTGTGAACCCCACATAGTTAATAGATATTTCCTTTAAGGCAGAGGCTGGCCAAGACCCCACTCTGGTGTCTTCTGCTGGAGACAGCAAAAGTGGTCTTGTTTCTCTGATTCCCACCACCCATTACTATGTGTCCACTGAGTTGCCTCCCCAGCATGGGGGGGTGGTGGCCAAAGAGTATTGGAAATGAGGGGTCGTTATGAGAAATAACTCAATGGCAGAGAACATACAAGTACATATCTTAAGGGAAACTAGTTCAATGGTGCTTCTTTTTAAGTGTGACAGTAAAAATGCTTAACAACCAGGATGGCGTGGCTTAGAAGGATGCTGGCAGAGTAGCACTGTGGCCTGTCAGCCCTGACCCAGCCCCACTGGCTTCCCTCTTTGGTCTCGAGGTTGACTTCCTCCCTCTCTTCATACAGCAGAGAGCTCACTTTCTCCAAGGCAGACAAAGTACTGTAAACTTCTAAAACCACTACTTAGAAGCAGAATCTGAAGCTGATTCCAGTTTTGGTCCTGTATCTGGGCTGGAGGACCTCTCGGGTCCTAATCCCTAGACTGGGGAAAGCTCACCTAAGTCCTCTTGCCCCAGCTGGCAAATACAGCTAGAATGTTTCTGAGTTACTTGTCAGCTATACTGGTTGAGGTAGACCGAACTGCAATGACTCAAGCACACTAGCATTTCTCTCTCTCTTGGTCAGCAAGTGAAATAAGGTTAGCGAGTGACTCTCCTCCATGTGGATAGCCAGCAAATCAAGGTCCTTCCCTCTTAAGTCTTGACCAGCCCCCTTCCAGTGTTCTTTTCACTCGTAACAAGGTGGCAAAAGGAGAGAAGAGATGGAAGACGTTTTTGAATCAGACACATTTGAGTTCAAATACGAGTTCTGCCATTTGCAGGCTACAGCCTGAGCATGAATCCTCTGAGCCTTGTTCCTCATCTGAGGGTTAAAAGCGGTATCTCATGTTGAGTGCTATGTTCAGCTCAATAAGTACTAGCTATTTATTATTAGGTGCCTGGCATAATTTCCTAGAAACCACTCTGTGACATTAGTACTATCCCCATTTTACAGAGGAGGAAACTGAGGTCACACAGCAGGTAAATAGCAGAGCTGGGATGATAACCTAAAACACAGGTTCCTAACCACTGAACAATACTTTCTCATAAGTGGGGTAATAACTGGGCTCTGGCATAAGAGGACTGAGTTCCTTTCGTTCTTTTTAAATGTTCTTAGTATTAATTAGCTCTAGAACAGAACTGGCAGATCAGTCTCCTTTTCCGACCTACCGTAGGTCTGAAGAAAGGCAGGCAACGGTGCAGCAGCCTGCGGGCGAACAGCCTGTGGAAATGGTTGCTGACGCAGACCAGAAGTGAACTTGAATAACTTTGGTTTCATTTCCAAAAGAGACCTTTTAAATACTTCCTTTTAGAAAGTAACTACCAGAAAAGGTTATACTTTAAGAAAACAAGTTTGGATGGTGAGGATAAAGAGTTTTTTTTTTTTTTTCTTTTTTTACAAGTTAGAAACCATATGGAATTTCCACTTTCACATAGCTCATAAATGACTGCCTGGTTTTCTTGAAACTTGATCCTCCAAACTCCAAACTCAGCAAAGTCTGAAGATGAGTTGGTGTCTGGAACTGATATTCCACAAGCGAGCTTGTGATACAGGATGGCTTATTCAGAAAGGGAGGCAGGCTTCTAGATCGCAGGGAATGAGACCTCATTTTCAACTATCAAGTTTTGACCTGATCTTACCTCTCAAAGCCCTAATGACTTTTGTATTTCTGGCCTAAAAAAGTACTGGCTTGTCATTAACTTTTGACATTCCAAGGAATGGAGACAATTAGTACACTGCTCTAAGAGCATTTTTATGCCACGATCTATATGCAAAGCAGCCACAGTTGAATGAAAATACAGAGGCTCCCTGGCCATCTAATTATTTGATGTCTTTTGAATTAACATTTTTTTAGTTATTCCTCATTTATTTAAGGGGGTGTGGTTGTGACTGAGAAAAGTAATTTTTGTTTTTTCACTTAAGGATATTTTCTACTTCATTGTAAGCAGGAACAACATACATTTTACCGGTTACATAACGAAGCTGTGAAAACTAGAGGTAGTTCGCACATATTTCTAATGTATTCTTATAATGTTTGGGTGAATCTTTATGGATTGTTGGGCTAGCTTGATCCTCAATCTTGTTCCGAATAATACTAGCCTTCCCTTGTATCAGATAGCAATTGCTGAGTGACAAATCATCCCTAAATGTAATGGATTAAAACAACCATTTGTTTTTACTCACTAGTCTATGGGTCCACTGGGCAGATTGGCTGACCTGGGCTGGGCTTGATTGATACTGGCTGGGCTCGTTTATGTATTTCCTTTGAGCTGGTGGGTGGGTTGGGAGCTGCCTGGTTTTGAAAGGTCTCTGCATGAATCAACTCTTCACCAAGTGGTCTCTCATCTTATGCCTGGGTAGACTAGATGTTTTTTGTTTTGTTTTGTTTTTCTCATGGTGGGAGCAGAAGTCCAAAGTAGAAAAAAAGATCCCACGTATACAGTCTCCTATGGTATTGCTTGATATGTCACCACTTCTACGTCATTCTTCTAGCCAGAATAAGTCACAGGCTAACCAGATTTAAGGTGTGGGGAAATAGACTTTCCCAGATGTTATGAAAAACTGCAAAGTCACATTCCAATGAGCATGGATATATAAGGGTGGATAAAGAATCGGGGCTATATCTACAGTCCAGCTACCCTGTAACAGTAATACCATAAAGTGAATGAAGTTTGTCTTTGGTAACTCACTGTTCCCATTCCTATAGCATACGTTAAAAGCTTAGTGGATTGGAAGTCCAAGACCAGATTAAAGTTCTGGCGCTGCCATGTCTTTTTACAAGTCATTCTATTCTCTGAGCATTAATTTGTTCATCTTTAAAATGCTGTGATGGGGGCACCTGAATGGCTTGGTAGGTTAAAGCCTCTGCCTTCAGCTCAGGTAATGATCCCAGGGTCCTGGGATCCAGCCCCACACCGGGCTCTCTGCTTAGCAAGAAGCCTGCTTCCTCCTCTCTCTCTCTCTGCCTGCCTCTCTGCCTACTTGTAATCTCTGTCTATCAAATAAATGGATAAAATCTTAAATGAAATAAAATATAATGCTGTTATAACATCAGTCTACATGCCCTTCTGGAGTTTTTTGTTTATGCTGTATATACTCTCGTCTGTTTAATAAATACGGTTAAAAAGAGACCTTTTTCTTAGATGTTTGAAGACTTTATGCTGGTTCTTGGCTTCTGAAACCCCTCCACCACCACTACCACCACCACCTGGTCCCTACTCCATGCAAATATCTTTGCTCTACTTAGGTTTGTCTTTCCAAACCCCTCCCCTCCCCCTGTTCTGGACCTGCCCCAATTCTGACTTTATGCCTCCATTAAAGTCAACTCTCCTAATGTCTTTTTCCTGCCTTGAAATTGTTTAGCTTGAAATTGATCAATGACATCAATCAGAAATGATATTGATTTTAGATAAAATTACATTTTAACATCAACCTTCTCAGGAAAACAGGACTATTTCCACACTTCCGTTAAGCTCCGCTGGGTTCTAAAAGCACTTTGCATGCACTTCTTCAGTAATTACAACTGTTTCTTGAACACTGATAAGGGCTTTGGATACATTTTTCCTCCTCATATTGACTAGATGTCAAGAGTTCAGCCCTGCCATTGACTAGCTGTGTGATTCTGGGTACAGCACTTCCTTATGTTTTATTCTTCTCACCTCTAAACTGGGGAAATTTGACAAACTGACCTTGAGAGGCCCTTATAACTCTGAGAACTTAAGATATTCTAGAATATTTACAAAGTGAAATGAGGAGAATCCAGTATTATTTTGAATATTTCTTTTTTTTATCGTTCAGTAAATCAAGTATTCTCTAGCTAGTGATGACTTAGAAAAGAAAAATAACTAGTATTTATTGGGTAGGCTTAGATTCTTGCTTGGCAAGAAGTTGTTTGCTATAAAAATCATCTCATCTTGGTTTTACAGTTCATGTCACTCGAAGAGCTGTCATACTATCATGAAACAATGGTTCTATCTGAGAAGTGCTTTCTATACAGAGGAGTGGATGCAGAGGGAAAAAAAAGGAAAGAAAGGAGAGAAGAAGGAAGGGAAGAAACTGATACTTACTGAACTCTTACTACGTGTGTGGTGAAAAAGAGTTACGTACACGTGATCCCGGGCAGAGATAGGTAGGTGTTCTTCGGATTCTAGGTCTTCTTCTTCTTGGGCACTCAGCCAGGTTATATGGCCCAGCTTCTTGGAGGTGGCTGTGTCTATGTGCTTGAGTTCCACTTGACAGAATGTGAGTGGAAGGGATATGTTCTGCCTCCAGGTCTGATTTGAAAAAAGCCTTGCAAACATCCTTCTCCCACTCTTGCCCCCTTGAAGCTTACTTAGATGGAGATGATGCTCATGGTGATCTTGAAACTCATTTGTCGAAGAGAGCAGAACTGCTCTTAACCTCTTCCCTTGAATCTTTGAGACATTGTACATTGGGGGGTCCACTGTTGCCAATGATACAACAGTTGAACATATCCTTGCCAATATAGAACATTAAATTTCAAATCATCTCTATGAGTCGGAGACTAATTTACTTTTATAGGAGAGAAACTGAGGCACAAAGTGAGGAGGTAGCTTTCTTGGGTCATTCGAGTGGCAAAGCAAGGTTTAAACTCCAGTTCGTTCAACTCGGTTTACACAGAAGACACAAACATTCCATTGATGTGTAGAGAAAAGCCTACCAGAGTTTTACAGCAGAAATTCTCTTCATTTTTCTACATGTTGGACCAAGGACATCATTTTGGGAATTGATGAGCTAAGATAGTAATTCCTACAACATTCTGAACTCAAGACGAACAAAAGGCAATGTGCCATAATAGTCGGACAAAACCTAAATCTGCCATTTGCTGATTCTGTAACATCAGGTAAATCATTTAACTTCTGTGGGTCACAACTTTCCTATCTGGAAAATTAAAGTAAAAGTTAAAATTTAAAAAATACAAATATTTGCCCAAGAACCATTGATGAATGGCTATCAAAGTTTTCCCACTTCCCTTTTATCATTAGCCTTTTCTCAAAAAAAATAGCTACCCTCTATCCAACTGAATCCTGTAAAGTCGCTCTCTCCTGGGGTATAAAAACCTTCAAAAAATAGGGTTGAGTTGTAAAAGAAATAATATTTTGAAGATTAAAAGAAATAATAAACAGGAAGTATCTAGCACAGGGCCTCACATATAATAAGTGCTCAGTAATGTCTTGTTAAGAAGGCAAAAATGAGGGGCGCCTGGGTGGCTCAGTGGGTTAAAGCCTCTGCCTTCGGCTCAGGTCATGATCCCAGGGTCCTGGGATCGAGCCCCATATCGGGCTCTCTGCTCAGCAGGGAGCTTGCTTCCCTTCCTCTCTCTCTGCCTGTCTACTTGTAACCTCTGTCTGTCAAATAAATAAATAAAATCTTTAAAAAAAAAAAAAAGAAGGCAAAAATGAATCCTTATTAGTACCGTGTTTGGTACTATGTTCAGAGTTGCTTGAACGCTCTGGGTTTCCTTTTCCTGAATTTATCTATTGGGATGTGATTTGCCTTACTATTAGCATAAGTCATAAGCATCCTGCACTGTTTTTCAGGAAAAGGAGGTAATTTGGGCTGCAGCCATGTTCTCATTAGAGAAAATGAGGGCAGTTAATGGTTAGTGTTCAAGAACAACAAAGCTCTTTTAGTTGCTTAGCAACTGAAGCTGGGGGTGGAGGTGTGTGGGCAGAAAGTATGTAAGCAGAAGGAGAGAGAAAAGCAGACAGGAGTATAAAAAGTGAATTTAATGTACAGGTCATTCCCAGGTGGTGCAGAGAGATGTATGGTATAGGTCTGGTATTTATAGCTATAGGTTATTTGTTACATGACTGGAAAATTTAATGAAATATTTTGAAATTCAGCAGTGGTAACTTACAGTGGACATTTATTGTTCCAATGCAATATGTAAACTGTTTATTTAGCATGTTGATATGAATGAAATACAGGAATGATTTAGATGTCCTCTAGATTTGCGAATTTGTCCTTCTAAGCAGACACTACTGCCACCGTGTGGACAATGCTGGGAGCCTACTGGGAGCTGAAGGATGAGGGAGAGGCTGAGAAGGTCCAGCCCTGGGGAACATGGGAGCTGTCTGCAGATAGTTTGCTCATGAAACCATTAGAACTATTTTGAAAAATTCTGGTCCATTTTTAGGTTAATACATAAACATTTTAATTTTAAGTTGAAATGGTTGTTAGGAATACAATCTCCTATGGTTGTGAATATCACCATTTTAAAATAAAATTGCCATTATCACTCCTTTAAATGTATACAATGGACTCTAAATGCCAGAGGGATTCGATACACAGACACACACACAGACACACACAGACACACACACACACACACACACACACACAGAGATAATATTTTTAAGTTACATGAACCAGTTCTTTTAAATGAGTAATATTCACATAATTCCTTTTCTCCCTTAAACTTATACTTGAATTCCTCTTCCCCAGCAAACTTATATCTGAACGTTTCATACATATTATGTTATATGTAAGTATATAATGTTATACATATAATGCTATATATATTTAATACACATTTTTCTTCTTTTTGAAAAAAAATTTTATTATTTATTTGAGAGAGATAACGAGAGAGAGCACAAGCAAGGGGAGAACCAGAGAGAGAGGGAGAAGCAGGTTCCCCACCAAGTAGGGAGCCCAACACAGGGCTTGATCCTAGGACCCCAAGATCATGACTGAGCTGAAGGCAGATGCTTAACTTACTGAGCCACCCAGGTTCCCCATATATTTTTCTTAACAAAACTAAGTATATAAATTAGAATTTATTTATTTATTTTCAGACGTATGATCCCTGGCTGGTTCAGTTGGTAGAGCATGCATCTCTTTTTTAAAAAATTTAGATTCAATTAATTAATATATAGTGTATAATTAGTTTCAGAAGTAGAGGTCGGTGACTCATCAGTTGTATATAACACCCAGTGCTCATTACCTCATGTGCCCTCTTTAATGCCCATCACTCGGTTACCCCATCTCTCCACTCCCCTCTCCTCCATCAACCCTTGGTTTGTTTCCTATGGTTAAGAGTCTCTTATGGTTTGTCTCCCTCTCTGATTATGTCTTGTTTTGTTTTCTCTCTCTTCCTTTATGCTCCTCTATTTTGTTTCTTAAATTCCACATATAAGTGAAATCATATGATAATTGTCTTCCTCTGATTGACTTATTTCACTTAGCATAATACCCCCTAGTTCCAAACACATTGTTGCAAATGGCAAGATACCATTTTTTTTTAATGGCTGAACAGTATTCCATTATATATGTATATACCACATATTCTCTATCCACTCATCTGTCAGTGGATATCTGGGGTCTTTCCATAGTTTGGTTATTGTGGACATTGCTGCTATAAACATTGGGGTGCAGGTCCCCCTTGGATCACTACATTTGTATCTTTGGGGTATATACCTAGTAGTGCAATTGCTGGGTCATAGGGTAGCTCTATTTTTAACTTTTTGAGGAACCTCCATACTATTTTCTAGAGTGGCTGCACCAGCTTGCATTCCCACCAACAGTGTAAGAGAAGGTTCCCCTTTCTCCGTATCCTTGCCAACATCTGTCATTTCCTGACTTGTTAATTTGAGCCATTTTGACTGGTGTGAGGTGGTATCTCATTGTGGTTTTGATTTATATTTCTCTGATGCTGAGTGATGTTGAGCACTTTTTCATGTGTCTGTTGGCCATTTGGTGTCTTCTTTGGAGAAATGTCTTTTCAAGTCTTCTGCCCATTTCTTGACTAGATTATTTGGGGTTTTGGGGGTGTTGAGTTTGATAAAACCTTCATAGATTTTGGATACTAACCCTTTACCTGATAAAACACTTGCCAAAACTCTTCTTCCATTCTGTCAGTTGTCTTTTGTTTTGTCAACTGTTTCCTCTTTTGTGCAAAAGCTTTTTATCTTGATGAAATCCCAATAACTCATTTTTGCCTCTGTTTCCCTTGCCTTTGGAGACACATCTAGCCAGAAGTTGCTGCAGCCAAGGTCAAAGAGTTTGCTCCCTGTGTTCTCTAGGATTTTGATGGATTCCTGTCTCACATTTAGGTCTTTCATCCATTGGGAGTCTATTTTTGTGTATGGTGGAAGGAAATGGTCCAGTTTCATTCTTCTTCATGTGGCTGTCCAATGTTCCCAGCACAATTTGTTGAAGAGACTGTCTTTTTTCATTGGATATTCTTTCCTGCTTTGTTGAAGATTAGTTGACCATAGAATTGAGTGTCCATTTCTGGGTTCTGTATTCTTTTGCATTGATCTATGTATCTGTTTTTGTGCCAGTACCATACTGCCTTGATGACTACAGCTTTATAAGATATCTTGAAGCCTGGAATTATGATGCCACCACTTTGGTTTTCTCTTTCAACTTTCCTTTGGCTATTTGGGGTCTTTTCTGGTTCCATACAAATTTTAGGATTATTTTTTCCAGCTCTGCAAAAATTGTTGATGGTATTTTGATAGGGATGGCATTGAATGTATAGACTGCTCTGTATAGCATGTGTAGATTTAAACTATATTTGTTCTTCCAATCCATGAGCATGGAATGTTTTTCCATTTATTTGTGTCTCCCTCAATTTTTCTCATGAGGGTTCTATAGTTTTCTGAATACAAATCCTTTCCCTCTTTCATTAGGTTTATTCCTAGGTATCTTATGGTTTTTGGTGCAATTGTAAATGGGATGATTCCTTAATTTTTCTTTCTTCTGTCTAATTATTAGAATATTGAAATGCAACTGATTTCTGTGCATTGTTTTTGTATCCTGCCACTTTGCTGAATTCCTGTATGGGTTCTAGCAATTTTGGGGTGGAGTGTTTTGGGTTTTTTACAGAGTATCATGTCATCTGTGAAGAGTAAAAGTTTGAGTTCTTCTCTGCCTATTTGGATATATTTTATTTCTTTTTGTTGTCTGATGCTAAGGCTAGGATTTCTAGTACTATGCTGAACAACAGTGGTGAGAGTGGGCATCTTTGTCATGTTCCTGATCTTAGGGGAAAAGATATTAATTTTTCCCCATTGAGAATGATACTTGCTGTGGGTTTTTTGTATATGGCTTTTATGATATTAAAGTATGCTCCTTCTATCCCTACACTGTACAGAGGTTTAATCAAGAAAGGATGCTGTATTTTGTCAAATGCTTTACCCACATCTATTGAGAGAATTGTATGGTTCTTGCCCTTTCTTTTATTAATGTATTGTATCACATTGATTTACAAATGTTGAACCACCCTTGCAGCCCAGGAATAAATCCCACTTGGTCATGGTGAATAATCCTTTTAATGTACTGTTGGATCCTATTGGCTAGTATTTTGGTGAGAATATTTGCAACCATGTTCATCAGGAATATTGGTCTGTGATCCCTCTTTTTGGTGGGACTTTTGTCTGATTTTGAGATCAAAGTAATGCTGGCCTCATAGAAAGAGTTTGGAAGTTTTTCTTCCATTTCTATTTTTTGAAAGAGATTCAGAAAAATCGGTGTTAATTCTTCTTTAAGTGTTTGGTAGAATTTCCCTGGGAAGCAATCCAGCCCTGGACTCTTTTTTGTTGGGAGATTCTTTATTACAGCTTTAGCTTCTTTACTGGTTATGGGTCTGTTCAGGTTTTCTATTTTTTTTCTGTCTCACTTTTTATGGTTTATATGTTTCTAGGAATGCATCCTAATTTGTTGGCATGTAGTTGGTCATAATATGTTCTTATTTCTTTGTTGTTGGTTGTGATCTGTCCTCTTTCATTCATGATTTTATTAATTTGGGTCCTTCCTCTTTTCTTTTTAAGTATGGCCTAGGGGTTTATCGATCTTACTAATTCTTTCAAAGAACAAGCTTCTAGTTTCGTTGATCTGTCATACTGTACTTTTGGTTTCTATTTCATTGATTTCTGCTCTAATATTTATTAATTCTTATTCTAAAAAAGATTTTATTTATTTGTTAGGGAGAGGGAGAGAGCACAAGCAGGGGGATTAGCAGGCAGGGGAGCAGCAGGCTCCCTGCTGAGCAAGGAGCCCAATTCAGGACTCAATCCCAGGACCCTGGAATCATGTCCTGACCTGAAGGAAGATGCTTAACTGACTGAGCCACCCAGGCATCCCTACAATCTAGTTTAAAATCTAATTTTTCTGATATAAGGATTGTAACCCAGCTTTCTTCTGATTTCCATTAGCATGATAAGTGGTTTTCCACTTAAATCTGGAGGTGTCTTTGTATATAAAATGAGTCTCTTGCAGAGAGCATATTCATGGGTCTTGCTTTTTTATCCGATCTGATACCCTGTGTCTTTTGATTGGGGCATTTAGCTCATTTACATTCAGAGTAACTACTGAAAGATATGAATTTAGTGCCATTGTATTACCTGTATAGTCACTGTTTCTGTAGATTGCCTCTTCCTTTTGGGCTCTCTCTTTGCTTAAAGGGTCTCTTTAATATTTCTTGCAGGCTGGTTTGGTGATCACAAATTTTTTTACTTTCTGTTTGTCCCAGAAGCTCTTTATCTCTCCTTCTATTCTGAATGACATCCTTGCTGGATAAAGTATTCTTGGCTGCATATTTTTCTAATTCAGCACCCTGAATATATCATGCCACTCCTTTCTGGCCTGCCAGGTCTCTGTGGACAGGTCTGCTGACAGCCTTATGTTTCTACCTCTGTAGGTTAAGAACATCTTGTCCTGAGCTGCTTTCAGGATTTTCTTGTTGTCTCTGAAATTTGCAAACTTCCCTATTATATGATTATATGATTTTTTATTGATTTTGGGGGGGTTAGTTCTCTGTGCCTCCTGGACTTGAATGCCTATTTCCTTCTCCAGATTAGGGAATTTCCCAGCTGTAAGGCTGTAATTTGCTCCAGTACACCTTCTGCCCCCCCTTTCCTCTTCCTCTAGGACCCCAATTATTCTAATATTATTTTGCTTTATGGTATCACTGATCTCTTGACTCCTCCTCTTGTGATCTAATAGTTGTTTGTCTCTCTTTTTCTCAGTTTCTTTATTCTCTATCATTTTATCTTCCATGTCACTGACTCTCTTTTCTGCCTCATTTATCCTAGCAGTTAGAGCCTCCATTTTTTCTTGCAAACTCAGTAATACCCTTTTTGATTTTGGCCTAATTAGATTTTCATTCCTTTATTTCTCCAGAAAGGGATTCTCTAGTGTTTTCTATGCTTTTTTCAAGCCCAGCTAGTATCTTTGTAATTGTTATTCTGAATTCTAGCTCTGACATTATACTAATATTTATACTATTATACTAATACCATATTTATTAAGTCTCTGGCAGTTAGTACTGCCTCTTGTTCTTCTTTCTGGGGTGAGTTTTTCTGTCTTGTCATTTTGTCCAGAGAAGAATAGATGAATGAGAGAGCAAAATACAAAAATATTGACCATGACCCCAGCAAAATATATTCTAAACAAACCAGAAGAGATCAGAAACCAAAAAAGAAAAAAATAAAAAGGGAAAAAGCGAGAATATAATCAAACAGGAGGACAGAACAGGGTAATATACTAGATCCTGGGTGTATTTGGGTCTGCTTTTTAAAAGAAACTGGATCCCAAAATTATAAAAAAACAAAAACAAAAACAAAACAAACTTATATATATATATATAAATAAAATTAAATACAATGAAAGGAAACAAAAAATGAAGAAAATATATATGTAAATGTAAAAATGAAAATTAAAAAAGACTTAAAAGAATTAGTAAGGGGTGCCTGGGTGGCTCAGTGGGTTAAGCATCTGTCTTTGGCTCAGGTCATGATCTCAGGGTTCTGGGATCAAGCCCTGTGTTAGAGTCCCTGCTCAGTGGGGAGCCTGATTCTTCCTCTCCCTCTGCCTGCTGCTCCCCCTACTTGTGCTCTCTCTCTATCTCTCTCTTTGTCAAATAAGTAAGTAAAATCTTAAAAAAAAAAAAGAGTTGATAAGAAACTAGTTGAAAGGGGAAAAAAAGGAAAAAGAAATGTTAACTGAAAGATTAAAGAATAATGAGAGAAAACCTTGAACCATATACCATCTTCCCCTAGCACTACAGTTTTGCAGGTCTGTGTGATCAGTAAACTTGGTCTTAGCCAGATGTCCTTGCTGATCTTCTGGGGGAGGGGTCTGTTGTGTTGATTCTCTAAGTGTCTTTGCCCCAGTGGAATTGCATGGCCCTTGCGGTGTGTCAGTCTAAGTAAGGCTAAGTAAGTTGCTCCGGTTTGCTCTCTGTGGCTTTTGTTCCTGGAAGGGTTTGTGCTGCTTTAGAGGATGGGAATGAAGAAAGACAGTGGCCTCCACTCTTCAGTGGGCCCTCAGGGACAAGCAGTGCATCACTTTTGTCTCCCTGGTTTCTGTCCACACTCTGTGATCACCTAGCTTGTGACCAAGTGTTTTTATTTCAGGCATGTGACCCCAATTTGAGTCTCCAAACTCTGCAATGTGCAACTATGCTGCTGCTCCTGGGGGGAAGGGAGTGGGATCTCACCGCTGTTTGCCGGGCCCCTGCTGGGAATGGTCACCTGATTGCACAGCAGCAGTTCATGGTTTATGGCAACACGGAGCTTGAAAGCCCACTCTTTGGCTCATGGACTGTAGCTGGCTTCCTCACTCTGAATCTTGGGAACTCTGCAGCACTCAGACACCCTCATTCTTTCTGTGACCCCAGGGGATCCTGAGACCACACTGTCCCACCTAGCATTCTGCCCTGCTTCACCACCCGAGCACCTTCTAAATGTCCCTCACTTGAGCAGGAATGTCCCTCACCTGAGCAGACTTCTAAACATTCTGATTCTGTGCTCCACTGCTCTGTCACTTTCTAGTAGCTGCTAACGGAGCCCCCCCCCTCCCGCCATGGTTTATCTTCCAACATGTCAGCTTCACTTCACATCTCCTACCTTGCAAAAAGTGGTCACTTTTCTATTTGTAGAATTGTAGCAATTATTTTCTTAGATCTTGGGTTGAGTTTACAGGTGTTCAGATGGATTTGATAGCTACATAGCTGAATTCCAGAGACCAGATGAAACTAGGAAGAGTCCCCTCTTCCTTCACCATCTTCCTCTAAGTCTGTAAATTGAAATTGAAATTATAAAATTTTTCTGTGACTATAAGGCTTTAGTTATCTATGCTTTTTAGTACATAGTTGATTAAAAAGCACAAATATATTACAAATGCTGATCAGTAATTATTGAACAATATAAAGTAGTCCTTTATGTGGAAATCTGCAGCTTAGATGGGGCTTTAAAAAATTAGTTCACTCATTTCATGAAGAAAATTCATTATTGCTAGTATGAGAAAATGATCAGCATCAATACTATATGTATTTATCTTTTTTTTTCCCAGTTGTAAGCCTCAAGAAATTTCATTCACAGAAATAAGTTAATGGGACTGGAAGAAATTTTATTAGGCATTGTAACCCAATTCTTTAACTGATTTCTGAGGTACTTGCCAAAAATGACCTAGTACTATTTATATATTTATTTACTTACTTACTTATTTTAAGAATCAGTGACAACTGGCTTAGTTTTGCTGCAATGATGTTGACAACAACAGAATTGGAAGCTCCCTGACCTGCAAAAGGATTTGGTACCCAGTCACTAGAATTGTTTACATTCTCAGCATAGATACCAATATTTAAAATAATCTTGGTATGGACATCACAGAAGTTAGTTTTATAGACTTTATACTCAAAACAGTGCACCTCTGTAATCTTTGGGTGGAATGTAAACTCTTTTTCTTTAATGGGAGAAGGAGCTTAGGAAGAGGAGATGGGAACTTGTCATTTCAGAATAATAGTTGGCCAGAGATTACCAAGGCTATCAAGTTTATCAGTTTTAGAAATTACCAAGATTATCAGTTATGATATGATTTTAAAATGAATACAAATGAAATCTGAAGATGGGAGGGAAGCTGATTCCCTTAAAAATTATTTGAATATATACCTATCCCTTGAAAACTTTTTACACATCCCAGATTGAAATCACTGGTTTATCCCCAAATCCACTGTGTGATGATGCTTGCCTGAAGTCTGATACCAAATTGGGCTGTGGCAGTCGGGACTGATGTGGGCATAGTCAAGCATTCAAAGTGTTGAATTAATTGACTTTAAATAACTCTTCCTTATTTTGTTTCATCTTCTGCATTAAAAAGAGAGAGAAATGGTGTTCTGAGAAGTTAAGAGTGATTTTGAAAGCCCATGCTATGTCGATTCCTCATTTATTATGTTTTTTTAAGTTGTGAATTTGAAAACTAAAACTAAGTTTTAAAAATCAAATTTAAAAATTAAAAATTAAGCTGACTAACTGTAAATCTCAGCAATCTGAGAACAAGTTTTATTTATGCTCACGCAGTATGGTCATTGTAGGTGGGCTATAGCTCTGCTCCTTGCTTAAGACTGTGAGAGCACAGCTCTTCCTTGGGACATGTGGTTTCTTAGCAGAGGGAAAAACAGGCCTAGAAAACCCTGAGCAGTCTCTTAAAACTTCTTCTCCAAAGGGACCCTCATCACTTCTTCTGTATTTCTTTGGAAAAGTAAGTATAGAGCCTATGCTGAGTCCAACACTGATAAAGATATACAGACTTCCTCCAGGAAGGGGCAGCAGATATCCTGACTGATGTTATAAAGTCCTGAACCCGTGAAAACCCCAAGTCCAAGAACACTGACTTACAGTAAAGAGATGGTGATCATTTTTTAAAATTGTTATATTAAAATATAAATATATAAAATATAAAAATATTTATTTTAGTTTTAAAATTACAAATTATTTCCAACATACAATAGAGATTAACATAACAAAAATGGGAGTACTTATATCCTACAATTACCAAATGTTAACATTTGCCATATTGACTTCAGATCCCCTTGTTAAAAAAGAAATAGGGGCACCTGGGGGCTCAGTTGGTTAAGGGGTGACTTTTGGTTTAGGCTCAGGTCATGATCTCAGGGTCATGAGATGGAGCCCTGCATTGGGCCCAGCTCTTGGTATGGAGTCAGCTTGAGAGTCTCTCCCTCTCCCACTCCCCTCCTTGCATGCACGCTCTCTTTGTCTCTAAAATAAATAAATAAATAGAATCTCTCTCTCTCTTTTTTTTTTAAGATTTTCTGTATTTATTGGAGAGAGATAGCACAAGCAGGGGGAGGAGCAGGCAGAGGGAGAGGGAGAAGTAGACTCTCCACTGAACAAGGAATCCCATGCCAGACTCATTCCCAGGACCCTGGGGTTATGACCTGAGCCGAAGCAGACACTTAACCAACTGAGCCATCCAGGAGCCCCTAGAATCTTTTTTAAAAGAAGAAATAAAACATTGTAGATGAAGTTGAAGCCCACCACCAACCTCTTCTCATTCTTCTTTTAAGCCCCTACCTTCTAAGAAATAACTATCCTGATGTGAGATTTATAATATTTACTATATTATATATATAAACTATATATTTATTACAAAAGTGCTTTAAAAATATACATAATGTAAAATGTACATGTCTTTAGCATTTTACTCTTTCTACTCAATATGGTAAATCTTAGATGTATCTGTTGATGCGTGCAAATTTAGCTATTTCATTGAAAGTATTCAGTACTATGTGATAATGACTATGTCACTATCCACGTTGTTGGAACTTTGCTTATAGCTTCTTGTTGTTACAAAAATGGAATGACCAACACCTTTATGTGTGTTTCTGTGTATAAGACAAGAGTTTCTCTAAGATTTATGTCCTCAAAACGATCAAAACACTTCACTAGAGTGGCCTTGCGGGGTTGAAAGGGCTAATTGCTTTTGCATATCGAGTTGAAGCTTAGAGATGGCAGCTCCGAAGGGAAGAATGAACAGACATGAGGCCCAGCGTTACCTGAAACCATCTGGTCAGAGAGTCAGAGACAGCCTGACAAGACTTCTCTGGGCCCCTGAGACACGCACAAAGCAGGGAAGACCATCGCCCTAGAGAACTAGAAGTTTTCTTTGCGGCTGCCCATGCTGTGTTGAATGTGGGCCTGAAAACCTGCCAGTGGCTGGATGAGGAAGACCCAGTAAGAGATACCAGGGAGGTCAAAGTGGGTCTAAGGAAGTCACAGTGGATGTTGAAAGGGATAGGAGGGACCAGAGAGCAGAAGGAAAAATGTACATCTCCACCGAGGTCAGTTTGAAGAGTAGAGGACTGAGAAGCCATTTTTCCTACCCCAAAATGCAATGCTATGTGGCTGCAGGGAGTTGGGGAGGACCATTGTGAAATTGCTCTGTAGGCCCGCATCTACTTCCTGCTTATTACATTCTAACGGAAGCCCGGTTTTGTTCAAGGGCCCACCCCGGCCCCTGCAGAGCCCCCATGCTTCAGTTACAGGGGCAGGTCTCAGTGGAATAAAGGTAATCCTGTACCCCATGCTGATGATCTGTCTCGAAATGGACATGTTAGGCAATTTGGGCCAATGATGAGGAGGGATTGTCTGGAGGATCTCTGCAAAATTTCTTTCTTACGCCTCTGGAAGGTGTTTCAAAGATATGTTTCTTCTCTTTAAACTTGGTTTGTGTGGAACTGTAATTGCTGCAGTCTGATAGAATTGGCAAATGGAAAAAAGAACCAAAGGGATTGGCGTGAAAAAGCTGGACTCGTCCTGCCTCTAGACTTCCACTTGGTGCTTTGTAAGCACCAAGGCCCCTTGTTGTTGAAGCCAGTCTGAAATATGTGTTGTTTTTTTAAAAGATTTTATTTATTTATTCATCAAAGAGCAAGCACAAGTAGGAGGAGCAGCAGGCAGAGGGAGAAGCACACTCCCTGCTGCGCAAGGGGCTTGACATGAAGTTCGATCCCAGGACCCTGAGATCGTGACCTGAGCTGAAGGCAGACATTTAACCCACTGAGCCACCCAGGAGTCCCTGAAATATGTTCTTAAGTACTTGCCACTACAAATACTGCTTCGAGAGAGTGACAAGAAGTGTGTGGAGGGGGAAGGGAACTGAATTGACCGGTATTATTCTGAATTTGCTGAAATTAATTTGTGCCACAAGGTAGAATGAAGGCTTAAAATAGAAATTAATTTCAATCACAGAATCTATACAAGCAAAAAAAAATAAAAATAAATAAAAAAAGAATATATACAAGCAGTCCTTGCTTTACACAGTTTTGACAGGCACACGTCAGTTACCATGGTTTAGTTAAATAACACCATTCTCCCCGCCCCATAGCATGGCTCAGATTTCAGTTACTCTGATATGATATGCTATATTAACCTTGAGTAATTGCATAAAGTACAAACTTTGCTGCTTCAGCCCACAAATCACTACACAAAAAGCAGATGCCCATCAGGACCAACGTCCAGTGTCACTCCTTACCAGGTCTGTTGTTCACACAGAGTTCTCAGTTCACACAGACAGCAAAGCTTAGTCATGTTGCATCTTCTTCCCAATGATAAGAACACATGACTTTTTAATAAAATGAATGTTCAAAACAGAGAATTTGTCAGCAAAGATGAAAGTGAGGCAAAGAAGCAGAGAGGGATAAGGCTTGAGTTAAACTTTGAATCAGATATCCACATAGGAGGAAACAGTGGGCAGTGTTGATGTTGATACTGATGACAGTGTTGATGTCACCACTTGAGAGATGCTGGATATAGTGAAGGTGAGCTTATTGGCATAAGTGACAATTGTGGGGAAAGGTTGGAGGTGCTCTGGGTAAGGGCTGCCTGCAAAAACTTTACATTGAGTGAACTCTTGGAAATAGTTTATGGAATTAAAAGTACAAAGGGGGTGCTTCGATGGCTCAGTTGATTGGGCATCTGCCTTCAGACTCAGGTCATGATCCCAGGGTCTTGGGATTGAGCCCCCACATCGGGCTCCCTGCTCAGCCAGGAATCTGCTTCTCGTCTCCTCCCTGCTTGTGCTCTGTGTTGCTATCTCTGTCTCTCTCTCTCAAATAAATAAATAAAATCTTTAAAAAAATTAAAAAAAAAGTAAAAGGATAAAATTTGGAAGATGACCCAAACTTAGAAAGGAGTATAATAATCCAGCAAGCTATAGGAAAGATGATCAGTACTTATCTCATTTATATGATAAGAAGAAAAAGCACTGGTCAAACTATTCTTGATACATTTTTTAAAGATTTCTGTATTTATTTTAGGGGGAGTGGAGAAAGAGTAGGGAGAGGGACAGAGGCGGAAGGAGAGGGAAAAGGTCTCAAGCAGACTCTGTGCAGAGCTCAGAGCCTGACCTGAAGCTGGATCCTTGATCTTGAGACCATGACCTGAGCCAAAATCAAGAGTTGGATGCTTAACCGACTGAGCCCCACAGGCACCACCGTGACGTTCTGATGTTTTAGATTACATATTTAACAAATATTAGTTTTACTATTTTTTAATTTCCCTAAATATTTATAGTCAACAGTAAGGGAGTTTAGATGTTTTGATAGAGATATTTATTTATCTATTTATTTGTGGGGGTAGGGGAGAGGCCAGACGGAGAGAGAGAATCTTAAGCAGCCTCCATGCCCAGCATAGTGCCCAATGTGCAGCTCAATCTCACGACCCTGAGATCATAACGTGAGCCCAAATCAAGAGTCAGATGCTTAACCGACCTGGTACCCGGATAGAGAATTTTAAAGATGACAGAACAATCACAGTTATGCCTCCATGCTCATTTGCACCTCTGCCTAAAATGCTCTCCTCCAACCCCCAATGTTTCTGTCCTCTACCTGGCAATCTCCTATGTATCTTCTGAAACCCAGTACAAATGCGGAGGTTACTTTGCACAGTGTCCACTTGCTGTGCAAAGAGAGCACTGCTTGTGTAATAAAGTCCCAATGTTCTGCACTCCCAAGTTAGTGATCTGTAAAATTCACACATGCTGAAAACTGGATAGTTTTGTACAGATGACTCCTTCAACATCTTGTTAAAAGATTTTGCCTTAGCTTGATAGGTGTGGCATGGCAAAGGGACAAAGATGCTGGATAGGAATATTTGGAGTCTTGGGTTCTGTCCTCAACCTTGTAGTTAAGTAGCTGTATAACCCAGGGTAATTCGCTTAACCTCCTTGTTTTCCATTTCTTCTCTGGAAAATAGGAGAGTAAATAAGATGATGTTTAAAGTTCCTTTTGGCACTACATTTCTATAATTCTGTACCATTATTAAAGATAGATGGCGGGGGGCGCTTGGGTGGCTCAGTGGGTTAAAGCCTCTGCCCTCGGCTCAGGTCATGATCCCAGGATCCTGGGATTGAGCCCCACTTCGGGCTCTCTGCTCGGCGGAGAGCCTTCTTCCCCCTCTCTCTCTCTACCTGCCTCTCTGCCTACTTGTGATCTCTGTCTGTCAAATAAATAAATAAAATCTTAAAAAAAAAATTCTTTAAAAAAATAAAAATTAAAAAAGAGATAAAGGGGCTGACCCCCCCCAACACACACTCACCCAAGAGTACTTCCTTTTGCATAGTAATGGTAATATTTATTGAGTGAATGAATGATTAGCATGACTTCAGTGGAGTAGAGCTGTGTATGATCTGATGCTGGTTAGAAGCTCTTGTTTCTGGGGCCTGGTTGGCTCTGTCAGTTGAGCGTCTGACTTTGGCTCAGGTCATGATCCCTGGATTCTAGGATCAAGTCCTACATCAGGCTCCCTGCTCAGTGGGGACTCTCTTCTCCCTCTGCCTGCTGCTCCTGCTGCTTGTGTGCATACACTCTCTCTCAAATAAGCAAATAACATCTTTAAAAAAAAAAAAAGAAGAAGAAGAAGCTTTTGTTTCTGGTACTCACCATTTTCATGTTGTGGATGCGCTTAGAGCTTTCGCCGATCTCAGGGTGCACTATCATGAAGCTGCAGCTTGATTCATTTATTCACTGAGCATGGTGCTAGGCTCTAGATAAGAAAGGCTTAATTTCTGCCTGGGAGCATCTCACGGTGTGGTGGGGGAAACCAACTCATTCTTCCTGAGAAAGGGACACTTGAACTGGATTTTGGAAGATGCATATGCAACAGCCCAAGAGAGAAAGAGGAGTGGGAACAGGAGTTGGATCTTTTAGGAAGAGAGGGTGGGTGGGGCAAAGGCATGGATGCAAAAGGGAATATGAGGAATGTGGGTGCAGAGAGTGACATGATGGACCGAGGTGGCTGGAAGAGAAGAAGGGAAGAATGGTGCAGACAAGACTGCTGGGTTTTGTGTGGAAATTAGGAAACATTCTAGGTATTTCCAGCAGGAAGTTTTTAATACAGGAATTTGGTGCTTATAAAATCACTGAAGGCAGGGAAAACACGAGTGTTCAGATTATGTCACCATGGCTGCTACCCAGAGCTTGCAGGGGGTGCTGTTTCCTCCTGATGGTCGGGAACAACATGAAACCGTGGCCAGGATCACGGCTGGTACATGGTCTTGGACTAGACAGTAGCATCAAGTCTGGCTGCCGCAGAGTCTCAGTGTGCGCCAGTCTATGCTTGAGGAAGAACAGCCCCAGCTGCTTTTCTCTCTACCAAGTCCTGCACGAGAGGATTTATAACTGACAGAATCCAACTGGGACCTGGTACCAAGGGGATCTGAGGAATTTAGTTCCCAAGCTTTCAGAACCTGTGATAAAGAGCTTGGAAGAGGAGTGAAATGAACATAAGGGTCAATAGACCATTTCTAGGGTCTAGAGCTGTGAGGGGAAGCTGGGGCCAGACTGTGAAGGGACCAGAGAGCCATGCTTTAGGGTCAGGAAAATGCTGCATGGGATGCTCTTGAAAGCTCAGAAGCAGGGTTATGACAATTCAACTTATTTTATAAGCATTGGTGGGCTTGGTAGAGGCCATTCTTTTGGACTAAAAAAGAGGGGCCCCTGGGTGGCTCAGTTAGGTGAGCATCTGACTGTTGATTTCAGCTCAGGTCATGGTCTTAGGGTCCTGGGATTGGACCCCACATTGGGTTCTGTGCTTGGCTCAGAGTCTGCTTAGGATTCTCCCCCTCCCCCCTCATATCTCCCCCTTCTCCTTTACATCTCCCCCTCTCTGCCCCTCCCCTTTCTTGTGCTTGCTCTCTCTCTAATGAATAAAATATCTAAAGAAAATAATAATAAACTAAAAAAAGAAGAAACACAGACTATAGTATTATTTATTCAACAAGTCTTAGGTACCCAGAGCCATGCAATGAAAAAGCCTTCAAAGGTGTTTTTGTTTGTTTTTTCTTTTTAGTGATTTGTGGTAATTCATTCTCCAGTGTTCTTCCCCATTTTTAATTGGGTACACATTTTATGGAAGACACTGTGAATACAGATATAAATAATGTATGGTCTCTGACTTTAAGAAGCTAATATTGATCCCTTCTCTTTTCAGTGAAGTGTAAGAAAGTTTTAGAGTTGTTTGGTGGATTAATTTATTGTTTCTTAAAGTGACTGTTGCCAGACTCTAATTTTGCACATTACTCTAAGAAAAAAAACCAAACAGTCCCACTATCAAACCAGTTTAAAAATGTTGTATACATACTGTATTTCTTCTTGCAAAAATTAAGTCTGATAAATCCTGTAGTAAAAATAAATCAACTGTATAATTTTAAAATTACCCTTCCATTTGACTCTCAATATCTATTAATAGTTGAGTTCTTCAGAGCGTAGTTGGGGAAAGACTGGGTGCTTATATAGAAGAACAAGTTCAGCTGAAGACTACAAGCAAGCTATTTACAAAATGGGATGCAAAGAAGGAAACTATTTTAACTTTATTATTTCTTCATTTCTTAGGAATTTTCAGGTCCAAAGTACATTGACCTAATCAAACTGATCTAAACACAAAAAATTAATAGCTATCAAAGATTACTTTTATGAGATATTAAGCACTTAACAATCATGTAGAAAAATGCAACTCTTGGACAATGGAAGTTTATAACTATTGTAACAGGATGTTAAATAGCTTGGCTGTAGCACCAAATTCTAATAAATGCGGCATTCCAAAGAATCGATAGAGCAGGTTTTGCAAATAAGTTATGCAACTATGGAATCACTTCACCATAAGCCTTGAAATGTTGAGCAAATGGAAATCAAAATGATTTTGTGATTTCTTTGGAGAATTGTACTGTGCCTCCACACACCTCTGCCTCGGAAGCAGGAAGGGGGAGGTAGGGAGGGTCGTTGCTTGCCTCTCTTCTCTGGCTGGGTCAGACTCTGGCTGATGTAGGGGATGTGGGTGAGCCAGTAGCTCTGGCAGCAAAAGGAAGGAGATGCAGCTATGAGTTTGGCCGGGGCTTCTCTCCAAGAATCAGGGCAAAGGACACCTCAGGTGGGCTAATGGCAGACGGGCCCAGCCTAGGACTCTTCTAAAATCCTGCCCAAGAGCCTGTGTGGAATGGACTGCAGGAAAACCAGAGACTAAAGGAGAAAACAGCTGGAGGAAAAGGTATTGCCTGCATTGCGGGAAGTTCAGGCAAATATTCCCACACTTCGACCTTGCTGGGGTTAGAAATCTAGGCAAGTACGCCGAGGAAGGGGAAATGCTCAGTAGAAGCAAAGATCCATGCCCTCCTTGCTCATCTTGAGCCCCAGGTGCAGGAGTTTTAAATACTCATTTGCATAATAAATTGAGACTGTCTTTGTAACTTAAAATCACTGTTAGCAGTTCTATTATTGACTGTAACCAGAGAAGACACAGCACCTGACCAAGTGTTCATACTGGGGCGAATGGGTTATACCCCTGTTAACCAGGCTTAAAACAAACACCAGGAGACAAAATCGCTTTCATGATTACCTCATGAGTCCTGCTTGTTCAGTATACTTACACCATTAAAGACCAACAAGGAGGGGCAGATGGGAGAAGATATTGGTAGATGCCTGTAATAACAGCGCAACCCCGTTATAACATATACTGCTAACTGTATGCTAGTGAGATCCTAATACTGGCATTTGTGTAGAAGCAGTTTTATGCTGTTATCTCATACAGCTAGCCCTTGAATGACATGGGCTTGGACTGCACAGGTCCACTTACATGGACTTTTTTCAATACATACAGTACTGTAAACGTATTTTCTCTTCCTTATGATTTTAACATTTTCTTTTCTCTAGCTTTATTGTAGGAATACAATATACAGTACTTATTTAAAATGTGTTGTTATTGGTAAAGTTCTGGTCAACAGTAGACTATTAGTAGTTACGTTTTAGGGAAGTTTGTTATGCTGGACTTTTCTGGCATAGGGGTCGGCGCCCCCTAAACCCCGTGGTGTTCAAGGGTCAACTGTATATGTCTTGTGATAAGGGAGGCTATGGACTGGGACAGGAAGTGATGTGTCAGAATGAAGAGGTCGCGGTGAAATAATTGGTGAGAGCGGACTCAAACAGCCCTAGCGAAAGTGTAGGCCCTATTGTGGGGGGTCCTATAGTTCCTCCGTTCACCATTTTGGGGGCTGCTGAGTACCCAGACTGGGTTTGATACTGGGGTTTCAAAGCTCTTATTTTCCCTAGGATCTCACAATTTAGCAGGAGGGACCGAAAAACATGTAACCTAAATGACTCTGCAAGTATAACAAAGTAGGAAATATGAGATGAGGTCTGTTCGGAGTTTATCTGAAAGTGAGGGTTAACAATAGAATTTGGCTCTGAACTAAGTAAGGGTAGGCATTTGCTAGAAAATGAGAAGAATTTAACCTTGCAGATGTCATGAGAAGTTGGGAAAGTGATTCTTAGAAGTGGATAAGCCTCAGAATCATCCAGAAGCTCTGAACCTGAGAGTCTGTCTCAGTAGAAATCCGAAGCTCAAGGGCATCATCCTCCTACCCTCTCAGTTGTGATACCTTAAGTTTTTTATTTGGGAACTACCAGGAGGGCTCAATAAAAGGATCTCGTTTGGGTTTCGGAGGGCCTGGTTAGCTGTGCTGCAAGAGGTAACGGTTTTGCTGAAATTGGTATACATGGCCCACCACCAAATACAACCAACGTCTCGTGAAATGAATTAATTTTTATTGCTAATTTATAAAGCTTAATATCTTTCTAAAAGAGAAACAAATCAGTTTACATGTAGTAAAGTTACAAGTAGATAGCTATAAATATAGCCATTAGAAAAAAGAACAGCTAAATAGTATGAAGATGAAAGCAGTAAGCAGCAATAAAATTAATACCTACACAAAACTAGCAGTGCAATAAGATTAGCTGAAAGCAGCTTTACATTGAATAAAAAAAAACAAAGTTACTTAAATACAGAAATAGCACCTTACAAAAAAGAATTGAGAAATGTAAACTTGGTAGGTAGATTCAAGTATAAAAGTTATACTCCCAACTCTTGTACCAGAATGAAAGGGTTTCACAAACCCTGGACAGTGTAGGGCACACATACCTCCCTCAGTGCCAAGTCAAAGCTGCATTTCCCTAGCAGGATCCCCGACAATTATTTTTCTCTGTTACTAAGTTATACAATGATAGATTCGAGATTGCCATTGCTTCTTCACTACCCCGAATACCCAAGTCTAGCTTAGCAGCTTCGCTACGTTTTCCTGACAGAAACAACCCCTGCATTGTTTTATTTTTTATATTTTTACACATCACAAAGCCACATTAAAAAGTGGGCACTGAATACAAAACAAATTGGTTCTCCGTTTTCTGTTGCTGAGTATGGTCACAGAGTCATGATATTCTGATTTATGGGGTTGCTTCTTTACACCCCCCAAGAAACCGTGAATTCTCTGAGGTTTATATGGTCATCTCATGAACAGAATTTAAAAAAAAAAAAAGAAAAAAGAAAAAAAGGAAGCAAAGAAGTTAAAATAGTAAGTGGCGAGTGTCCAAAAACAGTGCGGGGAAAATCAGATTGTGATTTCATCTAAATGTAGACCTCGCAAGTGAAAATATTTTGTGGAAGTTTTTAAGCATGGTGGATTTAAACATGCACATACCCTGTGCGGCTAGGGATGCTGTGTGTCCTGTACTTTCACTGAAAAAGGCATATTTTTGTTTAAGGGAACTCCTCGTATTAGCTCCGGGTAATCGTTACTGGGAGATTGTTGATTAGAACCATAATTTTATCTGTTTAACACTAGAAAAGATTGTAAAAAAAAAAGAAAAAAAAAGAAAAAGAAAAAAAATGTCATCTTGTAAACTTCAAAAGTTTAGTGTTGATAAAAAATTTTATATAATAACAAATTTATTTAATCTGGCTACCTACCTCAAGTTTTCAAAAATCTTGTGGGGGTAATAAGGCTAATAGTATCGTGTAGTTAATATAAAGCTACTTTAGTCAGACTCCCAGAGTCTCTTAAATTAATATTTTTATTTCATATAACATTTTATTGGGTCCAAAAATAAAAATAAAATAGAATCCTACACCAAGATTCCAAATCTAAGACAGAAGCTTAAAAAAGAAAGGAAAGAGGAAAGGAAGGAGGGAAGGAAAAAGGAAGGAGAGAGGAAGGCATTTACTGGAAGAGACAAGATTGAGGTACGTCAATAAACCTAGGAATATAAAGAACTAGTCTGGCTACTTAATGAAATCCTAAAGCAGTATGGTTTAACAAAGGGGTATTGCATAATAGTTTCCAGAATTGTATTCATGCTAGAACAATGAATCCCTGCACTCACCGCTCTTATTTTTCAGAAACGTTCTGAAAAATAACTGGTTTGAATACTCTTGGATACTGAACATAAGTTGTCCATATTCCCTCTTACCCTTCCACAAATTAAAAAAAAAAAGCCAAAGGAAAAAAAAAATGATCACCTATTGGTCCTATATCAATTTCTACATCATTACGCTTCAGAATTCTACCAAAAGGTCCTATCTAGGTTCCAATTTTCCATATAATCACTTGCTACCATCCTGATTTATTCAATAGACAGATATCCTTCGAAGGCATCCATACCTGATACTCTACAGTTAATATTTAAATTAAAAAAAAAAAAAACCCACGGGGCATGTGGTGAAGGAAACTGCACATGGTAGGATTTTTACAAACGAACAGTAAAACCTTAATGTTCACACAGGTCAGCTCTTGGGCTGCTAGCGTTCATCTTGCTTCTCATGCCCAGACAGGGTCAGCACAGTTCATGATAGCAAGGGTGCCATTCACAGTTATTTTGGTCGTAACATTCCGTCTGCATACACATTTATCCACATTATTAGTAGGTTGTAACGTAAGTGCAGGGCAAATTATAGGAAAAAAGTATAAACATTCAAGTCGTCATACCCTGAAAAACGTATTTTGCTGTCGTTGTAAACTTTTTGCACTAAATCCCATTTCAGGAACAAAATAAATAATACCATAGGATTCACAACTGGAATCGGCTTCCTGAAGCCTAAAGGAAGCCTAAGGAAGCAGTAGCTTTTTTTAAACTGCAGAAAAGAAGTTTCTCTCACCACAGATCTATGCTCAGGGCGAGGGGAAAAACCTGCCAAGAATGCTCACCCTAGTTAAGTGCTAGACAGCCCCCTCCCCCAGTAGAGAAACCACAAGGCTCCAGTAGCCTGTTCAGATCGGCTTCCAGCAATAAAAGGATTCTTGAATCGAAACCATAGAAGTCAGTCGGTGCTTTCACTGTGACACCACGCAGAGTCTGGACTCTAGCTGATATTAAATGCACAATTAATAACAATTGCTTTCAGGAATAGATGATTCATGATGATGGGAAGTTAACATTAGAACCGGCGGGTGAAAGAGAGAGGACGATGTGTGCCTAAGACTGGATGGTCTGCGTCCCGCTTTGCATTCAGTGTCAGGGCATCACCTGGGATGGGGAAGGTCAGGTCGGGGGGGCCCCACCCCCGTCTGGCACGGCGTGGGATTAGTCAGCCTCGCTGCTGGGGATTTCGAGTCTCCTCTGTGCTGAGCTGGTGTTTCGTGTCAGATTCCTTTCTCTTCTCCTAAGGACAGGGTCTCCCAGGCTGCCAGGCGTCTTGAAAAATGTCTCACGATGTGTGCGTCGGATGCTCTTGGGGGTCACGGGAACTGGGGACTAAAAGAGCAAACACAAACAGGTGAAGTCAAATTGTTCTCGGTCTCTGAACTAAGCTCTTTCTTGACCTGTGTCAGTACGATCTTTGTGTGTTCTTCTTTTCGCTTTTCTGTCCTACTCCTCTGCTTTGTAGTCTCCCTAACACTTCCCACAACCGGAAATTCACTTCTTTGTTTTGTGGGCGGAAAGGCAGCCTAAAGAAGAGGCTGGGAGCGTGCCACCAGCACGACTAGCTGGCTGACATGGGCAAACTACTTAACCAAGCTGTGCCTTGGTCTTTTCATCCATACAGTGGGGGTGACAAAGGTGACGGGGTTGTATGAATTAGACAAGATAATATTTATAAAGCACTTTGGGCCATGCTAGGGATACAGTAAGTATGTGTGTCTTGGCTCTTTTTGTACACTTGCTACTATGTATCTTCTTGTGTCAAATGTTGCATATTGATCTCCTTAACGTGCCCTTAAATGGCAGGGACCATTATCCTGTTTACTTTCCTATCTTAACTGGCTGGATGAATGCCTGGCACATGACTGGTGATCAGAAAGCATGTCACATTCTCATCACCTTGTTTAAAAACTAACTTGTTTAATTTCAACATCTAGCAAACTTGGGAGCCTGACTTATTTGTCTAAAATATTTTGGGCCACAACATAAAACTGTCTCCGTGAGAGAAAGGAACAACTCTAGACAATGCCTAAGGCACCAACACATGCTTATTGGCGAACTACAAATGGGAGTTTGGGGGAAATACAGTACTGATTAATTAATATTGATTATAAAATTCATATATGTACATTTGTGTGTGTGTGTGTGTGTGTGTGTGTGTGTGTGTGTGTGTACAGCCTCCTAAACACTGCATTTTGAGAAATGACAGATGCTTGGAATCTTTGTGCTTGTATCCAGACTTCTGTTTCCCTGAATTGTTTCTACAGCTGTACAATGAAAATTCAGGGTGTTCTCCTGTCATTCATCTAATGAAATGAAAGCCTGGAGAAATCATTGGAATATTCAGCATTCATCAACAAGCCCCCTGAACCATCCTTGAAATAAATCCCTTTAATTTTAAGGAACATACTGACAACTCAAAAGATATTTTTGTCTTCAAAGCACAGCATCTCTAGCCTCCACTCTCCAACAGAAGCTGGGTAGACCCTGACCTGGACCCTCTGTACTACTGGCATGAGACGAAAAGCAAAGCTCATGAAATGCAGACTGAACTGACCCCATTGCAGAATGATGACCTTCCTGGGCTCACGGCAAGACTCACCTGTTGTAATTTTACTATGGGGACAGGATGCCCCGCGTACACAGGGGATTCAGGTTGGATGACGTTGTGTGATCTTGGCATCTCTGGACTCAGGTTGAGCGAGAGCGGACCCTGGAGCTGAGGGTCTGCGGAGGGGAGTGCTGATGATTTTGGATTAACCATGTTTGCAGGGCCGATGAGAAGATGAGCTGTTGATCCGAGGCCAGGCAAGCCAAAATTCACAGGTCCCGCATTTGGGAGAGCACCGGGGGCAGAGGAAAGTGGCCTGGCCATCGTGGGAGAATAGAGGATGGGGAAAGGGCCCAGCGTCGGAGATGGTAAGACCATGCAAGGAATGCTGAGGGATGGCAGCTGACCTGAAGGAGGTCCCACGGCATGGGGGTTCTGACTGCCAGATAAGAGCACATTGAAACCATTTAATCCTGAAACGGAAGAACAAGGTGAAAGTCAACAGAATGTACATATGTTTCCAGCACATGTCCCCCACGGCCCTTCCAAATGGGAACCCACGGTGAATGAATTCCACCTGACCAGGCCAACTCCCTTCCCTTGCTCTCCCCACCCTGCACCGCTTCTCTCAGGCAGTGGACACCACTGAAATCCCACCCCACTGTGGGATAATGTGGGGGATGTCAGTGTCTCCAGAGAGAGTCAATTAACATGTGTTCCACTGAATGCAAATTGAAGAGTAAAGTGAACTTGGATGGGAAAAATTTTATCTTTATTTTTGTAAACTTCTAACAAATTTATATTTCCCTCAACTTGGATCACAGGCAACAAATCCAACAGTATTACTAGCACCTTGACATATATATTCCTATAACATTAGAGCTATGGGAGATTGTTACTAGACTGTCAAGCTCATTACGACTTTGAAATTATGAGAACACTGGAACTACTGTCGGATCTTCTTATTACTATAATTTAAAAAATTTTTTCTAATGGTATTTCAATATAATTGGCCTCCTTTATTATCCTATGTATTTATTAATTCTATGCATTTTTTAAACATTTCAAGTGTTTAAACATTCCAAGTGTTCCATAGTGTCAGCAAAAGCTAAGAATCCCAGTGCTGGGCTGTCATTTCCATTCAGCTGGGACTGAGTCTATTTCTTGTTTATCAGTGTATCTGCACCTTTGAATATCATGCTTATATCAAACCCTCAGAAAACATTTGCTAATGGAATAAAGAATGTTTTGTAGATAACTCAATAATAACACCTACCTAACCTATGAAGTGAATGGAAAATTCAGGAAAATCAATTTAAGTCTCTGCATCGAGAGCAGATTTATGTACACAATGCGTGTCTTAAAAATTAGGGATCTATTATATTTCAGCTTTATTTCAAAACACTGACAGCGTTACTGTCAGGCACTATCATCTGAAGTGTTTCAGATGAATTAAATATAAAATTTAATTCAGTTTTGAGAGTACCCACCTGGCACAGGTGCCATCGTTAGTGCTGCTTTACCACGAGGACGCCTTAATATTTAAGTTCATGCAGGTAATGAGTGGCTCTAATGTCCAGCCCTCTCTAGACCCGGCCCTCGACCACAGTGACACGCTGAGTACCTCTGGATATTCAAGACATCAGCACGCTAGCTGTACAAGGTGGCCAAAAGTTTAATGCATTTAAAAAAGATGACTTGCCCTAATTATTTTCATAGTTTCCTTCAAATTGGCCAAAGTGATAGCAGCCTCTACCTTCATTTCATTGATGGAGGGAAAGAAAGGGCTGAGAGTGAAATGGTTCAGAGGCTGTGTAGACAGCAGTTCACTGATGAACCACTTTGTCAGGTGACATGGAAAAGATGTAAAAATCTAATTTATGACCTGACCACCCCGAGGGGCCCTAAGACACAAGGACCCTCCTTACCGGCCGGCGACTGCACGTAAAGGTACTGTTGCAAAGAGGGCTCTTTGGTGCTTTCATTTTCTTTTGAAGACTTTTCGATCTCTGTGTCTCCCGAAGGATTTCCCCACTCAGAAGAAATGAAGCAGTTGGCTGTGGCCTTTGCCGAACGCTCCTCTGCAGCTGAGACTTGGGCCTCCATGTGAATGTCTTCGAGGGGTACAGAGCCGCTGTTACCTGGGGTCGTGGGGGAGGCAACGTCTATGGACTCTGAGGGTTTCTACGCACAGTCAACAAGGAACCGGAAAAGCAAGAAAAATCCCAGTGGTAAATCACGATAGCAGCTTTCTCAACACAAACAGGTCAAAGACCAATGTGTGCCACACCAAATTGCGTATGTCCGTTGTTTCAGTCACGCTTATTACAATGGTCTGAAAATCAGTGTCCTATCATGTATTTCTATAGGCTTAGGATTCTCAAGCATAGACATGATGGAGTTTTAACAATGACAGACTGGCCCTGGTGTTTAGACAGTAAGATACACTTCAGAGCTACTGACACATAAAGGGTATGGGTCCCAGACTTTGAGTGGCCCAGTAACAACTGCAGGAGGACTGGCCCAAAGCCAGTCTTGGTTATCTAAGACCTATATATACCAGTCAGTCTTTCACTGCCATTCTGCAACCCTAGGCTATATACAAAATTAGAAGGAGTCACTCTGGCAAGAGGAAGGAACAGAAGAGAAAGCATCCTCAGTAATAGACTGATTTCCATGTGGTGCCTAGTGAACCCAGCACAGATGCCTGCCGTGATCGTGCTTCTGCTTCCTGAGTGTTGGACTGGTCAGATCTTGTTCACCTCTGAATGGCTACGAAGTGAGAGATGTGAACAGCTCATATTTGTGTTCCCTTCGTTTTGTAGCTGGGGAAACGGGATCTCTAAGCTGTGATGAGAATGGACACAGACACTGAAACACCAGCAGCCACCACACTGCCGACTCTGGAGCTTGCGTGCATCCTGGATTCAGATGATTATGTCAGTGACCTCCACTCATTTAAGAAAAAAAGGATAAGCCAAAAGACGGGGAGGAATATACAAACACACGAACAGTGATTGACTCTATGTGGTAGGATTATGTGTCTTTTTTTTTTTTTTTTACACTTTTTAGCATTTTATGCAAAGTGGGAATTTTATAAAAGTCACTTTTATTACAGTACTACTTTATGGTAAGATTTTATGGCAGAGCCAGTCCTGGGCTTAATTATATAAGCAACACATGAAATACCTCACATTTCAGACTCAATGGCTTATTAGCATATTATTAGCATTATACATCTGTATACCCGAACTCCCTTACCTTGGGCACGACAAGAGCTAGAGGGCTGTCTTCGTAGTCCCTGCTCTGTCTTTTAGTGGCTGGCTCCTCCTCCTGAGGCCTCCTCTCCTCCCCAAGGCGCTTCTGAACTGAGGGTGTGGATGGGTCCCTTTCCGACCCCGAGCCGGACCCTGGGGATGGTCCCTCCTGCAGGCTCCCGTATAGCATGAACAGCGAGGTGGAGGGCACGTACACCACAGGCTGGCTGGCCAGCAGGGCTGGTTTCAGGGTCTCCATGTCTGAGGCAGCCGAAGCTGGTGAGACACTCATTCGTCCAGTCAGACTGTTCTGCATGGAGAAGGCCTGCAGGTCCGTTTGGGCCACAGAAAATACTTGGTGTGGTAAAGGATTAGCAGAATATTCTGAGTCAACAGACAAGCCAGGGAAAGGAGAAGCAGGGTCCAGGCTGCTTGACGGAGGCATCACTCTCTTACTGACGAAGGCTTTCCTCCTGCAGTAAAAAGGAACATAATGGGTCCCATCAAGTTACCACATTCCACCAGATTCTCTGCTTTCTCAAAGAGAGACGTACCAAAGCAGAAATGAGATAATGCTGCTCAAGCTGATACTAAAGTGTGTCCCCGAGCACCTACGAGCTGACTCCAGAGCAGATGACCATACAACCTGGACGAATGGTTAGGGATGGGGTGGGTGAGCCCTTGGGGGACTCTGAGCTCAGAGATCACACCGGCTCTCCCCTGCCTCCTCTATGTCTAATCGTTATCAACACATAGTGACTGCTACCCCATAGCAGGCCCACAGATGCCCCATGACTAACATAATAATTTTACATAATTATAATGATAGTTACCCCTTGCCAGTTGACGAGGGAGGAAAAGTGAGTGACTGAATGATTAGTGACTGATCAGCCTACTAAAGGTCAACCGGCCTGCTTGAATGTAAGGAAGACAGGGCTCACACTCAGGCACTGAATGACGTTCTGGGTAGATAGCCAGAGGCCAGAGGTTCATTGAAAGGACACATCTGGAGTGTCTCAAATCCACTGTGCGACAAATGGAGTGGGCAGTGAGTGAGGAAATAAAGTTATCTACTAAATTATTTTCTGTCATTCTTATTCTGCTCAGAATTCCAATTTTTAGGCACAATTCATTCAAAATTAAGCCCAATTTAATAGATTAAAAACAATGTCTGGGCCTTTTATACAGAAAGATTTCTAAATAACAAAAAAAGTTATGTCATTAGTGTATTTTTGGAAACAGATGAGGAAAACCTGTTTAAGACTCCTTTAAGAACAGTAAACAGAGGAGAGGGATTTCTTTGAGCCTTTTTGATGGAATCAGTAAGATGTATTTTGCCTTGTCTTCTTGTCCACATGCTGCTGGGAATCATATGGAGGGCCCTGGGCTGCAGAGATGAGTAAAGCTCTCTGGCCGCAGCCCCTCTGAATGAAAAATCACTACTACTCAGCTCTGTGAAGCTCAAAATACCCATACTGAGTACATCCCCCACCGTCCTACCTACCTCCAGTCATCTACCTTCACCCTCCACATCTCCACCAATAGCAGCACCATCATCTGAGACCTAGGTGTCCTTTGTGAGGCCGCATTCTATCTTGGTGAGTTGTGCTGATTCACCGTCTTACACTGATTTCCACTCCTTTCCATCTGCAGCTGACACAGCTCAGACCCACACCAGAATGGCTGCAGATGGGCCATTCCGCCTGCTTCAAACAGTCACGGTGTTCTCACGGAAGTCTGCTGTAGGTCTTTACTGTCTGTCTCATAAACCCAAACTCTTCTACCTGGCTTCTAAAATAATATTTTTTTTGCCAGTTTGACCTATTCACCTCCAACACCCCGAGTTCTTTTTATGAATGAGGTTTCCTTTTGCTTTCCTATTTGTACAAATTGTTATGGCTAAACTAATAAGTGTATGTCCCCATACTCCCTGACCCTGCCTCACAATCTGTTTCTTCCCAAATCAGTCATTAAAATCCTCTCTTATTCCCACATTAGCATTTCCTCTGATTCCTCCTATAATATGTGCTTTTCTTCAAAATCAGACCCAAAACTTGAGTCTGATGGCCTGGGTTTGAATCCTGGCTCTGTCACTTCTTAGCACTGTGCCCTTGGACAAGTTATTTAACCTCTTCAGGTTTCTGTTTCCTTTCTGTAAAATGAAGATGAGAGTACCAATCTCAACTGTTGTTGTGATTAGATGAGTTACTATACATAAAACTTTCAGAATGGAACCTGGTGGTTCATAAACAAAGTTAGCTACAGTGATGACAAGTGATTCCAGGAACTACAATTATCAGTTCTCAGGGCCATGTTAGTAGTAAACTGTCTTTTATCAATGTATTTGTTTTTATTTTTTTCCCCTATAAGCTTTCATTAGCTTAGGGTATAAATTTTTCATACTTTTGTGTCCCTGATGCTACACCCAGCACAATGATGAGCACAAAGGGGAAACCCAGAAAATTCTTAATGTACAAATGGCTGACTTAGGAGCAAGACTGCTAACATTTACATTCTGATAGGTGGCATTTCAATGGAGTCAAAGTTAACACCAGAAAATAGAAAAGAATACACTCAGGGCACCTGGGTGGCTCAGTCGGTTAAGCGTCTGCCTTTGGCTTAGGTCATGATCTTGGGGTCCTGGGATGGAGCCCACATTGGGCTCCCTGTTCAGCAGGGACTCTGCTTCTTCCTCTGCCCCTCCCCTTGTTCACGCTCTCTTTGTCTCTCTCTCACTCTCAAATAAATAAAATCTTAAAAAAACAAAAAAGAATACACTCAGAGTTTTTGAAGACTACTCACTGTGAACTGTCTTCTATTTTCTGTCGGTAAACAGCTGCCAGACTTCCAATTTCTAAGGAGTAGCCACCTGACCCTGAAAAGAAAAATAAAACTCTAACAAAATATGGCAGGGGATTTATACACACCAATGATATATAGCTGGATTCATTATTCACTGCTCAGGGATTATAAGATTATCTGAAATCCATTCCGGTTTTGATTCAAAGAGAGAAATTTCCAGAAGCTAGCTGTTAATGGGGAATTTAGGTCTTATCAATAATTAGAAAGAAAACAAAACAAGTGTTGCTTTGTAAATTTGATGAATGTCTGACATGCATCAAACAGACCAACCTTGGCAAACCAGCTAAGCTTCACTGGTGGACTAGGATGAATTTCAGGCATGGGGCCATGTTCACTTCCTGTGAAGCAAGCAACTCTTTTACCCCCAACCATCATTTCACTTCAGGTAAGTGGAAGAAACAGGCAGGGCCTAGAGTCAGCTTATTTTAAAATGCCTGGGCAGGGTGACTATTACAGGACAACTGACTGACTCCACAGAATATGGAAAGGCAGATACCTTGTTCCTCTTTATAAGGGCTGCTGGGCTCTGAGTTCACTTTCCTCTGGATCCTCTCAGAAGCCTGAACTGTGCTGAAGGAACCATGTCGAGCCAGCCTCTGTTTTGCACAGACTTGAATCTGGCCATATGTTTCTCTTTTCAATTCTGGTAAGACAGATGCAGAAACATCTACTAGTTCTTCATCTAAATAAATGAGAGAATTGGTAGTGTTGTTATATAGCTGTAATTCTGGATAATTTTAGTCTTTTAAAGATATAGCTTTGAGAGCCTGTAATTGTAATGGAGCTACTCTATAAATTAAAAACTAAGACAATCAAAGGAATTTTATGAGCCTTGTCTCAAACCCCAATTTCTTTTGATGTACTAATTTTTTAGGAGTTAGTAAAAGACTATAAAGTGAAACTGAATCCACATATAATCTAAAATTATCTAAACTGCAACAAAAATAGAACAAGATGTTCTCCAGCCCAAATTAGAACAGACCTGACATTTCAGATGCTTTCTCTGGGCAGAGATATCAAAGGAAAACCCAACCATGCTCAGACCAACACACAGATTTAAAGATTTTAACACTAATTGAGATCAGCCTCTTAGGCCACAGCTCTACTGCAATAAGAATCTCTACTTTCTATTATGTTGCTTTATTATGTCTTTCTTATGCAGTAGGAGGCTCAGTTAATAAGTGACCAAGGGAATAAGGTCAGCAAAAGCCTCATGGTTGAAATGCTGCAGAATAGTGAGAATAGAAGCGTTAAGAGGCCCATTTTATGCTTAAGGTAGCCTGTGTAAAATCAGGACAGAATTTTCTAGGTAGAACCAGGCCTATTTTCTACAGAGAAATAGTTCCTGTTGCTCAGTCATTCCTACCCTGTTCAACTGTTTGATTTTTCTAAGATCAAAGCATGCATGTTTTAATTACAAGACTAATTTAATAAATGGAAAAGTTCAGCTAGACTTACATTTTCTAAAACACACAAAAATTTTTAAATCACTTTTACAGTTTTTTCTCATAACAAAACCCTCCAAAATGCTCTTTCTAGAAAATAAAAAATTACAAAATCAAAAAGAAAATGGGTCAAGATGGTAACAGGGAATACATTTACCCTCCCGCCTTAAACACAGTATCAGACAAAACAAATAAAACAATGGCTCTCAAGACACTGGACAGTAGGAAAAAACAGGCAGTGATCCTCAGAGATAGTAATCAAATAAGGTGAGACCAATATTGCCCTCACTTACTGCCCAGAGAATATTTCCTGGTTGGAGTATAGGGAAGGGAACCTGGAGAGAGATTGGAAATCTCCCCAACTCAAGGTTGGAGCTGGAAGCCAAGGCAAGCCAGGGCAGCTATTTGCAGGGCAAAACTCCAGGGAGGAGAGCCATACCAAAAGAATGCTGGAGATCTGGAGAAGGTTCCCCCCCACCTCACCCCACTTAAGTGTTTAGTGGAATACTCATGCATGTGAGACTACCCAAGGTCAGGAAAGGAACCACTTAAAAGGAGAAGAAGTAATAGTGTTTGCAGCTCATCCAGGGCTGGGAATAGTGCCTATTGCCAATAGCCAGCATGGAAAAATCTCCTAATTCATGAATTACTGGTTAGAATACTAAAAAGGGTATTATTGCCTCAATAGTGAGGGTAATGCACTGAAAATGAACTTCTGATGATCCTGTCTACCAAAGCTTAAAAACAATACCTGAAAGGTTCACTGTTTCCAAGCAACTTCACTGCATTGCAGAACAAAGCTGAAGAACATTTTTAGAAATACTGAAATATCTAGCACTCAACAGTATGTAAATCTCACTGTCTGGCTTACAATTAATTATTATCAGGTACACAAAAAAGCAGGGAAATACAACCCACTCTGAGTACATAAATCAAGGAAATGGATTCAAAAGTGACACAATGATAGAATTAGTGGACAGGCACATTAAAACAGGATTATGATTGTATTCCATGAATTCAGGAAACCAGAGGAAAGGATTAGGCATATTAAGTAAAGACACTGAAAAATATAAAGACTCAAGTTAAACTTCAAGTGGTTAAAAACCATAATGCTGGAGAAGAAAATACAGGGGATTAATGGCAGATTAGACACTGTAGGAAAAAATAGTGAACTTGAAGACGTAGCAATAGAAACCATCCAAAATGAAGCATAGAAAAGAGAATGAAAGAAACAAAACATCAGAAAACTGTGGGATAATTTCAAACAGTCAAATATAAGCATAACTGAGTCTCCAAAGAACAGAAGGGAAAGAAAAAAATAATTGAAAAAATAAGGGCTGAAAATTTGTCTATCAATAAACACTTCCAACACATAGATCCAAGAAGGCCAACAAATCCTAGTATAAGAGACATGAAGAAAGGAACATCAAAGCACACATACCAAATTGTTTAAAACCAGTCAGAAAGAAAATCTTAAAAGCAACCAGAGAAAAAGATGCATTACATATGGGAGAAGAAGATGATGATAGATTTCTAACCAGAAACAATCTAAGTCAGAAGACAGTGGAGTGACTTCTTTAAAGTACTGAAAGAAAAAACCTTCATCCTAGAATCCTTTACCCACTGAAAATATTTTTCAAAAACAAAGAAGGGTGTACATTTCCAGTTACATGATAAGTACTAGGAATGTAATGTCCAGCATGATGGCTATAGCTAATACTACTGTCTGTTACATTCGAAGTTGTAAAGAGAGTAAATCCTAAGAATTCTCATCATAAGGATGAGAATAAGGAAATTTTTTTTCTCTTTTCATTGTATTAAATATGAGATAATAGATACTACCTAAACTTATTGCAGTAATCAATTCACAATATATGTCAAATCATTACACTGTACACCTTAAACTTACATGTGATATAAACAAGCATATCTCAATAAAGTTGGAAAAAAGGCAAAATAAAGATGCTTTTAGACACAGAAGAGCTGGAAGAAAGAATTTATCACTGACAGATCTGCACTATAAGAAGTGTTAAAGTCCATTAAGGCAAGAAAAACGATACCAGATGAAAAGAAATCTACATCTACAAAAAGGAATGACAAGTACCAGAAATGGTGACTACTTGGGTAGACATCAATTTTTTCCCTTGTTAAATCACTTTAGAAAACAATAGACTATTTAAAACAAAAGTGATAACAATGCATTGTGGAGTTTTTAACGTACAGAGAAGTAAAATATTTGGCAACAACAGTACAAAAGTCAGGCAGGGAGAAAGGAAAGTATGCTATTGTAAGGTTCTTATACAATATAAACAGTATAATATCATTTGAAGGTGGCCTGTGATAAGTTAAAGGTGAATACTATAAACCCTAAGGCAGCCATTATTATAACACAACAGACTTACAGCTAGTAAGCCCGTAAAGCTAATAAATCAATAAAGCCAGTGAAATGGAAGCATAAAAAAAAATAACAAATCCCAAGGAAGGGAGAAAAAGAGTAAAAAGAAACAATGAGCAGATTGGACAAACTGAAAAGAAATAGCAAGATAGACTAAAATCAAACATCAGTAATCACATAAAATGTAAATGGTCTAAAGAAGTCAACTGAAAAGCAGAAATTGTCAGATTAGATTAAAAAACTCTTGTCTGTAGGCTACCTACCAGAAACTCACTTTAAATATAGATACCAAAGGTTAAAAAGAAAAGAATGAACAATATACACTATGATAACTAATCAAAAGAAAGCTAAAGTGACTATATTACCATTAGGTAAGGTAGATTTTAGAGCAAAGAATATCATCGGGCATAAAAAAGGTTCAATTCACCAAGAAGACATAGTGATCAATCTTAAATGTTTATGCTCCTAATGACAATTTCAAATACACAAAGCAAAACTCGAGAGAGCTGGAAGAAATAGACAAATCCGCAATTAAATCAGACATTTCAACATTCCTCTATCAATGATTGATAGAACAGATAAACAAAGTTAGTGAGGATATAGAAGAATTAGACAACACAATCAACCAACCTTAGTTGTCATTTATAGAAGATTCCACATAACAAAACAGAAGGTACATTCTTTTAAATATACGTGGAGAGATCATATCTGTACCATAAAACAAACCTCAATGAATTTGAAAGGATTCAAATTATATAAAGTATATTTTCTGTTCACATGGAATGAAGTTAGAATCTCTAAGAAAAAATTCTGAAAAATTCCAGAAGATTTGGAAATGAGCACACATCTAAATAATTTGTAAATCAAAGAAAAAAAGGGAAATCAAAAAAATTATTTATTTATTTATTTATTTGACAGAGGGAGAGAGAGAGATCAGAAGTAGGCAGAGCAGCAGGTAGTGAGAGGGGGAAGCAGGTTCCTTGCTAGCAGAGAGCCCGATGCGGGCTGCGATCCCAGGACCCTAAGATCATGACCTGAGCTGAGAGCAGAGGCTTAACCCACTGAGCCATCCAGGTGTCCCAAAAAGGAAAATATTTTAAATTAAAAGACAAAACACATCAAAATTTGTGGAATAGAGATAAAGCCATACTTACAGCAAAATTTACAGCACTAAAAACGAAAAAAAATGATCTTGAATAAACTCCATTTCTACCTTAACAAACTAGAAAAAGAGCAAATTGGACAAAAAGTAGAAGAAAAGATTACTAGAGATAACCTCAATAGCCCTATAGCTAAAGAAATCAAACCTGTTGTTAAAAACCTTCTTATGTAGAAAACTGCTTACCCACATGGCTTCACTGGTGAATTGTACCATAGGAAGGCATATATGTGAATATCCATTTAGCTTTATTTCTAACAGCCCCAAACTGGAAATAATCCACATGTCCACTGATAAGTAAATGAATAAAGAATGATATATCCATACAATGGGATACTCAGCATATAAAGGAATAAAATTATCGATACATGCTACAATATTATTAATTTGAAAATATGCCAAGTGAAAGAATTTCAATAAAAAGAGTATACAAACAACAGTCAATTCTTGTTATTCATGGCAGTTATGTTCTATGAAGTTACCATGAACACTGAATTAGCAAATACTGAACCAGTGCTCTTAGAATAATAAACGGTTAGGTTGCTGCCAGCCTCTGGTCACATTTTTGTCAACTGATAAACACATAAACCTGTGTTTATTATGCCTTATTTAACATATATAGTTGATCCACTAGCACTGAACTCTTAGCCAACAGCACTAGAACACACGCCTGAATGGGGCTCCTCTAAGATACGTATTTCCTGTGTAAGGCACATCACGCCTTCTTGCACTTGAAATCATTAGCACTTCAGTAGGACGCTTGGGAACTATTTTAACAGCAAAATCCCCACCACAGAGCACAAAAATGTGAAAACATGGCACTAAAAAGACCATGAAAAGGACACTTGTTTAGGGTAGGAGAACCATGTGGAAACGAGCATGAGAAACAAGAGAACAGAGTGTTTCCTTGTTTGACCTCAGCTGGGAACACGGGTATGCGCTCAGCCAAAATTTTTTGCCACTTTGCAGGTCTGTGAATGACTGAGAAAATACTGTGAGTACTGATTCTGGAATTATCAAGTAATTTTAATATATAAATTTGCAAATATGCACTTTGAATGATGAGCATCAACTGTATATGAGCCCCTTATAAAATTTTTTAGAAAATATGTACAAATCTAGAGTGAAAGAGAGCAATCAGTGGTTGCCCTGCGGTTGGGGTTGGCGGGGGGGTAGGGGGCAAGGAGGGAGGAATTACAAAGGGGCAGGAAACTCTGGAGGGTGATGGGTTCATTGACTGTGGTGATTATTTCACAGGGGCCCACACAATACAAAACTTACCAAATTGTAATTTTAACAATGTGCCATTTATTCTATGTCACAAGATCTCAAAAAAGTTGTGAAAGGATGAAAAGGCCATGTGGTAGGAAGGAGAAGAGGAAAAGAGATATTTATTAAGTTTATCTGAGAGGAATCGCTACTCAAGGAGTAGAGAAGGAGAGTGAATTAAGAACATCAAAGGTAACTTGAAGTTCCGGATTTGATGGCTGGGTTGATGATGACAGTTGTATTGTCAGTAAGGAAACCAGATATACAGAAAAAAGATCAGTTTTCTGACAGGTAGAGAAAGTGAGTTCACGTTGAGGTTTCTGACCAGGTCCCAAGTCTTCTTCCCCTTCTCAGAGCAGAACTGTTCTGGCTGTTATCCTTGTGGTTACACAAATCCCTTAATTCCTGACTCCTCAACACCAGCTCGGTTCCCTGGCTACCTAGTTTCTTCAGTGACTTTTTTCAGTGACCACTTTTGAGTCCCTCTTCTCCTTTAATCTATCTAAAAATCCCTCGTCACTTCTGCCTATTACATTTAGGACAAACTTCTGGGTTTATTTTGAAGGCTTCCAAAATGTGGTCCCAACCAATCATTTTTTATGTTTCATTATTCCCTATCCCCAGCCCTCCACTTAAATCAGGGCGATTGTTCTCTAAACACACACCAAATTTGTATTTAGGTGTCTGTTCCTTGAACTGAAAAGCTCTCCTTCCCTCCAAAACCTAACAGTCTTGTCCATTAAAACGTAACTCATATCCATCTCTGAGTTCCCAAAGAGCCAGGACCACCATGTGTACTGCTTAATTGTTCTCTAATTTTCAAATGTATGCTAATTATACCTTCAGTAGAAGCTCATAATCAACAAGAGTGAGTAAAAGCACTGATCTGGGTCTAACAGGTAATCATGGATGAATAAAGACCAAGTCTGCTTTTAACTCATTAGGAATCTACCTCTTCAGAAAACAGCTCCTTAAATGTTAATTCCTTAAATTTTTCCCCCTAAAATTCCTTATAATTCCTTAAAATGTTAAGCATAGTGCTACCATATGAGCCATCACTTCCACCCCTAGATATGCCGATGAGAGGTGCAAAAGATGTCCATATCAAAACTTCCACATCAGTGTTCAAAGCAGCATCATTCACAATAGCCAAAAAGTGGAAAAAATCGAAATGTCCATCAACTGCTGAATGAAGAAATGTGGCATGTCCATACAACAATGTGGTATTCCACAATGGAAAGCAAGGAGGTAAGGACACACATTCTAATGTTGAAGGACCTTAACAATACTGTTCAGTAAAAGAAGTTGGTCACAAATGACCATATATTGTATGATTCATTTATAGGCAATCTCTAAAACAGGTAAATCTATAGAGATGGAAATATATTAATTATTTTCCTGGTGCTGGAAGGGAGAGGTTGGGAAGAAGTGGAAAGTGCTAATGTGTACAAGGTTTCTGTTGGGGACTGTGACTTTGTTTTCCAAGTAATTGCGGTGATGATTGCACAACTCTGCACTAAATTTAAACTGATGAATTATATGAATCATATCTTATGCAAAATTATATCTTCATACAGTTGTTAAAAATTCAAAAACAGAAAATACCAAACAAAACAGACCTAGTCTGGTTTCAAATGTGTAGAGCTGCGGGGGCGGGGCGGGGGGGCAACGATGGCAAGACGTATCAACCTCCCTGAGTACAACAGGACAATATTAAATCACAATAGCTCCAAAGAGACAGTCTTTGCTCTGGGTGACCAGGGAAAACTGGAGGAGTTGACATTTGAGCCAGATCTTGAAAATTGAGTAGAATATTTACATGTTGAAAAGAAGAGGGCTTCACAGGTGAAAAGAATAGAAGCCAAAGCCAGAGGAGTGGAAAATGGCAAAGGTGTAGAATTCATGCAGGCGGGGATGGTGTCATACACGTCTTTAAACCTCTCTTGGCATTTAGTATAGTAGCGGAGCACGGTCTGCATGCAGTAAGTACTTGCTGGGTTGAATTAGTTATACTTGATTTTAAGTGGTTTCATCTAGCTCCTAAGTGAATAATGTATTCTAAGCGAGGTAGAGAGCTATATCTTTTATAAGCCTGGGTTAAGTGGCAGGAATTTATGCCTCTAATACCAAAATTGGAAGGGTAATTTAAAAATAACTTTAATGGCTTTTTTTTTCCAGGCGGCATAGCTGTATGTAAAGTAGCTGGTACAGTAGGATCTAGTCCCCAATCGCTCAGATATTATCCATCAAATAAGGAGAATACCCTTTTCGCTCTAGTTTAGTGTAATTATGACATTTGTAACCTGTTAAACAAATTACCAAAGATGCGTTCATTACATCCATACCATATATAGAAGCCATCTTTAACACATACTCGTTTCATGATAGTAACTGATACAATTTTTACATTACCTGGAGTTTTAAAGAAAAATAAGGCTTTATTCTGCTGGTATGGAAACCACCAGAGTTCATAAGAAGGGTTATTTTTAATCCTCAAGCCCAAACTTCCAGGAGCTTTGGAATAAAATGAAAAAAAGCTAATGAGCTATAATTTAATAGTTACAGAAACTCCCACGTCAAAAGCTCTCAGGACTTCCCTTCCAGCGGGATATGGGCTGTGGCACACACCACTTACAGACAAACGTTCACTGTTTCAAGGGATACCATTAGACTAATTTTGAATGTGATGTGGGTTATAGGAAATGAAGATCAATCTCACTGTGTAGAAGATGCATGAGTTGGAACAGGAATTGGGGATTGCAAATAAAAGAGATGCCTCGAAAAACCACCCGACCTTACCACTGGAACTGAAGTCCACAGGCCCGATCCATTTGAAGGCTGGTTTACGGCCTCGCTCTTCTGTCACGTGCACTTTCTTTATTAGAGCCAAGCTGGTCAGGACATTGGCTATATCATAGAGGCGTCGTACCTTTGCTTAAAGATATAAAACACAATTACAGTCACGCCGTCTGCGACACCACTATATTTTAGTTGATGTGACAGGTCACTTTCCTCAGCCACCATATAAACCTCCAGCAGAAAGCAGCGGGGTGCAGCAGAGGCCGACGGCTCTGTCGTGCAGTCACCTGGGATTTATGTATCTGATGTGTCCGAAGACACATTCTAAGGGAAGGTCAGTGTGTCTTCCCTCTTCCACAACTTCACAGCCCTTGTAAGAGGCACCTGGTGACAGGCAGGGAGCGCTGAGATGGCAAAAACACCAAGGGAGGGACAGGGGCTGTAATTAAAGGCTTAGTGAATGTAATTCTGCTATGTGGCATGTCAAAAGCTTGCTCTGAGTTTCTCCGAGCAGGAGGTGGTGGCACCAGCTCGAGCAGGCAGCTGGCCTGTGAATATGACAGGGATGCCCTAGAGCTTCCTGTGAGGCTGCACTCCGGGGCACACTAGAGGGTTTGGGGGGTCATGGTGATGAGGTTCAGCTGTGCCAACGACCGGCAGCTCCTCACCTGAATCCTAGTGTCTGGCCGCCTAGTGGGGGAGGGGTGGCATGGGCATTCCCTGAGTCTTAGGAAGTCTAGGGAGAGACATTTGAAAATGCAGGTACTAGAAGAGAAATTCAGCAGGGTGGTAAGGCATTCGACAGGCAGGGCAATGCCCACAAAGTAATTTCTATTCAAGAAATTGATTTATAGGTAGGAAACCCACTTGACCTTGGGCTAAGATCAAGCAAAGGAGCTGTGATTATGGTCCAGAAACATCAAACGTTCACCCCAGATGTAACCTTCTTCCCAATCCTGATAGAGCTGAATTTTATCTACTCATTTCTCCCACAGGTTGGCTATAATTACACTGGAAACAGAAAATGCAGAGAAAGCTGAGCTCATGGCTTCCCCGGGCTTGAAAGGGCTTCTGGTGGCCGAGGGTATTTGGCTCCACCGAGGCTTGACAGGAAAAGAAGATGCCCTGGGTGTGAAACTCAGAAACTCTCTCTTTGCCCAGTAGCTCTGTCCCACCACCCCTGCCCTACCCTGGTCATTCCTCTGGTTCTTACCTGCAGACAACTTTCATCTCCACCCATCAGAAGAGTAGGCAGGGGGTGAGGAAAAAAGGGGAAAGAAAACTCAGACATTCCGTCTTGGATGCAGCGATACTAAAGAGAAATGCAAAGTATCTTACACCCTCCCTGACCTGCATTTGTGGGATGGCATTCTGCTTCCACCATCCCCTCTGACTGCTGAGGCAAAGGCATCTGACAGAACTTTAATGGGAATTCTGGTATTTACTAACTTACCTCTCACAGCACCGTTCAAGAACCTTTACGAGTACAGGAAAGACTGCACTTCTTAAGAAAAAAAAATTTTTTTTCCAATCTCAGAGGCAGAAAATATCAACACATGAACTCCCACCCTTTTTGTACTGATAAGTCATTTTAGGTGAAGATAACTTACTTTTAAATTTACTATGGTCCGGGGTATCCTGGCTTTCTTCTATCAGTATTTTGGCAGCGACATCGAGAGTGACAATCTTGGTTTTGGACACGAGGAACAGCATGACAAACTTCTGGCTCATAATTCTCAGAGACTTGTCTTTTCTACTGTTTGCAGATGCTACAAAGGGAATGAAACAAAAGCATCAAAACATATAATTTACCACATGAAAGACAGTACTTGGGGTTTGCCAGAACTGAGAACTCTAATAGCAGATGCAAAGATCACTCTGGTAACAGGCAGGAGCCTACTGGACACACATCACAAAGCGGTGGCTGGTAAAGAAATGAGATGGACATCTTTTTCTTTCCTTTTTAAGTAATTTCTATGTCCAATGTGTGGCTCCAACTCACGACTCTGAGATCAAGAGTTGCAAGCCCTACCTGTAGGCAGCCTGGTGCCCGAAGAAGTGAGATAGATTTTCAAAGATTTTTTATTTATTTATGAGAGTGAGAGATCACAATTAGGCAGAGAGGCAGGCAGAGAGAGGGGGGAAGCAGGCTCCCTGCTGAGCAGAGAGCCCGACGCGGGGCTCAATCTCAGGACCCCAGGATCATGACCTGAGCCGAAGGCAGAGGCTTAACCCACTGAGCCACGCAGGCGCCCCGAGATGGATTTTCTAATGGCCTGTGCAACTCCTCTCCAGTAGGCATAAACTCTGAAACGCATAATTGAAACCACTCATCATGCTTTATACTCCCACTTCATAGAATATACAATCCATGAGGTAGTTTTCCTGAAGCAACTTTTTGAAAAGATTAATGGGGAAGGAAAATAGGAGAGGGTAGACTTCAGGGACTGTTTTCAGAACATCAACTTTTCCCTTAAGGGCAAGAACGCTTGTTTTTATTTCTCTGTGCCTACAATAATTTGACTGAAACACAGTAGGCGCTCGGCCCTGCCATTGCTTTTCAGAAGGAAGGAAAGAAATAAGCTAGAAATGAATACGAAACACTGATCAGACGTGTGCTGCTGTCGAAGGCAGGCGAACCATCCCTGACAGATGGCTGTCTCCTCTGGTTATTAGGATAAGAACTGGCTCAGGGGTGGTGCTAAAAAGCAGGAGGCAGTAAATCTAATGAAAACCAGGCCCACATTTCCATTCCTGTTATATTTGCAAGTGAAACGGGATTGCCACTTGTACTTTATCGTCTTAGCAATGGGGAACAGGGTGAGAATGATGGAGATCAATGGTAACAACAGGGAGAGGATACACAGGAACCGACGGGGAAGAATAATGGAGACATACATTTAAAAAATGCTGCATCAGATGACAGGAGAGATTATCTATCTTTCTTATCAGCATGTTCTCCAAACGGGGTTCTTTTCTAAGTAATCTACTCTAAGTAAAAGAATTGAATTCTCTGAAAAGATAGCTTCTTTCAGAGCAAAATTTCCTTAAAGGCTCACAAACAGACGTCAGCATGGGGCCGTCAGTCTGAAATGGAGCACTGTCTGCGATCTTTGGTCCAAACATACCCAATACCAAACAAACTGCCACTAGACAGGCTTGAAGTGAGGCTGAGGGGGAAGCCCAGTCAGGGAGCCATCTGTCTCCCTTTCTAAAGTAGATCAAATCGGAGGGCATATCCCTCCAGGGCTGTCAGTCTGGCACTCCCCACCTTAGCAGTGAGTTTCTACGGAAGAGACCATCCCTCCCTCTTGGCCATTACTTGTGTGGTTCCAGTGCACTCACAAGAGGGGTAGTCAGGTTCTGAGAAATCCAATAGCTGTTGATCTTGAGAATCCGGACAGCCGTCTTTTTTACGTTCTCCTAGTTTATAATCCATCAGATCTAGCTCCTTCTGTTGGAGATGGGCCATCTGTTCTTCATATTTCTGCTCCTCTCCCAGTCTCTGGAGGCTCCTCAGGGTTTTTGGCAGGCTCTGCCGGCCATGCCAGCCATATTGATTCTTGGCCACCCGGCTGACCAGATGCAGTGATTCCAGCACATTTACAATGTCATAGATACGTCTCCTTTCAACGCCTGTTTGGGAAATAGAAGCTGACGGTCATGCAGGCAAACATTTTCGAGTAAAAATTCCTTGAGGGCCTGGACCGCGTCTGTAAACTAATTTACACGGTGCCCTGTATAATGGCCAGCCAGTGCAGATGCTCTAAAAATTCAACCTCTTAGGATACAGCCAACAGGAATTATTTTTCTTTCTTATTCTTGGAATCCAATGCTTAGCAAGTGCTAGGATAAAACATCTACCCAGACATGGACGATAGTTCCATCTCTATTACATAAACAGTAGTATGCTGTTTCTTTGGACCTGTTAGGTAAGCCACGCCACCATTTCAGCATGTTTAAACAGGTGGGACTGAGCACCACATGTACTAAATTGTCTAATGGATGCCTGATGAACACTGGTTGATTTGGACTTGTATTCCTAATTATGCAGACTATAAAATAAACTGTGTCCAATGCATGATACCTCATTTGGACAATTCTAGCCTTTCCCGGAGTTTGAACGATGTGAAATAATGATCTTGTTAACTCTCTTAATGGTCCGGTTAGGAAAACAGATGACAAATACTTTGTTTCCTATTTTGCATTGGAAACTCAGGAGTCAAGAGCTTGGGCACCCTTCTCAGGTTGCTGGAGAAAGCTACAGCCACAGCTGAATAACATAGGAGTTTCCTTTTGTTCATCTTGGCCACTGGTACCTGTCCCTCCATTCCCATTCAGGGGCATTTGGGCCCAACAGCCCAGCGGTAAAGCACAGAGACTCTTCATGTACAATTCAGGCTGACCATGAAGTTCATCAATTGTCTACCCACTTTCCCAACACTCCCAAGAGCTGTCTATCACATTTACCAAAAATATGTACTACAGTTAAGCCTGGGGGCTTTGAGGTCAGACTGCCTGGATTAGAAGCAACCCTGCTCTATCCCTTAGTAGTTGTGTGATCCTTGGAAGTCACTTCGTCTTTCCGTGCCTTATTATTTATCTCACAAGGTGATGAGGATTAAATGTGGCCATAAACGTACACGGTCTACAACGGGTGTCAATTTTATCTACTGTTTGTATACTATTTTGTAAATACTTCCCGCACAGCATCGGAAATATCCCAAATCCCTGCTAGCCTGAGATGTCAACAGTAGAAACAGATTTTAAAACCTCCTCTGCCTCAGCCTGTCGTGCAACAGACCCTTAGGCTTTTGGAACCCACTGGCTCCTTTGCTCTCCTCTAAGTCCCCATAACAAAAGCCTCCCGGCAGCTCCCAGAAAACTGGTCCAGCTACAAAGATGCCCTCTTTCTGCTTACTTGCCAGAAGCTGTTCTATAATCAGAGCAGACCCAGTGAACATAGCTTCTGGCCCTTCTAAGATTTAATAGAAAAAACTGACCAAATTATGAAGAAAACTTCAGAGGTGAAGTGAAGTTCTTTCCTATGCATGAAGACACATTTCACAGTTAACCAGAACATTTCGGCTCCTGACCCCGAAATGTTCTTCACCCTCAGAAGCTCAGGCTTCAATGCCAGATGCCTGCTGGAAGGTGCTGGCAGGGGCCGTGAGCAGCCCCTTGTCCAGATCTGCCTGGTTTTCTATTCCAGTCTGTTTTCATATATTAACACATCTTGTTTAGAGTGTAACATTCTATAAACCTCCCCATTAGAAATGTCATGTGAATGCAACTGAGACACCCCAGGGCCAGCCATATGCTGGGCTGTTTTGTTATTTTGTATTAGATACAAACTGTTCCCTCTCCATCTAGTGGATAGACATCCTAAAAAGGGGAAAATAAAGGAGGATTCTGACCACTTGGAGGGTGAGATGAATGTTTAAGATGTACAATGGGTGTTTAATAGGTAGTGCTGATAAAAGTCACACTGGCAGCTGCCTGCCTAGATAATCATCTTTTCAATCTGGACTGTTTAACTGCCTACAGGCTGGGGCACTAAAAAGTCCCATTTCACAGGTCTCAAGATCTTCAGGTTACTCTGGGGCTCGCTCTGTCAGGAAGGTTTTTCCTGGCACCCAGCCTTCCTTTTCTTTTGGATCAACACAATCCTATTAATCCTGGTCATGGCATTAGTTATGCCTCCCCAAGGATTTAACGGTCACTACCATGCTTCCCTGAGTCCTCGAGGGAGATAATCGAGAACATCTCTCAGCCCAATAAATTCAAATCTAAGGCTGTGCTATTATCCATTTACTAAAGTCACTCCTGGTTCTTTAACTTCTTTTTAAAAAAAAAAAGATTTTATTAATGAATTTATTTATTTGAGAGAGAGCACGCTCAAGCGGGGAGTGGGGGGCAGAGGGAGAGAATCCCAAGAAGACTCCCTGCTGAGTGTAGAGTTCATCAATTGTCTACCCACTTTCCCAACACTCAAAAGAGCTGTCTATCACATTTACCAAAAATACGTACAGCAGTTAAGCCCGGGGGCTTTGAGGTCAGACTCGCTGGATTAGAAGTAACCCTGGGTTTTAGTCCCACCACCCCGATATTATGACCTAAGCCAAAAATAAGAGTTGGATGCTTACTTGACTGAGCCACCTAGGCGCCCCTAGTTCTTTAACTTCTTACCTGTAATATCCATGTCAAATCTACATGGGACCACAATCTGGGAAATGATGCAACTGAAATGCTCTGAACATTCTTGGTTAACATATGTTCTTAGAGCTTGTGACCTGGGTTAGAGCAGGGAGTTTAGACTCAACCCCAAGAAATGGTTAGCACTGAAATAGCTTCCAAGAAGGGACCCCATTTTTGGACATCACAGGAAGAGAGATGGCAAGGTCATTTGGCAGGTCTGGGTGATCGTGAGGCATTAGGAAGCTGTTTGTAAAAATCTCTGGAATTCTGCTCTAACCAGCCATAACACAGGCATCTGTAGCTCACATGAGAGCAGGAGTCCCATTTCCTGTCTGATCCCTCTCACCCCCAGATCTGTAACAAAGCCTTCCAACATCCAATCTCTTGTCTTCCCACTGATATCAGTTCAAGGTCCCTGGATGGAAGTTGGTACAGGATGGAAGCTGGCCTCATGAACCCCAGTGGGAAGGACACTGTGTGCTATTGTTTTACTCTCACCCTCTGTAAGACTAGTTTCTAGGACCCTGTACCTCGAATGGGTGTATCCTAAGTCTCTATCCAACTGGGTCACCTTCCCCTTTTTGTTTCATTGGCACCGATGCAAAATACTGTGTTCTACTTCTGGGCTCCCCAACCAAGACACCATGCTTGCTCATCCTAGAGGTTGAGAGGACAATTTGGGGAGGGCAGAGGGAGATCTAATAAGAGCGGAGTAGAAATTATTCCACATAAGAGTAGCATTATCCATGCTAGGCCCTGAGTTAGGCATGTTGTTGATATTATCCTCAACTTTGCTAAGTTTCTGCAAGGCGCTATGATCCTTGTGTTATAGACAGGAAAAGGTTAATTAACCTTTTTTAAAACTCTCAGGGCCTGTAAATTGGAGAACTGGGCTTCAAATCCAACCCCATTTGACCCAAAACCCAACCCATGGTCTTTCTTATCATAACCTATTGCTTTCTCATTATCTCAGTATCTGGTAACCAAAATGTTTTTAGCCATCAGTTTGAATAATTCAGATTGACAATCATCTAACAAGACACATTTCTCGGGGCTATGGGAAGAAAGAGAATTAAAAAAAAACAACCCCAAATTAAAAATATAACCTATCATATAGCCTGTTTAGTTGATTTTTTATTTTTTTCTGTATGTACAACCTCCTTGTTTTTTAAGGGGACACCCTTTACCACTGTGATTTCTGCTTATTAAAGACTGTCAACAATGTTTACTCTGAGACGAACTGCAATCCATGTCCACTAGGGGTCTCTATTCTGAGCGGCTGTCTGCGTATCTACAGTCCATACACCACTGCACATCACACACACCCAAGCCATGTGAACACACACACTCCTCTTTGTTATGAGGTTTAGCTGTTTGAGTTATGTCCAGATGTGCTTTTCCTCGTTTTTCAGGCTTGTTGTGAATATGCTAGTATATGGCTTCAAACATAATGGTATTGCTCTCAAATCCTGTTTGGTAACAGAAATAATACCAGGTCTGAACTCTTAGAAGCATTATTAAAAATAAAGACCAAGGCATTTTTAAGTGTTTTTTGTCTGTCTGAAATAATCTGAAATTAAAAATGAGATATTAATTTTTAGTGTGAGTCTTTTTATACAAATATTTTATAAGGTTAAAAAAACCCCAATTTTTGTTTGACCCTCAGGCCCAGAAGACTTGCTCGACTTGCTCCTCCATCCTTACCATTCTGAGCCCACCCTTTGCTTAATGAGAAGCTATCTGAAGACTTCAGCCTGCCCAAGGAAACCGGTTTCTCACTGTGACTACAGAAAGGACTGCAGGTAATCTGATGATACATACCAAGACTGACAGCAACTTCATCTAGGGAGATGGTTGTTTTCTCGGTTGACAAGGGATAACTTGGATAGCGAGCTAGAAACTTCTGGCACAGGAGTCCCAGACTTTTCTGTTTTCTGCTTGGCCTTTGCTTTTCAAATTCGTCCACAGCACTGTCCCCAACCACATCAAGCTACAAAAGGGAGGGGAGAGATGTCATACTTAACATCCTAATAGAGAAATTGTATGAAAAATGCAAGAAAAATGTATAGAGAAATGAGAGTTATTAGCAAAGTGAGAGAGACATCTCAGTTCGTATCATGCTAGATTTTGGTTAAAATACATTTCCTAATCCAATTTTCTTGATGTTTTACTGATTGTTTTCTTTGGGCTGAATTCTTTCTCCTTTGAATCTTGAAGGTGAGTCTTTTGGTTAAAAGCTTAAAAAGTGAAAAATGAAGTTGTTTATCACTTATTACACCCTCGCTACTAATGTGCTCACTAGATTAGCATCACCAGGAGCTTGGAGAGTCTCAGGCCGTATCCCAGACCTGATGTATCCGAATCTAGATCTTGGGTGATTCCTCCTGACATAAAAGTCTGAGATCCACTGGCCTGCATTGTGTCACCAGTGTTTTATTTTTAACAACTGACCAAGGGTAAATGGAACTGAACAAGGGCAGCTAAGTCTTACTCCTTATTCTTTCTTATGGCAAGTACCCTGAGTAGTATCCTTGTTTCATCAACCCACATTTGAAAAAGGCTCAATTCAAGCCTGAGAAAGTAAAAGGCTTTTCAGTGAACAGATTCAAGGAGAAAAGTGATATGATTTTCTCAATGGCTTTCAGAAAAAGCATTTGCTAAATTTAATACCCATTCATGATTTTCAAAAATGCCTTAAAAACTAGAAATGGAGAACTTCTTTAATAAAAAGTGTATCCATTAAAAAAATCCAATGGCAAACACATGTCTTAATGGGAAAATCTCAGAAGCATTCCCTTAAAATCTGAAAAATGATAAGGATGCCCATTATCACTGCTCTTCTTCAACACCATATTGAAGATCCTAGCCAGTGCATGAGGACAAGAAAAAGAAAGTGAGGCAAGGGATTAGAAAAGAATAAGCAAAATTTTCATTCTGCAGAAGACACGGTTGTTTATATACAACTCAAAAGTATCTCAGACAAATTATTAAAAATAATGAGCAAATTTAGCAATGTAGCTGTAAAGGCAAAACAATGTATCTCAAAAATCACTTGTATTCCCATACAGTAGTAACAGAACAATGAAATGAAAAGACATTATTTACAATAGCAATATGAGTGATGTTTTTAGGAACAATTCTAGCAAAAGTCTATTTGCATAAAATATTGAAACTTAGATCTTTGAGAAATGCACTTAAAACTTAGAGAAATATACTATCTTCATGGATAGGAGAGTACATTACCATAAACAGGTTTATTCTTCTCAAATTAATCTACATGTAATGCAATTCCAATTAAAATCCAATCTGAAGTATATAAGGAAAAATAAAAGGTGAAGAATAGCCCATATATTCTGAGGCAAAATAAGTTGAGTCTTGCTTTCCCTGATACCAATGCTTATTAGAATATGTTATTGGTGTAGGGATGCATGGTTTGGCCAATGGAATAAAAGATAGCCAAGAAACAGATGACAGAGATAGCACTGCCAACTTGGGAGAACAAGAAGGACTGAGTAAATAGTTCAGGGACAATTGATTATAACAAGTAACATGTTAAAAGATATACACCAAATTGAAAAGTAATACATTAAACTGATAAAGGTTTATTTTCAAGAATATATAATAAACTCTTATATATCAGCACGGAGAAAAAGAACCCAACTAAAATCAGCAAATTATGTGAACAGACACTTCACAGAAGAAAAAAACATTGTGGCCAATAAACATGTGGAAAGAGACTTAGCCTTATTGGTAACCAAGGAAAAGCAAATGAATACTACAAAAATACACAACTGTATACCCATTAGGTTGGCAGAAATTAATAAATTTGACAGTGTCAAATGTCAGGGAGAATGTGGATTGATAAATGTTCATACATACTTGGGAAAGCAATTACTTTGTAAATATTTGCGTATCCAATGACTTAATAATTTCACTACTAGATGTATACCTTAGAATGGTAGTCCTCAAACTTTTGGGTCATAGAATCCCTTTACACTCTTAAGAATTACTGAGGAATATCTTCTTTAAATGTGTTCTTTAGTACCTTTTGATAGAATATTTGGTCATATAAAATATACTTTTATATATATAAGTATATATATATACATACACACACACACACACATATATTTACATAGTTATTATGTACATAATATCTTTGGCACCCAAAACCAGATTCAGGACATCTTTTACTCTTCTCCGGTCCCAATTTCTTCATTTTGGTAATATTTATAGCATGAAAAATCCCCAAAAGGAGGAAAATGGAGAAATAACTGATTTTTCTTAGCAAATCTGAGAAGTTTGATGGGATATTGAAAATTATTGACCACTGATTTTTTTTTTTAAATATAGATATGCTGTTTATTCAATAGCTCTGGTTCCCTAGAGGACAGCTAACTTAAAGGTGATTTAACTTTAAGGCCCCAAACCAAAGAACTGAACATACATAAAAACAATGAAATTTCCCAGGTCTAAAATACATTATTGCCTTCAAAATAGGAGCAAAATTATAATTTGTAGCAACATAAAAAAAGTCTAAGCTTCTTTATTAAATCAAAGTTATAGTTTTGTTTAAATAATTATTTTTTTAAAAAAATTATTAAAAAATTATTTTAAAAAAAATAATGGTCATTTTTAAAATGTGTACTAGGAGTACTCAAGGGAGTAGCATACAGAAGAGAAAAAAGCATTCATTATGAAAAAAATGAGACAGAGTAAGAATTCCATTTTAGCTATAAATAAGATACTAAGTTTTGATATATTTTGATATCTATAAAAAACAGGGATTTGTAGATGAAAGATACTGCCTACCTAAAGGTATTTTACCATTACAGGTATTTGACATGCCATTAAATCACCCCAATAGCAAGAATATACAAATAAACAACAAAAAAAAGAAAGCATGTAGTTTAATACTGCTTTTGGCTCAATAGTAACTGAAGAATTGAGAATTCTATGACTTAAATAATCAAGTAAAAATTTAAAAAATCTATAAAGCCTGAAGAGTATAGCCTGTTTACCTGCAAAGAGTCTGTAAAGGCACCATCCTTGTTTTCAATAGGTCTGAACAGTCCCTTTTTCTTCTCCCGGTCTCTTATGTCAGGGCTGGCGGCGCTAATGAGCACCTTCAGGTTAGCTGTGGGCGTCCAAGGTTCTGCCTGCTGTCTGTCAACAAGCTTAACTGGAGTAATGGGGTTTCTTTCTGGAGTGAAGATTTTTTGCTTTGATAAATCAATTGGTTCATTTTTTATTGGAGTCTTCGGGGCCATCCTTGAACGATCAACAAATATATTTTCCTATTTTAAAAAAAGAGACCTTTTAGCGAGAAACAGAAAGGGCAGGTATAAGCTAAGAGCATTTTGTTCCCATGATTCACCAAGACATGAAGATACAAAGAGACCCCATGTTTAGGGCTGAAAAATATCAGGCTAGGACTAATGAAAATAGACAGAAGGACTCGTGGAATCCAAGAGGGCTCAGTGAGAAAATGATCATCATCTACGGCTTTTTAAAAAAATTTTATTTTATTTAAGATTTATTTATTTTAGAGCAGGGAGAAGGGCAAAGGAAGGGGGGAAAGAGTCTCAAGCAGACTCCCTGCCAAGCCTGTAGCCTGATGTGGGGATCGATCCCAAGACCCCGAGATCATGACCTGAGCCAAAATCAAGAGCCAAATGCTTAACTGACTGAGCCACCCAGGTGCCTGTCATTTACCACTTCTAAACATACTTCTCATGCATCTCTGTGAACAAAGTCATGAGTGTATCTGTCATTGGTAGATGCTTGTAATAGTTGAGGATGATAAGGGCAACTGTGGGTTGAGTCCATAGTGCTTCTCTATTTACAAGTTTGCACGAACTAGTGCAGTACAATTATGCTTTTGTCATTCAATGTTCACCGGTGCTAATATAGCAATTAGTAGTAGGACCAATGGAAAAGTATCCAACAAAATGCCACATGTCAAACCAACCTGGAGGGCTGTAATTCCCCTAGAGCAGTGCTTTTCAAACTATCCATGGTGAAGGGCCAGGGTTTTTTATTTCCAAACTCCCACATACTGATACGTGGTTTTACTTCATAGGACTCACATGCCACTTCCACCACCTGTGACTCTTAGAGTTTGTCACTCAAACAACCTACAGCCTGTTCAACGGGAAGAGACCCTTGATCATAGGCTTAGATGCCATAGGGGGCAAGATCAGATTGCTACAGAGCTTTCTAAGCATTTGACTCAAGTTCTGTTCTTTTTTTTTTTTTGCAATTTTTAAAATTAACATATAATGTATTATTTGGCCCAGGGGTACAGGTCTGTAAATCATCAGTCTTCCACAATTCACAGCACTCACCATAGCACATACCCTCCCAATGTCCATCACCCAGCCACCCTATCCTTCCCTCCCCTCCCCTCCAGCAACCCTGTTTGTTTCCTGAGATTAAGAGTCTCTTATGGTTTGTCTCCCTCCCAATCCCAACTTGTTTCATTTTTCCCTCCCTTCCCCTCACAATCCCCCTGCCCTGACTCTCAAATTCCTCATGTCAGAGAGATCATATGATAATTATTCAAGTTCTGTTCTTAATTTTTTGCAGTTCAGTAATAGTTGATGGACTAGCAATGTGCCCCCAGACCACACTTTGAGTAGACTGTTTTAGATAATTATAAGAAAAGATCAATGATGGATCCAATATGTTCCTTAGTCAATTATGAAGGACTGGGTATATGAAAGCCACATTTACCAAGCAATGAAAACAAATTTCTTTCCCCTAAAATAAATATTTGTCTTTTGAAAACAGAAAGATTCTACTCGGTCTATACCGGAATTCACCTCCAGGCAATAGTATTTCACATAATGATGAAGGCAGATGTGTTAAACATTCATCATTCCTTTTCCTATACACGTGTCACTCTGCAGCTACTGCATGCTTACGTTTTGGCTGGGCAGTGGTTTAAAAAAGGTGCTTTCCTATAAATGAGCAGCATATGAAGAGAGGCAAAAAAGACTGGGAGCAACTGGAGTTTGTGTTAGCAGGGACAACCCCGGTTCCTTGGATCGGCAGAAGCTGCCAGCCGGCCAGGGTGAGGTTCTGCCCTCGTGTCACTGGAAGGAAGGGAGGTGGGGATGAGGGCGATGATTTCCCACCACAGAGGTGGTAAGCAGCCTGCCGGGAAACTTCATCTATCCACATCTCTTAACACATCCCTACTAGTGTGCAGTTCTGATGAAGTCTTCTACAAGGGAACTCTGAAGGGAAAGTATTAAATGTTTCCTATGGGCCACACCCCCTTTTATGTACTTTACATCGATTACCTCCTCATCCAATCCTGTGACCTAGGTGCTATTATTTTCTACATCCAATCCTGTGACCCAGATAAAGAAACTGAGGCACAGAGAGGTAAAATAACTTGCCCGAGGTCACATACGACCTTCACTCAGTATAGAAGTCATTGGTAGGCAAGAAAGAGTTGACAGCAGAAGTTTCTGAAATCCTGCATCTAGAAATGAGTGTCCTGGGTGCAAACTGGGGGTTTGGTAAAGTTACCTTTACCATAGCTCCCACAAAAGGTACCCAGCAGGCCCTGGATCCTCAATGACACCTACGGAGAGGCAGTATGGGGAAGGAGCTCTGTAGGCAGGCTCTTGGGATAGCTTACCTCCTCTGCTACTTAGCAGCAGTGTGAGCACGGGCAAGCTACTTGTCTTCACTGAATTTTAATTCTCTTCACCGAACATGAAGTTCATAAAAATACCAACCTCAAGGGTTATTAGAGTAGTTCCTGGCATATACTGAGCTCTCAATAAAACGTAGCTGTTACCTTTTTCCCCTCTGTACCATTCTTTATTCCTGTTCATTCTGGCACTCAGAGCTAATATGATACATAGCCTGTCATATTGCTATTTAACTTCTCAGGTGCATATCTTGACTCATTAATGAGACTGTGCACTTCCGGAGGTCAGGGAGCAAGTTCCATGTGTCTCATTCCTCACAATTTTTGGCACAACGCCTTGCCCCTTACAGATGCTGAAAGAACACTATGCCTCGTTTATCTAGTTTTCCAAAAAGTATCCCTGTGGTAAAGGGTGTGGCCCAGACTCACTGAGGTGGCCAGAGATCCACCCTCCTTCTGTACTGCCTGGAGGGTACCTATTCTTGTAGGAATGATGAGCTCCTACTTTTTCCCTACGGAGGAACAATTTAGATGCATTATTTCCTCTAACACTTTGATATATTTTCACTACAGTTCAAGTAAAACTTAAAGCAGGAGGGGAGTTAGGTTACCTGCTAGGTTATGATTGTAGCATACATCTACATCAAAAGAAAAAAAATGCCATGTGCATTTGCATTCTGAGATCTCAGATGGGCAGAAAAAGTCAACTGTACCCTAACTGGACCCTGCTTCGTCTGTCTAGCCTGCAATCCTCACACCGTGTTAAGTGGAAAGGGAGTTAGAATCTGGAAATGTAGCTTTTGTCTCAGTTCTGTATCTTTTTGGTCCTGAACAAAATGCTTGTTCCATCTGGGCCCAAGTTTCCTTATCAATAAAATGAGGGGTTCCAACTATAGTAACTACCTCCAAGGCTTTCCAGCAAGGCTTCCCAGCTGTGTGGTGGCCACAGGGAGGCACTGAGATCTCTTCAGGAACGAATGACTCAGGATGGCTCTGAGGGGTCATCCTAGAACTTCCAGTTGGGTTAAGTCTAGAGCTCCCCTGAGACTGTATTACAGATCTGCTTCTCCCTCTGTCCAGTTCAGCAGCCTTCCCCTTCCACCCACATGCCTGGACCCCCAGAATCCCCCTACATACCACCTGTGCACTGACTCTATGTCAGATCTGCCTGCCAGGAAATCTAAGCTGCGATGTGCAGGAAGTCCCCTTCCTTGGCTAGAGAGGGCCTGGGGAAGTGTGACCCATGAAACAGTCTCTCCCGTTCTCATATGCAAATAGAGACCACACAGCCTGGCTTACTTGCCATAGAAGTGCTGGGAAGGTGGGATAGGAGAAGTAACTTGTGAGTGCTTTACAGATGTGTGTGATCATGAATTACACCAGAATTTTGACTCTGCCGTACACTGACAGAGAGAGGCTTTATTGTTAGAAGATCTTGGTTCGAGACCTGCTTGTGTCTCAAACACAGCTTTGATCGTGTCCCTCAAATAACATATACGATGATCAGCCTTGTCCAGGCCCTTGGCAATATTTTGCCAACTGCTTTTCCAGTTCCATCTCACGCCTATTCCACATTTTATCCAAATAGTACACTTGTTTTTCTTCAAACCTGCCCTACACGACTTTGTCTTTAATGCTCTCAGTGAAACTTCGCCCACAGAAACCCTACCTATGCTTTAGGACTCACTGTAAGGATGACACCTTAGGAAGTGTCTCCTTCTAGCTACCGACCAATAACTCTCTTTCCCTTCAGAGCACACTTTCTAGAATAATCCACACCAAGGGCTTTCCCCTGCCCATCTCCCAGGGGTTCCTCAAACTACCAGGCTCTTCTGATCCAATGCTTTCACCTAGGTCACCTCTCACTGGCCAGTTCAATAGTAAAACACCTCACTTGATCTCACTGCCATGGTTGAGACTGTTGACTGTTCTTTGCTCTACAAAACACACAGCCCTTCTAAAATAGCACACTTTCTCTCTTGGTTCTCTTCCTATTTCTTGGACTATTTCTTCTCAGTCTCCTTCCTTGGTTCCTCTTTTTCCACTCTTAAAACCTCTGCCCTCCAGTCTTCTCTGTTTGCTCTGGGAGAGTTCACCCACTGTCATGTCCATGGCTTTAAAACCAACCTGACAGTTCCCAAGTTTGTATCTGGCTAGGACTTTTCATGAATTCCACAATCAGACAACCAGTGTCTCCTGTACATATTTATTTACCTGTAATCACACAGGAACAAACATAGATATATTCCAAATTGAACTTAACCTTTTTTCTTAATTACTCCAAAAAGTTATGAATGACCTTCAAGGAAAACCTGTGCCCACCAAGTCTGGGCATTGTCTCCAAACATACCTGCTCATTTCTACTCCTTACCAGTTCCCTTCCTCTATACTTGCTTAAGTTAGTATTCCTTCCTTCCAGCCCTTGTGAGGTATTATCTCTTTCACCAAGCACCCCGACAGCTTAATCCTTACTGCTCACCCCTGTGTGCCAAACCATTTGTTTCCTTTTGTCTTCCCCAAAACAGCTGTAAACAACTTAAGAGGAGACTCTGGTTTATTTCTCATAACTGGTCTCAGTAAACTTGGGTAATGAAATTGAAAGCTCTTATATGTTTACAAAAACTTCTCCATAAGTAGCAAGAAAATGCATGCACAATATAGTACTTAGAGTTGTTGACCAATGTGCAGAAAGTCAAAAAAGAAATCCTCTAAATGCCAGCTGACCCACGAAACACTGTAGTAGGCATTTCTCAGAGGGTTTCAAGTAACAATCCAACACCACTAGCTTCTGGCTACTCTGAAAATCTTGAGCATTTCTTGAATGCCTACACCTCATGTGGTTTCCTCTGCCTACAATGTCCATCTCGCTCACTCTTGTTTTTTTGTAGGTTGAATGTCCTCAGCCACTGAGGCTTAGCCCAGATGTTAACTCCTCTGTGAACCTTCCCAAATCTCCCAGAATTCCCTGTGAATTTATTTCTTCCTTCTTTATTTTGCCAAACATTTCGTGCCTGCTCCTATGATGGCACTTACCAAATCACAGTACAGTTGGTTAGTTTTCCATCTGAGACCCTGAAAGTCTCGCAGGTAAGGGCAGGGACGACTCGTTTGGCTTTGGGTCGCCAGTTCCACTGAGGATAGTGTGAACAGCATGTATTACTGGGTTACAAATACCTAAGGAGGGAGGTGCTATTTATTAGCTCTAATTTACGGAAGAAAAAAACAGGCTTGAGAGAGGTGAGGAAACTTAAACCGCTGTGTCCCAGCACCTAGAACATAAATATTTATTGAGTGACTGAATAAATGTATTAGTCCAAGGTTACAGAGCTAATAAATGACACAGCAGGAAATCAAACCCAGATCTCTGTTACTGCAAATTCCATGTTTTCGCCATCACTAGAAATCCTCCTTTCTTTTACTACAGAGCAAAGTGAAAAAAGGACAAAACCCCTCCCGTATCCAGGCAGAAGCACTGTTCTCATTCCTTTCCTTCTCTTTGAGAGGTGAAATAATCCCTGCTCATACATTCCATTTCAAATATTTTAGCTGTTTTTCCGATCTCTTTTGAGTAATTTGAGTTCTTCTCCACACGCATTAAAATGGGAAAGTTCAAATGGACATAGCCCTTACTGATGCTAACTAGAGTAGAGTGCCCTTGCGGAAGGCACTTAAAAAAATCACTGACCCAGAAGGAAAGAAGTGGACACTGACTCAAGCTTTATATAAATGTATACACATTCCTTCAAGGCTGTTCCATCCAAATTATAAAGAAAAACAAAAAGTCTTGCTCTGAAACTCCCAAAGCCAAAACTCTCAATCTACATTTTAAAGTCTGGGCATTTCATCTTCGTATAGCTTAGGTAATTTTTAGAAAGTCCTCTTGAAAACAATAATGTTTTGGCATACTTCTCCCAACAAAAAAATTTTGAATGCTAGGAACAACAATCTACAAAAAACATACAATTGCACACCTATCCAAATAAACAGTCGTCAAGTATTCTTCAAAGGTCTACATAACAGGTGTTTTTCCACCAGGCAGTTTCACTGTTGATGCTAACTAAGCCTAAAAATAGAGACCTAGAGAAGTTCAGTGCCCAAGTAAGTTGTGATGCTCAGATTTGTATGCAAAGTTTCTATATCTGGGTTTGTTATATCTATTTGGTTTCTAGCTAAAAATGCTTAGACATTTGCTAACGAGCTACTATACCTTTTCAGTAGGGCACTGGCTGGTGAGTACAGCTGATGTGGCAATAGTGATAGCTTAGACATTACTATGGCCACTTTATTTCATTACGTTTCTTGAAGACACAACTACGGTCTTAAAAATCACAAGGGGTGCAAAAAGGGAGGGAGAGGCTTAGTCCAAAACCATCAGCAGCGCTGTCAAATATTTGGAGTACACTAGTGGGCCAAGTCATTTTATCTCCCTGTATACAGGAGGCACAGGTCATAATTTTGGGTGAATGGAACAGCTGCTAGGAGATCGATCATTGGTACAAAAGAACATTCCACAGCACTTTAATAATACAGCATTTACAGTATAAGGTCTATTTTTTTGGGAATTGAGGCTTAACATTCCTGCTCAGCATTAGCTAACTCCATTCCTGACAGCTATAAATAAGTATTACAAACTTTCAGTTGCCGTGTCCAGCACATCTTTGATTCATATAAATTGGTTCCAACATTACATTTAACTTAGCCTCTTTCCACTGCAAAATCAGTGAGAAGCTCAACAATAATGGTTTGGAAGTCTCCATTGTAAAAAAAAAAAAAAAGTATATTTCTATAATGTTCATCAAACTAATTATTATGTTTACAAGACAAGTATGGGTGGCATGTTGGAACACTTTATTGAATAAGACACCACCATCCTAAATATGTTAGAGCTTTAAGGTATTTAAGTGTACTTACCTTTTGTGCATTTTCCCCATCTTCAATTGCAAAATCTAGTCTGGACTGCCTGGGGTTGATCAAGTCTTTTAGTGTTAAACAATTTACCTCCATCTGTAAAGCACAATTATGATTTTACAATTGGATGTTTTCTCCTCCAACAAAAATATCTATCACTTGCCCATGAACATGAACTTCCCTTCCCTAAACTCATCCTGGGAATTTCCAGGAGTGTAGCCACCCCCCAACTCTAAAACACACATGAAATGAACACGAACACTTAAAGTGTGCTTGGAAACACTAAAAACCTGTGAAGAAAAAGAAATACACAAAAATGGTAATTTTTTATGAAGAGCAACAGCACAAAACAAAGTTACCAAGTCAGGAGAGTGGAGGGCAAATCTGTCAGAAAGTACAGGGTCTCCTGGGTCAGTTAATTTTGGCGCAAAGAACTGGGAGGAATTCGGCTTTGAGGGGGTTTTGAATCGGGGGGTGGGGGCGGGAGGGAAGGAAATCTGATCGCCAGTCCAAACCCACTCGGCTTTTAGCGCAGCCCCTTCCCAGGCCTCCAAGCGGACCCCAAGGATAAACTCTTCCAATGAACCCCTCAGATCCTGAGGAAAGACAAGTCTCTTCTACTGCTCCACGGGAGGCAGAGCTGGAACCAGGACACCCCACGCACGCCTGGTCCGGTGGCAGAAATGCCTCGATCCCCGCCAGCAGGGGAGTGGGGTGGCAGGCTGGCAGCCTGGGCGGGGGTGTCCCCTTTCCCCCCAATTCCCGCCTCCTTGCAGCGCTTAGGGCCGCACGCTACTTACTCCCACTTTGAGGAGGCTTCCTGCCTCTGGGGACCTCCACGACCCCCACACCGGCGCGGGACCAGCGGGACGAGGCGATCAGCAGGCGGGCGGCGACATCGGGCGGGGAAAGTGAGGCGCGCCGATCCCCGCTCCGAGTGCCCTGAGCTGGCTGGGACCCCGCGGTGTCCGGGCAGCGCCAGCGCTCCAGCCCTGAATCGCAGTCCCCGCTAAAACACCTCCTCTGGCGCCTTGAGACCGAATTTAAGAATCCACCAATCAGCGGAGGCTGGCGGGGCGGTCCCGGCCAATCACGTGGCGTCACGGCTCGGGCTCGCCGCCCCTCGGAGTCTTGGCGCTCCGAGCCGCGCGTTTGGCTCTCACCCGCCCAATTGTTGCCGCCTCAGCCCCCTCCCCCTTCCGGGTACCTGGAAACTTCGGGCCCGGGAGCCAATTCCTGCCGGGGACGCGGGCCCGGGCGGCCGCGGGAAGCCAAGGTGGGGGCGGCGCGGGGCGGCGGGAGGAGGAGGAGCAGGGCTCTTTTGTTATGCGTAAAAGGCCCGCTCCGGTCCCCTCGGCTTGCCGCGCTGGGAGACCGCGGGCACAGCCAGGGGTGGGGAAAGCAGATGGAGTTTGGAAAAAACGATATACGCACTCTGGACGCCGCTGCCGCCACCCCCTCCCCCCTGCAACCTGCGCGGAAGCTAAGTTGTCCAGGCTTGTTGGGGCAAACTTCCTAACACCGCACGCTGGTGTGACACGTGAACCATGGTTACCACTCTATGCTGGGAGCAGATGGCACGCCAGTTAGTCCTGGAAACTAGACTGCAAGCAGAACCAGCTGTTTTTTTCTTTTCTTTCTTTTCCTTTCCTTTCCTTTCTTTTCTTTTTTGTAATTCCAGAAAAGTTCTTTTGGTAGTGTGCCTTTTTGAGAACATCGCCAATAATTCAGGGCAAAAAGCCTTATTAAATAATTCTTTGTGACATGCACCAGCATTCTGGGAAGTAGTCGAGAAAATTTCCTCAACATTACTGATTTGTATTAAATGTTTCACTTCCTTCAACTTTAGTTTCTTATCTGAAATATGAATATTGATAGAGACAGCTTTATGTGTGTGTGTGTGTACACACGTGGGCGTGCGGTGTGTATTTTAGTAGACTGTTGCTTAGAACAGTTTTACATTTATAGGAAGATTGAGAAGATAGAATGCAGAGTGCCCCTACATCTGGCACCCAGTTTTACCTGTTTATTAACACCTTATATTTGTGTTGTACTTTTGTTGGAATTAATGAACCAATAACGATATGTTATTCTTTAACTGAAGTCATTATTCAGATTTCCTTACATTTTTCCTAATGTTTTTCTCTTCCAGGATGCTACATTTAGTGCTCATGTCTCCCTAGGCTCCTTGTGGCTGTGACAATTTTTCATACTTTCCTTGTTTTTGCTGTCCTCCATGGTTTTGAGGAATACTGGTAAGTCATTTTGTAGGATGTCCTGCTATTGGGATTTTGAGACAGCCTTTTTAAAGCATGTCTAGAGACATTGCCCTACAAGTCATATACTTTACAGAAGGAATATCATTCTTCTTATTCTTTCTGTAACTAGTGCTCCGAGATCCACTTCTCGCCTCCCAGAATTTAAGTGCACTGTCTGCAGAACTTAGAATGCTCAATCAAGTCCTTCACTTTATACTCTGTTTAGGCTGCTGATAAATATAGCCTAAAAATCACTGTTAGATCATACTCAAAGGACAAGCATGGAAACATTAAACATATAGAAAAATAACAATAATTTGACATTTTTATATTAGAAATGACATTTTGAACTGAAATTTATCTTATAGGTAGAAGCATGAGGAGAAAGTATAAAGAATAAAACTAACTTTCAAATTTTGTACTTCTATAGAAGCAGAACATTGGATTAGAAAATTTTTCCCCCCAACTGTATTAATTTCCTGTAGCTGCTGTGACAAATCACCACAGACTTTGATTTAGAATAATAGAGATTTATTCTTTCACAGTTCTGGAGGCCAGAAGTCGAAATTTAAGGTGTTGGCTGAACCACATTCCCTTGGGGCTCTAGAGGAGAATCTGTTCTTTGCCTCTTCCTGTCTTCTGGTGGCAGTCCTTGATGTATGGCTGGCTCACTCAGATCTCTACCTCAGTGGTCACATTGCCTGGTCCCCTTCTGTCTGTTACCTCTCTTGTGTATCTCTTACAAGAACAGTTGTTACTGAATGTAGTTTCCACTTGTATAATTCCAGATGGTTTCATCTTAAGATCCTTAACTCAATTACCTCTGCAAAGACCTTTTTTCCAAATACGGTGACAGCCATAGGTTCCAGGGATTAGGACATGGATATTCCTTTTTGGGACCACTATTCGGCTTTTTAGACCCACATTCAAATTACTAAAGTTTGTTCATTTCTCTGGTATTTCAGAATGATAGTGGTTGTTACTTTGAGGTTAGGCAGTTTTGTTAGAGACCTTTCTAGCATTTTCAGAGTATTTTTTCTGTTTCATTTCAAATGTAGCCACTATTCAGAGCAAGAAAAACTTGTGATGTAGCTTCCGTTTGCTTAAAGTAAGAGTGATCTTAAATTTGGAGGAAAACTGGAAAATGAGCGTTTGTTGGGCAAATTCAGAGACATTACTCCAATATACTTATTTACTTTGATGCTTTCGAGCCCCAGATTTTGTAGATAAGCTGTCAATCTCTCAGTTATTCAGTTGACACTGATAGTGACTGGGAAGTTGGGCAGAGCATCAAGAAGGATCCCTGCATATGGCTTCTCAGTGTAGCCTGATCTTCCTTCCTTATGGCCTGGTGGCTGAGGCAGTTGGACTTCTTTGGGGACTCAGGACTCCAAAATGAGTTCCCAAGCCCACAAAGTGGAAATTGTATTGCTTTTTATGATGTAGCCTTTGAAAGAAGATAACATCAATTCTGCTATATTTTGTGGATGGAACAGTCAAAGATCCACCCATATTTGAGAGGAAAGGACACACACACTACCTTTCTTTTCTTCTTCTTTTAGTTTCAAGTTTTTATTTAAATTCTAGTTGGTTAACATATATGATAATACTGGCTTCAGGGGCAGAATTTAGTGATTTATCACTTACCTATAACACCCAGTGCTCATCACAAGTGCCTTCCTTAGTACCCATTACCCATTTAGCCCATCCCTTGCCCACCTCCCCTCCAGCAACCCTCAGATTGTACTGTGTAGTTAATGGTCTCTTATTTTAGTTAGACCATTTAGACCATTAGTTAATGGTCTCTTTCTTTTTTCTTCCTTCCCCTGTGTTCATCTGTTTTGTTTCTTAAATTCCAGATGAGAGGAATCATATGGTATTTGTCTTTTTCTGTCTTATTTTGCTTAACATAACACACTCCAGCTCCCTCCACATTGTTGTAAATGGTGAGATATCATTCTTTTCGATGATTGAGTCATATTTCATTACACACACATACACACACACACACACATCTTTACCCATTCATCAGCAGATGGACATTTGGGCTATTTCCATAGTTTGGCTGTTGTTGATGATGTTGCTATAAACATTGGGAGGCAGGTACCCCTTCAGATCTGTATTTTTGTATCTTTTGGGTAAATACCTAGGAGTGCAATTGCTGGGTCATAGGGTAGCTCTATTTTTAACTTTTTGAGGAACCTCCATATTGTCTTCCAGAGTAGCTGCCCAAGTTTGCATTCCCACCAATAGTTTAAGAGGGTTCCCTTTTCTCTGCATCCTTGCCAACATCTGTTGTTTCCTGTGTTGTTAATTTTAGCCATTTTGACAGGTGTGAGGCGGTATCTCATTGTGGTTTTGATTCATATTTCCCTGATGATGAGTGATGTTGAGCATCTTTTCATGTGTCATCTGGATGTCTTCTTTAGAATAATGTCTATTCCTGTCTTCTGCCCATTTCTTAACTGGATTATCTATTTTTGGGTGTTGAGTTTGATAAATTCTTTATAGATTTTGAATACTAACCCTTTATCAGATATGTCATTTGCAAATATCTTCTCCCATCCCATAGATTGCTTTTAGGTTTGTTGATTTTTTCCTTCGCTGTACAGAAGCTTTTTATCTTGATGAAGTCCCAATAATTTTTTTTGCTTTTTTTTTCCCTTGCCTCTGGTGAGATGTGTCTGGTAAGAAGTTGCAATGGTGAGATCAAAGAGGTTGCTGCCTGTGTTCTCCTCTAGGATTTTGATGGTTTCCTGTCTTACATTCAGGTCTTTCATCCATTTTTAATTTATTTTGACAGAACTTACCTTTTGGTGGAAGAAATGTCAAACACTTTGGCGCCATATTTTAAAATTGCCACACCAGGTTTCATGCTGATTTTGCAATTCTACCTCTATAAGCTCTGCCTGGAAGGTCATTGACTTTGGAACGGTATTGCACTACGCACATGGCCATAGTCCTCAGGGCTCCATATTGTATGAGGCCTGTGGTTCTCAACTCTGTCTGTGCTTTAGAATCCCTTGGGGAGATTTTTTAAAATACCAGTACCTGAATCCCACACCCAGAGACTTCCAGTTTACCTGCTCTGGAGTTGGGCTTGGGTATTTCTTACCCACTGCCTAGTGTCTTTTTCCTTACCATCATGCTGGCTGTATGCTTATTCATCAGTGTTTTTGAATGCTTCTGAATCCATGGTTTCAGAAATAGGGCCTTCGGTGCCATCAGTGAAGATTTGGGTAGGTGTGTCACTCTCTCAAGTAGGTGCAGAGTTGCAGGCGGCTGGCTCTTACTGGTTTGTGGCTGTGTCACTGGTTATTGGAAGGGGTTGAGGTGGTCAGTGAGAACTCACGGGTGAGGTAAAAGTTTACCAGAAGAATGAGCAGCAAGGGCTGTGATCTAGAGAATATACACAGATGACATGTGACCTTCCTCTGTGCAAAAGACTTGCTCCATAGCCTCTCAAGCTTGCAAATGGTCTTTTATCCTTTTGGGGTTCCAAATCCCAAGATTTATTATACTTCATTCATGTTGTCAGTCTGAGCCATCCAGTTACTATTTCAGCTTCCTCAGATGTTATCCTTTTTTTCCACTCCTGCAGGTACCATCATCTCGGTGGAGCATCTGTTCTCAAAAGTGCAGTCACAGAGGGAATGACATCCTGATTTTTCTCTGCACGGGCAACAGAAGGACCTCGGCTTCACATCCTGGCAATTCTCAGGTCTCTTTGAGTAGATCAGTTTAACAGCTCTTAAACTGAGGACTCTTATTTAAAATGGCCTTTGTCTTCACCCATTGAGGGGCTTGGGAATGTGATACATTTGTTTCTCTAACTGCTCGCAAGTTCAGAGAAGACAGATGATTTATTCTTGGCTGACTATAAGCAATGTCAGGAGAATAAGTCCATGATTGGTTCATGCTCATAGCCTTAGTAAACAAAACTTTAGAAAAAAAAAAAAAAAAAGATCATTGTAATACCAAAGAGCAGTTATGGCTCCCATCTCAAATTGCATCCAGATGTCCAGCTGTTCTAAGAGAGGTGCTTAAACTGTGATTACGTGTCCCATAGGGAACAGAGGAATTCATTCTTTATCTTTACAGACTCCTTATCATCTTTAGCACTGAGGAGCAAGGTTATTTTCCTTCATGATCATGTGATTTGTGTTCTTACTGAACGAAAAGCTAGCATCCTTGGTGCGCATGTGTGGTACGTGTGGCGTTGTGTGTTCATGTTGAAGGCCAGGATGTGGAGAAGGGGTTGTACTGTAACAAACATTCTAGACCACAATAGCTAGGGTGAATTTTGAGCTGGACAAGGTGTTTCTGGGAATGTGATAGTGGAGACTATAAAATGGGGCCTCCCTTTATATGGTGCCATATTTATACTGCAGGTTTGGTTGTGGTGGTTTGGAGGAGTCGCAGTGAGTGGGACAGTAAAAATGGGAATTGACCAGTGCCCTGGAATTGAGATTGTGGAGAAGATGAGGTATAAGCTTCACCTTAATTTCCAGAGCCTTATGGAAGAGAAGGACTTCACTTTGAAGAGTAGTGAGTTTCTAGACCAAGTCTGGCCAGCACTTGCTGGGTAACCTTGAACAAAAGTTTTGCATACCTAGGCCCCAGGTTTTTCTTTAAAGTGGTAGGGCTGGCACTATTGATTTCGACTCTTGACTTTGGCCCAGAGCATCATCTCAGGGTCCTGGGATCAAGCTCTGTGCCAGGCTCTGTTCTCACTGGGGAGTCTGCTTGAGGATTCTCTCTCCCTCTGCCTTCCCTCTGCTCATGTGCACTCTCTGTCTCTCTCTCTCAAATAAATAAATCTTTTTAAAAAATAAAAATAAAGTGGTAGGGTTGATTTGGAAGTTCTCCAAACCTGCCAGTTCATTCTAAATACTTATTTGACACTTAGGTTATCATCTTAAAACCATTTGGTAATAAGTCCTTATCACTTAGTACAGATATGTAAGGATACTGCTGAAATCATTTTTTATTTCTATACTTGATGAAACTAACTACATCTCTACTTATTACATTATGTGATGTACATACATTAATAAGGAGAATGTTAGAAAATATCAGGCCAAAGACTGACCTTTGTGACCTTCATTCTTCTAAGCTTAGAATTAGATGGCTGGATGTACTTTTTATACCTATCTAATAGCATGATATTCATAGCATTTATTCATTGTAATCCTTTGCAGGACCACATGAAGATGTTTTCATTGTGCACTAGAAAGAGGAGGTTAGGGTTGGAAGTGGTGGAAAGAAGACTTTGGGGTTAGCAGCTCAGGACTAGAATCTTATGTTTAAATACTAGAGATATTGCCTTTCCTAACCCAAAGCCAACTTATCACCTGCAAAGACTTCCACCTTGGAAAAACTAGAGAAGTAGAGCCCATTGGAGCCCAAATGGAGATGTATTAGCCCAGGCCTCCTCTTAACAACCAAAGGGAAGTGTTCATGTACAGAGGTAAATGTATTGTCTACCGGAAGTCCCTGTTAAAATGCCAGCTGTTCTTGGAGAGAGTAATCATTTAGCCAACATTACACACATAGCACAGTAAGACATCTTTCGTCAGCCCACTCCTGGGGATGAAAATGGGGGTAATTTCTCTGTAATACTTCACATAATACATTGGACTTTCTTTCTAGCCTTGTTTAGAGACTCACCCCTACCTCCCCAGTGAATTCTGGGAGTCCCTGGTCCTACATGCCCTCAAAGAGGTCCTTCCCATCTTGTCTGATGGGAAGATCATATGTTGGTTTCTTTCTGCCCCTACAAGTGATGTGGGACAGCAGGGGTCTCCAGGGAGCGTGGCCACCTCCGGCCAGCAAAGCTATTGGCATTCAGGTCTGGGAGATGCTGTGAGGCCATTGTGCCCCCATCAAGGGTGACAGCTGCCACTGCTGTCATCACACGAGTCCAGCACTGGATCTTCACTGCTTTTAGGACTGGCCTTGCTGCCGCTGCTGCTTCTGTGAGGTGCTATTGCCATGGAGTACAGGAGATGGCCTTGGGGTCCTCTCGCACCCTCCTCCCACCCCCCAGCAAAGTCGTATGAGGACAGGGTCTCTCTGTGCTGAAATAGGGAGTCTGAGAACAATCTTTGTTGGTAGTTATTTCTTTTTACCTTCTTACCCCTTTCTAAGCATGGGGCCTGGGCTGGTGGCCAAATCTGGACTGTAGACACTATGTTCTTCTAATTGCTTCCCTCTCAATAGTAGAGACATCATGATTGGACCAACGTTTGGTCTTTTTCCATAAATATTTCCCAAGATGTTCCTCTCTACTCCTTTGGTCACAAACTAACCTGGCTGCTTCTTGGGCATATGCACTAACGGCCTCACAGCTCTCAGATAAGTATATCAGTGTGGCTGTAGAGAATAGGACCCTGAAGGCATCGGCCCCAAGAAGAAAGAGCTCAGGGTGCCATAGTTGAGTGCTGCAGAAGATGTGAGGAGAATGTGATAACACTGGGGTGGGAGTTGGTCCTTCTTCCTGGAGGAAGCCTTGAATGGGAGGAAGCCTTGAATGGGAGGTGACAAGGTAGAAGGAAAGAGTCTCCTCATAAAAGGAGAAGGATTCAGAAGGTAGTGTGGACAACAGCAGCCTTCCTGACCAACTTAATAAAATCATTCAGGATCCCTAGATTATTATTCTTGTCAAAGATTTAAAAGATATGAATAAAATCTTCACTGGTTATTGAGAGCATGCCTAGCAAATAAATTGTTGCTTCTGAGATGGTGGAACAGAGACTTTTGTCTCGTTTTTATATTCAGCTGCACACATTTATGAAGAATGATACCATATCGCACAGGAACTTACAAGTCCCTAAGAATTAGGACATACTCTTTTGATCTACATTTTAGATTTTATTTATTTATTTGACAGAGAGATCACAAGTAGGCAGAGAGGCAGACAGAGAGAGAGGAGGAAACAGGCCCCCTGCTGAGCAGAGAGCCTGATGTGGGGCTTGAAGGACCCTGGGATCATGACCTGAGCTGAAGGCAGAGGCTTTAACCCACTGAACCACCCAGGTGCCCCTGATCTACATTTTAAAGATGAACTTACTTTAAATAAGTTTTCTTTCTCCCTTTTCCAGATGTTGTCCTTTATAAAAGGCCCACCAAAAATGATTGTGTTTTGGCCAAAAGAATGCCAAAAAAATTATGTTTCTTCTGTTTAATGTTATTTTTAAAAGTTGTAGGTTCTTATCCACAAGAAAGCATGATTTCCTTTATTTTATCTTATATTTTATATAGTTTAAGTGAAGCGACAATATTTTCCTGCCCTTATGTGTTCTTTTTTTGCAAATAATATCTAATATTTTATTGCATTTATTTTTCCCCCTTAGACCTACACCAGCATAGTAAATGGTCTCATATCCTCTGTCTGTGTGTGTGTGTGCGCGCGCGCGCGCACACATGTATATGTGTAAAATCCTGTTTATTTCAGTTATTCAATGTTTTTTTGGCTGATGAAATTAAATTTTGTCTGTCCTTTTGATTCAAGGAGGATCTCTTCCTATTTTCACACCCAGTTTTACTGGGTTTCTTTTTGTTTAATTATCTTCCCACATGGCCACTTCTGTTTTCTTAAGCTCGCTAAAATTTACCCTGGAGGGGCTCCTGGGTGGTTCAGTGGGTTAAAGCCTCTGCCTTCGGCTCAAGTCATGATCCCAGAGTCCTGGGATCGAGCCCCGCATCGGGCTCTCTGCTCAGCGGGGAGCCTGCTTCCCTTCCTCTCTCTCTCTCTCTGCCTGATTCTCTGCCTGCTTGTGATCTCTGTCAGTCAAATAAATAAACAAAATCTTTAAAAAAAAAAATTTTACCCTGGAAATGTGTTTTTCCATTTTCATGATTTCTTGTCTCATGGTTGTTAAATATTTTATTGATGTTTGCAATTACAGGGCATGATGCTGGAGTATCCACTTAGGGTAATTGGGTGTTTGCTCTTTGCCTCAACTTTCTGTAATCTTGTAATTTTTTTTTAATAATGAAAAATTTCACCTTAGTCAGTGTCAGTGTAAACCAAGCAAAATTGCTAGTTGAGGAAAAACAGAGTTATATAAATGATTTACCTCCCCCAACCCTTGACCCCCAGTGACTCCTCTATAGGAGGAAAACAATTACAAGCTCAGCTGAAGCCTAACGGGGACATGTGAAGGGAGGAAAAGCAGACGATAGTGCTGGTGGGGAATACCACATGTTGCAACTATCAGGCTCAAATTAAACATGTAAAAGCAAGAGATGAATTAAAATCTGCACACTAGTAAGAATAGTCTTGCATTCACTGTTTCTGATGATTCTCTTGTTCAACATGCAATGAGAAAGTAAGAGAAAAACCTCCGTGTAGCCTGAAGGGAAGCTTCACTGAATTTCATGGCAATTAAACTGACTTCTTTGCAGTTTTCCTATTTAAAAAGGTAGCGGATGTTTGCTTGTTTGCTTTAGAACAGTCACAATTGACTGTTAGAACGAAGCCAAAGCAGCCTGGTCTCTGAGGCCAGTGACAATCTCATGATTAATATAAAAGGTGGCACCGAAGATGCATGTAGGTTAATAGCATTAAATCTCAGGGAGGAGTTCTTTAAGGGCTGGGGACTCAGAAGGCATTCATAAGACCTTCAGGTAGTTTCATTAACATTTTACACATTAGTTATTAATACCCGTACCAAGACAATAGCACTATTCCCTTTTCACTGCAGAGGACACCAAGCACCTTGTGAGCTGCTGGGAACCAATTTCTACTTTTGATGCACATATAGTTCTCTAATCTGAGCCACCCAGAAGCATAATGCCATGTGTGCCTGAATTTCAGACATACACCCTAAACATACTTTCAGAATCTAAACACCGATTACCACCACCACCACAACCTCCCAGTTCCAAACCACCTCTGGGTCTCCCCTGGATTGTTTTCATAAGTCTCCAAGCTGATTTCTCTGTTGTTCCCCTGTGATTTGTTCCTAAGCACCAGCTACAGTGATCCAAATTAAAACGTCAGGTCATGTCCTCCTCTCTCTCCCAAAACTTACAATGGCTTTCCAACCCATTCAGAGTAAAAGCTAAAGTCCTTACAGTGGCATACAAGGTTTTAAGGACCTTTTTACAACTCTGATCTTATCACCTTCAATTTTTCCCATGTTTGCTTCAGCCACACTCAGCTCCTAGCTAAACTAATCCTTAAACACAGTTGGTATTCTCCTGCCCAAGGGCCATGCATTTACTGACCTGTTTCCCTCTGCCTAGAGATGTATTGCTCTCTCCTTCACCTCTTTCAGGGGCACATTAATTCAATTAATGTGAGCTTCTATAGCAAAGAAACTTTTTAATTCCCATGATGTCTTAAAACAGATGTCAATCTCTCACTCATGGAATAGTCTGATGATGGTATTCCTGGACTCCAGGTAGATTTCCTGTTTGTGGCAACTCTGGGATCCAGGCTCCTTCCATTTTTGTGTGCTGTCTTCAGACAGTCCACTGAGACCTTGGTTTTTAGCTGTTGGAAGGAGAAATAGACATAGACAAAGCACATAGCCCTTCTCACTTTCTCTGAAGAGCAGCTGGTTACACGGATACCCCAGATTTCGAGGAGCTGTGATCACAGTCACTGGTTCTGTAGCACATCCCAGTGAGAACCAAACACTAGGGAAGGGAGTACAAACTCATGAAGCAGTTAGCTATTTCTGCCACAGACTGGCCTCTGGCCACCGATTATCTGTGTGGCCTCCTTCCTAAAGGAGACAACACGAAGTTCCACCCAGGTATCACGTCCAGGACAAGGTCTAGGTGCTCTGGGTCCTGCGTTCCTCTGGCTCAAAGACCTGTGAATTCAAAGGCAAACCTTCTGCCCACCAACTCCATGACACGCCTCACATAAACATTAAGAGTCAAGAATATGAGAACAACAGAGACTCTTATTTGGAAAACGGCAGACTGGGAAATCCATAACAGTAACTAGTCCATCACAATGGAGAATCCAACTGGTCAGGCGTTACGAAGGCTCCTTGCCTGGGAGATGAAGGAGGTTCCTTCATTGGACTGTGGTTCTGGTTCATGGAGGAACTTGCTTGTACACTGTTTGCTGTGGTCCTTGGCTCTGCCCTCTGGGGTGTGCTTTCTTGTCCATTATCCTTTCTGGCGCTGTCTGAGATCAGCAGTAAGGGATCTGACTTCCTTGGAAGCATGCACAACTTAAAAAGCCTGCATCCTGCTGTTGGATATTTGAGGTCCCTGGGAGGATGTTTCAGTCACAGGCTTTTTAAGCTAAGATCACCTTGCTTTGGAAACATTATTCCCTTGATTTCTTTGGAAGTATTATTCCCATGATTTCTAGTCAGTACCATGTGCCAGTAACCACATCCAAAGTTCTTTCTTAAAAATTACTCTTAGGCTTGCTCTATTTCTTCCCCTCATTGCCCGTATACTTATTTCTCTCTTAACATAATGGGGCTAACTTGAGGGACTTGAAGCAAGGGGCTTGGTGGGAAGAGAATATGTTAGCACGATTTGTGTTTTAGCCCTGCAAAGCTGTGCTTAACCAAAATAATTTAATGGGTACTTTTGCTTATTTCAGATGTTATCTCCTACTGGTTGGTTTCTCCTACTGGTAGGTATCAGTCTGCTTTCCAAACCCACAAGGCTCCAAACTCACCTTAATGTCCAGGTTCTCTTCATTCTCTTTCATTTCTGCTTGCAAAACCAGCTGATTCTTTCCTGAACACGTTCTTACTTGTGCTCTGTTCAGTGCAGAGAGGAGCCTGAGGTATCTTTTATGAACTGAACTGTGTCCCTCAAATTCAGTGTGACTGTATGTGGACACAGGGACTGTAAGGAGGTAATTAAGGTAAAATGAGAAAATAATGGTGGGAACCCAATCCAATAGCACTAGGGTTCTTGTAAGAAAAGGAAGAGACACCAGGAGCACACATATACGGAAGAGAAGACCTTGTGAGGACACAAAGAAGGCAGCTCTCTGAAAGCCAAGAAGTAGGTTCTTACCAGAAACTAGCCCTGCTGGGGTTGATCTGGGACTTCCAGCCATCAGAACTGTGAGAAAATTGATTTCTGTTATGAGAGCCACCATGTCTGTTGTATTTTGTTATTGGCAGCCCGAGCAGACTACTACAGCTTCTGTTGGCATTCTTGTTCTTTTCAGTGACTATAATGCTACAGGGTCACTGCGTTTTACAAGCATATAACATGAGTCTCTGATTTCCGGCTTCCAGTGTCTCTTTTGTGCTACCTCTTACTTGATTGATAAGCCAATGCTCTATATTTCAGTTTTTTATATTCTATACCACTTCAAAGAATCCATTTCTGCAACCAATGAATCTCAAACCTTTGGAAGATGCACACAAAGGAAGTTTATTTTTCCCTCACGTGATGATACAAGTGGGTGTTCCTGGTTGATGGGTGGCAGTCCCCCGTATGGAGAGTCAGGGACCCACCTCTTTTCATCTATGGCTCCACCATAGTCTAGACTTCTAGGCACCACATTGGTGCCCCATGTGGCTACTGAGGACTTGAAAAATGGCTAATAGTGCTGTAAGTGTAAAACATACAATGGATTTTGAAAGAAAAAAATATAAAGTACCTCATTAATATTTTTTATCTTGGATATATGTTGAAAAAATTGTTGGAAATATTGGGTTCAAAAATGCATCATTAAAATGAATTTACCCAATTTTTTAAAAAACGTATTATTATGGCTATTGGAAAATTAAAAATAACATATATAGTTCACATTATATTTCTCTTGGGCAGCACTATTCGAAGCCTCAGAGTCCTCTGCTTCCATTGGCAGAAAAGGGAAGAACCAGTGGAGAAGCCATATCGGATTCATAAAACCCTGGCTCAGAGGTAAGAGAAAGCCTGTCTACTCAAATTCCAGTGGTGAGAATCACTTATGCAGCTATATCTAGATACTAGGAGGGCTGGGAAATGTAGTCCTGACTCAGAGACTCCCTCCACACAGCAATTCTCTAAGAAAGGGAGTGTAGAGCTAGGGGTCTTTGCTCAAACATGACCTCCTTGAGTAAGTCTGCAACCACCCAGCCCCTTTCCCTAGCATTCCCCATCTTCTTACCCTGTTTTGCTTTTCTTTAGGACACTTTCACTGTTTGGCTTAGTACATGTTTTAGTTGTTCATTTCCTTTCTTTCTGAGTATGTGTGAATTCCTTCATGGAATTTTTTTTTTCAGTTTTTTTATTTAAAAAATATACATAAAATTTATTATCTTAACCATCTTTTTTTTTTCTTAACTTTTTTTAAATGTACTGTTTCATGTTGTACAACCATCACTACCATCCATCTCCAGAATTCTTTATCCTGTAAAATCGAAACTCTATTCCCATTAAATGCTATCTCCCCATTCTGCCCCCTTCTCCCAGGCCCTGGGAACCACCAAACTTTCTGTCTCTATGATTTTGACAACTTTAAAGACCTCATATGGGGAGAGTCATATAGTCATTTGTTTCTTTTTGTGACTGGCTTATTTCACTTAGCATAATGTCCTAAAGTTTTATCTGGGTTATAGCATGTGTCAGAATTTCATTCCTTTTGGAGGCTGAGTAATATTCCAGTGTATGTATATCATCACATTTTGCTTATCTACTCATCTTTCTATGGATACTTGCATTGCTTCCATGGTTTGGCTAATTTAAATAATGCTGCTATAAACATGAGTACACAAATATCTCCTCAAGACTGATTTCAGGGCACCTGGTTGGCTCAGTTGGTTAAGTGTTTGCCTTCAGCTCAGGTCATGATCCCAGGGTGCTGGGATCAAGCCCTGTGTCAGGTTCCCTGCTCAGCAGGGAGTCTGCTTCTCCCTCCGCCCCTCCCCTGCTCGTGTTTTCTCTCTTTCTCTCTCTCTCTCTCAAATAAATAAATAAAATCTTAAGGGAAAAAAAAAAAGACTCTGATTTCATTTCTTTTGAGGCTGCACCCAAAAGTGGAGTTGGTGGATCCTATGGTGTTTCTATTTTTTAAATGGTAGTTCTATTTTTAATTTTTGAGGAACCACAATCTTCTATTCCACAATGGTTGCACAATTTTACATTCCTACCTACAGTGCACAAGGTCTCCCACTTCTCTACATCCTTATCAACACTTGTTATTTTCTGTTGTTGTTGTTTTTTTTTTTAATTATAGCCATCCTGATGAATGTGAGGTGGTAGCTTGTGGTTTTGATTTGCATTTCCTTAAGGATTAGTATCAACGAGCATTTTCCCATGTATTGGTATGTCTTCTTTGGAGATATCTGTTCAAATCTGACGGCATTCATTTTTGTCTTTGTGTTCAGTGCTGTGTCTCCAGGACCTGGAACTGGGCTGCCATGCGCTAGGCACTTGAGGACCAAATACTGACCAGTAAAGTGGTTGAGCCATATCGGTCCACTGAGCCACAAGTAATGCATCGAAGAAAGAATTTAAGGTACTTAAGATGGCATAGTTCAGAAACTGACTAGTATAGTCAAGGTAAATGTTATATCATTTTTTATCAGTACACAGGTATGAACAAACCAGAGTTAGACATTATGGCAACGTCGACTTACTTCATAGATTTTAAACTGGAGCTGAAATTTGTCACCCTTGTACTTTGTTTGCTCTGCACAGTATTGAAAGTTTGAGTGGTTTTTTTTTTGAGAATTAAAAAATTTTTTTATAAACATATAATGTATTATCTGTTTCAGGGGTACAGGTCTGTGATTCATCAGTCTTAACACAGTTCACAGCACTCACCATGGGAGGATTTTAAATTTTTATTTCTTTATTTTTATGTAGTGGCTAACTTTAAAGAATCAGAATATTTTTACACTGGAAGATTTCCATCAAGTTTTTACTTATTTAATCTCCTGTTTTTTTAAATTATGCTCTATTTATACTCCTCTAGTGGTTGTTATTTAATTTGTGTCATATCTGCATACCAGTAATAATAATTATAGTAATGATAATAAATACTTTGTGGGGTTAAACAGGAACACAGAACCTAATCCTGGACAATAAATCTATGTAAGTCAGGAAGGAGGCTATGAGTTAAGTTTCCAAATTCCTTGTGTTATTTGGAGGGAGTTAAAATACTCACTTGTAGACATGATTAGTTATAATGAATGCAAAATATTGCCTAAATGTTAATAAAGGATAGATATGGAGTCTGTAATTTCTAATCAGTAGAAGGAAACAGCCAAATAAGCAAGCAAACTGCAATTCCATTCCTAGGTATATAGCTCAAATAATCGCAAGCAGAGACTCAAGCAGTTATTTATAGACCTTTGTTCATTACAGCATTATTCAGAATAGCCAGATGGTGGAAACAACCCAAATGTTCATAAACCGATAAGTGAGTAAGTAAAATACAGTATAGATAATTGGAATATTATTAAGGAAAGTAGTTCTGCTCATGCTATCACATGGATGAACCTGGAAGATTTTTTGCTGAGTGAAATGAACCAGACACCAAAGGACAAAGATGGTATGATTCCACTTATGTGAAATATCAAGAGTAGGTAAATTCATAGACACAGAAAATAGGTAAGTTTACCAGGGGCTGGAGGAAGGGAGGACTGAGGGAGTTACTGCTTAACAGTTACAGAGTTTCTGTTTCAGGTGACGGAAATAGATGATGGTGATGGTTGCACAACATTGTGAATGTAATTAATGTCACTGAATTGTACACTTAAAAGTGATTTAAAAGGCAAACTTGTGTTATGTATCTTTAACCCAAAATTTCTTAAAAATGATAGTAAACCAATAATTTGCCTGAAGAAATAAAGAAACATACAAAAATACAACAAAGGAAGAAGCACAAGCAAGATAATAGAAACAAGTCCAGGTAATAATATCTATAAACCTGCCGGACTCATCAGCTAAAAGACAGAGACTATTAGGTACAAACATGCAAAGTCAATCTGCATGTTTGTAAGAGACACACCTGAAACATAAAGACTAATAAAGATTGAAAGTAAAAGAATAAAAATAATTAAAAAATGTATACTGGCCAAAAAAATGTTGGAGTCTGTGTCAATATAAAGGAGAATATAAGACAAAAAGTATTGTTAAAGATAGAGTCACACTATAATGATAATTTCAACGGGAAATTCTAACTTTACAGAACTCACTAAAATACGTAAAATGCAGTGTAAAATTTATAAAGTCTCAAAATATAGAGAGCCAAATTGGTATAATAACACAAAAAGTGAACAAATGCAGTATTTGAATTGTAGACCAAAAGTGTAATGAATATATGGAAGACTTGAATTATACATTTAGCAGCCTTGATTAATAGATCCAAAGGGAACTTTGGTTTATAGAACCAGTGATTAAAGAATGTATATTCTTTTTGAGAACATAAGGAACAAACCAACCAACCTGATTATAGACTAGGCCATAAACCAAGCCTCAACAGATTGCAAAACACAAGTATCATACAGCTCATATTTTCTGTCAACAATGCAATCTAGTATAAAATCAATAACAAAAATGTAAAAAAAGCAAACATAATGCATTTGAACATTTAAAAATATGTATTTCTAAGTAATTCTAAATCAAAAGAAATAATGATGATTAAATAGGCTCAGAACTCAGTGGTAATGAGAACATTAATAAAACTTGAGGGATGGACAAGAGAGGTATTTAGAGGGAAATTTATAGTAATAAATGCTTTCTAAAGAAAAAGAAAGGTTGAGGGTGCCTGGGTGGCTCAGTCATTAAATGGCTGCCTTCGGCTCAGGTCATGATCCCAGGGTCCTGGGATTGAGGCCCACATCGGGCTCCCTGCTCAGGAGGAAGCCTGCTTCTCCTTCTGCTGCTCCCCCTGCTTGTGTTCCCTCTCTCTCTGTATGTCTCTATCTGCCAAATAAATAAATAAAAAATCTTAAAAAAAAAAAAAGAAAAAGAAAAAGAAAGGTTGAATATCAAGAAGGAAAGCACACAGTTTGGAAAAAAAAAATGGAATAAAACCAAAGAAACAAAAAAAAATGTAAAAGTATAATAAAAGCAGAGGTTAATGTAAAAGAAAATAAAGATAAGCTAGGATAAACAAATCCTCAAGTTTCATGCCTAAGTATATATCTTATACAAGTCCCTACAAAGGTACACCAGATAAAAATAGACTAAACTGACAGAAATGCATTGCTAAAATGGAAATAAAAATATAAGTAAGTGAAAGTCACAAATAATAAAGAAGGATAAAATTTGAGTAATATTGTATCTTTTAAAAAATTTGAATTTATGATTAAAAGCCTTTCCACAAAGAAAACTATAGTCTCAGATGGACTTCCTAGTGAATTTTATCAAAAATTTAAGAGAGAATAATACTGGTCATACATAAAAGCTTCCAGAAAATAGAAGAGATGGGAACACTTCCTGTGTCATTTTATGATGCCAGAATTTCCCTGAAAACAAAGGCATCCAAAGATAATGAAGTTAAAGGCCCAAATCCCTCAGGAACACAGAACAATTCTTGACAAAATATTAGTAAATCAAACCCAGCAATATAGAAATAGGATAATACCTCATGACCAAAGGAGATTTATCCCAGACATGCATGATTAGTTAGCTTTCAACAATCAGTTAATGTAATTCACCATATTAAAAGAATAATAAGAGTGGAAAATCAGATTATTATTGCCATAGTACAGTAAAAGTGCTACAAAATCCAACACTTAATAATTAGTTTTTAAAATCCTGGCACTAGAAATAGAACACGTTTTTATCCTGATAAAGGGAGACTGAAGAACTTGCAACTACATTATGTTTACCAGTGAAAGACTGATGCCTTCCCTCTAAGACTGGGAGTAGGCAAGGGTGTAGCTTTTACCACCTTTATTCACCATTTTCCTGGAGATCTTAGCTGTTGCAACAGACAAGAGAAACAAATAACAGTTATATAGATTTGAGAAGAAGAAACAAAAATTTCTATTTGCAGAAGATATGATAGTATATTTTAAAAATCCTAATGAGTCTGCCAAAATCTACTAGAATAAGTGAAGTTATCCAGATGGCATGATGCAAATTCAATATACAAGACTCTATTGAATTTTTTATACGAGTAAGGAACAATTGGGATAAAAACAAATACTATGTATATAATGCAAAAATAAAGTACATAAAAATAAATTTCCAAAATATATTTAATATTTGTACCTCGATCATTACCATTTATTGCTTAGGAAAATTAAAGATCTGAACAAATGGAGATGCATATCAGGTTCATGTATATCATGGAGATGTGTATCAGGTTCATGGGTTGGGGGAATCAGAGCTATTACAATTTCAAGATTTTACAGATTGTTCTATGAATTCAACATAATCCCAATCAAAATTACTGTAGCCTTTCTTTTGTTGATATTGAAAATTTACTATCAAATTTCTATGGAATGCAGGAAATCTAGCATGTTGAATACAATCTTGAAAAATAATCAAGTTAAAAAACTTACACTGTCTAATTTCAAGATGCCATAAAGTTACAGTACCTTAGATATATTGTGAATAATAGAATAAGAATAGTCAATGGAATAGAATAGAGAGTCTGGATATATGTACACAAATTAATTATAATTATATAGAAATATATAATTATATAGGAGTATATAATTACACAGACATGTAATTATGTAATTTTAATATACACACAGATTGAATATAAATTGAGTTTTGATTATGATTTCAAAGTAATTCAATGGGTCTGTGGCTATTATTTCAACAAGTGGTATTGGAATAACAGGATATCCACAGGAATAAAATGAATCTCAGCATATACTTCACATTATATACAAAGATCATCTTGAAATGGATCACAGCCCCAAATGTAAAAGCCAAAACTATAGAACTTTTCGAAGAAAGTAGAGGAGACAATCAGTATGACCTTGGAGTAGGCAATCATTTCTTTGATAGTACAAACCATAAATTCTTTTTAAAAAGATAAATCGGACTTCATCAAAATTAAAACCTTTTATTCTTTCAAAGAAACCACTGAAGAAATGAAAGGCATACCACAGAGTGGGAGAAATTGTTTTCAGTATTCATGAAAAAGGTAACTGTATCCAGAATATATAAAGAACTCTTACAACTCAAAAACAGGAAGATAATCCAATAATAAAATGAGCAGAGGATTTGGACAGATAATTGGCAAAAAAAAAAAAAAAAAGATAAATGGCCAATAAGACATATAAAAAGATGCTCAGCGTTAGTCATCAGGAAAATGCAAACTAAAACTACAGTGATAGACGACTTTCCCTAGAATGCCTTAAAAAAAATGAAGATTAACAATATCAAGTGTTGAAGATGGGAAACATCTGTAACTCATACATTGCTGGAAGGGGTGTCCAATAGTACATACACTTTGGAAAACAGTTTTACAGTTTAAGCATACAGTTGTCAAATCATCAAATAATTCCATGCATAGGTATTTACCTAAGATAAGTAGAAATATATGTCAACACAAAGCCTCGCTCATGAAATTCATAGCAAATTTAGTCATAATACCACCAAACTGAAAACATCTCAAAGGTCCATCAGCAAGCGAATGAATAAACAAACTGAGGTACATCTGTACAGTGAAATATTGCTCAATAATAAAGACGAACACACAACGACATAGAAAACTCTCAAAAATATATGCAGCAAAGAAGCCAAAGAAGCATATGTACTGTGTGATTCTATTGCTTGACATTCTAGAAAATACAAAACTAACCTACTGGGAGAGAGAGAGCAGATGAGTGATTTCTAGGTCTAGGAATGAGGTGGGATTGACTGCAAAGAGACACTGAATATTTTTCTGGGTGAGGAATTATTCTATATGTGGATAGTGATGATGATTACAAATTGTGGTAGTTATCAATTGTCAAAACTCTTTTAATGGCATATTTAAAATAAGTGGTTTATCATGTGTAAATTCTGTTTTAATAAAGGCCATTTAAAAGATGGTTGACAAAATCCATGTGAGATCTCAGCTTAGTCTAACACTGCTGTTCTGCTCTACCAGTGGGGTGTCTTCCTGGAAATATGGCTACTAATTTGGGTGCTATGTCAGTCAGGCTTTGCGATTGCTGGTAGATCTATTCCCTTTCAGAAGTTCCATGGATTATTCTTTTCATTAATATCCATTTTTGTTTTGGTAACTATAATAGCTCCTGAGTTGTCTGAAGATTCTAACTGGAATTTTATAATCATTGTCTCCAATCTCTGATTTATCTCTATTTCTTCTGTGGCCATAAAGATAGATAAAAGGAGGAAAGTCCTAACTGGTCAGTTATTTTGCTTTCCTTTCCTCCATTCCCCTGACAACTAAGACCTTGCCTTGAAGTTAATGATGAAGGATCCCCTAATAGATAATATACTGACCTGGAATATAGTATTTGCTTCTAGAATCAAATTATAAACTGGATTTCAAGTCCTAGAAAGAATAGAGGATATTAGAAAGCTAAAAAAGCAATTGATTTGTCATTGTATTATGTTTGAGAATTAGTCACGATTTTTATATTTTTTAAAATTATTTTTATGAACATATAATGTATTATTTGCCCCAGGGGTATGGGTCTGTGAATCATCAGGCTTACACATTTTGCAGCACTCACCATATCACATACCCTCCCCTGTCCATAACCCCCCACCCTATCTCTACCGCCCCCCAACCCCAGCAACCCTCAGTTTGTTTTGTGAGATTGAGTCTCTCATTGTTTGTCTCCCTCCTGATCCCATCTTGTTTCATTTTTACCTTGCCTACCCCCCAAAGCCCCCTGCCCTGGCTCTCAAATTCCTCATATCAGAGAGATCATATGATAATTGTCTTTCTGATTGACTTATTTCACTCAGCATAATACCCTCTAGTTCCATCCATGTTGTTGCAAATGGCAAGATTTCATGTCTTTTGATGGCTGCATACTATTCCATTGTATATATGTACCACTTCTTCTTTATCCATTCATCTGTTGATGGACATCTAGGCTCTTTACACAGTTTGGCTATTATGGACATTGCTGCTATAAACATTCGGGTGCACATGCCCCTTCGGATCACTACATTTGTATCCTTAAGGTAAATACCCAGTAGTGCGATACCTGGGTCATAGGGTCGCTCTATTTTCAACTTTTTGAGGAACCTCCATGCTGTTTTCCAGAGTGGCTACACCAGCTTGCATTTCCCCCAACAGTGTAGGAGGGGTCCCTTTTCTCGGCACTCGCCAGCATCTATTTCCTGACTTGTTAATTTTAACCATTCTGACTGGTGTGAGGTGGTATCTTACTGTGGTTTTGGTTTGTATTTCCCTGATGCCGAGTGATGTTGAGCACCTTTTCGTGTGTCTATTGGCCATCTGGAGGTCTTCTTTGCATAAATGTCTGTTCATGTCTTCTGCCCATTTCTTTTTTTTTTTTTTTTTAAGATTTTATTTATTTGACAGAGACCACAAGTAGGCAGAGAGGCAGGCAGAGAGAGGAAGGAGAGCAGGCTCCCTGCCGAGCAGAGAGCCCGATGTGGGGCTCGATCCCAGGACCCTGAGATCATGACCTGAGCTGAAGGCAGAGGCTTTAACCCACTGAGCCACCCAGGAGCCCCATCTTCTGCACATTTCTTGATTGGATTATTTGTTCTTTGGCTGTTGAGTTTGATAAGTTCTTTATAGATTGTGGATACCAGCCCTTTGAGATGTCATTTGCGAATATCTTCTCCCATTCTGTCAGGTGTCTTTTGGTTTTGTTGACTGTTTCCTTTGCTGTGCAAAAACTTTTGATCTTGAGGAAGTACCAATAGTTCATTTTTGCCCTTGGTTCCCTTGCCTTTGGCGATGTTTCTAGGAAGAATTTGTGGCGGCTGAGGTTGAAGAGGTTGCTGCCTGTGTTCTCCTCCAGGATTTTGATGGATTCCTGTCTCAGATTGAAGTTTTTCATCCATTTTGAGTCTTTTTTTGTGTGTGGTATAAGGAAATGGTCCAATTTCATTTTTCTGCATGTGGCTATCCAATTTCCCCAACACCGTTTGTTGAAGAGACTTTTTTTCATTGGACATATTTTCCTGCTTTGTAGAAGATTAGTTGACCGTGGAATTGAGGGTCTATTTCTGGGCTCTCTATTCTGTTCGATTGATCTATGTGTCTGTTTTTGTGCCAGTACCATACTGTCGTGAGGATGACAGCTGTGTAATAGAGCTTGAAGTCTGGAATTGTGATGCCACCAACTTTGGCTTTCTTTTTCAACATTCCTCTGGCTATTTGGGGTCTTTTCTGGTTCCATATAAATTTTAGGATTATTTGTTCCATTTCTTTGAGAAAAATTGATGGTATTTTGATAGGGATTCTCTTAAATGTGTAGACTACTTTAGGTAGTGTAGACATTTTCACAATATTTGTTCTTTCAGTTCATAAGCATGGAACGTTTTTCCATTTCTTTGTGTCTTCCTCCATTTCTTTCAAGAGTCCTTTATAGTTCTCTGAGTACAGGTTCTTACCTCTTTGGTTAGGATTATTCCTAGGTATCTCATTGTTTTGGGTGCAATTGTAAATAGGATCGACTCCTTAATTTCTCTTTCTTCTGTCTTGCTGTTGGAAATGCAACTGATTTCTGTGCATTGATTTTATATCCTGACATTTTACTGAATTCCTGTATGAGTTCTAGCACTTTTGGAATGGAGTCTTTTGGGTTTTCCACATAAAGTATCATACCATCTGCAAAGAGTGAGAGTTTGACTTCTTCTTTGCTGATTCGGATGCCTTTTATTTCTTTTTGTTGTCTGATTGCTGAGGCTATGACTTCTAGTACTATGTTGAATAGCAGTGGTGATAGTGGACAGCCCTGCCGTGTTCCTGACCTTAGGGGGAAAGCTCTCAGTTTTTCCCCATTGAGAATGATATTGGCTGTGGGTTTTTCATAGATGGCTTTTATGATATTGAGGTATGTACCTTCTATCCCTACACTGTGAACAGTTTTAATCAAGAAAGCATGCTGTACTTTGTCAAATGCTTTTTCTGCATCTGTTGAGAGTATCACATGGTTTTTGTTCTTTTATTAATGTATTGTATCACATTGATTGATTTGCGGATGTTGACTCATCCTTGCAGCCCAGGAATATATCCCACTTGGTCGTGGTAAATAATCCTTTTTTATCTTTAAAAAATTTTTTATTTCATTTTATTTTTTTTTCAGTGTTCCAAAATTCATTGTTTATGAACCACACCCAGTGCTCCATGCAATGTGCCCTCCATACTGTTGGATACTATTGGATAGTATTTTGGTGAGAAGGTTATTGGTCTGTAATTCTCCTTTTTGCTGGGATCTTTGTCTGGTTTTGGAATCAAGGTGATGCTGGCCTCATAAAATGAGTTTGGAAGTTTTCCCTCCATTTCTATTTTTTGGAACAGTTTCAGGAGAATAGGTATTAATTCTTCTTAAAATGTTTGGTAGAATTACCTTGGGAAGCCATCTGGCCCTAGGCTCTTGTTGTTGGGAGATTGTTGATGACTGCTTCAATCTCCTTACCGGTTATGGGTGTGTTCAGGTTTTCTATTTCATTCTGGTTCAGTTTTGGTAGTGTATATGTCTCTAGGTATGCCTCCATTTCTTCCAGATTGTCAAATATGCTGGTATATAGAATTGATAAGATAAATTGATTAGAAAAAGAAAAAGAGGAAAGAATGTGATCAGGTTGGAGCTATATCTAGGGTATATTTTGATCTATTAGAAGAAATTATATCCCAAAATTTTAAAGAAAATAACCTACATGTATACAAAAAATAAGGTTAAATGCAATGAAGGGATGAGATATGACTCTAACAATGATTTAAATCTTTAAATCTTTAAATTTAATGATTTAAATCTTTAAATCTTTAAATTTAATGATTTAAATCTTTAAATCTTTAAAAAGATTTTTTAAAAACGTATTGATAAAATAGTTAAAAAACGTTTAGAAAGGAAAGAGGAAAAGTTAAAAAAATAGAATAAGAAAGAAATAAAATTTAAAAATTTAACTTTGCAAGACTAAAGAATTATGGGGGGAAAGCCATAAATTCTACGGATTACTTTCCCTTAACTCTGGAGTTCCACAGTTCTGGTTGATTGGTGAACTTGGTCTTGGTTGGATGTTCTTGCTGATTTTCTGGAGAGGGGCCTGTTACAGTGATTCTCAAATGTCTTTGCCCAAGGTGGAATCGCACAGCCCTTGCTGGGGGCCAGACTAAGAAATCTGCTCACATTCGCTCTTGGTAGCTTTTGTTCCCTGAACACTTTCCGTACAATTGGGAAGATGGGAATGAAGATGGTGGCCTCTTGATCTCCAGCCCAGAGGAGCCGAGAGCTTGGGACCCCATTCCTCAGTGTGCCCTCAGAGAAAAGCAGTCAATCCCTCTCTTCTCCCACCTACTCTGTGCTTACCCAGCCTGTGACTGAGTGCTTCTGTCTCTGGCACACAGCCCCATTTGTAGTTTCCAAACCCAGCAGATTCCTGCCTTATGCTCCTGTGCCTGTCCTCCTGGGAGAGGAAGGAGGGGATCTCTCTGGATCTGCCACTTGTGGGGTCCCTGCTCGAAGAGCAATAGCCTGGCTGTGCCTTGGATCATGGTTTAAGGTAACCCCAAGCAGAGAGCTCACTCTTTGGCTCCATTTTTGTAGCCGGCTTCCCCACTCCGATACCTGGTAGCTGTGCCACAGTCAGACACCCCTGATCTTTCTGTGACCCCATGGGTCCTGAGACCACATTGTCCCCCCGAGGGCTCCACACTGCGTAGCCTCTGGAGCGACGTCCCTCAGTGGAACAGACTTCTAAAAGTTCTGATTTTGTGCTCTACTGCTTGCCGGGTGCCGACCCCTCCCCCTGTGGTCTATCTTCCTATTGCTTTGGATTCACTTCTTCACACGTCCTACTTCCTGAAAGTGGTTGATTTTCTGTTCCTAGAATTGCTGCTCTTCTCTTCTATCTCCTGTTGAGTTTGTAGGTGTTCAGAGTGGTTTGATAACTATCTAGCTGAACTCCTGGGACCTAATGCTATTTCAGTTTCCTATTCCTCCACCTTCTTGCTTCCTCTCCATGATTTTTATATTTATATTTGAGCTATTTCTGGTTCTCATTTTTCTATTATTCTCCACCATTGCTTTACAATTAATTTATAATTAATTATATTCAAAATTCATCTCTTTCTTAAAGAGGTCTTATGAAAATTAATCACAAGAATATTTCCTTCTGGGCGCCTGGGTGGCTCAGTGGGTTAAGCCGCTGCCTTCGGCTCAGGTCATGATCTCAGGGTGCTGGGATCGAGGCCCGCATCGGGCTCTCTGCTCAGCAGGGAGCCTGCTTCCCTCGCTCTCTTTCTCTGCCTGCCTCTCCATCTGCTTGTAATCTCTCTCTGTCAAATAAATAAATAAAATCTTAAAAAAAAAAAAAAGAATATTTCCTTCCACTGAAGATTGCTTACAGTTTCTGAAACATTTTTAGTTTTCATATTTAATTTCAGTTCTGCCAAGAATTACAAAGTGCCTGCTATTTGCTGTGTACTCATTCTGGAACTGGAAGAGTAAGAGTATGTCCTCACAGCCAGAGAGACATAGAAAGAAGTAATTTGATAAAATGCAGTCTTCCATCATAGAAGGACATTTAAGAGGCTATCAGAATCAGTTGAAAGAACAACTGTTGCTGCCTTTTGAGAGAGAATTAGAGCAAGTGGCTATTAAAAGCTAAATTATCTAGAGGTGAAAGAAGAAAGGCAGTTTACATAGAGGGGAATGGAGTAAGTAAAGAATCAAAGTATTTTTTTCTCCCATTGTCTGGTAAAGTTGAATCAAGGAATGAGCTATTCCAACAAACTTCCCATGGTATTTATTATTATGATGATGATTATTTTTAAAAGATTTTATTTATTTATTTGACAGGCAGAGATCACAAGTAGGCAGAGAGGCAGGCAGAGAGAGAGGGGGGAATCAGGCTCCCTGCTGAGCAGAGATCCCGATGTGGGGCTCAATCCCAGGACCTGGGATCATGACCTGAGCTGAAGGCAGAGGCTTTAACCCACTGAGCCACCCAGGCGCCCCTATTATTATTATTTTTTTAAGATTTTATTTATTTATTTGACAGATCACAAGGCAGAGAGAGAGGAGGAAGCAGGCTCCCTGCCTAGCAGAGAACCCGATGCGGGGCTTGATCCCAGGATCCTGGGATCATGACCTGAGCCCAAGGCAGAGGCTTTAACCCACTGAGCCACCCAGGCGCCCCCTTATTATTATTTTTTAAAGATTTTTTATTTGAGGGGCGCCTGGGTGGCTCAGTGGGTTAAAGCCTCTGCCTTCAGCTCAGGTCATGATCTCAGGGTTCTGGGATCGAGCCCCACATCAGGCTCTCTGCTCAGCAGGGAGCTTGCTTCCCCCCCTCTCTCTCTGCCTGCCTCTCAGCCTACTTGTGATCTCTATATGTAAAACAAATAAATAAAATCCTTTAAAAAAAAGATTTTTTTATTTGAGGTAGAGTGTGTGAGTGGGGAGGGGCAGAGGGAGAGAGAGAGAGAATCTCAAGCAGACTCTCTTCTTAGCCCCAACACAGGGCTCCATCTCAGGACCCTGAGATCATGACCTGAGCTGGAATCAGGAGTTGAAGGCTTAACCCACTTATCCACTCAGGTGCCCGACATTATATTTTTAAATTGCATTCTAGATTTTCACAAATAGTCATGAACTCAACACCTCCAAACTGGGCTGCATTAAAAAACAAAGACAAGAGCATTGTATAGCTAGTACAGTGGGCTTTGGGAGCTCATGAGATCAGCCCATGCAACGGTTCACTCATGGAAATGTTAGCCATCATGTACATCTTAATGGAAAAAATGTAGAAGCTTGGATTTATAATATCTAGTAATTCCAAGCATCGTTGAAATCATAATGAAGGAACACATTTTATTATGTGGGGAAAATGGAAAAAAGTTTGTATAAGGTGAATGTTGATAGGCACGGTATAGTTAACAACATTGGTACTGGACTCACTTCTTTTCTTCCATACCCCCACCTCTGAGGTCCTCCCTCTGAAAGAAGAAAGAAATTCATAGGACCTTTGTGAAAGTTGGTTTAGAGTCAGGATATGGCCCATTACTTTGCTCACATTGGTATAAGGGCAGCACAAAGTTAAGCAAGCAGTTCCAGACCTGAGTGTATACCTAGTGGGGTAGGCCACGCCCAGATGCAGTGGCTTAAAATGACACATTATAATATTTCTCAGGGTTGGTTTGAATTTAGTCAGAGCTTAGCTGTACTCTTCCTCTGCCTTATGGGACTGTAATTAGGGTCAGTCGTGTAGCAGAATCCCACTGGACGCTCAGCTGGGGCTGGGACCTGCAAGGTCTTTGGTACCTCAGGCCACTTGCCACATCATTCAATGTTTGGCTTGGCCCTCCTTACATTACTGTGGCTGGACAACAGTTTGTTTCCTCTTTTCATCCAACCTTTGTTTTAGCCCTCCAGCCATTCCCTAAACTCTAAAGAAATATATTCACAGACATGCTCATGAAGTTCTTTCTTGCTCATCTGCATCCCTTCTGCCCTCTGACATCCCTCTCATCTCACAAAGCCCATCTCCACTACAACTTTCTTGATGAAACCCTAATGACACTTTTCTTTTCCACCTGCTTTATCTGTACCGTCTGACAGTGGCATGGTAGCTTCTCTCAGCTCTCACGGAATGTTATTTGTCATTCTGTATCGTGTTTTGTTCAGCAGTTTTGTTCTGAGAAAAGCTTGGCCCTATCCATAAGTACTTATTCTATGGACGGACATTGTGTTTTCTCTTCAGACATATCCTATTTAGAGTCTCAAGACTGTCAACTCTCTCCATTTTGACTAACCAATGAAACATATGAAATTGAGCATTGTAAAATAATTTGTTCTCCAAGATCTTGTCAGAAGTTATAACCTAGAAATCTCTGCTGCCCAGTACCTATCAAAAGCTCAATTGTGAAAAGCAGTAGATATGGAGAATTCCTGAAGGATATGCAGTCCATCCATTCTCTAGACACTCAATTTTATTCCTGGATTAAGCCAAACCAAGAGAGAGCTGCAGCCTGAAATACTTTTGTTTTAGTCCTCCAGAGAATAGCTTTTACCGATTTGCTCTTGGCATTATGCCATTGGCTTACATTTTGATGGACGTTTAAGGAAAAGCCTGTTCAACTTTTTGCCAATAAAGTTGAAAATCTACATTTTCTAAAAATATATAAATTATCAAAATTGACTCAAGCACGGTTAGGAAAACCTGGGAAGACCAATGATTGTGGAAGGAATTGAAAAATGTTGCCAAAGATTTATTCCCTCCAGATCTAAGCCCATATTTTGGGGGACAGATACCTACGGAGTTTACCTAACAAATGCATCTCTGCCTGCATCTTTCTCTCTCTCTCTCTTTTTTTTTCCTACATTGGTCAGTACCATTCCTTCTTTTGGGGATAAATCCTCCCCATCCTCAATTATATGATACTATGATAGTGGGAAAACACAGTACACTGATTTCTGTCCACAGAAACAAATCCATCATGTTGAATCATATTTGCAAATATCTCTGAATATATTGATTCAAAGTACGGCATTGATCCAAATAGAGTTAATTAGCGTTCTTTCCTATAATTTTGTATTTGCATCTGTGGAAAAAGTTCTTTTCTGGATTTCTAACAGGGATCATCTATAACAGGGATCATTTATAACTGGGAAGGGTCACAGCTACCCCTTCCCACACAAATTAAGTCCATCTACAATGAGAGATGAGAGAGAGGGAGAGGAAGAGAAAGGGATGTGGACAGGGACACGATGACAAGGACAGACACACGATGACAAGGACAGACACATGGTCAGAAACTCTCTGAAAGATGGAGACTAAGGTGTGCCCACACATACAGATATAACACTCACATACAGATAGGGAAGTGAAGGAAAAGAGAAAGAAAGAAAAGAGAAAGATCCCAACATTGTTTGAGTCACTGCTGTCTTTCTTACATGAAAAATAATAAATTTCTTTTTTTTCTTTTTCTTCTCCTTCTCTAAAGCTAGTTTAATTTAGGTATCTTTCACCTTTAAGTGAAATACTTTTGATCATAATGGTTTTCTAAGGGAACCTAAAAGAGTAATTAAGGGACAGATAATTCCTTTGTTCCTCTCACTATTCCAAATCAAAGGGGGGAAAAACCCCATAAAATTTGTCTACCCATTTTTAAGGCTAGCATAACTAATAGAAAAACTGAAAAATCATAGCACAAAAGGAAAACAATGAATGTACATGAGTATAGATGCCTATGTCCTGAATATAATCCAGAAGACATCTGCCTCCTTGTCTCCTCAGGATGACACCATCTGGCCCTGCATCACTGAGTACAGAACCCACCCCCTTCTCTGGCTTACTCAGAAAACCCAATCACATTATATCTGTCAGGATACACAAGTTTTGCTGTGGTAACAAATAACCCCAAACTCATAGTGGTTTAAAAATAAGAAAGCTTATTTCTTGCTTCCTCTGCTGAGGGTCAGCTGGGGACTTCTTCACACAGGGATGCAGGCTTTCAGAGAGTCGACCATTTGGAAATTATTTAGTGACTGCTAGCAGAGGGAGGAGACATGGGGAATCATATTCTGGCTCTTAATGCATTGTCAGAGAGATTTTATATATATATATATATTTTTAATATATTTATATATTTTTATATGTAAATATTACATATAATATTTACATATAAATATTACATATATTTATGTCTATATATTATTTGTAAGTACCTATCTATATAATATACTAATAATATATATTATATGTATTATAGATATTTATGTATATATATAGTGTATATACATGCATGTATATCAATAATTTCTACTTAGATATCATTGGCTAAGGCAAGTCACATGTTGTATCTGACTTTTACAAGTCGAGTAAGAACAATTTTGCCTTCATCCTCGAAGTAGAAAGAAATGCAATATTTGCAAATAGTCCTAATGATTACTAGAGAACTCCTTTCTGGTTGCCAGTTATTTGGTTTACTCTCCTTTCCACATTCAAAGTCCATTTTTTTTCCTATATAAGGGAGACTACTCAAAATTTCAATAGTCTAACAAAACCAGTGTCAAAGTTCAGGATCTCTGGGTGATGTGTGATAGTCTTTTCATCAAGAAGGAGGTAAGGCCTAATAGACTGTGTCAAGACTGGTTGTAGCTTCCACAGACTTCTGAACTAAAAATGTTACCTGCCCCTCATACACTCAATATATACAGAAGTTGGGTAACAGGAAAAGTGCCCCTTTTATGGATATAGGGATTTTTCCTCAAGCTAGCCCTGAGTTGTCTCCCTTGATCATCCATTCTTCATCATTGTTCTAGCTTCCACCTCTAAGAGAATCTTCTCTCATTCCCTTCAGTTATATATGAAGTGGGCATCAAGGACTGTGTCCTTGATTGAAGCAAACAGCTTTATTGGCCCACTTTCTATTCCATAGAAGATTGAGACCCGTGGTTGTCTTACAGTCATAACTGTTTTTAGCCTAGGTTGGTGGTACTTTTTCAGTACAAGTCCCTTAGAAACATTGATGACTTCTTTTCTATTTGATTTCATTCAGCTTCATGTACCAGTATAACCACAATTCTTTTCTGGACGTAATTCCCATATTTGCTGTATGCTTTTGTTTTTACTTTGCATCAAGTGATTTCTCACTGTATAAAATAGATTTTCATCTTTTCATGCTATAACAGTGTTTTTTCTTCACCGTCTATCTCCCAATCCTTAATCCAGTGCCAAATATTTTAGTGTTGTTGTTTTCAATACAGCAGCACTCCACTCCATACTACCAATTTCCGTATTGGTTAGGATAGACTGGGTTATGTTGCAGTAACAATCTAAAAATTTTAGTAGTCGAAGACAACAGAGATCTGTTTACCATTCACCCCATGTCTACCACAAGTAGACTGTGGACTTTGCTGAATATAGTCCTCATTTATGGTTATACATGCCAGACATTCCATTTTCTGGAGTATGACCAATAGCCATGGCAGAGAAAAGTGAATATGGAAAACCATGTGTAGGCATTAAAAGCTTCTGTCTAGAAATGACCCATGTTACTTCCACTTACATTTATTGGTCAGTGCAAGTCATAAGTAATTTTAAAGGTTGAGGAAATTAAATCCTACCAATGGCTGGGAGGACAAAAAATAGAATATCTGTAAGACATCCAATAAATAACACACACACACCCCTCACAACATTAATGATCTTTATGGACTTTACTGAAAATTTGTGGAGACCAAAGCAGGAATTATATCTCATGGTATATGGAATCTTGCAGAAAAATTTCTACCTGAAATTTCTCTTCTTTCCAGTTCCTTTTCCCAGTATCCCTAATGTTTTATTTTTCTCCCTTCTTCCCTCAAGTAGTAGTCAGCCTCTCAGGCTCTACTCTGTCCCTCTTAGTTTTCTGTTTGGGAATTAAAATCCCATACCCTTTCAATTATGGAGAGCAAATTCTATTATCCTCGTTATTTGCACATTCCCTCTAGGTCTTATATGCCACCCCAAGAGATTTATGAAGCCTTTCTTCTGAACAAATATAGTGCTTTCCCTAGGAATCCTGGTGAATGCAATTTTCTCCATATTATTACATTAATAATATATTAGCAAGTCAAATCTAGCATTAGCAAGATTTTGTTCTAGAAATAAGGGTTGGTTTTGCATTACTATACCTATTATTTCAATATCTTCTATTAACTAAAAGAGAATATCTATATAATCATCTGGTTTGCTCTGTCCAACATGGTATATATTAGTCACATATAACTATTCCAATTGAAATTTGAATAACTGAAATTATATTATTTTAAAAATTTGGTTCCTCATTCCCACTAGCCACATTTTAAGTACTCAGTAGTCACATGCAGCTGGGGGCTGTGGAATTACCATAGAAGGGAACATTTCCATCATTGTGGAAAGTTCTGTTGAACTGTGCTGATCTAAATAAATGCTGAAGAGTCATTTGATAAATGTAATAGTTATTTCTGATTTTAAAATCTTCATAAATTAGAGTTAGAAGGAAACTGTGCTAAATTGAGAAACAATATACATGAGAATCCAATGGTAAGTACCATACTAAGCAGTGAAACACAAGTAGTATTTCCATTATTTTTTTAAAGAGATTTTATTTATTTATTTGAGAGAGAGAGAGAGAGAGAGAGAGAGAGAATGGACACAGGGGAGGGGGTTGTTAAGGGTGGCAGAGTGGGTCTACTCCATGGCCTCTTTAGGTACCCAGATTTATTCTATCACTCCTTGGGTGTGGTCTTCCGTCTCATATTTTAAGAATACAACTCAAGTTCCAGATAGCATATCTGTATTTAAGGCAGAGGATGGAGAAAAAGACAATTAGGATAGGAGACAAATGTGGTATTTGCTGGTTTTTAAAGGATGCTCATGGATGTTACCACATAATTCTGCTGACATTGATTAGTAATTGCTTCAATGGCTATACTTTGTTGCAAGGAGTGCTGGAAATTGTAGCCCTTATTCTGAGTAGTCATGTGTTCATGTAAAAATCGGGGTTTCCTATGGATGAAGGTGAGAACAGATACTGGGGCAACAATACTTTCTGCCTTACCACTTTATTTTTTATTGTTCTGGAAGTCATAATCAAAGCAATGCAACAGGAAACCAAAGGAAGTATAGACAGTGTAAAGAAATGGATACAGTTATTTTTCTCTTTAGAAAATAAATGTCTCAAAACCCAATCTAGTTAACTGAAAATCTTTTAGAAACAAATAAGAGAATTCAGTAAGATGGGAGAGATATGTATGAATCACAAACTTTCTGACTGATGTTTTACTTGAAAGGGGCTGGGAATATCATGAAAAACTATGGAAAAAATATAATGGCTCAGATAAATTCAGCAAGAAGTATATGAAATTTAAATGACAAAAACCATAACATTTTAATGTGGAGGATAAAAAGAAGATCCAGGTAAATGAGGAGTCTTGGCATGTTCCTGGATGGAATGATACAGTGTTCTAAAGATACCAGTTCTCCCTCAAATTTGTAAATTTCATACAGTTCCATTCAAGGTATGTTTTTTAACTTCTCAAGGTAATGATGAAATTTATATTAAAGATGGACTGAGAATGTTAAAGATGGACTGAGAATCTCAAGGTAATGATGAAATTTATGTTAAAGATGGACTGAGGAAACAGAAAAGAAACAATGAAGAGTATATTCCCTGGTAGATATCACAAGTTATAGTAAATGAAAGTGTGATGCCTGCTGAGGGATTAATAATGGGACAGAACAGAGTTCAGGACAAGGTGTGTGCGGCAGAAGAGAGCACTGTAGTGTGTAACCTTGGGAAAATCTTAAACCTTTGTTATTTCATATTTCATATCCATCAAACAGGGATAACGTAGTCCATCCTGCATAGAGTTGTTGTAAGAGCAATATGTGTAAAGTATTTAGAATAATGCCTGGCATGTCATAAGCACTAGGATATTGTAAATGATTACTAATGCCAGCATTTTGTGTATGGTAAAATTGCCATTAAAATTAATGGGGAAGAGGGCGCCTGGGTAACTCAGTGGATTAAAGCCTCTGTCCTGGGATCTAGCCCCTCATCGGGCTCTCTGCTCTGCAGGGAGTCTGCTTTGTCCTCCTCTCTCTCTGCCTGCCTCTGTGCCTACTTGTGATCTCTGTCTGTCAGATAAATAAATAAAATCTTTAAGAAAAAAATCAATGGGGAAAAAATTATTATTTTTAAAGATTTATTTATTTATTTTAGAGAGATGAGTGGAGGGGTTGAAGGAGAGAAAAACTTAAGCAGACTCCGTGCTAAAGCATGGAGCCCCAGGTGGGGCTTGGTCTCTCAACATCAAGATCATGACCTGAGCTGAAACCAAAAGCTGGCTGCTGAACCAACTGTGCCACACAGGCACCCTGAGAATATATTATTTAATACAAGGTTTTGGAGTAACTGGCTTACATTTGGAAAGAAAGAAGAAAGGAAAGAAGAAAAGGAGGGGAGGAGGGAAGGAAGGAAGGAAATCGGAACTCTAGTTCACATTCATTATAAGTTAAATGGTATGGATTAAATAATTACAAAAGTATTAGGAAAATGAGGAAGAACTGTAAAAATATCCTTGGAGTGTGGATTCTTATTTTTAAGTATGATAGCAATGCAATAAGTCATAAAAGAAAACATTGTTAGATTTTACTGCCAATGTAAAAGGAAGTTGAAATAAGGTGATGGGTGGGGTGACTGACTTTCACCTGACTGGTCAGGTGAAAGGTGGTGGATTTGAAAAAGCTTATTTAAATACAATAAAAACTCTTATGTCCAATTTCTTCTGTAAATTGTGCTACTTCTATGGTTCGGTTTTCTGTTTTGAAGTGCTGCACTTTGATAGCAGAAAATGTCAATGAACGTAACAGCTTTCACTCTTTAACTTTCAGGAAGATCTACTTGAAGCAAGTTCATTTTAAATGATTGCTTCTACTTTGAACTGGGTATTCAATAGCTCGTGTATAGTTTCAAAAATCAGATAATAATGATGGGTAAAACATAACTATTTTAAATCAAATGTGTAAGATAGCAATATTGGAACAGTTTGGCTGCTCCAGATTCTAAATTGGTTGTGGGTTGTTTTGGTGAAAGGAAGATAGCAATATTTATAATGTTATAATTGTTTTTACAATGCACCATTTATGTTGGAAATAACCACTGTAACAGTCCTTTTTAGTTTTATAGAAAATTATACACCTATAAAATTATATAAATACACAAAATTAAAGCAAAAAGGGCAGAGCTGGATACTGTATCAAATATACATTATTCATTATGAGGAAGAGAGCTATAAAAATGGAGAATTCCAGAGGGTATAGTTTTTATGCAAGAATTGATGTAGCAGATTGAAAATTTAGTTGGCAAATAGCGACTGAGTTTTTAATTTAGGAACATTAAGATTTAGTGTGTCAATCTGGCTGCTCCCTGGATTGTGCAGTATTCAAAGCTCTAAATTAAAACTCTGTAAGATTTAAGTGTGAAAATGCAATACAAAATGATCTTTGCAGAAAAAATCTGATTACTTGGATCACCCCTCCCAAGCCCAAGAGTTTGAACCCCAATGTGAAACATTAATGGACCTCTATATTTCACTTAAAAATTTTCACTGAGAATTACTAGAACATCAAAGTGACTATAGCTACTAATAGGTATTTTCTTAAGCTGTACACATGAAAGAAACTAATTTTTTAAATAAAAGTAATAAGCAAGACAGTCAAGTATATTTGATATCCTTTGATTTATGGAAGGATAAAAACAAGTTCAGGGTTTCTTCCCCCAAGATGATAGTAGAGCTTTTTGAACAATTCATTCCCCATGAGTTCTAAAAGGAAAGGATTGGGTGTCCTGTGTCTCTAATTAGAACTATTAAATTTATTAATACCTTAAAAACATTGTTTTCCCCATCCCCCCCCCCAACCTAACAAATTAGACACTCACTGGTGATGTGGTCATCTTCTTTACCCTTCTCCCTTCTTCTTCCTCTTCCACATAAATAGAAGTTTCATAGAATAGGTCACCTCATGGTAAACACTATGGCAGCTGCTACCTACTGTTTTGTGTTAGAAGAAGCTTCCATTTCTTCACCATTTCAGATCTGCTTTCCATGCTGGACATTCTTAAACTGTAATGTAGGTAATCCTTTGGAGGCTTGTGTGTGTTATGGTCATCTCCACTTTTTCAAGGAAATGGGGAAAGGGTGGATATTATTTTCTTCTAACCCCCATCTTTAATCTTTCTCAAACAAAAAACAGAGTTGCACTTCATCTCCCACCTTCTAGCCCTACCAGAAGTTCCTTCTCTGGATCTCTCTCTTCCAATGCCTTGCCTACAGAGGTCTCACAGGAGACTGTTTAAAACTGCCTCCCATTGTCCAGAGTCCATGGGCTCCAAGGCAGTATTAGATTATTCCCAGTATTGCCTTTACCCCTGGCACACCATCTCTTTTTTACGTTTAAGCAAAACCGCTTTTCATTTTGGACATAGCCTTCTGTCTATGCTACCATCTAGCTTGTTCTGGTTGTCAGCCAATCGAAGTCACTCCAAATTTGTTGAGGGTTTGGCAACTGGATCACAGACTTACAAGTCATGCCATGACCCTGGATGGCTTTAGTATCTACATGGATGATAAAATTCAATACTTAGTCTTAAATCTTCTTGAATGTCCTATATTCCAGTTACTTTCATGGCTACCAGCTGGGCTCTGAAATCTTTAACATCATCTTTGCCCCTAAACTTCAGTCACCCAAACCTGACCCACTGATTCATATTGCTCTTTCCCATATTTTCTTACTCCCTTAATTCAATTGTTCCTTGCAGTGTTAATATGCCCAAATATTTTCTGTATAGAAAACAAATCCATCCCCAGTCACAAGTCTACCACTAGCTGTCTCTTAATATCTCCTATTCCCTTCTGAGTCAAATGCCTCATGAGAATTATCTTAATTTTTTAAAATTTGAGAACATATAGTTGACACACAATGTCACATAAGTTTCAGGTGTACAACATAATGATTCAGTATCTCTATATATTATGCTATGCTCGTGGCAAGTGTAGCTACCATCTGTCACTACACAATGCACTTACAGTATCCATCAACTATATTCCTTATAGCTGTGCCCTTTATTTCTGTGCCTTAGTCATTCCGTAACTGGAGGATTGTCCTTATTTTCTCCTTTGACTCATTCTTTGGGAGTCAGGCAACTGATTCCACCTAGTCAATGAAATTGCCATTTCTGGCCATCATCTAATTATTCCAATCCAATGGACTGTATTCAGACTTCATTAGAGTTCATCTCTCTGCAGCATTTGATTCTCTGCAGTTGGTTTTCCTTCTCTGAGTTTTCTGGCACTGTTCTCTCAGGGTCATCTCATGATTTCTTTCCAGTCTTCTTTGCCAATTCCTCCTCTTACTTCCACCCTAAAATATGGGGGATCCATTTTTCTCTTCTTTTCGTGTGCTCTCTGGGCATCTCATTCTCTTCAGTGACTTCATCTGTAGGCTGAAGATTCATGAACTCTAAAGGGAAGTGAATGAATAAATACTTTATAAATAATACATCTTGTCTCAGGAATGACTTAAAACTGCTAATAAGGATATAAGAAAATCCAACTGAATAGCACAAAATCCGTATGAGACAGAAGGAACAAAGAAAAACAAGGAAGAAAAAATATCATTGAGGAGGAATGAAGCTAAATATGCTATAAGTTCTAAATTTAGCCTTAAGCTTTAGAGAAACCAATGAGAAGAAGGTGAAATCTCATCATGGTTATGCAATCCAAAATGCCTATAATGTACCTGCTGTTTAGAAATCCACCCATTGCTGCACTTTACAGTAAACACTGTGGAACAAGAGTTTCTCTTGGGTGGAACTGGGTGGAACAAGAGTTTCTCTCAGGGTTGGGTGAGGAGCCTGCAAAAGACATGAATCAGATCCTCAATGTCATCATTCCAGAAGAGAAATGCATGAGTTCCCAAGGTCTGTATCTTATAAACAGCTTCCATTTAGACAATGACATCAGAATAAGATTCACTTTAGTTAGAGCAGTTCTGTGACAGGCCAATATAATATGGTTTATGCTCCTAAAGAAGTGTTTTAGTGTTTCTTGAAGTGAAGATAATTTTGTCTTGCAAGCCATTCTCCCTGAATATTCTCATAAAACAGCTTTTGATACCCACTGAGGACATTGAGCATGAAATTCTACTCCGTGGCAAGTATTTAATCCAACAAATTTATATTTCTGGCGTTAGTCTAAATACTTCGCAGTTATCTGCACCTTGATATGTCACAGGTATCTTAGTGTCCATAACTGCACCCATTATTTCCCTCTAGATGGATTTTTCCTAACCCTCTGATGGAATGATAACATCATGCACCAAGTCTCATCCAGAAATGTTGAAGGTACCTTAGACTTTTGCTTCTTTTCTCCCTTGTTTTTATTTTTTATTTTTTTAAGAGCTTTTATTTATTTATTTGACAGAGATCACAAGTAGGCAGAGAGGCAGGCAGAGAGAGAAGGAGAGGGAAGCAGGCTCCCTACTGAGCTGAGAGTCTGATGTGGGACTCGATCCCAAGACCCTGACATCATGATCTGAGCCGAAGGCAGCAGCTTAACCCACTGAGCCACCCAGGCGCCCCTCCCCCTTCTTTTTAAAATACAAAATACCCTCATCCTTCTAAAAAAATTGCCTGCAATTCTTCCGATGCAGCCTTCTTATATCTCATATCTCTGTCCTGCTTCCTAATTCTACTGCCACTGTTTGGGTTCTTTCAGAAACTTATCATTATTTGCCTGAACTACTACACCATTGCACTATTGTCTTAACTGGCTTCCTTGGTCCTAGTCTGGCCCTCCCTCCTCTAATCCATTTTCCATCTGATTCCCTTTTGTCTCTCTGGCTTTACCACAGTGATTAGCACATGGTAGGCAAATAAGGTATTTGTATTAGATGGATTCATAGATGGGTGAACGATTGTACATGTATGTGGGTCTTATGAGATGCACTATTGTAATGCTCCTTTCTAATAACAGAAGAATTATATCTATATTCATTTATGTGCTGTTGGGATTAAGGCAAGTTATTTGTATAGAGTGGTAAGTAATGAAATGTTTCCCAGAGTCTGACTTTTTTCTTTTTTTCAATCTTTCCTATGGGCAGCCACATGAGGAGGACACCAAAGAACTCACTTCTCACATTATTGTTAGAAGAAACTCCAAGAGAGGTCTAAAGAGGAGAGAAAGAGAAGGAGGTGGAGATGAGCAGCCTTACAGCAGCTGTGAATCTGCCAACAGCCTGGAGGTGGGAGGTAAGGGATTGACTCAGAAAAGCCATCAAGATTTAATTAAAGACCCAGGTTCATGTGAGGAGAACAAAGAAAACTCACCTAGAACTGGCTGGTGTTTGTTGGGAAAGGATGAAGGGAAAAGATTTATATGAATGTTAAGAATATGTAGCATGTGGGAGAGAGTCCATAGGGAAAAGTGTGAGATAAGTGCATGAAGCATGATTGCTTGAGGGTTGAAGCAATGTTAAGAGAGGCTCTTGATGGAAATAACTGTTCTAAAGCAGCTGATAGCTACAGCTTCTAGAAGTAGGGCGTGTTTTTAATCCAAGTAGATTGGTGCTATGAGTTAGCTAATCAAAGAGTGTTAGAAATCCATGCAAACTCATCTTGAGCTCACCTCTACTCTCTGTGGGGAGAGAAGGGAATGAGCAATAAGCATCCCTTTATTTATGACGCTGGCCCTGGAACTCACGGGAAGTAGTATGACTCCTTCAATAACCATCTGACCAAAAGACTAACACGCACAAGACTGTAGGTTCCATGCTAGGTACTAACTCTGGTTAAAGAAGTGGATTATGATTTTCAGAACAGGCTCTGTCCTATAGGACCTGTGTACAGATCAACAGAGAAGATCTCCTGGAGGAAGAGCATTGACTTAAGTCATGGAACCACCTACCTCTTTCTACTTAAAGGCATATTGCATCTCTTACTTCCTTTTGGCCAAGGGACAAGAGGAAATAAAAAGAAAAGGAAGGTAAGGTTACTATCTTATTAGATCTCTAATGATGGTTAAAATTTCATTAAGAGCTAATATGTTTTAAACACTGTGTTCAGGGCACCAGTCTCAGAGCTTTAGTTGTATTTTTTATTTATTTAATCCTTACAACAACTTTGGGATAGGTATAATTTTGTTACCAGGACACACCTCACAGTGGAAGATCCTAATTATGGGAAGATCCAATTCCAGCTGATCACACTGCTTCTTTGACCAATCAGGTGCTCTAGGGAAGACTGTTTGCTTAAAACCTTGGTGTCCTCAACCTGTAATTTGCAGATATGATAGCTATTATAAAGAATTACATTGATGGGGGGCGCCTGGGTGGCTCAGTGGATTAAGCTGCTGCCTTTGGCTCAGGTCGTGATCTCAGGGTCCTGGGATCGAGTCCCACATCAGGCTCTCTGCTCAGCAGGGTGCCTGCTTCCCTCTCTCTCTCTCTCTCTGCCTGCCTCTCCGTCTACTTGTGATCTCTCTCTGTCAAATAAATAAATAAAATCTTAAAAAAAAAAAAGAATTACATTGATGATGAGAGATAATATTATATAAAGGGTCTAACATGGTTGTTAGCTGTGATAAAGTGAGCAATAAAAGGGAATTATTGTCAGGTCCTCTTTGATTAAATTCTTTTTGTATTTTAAAGGCAAGATAAAATTATGCCTATTTTCTTTTTCAAGCCCTACTTTAAAAAAAATTTTTTTTTTTTAATTCTCAAAGGGAGTCCTAAAGCAGGAGATTAACAGACCAGCTCGTAATGGGAATGAGGAGATTCTGGAGATTTCAATTCTGGCTAATGATTTTTAGCCAGTTCTGTTCAATAGTAGACAAACTGAGAGCCCGAAGAATTAATATTCTAACCAGGTATTCCCAGTTTTTCCCCAGTTCATGACCAAAGGTCTAGTAGAGGCCAAATCAGAAAGAAAAGTTCCAGGAATGTGGGACTGAGCCAGGCCAGACTATTTTAATTTATTATTTGGCCTTCCAAAGAACAGAGCAAAGCACCAGTAACAGAGAGGTTAAGCCACAGGCAGTTCTGATAATATGTTTCCCCAAACTAGACTCAGGCAATCTTAGTAAAATAAAGTGGCGTAGATTGGTTTTTGATGACTTCAGATGGTCAGAGCATATTTGAGTGTTTTCAGGACAACAAAAGATAGAAGTGATAAATAGTAGGGAGAGTGACCTATTGAGGGAATGGTTCATGAGAAAACTAATAACTCTACCAATTTCTATCATTAACGTCCTGGGGAAGCTACAGAATTATTCAGTGGCTTGGTCTTAATTATCTTCTAATGAAGATTTGATTTCATTTGCTCTTTGTAATCTCTCATTCTTATTTCTTTCCATACACTTCTCTTGTTTTTAATTTCATAGTGTTGAAATGTTCCATGCTTAATATTCTCAGTACAGCAGCTGAGCTCTTTAGAGAAAAGACTATGTCAGTCTCACAAATAATATAATGAGTTATGTGAGGGCCTCGCTTTCCTACTGCTAGTCATATTTTTATGTGATGCATCCGCTCAGCAAGAAGAATGAGGAAGGATTGAGGGAGAAGTAATGTGATATTCGCTCTTTAAATCTTTTCAACTGCTGCTCTCCCTATTTGGCTTAGCTTTGTTAAAAAATATATATATATATATATCTTTTCGTCTCTTCCATATTTTTTAAAACAAAATTTCCCTTGTATCAAAGTACTACATTGAGAGTCAAATAGTTCTATAATGCTCATTATGAAAAGCACAAACAACTTCAGAGGACTGCTGCTGCTTAATTTTTCAGTTGTAGATGTTATCCACTGCTTTCTGACTATGGGAGGTGAAGCTCTTTCCCTCCCCTCTTTGCCTACCCCCATCTCTCACACATACACACACACACACACACACACACACACACACACACACTTCCCTTCCATCCACTCTCCCATCCTCTCTATAAAGTTTTATAGTGCTGAAAAATTTTATTGGATCTATATTCTGCATTAAAATAACTGTAACTATGCAAATGCTGGTTACACTTGAGTAACATAGTATACTATAATTATTTTTCATAGACAGCATTGGGTTTTTCCTGGAATTGATAATTATCTTCTTTATTGATGATTAGTCTTTTAATTTGTTTATCACAAATTTAAGCCCCAGTTCTCACCCAGTTGTCTAAATCTCTTATTAGTTTCATCTTTTGGAAGTAATGTCCTCAAGAACTTCCAACCCACTTAAATTTATACAGTGGCTTTTAAGACTTGCTTTTAAGTCCTGCTGCTGGGCTGTCTTAGGATCTTATCCTGGGATTTCCTTCATTTTTCTCTTTATTGTATGTTCTGAGTCTTTTTCTTCATCTGCTCCCCCATTTTATAGGATAACATCCTCCAGTACCTTTCTGAGAAAGAAAGGATGGGTGGCAAAGCTTTTGCTTGTGTATTCTAAAATGTGTTTATTCTACCTTCAGACTTAATTATGTAGTTTGGAGTGATATAGTTTGTTGGATGCAAAATTCTAGGAGGCAAACCATTTTCCTGTGCAATTTTAAAGGCATTGCTCTGTTGTTTTATAGCCTCTGCTGTTGTTAATGAGAAGCCGAAATGCCATCATTATTTTTGATGGTTTGTAGGTAAAAACCTCTTGTCTCTGAAAGATTTTTTAAATTTGCTCTTCTTCCTAGTGGCCAATTTTACAAGAATGCACCTTAATGTGGGTCTATTTTCATCCATTGTGTTGGGTGTTCAGTCTGGAAACTCAAGTCCTTCAGTTCTGTTAACATTTTTTGATATTGATTTTTATTTCCTCTTTCTGTGTTTCATCTGGAACACATGTATTATAATAAGGTTGGGTCTCCTAAATTAACTCTCTGATTTTCCTGTCATTGTTCTACTATAGACCACTTCTGTTATTTTTCTATTTTCTGAGGGATTTCCTTAATATTTATTCGTGGATTTCTGTTGTGTTTTTATTTTTTACAATCATTTTAAATTTTTAAACAACAATTCTATGGTGATATAATTTATAGACAACAAAGCACACCCATTTAAGTGTGCAGTTTAGTCAATTTTGACAATGTATATGAACCATTTCAATTATACCAAAACATTTTCCTGGGCTCTTGGCAGGATTTCATCATACATCTTTTTCATCCTTTTACTTTTAACCTATTTTTACATTTAAAGTGGCTTCTTGTACATAGTATATATTTGGGTCATATTTTTTTCCAATCAGATTGATAATCTTTGCCTTTTAATTGGAGTATTTAGACCATTTTCATGTAATGTACTTATTTATCTGGTTGGGTTTAATTGATGATTATGCCATTGGCTTTCTATTTATCCCATTTAATCATTGGTTATTTTTCATATTTTTCAGCCTTATTTTTAATGAATTGAATTGTTTTAGTATTTCATTTTATTTCCACTCTTGGCTTATTCACTCTAACTCTACTGTCATCTTTAAACATTTTTTTCAAGAACTCTTTTATTTCCAAATAGCCTTTTAAAAATCCACCCTACTGGTTCGTGGATGTATTTTTTTCTGTATCTCAGTGAATATATTAATTTGAGGTTTTTTTCTCCCTGTGTAGTTTTTCCAATTTGCTTTCCTCTATCTGTTTGTTTTCTCTCTTTCACATCAGAGGCTTTCCTCAAATGTTTTATAACATACCATAGGGGAGTTTCATTTTGGATAATGACCTATCAACCAAGTTGGATCCTTCCTTTTTGGGAATTTTTAAGATGAGACACAGCAAGAGTAGTAGCAGTGGTAGAGGGAGAGCACAATTGAACAGATGCTGAAACAAAGGGAGGCTGAGTCACAAGAATGAGTAACAGATGATGACTGCACTTCACGGGATGTCTGTTGTCTGAGTGGAGATGAATGACTTACCAGGTTCAGGAGGGCAAACCAAATGGCTACTGAAAGACCTTTCTGGGTCTTCCAGTTCCTTGTGCATCTTTACAACCAACCTCCACTACCAGGTTCAACTGAAAGTGCTTGCATCTTGTAGCCTTAAAGGGCCTTCACAGATACACATATAAAATGTTTAATTAGCAGAAACAACTAATATAAAGTGTAAAATCTGAAGGTTATACATGTGAAGCTGTTAGCCTAACAAATAGGGCTACTGGCCCAATTGTATAGGCCAGTAAGGCATATATAGACCAGGAGTGTGTTCTTTGTGGTCAGAGCACCTGGATTTGAATCCTGGCTGGGTCACCTTTGGCATACCACCAAACTTCTCAATGTTAATTTCTCATCTGTGGGCGTAATAATCAGAGATAGTTTCAGAACTTCTATTTAGAAGTGGCTTGTGCTAGCAAGCTGATTGGAAAGGGAATTTACATGAGTTTGCCTAGTACATTTCAAAAAAGTCAGCCTTCCATATCAAGCATGGAGAGTGGCTGATAGACTGAGTTAAAGATACCATTGGCACCATCATTCCTAATGATGCTGGTTGGTTTATTTTGAGGGTTAAATGAAATGATTTCTTTTAGAAACTTAACATAATGCCTAGTAATAAATATTTTATACATTATTAATGATAGTATTAAGTCACTATAACATTTTTATTATTAGGCATATGAAAGAAAGAGATAATGACAGAGAAGAACAGGAGTTTCTTGAAATGACAGGCGGGTCTTGGTGTCTCCTCTAAGTTGGATGGTTACCAACAGGCTTAATAAACCTCTACTCTAAACCTGGAATTAAATGTGCTGGTCTATCTGTTGTGTCCAATTCTGTTTTGTTAGTACTCTAGAGAACTCCTTTCCCATGGTTACTGCTTATGGTCAAAACTGTCTGCTTGCTCCATCTTTGCTTTATCACCACGTTATGGAGTCTTACAGTTGTGTGGTCAGGGAATTCTCTCTCTATTATATGCAATGATTCGTTCCCCAAAGATGCTTTTTCTGATTTTTAAATTTGTGTCTTATCAACAAAGTTCAGTTTCAGCTCCCTTTGGCCAGGCATCCTTTTTTTCCCCCCAAGATTGTTTGTTCCTTGCATCAAGTCTTTATTTACTTTGCCTATCTCATCATGCCTAGGAGATGAGCCAAGACACTAGATGTGGAAATACAACCCTGAATAAGATACACCAGTAAATATTTTGTGATTTCCACAGATGGTTGTGGCTGAGAGTATAGTGAAATCATACTGTTAATTAAATCTAAAAGTGTATTTCTCTCTTATTCGTGCTTATACAAAGCTTCCCAAGAATGCTCATGTAAGTTGAGGCATAGTTGGTTTGTTTATTTTTTTAAGATTTTATTTATTTGACAGAGGGAGAGCACAAGCGGGGGGGCAGCAGAGGGAGAAGCAGGCTCCCTGCTGAGCAGGGAGCCCAATGCTCCCCATGATCCCAGGACCCCAGGATCATGAGCTGAGCCAAAGCCTTAACCAACGGAGACATCCAGACACCCCAGTTGAGGCATAGTTTTAAAAAGCCATTGTTTCCGAGGCTTAAAGGAGTAAATGCTCTTTGAGGTAGACTCGAGCATCCATTTGCCTGCCCCAGCTGTTGAAGGTGGCTCGGCACCCACACTCCACACATCTAAGGGCCTGAATTTGCTTTGAGTCCATCTCTTTCCTCACCACCCTGACCCTCACTTCCACTTATGTGCTTCTCTCTCCTTGCTAGATGTGATGCTCTTGCTCTGGTTTGGCTCTTCTGAGTACATTTTAGCCTTGTTTGACTCATTATCACTATGAAACCTTTACAAGAAACTCTGTTGTATAAGGGTGTCCACAGGTCTGATTTGTGGCCCTTAGAAAGGGCCCCCACTCTCTGAGCCTTCAGTGAGCCATCTGTTCTTCCCTTGTTCTAGATTGGAAGTGGGTGAATTGGACAATTTACAAGTATTAAGGACTTTGGCTATCACAGAGATTGCCAGTTGTCAACATTTATTTCCATCAAGACTTATGAAAGCTAACTTTCATACCAATAACACATTCCCATGAGTGTAACTGGATTTTGTGAAATTCCTACTACACTAGTAACATCATTATTTTTTCTCTTGCTCAGGAATGCAGCTGAAAGTGTTAGTGAGAGTGACATTATTAATGGGATACTTTAAAATCCACTATAATTTATGGAAAATTTATAAACCACATTACTTTATGATGCATGACAAATTACTTAAGTTACATTTCGTTATTGATTGAGACACTTAAGAGAATTCTAAATATTTTTCCGTTTTTTAAAAAAAAATTTCTTAACAGTGGAATTCTTTTTAGTAGTGCCCTATTTCCGAAAAGCGCAACATGTAAAAGAAATTGAGAGGGACTCTCACTGACTGGATTAGGATATGTACTTAGAACTCAGTCCCTTCAGTGTTCTTTGGATCCTGCAGCACCTCCATGAAGTCTTTGGGGCTTTGCAGGGCTCAGTTTGAAAACCCAGTGCCTTTGATGATATCCTAAGCTCCAGGCAGTGATTCCATGAAGTTGAACCACGGGGAGAGTTCATCCAGGATAAGGCATCTAGGAAAGTTTTTAGGAGGACGCGGTGGGATTGTGACAGCAGAGTACCATTCGGAGTGTTGCAACCAGACTCTTAGGCATTGCATTGTTCTATTCCATCACTACCATGTCCCTCTCCCTCCAGGCCATGTGGTGATTTTCTGACTCTTCTCCTTGTGAGTCAGGATCATAAGCCAGAAGGCAAGGATGCCTGGCCTGTGGTCTCTCCCAAACTCTCATCATCATATCATCTCTATCTAAGCTGGCCTCACCCCACCTGGTTCTTGTCTTACTGATGGCCCATCTATCCACTGTGGCCTCTGGAACCCCTCTTCTCCTGTCAACACCCTCCACCCCATATCATGTTTTTCTCTTTTCTCTGTGTTCCTTTATCTTGGTGAATGACTCCACTGTTCTCCTCTTGCTTTCTGAGTCATCCTCTCTGACCACTCTCTCTCATATACCGTACACTTCATATTCAGTCACAAATTCCTATGGATTCTAGATTTAAAAATGTGTCTCAGGGGGTACCTGAGAGGCTCAGTTAAGTGGCTCAGTTAAGAGCCAGACTCTTGATTTTGTCTCAGGTCATAATCTTAGGGTGTGAGATGGGGCTCCGTATTGGGCTCTATGCTGGGTGTGGAACCTGCTTGATTCTCTCTCTCTCCCTCTGCCTCTCTCCAGTCCCTGTCACACACTCACTCTCTCTCTCTCTCTCTCAAAAAAAAAAAAAAAAATTGTCTCTCAGGTGTAAGGACAATCTGGCTGTGATGTCTGTCACTCCATCCGTCACCAGGGTTGATTTGGCCCATCCAGCTGGCTTGGTGGGTGTCCCCTTCCTCCCTCACTGCTCCGTGTATGCCCTTTCCAAAGCTGCACAATCAGTCAAAGAGGACAGCCTTCCCCGAAAGATGACTCTTCTCCAGTGGGGGGTATAGGAGTAGCTGTGTGTCTTTGCTAGAACCTCCAAACAAGCTCTCAAGGTCCCATTTCTAGGGGAACATATGGTAGTGAAGCTTCCAAGACTCCAGACACATCCAGATGAGGTGCTGCATGTGGCGGTCTGCCTTAGTTTAAAAAAAAAAAAAAGGAAGTCTCTCAAATCTGACATCATCATAATCTCTAGACTCTTAAAATTACTTTTTACACAGAGCTTTGAATGTAGTCTATACTCAAAAAATTTTGCCGAGTACATTATGTGTTAATTTTAATCTTTTCCAAATGTGTGTGGCCTCTTTTTTTCCCTTCTGCCCTGCTTATTTATATTCTTCCTGGCCTCAATCTCATATTTGGATGAAGATATTTAAGATTTCTTTCTATTCAATATTTATGATGGGCAGTCTTTTGAAAAACTAATAGTTGTAACCCGAAGGTAGGATTTTCATAAGGTATATAGCAAACTTGAGTAATTTGAGTCAATTTTCCTATGTAGAGCAGCAGTTTCCAACCTTGATGTTGTTTTGATCAGGGATTTCAGAGGGACCTGGTGTCTAAGGTGGGGAAACGTGAATAAGTGAGACCAACAGTGTGATAGAGACCGTGAGAGGAGTATGGGTCAGCTAATCAGTTCTACCTGTGGTAAGGGAGTTGGGGAGGTCATAGAGGGCTTCAAAGTGGGAATAGCTCCCACATTTGGAACTTGAATGGTGAGTAGGCATTTAGATAAAGAAGGGACGAGAGAGTTTAAAATAGGTTAAACTAAAGAAGGTAAGATATGTTCATTTCACAGAAAGGATAGGATTTTAATAGTTATAAGTGGAAAATGGGCATATCAGGTGGAAAGAAAGTAATAATTAAGTCATGTGGTTTAGGGAATGTTTGGGACTTATCAACAGCTCCTTGACCTCATGACAAGATGTATTGAGAGAAAAGAGTAGATAGACAGGTGGGTTTTGGTTACAGAAGGCCATGAGAACTATGTTAAGTAGTTAAACTTTAGGAAATGGAGAGTGCCAGAATGTTCTTCAGCATGGAAAGACAACACCAAAGCTAAACTGTAAGGTAAGAATTCTGGTGACCTGTGTGAGGACTGGACTGTGGTGGGGAGAGCCTGGTGGGCTGTGTTGACCTGATTTGTGACTGACAAGTCTCTAATGGTTATTGAAGATTTTGGTGGGCAGTCCTCAGATGTCATAACCTTATCTTCCATTTTAGGATGAAATTATTATGGGGAAAGAGGAAAATCAGGTAGATAAATGTTTTGCAGAGCCTCCTTTAGTTTGATTTTTTGAGGAGATTGCTGTTACTAATGAACTTTACTTGTAGTGAGGAGGTGGAGTGGCAGGAGTGGAGAAATTGGTGTGGGGAGGATTGCTGCCTGCTACAGTGACTATCTTATCTCCTAAAAGATTTACATATTTCTTCCCCTTACTGGTTCCCTTTCCAGCAACCATTATCTGCAGCAAAAGGGGAGATATTATGGAAGAAAATTTAAGAATAACATTAGGTAGGGGCGCCTGGGTGGCTCAGTGGGTTAAAGCCTCTGCCTTCAGCTCAGGTCATGATCCCAGGGTCCTGGGATTGAGCCCTGCATCGGGCTCTCTGCTCAGTGGGGAGCCTGCTTCCACCTCTCTCTCTGCCTGCCTCTCAGCCTACTTGTGATCTCTGTCTGTCAAATAAATAAAATATTAAAAAAAAAAAAACAAAAAAAACCCACCTTCTGCTCCACGTTCAGCTGTAGCATTTCCCTCACGGGACAACTTTCCTTTCATGTCATCTTCCGACATTTAAAAAAAAAAAAAAAAGAATAACATTACGTAGGCATTTGTTCACGCTAGCAGTACTTGACATTGTACAGGTTCTAACACGTTTAATCCTCATAACAATGCTCCATGGTAGATTTTTAAATTCCTATTTTGCAATTGAGGTGATCAAATCTCCAAGAGGGTATGTTAACTATGCAAGGTCACATAATAAGTAAGTGGCAGATCTAAGATCCGAACCCAGAAATATACAGATTCAAAGCCCATTTGTCTTCAAACAAATGCTATTTTGCATTTTTGTATAATCTGAGGAAATGTTTTTCTTCTCTTATGAAGTATGATAATATATGTCTCCCAAGGGCACCTGGGTGGCTCAGTGGGTTAAGCCTCTGCCTTCAGTTCAGGTCCTGATTTCAGGGTCCTGGGATCAAGTCCCGAGTCAGGCTCTCTGCTAGGCAGGGAGCCTGCTTCGCCCTCTCTCTCTGCCTACTTGTGATCTTTCTCTGTGTGTCAAATAAATAAATAAAATCTTTAAAAAAAAAAAAAAATATATATATATATATGTCTCCCAAGTTGACATCACATATTCCAAATCTGAGTAGTACATTAAGGAGCATATTAAAGAAACCCGCACTGATAGACACATCCTTTTCCACTTTCATTCATGCAGTTTAATTTTTACACACTGAAAAGCCTATTATCACGAAATTAGCCAGCCACAAATGTAAGTGACATTTTTCCCCCTTTGCTTGTCTGATTGCCAAGAGAATCTCACCTAAGATTAGAAAATATTTTGGTACATCACCTCTCACAGGAATGTAAAAATTAAATTGATAAATTTATGCACCGCTGTGAATTCTTTATGACTGAGTTGTCAATTTCTTTCCTCAGGCAATGAGCCAATGTTTATTAAGTAGCTAGAGTGGGCATGATGTTTGGTGAGGCTTTGTGAAAAGTGTCAAAGGAAATAGCTGTAGATGTGATTTCCATTACAAGAGGGTTATGATCCAATAAAGAAGATGAATAAAATGTATAAGAATACATGAGAACAAAAGTATATATATAATTCTATCACTAGAGCTCACGTATACATCACTGTAAAACAATGATTATAACAATGATAGATACATGTCTAGAGACTGTAAAAATAGAATTAAGTGGAAGTGTTCTCCATAGACAATATGATAAAGTAGAGAGAACAGTTTTCAAGAAATTTTGTAAAATTGTAAATCAAAGAAGTCTGTCGTATTCAAACGCTCCTTAGACATTTTTTTTTAAAGATTTTATTTATTTATTTGAGAGAGAGACAGTGAGAGAGAGCATGAGCGAGAAGGTCAGAGGGAGGAGCAGACTCCCCATGGAGCTGGGAGCCCAATGCGGGACTCGATCCTGGAACTCTGGGATCATGACCTGAGCTGAAGGCAGTCGTCCAACCAACTGAGCCACCCAGGCATCCCATCCTTAGACATTTTTATGACTTCTTGCAAACATTATGACTTTTAGTTTTTCCAAGTTGTATAGTCTGTGATTAATAGGTGATATAAAATTGAAAAACTTCAATTCAAACCAATTTAGCACACAATCCTTGACAATTTTTTTTGAAGCATATAAAATTCATTGTTTTTCAGAGTTGCTCACATTTAAATACGAAGATAACTAGAAGGCTACTAAGTACAAATGAAATAGTACACAGAAGCATCAGAAAAATACTTATGATATTATGACAAAAGTTGCTCATATTAACTCCTCATTGGAACATTCATTATTTTGAATTTAACAGTAAAATAAGGCATTGTATTGATGTTACACATCAGTGAAAAATATATTGAAGTGGCAACTATTCTCTGGGTCTTTTGCAGTTTGAGAATAACTGTGAACAATTACTGATTAAGAATTAATAGTTACATTCAAAAGAGCTGAATCAGTAGTGGTGATGGTCTATGGTTCATATTAGTTATGGAATGCAGCCGCTTTGGAGTTAGGGTTTTGAATTCTGAATGTCTTTAGTTTTTATACTTCCATGCTATGAAAAACCACAAAACTTTATACTCCTTTAAGAAAAGTGTGATAGAGGTTCCTGGGTGGCTCAGTTGGTCAAGTGTCTGACTCTTGATTTTGGCTTGGGTCAGACCTCAGGGTTGTGAGATCAAGCCCAGTGTTGGACTCCTGCTGGGCAAGGAGAGTGCATAAGATTCTCTCTCTCTCTCCTTCTCCCTCTGCCCTCCCCCACCCCAAAAGAAAGAACAGTATAATATGGTGGCTCAAGTGCTGGGTGAAAACAGGGAATTATGGTTCTAGTTCTGGCTTTGATTATTAACTCCAAAGTCTTTGAGCAAATATTGTGTATCTTTGAACCTCAGTTTCTTCATTTGTACTTTCATTCATTCAACAATTTTTATGAAGGCCTATAGTGTGATAGGCATAGTTATAAAGTGATCAAGTCAGAAGCATTCTTTGCCTGATTAGAATGTATACAATAGGAGAGAAAATAGTAAACCCAAATAAGAATATAGTTTCAGATTGCGGAGGTTTTTAAGGGAAAATAATGGATTGCTGTGAGGGAGAACCGAAGGGCTGATGGCAGACCATTTTTAAGTTTGCTGGTGACAAAAGACACTCTGATAAAGTGACATTTGAACCAAGACTTGAAGGTTGATGAGGAGATGACCAGTTTTGAGGGAAGAAAGGGGAAAGGCTGTGCCAGGACAAGGAAACAACGCTATTAAGAGCCTGGTGAGGAAGAAGGCGGCAAGTTTGAGGAAACTAGAGGAAGGCAATGTGGTCGTATCCAAAGAAATAAGAGGAGAGTGGCCGGGCATACATCGGGCTGAGTTTGAGAAGCTGAGATCAGTGTAGGAACCTCAGGGATGTTCAGGGCATTGGATTTGATTTTGAGTGACATGGGAAGCCACTGAGTAGTTTTAGATGAGTGACATGAGCTTTCAGGCCTCTGTGTGGAGAATGGAAGGGAAATTAGAGGAAGGAAGATCAGTTAGGAGACTTAATACATTGTCCCTTAGACAATGATGGTGGTGGAATTTCCTTTGAGGTTGATGATGCAAATGGACAGAAGCAGAAAGAACCAGCATGTATTACAGATGCAGAATGGACAAATGTCATTAATAAATGGACTGTAGGGATGGAAGAAAAAGAAGTGTCCAGAATAACTCCCAGGTTCCTGATTTGAGTCACTGGCAGACTGAGGGGCCTTTATTGACTAGGGAAGGCTGGCAATAATGATAATACTTACCCCTCTGTGTTGCTTTGAGACTGCCTCTGGAAAGGTCTATATTTTTTGTGGGGTTGGTTGATATATAAACAAAAGCTATTTATAGAAATTATATTCTGGTTCAGCATAATGTAATATATTTCAAAGGCAACCTTGAAAAAAATTGAGATAATGGATTCCCTCTTTTTACGGAAGTAATATCTTGGGAAAATATTAATATTAAACAATACATGCTACTACATTTTGAGGGAAATGGCAAATTTAAGGAAAAATTTTAAGTCAAATGTAGCAAACATTGAAAGAATAAGATATATAAGTTGCAATTTTAGACCCAGGAAATCAGATCCAGACTTGAAATATAAATGGGGCGCCTGGGTGGCTCAGTGGGTTAAGCCTCTGCCTTCGGCTCAGGTCATGCATGATCTCAGAGTCCTGGGATCCAGCCCTGCATTGGGCTATCTGCTCAGCAGGGAGCCTGCTTCCCCTACCCCCCGCCTCTCTGCCTACTTGTGATCTCTTTCTCTGTCAAATAAATACATAAAATCTTAAAAAAATATATATATATAAATAGATTGGCCTATAAAGCTCCCTGAGGGACAATCTTCCTCTTTACTTGAAGAAAACTATTACTGTTTTCCTATCTTTAGCAGCTCAGTGGTTGGGGTGGGCCAAGAGGATTTAGTGGTATTTTAATGGAGTGAGTGTAGGGAAAGAACCGGGATGCTCTTTGTAGATGTGGATAGGGGAGTGATCAGGTTTTTCTTGTGGATGAGGACAGCAGAAAAGTAAAGTAAAATTTAAGGACTGTGCATAGGAAACAAACTGAGGGTTGCTTGAAGGGAGGGGTGTGGGGGAATAGGGTAACCAGGTGATGGGCATTAAAGGAGGACATGGGATGTAATGAGCACTGGGTGTTATATAAGACTGATGAGTCATTGAACTCTGCCTCTGAAACTCATGATACACTATATGTGAATTGATTGAATTTAAACATGTTTAAAAAATTTAGGGATTGTAGCAACAAGAGGTTATTAGTTACTCCTTTCTCATGATAAAAAAACTAAAGACAAAATGTACCATGCAAGTTCCTAAATTCATTCTAAATAGCTGTTGTTTTGTAGTGTTAGGACATTTCTGTATGACAGAGGGTGATCTGATTTAGTGCTAGAAAAAGCACTGGGCTGGGCACAAGTGCCAGACCTGCTATATACTCAATGTGGGGTTTTGGGAAAATAGGAACCATAGTAACTACCACAAGAGTATCCTTGAAGGTCAAATAGTATTTTCTTTTCTGAAATGCCTGCTGTTGTGCCTGGAGCTTGGTAGACTGTCAATAAATATTTATTGAAGCAAAATCATGTAATTGCTCCTTTAAAAATAACTGATATTGTAAATTTCTGGTAATTAAATCATATTACTTTTAGATTTAGATTTTTCATTTTAAATTGGTATTTTAGGGACACCCATGTGGCTCAGTTGGTTAAGTATCTGACTCTGGGTTTTGGCTCAGGTCATGATCTCAGGGTCCTGGGATCAAGCTCTGCATCAGGCTCTTCACTCAGTGGGAGTCTGCTTGTCTCCCCCTCGCTCTGTCCCTCCCCCCACTCATGCACGCACGTGCTCATGCTCTTCCTCTCTCTAAAATAAATAAATACAATGCCTGGATGGCCCAGTGGGTTAGGCATCTGCCTTTGGCTCAGGTCATGATCCCGGGGTCCTGGAATCAAGTCCCACATCAGCTCATTGCTTAGTGGGGAGCCTGCTTCTCCCTGGGCCTGCCACTCCCCTTGCTTGTTCTCTTTCTATCTCTATGACAAATCAATGAATAAAATCTTAAAATAAATAAATCTTTTAAAAATTGCTATGTTATATAATACCTTATGAAAGTTCTTAAGTGCTCCTTTTTTGGTAAAACTTTTATTCTGAAATAATTATAGATTCACATGTAATTGTAAGAAGTAATAGAGATCCTTTATGCCTTTGACCCTGTTGCTTCTAATGGTAACATCTTCTGTAACTGTAAGGCAATATCACAAGTAGGAGATTGCTACTGATAAAATCCATTGAGCTTATTCATATTTTGCTGTAAGCTTTCCATGCACTCCTTTGTATATGTGTGTACTTCGTTCCATGCAATTTTATCCTATATGTAGCTGCATCTGAAACCAGCACAGCCAAGAGGCAAAGCAGTTTCATCTCAGAGATTCCTTGTGCTACCATTTTGTAGCTACATCCACTTAAACTCTTTCCTTTAACCTTTGGTAACTACTAATCCATTCTCCATCTCTAGAATTTTCTCATTTCAAGAGATGTATATAATTGGAATCATATCATATATAATCTTTTGAGACTGACTATTTTTCACTCAACACAATTCTCTTGAGAGTCATCCAAGTTGTTGCATGTATCAATAGTTCATTCCTTTTTATTGCTGAGTAGGGTTTAATGATTCGAATGTGCCTGAGTGTGTTTACCTTTTCAGTCACTGAAAGAGAACTTGGTTGTTTCCAGTTTTTGACTATTAGAAATAAAGCTTCTATGAATATTTGTGTACGTGTGTGTGTGTGTGTGCAAGAATCCGAGTTTTCATTTATACCTTTTTTGTTTTGTTAATTCATTAAGATAATTCATTCACTCAGTATTTTTAACTAATAGATAAGGAATATATACAAATTAGCAGTGAATAGAGATTGTCTTTGTTGGCGATATTCCTCTTTATCAAAATAATCATTCTGACATTTATGTCAATGGACTATAATTAAGTAATGTAGTCTGACACAGAGAAGCTCACATGTTGGCTACATATATATCCTATGTATTAGCATCATATAACTATGCCAGCTGCTGATGAAAATGCATGGCTATATTTACACAGTAAAGATATTTCTATGCCAATACAACACATTTGCTTGTAAACTGTCTCCCAAGCAAAACACTCTTCTAATTGTGACATGTACTAGTTTAATGCCTTATTACAGATAAGTACAAACATTTTCACAATTTCCTCTATGTGTCTCCCTTCCCTTTGTGCAGAATGCACAGAGGTGTTAAAATAAGTAAAAGTGTTGGCACATTCCCAGATCACATCAATTCTTACTCATCTAGTGTCACTAAATGAGGAGCCCTTTGTCTGGGTGACTGGTAAAGTTAACAGCAGCTAAGCAATTGTTAAATAATATTAACGGGGTAATTGGGTGATGGACATTAAGGAGGGCACTTGAAGTAATGAGCACTGGGTGTTGTATGAAACTGATGAATCACTAAATTCTACCTCTGAAACTAATAATACAGTGTATGTTAATTGCATTGAATTTAAAGATTAAAAAGATCATATTAACAAATCCATATATAGTGCTTACTATATGCCAATCACCATTTTTTGCCAGTGCTGCTTATTAATGTGAACTAATTTCCACTAAAATCCTGTGGGGGTGTGCACTATCAGTATCCTCAATTTACAGCTAGGAACACTGAGGCACAGACAGTGATTAAGCAACTTTTCCAAGGTCTCACAGCCAGTAATTGGCAGAGTGGGGAAGAACTCAGACAGTCTTGTTCCAAAGCCCATCCCTTAACTTCTATACTCTTTGCAAGATAAGAATCAGTAACTCCAAATAAGCCAACACACCCAAATAAGATGTATTAATTAAAACTGGGGTTCTGGGTTTTTTTGCTTGTCAAAATGAAACAAGAACTTACAACTTTCCTTCAGCTAAACTAAAGTCTTAAAGAAATGTGGAAACAGGCATTTCCAGCTAAAGCCTTAGTACTATTTACCTTAGAATTAAACATCCAGGGCAGGTTCACTCAGAATCTGTTTGAATGAAGTTCTAAAAAAAAAAATTTGAGGGAATGAGCTTATTCTAAGAGGGAAAAGAATTAACAAGCAAGCTTGGTAATCAGAAATGAGGACCAATTTTGAGTACAGCATGCTGTCTGCTTTTGAAATTTGCTTTTCAGTGTGATGCTTATCCATTTATCTCTAGGAAACCAAGGGCCAAAGATAAAAATGAAAAATCAATTTTCAGACACACACCAAAAAAACTTAGTAATTTCTATGTCAAGAGAGTAAGCAAGGGGAGCCTGGATGGCCCAGTGTGTTAAAGCCTCTGCCTTCAGCTCAGGTCATAATCCCAGGGTCCTGGGATGGAGCCCCACATTGGGCTCTCTGCTCAGCAGGGAGCCTAATTCCCTCTCTCTCTCTGTCTGCCTCTCTGCCTACTTGTGATCTCTGTCTGTCAAATAAATAAATAAAATCTTAAAAAAGAGAGAGAGAGAGTAAGCAGCATTGCATTGGTGCCTGTTAAACAAAGAGCATGATACAAAAAAAAAATTGAGGGATGAATAAGGTGGGTATAGAGAAAATGAAACTTTGATACATTTAGGGCACTGACACCTTAGTAACACTTGAAGTTTTAGCCACACCCTGCCCTTAACACCAAGGGAACCCTCGTAGCCTTTCATGGCAGCACCTGGCAAAATCCAAGTCTGAGTCTCGCTTTGGTATCTGGGCTCAATGGATTCATCAGTGGCATGAGGCAGTGCTTTGTGTCATTAAGAGGCAGTCCTGCTGGCACAGAAATCAGCACCATGGACAGCAAGTGCTGGCGGTATCCTACGGCACCGCCCTCAAAAGGGTGCAGATGAGTGGGGAAATCTGGTGGGCAACAGATAGAAGTAGGAAAAAAAAACATGTTTATGCTCATTTGATTGAAACCTTAAGTAAGGTATTCTCAGAAAAATTGGGTGATATGGAAGATTTTAGAGAATAGTTCTGTAAACAAGGTAGAACTATAGCTAAAGAAATGCTGTTCATGGGATGCCTGGGTGGCTCAGTGGGTTAAGCCTCTGCCTTCGGCTCCGGTCATGATCCCGGGGTCCTGGAATCAAGCCCCGCATTGGGCTTTCTGCTCAGTGGGGAGCCCGCTTCCCCTTCTCTCTCTCGCTGCCTGCCTCTCTGCCTACTTGTGATCTCTCTCTGTCAAATTAATAAATAAAAAAATCTTTAAAAAAAAAAAAGAAATACTGTTCATCATCATTAATGTTATATCATTATTATTTGTGTGACTGCCACCTTGATATAACAAGGCAAAATTGAGGTTACAGATCTAGTTGTGTTCTCTCAGAATATTTTTTGTCTTGTATATTTTTAATATAGTCTTAAAGATAGAAAGGTGTCTTTTACATTTCAATCTCAATGATGTAATGAATGATAATGTGTTCAGATTCGAGAACAGTAGTCTGCTTTCTCTATATTTTGTCTAATGTGTGAGAGAGATGCAACATACATACAATCAGTGTTTTCTTGTGATTTAGAGAATTCTATAGAAGTTGGTTAAATAACAGGAAGAATTCTTGTGTCTGTTGCTGTATAAAAAGTAATTAAATCTTAGTGGTATAAAAAAGCAACCATTTTATTAAGTTATGTTTCCTATGGGTAAAGAATTTAGACAGGGCATAGCCAGATGGATTATGTATCAGAACTCCACCAGAGAAACGGCACCAGCAGGATATATATGTACTAAGAAACTTACTGCAAAGAATGTGGCTTACATGATTGGGAGGGTTAATTAGGCTAGTCTGAAATCTGCAGGGCAGGCTCTCAAGAAGGGCAGGCTTGAAAATCTTGGACAGGAGCTGCCACTGCAGTCCACAGGTGGAATTTCTTCTTCCTCAGGGCAATCAGTTCTGTTCTTAAAGCCTTTCAACTGGTTGGATCAGGCTAACCTAGTTTACCCCAGATAATGTCTTTTTACATAAAGCCAACTGATTGTAGATGTTAATCATGACTACAGAATTACCTTCATAACAATACCTCAGTTTGTATTGGATTGAATAACTGGGTACTATAGCCTAGCCAAGTTTGACATATAAAACTGACCATCACAGTTTGTCTCTGCTCCCCTATATCTAGGAATTCAGCTGGGAAGACTCACATGATTGGCATGATCCAAAATGTTGGGGAACCATAAGGAGACTTCTTCACTAATGGGTCTGGTAACAGACTCAAAGGCTACCCTGTCATTTGGAGTTCCTAGGCATGCCCTCTTCACTTGGGTTTGGCTTCTCACAACATGGTAGCTGGGTTCTGGGAAGGAACAAGCTGAAAGGAAGTGCCCTAAAGGAAAACTGCAAAGAGAACAGGCAGAAGCTGCATGGTTTTAACTGACCTAACCTCAGAAATCCTGAAGCTACACTTCTGCACATTTTATTGATTACAAACATGTCACAAAGTCTGACCCAAGAGGATGGAGTTAAGACTTTGTCTTTAATGGAGGAGTGGGGAGGTCACATTGCATGAGAGCACATAGGATGGAGGATATTGTTGCAGCCATCTTTGGAAAATATTGTCTGCCACAGGTTATGAAAATGTACAATGTCTCTGTCAATTGGAATAAAAAAAAAGTTTAGAAATTCACTGTTCATCAGCTCACCTCAGACACTCAAAAATGGCATAATTTAATAGCATTAAAATTGATTTCTATAAATATGTTACACTTTTCTCACATTTAAAAACCTACCAAGTTGGGGCTTATTATTAAAAATATAATTTGGGACTGCTCTAGGGCTAATCCACTTAATTTTAGTGACCTTTTTGGAGTGTAGCAGATACTGGAAACTGTATTAATGATCTATTGCTATGTAACAAATTACAACAAACTTAGTGGCTTCAAAAAACATACATCTATTGTCTTAGTGGCTTCAAAAAACATACATCAGGAGTCTAGGCATGGCTTAGCTGGGTTGTTTTTGTTTTTTTTTTTAAGGTTCTCTCACAAGGCTGCTATCAAGATTTTTGGCCAGGGATAGGGTCTCATCTGAAGCTAGATTGAGGAAGGATCCTCTTCCAAATTCACATGATTAAGTTCCTTGTGGGCTGTTGGACTGAAGGTTCCAATTCCTAGTTGACTATTTGCTGGAGGCTGCCCTTAGTTCCTTGCTATGTGGGCCTCTCCATATGGAAGCATGCTTCATCAAAGCTAAGAAGGGAGAGAGTCTGCTAGCAAGATGGAAGTTACAATCTTGGGTAATAAAATCATAGACATGACAAAGCATCCCCTTTGTTGAATACTGCTGGTTGGAAGCAAGTCACAGTTTCCACTCACACCAAAGGGAAGGAATTATACAAAGTTATGAATACAGGAGACAGGGCTAATTTGGAGCCATCTTAGTGTCTGTCCATCACAGAAACATTAGATGCAATTACCAGAGGTTGGGGTAAGTCCTCTATTCCTGATCATAGTCTCTGTAACAGAAAGCCTTTAATATAAAGGTGGGAGTGGGAGTCGAATCCAGGATGACAGACATTTCTGAACTGATAGATGAAACATAGTAGTGGAAAATGTACAACTCACTTGAATTCTAGGTGATCTGGCAGATAGGTAGCCAGAGAGCCGTTCATTTCAGGGAAATGTTTCAGTAACACCTGAAAGAAGATAAGGTCTAGATGTTGGTTCTGGGAGACACTGACAGGAGTAAGCCAGAGTGGATCTAAGTAGTTTACTAAAGTAGAAACTTTTATCTGGGGGGACAAAGCAAAGTCCCATTTTCCAGAATTATAGAGTAAAGAACTTTAAAAATATCTAAATTCTTACCTAGGCTCAGATTTCTGTGTGGTCAGGGAGATTGTATCTATGGATTTATCAATAAGTATGTTAAATTTTGATTGTTCAAGGTGAGAGAGTGGGAGCTTGCTCCTTTTGGGGAAGAAAAGCGCCTATGGCCTCTCTGCTTATGGCTATTGGCTGAGGCCACCCTGCCATGGCTGCCTAGGAAACCAGTGCAGTACATGGGTGTAAGGAAGCTTGGTGGTCAGAAATAGGAGCAACTGGTAGCTGCACTGTTGAACTACAGGTGGAAGCAACAAGTAGCCAGAAAGTGGATTCCCAATTCTATATCTACTCAACTCCCATCCTTTCTGCTATTCCTGCTGGACCGCTAGCTGAAAGTGGCTCATTTGCATACCATTTTTAAACATCTAAATGCACAGATCTAGCATTGAAAATAGATCTAGTTTCTATTTTTTTTAAACAAAGGTCTTTCAATATGCTCTTTCCTGATCTCCAAGACTTGGAAGCTGTTGAAATCTTTTCTGGCACTTTGAAAAGTACAGAAGTGTTTATATAGTCCCTCTCTGGATCAGAATATGAAGGTGAAAAACCTGGAGTGCCTTCCAAGTACATACACAGTGAAGCATTCTGTAAAGAGACAGAGTAATCTATTACAAAGTCCAGGAAAAGCCTTCTAGCAGCCTCCATCCAAACCATTCACAGACGCTAAAACAAATAAATTGAATCACAACTCCCAGTTGATATCAGCTGGAAAAAAATGGAGAAATTGAGAACCATTTTTGATTTTGGTTTTCTTTGAAAAATAAAGCATATATTATGGAATGAGGAGCTTTCTTATTGTGTCTGAATAAAATTTCTGCCCGAGTTCTTTGTGGTAGTAATATGTATAATATGTATGTCTTGGACACTTACCTGTGGTTGATAGTTCTCCAGTAATTTTTTTGTAATAGGTTTTAAGGCATGTATGCTGAGATACACAGTTTCTCAAAATTGCTTCTCTAAAACATAGCTTTATATTTCTGTCCCCATTTAAATTGTACATAATACTATTTTCTATTTAGATACAAATATCCTGTTTTCCTTTTTTTAAAAAATTAAAATATAATGTATTATTTGTTTCAGGGGTACATGTCAGGATTCAATAATCTTAGACAATTTACAGCACTCCCCGGAGCACATACCCTCCCCAATGTCACCCCACCCAGCCACCGCATCCCTTCCATCCCCCACCCCTCCAGCAATTCTCAGTTTGTTTCCTGAAATTAAGAGTCTCTTGTTTTGTCTCCCTCTCTGGTTTCCTAATGTTTCATTTTTCCTTCCCTTCCCCTATGATCCTCTATTTTGTTTCTCAAATTTCTCATATCAGTGAGATCATATGATAATTGTCTTTCTCTTACTGACTTATTTCACTTAGCATAAAACCCTCTAGTTCCATCCACGTTGTTGCAAATGGCAAGATTTTGTTTGTTGATGGCTGCATAATATTCCATTATATGTATATGTACCATATCTTCTTTATCCATTCATCTGTTGACAGACATCGAGGTTGTTTCCATAGTTTGGATATTGTGGATATTGCTGCTATAAACATTGGAGTGCACATACCCTTTCAGTTCACTACATTTGTATTGTTAGGGTAAATACCCAGTGGTGCGATTGCTCAGTCATAGGGTAGCTCTATTTTCAACTTTTTGAGGACCCTCCATACTGTTTTCCAGAGTGGCTGCACCAGCTTGCATTCCCACCAAGAGTATAGGAGGGTTCCCCTTTCTCTACATCCTTGCCACCACCTGTCATTTCCTTACTTGTTCATTTTAGACGTTCTGACTGGTGCAAGGTGACATCTCACTGTGGTTTCAATTTGTATTTTCCTGATGCCAAGTGGATGTTGAGCACTTTTTCATGTGTCTGTTGGCCATCTGGATGTCTTCTTTGCTTAAACGTGTGTTCATGTCCTCTGCCCATTTCTTGATTGGATTATTTGTTCTTTGGGTGTTGATTTGATAAGTTCCTTATAGATTATGGATACTAGCCCTTTATCTGAGATGTCATTTGCAAATATCTTCTCCCATTCTGTCAGTTGTCTTTTGGTTTTGTTGACTGTTTCTTTTGCTGTGCAAAAGCTTTTAATCTTGAGAAAGTCCCAATAGTCCACTTCTGCCCTTGCTTCCCTGTCTTTGGCAAGGTTTCTAGGAAGAAGTAATGTGGCTGAGATCAAAGAGGTTGCTGCCAATGGATTTCTGTCTCACATTGATGTCTTTCATCCATTCTGAGTCTATTTTTGTGTGTGGTATAAGGAAATTGTCCAGTTTCTTCTGTGGTGTAAGGAAATGGTCCAGTTTCATTCTTCTGCATGTGGCTGTCCAGTTTCCCCAAAACCACTTGTTGAAGAGACTCTCTTTTTTCCATTGGACATTCTTTCCTGCTTTGTCGAAGATTAGTTGACCATGGAATTGAGGGTCCATTTCTGTGCTCTCTATTCTGTTCCATTGATCCATGTGTCTGTTTTTATGCCAGTACCATACTGTCTTGATGATGACAGCTGTGTAGTAGAACTTGAAGTCTGGAATTGTGATGCCACCAGCTTTGATTTTCTCTTTCAACATTCCTCTGGCTATATGGGGTCTTTTCTGGTTCCATATAAATTTTAGGATTATTTGTTCCATTTCTTTGAGAAAAATTGATGGTATTTTGATAGGGATTCCATTAAATGTGTAGACTGCTTTAGGTAGCATAGACATTTTCACAATATTTGTTCTTCTAATCCATGATCATGGGAAGTTTTTTCCTATTTCTTTGTGTCTTCCTCCATTTCTTTCATGAGTATTGTATGTTTTCTGAGTACAGATTCTTTGCCTCTTAGGTTAGGTTTACTATGTATCTTATCATTTTGGGTGCAATTGTAAATGGGATGGACTCCTTAATTTCTGTCTTCTATCTTGTTGTTGGTGTATAGAAATACAACTGATTTCTGTGCATTGATTTTATATCCTGACACTTTACTGAATTCCTGTATGAGTTTTAGCAGTTTTGGAATGGAGTCTTTTGGCTTTTCCACATAAAGTATCATATCATCAGCAAAGAGTGAGAGTTTGACTTCTTCTTTGCTGATTCAGATGCCTGTAATTTCTTTTTGTTGTATGATTGCTGAGGCTAGGACTTCTAGTACTATGTTGAATAACAGTGGTGATAGTGGACAGCCCTGCCGTGTTCCTGACCTTAGAGGGGGGGAGATCTCAGTTTTTCCCCATTGAGAATGATATTGGCTGTGGGTTTTTCATAGATGGCTTTTATGATATTGAGGGATGTACCCTCTGTCCCTACATCGTGAAGAGTTTTAATCAAGAAAGCATGCTGTACTTTGTCAAATGTTTTTTTTCTGCATCTTTTGAGAGTATCTTATGGTTCTTGTTCTTTCTTTTATTAATGTATCACATTGATTGATTTGCTGATGTTGAACCAATCTTGCAGCCCAGGAATAAATCCTACTTGGTCACGGTGAATAATGCTTTAATGTACTGTTGGATCCTACCTAGTATTTTGTTGAGAATTTTTGCATCAGTGTTCATGAGGGATATTGGTCTGTAATTCTCCTTTTTGCTGAGGTCTTTGTCTGGTTTTGGAATCCAGGTAATGCTGACCTCATAAAATTAGTTTGGCAGTTTTCCTTCCAATTTTATTTTTTGGAACAGTTTCAGAAGAATAGGTATTATTTCTTCTTTAAATGTTTACTAGAATTCCCCTGGGAAACTGTCTGGCTCTGGGCTCTTGTTTTTTGGAAGACTTTTGATGACTGTTTCAATCTCCTTACTGGTTATAGGTCTGTTCAGGTTTTCTATTTCTTCCTGGTTCAGTTTTGGTAGTTTATATGTCTCTAGGAATGCTTCCATTTTTCCCATATTGTCAAATATGCTCGTATATAATTACTCATAATACGTTCTTATAGTGGTTTGTATTTCTTTGGTGTTGGTTGTGATTTCTCTTGTATCATTCATGATTTTATTAATTTGGGTCCTTTCTCTTTTCTTTTGGATAACTCTGGCCAGGGGTTTATCAATCTTATTAATTCTTTCAAAGAACCAGCTCCTGGGTTCATTGATTTGTTCTATTGTTCTTTTGGCTCCTATTTCATTGATTTCTGCTCTGATCTTTATGATTTCTCCTCTCCTGCTGGGTTTAGGCTTTCTTTGCTGTTGTTTCTGCAGCTCACTTAGGTGTAAGGTTAGGTTGTGTACTTGAGACCTTTTTTGTTTCTTGAGAAAGGCTTGTATTGGGGCTGTATATATTCCTCTCAGGACTGCCTTTGCTGTGTCCCAAAGATTTTGAACAGTTGTGTGTGTGTTTTTTTTTTTTTAAGATTTTATTTATTTATTTGACAAAGAGAGAGAGATCACAAGTAGGCAGAGAGTCAGGCAGAGAGAGAGGGGGAAGCAGGCTCTCTGCTCAGCAGGGATGCTGAGGCAGATGTGGGGCTCGATCCCAGCAACCTGAGATTATGACCTGAGCCAAAGGCAGCGGCTTAATCCCCTGAGCCACCCAGGTGCCCCAACAGTTGTGCTTATTATTTTCATTTGTTTCCATGATTTTTTTCAATTCTTCTTTAATTTCCTCATTGACCCATTCATTCTTTAGTAGGATGCTCTTTAGCTTCCATGTATTTGCGTTCTTTCCAACTTTCCTCCTGTGGTTGAATTCTAGTATTCAAATACCAAATATTCAATACCAAAGTATTATGGTCTGAAAATATGCAAGGAATGATCCCAATCTTTGGTACCAATTGAGACCTGATTTGTGACTCAGGATGTGATCTATTCTGGAGAATATTCCATGTGCACTAGAGAAGAATATGTATTCCTTTGCTTTGGAATGGAATGTTATGAACATATCCATGATGTCCAGTGTGTCATTTAAAGCCTTTATTTCCTTGTTCATCTTTTGCTTGGATGATCTGCCCATTTCAGTTAGGGGGTGTTAAAGTCGCCTACTATTATTGTAGTATTGTCGATGTGTTTCTTTGATTTTGTTATTAATTGCTTTATATACTTGGCTGCTTCCATGTTAGGCACATAGATATATAAAATTGTTGGATCTTCTTGTTGGACAGACCCCTTTTTTTTAAAAGATTTTTTAAAAAATTTATTTGAGAAAGAACAAACAAGAGAGAGAAAGAGAGGACAAGCAAAGGAAGGGGGCAGAGGGAGAAGGAGAAGCAGACTCCCCGCTGAGCAGGGAGCCCAACATGGGGCTTGATCCCAGGACCCTGGGATTATGACCTGAGCTGAAGGCAGACCTTAACCCACTGAGCCACCCAGGCGCCCCGGACAGACCCTTTAAGTATGCTATATTGTCCTTCCTCATCCTTTATAGTAGTCTTTGGCTTAAAATCTAATGTATCTGATACAAGATTTGCTACCCCAGCTTACTTTGGATGTCCATTAGCATGGTAAATTGTTTTCCACCCCCTCACTTTAAATCTGGAGGTGTCTTTGGGTCTAAAATGAGTTTCTTGTAGACTTCTTGTAGCGTTTTGATGGGTCTTTTTTTTTTATCCATTCTGATACCCTGTGTCTTTTGGTTGGGGCATTTAGGCCATTTACATTCAGGGTAACTATTGAAAGATAGGTATTTAGTGCCATTGTATTGCGTGTAAGGTGACTGGTACTGTAGAAAGTCTCTGTTCCTTTCTGGGCTATTACTTTTAGGCTCTGTCTTTGCTTAGAGGACCCCTTTCAATATTTCCTATATGGCTGGTTTGGTGTTTGCACATTCTTTTAATTTTTGTTTGTCCTGGAAATTTTTTCTCTCACCTTCTATTTTCAATGACAGCCTCGCTGGATATAGTATTCTTGGCTGCATATTTTTCTCATTTAGTGCTCTGAATATATCATGCCAGTTCTTTCTGGCCTGCCCGGTCTCTGTGGATAGGTTTTCTGCCAGTCTAATATTTCTACCATTATATGTTACAGACCTCTTGTCCTGAGCTGCATGCAGGATTTTCTCTTTGTCACTGAGACTTGTAAGTTTTACTATTAGATGACAGGGTGTGGACCTATTTTTATTGATTTTGAGTGGGTTTCTCTGTGTCTCCTGGATTTTGATGCTTTTTCCCTTCGCCAAATTAGGGAAATTCTCGATTATAATTTGTTCCAGTATACCTTCTGCCCCTCTCTCTCTTTCTTCTTCTTCTGGGATCCCAATTATTCTAATATTGTTTTGTCTTATGGTATCACTTATCTCTTGAATTATCCCCTTGTGATCTAGTAGTTGTTTTCTCTCTTTTTCTCAGCTTCTTTATGCTCCATCGTTTGGTCTTCTATATCACGAATTCTCTTTTGCCTCATTTATCATAGCAGTAAGAGCCTCCATTTTTTATTGCACCTCATTTATAGCTTTTTTGGTTTCAACTTGGCTAGATTTTAGTTCTTTTATTTCTCCAAAAAGGGATTCTCTAGTGTCTTCTATGCTTTTTTCAAGCCCAGTTAGTATCTTTATAATTGTCATTCCGAACTCTAGTTTTGACATCTTACTAATGTCTGTATCGATTAGGTCCCTAGCAGTTGGTACTGCCTCTTGTTCTTTTTTTTATTTTTTTAAGATTTTATTTACTTATTTGACAGAGAGAGAGATTACAAGTAGGCAGAGAGGCAGGCAGAGAGAGAGGGAGAAGCAAGCACCCTGCTGAGCAGAGGGCCCGATGTGGGGCTCAATCCCAGGACCCTGACATCATGACCTGAGCCAAAGGCAGAGGGTTAACCCACTGAGCCACCCAGGTGCCCCTGTTTTCTTTTCTTTTTTTTTTTTTTTAAAGATTTTATTTATTTATTTGACAGAGAGAGATCACAAGTAGATGGAGAGGCAGACAGAGAGAGAGAGAGGGAAGCAGGATCTCTGCCGAGCAGAGAACCCGATGCGGGACTCGATCCCAGGACCCTGAGATCATGACCTGAGCCGAAGGCAGCGGCTTAACCCACTGAGCCACCCAGGCGCCCTCTTTTTTTTTTTTTGAGGTGAGTTTTTCCACCTTGTCATTTTGTCGAGAGAAGAATAGATGAATGAGAGAACAAAATGCTAAAGGGTAATAACAACCCCAGAAAAATATACACTAAACAAGTCAGAGGAGACCTGAAACTAGGTGGGTAAAGAGAGACAAAAGAAAAGAATATATAATCAGGCTGGTGAACAGAGCAGAGTCATACACTTGATTTTGGGTATATTTTGGTCTGTTAGATGAAACTTCCTCCCAAAATTTTAAAGAAAGAAAAACTTGTATATATTTAAAAAAATAAGGGTTAATACGATGAAGTGATGGAATACAACTTTAAAGAAGAAAATTTAAAAAAAATTTTAAAGGAAATTGATAAGTTCATTAATAAAAGAAAGAAAAAAATTAAAAGAAAAAAATGGAGCAAATGTGGTCAGGTGGGAGGCTAGAAGAAAGCCCTACACTAGATTTAGGATATAGTTTGGTCTTGTAGAATAAACTATATCCCAAATTTTAGGAAAAGAGAAACTTATATGTATATAACAAATAAGGTTAAGTACAATGAAGGTATAGAATATGACTATAAAAATGAAAATTAAAAAAGATTTTTAAGAAGGTATTGATCAGGGGTGCCTGGGTGGCTCAATGGGTTAAAGCCTCTGCCTTCAGCTCAGGTCATGGTCCCAGGGTCCTGGGATCGAGCTCCGCATCGGGCTCTCTGCTCCACAGGGAGTCTGCTTCCCTTCCTCTCTCTCTCTGCCTGCCTCTCTGCCTACTTGTGATCTCTGTCTGTCAAATAAATAAATAAAACCTTTTAAAAAAAAAAGGTATTGATCAGATAAGATGTTGGTTAAAATAGGAGAGAGGAAAATTTAAAAAAAAATAGAAGAAGAAAAAAATAAAGTAAATTTTTAAAGTTTAACTTTGAAAGACTAAAGAATCATGGGAAAAAGGCATGAATTCTATGTGTTGCTTTCCTCTAGCTCTGGAATTCTGCAGTTCTCCTTGATTGATGAACTTGGTCTTGGCTGGATGTTCTTGCTGATCTTCTGATCAAATGTCCTTGCCTGAGGTGGAGTTGCACTGCCCTTGCCAGGGGCCAGGCTAAGTAATCTGCTCAGGTTTGCTCTCAGTAGCTTTTGTTCCCTAAGCCCTTTCTGTATACCTTGGGAGGATGGGAATGAAAATGGTGGCCTCCCAATCTCCAGCTCCATAGGAGATGAGAGCTCAGGCCCCGCTCCTCAGTGCACCCTCAGAGAAGAGTAGTCAATCCCTCCCATCTCCCTTGTCTCTGGCCACACTCTGAGTTCACCCAGCCTGTGACCAAGTAGTTCTATCCCTGGTGCATGGCCCTGTTTGGAGTCTCTAGACCCAGCCAATTCCTGCAGGTGTGCTCCTGTGCTGCTCCTCCTAATGGAGGAAGTGAGGCATCTCCCCAGATCTGCCACTTGTGGGGTCCCTGCTCAAAGAGCATTGGCCCTACTGTGCCTTGGATCACGGTTTAAGGTAACCCTGAGCTGAGAGCCCCCAACTTAGCTCCATCTCTGCAGCTGGCTTCCCTGCTCTGATACCTGAGAGGTCTGCCACACTCAGGCACCCCCAGTCTTTCTGTGATCCCACTGGTCCTGAAGCCACACTGTCCCCACAAGGGTTCCACCCCTGCTTAGCCTCTGGAACAACATCCTTCTGTGGGGCAGACTTCTAAAAATTCTGATTTTGTGCTCTGCTGGTTTCTCACTTGCTGAGAAGCCGTCCCTCCCCCCATGTTCAATCTTTCTGTATATCATCTCAGATTCACTTCTCTGCCCATCACACCTTCCAGAAAGTGGTTGATTTTCTGTTCCTAGAATAGCTGCTCTTCTTTTCTTCGATCTTCTGTCGACTTGTAAGTGTTCAGAATGGTTTGATAACTATCTAGATGAATTCCTGGGACCAGATGAAATTTAGGTCTCCTGCTCCTCTGCCCTCTTGCTCCTCCTCTGTCCTGTTTTCCTTTTTTAGAAGGCATTTTGTTTTATTGAAGTGTAACATATATACCACATTTCAAATGAATTACAGACATATAGCTGGATAATATAGTGAATACCTCCAGCTAAGTACTAATCAGATCAAGTATTAGAATATTACCATGATCCAATCTTTCTCTACAAAGAGAACCACTATCTGGATTTTTAACATCATGCATTTACTTTATCTATTTTTTTACTTCTTATTAATAAAGTCTTATAATATGTCCTCTTGTATACTAGTTTGTTTAGAAAATGCATTCATGTTGCTGTGTGTAGCAATAGTTCATTAATTTTCAGTGCTGTATAGCATTCCATTGTATAAGTATAATGTGAATAATTTATTCTAATATCTGATGGAAATATCAGTCCCAATTTGGGACTATCACAAATAATGTTGCTATGCACATTCTTCTCCTTGTCTTTTGCTACACATTTCTGTGGGGCAGGTACCTAAGGGTAGAATTGCTTGCTTACAGGGCATGAGAAGTTCAGCTTCAGTAGATACTCCCAAATAGTTTTCTAAAGTGGGTGTACTAACTTATATTCCTGCCAGAAAATGCTTTGAGGGGAAAATTTAGCTTGCCTTTCCACATTTTCCTTCTTTCTTGGATATTTGTCCCTTAAATCCTCACTGTTTTGGAATCTCTCATATGCCTTTAATCAAATCTTTAAAAATATTTTGTCTACTTTTCTTAGTTCTCCTCTGTCCTCGCAGGAGGTTGCTCTGCAGAAGTCAAATCAACTGTTACTCAGAACAGAAATCCAATCTGCGTGTCCTTTGAGCCTCTGAAACAGTAAATGCTAACTTTAATTTTTGTTCTCCTAAATAAAGAAATGAATGAGTAGGAATTAAAAGGCAAGGGAGTATAAACAGAAAATCAAGAGGGAATAGCAGTCATAAAGACAAGAGCATAATGTATACAGGGAATCATAAGTAATTTAGCATTGTTGGGTCATAAATTGTGAGATGGTAGTAGAAACATTATAGAAGCCATGTTATAAAAGACCTTAATGCCATACTAAAGAGCTTGGGTTTTTATTTGAAAGCTAAGGGGAATCATTGGTCATTTAGTGCAGGAAATAATAGGGTAAGATTTTAATTTTCTAAAAAGTTATGTTGAAAGCAGTATGGATGGTATCTGAGGGGCCAAGACTAGGATCTAGAAAATTAGTGTTGTGAAATGGTATAAGAGAAAGGATAGAGCCTAAATTAGAGAAAAAGAGAACAGACTCAAAATATGTTTAGATGGTTAAGTGTGTAAGGAAATGAAAAAAAAAAAAGGAGAAATGACTGTCCCAGAGTCTTGCTTGGGTGAGCAGGTAGATGATGGTGTCAATAGCGGACACATGGATGACATGGACACAAGCAGGAGGGGGTCTTTTGCATTGGTAATGGGGGAGACAATGAGGAGTTCACTCTCTGGACAATGTCAATTTAAAGGTGCCTTTGGGGAACACAGGTTACATATGTGAGTATGGAACCTGAAGATATTGTGAGGGGCTGGAGATTAATAAGGTTTGGGAGTTAGCACTCTGTAATAGGTTGTTGTAAAAGCCTTGAGATCAATTAGATAACTCAGATGAGACAACCCATGTAGAGCCAGAAGGAGAATGGACAAAAGACAAAGCATCAGCATAAGAATGACAAGCAGGGGAAGATGGAAAAATAAAACTGAGCAAGTAAGAATTACCAGAGAAGCAGAAAGAGGACCAGGACAGAAACATGTAATCAAACCAATGAGATGCATATTTTGGGGAAGGAGAGATTAGCAGTGTTAAAGTCAGAGAGAGGATTTCTGAGATAACAAATGTGTTGATCATATTTGGACATTAGAACGTCATGGCTTATTTGACTAGAAGGGAAAGAAACCAGAACCAGATCACAGTGACTTACTTGATATGAATAAAACTTACTCTTGAGATATTCAGGTGAGAAAAAAATGAGAGACAATTGTAAGGCCAAAAGATACTGAAGGGTCAAAGGATATTTTTTAAAATTATGGGGGATGTTTGCACACGCACTGGAGAGGGTAGGGCTATAACATGCAAGGATGAACTGGGCTGATCTCGAGAGGTCAGGAGAGGGTTAACAGAATGAGAAAGTTTAAAACTATAGTTAAAGACTTTTTAGAAGTGTAACAATTCAGACTAATTACAGGATTCTTTGCTTTCTGTGTAATGTTTTTCTGAAATTCGAATTTTTATGGTAGCATGCATTATGATTATAACCAGAAAAGCAATAAAGATTAAAATAAAGATACAATGAAGCATTGGATTTCGGTAAAGATTTAAGAAAATCAGAGTGAGGAAAGTCCTCAAAATATGATATTAGGTTATTGAATATTATTCTCCCTGTATCTTTGTTATTTAAACGAAAACACTTATTTGAAAACCAAGAATTTGACTATTTGTGGGGGCATCATTTGGATTTTTTCCTAAATCAATAAAGGAGCATTCCTCTGAAGGGAAAAATCGTTTCCTAAATATACACGTCATATAATTCATTAGAAAACATTATCCTAGGAAGACTGCTTGTAGGCACTTAATCAGCTATTATTTTCTTCCTCTGAATAGTACTTGTGATATTATTTGTAGCATAATTTGCTTGATTCAGTACTATGTTTAACAATTCCAAAAATAACCTATTGATTCCAGCAAAAATTTGACAAGGAAAAGGATTTGGCAGAGAGAAGTTATACTTCATGAATTAGTGTCTTGTACCACTCAATCATTTTCTCCTTTTGCTAGATTGTCCCTTTGGTCTAGCTCAGAAGCTAGCAAATGAAAAGTGAAAAACTATCTATTATAACTGAGTGATGGGAAAAGCAAGATGGTTAGGTGAAAGTCACAGAATATTATAGATTCATGTAAAATTTTTTGAGGACTCCTCTCTCGTCCTTCCTGCACTGGATCAACATGGGGCAGAATATCTGTTGTATTGCTGAGCATTGTACTAAGAAAACTGTATAAAGTCAGTAGTGGTTGGTGCAGTCTGATCCAGTCTGCTCTTCAGAGACAAACAGGATTCCTCCATGTTTCCTGTGTCCAGGGTGACAGACAGGCTTCATTCTGACTGCAACTCTGATCAGATTGTCCTGGCTGCTGGGGGCTCTATAATGAATGGGCTGGAGGCAGAGAGTTTTGGGAAAGCAGAAATGTCTGCCATGGCAGGTGGATTAATGATTACCTGAAAACTAAAAAAGAAAGGTGACAGAACCTCTGCCTTTGAGATGGCCCTCAATAGAGATCCTGCTCATTGGTATGGGGCTAGCACATCATGAGGACTGCCTGAGAGGTGTGGGGGGGGCGCGGCAAGGGTTCGTGTAGAGAGGGTATAAGAGGAGCTTAGTGGATGAGAGAACATGTGGTAGCAAATTTCCTGGATCTGAGCTCAACCCTTGGTGTGGTATGACCTTGGGTAATTCATTTATTCTTTCATCAGCAGGAAAGAATGAGAATAATAATAATTTTCCCTTTTTTTTTTAAATAAAAAGTTGTTAAAAGGGTTGGTTTATTCTGTACATATATAGATGAGACATGTCTGTAAACTCTCAACCACTATTAAAATTTTAAAAAATTGATTAGTATTGAGTGCACCTGGGGGCTCAGTTGATAAAGCCTCCAGCTATTGATTTCAGCTCAGGTGTCATCTCAGGGTCATGAGATTGAGTCCCATGTTGGGCTCCATGTCCAGCATGGAGCCTGCTTAAGATTCTCTCTCTCAGGGCGCCTGAGTGTCTCAGTCGTAAAGTGTCTGCTTTCAGCTCAGATCATGATCCCAGGGTCCTGGGATTGAGCCCCACATCTGGCTCACTGCTCAGCGGGAAGCCTGCTTCTCCCTTTCCCACTCCCCTGCTTGTGTTCCTGCTCTCACTGTCTCTCTCTCTGTGTCAAATAAATAAATAAAATCTTTAAAAAAAAAAAATCTCTCTCTCCCTCAACCCCTCCCCCCCACACTCTCTCTCTCAAAAAAAAATAAAAGATTAGTAATGACATAGTTATGACATGTTTACAAATCACATTTATTGCATTTTGCATGAGATCATAGTGATAGGAGAGTAATATATCAAGTGCTGAGAGAACAGACAGGAGGGAGATCATTTCCTGTTGGAGAGATGGAGGACAGCTTCATGAGGAAAGCAGAGTTTCAGCTGGGCCTCAAAGGTTAGATAGGAATTTGGTAGTTGGAAATAAAAAGACTCTTCCGGGGGGGGAAACTGGGTGAGTGAAGACCTAAAATGAAGAAAACAAAAGATAGGAAAATAATAAATAAATCCTGAAGTTTTCATGGTGCTTTATGATTTACAATGGTTTTTTGTTTGTGTTTGTTTTTTTTTTTTTTACTGATTAGGAATAACCATGTAATTTGGCTGTAGCCTAGGGTATGCTTTTGGGGCTGGAGAGAGATAAGGTTGGGGATCCAGGCCGAGAAAATATTTGGAGGAACTTGAATTCTTTCTCAAGGAATGTGCATAGGAATGAACAATCCACATAGATAAACAATGTGAACAGGGATTCCAATGATCTGTTGTCACAGTGGGACACACATATGGCATGTTTTCGGTATGTTAATAGATTGTGTATTTTACAAATGGGCTTTATTTCTCTTTTCTAGATACTTTACTATAGCTCTACACTTTGCGGGGCTTCAATGATGCCTTTTGTATCTAACCCTTTTCTGACCCTTCCTATCTTTCCAGGGCACTTGTGTTTCTTGTCTGGGCACGTGGCTTTCAGTGTCTTCACAGCTCATACATTCAAATTCATCTCACTGCTCTTACTGTACCCCTCCCCTGTTCAGAATCCCACAGTGATTCTGCATTATGTTCTGAATAAGGTTTGGGCTGGTTCACCTGACATTAGTCTTACCTGGCTGAAATTCACCTTTCCAGTTCTATGTCTGTTATTCTCTGACATATGCCCTATGTTTCAACCATTTTCCTCCCTGCCCCTCCCTTTCTCGCCTTCTTCTCTCTCTTCTCTAAACATAATTTGGGCTGTTTTGCCCTGCCCCTGCACTCCCTTAGCATGCATCCACTTATACCTATCATTCAAGAGTAAACGAAAATGCCAGTTCCTATACAAAGTTTTCTCTGGCCTTTACATCTGGAAGGTATCGTTCATGCCTTTAACTCATAATAGGTAACACTTTTAGATAACTTACTATGTGCTAGGCACTCTCTTCAATATTTTACATGAATTAACTCCTTTCATCCTTTGTTAACACAACCTGTAAAGCAGGTATAATTACCGTCCCTATTTTATACATGAGAAAACTGAGGCATATCCTTGTCTTGCCCAACACACATAGCAAATAACGCGTAGGTGTGATTTGAACCGAGGTACTCTGACATCAAGAGTTGTCATTGACAATAACATAACTGCTATGTTATTATATGGCCTCTGGCACCTTCTTATAATAGTTGACATCTGACTGTGGCACTTAGTAGTTTTAATTTGATTTCTTGTAGATTTATTCTGTTTGTCCACTTTGCCTGAACCTGGGCTTTTAACCCTTGGGAACCCACCTACTGTAATGGAAGTGCATGCATTAAGAGAAAAAACTAGGTATCCTGTTTCTGACAATGACCAAAGCCCTTCTAATTTTTATCCTAGTCTAGAGTTGGTCCTTAATTCTTGCCCCATTACTACATTTACTTTGTCTTTGTCTTTGTCTCATGTATTGGCATTTGTACTCTATTCTCATACCTGATGGCCAATGTAACTTCTCATTTTTCTTTGTTTCCCTTGCTAGTGTTTTTGTGCTCCTTGCATTTCTACCATATCAGTACTTTCAGCCCTGAGATCTTGGACCAACATGACTGGTACTCTTTCCCCAGGTTTCTTGGGAGAAGGAGTCAGAAACTGCTGGATTATAAGTTCCTAAGGGCAGAGATTTTATCAGCCTGTATCCTACAGAACAGGTACGGGTCTTCCACATAGGAACTCAATAATCTTTTATTGAGTAAAAGGATGAGCAAATGAAATCAGCCACCATCTGCTTAGTGTCCTCGACTGCTAGTAATGCCTTCTCTGATGATTTTTCTCTTACCTGTTTCTCACACTATCCTTTATGTTGAATTCTAATTCAGCCTTGGCTCTCCAAATCTTGTGGGTCCTGCTGTGACTGAGCTGAGTTAAAACAGCAGGTGCTTATTGGGCACAGAGAGGGTATGACACAAGATGCAGACACTGATTTTAAATAATTTCATTCTCATTGTCTCATAAAGGCTTCAAAATATAAAAACTTATTATATTAAACATGCTAAGTTAACAGTTTTAGATGAAAGTAGTTGTTACAAGTAGATGCATGACTAAACAATAAGTAAAAGGGCAGACAATAATTTTGGGGAAGAGGACGAGGTCATTTCAGACAGAGATGGCTAATAAAGGATTTCAGAAGAAGATAGAATTTTAAAAATTTACTTCTTTTTCTTTTTTCTTTTTTTAGTTTTTATTTAAATTCCAGTTTGTTAACATACAGTGTAATATTAGTTTTAGGTGCAGAATGTAGTGATTCATCACTTACATACAACACCCAGTGCTCATCACAGCAAGTGCCTTCCTTAATACCCATCATCCATCTAAACCATTCCCCTGCCCACCTCCCCTCCAGCAAACTCAGTTTGTTCTTTATAATTAAGATTCTGTTTTATGGTTTGCCTCTCTCTTTCCTCTCCCATATTCATTTGTTTTGTTTCTTAAATTCCCCAAGTGAGAAAGGTCATATGATATTTGTCTTTCTCTGACTGAATTATTTTACTTAACATAATACTTTTAGCTCCATCCAGGTTCTTGCAAACAACAAGGGTTCATTCTTTTTTATGGCTGAGTAATATTCCATTATATGTATGTATGTATATATGTGTGTCCATACATAAATATATTTATACACACACATACGCACACACACACACCTTTCCATTATATATATCTCCCACATCTTCTTTATTCATTCATCATTCGGTGGACACTTGGGCTGTTTCCATTAATTTGGCTATTGTAGATAATCCTGCTCTAAATATTGGGGTACATGTATCCCTTTGAATTAGTATTTTTGTATTCTTTTTACTTTTATAATTAATTTTAAAAAATTAACATAATGTATTATTTGTTTCAGAGGTAGAGGTCAGTGATTCATCAGTAGTATACAACACCAGGTGCTCATTACATCACATGCCCTCCTTAATGTTCATCACCCAATTACCCAAACATCCGACTCCCCTCCCCTCTAGCAACCCTCCATTTGTTTCCTGTGCTTAAGAGTCTCTTATGGCTTGTCTCCCTCTCTGTTTCATCTTGGTTTTTTTTTCCCTCTCTTCCCCTATGATCCTGTTTTGTTTTTTAAATTTTGTATTTTTGTATTCTTCAGGTAAATACCTAATAGTGCAATTGCTGCATCATAGCAAAGTTTTATTTTTAACTTTTTTTTTTTAAAGTTTTTATTTGACAAGAGAGAGACACAGCAAAAGAGGGAACACAAGCAGGAGGAGTGAGAGAGGAAGAAGCAGCTTCCTGCTGAGCAGGGAGCCTGATGTGGGGGCTTGATCCCAGGACCCTGGGATCATGACCTGAGCCAAAGGCAGACGCTTAACAACTGAGCCACCCAGGCGCCCCCTATTTTTAACTTTTTGAGGAAACTCCACACTTTTTTCCAGAGTGGCTATACCAGTCTGCATTCCCACCAACAATTCAAGAGTGTTCCCCTTTCTCCACCTCCTTGCCAACACCTGTTGTTTCTTGTGTTGTTGATTTTAGCCACTCTGACAGGTGTGAAGTGATCTCATTGTAGTTTTGATTTGCATTTCCGTGATCAGTGATGTTGGGCATCTTTTCAAGTGTCTGTTCACCATCTCTATGTCTTCTTTGGATAAAAATCTATCCAAGTCTTCTGCCCATTTTTTAAATTGGATTATTCATTTTGGGAGTTTTATAAGTTCTTTATATATTTTGGATACTAACTAACCCTCTATCAGATATGTCATTTACAAATATCTTCTTCCATTCTGTAGGTTGCCTTTTAGTTTTGTTGATTGTTTCCTTTGTTGTGCAGAAGCTTTTAATTTTTATAAAGTCCAATAGTTTATTTTTGCTTTTGTTTCCCTGGCCTTAGGAAACTATCTAGAAAGAAGTTACTATGGATGAGGTCAAAGAGTTTGTTGCGTGTGTTCTCTTCTATGATTTTTATGGTTTCAGGTTTAATCTGTTGAATTTATTTATGTGTTTGGTGTAAGAAAGTGGTCCAGTTTTATTCTTTTGCATGTAGCTATCTGGTTTTTAGCACCATTTGTTGAAAACTGTCTTTTTCCTCATTGGATAGTCATTCTTGCTTTGTGGAAGTTTCATGGGCTCATTTTTAGGTTTTCTATTCTGCTTTAGTAATCTATGTGTCTTTCTTTGTGCCAGTACCATACTGTTTTGATCACTACAGCTTTGAGCTTGAAGCCTGTAATTGTGGTGAAATATAATATAAAATTTGCTATCTTAACACATTTTTAAGTGTATGGTCAATAGTGTTAAGCATATTCCCATTACTGTGTAACAGATCTCTATGACTGTTTTATCATGCAAAACAGAAATGCCTATACTTACTAAACAACTACCCATTTCCCCTTTCCTCCCAGCTCCTGGTAACCACCATTTTACTTTCTGATTCTGTGAATTTGACTACTTTAGATCCCTCATATAAGTGGGGTTGTACAGTATTTGTCTTTATTTACTTATTTATTATTTTGATTAAAATATACTGTATTATTTGCCCCATGGGTACAAGTCTGTGAATCATCAGGCTTACACACTTCACAGCACTCACCATTTCACATACCCTCCCCAATGTCCATAATCCAACCACCCTCTCCATACCCCTCCTCCCCACAGCAACCCTCAGTTTGTTTTGTGAGATTAAAAGTCTCTTATGGTTTGTCTCCCTCCTGATCCCATCTTGCTTCATTTTTTCCCTTCTGTACCCCCCAAGCCCCCCACTCTGCCTCTCAAGTTCCTCATATCAGAGATCATATGATAATTGTCTTTCTCTGATTGACTTATTTCATTCAGTATAATACCCTGTAGTTCCATCCACATCGTTGCAAATGGCAAGATATCATTTCTTTTTTTTTTTTTTATAAATTTTATTTTTTTTAAACATATAATATATTTTTATCCCCAGGGGTACAGGTCTGTGAATTGCCAAGTTTACACATTTCACAGCACTCACCATAGCACATACCCTCCCCAGTGTCCATAACCCCACCCCCCCCAACCCCCCTCCCCCATCAACCCTCAGTTTGTTTTGTGAGATTAAGAGTCACTTATGGTTTGTCTCCCTCCCAATCCCATCTTGTTTCATTTACTCTTCTCCTACCCCCTTAACCCCCCATGTTGCATCTCTACTTCCTCATATCAGGGAGATCATATGATAGTTGTCTTTCTCCGATTGACTTATTTCGCTAAGCATGATACCCTCTCGTTCCATCCACGTCGTCGCAAATGGCAAGATTTCATTTCTTTTGATGGCTGCATAGTATTCCATTGTGTATATATACCACATCTTCTTTATCCATTCGTCTGTTGATGGACATCTAGGTTCTTTCCATAGTTTGGCTATTGTAGACATTGCTGCTATAAACATTCGGGTGCACGTGCCCCTTCAGATCACTACGTTTGTATCTTTAGGGTAAATACCCAGTAGTGCGATTGCTGGGTTATAGGGTAGTTCTATTTTCGACATTTTGAGGAACCTCCATGCTGTTTTCCAGAGTGGTTGCACCAGCTTGCATTCCCACCAACAGTGTAGGAGGGTTCCCCTTTCTCTGCATCCTCACCAGCATCTGTCCTTTCCTGACTTGTTCATTTTAGCCATTCTGACTGGTGTGAGGTGGTATCTCATTGTGGTTTTGATTTGTATTTCCCTGATGCCGAGTGATATGGAGCACTTTTTCATGTGTCTGTTGGCCATCTGGATGTCTTCTTTGCAGAAATGTCTGTTCATGTCCTTTGCCCATTTCTTGATTGGATTATTTGTTCTTTGGGTGTTGAGTTTGCTAAGTTCTTTATAGATTTTGGACACTAGCCCTTTATCTGATATGTCGTTTGCAAATATCTTCTCCCATTCTGTCAGTTGTCTTTTGGTTTTGTTCACTGTTTCCTTTGCTGTGCAAAAGCTTTTGATCTTGATAAAATCCCAATAGTTCATTTTTGCCCTTGCTTCCCTTGCCTTTGGCGATGTTCCTAGGAAGAAGTTGCTGCGGCTGAGGTCGAAGAGGTTGCTGCTTTTGTTCTCCTCAAGGATTTTGATGGATTCCTTTCTCACATTGAGGTCCTTCATCCATTTTGAGTCTATTTTCATGTGTGGTGTAAGGAAATGATCCAATTTCATTTTTCTGCATGTGGCTGTCCAATTTTCCCAACACCACTTATTGAAGAGGTTGTCTTTTTTCCATTGGACATTCTTTCCTGCTTTGTCAAAGATTAGTTGACCATAGAGTTGAGGGTCTATTTCTGGGCTCTCTATTCTGTTCCATTGATCTATGTGTCTGTTTTTGTGCCAGTACCATACAGTCTTGATGATGACAGCTTTGTAATAGAGCTTGAAGTCCAGAATTGTGATGCCACCAACTTTGGCTTTCTTTTTCAATATTCCTTTGGCTATTTGAGGTCTTTTCTGGTTTCATATAAGTTTTAGGATTATTTGTTCCGTTTCTTTGAAAAAAATTGATGGTATTATGATAAGGATTCCATTAAATGTATAGACTGCTTTAGGTAGCATAGACATTTTCACAATATTTGTTCTTCCAATCCAGTAGCATGGAATGTTTTTTCCATTTCTTTGTGTCTTCCACCATTTCTTTCATGAGTACTTTATGTTTTCTGAGTACAGATTCTTTGCCTCTTAGGTTAGGTTTATACCTAGGTATCTTATTGTTTTGGGTGCAATTGTAAATAGGATTGACTCCTTAATTTCTCTTTTTTCTATCTTGCTGTTGGTATATAGCAATGCAACTGAGGGGCACCTGGGTGGCTCAGTGGGTTAAGCCTCTGCCTTTGGCTCAGGTCATGATCTCAGAGTCCTGGGATAGAGCCCCTCATTGGGCTCTCTGTTGGCAGGGAGCCTGCTTCCCCCCCCCCCTCTGCCTGCCTCTCTGCCTGCTTGTGATTTCTCTCTCTCTCTGTCAAATATATAAATAAAATCTTTAAAAAAAAAAAAGAAATGCAGCTGATATCTGTGCATTGATTTTATATCCTGGCACTTACTGAATTCCTATATGAGTTCTAGCACTTTTGGAGTGGAGTCTTTTGGGTTTTCCACATAAAGTATCATATCATCTGCAAAGAGTGAAGTTTGACTTCTTCTTTGCAGATTCAGATGCCTTTTATTTCTTTTTGTTGTCTGATTGCTGAGACTAGGACTTCTAATACTATGTTGAATAGCAGTGGTGATAGTGGACAGCCCTGCTGTGTTCCTGAACTTAGCAGAAGAACTCTCAGTTTTTCCCCATTGAGAATGATATTGGCTGTGGTTTTTTCATAGATGGCTTTGATGATATTGAGGTATACCTTCTGTCCCTACATTGTGAAGAGTTTTAATCAAGAAAGGATGCTGTACTTTGTCAAATGCTTTTTCAGCATCTATTGAGAGTGTCATATGGTTCTTGTCCTTTCTTTGACTAATGTAGTGTATGTCATTGATTCATTTGTGGATGTTGAACCAACCTTGTAGCCCAGGAATAAATTCAGCTTGGTCGTGGTGAATAATCCTTTTAATGTACTGTTGGATCCTATTGACTAGTATTTTGGTGAGAATTTTCAAATATATGTTCATCAAGGATATTGGTCTGTAATTCTGTTTTTTGATGGGGTCTTTGTCTGGTTTTGGTATCAAGGAAATGCTGACCTCATAAAATGAGTTTGGCAGTTTTCCTTCCATTCTATTGGAAGTTTTCCTTCTATTCTAATTTTTGGGAGAATAGGTATTATTTCTTCTTTAAATGTTTGGTAGAATTCCCCTGGGAAACCATCTGGCCCCAGGGTTTTGTTTTTTGGGAGATTTTTGATGACTGCTTCAAACTCCTTACTGGTTATGGGTCTCTTCAGGTTTTCTCTTTTTCCCTGGTTCAGTTTTGGTAGTTTATATGTCTCTAGGAATGCATCCATTTCTTCCAGATTGTCAAATTTGCTGGTTTATAGTTGCACATAGTATGTTCTTATAATGGTTTTTATTTCTTTGGTGTTGGTTGTGATCTCTCCTGTATCATTCATGATTTTATTAATTTGGGTCCTTTCTCTTTTCTTTTGGATAACTCTGGCCAGGGGTTTATCAATCTTATTAATTCTTTCAAAAAACTAGCTCCTGGGTTCATTGATTTGTTCTATTGTTCTTTTGGCTCCTAGTTCATTGATTTCTGCTCTGATATTTATGATTTCTCCTCTCCTGCTGGGTTTAGGCTTTCTTTGCTATTCTTTCTGTAGCTCACTTAGGTGTAAGGTTAGGTTGTGTACTTGAGACCTTTCTTGTTTCTTGAGAAAGGCTTGTATTGCTGTATACATTCCTCTCAGGACTGCCTTTGCTGTGTCCCAAAGATTTTCAACAGTTATGTTTTTATTTTCATTTGTTTCCAAGATTTTTTTCAATTCTTCTTTAATTTCCTGGTTGACACATCATTCTTTAGTAGGATGCTCTTTCGCTTCCATGTATTTGAGTTTTTCCAACTTTCCTCTTGTGATAGAGTTCTAGCTTAAGAGCATTGCAGTCTGGAAACATGCAAGGAATGATCCCAGTCTGTTGGTACCAATTGAGTCCTGATTTGTGACCTAGCATGTGTTCTATTCTGGAGAATGTTTCATGTGCACTAGAGAAGATTGTGTGTTTCTGTTGCTTTGGGAGGGAATGTTCTGAATATATCTGTGATGTCTGTCTGGTCTAGTGTGTCATTTAATGCCTTTATTTCCTTGTTCATCTTTTGCTTGGATGATCTGTCCATTTCACTGAGGGGGGTGTAAAAGTTTCTTACTATTATTGTATTATTGTCGATGAGTTTCTTTGATTTTGTTATTAGTTTATATACTTGGCTGCTCCCATGTTAGGGGCACAGGTATTTTAAATTGTTAGATCTTCTTGTTGGACAGGCCCTTTGAGTATGATATAGTTTCCTTCCTCATCTCTTATTATAGTCTTTGGCTTAAAATCTAATTGATCTGATATAAGGATTGCCACCCCAGGTTTCTTTGGATGTCCATTAGCATGGTAAGTTGTTTTCCACCCCCTCACTTTCAGTCTGGAGGTGTCTTTGGGTCTAAAATGAGTTTCTTGTAGACTGTTGTAGACTTCTTATAGCATTTTGATGGTCTTGTTTTTTTATCCATTCTGATACCCTGTGTCTTTTGGTTGGGGCATTTAGGCCATTTATATTCAGGGTAACTATTGAAAGATAGGAATTTAGTGTCATTGTATTGTGTGTAATGTGACTGGTACTGTAGATTGTCTTTGTTCCTTTCTGGGCTATTACTTTTAGGCTCTGTCTTTGCTTAGAGGACCCCTTTCAATATTTCCTATATGGCTGGTTTGGTGTTTGCACATTCTTTTAATTTTTGTTTGTCCTGGAAATTTTTTCTCTCACCTTCTATTTTCAATGACAGCCTCGCTGGATATAGTATTCTTGGCTGCATATTTTTCTCATTTAGTGCTCTGAATATATCATGCCAGTTCTTTCTGGCCTGCCCGGTCTCTGTGGATAGGTTTTCTGCCAGTCTAATATTTCTACCATTATATGTTACAGACCTCTTGTCCTGAGCTGCATGCAGGATTTTCTCTTTGTCACTGAGACTTGTAAGTTTTACTATTAGATGACAGGGTGTGGACCTATTTTTATTATTTTGAGTGGGTTTCTCTGTGTCTCCTGGATTTTGATGCTTGTTCCCATCACCAAATTGGGAAATTCTCCATTATAATTTGTTCCAATATACCTTCTGCCCCTCTCTCTCTTTCTTCTTTTTCTGGAATATCAATTATTCTAATATTGTTTTGTCTTATGGTATCACTTATCTCTTGAATTCTCCCCTCATGGTTCAGTAGTTGTTTGTCTCTCTTTTGCTCAACTTCTTTATTCCCCATCGTTTGACCTCCTATATCACTAATTCTCTCTTCTGCTTAATTTATCCTAGCAGTAAAAGCCTCCATTCTTTTTTTTTTTCTTTAAAGATTTTTATGTATTTGACAGATAGAGATCACAAGTGTGCAGAGAGGCAGGCAGAGAGAGAGGGGGAAGCAGACTCCCTGCCAAGCAGAGAGCCCGATGTGGGGCTTGATCCCAGGACTCTGGGATCATGACCTGTGCTGAAGGCAGAGGCTTTAACCCACTGAGCCACCCAGGCACCCCAAGAGCCTCCATTCTTGATTTCACCTCATTAATTCCTTTTTTGATCAGTTTTGTTAGATTTTTGTTCTTTTTTTCCTCCAGAAAGGGATTTTATATCTCCAGGCAGGGTTTCTCTAATATCCTCCATGCCTTTTTCAAGCCCAGCTAGTACCTTGAGAATCATCATTCTGAACTCTAGATCTCGCATATTACTGATGTCTGTATTGATTAGGTCCCTAGCCATTGGTACTGCCTCTCTTTCTTTTTTTTTTTGTGGTGAGTTTTTCCACCTTGTCATTTCATTCAGATGAGAATATAGGAATGAGGGGTGTCTGGGTGACTCAGTGGGTTAAAGCCTCTGCCTTTGCCTCAGGTCATGATCCCAGGGTCCTGGGATTGAACCCTGCATTGGGCTCTCTGCTTAGCAGGGAGCCTGCTTCCCCTCCTCTCTCTGCCTGCCTCACTGCCAACTTGTGATCTCTGTCTGTCAAATAAATAAATAAAATCTTAAAAAAAAAAAAGAATATATGAACGAGAGAATAAAATTCTAAAAGGGTGGGAAAGACCCCAGAAAAATGTACACTAACCAAATCAGAGGAGACCCCAAACCAGGGGGAGAAGAAAGGCACTAAAAAGAAATTTAAAAATATATACATTTTTAAATATATATATGAATATATATACATATATATGTATATATATGTACACACACATATGTGTGTGTTTTAAACCAGTCTAATATATATTAGACTGGTGAATAGAACAGAGCCATCCATTTGCTTTTGGGTGTATTTTGGTCTCTTAGAGGAAACTGCCTACCAAAATTTTAAAGAAAGAAAAACTTATATATATACAAAAATAAGGGTAAACACGATGAAGGGATGGAATATGACTGTAAAGATGAAAATTTTAAAAAATTCTAAAAAAGGAATTGATATGGTAAGTTGATTGGAAAAAGAAAGAAGGAAAAAAAAAGGAGGGAGAGACAATGTGCTCGGGCTGGAGACTAGAACAAATCCCTGTGCTAGATTTAAGGTATATTTTGATCTATTAGAAGAAATTGTATCCCAAAATTTCTTAGGAAAAAAAACTCCTGTATGTATATAAAAAATAAGGTTAATATGGTTAAATAAGGTTAAATATGATGAAGGATAAAATATGACTATCATAGTGAAGGTTGAAAAAAAAATTTAGAAAGGTATTGTTAAGATAAACTAGTTAAAACATGTTAAAAGAGGAAAGAGGAAAGTTTACAAAATTAGAATAAGAAAAATATAAAATTTTTTAAAAAATTTTTTATTTCTTTTCAGCGTAACAGTATTCATTGTTTTTGCACCACACCCAGTGCTCCATGCAATCCGTGCCCTCTCCAATACCCACCACCTGGTGCCCCCAACCTCCCACCCCCCGCCCCTTCAAAACCCTCAGATTGTTTTTCAGAGTCCATAGTCTCTCATGGTTCACCTTCCCTTCCAATTTCCCTCAACTCCCTTCTCCTCTCCATCTCCCCTTGTCCTCCATGCTAAGAAAAAAATAAAATTAAAAAATTTTAATTTAACTTTGCAAGACTAAAGGATCATGGGGAAATAGCCATGAATTCCATGCATTGCTCTCCCCTATCTCTTGAATTCTGCTCTCTTGATCAGTGAGTTTGGTCTTGGCTGGATGTTCTTGCTGATCTTCTGGGGGAGGGGCCTGTTGTACTGGTTCCCAAATGTCTTTGACTGAGGCGGAATTGCACCACCCTTGCCAGGGGCCCGGCTAAGTAATCTGCTTGGGTTCGGTCTTGGGAGTTTTTGTTCCCTGAACGCTTTCCGTAGAGCTCTGGAGGATGGAATGAAAATGGCAGCCTCCCAATCTCTGGCCTGGAGGAGCTGAATGCTTGGGGTCCCTACTCCTCAGTGTACCCTCAGAGAAAAGGGGTTAATCCCTCCCTTCTCCTTGGTCTCCAGCTGCACTCCAAGCTCACCCAGCCTGCGACCAAGCATTTCTGTCTCTGACACACAGCTCCATTTGGAGTCTCCGAACCCAGCAATTCCTCCCTCCAGAGAAGGAAGTTGAGTCTCCCTGGATCTGCCACTTGTGTGGTCCCTGCTCCAAGAGCAGTGGCCTGACAATGCTGCAGATCACATTTTAAGGTATCCCCGTGCTGAGCACTCACTCCTTCACTCCATTTCTGTAGCCGGCTTCCCCGCTGTGATACCTGCAAGCTTTGCTACACTCAGACACCCCTGATCCTTCTGTGACCCCATGGGTCCTGAGACCACACTGTCCCTGCAAAGACTGCACTCCTTCTTAGCCTCTGGAGCAATGTGCCTCCGAGGAGCAGACTTCTAAAGGTTTGGATTTTGTGCTGCACTACTCCACGGCTTGCCAGCAGCCAGCCCCACACCCAGTGCTCTATCTTCCCATGGTCTATCTTCCTGTTGCTTCGGATTCACTTCTCCGCATAGCCTACCTTTCAGAAAGTGGTTGATTTTCTGTTCCTAGAATTGCTGCTCTTCTTCTTGTTGATCTCCCTTTGAGTTTGTAGTTTGTTTGGAATGGTTTGATAACTATCTAGCTGAGCTCCTGGGACCTGATGTCATTTCAGTCCACTAGTCCTCTGCCATCTTGTCTCTTTCCCAGTATTTGTCTTTTTAAGAAGAATGTAGATTTTGAGCTGTGTCTTTAAAGATCGGTGAATAGGTAGAGATGAAAGGGTGTACATAGGTAAATGGATTAGTATAGAGTGAAAAGGTATATTTCCTTAACCTGTACGGAGATTCATAGAAGCTGAGGTATGTTCCTTATTTATTTGCTTTGAGGCATTCCCCTTAGGTTATGGATATTTTGGCTGCTGTTCCCTATGTATATTTATATCTGAATTTACCTGTGGTTCTCAACTCAGAGAATCCTGGACATTAGTTATATAGACTCATCAATGTAAATTTTGGTCCAGAGGATAAGAGGATTGCGATCTAAAAGCATGGACACTTGGATTCATTGTTTTTATTTTAACTATGATAGAATGGATATTTACATTTACATTACAAAGGGGTTTTTTTATTTGCTTGTTCTTTAAAGAACCAACCCATTAAGATAGGAAATCTAAATACAGGTTTTTGTAATAATGAACACAGTTACATGGATAACAAATTTCAACACCTGTTTTACTGTTGTGTTGCTCTTTTAATCAACAATTCTCTATCATTAGGGACTGGTAAATATTTTTTTTAACCTATGGTTTGCAAGAGACAAGGCTGTGACACAGTCCTGAGCCTGTTAGATGCAATCTTCTTGAGTTTTGTGCTTAATCTTACCAGACAGATCACATGACTCTCCTTCATATTTGGATAGTGCTAGACCTCACATAAAGGACCACCACAAGTCCATGTGGTACTGTAGCCTGAACTAGGAACAGGGCCTTATCTTCAAGACATATAACTTCTATCTGATGGAATATTGTCTTGATAAATATCTGCTATCTGCTAGAACATTATAATAATTTGGTTAACCAAATGAACAGTGGCCTGTAGGGTTGTGTAGTATACAGCATGCCCAACTCTAGGTAAGAATCTTTCAAAAGGGGTGCCTGGGTGGCTCAGTGGGTTAAGCTGCTGCCTTCAGCTCAGGTCATGATCTCAGGGTCCTGGGATCGAGTCCCGCATCGGGCTCTCTGCTTAGCGAGGAGCCTGTTTCCCTCTCTCTGCCTGCCTCTCTGCCTACTTGTGATCTCTCTCTCTCTGTCAAATTAATAAATAAAAAATCTTTAAAAAAAAAAAAGAATCTTTCAAAAGCACAAAGGTATTCAACAGAAAATGGAGCAGTGTAGCTGGGTCACTTTCTGTGAAGGCATAGGAATTAACAGGCACGGATTTTGCCATGTAGATGTGTCAGAGTGCAAACAAGATGGAAACCCAGAACTTGGGTCTCAATATTATGAGATAGGTAGAAAATGAAATACCAAATTGGAGGAGTGGGAAGTTGGGTTTGTCAAAAGTCAGAACTTAGGTGGAAAGTGGAATGCATGTACGAGGATTTTTGGGTAAGAAACGCAGGCATTTGAAATAGTTTTTTATAGAATTACAATGCCAGTTTGCACAGGGATGTGTAGTTAACTTAAAGGAGCAAGAATAGGGCAGATTCCAGGTTATATTCTCAGTAGTAATGAAAGTAGCTGACATTTATGCAGTGCTTCAGAATTTATAAGACATTATTAATACATGGTATCCTATTTTGATATTTTTGAGTACCTTTTAGGACAAGAGAACTACTATTTATCACAATTTTATAAATAAGTATTGATAAGTTTACATGACTTGTTCAAGTTCATATATACGATAAAGCTAAATATTTTAAAGATTTTATTATTTATTTGAGACAGAAAGAAAAAGAGAGAATGATCAGGGGGAGGGGCAGAGGGGAAAAGAGAATCTCTCAACCAGGCTTTGTGCTGAGTACTGAGTCCCATGTGGGGTTCGATCTTATCACCCTGAGATCATGACCCGAGCTGAAACCAAGAGTTGGATGTTTAACTGACTGAGCCACCCAGGAATCCCAGTAAAGCTAAATTTTTAAATCAAATACTTCTGAGTCCATGATATTTTTAAATATACCATGCTTTATCATTTTTTTCTGATAAACTTCCACCAAAGTATCCTGGTTAACTGTTCCTTAGACTTCCACTGCAAGTCAACAAATTATTTCCTTTTATTTCTGTGCACAAAATACACACTCCATTCCTAGCCACATTACCAGATGGTAGAAAATGATGTTGACCACTCCCAGGCCTGGGCTGTAATGCAATACTTGTCCCCCTCTCTCTTACTGTCTTAATGTCAATACCCATGGCAGCCTGAGAAACCACAGGTTGAAAATGGGAGAGTCTCCATCAACTTGAGTATTTGAATAATATTTGAAAAGAGCCCTTTCTCCTCCAAGAGATCATTTCTATGGAATTTACTGAGCAAGAAGTAAACTTCTATTAAGTTAAGCCCCTGAGCATTTGGGTTTCATCTAATTCTTACAGCAGCCAATGTTACCTTAGTAATGTACTCTCTTTACATTATTTACATGTAGCCTCTACTACGTAAGCATTTCTCTCTTAGTTGCTTATCTGTGACTGAAGTTATTTGGGGTAGGTGCCCACCTTTTTGTTTAAGACTGCTTTTATACCATTACTTCCATTTCCTCTTTAATCCCTCTGGTCATTGAAGCACATGGAATTAGGCTATATACTTTGCATCCCCCCCTTTTTTTTTTTTACAGTGATCTCCTTCCTCCCCACCATGCCCCCCGTGCATTATAGATTTTAACCATTAGTTTGCTAAATTTCTCATCATCACTATTTCTGTTTATTTTTTGACCACCTCTTCTTACCTCGCCTGTCCACTTACTCTAGTGTAAGTAAGTGAGAGTGCTCCACTCCTGTAATTCTTGGATGCCATTGGGAATCCCAGTCTACTCACTTTACTGTTATCTCACTATACAACATCCATCTTTACCTGGTTAAAATTTCTAAGTCTATTGTTAAATAATATCCATGTATACATAGTCAGCTTCTTTGACCCACTCCTCATACTGTTTTTGTCTGGGAGAATTCCCGCCTTGAGTAAATTTGGCTTTGTTACTATTCCATCACTGAGTCAATACAACTGAGTGTAGCTGGAAGAAAGTGTAACAGTGCTTACTAGGCTAACTTTAAATTTATGATAACAAACCTCAACTGGATTTGGTGTCTGGCCCCCCTTTACTTTCCACATATGCTTTTTCCAGTGATTCCATCCAGGTCTATAGCTTTAAATGTCATATGTGATTAACTCCCAAATGTGTATACCTAGCCTTAACTCTTCCTACATAATCCACACCTGGATACCCTATTCTCTATGTGTCAACATAACAGGCATTTCAAATAGCTCAGCAGCCATGGAGACCGGAATGTAGGCTTTGTTCAATTTCCCAGCCATTCCTGCAATACTGGCAAAGGAAAAAACAACAACTAATATTTAATCAGTGCTTACTTTGCACTGGGTCCCTTACACATAAAAATGATCTAATCCTCACAGAAAATCTATTAGGTAATACCATAATTATCATCTCTGCTTCAGAGAAGAGGAAACTGAGGTTCAGAGCCCAAATGGCAGAGTCGGTACTTAAATCAACTAAGCAGAAGTTAGCAGACTTTTGTTGTAAAGGGCCAGACAGTAAATATTTTCAGCTTTGTGGACCATACTGTCTCTGTTACAACAAATCAGCTCTGCTCTTTTAGTGTGAAAGCTGTCACAAAGAATGTATAAGTGATAGGCTACATTTGACTTAACACGTGGTAGACTGGCAACCCCAGCTTTAAACCGTTATTGCTGTATTACTTGGGTAAAAGGAATGGTCGAACAAACAAATGGACCAATGAATGAATGAATGACACCCTCTTTGGCACCAGCCCTCCCCTGCTTTGTTTCCCCCAGTTCTCTCATGAATATTCATGAGACTGCTAGAGAGTCATGTCATTGGCAAGGGGAAGAACACCACAATCGCTCTTCAGGGCTGAGTGAGGAGCACAAAGGGAAAAATCTTACAAGAGTAGTGTTTTGTTCCTACGGTGGGTTAGGTGAGCAATGGTTCTAGCTCCCTGAGGCTCTCTTTGGATGGCTGAGAGATCTAAATCAGGGAATATGTTCCCTCTAGGATGGAGTCCTACTCTTTCTCACCAGAAGCTTCATGATCTGTTCCAAGTGTCCAGTGTCCTTATGCTCTATTCTTACCCCCTCCAGCAACCCAGGAGACCTTGAGGATTTGGAACATGCAGGTTCCCTCTCTCTTTTAGGTCCGTGTGTATCCTGTCCCTTTTGCCTGGTAAACTAACTGCCTCACTTCAATGGCCAGGCTCACCAATTATTTGTTCTTTAGAACTCGGCTGGGATGCGATTTGTCTCCTGGAAGTTGTTCTAAACACTCCAAGACAAGTGGTTGCCCTTGCTCTGCATCTAATAATCTCATGCTTGTTTCAACAGCAATTTTTAATCACTCTGTATAGAAATTGTTCTTTTGCTAGTCTGTCTTCCTAACACTGCCAGTGTTTTGCAAGTGGGCACCATCTCTTACCCATTGTTTTAAGTCCAGCACATAATACAGTGCCTGGTCCAGAGAGCACCTCAGTAAATTTCTGTTGAGTGAGTGATGCACATCAGATTTTTCTTAGGAGTGGCTGAGAGCAGCTTTATTGGTATGGTGTTTAGTAAAGCTTGTTCCTGCTCTCTTGATATCAAGTGGTTGGAGCAATGCTCTCTGGGCCTTAGCTCAGCAGAGTGGGTAAATGACTGTGACTACTTCTAGCCGGAAAGCCACATGTGTAACATTCATCTCTCAAGAGTATTAACTGCTCAGAAAAGCAGGGCTTAGGCTGGGTGATGGACACTGGGGAGGGTACGTGCTATGGTGAGTGCTGTGAATTGTGGAAGACTGAAGAATCACAGACCTGTACCCCTGAAGCAAATAATACATTATATGTTAATTCTAAAAATTTTAAAACAAAAAAGAAGAGAGAAGAAAAGCAGGGTTTAGAAAATAAGGTTGTGTGGCTGGCTGTAATCCTAGAAGTATTTAGTCAATGGCTGTGCATGTAGTGGAAAAAGCTTGACCTTGGAGTCAGGCTAATTTAGGTTCACATATCATCTTTTCCACTTTTAAACTTCCTTGAAGTTCAGTTTCTTGATCTACAAAATAAGGATAAAAATATATGTCCTGCAAGGTTTCAGCAATGTGGGAAAGGGATTAAAGAGAATATGCCCAGTACAATATCATCTGGTAGATTCTAATCACACATGGTAGCTGTAGCTGTGAAATGCTGTCATAATTCTTTGAAAACCACCTTAGAGAACTGCGGGGTCTAGGGTTGCTTACAAAACCCAAACAGGCTGTCTTGAGTTCAATGACAACACCTACTTACATCATAATGGCAACTTCAGATGGGAATTGTCTGCACTATTGGGTCTCCCATCCCTAGTAAGATTGAAGTAAATGTAAGAGGCTCTGAAGTTCCTATAAATACACTTAACTCTTGGCCCCTTGAAACAAAGCATGTCAACCTATGCACGTGTGAGTGCACATGTGAACACACACACACACAGCATTTCTATTTTTGTTATTAGTTTGCCATTTGTTAAGCGTATGAGACATGAGAAACATTCCTAAGTTAGATAATATTTTCTTCAACAAAATAACACTAGGGTAAGGGCTCGGACTGAAATTTAGCCAGAAGGTAATTGGTCGACAAAAGAGTTAATCACTGCAGAGGAGAGTGTTTGAGCAAGGATATAACTTTGCTGGTGGTTAGCTGTAAAGCTGGCGAGAAAAGCCTTACAGGTGTTTTCCACGGCTTCCAGTTTCCCTAATGTCTGGGTGCTGCAAAGAGGTTTTTCCTCTGCCAGCGCATTTAGTTTACAAGATGATCCTCACATAAAACACAGTGGTTACATTCATGAGAACATATGCAAAATTAAACCACTGACCCAGTAATCAAATAAAACTTCCCATAAATTATTGAGCATGTTCTTTGCTCTTCTTAAAGCAAACAGACCCTTTGTCCCTGAATTTTCCAAATAAAAGCTCTTGCAACAAACAGGAGATTCATGGGTCCAGAATAGGGTGCAAGTAACAGAACTGTGGCCTCCCAGTGAGCTCAAAGGCCTCCCTCTGCTTCCTGGCCACGGGTTCTTGTGCCTGGCTCTATTTACACAGGCCGGCCATGGAAGGCCGCACCTTGGGACGTTAGTTGGTAAATCAGAACCCTGGATAAATTGGACATAAGGTCTCACAATGTCTTGGATATCACCCAGACAGGCCTCAGGTAGAATCTGCTCCATATGGTGACTTATGTTAGGCAGATAAAATGCCTTATTTGGCATCAACAGGAGCCTCTGTGTTTCTTCGTGGGCAGCACAAATCAAGAACACACATGATAGCGGATCCTCTATTATGTGTGATACTGTGGAGGAAGAGAGAATGGGAATATAAAACCTACAGAAGGTTTTTAATAGTTTTTTTTTTTAAATATTTATTTATTTATTTATTGGAGAGAGAGAGAGAGAAAGGGAAAGAGCATGAGAGGGGTAAGGGTCAGAGGGAGAAGCAGACTCCCTGCTGAGCAGGGAGCCTGATGTGGGACTCGACCCCTGGACGCCAGGATCATGACCTGAGCTGAAGGCAGATGGTCAACCAACTGAGCCACCCAGGTGCCCCTTAATAGGTTTTTAATAGGTGAGTATAGATGTATTTAATAGGTTATCCTGCCCACCAACCATACATAAACTCTAACACATGGCAAAATCTTGGGATTTTACCATTCTGGTCATCTTTGGAGAGTTTCTCTGGTTGTTGTTTATCATGCTTGTTATTATCAATCATCTAATGAGCTAGCTGTGAGGCACCGTGGCCGGAACTGTGGAGGATGCCAAGGAGGAAGTAGGAGACATAGTCCTTGCTGGAGATGACATGCCCACCCAGTCATGGTCATAGCTGCCTGGGGATGGCCTTCACGTGAGAGAGGGAGTGCATGGGTCTCCGGAACTCAGATTAATTTGGGAATTCTAAATAAACCTCCAGAAATTCTGTTTATACAGGACACACAGTCTCTTTGGAGGACTGTCTAGGGAAAAGGGAGGCTTTGGCCCTGGTGAGTCAGGGTTCCAAGCCCTTGCTTATTCCTGCAGTTGGTGAATGAAAGCCAAGGTGAAAAGTTACCTACAGTGTAAGGCCGTATATCAGGTTGTACAGGTGTGTCCACATGGGGCACCCAGCTGCAGAGTACATTCTGGTAGTTGCTCTCAGGCAGATCCTGTTGGTGGAGGACTGGCCTATTGCAAACTATGCTGTGATTCTGTGAGTCCTTCCCAGGTTGTCCCAGGGCTGCCTCCTCCTACATTTGATATTCCTTAACATTTCCTATAACACTCAAAAGGAGGTGGAGTCATTCAGATGCTTTTTGTGGCAGGGAACTGATGCGCTCAGGTACAATGGGAGAATTTCTTCTAGGTTTTCTTTGCTAGATATGACTCCACACTGACAGCTTCCCCTCTGTGTTCTCATTCTTCTATCTCAGCACTTAAAATATTGTGTTGCACTTAGGAGTTTCAACTTATGTGGGCTAGATTATAAACTTCTTGAGGACAGGAACCACATCTCCTTTCACTTCCATATATCAAGTGCCTAGTACAGCACCTGGTACAGGGCAAACCCCATTCAGTATTCACAATTCTGTGAATAGGAATTGAGGAAGCCTTCCAGATTACGGAAAAGGACACACCTGAACCCAACCCCACCCACCCTGATTTTTCTTGATCAGTGATTATGTCTACATTATCACACGCAATTAAATACCAGCATAAACAGAGGGAACAAAGAATGCAGTGACTCTAAAATCATTACTCTGTGGTCTCAGGACACAATGGCAATAGCACTGCCTTACTTTCGTGGTCGGCTTGATTAATATTAATTAATGTCTCTCTCCTGACTGTATTTCAATTAATGGAGGGGAAAGCAACTCTCAGGTGTGTTGGATGAGGGACTGACTGGACTGTTTTTAACATTTCAATTGAAGAGTTTACACATGGTTAAAAATCTATACTGCTATGTATGCTTTGGTAGAATAAATGTTTATCATTTTCAGTATTTATTGACTGCCTACTGTGTGCCAAATACTCTCTTGGCAGGATGTTTCCTGAATGAGCTCATAATTTACTTCAGGGATTTGGCTATGGATGTAGTTTAACATGATTGGAGAGAAAAATGGCTCCATTAATCAAACTGGTGGATTTGTAAATTAAAATATATGAATCGGGATTTATGCCTCTGTAGTACATTTATTATAATAAATATTAAAGTCTAGTGCTTGCTTCGGCAGCACATATACTAAAATTGAAACAATACATTAAAGATGAGCATGGCCCTTGCACAAGACACAAATTAGTGAAGCATTCCTTGTTTTTAAAAAATATGTTAGAAGTCTACATCTAGACTGTGTTAAATTAACGCATATGGTAATAAAGAAAAGGTCATTAAAAAATTCACTGGCAAATTATTTAGCATGTAGGCTTTGTCCCAAGTTGTCTGATACTTGAGAACATATTAAATGTGTACGCTGTGCTTTCTTTGTAATTTGATTATTGTGTAAAATGATTAGTTGTTGAGACAGGGTGGAGCTTCCTTTACTTAGAAGTGCGTGTGTGTTTGGGCACATTTCTCCTGAGTTAGTTCAGAATGATTATTTTCTTTGCTTGTATTAATACTGCCGAATCTTTTTTCACTAAGAGAAGCTGGTTGCACTTCCAGCTGTAAAATAGGCAAAGAACTTTCGGTAAAAAACAAAATTCTCTTCTATGTAATTGACCAGAAGGAGGCTCCCTTCCACCTCACTGCATAAAGTTAGGCTAAAGCTTCCAAACTTAATTGTTCCCCGGAGGTTCTAATATTCCCCAGGCTATGTCTAGCATCCGTGGTGGTAGGGGCAGCACTATGAAATTTTCCTTTCAGGAACAGAATTTAAGCTTGCATCATGAGTAAGAAGATTTCAGTCATGTGCCCCTTCCTTACACCAGCTCATTTATAGATTTTTCTCCTACCTGAAGGACAATTAACAAAGATATTGGGATAAAATTTTCCTCACTTGGAATAACTCAGTATTCCTTATCTTAATTCCCAAGCTTTGTCTTCCTTATGACTTTGTTCTGTCAAGGTTGTCCAATGCAATACATTTTTATAAAATATCATTTTGTTTTTTCTTTTAATTTAATTTAATTTTTTTCAGTGTTCCAAAATTCATTGTTTATGCACCACACCAGTGCTCCATGCAATATGTGCCCTCCTTACTACCCACCACCAGGCTCACCCAATCCCCCACCCCTTTCCCCTCCCAAACCCTCAGTATGTTATTTTATTTTTTAAGTAGGCTCCATGCCCAATGTGGTGCTGGAATTCATGACCCTGAGATTGAGAGTTGCATTCTCTACAGACTGAGCCAGCCAGGCACCCCAAGTCCAATACAATATTTTAAAAATTAGTATTTTGAGATGAATCAACAAGGCATTTGGATTTTTTTTTTAAGTATTGTTGTTGTCTCTACCTACCTATTCATCTTAGTCTCTATGCATCTGTAAGTAAGAGATACATGTTTTAAAACATAGGATAATCATAACTCACCACAAAGAATGTGGTGAATTCACACCACAGAGGCTCTAATTACATTGTGTTTGACAATGAAAAAGCCACTAGTAGATTTGGAACAGAAACAAAAACTGCAAAATCTTTGGAGAGTAAAGAGGGATGTGAGAGGTATCCACTGCTGTGGGTACACAGTTTATTATACCATGTGATGAGGTCATTTTGAATCAATTTATTTTCAGGTTGTTCTTCATGGTCAAGGAAGGCAGTTTATGGGGTTATGGTAAAAATAGCTTTGCTGCTTTTTCCAGAAGACTTGCCCTTTAATGATGGAGCAGAGCTGGTTATGAAATACCCAAGTGTGACTAATTTTGGAGGAGTAACATCTCAAATAAATTGTCTCCTGGAAATGCTGTTGGAGCTAGTGAACAGCAGAATGATGATGCGTTTATCTATGCTAATTGCTCCTTTGAGGGTTTTTTCCTAGACAAGGCACAGAGTAGACTGATGCTGTACTTCTAACCTCTCCTTGTCACAGAGGTTTCAGTTTTGGAGAACGATGATAGGCAGAATAATGACCCTCAGAAATATCTGTGCCCTAATCCCTGGAACCTGTGAATATGTTACCTTGCATGGAAAAGGTAAGGAGCTTTGTAGAGGTAATTAAGGTTATAGCTATTAAGATAAGGAGATTGTCATAAGTGGGGCCAATCTAATCACGTGATCCTTTGAGAACAGAGAACTTTCTACAGCTGGAGAAACATGTAGCAGCAGAAAAGGAGAATTCCAAGTGTGCTTTTGGTGGTTCTGAGATGTAAGGGTCGCATGTGATCTTGGAGAGAAGCCTTTAGAGGACAGCCCCTGGTTGACAACTTTCTTTGGAAGAAATGGAGGCATCAGTCTTACAACCCCAAAGAACTTAATTCAGCCAACAGCATGAATGAGCTTGGAATTAGATTCTTCTGCAGAGCTCCTGCTAAGGAGTACAGCCCTGCCAACATTTGGATTATTCGTTGATAATACCCATGTCAGGCTTATACCCTACAGAAACTATGAGATCATATATTTCTGTTGTTTTAAGTCACTGAGTTTGTGTTAATTTGTTACAGTAACAACAGAAGACTAAATCACAGGATCTATTTTGAAGAAACTAGTACTTGGGTTGGATTGTCACTGTGGTGGTATACTGTTAAACAAACCATGTGTCCATGATTTTTTTCCAGTGACTCTGGGCTTTAGCCATTGAGTGTTAACAAATGGGTTCAAAGCAGAAGCTTGACAAGTGTATTAATTTCCTATTGCTATTTTAAATTACACCAGCTTCCTGGCTTAAAACAAAGTTATTATCTTATGGTTCTGTAGGGCAGAAGTCACACTGGGCTAAAATCAAAGTGTCGGCAGGACTGCATTCCTTCCGGAGGCCCCAGAGGAAAAATCTATTCCTTTACCTTGTCCAGCTTCTAGAAGTTGCCTGCATGCCTTGGCGTGGGGCCCCTTCCTTCATTTTCAAAGCATAACATCTTCAAATCTGTTTTACTCCTACCTCCCTCTTATAAGGAGTCTTGTGACTATTTATCCCTCCCAGATAATCCAGGCTAATCTTTCCATTTTATCTTAATCACATCTGTAGTCTCTTTTGCTATGAAGATAGCATAGTCACAGGCTTCAGGGATTAGTGCTTGGTTACCTTTGTGGGAGCATTATTTTGCCTACCACAAAAAGTGTTTGCATGCCAGATTTATACTCCTAGAATGCTAACTCTTAAAATGTTTCTTCTTGGAACCCAATTCCTATGCTTCGAGGAAATCCAAGCAAGCATGTAGAGAGGCCTCCAAAGGAAAGAACCACGGCCTCTGGCCAACATTCCCAATAGAGCTCCTAGCTAGCTGCCAACACCAACTCCTTGCCATGGGAGTGAGCCCACTACAATAAACCTTCCAACTAACCCAGTGTCCGAGCCATCACCACAGAGCAGAACTTTCTGGTCAACCCACAGAATCATGAAGGATGATAAATTGTGGTTGTTATTTTAAACTCCTAAAGTTTGGGGGTGGTTATGTTATGCAGCAATAGGTACTTGAAATGCTGCTGGTCTCTTTTATAACTACCTAACTACTTGAAATTGAGGACTTCTGACTAGAGGAAGATGGCTTCTTCTATCAAATATTCAGTATGAAACAGATGACATAGGTCAAAATACATAAAGTCCCTAGCTCAGCACCTGGCACATGGGATGTACTGTAAAAATATGGATTATCTTTTCCCAAGTAGTCTTTTTTACTGCAGACATTGAATCCTCGCTCCCTATTAAAAGAGGGGATTTCTCTCTGTTAGAGAAATTTATTTAATATAGTACGTAACAAGACATAATGTATTATCATCTGATAATTTTGCTTGGTGGTCCATAATTTAAAGTTATAAAGCCTTAAACTGAATATCTATATTCCAAAAAGACCTTTTCTCAGGAAATACGTCTTAACTAAATTTTACAATATAAAGTGGAGTCTGCAGTTCATATTATTTAATTGCGCTGTCACACAAGAATCTTGGAATTTTTCTTAGTTTGTTCAATTGCTGTAAATGACTTCTGAAAGTAATATAATTAAACCTGTTATGATTTATGCATTTATAGAATTCATAGAGCAAGCTGAGTATGTAACTGTTCATTTGCAGCCGAGTCGATTACCATTTGAAAACAGTTAACGGAGGAGCTGATTAGAATACATTGCAAAGAGTCGTGATTTAATTTCACATCACCTAGAAAAATTTGATGTCATGCGTGTTAATGGCAGTTTTGAGGGGCGTAAGGATTGACATGTTTTCCAGAGCTAAGTGATATAGCCATGCTGACTCAATGAAAAACTCACATTTCAAAATACATGAAGTAAGTAATACACTGCAACCTTATGTGATTAAATTCACCACCTGAGTAAAAATGTGAGTAAAGTTTGTAAATAAGGTTTAAGCTTATTTAAAGCAGTACACTGTGAGATTTGGCTGGAAATCCAGCTCACTGGGGGTTTCAACTTTTCATAGCAAAACTACTTGAATGGATTTCGTTCACTTTGTGTTCAACTGGCTTTTTCCCCTCTGCACCTTGAAATCTCCACATCGAAGCTGGAGAGATTTTTTAAAAACTCACAAATCTGTCATGTCATTTCCCCACTTAAAGCTCCTTAGTGGTTCCTGGTTGCTGCCACATAAAGTCCAAATTTCTTAGCTCAGCAGACAGGGTTCTATGCGATTTGCCTCTGCTGATTCTGCAGTCTTATCTCTTGACAGTTTCCTTCAATGGCTCCAGACTCGGAGAAGAACTTGTAATTCTTTTTCTTCTCTAGGCTACATTCAGCCACATGGCCTGGCTATTCCTTCCATATCCGTAATATCCTGTTTAAATGTTCCTTCATCTCAGGAAGCTTTTCTTGACCCCTTTCCTAAAAATCAAATAGCCTAAAATCAACTTCATGTGCACCTCTAGTACCTCAGTTTTACTCATTCGATGGCACTGATTGAACCAAATCACAATTGTTTGTTCAGTTGTCAACTGCCCTCCAACGAGCATAAGCCCACGGTAGGGAGTACTGTGTCAGGTTCATTTTTTAATCTGAATAAGTTTAAGCTGAATACAGTGCCTGGCACATAGAGAAACTTAATACAAATTTACTACATGAAGAAAGAGGTATTTGTTCAAAGTGAGCAGAATATAAAAGAACCATTATCAGTGCCTCGCATTTAGGAGGCAGTGGTTATATTTTCATTCATTCATCCCTTATCATGGATCTGCACCACAGGATTCATCATTAGTTCTATGCCATTTCCCACTGGTTTACCATTTGTTATTTACAAAGGAGTAAGCTGTTGAACTGTATGGTAACATTGTATGGAGTAATTTTCTTAAAATGAAATAGGTTGGATCCTATAAAAGCTGAAACAGTAGCTTCTCATTTTTTTTTGATGCTTTTTTTTTTTTTTTTTTTAAATAATGTAAGCTCCATGCCCAGTGTGGAGCTCAGTGTGGAGCTCCATGTGGGGCTTGAACTCATGACCCTGAGATCAAGACCTGAGCTGAGATCAAGAGTCAGACATTTAACTGAACCACCCAGGTGCCCCAAAACTTTGTGTCTTATGACCTTTAACATACTCCCTTTCAGGACTGTATGGCTTCTTTTAATTTTGGTCTCAGACTACATAGCTTCTCCTCAGAGAGCTTTTCTTGACCACTAAATCCACATCCTCCCCATCTCCTATCTCTAGCTGGTGATCTCCAGTAACTATTACATCAAGGTTCAGTATCTTGCATTATACCTATCACTTCATAAAACTGTCTCACTTAAGAATTTCTTTTGCTTATTGACTGTAAGCACCTTCTAGAATAAAAATCTATGAGAACAGAGCCTGGCCTGTGGCTCCATTGTTTTGAACACCACCTGTCATGTGGTAGGTGAATGTATGCATGAAATAACCTTGTAAGAGAGCTTCCTCCAACATGATGACATGGAGCAGTGTCTCTCAGGATCACCTCAGCTGCCATTAACCAAGTTTCTCATTAGACAGATACTCAAAAGCACATGTGAGGTGATATAAATTGATTAAATCTGTACATCTATGATGACTTTCAAGTCAATAGAACAGATGGCTGATTTTATCATCCTGTTAGTGACTTTCACTGGAGAAGAGAGAAACTGGCCAAATGATCTTGTGTAATCTATTAATTTTGGAAAGTATTATGGCAAAACAATAGAGTTTCTTTTTTTTAAGAGAACATGAATAATATGAAAACATTACATTTCCATAAAATTAGTTTCTGGGGGACTACTTAGTCATTTCTTCTGATTTTCTTGAGAGGGACTATACCCTAAACCCTGAAAGGACGACAGTGTTGAAAGGAAAATGTGCTGATTTTCTCTGTACACCATACTGATTTCTTTCCATGGGAAGGAGAATGGCATGTCGGGTGGGGCAAGAAGTCATTCATTGGCTCATGGTATTCAGTGGGTGAAGTAGCTGTGCACATCCTCTCTCTGGCATTCCACAGGGCGTGACGCTCCATGCCAATGTTTGGGTAAGAGAGTTTTATAGATTTAGCCTTCTCTGAGATAGGACCCAATGTCTAAATTTTGGGAAAGAGTGGGACCAATATTAGGGATCTTTACTATTGCTCTAATGCAGCCAATACCAGAGAGTTCCACACACATTTCATAGTTTATTTTGATCCCTGTTTAGTCTGCTTTATCTGTTTTTCAAATTTATTGGAACCTGTAGAAGAAAGGGCAAGAGAGTAGGCTTTCTAGAAACAATAACATGAGTAATTCTACTTCCTTCATGAATGAGAATGTTTCTTTGGTTTTTTAGACAAAGAAAATTTTAGAGAAAATGAGAATTGTATGTTACTACCATCAAAGAACAACAATGTAACATTAATTTTTCTAAATAAATGAAATGTGTGGAATCTAGAAATGCCTTTAATTCAGAATCCGGAAGTTGTGATATTGAAATGATATCTGTAGCGCTATGGTCTTCCTGCCATGTGAAATCTGGAGCCAGGCCCAGTAGAAGGCTATATTTGACTAGAATCAGCTAAAGCTGAAGAAGCAAACGTTTCTGATTGTCAACTATTAAGTAATATACTGTTTTTCTTTATTTTTACTAATTCTATATACTTCTGCAATGTAATGGTAGCAAGCTCTAGTGTTAACTGGTAGGTTTCTATATTTATTTTAGAAACTGACACTTCATAAACATCAAAGCATGATTGCATAATGCTGTTTCCCTATGTCTAGAAACTTAATCATCACTATCATCATTCGATATTCTTTATAGAGAGATGGGAAATAAAATAGGATTAGCTCTTTATTTTCAGTTTAATTTGATCCTACCCTAAACTCCCAGGACTCTTATAATCTTATTTGACTATAACCCAGATTTAAACTATGGACGAATACTTTGATATCTAAGAATACAACATAAGATCCTATTGTAAGTTGATATTAAACTGCTCTTGTTTATGAAAATCTTCAAGAAAAAGTACCACTTAACCAATGAAGAGGCACTCCCAGTAGGAGATGACAAAGGAACACAAAATGGCAAATACTACCTTGTATTTGCAAAAAAGCTACTGATCTTTTACATTTCAAGAATGGCATATACAGAAAATTATCTAAAAATTTGAAAAGTGAAAGATGTCAACAAATTGTAGTCTTAATTATTTTAGTTCAGCCTGTGACATTTCTTATATAACCTTTAATTATTACCATCTTCTGAGTACGGTATGCAAGAGGACTGATAAATAAGGGTGCAGATCTTTGTTTTTCATTTGCCCGGGCTTATAGGATCATAAGTTAAACCTGTCCATTTTGTGATCTAATCAATTTTCTTTGGTTTAACACCAAGACTAATGCATCCCTTTCTTAGGCTCTTCCAGCTTATCTCAACTTAGAGTTTTAGTCATTCATGTAAAGCCTTTCATGTCAGTTTTATATTTGAAAATGGGTCCCAGCTGCTCTGGCTTTCTTAATCCCTCCCAGAAAGGCATATGTGACAGCGTCTCCCCTGGGGAGACTGCAGCTCCAAAGCTTTTTCTCCTAGGTAGGGGAAGTACAGTACCAGACTCTATTCATACTTACTTCCCCAGCTGGCTAATTAGACCAATATGTTTTATATTTTTATGAATAGACATAGGAATATAAGGAATATAAGAATAGTGCTTTATAGATGTATAGTTATATATAATTACATATATGCAATAATTTGAGAAAATGCTATTTGCTTAGTTTTTTGAAACTTCTGTCAGGTGCTAGCTGTAGTAAGGATTCAATAAGTATTGACTAAATGAATGAATGAATGCATGAAGAGATAAAAGTATTAAGAAGCCAACACAAGGAATTCTCTCAGTTTCAATGTTCCACCCCATTTTATTTTTAAAATAAGTTTGAAAGCTGTTAAGTATTTGACTTTTATCGTATTTTTTATCCAATCAAAGAATCAAACACTTGTGGGCTTCTTTGCTGTCTTCTTAGAATTATATAACTTTACTTCTGAACTTACTCCCTAAGAAGTTTTAAGTGATCTCTTATCTACATTTGATATTATTAAATCATCTAATTTCACATTTAGAAATTTCTTAACCAAAGAATTCATAGGACAACTTTTTAATTTCAACACATATAGCTTATACATGCCATATGGTAATTTGTTCCAGAAAAAAGTATAATAATGGACTTGATTCCTAGATTCTAGATTACATCAGTGATATATAATAATATATGCTTTATTTATGTTCTGGGTGGATACTTCCATTCTTCTAGTAAGTGTGGAAGAGATTAAAATAATCAATTTGGAATAATGGAATTCAAATTCTCTTTTAAAGATTAAAACAATACCGGAACTTTGGCCCAAAGTAGTAGAAAATATGATTGTGAATAGAATTAGTCAAAATGTAGAAAAAGTAAGCATCCTGAAGCTATCTACTTCTGAAAAAATGACAAGCAGACTTTTGGCCAGTGCTAATTTCTTATTATATTGATTCAGGTTTTATTAAAATTCTGATGTCTCTTCAGGGTGAGCATAAGTGGCATATATAATAGCGAAGCCTTATTCAGGATACTGTTTACTCATGAATCACACCATGTACTAGCTGCACTGCAAGGCAAAACCTAAAGCATCTTTTCCAGATACCTTAGCAAAAGTTATCTTTCCCTATATATGGAAATTGAGACTTGTTTTGTATAATTGTTCCTTAGCATAATCACATTTGAAAACTTTTAAATGTAACCTACTATTTTAAATATGTTCCTTTATAACCGAGAAAGACTTCCCAATCAACATAATCTTAAAACTTAAGTCATTTTTTTCTTTGACACTTTAAATGTATAAAAGATCATTCTCCCCATTACCACTTATGGTTGCCTGTCTGTCTCTAATTGCATACGCTCTTTAAACACTGTTGAGTGAGGATGAAAAGGAGTGCATTATATTTCAGCAATAAAGGCATTAGAATATTATGTGTTCAAGAGAGAAAAATTTTTGAAGACAAATGGTGTGGTGATCTCGTTTTTCATCCTTATATGCTAACCATAACAGTTAACAGTGTTTCCATGACCGTCTGAGCAACTGATTTACATTTCTTCTGTACTACATATCTTGCCTTGGTTTCATAACATAAAGGGTATTTGCCAAATTCACTACTCTCAGGAGAGTCCGCTTCCTATTTTCTCTGTAGTTGGAGACCCAAATCTTGCTTTTTTGCATTGACATTATCAAGTAGGTATCAATACAAAGCCTTTAAACACAGTGTTTGCAGAAGAGTATTTCAGATACATGGTTTCTACAGTTTAGAAGAGGGTAGCTCTATGTAACCCTGTATAAAATTTACATTTGTTGCTTAATAAGCTATTGACCGTGGTGGCTCCATTTATTTTAGTAAACCTTAGATGAGCTGAAATTCTGATGCCTAGCCTCTTTGTTTGTCTTTCAAATGGATTAAATGAGGGAGGTCTGTTAGTGCAATGGAGACAATAGAACAGCAGGATGCTGCAAGAGCTGAAAATGTATGCTTACAGCTACTAGTTGGGGTCAAGACCAGGTAATACTCTTTCACTGAAAAAGAAAATAAGAGATCATAAGTGAAATTCATGCTAGACAGTTAGAAGTATCTATTATTATCTGGTAACTTAAAAAATTTTTTTTTTTAATTTATTTGACAGCGAGAGAGAGAGAGAGAGAGAGAGAGTACAAGTAGGGGGAGAGGGAGAAGTTGGCTCCTTGCTGAGCAGGGAGCCCGATGATGATGATGATGATGATCATGAGGATGATGATGGTGGTGATGATGGTGGTGATGATGGTGGTGGTGGTGGTGGTGGTGGTGATGGTGGTGGTGGTGGTGGTGGTGGTGATGCAGGGCTCAATCCGAGGACCCTGGGATTATGACCTGAGCTGAAGGCAGATGCATAACCAACTGAGCCACCCAGATGCCTCTATTATCTTAACATGTAAATACTTGTTTGGAATGGGTCACCAAACAAGTGAAAAAATTTGTAAACCTATAAGCCTTTTCTTTAGGATTAAGATGAAAGATGAGCCAGTGTTCTTCTTGCTGGTTAGGTCATTTCACTAGAGAGCACCATCATTTGTCCAGTTTCTTAGGTTTTTTTTACCTTATTAATGGAAGATGCTTCTTTTGGCAGACAGGGAAAATTGTAGGTTTATCTTTAACCAGACCACAGGGAGGCTGAATAGAACAACTTCGACTATTCTTTTTTCACCAGACAGTACACGTCAACTGAAATGTGGGTCAGCCATTATGATGGGTAAATACTGAGGAGGGGTGGACAGGAAAGGAAAAACAATCTGCAATTTCACTAATTTGCTGTATCATTGTAAATGACAAGACTTCGGGATCACATAATGTTGACATCAGGTCACTTGGCTCACCCACTGATTGTAGAGAATCCCAAAGAGATTAAGGGGCACTCACTCAAAATGCCAGTGAAGCTGGCTATAGCGCCTGGAGAATAGAGGGCAATGACCTCTTCTCAGCTCTAGCTTGTTGATAGGTGGGAAAATGGACTGGTACAATAATATCTTCAAGTGAAGCTAGAAGTCCAGGTTTTAGTGTGAAATCTCCCAATTTTTAAATATTGGCAACCACATATTTAAAGATTTTTGAAACATTATGCCACCCAAATACATATCTGTGGGTTTCCAGTTTGTGGGCTTTGGGTTAAGACATATAATATAGTCCACAAAATTGTTCTTTAATCAACAATTATAAAAATGAAATGTGTTTTTGAATAATTATAATTCAGTGAACACACGTTAGTACCTGCTTGAGGTCTTTGCATTTTATTTAATGCTATGGTAGATATGAAAGAAATAATTCTAGGGGATTATAATTTAGTTAGGGAGAAAGGACTGAGTATCCATGAAACAACCAGAAGATATCATAAATAAGTATATGCTTCATGACTTTGAGATGAGGAGTTGTATCACCTACACGCTCGGAAAAGGCCAGAATAATTCATCAAAGTGCTCAGTGATTTTAGTATGCTATCTTCCATGGTGCAGACTGTGAAGGTCTTATTCATTGCACTTTCCACAATATATATAGTCATTACTTCCAGGCTCCCAGTATAGATTCCCAGAGTAGGTCCAGTCTTGCGTATGTACTCCAAAGCCACATGTTAAGTGGTCTAGACTCAAATATCTAGCTCTTACCCAAAATGGGACTTTTTTTTTTTTTGGTCTCCTAAACCTATTTTCTCCTTCTGTTATTTAGGATGCATTATTACTCAAGTAATAAAAAAATCATTTCAAGCTGACTTAAACTATAAGGGGATGTATCACCCAATATCCAGTTTGGGGATGAGGGAGGAATCAGGATTGTTTGGTTCAGCCGCTCAGTGATAATGAGAGGTTCCCTTTTTTCTCCCTTATTTTGTTCTTTCATCCTCCTTGGCTGTCCTCCAATTGGCCTCTGCCATGTCTGCTGCAGACAGTCCAGGCATCACATCCAAACAGTGTTTGGGGGAAAGGGGACTGATTCTTTTCATTTCTCTGTCTTATGACTGGGGAAATCTTTCATGGAAATTCTCTGGAATATTTGTCCTACTAGTCAGGGCAGAGTGATGCATCTGTTCCTGACCCAGTCACTGGTGATCAGAATGAGAATATCATCATAGTCATAGGCCAGGATTTCTCAACAGGGGTTTATTGGTGCTTCAGGGAAGACCAGGGAAGATATTTCAAAACTTTACAAAGTTTTGAAAAACAAAGTTTTTCATTATAAAACATTATAAAACAAAGTTTTATAATATTCTCCCATTATAAGACCTTGAATGAGAAATACTTTTCGGTCACTAGGAAAACCCAAAAGTTCCCCACCTGACATTTCCTGAGAGCCCACAACAGGAGGAGCTTGTCCTGTTTAGGACAACTGGCTTAGAATAATCAATTTGAAGGAATGAATTAGGGAATTAGTCACAAAGTCTGTGACACTCTTCCCTTCACGTTTCCCCATTTTATCACCATTTCCCTTATTATCCAAACCAGAAACTGAAGTGACATTCTTCAAACATGCTTCTTCCCCACCTACAGTATCTAATAGTGACCACGTCTGCCAAAATATACCTTAACTCTATCTATTGCTCTTGGTCGTCTCTGTCAATACCGCAGCCCAGGGCACCATCTTTTTTAGACAATTGTTACAGCTTTCTAACTGGTCTGCTTTCATTCTTGCTCCTTGTTCTTCCAATAGCAGCAAATATGACCTTAAAATATATTCAGTATATGTAACTCTGTTTAATGAATTCCTATAAATTTTTGGTTTATTTATTTTTTTCCTCTCACTTGAACTCATGAACATAAGTCATACCTTTATAGTAGGTTGGATTATTTTTCCTAATTCTTCCCTTCCTCCTTGCCAAGGAATTACATAGCCATGTCTTTTTACCATGTGAGCTTTTAGTTCCTCCCTCTAGAGTAGGCAGATTTGATTTCCTTATTGCACTGATATTGTATTTGGCTATATGCCTTTCTTTGGCCAACAGAAAGTGGTCTTGAGAAACGTGATATGTTTCAGCTTGCCCCTCTTACAGTCCTATGTGTGAAGATTGTATTATGAGTAGCTTCTGGTCTCAGAAAGAAATCTCATGGTGTGAACCAGAATGCAACACAATCTAGATTCAAACCAAGCTGAACCCTTGGTAATATGTAGAGCTGTAAGCAAGAAAAATACTATTTGCTGTTGTAACTGAGATTTTGAGTTTATTTTTCTAATGTAGAATTATTGTACCAATAGTCTAATTATAATTAGCAATAATTAGCAATAGTTGAGTAATCTTATTCAGGGTTTCAGGCTAGTACTGTGGCACACAGCAGGTATTAAATAAATATCTCTTCAATAAATAATGATGCTAATGGTTAAATTAGTTTTACAATCAGTAACTACATTTGAATTTATTCTAATTGTTTCTTCCTTAGTTGCTCTTGTCAGATTTCTCTACAAGTGTTATCTCATTGATCATATAGATCCTTTTGGAAAGCAGGATTCAAAGACACTTCAGTTAAAGTTTCTTCACATTTTCAGGTCTGTAGTTCCAGTGTCCATCAAATAATTGGTGTAGTTATCATGAGGGCTGTGTGGAAGTAAGCGAATTGGTTTGTTATGCAGAGAAATGAATTTATTCCCTGTCAGAGTTCCACCATTCAGCGTGTCAAGTTTCCTAGTACAAACTGTATACCCCAGTGCAGGCTTTGGTAGACACTTCTATCCTATGGGTTTTAAAGATGATGGAATAAAGACCAATCATATAGTCAATCCACAAACATCTTGTTAAGAATATACCAAGTGCAAACTGTGTGTCCATGTCTGAGCAAGGTAGGAAAGTGAGAAGAAATTAGAAAGTTGGAAGGAAAGAAAAGTGATAAGAAAGTGACTGCAAAGTAATAGAAAATCCTGGCTCTGTCCTCAAAGAGCTTACAATTTCACGGACACTGAGACCAGTGTCTAGCATATCACTGTGAACAATTCCAGACAGTTTACTTACAAAACAAACAAACTTTTTTTTTTCACCTGGGTGCCGCTTTTTAATTTATGTATTCCTCATCACTCCAATGCTGATGACTTTGTTTAAGAGAGCACACTGTGTTGATGGCTGTCTTGTAGACAGTATCAAAGGGATTTCCCTATTTAATGTTTACACTGATGGTTACAGATGGGGTTCCCTGCTTCAATGAGACTGTTGGGAATTTTCTTCAAATGGGTCCATTCAGGCATACTTATTATTTAATTGAAGGATCAAGGGAAACTTAGCCCAGAGGAAAGAAGACAGAGGGAGCATGATAGGGAGCATCAAGTATTTTAAAGCCTGTCAACCGGAAGAAGGATTGAATATGAGGTAGGGAGACCAGATTGAGTGTAAGCTGTATTCATCAGAGAATTCAGGGTTGCCCTGAATGGCTTAGAGGACTTTACATAAGGGGATGGGGAGGAGGAAGAGTACTCTCCACTGTCCACTTATAAGAGTATAGTCATGGTTTTCACTCCTCTCTGCCCTTGGTTTAGAGTACACCAGTGTCCTGAGTCTGGCCCTAAGGTTCTGGATAGTCTTACCATCTGGCAGGTGAAGCAGTAGCTCTGATGTGTGTCTCCCTTCTTCCATTAGGTGTCCAGGAGTGTAGCTGTGGACCCGCATATTCTCAGGGCCAAACAGTGATTATGGGGCATGCTGGAAGCAGTGACCGGAGAATCACTGTGAGGAGCAGGTGCTTTTTCCAAACTAGAATGCAGGGATGGGCCCTCTACGCTGGCCTCAGCTGGGGTCACTGTAGGAGTATCTTGTTCATGGCAGTCCTTCCCATTGTTCATGGCCTACCCTAGAGTGATCCCAGACTGGGCTCAGGTCATCTTTTGCCTCTCAGACCCAGAGGACCACCCTCTTTGCTTTTACCTGTCTTCCTCCCTGGCTGTCATCATGCCACTCCTGATCAAGCCTTACTCATAATCAGTGCTCATCCTGTTTCTTTTCTCTAACAATTGATCTACTTATCAGAAAAATTATAGACGTTAGAAACCACACAAAGACTTATTTTTTTCTCTCCTTATTGGGAGGATATCTTATGTGTTTCTCTACAGTTATAAGGAATTTCTGAAGCTTCATTACTAAACAGGGGGGAAAAGTCCAGGTTAAGCCTTTATCTGGAACCCTTGCTTCCACTGCACGAGTTTAGATGCTTTTGGGAAAGAACTCATTCCCAGAGAAGATAATGAAGTTACTAATAATACCTTAAGGGCAGGAGAATATACTTAGGGAGCGTTACATGGAAGCCTTAGCAAGAAAACTTCTAAGGTCTGTAATTTAATGAACTAATTCCGATTTTGCCCCGCAGATTACTATGTATCTCAACTTCTACACACATACTTTTCCCAAATCCAGTGAGTATCTTTATGATCATTACTTTAAATTCTCTATCAGGCATATTACTTATATCCATTTCACTTAGGTCTCTTGCTGTGTTTTAGTCCCATTCTTTCATTTGGGACATATTTCTCTGTCTTCTCATTTAGTCTCTCTGTGTCTGTTTCTCCATGTTAGGAAAGTCAGCTACTTCTCTTGCTCTTAATGAAAGTAGCCTTATGAAGAAGAGGTCCTGTAGTGCCCTGCAGTGTGATGTCCCCTGTTCTTCGGGACCTGGAATTCTGGAAGTATCTCCTATGTGTATTGCATGTGCTTTGCTGTTGAGTCCTGACCTCTTTTTCCTTCAGTCCAAATGTCTTCAGAGACTCTCTCTGCCTAGTGTGGGAAGTATTTGGTCCCCAGAAGGGTTGGGGTGTGTTTTAACAAAGTGTTCAGTGACCTGCTTATGAAGTGAGACTTACCTTCTGCCATGGGAACTGAGGTCCTGCAAAATGAGTGGGTTGGCAGATGTGGTATTGACAGGGTTTGTGCCGGTCTTCCGGGGGAGGGGCCCCGCCGTGTGGGGACTAAGGTGAGTGTGAGTGGGAAGAACGGATCTGCTTAAGGGGGTGTGGAGGGGGGTGATTTATGTAAGCAAGTTAAGTAGCAAGTGTCAGTGCTAGTTCCTGCAAGTGGCCATTGTTTATGGTGGGGGCTGGTGAGGGAAATGGAGCCTGCTAGCTGCTTTGCTCCTGGAGTAGTCTCCCCAGGATTCCTGTCTCTCCTGGCTATGCTCTGAGATAAGCAAATCATTCTTCCTACCATCTGCACCTCCCCCCACCCCATGTTTTTGAAACTGCTGGTTCTGTGCTCTATCTACAAGGGCCGTTTGTCATGCTTTCTCTTTAAGTTTGGAAATTCTGCTTCTTAATGCCCTGCAGGCTCTACCAGAGCTGAACCTACTGATTTTTAAAATTCCAGGCTTTATGTCCTGCTGGTTGTAAGAACTCATGAAATTCAGCCTCTCTTGCTTTCAAAGGCAAATATTACGGGCATTCATCCTCCCTGGTCTGTGGGCTCCTTGGTGTGAAAGTCTGTTTTTCACCCTTCTGCACCACTGGCTCCCTTCCCACCACAGACAGCTCCAGTCCTTTTCCAACTCGGCATATTCACCTTTCCTACCTTCTTTAATGTGGCCTCTTCTCTGCCTTTAGTTGTGGAGTGTGTTCTGCCAGTCTCTCTTTTTTTTTTTTTTTTTTTTTTTGCCCCCAAGATTTTATTAGTTTATTTTCCAGTGAGAGAGAGAGAGAACAGGCATAAGCCGAGGGAGCAGCAGGCAGAAGAGAAGCAGGCTCCCTGCTGAGTTTTTATGCTTATGTGAGTGTTATCTTGTTGTATCCATAGGCTGGGGCAAACTTAGTGTTCTCCTACTCTGTCATCTTCCCCGTGGGCCAGTGTCCGCTTAATACATTTTTCTCATTAACCACCACATTTGAGAAATGATACTGAGATAGCACTCATTCAATTCTCACAACACCTTTTGGAGGGGTATATTACCTTAATTTTATGAAGGAGAAAATTGGACTTGGAAAGAATTGTATACATGTTAAGATAAGTTAGAAAATGATGGAGACCGGACCGACATTCTGATTACCCTGAATCCCAGAACCCATTCTCTTTCCTCTATACCATAATCTACAACCAAGAGAAGGCAAGGTCCTCTGGGAATGAGATACAAGTGGAGTGTTTGGGAGGAGTAAAGGCAGGAAAAAGATACTGAGATTGAGATTGAAATTGAAATTGTCAAATTCACAACATTCAAGGGTCAGCCTTGTGAGAGCCATGACCGGCTATACTTTACAGTGGAAGAAGCTGGTGTACATTACATGGAAGGGCTAAATAGGAAATTAGTACGGCTTTTTGTTTCTGCTCTGCAGTAAGAGCTGCCTCTCACATTTCTTTTAAGCACCAGCTGTTCAGTCCTTCATGGAATTTCTTCCAGTAAGGGGCTGTGAGTTATTTACCTTCTTTGTCATATCTCCTCTACATGTGTCTGTGTTTCTTGCCTTTAAAAAACTTTTTTTGCTTGTATGATCTGTTTTAACTTATTTTCTACAATGATTTGGAATCAGTCTGTCATTTAGAAGACACAGACTTTCGTACAACTGCTGCTCATCTTAAAATTGTAAGCAATTTACCTGGAAATACAGGGATTGCTGCTTTTATGTCTTTCTTCCCAACCATTGTCAATTTAAATTGGTGTTATAAACCTAAACTCTTGTTTTCTTTCCTTCCTTTTGAATTAGCCCTATTACTTTTTACTTATTAATTTATTCCTGTTATTTTACTTTTTTTTTTTAAAGATTTTATTTATTTATTTGACAGACAGAGATCACAGTAGGCAGTGGCGGGGGCAGGCTCCCTGCTGAGCAGAGAGCCCGATGTGGGGCTCCATCCCAGGACCCTAAGATCATGACCTGAGCTGAAGGCAGAGGCTTTAACCCACTGAGCCACCCAGGTGCCCTTCCTGTTACTCTAAAACTTTGTGTTTGGTGATCAGATTTGTGTGTCTAATATAACTACTGGTATTTAGGTATAGCACTCTAATTTTAATATTAGCTAATTGATTCTTTTAATAATTTTCTCATAGTTAATCCTTAATCTCCCATTCCCATGCCATTGTTTTGCATTCACTTAAAGTAGATTTTTTTTTCTGGAAGGATATTTGATTGGCTGCTATATTTTCTGAGTCTTTCCACATATGAAGTTATCTTTTTTGTTGGCTTCACACATTAATAACTTTGCCAGATATTGAATTCTGGCACCATTACCTTTTAATTTATAATGGTAAAGATGTTATTACATAGTGTTCTATGATTAAGTGTTATTGAAAAAAAGCTGTGTTTGGGGTGCTTGGGTGGCACAGTCAGCTGAGTGTCTGACTTTTGGTTTCCGCTCCAGTCGTGATCTCAGGATTGAACCCGGTGGCAGGCTCTGCATTCAGTGCAGAGTCTGCTTGGGATTCTCTCTTCCTCTCCCTCTGGTCCTCCCCTCTCAAATAAATAAATAAATTTTAAAAACAAACAAAAGAAAACTGTGTTGGGACACCTGGGTGGTTCAGTTGGATAAGTGTCAGACTCCTGATTTTAGCTCAGTTCATGATCTCAGGATGGTGGGATAGAGCCCCATTTTGGGCTCTGTGCTCAGCAAGAGTTGGCTTGAGATTCTCTCTCACTCTCTCCCTCTGCCCCTCCCCCATGTGTATGCACACTCTCTCTCTCAAATAATTAAATCTTTAGGGAAAAAAAAAGAATACTGTAGTATATAGTACTCTATGATTAAATGCTATTGAAAGAAAACTATGCAACTTGATTTTATTTCATTTGGGGCCATCTTCTTTATTTATATAATTTGAAAATTATACTACGTATGATTTTATTTTATTTTATATATATATTTAAATATTTATTTATTTGATAGAGAGAGGGAGCACAAGCAGGTGGAAGGGCAGAGGGGTGTTTTAGGTCCTTAGAATTTTCATATAAATATTGTAAATAGCTTGTCAATTTCACAAAGAAGTAAGGACTTTCTTCAGCAAATTGTTCCTTTATTACTTGCTTTGATTCTTTCTTTCCTTCTTTTCTCCGTTCCTTCCTTCCCTATTGATCATAGATTGAAGCATCTATTTCTTTCTCTCATTTTTCTGTTTTCTCTCATAGTTAAAATTTTTAGGGCTTCCATGGGAGTCTAGCTAAATTTCTCCAAGTAATCTTAGAGTTTACTGATCGGTCTAACAGTCTCCGTAGTGGATTTAACTTAGTGATTATGTTTTCATTTCTAACTAATTGTTAATCTTTGATTTATCCCTCTTAATTGTACTGTCAACTCACTGGTCCCTTGAATCTTGCTGGCACATGGATTAGTCCTTTTCTAAAGTTTATTTGATTCTGGCAGTAAATCAGTATCTGAGGCAACCAGTTTCTTTCACAAAAGAAGGAAGTGTCAGGGTTGTTTCGTTTTCTCCTTTTAACCTAATATAGTGCCTTCACCATGATAAGTGTCCCCAAAAGCGTACCTGTTGAATCAGTGGATAAGTGTAATTTTTCTAAGTGCTTCCCTTTAATTATACTCCAAAATTTTTTAGGTTTCATGATTTTTCAGTTTTCTTTTACTTCCAGAAGGTTGGCTATGCTTGCCAGCCTTTGTAGGAGTTGAGTGGGTTTTGTTAGAAATTGGTATGCTTCCTGATCTTCCCAAGTGTTACATGGAGGCCCTATGAGTCTAGATAGAAGGAAGTAGGGAAGAAGCAAACAACCAAATCCACAAAAATATAAATTACCAGTATGAGAGGACCAGGGAGGGAGAGAGCTGAGGCTGTGAGGTATTATGGCGTGGAGCTATGTTTCTGTGACATGTATTAGATATCCCATGTGTGTAATTCCAGGCCTGCTTCAGTTCTACCTTTGCTACAAGCAAACCATGGAGCCTTCCAGTGTTGGCTGTATGGTCCTGTGCTATTAGACTGCAAAGGCAAGAAAGAAGAAATATACCGTGGTCTGAAAGTGTCCTTTAGTTAATAAAAATTGGTTGAAATATCTTCTTATTTGTTGTCTAATATTTTGCTTCCCATGGGAGCCTTCTACCCTTTTTTATTTTGGGTATGGAGTAATGGAGATCTCTTCTAGTGTCCAGTGCTAAGGCAATGTTTCCAATGTGAGTATTCTATTGGTCACCTTAGTGAGATTTTGGAAGGAAAGCTAGACTTATGAGCTCATGTAGCCATATTTCTCAGAAGTCACATAGACTTTAAAAGCCCTAATCCAACATGGTATCTTATTTTATAGCTTGAAATAAGGGTGCAATTTTCAACTTCTTTTGGGTCTGCAGTTGTGCCAGAATGACTGAGAGAAGGGTTTTCCTTTACCTTAAACCTAAAAGTATCATTCTTTTAATGATAGGGCCCATGCTTTTAACCAAGCATTGTCTTGGGTTTTTATTAGAAATGTACCCCCATTCCTTTTTTCTTTTCCTTCCAAGAACTATTATTTCACCTCTGAAAACACAGGTATAGAGAATCACTGACCTCTGTCGCAGAAATGTACATTTGATGACATTTGTCTGATGTATTGGGAAAGGAAATGTCATCTTTTGCTAGATTTCTCTAGTCAAGAAAGATTGAATATTACAACATCAGAGTTCTAGCTGTTTTCCTGACTTTTTAGTTCTGTTAGTACATCTGTGCCCGAGGCAGTAGGAGCATCAACAAAATAAAATAACTGTACTTTGCAAGGAGGAAAATGTCCTGTATAGATTCGTCATTGAGAGCAATAGATTGGTCACCTTCTAAATGTTTCTTAGGAGGAAAGGTCCTGATTTTATGTTGCTCTACAGCTTCTCTGCCCATCAGAAGTGCTCCTGAGAGTAGATTAACTTTATTATTTGTTTCCAACACAACAAATTTAAGCAATTAGAATTTAAGCTGGTAATTTAATCACCTGACAGCTAAAGAAGGTTGCATATTGTAGGGAGACCAATATATCTATTTTATGTGGCAAATGGATAGTCTTATTCCCCATGATTCATTTGCCTGCAGTTTTGTGTGCACATTCTTTTGTCAAATTGATGGGTGACACAAGCTGTTCTACTAACACCGAAGAGAAATTACTGTTTTACCACAATGTTCAGCAGCAATATTTTTGCTTTGTATATATAAAATTTCATGCAGGTAAATGAAATATCAGTCAATAAATATTTATCGAACCTCCTAGCTTATGTTTAGTGCCTTGCTGGATTCAGTGGAGGATACAAAACTGCATAAAGTATGGTACTTGCAGGTAAGTTAGAGAAGAAATTTGGTCTATATAGCTTTATGTGTTCTAATACATTTTAATAAGTTCGAACATAAGTTAGAAATCTTTTTATCTAGGCCTTTTATTTATTTTTTCAAATTTTTATTTAAATTCTAGTTGGCTAACATATAGTATAATATTGGATTCAGGAGTAGAATTTAGTGATCCATCACTTACATTTAACACCCAGTGCTCATCATAACAAGTGCCCTTCTTAATGCCCAGCGTCCATTTAGCCCAGTCCCTGCCCACCTCCCTCCATCAACCCTCAGTTTATTCTAACGTTAAGAGTCTCGTGCTTTAAAAGAAAAAAATTCCAGATAAAGAGAAAGGCTGTCTGTGTTTTTTTTTTCCTTAATTTTTATTTATTTATTTTTAGAAGAATTTCTTTTTTTGGCAGACAGATCACAAGTAGTCAGAGAAGCAGGCAGAGAGAGAGGAGGAAGCAGGCTCCCCACCGAGCAGAGAACCCAATGCAGGGCTCGATGTGGGGCTCAATTCCAGGACCCCGGGATCACGACCCGTGCAGAAGGCAGAGACTTTAACCCACTCAGCCACCCAGGTGCCCTGACTATCTGGGTTTATTAAAAGACCTAGGTGTGGAGGGAAGCAAACCGTATCTAAGCCTTTTAAAAAGCACAGATAGTCTTTCTCTCTAGCCAGACTTTAAAATTTTTTTTAATAGGGAGAATTAAAATTTGTATTTAACAAGTAAATGGAACTGATTTTATTCGTGGGCTAGGCCTTCTTATTGGACTAGTGAATTGAACATGACAGGCATATAGTAGATAAGCAACCCCGACACTTAAATGCATTCTATTTGAGTGTGTGAAACAAAAAAATAAACCAATAATTATAGCATGATAAGTGATTTAATAGAGATTTGTAGACTATTGTCTGTGGTCATGTCACCTAACTTAGAGTATCTAAGTAGAGTATCTACTTAGAGAAGTAGAGGTAGTTGATCTATGCCTCAAAAATGGAGAATGTTGTGCTCAGAAATCTAGCATTTTCCATACATGGATCTCAGGCATTTGAATATACTATAGTCCCTTTTATCTTAAAAAAATAAACCACCCAGGTCTTCCTGGGCTCCCGTGAGACCTTCAAGCTGCTGCCCCATCATCCTCCTCTACTTCATAGCCAGACCTCCCCATCTTCCAGGCACTTTTCATTTTAGCACTATTCACTTCCACTCACACCATTTCATTGATTGGCTTTTATCAAGACCACCAGGGACTTAAAGACTTAAGAGGACAATATTCAGTTCCCACCTTACCAGGAACTCTCTTTAGTTTTTTTATTTTATCAACTCCTTTTTGCAAACATGGTTTTTCTTTGACTTCTGTGAAACACAAATTCCTTCATTTTTTTTTTTTTAATCTTTCTTCTCTGTCTTTAGCTACTTCTCATTTTGGCTTGGAGACTTCTCCTTCTCTTCCTAATCTTTAAATGCTCCTTGTGGGTGCATCCTAGGATGATCTTGTCTTATCTCTCAAGACAATTTCATTTCACTTCAAAGATGTCCCATATCATGTGTGTATTTAAGACTCTCCCAGACTTCTCTCCTGAGAACATCATGTAACTATCCAAAGGTTCTCTTGGCATCTCCATTTGGATGGTCCTATAGGCATCTCAGATTATAGTGTTCAAAGCATGATATTTGCCTTGAAATCTGTTTTTCCTCTGGAAGATGGGAATCGGCCATATCCTAAATTTCGGAAAGATAAAACCTGGGTTTCATTTTCAATACCTCCTTCTCCCTTCCTTCACACAGATAATCATATATTGCATCTTGAGGATTTTACGTCTAAAGTGTTATTTAATCCACCCTCTTTATTCCAGTTCTATAGTCTCTACCCTTAGGTTAGGTTCCTCTTTCACTCAAACCTCCATGACAGCCTGCTGAGTGGTACCTCTGATTCTACTCTTACTTCACTCCAATCCATTGTCTTCACAGAAGAAGTATGATCTTTTAAGAAGACAAATCAGATCATTCAACTTACAAAATCCTTCACAGGATTCCCATTGCTTATGAGTCTGTAGGATCTGGGTTTGCCCCAACTCCAGCTCTCTCTGTGGTGCCAGAATACCCAGGTAAATGCTAAATCTTTCATCCAGATTATCATATATAGAACAGCAAGTGGTCAGATTGAACTTTTGAGGAACTTCCTCCAAATTTACATATTGGAAATACCGAGAGATTCTAACCATGTGGCTTCACATTCCCATGTCTTTGGTCATTATTTTTTCCTCTTCCAGAAGCCTCCCTCTTTTGTGCCTAGCATCCTTTTCCCCGCAAGTGTTCCTTTAACATTCATGTGTGATAAAGATTCTCACTTCTGTGTTTCTAAAGAACGCTGTAATTTTTGAAAATCACCCTAGCTCACAGTTACTGAGTATTTCCCCTAACCAGGGTTCATTTTAAGTGATTTAGCTATATTTTCTCATTTAATCCTCAAAACAGCCCTTAAAGGAAGGTACAAATTATTATTCCCATTTTACAGACAAGAAAACTGAGGCACTGGGAATTTCAATAACATAAATACATGGTGGAGTTAGAATTTGAACACAGGCACCTTTACTACTTGTCTGTGTGCTCACCACTGTGCTATTTACCATTAAAATTATTTGTTTCAAGGTCTATAACCATCATAAGACTGTAAGCATGCTGACTTTAGGAATTATGATTTAGTGACTGCTCTATTTTTACAATCTACCTTACTGGCTGGCCTATAGAACTGTTCTTTTGTTTTGAAGATTTTATTTATTTATTTGACAGACAGAGATCACAAGTAGGCAGAGAGGCAGGCAGAGAGAGAGGGGGAAGCAGGCTCCCTGCTGAGCAGAGAGTCCGATGCGGGGCTTAATCCCAGGATCCTGGGATCATGACCTGAACGGAAGGCAGAGGCTTTAACCCACTGAGCCACCCAGGCGCCGCTATAGAACTATTCTTAAATACTTGTTGAAACAAACTGAATCAGTTAGCTGTCTTGACATTGTATAGACAGGATTTCACTCCTCTTAGAGCTCAGTGGATATTTAGAGGTAATGGAATTTAGAGCCATTATGGAATGTATGTGGTAGAAGAAGCCCCAGCATCCAAAGATTACACATTCTTTGTGAAACATTATCCATTTGGCTGTGGTTTGCTTACCCGTGTTCAAAGGTCTGTGATTAATCCCTTTGCTCATCTCTTAGGCTGCCTTAGGCTGATATTACAAGGACTTTAAAGCAATCATCTTTGGCAGCTGAGCTCTTAGCAGGTCATCTTCATGCTATTAAAAGATACATACCTGTCCAGATAAGTATCAGAACAGAGGGAAGAAGTTATCAAATCTCTTGGATTTCTAATATGTATGGAAGGAAATTGATATGGTTCAAGAAGATAACTCTATGATATGTCATATGTGTGGGCCTTTTTTTTTTTTTTTTTTTTACAATTTCAACTACACTTTAAAATTTTTCTAGTATTTCAGGTGGATAAAGAAAATTAATAGGGATAGCTATTTTAATGCTTGTAATTACTAATGACTTGATTATACTTCTTGGAAGCAATAAACTTTTACTTTTAAACTTTTAAACTTTTCTTGTAGCAAAGCAGAAATAGAAATGGGGTTTCTTTCTTTCATTCTTTTGTGCTTTTTTTTTTCCCCCTCTAGCTATGGAACATGAGCCATAGGTTGGAAAAGATTTCAGGTGTTTCTTTTTACCCCAAAGAATGTAGAGATATATGCATAGTAAGACATCCATTAGGAAACACTTTGGGTCAAATCAAGGCTCTGATATGCACGGTATTTTATTATAGTCATCCAGTTCATGTACATGTGACTGTGATTGCAGTCCCATATCATCAGTGCTGTAATGGTTTCTTCACATACCAAAATGTTTAGCAGAGCCACCTTGTTTCTCTACCCTTTCATCTTACGCACATGGGAATGGTCAACTGTAACCTGAGAAAAGAAAGGGAGCTCTTCATAACTGCATTGTGTTTGACTTGTTTAATTTTAATTTATGGAATAGAGATTATGTTTAATTGGAAAAAGAAAGAATTGCTTTTGGAACATTTGTTCAGTATGATTAATAAAAAAATAACCTCAACTGCAATTTTGTCAATAACAAATATGAGTATCATAAACCGCAACACAGCTGTTTTATGTTATTTGTGCTTCTGTTTAGGTAGTGTGGTATGAACCTCAGAATGAAAACCAGCATGACAATATTATTTAAGTACTACTGAAAGGCCTTCTACCATTTTCCAAGCAGCATGTTAAACTAAGGTCTGACCTTTCCATGCTCATTAGAATTTGCTGTCTCTTCACGCAACTCTGGGGGTTCCCTTTCTGCCATTGTGGCAAAAGTGGCCAAGCAGTTCCCCCTATCATTTCTTCTCACTTTTACTGCTGAGTAGCTATTATATTTGGCTGACAAAGTGATTGAATGTCAAAAACTCAAGTGTGAGGCACATGAAGCAATGTTTCTTTTTTCCTGAGAAACCTTCACTACAACCCAAAGTTGAGGATGACTGGCAAGAAGTTGTGTAACGCTGTTGAAAGGGCCGGTGGCCATAACAGTTAGAATGCAAGTTTGACTTTGCCACAAAGTCAAGTAATGGTCCCAGAGAAAGCAGGCCAGGACCAAAGGCGGCACACCATCCAGGACCCACACTCCTTCTACACTTCTGCTCTGCCATTCTCAACTTGTGATTTCCATCTTATGGTCTAAAGTAGCTGCTTTGACTCTCACCATCCTATCAACTTTCTAAGTCAATAGTAAAGGAGAAATTGAAGTGGAGAGAATGCTTCTTTCCTTCCCTCCTTCCTTCCTTCCCTTCTTTTCTCCTTTCCCTTCCCTTCCCTTCCTTCCTCTTCCTTCCTTCCTTCCTTCCTTCCTTCCTTTTTTTTCCCCCTCTCTCCTTCCTTTTCTCTCTCTCCCTCCCTTCCTTCCTACTTTCCATCCATCCATCATGACACAGAGGTTGCACCAGTTATTTCCACTCGCATCCCATAAGCCAGAACTCTGTTATATGAGCCAACCTAGCTGCAAGGAGATTTGGGAAATGTAGTTTTTTGTTGAGTGGCCATCTGCTTAGCTAAATATCAGAGGTATTACAATTGAAGGAAAAAAGGAAAGCATGGATTTACAACTGATAATGTTATAATCACTGCAGGTGAAAACTGAGGGACAAAGTGATATGATGCAGAGGTAAGCAGATGATCATCATTTAGCTCTGGTAACTTGTAAGCATATAAGACACAGAGAACAATTATAGTTAACTAAAATTAAGCAAGACAAGTTTGGAGAACCAGGTACAGAACTAGGCTGAAAACAGTGCAGCTACAGACATAATGCACTCATATTATGGAATGACCTACTTATTATAGTGCTATAGTGACATCTTAGATTCTTAATTCTGTTCCCAATCTCATTACTGAAAACTAGGTACTGGATGTTGCCAAAGTTAGAAATGAATTTTTTTTATTGTGGTAAAATTGGCATATAACATATTAGTTTCTGGCATATAATATAGTAATTTGATATTTGTATGCACTACAAAGTGATCACCAAGAGTAAGTCTAGTTACCATCCATTACCATATGGTTGACCCCCTTCACCTATTTCACCAACCCATCTCAGCCCCTTTCCCTTCTGATAACCACCAGTCCATTCTCTGTATCTATGAACTTTGTCTTGTTTGCTTATTAGTTATATATCTTAGATTTTTTATATAAGTAAAATCATAAGAAATTTGTCTTTCTCTGTCTGACATTTCATTTAGTCTAATATCTTCAAGGTCCGTCCATGTTGTCACAAATGGTAAGATTTCATTCTTTTTTATGTCTGAGTAGTATTCCTATATGTATGTATGTGTATAGCACAACTTCCTTAACCATTCATTGATCAATAGGGCACTTAGGTTATTTCCATATCTTGGCTATTATAATGCTGCATAAACACAGGAGTGCATATATCATTTCAAATAATAAGTCCAAATTATTTTGCATGGATAAATACCAAGACATAGAATAGATGGATCATATGGTAGCTCTATTTTTAATTTTTTGAGGTACCTCCACACTGTTTTCCATAGTGGCTGCAGCAATTTGCATTCCCGCCAGTAGTATACAAGTTTTCTCCTCTCCCCATCCTCTCCAAGACTCGTTATTTCTTTTCTTTTTGCTACTAGCCACTCTGATGGATATGAGGTGATATCTCATCATGGTTTTGACTTGCATGTTCCTAATGATTTGTGATGTTGAACATCTTTTCATGTGCTTGTTGCCCATCTATATGTCTTCCTTGGAAAAATTCATATTTGGATCCTCTGCGCATTTTTAAATCAGATTGCTTATGTTTGGCTATTGAGTTCTTTGAGTATTTATACATATTGGATTTTAACTCTGGATATTTTGGATATTATAAATGTATTTTCTCATTCAGTAGGTTGATTTTTAATTTTGTTGATTGTTTCCTTTTTTGTGCAGAAGTTTTAGTTAGATTTAGTCCCACTTATTTACTTTTGCTTTTGTTACTTTTGCTTTTGGAGTCAGATTAAAAATTTCAACCCCAAGACCAATGTCAAGGAGTTTACCACCTATGTTTTCTTCTAGGAGTTTTATGTTTTCAAGTCTTATATTCAAGTCTTTAAGCATTTTGAGTTGATTTTTGTATACGCTATAAGATAGTGATCTAGTTTCATTCTTTTGTATGTGAATGTCCAGTTTTCCAACGCTGTTTATTGAAGAAGCTGCTCTTTCTCCATTGTATATTCTTGCCTCCTTTGTCAAGAATTAATTGGCTGGCATGGGACGCCTGGGTGGCTCAGTTGGTTAAGCGGCTGCCTTCGGCTCAGGTCATGATCCCAGCGTCCTGGGATCGAGTCCCACATCGGGCTCCTTGCTCGGCGGGGAGCCTGCTTCTCCCTCTGACTCTGCCTGCCTCTCTGTCTGCCTGTGCTCGCTCACTCTCTCTCCCTCTGTCTCTGACAAACAAATAAATAAATAAATAAATAAATAAATAAATAAATAGAATTAATTGGCTGTATGCACATGGGTTTATTTCTAGGCCCTCTATTTTTTTTAATCTATATGTCTCTTTTTTATGCAAATTCCATACTGTTTTGATTACCGTAGCTTTGTAGTATTGTTTAAAATTAGGAAGCATGACACCTCCAGCTTTGCTCTTCTTTCTCACAATTGTTTTAGCTATTTGGGTTCTTTCATGGTTCCATACAAACTTTAGAATTATTTGTTCTAGTTCTGTGAAAAATGCCTTTGGAATTTTGATAGGAGTTGCACTGAATATAAAAATTGCTTTGGGTAGTATGGGCATTTTAACAATATTAAGTCTTCCAATCCATGAGCACAGAATATATTTCTATGTATTTGTGTCTTCTTCAGTTTTTTTCATCACTGTCTTACAGTTTTCAGTACACATTTCTTTCACCTCCTTGTTTAAACTTATTCCTACTTTTTAAAAAAATGCAATTATGAATGGGATTGTTTTCCTAATTTCTTTGTCAGGTAGTTCATTTTCAGTGTACAGAAATGCAACTAATTGCAAATTTTGACTTTGTATTCTCCTACTTTATTGACTTTGTTTATTAGTTCTAGCAGGTTTTTGGTGGAATCTTTAGAGTTTTCTGTGTATAATATCATGTCATCTGCAAATAGTGACAGTTTTACTTCTTCCTTTCCAATTTGAATGTCTTTTAGATCTTTCTCTTGCCTAATTGTGGTGGTTAGGATTTTCAATACTGTGTTGAATAAAAATGGTGAGAGTGGGCATTGTTGTTTTGTTCCTAATCTTAGTTGAGTATGATCTTAGCAGGGGGTTTGTCATATTTGGCCTTTATTATATTGAGGTACTTTCCCTCTCTACCCTCTTTGTTGAGAGTTTTTATCATAAGCGGAGGATGAATTTCGTGAAATGCATTTTCTATATCTATTAAGGTGATCATATGATTTTTATCCTTCATTTTGTTAATGTGGTATATCACACTGATTTGTGAATGTTGAACCATCCTTACATCCCTAATATAAATCCCACCTGATCATGGCATATTATCCTCGTAATGGATTGTTGAATTTGGTCTGCTAATATTTTGTTAAGGATTTTTGTATCTTCATTCATTAGGGATATTGCCTGTAATTTTCTTTTCTGTAAGCTTATCTGCTACTGGAATGAGGGGAATGCTGACCTTGTAAAATGAGTTCGGAAACATTCCCTGCTGTCAAATGTTTTGGAAGAGTTTGAGAAGGAAAGGTATTAGATCTTTTTTGAATGTTTGGGTAGAGTTCACCAGTGAGATTCTCTGGTCCTGAATCATTTTGGGTAGGTTTTTGATTATTGATTTAATTTCCTTACTAGTAATTAAACTAAATTAAATTAAACTAAATTAGTATTTTCTATTTCTTCCTGATTTAGTCTTGGAAGATTGTATATATCTAGGAATTTGCCCATTTTTTCTACAGTGTCCAATTTGTTGGTATATAATTTTTCATAATAGCCTCTTGTAGTCCTTTTGGTATCAGTTGTAACTTGTCTTTCATTTCTGATTTTATTTATTTAAGCCTTCTTTCTTCTTTTGTTTTGATTATAACTAAAGATTTCTCAATTATCAAGAACCCAACTCTTAGTTTCAAAGAATTTTTTCTTTTTTCTTTTTGGTCCCTATTTCACTTCTTTCTAATCTGCTCTTTATTATTTCCTTCCTTCTACTAAATTTGGGCTTTGTCCTTTTTTTAGTTCCTTTAGGTGTAAACTTAGATTGCTTATTTGGGATTTTTTTGTTGTTTCTTGAGACAGGACTGCTTTGAAGTTTCCTCTTATAACTGCTTTTTGTTCCCATACATTTTGGATTGTTGTATTTATACTTTCATTTTGTCTCAAGGTATTTTTTTATTTCCCCTTTTATTTCTTCATTGGCCCATTGATTTTTCAGTAGTGTATTGTTTAATCTCTTTGTATTTGTGATTTTTCCATTTTTCTTCTTGTAATTGATTTCTAGTTTAATATGATTGTGGTTGGAGAGTATTCTTGATATGATTTTAATCTTCTTATATTATTGAGATTTGGGGGCACCTGGGTGGCTCAGTGGTTAAGCATATGCCTTCAGCTCTGGTCATGATTTCAGGATCCTGGGATCGAGCCCCGCATTGGGCTCCTTGCTTAGTGGGAGGCCTGCTTCTCCCTCTTCTACTCCTCCTGCTTGTGTGCCCTCTCTTGCTGTGTCTCTCTGTCAAATAAATTAATAAAATCTTCAAAAAAAAATTATTGAGATTTGTTTTGTGGCCAACAAGAGATCTATCTTGGAGAACATTCCATGGGGTATTTAAGAAGAATGTTTATTTTGGTGCCTTTGGATGGATATTTGATATATAACTATTAAGTCCATCTGGTCTAATGTGTCATTTCAGGCCAGTGTTTCCTTATTGATTTTTTTTGTCTGGATATCTATCCATGATGTAAGTGAGGTGGTAAAGTCCCCTACTATTATTGCTGTCAATTTCTCCCTTTAGGTCTTTTTCTAGATATCTACTTTATTTAGATATCTAGATAGTTACTTTACATATTTAGTTATTATGTTGTATTCTTCAGTTCTGTGATGTCTGATACTTTTATATATTTTCTATGTCTTTGTTGAGTTTTCACTGTATCCATCTGTTCTCTTAGGTTTGGAGAAGATATTTATGACCATTACTTTGAACTCTTTATTAGATAGATTATTTATCTCTGCTTCACTAAGGTATTTTTCTGAGGTTTTGTCTTGTTTCTTTTTGTTTGTTTGTTTTGGAACATCTTCTGTTTTCTCAATTTGCATGACTCTTTGTGTTTGTTTCTAGGTATTAAATAAAGTAGTTATCTCTCTCAGTCATGAAGGAATGGCCTCATATAGGAAATGAAACTTACTATTCAACCTTACCCTAGCTTTTGGTTATCTCTTAAACTTCTATGATTGCCTAAGTGGCTTGATTTATTCTTCATAGGTCTCCATTGATGAGGATATGCCAAGACTAGTCAGTGTCCCTAGGACAGTGATTCCAGTCAGCACCTAGTTTCAGAATGATTGGAAGCCAGATCCTCAGGCAGCAGCTTTTTAAGTATGCAAATATATAGAATCCTGTGGGACTACAACTATAAACCCTGTTGACCTCTAGACCAGGAGATCTGGAGGTAGCCTCTGGGCAACAGTTGCAAAATTTAGGGATTCAGATGAATGTATAAGTTCCTTTCTGGGAGGTACCATCGAGTCGCGTGGAGGCCAGTGGAGGGCTCAAAGATGGTGTGTTCCTGCCTATGTTCCCTGAAAGCTCTTCTGTAGCCTAGATATGTGGCGAACTTTAAGCCTATCTCTCAGGTTGAAGCTACAGAACAAGAAGATGAGCCTATTTATAGGAAGGCTGGAGGATGTTTCAGTCTGATATCTGTGCAGTGTCCTGGGTGTGGTAGCCTGCCAATAACTGACTTTCTGACTGTTATAGTCCCATGGGGACAAGAAATGAAATCCCCTCTGGCCACCAGGGTCAGGCAATCAAGGGGTGGCCCCTGGGTTATTATGCTCACCTACCGGCTTTAGCAAGGCTGCAGGAGAGTGTTGAGAGCCTGGCACACCCATGACTTTACTAAGGCAGGGAAACTGTGCTGGGGACAAGGCATGCCCATAGCTTTAGCAAGACTATGTCTGTATGCTCCCACTTGCCCTAGTAAGATAGAGGAAGAGTGCAAAAATCACCCTCAACAGTGCCTGTGCCCCCAAAGAGAATCTCTGCCCCTCTGAAAGCTGCTTTAAGATCAATAAATGAATTTTCTTCATAAATAATCCACCCAGTTCTCAAATTGCTGCCTTTGTGATGGGTCTCAGGACACATGAGTTCGTGTATAAGGCCCTCAAAAGGAGTATCTTAGATCCTCACAACCTCCTGGGTCCCGGATAAAATCACCATTGGTCTCCAAGGTCAGATGTTTTGGGACCCTCATCACTCTGGTGCAGGTCCAAAGGGTTGAGATGCCCAATGTGGGGCACAAACACCTCCCTTCTCAGGGCGGGGCTGTGGACCAGTGATATCTCCCCACCATTGTGGGTCATCCCACCAGGGATGGGGTTTTTGGCCAACTGCATCTCTGTGTCTCCTATCAGTCTCAGTGTAGCCCTTTTATTCCTTATTGTGAAATAGCTGTTCAGCTGGTTTCAGTTTTGTTTCTTTTTTTAGTGGGAACTATTCCATATGTAGCTGTAGATTTGGTATGTCTATGGTGAGGCAGCAGGGGGAACTAAGTTCGGGGTCTTCCTGTATCCCATCTTGGACTAGTGATGAATGGAATGAATGAAAACACATGGATATGAATTTTAAATTGTCTTTCCTTCTTTGAATTTTTGTGCTAGACTCAAAATCCCAGGTAGAGGCACCCATTTGTTGAGCTTATCACAAAGGGCTGCATCGTATGCAACTCTTTGGGCTTGGAGACAGCAGCAGTGGGAAGTGAAATTCTGTCTCCCACACAACTTACACAATTGTGGACACAAAGCATGAAGAGAGTTTTTTGTTGCTGCTGTTGTTGTTTGTTGATTTTCCCTAGGCAGACATTTTTTTTTAATGCCAAAAACCTGCACTATAATCTTGATATATTTTTCAAATTGAGCAAGCATAACTTAAGTGCTTAAGCGTGTGGCTTTAGAATTAGAGAAAATGGGTACGAGTCATTGTTCTGTAAAATCAAGTTATTCATGATGCCTTCCTCCTAAGGGTTTTGTGGACAATATATGTAAAGTAGATGTTTAATAAATTGAGAAAAAAAGTGAAGGCACGCACACTAACTTTTAAATATAATTTGATGATATTAAAAATATTTTCTTCCTCTTTAGCCTGTCTTAAGATTATCCACCCATCCATATCATCAGCTAATTAGCTATTATTCACCTCGGCTGACATTCTGAAATCAATTTGGAATCCCTTAATAAGCAAGGTTGACAATCAGGCTAATTTGGTGCTCACCCTAAACTGATCCAGATTTACAAGCTAGATAAAGAAAATATTGTGTACTACGTTTTGTAGTGGATTAAAGACAGCAAATTTGTCCCTACAATCTAGAAATACAAATAATAACATCTCAAACACATATTGCAATTATAGTTCTCTTTAGATATTAAATGAACAGCTTTTGTTTTCCTCTCTCACAAGTGAATTCTCCTTGACAGTACTTTTGTGCTGATAATAAAAGCATTTAAAACTTGATCCTTTCTACCAACCACTTCAAACTTCCTCCTCTAAAAAACATCTTAAGCAGTATTAGGAAGAATGACAAAGGCAGGCTTAAGTACCTCTGTAGGCTGCCAAAAATACAGGTTGGATGGTGTTCAGCACCTGGAAAATTCGTTAAGACCATATGGACTGTCAAAAGTTCAATGTACTAGAGAAGAAAACTCCCTGCAGTGCAAGCATTTGAATAAGAAAATCATCGTAAATAATGGCTCTAGGGGATTACTGTGATCATTCAAAAAGTTGCAGGTTCTGCTGTTAATAGAGAAATTACAAACTAAATTATAAACTCAGTTGTGGAACAGGAAACCAGACAAAGAAAACTGGAAAGAATTCTTTGGATGAATAAGATCAGCGTCCCTTTACTTGACCTTAGTTCGTAGGGGTCTTAGGGTTACATATCTATTATATCCATGCATATGGTGGGGTGAAGTCAAGGTAGTAAAATAAAATTAAGCTTTCCTGTTTGTTCAATTTCTGTTTTCATTTAAAGGACAGATTAGTATTTGTCAAAACTTCTATATTAGTAAAATGAACACAAAATAAGAAAGCCCTGAATTATGAAAATATTTTATAGATTCCTGGCTGGCTCAGTCCATAGAGCATCCGACTCGATCTCAGGGTTATAAGTTTCTTTTTTTTTTTTTTTTTTAAGATTTTATTCATTTATTTGTCAGAGAGAGAGGGAAAGAGAGCGAGCACAGGCAGACAGAATGGCAGGCAGAGGCAGAGGGAGAAGCAGGCTCCCTGCCGAGCAAGGAGCCCGATGTGGGACTTGATCCCAGGACACTGGGATCATGACCTGAGCCGAAGGCAGTTGCTTAACCAACTGAGCCACCCAGGCGTCCCTCAGGGTTGTAAGTTTGACCCCCACACTGGGTGTAGAGATTACATAAAAATAAAATCTTTAAAAAATAAATAAAAGAATATTTTAAGGTGCCACAGATAGTGTTTTATAAATTAGAACTGTGCACTGCTCTTCAAATAATAATTTCTGAGCTTTATGGAAAAAAAGAGTAAGCTCTATGAATATTTCTTTTATGTATTTCTAAGATAAAATTAATTTTATTCTTTTTCTTTAGATTCATTAGATGAAACTTGCCAACTGATTTAAATAAACCTAGGATAGGCTTCCCGGCCATTAAAGAGTAAGCAGAGGAAAAGCGATGAGACATTCATGAAATGAAAGAAAAAAGACAGAAATTATAAAATGAAAAGAGACACATATATAATTTGTCAAAGAAGGGCTTGACAAAAAATACCTGATTTGTAATTTTCCCACAAAGAAACCCTGATTTTAGAATTAAAGATGCTCATGTGCGTGTGCGTGTGTGGTTGAAGTGCTAGGTGCTCTGCTTATTTTAGTGAACTGACCAGCATCTCATCTTGCTCTTTATTCTCAGCACAAGAAGTAATAGAACATTTGCAGAATCCTCATTAATCTTATAAAGATCCCTTTTAGGAGGCGCCTATAAAGTCGTTAAGTGTCTGCCTTTGGCTCAGGTCATGATCCCAGGGTCCTGGGATCAAGCCCAGCATTGGGCTCCCTGATAGGCAGGAAGCCTGCTTCTCCCTCTCCCACTCTTCCTGCTTCTGTTCCTTCTCTCGCTGTGTCTCTCTCTGTCAAATAAATAAATAAAATCTTAAAAAAAAAATAAAGATCCATTTTAGGACGCTGTTACCTATAAGGAACTGAGACTTCAGACAGTGAAGAGAGACAGTACTTTTCAAATTAGCTTTCTTTTTTTCAAGAATACAAATAGTTCACTCTAGTTGTTGAAAATTTGTAAAATACAAAAAATAAAGATGCAAATAAATATCATAGTAAATTTCCCTTTCAGGGTTGATCATGAAGTGAACATTTTTGGTTCACTTCCTTCCAATCCCCCTTTTTTTTCCTGGCATACATATGCTGATACACAACATCCATTAAAATGATGTTTGTGAGGGGCGCCTGGGTGGCTCAGTGGGTTGAGCCACTGCCTTTGGCTCGGGTCATGATCTCAGGTCCTGGGATCGAGCCCCGCATCGGGCTCTCTGCTCGGCAGGGAGCCTGCTTCCTCCTCTCTCTCTGCCTGCCTCTCTGCCTACTTGTGATCTCTCTCTGTCAAATAAATAAATAAAATCTTAAAAAAAAATGATGTTTGTGAAGGAATTTTGAAGATGTGAGAAATTGTTCGGGAAAGAAAAAAAAACACGATTTAGAACTATATGAACAAGTTGTTGTAGAATGGTTTTTTTAATGTTTAGTGAACATTAAACAGCAGCAGTTATTTATTAACACACAGTCAGCAGGGTCCTTTTTACTAGGCATTCCCATTTTAACAAAACAAACCCCCTCTGGTAGCTGTTGAGCTCTTCTTTTTCTTTCAGCTCTGTGATGGACCATGCAACTGTCATAGGATGGGACACTTGTTAATCTGCGGAGTCATAGGCCTAACTCATGACCCCACAGAAGGACAGACTAAGTATTAAAATGTAGTAGTGATTATCCTAAAGTGAGTATTCACTGTGGACCTGAATATGTGAAGGAAGGTTCTATGGTTAAAGTAGAGACAGCTGGGCATGGAAGAAAGGGCAGATACGGAAAGGTAGAGAGAGGACCAAAGAAAATTTTACTGGACTAGTGGGCATGTCAGGGTATGTTAGATTTTGGAAGTGAAATTTGCAAAGGAATTTGGACTTGGTGTTGTAATTCTGGAATGTTAAATAAGTTTCAGTTTGCATGTCAACTCTCTTTGCCTGGTGGTGGCTAGGAGGCAGTGGGTCTGATGACAAAGATTCCAAGCCTAGTCAAAGGAAGGACCAAGATGCTGTGTTTAGTGACGTCTGCTATGGTCATGGGAGAAGCAGGTTTGGCATACTGCTACATAGTCTATGATACAGTAGGCAACACAGCATTAGGTCTGTTTTTAGAGCCAAATCATTGTTAAGTATGATTAAAAAATGTACATTCAACAAACATTTTGTTCCTATAGTATTTCAAATGTAGAAAATGAAGATAGGAACATTTATCAATACCGATGCTGTTGAAAATGGCACAATACAGCTTACAATACTTTATATTGCTTTAGCTGATATAGGAAATTTAATTTGAAGCAAAATTGTTTTTCTAGGAAATAGTTTGTTGGATATCTCTAAAATAACACAAATTATCTACTTAAATTCATCATATGGGAAGAAGGTAATCTTTTCCAAAATTTATTAACACTTAAGTTTTTTTGTCTATGTATTTAAAATTTTAAGTACTCTTTTAGCTTTTTACTTTGGTGGAGTGATCAGTTGGGAAAAGATATTGTTTAATTTCCCAAGCTATGTATTTATTTTAGTTGCCAATTGTTAATTTGTAGTTTATGGAAATTTGATCAATTTTCTCATATTGAATTTGTATCCTGTGTCCTTCCTGAGCTTATTTATTTGTTCTAGTAGCTCCTTTTTTTGTGGATCCTGGGATTTTCTACATAGAAAACAATGTTTTCTGCAAATAGAAACAATTTTATTTCTTCTTTTTCAATCTGTATACTTTTTAATCTCTTTTCCTTGTCTTACTACTCTGCCTGGGATCTCCAGTATGATGCTGAGTAGGAGTGGTGAAAGTGGACATGTTCGTCTTTTTCTTAATCTTATGGGGAAAGTATTCAGCCTTTCACTATTTAGCATGATGTCAGCTATATCTCTACTCATTTTGTGTTCACTAATTCTGTTGATTATTGATTGAAGATTGTTAAAGTCTTTAACTATACTTGTGGATTTATTTATTCTTCCCTGCACTTAAAATTTTTTTATTGGATCAATTTTTTAGAACAGTTCAAGGTTTGTAACAAAATTGAGGGGAAGATACAGAGATTTTTCATATACCCCTGTTCCCCACACATCCACAGCCTCCCCTATTATCAACAAAACCCACCAGAGGGTACATTTGTTAAACCTGGTAAACCAACATTGACACATCATTAGTACTTAAAGTTCATAGTTTACATTACATAATTTAATTACATTACATTACTTTGGTATAGTACATTTACAGGTTTGGACAGATACATAGTGACATGCATCCAACATTATGGTATCATGCAGAATATTTCCACTACCTTAAAAATTCTGTCTCCTTGCCCTTTTATAAGTTTTGCTTGGTGTGTTTTGAAGCATTTTTGTTATGTACATTAACATTTAAGCTATGTCTTCCTATGATATGACCCTTTTTGATAATACATATTTGGTAATATTCTTGTTGGAAAATTTACTTTGTCTAATGTTAATATAGTCCTCTCCAAATTTATTTTGATTTGTGTTTTCATGGTATATCTTTTACCATCTTTCTCTTTTAACCTGTGTATGAATTTCTATTTAAAGTGGGTCTTATAGTAGTGTCTTGTTTTCTTATCCAATCTGACAGCTACTTTTAATTGATGTATTTAGATCATGTACATTTAATATAATTATTAATAGATTAGATAGAAATCTACCATGTTGGTAACAGTTTTCTATTTGCTCCATTTGTTTATCATTTTGTTTTTATTTTTCTATTCCTTTTATTTATTAATTTTTTAAAAGATTTTATTTATTTGTGGGAGAGTAAGCAAAAGTGAGAGGGAGCAAGAGAACATGAACAGAGAGGTGAGGGGCAGAAGGAGAGAGATAAGCAGACTCCCTGCTGAGCAGGGAGCCCAACATGGGGGCTCAATTCCAGGACCCCAGGACCCCAGGATCATGACCTGAGCCAAAGGCAATTGCTTAGCCCACTGAGCCACACAGGCTTCCCTTTCTGCTCCTTCTAAAGAATAAATTTTATGATACCATATCTTACCTCCACTACTGACTTATTTCTTATACCTCTTTTAAAATTTTTATTGATTGCCTTAGGTTTTAAAATATACATTTTAACCAATGCCAGCTTACCATCAAATAATATTGCCTTACATAAAGTGTAAGGATCTTACAGCAGTGTATTCCCAGTTCTTTGCCCTTCTCAGTACTTTGAGCTGTTGTCATGTATTTTACTTTTTTTTTTTTTAAGATTTTATTTATTTATTTTTCAGAGATAAAGAGAGAGAGAACATAAGCAGGGGGAGCACAGGCAGTGGGAGAAGCAGGCTCCCTGCTGAGCATGGAGCCTGATGCTGGACTTGATCCCAGGACCCTGGGATCATGATCTGAGCTGAAAGCAGATGTGTAACCGACTGAGCCACCCAGGCATCCCTATATTTTACTTTTATATGTGCAATAAATACATCAAACACTGATTCTGTTGTTGCCTTAGACAGTTTTTAGAGTAAGTAAAAATGAATGAAAAAGAATTATGTATGTACATCCATTTATTCAGTTTCCTTATCTTTGCCTTTCTTGGTATAGATCTAAATTCTCTTTAATATCATTCTTTTTTTCTGCTGAAAGGATTCCCTTAAAAATTGTTTCTGTTGGAAATAAATTCTTTTTTTTTTTTAGTCTCAGAAAATAGTTCTCCTTTACTTTTGAAGGGTCTACGGCCATACCACCCTGAACGCGCCCGATCTCGTCCTTTACTTTTGAAGGTTATTTTCACTGTGTATAGAATTATGGATTGACAGTTATTTTATATTTAACACCTTAAAATAGTTGTTCTAGATTATGCTTGGGGTTTTGACTCACACAGTTTCTGATAAATCTGCTGTAATTCTTACCTTTGAATCTCTCTGTAATATTTCTCTTTTTTGATTGCCTTCAACAACTTGTCTTTATCTTTGGTTTTCATCAGTTTGAGTATAATGTAACCAGGCATTTAAAAATACTTATCCTGTGATGCCTGGGATCATGACCTGAGCCAAAGGCAGACACTTAACCAACTGAGCCACCTAGACACTCCATTTCCTTGTGTTTCTTTGAGTAATTTTTATTGATCTGTCTTCAGTTTCACTGATTTTTTTTTCCTCAGCTACATCAAGTATGCTGACTAACCCATTGGGCATATTTCATCTTTTTTTTTTATTTCTAGCATTTACATTTGATTTGTTTCATAGTTTTCATCTCTTTGCCGAAATTCCCTAATGTTGTATATTCTTTCCACTAGAGCTTTTAAAATAGTAATCATATTTTAAATTCTCTTATAATTGCAACGTCTAGGTCATATTTGTTGATTGCTTTGTCTTTTAATGATTTATTTTTTCTTTTTTTGTGTGTGTTTTTTTTTTATATGAATGTTGGACATCTAAAGTAGTACAGAAGAAACTGAAATTATTATTATTGGTGCTTGGAAATGTCCACCCTTTTTTCTAGCTTGGTTTTAGAAAGGGAGGGGATATTGAGTCAGTCTAATCAGGAGTTGAGTTGGATGTGGTTTTATTACTGCTGTGATCCTCAGCACACTATAGGTTTTAAATTCCTTGTCCTTAGGGTGGTGGCTGGTTTTTCTCAATACCTGCTCCACCTCTAGCTTTAGATCTTCCCTTTGTGCCTGTGCCTCAGACATGGTCTCTTTCCAGTCTCTTGTCCCTCTCTCGGCAACAGACTTCTGTTAATGTGTTACTCAGTGCTGGCTAGCTTAGTTGTTCTGGGTGAATGCACAGGCCATTCGCTGTTGTACTAGTTCAGTCACAATCGTAGGCAAGTACTCTGTCCCTGAGCTTGGGGATAAGATTTTTTCAGTGGTTCTTTCCCTTCTCTACCTGCAGGAGATCACTAAACATCAAGCCTAGAGTGACTTCCTGCCCTTCCTGGAGGGATGGCATTAATTGTTTTCTATTTCCTTTCTCCAGCTGCAGTAGGTCTTGACATTTTATCCAAGAGACAGGGTTTGCTGTATCTTCTCTCAGTGATTTAAGGAAGGAAAGATAAGGAAAAAAAATCCAATGTTCCAGTGGATATTTCCATCCGTCAGGCCTTCTGTACAAGAAAGGCTTTTTCCCTAATTCTTAACTTGGCCCAAATCTTTCCTGTGAGTTCCTGATGATGTCTCTGGAGAAGAGACTTTGAGTAGATGAAAATTCCTTTTGTGTTTTTGGCTCCTAGGGTTTCTAGACTCTCATACTAAATAGATTACAGGTGGCTTTCAGCAATTTGCTAAATATTTTAGAAGCTTTCTTCTTATCATATGTTGCTCAGTGTCTTCTCTAGGAAAGCAAAGGTTTCACTCCTTATCTCCTGTGTTTCTTTATATTTTGAGGTCATTTGTTTCCCTGAAACCCCAGATCTCTCATGAGTATTATGAATTTGCAGATTACTTGACATTTTGTTGTTGTTGAAGGGATGGGAGCACATCACACATTTTTAAATTCCAAATAGAAGCTTAAATTCTACTTACTTTGAATTATTATGCAAAAAAAATCTCTTGTTGGATCAATATGGCTTGGGAAAGGTTTAATTTTGTTAAGTCATGTTAGCATCAATTTAAGCATTGTTTACTTTTATGTAATATACCATATGATACATAATCATATATAATAAGTGGCAATACTACATATAGTAAATATATAATAAGTATAATTATGGATACTTGAACATGTATTAGCATGGTTATTGCTTTGGAATCAGATAGACCTGACTTTGAATCTTAGGCTTGTCATATTCTTGCTATGTGATTTTGGAAATATTTTTTCTTTCTGACACTCAAGTTTTCTCATCTTTAAGTGGAAAAAGAAGTACCTCTACAATGGGGTACTTTCTAGGATACTACAGACCTTGATATGTAACAGATACATAGTAAATGATCTCTTGGAGATTATTTGGTTACAAGAATATAAACCTCTTGTGAGAATTGCATAAAGAGTTTATTGCAAGAACTAAATAATCAGGCCTCTCTTGGAAGGGTGGTAAGCAGAGTCACTCTAGCTGGAATACATGGGTCTTTATTCTTGTTCTACCATTAATGTGACTCAACTACCAATTGGTTCAGTTGCCATAGTTCTTCAAATTTTAAGAGTGGATATCTGATTGATCCACTTTAACCTATAGACTGGCTCCTTTTGGATCAGTTTTCATCTCTGGGTCAACAGTTGTGACCACGGAAGGGAGGCAGGGCATGTGGTTCAAACAGAGTCCTGGAGGCTTTGCTCAGAACAGCTTATTTAGAAGAGGCTATGAGCAGGTAGACAACTATTACCATCTCTAGTTCAAGGCTAATTATTTCCCTCTCTTTTCAAGTAATTTTTCCTAAGGAGAAAAGAGCATATTATTTAGCATCTATGGAAATTATTGAATTAATTTTATAATTCAACCTGAGTTTCTCAAATGAACATAGATCCTTTTTTATATACATAATAATTATATATATATATTTTATATACATAACATTATATACATAATGCCTATTACAGTCAGCACTAATGGCCACCGTCCAAGCCATCATTCTTCCACTCTCAAAATAAACTTTAATTGCAAAGGAAGCCATTTTTCATTAAATTTAATAGACTAGGCCCACTCCTTTGCTCTGTGGATGTCTCAGAATGGATGAGTAGACAGATTATGGCATTTGAATATCATCTCTGCTGCTGACTAGCTATACAATTTTAAGTTATTTGTGTTCTCAGTTTCTTTTTCTCTAAACAGGATAATAATGATGCTTACCTCAGAAGGTTGTGGTAGGATTAAGTGAGGATGACACTTGTGAAGTACTTAATAATAAGTATATATATATATGTATATATAATAAATTATAAGTACTTAATAAATAACTATTTTTTTTCTTATGGTAGTGATATGCCTCACCAGAGATTAAACTTGAGTTTTGGGGGGTATTTGTTTTCATGAGAGGGAACACGATGGTAGAATCATCAGAGATAGTCCACCTACTTGGTTCTTACTCCATAAATGAAGGTGTGGGTTGCTTAAAGGGGGATCATTAGGGAGACTTCTTTAGGGAGTTGTTACCTTTGCATCAGAGAAGGCAGCCCCATTCTAAAGTCTCCCTAGCCTGAATGAGATAATGATCTTCTGTTGGGATTTGTGAGTAACCCTATTTTCCAGGGAAAGAGAATTATCACATCCTTCATGTGTAATGAATTGGTATTAAAAAAAAAAAGCCATCTGTATTCTCTGTATGGATCGCTTGTAGGGAGGGAGAAGGGTAGTAGTTTGAAGGGTGACTATCTGATCAATTTCTAATCAAGCACTGTGGATGCTGGCTGTTGTTCTGTGAGGTGACTGGGAGTGATCTTTAAAGAGCTGATAAGTCAAAGCTACAACTCTGGGTGCCCAAATGTGAGACATCCTTTGCTAATCTTAGCCCCTTAGAGACGGTAGGATAGTCCTACACTGGAGAACTGAGGTGACCCGTGTGGTAATAGCTAGTGGTGGATCATTGCAGAGTAGGCAGCTGCATCCGTCAGATTTGGGAGGACAAGTTTTCAACAATAACACCATGTGGCAACTAGAAACAACCTATCAATAGTTGACATTCATTATGCATTTACTATGATGCACTGTTCTTAGCTCTTATGTGAATTAACTTATATAATTCACACTACATATTTGATAGGTATGGCACTGACGTCAAGAGACGTAGAAAATGACTCAATCTAGAAAGTGACAAAACCAGAATTCAAACCCAGGCAGTCTTGCTCTGGAGACCACATTATTAGCCACTATGCATGTTGCAGATACAAATGATCTCTCCAGTAGGGAAGAGAAGGCAGTCAGATATCCTTTTGTACTATGTGAACCTCCCAAGATTTTGAATAATTCAGAGGGATACTGGGAGCTCCATGAAGGAGATTTCTTGTTTTTGTATGTGTGGAATATGACCATATTGATAATACTATTAAAATTTCTGGGGCGCCTGGGTGGCTCAGTGGGTTAAAGCCACTGCCTTCGGCTCAGGTCTTGATCCCAGGGTCCTAGGATCAAGCCCCGTGTCGGGCTCTCTGCTCAGCAGGGAGCCTGCTTCCCTTCCTCTCTCTCTCTCTGCCTGCCTCTCTGCCTAATTGTGATCTCTGTCTGTCAAATAAATAAATAAAATCTTTAAAAAATTTTTTTCTAAGTAATTTTCTACATATGCTTTATTTTCCCAATTAGATGTTAACCTCCTTGAGGAAACAGACTGCTGCTAATTTGTTTTATACCCCTACCTGCCCTACCCCCACACTTTATAACACTCTGTAAAGAATCATTCTTATAGGAGATCATTGGCAGGGGTTCTGGGACAGAAAAATAAGACTGGGTCTAACAAATTATATTTGGACAAATAAAATATGGAATAAACCAAAAAAATCATTATTTATTTAGGCTTCTCGTGATCGAAGCCTTCAGTTTCACTCCTGCTAAGAAATCATTCATAAAGGAATTACTTGAAGTATAGTTTACAAATTACTCTCATGAGAAAAAACTTGAGTGAACGGGCAGTACACATTCAGTCTCTTCTGTGAGTAGAGATGACCAAATGTAAGATGACAGTGGCTATTTGTCATGTGAATCTATTCAGAATAGATACCTACCAGTGAAAATTAGAACATTAATTTCCATGTGCCTTGAGCTCTTCTGTCTCTTGGGAACATATCTGCTGACATAGGACTTGACACAAAGGCCACCTGAAATAGTTCCTTATAAAATGACAGGGAAGAAAACCTATGATCCCTGCTTTTTCTGTGACCAAAAGGTAATGCCCTCAGCTATCAACATATCCAGAGTAATGTAGGGTTTTGTGAGAATTTTCAAGAGAATAACCAAGATCAGTGGCAGAGCAAAAATCAAAGCATGATCATTTTTCCCAAAGAGATGACAGAAATTAAAAATGGGTACTTTTTCTTCAGAATGAAATTTTTTAAGGAAAAAGTAAAAAAAAGAATGACAATGCTTTACTAGAGATCTTCAGAGAAAGCAGCAAATGTCACCATGCTCTAAAAAAGAAAATTGTTTGAGCTTTTTATAGTACCTTATTATTTTCTCATCATAAAAATTACATTTAATTTTGAAAAGCATAAATCTTTCATATCTGTATAATGTGAAAAAATAAAACTTCCTATAAGCTCATTAAGCATTGATACCCAGTGTTAATATATAATTCCAGATTTTTTTCTCAATTCATTTAGATCTTATTTAGATCTAGAACTATATACACAAATGAGCTTTCTATATAGATTATGGAAGTGACATCATACCTTAACTATTTTATTACATGTTTTCTTATATAAGGCTAGATAGTGAAACATTTCTCCATTGTGACAGAGAAGGTTCATGAAGTTCCAAAGATTGAACTCCTTTTCCCAGTGTAGAGTTGATGGGAAGCAATTTCCCAGCTAGGGATTTCTCAGCTCCTTTGCAGCTATGTGGGCCCACATTACTGGTTTTGGTGAAGTAGAACAGAGCTGAAGTGATTTGCCAAGACTGGGCTAAGGAGTTGAAGTATCTGCATGCCTTTCCCTCCCTTTCATTCCCTTCCAGGTTGCACTTGGAAGCCATGCTTGCACTTCTTCCATTGTCATGAGAAAATATGACCTCTGAATAGTCTGCTGGTGCCAGGAACAGAATAAAGGATACATGGAGTACAGCCATCCCAGCTTCCCCATAATGTGAATCTGCATAATGGGGCAGAGCTGCTTCAGTGACCTGCAAACTTATGATTAAGAAATAAATGATTATTATTATATCGTATTAAGTATGCTTCACTGAAGCTGATGTGTCCGAAGTACATATAATTGACTCTAGAAAGAAAGATGTGTCTCAAAAAGAACTGTGGATGTGATTTTTGACAAATGGCCTTGGTTGGAATTAAAAACATAGATCTTGGAGAAAATTGTATTGACAGAATAACCTCAGCCTGAACTAAAAGGGACTAAGATTATGTGAGATACAAAAGTCACCTCTCACCTTTCTGTAGGCAGGAAGCAGACTGAGAAAGCAACTCAGGATTCAATAATGGTGTGTTCTCCAATGTCTGTCTGAAAAGTGGCCAAGGAAGAGAATGTAAAAGAAAAGATCTCGACCTCATCCACAGAAGGTTTTGTCAACAGTTCTCAAGAATAATGGACTAGGCAGAAACTTCCAGGAATTGGGATTTAGGCTAAATCAAACAACATCTTCCCTCAGAAGGACATGGCAATACACCTATATGGGCTTTCAAGAATTGCTAGAGGACTGTTGATTGCCACGTGCCTCATTATTCTCCCTTTTTTTTTTTTTCCCAATAGGACTGATTATTATGGTTATCCAGTCCTTGTTCCATTAGTATATTTTGGATGAGATAAGGAAGATAATCTGTCTATTTACATCATGGGTCTTAATCAAGAGGAGGCGCATGTAGACCTGTTGTAGGTTATGAGAACCTGGACTTGGACTTAGAGTCTAATGTTATCGGTGGGTGAGATTTAGGTGGAGAGATTTGTCATGGGGTGTGAGTATTACTTACATATAAGAAGAATATAAATATTTGTAAACAAAATAGGAAGGACTGTCATAGATTAGATTATTGTTTAAAATGATTCACTTTCTTTCATTATCTTTACCTTTCCATATGAGTACTTCTCTGCACTTTAACTTTGGGCTTGGCAAGTGATCTGTTAGGAGGCACAGTGCAAGCCACTTGAGTTGCTTGAGTTGTGGCTCTCACCTTTTGGGCTTTGGCCATTATCATGAAAAGGACAAACTCTCAGTAATCCCATTGATCTCATGAGAAGAGTAAGAGATAGATAGAAGAGAAACACTTTAACGATGGCTACCTGAAACAAAGCTACCACAGGTGACCAACAAAACAGCAAGAAATAAAGACTTATTTTTTATTTCATGTTAGTTTGAGGTTGTTTTGTGAAATATCTGTATGACTTTTAACCCTAACCCTAACCCTTTTGCTAAAATGTCACCTTCTTAGTGACTGACTTGCCCTAAGTAAAATGACAATCAATACACCCTATCCCTCTTCTCTGATATATTTTTCTCCATAGTACTTGCCATCTTCTAATATTCCATATAACTTACTTATTTGGGGGGTTTGTCATCTGTCTTCCCCAACTACAATATAAGCTCCATGAGGTAGAAATTTTTTGCCTGTTTTCTTTACTGCTATATCCTCAGCAACCAGAACATTGCCTGGCACACAGTAGGTATTCAATAATTTTTGTTAAATGAATGAATGAATGAATATATATATATATATATATATATATATATATATATAAAAGAAGTACAGAAAAAATTAATAGTGGTTATCTCCAGTTCCTGTTAATATGGTCGACTTTTCTTTATATTTTCTGTATTTTTCAAATCATTCAAAATAAGCATATTGGATTTATTTAATAAAAATAAAAAAAACTTTTAAAAATTGTTTTGACTAGACATAGACATTGCAGGGTTTTTTTTCCCTGCTTATTTTAGTATTGTTGAGATTGCCCAATTATCAGTAATCATAATTTTGTCCTAGCATAGGATATGTAGGCAGAAAGCAGTTCAAAACAGAAGGCAAGGGGGTCAAGTAGAGAATATGGAGTAACTGAGAGTTGAGAATTGAATCTGGGTATAACAAAGGGACAGACTGGGTATAACAAGTGCGACTCACAACCCAGACATCTGTTCCATAAGTCTCTATGAATCTGAGCAAACTTTTTTTTTTTTTTAGATTTTATTTATTTATTTGAGAGAGAGAGAGCAAACACAAGTGGGATGGAGAGGCAGAGGGAGAGAGAGAGAAAGAGACACCCCGCTGAGCAGGAAACCCAATGTGGGGCTCGATCCCCGAATCCTGGGATCATGACCTGAGCCAAAGGCAGATGCTTAACTGATTGAGCCACCCAGATGCCCCTAATTTTCATTTTTTTAAGTTGTCCTTTCCTTCATGTTAAAGTGTTACCAGTTATTTCCATTTCTAATTATTTTTGAACCTTAAGACAAATTCAAATTATTCCTCTTTTAAGACATTTTAATGAATCATTTTATTGTGCCTATACAGTTATGATAAGGGTACATTAAAGAGTCTAATAAATCCTGGTTAAGAAAGGTCATTGTTGTATTTTATAGGGTACCAGTCGGTATGCTGATACCATCATAGCAGTAACCATACTAGTAGGATTGTTTGGTATTTGGCAGGTTATTAAACTCCTTTCAGAGGAGCTAGAGTAATTGTATAAAATTTCTTCTCCTAGACTGGATGGTAGCTTCAAGACTAAGATGACCATGAAATAAAGAAGATGGTGGCTATGCAGGATGAGGGCTATTGGATGATGTGTTTTCTCTGTTCACTTACCCTCTTTTTTCCTTCCATCTTCACCTCAGTTGGAAGACTACAGAGGCTGAATAGTAAATTCTGAGTCCCAGTGCCAGGTAAGTTTTTCGAAGAAGAAAGTGGTTTATCTTGCTTGATAGAAGTTTCTTGTGATTCACAGGGTATACCAGGACTATGGTTGGAAGTAGTATCATAGGAGTTAAAAACATGGGGACTTGGAGTAAGATGAATTTGATTTGAATTTCAGCTCTACCACTTATTAGCAGTATTGCCTTGTCAAGTAATTAACTTTCCTGAACCTCACTTTTATCATCTGTAAATGGAAAAAACAAAACAAGGATTAAATGAGATGTCCTTGGGGCGCCTGGGTGGCTCAGTGGGTTAAGCCACTTCCTTCGGCTCAGGTCATGATCTCGGGGTCCTGGGATCGAACCCCACATCGGGCTCTCTGCTCAGCCGGGAGCCTGCTTTCCCCCTCTCTCTCTGCCTGCCTCTCTGCCTACTTGTGATCTCTCTCTCTCTGTCACATAAAAAAATAAAATTAAATTTAAAAAAAAATGAGACGTCCTTTTTGAAGTGCTCAGTATTGGATCATCATTGAATGTTTAACAGATTCAGCTGGTATTATTCTGTTTCTACTCCCACTGTTATATTATTACAATTATACTATTATATTTTTCTATTACTACTATTACTGCTATTATAATATTCATAATTAATACCTCTTTAGATAACCAGTAGGAAGGCTGGCATGCTGGCCTTCTGGAAAATGAAGAGAGAGAGAACTTGCAAAAAATAATCAAGAATTAATATGCTTAAGGTTTTCTGCTTTCCAATAACTCATGGCTGTTGATTGCATTGTCGTTTTGAAATTTAACATTAGAGCATTACTATATAGCTACTACAGTGTCATAAAATTTGGTGCATCTTGACTTTAAATGATGCTACACCAGCTCAAGCTAGTCTTTGACTGGTATAACATGCAGTACCATTCTTGAATCCCAACCATGGTGATCAAAATCTATATATTTTATTTTTTCATGAAAAGAAAAACAAAACAAACTTCTAGAGCACCACCAGGGTAGAGAATTGAGAAATTTCCCCTGCTAAGCATGGAAAACATGAAATTTAGTGGATGAGCAGCAGAGTTATGAAACACCACCATAGACCATGAAAAAATAATATCAGGGGAAAAGCTAACTCATTCACGTGACACATTTGCTTTTTATCAAGATTTCCTCTGATTAAACGTATGGTGATGATTTTTGTAAACATCCATGTGATATTGAGACAGCTGTTGGCATCCTAAAGGAATCAGCCTCACCCCCTCCATGCTGGGCCTTTACTGCCCTACTGCTCTTTTTTGTTTTTGAATCTAGCCTCATTACATTAATAGCTCAAAACCTTCTCAGGCATGTAAAAATAGATTGTAAGAGAATTGAAAGCAATGTTTTTCCTTCACCCTCCCACTCTTTTTCTCGACTGTAATATAATGGAACTCCTCCGAAACAGTCCACGGAAATCAGGATTTTCTCAGAGGCTTGTGTGGGAAATGTAGACTATTGTGAGCAAGTGTTGCAGCCCACTGCTTGTCAGGAAGTCGTTTTTAGAACAGTTAACCGAACAAACACCTTCCATTGTCTACAGAGGTTGAAAGTCCAATGAAATCTCCTTATTTCTATTTCTAAACCAACTCAGTGATATGTAATACATTTAACCCTTTTTATTCTAGAGTCTCAAGTCTATTGAAGACTTTTTCTCTCAGTGATTCTTAACCCTTTTTGGTTCCTGGGCCCCTTTGAGAATCCTATGGGATGATGAACTCATGTGTTCATTTTGCAGGGGATCTTCATTCTTTCCCCTGTTCCCACCCCTCACATTGAGTTGTTCTGTAGCCGATCTGAGTGATTAATGATCAAGGGAAACTCTAAAGGAGAGAAAATGAGACTCTCCCTTCTCCCATGGCTGGCCATGGCATATGTCTAATTCTTCTTCACAAATTTACTCTTAAAAAAAAGGGCTGAGCTCTACTGACAATAATTTCAAAAGCTATTAATCACTTTCATAGTCTTATTTATTAAAGTGATAATTTAGAGGCTTAATTTTTTCTCACTGTAATAAAATTTAAAAATTAACCTAAGTATGTATACAAAGAGTTGGGACCAAGGGGGCAGAGAAGGAGTAGGCTAGGTTTAACCGGGGCATGCGTTATTGACCTCTCTGTATATTTGAAGGGCTTTTGTATAGATGTAACAGCCACATAATTATCATCTTATCTTGCTTCAGAGGAATTTGCAAAAGGAGGTTGTTTTCTTTTTTAAACATGTTTTGGCTAAACTTAAGGTCCTAAGACTTAGTGTGCAACAATGGAAGTTAAGGAGTTTGAGTGTGGTAGGCATATCTGAGGGAAGGCTGCTGCACTGTCTGAAGGGAAGGGGTATTATAGAACACATTTCTGTTCTCTGTAGCTAGATAACCTCTACCGCACCTTTGCACCAGAAAATCTACAAATATGCCAAGAATGTAGTTGGTCCATAGGAAGAAAACTCAAGATGTCTTTCCTTTCACATTCTTTTCCCCTGTGGGTAGACCCAAGAGAATGGTTTTAATTTGCGCTGAGATGGAGTCCAGGCTTTCCAAAAATCAATCATTTTCTTTGTGATCTTAGATATCTTTGATGCTATTCCATGAGAACTATGGCCTCTTTTCCAATATCTTGAATGTAACAAAATGTCCTATTGCCCACTGGGAATTGATTGCCACCATTTAAGGAGAATGAAACCACAGTCTGACCTTCAAGGAAAGAGTATATTTGAATTAACTGTTTATCAAGAATTTTCTTTTATTTTTCCTTCTCAAGCATTTTCATTAACTACTACCCGAGAGTTTACACTTAAAATTTTGCTTTTCTTATCTAAGACCATATCATCTGTTGTTATCTGTGTTGAATATATAAGCTGTGAATTGCCAGATTGAACAAATGTGAAGGCATTTAACATCCAGGATTATTTTTCAAATGGGCTCCTCGTGAGGAGCCCTAGAGACTCTGCATGATCTGGAATGTCTAATGCTGAAACTTTGTGACTGCCCTAACTTTGGTATGTGTATTAGTCAGCTTGGACTACCATAACAAAATCCAGTAGACCAGGTGGTTTAAACAACAGACATTTATCTTACAGTTTTGGAGGCTGGAAGTCTGAGATCAGGGTGTCAGCATGGTCTGGTTCTGGTGAGAGCTCTCTTCCTGGCTTGCAGATGTCCACCCTTTCATTGTGCCCTCCCCCGGCCTTTTCTTGGAGCATGTGTGTGCAGGGAGAAAGAGAATTTTCCTCTTCTTATATCGTCAATCCCATCAGATTAGGACTTTACCTTTATAACTTCTTTTAATCTTAATCACCTCCTAAAAGCCCCATCTCCAAGTACAGTCACATTGGGGGTTGGGGCTTCAACATAGAAATTTGGGGAAGACACAGTTCAGTCCATAGCAGTATAGCATATGTCTACTCTGGACCCTGCACAGACTTTTGGACACATGTCAATGAAAGAATGGGAAATAATTCATTATAACATGATCTTACCTGTAATCTACGCTTGTGACATGGACTACGAAGACATCAAATATCCAATGTAATTAAGACAGCTGAAGATGTGTGTGTGTGTGTGTGTGTGTGTGTACGTGTGAAAGAGAAAAGATAATTAAGCCAATAAGCATTTTTAAACTATTTGCTAAGTACCGTATATAGCCCGGTATGATGATAGATATATCTTCCTTCCCCTATAATAAGAAACAAATACCAGACAGGCATTGACTTTGCCCTTAGGGGTTTGGAATTTAATTGTGGAGCTAAGAACTAAAAACCATCCACATGAACAGTACATTAAAAAGAAAAGCTCGCATGTGTTAAGCACTGAATTATTGGATCAGAAAAGGAGTGCGGTCAATGTTCATCGTGGTGTGCGAAAACAAGGGAAGATTCTGATCGCAGAGGAGATCAGACATAGGATGAGCTGAGTGGGGGAGGAAGTTTAGGATTTGAGGGGGATCAGAGAAGTTTTCTCAGAAGAGGTGATGGCTACTCATTTAGGGAAAAGAGGAGGGGGGAAGGACGAATATATAAAGCAGAGGGCACAGGGATAAAAAAGGGCGCACTCAGTGTGTGTGGGAAACCATAAGCAGTTAGTGTGGCTGGAGGCGGAGGGCCAGGCACAGTGTGGGAAGAAAAGAGGCAAACTAGCAGCCCAGAGGTCATATCACTAAGGGCTGTATGGGCCATATTTTCTCTTTGCATATCAGAGGTTTTCAGCACTGCCTCTTTCTGTTACCCCTTGTAATTTAGACTGGTCTTCCTGTCACTCGGAATATAACAACCTCCTCTTCTAGCCTGGTCCCCTCTCTCATCTAAGACCTCCATCCTGCACCAGAAAGCTTTCTAAAAGTCAGGTCTGAACCTACTGTTCCTCTGCTTACATCCTTGGAATAACCTACACTCGCAAGGCGCCGCTTACTGCTTAACCTTCCACTCTCGCCACATTCTCCCCATAACACTCAGCTTTATGTCCTAGTCATAGTGAAAGGCTTGCAGTTTTGTCTTGTCCAGCCCTTAGGTATGTTGCCACCACTCCCTGGAATGGCCTGTATACCTACCTCCTTTTAAGGCCTAGCTGAAAGATCACCCCTTCCATGATGCCGTTCCCAACCTCCTTTGCCCCCAAGTGGATCTGGGCAAACTTTGTTTTATACCTACCTGTATCCATAGGTGCAAATCCTATTATTGTAGCTTAGTTAGAGGCTGGATATGAGAGACCTTAAGAATTTCAAACCAACAGGATTCAGTCAGACAACAGAGTCAAGATTTGGAGTCTGGGATGACTCCTGGGTTTCCACGACACGTGGCATGTTGTATGTCATAGAGACTATAGGAGCAAAAGGGTTTGGAGAGAGAAAGACAATGAGTTCCATTTTGGTCAAGTTAAGTTGGTGCTGCCGGAGGAGATCCAGGTTGAGATGAAGTATAGATTGTCAGATATAGGAGTCTGGAGCGTAGGACAAAGATCTGGAGGTACACGTTTGGGAATCAATACATAGGTAGCAGATAAATCTTCTTCTTTTAAGATTTTATTTATTTATTTATTTGAGAGAGAGAGAGTGTGTGTGTGAGTGAGCACACAAGCAGATGAAGTGGCAGGCAGAGGGAGAAGCAGACTCCCTGCCGAGCACGGAGCCTGGCATGGGGCTCAATCCCAGATCCCAGATCCCTGAGATCGTGACCTGTGCCAAAGGAAGATGTTTAACCGACTGACCTACCCAGGTGCCCTAGGTAGCAGGTGAATCTTTAGGAATGAATGAGATTATTTAAGGTGAAACTAGTGTGAAAGGGAAAGAGAGAGATGGATGTAGGTGATTGAGAAAGAATGTGGGTGGAAAATTGCCCCATATCATCCCTGTTCCATTTCCCCTATCATTTTGGTCCCTGGGACCACAAAGATAACTGTGCAACTTGATAAAAGCTCTGTAAACAGAAAAGTTTTGTTTGTTTATTCAGGGCCCCAGGCCACTCTAAGGTACAGTGAAATGTTGAATCTTACAAACTTCCCTATGATCTATCCTGACGATGACAATAGGGAAATCTCTCTAATCTCGTCATTGTGATTGCGTGTAATACCAGTACAGTTTTAATTCAATATTTAGAAAAAAATTAGTTCTATTAAAATAGGACCTGGAGTTTGGGAGTGTTTTTGTCTATTAAAACTTAATTCCCTAAATAATTAAGAAACTTTCAAAGCAGGAATATCTCTGAATGTTATTCTTAGATATGGCAATACTTTCCTCCCAGAAATTTCTTTTTTCAGGTTAATATGTAAACAAACACAGTCCATTTGACAGCAAGAGAAAAGTAAGTGTGGACATATTATTCAAAAGAATCTTTGTTTTCTTTACCAAGAAGAAAGAAATGCCTTTTTAGTCACAGGAAAAGAGAGAATAAGGAACGTATGGTCATAATGTGTCCACAAAGTGGCTTCATCGTGTGATAAATGAAGGTGAATGGAGACTTCCCTTGAGTCAAGTGTGTGGTAAGTTAGATCACATGAGCTATCTGTGATGATTGCCACATGATTCGGGGCAGGCATTTCTTCATGTTAACATTTTTCACGATCCCTCACACTTATTCAAACACTGCAGAACTTCCTTACCAGCATCAGAGGGGCTTTTTTAGCTTTCCAGAATACTATATTTCACTCAGTACTGATCAATAGAAATGGTACCATTTTCCGCATGGGAGATGTGAAAGCTGATCTCCGTTGTCTCAGGCCCGGGTAGGGGCCTCCTTTTCTACAGTGGGTCAATGAACAGGCGGAAGAGAGGGAGGAGGCAGCTGCCTCAGAGCTAGAGCAGTTAAATCAATCTCCGCAAATCGAGTAACATGCCTCAACCAGGCTACTCTTATCTCTATGTGGTCAATTAGAGGAAAATCTCATGAGGCAAGGAAGGGAGAAAAAAGAATGATGTAATTTCTTTTATAGCCTCCTTGGCATGATTCATATGAATATTCATTATTACACATGGGAGGTTTATATATTATCAGATCTGGGCCTAAACGTAGAGGCACCTTTGCAAAGAAAGAATAATTTGACATAAACTTTGTATTTGTCTTAAGGAGGAGGTATGAAATATTCAGAGCTTGTATAAATTTGGGACATAGGCATATGCCAAACTGTTTTCAAATGTTTATTTTCTGCTATATATCCATAACTGTCTAATTTGGGCAGTAACTATTTTTGTCTTAAAGTGAAAATGTGCTTTCAACTCAAGTAAAAAAACTGTGTATGGTAACTTCAAGTTAATTTTATAATAAGAAATATGTACTAGCATTAAGTAATGTAATTATTTTTTATGATTTTCTTTTTTTTAAACTGGAAGTCAATAAAGAGACTATGCTTTTGTCTTCATTGCACTAGTTATTTTTATAAAAACAAAGATTTCCCATGTCACATTTTCAGATATCTTAGGGGAGGAGACTTTATTTATTTATTTATTTTTTTAAAAAGTTATTTATTTATTTATTTGTCAGAAAGAGAGAGAGAGAGAGCACAGGCAGACAGAGTGGCAGGCAGAGGCAGAGGGAGAAGCAGGCTCCCCACAGAACAAGGAGCCCAATGTGGGACTCGATCCCAGGACGCTGGGATCATGACCTGAGCCGAAGGCAGCTGCTTAACCAACTGAGCCACCCAGGCGTCCCAGGGGAGGAGACTTTAAAAAGGATTTTGAAACCTTGACAAATATATGGTAAATTCTATATTTTTAAAAGATTTTATTTTATTTATTTGACAGAGATCACAAGTAGGCAGAGAGGCAGGCAGAGAGAGGGAGGGGGAAGCAGGCTCCCTGCTGAGCAGAGAGCCTGATTCGGGGCTCAATCCCAGGACCCTGGGATCATGACCTGAGCTAAAGGCAGAGGCTTTAACCCACTGAGCCACCCAGGTGCCCCAGTAAATTCTATTTTAAACCTATTTTTAAAATATCTATTTTACTGATGAATAAATAGGAGAAATTTAAATGATATTTCAAGGTTAGACTAGAACAAGGAAGAAAGTTCTCTTTAGTCCCAACCATCTCCTGGATGTCTCGCATCTCTATTTTATATGCTACAGGTGGAATGCATCATTATTTTCTTCCAAACCTACTCCTCCACTATTCTTCTCCATCTTGGACTGTGATATCTCCATCCATCCAATAGTTTAGGCCCAAAACTTGGATTCATCTTTTGTTTTCCTTACTTCTCTTATCCATCCTTCAGGAAATCCTCTTAGTTCTACCTCTAAATATATAAATAGAATGTTTGTGATATCCCATTACATCCAGCCTAGTCTAGGGGCACCAACCTCTCCCTGGGATCATTGAAATAATCTCCAAATGTCAAATGTGGCTAAGTTAAACAATTTAAGCTATCTCACTGTTATTTTTGCCCTCTACAATCTTTTTCCACTCAGTGGCCAAGTGATATTTCCTAAAATAAACAAACAACAACAACAACAAAAGAACTAAGAACCAATCACTGATCTATCTAAAAGTCCCTGCCTTTAGAAGAAACCTTCTTAACCTGGCCTATACACCCTGTGAGATCTGTATTCTGCTTTTCCCTTCTAGCCCCATCTCTTTCATCCTCTCAGTAGTACAACTTTCTGACTTGTTCATCACTTTATCCACAGCAGAGTGTTGAGCCCAAGAGTAGGCACTCAGTACATTTGTCAAATACATGAACAGTTATTTTATACATTTTCTTGAACATAAAATGAAGTTCTTCTTTGGTTTTGGGTTAAGCAGAGTTCACACTAAATCCTTACAGGGGTGTTCATTTGAGATTTTGGGACTGATAATGACTAAATGAAAGCTTAGGGCAGTTGGGGCCTGCTTTGCAACCTGTACTATGCTCCTTTCCTAATGTTTCCTGTTGGCTTAGCTGCACCTGGCCTCTGAGGTCAATCCTGAGTTAAGATAGGAGTGATTCAAGGGACTGTGTTTTAGTAACAGGTACTCGACTTGATGGTTCCTTGATATCAGCCCCACTCTGACCTTGTGAACTTCTGCCTTATTTCAAAGCCCACATTCATATCTTGATCCTTGTTTTCATAACCGGATTTCTGCTTACTTCCTTCTCCCTTGACAACTACTCAGTAATCCCCTTCTTCCTAGTCCAGGACCCACCCATACTAATGTCCATTGAGTTGACATTGTACCATATTAGACATCACCACAGATCTCTTCTAAAATTGATCATTGAGACCCCAGAGTACCAAAGCCATCCATTAGAGGATGAATGGACAACGATAATGTTGGAACTAAGTCTTTAGAAAACACCCAAAACTATTTATGCATAAATCATGTGAAATCTCTCATAAGCAATTAAAAAACAATGACAACAAAATTCCATGGGGTTCAGTATTTCCATATCCAAAATACTCTATCTTCTTTAAAAAGGAAAACCTGAGTGGGGAAAGCTACATGGCAATATATTTATTCCATATGTAATGATTAATAATATTTATGTTCAGTCCATTTTTGGGTAAGTTGTCAATACCTCTAGATCTCCAACTTTTTTTTTTTAAGATTTTATTTATTTATTTGACAGAGAGAGATCACAAGTAGGCAGAGAGGCAGGCAGAGAGAGGAAGGGAAGCAGGCTCCCCGCTGAGCAGAGAGCCCGATGCGGGGCTTGATTCCAGGACCCCGAGATCATGACCTGAGCGGAAGGCAGAGGCTTTAACCCACTGAGCCACCCAGGCACCCCTAGATCTCCAACTTAAGGGGATTAAATAGAAACTGATTCTATTTAAAAACGCTTATGATCGGGGCGCCTGGGTGGCTCAGTGGGTTAAAGCCGCTGCCTTCGGCTCAGGTCATGATCCCAGGGTCCTGGGATCGAGCCCCACATGGGGCTCTCTGCTCAGAGGGGAGCCTGCTTCCCTTCCTTTCTCTCTGCCTGCCTCTCTGCCTACTTGTGATCTGTCTGTCAAATAAATAAATAAAATCTTTAAAAAAAAAAAAACCGTTTATGATCTACACAAAATATGATGTAGAAAACAAATAAACTTATTTTCATAGCTAATCCTTCTAAGTATGAAGGAAAACCTACCTCAGATTTCTTAATCAGTACCTTCTCTAGAGCTACTGCCCTGACAAAGATAGGAATTTCAGAGGGGATAAAGCGAGAGGTCCTTTCTGGTGCTACAGCTCAGATTGTCATCTTGCTAGGGTTGGCAAAGCACTCTCAAACTCAGCAGGAAAATACTGAAGTTAAGTTTAGCTGTCCCTTCTGAGTTTTATCAGATTTTCACGCCACAGAGAACTGTGAAGAAGCTGGAGAGACAGAGATAAATGCAAAGTTCCTTTGGTGAAGGAAAAAAGCAATCACTACTAGTATTGTAGTTTTTATTTTTCTGCTGGTAACAAAAAGAAATGGTGTCGTAATTTGTAGGTAACTACTGTGTCATCAGGGAAATATGCTATATAATTTACTTATTTCGAGGATAAATTAATCTCTTTTTATCAACCATTGACTATTATCTAACCCTTTTATTTTAAGTTTTTATCTCTTTTTCTTGAGGAAAAGTGTAAGAACCCCAAGAAATAACCCTTTGGTTCTTGTATTAGCCTGCTTGGGCTGTCATAACAAAATGCTATAGACTAGGCAGCTTAAACAACTGGAACTCATTGCTCACAGTTCTGGAGGCTGGAGGTCAAACATCAAGGTGCCAGCTAGGGTCCCTGTCTGGTTAGTGAGAGCTATTTCCTTGGGTTGCAGACAGCTGTCTTCTGGATGTGTCCTCACACAGACTTTCCTTAGGGCATGGAGAGAAAGAGAGAAAAAAACAAGCACTCAGGTATTCCTTCCAGCTACCTCCAGGGGAACCTAGCTGGTGCAGTTGGTTAAGCATCCACTCTTGGTTTTGGCTCAGGTCATGATACCAGGGTGGTGGGATCCAGCCTCGTGTCAGGCTCCAGCTCAGGAGAGAGTCTGCTTGGCATTTTCTCTCCCTCTCCCTCTGCCCCTCTCACACCTGTATGCTCTTTCTCTCCCTCTCTCAAATAAATAAATACATCTTGAAAAAAATAAAATGAATCTAGTTATCTTCAAAAAGTCTATCCCAAATACTACCCCAGTGGGGTTTGAGGCCTCAATATATGAATTTGGAGAGAGACATAATTCAGTCCAGAGCATTCTACTCCTAGACCCCCAAAACTCATTTCCTTCTCACATGCAAAGTATATTCATTCCATACCCACAGCCCTTAAAGTCCTAATTTATTTTAGCATCAGTTTTAAAGTCCAAAGTCTCATCTAAATATCATCTACATCAGATATGGATGAAACTTGAGGTATGTTTGATCCCTAAACAAAATTCCTCTCCAGTTGTGAACCTGTGAAACTCAACAAATTATGTGCTTCCAAAATACAATAGTGAGAGAGGCAGAGGAGAGACATTCCCATTTAAAAAGAAGAAACGGGAAAGAAGGAAGGGGTGATAGATTCCAAGCAAGTCCAACACCTAGCAAGACAAATTTCACTGGGTCTGAAGGCTTGAGAATAATCCTCTTTGGCTCAGTGTCCCACCTTCCAGGCTCAATGGGTTGGCAAACGTCACCCCCATGGCTCTGTAGGGTAACCCTGCCCCTTGGGTTTTCTCTTTTCCAATAACACACTTTCCATTGTCATCTGAGACTTCACCAGAATCACCCTTCACATCCATATTTCTAGCACCTCAAAACTCTTGCAGCCACCACCTATTACCCAGTTCCAAAGCTCCTTCCATGTGTTTAGGTATCTGTTAGAGCAGTACTTTCTTACACAAAATGATTTTTTTTAAAGATTTCTTTTTTATTTATTTGATAGACAGAGATCACAAGTAGGCAGAGAGGCAGGCAGAGAGAGAGAGGGAAGCAGACTCCCTGCTGAGCAGAGAACCCGATGTGGGGCTCAATGTGGGGCTCAATGCAGGGCTCGATCCCAGAACCCTGGGGTCACGACCCAAGCCGAAGGCAGAGGCTTTAACCCACTGAGCCACCCAGGTGCCCCTATATAAAATGATTGTATGAGATTTTTTGAATGAAGCCTGAGAAGTTACAGTCATCAAGATAATTTTAGAAATTTTCCCGTTATTTGTTTGTGCCCAGAACATGGATTTCAAATAAAATATTTTTCTCCAAATAATAAGATCTGTGCCTTCAGAATAATGTAAAATTCTTCTTCTTTTTCATTTCCTTATTGATGAGCATTTAAAAATCAGATTTATATGTGCACATAGTTGAATGAGTCAGTCCATCCTTTAAGATTTTTTTTTAAGATTTTATTTATTTATTTGACAGGAGAGAGGTCACAAGTAGGCAGAGAGGCAGGCAGAGAGAGAGAAGGGAAGCAGGGTCCCTGCTGAGCAGAGAGCCCAATGTGGGGTTCAATCCCAGGACCTGAAATCATGACCTGAGCCGAAGGCAGAGGTTTCAACCCACTGAGCCACCCAGGCACCCCTCATCCTATAAGATTTTTTAAGACCTCCTTTCTCCCCCTCGATTTAGGGGGAAACTGGTTAAATTAATAGATGTTAATAGTTGACAAAAGGAGGCAGAGCTAATTAACTCCTGTTTTGCTTCTATTTTCTCTAACATAAACAGTGATCTTAAAATGGGAAAGTACTTATTAAACAACATGATGAATATAGTTTACTGTACATTAAGATGTAAAGAGAAAACAACAGCCTGCTTTAGATGAATTCAGATGTTAAAGCCTTAACAATTTATGTTTAAGGATGCTGAAGAAACTTTTTAGGTTCATTTTAGAACTCTCTGAAGTTCTAAGTCATCCCTAAAAATGAGAGAGTGAAAGAAGGAGAAATATGGAGAAAGACGGTGTATCTATGATGGGTCAATGTCCTAACTTTTTTTTTAAGAGGGAGATGTCTAGTTCAATTCTAAAAAGGATTATCCAAAATATAATTCATGAGCATTGAGAAGCAAATGAGTGGTTACTAAAAGGCAATCTGATTTTTCTCTTTGTGGGTTCCCAGGATTTCCAGTGTATGGGGGAGTACGGTGGGTGTCACTGCTTTCTTTCTGCTGCTCTGCTCAAACTCTAGGTGCCAACATCCTTTCAACTTCATTCAAGGACTTTGCAAGAAATCTCCTTTCATTAAGTTTGGGAACACATGGTATAGTGATGATATAGCTAGGTTTCAGTAAGCCATTTGAAAACATCTTCTATCTTTGTGAATAGCATGGAGAAATATAGGCTGAATGATAGTACAGAGCAGTGATCTTGTGGTTATTTGAGTAGTCATACCTTCCTCCTTCCTTCCTCATCTATAGGAAGATGTCAACCATCAGTACAACTGAGTGAATCACAATTGCTAGATTTCAGGTAGCAAGGAGGAAATAGGGAGACTTCTCGCGAGGATATTTTTGGCATCCCCTCAAATAATATCAAGTTGGCAACTTCTTGTTATAGTTTCTAAGGATAGTATCCCTTGAGTAAATAGTTTTAAAGCCCAAAATGAGCTTTGCAAAGAATGAGAAAAGCAAAACAAAGGAGTGTTTCATATTTAAGATTTAAATCTCTGTTCTTGGACCCGTGCCTAGTTCTAGCAAAACAGCAATATCTATCCAACAAATCCTATACAAACTATCTACAGAAATGTTGATTTTCCAATTGATTTATTAATACATAATTGAAGAAAAACCACTTTATTCTTCTTATACTTCTTTTTAAACAGCTCTTTAAAAAGTTAAATATGCTATATAAGCGTCACCTCAGAAAATCTCTCATTTTCACCATGGAAGATAGTTTTATTTTATTGTAATATTTTTACAAATGGCAAAAGGGACACTGCGAAATATGTGAATTGACCAAGATGACTAAGGGAGAAAACTGGTATAAGATCGCGATTTCTCCTCTTTTTTCCTGGTGTAATTCTCACTAACTTTTTTTCTTAATGAAAACTTTCCTTAAGAAATATGTACCTAGCGGGGCGCCTGGGTGGCTCAGTGGCTTGAAGCCTCTGCTTTCAGCTCAGGTCATGATCTCAGGGTCCTGGGATTGAGTCCTGCATTGGGCTCTCTGCTTAGCGGGGAGCCTGCTTCCCTCACTCTCTCTGCCTGCCTCTCTGCCTACTTGTGATCTCTGTCTGTCAAATAAATAAATAAAATCTTAAAAAAAAAAAAGAAATATGTACCTAGGGGACACTGCCATACAAAATGCTTTCCCATTGTGGTATTTTGCTAGATTTATGGAAATCTTGCATCTCTGCTGCGACAGTTTGTAAAGAGGGGAAGAAAGCTGTTTGGTCCACTGTTTAGGGTGCCACCATTTGGTCATGCAGATCTAATAAATCCTACCGTGTTGTGGTTCAGCTTTATTTAGTTTTGTGCTCACCCAAACTCTTGAGAATAAACCAAAAGGCTTTCTCTCTCTAGTGCTGTATTAGCTATGTGCCTTGAATGGAAATTAAATGCAAATGCTTTCATTGCACTATCCCCTTGTTAATTTATCACATGTTTAAACACAGCAACATATTGGAAAACCTTGTTATTTCGTAATCTTCAGATTCTTTGCACAATGATATTAAGAACAGAATAATAAGTCAAGATAAGCCAATGGGAAGCACATGTCTACAGGGCAACTGGCATCCGTCCCACAGCCATTAGTCTGTGGGATCTGGTGAAACTGCTGGAGTCAGCATGACAGAGCAAAAAAGAAGGAAGAAAAAAAAATCTCTGAAATGAAAGGAGGTGAGCTAAGCACCTCTTTCAAGCAGGTCTTAATTATGCTCTCAAATAGTTTAAAATGTGTGTTCCTTTAAATGTGTGTTTAAAATGTGTGTTCTGGTGAAACTCATGCTCTATAGCAGATTTTTAGTTTAAAGTTAATAACTGACGATGATGATAATGACGGTGATAGTAATAGTAATAACAGTACAGAAGAGGGTCAACTTCTAGGCAAAAGTGAAGTTAGAGAAGTGTTTTGCAGGACAGAGCACAAGGTCTTATACTAGAAGACACGGAATAAATGTATGCAGACTTGATTGATTGTGCATGCGAGCAGTTAAGAGAATTAAGTTGCTCCATTGTTGTCTTGATATACCCTTGGTGGAAATGCTAATCATAGCCAAATGTTGACCATGTGGGATTAAACTCATGAGCAAGGATATGCATTCAGTGATGATTATGCACCTGTGAAAAGAGAGGTAAGGAAAAGGTGTTGGGGATTCTTCCTTGTCTTTCTTTTTTCTTAAAACATTTTTTAATCCACATTTGGAGCTCTTGGTTCATTAAATTTGGTTTTAAAACCTGCCTGCAAATAAGGAAACATCACCCAACATGCATCTATACAATATTTCCCAAATGGCTGCTCCCTAAACCTACTACTGTACTTAATGTAAACTATTATTCTAGACTTCTTTTAGTCTTTGTATCTTGACAGTCATGTTTCAAAAACAGGTAGTAATTGTTTTCAGTAGGGTTTTTTGTTTTGTTTTGTTTTGTTTTACTTTAGCAGAGTATCAATGGGCTGGATGGCATGTTAGGTCATAGAGACTTTTTAAAATGACATTGATGACCCTATCATCCATATTTTAAAATGTTGACCTCTGTGATGCTTGTCTCTCATTCTTAAAATTTAGTTTAAAATCTGGATCAATAAATAGAACATGAACAGTGTCCTAAGGCAGTTTTTGAAAGTGCTTTGTGCACCAAAATTCTATTTAAAATTTTGTTTCTGCTTACATACTTCTCAATATCACATTATACTCCTATTAACTGGTTGTCTCCCCAATCCCTTTCTTTCCTTACCTACCTATGCCTTCTTCTCTTCCTTCCTTCTTCCTTTCTTCCCACCTGCCTGCCTTTTTCTCTTCCTTCCAACATGGTGGATAGTGGTATCATCCACTGAGATGGGCAAGACTTAAAGAAAGAGTAGTCTTTGGAGGGGAAATCAAGAGTTCAAGCGCAGATACGTCGTGATTAAAATGTTTGCAAACCTCCAAGGGTACACATCAAGGTGCAGGATATATAAGCTAGGAGCCCAGCAGAGGGGGTTGGCCTGAAGATATAAATTTGAAAGTGAGCAGAGAGTTAATATGTGTAAAGCCACAAGATTCAATACAGTCACTTAAAGAGTGAGTGCATTGAAAAAGAGAAATGCCTAAGGACGAAACTCAGGGTACTCTCACATTTAAAGATCAAGAAGAGATAAAGGAAAAAATAATATTTAAATGTATTAATACAATTTTATTATAAAGAGTTTCCCATCCTTATGGATCACTATTGTCATTTGGACTTGGCATGGGACATGGTTTTCTCTTTTTAGAACTTTCAAAATTTGCTGTCTAAAGTCTACAGAACATGTGAAATTTAAGTCACTTGGTCCAGTACTGTGAAGGGAATCCACATCAGTGCCGGTTGGGAGGCCAGTTCTTAGATAATGAGGCTTGCCGAAGACGTAGCCAAGTAAAGTACATTATCAAATAACAGAACTACACAGGTGTCAGTACATGTCGGGTGGAAATGTAAAACGCAATTGAGAAATAAGACAGGAGTGTCTGGAACTGAGAGTCTCACAAAAGTGGGAAGGTAAAATAGACAGGAAGAGAGATCAACAAAGGTGATACTGGTAGGGTCAGAATAAGGCTGTCTGACATGAGGCTGGTGGATTGGAGACCGGTAGGTTGTACTCAATCTCTGGAGTACATTCTGGAATTCACCTCTGAAGCTGTGCTTATAACAGCCAGACCACATCAGAGAAAACCTACCATCTGACTTTTTTAGCATTGCTGACTTTAAAGTGATCAGTCATCGTCTCCCAAATGTTCCCACTTATTAGAATCGTGCCCATGGCTTGTTTTGAAGGGTAAGACTCAGATTCATATTTCATTAATGGCGATCAGCTACCACCAGGCCCCGGGCTGGTCACTTGCACATATATCAGCTCTTTTAGGGATTAAATTGTCATCTTGGCCAAGGCAGAAGTTCATATAAATAACTTATACTGCCATGGTTTAAAAGCCATTTGTAAATTCCCTAAATCCTCTTGTGTGCAATATTTGCTTAATAGTTTGTCTCATCTGGAATATTTGAAAATTTAGTTCTGTATGATTTAGATGTGGTGTCAGAGGAAGTCTTCACAGCTAATTTTCTTCCCGCATGCAGAGAAAGACACATCTGACATAATATAATAAGTCACATTGCCAGGGTAAGAATAAATAGCAACTGTAAACAAACAAATTAGAAACTAAGTCATAAAATGAAAGGGCACTGGAAATGAGACCAAACATTGTTATTGTGGAGGGGCCCGAGTCTGGTATTAAATTAGGCAAATGGGTCTTTGTGTCATGCACGTGATTATCTCCTCTGAGATCAGTTGTTCCTTCCTGGGTTGTCTGTGTCTTTAAGGCCCTTGTATGATGTAGCAGGGTCAGAGGATTGTTTTCTAAATTTTAGGAACAGAAAGAACATCTCAGTTTGGACAGAGCTTTGCGTATTTGCCCTTAGCGTCATTTTCCCATTATCCCATGTCAGTTTTGACTGCCTTTTCTGACCCTGAAACTTCAGTGTGTTTTTTGGGTCTCAGTTCTGCATCACCTTTCTGGTGGGATCGGGTTATTTTATCATGAACTCATCCTATGTCTTCAAACCAGAACAGATGACTAAATCAGTGCTTACCCACCACACGATGTGGAAGCCCTAGCATATTCCCCACCTGGAGTGAGTCTGGTCCTCTGGAAAGAGGAGATGGGCAGGAAGAGAAACCACATTTTCCCCCAGTGGCATTCCCCATGCCTACATACCAGGAGTGTGAACAGCCACCATTTATCGTTCTGAATTCTCCATTTTCCTTCCTAGAGGTGATATTGTTGTATGCATCAGGTGAACCCGTGTAATAGGCAACTGCATGATTTCTTTACTTGACCTGGACCAGTAGGAGAATAAAGCATCCATGGGACTCAGAAACTCTGATGTGCACAAGTTTACGTTAGTTCCTTTGTATAAAAGTCCTATTCTTCCCCTTCTTCATTTCTGGCCAAAAAAACTTCTCTCAGAATACTCCCAAGACTGGTAGTTTTCAATTTGGGGCACCCTTTAGGATCACCTGGGGAACTCACAAAGATCAGCATTTTTAAATCTCCCAGATGATTTCAACCTGCAGCCAAGTTAAGCACCATTGCCCCAGTCCTTCTTCCAAGTTCAGGCTAACAAGGCCAAGAGTAAACATGCCCCTAATTCTCATCTAATGATTAATTTGTATTTTCCTCATGTAATGTCATTATGATTAAGCAAGGGCAGCCAGGAAAAGAACACATGTAACTGAGTTTCAGACTTTTGCCTCTCAGGAAAATGTCTTTCTCTGTTCTTGGCCGCTGTCACTCTTGAGGTTGAAAGAATGCAAATCACTCCACATGTCTTCCAGTTGGCTCTTCTTGTTTTGTTCTTTCTCCCCCAGGTCTGGCTCTCTAGAAATTCTGGTTGATAATCTATGACGTACTGCTTAGTGCTTTGATGCCTTTCCCACCACTTAACCACTTAACTTCCTCCTCTCATCAATATTTGCCTCTCAGTAGTAGATAACATTTTACAAAACAGCTTCTGCTGGGGAAGAGAATTAAGGAGACTTTAGGTGGTGAAAGTGTTGGTGATTTGAAAAACATGTGTGCTTTGGTCAGTGAGGGAGGCTGTTACCACCAGATAGTGAGGGCTGAAGGTAGCATGGGCTGACTGCACGGGAGAGCAGACACTGCTCCCTGGCCTGAAATTTCTACTCAGAAATTTGTATCAGTGCCTAACCAGGACTTTTACCAGAATGAACCTCAGAAAGAACCCACAGTCCAGTCCTCCGTCTTTGAGGATTGGCCTGCTTTGACCTTGGTGAGTTCAAATTACATCAAATATTGCTGGTTTGTTTCACAAGTCCTCCAACTATATCTTGGACCTTAACTTGTATTCAGACTGAAGCCATTTATGCCACAATTCCCTTTGAAACATCAAAATTAGCTCATCCCTGATGCCCCAGACTTACTCATTTCTGTGGTTAACTCTTCCTTGGCGTCATGATCTGTGCTTCTATTATGAAAGGGGACCCCAGCTTCACTGCTTACCCTGTTCAAACTTCATTCCATCATAAACCAGCTTTCTTGCATCCTCACTTTCTTATGGAATGCTGTTGCTGCTTCTCTACCAGAACCACCATAAGGCTTTTCCAGGGATGTATCATTTCTGCTATATCCCCTCAAATGCAGACAACCACAGAATTGTAAAATGTCATGTTTTCTGCTTCTCTACAAAAAAGACATCTATAAATCCTTTTTTTTTTTTTTTTTTTTTTTTTTTTTAAGCTTCATGAGAAAAGATCCTGCCACTCCAAGGATTCTGCCATCTGGAATGACATGCTCTGGCCCTCCTTATCCCCACCTTCTACTTTTCTATTGGTTGGTCCTTTATGTTAATTAAAAATGTATGCAAATGTTTTACCATTACCTTCTTTGTTGCATAATCATACCATAATCATAGCTATATTTCCAAGGACATTTTTTTTTGTAAGCATAGAAGAATGAAAACTTATGTACTAGAGTTAACGTGAGCAAAAATGAGAATGTGTTTTTATTTTTCATGATTGATCTCTTTTTGTACTCTAACCTCCATTACCTTCATAGTGGGAAAAATAAAACCGGAACACAAAGCCCTCAAAACCCTAAGTTTATCCTTTTGAAGTTTGGAGTCTTTTAAAGATTTTAAAAGAGCCATCATTTGGGTAGATGGTCATTCAAGTCAAAGTTAGACTCCTTATCAGGACAATTTCTCCCTTCTTTTTTTTTTCTTATTTTTTAAGATTTTATTTATTTGACACAGAGAGAAAGAGAGAGAATAGCAAGAGGAGCAGCACGCAGAAGGAGAGGGAGCCCTATGTGGGGCTCGATCCCAGGACCTTGATCCCATGACCCTGTGATGGAGCCAGATGTGGGGCTCGATGCAGGGCTCATTGTGGGGCCTGCTGGGATCATGACCTGAGCCAAAGGCAGATGCTTAATGACTGAGCCACCCAGGCTTGCCTATTTCTCCCCTTTCTTTTTTTTTTTTTTTTTTTTAAGATTTTATTTATTTATTTGACAGAGAGAGTGAGCACAGGCAGATAGAGTGGCAGGCAGAGGCAGAGGGAGAAGCAGGCTCCCTGCTGAGCAAGGAGCCGGATGTGGGACTCGATCCCAGGAGGCTGGGATCACGACCTGAGCCGAAGGCAGCTGCCCAACCAACTGAGCCACCCAGGCGCCCCTATTTCTCCCCTTTCTTAAAAGCAGTTCTCTCCTTTCCTCTTTTTCAAGAGAATTTTTTTTTCCCCCAAGAAAACTGTAGTGTAGGGGGATGCTAACAGACTCTCTGGCATGGAGGTGGGGGTTCTTGGTCTGAGTTTTCCCAGAGCCATTTCTAGTTTTAAATGCAGCATGCGCCTAAGCTGGTCTTACCCCTGTGTGGACATTGCTGTTGGCTGGGGTGCAGCTGATTGCATCTGGTCCTTGGGGAAGGTCTCCCAGTATTCATGTAAATCATTGGCACCCACCACAGTTTCTGTTTGGTTGAATCTTCTATTCTGTGGCCTTATCGTCCTTACCCCAGGCCCACTTGTAGTACACTGGTTCCCTCAGCGCCTCTGTGTACCCTTTGGGACAAAAACAAGGAGGCTTCCTGTGCTTCCTCTGTGCCCTGCTGGAGGGTGTGCAACTGAACTCCTTTACCTTCCTTTGTCCTTTCTAATCGCTGGTCACAGGTCCATACAGACTTCCAGCCAGAAGGTGTAACACAAGCCTCCACCTGCTTTTTAATTCTCCTTCAAATCCTCTGACTTCTGTGGGGATTTCTGCCTTCTGCACCTTCCTTTCTTCTCATCTACACTTCTCAAATGAGTGGCTTCTGCTCCCACCATGTTACTAAGACTACTTTTCATAAGGTCATGAGTAATCTAATTGCCCCAATTTTTTTAGTATTTTCAGTATTTTTTTTACTGGACTTCTCTGCTTCATTTGATACCTTCATCCCTTTATTTTCCAAACTCTGTGCTTTCCCAGTTCCACTCAAAACTTTTTGCCTATTTCCTATTTTGCTTTCCCCTTCAGTGCCGGTGTTAGTGAGAATTCTGTCCTTGAATTTTTTTCTCTTCTTATTCGGGCTAAGTCCAGGAGGAGAGGACATTCTGCTTTTATTCCCGTGTTAAAACTACTTTCTTCACTGCTGCTGGAAAAATAAAAAACAAAAACAAAAAAAGTATGTCTCCAGGTCAGAACATTTCTCCAAGCTCATAGACTCCTATATTTAACTACCTCCTGGATATTTCCAGGTCTTTCGAAGTGAACATGTACAAACTGAACTCATTATCCTTCCCAGCTTCTCAGGATATATTTTACAGTCTCAACTGATAACATTTTCTCCCTAGCCCCTGGAGCTGGAGTATTTGGGAGTCATTTTTGGCTTTTTATGATTCTTGAATCTACTGTATTCTCACAATGAATCACCAAAACCTGCCAAGTTTCTTCCTGTTTTATACTAATTTGTCAGTGATCTCTAGTCATCACTTACATATCTGTGTCTTTATATTTATCTATCAATGTATCATCATATATCAATCATCGTCCATTATGTGTCTATAATGAAAATATTTCTCTCAAAGTTTACATATTGTTAAATGGTTAAGTGTAAATACAAATAAAAATTTAGAAACAGGGTAAACAGACAATTTCTAGAAGGGGGGATAAAAGTAAGTACTAGTTAGTAAAGACACACATTGTAGTTATTATTGCTGTAATTAGCCTCAAACTCAGGACCAAACTTCTGGGTAGCCAAAAATGAAAGTGAGACCAGGTCTCTTACCTAATTCTTATCAGAAAAAACAAATGAAATTTCACAATTTAAGCTGTAAACTCTGATTAGCTGAAGCTTTGGGTTTATAAAGTTTTGCTTATCTTTCCTTTTTAACTTATAGGTCACAGTAAATTTGCTCTTTTAAACAACTCTCTTGGGGTCAGTCTCCTTTGGGCACTTAATGCTCCTGAACATTTGAAGATCTCTCTCTCTTAAAAAAAAATTCCTTTTCATTTTTTCCCAGTCTGTCCCAAGCTTAGGGCCTACATTCTTTGTTGATGGCAGCCCCCAATCCTTTTCTTTGTTCCGCAGCTGTGTTTTGTAACCTTGTCTTTTTTTGTTGTTTGTTTTAAGATTTTATTTATTTATTTGACAGGGTGGGACACAGTGAGAGAGGGAACACAAGCAGGGGGAGTGGGAGAGGGAGAAGCAGGCTTCCTGCTGAGCAGGGAGCCCAATGTGGGGCTCCATGCGTGGCTTGATGTGGCTCTACCCCAGGACCCTAGGATCATGACTCAAGCCAAAGGCAGATGTTTAAAGACTGAGCTACCCAGGAGCCCTATTGTCTCTCTTTCTTTAAAGTTCAGGTCTCTCTGCAGCTCAACATTGTCTAAGCAGATTTCAAGCAGATTTATACATGTCAGAGATTTTAGTTGGGGTCTAAGTAGTATTCCCTTTTGGATTCAGACATGCCTACACAAGTTTGTGGGTCCACTGGGGCTGGCTCCCTGGTGCCTTATTTCCTAAAATGACTGAGAAGTCTTTGATGAAGGATTGTGCTCACCTTAATGCCAGCAATAGCAGGTGAAAATGCCATTTACAGTTATTATTTGTGAATGAAGCAAATATAGTAGCCTTTACAGCAGACGCCCGTTAGCCTACCTCTAGACCTGGAGGAAAATAGCAATGTCTCCTGACATTACAGCGGGCAGACCAGGCACACAGTGTCTGTAGCTGCTGTGTCGTCCTCTCCACTGGGAACAGAGCTAGCTGTGCCATGCCTTTGGAGCTTCCAAATGTGTGGTAGTGGAGAGCCCAGGCTGGGGTGCCAGACAGACGGGGATGGGACTCCTGATTCTCTGCTCCTTTCTTCTGTGTAGCTGTGGGCAACTTCCTTTATGTCTCTGACCCTGTTGTTCTGAGGACTAAAAATAAGTCCTATGAGGGTGCCTCAGTGGCTCAGTCTGTCAAGCAGCTACCTTTGGCTCAGGTCACTATCCCAGGGTCCTGGGATAGAATCCCATGTTGGTCTCCCTGCTCAGCAAGAGCTTGCTTCTCCCTCTGCCCCCACCCTGCTCGTGCTCTCTCTCTCTCTCTCTCTCAAAAATAAATAAATAAATAAATAAATAATATAAATATATATAATATGTAATATATATGTAAATATATAAAAATAAATAAATAAAATCTTGAAAAAAATAAGTCCGCTGGAGCACTCAAACATATTTGGCATATAGTAAGTGCTCAATAAATGGGAGTTGCTATTAATAATATCATCAGATTCACAGACCTGTACCCTTGGGTACAGGTCATGGTCTCAGGGTCAGGTACAGGTTATGGCTCAGGTCATGGTCTCAGAGTCCTGGGGCAAATAATACATTATATGTTAATAAAAATTAAAAAAATAATATCATTGTCATCATTATTATCAGGCATCACTGTAGGAATGAGAAGCAAGGGAAAAAGAAAATGGTGAGCTACATGGGAGCTGAAAGGTTGGCTTTGGGAGCTCCGGTGATACACACATAAAGGTTTTGTAAACTCATTAGGAAAGGAGATTGAAGAAGATTAGGATTCTTGGAATGGATGGTGTATGAGAGCTGAAAAGACTTACATGATCTCATTTCCTATCTGTAGAAATTGAATTGTTACCAGACTTAGGGATATGGTAATTTCTTTATAAATATTAAGATAGAAAAGATATTCCATGGGCTATCATCTGTGTCAGGTAGAGTTGTATAATCTGGATGGTTTATTTGTTTTGTTTTATTGGGTTTTTTTTTTTTAGGTTTGGAACTGTTTCTGAAGTTGGCCTTTATCCTATGGCTACTATATAACCTATAAATATTATGCAACAATACTAGACCTTTCTATAATACTTTACAAAGTTGACCATTCCCTCGCTGGAGTCTTCTACAAAACCAATTCCTTCTGGTTTTCTTCCTACCATTCAGATCCTTCTTTCTGGAAGCTACATTTTTTCCCCTAAGGTTTCTCCCTCTTTGAAGCTCTTAACTATCCATATTTCCCAGGACCACGTTAGCTCATCGGTCTTCTCACCTTTTAATGATCTGTAGTACAATCAAAACCCATGGCTTAAAGCACCATTTATAGGCATATGACATGCAAGTCTATTCCAGAGCCTGACCCTTCTGAGTTGTTGGGTCTGTACACCCAATCATGTCAGGTTCAGCAAAGAGGCTTTTAACAGAATTGTTGGGACAGAACTTCAGCTACTGAAATGGGGATTTCCATTCACACAGGTGCTCATTTGGCCCCTGACATGTTTCAGCTCCAGGTCTAAGTAGAGGCATCTTGGTGGAAATGTATGGATACTGATCCTGCCAGCTATGTCAAATGATTTCTACCACTTGTCAGTTGCATAAACTCGTGAAAGTTATTTAACCCCCGAAAGCCCTGATTTTGTCATCTTTAAGATAGGGAGAATGTATATACACTTTTAACTTCTTGCCTCTTAGTCCAATAGATGCTTCCGGGATCTACATATTTTTTTGTTGTTGTTATATTTTGTAAGTTCTCTTCTTAAGTATTTTATTTTAAGGGGCAAGGGTTCTATACACAATTATGGCCATGTTGAGTAACATCTTTCATTGGGACTGTTTGTTTTAAATTACTTTCTTCCCTATTGGTTCAATCTAGTTGTCTAGAGCATGTATTGTGCTGTTACCATGGAAACCCAGCCTTTACACTATTGGTTAGAATGTCCCAAGGTTGTCCATTATATTCCATCACCTACTTACCCTCAAGAAAGCAAGTATCCCGCATATTAGGATTAGCCTGTAACCTCTAGCGATCTATCACCTACACTTAAAAATTCGATGTGGTTTTTCATTCCTATTTTGTTTTTTAGTCTTTCCTTTTTTTATTGGCGCATAGACAGGTCTTTTCCCCCACAAATTTGTTCTGAATGCTGGTCTTTGTGGTCTCTAGTGTTTATGACCAAGAAGTGTATTTTCTGTTATTAAAAGAAATAATCCAAAGATGTTCCCTACTTTTAAGCGCGCTTTCTTCAGCAATTCGAAGTGGGTGGGGAGACTTTCTCTCTGGAGTTGTGACTGTGCTCCTACAATGAAACAGGCTGAAAAGAAAATGTTAACCTGCTATCTTCAATTTACATAAGGCTGTTTTTCCTTTCCTTACCACCCTGCTTCTTAGGGAGTCTGGATTCCTTGACCTCAGTAAAAAGATGGTGATAGCCTTTCAAACCCTCAAGATTAGTCTTTTTAATGTTTATTCATTGTTAAATCTGTTTGTTGCCTTTGGCCCTAATCTCTACAAATGTGTGATATACATGATGTAGACCTCATTGTCCCTGAGAAAATCACTTTCTGCACTCTCAATTATTGGTATGTGAAAAAAAAAAATGGATGTTGATAAAACAAAAAACTGAATTAAAAATAATGTTCCACTAGGATATGCCATTGAATCATGTTAAAATTATAAGTATGTCTATTTCTGCCCTTGCTTCCCTTGCCTTTGGTGATGTTCCTAGGAAGATGTTGCTGCGGCTGAGGTCAAAGAGGTTGCTGCCTGTGTTCTCCTCGAGGATTTTGATGGATTCCTTTCTCACATTGAGATCCTTCATCCATTTTGAGTCTATTTTCGTGTGTGGTGTAAGGAAATGATCCAATTTCATTTTTCTGCATGTGGCTGTCCAATTTTCCCAACACCATTTATTGAAGAGGCTGTCTTTTTTCCATTGGACATTCTTTCCTGCTTTGTCGAAGATGAGTTGACCATAGAGTTGAGGGTCCATTTCTGGGCTCTCTATTCTGTTCCATTGATCTATGTGTCTGTTTTTGTGCCAGTACCATGCTGTCTTGATGATGACAGCTTTGTAATAGAGCTTGAAGTCCGGAATTGTGATGCCACCAACTTTGGCTTTCTTTTTCAATATTGCTTTGGCTATTCGAGGTCTTTTCTGGTTCCATATAAATTTTAGGATTATTTGTTCCATTTCTTTGAAAAAAATGGATGGTACTTTGATAGGAATTGCATTAAATGTGTAGATTGCTTTAGGTAGCATAGACATTTTCACAATATTTATTCTTCCAATCCAGGAGCATGGAACATTTTTCCATTTCTTTGTGTCTTCCTCAATTTCTTTCATGAGTACTTTATAGTTTTCTGAGTATAGATTCTTAGTCTCTTTGGTTAGGTTTATTCCTAGGTATCTTATAGTTTTGGGTGCAATTGTAAATGGGATAGGCAAGGGAAGCAAGGGCAAAAATGAACTATTGTGATTTTATCAAGATCAAAAGCTTTTGCACAGCAAAGGAAACAGTGAACAAAACCAAAAGACAACTGACAGAATGGGAGAAGATATTTGCAAAGGACATATCAGATAAAGGGCTAGTGTCCAAAATCTATAAAGAACTTAGCAAACTCAACACCCAAAGAACAAATAATCCGATCAAGAAATGGGCAGAGGACACGAACAGACATTTCTGCAAAGAAGACATCCAGATGGCCAACAGACACATGAAAAAGTGCTCCATATCACTCAGCATCAGGGAAATACAAATCAAAACCACCATGAGATATCACCTCACACCAGTTAGAATGGCTAAAATTAACAAGTCAGGAAATGACAGATGCTGGCGAGGATGCGGAGAAAAGGGAACCCTCCTACACTGTTGGTGGGAATGCAAGCTGGTGAACCACTCTGGAAAACAGCATGGAGGTTCCTCAAAATGTTGAAAATAGAACTACCCTATGACCCTGCAATTACACTGCTGGGTATTTACCCTAAAGATACAAACGTAGTGATCCGAAGGGGCACGTGCACCCGAATGTTTATAGCAGCAATGTCTACAATAGCCAAACTATGGAAAGAACCTAGATGTCCATCTACAGACGAATGGATAAAGAAGATGTGGTATATATACACAATGGAATACTATGCAGCCATCAAAAGAAATGAAATCTTGCCATTTGCGACGACGTGGATGGAACTAGAGGGTATCATGCTTAGCGAAATAAGTCAATCGGAGAAAGACAACTATCATATGATCTCCCTGATATGAGGGAGAGGAGATGCAACATGGGGGGTTGAGGGGGTAGGAGAAGAGTAAATGAAACAAGATGGGATTGGGAGGGAGACAAACCATAAGTGACTCTTAATCTCACAAAACAAACTGAGGGTTGATGGGGGGAGGGGTTTGGGAGAGGGGGGTGGGGTTATGGATATCGGGGAGGGTGTGTGCTATGGTGAGTGCTGTGAAGTGTGTAAACCTGGCGATTCACAGACCTGTACCCCTGGGGATAAAAATATATGTTTATAAAGCTGTAAAAAAAAAAAAAAAAAAAGAAGAAAAAAGAAAAAAGAAAGGATGAATACCCAAGTTTTGTAGCAACATGGACGGGACTGGAAGAGATTATGCTGAGTGAAATAAGTCAAGCAGAGAGAGTCAATTATCATATGGTTTCACTTATTTGTGTTGCATAACAAATAGCATGGAGGACAAGGGGAGATGGAGAGGAGAAGGGAGTTGAGGGAAATTGGAAGGGGAGGTGAACCATGGGAGACTATGGACTCTGAAAAACGATCTGAGAATTTTGAAGGGGTGGGGGGTGGGAGGTTGGGGGCACCAGGTGGTGGGTATTGTAGAGGGCACGGATTGCATGGAGCACTGGGTGTGGTGCAAAAATAATGAATATTGTTATGCTGAAAAAATAAAAAAAATTAAAGTTAAGTCTTAAAAAAAAAATATATATATATATATGTTTATAAAGCTGTAAAAAAAAAAAAAGAAAAAAGAAAGGATGAATACCCAAGTTTTGTAGCAACATGGACGGGACTGGAAGAGATTATGCTGAGTGAAATAAGTCAAGCAGAGAGAGTCAATTATCATATGGTTTCACTTATTTGTGTTGCATAACAAATAGCATGGAGGACAAGGGGAGATGGAGAGGAGAAGGGAGTTGAGGGAAATTGGAAGGGGAGGTGAACCATGAGAGACTATGGACCTGAAAAACGATCTGAGAATTTTGAAGGGGTGGGGGGTGGGAGGTTGGGGGCACCAGGTGGTGGGTATTGTAGAGGGCACGGATTGCATGGAGCACTGGGTGTGGTGCAAAAATAATGAATACTGTTATGCTGAAAAAAAAAATAAGTATGTCTATTTCTGTTTCCTTGTGAATGTAGTCTGTTTTGCTTTTTTCTAGTAATTTTTCCCTTTTTCCAAATGAACCCATAAGTTAATCTACATATATAATAGTTTCCAAATGTGTCTTTTGTAATCATTAAGTTAACTTAAATAGATATACATTTGAGGCACAAGAATGCTATGGGTGGATTAGTAAATGTGATATTTATACTTTAAGCCAGATTCTCTTTTGAAAAATAAAGTAGTGTATGAAGGAAATGTAATGTAAGATATGCATATGACTATTGCACTTGCTTTTGAAGTCCTCTGTGTTATCTCGTCTTATAGCCTAGAGAAGAGAGTCAGTGTCATGTCAGAGAAAGAACATAGCTCTGTGCGTTGGCCTATCTGCATGTTCTCAGCTGGGCCATGTACCAGCAATATGACTGACTCATTTACATCCCATTCATGAGTTTCAGTTTCCTCACTTATAAAATGGGCATAGGCTAATGATAGATTTCCTGGGGCACCTGGGTGGCTCAGTGGGTTAAGCCTCTGCCTTCAGCTCAGGTCATGATCTCAGAGTCCTGGGATCGAGACCCACATCGGGTTCTCTGCCCAGCAGGGAGCCTGCTTCCTCCTCCCTCTCTGCCTGATTCTCTGTCTACTTGTGATCTCTCTCTATATCAAATAAATGAATAAAATATTTTAAAAATAAGTAGAAATAATATATTTCCTATCTTCTGACAAGGTTATTATAAAGATTTGAGGAGAAAAACTATAGGAAAGCACTTAACCTCAAACAGAATATGGAAAAACATAAGAAATCTTGGCTGTACGCCAGCTCATATACTGAAGAGTTTAACAAGTCCAGGAGAGCGTCACCATATTACCCTTAATATAAGTGTAAGTGTTGGAGCTAGCGTACATGGCTCCCACTAACAGGATCTCAGCCCTTCTCAAGCTTTAAGGAGCTTTTTCACCTACTTGGGAAACACAAAGCTCTCTTCTGCATCTTCTTTTCTGTTAGAGGTCGTCCTACCATGTGAGGGGCGGATGCCCTTTCCATTCTTGCCTGTTCTCAGCATTAGTTGGGCAGAATTTTGCCATATTTACATCCATGCTTTCTTCCTCCCTACACCTAAATCCAAACTTGGAAGGCAGAATGATCCTGTGAAAAGAGCACTGGACTGATTGAGATGTAGGAAGTAGGTTCCAATCACAGTTCTGGCAGTAACTTGTTTGATTAACACTCACACATCATCTAATGTGTCCGTTCCTTGTATTTGTACAGTTGTAGAATCTCTGAGTTTGAAAGATAAACAAGAACAATAGCATAAGATCATTGATTTACCTGTCCCTTGCAAAAATAAAAAGCTGTTTAAATCTTTTACTCAGGGGCTCCTGGGTGGCTCAGTCGGTTAAGCGTCTGCCTTCGGCTCAAGTCATGATCCCAGGGTCCTGGGATTGAGTCCTGCATCTGGCTCCCTGCTCAGCAGGGACTCTGCTTCTCCCTCTCCCTCTATGCTCTCTCTCTTCCTCTCTCTCAAATAAATAAATAAACAAACAAATAAACCTTTTTAAGAAATTATTTATTCAACATTTCCAGTGATAGGGATATGACAGGCATGTGAGATGATAGATTTAGGAGGCAGAATTCAATTTAAGTCTCTGCTTAGCTACATACTATGTGTGTGACCTTGGGAAAGTTATTTATATCCTCCATGCCCCAGATTCTTCTCTTTTCAGTGGAAATAATAATATACAACATAGGGTTGTGGTGAGGATGGCACAAAATACTGCACATAAAGCTCTTGGCCTGGAACCTGGCACATGATGAAGAGCCCAGCAAATTTCCATGGTGGTTGTCCTTCCTCTCCTCCTCCTCCCTTTAATTACTCTTAGTACTGTGTGGTTGTTCATACTCAAATTGAGCATTGCCAATGATGGAAACTGATTACCTTCTCAAATTACCTCTACAAATAATTTTGTAAAATCATAATCGTTAGAAGCTTTTCTTTCTAGTCAACCCCAAATTACATCACTTTATCTCTAGACATTCTTTTGTCCAAGTTCTGACCTCTCAGCTCATGACCACCTGTTGTATATTTAAATACGGCTCTCATGCTCCCCACATTACCCTGTTCTCCTCTAACTTCTTTGGTTTTTCCCTTTGACCCTTTCTTTCAGTAAACTTTCATATGCCAACTTTCAAATTACTCTTGAAAGCTTGCCATTAACTTGATATCAACCCTTTCAATCAACATTCACATACTAGTTTTTATTTCTAAGACATTTAGTGATTCTTCGGGCATATCTTCCTTTTCTGTGTCTGGAAAGGACCAGTGGTCACTCAGGGCATGGGTCCATCCTCATGACACTGCCAGGTCTGCTTACTTTGATTCCACATCTGAGGTTACAGTGTTCTTTATAGAGTTCTTGGATGAAGAAAATGGGGTGGCATTTTCAATCCTATGGTGATTTTTATACAAAGAAATGTGTGGAAGCACTATTAACATTTTTATGTATCCTAATGGGTTAGATTGACTAACCAAATTTCATTTTTATGTCCTCATGAAATTTGGACCTTTAAAAATATCATACAATTTATCCACAGAATAGGCCTGTAAAACAGAGAGGTGGTAAGCATTATGTCCTCCAGCTTTACATAGATCTGAAACCAGACATTTCCCATTGGCAATGGCCAAATTACTTCTACAGTACAGTTATTTCCCAGCCAACCAGCCAAGGAATGGTTTTTTATGTCATGGCAGATTGGCCAATTTTGAAAACACATATTCTATCCTTTTCCACAGAATTGCCCTTTATATATTTGAAGACACAACTGTGTACTTCACTTCAATACTTACCATTTTGCCTCAGTATCATTGTACTTGCCTCACCTACCCTATCAGACCAGAAGCTCTTAGAGGCAGGGAATTTATTTTACTCTCCTTTGCATGTCTTATTCTGCCTAACATAGAACCCAACTCCAGAGTTCACTCAGTGAATCTCGTTGAGGAGCACCTGGTTGGTTCAGTTAAGTGTCTGACTCTTGATTTCACCTCAGGTGATCTCAACGTTGTGATATTAGCCCTACCTCAGGATCCATGCTGGGCACTGGGTGTGAAGCCTCCTTGGGATTCTCTCTCTCCCTCTCTCTTTGCCCTTTAATCAATCAATCAATCAATCAATCAATCTTGTTGGATTGAATTGCAGCAAGGACTGTAAGAGCTAAGTGAGTAGGTGAATTTAGTTCTGAAGGAGACAGAGGATATAAATATCCATAAAGATATTTACCTGGAGTTGTAAAAAAGTTTAAATCAGGTTGCCAACTCATACTCTTCATTTTTATCAGTTGATTATAGCATACATGGATCAGTTTTTAATTTTTTTTAAAAGATTTTATATGTTTATTTGACAGAACGAGAGACAGCAAGAGATGGAACATAAGCAGGAGGAGCTGGAGAGGGAGAAGCAGGCTTCCTACTGAGCAGGGAGCCAGATGCAGGACTAGATCCCAGGACCTTGGGATCATGACCTGAGCTGAAGCCAGATGCTTAATGACTAAGCCACCCACGTGCCCCCAGTTTTGATATTTAAAGCCAAAATAATTCTCCAAACTATGTTAAAATTAAATATATTATTGCTAAGATAACTAATATAAAATAATTACAAATTTCCATTTTTTTCTTCACTCATCATTAATGGTTATTATAACATTGCTAAGGAAGCAAAGATACCTGGTATTGTTTCTTATTGACAAAATTTCTTTCAGTCATTTGTTTCAATATTTGTAGAAATAGCAGTAGGAAAAGGCAACATGAAAATAATACTAATTATAATCAGTTTCCATGAGAGAAGAAAGGATTATCTTTTATTTTAACCAAAGGTAGGCTCAAAACTAGAAAGGTTTCCTTTATCTAAAAATATTCTTACATAAAGGGTTATATTCCAAAATATATTTGAGAGATTATCCACTAATAATAGAAGGATACTATGGAAATGAAGGATACATAATCTTCCTTAAATACTAGATCCACAAGAGCTTGCTGTATCTTCATTTTCTCAGTGAAAACTCTTTGTTCCAATAAGCAGAAAGAAAAGAAAATTACTTTTTGAAGGCCCCTAGAGAAGACTCATTGCATTGGTCAAACAAATTGAATCAAAACAATGGATGTTTTGAGCATGTCAGTCATTCCTTTCAACTCTTTAGTGTTGATTGTGCTGTGATTTCTCTTAATAATTGTGATATTGCAATAGTCCACAAACTCCTTCCTGCCTTAAAGGCAGGTAATGAAAGTAGGATCTGATGGTCAGTTAAAGAGAGAAAAAGAAAGAGAGAAAATGGACAGACATATTTGGTTTTGATCCCTACTCTTCCAGTTACCCCTTTAGCTCATATCCTACTTCAAACCTTCTCACCTCAGGGACTAGTTTGGTGTAGTCCCAGACTGAGGCTCCAAAAAGGATTTATCTGAAAACTAGTAACTGTTGATATTATGCGGCCTAGGATCAGCCTTCCTGTGAACCCTGAAAGCCTGGGGTGTTGCTCTCATTCAGCAACTATTTATTAAGCACCTACCATGTACCAGACACAGTGGACCTTTAGTAAATAGGAACCTCTGTGTAACCTGTGTAATTTTGGACCACTCAGCATTTCTTTATAGTTCTCAACGGCATCATAATTTTGTTTTAGAGAGTTCTCTGTCTCCCATGCGTGTCGTTTTGAAGGGCAGGAATATCGAGATTTGTACTTCTTCCTGTGGAATTCAGTGGGTTAGAGGCTCTCTGTCCTCACCCTTGTTTGCCCAAGAGAATGCATGTAACCTCTGTCCAGCTAATGGAATGTCTTTACTGGCCTTGAATTTTAATTAATTGAATTAAATACAGAAGTGATCTTTGGCACTCACTCATGATGACATGAATGTTTCTAGTATGAGGCCACCGCTGAGATCTCTTTCCCAGCCCTCCAAGGTCTCTTGTCCAGAACAGAGCCTTATTTTTCTCTCTTCTGTCAGTTTTGTGAATATATTAATCCTACCTTCATATTTGTCCAATACAATTCTTATATATGAGTTAGACAAAATTCTTTTCAGCTAAGGGCCTTTACTGACTCACCCTAGGCCGGAGCTAATGACCACTCCGGCATCCTAAAACCTCCAAGGGACAAAGCATTACTTTAGATTGGCTCAAATGACATGATTACCCTGACTTGTACTCATACCTGAGCACATCCAAATTATTCCAGATCCTACGTAGTGAGGGCTCAGCGTTTTGTAGGATGTTTCATTGACATTTGTAAGAACTTGGGCAAGTTCAAGCTACAAAGTTGTTTTCAATAAAGAAGATAACAAGGGGATAGGAGGCTCTGTGACCATAAATGGCTCCCAGCAGAGGGAAGGAGGCAGAGGGAAGGAAATACCTTACAGATCCGTGTGAAAGCAAAGAACAGCAAAACCTAGTTCAGGCCCAGAATGAAAAGGACTGTAGGAAGTGAACACAGGCATTACAATATTTTCCAGATGGGACAGAGAGAAAAAGGGAAAATGAAATTCCCACAAGTCTTGTGTGGAAATGTAAATGAGAGAACTGGCAAATGTGGGTAGTGAAATGCCAATGCCTTGTCCCTGGGGTGTCCATGAGCCTATTAGCCATCATGCTTTCTTGGGAATGTTCACTTACACAGAGGCTCACACACACACACACACACACACACACACACACACACACACACACATACTGCAGGCCTTCCTTGTTCTTGGCCAGATCCTACAAGAACTGTAGAATAAGAAGTTCTAGGCCTTCCATGACCTTATTTGAGAGAGAAAGGTAGAGAGGGACAGACAAGACACAGAGCGATACAGAGACATATTGAGAGAAGGAGAATGTGTGTGTGTGTGTGTGTGTGTGCTTAAGATCTTATTTATTTGAGAGAGAGTGAGAGCAGCAGGGGGTGGTATACACACCTAAGGAGAGGTAGAGAGAGAATCAGATTCCCTACTGAACATGGAGCTCGATGTGGGGCTCGATCCCAAGACCCTGGGATCCTGACCCGAGCTGAAGGCAGATGCCCTACCAACTGAGCCACCCAGGCACCCTGAGAATGTGTGTGAGGAAGAGATGGAGTGGGATGGAGAGAGGTCAGAATTCTAGCTTCTCAGATTTCATTCTTTTCTTTAGAGAGAAAACCTCCCCTGGAGTTTCTTATTCAGTCTCCCCAAATCATCCCCTTTTCCCTTCAGCCCCTCTTGCCACATACCTGCTTATTCTCTCTAGTCCTCCAGACCCAAAGTATTTGCTACTTCCTGTCGCTCTTCATTTTGCTCCTGTCTCCACACCTTTCTTTTACCTTTCTTGGGGCACTTAGACATACTCAGTTCTTCTGCCATCTAAGTAATTATCTTAATATTGTATTCAGTAAGAAAGCTATTCTGGAAATCTAATTTTCTTCCCAAGAATTGCATAGCCAATTTGGGAACTTCAAACATCTGTAATCCCAGGACAATGTTGGGGATTAAAAAAAACCTCTCAGACATATAAAATTTTCAGAACCATAAAGAAAATTTCCAAAGTGAATGCCTTCTCATTCTAGATATTTTTATCTCTCCAGCACAGTTTCGCAGTAGCTTTTCCTTACTATTCTTTTCAAAGTACCTCTTTGCAGTTACTGATTTTCAGCCTCGGTGTCTTTTCAAAGATGCTTTTCTGGGGACTGTTGATTTCAGGCCATTTCAACTGCATGAGTTATGCAAGTGCGAAAACTTTTTTCACTCTAAAAAAAGATGCTTCAGCCTATTTTTTGTACTCATAATAAAGGCAAAAGGATAAAGACAGAATTTGGGCATTGCTGGAAACTTTGCAAGGAAAAGAAAAGCTGAGAAAATTAGTATCCCAAATCAATATCACAAAGCTAGAACAGAGGATTGATGATAAAATAAGGCTCTGAGTTATACAGAGAACCACATTCTCATTTCAGTTATATTTACATTTTTATTAACATCATCTTGTTTTTGCTTCTCAGATCATTAAAAAAAAAACCCAAAAAGTTGTATTGAGTATGAGCAAGAAGTTATATAAACACCGAAAAAATACAATGTATACAATTAACAAAATGAGTATTTATCAAGTTTTAAAAGTTTCCTTTTGGTCAATTAATATTAGATCTCCAGTAAGTACACTGGGTTATGGATACTCACTGCTTTGAGAAATTTGGAATAAGGGGAATTTAAAATTTAACTACAACCTCTGTAGATGGTTAAGTACAGTCTTTCCCTGTGCATCTTGGTGCATGTGTGTATACACACACATATATTTAAATGAAAGCATAAAACATACCTGAGGGTTCAATATCGAACTGTCATTTAGGAAATTTCTAGGCATTATTGAATTCCCTGATGTCTCTTGGAAACAAAATATCTGTTTCTAATAACCTTATTGATGTAAATGCCAAATGAAATAAAATGTCACAGGCAAGACCGAGAACTGATTGAAAAGTTTGTTGACTATTTCACTAGTTGTTTTTCCATCTCTGGTGTTGCTTCTATTAATGAAGAACATGTGTCCTCTTACACTTAATTGTGGAAAACTTTAATTGTGGAAGTCAGAGGTAGAAGTAGCACAAAGATGAACCCCAGGGCAGGGATTCCCTCTCCTTTGTTTACCAGCATAACCTCGTCTGGATTTCATCTTTTCTTCATAGTGGCCATTGCAAAGTAACAGTAACTGTCCCCCCACAGAATCATGAAGTTTTCTTACTTCTACAATCTAAGTCTCTCTGTCAGGATCATTCAGCTGCAAGTAATGCAGTTTTTAACCAAAAAGACTCAAAAATAAAGGAGTTTAATTTTTCTACAGAGTGAGAAGCCTGGGGAAAGGTGATTCTAAATTTGGTAAAGAAGCCCAAAGTTCGGGGTGCCTGGGTGGCTCAGTTGGTTAAGCAACTGTCTTTGGCCCAGGTCATGATCCCAGGGTCCTGGGATCAAGCCCCACTTCGGGTTCCCTGTTCAGCTGGGGGCCTGCTTCTCCCTTTGCCTGCTGCTCCCCTTGCCTGTGCTATCCTGCTTTCTCTCTGTCAAATAAATTTAAAAATGTTAAAAAAAAAAAAAAGAAGAAGAAGAAGCCCAAAGTTCATATCAAGGAACTAGGAGTTTCCTATCTTTCTTCTCTGCCATCCTCAACTTGATGTTGGTTCTTGAACAATAAGATGGCTGCTGAGGAGGCACTATGGCCTTATGATACCATGTTTGATTAGGAGAATGGGCTGGGGTAAAGGGTTTTTCTTGTTTCAGGAAGACAAATTTCTCCCCGAGGCTCATTATTAGGTATTGCTTCATGACTCATTGGCAAGAACAGGATCACATGTCCTCCCATTCCTACCCCCATGGCTGCACAGAATATTGGCCAACTGATTAACTAGCAAAGGAGAATGGGATTGCTGTGATTGGATTAGACAAACCAAAGTCTTCTCCCAGGGTTGGGCACATTGACTCCCCTCCCCCCACCATTAGGATTCCTTTGGCAAGGAAGAAGTGGGGAAGGCTGTTGAGTAATTAAGTTTTACCAGTTTCCCAGCTGTGATTTCCATAACATCTCTCTCTGTCTGGTATGACTCAGCAACAAGAGTCTTGGATACTCACCTTGGCTTCTAGTCTTCCACTCAAAAAACGTCCTCATTATTGATTCAGAGAGAAAAGCAGGTCTAACTCATCGTTCCATAGCTTCTCACATAATTCACAACTTCGTATTTATGTGATCTCTCAGCTCATTTTTTTTTTTTAAACCCAAGAGGTTCTAGTTTCAAAATGTGCCTTTGTCTTCCCACCCCCCTCCCCACCTCCAACTATGGCTGCTTCTGTCTGGGTACAGACAGAATTTAAAAGTCTGTTTATCTGGGAACTTTTCATTATCTCCTCTAATTTCGGGACCCATAAGCCTCTGCCAGGAGACAGTTTGTGATGTAGGTCATCTATATTCTCTTGTTTCTACTTTTAAACACTCTGCTGGCTGTTCCACCTTTCCCATGAATGTTTAATATGTATAATGATCCTGCCAGAATTGATTTTTCATTATAGAGGCCATTTTCCAAAGAGGTTTGTCACTATTTTTAAAATAGTATTTTAACATGTTTATAAAAAACAGTTCTAAACTCAATTTTGTGTAACAGTTTCTTCACTGATAGAAGATACTTTTTAAAGACTTTACATCATTCATATGTTACTGATAAGTTGGAACAGTATGGAACTAGCCATTTAGATTTTAGTTACATTTTTAACAATTGATTTATAAACAATTAGAAATAACTAGTAAGTTATTCATGTTCAAGTGTGTTATGTAATCTTTCCAAATCAGTAATTAACCACCAACATAATACATGCCATCTAGTGACCAATCCTGAATATACTTGTGATCCAAAATGAAGAAAAAATGTGATGTAAATAAAAATGAATGTCTTGCATTCACACCAACAGTGTAAGAGGGTTCCCCTTTCTCCACATCCTCTCCAACACATGTTGTTTCCTAGTCTTGCCAATTTTGGCCATTCTAACTGGTATAAGGTGGTATCTCAATGTGGTTTTAATTTGAATCTCCTTGATGGCTAGTGATGATGAACATTTTTTCATGTGTCTGATAGCCATTTGTATGTCTTCATTGGAGAAGTGTCTGTTCATATCTTCTGCCCATTTTTTATATGATTATCTGTTTGTGTTTTGAGTTTGAGAAGTTCTTTATAGATCCTGGATATCAACCTTTTGTCTGTACTGTCATTTGCAAATATCTTCTCCCATTCCATGGGTTGCCTCTTTGTTTTGTTGACTGTTTCCTTTGCTGTGCAGAAGCTTTTGATCTTGATGAAGTCCCGAAAGTTCATTTTTGCTTTTGTTTCCTTTGCCTTTGGAGACATATCTTGAAAGAAGTTGCTGTGGCTGATATCAAAGAGGTTACTGCCAATGTTCTTCTCTAGGATTCTGATGGATTCCTGTCTCACGTTGAGGTATCTTATCCATTTTGAGTTTATCTTTGTGTATGGTGTAAGAGAATGGTCGAGTTTCATTCTTCTACATATAGCTGTCCAATTTTCCCAGCACCATTTATTGAAGAGACTGTCTTTTTTCCACTGTATATTTTTCCCTGCTTTATAAAGATTATTTGACCATAGAGTTGAGGGTCCACATCTGGGCTCTCTACTCTGTTCCACTGGTCTATGTGTCTGTTTTTATGCCAGTACCTTTGGAGAACAGTGTGGAGATTCCTAAGAAATTAAAAATAGAGCTTCCTTATGATCCTGCAATTGCACTACTGGGTATTTACCCCAAAGATACAGATGTAGTGAAAAGAAGGGCCATCTGTACCCCAATGTTTATTTTTCTTTTTAAGATTTTATTTATTTATTTGACAGAGAGAGATCACAAGTAGGCAGAGAGGCAGGCAGAGAGAGGGGAGGAAGCAGGCTTCCCACTGAGCAGAGAGCCCAATGTGCGGCTTGATCCCAGGACCCTGGGATCATGACCCGAGCCGAAGGCAGAGGCTTTAACCCACTGAGCCACCTAGGCGCCCCTGAACCCCGATGTTTATAGCAACAATGGCCACGGTCACCAAACTGTGGAAAAAACCAAGATGCCCTTCAATGGATGAATGGATAAGGAAGATGTGGTCCATATACACTATGGAGTATTATGTCTCCATCAGAAAGGATGAATACGCAACTTTTGTAGCAACATGGACAGGACTGGAAGAGATTATGCTGAGTGAAATAAGTCAAGCAGAGAGAGTCAATTATCATATGGTTTCACTTATTTGCGGAGCATAACAAATAACACGGAGGACATGGGGAGATGGAGAGGAGAAGGGAGTTGAGGGAAATTGGAAGGGGAGATGAACCATGAGAGACTATGGACTCTGAAAAACAACCTGAGGGTTTTGAAGGGGCAGGGGGTGGGAGGTTGGGGGAGCCAGGTGTGGGTATTATGGAGGGCATGGATTGCATGGAGCACTGGGTGTGGTGCAAAAACAATGAATTCTGTTACGCTGAAAAGAAATTAAAAAAAAAAATGAATGTCTTAGGGGCACCTGGGTGGCTCAGTCGGTCGGTTGTCTGCCTTTGGCTCAGGTCATGATCCCAGGGTCATGGGATCAAGCCCTGCATCCAGCTCCCTGCTCAGCGGGAGTCTGCTTCTCCCCCTGCCTCTCTCTCTGTGATGCTCCCTGCTTCTCTCCTCACTCAAATAAATTAATTAAATCTTTGAAAAAAAGTCTTAATTTTGAAATAGGTGCTTCTTTTACTATTTTTATATTAGAAGTCTTTCTTATTTGGATTTTAAGTGCTCTCTCTTCTCCCATCATTTATTCATCATCAACATGACCATTGCTAAATGAGTAATTGGCTTTCATATTGTGTTATTCCCTTTGTTTTGATCACCTGAAATCAGGTGCAGGTGTCACAGTGGCTTCTTAATAAGGAGATCTTGAAGAAAGAAATATGACTATAGAGGAAGATCCCAATTGCCCTCTCTGATAATTTAATATTTTAAAAAATTAAGGCCTTTTTAATATGGGGAGGCATCTTTATCCCCAATTTCTCTACACACTCACCCACCCTCCACACACAAAATTCAAAAGGACTTACAGAAAGAAAAGAAAGATAGCAGTTATGCTTTCTTGGATCCTAAACCTTGCCTGAAGACTTTTATAATGAAATGGAAGAAAAAATAAGTCATTATTTCTTTGCTTCATGTTCTTGAGAGCCATGTATCCCAAGATATCATAGAACTTAGCAAAATAGCTTGGATACTGATTGAAAAGGCAGACTCAGAGTCTAGAAATGCAAAATAACAGCCCATATGCCAAACCACATGCATTGTAAGGCTTGGTACTTCTGAGGGAAGATTTAAAAGGTGACAAAGAATTACAAATTTGGAACCCACAGAGACATCTGGTATCTTAGAACTTTCCACTTTCCGTTGGCAGATATTTCAGCTAATTTTCCCACCTTGGTCAGAGTGTGTAATTCTTTCTTAAGCTTATTTTAATGTTAACATATTCTCTCTATTCAACTGTTACTGTGAAATGGCCCTACTCTCAGGACCAGCCATTTAATTTTAGCACTTAGATCATTTAGCAATTCCTTAGAAGAACAAAAATAAGGGGGTAGAATTTAATTAACATAATGGGTACATCATCAACTTTTTTGGTGGCATTTATGTGTATTTCCAACACTTGGTCATCAAACAGATGCAAGTAAAAAAAAAAAAAAAAAAAAAGACCGATGAATCAAAATGCAGAAAAAACACTGCATTCCAAATGGTGATTTTCATCATCAGTGGCTATGCAGTTTCAAGTTAATATCACCAAAACCATCCTGAGAGGTATCCTCATTGTGTTGTTTGCTTCTTACAAACCCATTGCTAGTAGCTGATATGTGTCTACTCAAAGAATTCATTTGTTGGGTTCATATTTGCCCAATGTGGATGGTGGGATGGGAAGGGCACTTGAGATTAATGAGACTTTGGGACAATTACTGTGAAGAATGTACTAAGGGGTATATACAAGGATTATTGAGTAGCAATAAGGGCTTAGTTGAAACTGAATAGTGTGGATATTGAGTAGTGTCAACCATCCCTATTTAATGACACTCAGTATCATAGAATAGTGTTTGTTTTAGAGTTGAAAAGGACCACCTTATTGAACTGTTCAACTGACAGATGAGGAAACTGAGGCATAAAGAAACTGAATGAGTTGTCTGGGTCTCCAAAGCAAATGGCGGAGCAATTCTATCTCCTGGACCAGATTCAAAGATAATATTTACAGGGATTTTAAAGTGTGACTAACTTTAAAATAATTGCCTTTTAGAATTTTCCATGGATTCTCTCTTTCTCTCTCTCCCTCTCCAGTCAAAGAGCAGATCTTGCTAGAATTTGATCAAAATAATTTCTTAACTTTGTGGTGCTATTTCTTAAACTGCTGTGTCAGGTCTTACCAGAAGCAAGAGAAAATGGCAATGGGGAATGTATGTACCATCAGTGCACCTGACCAAAGATTTACAATTAGTAGATGGTCTTTTTTTTTTAAGATTTTATTTATTTATTTGAGAGAGAAAATGAGAACACAAGCAGGGGAAATGCCAGAAGGAGAGGGATGAAGCATGCTCCCCACTGAGCAGGGAGCCCGATGCAGAGCTTGATCCCAGGACCCCGGGATCATGACCTGAGCTGAACGCAGATGCTTAACCAACAAAGCCACCCAGGTGCCCTAAATACTAAATACTAAATATGCCCATAGATACTAAAAATTGTATCTATGTCTATACTTATCTATCAACTGATTAATTTTATCATGTTCTGAATTCATTTTTAAAAACTTGCCAATTTTCTGAGAATACTTTAAGAAATGAAATGAAGAGTGAGTAGTACCAGAACTTCTGGTGGACTCCTCATTACCATCAACGCCACTAACATAGCTGAAATACTATTGAATGTGTGCCCCCTTCATACTTTAGTATCATGTGTCTAGCCTGGTGGACATTAGAAACTGTCTAGTGTAGTTGACCCTTTGATATGAAATTTAGTCCATTTTCTAAAATGGGATATGCTCTAGGTTAAAGTACAAATGATTATAGGTAATCAATGCTGCATTAAGATATAACTTAGAGACTCTCTTATAATGACACTTGATAACATGGATTTTTTTTTAAGTGTGAAAAATACTTCTTTTTTTTTTTTTAAAGATTTTATTTATTTATTTGACAGACAGATCACAAGTAGGCAGAGAGGCAGGCAGAGAGAGAGAGAGAGGAGGAAGCAGGCTCCCTGCAGAGCAGAGAGCCTGATGTGGGGCTCGATCCCAGGACACTGGGATCATGACCTGAGCCGAAAGCAGAGGCTTTAACCCACTGAGCCACCCAGGCGCCCCTGAAAAATACTTCTTAAAATTAGATAACTCTCTGAAATATCCCTTTTACAATCATTTAGATATATTTTGTGTGTATATTTCAAAATTTCTGTAAAAACTAGTCATATTTTAAACAAGAAAAGCATAAATACTCTTTTCATTAAAAGAATAACAAAATAAGTAGAAAAATTAAGGTGTATAAAAGGAAATCTCCTTGCTCAAGGTAACAAATAATATTAGAACACATTGTGGCTCAGGGAATTTGAAAGTCATTAAAAGAGGGGTAGTGGGGTGCCTGGGTGACTCAGCCATTAGGTGCCTGCCTTTGGCTCAGGTCATAATCCCAGGATCCTGGGATTGAGTCCCACATTGGGCTCCCTGCTCAGCGGGAAGCCTGCTTCTCCCCCTCCCCCTCCCACTGCTTGTGTTCCCTCTCTCGTTGTATCTCTGTCAAATAAATAAATAAAATCTGAAAAAAAAAAGAGGGGTGGTGATAGAAATAACTTTATATTTTTCTGATTGGTGTTACAGAGAATAGTGAGAGGAGAATAACAAACTGCACAAATAGGAAGTAAATTGATATAATTTTTAAGGGTAATAAGATTGAAATAATATTATTATCTATAATAACAAAGTACCTCTTTTCTTACATGGAAACTAAGTTGATAATGTACTTTCAACATGCAGGGAATATAAATAACTTAAAAATCAAATGTACCAATCAAATGGAGGAATACTATTTTTCATTTATGAAGCATTCACTTGTTCTTATTATTACTATTTCTTCACATAGAATGGTTTACACAGAGTGTTTCTATGGGTAGAATCCCCTATGAATCCCATCCCTTATGTTGTTAAAAGTTGAGCAGCTCAGTTATTTTGGATGTTCATTTAATAAAAGAGGAAACATACTCTAAGAGGGCAGATGACCTTGTTAAGCTAAAAAGGTGTTATTATCTCTTATAATTTGATGGCAAAAGTACCTGTTTTAGATCTTTATGAATAATTTGTATTTTGCCATTCCTCATTCTCTTTTTGTCACCCAAAATGTTACCCTTATTCTTCATATATTCATGTTTCCAAATCTTACTTTACTATTCAAACTATTCTGATTTTGATTAGAAGCAAGGGTGATGTTTAAAGTATTTAGCAGTAAGAATGATGTGGGCAACAACTCATCAAAATGGTTGCTAGGACATCACCAACTGATCAGGATGTTCCACAAACAGATGCCTTTAGGTATCTGTTATGTGTTAGCTAAATATCTATCTTGTGACAGAAAACCCAGCTTAAACTATTTCAAGGAATTCTGGGTAATTTTTTGACACACATATCTGGATTGTCCAAAGGTGGACTGTTTTTAGACAAAAGAGGATCCAGGAGCTCAAATGATGTTTCTGTCTTTTCATTCTCCTTTCTTCTGTATGGACTTCATGTTTTAGAAGGGCTGTTACCTTGTGCTGCAAGATGACTTAAAATAGCTCCAGATTTATGTCCTATTTCCTCAGCAAAAAGGAGTGTCTCTCTTTGGTTGCCTGGTAAAAGTCTGGGTACTAACTTTGAATGGGCTCTTGTCAAGTGTCCATCCTGTGGCCAAGGGGACATGATATGGTAAGCACTGGGGAGGGCAGCCACCTCCACCCAACCATTGGACTAAGATTGGGGGAACAGAGTTCCTGAAGGAAAACCAGGGCTGTCCCCAAAAGCAGGGCGAAATTGTCAGTGACAAACTGTAAATGTCCATTCCACTCTGCTTTGAGCGAGCATACCAATTTATTATTTTAAATATCTTTCCAAATTATAAAAGAAATGCATTCTTATTTAGAAAACTGAAAAGTAAAATGTAAGAATAAAATAAAACAAAAAATATAAAAATGACATGTTAATAATTTAGAAATGAAGAAAAAATTTGTAATGGCCATAGTAGCATAATTCATTGCAAATAATGAAGTGTAGAAGTGTTCATTTATTATGACTTTAAATCAGCCAAATTGATTTTATTATACTCTCTAGTATCTTTAATGTTTTCCTGTATACCAGATTGCAGCCACAGGTTTTATTATGGCATCGTAAAGTAAAACCAATCATAATAGGACCAAAAATTGGTTTTCATAATGTTACTAGAACTTAGTGTTATTCTTAAAATATAAGGTAGGATTAAGTGCATAGTTTGTATACTGAATTATCCAGAATATACTAAGTAATATATATAAATACACATATTACATACTTTATATAATCTATATGTTATAAATATGAAACAGAAGATAAGTTGTGTACAAAAGAAAATTGGTTCCTAGAATTTCAAGATGTCATTAAAGTTTTTGGAAACTGTATTGACACAATCATACATGTCTTTGAAAAAACACTTCTAAAAAAAACTCAATATTGATCCATATGCTCATTCTATTAGCCTAAAACTTAAAATTTTAAATTAGTGTTTTTGGACGCACCTGGGTAGCTCAGTTGCTTGAGCATCTGACTCTTGATCTCAGCTCAGGTCTTGATCTTACGGTTATGAGTTTGAGGCCTGCATTGGACTCCATGCTGGGCATGGAGACTACTTTAAAAAAAAAAAAAATTAGTGTTTTTGGGCTTTAACCCAAAGAGTGATCCTTTTGATGGAGTCTTGAGTCAAAAAGAACAGCCATGACTGACCAAGTACTTTATCTTTGACAATTCACCACAGCACTGTCCAACAGAAACATAATAAAATCCACAAATATGCACTACATAGACGATTTAAAATTTTCTACTAACCACATTAAAAAGAAACACATGAAATTAATTGTGGTAGTATATTTTATTTAACCCAGTATATCCAAAGTTGATTTACCATTTTACCATGCAATCAATATAAAACATTTTACTGGCATAGCTCACATTCTTTTTTTCATATTAATTTTCAAGATTCCAGTGTGGATTTTATACTTTTAATACATCTTAATTTGGACTAATTGAATTTCAAGTGCTCAATAGCTACATGTGCTTCACAGATCTACTAGGCTAGACCAGAGTTAACTCAATAAGCCAAGATAATGATAACTATGGTGATACTATTAAGACCTAAATTCCTGGTGCATTCTTGGCAATTTCAATCCTCAACCTGACTATCTAGAATTTATACTATCTCTGTGAGTTGGAGATTATCTGTTGAGCTTCTGTAAGTAGGCTACAGGGAATTTTGGCATTACTATAAATTATCATGTATGTTATTTACACTGAATTTGCACATAGCTTGTATTTGTAAATTTCAGGTACCCAACATTGTTTAGCTCAACATTCTTACCCTTAATTTTAAAGCGTAATGATCTAAAGTGGAAACCATTATTCACAGCACACCCAATAGAAGAAAGGGAAAGTTCAAGGTCTTGGAAGCACAGCAATATGCTTCAAAGTGATTAGTTGGGGGTTGTTTTCCTGGTATAATGGCACATTACATTGGAGAAAGGCTTCTACACCTTGGCTTACTTTAAATGGCCTCTTTAAACTCTTGTTTTATTCAGGTCACGAAAAAAGAATTTTAGTATAAGTTATTACCCAAAAGTTGTGGCAAGAAATAAGTTTGGTCCTGCATCACAGCAAATTGAGAAGTATAGGGAAGGTAAAATAGAGATACAAGGTGGTTTTATGTTTTTTAAGAAATAAATCTAAAGCTATTTAGGTGGATCAATTACTTAAGTATATTTATTAGGTTGAACTTTAAATATGTTAAATGGAGAGACTAAATGGGACAGGCTTTTACTTTAAACTAACGCACGTGATCAATAGATACCAAGTAATTCTTCAACTTGACTGTATTTGTAAGGACTGCATGTCCACATTTACCAGGATGGTTCCTGTTCAATCATTCCTGTTCCATCTGTACCTCATTTTTGGCTTAATAAAGATATTCCAAGTCCAAGATATAGCTACCTCTTTCTCAAAAATAAACAAACAACACAGTTCAAACTTTGGGAGAAGTTTCCAGGCTAGATCCAGCAGTCATGAAATTTTCCCACATAAGATAGCATTTGGAACCAAGAAAAAAAAATACTGATGTTCAACATCATTTTTTTTCTGTAAATTATCACCATACTTGCTTACCAGGCTCTGGTATAGATTTAGATTTTTCTTCCTTAACCACAAGAGAGTACATTGACATGATTTCTGAGTTGGGAAAGGTACATCACAAGTGTTGCAGGAGACATGTGTGTTAGCATATATTATGAGTATCTGCCAGACTCCTTGAGGAAAATATTTATGACAAATTAGGAATGCTGGATATTGTATTGACTCACATATATTAAATCTCAATAGAAATAGAGATTCTTTGTCTTATAATTTGGGGCACTTTCTGAATGAGAGGGATGAAAAACAAGAATCCTCATCAATTTTGGAAAATTATCCCTCAAAACTAAATATTGCCTCTTTGCAAATCTCTTCATTTTCTCTTCCTAGAATTCCAATGGTACAGACTTGAACCTTTCCCTCTCTGACTTTTGTCCTCTTTTTAATGTGCATTGGTGCTGCATTCTGGATGAATTCATCAGTTGTATCTTCCAGTCCACTAATTCTTCTTTTTCTTTTATTTTAGCTCTGCTTAATCTACTGTGTAACCGATACAGTTTAAAAAATAAACATTTGTGAAGACACTGGGTCTTTTATATGATATCTTGTTCTTTTGAAGGAAACATGAAATACACATACATAGGAGTGTGTAAGTTATTAATCATACTCAATATATTTTTCAGTGAGTTTCTTTTGGGTGCTTCTTTTTCAATTTTTTATTCTTTTTTGTCTACTTCCTTGCATTTAGAAATTATATGTCCTCTGGCTAATCATTTAGTGGTTAACACACACATTTAATTGTGGTAAAATCATATTACATTCATCACTATAATCATTTTAAAGTAAAATTCAGTGGGAATAATTACATTCACAATGTATACTTGGCCCACATTGTATACAACATGCAATTGGAACTGTATGGTTCCAGAAAGTTTTATCACCCCAAATGGAAACTTTGCATCCATTAAGCAATCATTCCCAATTCCCTTCTCCCCGCAGCCCCTGACAAACACAAATCAACTTTATGTCTCTGTGGATTGGCCTATTATGGATATTTCATGTAAATGAAATCATATAGTATGTGGTCCTTTATGTCTGGCTTGTTTCACTGGGTGTTGTATTTTCAACGTGCATCCACATTGTAGCATGTATCAGTAGCATACACAGTAATATTCCTTATGGCTGAATCATATTCTATGGAATGGGTATCTCACATTTTGTTTATTCATTCATCTGGCAGTAGACATTTGAGCTGCTTTTACCTTTTGGCTATATTGTAACTAGAGCTACTATGAACATTCTTGTACAGGTTTTTGTTTGAACAGCCATATTTAATTCTTTGGGGTATATAACTATGAGGGAATTTACTGGGTTCTATGGTAATTCCAGGCTTAACTATTCAAGGAAGCACCAAATTGTTTTCCATAGCAGTGTGCCATTTTACATGTTTACCAGCAATGAACAAGGATTCCAGTTATTCCACATCCTTGCAAAAACTGGTTCTCTTTCTTTTTCTTCTTTCTTTCTTTCTTTTTTATTTTTTATTTTTGAAGATTTATTTATTTATTTGGGAGAAAGTGAGTGAGCATGGGGGCATGGGAGGGGCAGAGGGAGAGAATCTTCAAGCAGACCCCCTGCTGAGTGCGGAGCCTATCTCAGGGCTGGATCCCACAAGTGATGAGATCATGACTTGAGCCATAACCAAGAGTAGGACACTTAACTGACTGAGCCACACAGGCGCCCCTTCTTTTTTTTTTTAAATGGCCATCCCAGTGGATGGCCTATCACATACTCAGATCACATACTAAAAGTAGTGTCTCAATGTGCGTTCCTTTTGCATGTCCTTAACGACTAATGCCATTTAGAATCTTTTCATATGCTTGTTGGCTATTTGGATATCTTTTTTGGAGAAATGTCCATTTTTAAATTGGGTTTGTCTTTTTGCTGTTGAGTTGTGAGAGTTATTTATATACTCTGGATACTAGACCCTTATCAGATATATGATTTGCAAATATTGTCTCCCAGCATCTGGATTGTCTTTTCACTTTCTTTATAGTTTTCTTTGATGCATAAACGTTTTTAATTTTTATTTATTTATTTATTTTTAAAGATTTTATTTATTTATTTGACAGATAGAGATCACAAGTAGGCAGAGAGGCAGGCAGAGAGAGAGAGAGAGAGAGGAGGAAGCAGGCTCCCCACCGAGCAGAGAGCCTGATGCAGGGCTCGATCCCAGGACTCCAGGATCATGACCTGAGCCGAAGGCAGAGGCTTTAACCCACAGAGCCACCCACGTGCCCCAAGTTTTTAATTTTTATGAAATCCAGTTTATCTGTTTTTCTTTCATTGCTTGTGCTTCTGGTGTCATATTTAAGAAACCATTGCCAAACAATTGCCCAAGACAAGAAGATTTTCCCATTTTCTTCTAAGAGTTTTATTGTTGTAGACTTTAAATTTTGATCTCTAAACCATTTTGAGTTAGTTTTTGTACATAGCATATGGCAAAGATCCAACATCATTCTTTTACATGTGAGTATTCAGTTGTCCCAGCAGTATTTGTTGAAGAGACTATTCCTTTCCCATTGAATAGTCCTATTGCCCTTGTTATAAGTCAGTTATAAAGCACCTATTCTATCCCACTCACCTCCAAAATGACACTCCCCAGCTTTTCCTTCTAGGATTTTGCATGTCTTTTGTTTGCCCTTCCTTCCCCCCATGCTCCCAGGCAGCAGCAACTTGCTCATTTTGTTCATTTTCATTGTTTTTGAGGACTACATAGCCACTACGCTTTGATAGTTCTGAGTTAGGAGAAACAACAGGAGAATTCTTGCGTCAGTCTTTGGGAGGAACTGCAGTTAGGTCAAGGCAGAGAAACACAGTTCCTTGGGGACCAGACCCTTGCAGCTCCTCTGGTATCAGGTACCAACCCTGGGAATGCAAGCTGCTATCTTCAACAATGCCATTACGCTAGGAAAGAGGATGGAGTTAGGAGAATTTTAAATATCAGGAAAATCTCTTACCTTATTTTAGAAGCTTTTTTGCTAGCTAAGGTCATGCTTGGTTGCTGTAGACCTTCAGCTATCTACCAGAATTGTGATTCTAACAGACTTTGGTTGGGTTTTGTTTTGCCAAACATTAGTGTCTGGGAGGAGAGATGGCTCCTGGAGATCCGTACTCTTCTATATGTGCCTCTATCACCTTACCCTATATATTTTAACATGCATGTTTAATTTAACAAAGTCTGAAAGATTTCACTTTTCTTTCAAAAATATAAGATTTTAAAATTACCTTCATTCTGATTGCCTTCTGCCTAACTTATAGGCTATTCCCCCCATTATTTTAGTTCTTGGCTGCTTATATATCTTCTGTAATAATGATGATTATGATAATGGTGATAAGGATAATGATGACTTGCTGTTTCATAAGGCAATGCTTCATTGAATTTTCTCTCTTGCTTACCATTATAACTCCCCATTATTCCACTGTAAATCACAAAGTCTCCAAATCTGTGGGTAGCCATTAGCCACATATGGCTATGGAACACTTGAAATGTGGCCAGTAAGACTGAATTCAATTTGTTTTACATTTAGTTAATACAAATTTTAATTTTAATTTTAAAAAAGGAGTGGAAAATAATTTTCTATTAAACAAATGTATTCTTGTCATAGGACTACATTTTACTTCAAGGGTTAGCAATGCAATTTCAATGTGTTATAAGTATAAAATACACATGAAATTTCAAAGACTTATTATGAAATAATTAATGTAAACTATCTCATCAGTAATTTTTATATTGATTACATGTTAAAATGATACTTTTTAAGCTTTATTTTATTTTATTTTATTTCTTTTCAGTGTTCCAGCATTCATTATTTATGCACCACACCCAGTGCTCCATGCGATCCGTGCCCTCCTTAATACCCACATCCAGGCTCACCCAAGCCCCCACCCTCCTCCCCTCCAAAACCCTCAGTTTGTTTCTCAGAGTCCACAGTCTCTCATGGTTTTTCTCCCCCTCCAATTTCAATTGTTCTGCTTGGTAAGGGGTTACTAAGGGGAGACTACTGGGAATGTAGTGGCAAAAACAGAGATTCTCTGCTTGTATGGAGCAATAAATAAATAAATAAATAAAATAGCTTTTGTCTAAAAATGTCTATTTCATTTACATACTGCAAAGGTAGTTTTTCTGGGTATGGAATGAATGCTAAGTTGATATTTATTTATTTAAGTTGATATTTCTAGTTGATATATCATTCTGTCTTCTGGATTGTGCAGTTACTTTCGGCAAATGTACATTCAGCTTAATTGCTGTTTCTATGTTAGAGATAACTCATTATCCCCTTGGCAGTTTTAAGATCTCCTTTAAGTTGATATTCATCTGTTGAGTGTCTAGATGTAGATTTCTTTCTTATTTATTTATTTATTTATTTATAACATATAATGTATTATTTGTTTCAGGGTTACAGGTCTGAATCATCAGTCTTACACAACTCATAACACTCACCATAGCACATACCGTCCCCAGTGCTCATCACCCAGCCACCCTATCCCTCCCACTCCCCTCCCCCCCAGCAACCTTTAGTGAGTTTCCAAAGATTAAGAATCTCTTAGGGTTTGTCTCCCTTTCTGGTTTCATCTTATTTCATTTTTCCCTCCCTTCCCCTATGATCCTCTGTCTTGTTTCTCAAATTCCTCATATCAGTGAGATACTATGATAATTGTCTTCCTCTGATTGACTTATTTTGCTTAGCATGATATCCACTAGTTTTATCCACGTCATTGCAAATGGCAAGATTTCATCTTTTGATGGCTGCATAGTATTCCCTCACTCTGTGTGTGTGTGTGTGTGTGTGTGTGTGTGTGTACCACATCTTCTTAATCTATTCTCGATTTCTGTTTATTTATCCTACTTGGAATATATTGGGTTTCTTTGAACTGAGGCCTTGTATTTTTCCAATAATTCTGGAAATTCCAAGCCATTATCTTTTTATAGAGATCGTCTCTTCCATTTTTTCTATTTTACCTCTTCTAGAACTCTAAATAGATAAGACTATCTCTTTCTACAGTTCATATGTTTTCACTTACCTTCATAGTTCTTATCTCTTTATTTTTCTTGGCTGCATTCTGCTAATCTCTTATTTAATCAACATTGAGTATTTTTATTCCAACTATTGTATATTTTACTTCTGTAGTTGCTGTTAGGTTCTTTTTTGGTCATTCTTTGCTCATATATTTAAGCTTCTCATTTAATTCTTTAAGTATGTTAATTATAATATTTTCTATATTCTAACATTGTCAGTATCTCATCTCCGTGGGTTTGTTTCTACAACTATTATATCTATATGTTTTCATTCATGGTACCTTCACTTTATAAAAATGTATTTTATGACATTTCAGTGTAAACTGCATTATTCCTAGGACTTCATCTCATCCTCGAAAAGGATTCTTATTTGCTTTTACCAGTCACTAGGGTTGGAGGGTAATATTTACCCAGGACCACTTTCATTTTTCTATTTAGGTATTTTTTCAATCATATAAGTAGCATGAATTTGCAAAAAAAGCTGCATGTGTATGGGCTTATGGATACATATTTTTAGGAGAAGATTTCTTTTTTCTTCTTCCAACAGATGCAAAGGCTGAGTTAGGGAAACTTCCTGGCTTTCCCCTTCTCTATGATGTGTTTATTTCTAATTCATTATTACACTGAAAGAGTAGCCTGGGGGCGGGGGAAGGGGTTGTTGCAGTTTAAGATCTATTATTAGGTCCCTAACTCAGGTGGGCCCAACACTCCAACTTTAGTTCTTCCTTGTAGAAGAGTCTCATGTAAAAATTGAAATGAAACCCCAAGGTCCCAGGGGAGCTACAGAAATGGGCAATAGCCAATTTTGGTGTGGTTTTCCTTTTAGGATTTCAATTTTTGGTACATTTTGAGAACCTGCAGATTCTTCTCTTTTGTGTCAGTGCAATGTGCTAAAAATATTTTCTTTATATAGTATCCAGCATTTTCATTCTTCAATTAATGGACCATTCAGTGTATTTTGTCTGTCAAAATGTTAGACAATAAAATGATCTTTTGTTCCTTTCTCATAGTTTTAGTTCCATCTTTTATTTCTCATATTTTTAACATAATTATTTTATAGCTTATGTCCACTAATTCTGGTATCTGAAATTTTTTACAGTCAAATTCTCTGTGTTCTGTGATTATTGTTTCTACTTACCCTTATTCATGGGATTCTTGTTTTCTCATGTGTTTTGTAGGTTTGTATTGTGGAGTCATGGTTAGTGGGGCTTCATATATGGGACTCTTGTGAGCAAGGCATCCCTTCACCAAGATTATTTTCCTTTATGCGGCTCAGTCATTTCCCAGTCTGGGACTATTTTAAGATTTGTTGGTTTGGGGTTTCTGGGACTATACATGTTGTATAAAATCAAATGCCAAACTCGTATGAAGGTAGGCTATAGTTACTAAGTCTTTAACAGTCATGTTATACCCCTGTTCAGAGCTCAGGATGGGATTCATGCATTTTCTTGCCATCTTTTGCTGGTAGTAGGAAGTCTTGGTTTGTGTCTTGTTTCCCTGAAGATAGAGCCTTCCGACCTTTTGTGCAGTGTCCCAATTGCAAGTCCCTTCCCTCCCGGCTAGTCCCCAAGTCCTTGCTTTCTTACTTAGCCTTTTGGTTTCAAGACCAGGAAAGGCTCCAAGATCATCCATAGTTTTAGCATCAGGCCATATTGCTACTCTGTTTTCCAACAATCCAGTCACTGGGGCTTTCTAGTTCCCTTCTATTTCGCATTGTTGATTTGTTTTCTCTTTCTAAATTTGTATTTGACAGAAATTTATTTGTTTCATTATTTTGACTTACGAATCAGCTTCTAGACATTTTATATTGCTTTTGGATTCCATTTATTGATTAGATTAAGTTGAGAGGCATATTCAGATCTTGATCACTGTTATATATTTCTTTTAAAAAACAAAAAAACATATAATGTATTTTTATCCCCAGGGGTACAGGTCTGTGAATCGCCAGGTTTACACACTTCACAGCACTCACCATAGCACATACCCTCCCCAATGGCCATAACCCCACCCCCCTCTTCCGACCCCCCCTCCCCACAGGAACCCTCAGTTTGTTTTGTGAGATTAAGAGTTACTTATGGTTTGTCTCCCTCCCAATCCCATCTTGTTTCATTTATTCTTTTCCTACCCTCCAAACCCACCATGTTGCATCTCCACTTCCTTATTTCAGGGAGATCATATGATAGTTGTCTTTCTCTGATTGACTTATTTTGCTAAGCATAATACCCTCTAGTTCCATCTACATCGTCGCAAATGGCAAGATTTCATTTCTTTTGATGGCTGCATACTATTCCATTGTATATATGTACCACTTCTTCTTTATCCATTCATCCGTTGATGAACATCTAGGTTCTTTCCATAGTTGGCTATTGTGGACATTGCTGCTATAAACATTCGTGTGCATGTGCCGCTTAGGATCACTACATTTGTATCTTTAGGGTAAATACCCAGTAGTGCAATCGCTGGGTCATAGGGGAGCTATTTTTTCAACTTTTTGAGGAACCTCCATGCTATTTTCCAAAGTGGTTGCACCAGCTTGCATTCCCACCAACAGTGTAGGAGGTTCCCCTTTCTCCTCATCCTCACCAGCATCTGTCATTTCCTGACTTGTTAATTTCAGCTATTCTGAGGGGTGTGAGGTGGTATCTCATTGTGGTTTTGATTTGTATTTCCCTGATGCCAAGTGATGTGGAGCATTTTTTCATGTGTCTGTTGGCCATCTGGATGTCTTCTTTGCAGAAATGTCTGTTCATGTCCTCTGCCCATTTCTTGATTGGATTACTTGTTCTTTGAGTTTTGAGTTTGCTAAGCTCTTTATAGATTATGGATACTAGCCCTTTATCTAATATGTTGTTTTCAAATATCTTCTCCCATTCTGTCAGTTGTCTTTTGGTTTTGTTAACTGTTTCCTTTGCTGTGTAAAAGCTTTTGATCTTGATGAAATCCCAATAGTTGATTTTTGCCCTTGCTTCCCTTGCCGTTGGCGATGTTCCTAGGAAGAAGTTGCTGTGGCTGAGGTCGAAGAGGTTGCTGCCTGTGTTCTCCTCAAGGATTTTGATGGATTCCTTTCTCACATAGAGGTCCTTCATCCATTTTGATGTACATTTTCATATGTGGTGTAAGGAAATGGTCCAATTTCATTTTTCTGCATGTGGCTGTCCAATTTTCCCAGCACCATTTATTGAAGAGGCTGTCTTTTTTCCATTGGACATACTTTCCTGCTTTGTCAAAGATTAGTTGACCATAAAGTTGAGGGTCTATTTCTGGGCTCTCTATTCTGTTCCATTGATCTATGTGTCTGTTTTTGTGCCAGTACCATACTGTCATGATGATGACAGCTTTGTAATAGAGCTTGAAGTCCGGAATTGTGATGCCACCAACTTTGGCTTTTTTTTTTTTTTTCCAATATTCCTTTGGTTATTCGAGGTCTTTTCTGGTTCCATATAAATTTTAGGATTATTTGTTCCATTTCATGGAAAAAAATGGATGGTATTTTGATAGGAATTGCATTAAATGTGTAGATTGTGCTAGGCAGCATAGACATTTTCACAATATTTTTTCTTCCAATCCAGGAGCATAGAACATTTTTCTATTTCTTTGTGTCTTCAGAATTTCTTTCATGAGTACTTTATAGTTTTCTGAGTATAGATTCTTAGGCTCTATGGTTAGGTTTATTCCTAGGTATCTTATAGTTTTGGGTGCAATGGTAAATGGGATTGACTCCTTAATTTCTCTTTCTTCTGTCTTCTTGTTGGTGTAGAGAAATGTAACTGATTTCTGTGCATTGATTTTATATCCTGACACTTTACGGAATTCCTGTACAAGTTCTAGCAGTTTTGGAGTGGAGTCTTTTGGGGTTTCCACATAGAGTATCATATCATCTGCGAAGAGTGATAGTTTGACTTCTTCTTTGCCGATTTGGATGCCTTTGATTTCCTTTTGTGGTCTGATTGCTGAGGCTAGGACTTCTAGTACTATGTTGAATAACAGTGGTGATAATGGACATCCCTGCCATATTCCTGACCTTAGCGGAAAAGCTTTCAGTTTTTCTCCCTTGAGAATGATACTTGCGGTGGGTTTTTCATAGATAGCTTTGATAATATTGAGGTTTGTGCCCTCTATCCCTACACTTTGAAGAGTTTTGATCAGGAAGGGATGCTATACTTTGTCAAATGCTTTTTCAGCATTTATGGAGAGTATCATATGGTTCTTGTTCTTTCTTTTATTAATGTGTTGCATCATACTGATTGATTTGCGGATGTTGAACCTACCTTGCAGCCCTGGAATAAATCCCACTTGGCCGTGGTGAATAATCCTTTTAATGTACTGTTGAATCCTATTGGCTAGTATTTTGGTGAGAATTTTCACATCTGTGTTCATCAAGGATATTGGTCTGTAGTTCTCTTTTTTGGTGGGATCCTTGTCTGGTTTTGGGATCAAGGTGATGCTGGCCTCATAAAATGAGTTTGGAAGTTTTCCTTCCATTTCTATTTTTTGGAACAGTTTCAGGAGAATAGGAATTAGTTCTTCTTGAAATGTTTGGTAGAATTCCCCTGGGAAGCTGTCTGGCCCTGGGCTTTTGTTTGTTTGGAGATTTTTGATGACTGTTTCAATCTCCTTACTGGTTATGGGTCTGTTCAGGTTTTCTATTTCTTCCTGGTTCAGTTTGGTAGTTTTTATGTCTCTAGGAATGCATTCATTTCTTCCATATTGTCATATTTTGTTGGCATAGAGTTGCTCATAGAATGTTCTTATAATTGTATTTCTTTGGTGTTGGTTGTGATCTCTCCTCTTTCATTCATGATTTTATTTATTTAAGTCCTTTCTCTTTCCTTTTTGATAAGTCTGGCCAGGGGTTTATCAATCTTATTGATTCTTTCAATGAACCAGCTCCTGGGTTCATTGATTTGTTCTATTTTTTTTGTTGTTGTTGTTTCTATTTCATTGATTTCTGCTCTGATCTTTATGATTTCTCTTCTCCTGCTGGGTTTAGGCTTTCTTTGCTGTTCTTTCTCCAGCTCCTTTAGGTGCAGGGTTAGATTGTGTATTTGAGACCTTTCTTGTTTCTTGAGAAAGACTGGTACTGCGATATATTTTCCTCTCAGGACTGCCTTTGCTGTGTCCCACAGATTTTGAACCATTGTGTTTTCATTATCATTTGTTTCCATGAATTTTTTCAATTCTTCTTTAATTTCCTGGTGGACCCATTCAATCTTTAGATCTTTAGAAGGATGCTTTTTAGCCTCCATGTATTTGGGTTCTTTCCAAATTTCCTCTTGTGATTGAATTCTAGCTTCAGAGCATTGTGGTCTGAAAATATGCAGGGAATGATCCCAATCTTTTGATTTATGACCCAGGATGTGATCTATTCTGGAGAATGTTCCATGTGCACTAGAGAAGAATGTGTATTCTCTTGCTTTGTGATGAAATGTTCTGAATATATCTGTGATGTCCATCTGGTCCAGTATGTCATTTAAGGCCTTTATTTCCTTGTTGATCTTTTGCTTGGATGATCTGTCCATTTCAGTGAGTGGAGTGTTAAAGTCCCCTACTATTATTGTATTATTGTCAATGTGTTTCTTTGATTTTGTGAATAATTGGTTTATATAGTTGGCTGCTCCCATGTTAGGGGCATAGATATTTAAAATTGTTAGATCTTCTTGTTGTACAGACCCCTTGAGTATGATATAGTGTCCTTCCTCATCTCTTATTATGGTCTTTGGCTTAAAATCTAATGTATCTGATACAAGGTTTGCCACCCCAGCTTTCTTCTGATGTCCATTAGCATGGTAAATTGTTTTCCACCCCCTCACTTTAAATCTGGAGGTGTCTTTGGGTCTAAAATGAGTTTCTTGTAGGCAGCATATTGATCGGTTTTGTTTTTTATCCATTCTGATATCCTGTGTCTTTTGATTGGGGCATTTAACCCATTTACATTCAGGTAACTATTGAGAGATATGAATTTAGTGCCATTGTATTACCTGTAAGGTGACTGTTATTGTATATTGTCTCTGTTCCTCTCTGATCTACTACTTTTAGGGTCTCTCTTTGCTCAGAGGACCCCTTTCAATATTTCCTGTAGAGCTGGTTTGGTGTTTGCAAATTCTTTCAGTTTTTGTTTGTCCTGGAAGCTTTTTATCTCTCCTTCTATTTTCAGTGATGGCCTAGCTAGATATAATATTCTTGGCTGCATGTTTTTCTCATTTAATGCTCTGAATATATAATGCCAGTTCTTTTTGGCCTGCCAGGTCTCTGTGGATAAGTCTGCTGCCAATCTAATATTTTTACCATTGTATGTTACAGACTTCTTTTCCCTGGCTGCTTTCAGGATTTTCTCTTTGTCGCTAAGGCTTGTAAATTTTCCTATTAGGTGACAGGGTGTGGACCTATTTTTGTTGATTGAGGGGGGTTCTCTGCACCTCCTGGATTTTGATGCTTGTTCCTTTTGCCATATTAGGGAAATTCTCTACATTAATTCTCTCCAATATACTTTCTGCTCCCCTTTCTCTTTCTTCTTCTTCTGGAATCCCAATTATTCTAATGTTGTTTCGTCTTATGGTGTTACTTATCTCTTGAATTCTCCCCTTGTGGTCCAGGAGCTGTTTGTCTCTCTTTTGCTCATCTTCTTTATTCTCTGTCATTTGGTCATCTATATCACTAATTCTTTCTTCTGACTCATTTATCCTAGCAGTAAGAGCCTCCATTTTTTATTGCACCTCATTAATAGCTTTTTTTATTTCAACTTGGTTAGATTTTAGTTCTTTTATTTCTCCAGAAAGGGCTTTTATCTCTCCAGAGAGGGTTTCTCTAATATCTTCCCTGCCTTTTTCAAGCCCAGCTAGAACCTTGAGAATTGTCATTCTGAACTAGATCTGACATATTACCAATGTCTATATTGATTAGGTCCCTAGCCTTCGGTACTGCCTCTTGTCTTTTTTTTTTTTGTCATGAGTTTTTCTGCCTTGTTATTTTCTCCAGATAAGAGTATATGAAGGAGCAAATAAGATACTAAAAGGGTGGCAAAGACCCCAGGAAAATGCGCTTTAACCAAATCAGAAGAGAAACCAAATCTTGGAGGGGAGAAAGGGGATAAAAAGAAGTTCAGAAAAAAAAATTTTAAAAAGAAAGCAAATAAAGAAAAAGTATAAAAAAGAGAAAAACATATATATATATATATATATATATATATATATATATATTAGACTGGTGACTAGAACAGGTTCACCCACTTAATTTTGGGAGTATTTTGGTCTCTTAGAAGAAACTACCTCCCAAAATTTTAATGAATGAAAAACATATATAAGGGCAAACACAATGAAGGGATGGAATATGCCTATAAAGATGAAAAAAATTTTTTTTCTTATAAATTTCTAAAAAAGGAGTTGATAAAGTAAGTTGGTTAGGAGAATAATGAAAAAGAAAGTGGAGAGAATTTGCTCAGGCTGGAGACTAGAACAAGCCCGGAGCTAGATTTAGGGTATAATTTGATCTATTAGAAGAAGTTGTACCCAAATTTTTTAGAAGAAAAAACCCTATATGTATACGAAAAATAAAGTTAGATACAATGAAGGATAAAATAAGACTATAATAATGAAGGTTCAAAAAAGATTATTATTTTTTTTTATGAAAGGTATTGTTAAGATAAACTAGTTTAAAAATGTTAAAAAAGAAAGGGTAAAAGTAAAAAAAAAATTTAGCAGAAGAAAAAGAAAAAAAATAAAATAAAAAAAAATTAAATTAACTGCAAGACTAAAGAATCATGGGGAGAAAGCCATGAGTTTCATGCTTTGCTTTCTCTTCCTCTGGAAATCCGATGTTCTCCTTGGTAAGTGAACTTGGTCTTGGCTGGATTTCTTGTTGATCTTCTGGGGGAGGGGCCTATTGTATTGATTCTCAAGTGTCTTTGCCTGAGGCGGAATTGCACTTCCCTTACCAGGGGCCAGGCTAAGTAATCTGCTGGGGTTCGCTTTCGGGAGCTTTTGTTCCCTGAACGCTTTCCGTAGAGTTCTGGAGGACGGGAATGAAAATGGCGGCCTCACAACCTCTGGCCTGGAGGAGCTGAGAGCTTGGGGCCCCACTCCTCCGTGTGCCCTCAGAGAAAAGCACTCAATCACTCCCGTCTCCCCGGCCTTCAGCTGCGCTCTGAGCTCACCCAGCCTGCGACCGGTTCAAGGTAACCCCGAGCTGAGAACTCTCTCCTCAGCTCTGTCTCTGTAGCCGGCTTCCCCACTCTAATACCTGCGAGCTCTGCGACACTCAGAGACCCCCGATCCTTCTGTGACCTTTTGGGACCTGGGGCCACACTGAACCTGCATGGGCTTCACCCCAGTTTAGCCTCTGGAGTGATGTCCCTCCACGGAGCAGACTTTTGAAAGTCCTGATTTTGTGCTCTGTTGCTCCGCTGCTTGCCAGGAGCCGGCCTCTCCCACAGTGGTCTATCTTCCCATCGCTTTGGATTCACTTCTCCGCTGGTCCTACATTTCAGAAAGTGGTCAATTTTCTGTTTCTAGAATGCTGCTCTTTTTCTCTTCGGTCTCCTTTTGGATTTGTAGGTGTTCGCAATGGATTGATAAGCTATCTAGCTGATCTCCTGCTACCTGATATAGTCTCAGCCTGCTACTTCTCCGCCATCTTGACTCCTTCCAGCTTCTAGACTTTTTAAAAAATTCCATTGTATGGCTGTATTCTGACATATATAGTAAATAAATAAAGTAAAATAAAGTAAAGTAAAACATATAAAGTAAATAAAACTTTATTTTTTTATCTGCTTTTCATTCTTTTGTTTTGTTTTTGTTTTTGTTTTTGTTCTTTGTTTTCCTTATTACTTATTTCCGTTCTTTCACTTGTAAGCTTTCCCATGCATTCTGTTTTGGATGTCTTCTGTTGGTATATACTGGATATCTTCACCTAGCATATGTCACATAGCTTTAAGTCAACAACTAGTGGAATTAAAATGTGACATATACCTTTCCAGTAACTAAAGATTAATTAAAACATCATTTATGTTACAAAAGATTTAAAAAAAGTAAGCAAAAGGAATCATAAATCCCGTTTTATTAAAGGGGAAATAAAGGATTTGTTGTCTACCAATTATAGAATTGGGAATAATTTGAATATTTATTTAGTATAGAAGTTTTAATTACTTATATATAGTTATAACTGTTATTTTACGCTTTTGGTGTTTTGTTTTTGCTGTTGCCTTGTTACTTATTTTGTGTTCTGATTTTTGCTATTTAAACTAGGATGTATTTAAACTATATTTTGTGACCAAGACAAGAACATGAATATTTTTTAGAAATATTCTGTAAAAAATATTTTTACATAGCTAACTGTATATTTGTTCAGTATAATTAATTGTGTTATTCTTCCATGTTATTTCCTGTCTTTTTAAATATGTCAAAGACAGAAAAAGGCATGTTAAAGTTTCCCACAAAAATTACGTTTTTGTTTTTTTCTCCTTGTTTTGCAACTAGCTTCTGTTGTGTGTGTGCATATTTGGGACCACACTGTAAAGTCTATTAAGGTTCATGTTTTTTATATCTTTATGAGATATTGTACCATTTGATTTTTAAATCCTGAATTACATAATGTTTTACTGCCAAAATATTTAACCTATATTTATAACCAATTATACATGTCAAAGGTAAGGTATCATCTTTTATATTTTATGTAAAATGAGGAACTTAACTCACCTCTACCTGCTTTCATTCATTCAATCAAAAAATACTTTTTGAATGCCTATGATAATTCCCTAGGCACTGTTTAAGTTGTGAAAAACAAGAATAAACATCCCTGCCATCTTGAAGCTTAATTCTAGTGAGGAGAGACAGATAATAAATAATAAGTAAGTAAGTAAATGGTCATATTTTATCGAGTCAAAAAAGTACATTTTTTAAAATATCTTTGAAATCAGGTTGGCTTTTGCAACTAATGGTGTATCATGTTCAATTGGCTGTGCTTTTGTGGGTAGAATATTTAAAAAATGGTGAGCATCATAATTAATGATATCTCACACTGAATAAAATATTGTAGTATATGCAATGGTAATAAATGTTATGGAGACAAAGAAGGTGGAGAAGTGGGATGGACATATCTAGAGAAGTGTTGTGTTTTTAAGTAGGATGATCAGGGATGCATTCCTAAGAAGGTGTCTTTTAAAAAAATTTTTTTTATTAACATATAATGTATTATTTGTCTCAGGGGTACAGATCTGTGATTCATCAGTCTCACACAATTCATGGTACTCACCATAGTACATACCCTCCCCAATCCCAGCCACCCCATCCCTCCTACCCCACCCCCCCTCCAGCAACCATCAGTTTGTTTCCTGAGGTTAGGAGTCTTTTATGGTTTGTTTCCCTCTCTAGTTTCATGTTGTTTCATTTTTCCCTCCCTTCCCCTATGATCCTCTTTTGTTTCTCAAATTCCTCATATCAGTGAGATCATATGATAATTGTCTTTCTCTGATTGACTTATTTCGCTTAGCATAATACCCTCTAGTTTCTTCCATGTCATTGCAAATGGCAAGATTTGGGGGGTTTTGATGGTTGCATAGTATTCCATTGTATATATATATACCACATCTTCTTTATCCGTTCATCTTTTGATGGATCTCTAGGCTCTTTCCATAGTCTGGCTATTGTGGAATTGCTGCTGTAAACATTCAGGTGCACGTGCCCAGTCATATCACTACATTTGTATCTTTAGGGTAAATACCCAAAGTAGTGTGGTTGCTGAGTCATGGGTAGCTTTATTTTCAACCTTTTGAGGAACCTCCATATTGTTTTCCAGAGTGGCTGCACCAGCTTGCATTCCCACCAACAGTGTAGGAAGGTTCCCCTTTCTCTGCATCCTCACCAACACCTGTTGTTTCCTGACTGGTTAATTTTAGCCATTCTGACTGGTGTGAGGTGGTTTCTTACTGTGGTTTTGATTTGTATTTCCCTGTATTTCCTGAGTGATGTTGAGCACTTTTTCATGTGTCTGTTGGCCATCTAGATGTCTTCTTTGCAGAAATGTGTGTTCATGTCTTCTGCCCATTTCTTGATTGGATTATTTGTTCTTTGGTTGTTGAGTTCAATAAGTTCTTTATAGATTTTGGGTACTAGCCCTTTATCTGATATGTCATTTGCAAATATCGAGGAGGTGACTTTTGAGCAAAGACCTGAAGGAGATGAGAGAGTGAGTAGGACCACTGTGTGCAGTTGTGCCAATTGTACACTGCTTCACGTTTATGACTGCCATTCATATGGATTATGTGAAGAACATTACTGCCATGTTCCATGCCTATGGGAGGGAGTCATGTGGATATCAAGGGGAAGTGGGTTCTAGGCAAGAGTACATCATATGCAAGCATATTGATGCTGCAGGGCCCCGGCAATGTTCAAGGCACAGGTTTAGTGTGGGGAACAGTTGTAGGGGATGTCAGAGAAGTAAGTAAGGGCCAGCTTTTACAGAGTTCTATAGCCCCAGGTGGACTTGGACTTTTACCCTGAGTGTGATGGGAAACAATTTGAAGATGTGCAAAAGGCAACTGATAACATCTGAATTGCATTTTTAAAAGGACCACACTGACTACAGTGTTGAGAAGAGATTACAAAATGGGACAAAACAGGATATGATGAGGTGGATTCACAGGCCTATTGTAATAATCCAGGTGTGAGAGGAAGGTGCCTTGGTGGAGGGAGTGGCAAGTGGTCAGGGCCTGGTTATACTCTGGAGGTATGTTGGGCAAAGAGCATTTACTTATGGATTAAATATGGGTTGTGTCAAGGAGAGGTGTCAAGGTTGTTGCCAAGTTTTGGGGGCCTAAGCAATTGTTCTCACTTTCCTGTTTATATAATCTAGGGTTTAAAACCCAAATTACACATAAAATAATTTCATAACATATTTTTTGTTAAAGTACTAGTACTGATATTTATATTGAGTTTTGTAACACAATTTATTATGCTTATGTAGCACTAAGTTAAACTGGTTTTAATTCCCATTTTTTTTTTTAAGGTAAGCCCTTTTTTTAAATTATTTTTTTAAGATCTTATTTATTTATTTGAGAGAGAGAGAGAGATAGCGAGAGAGAGCACAAGCAGGGAAGAAAGCTAGAAGCAGGCTTCCTGTGAGCAGGGAGCCTGATGTGGGGCTCCATCCCAGGACCCCGAGATCATGACCTGAGTGGAATGTAGACACTTAATGGGCTGAGCCACCCAGGTGCTCCTCTTAATCTGTTTTATTATCATTCTTGGTTTCTAGATTTTGAGCTGTTTATTTGAACTATCTCCATATCTGACTTCTGTCCGTAACATTCTATTCTGTATTTTGCTATTAAAAATTTCTGGCTGAATATGGGATAGGATGTGTAGACAATGAGAACAAGGACAATGGCACTTTGGTTTCCTCTGTCTACCCATATGGTTGAAAGATAGCTGTCTGGTTTTCTGCTTGGTATAAACTGTTGTTTCTGAACAGCGGGATGACAGAAGATGGAAAAGTATCATCTACCTAATTATAAGGAGGCAGCCCTGCCCTTTTCTGGGAGTATAACAGGGCTAGGTCACTGATTTGATCTTTGAGTCTGGTTCCATTGACCGTATAGTGAATTAATTTCCCTGATTCTAGAAGCAGAGTGATTACCAGGACAAGTTTTTGTATTTCTCTTTCTTTTTGTCTTCTTCTGTACTCTCACATAATCTAATGGGGTAATGGTGCAGTGTGTGCCAAGGTTTGTTAGGCATTATTTTAAGCTGGAATTCAGGGGCTTTACCTTTAAAACTAATTTAACAAGATGCCTTAATTTGAAGAAGGCACCAGCTGAGAATAACTTAACTTGTTATAAATGGACTTTATCTCCATTGGACTAGCAGGGTTTTGATTTTTATCAAAACGGCACTTTTATCTTCGTATACCATTATCACATGGAGCATTTGTGGGAAATGATGCCTGTGTGACATCATATATAACACCATCTGCCTTTGTCCTAAGTAGGCATTTGTGTTTCCTTGAGCAGAATTTGAAAGCAAAGTCATTCCCATCTATGCAAGACCACAGCTTGATCCTGATGGAAGTGTGTTACTTTCCCGTAGACCCAGAGAATTAAGAAGCTTATTCAGAAACATAGGCGGAGGTAACATTTGAACAGTGTGGTAATGTGATTTGTGGTCAACACCCGGCTCTGCCTCGCTTGTTCTGTGCCTTGTCATGTTGAGGTATATTTATGGAAACTGCCTATATCTGAGCTCCTTGAGCATTTAAGTGGAACAGCAAGAAACACTGGCTTTGCACACTCCCTAGAATGCCATCTCTAAGAATACAGCTTTTATAGAGTATATATAGGAACAGCCAGTTCCTATGTATTTCTGTATGCATTTTTTTATTCCTAAATTATATATGGGAATGCAGTAAGTCTTCTGGTGTGAGTCTTTACAGACAAAATAATATTGTCCCTTTTTAAATGTTGGACACATCTACTGCCAGCCCACCAGGAAGGCCTGAAAGCCTAGCCATCTGTCAGCAGAAGGAAAGAAGTGTTACCAACTGAAAGATAAATGGTCTTTGACTGAAAGGAGTTTTCCTTAGGATATTCTAGTCATCTTTTGTGAATTTTGCTTCATTGAACAATAAAACCAAAGCCTGCTTAAGCATGGCTTCATGATTCTGCAATGATGATTTTCTCTTACGGGTGGTTGTCAGTTGTCAACATGCCACTGCACTGTATTTTAATGTAAATTAAGCATAATGGGATTACGAAATTGGTAGCTGTATACCTAGTATTGTTATTCCTGGAATAACTTTACTAACATTATCTGATGGTAATTACAAATAATCCATGTTAACTTCACAAATAGCCACTCATCTAGAAGATATGAACTACTGCTCATAGTATAGGAGAGAAAGTGGTAAAAGATAAAGTCAAATGATTTTTCTCTGTTCTTCCCCAGGAAGGGATATGTGGTTGAAAACTTGGATGGGATGTGAAGGTCTGAGGCCATTCTGTGAAACTGTTCTCTTGGTTAAGCAATGTTATTAAAATACAAGTGTTACTCCTATGCACCTTCCATGTTTAAGGCCCTCTTCTGTGTATTATAAGAACAAAAACAAACAACAAACAAATCTTAGAATAGTAGGAAAAAAGGTCATATTTTATACAAACCATAGTAGAAAAAAATCAGACTCAATATGCATTGTCATTCCTAACTGGTTGCTAAAGAGCTTATTTTATTTTGTGAAATTGTGCAGACTAATGTTTTCTAGTCTTTATGCAGAATATGATTGATTTTCTCAAACAAAGACAAAAAAACCTAAATATTAGTGTTATAAATCCTTCAATTGTTTTTATCTTTATTGTGTCCTAGAAGCAATATACATAATCTTTCTTAAATGTCTTTAAACCTCTATAACTTTTGGGAGATTAAAAATTTGTTAAATTTCAATATTACATTTCAGATGTTTAAAGTTTGATAAGTAACTGGATTAATGAGAACACTATGTGCTATTGGACACAGTGTGGCTTACTCTCTTTTGTCAATATGGATCAAAATAGTTGTGGGAAGGGGCCAAATTAGACTAGATCTTTTAAACAATAGAATTTAGAAGAATAAACTGCATTTATTGCTGGGAAGCGTTGAGGTGAGGTACATGCTTAGAAAAAGAAGGTCACTCATTTTTCTTGTTCTTCGATCCTTGTCTCTTTTGGTGCTTTTTCTGGCTGTCATAGCCTAGTAACCTGCTCAGGTAGAGAAGCCCCAGCTGCCCAGCTGTGCTGAATAATCTCCAGAATTCATTCTCTATCTGTGGACAATGTGGAGCCTTTAGTTGGGAAAACCTATACTACAAAGACACACTCACAAAGCAATCTTGCAGATCATTATTCACACTATAGAGGACTGGGGGTGGCGGAATTTACAAAGGGAGTTATTCTGACAGTCCTGCGAAAAGCAATCTCCCATGTGCACTAAAACACAAATTGACTGCTACAATTTGTTTTTGAACAGAATTTTCAGCAGGACTTAGCGAGAAAGTAAGTAAATTGAATTCTTTCTAAGCATTTTTAGGAAACATATATTGACTGTCACTGAAGAGATCCTCAAAATTGTTATTCCTTATGATTTTATGTCTTTCAGATCTTGGGCAGGAATTTTAAGTCCAGATATTAAATATTTATTAATATGCATTCCTCTGTTGACATGCTTCCCATATCATCAAAGGATGGGTTTTGATTCAGGAAAGTGATTGTTACAGCTTTTTAGTGGAATGACTTACTGGTTTATAATGTGAAAAGGAGAAACCTATAGAATATTGGATGGCTACTCTTACAAACATTACTGGCTCCTGTAAGATACTGCACCCCAAATCATCACTGCCTTTATTTTTTGTGCTTATGGGCTTATATATATGCATGTGCTCATGCACACACACACACACACACACACACGCATACACATAAACACACATGCACACACACACACACACACACACACACACCATGTGTGTTATTAGAGCAGGGATTAAAATGCTGCATTTCCTCAGTTAAAAAAAGTAAGGGTATGGAATTTTCATATCTAAAACTTTAATATCGACATCAGTGAAGTATGCACATGGGAATGTGAGCTATAGAATTGGGTCTTTTAATAGCAGTTGCTGGATTGGAATGCTTTCTAAAGCCAGCTTCAGATCTTCTAAGGCAAAAGAAGATGTTTACCTTATGAAGCTAAGGCACAGGAGCTCAGTTGGAGACTGTTTGTTGCACAAATAAATGCTAATGTAATGGAATGTTATTTGCTTCAGTCTATTCCTAAATACATTAATTTTCTCTTTTGCTATTCCAAATGTTCAATTAAATTCTTTAGTCTCCCCCTCCCCCCACCCCCTGCCAGGAGCATAACTTGAACAGAGAATTAGTTCCATCTGAAACAAGACTATTAACCTGTTATTTCTTGGGCTGCATTTGTATATTTTATATACCAGCTTTAAAATGATTTAATAATGAATTTGCAAATCACAACATAAAGTAATACTATTAATGCACTGAAATATGTGGTTAAATGAGTGCTGATTTTTAAACCAGGATTATCTTTTAATTATCTTTCAATTTAGTTTTTTCTAACTATAAAATTTTACAACACATTTTTTAAATTTTTATTTATTTATTTGTTTAAAGATTTTATTTATTTATTTGACAGAGAGAAATCACAAGTAGGCAGAGAGGCAGGCAGAGAGAGAGGAGGAAGCAGGCTCCCTGCTGAGCAGAAAGCCCGATGTGGGGCTCGAACCCAGGACCTGGGATCATGACCTGAGCCGAAGGCAGCGGCTTAACCCACTGAGCCACCCAGGCGCCCCTTACAACACATTTTTATTCTGTATCTATTTTCATATTTATTTATGCTACTAAAAAGAAACTGCACTAAATGAAAAAAAAATGGATTTAACATAAAGACCCAGGTAGGACTATGCCAATTGTAGATATCATAAGACAGCATAAATATGTTATCTCTTTTATAGAGCTAATGGCAGGAAGTTGGGATTTTATTATGGTTTTATTTTATAAATTAATGGACATTGTTATCATTTGAATAGTACTTTGGAGAATGCTTACCATTTTTTTTTTGAAATGTTTGTTTTCTACAATATGTTCTGTATTGAGAATTAACAGATTTATGTGGCACTAACGCAGTAAAAAAATAATGTAACAAAGAGCCATCTATTGTTGAAATAAACTATCCTTTTTGAGAGCTTATACTAGAAAATCTGAGACAGTGACGTAAACAATATCTTAAAACCCAAATTTATTATAGAAATGATGAGTTATCATTTTTATGGAATCAAAATCAAAGGCCAAGAAGGGACAGTCTAAGGCCATCAAACTCAGGGCCACTGTCCTCTATGCCTGCCCTGTGTAGACAGCTGGTGAACCCAATTTCTTTCTTTAGTCATTGATGAAGGAGTTTCAGTATTTTATATAGGAATTTGATGCTCAATGCAACCATATGATTCTTACTTATTTATAAACAAAGTAAAATATCTCCTTATAATTTAGCTGTGGAAGATAAGTTTATAACAGTAAAGTCTGTAATTATATGTGTGTTATCATTTGAAGCAAAAATACCTATAAAGATTAAAATCCTCAGAAACATATTACATGTGATGTATAAAACTTGCTTGGATTCTATTACAAACAGGTCTAAAAGGAAAGTTTTGAGATACAGAAAAAATTAAACATAAGTTAGGATATAGTCAGTATGAAGAGTTTTTATTAATTTTGTTGGGTGTAATAATAAAATAGTGATTTAAAAAAAATCTTTTCTGTTAGAGGTAAATACTGATGTATTTCTAGAAGAAATGATGTGGTGTTTGGGATTTGCTTTAAAATAATCCAGAAAAAAAAATTGGAAGGAGGTTGAGAAGGAAGAAAGGAGAAAGTTGTTGGTTCTCAAAGTTAAGCAGAAACATTTGAAATCTTCCATAATAAAAAGTTGGAGGAGGCACCTGGGTGGCTCGGAGGGTTAAGCCTCTGCCTTAGGCTCAGGCCATGGTTCCGGGGTCCTGGGATCCAGTCCCACATCAGGCTCTCTGCTCGACGGGAGCCTTCTTCTTTCTCTCCCTCTGCCTGCCATTTCCTCTGCTTGTGCTCTCTCTCTCTGTCAAATAAATAAATAAAATCTTAAAAAAAAAAAGTTGGAGGAAAAAAGCACTCATGTCAGAATGTACAAATTGAAGGGAGTATTATCTTAAAAGTAGTCATCTTAGAAGGTTGTATACTTACTAAATACTTATTCTAATAGTAACAAACTAGTTAAAATATCTCTGAAACACATCTTTTGAAAGTGTGCTCATGACAGTAGAATCCTCAGCATGTGGACCGCATGGCCCATGTCAGTGTTTCTGTTTCAGGGAGAACAAGGCAGAGTGGGGAGTCCTTTGTTAGCAAACATACTGTATCCAAAGGTAAGAGGTAAAGTTTAAGTCAGGGTCTGTTTGGAAAAGGAATAGTTCAAACATTGGGGAAATTATTGCTGATTCTCAGTTCAAAAAACCAGAGGGGGAATCAAGTTCAGGATTCAAAAAATCTATGAGTTGGGAGTAGGGTGGAGATTGAGATAAAGTTGAGAGAGACTGTTAAACTCAACCAAGTTAAGTAACCTAGTGTTACTAGATGATCATGAACACCAGTAGGGTGACTATTGCTCCATTAGGTGTGCTGGGGGTGGGCAGGGGATCAACAGAGGAGCCGGCATAGGAAAATTAGCACACTCACTCACTTTGGAGCTCGGGGTGTGTCACCCAGTTTGGTCATCTACTTCTAATTACTGAACTTAGCTCTGAATGACTTTTGTCTATTTTCACAAATTAGATAAATCCTGAAGAGATGAAGCTTTGCCAGTCGGGACAATACTCAAAAGAGTACATCCCAGGGTCTGAAGGCCATTCCAAAATGAGGGTTTGTGAAAGACTGGGAAAGAGAATCCTTGCACTAAGCATACAGCTTCCTTTCTTAAAGAGAACAAAACCTGTTTGGATAATATAAAAATTCCATTATGTTTTTTTTTTAATTCAGCCATATCACTTTTAGTTATAGTTCATTAATTGTTATTCATTATAATTTTTAAAAAGATTTTATTTATTTATTTATTTATTTGACAGAGAGAGAGAGAGAGTGAGAGTGTGAGAGAGGGAACACAAGCAGTGGGGAGTGGGAGAGGGAGAAGCAGGCTTTCCACCGAGCAGGGAGCCCAGTGTGGGGCTCCACCCCAGGACCCTGGGATAAGGACCTGAGCCAAAGGCAGAAGGTTAATGACTGAGCCACCCAGGTGCCCCTTCATTGTAATTTCTAATTTAAATGTGTTAAGATTGAATAGCATAACTAAATCCTAATAATTCATAGGAACAGGAAGGGTGTGTGTGTGTGTGTATGAGAGCGAGTGAGAGTGAGAAGTGGGGGGGAACCTTTACTTCTTTGTTTTTGAACAGCTGGAGAGTTCTATCTTTGTTCTTAAAACACTTGACTCTGTCATCAGTTGATGTGAGAAGCAGCACTATTTCACCTAAAATGTTGCCTTATTCATTCATTCGATGTCATATGCTTTGCCATATACTGCAGCATGAGAACGTCACCGTACCTGATATTTGCAAACACTTAGAATACATGTGGTCACTTCCTTTCCTTCCCTAGGGGCCTCTGACCCCCTAGCCAGGCACAGATGAGGGTGCAGCTGTCCAACACAAAGCTTATGCTGACACACATCTCCATTCACACATTAGGCAGATGAACAAGAACCGTTGTGACTGCAGTCTAGACAAATCGTTACGAAGGTGCCCTTGATCCTGCAGGTCCCTTTTGCGTCGCCACCTCTATGAACTGGTGTCAGCTTTGCTAGTGACACTACCTTGGGGAGAAGAGGGAGAAAGACATTATTAGCAAATGTTGCTTCTTCTTTTCTTCTTTGTAGTTCTCACAGTCCTATTGTACACCTGACATCTGACATAATGAATGCATTATCAAATCATTAGTCCCCATCAAATGCGCAGAGACTGTGTCTTCTGTCAGTGCCATATAGATCCAGAGGAGAAGCAGTTAAGTGTTAATGGATTTGCTTTAGGCATTTTACAACCTATTGGTCCTAATTAAACTGAAAAAGGGTTGCTATAGACAACCTAGAAATTGAAATAATACATTTATTCTGGTATATTATTCCTAAACATGTCAGCAAGAACTTAAAAAAAAAAAAAAAGAGTAGAGAGATATTGCAAAAGAGTTGGGAAATAAAGCAAAAATTTTGCTTTTCAAAACATAGAGCCTGAACCTGAGTTCTTATGTACAGTTGATGTGGCTTAGCAAATCTTAAAATGGTACCCTGAGTGTAACATATTCAAGAAGCTTACAGCATGTATCCCCTAAATATGTGGTTGCAAAAGAAATTTGAATTGATCATGAGAAACACAAAGTTAAGTTGTAGAAAAGCACAGATTCTCCAAACAAGGAGCAGGGTTGGGATCTGAACCCAGCATGGGTCCTAGTAGTGTTAAGCCTGAAGAAGTAAGAGCAGAGGGGTCACTTACTATATGAACTTTAATGAGCTGTCTTGTGGCAGCAACAGTGGAGGTCCTTTGAAGTACCCAGAACCCTCAGAAGACACCATTTGGAGAGATATACAGACATTTGCAATAATCAATAGGAACAGTGGCAAAAGCATTAATTAAAGCTGCCGCAGTTTCTTGCAATCCAATGAGGTTGAGATTTCAGATAATTGTAGTACAGTAAATGGAATAAGGAAACCAAAGCTCTTTGTCTCATATGCAGGCCAATTTTACATGCACAATCAAATTTTACTTCTTATGTTCCCTAACAGCTGCTCTAAATCCACTGATGATTCGGAAGTCATGATATAATATTAGTAAGAAAATTAGAGCAGTAGCAAATCACAAGTTGCTTTCTGAGCACCACAGTAGGAGGTCAGTTCATATTAAATATCCACAGCCTATGTGCACACACTCCTATTTCCTAGGAGACTCTAAGCAAAATACAGCCTTCAGGGATACACACTTAGTAGCTTTTGCATAACAATAACTAAGATGCTGATTCCAGCTAATGAAATTCTGATGCTGAAGGCTCAGAACAAAGGCCTCAAGGAAAATAGGGATAAACTCCTTATTTAGGAAGTAAATAGCCAATCTCCTTTCTTTATTCTTTTAACATATATTTATTGCAGACTTCCTTCCTATTGGTTTGGATAGGCCCTGGAGGTGTCATAGTGTGGAAATCAGACTCTGGCCCTGGCCTCAAGGAGTTTAAACCTAGAGGGAGGCAGATTTCAGTGACACATTCACATAAATAAATGTATATTTACAAACTGTGGAATTGCTTTGAAGTAGAGGTACCTGGTGCTGTAAAACTATCTAACAGAAAGACATTGACCTTGACCATGGAGGGGGAACAGGGAATATGAGGGATGACCAGGAATTCTAGAAGACAAATTCAAGAGAGCTTGTTTGAAGGAAAAGTATGTGCAAAGAGGCTGTGGCCTGAAGGGGCATAATGCTTTAAGAAACTAAAAGAAACAAGACATTTTGTGGGCAGAGTACAAAGAGCAAGATGTGAAGTGAGGTGGAGACACATAACCAGACATTAGACCACCTAAGCCATGAGAATTTTTTTAGCCTGTAAAGCAATGGAAAACCATGGAAATTTAGGTAGACAGCTGTCAGCCTTTTGAAGATACCACTCTGGATAAAGTGTGAAGAATGAATGGAAGAAGTCAAGAAGATTGCTATAGACAGTGGCTCAAGAAAGAGGATGGCAGTTTGGACAAGGATGGTAATGAAGTACATGGAGAGCCATAAACAACTCATGGAGAGAGATTGAGGACATGAAATAGACAGGAATTAAAGTTTTAGATACGGGCGATAGTAAATGAGAGGGAGATGTTGAAGATGAATCCTAGATTCTGACCTCCCTAATAGGATGGACAAGGCATGAGTCCCCTGAATAGAAAACCCTGGAAAAATGTTACAAGTTCACTACAAGTTTATTACAAGTACATTGAATTTGGGGATAACTGATGCACTTAAGTGGAGATTTTTGACTCCTGTTGGTTATTTGGGTATGTAAATTTGTGTGTCATTGATATGAAGCTGGTAATCAAAGTTACGAATGTGCGTGAGATCATCAATAGAAAGAGAAGAAAGTAAAAAAAATAAAATACAGCTATGACTAAGTCTAGAGGAATTGTAGTATTTAATACAATGTCTCTCAAAGTGTGATCCCCAGACCGGCAGTATCAGAAGCACTTGGGAATCTACTGGAAATGCAAACAGACATACTGAATCAAAAACTCTGGGCTCAGAACATGCCCCAGAACTTGTCCTCACATGTTTCTGATGCATGCTCAAGTTTCAGAACCACTAATAATGGAGGGGGGAAGGAGACATGTCTGTAAAGATTATTGAGATTGAATTGCTTGCCAAATGCTTACACAAAAACCAAGAAAGTCATTAGTTATTAGGAAAAGGGAGAAAAATAGTTCAAGGAGAAGATCAAGGTCAATAGAATCAAATGTAGTTGGGAGATCAAGTGAAATGGAGGTCACTTTTGACTTTAGAGAAAGCTATTTCCATTAAGGATTGGGATGAAAATATACTGGAGGGATTTTGAAGAATGAGTGAGAGGGGAAGAAAAGGCATAAGTATAGACAACTCTTTTTAAAACTTTGAATACACTGAATCTGGAGGAGAGAGTGGAGATGTGTTTTAAAATATTAGTGTCATTTTAATGCTGATTGCAAAGATCAGCTTGAGGGAGAATGCAGAGGGGACAGGTGTAGTAAATCATCAGTGAAGGTTCTTGGGAAGGCAAGGGGTATCGGTTGCAAAGCCCGGATGGAGACTATATTCAGGGCAACTCTCTTATAGCTTAAGGATGAGTAGAGGACTCTATCTCACACCATTCCTCTTGCTTACTATGCTTAAGAAGCCACATGGACTTTTTTGTTGTTCCTGAACATGTAACAGATTTGTCCTTCAGGCATAGCTCAAATGCCACCTCCTTAGAGAAGTTTTCCTTGACACTGTATCTCATATTATCACCCTCTATTCCCGTCCTTGATCACAGCCTAATCCATTACCGTATCTCTTATTCTTCACAGTACTTTTCCCTCTCTGGAGGTATCTTAGGTATTTGCCCACTGTCAGGCAACTCCGCAGGAAGAAAGACTTGGCCCTGTTCACAAGTATAGCTCTAGGGTTTAGCACAGTACCTGGAGTGTGGTGGGCATTCTATAAACATATCTTGAAGGAAAGAATAAGAGAAGGGGTGCAGATGTATTTATCTGTTTGTACATTTTATAGAGGGATGTAGAAGGGTTTCTATCCAAGATTTTATTTTCTCTCCAAGTAATGCCAGGAGAAATTGGATGAGTGGAGGACTTTGATTGAGGATGTTGATTTGCTGAAGAGTGGGAGATGTCAGCTGGTCCAGGAGGTGGGAGAGTGGATAGACTATATAATCCAGAAAGAATTCCAGGTGGTATTGAGAATCAGTTTGTGGATGATAACCATGGACTTAGAATGGCACAAATTGCTCTGCTGAGTGACTTTCTCCTGTGATACTCAGATAAATGGGGAAGACATGGAAAAAGCAGATGGTTGGTACATCAGGGCTGGTGTTCTCCCAGGTGGTGCAGCAAATATCCAGGGGGGCAGGAGACTATAGAACATTGGCAAGATTGTTATTGAGAACCATGGACTGCAGGGCCCGACCCAGTTAAAGGGTTATAGCAGGACTAGTTGAGCAAGAAACATGAATGTTTGGAAAATTGTAACCAAAGATCAGGATGCCCGAATTAGACATGTTCTGAGTCATGCTGCCATGATGACAGGAAGAATGTGTGGTTGAGGGGGATGTGCAAGAAGTCATTAGAAACCCAGTTTGGTGAATTGAGTTTTTCTTTTCTTTTCTTTCTTTTTTTTTTTTAAAGATTTTATTTATTTATTTGACAGAGATCACAAGTAGGCAGAGATGCAGACAGAGAGAGAGAGGAAGGGAAGCAGGCTCCCTGCTGAGCAGAGAGCCCGATGTGGGGCTCGATCCCAGGACCCTGAGATCACTACCTGAGCCGAAGGCAGAGGCTTTAACCCACTGAGCCACCCAGGCGCCCCGAGTTTTTCACTTCTAAAAGTCTTCCAAACCAACCAGTTATTTCAAACCATAATATAAAAGACTTAACTAAAAATAACAATAGGTGAAAATGGTCTTACCATAATGGTACTATGCCATCTTTGCTCAGGTCTTCATGTTGCATCTCTGAATTATGAATTATAAAATAAAACCTCATTACCATGTTCCACTAATTAAGAATTAGTGATAATTTGGTTAGCTGGGCTGATACTTTGTTTTGTTTTAGTAAAAGAGCTGTAGAGTAAGAAATGGATTTGTATATTGGTTCTGTCACTTTTCTGTGTGTGTGTTGGCCTTGGGCTATGTTCTTAATTCTACTGAGCCCATGTTTTTGCATCTGCAAAAAGGAGGGAAAATTAAATGTGTCACAGCATTATTGTGAGGTTTAAATGAGAACGTGTAGGTAAAAGTGTCTATAAATGATAGTTCTCATACAACTAGAGGGCCTTAAAATTAACAGAAAAGATATTTGCTATCGAATTAACATTGTAATAAGATTTTAACCAAAGGCTTATCTTTCTTACAATTCTTAAACCCTCTTAGAAGCATTATTTACATTTGTAAACAATAAATACATAAAATTACAATCATTCTTAATTACAAATTTTAGGTGGACCGAAAATAACTGCCCTATTTGTCAACCGTAGCTGTAAATAATAAAAACATATGTGTTAAAAATAATTCATCATCCTGATTTTTTCTGATGTCAAAGAGGCTTTTTTCTCAGAATATAAATTTATTTTGTTATTTTAAAATATGGCAATTCTGTGCCATGACTATGGGTATGTGGGTAAGCGTGGGTGGGTATGTATATATGTATACCATACCTATAAATCTTAAAGCTTTTTTTCTTTTCACATTCAAGTTGGTGCCACAATTATTATTTTCATCTGGACTGGTTTAATTACAGAAGCATCAATTTTATATATCAATAAATAGAATGATCAATACAACTTATCTACTAAAATCTACAATCTGACCAGTTATTTCAATTCATAAAATGAAATAACTGGAAATGAAAACACAGCATTCTTATATAAAATAGACATAAATTATTTTATTATATTTTGGTAGTACTTTTTTTTTTTTTTGCAGGGAGACATGCATCAACGCAAACCTAGTATTTGGTATTGGGAACAGAAAGAGACAAATGGTAATTTATTGTCTTGTCAAGAAATGAGGATAAACCTCTCGTTTTTATGATATGATCAGATAACAAAATAACTCCAAATTTTCTATTTACCGGCTTGACAACATTTACATACCTCCCCAAAACCCTTTCTGGTTGGTAACTCAATGGGGATATAACTGAAAGCAGACTAATTATTCCTATGTATGAAAAATGACATCTGAATCTGCTCTCCAGTGTGTGTTGGTTGTCCAGGAATTGTCAAATGAAGATGCTACTTGAAAATTCCCCTGATTATTTGTTTTGATTACTTACATCCAGGTTGTCTCAAACTATTAGGAGCAGGAAGCTGTTATTTTTCACGTCAACTCACAAAAGTCTGAGCTCACCTATCAATCAAGGGAAAATGGTATTTAATTGACAGCTACTGAGAAAGTTCAAAGAAAAGTCATCAATACAATTTCCCATGCTGTAGCTGGTTTCTGAATTAAACTTGCCAGGATGCCAGCAAATGTGAACCTACTTTCAGTAAACATTCTGTTATTTTAAAATCCTCAGTAAGGAAATTCTTAATATATGTTTTTTCCTCTACTTGTTTTGGCAAATATCTCACTCAGGAACAATACGAATCATTGTACTGTAGGTAGAAGTAAGGGAAGTAGAATATTTAAATGTTGTCAGAAGGGAAAAACAGGTCAAACACAATAATATTTGTAACAATGATGCAATTTTTTTTCCTTTCAAGTTTAATACAAAGTAGGAAACATAATTAGGTGAAATAGGTTAGTTGCTTATTAGTGCTCTCTCATGATTGAAAAAAGCAAGGATTTGAATTCCCTTCCATGTTTTTCCATCTTGTTTTGGAAAATCCTGGGAGACAGATCCTGGCCATGTTGCTCACAGAGAAAGCATGCTTTACCCACAAAAGTCAAAACCAAGAGCATGCCCAGTGCGTATATGGTTACTCCTGAGTAACGCAAACTTGATGTTCCATAGTATTGGAGACAGGTGGTTACTACTGACCAAGCAATGAACAGGAATGGGTGCTTCGGGGACTGCCTATTTAAGTGGATTGGTGTCAAGGCAGGTCAAGGGCCAAGATACAGAAATCCCAGTGGTATCAGGCATTCTGAATCCTTGTCATTGCTTTACTAAGCATACCCTCCTCCTCATACTTTGATTTTCAGACACAGGGAATTTCTTTGTTACTAAAACAGTCGTGTATCTGGAAACAAAGAGTGGGGTTGGAGACATGGCTGTCCCTGAGCACATCTCCAAAAACAGTGCCTTTTCAGACCACAGTGGGGGAAAGAAGGTTGAAGTGTGGCAGTTATCACCTTTGTTAGTCCCAGGCTCTACCTGTGATTCAAAGGGCCATTCATTCTTCTGTTCTCTCTTCCCAGTCTGCCCTCATGCCTTTCCTTTTTCCTCCTTTTCCCTTGTCTCTTTGGTAATCCTTACTCAGACTCTAGCCTCAGCTTAGACATCACTTCCAATAGGAAGCCTTTCCCCATCTCCCCTGATCTGGGCTCGATACTTCTTTTCTAGGTATCCACTGACCCATTCCACACAACCTGGTGTTCATTACAATGTTTTATGACAACCTGTTAACTGGATCTCTCACTAAATCACATGCTCCAGTCCACCAAGAAGAGGCTGTGAAACAATTAGAAGAGTTTATTTGGGGTCTTTAGGGGAATGCAATCTGGGAAACACAGAATGCACCGGAATTGAAAGTGTGCTCTGAATTTCAAGTGAGGGACTGTAGGCTTATAAAGGCAAAATTCACAAGGTTACATCACTTGTTCTGGAGGAATTATGATTGGGGCTGACAGAGTTAAACTGACTAATACATGAATGGCCATTTAGCTAACAGGTGTTACAGTTATCTCATTATCATTACGAAGTAGGAGGATATCTTCCAGAAAGTGCTTGAACTGAAGTTGACAAGCGGCAATTGACAAAAGTCAAACATTCATGGCATTTCAAAAATTGAGAAAGGAGATGGGCCTGGTTTCCTCAACATTCTCCAGACCCTATTCTGAATGACTGTCTTAGCAACCCTTACTTCACTTTGGAATCTTTTTTTCATACTCTTCAGGGAAGAAAGCCCTTATTTGTCTGATATTCCTGGGTTCTGGCATCCCTGCTAGAACATAATAGGTATGTAAGAAATATTTGTTATATGGATGAATGAATGACTGAACTGCCACCACATATACACCATCTAACCTGATTTGAAATACAGCTCTGTTTTAATTTTGAAGTCACATCTGCCTAGACAGAACATCAGAGCTCCAGTGTCAGGGGAAAAGTCATGTGTTTTGTTTTGGTCTAACCATTGATGGGGAGGCCTTAAAATGGGACTTGACAGATTGATCTCAGACTGATTAAAGTTATCTGTGTGATAACTTGGTTATTATTTATAAAGGAAGAGGATGGACATGAATGATGGTATAAATTAGAATTTATGCAGTTCCCATTTTCCACAAATACCAAGTATTTGTGGCAATAAGTATGTTTTGAACCTGAGAACAACAATTTTTTTTTCAAGTCTGAAATAAACTGGGCACCAACAAAGCCATCTAAGGATGCTTTGCTGCCTGTGTAAGAGGAGGTAGAAAGGCACATTCTAGAAGTCTTACTGATGAAGTCTTAGAATATAAGTGAGGTTCAGTGTGGTGAGGTCTGGAACTGATGACCAAGAAAGAAATCTTGAGACATCTTTGGTGCAAAATGGAGGTTTATTAAAGCACAGGGACAGGACTCGTGGGCAGAAAGGGCTGCTGCCCCGGGGTTGTGAGTAGTGGTCCATTATATACTTGCAAGTTGGGAGGGGGTCAGGGATGGTGTAAGTCTCTAAGGAATTTTGGAAACAAGGTTTCCAGGACTGTGAGAGGCTAGCTATTTTTGGGGAAAGGTTATTCATTCCGGTAATAAAACCTTTTCATGAGACCCTTTAGATGTATATCAGTGAGCCATATGTTTGGGAATGATTGTGAACTCATATCTTGGAGGGTTTAGAGATAAAGGAAGTTTCCAGAGGAAATGTTAAAGTAGACTTACAGGATCCTGGTTGGGGGTAGGGGTCATTCAGGCTAGGATTGCCCTTTGCCCTTAGCGAAGTGTCAAAGTGGAGGCACTTGAGTCCTTAGACAAATATCACTCTGCCTCTTTCAAGGGCTTGTCAGTGGGTAAGGAAATTTAATAATTTTTCTTCTGCCTCTGTTTCCCACATCATTATCACTTAAGACAAGGCAGGAGAAATTCCTGCTGAAGATCAAGTTTGGACTCAATATGATGGGTGTAAACAAATGTTGGCAAAGCTCAGAGAGGCTAGTAGTCATGGATTTGGACATCCTTTGTAGATCCCCAGAAGGGGTTTGAGTATCAACTTTGAATGGATTAAGAGTTTTTATTTTAAAAATTTAATAGTTTGTCATACACAAAGAATTTTGGGGAAAGGACCATTTTCATATTTCATTGTGACCTCAATACCTCTGTTGAATTGAAATTTCTCAATCATGTTAATTTTACTAAATAGCTCTTTAATACACTCCCTGTGCTATGCCTACTGCTTTCATTTTGGCCTCCTTTATCTCTTTCACCTAGACCACTGGGTAGCCTTCTGACTGGCTCTTATTTGATTCTATTTCTTTCATTCTTCAGTAAAGGTGCTGCATTTATTGATGTAATCATCTAAAGCAGGAATTGGCAAACTCTTTGAATAAATGGCCAGGCCATAAATATTCTAAGACAATGGGCCCCATGATCTCTGTTGCATCTCTTAAGCTGGCCACTTGTAGTGGATAAGCAGCTATAGACAATACATTAAAAAAATGAAGATGGCTATGTTCCAATAAAATGTTTTTCATGGACACTGCATTTCATATAATTTTCATGTATCATGAAATCTTCTTCTTCTGATCTTTCCAGCCATTTAAACATGTTAAAAAAAAATCTTGCTCATGGGTCATACAGAAGCAAGAAGTGGGCAGACTTTGGCTGGCAGACCATAGCTTGCTGACCCCTGTTGTAGAGTAGATTTAGTTATGACTTCTCCACTTTCTGTCTTTCTAAGTCCTCTTGTTACGGTTAGGCTGTTAATTCACCTGCTGTGACTGGTGGCCACTCTGCATTGGTTTATACTAGATTAACATTGGTATTGATTTTTGTGTACCAGCCCAAGTGTAAATAGGCCCAGGGCACGTGTGGAAACTGTGTGGGGTTAGGGTCCCAAGCATCTTCAATCTAGTTGCTCCTATTCTCAGTGTGCTGCTCTCATCTGCATGATCCACGTTCCTACGCCATCACTACGTTTACATTCTCAGTGGGAAAGAGAACAAGGGAAGGAGAGGGCAAGCTTCCTGTAAAGAACATGACTCCAAATTGCACGAAGGACTGTTGCTCACTTCCCATTGGCTGGAACTTGGTCACATGACCACATCTTGCTTTTGAGAGAAGCTGGCCAACACATTCTTTATTATTTGCATTGATGCGTCCAGTTTAAAATTGTAATACTGGGGTGCCTGGGTGGCTCAGTGGGTTAAGCCTCTGTCTTTGGCTCAGGTCATGATCTCAGGGTCCTGGGATCGAGCCCCGCATCGGGCTCTCTGCTCAGCGGGGAGCCTGCTTCCTCCTCTCTCTCTGCCTGCCTCTCTGCCTGCTTGTGATCTCTCTCTGTCAAATAAATAAATAAAATCTTTAAAAAAAAATAGTGAATACTAATACTACGGGAAGGAAGAAGGAATATGGCAAAGAGGACAACAAGTGGTATCTGTTCTCTCTCCACTGTATTCTAAGAGAATACCCTAGGTTTACTAATATGGTTCCATTTCCCATTCCAGTCCAGTTTTCCATTACTTCCCAGTTTGAGTTTGGGTTCTAGTTTCATTCAGTGTCTAGTAGTTCTTAAAGTCAAGGCTCCTTCCTTCTTTTGCCAAAGTTCTTTTCTTGGCTCCCTGCTTCCTTTCTACCTGGTAAAGTGCCTAAATTCTTTTTTTTTTTTTTTTTAAGATTTTATTTATTTATTTGACAGACAGAAATCACAAGTAGGCAGAGAGGCAGGCAGAGAGAGAGGAGGAAGCAGGCTCGCCGCTGAGCAGAGAGCCTGACGCGGGGCTCGATATCCCAGGACCCTGAGATCATGACCTGAGCCGAAGGCAGAGGCTTTAACCCACTGAGCCACCCAGGCGCCCCAAGTGTCTCAATTCTTTGTAAGAGTTCAGATGTTGTTTCTTCTGGTAATTCTTTCACTGGATTTTATTTCATATTGCATTGTTCCTTGCTAGAATATGAGCTGCCTGAGGGCACTATTTTATTTCATCTTTGTATTCCTACTTCGTATCACTTAAAAAAGTCTCCATCTATATTTATTGAATGAATAAATGACAGGATGCTTTTGTCTAGCACTATTAAGCTGGATTTTACTGGCTGTCAAGAGTTTATTAGATTGTGTGAAATGAAAAGGAAGGAGGTTTGGTTTGGCTCCTCTGGGTGGAAGGAAACAAAACTCAGTCTCAAAAATTTAAATAAAGTAGAGCTTATCAAAAATATACTAGAGCACTCTTAAAATCAAAAGAACTGCTTACAGAAACAACCAGGCCAAAGGCTAAGACAGAAACAAAGATGCATGGGAGATCTTGGAGAGTTCTAACAACCAGTGCCCCAGCTCCAATGTCTTTAGTCCCTCTGGGTCTCCATTCAGTTTTCAAACACCTGGGAGAGAGAGGATGACTAGCCTGGCTTGAATCAAAGACCACCTTGTGGGTAAGATATGGTAGAATATTGTCAGTGATGGTTCCAACAAAGCATGGAGGGGTAAGGGTAATTTCCTTAAAAGGAAGGGATTCTTTGCCTCACTGGGAACAACAACAAACAATAGAGGACTTTCACAAAGGTTTTTTTTTTTTTTTTTTAAAGATTTATTTATTTGACAGACATCACAAGTAGGCAGAGAGGCAGGGAGAGAGAGAGAGAGAGAGAGAGGAGGAAGCAGGCTCCCTGCTGAGCAGAGAGCCCAAGGGGTGGGGGGGCTCAATCCCAGGTCCCTGGGATCATGACCTGAGCCGAAGGCAGAGGCTTTAACCCACTGAGCCACCCAGGCGCCCCTCTCACAAAGGTTTTGAGCAGCAGTAGTATATTTCTGATGCACCATTGCTCCTTGGAGATGCTACATTTAGTCTGCTGTAGACATAATGTTTTATGTTTTGAAACTTTACCCTGAGATCTTGGCTTGGGGGCTGGAAGGCAGTAGAGACTTTTCTTCCCTAACCTGTCGTAAGAGTCTTAGCTCACAGAGAGGACAGGATCTGTCCCTGTGAATCTCACCAGGGCATTCATTGTGAAAACTTACCAGTCTTTCTACTCTACTCACTAGAAATAGAAAGGAAGGGTAAAAATGTAGAAAAATCCATGATGACATTCCAAGGAGAGAAAAGTAAAGCAGCAAGAAATGCAGACTTTTTTTTTTAATGGCCCTTTCTAGATCTAATTCTGAAACACTGATTCACCTTTTTGATTGGTTAATTTCTCCAACACAGGGAATGGAGATCATATTGAACAACCTTATTTTTGCTACTTTGTTGTTATTGTTATTCTTCTTCCATAAACTTAAAGCAGAAGGATTTATTGTAAAATTTACATTTACCCAAGATAAAAAGAAGAAAACTATAACCTTGTCAAAACTGCAGAAAATATGTATCACTAAATATCTTGAGCATAAAGGTGGCACCAGGATTGAGACACAGAAGGAATTTAAATAGAAGTTTAGCAAAAAGCATGAGAGACTAACCTGCAATTAGAGTTCAGAGAGGAGGCTCTTGGACAAAGATGTCCCTAGAATTCCTAGGACAATGACAGAAGACTGGCTGCAGAGCTTTGAAGGGGACCAAATTATCCTGAGGGAAGTTGTGAGCAGACCTGTGGGAAGTTGCATTAGGTGTACCATATACAGGCAGATGGGCTACACAGAGTACAGTGGTATACACTGAAAAATTATGTAAAATGTCATCCATTGCATCAGTTAGGTTCAGTGCAAGGAACAAACCACTCCATGCCTTTCATTAGCAATGCAAGAAATACATATGGTGTTTATAAATTATTAGAAGGAAAGAAGTTGGTTCTAGGATGGGCCTCCAGGACTAAATTCCAGAGGAGCCCCTAATTTATACTGGGGAGTTACCACCTCTGGAGAGTTAAGTGGTGCTACGAGTTCAAGAACACACCCCATAACTTTGATTCCAGATTAGTCATCTATGGTTGTCAACTATAGATGATCAACCAGTTCTGTAACAAAGCTGCTGCGTTGTGGACAACTTCCTTTCATTTCCCAGGAATCTGGAGAATGGGCCCATAACTGTGATCTGCAGATTAGAAAGAGATGACACAACCAATTCTTTATTGTATTTGATTATCTTATTTTATTTAAATTCAAGTTAATTAGCATATAATGTAATATTGGTTTCAGGAGGAGAATTTAGCGATGTGTTGCTTGTATACTTGTATATAACACACCAGTCATCCTAACAAGTGTCTGCTTTAATACCCATCACCCAGGTAGCCCATCCCTCCCCCCACCTCCCGTCCTACAAGTTTCAGGCCACACCATTTCTTGTTTTGTTTTGTTTTAAGATTTCATTTATTTATTTGACAGAGAGATCACAAGTAGGCAGAGAGGCAGGCAGAGAGAGAGAGAGAGAGAGGGGGGGAAGCAGGCTTTCTGCCGAGCAGAAAGCCCGATGTGGGGCTCGATTCCAGGACCCTGGGATCATGACCCGAGCCAAAGGCAGAGGCTTTAACCCACTGAGCCACACAGGCGCCCAGGCCACACCATTTCTTAACAACTACACAGCTGATGAACAGAACAGATCCTGGATCATTGCTACGGAAAGCAACTTCCCTTTCCATGGCACTGCTTGCGGGTAGAAAGAACCAAAAAGGAACAGGCCAGTTCTTCCACCTGACTCTGTCTCCCAAATTTCACATAGGAGCATCCAATTGGCATAACTGAATTTGCATCAAGAATCTTAAATTCAAGGGTGTCTAAATATTTTGTTTTAAGCTTTCTATCCTCTCCAACTAGGAAGATAGAATGGAGCTTGAAAATGCTGAAGCTAACCTCTAATATCTACCATGTCCCTGTGGTATTTACTTACATGTGGTTATTTATATGGATTTGTGTCATGTAGCTGTATCATGTGTTTATATATTTGTACCTTGTGAAGTGTAAATGTGCCTTATATATTTGTACTCTGTGTGTGTATGTGTGTCGTACTTAACCTGTAACTGAAATGATGAAGTAGGCTTAAAGCACAGAGATACTGACACTGATAGGAAAAATATATATGTATTTGTAGTTAGCTTCACTTGTAGCTAAAGAAGGAAATGGAGCAAAGTTCACGTTCTGTGCAGCTTAGAAACTGTTGCGTTTATACATAAAATATGCTAATTTTTAAGAAAAGCTTCCAAAAGTCAATAACCTCCACCTTCAGTGATTCTTTGAGTCTTTCATTTATAGATTGTCTTTCCCACTCTCATTTCCCCTTTACATCACAGGAACTCTGGCCTAATCTAGAGCGCTTCATCTTTGTGAGGTATCAGCTTGCCCTTTAGTTAGTCCTCTCCTTTATGCCGCAATACAGAGCGAATATAACCACAATGAGCTACTTTTTACCTAATTTCCTTCTCCTAGGGAACAAGACAAGGGATATAGTTCGACCTCAATAAAACAAAATGGATTTGTATTAATGGCATACCAGGGAAAATCCATTAAAGTCATTTCAGATGATAAAAAAAATTGTTGAGATTTTCAAACCATATTAAGGTTTTTAATACAGAGTGACTTTAATTTTTCTTATCATTGAGATAAAATTAAAGCACAGTCTTCTCATTTCTCTGGTTGGAAAAAAAAAGTGCAAAGGTTTGGATTAACCAACCACCCTTCGGAGCGGGATATACACAAATGCAAGTGAAGCTTTTCAAGATGCTAGGGGCAATTCATCCAGGAAACAAAGATTCATTTGAGGCCATTCTTTAGCTGTGCTTTCTGAGCCAAGGGAAGGGGTAGATTGGAGAAGGAAGAATCGTGCTTGAAGAGTAAAGGTTCGCAGATGTCTCAGATAAAAACAAATAAACAAACATAAATATTAATAACTTTTTGTAAAAATGAGGCGATAAAAGGATTAGGAAGGAATGCTTTGTGTTTGTTGCAAGTGTGGGGATTTTTAATGGGCTCTTCCACTCAGTGGGAGATGAAGCCCATATTTAGCTCCTTTTCTTCTGCCTCAGAGAATGTTTCAAACACCCTTTAATCACTGGGTGCAAGAATACATATCAGGCAGACTCACAGCAGCAGGTTTTTCAGAGCTAGAACAGAGAAAAGCCAGTCCAGGTTAATAACTCATTCATGACCAGCATTTTATAGAACACATTGGTTGAAGAAAATATACTTAGGAATAAAAAAATCTTTTTGATAAATAGGGGATGCCTGGGTGGCTCAGTCAGTGAATTGTCTGCTTTCAGCTCAGGTTATGATCCCAGGTTCCTGGGATGGAGTCCCACATCCGGCTCCTTGCTCAGCAGGAGCCTCCTTCTCCCTCTGCCCCTTCCCCTGCTTGTTTTCTCTCTCTCTCTCTCTCTCTGACAAGTAAGTGAATAAAATCTTAAAAAAAAAAAAAGAAGAAAAAAATGGATAAATAATTATAAGTCAACTTTCAGCGAGTCCAGCAAGTCCATAAATGGAGATTGAAAATGGTACCTGTAAAGCAAAAGGGTGACATTCCAGAAGAGGGCAACAGGGGCCAGAAGATGTAGGGCACTAAGGCAAAAACTAGACGAGACACAGCTGTTTCAAATTCTCTTGGTATTCTGCTTTTCTAAATTTACCTACCCATCGCATGTGATTCCATTCTGGTCAATGGCATTATTATGAAAGCCTGCTGATCCCTCTCAAATTTTGTTCATTAGCTGGTCTGTATCTAGAGATTCTAGGGATGGGCTCTGAGGTTTAGTCACTACTAGAGCCCCAGCAGAGCCACCAGTAGGAAGGAGCCTGTTTGTTCAGTGATTGTGTGGAGCGGACCACTCTTCCATCTCATTCAATCTGCCTTGATTGTGACCCAAGCAAGATTGGATGAAGCCCTTGTTGGATGAAGCCACTGCAATCAATGGGTGGTTCATTGCAACAATCAGCCTTATAGTAAATCCAATAATTAATAATCTTATATATTAATAACCTAAAATTGTTATTACTAAATCTAATAATAGTAAATCTAATAAATCACAGAACAGCAGAATTTGGAATAAGCAAGAAATGGTGTTCAGAGCAAACTATACAATAGAAACTACAATGGAATGGAGACTTAGCTGTTAAGGATTATCTAGCAGAAAGCTTGGGTAATGTCAACAAACACTTAACTACAAAATTTGGTCAAATTTATTCTAAAACTCTCATTCAGGTTTTAGCTTTACTTACTCTCATTTGACATTTTGTATTCCCTACAGTGTTCCAAATTAAAGACCCTCTCCAGATTTTATTAAATAATTAAGCCATTCTACCAGAAGTGGAATTTCCCTGAGGTGAGGTTCTGATGCTCCCAGTAGAAATATCATTTGGGTATACTATGCATTACGAATGCATGCTGTGTGTCATCCAAATTATCTGTTCATTAATTTGTTCATTTATTCACTCAATCAACAGACAGAAATGAGCAACATATGTACTGGGCAGGTGGTTGGGTGAGTGGGAGAGAAGGAATTTCTGCTTCCTTCCATCAGTTAGTGGCCCAAGTCCTCCCCCTGTGTTCCATAGCCCATTATTAGGAACTTTTTTATTCCAATGTAGCATTTTGGATGGTTGCTTCTGCGTCAGTTACTATAAGTTTGCTCACTTTTCTTTAAGATATCCATGTCTTAGACACCCAGCAGTTTCATGGAAAACAAAGAATATAAATCTTAAAAGACAAGATTTTAGTGAAAAGCTAAATAAAGTTTGGTAACCCCAGTTTTCATCATGATTTTTGGGTTTTCACATGTTACTAGTCCCTCTACATTATTATGCCTACTTAAATGAAACAGTTGAGCTCAGTTACCTATGCCTTGTAAGATGTATACAAATAGGATGTTTATTCATCCCGATTAGGAATGCAAGTCAGAGGAAAATATCTTTCATACACAGGTTTGTAAATATTTTCTTACAAGTTCAAATGTTGGAGCAATAATTGTGCTGCAGACATTGTCAAATGTGATACTGAGCTTTTGTTGCTTAAAAGGAAGAATGAGTCATTTTTATACAAATAACTGAGCAGAACACCAGGAACTTTGGTACAGAATCACCAAATCAATTTTTACCCGAGTTCTCTCCACCAAGAAAATCTCATAATTGTTCTTCTTTAAAGCCACTATTAATTACATTTCCCTTGAGCTTCTACTAGTTGTCCTCTTCCAATGTCTTTACAGGAAAAAAGCATTTCTTTATATATCGTGATTACCCTTGCTCAGGATCTTCCTCACTAGAATTTGTCTTATCCTCTTTCTGTCGATCGTGTTTAAAAATTCAGCTTCTTGAATAAATATTTTTATTGAACACTATGTGCTGGAAGGAGTGCTAATGACCATTAAAAAAGCCTTGACTAAAAAAAAAAAAAAAAAAAAAGCCTTGACTTTGCTTCATGGGATGGGGGTGATGATATGTATCAAAGAATCACACAAATAAAATGACTACTTTGATAAAAGGGGAAACACGTGAAGAAAATTAAACTGAGTAAACTGAGTGCTTTCCTGAAGGATGTGATCACAGAGCTGAAATCTGAAGGAAGGAATAGAGTATCTAGGCTTAAGTAGTTGCAGGGTAGGGTACATCGAAGGGTCGGGGGTGGAGACAACTTTTTCACCATGTTTTAAGTCTCTGAGGTGGAAGGAAACAAGGACTTATGAGAAATTGGAAGAAGGGGCATGTAATAGATCACAGAAAGCTGGAGAAGAAAGGATAGGAGGCCCTAGGGAGGGGACTTATGAGATCATGCATTTCCACAGCATAGAGAAACAAGTTGTGTCTCCCCCAACAATAATGAAAAATGAAAACCCATTGATATGATTAAGAAGGGAATTGGGGGTGAGGGTTCATTTAAAATGCTATAATTTGTCTTTGGCTTATTTTCTCAGTTCAAACTATTACTTGTTAGAAAATTAATTGTAGTGTTTCCTGTCATCACATACAGTGAAACACACAAATAGGAGCTACCCCAGACATAAAAATAGGGTCAATTTTACTCTCCACAGGAGCAAGAGTATTCTTTTTTCAGAAACAACAGGATTCTGAATTGAAGAATGAAGGTACAATTTGTGCATACTGAAACCTTCCCAAAAGCAGAGATAAACCAGTCTATTCTAAGAAGTATTAATTTCTTACTTGAAGGACCTTTGAGGTCTTTTCATTATCATCTTGGGTAAGATCATTTGGCTTGATGGGAGATTGAGTGTTGTGCCTAAGAAAACACTTTGAAGATGGTAATATTATATTCCCAGGGGATTGAAAGATGCAGTTTCTGTTAAATTATGTACAATATATCAGAGAAGCTTACTATTTATGGTGATCTAAACTCATAGATTAAATTTTGTTGATATATGTGTCATAGAACGAAGAGATTGAATAATGAATGATTTCTTGATGTTTCACATAAAAAGAAAGGGACTTTTCTCAGCTGCCTAAGTGTCTGGACTGAAAATGTAAACATGGATTGGAAGGACAGGATTGGCAGGATTTCTACGCAGAAGAGAAAGTGGAGAGTTTCATTTCTTTGAATGATTCTACCTTTATAAGGGAGACTTGGCTAATATCAGGGACAGCAGCCTGACAAAACTATTGTCTTCAGTCTAATGCCTGCTCTGATACAAGGCAAGCAGCAAAGCTCCAATGTTTGAGAACACGACAGCAATGAGATTGACAAAGGACCAACGGGAAGAGCATGACACTATTAGGGACAGCCAGGAGTTGTACACATGACCAAGAGATGACTGGTCTACCTTGACTTAGTTTTTTTTTTTTTTTTAAGATTTTTATTTATTTATTTGACAAAGAGAGATCACAAGTAGGCAGAGAGGCAGGCAGAGAGAGAGGAAGGGAAGCAGGCTCCCTGCCAAGCAGAGAGCCCGATGTGGGGCTCGATCCCAGGACCGAGGGATCATGACCTGAGCCAAAGGCAGAGGCTTAACCCACTGAGCCACCCAGGCACCCCTACCTTGACTTAGTTTTTGAGCATTGATTTATATGTGTAAGACATAGCTTTTTCTCTTCCTGATGTTCTCTAATTTATATTTCTAGATTCTATTTTTCCCAGAATGCTATTACATATGCAAATAAGGTATTAATATTTTCCATGAAAATGACTTTCCCAGAACTTCTGTCATCCACCAAGACTAGAAATCTGATATTTCTGTTGTCCAAGGAGGGGAATGTGTTCAATGTCACTTTTGGATGGGCTCTTAGTTTCTTGACAGACTTCATCCCAAGGGACTTTTTACTCATTAGTCACAGTAGGTTCTCTCCTGCATTCAAGGGTTCAGATTTCTGTATTTGGTAATTTTAAGGTGCTGTCAGAGAAAAATGCTGGTTCTTTTCCTGTAAGATTTGTATGAAGTGCAAACAGAGAATCCTAGGCTTCCTAAATTGAACAAAATCTCAGAAGTCATCTCATCCAGTCTGTTGTTTTTAAAAATTAGAGGAAAATAAGGTTTTAGTATATACAGTCTAATGAAGGATGTCTGAACTTAAAGCCAGAAAACTTGTTTGTGATCCATCCATTAATTCACTGTGCACTGTCTGCCTGGACTTTGATCTGTACTATGCTTGACAGTGAGGGTATTAAGGGAAGACACACTAATCTGTGTGATCTCCAACAAATTATGCAAACAGAGACTCTGTTTCCTTATCTTTAATTGGTAATAACAATATTAATCCCTTGGGTCAGATTGGGTTGAGGGGGAAACAAACAAGGTGGACAGAGGGTCCTTTACAAATTTTACAAATTCCCGATGTTTCTGAAATGACGAATGGAATTTACATAGATCTGGGCAAGGTTGATAAAAGAGAACTGGTGGTCTCCACCCTCCTTTCTGCAGTAAGTAGAGAAGAGTTTGCAACTGCATCTGGAGTCTCTCCTTTCTTAGCCTTTGGTTAAAGCCAAGGTTTCTCTAGTGTTATGCTCTGGAACTTTCTTTGGGGAAGGACAGTTGGTTTAGCTATAAAAGGAGTGGAGTTGAGTTTGAATCCTGATTACACTCATCAGTTGTTTGACTTCGAGCAAGCTTTAATATTTCCTGAATTTTGTTTTGCCACCACTATAATGGGATGTTAGAACATCTGTATGCTTTGGCTAGAACAAAGAGATATATAAATAATTTCTTTCTCTTAATCTTGCCAGGGTTAATCTTTTATTAGGTAAAGTTAGTTGGATGGTATGATTTGATAGAAGACCTAAAATACCAACTGTTATTTCTCAAAATCCTACCAATTATAGTGTATAGAATGGTACAAACATTAGAAAACTGTTTTCTTAGAAAGTAAATATGCACCTACATTATGGCCCAGGTTAATTCCCCCAAATGAAAACATATGTCTACACAAAAATTTCTACATGAGAGTTTAAAGCAGTTTTATTCATAATAGCCGCAAAGTGGAAACAAACATTTATCAACAAGCTAATGGATAAATCAACTGTGGTATATTCACAATGGAATACTATTCAGCAATAAAAAGAATGAATTACTGGGGCACCTGGGTGGCTCAGTAGGTTAAGCATCTGCCCTCAGCTCAGGCATGATCCCAGAGACCTGGAATGAGCCCGGCATTGTGGTCCCTGCTCAGCAGGGGGTCTGCTTCTCCCTCTGACACTCCCCCAGGCTTGTGCTCTCTCGCTCGCTCACTGTCATTCTCAAATAAATAAAATCTTTAAAACAAACAAAAAAGAATGAACTACTGGGTGCAATTATAGCAGCATGAATGACTCTTAAAAATACTATGCAAAGTGGAAAAAAGATACACAAAAAGTGTATCTTGTATGATTCCATTTATTCAGACTTTGAGAACAGACAAAATTAATCTCTGGTGATAGAAATTAGAACAATGGTTATTTATAGGAAGGCTAGAATTGATTGAGAGGTAACATGAGGGAAGTTCAGGCAGGGGGGTCCTAAATCTTGAGTGGGATGATAGTTACATGAATGTAGATAATACCAAAATTCCTCATATTGTACACATAAGACCTGTGTATTTTGCCATATGTAAAGTTTACTCAATAAAAATATATCCACCAATAAAGATCCATTCAACTTGGCAAGTTAAACAAGCGTTATGCAGGAAGTATAGTGAATCACTCCCTTCTCAGTGTGGTTAGTTTATTGCTAATTGTTCTGTTGACCAAGAGAAAGTTTAGAATTTGAAACATTTTTGTTGAGAGTCATCTTGGAGTTGGGGCAACTTGATGAAACTTTGAAAAGAAATATTTTCAATTTTTTATGTATATGGTTATAAAGATCAGCCTAAGATAGGTTTGGAGTGATAGGTCTCACCTGAGATGGTGTATGTAGGCTAGAAGCATTTGAACTTCTTAGATGGCCAGTTACAGGGGGATAATTGACTGAGGGTCAACAGATGTCAAGCTCTGAAATTCATTACCAAGTATTTGTACTGAGGCCACATCTCCCATATGCTACTCTCAGCCAATGACTGAGCACACCTGGGAACTATGAGACTCCCCTGATAGGCAAATTTGGCTTGAGGACCTTCCCGCCCACCCATCGTGATCTTTCCAAACTTCCCTTAGAATGTCCTGCTAAGAATGTCCTCCTTCCTTGTCTCTGATCTCTCTCTCTTCTAGAGTAGACATGTGTCAGAATCCTTAAATGTGACAGAATCCTTAAATTTCAGACACCTTGACTATATTATAAAACATCACTATGCTCTCTCATGCTCTTTTAATAATAAATCTGTAGCAGAAAGCAAAGAGAATCTACAACTAAAGAATAGTTCTTAGGCCATTCATAATATTTAATTAAAGCTAAATTTTCACCTGTTTTAAATCTTGTCTCCTTTCCTTCCGGCCCTGTGTTAGCATCTGTAGTTGTATAGTGTACTTTTATTATCTCGTGTAAATCCAAATCTGGTTTACCCATAGTTCTAGATTTTTTTTCCTTAATATATAAGCTCATTAACAACCTCAACCCTCGAAAGAAAATTCAAAGTAAATATAAGGTGTTAGTCATCCCTGGGAATAAATAATGGAGAAACCTAGGGATATTTTATTTTCCAAGCAAGAGATTTGTCACTTGAAGTTTGTTATTAAGAAGATACATTATTTCGGGGCGCCTGGGTGGCTCAGTGGGTTAAGCCTCTGCCTTCGGCTCAGGTCATGATCCCAGGGTCCTGGGATCGAGCCCCACATCGGGCTCTCTGCTCAGTGGGGAGCCTGCTTCCTCCTCTCTCTCTGCCTGCCTCTCTGCCTACTTGTGATCTCTGTCAAATAAATAAATAAAATCTTAAAAAAAAAAAAAAGAAGACACATTATTTCTCTCTGAGAACAAAATTAAAAGGCCCTTATAGGGGCACCTGGGTGGCTCAGTGGGTTAAGCCTCTGCCTTCGGCTCAGGTCATGATCCCAGTGTCCTGGGATCGAGCCCCACATCGGGCTCTTTGCTCAGCAGGGAGCCTGCTTCCTCCTCTCTCTCTGCCTGCCTCTCTGCCTACTTGTGATCTCTGTCTGTCAAATAAATAAATAAGAAAGAATTACTTATTTTAAAATAAAATAAAAGGCCCTTATAGGATAACATTTGAGTGAGCTGATTATGGTACACAGAACATTAAGAATAGGGTCTGGTGAGGATGATTCATTAATAAGATATTTTTTAAAAATATGCTTGTTTTTCCAAGTTGTGAGATGATATCTACTGAGTCTAATGACTTGATTAAATCCACTCAGAAGATTTGGGGCATGTTAGGGTTAATCCTGTTAGAGACCACCGTCTAAAATTGTGAGAACTCTCTTATTAAGAAAGAATGATTTGTGCTTTACTAGAAACGGCTTTTCTAAAAGGAGACTTGAGAATATGTAAAATATTTCTGAAAAGATAACCCTCAAAGCTATTAACACTGAGTTCTTCTCAAGACTAGAACAGAGGCCTGGGCTTGGTAGGAGATTTACACATTGCATCCTATACCCCTGTTTGCTGTTTAAAACAAAAACAAAAAAAACATAAGCCATGTGATATCTTAATTTTAATAAATAAAAAAAGTTCAAATAAAATCTAGGGCATGCAACAAAGGATGTAATAAGGATGTAATTTTGGTGAATTTAGCTCACGGTTCTAAGTGGAGATCAGGAAAATGAGTAAGTGACTGGACATCTTCATACTAACCTTTAGAAGGAAGAGTATGACTATTGCAAGAGAGATCAAGGAGGGGATTGTTCAGTTATGATATATTTTAAGAGGATTTTTATACAAATCATGGTTGTAATTCTATAAGTGAGTCATTCGATGTCGAGTGGTGATTCATAACTTACTGGATACTCTGGTAAAAATGTCAACACCGCTTAGAATGAAAATGTGGTGGTATCAAAAAAGAGAAAGGCAATATTTTGGGGAACTCAGCAGACCATTACTCCGTGACCAAGCATGATCTCATAGGTTTTTGTGCAATCAGTCTCTGTATATGAGAGAGTGATTAATATCATGCATTATGAAAGCTGATGCTCTGTATCTCTCATGCTCATGACTCTATAAACACAGATTTTTAAAAAAAATTAACATGCAGCACATATAAGGAATACATTTCAAAGAACTCTTATACATTGAGAAGCAGCTTTATTAAATGAGGTTCCATGTTTGTTTTCTTGATTGATTTTAGAAAATCTTGTTGATTTTAGAAATTTACAGTATTTTTTTTAAGTCAACAAAAGGATCTAAATATCCAGCTGTGTTCTCTTTTGCTTTTCAATTTTCCACCAGAACACAACTGTGAATTATATGGTTCCTAAAGCAGGATGTAATTCAGCTGGTTCTTTCAACCATCCTGCGATAGACCCTGTGGGGAAGGTCCCAGACGTGGACTCTACGTCATTTTAGTAAATCGCTAACTCACCGACCCTTAGCAAATTGGCCCCTAATCTTCTTGCGCTTCCTTTTCTTCCCCATTCCTCTCTATTTTCTAGAGCAATTGTGAAATTAATGAGATAAGAGATTATCCAGAAAGTGTTTTTCATTCTTGGGAGGAGAGTATGATCTGTGAAATGATTAGAATGGTAGCCCCACAAAGGAGGCATCCACCCTGAACCTGTGAATGTGACTTTATTTTCAAAAGTCTTTGCATATGTAATTAAGGATCTTGAGATCATCCTGGATTCTCCTGTGAGCCTTCAATCTAATGACAAGTGTTCTTATAGAAGACAGAAGAGGAGAGGACACAGAGAAGATCCTGTGAAGATGGAGGCAGAGATTCGAGTTCTGCAGCCATAAGCCAAGGGACACCTGGAGCCACCAGACATTGGGAAAAGCAAGGTAAGATTCTCCCTGAGCCCTCTGAAGGAGTGTGGCTCGACAGTCACCTTGATCTGGACTCCTTATTTCCAGAACTCTGAGAGAATAAATCTCCTATTCTAAGCCATCAAATTTGTGGTAATTTTTTATGATGGACACAAGGAAACCAATACCGTTTGGTTCCAAGTTACCATTATCATCTGACATACAGTGATGATCAAGCATGTGAAAATTCTTGGAAAAATTATGAAAGTGCTGCTATAAAAGTGGTTTGGTATATGCGGGTATTCAGTTGGGGGTGATTTTGCCCCTAAAAGACATCTGGCAATATCCAGACATTTTTTGGTGTCCAGGTGGGGGAGGGGTGTTTCTGGTGTCTATCTAGTGGGAAGAGCCAGAATGCACTAAACATTCTGAAAAGCAAAAGACAGAGCCGCCCCCCCCAGGTAAAGAATCACCCAGTTTACAAGGTTGAGGGGGCTGAGATTGAGAAATCCTCCTGTAGAAGGAAGCCTAGCATTCTGAGATTAAAACCTTACCTCTGCTCTGAATTTGTGAGCAGGACAATTTACTTCCTGGCAGTAAACTTTTTGGAGCTGTAGTCTTCTCATCTGTAAAACACTGTGATAGTGATACCTGCCAGAGCTTTGTAAAGTTCCAATGAGATAATGTTAGCCAAGGAAATTTTTTTTTTAAGATTTTATTTATTTATTTGACAGAGAGAGATCACAAGTAGTCAGAGAGGCAGGCAGAGAGAGAGAGAGGAGGAAGCAGGCTCCCTGCTGAGCACAGAGCCGGATGCGGGGCTCCATCCCAGGACTCTGGGATCATGACCTGAGCTGAAGGCAGAGGCTTAACCCACTGAGCCACCCAGGCGCCCCTAGCCAAGGAATTTTATTCTTTGAGTTCTTTAATAGTAAGGAAGTGGATTTTGTTATTATTCCTGTATTTCTTTCATACAAACAAAAGCACACCTTTGATTTTTAATTAACATAGCTAGCAAGTCCACAATGAGTGGATTCACTGAGCTCCAGGGAACTCACTTTTATATGTTTACGGTTATTATCTCAAATAGAATATTTCTCAGAAATTTCATGACTATTACTGTTTAATGATGTTTTTCAGTGGAAAGTATACTTTGAAAGTACTCATAAAGTTTCTCTGGGGAGCTTATAGTTTATGTCGGATGAATAACAGAACCAAAGATTGAGGGTTGGATAGAATTTTAGTATGACGCATGTAATAAAAGCAGAGATAGCACTTTGTAACCTTTAGAGTGCTTTTCGTATATTTCTTTCTAATGATTATGACAACAGTCCTGTGAAGCTAGTTGGACAAGTGTTATCTTCATCTGACTTAGGAGAAAACTGAGGATTGGAGGAGATACGTTCATAGCAAATGGCAAGGTTATAATTAGAACTCAGATTTTCTCACCCTTGAATATCTGTAAACATCAGCCTGTTAGAATTAGGTTATGATAATGATCACTGAAGTGTATCCAGAAAAGTGGATAAGAATAAAAGGCAAGAAATTATTTGATAGGCATTTTTAGGAAGAAAGTTTTAGTCATTAGGCAGAACAGAAGAAGAATTAAACTTGTTTTGGAAGCAGGCTAGGAAAATTTCTGTGATGTTCAGTCCTAGGCCTTCTTAGCAGAACTTTTAGTGAACACCTCAAGTATAATGACCAGTGTCTTAGACACTGTGGGAAGGGCAGAAGGGAGAAGAAATAGGCATACTTTTTTATTCAGAAAGATTACATACTAATAAAAAAATAAATCATTTGGATCAACTTATGCCAAAAGGTAATGTGGTATAGATACTACATTTAAGTAGTGTTTTTAAAAAATGAGATTCATGAGGCACTAGTATCTTGAGATATAGTTCTTTAAAAAGCGAGGGATTCTTCTTTCATTAAACAAATTTGGGAATAACTAGTGCCATTGATTCTAAGGTGAAATGTGTGTGCATGTATATGTGTGTTTGTGTGTTTTCAAGTTTAACATGTCTGAATTCAAGATGTGCCTTAAATGTTAACAGCTAATTAACAGGTTATATACAGGTAACATATTTGAGTTCTTGACTGGTCCCTGAGAATTTCTTTGACATCTAATGAAGAACATGCCAACCTTAAAACGTCCGGAATAGGTGTAAGTGGCTTGGAAGAATATTCTAGAGACAATAATGAAACACTGTTAAGCATCATTAGTGCTCTAGGGGAAAATACTACATGGAAAAATGATAGTGAAACTAAGTTAAAAAATGATTCGGAAAAGTTAGACTGAATGTGAAGAAATTTTGTTAGTATTGTAATTAATAACCTTTACTTATCTTTCCCTTTTTCTATATACATGTGAGTGATACATGATTAAGTCTATCTATAAATCTACAAGAGCTCAGTCAGTATTTTAAAAGTCATAAATGACTCTAAAAGCATCATGTCCTATTTAATTGGCGTTATTATATCCTAGTTAGGGGTACCCAAAGTGACATGTCTTAGCATTAGATGGCATTTTATTTTTAAATTTTATTTATTTATTATTTTTTAAAAAACCATTTTTTAAGATTTTATTTATTCATTTGAGAGAGAGAGAATGAGAGAGAGAGAGCTTGAGAGGAGAGAGGTCAGCGGGAGAAGAATACCCCCTGGAGAGCAGAGAGCCGGATGTGGGACTCCATCCCAGGACTCCAGGATCATGACTTGAGCCGACGAAGGCAGTTGCTTAACCAACTGAGCCACCCAGGCACCCTTGGTAGTTCTTTTCATATTCCTGCTACTTGAAGATTGGCCCTGGACTACCAGCTTTGACATCATTTGGGAACTTATTAGAAATGCAGCATCTCAGGCTCTCAGGGCCCATCCCAGACCCACTGAAGAAGAGTCTGCATTTTGACAAGATCCCCAGGTGATTTGTATGCACATTAAATTTGAGAAGCACTTCTTTAGAGTATCTTGAAGTCTTGCCTATAATCTGTGTTACTGAAGAAGAGTATAAAAGAACCTTATAATTATTTGACAGTAATACTTCATGAGAGACATAATAGGGAGATTGTAACACAAGGCTTTTTTTTTTTTTAAGAATTATGCATAACATTTGGTGAATAATTTTGCAATGACAAATAGAAAGAAATTTACCTTTAAATTTTTATTCTTAGAAAATTTCTAGATTTATCAATTTCTAAATAATATTATACTTACAGTTGACATCTGCTTATCCTTAAGGATTAACAAGATTTCTGAAAAAAAATTTTTAAAGATTATTTATTTGACAGAGTGTGCACAAGCAGGCAGAACAGAAATTTTTTTAAAATAAATGTTTGTTTATTTAAAATTTAAACAAATTTTTATTTATTTACCTGACAGAGAGAGAGAGAGCACAAGCAGGGGAGCAGCAGGCAGAGGGAGAGGGAGAAGCAGGTTCCCGGCTGAACAGGGAGCCCCATGTGGGGCTCACCAGGACCCCGGGATCATGACCTGAGCCGAAGGCAGCTGCTAAATGACTGAGGCTCCCAGGACTTCGCTTATATTTTCACCTTTCTCAAGTCAGAAAAAGCCAGCTCAGATTTAAAGGTAATAAATATTTATTGCCTCTGTTTGAATCATTTTATTATTTTCAAGTATTTTAATTCTACTGTCCACCAAGAGTAGATCGGTTTGTTGTTGCTATTGACTGAATTCTACTCTGCTTTATATCTAACGTGGCAGTTAATTACTTTTCTTTTCCCTCCACTTGCTTCCTTTCCGTGTGCAATACCCATGTGTGATTCATCCGAGTCTCTGCTTCTGGTTTCTGGGGAAGTAACTGCACTTAGGTATCAGCACCCGGGGGCGCCTGGGTGGATCAGTGGGTTAAGCCTCTGCCTTCAGCTCAAGTCATGGTCTCAGGGTCCTGGGATCAAGCCCCGCATTGGGCTCCTTGCTCAAAGGTGAGTCCGCTTCCCCCTCTCACTCCGCCTGCCTCTCTGCCTACTTGCAATCTATCTGTCAAATGAATAAATAAAATCTTAAAAAAAAAAAAGGAATCAGCACCCAGAAGTGGCTAGCTGTTTGGCAGAGATGAAGTTGCTGTTGTATCTGCATGTCTAGGATAGGATTTAATTGTAAGAGAAAATGATATCCTATCACACTGTAATTTTATCTTGCCCAAGGGACACTTAGGCATGGGAGGTTAGCCAAGGGATGTCAGGGAGCCGCTGATGCAGCTGAGACTGGTTCTCAGTCCTAGGGGATGGGGCTGCTAGTGGTTAGAGGAATGACAAGGATGAGAAGGTACTCATTTTGGTCTAGATAAGACAATATTTTACTCTGAATACAGGAAATAAACTGCCATTTTAGACATTGTATTATAATACTTGGTATTTGGAAGAGCTTAGTAATGCAAGAAATGAGGAAATTACTTTTTGGTAGTTATTCTACTTCACAGATACATTTATATACTTTTTAGAATACATCAGTGTGTTAGAAAGGAAAACGATTTGGGGGGAGTAGGGGTATCACTGCTATGAGACAAAGCCTTTGAAAATTTTTTATTATAATAAATGATGTGAACAACATCTGGTTGTTTTTTAGAGAAGATTCAAAATTCCCTAGTGTATTTTTTTTTAAATAATTTATAAACGTAGAAATGGGTCAACAATTAGGCTGATTACTCAGAATTTATATTTCTTTGTAAAGCTAGTTAACTGTTCACCAGGGTATAATGGAATGAAAAAGACTTTGTTTTTATGAATGCAAAGCCATAAAAGCAAAGGGCAGGGAGACAAGGAGAGCTGACAGAGAACCATGGACTCATTCCATGCATAATTAAATGAAATTAACTCTTTGATAGAGAATATAAAATTGCTAATTATTTTTAATTAATGTTAAAACTTCCATTTTTTAACATTTACCATTGGAATCGCTTAGCTTGTATTATAACCCCTCCGATCACTCTCCCTCTAGGTTTCTTCCTGCTTTCAAGCAAGTAGTTTGCCCCACCTTGATACAAAAGAGTAAAACAAAACAAAAATCCCATCTAGCTTGACCCTGCTGTTTCCCTGAGGCACTACTTTGTGTTGCTTCCTTCTTTTGCCAAATTTCTCTGTCTGGTCTCCACATCCAAGATTACTACTGGAAATTTTTCTTAAAGCATTTCATTTAAGGGGCGCCTGGGTGGCTCAATGGGTTGAGCCTCTGCTTTCAGCACGGGTTGTGATCTCGGGGTCCTGGGATGGAGCCTGCGTTGGGGTCCTGGGATGGAGCCTGCGTTGGGTTCTCTGCTCAGTGGGGAGCCTGCTTCTCCCTCTCTCTCTGCCTGCCTCTCTGTCAAATAAATAAATAAAATTTAAAAAAACAAATAAAACATTTCATGTAAGTAAACCTATACCTAGCGCATAGTTGGCATTCAAACATTTGTACCTTCTCCTCTGTATAAAATCCAAGGCTTTATTTTCAGACTCTGTCTCTTCTCATCTCCCCATGACATTCAATACTGTTGACTTCCATGTGGTTGAGTTTCTTAGGTTTTGCATGTTATCTTTCTTTTCAGATTTCTGTGTTTCACTAATACTCATTTCCATTTCCAAGTAAACACTGCACTTTCTGCCCATACTTTCTTTGACCTCTTTGATGACTCATCTTTTTCATCCCCCTCTTTACCATCAATCAGCTCATCGGTGAGGCTATAATCCTCTAAAAGTGAAAGACTCCCAATTCTATATAGTCACTTCTAATCCTTAACCATGCTCTATTTAAAATTTCAAACTGCCCAATAGATATTTCCACTTGCAAATTCTACTGTTAGCTCAATAGTAATATTTCTCCAGCTAAATTAATAATCTCTTATCCTAAATCATCTAAATTTACTTAACTCTCACTTGTTCACAGCATTAGTATTATTCTCATCACTCAGACTGAAAACTTTGTTTCATACTTGACCTTCTTTTTGTCTTTCCCCATTTTCTTTTTTGGTGTATTAAGAAGCCCAATCATTCCAAGATCTCTCTTGGAAAATGGCTCTGGTTGATAATTCCATCATTCCCATCTCCAACACCAAAGTTAATACTTTATCTAGGTATTTGTTAAATCACAAGATACTCTCTTGGCAAATAGCAGGCACGTTTCCCAGTTGTGTTAATCTGTGCATAGTAGAATATCAGAGTTTACTTTTTTTTTTTTTAATCTCTCTCAAGAGAGGTGCCAGAATTTTGCCTTGGAATCATAAAAGGTGTCAGCAACCATCTTCCTACAAGGATGTAAGTGTTTGTCAGTAGTAGGGTAAAACTATCTTTGATTCACTATGTTACCTTCCTCAGAGGAGTAGCAACTTTGGGTTTGGAGGATATAAGATGAAAAGTTTCCTGACACACTGAGGAGGGAAACTGAAGTGGTCTGTGGGTGGCTGACACTAAACCAATCCAGACCCCAAAGTGTTAAAAACTACAAATGTCGGAAGATCAAGGAAGGGCACTCTTGTTCTTGGTCAGCACTGGGAGAGTGGGCTCTGGCTTCCTTGCATAACTATAGTGGTCTGTGCTTGGATCTGAATCGTCAAGTCATTACTTTAGTGGTGGATTGGCACTCACTCTGGAATTTTCAAGAAACTAGCTTCAACAGGGCCCACCACAAGCAGCAGTGTTCTTCCTGCTTTTTGTGTGCAAGTTGGGTTGTGTGAACATTGGTGGCTGTGCAGGATGGAGGGTGGGTTCTGAAGAAGACACATGACTACCAATAAATAAAGAAATCAGGGGCTCAAGATATTATTTAGAAAAGCAGAAGAGATTTCATTGTATTTACATTCTAAGTTTTTAGAGCATTTTATACTAGTTTCTTGTGCAAGCACACTTTTTAAAAAATTTTTTTTTTTAAGATTTTATTTTATTTATTTATTTGACAGAGAGAGAGATCACAAGTAGACAGAGAGGCAGGCAGAGAGAGGGGACGGGAAGCAGGCTCCCCGCCGAGCAGAGAGCCCGATGCGGGACTCAATCCCAGGACCCTGAGATCATGACCTGAGCCGAAGGCAGCGGCCTAACCCACTGAGCCACCCAGGCGCCCTAAAATTTTTGTTTTTATTACGTTTAGTTATCATACAGTACATCATTAGTTTTCGATGTAGTGTTCCATGATTCATTGTTTGTGTATAACACCCAGTGCTCCATGCTTTTGAAGAACAGAATTCAGGCCTACTGGCAAGACAGAGCTCAGTGACTCTCAGGCTCTGATCAATCAGATTCACTTCTCTCCTTTTTGGGTGCATGTAAGATTGTTGTCTTTAGCTCTTAATCCTCACAGAAGAAAGGAAATTTCATGGGCAATCCTTAAGATACATGGTGTATCTTCTTCAGGTATGGTTTCCTGCTGGTGTCCTTGTTCTTCATGTATCTCTTTTCTTATACAGCCTATCCTTGATCACCGCAAACACACACAAAAAAATGTGCGTTGGACTTTCAGGGCCCTTTACTATGCAGACTCTGCTTAGGACTGTAATCTTACCTATTTTGTTATTTTAGGTCCAGATCAAGGATTACTTTCTCCTAATGAGATAGTCTCAAATTTCATGGACATATAATTGATTGGGGTATCTAGTGAAAATGAAGATTCTGATTCATGGGTCTGGGTTGAGCCCTGAGATTCTGCATTTGTTTCCAGTTTCCAGGTGATGAATTTGCCACAGGTCCTTTGTACTACAGTTTGAGTATCAAGGCTCTTGAAGCCCCATTAAAGGCCCATTTTAACCCCATTTCCTCAGAACATTCAAGTTAAGTGTTGCAGAATTGTTTTTGGTTGTTCTTAATGGCAGACTACTCATTTGTATTTCATCTTCTCAAGCATTACAATTTAAGTGCTTTATTTTCATATGCCGTCATCCTAGGTAGACAAAAACCTTCTTTAGAGCAGGAATGGCTCTCTAACCTTGGCAATTTCTTATAGTGGGGTCACACTGCCACTTATAAATTTGCCAGTTGATTAATCATTCTTAAGAAATGCCTTTAAAAAAAAAAAAAGAAATGCCTTTTTACTATTCCACCCCAGGAGAACGCCTGAGATACATTTTAATTTGCACTTTGGCAACAAATGAATATTTTAAACAAAATTTTAAACTATATTTAAATGAAGAAATCTGAACAAACAGAAGAAAATACTGTATTTGAATTATTAAAATTGCAAGAAGTAAAGGTCTTTGCTATGTTAAAAATAATGTAAATCCAAGGAAGATTAATGAACAAGGTTAGGGGAAAATATGTATTATTGTATTATTGTTTTGGTTACTTGATAGGTACTTTGGAAAACTCACAAATCATGAAATTATAGGTTATAATCCTGATGATTATTTCCAAAATTATTTTCTTAATTGATATCTTAGACACAAATATTATCAACTTGTGTGGGTAGAGCACATCCTCACAGAGTTCCTGTTAAATAATTTTGAAGGATTTCAATAGTTAGATGGTCTACAGAAATAACATGCTGTAAACTCTCTTCGTTTTAGAACTTAGAAACAGAGTTGGAAACCTCCCACAGACATCAGGATGTAACAGCCTGTGGAAGGGCTGGTAAAAAGTTTAGGGGAGAAAAAAAGTAATAAAATGGTCATAAATCCTGACTACAGACTTTGGGTCTCAGTTTTCAAATGAATATATTGACTGAGTCATCTCCTCTAACTCTCAAAGATGTCCGATGCTCCTGAGTAAATTTTATGGATATATATGTTTCAAAGTATGTGGCTTGCCAGGGGTTTTACACTTGCCTTCCATGGAACAAATATATGCCTGTGTGGTAACTTTAAGCTTTTCCTCATGAAAATCTCATAACTTCTTAAGAATCTCAAGAGTTCAGGAAATAAATTGGAAGGAGCATCTATTTTCTTATCACTTATCCATTCTCTTAGATTTTTGTTCAATTTTGCTTCATTTTTAAATTGATGAAATATTCTTTGGGCATGTGTGCTTATGACCAGCGTTCAATTTATATTCCTCCACTGAAACCCTATTTGGTAGCATTTGGTAGGAAAGAAATGGTTCTTATCTAGATGCTTCTAGAGATATTAGTACAATTTTCTTGTAAAGGAGATAGTCATTTATCTTCACCAGCCCCAGAAGCCATCGTTCTAACTGGATACTGTGTCCTTCTGAGAGTGGGAGACTTAAATAAGCTTTGATTCTCCTGTGGATTGATGATAACTGGTATTAACACAGAACAAACATAGTTGACAGAAGTAGTAAGCGTCACCCTTTTAGGTGAGATTCCTGATTAAGCCAGGAATGAAACTGGCTTCGTAAGTGCTTATGACTTCAAGTTTATAAATTACTAGGAAAACCTCACTAGTCTGCAAAACATCAAGGAGACAGACATTAGCATTTCGCATCTGCTCTCCTATGACAGTTATTATAGGAGCTGAGATATGACTCCACACTCCCGGTCATGTGAGTCAGTCCCTATCCATCCTCTCAGGATCTCCGATTGCAGATTGTGACTTGAATAAGTGTTCCTGCGGAAGAGTTGTACAGTGAGTAAAATGTCTGGGGTTTCAAAATGGAGTACCCTGGTTTGTTATAAACAGAGCAGGGGTGCTTATTAAGTTGAGTAATATGTTCCTTTGAAGAAACTGAAAATGTCTGAGGATTTTCTGAGACTAGGAAGTCAAAGCCCATGTGTACATACATTCTCTCATACCCATGCTTATGATACTATTTAGGTGTCAGTAAGGAAGCATTTAAATAGTGAATTTTAATGAACTGTCAGAAATGTGAGAGCCCATTCTTATCACACAGGTGGACTGGGCTCTAACATGTAATATATTAGGAATTCAGGTTCAAAAGTTTTTCATGCAGGAAATCACATTTACAATATAGATTCAAATATGTATCTAATCTATATTACATAAACTGTAATGTGTAGCTGACTATTTTGGGATTGCATGCAGTACTAAGTAGCTGTGGATTAGATGCACTTATGGAAAAACAGCAGTCTTCATCCTATTTTTAACTAACTATTTTGCCCAAGGGCTATATCTTCTATTTGTCTGTTATTCGTGTGTGTGTGTGTGTGTGTGTGTGTGTGTGTGTGTGTGTGTATGTATGCATATATATATAAAATTAACTTTTCTATGTCTGAATTCCCAACAGCTATGGTGATGGGGACACCCTGTGAGGAGAATAAGCAAATCAATATGCCGGTCTGTGCTGGTATTTTAGTTCCTAAAGGTGTCTTGCTGAAAATATCAGAAGATACCATAAATCTAAGCTAAAGAAATTCCTCCCCAGATGGACCTTAGTCAATCCCTTGGGATTAGAAAAAGGTGCAGTTCTGTCACCATGCTTGGTGGAATAAAAATGAGTAAAATTTTACTCCTCTCTACCCATCCCCAGTTACTACAGAAGTTCAGGACTGTGCTCTCACCCTCTTGTTCCGTGAAACCTCCCCTAGGACTTGGAACTTTAAACGCATAGAAGTAGACAGGATTCCTTGTAGAGGAAACACATTTTCCAAAGACCTGTTGACTTGGAAAGCAAAACTCTTATGTTTCTGAACTTTTCACAGATGCAACTAGGTTCTCAACAGGGCTGAATAATTAAGGGGTGACACTACCTTTCCATGTATGGCTTATTTTATACTTCTTGAGTTTTTCTTGAGAGTGTGGCTCTGTGTTTACTGATAAGGTCAATTGAATGTATAATTCCTCTACCTATATATTGAACTACTCAAATAGAAGTTCCCCTACCTGATTATTTCTGAGAGGAAAAGAGAACGTTCTCTTTTCTGTGTGTCTACCTTGCAAACACATCTTAAATTTCGATTCACACTATCAGTGTGAGGCGAGAAGTGATGAACTTTTTTAACTTTATCTTTTCTCTATATTCTGTGGCATGCGGGGAAAAAATCACTCTCTGTTCCATTTTATTTTCATGCTAGCTAGTTCTTCAATTTTTGCTTGTTTCCCCAAAAGATAAGAAATCTGTGCACGTAAGGGTTGATCAAGTACTGGAACTCAAGATCTTTTTTTTCTCCCCACCGCCTAGAAAACCTAACAGAAACAGAGCTGCTGTCTTGAAGAAATGGAATACCCTGGCTTATTTTGATTCCATTTTTATTTGTTCTTTATGGGGATGTTCTTTATAGGGAATTCTAAGTAATAAAGCTTAAGGCAGGTGCCAACTTCCTCTAATTTCATGATTTAGGTGTAACTTGGGGGGTAGGGATTGATTGTTGCAGGGATTTTTAGAGGAGACCTCAGCATGGGTGCAAATTTAGCATAAGTACATTTTTATGGATCTCAAAATTCATGAGAACAAGCAAAGGTGATTTAATGATGGAAAAAGACATTAATAATGTGATTACATCATGGTTTCAAGAGTTGTATACACTCTACATTTTCTAGAGGTTTTTAATTTTACTGTCATAGTTTGTAGTACAGAAAAGTATTCAACTGTTACTGGTGTTCAACTGAGCACCTCTGAGGGACTCACATAACTTCGTATAGCTCTTCAACATGTCCTTATAGAAGGTTCTTGGTACTGCTGATCTCCAGACCAATACTAAAGGGCTGTTATGAGGCCTCTGGGAGAGAGCAATGTGATTCTGAGCACTGATGAGCACAGAAATGCCGGCCGCCCAGCTGGCCAGGCCTGCTCATTTTCTTCTGGGTAACCAAGGCTATAAACAAGGGGTAGTGGGAATGGCCTGGAAATCAATTTGTAGAATATTGAAAAGGTCACCATGGTGCAGAGAAGTCTGGTGCAATACTTGAAGATATGATGTGCTAAACGTGTGTGCCACGTTTCTAATGACAATAATTGTTACACATGAGGGGAACAGGTTGCCAATCTCCCGTTCCTGGTTTTTAGAACAGACTGAAACCTATTTTCAGGACCCTTGTTGCAAGCTCATTTCCCGTTGTGCCTTTGCAGCCATTTTATGAATCAATTCTTTAAATTAAAAATTCAACTTAAAAAAATTTTAAACCTGCGGAAACGTTCCACGTCGATTACAAGTCGCTTCTGTTCACCTCTATGACCTTTCATTAACGTTGGTCACGATTGTATCCTCTCTCCACATACATGTAGATGAAGATACTTTCTTATTTTCCGGTTCAAGTAAGAAACAAACCTTCTGATTCTTAAATAAGCTTTTTGTGTGTGTGTTAGGGTACGGCCATTTCAGTGTAAGTTCAACTGACATCTCCAAAAAAACAGGAACATTTTCTTATGTAACCTCACTGCTATTTTCAAATTCAAGTAGTAATCTATTTTTTTAAGCGTCCTCTTATTTGAAAATTGAGCTTTTTATTATCTTTTCTAAGGAGGTCAACTCTGAGACGAAACAACCCCGGGTATCTGTGTATAACCGACATTGTCCAAATGAAGGCCACTCTGCCACTCACAGCAGTTCCCTTCCCGAATGTTCCTTCATGCTCTTCTTGTCATCATCCTTATCTGCTTTTTGTTCCCTTTACATTTCCCCTTCACAATTGATATTTTTAAAGGCCACTTACTGCTGTTTCCCATTCACCTAAGCAACTTCATTACATTTCTTAGCACTGCATTGCTTATATAAGTGTATATGCCTATAAAAAGGAATCTATGTGACATTTTGCAGTTGGCTGATGACTATTATTTCCTCCAGCCTTGGTAGAAGGAGACTTCATTCAAACTTGTAGAGCTTTCCAGAGGAAGTAGTTCAGTAGCCCATATAGTGATTAACATTGTGGCTATTTGAAAAAGCACAGGCAAGCACAGGCTGGTAGATTACTCTTAGAAAGCCTTTTCTCCTGTCAGCAACTCGGCACCTGATGTGGTGGCTGGCAGCTCTTTTAGGACCCTCTTCCTGGAGCTCTCATCTGTTAAACACAGAAATGCCATTGATCCTAAAGAAGTCTCAGAAAGAAAATGCAGTTTTTGCAGTCTATTTTGGAACTTTTCAAAAGCAATTGCCAAGTAGAGAGGCAGGGTCTCATCCTCAGAAAAGGAGCTTATCCCCAAAAGATTCTCCCCTAAAGGATCTAGGTTCGTAGCCTGAAATCAGTCCAGGCAGCTAAAAGGATAAAAGGAGATTTCATGGTCTGGGGTGTCTTCTTTTGAGTCTCTGCTTGGGGGTTTTCTTTGGCTGCCTGACTAGAGGCAAAGATTAGTGACACAGAGCTCGCTTTCAGTGATCTGTGCTTCTGTGCTTTTCCCTGGAAGGAAGCCCGGGCTGTGGGAACCAGGGGTTCTTTTAACGTTTGTAGGTTAGGATGGACAGGATTTACAGAGCTACTTTCACACCAAGGCACCAAGAAGAACAGTATTTACTTTTTGAGAATGACCAGGTTTTTCTTTCTTCTTAAAGCTATTACAGAAAGAGTCGCCTTGTTGGAGAAGGCAAATCGGCTCATCTGTGTAGCCAGTGAGGGCAAGCTTTTCATCAGCTTTTATGCTCTGGAGCTGGTGGTTTGTTTCAAGGTGAGAAGGGATCATTGTTTTTTTTTTTTTCCTAAAGTTTTTGTGTAATCTAGTACAGTTGCTGAACTCTTCACAGCCATATCTACAACTGTGGTGCCTTGCAGCTTTAGTGCTGAAAACTCTTTTTTTTTTGGAGCTAGTATCTAAGATTAGGTTAAAAAAAAAATATATATATATATATATATATATCACACACAATCCTCCCATAGCTTTTTACTTCAGGGAATTAGGGACAAGAAATTTCTTTTCATCAGCTTGATGTAGCCACAACACATTGGTTTCATTTTGGCATAAGTTCTGAGGGACAGCAGAGTATATAACCCCAAAATATGGCACTTTGGTATGTGGATTATTTGAGCTGAAGGTGATTAAGACCCATCAGACTCAAGGAAACCTTTTTTTCCTTTTTTTTTTTTTTTTGCTTTTTTTTTTAATTAAAAAGAAATTAGATGGAAGGCCTGGACCAGGAATGGATACCAAAGATAACTTTTGTATTAGAAGTGTTTATCTGTGTGGCATGGCAAACATTTGTTTACTAAACATTTGCTTTTCTCATTTTCTTGTGAATTGTCTTCTTCCCCCTTGAAGCCCCAGACCCCTAACACCTTCTCCTTAGTTCAGGTTAGTGTATGAGCCTTAATTGCCTGCCTTTGGGATCTTATGACTTTGGGGCTCCCATACATACAGAATTTTTTCTCTTGTTCACCTGCCTTGTGTCACTCTAACCATTAGACCCGCCAAAGAAGCTAGAAGAGAAGAAAGGAAGTTTTTCACCCCTATAGTCCCTTTTGAAAATGAAAAATAAAACAAATCTCAGGATTCCTTTTTTTAAAAAAATTAACATATAATGTATTATTTGTTTCAAGGGTACAGGTCTGTGATCCATTAGTCTTACACAATTCACAACACTCACCATAGCACATATCCTCTCCAATGTCCATCATCCAGCTACCCCATCCCTCCCACCCTCGTCCACTCCAGCAACCCTCAAAATCTCAGGATTCTTAATACTCGGTTATAGGGACTGACACATAGTGGGATGGTGGTTCTCAAAATGTGACTCCTGGTCCTGCAGCATGCTCATCACTAGAAACTCTTTAGAAATGATTGTCAGAACCACCATAGTAAGATCTCAATAGATGTTTGCTGAAGGTAATGCAGAACTCTGGATTCTAAAGGAGAATGGCACCACTAATACCATGTTATAAGGCAGTGGTTCCCAGACTTGAGTGTGTGTTAGAATCATCAGGAGCACTTGTAGAAATAGTGCTGGAGCCCACCACAGGAGTCCATCCAGGAGTCCCTGGATCTGAGGTGGAGTCTGAATCTGCATTTCTCGGGGTGCCTGGGTGGCTCAGTGGGTTAAAGCCCCTGCCTTCGGCTCAGGTCATGATCCCAGGGTCCTGGGATCGAGCCCTGCATCGGGCTCTCTGCTCCACGGAGAGCCTGCTTCCTCCTCTCTCTGCCTGCCTCCCTACCTACTTATGATCTCTCTCTGTCAAATAAATCAATAAAATCTTAAAAAAAAAAAAAGAATCTGCATTTCTCACACATTCCCAGGCGATGCCCTTGCTACTGTCCTGGGACTCTGCTTGGAGAAACATCGCTCTGACATGGTGATTCTCAACCCTGGCTGAACATCAGAATCACCTGGGGTTGCTTTTAAATATAGGAAGGACGGGGCCCCACCCAGACCAAATCAGAACCTCGGTAGGTGAGCGTGTGCATGGGAGCCTTTTACATTTTCTCAGGTGATTCCAACGAACAGCCAGGTTTGCGTTCCATTGCAGATCATCTCAAAAGATGTGATTCTCAGTCTTGCTTGCCCATTAAAATAATCTGGGAGGTTTTAAAGATCCTGATGCCAAGATGCCAAGCCTAGAGGTTCTGATAGAGTTGGTTTGAGGTGCAACCTGGACATTGAGAGTTGTGAGAACTCTGCAGGCGATTCTAGTATGCAGCTAAAGTTATGAACCACTTCCCTTAAAGATCCCCTCCGGCTGTCAGAATTTCATGACTTTAGCATAATCTTATGTAAAGCACACAACCTTCAGGGAAAACAAACATCACTATAGGGAAGTACTGACTATTTCTATAGTCCTGTGGTTCCCAAGTTTATAGAGGACTGATTTTTATTAATTTACATTTATTTATTAATTTTACATTTATAGAAAATTAGTTTAATTTTTAATTGCAGACTTATTCCAAATGTCCATAATATCCACTTACTTTCAAACAAGTTCACTTTCTCTCTCTCTCTCTCTCTGTGGTTTGGATAAATATCCAAAGGGAGCACAGACTTTATTTATCATACTTTTAATATATTTACATATTTTCTTGCCAGTTAATGTTTACCTCTACAATAGTAAAATGTAGTATAATGGAAATACAGACAAGTGAGGGACTCTGCTTTGGTCGTGCCACTCTAACAGATGTTTACCTGATTTGGTTGGTCTGTTAAAAGTCTGTATAGCATTGAGGATACAATACAAAGGTAGAGCAAGACCACTTGGCAGCAGCCAGAGAACCCCACATCTCAGCAGATTGTTTAATCAGAGGACCTTCCAAAAAGCCATAGAGGTCTCTACCCTAGCCTGTGAACCAGACCCCTTTATGGAGGGGAGGGGGAAGTGGGAGGTCATGTGTTCCTAATCAAAGTAACAAAAACTTGTGAATGTTAACAGGATACCCATTAAACTTACTTTCACCTGTGGAAAATTGCCTTTGTGGTGGTTATAGTAAAGTATATCCCCCCACCCAATCCCTTGCTAGGTAGCAGACACCAACCGGCTATGGGAGATGAGCAAGCTCCTGAACTTTTCCATGTCTGGAATTTCTCCTATGTTATGTAGTATTTATCTTGCAGGGCTGCTTTGAGGAATAAATGAGGTAACATTGTCTTAGTCATCTCAGGATGCTCTAACAGAATACCAGACCCTGGGTGACTTACACAACAGACATTTAATTCTCTCAGCTCTGGAGCCTGGGAAGTCCGAGATCCAGGCACTGGCAGTTTCTGGTGTGGACAAACCCCTTGGTTCATCTTCTCACTGTGTCCTCAAATGGAGGAAAGGGTGACAGAGCTCTCTGGGGGTCTCTGTTACAGGGGCACTAAATCCCATTCATCAGGGCTCTATCCTCATGACCTAATCACCTCCCAAAGTTCCCACCTCCAAATACAGTCAGATTGGAGGTTGGGTTTTGACATACGAATTTTGGGGGGACACATTCAGGCTATAGCAAGTATGCAGAGCATTTAACTCAGTATCTGATATATGCTAAAAGTTAAGAAATATTAATTCCATTTTTCTGTCCTAATATTATTACTACTTCGCTTGTAACACCCTTTTGTCTTTGAATATCATTACAATCATCAGCGATGAAAAAAATATCACCTCTCTTACTCTCATTTGCTCCTCTCTCCTCTGTTCCCATTTATTGGGCTGCAACTCCTTGACCAATGTGCGAGGCACTTGGGGATGCAGGGATAAATAAGCTATAGTCCCCGCCCTTAGCATACCCAGGCTAGTGAGGAAGCAGACGAATAAATATACAGCTATTACACTTAGAGTGTGAAAAGTGGGTAAAGGGACAGCACAGAGTGGGACCTAAACTCAGATGTGGGGCCCGGGAGTGTTTGGCAAGTTATCCAGAAGTTTTTAGGTATTGAACACGTTACCCAGATGAGGCAGTGGGACATGGGGAACAGTGCGGGGGAGAGGACTCCTGGCAGAGAACAGCATTTATAAAGTGGGGCTGAGTGGGTACTACTTGGAAAGTATAGCATAAATTAGTAAGTGTGTCTTGCTTGGGAACTGTGAGGCAGGTGGGAGCAATGAAGCAGGAGAAGTAGGCAGACGCCAGATCATAAATGATCAATGCCAGTGGTTCTCAAACTGTGCCTCCCAGACTGACAGCATCAACATCACCTAGGATCGTTAGTATATATGTTCCTATGCCTCACTCTAGACCTATCGAAAGGGAAAAGTTGAGCATGAGTATGGGCCCTAGAAATCTTTTAATAAGGCCTCCAGGTGATTCTGATGCAGGTTAAAATTTGAGAAACGCTGTTCTAGTCCATGATAAAAAAAAATGGCTATTTTCCTGAAGGAAATGGAGAACTATAGAAGAATTTTCGATAAGACTACTATATTTTGAAGGCTTTGCTCTGGAAGCCAGGTGAAAGACAAGCAAGATGGATGTATGGAGCAGGCATGAGTACTGGCGGTAAGACTGTAGAGAGAGGTAAAGAAGAAATTTAAGACACGGCGTTAGAATGTAGCCTCCGTGCTTTGTGCAGGGCTCATAAATGTATATAAGGTCTAAGACATAGGAATAATATAGGACTCCTGCCCACAAGGTGTTGCTAATCTAGACATAGTTGCATTCCTTCTGAGAATACTTTCTATCAACCCAAAAAAGTATCATTCACATTTATTGAGGTTAATGAGCATCTGCTACTCTATACAGAAGCTGCTCTGTGGAATCAATTTGGTTGATTTGGACAAGTCCAAAGGGAGAGTCTCTTTATTACCCAACCCTCCCCTCCCCGGGAAAACTTGGGTTGAACTGGTACCATGAAAAAGCTGTTGAGAATATAAAGCAGTGAAAGGTGATTGTTAGAACTGCAAAATAAATTGATTGGATAATTTCTCCGACACTCCAAATAAATACGTAGTGACATTAAACCATGTGCATTTATAAACACATTCTCCTTGGACTGTATGTTGGGAACGGCACAAATGTGAGCCTTATTTGTAACAGCAGTGAGAGAAGTGCCCAGTGAAAGCTGGCTTAGCTAGGGATAGAAAAGGGCCGGATTAGATGCTTCTTTCTGTTGGATTCTTGCTTATTTTCTCAGAAGCAACAGGAGCAAGCTTGCATTCATGGCTGTAGAGAAAAGGTGCCGGCTGGAAGGTGGTCTGTCGGAGGATGCTGAACTACAGGTTGGAATATACCTTGAAGCCTGTTCTCCAGGGCTGAGAGAGAAAAGGAGATGCTTCGCTGGCTGAGACAGGAAGAGAGAGAGAGAGAGAGAGAAGATTTTTCAAGATATTTGACAGCTCTATCTTCCCGCCACCACCTTCCCTCCAAACCCATGTGTCTCTCTGCTTGGAGTCTGACATAAAACAAGGAATGAACCCCCATTCGTCTCTGTGCTTTCAATGAAAAAAGTCGGTGCACAAGGACGAAAACGAGCGCAGCTGAAAATAGGTGCCTGACTTGTTGAGCATACAAATCATTTCCCCCTTAGTCTCCAAGGGAGGGAAAAAAAAAATCCCTCTTACTCTCTCCTTGCAGCCTGCATTCCGGAGAGGAGGCCGAGGCAGGTCTTCACGCGCTCCCGCCGCCGTCCCCGCAGGAAACTTTTCTCTCCGGGCCCGCTCTGTCCATCCCGCCCGGGCGGAGACGGTGGGCGCCCTGCGTGCGCTTCTCGAGGGCACCCGGCCCCAGACCCCGCGAGGCGTCTGTGTCTTTAAATTCCAGCTGCGCGGCTGGGGAAACAGCGCCACTCGGCGCCCAGGCCGGCTGGCGGCTGCGAGCGAGCTCGCGCTCTCGCTCCCGGCAGCGCGCCGCGGAGGGCTCGCTCGGCCCGCGGGCTGCTCGGCGGCGGCGGCGGCGCGGGGCGGGGAGGCGCGGCCCGGCCAAGGAGGGAAGAAAGAGCGAGCCGGGCCGGGAGAGGCGCCGCGCCCGGTCCCGCGCCCGCGCTCGGCGGCCCCAGCAGTTTCTTTCGGGGTGACGAGGATGTGCCTGGGCTGCTGGGTTTTTTTTTTCCTTCTCAAGACGATTTCCATAGTAACCTGATCAAGTGGCTCAGTATCGCAAACCTGAGGATTTCCGCGGCCCGCCGGCTTGACCTCAGTCAGGTAACGCTGGGCTCCCCTTCCCTTCCATTGCAAACCGCTGCGCTCCTTCCAAACTTCCTTTTGTGGAAAATCGCCCAGCCCAACGCAGCCCGGGGTATTTGCAACAGCGTGTTCCTTCCCAGGTGCCTGCCACGGGTCTCTTCCCTGTTGCTCCCCCAGGACCTATTATCACATTATTAAAAAAAAAAAAAATTTTTTTTTTTTGGTCGCCCTCCTCCCCTTTTTGATTTCTCCCCTTTCTCGCTTTCCCCTAGACTATTGATGGGGACCCGGGGAGCAGTCGGGGACGGGGGTGGCGAGCGCGGTCCAGGGAGTGGCGGGCTCGGGTGGGCGGGCTGCGGGGGGCTACTTGGGGGCAGCTCCGCGTGGCCTGCGCGGGGTTGGGGTCGCGGGGAGGGCTGTTCGCACCATGCGACGCTACCAGGGAACCCCATGGCTCCAGACGAGCGAGGGAGGCAGGCTTGGGGGCGATGGAGCGCTCGGCTGGGTGGCTGGCGAGCATCCAAACATCATTGCTTTCCTCTCCCCCGCCCCTCTTTGGGTTTCTCTCTTTCTCTTTCCCCGTTCTCATGTCTTTCTTCCTTTTCTCATCACCGGCTCCATTCTGTTCCCTCCCTTCTTATTCCTCCCCTCGTTTCCTTTTTTCGTCTTCCTCTTAAAAGAAAGGGGAATCGTTGGTAACCCTTCCGTTCTGCCAACATGGGAAGAGCTGTGAGACCTGCAGCGTGGCCACCTCAACCAGGTCGTTTTCAGACTTGTCCTCATCCATCAACATATTTGTTTCCTGAGTCTATTGATCTCGCTCTATTCTGCAGAAATGCATTCTGAGCTGGGCGTCTGTATGTCAGAATCAGAGTTCTGCAGCTCGCTTCTGTGCTCCAAGTATGGCATGTATTGTAAGGGCTGAATATGTTTTTAAATCCACATATACCATGGATATAAAGAAATCTATGTTTAAAAAAAATCCAGTCTTATTCTATAGAAACTCCCCTCTTTAATTATTGATAGACACTTTTCATTCTTTGATATTTAATTTTAGGGGACTTGAGAGACAGCCTCCCCCACCCCAGTTTATGAGGAACATGTGACTTCTGTTGCCTTAATTATCTTCTCTTTAACCCTCATTCAGTTTTACACTTCCCAATTCCTGGAATGAGTATTTCATAATGAAGGTCCAGAACCTTGCTTCCCAAAGTCCCAGCTGGCTGAAGTGGCAGCCTCTAGTGGAAGGTGCTAAGAGAATCAGGGGGATGGGGGGTGTAGACAGACCTTGCCAGAGATTAGATAAGGCACAACAACTCCTGTGTGTGGGGGAAAAACCCACAAAACCATAACTAGATTCAGACTTTAGTACTGAGGACATGATAGTACAATAAAACCAGACTTTTGTTTTTGGTTCTTAGCATGTGTCCAACTAAGCTAGGTAGGTATAAGTTAGAACTTACTTAAAAGTGGAGTTATGTAGTATAGAACCCATTCTGCCTTGTTTATGTTGAGGCACTTCCTCACGATGGTTTTGTTTTTGTTTTTTTTTTCCTTTGTAAGAGGTCTGTATCATGTTGAAACAAAGGGATAAGACAGGACAGCTTCTTTTTAACCAGAAATAGGATTTATATGGAATTTTTTTGTTGTTTCCCAAAAGATCAAATTGTTATGCTCTCAAGTTTTCCTGAAGTCAAAATATTTTGGGGGTGAAAAATATGAATCAATGATTATCAGCCACTCTGTTTCAGTGGTATATACATAGTTCATATAGAAAAAGATCTCCGTTTTAGTGAGCTCCCCTTGCCTCCTTTCCTTTGTCTGCACATTTGTTTTTGAATTCAACTATCAATATAGAAGAAAGGGTCTTGGAGCAGAGAATGGATCAGGAAGAAGAGAAACTGCTGATAGATTGGAAAAGAGAATCAATTCTAATCTAGAAAAGATAATTACTGCCATGCCCTTCCACACTGTTGGCTTTGTTTTTGGCCAATTAAGAAGCTGTAGGTTTTAGATATATCTTCATCTTCTTAATTCTACACCTAATACTTTTCATACCATAGGTCATATTTATCCAGTTCAGATGAATATTTACAAAAGACTTAAAATTCCCTTGCCAGAGAAATCTGAAAAACATTTTTTCTTTCAACATTTTCTTCCTTGTAGTGAGCATTGATAGTAGTAATGTTCCTACATTATTGTTTTTTACCTGACTCCTGATTTTGGTGTTTCCTGGTTGGGTGGATTCTCCTGACATGTACAAGGTGCCCCTGGGAGATTCTGTGGAACTTGAATGCAGTTAATTGTAGGTGCAATAATTTTTTTTTTTTTTTTTTTGCTTTTGGTTTAAGAATTATCCTGCTCTCCTGTACATTTAATATTGGTGTGACTGTCCCTCTTTTTGTGTGTGTACATGAAGGGTTTAACATGAAGTCTGTTCTGATTAAGCCTTGCATGATTTGAAGTTGAAAGGTATATGAGTGACAAGCCATATATTACTCTCTCATCTTAGTACGTTGATCCTAAAACTCTTTTTCCCCTGTGATTGCATCTATATACGAATCATTTAATGAAAGTTAGTAATAATGAGTTATCTGTTTCATAAGAAGGGAAAAAAAAATCTCTCAAGTTTACTTACCTCAAGTCCCCATTTTCATGCAGAGGGATTAACAAATGTTTTTGATCTGATATTTTAATAGACTGTATTTCTGAGCACTGCTAATTACCAAGAATATATTTTGTTAATTCTGAACATGGTACAAGATAAGACATCTTTCAAGTTGTCTAGAGGGCTCCAATTGACTCATCCTTGTAGCCCATGGCAACAGGAAATGGTTGTCCTGGGTGCAAGCTGAAATGTGGACGCGAATCCACACTTTGTGATCACTCGGGTACTTAATGGAAAAAGCGTGCTGGCTCCTATGGATTGTCTGATGTTAACTTTTTGATTTCAGTCAGAATAGTGATTCCCAGACCTGGGTTTGCAGTTCTCCTTAGCTCCTTATCCTTGAGGAGTGTTCTAAAATTCTCAGAAGACACATACACTGAGTGTCTCTTTTGTAATAGAAAAGAATTTATGGAGATGTTTACACATGTGTCTGACTTAGTGTGTAACTGGGATAATTAGGGTGAGAATATTCCCAATTCAAATGAGAGTCTACCACACTTAGAAATACGGGGAGTCAGGGAACTGTGCGTGAAGCAGGAGCCAAGAGATCAAGGTTATATTCTTATTTTTCACTGTATTGTAGAGTTACTCTTGGGGTGGTCTCCTTATTCACAGATGTCACTTAGCTTAGTTATATCCATGTGATTACTCTCTGTATTCTAAAGATATAGGTAGTAGATTGTTAATGGCTAATCACATAACCTAATGTGCAGAACTGAATAATCCCAGCCTTTTACTTGAATGCAAGTGAGTAATAAATTTCTCCCACTTTTTTAAAAAACAATTTAAGATCTCCCTCTCCCCCTCCCCCATTTTGCAAGGAAAAGTAATTTTCTGTAAGGTTGAGTGGACTTGAGGGTAGGAAAAACTCCCCAGAGCTTTCTTTCTGCTCAGACTTCATTTTTCCTCCCAAGCCTGACTGTCAACAATAATACCCGATATGAGCCTCTGGTGGTGATGTTTCCATAGGTCACCATCCTTCTCTGTCCCAGATGAAGTCTCAGGACAAACAATGTAGTAGCATAGATTCTGAATTTAATGCATCATTCAAGTAGGTTATGTAACTCCACAGTCTTGTTTAAGAAAACAACAACAACAACAACAAACTCCCATCTTTAAAATTATGTGTGTTTACTATTATCTTAAAATGATTTTACAGTGTTCAGAGAAAATAAGCCTGGTCCCTGTAGGGATTTAAAAGCTGGCTGTTCATGTCATTAAACAGTGTTTATACAATGATACTTGCTAATCTGTGCAGTGTTTTCTTAAGAGCATAACATTTGGGACAATTGTTAGTTGTGCTCGTTTGAATAAATACTTGATATAATGGGGACCTCGAGATTTCACGATTTGGAAATGCTGCCAATGAACTACGACCAAAGTTTTCTTGAGCAAAGAAGGGAAAAGATCAGTATTTTGACAAGAAGTAATTTATAACCGTTCAGGTGTAGTTAGGATTTGAAGCAAACTTTTACATTTTTTTTTTGGTCTTGTTTTGTACATATTTATATGTGGTCCATTTATATATGGAACCGTGGGCCTCATATTCAGCTTTCCGTTTTCCCTACTGGGAAACGTCACCTAAGTCTCCAACTGTACTTGGTGGGTTTGTGGGGATAGCGTTGAGAAAGAAATGGTATCTTTTATATGCTCATGTTGCAAACACAAATGAGACCACAGAATCATGCCCTTAGGAGTCTTTTTCAATCAAAAGAAACATTGTGGGGCACCTGGGTGGCTCAGTTGGTTAAGTGACTACCTTCGGCTCAGGTCTTGATCCTGGAGTCCCAGGATCGAGTCCCACATTGGGCTTCCTGCTCGGCAGGGAGTCTGCTTTTCCTGCTGACCTTTCTCCTCTCATGCTCTCTCTCGCTCATTCTCTCTCTCTCTCAAATAAATAAATAAAATCTTAAAAAAAAAAGAAACATTGTTCTTGAACACCTTCTTCTGTTACTTTATTAGATGGGATCAGAAACATGGCTGCTTGATTTTATGGTTCCATTTTAAGGCAATATTGCACAACACTTGATGATGTAGGTTCCAGAGTAAACTGCTTGAGAATGAATCTCAACTCTGCCACCTACTATGTAGGTTATCATTGATAATTATCTTTTTTTTTTTTTTTTTAAGATTTTATTTATTTATTTGACAGAGAGAAATCACAAGTAGGCAGAGAGGCAGGCAGAGAGAGAGGAGGAAGCAGGCTCCCTGCCGAGCAGAAAGCCCGATGCGGGGCTTGAACCCAGGACCTGGGATCATGACCTGAGCCGAAGGCAGTGGCTTAACCCACTGAGCCACCCAGGCGCCCCCCATTGATAATTATCTTGATTGGAATCTGTTTCCCCATCCGTAAAATAGTTGTTGAGAAGGACTTTTGTGACAATTATATGAGAGAATATACTGATTTCATACTTAGGAGTGCTCCTGGCATGCAGTAAATTTTCACTGCATATTCACTACTATTCTTGCTGCTGTTTTCTGAAATGTATCAGAAGGCTATAGTTATTTTTATGTTTAGATTTACTTTTCCTTCCAAATCTGATGTGACCCTTATAGAACACTTGTCCACATAGGAGCTCTGACACTCCATTCCTTCCCTCTTCTCTGCCACCCCACTTTAGCTTTCTTGTATAGTCTCAAGCTGAAAATAATGACCAGGTCCCTGGGAGCAAAGAGTACTTCTGTTGTTGGAGGAGGAGCCTTTCTTCTAGTTTCCAGAAAGGTTTAATTTTTTTTTATATGTAGTATCAAGATTATCCATAGATTTTTTTTTTTTTGAAGGTTTTATTCATTTATTTGACAGAGAGAGAGAGAGACCGTGTGAGAGGGGACAAAGCCAGGGAGAAGGAGAGGGAGAAGCAGGGAGCCCGATGTGGGCCTGGATCCCAGGATCCTGGGACCATGACCCAAGCCGAAGGCAGACACTTAATGACTGAGCGACCCAGCAGCAAACCCCCCAACCATAGTTTTTTTTTTTTTTTTTTTTTTTAAATTCAGTAATTGAAACTGGAAATCAGGATTAGCTATGGTAATGTTATATCCACTGAAAACAACCTGACCAACAGAAAACTCCCAGCATTAGTGTTATAGTGCTTTTTATTCACAAACTACAACTGACTACTGTTACCCTAATGGAACCCTAAAGCAACAAGCTCTTGCTAAAGAAGGTTGCTGGATGATTTTTTTTTCTGAAGTTACTTGAGGTCTTATTGATAAGAAGATGTCATTTGTTTAAAAGATGTCATGTTTCATATTTTTATCTTTCTTTTGTGAAGTTCTAATATATATTTTTTAAAGATCTTATTTATTTATTTGATAGACAGAGATCACAAGTAGGCAGAGAGGAAGGCAGAGAGAGAGAGGGAAGCAGGCTCCCTGCTGAGCAGAGAGCCTGATGTGGGGCTCGATCCCAGGACCCTGGGATCATGACCCAAGCCAAAGGCAGAGGCTTTAACCCACTGAGCCACCCCGGTGCCCCTGTGAGTTCTAATATTAAGAGCTGCATTGAATAGGTAAATTTCTTTACATATTGAGGAATATCTTTATCTGTAAAATGAACATATTGTACTTCTTTAAAAGTTTTTTTTTATTATGAAAGTTTTGAATAAACACAAAAGTAGAAAGGATGATAGAATGGATTCCTAAGGACTCATCATTCCGCTTCGACAGATTAGGTGACCTCTTAAGATCCTTCCTGATTCTGTGATTCTGTGACCATGGAAACTCTACTCAGGTTTTGAGGATCTAGAATATTTGCTTTTAAATCAATATTCTAAAAGAATATAGTTGTTAAATTACAGTGCTGAGCATTTAATGGCAAGTCAAAATAACATACTGCTCAAGACATTGGACTATAAAAAAAGAGTTCTGAAACTATATCACGTGTTCTCTTTCTTTCATTTGGAAGCTTATTTCAAGATTGTACTAACAGCCAGCCTCCAGATGGTCCCCAGTGATTACTGCCTGTTGCTATTCATGCCCTTGTGAAGTCCCCTCCCACATCATATCAGGGTCATTATGTGCAATCCATAGGATATGGCAGATGTGATGATGTATGACTTCTGAGGCTCAGTCCTAAGAGACATTGACACTATGCCTTGTTCTCTTGGATGACCCACTTTGGGAGACGCCAACCGCCATGTTGTGACGACATTTCAGCAGTCCATAGAGATTTATGTAGAAGTGACGCCTTCTGCTAACAATGGGCAGTTTACCAGTTGATGAGCCATCGGAAAGCGCCACCTTGGAAAGAGGGTCCTTTAGCCCTGGTAAGGTCTGCAGATGATGGCAGTCTTGGGTTACACTGACTGTATACTCTTGAGAGACCACAAGCTGGAACCGTCTGGCTAAGGCACTTGTGAATTTGTAACTCACAGGGACTGCATGAGCTATTAAATGTTTACTCTCTGAAACTGCTTAATTTTGGAGTAATTTGCTATGCAGCTGCAGTATAACAACCTTAAACTGCCTCAGGGTTATTCTTATAAATACTAGTTATTGTTTTATAGATAGGTAGAAGTGCCAGTTAATAGTGTTCTGGTTGACAGAATGCTGTTTAAAGTGTGCACTTAACCCTAGTGAATTACTGGCATCCTGGTCTTTTACACTTAAACTCCTCAGAATGAATCTTTTGTCGACATTATCTGTAATTAAATGAGGACAGAAGACATGATGTTTCTTTGTTCATTAGTTGCTAACCTGGAACATAATCCCAGTCCTTCCTTTTGGCAATGGTTATATGTTAAAATTTTAACTGTCTTGGACTTTTGAAAGTAATCATCATCTGGGGGTTGAGGACTGGGACATGTTTTAGCTGATACTTAGGTAAACTTTGACATAGTATCCTACTTTACCTGCAGGTTACTCCTAGCACACGCAAAGTCCTTAATGATTTAGGCTTTCATTGTCCTACAGGCTTTTCTTCTGTTGCCTACTGAATAGGGTCAGGTTTAAGTGCCCAAAATATAATATGGCCCAAATGTTGCCCTGACGAGGTTGCCTCATGTCACCATTCTTTATGAATTTGTACTTCAGGCTTTTGTGTGTATTGCTTGGTTTCCCTTCTAAACGTGGTTCTGGATTGTATGTATCCATCTGTTTTTCTCATTGTTCTATCACAAGTTTAATGAACTCTAAAACTTGGATATTGTCATAAGTAGAGGAGATTCTGTGCAAGTGCAGAGTTTTGGCATACCTGATATGGTGTGGATCAGAGAACCAAGAAAAGGCAGTACCCTCACTTTTTACTTAATGAATCTATTTTATCTATATAAATTACCATCCATAAAAATTTAAAAGGAGACTGAATCGTTACTGTGTATAAGTTGGTGCTAAGAACGTTGCAGAATAAATACTAAGAAGTGTCTTTTGAGTTTTTAAGTTGGTGTAAATATTAGGTCCTTCTCCTAAATGAGAACTCCACCAGTCTCATGGTTTGGAGTGTGAGGTTTTAGTACTTTTTCTGTGTACATTGTTAGGTAGGGTAATTAATAGGATTCTTGCCCCTGGGAATTTTTTCAGATCCGTGGTTATCTTGGTATGAAAGAATGATGCTGTTCACTGGCCTACACCAATATCGTGCTTTCTGGGAATTGAAATTGATCCCCCCCCATTCCTTAGCTATTTGAGCAAGCCTCACCTGGGAGGACTTGGAACACCACAAAGCAGTCATTCAGAAATTAGTTTTTAGGACATCACGAATGAATTGTATCACAAGCCTCAGGAAAAAGTTAACGAAGTTACTAGTTCTTGATATTTTTCTGTTTGAGCACAGAGTGCAAAAAGAACTACCTTTAGAATTGAGGCTAAACAACACAGATCTGATTTTTTTGTTCTTTTTGAAATGTGTGGAAATGCAACCATTCCAAGTTGTCAGTGAAAAGCACCTATGACAGACATGTGTAAAGTCTGAGAGTGTTGTCCGAGATGTCTTTTGATAGCGTGCTTTTGTTTATTTGTTGGCTAATAGGTCCCATCCTATGCACTTGTTTTATGTGCTTTGCACATTTGGCATTGCATTAATTTACCCCACAAAGTAAACACGGTGTTTAAACACAACTAAAGTTTATAGATACACATTAATTGCCTTTCTGTGGTGTGATGAGGATGTCAGAGTTATAGGAATGAAGAAGACACTTGGTCCCTGCCCTGGAGGAAGTTGAATGTGCTTAATTTAAGTTTTTAAAATTTTTTATTTTTCAGAGTGTTTGGCTGCTTATTTATAGCTAGACTTTACAATTTATTACGGTTAAGCTGCACTCAACACAAGATTGGGTTGAATTATGTTACCATAATTGAGAGTTACCCTGGGTTCTACACTGTTAATGAATGCTAATGCTCTTTTGAAGGTCTCCTATGTATGGCCTCAATAACCACAAAGGCTTTTCTGCCTACAGCAGATAACTCTCAATAAGGTCACAGGAAGTTGAATTAGAAATTATGCCATTACCTATAGCTTTTTCCTTTTTTGCTAACTAATAATGTCTCTTCAGAGTATTCCCTATAGGGCAAATGTCTGTATCATACTTTGGAAATATATATATCTATTTTCCCGCCAGAGTGGAAATGCATCTCATGAACTTTTAAACTTCCTGATGTTAGTGCTTGCTAATTGTAGTTTGAGAGTCGAGGTGGGGTTTCTTTAGTAGTATGTTAGGGTCTTAGAAATGCCTGAATATTCCTTGCCAGCTTCCGCCATCCCTATGCAAGGACCCTAGGGAAGATCTATGCAGGCAGAAGCAGCCAAATGGTAATCAGAATACCACTTTATTAATAGCTTGAGATGGTGCAGTTTACCCTTGGTGCAGGGCTCTTTGGAAGGTGATGGTTTAGAACGCATACTTTAGTCTTGAGTCCAAATATGTAAATACATTTAGTCTTGATATGCTCTGTTCTAGCCACAGTTTAGGAAGGGGAAGTCAAAAAGAGAAAGAGGGACCCTAATTTCAACTCAGTAGCCATATAAAACTGGGAAGTCAAGAGAGCGAGAGGGAGTAGACCTTGGTTTTGTGCTTTACTTACTTATTTGGGGAGGGGGGTACAGAGGAAGAAGCAGAATCCTAAGCCAATGCCCAGCACAGAGCCAGACACGTGGCTCAATGTCACAACCCTGAGATCATGACCTGAGCCAAAATCAAGAGTCAGATGCTTAACCAGCTGAGCCACCCAGGCACACTATGTTTTTAAAGAACACTATGTTCTTTAAAGCATAATCACTCTGCTTGCTAATAATGAAAGTCCAGGCACTGCTTTTGGCTCTGACTTAATAAAAGGGCAAGTCCTTCTTTGAAGGGCGTGGCCAGAGGTGACTCTGGTGAGGTAAAAGGGAGAAACGGTATGAATAAATTACAGTACAGGTCACAATCTCATACTGAAACCTAGGGGTAAGAAATATTTCAGAAATGGACATTTTCATATTTTAGAAACTCAATAGAGTGTGTGTGTATATAGTGTGTATGCGTGCGTGCATGTGCGCGCGTGCGCGCGCACACACACACACACACACACACACACACACACAGCTATTATGTAACAATCTGACTAGGGCCTGGGGCCGCAACTCTTTGTCAAACAAATGACTATTTCTGTTAGAAAATCCATAGAATAAGTTGGAGTAGTGAATAGAATAAAAGCCCTCTCCCAAAATAACCTCATCCCAACCCCCAGAACCTGGCTATGTACCTTTTCATGGCAAAGGGGACTTTGCACTTAAAGTTAAGGTTTAAGGGCTTTGAGATGGGGATGTGATCCTGGATTATTTGGGTGGGCCCAATCTAATCCCACTGGTCCTTGAAAGCAGAGAACTTTTTCCACCTGTGGTCAAAGGAGGAGATATGATGAGAACAGGGTCAGAGAGGTGTGACTTGTCTTTGAAAATGGGGGAAGGAGACCATGGGTGAAGAAATGCACCACTGTAGAAGCTGGAAAGGGCTAGGAAACAGGTTATTCCCTAGCACTTATAGAAAGGAGTGCAGTCCTCTTCACACTGAGTTTAGCTCAGTGAGACCCCGGTTTGATTTCCGGACTTCAAAACTGTAAGACAGTACTTTCATATTGTTTTAAGCTATTAAAACTGTGGTAATTTATTACAGCAGTGATAGAAAACTAATACAGTGAGATAAAGACTATGTAACCTTATTTTACTTTAGGTTGGCTTATAAAAAACTTACTGACTTTTCAGAACACAAGCAGGGAGGAGGGCAGAGGGAGAGGGAGAAGCAGCTTCCCCATTGAGCAGGGAGGCCTACGAGGGGCTCCATCCCAGGACCCTGGGATCATTACCTGAACCTAAGGCAGATGTTGAACTGACTGAGGCACCCAGGCACCCGATTTTCTGAGCTTTTAGATTATGGTTTGCATTTAGGGATTGCGGACCCGTAGAGGGAATCAGGAATCTTGGTGTTTTCACTGGAGAACTTCATGATGTTTGAATTTGTAGTCAGGGGAAGAGGAGCTTCTTAGAAGAAAGCCTTTTAATGGTTACCATCCTAATACTTGAGCCTTTGCTGATTTCTTGTATTCATTTCCATTGCCTTTATGGATCTTACAATGGTCAGTGATGGCTCTGGCCAATTTGACTAACAGTGGACCTCCATCGAGGTGAGGTGAGGGCACTACGCAAATACACATTGCTCCTTGTTGATTGTATTTATTATTGAGTAGCAGCCTCCTGTCCTTTTAGCAAGGTTGGGGGTTAGCGGGAGAAGAAATACTGCAGTATGATGTTATGAATGTGGCCGCAGTATTGTCTCCTCCTTCTGGCAGCCAGAATCCTTCTCTTCTACCTCAAGTCTCAGGTGGCATCAGGAATGAATGTCTCAGCACAAAAAGACTGCATACCCTTGGGCTCACCCATGTACCTCATTGTACCATGTACCTCATTGTCAGTCATTTACATTTAATTACATTAAAATGTGAAGTGAGGAAGAAATCGCTGTGTTCTGCTTCTTCTCATGGTAGAATCTGGGGCATAGTCTACATTTGGAAATTTTCTAGAAAATGTTCCACAAAGTATGAAGTGCACTTTTTAGAATACAGGGTAACAGTTTACACTAAAAATGCCGTGTTTCGTTTTCTTCTGATGCTGTGTTTTTGTAGTAGATCCCATTATTATGAAATGACTGTAGTTGTCTGACTCATGTTTGAAGGTTATGCTTTCAATGAAATATTTCAGAATGATGGTACTAGCCCTGATTCAAATTAAAATGCTAACTTTGAGTATGCCCCTCGCAGTGTCCTTGATTTGTAGCTGAGTCTTTGGGAACATCAGTTGCTCTATTGATTCTTTTGAAGTCCAGGTGCTGGGAGACTGAGACTTACTCTGTCTGGTGTGTGTGTGCTTATGTGTGTGTGGTTGTGTTACTGTTTTTCCTTCATTTTCTCACTTGACATCTTTCCTGTAATTGCTATGATCTATAATCATAAATTTATTTCAACACTTATTAACTACTGAATTTTAATTCAAGTGTCATTTAAAATAGTTTCAGAATATACAGAATACAGATTGCCTGATTCTTCACGCCACAGTATATTGGGTTCTAAGCTCTGTGCTAGACTCTGTGTGTAGACTTTGGCCGTAACAGGTGTATGTCTAGGAACGGGAAATGTGGCAAGTTCTGTAGACAAGTACAAGTATCCATGGAGGGGAAGAGATAAAGGAGAGGAAGACCTCTTCTGGCTGGGGAAAATGCAGAATGCATGTGGACAAAGTGGCTTTTGAACCATGGAGGGTAGCCTTGAGACATGCAGAGATACAAGAATGGGTATTCTAACTGGGAAATGGGATAGTAAAGTATTCAAGCAAAATGGAATCTGTTCCATGGCATATGGAGCCCTGGGATTTGGCCCTGTGTCCTCTTGCTTCTGGCCTTCTTTACCTTACATTCCAGCTGTGGAGCTATTTGTAGTGTCCTCTATGTGTCCTCTTTCCACTTTGGGCCTGTGCTAACAGGTACAGTTGCTGTACGGTGAGCTTTTTATATTGAGGGTTTTTTTTTTTTCTTTTAAGAACTTGTTCTATGATGTAGACATTACCTTTTGTAAATCACATGTTTGTACTTGTTCAGTGCTGCCAACTCTAAAGTCCAAGAATTCCAGAGCTTGTAGTAGGGGATGTTTGTTATTCAGCTCCACTAATGCTGGTTATACATTTGTTCCTTTGCTTATTTATTTATTTTTTTAAAGATTTATTTGAGAGCAAGAAAGAGCACATGTGCTTATAAATAAGCAGGGGTGAGGGGCAGAGAGAGAGAATCTCAGGCTGACCCCTTCTTGAGCACAGAAACCAGCCTGGGGTTCCATCTCGTGACCCTAAGATCATGATCTGAGTTGAAACCAAGAGTCAGAAGCTCATCTGACTGTGCCTCCCCGGTGCCCCCCACTTCCTTTACTTACTCTTGAAGCACGTCTATTGCCAAAAAGGCAAAGATGACAAAGTATTTGCTCCTAAGGAGCTCATTGCTGGTGAGACACTAGAAGATAGTTTTCTTTCTTTTTAAGATTTTATTTATTTATTTGACAGAGAGTCAGAGATACAGAGAGAGCACAAGTAGACAGAGCAGCAGGTAGAGGGAGAGGGAGAATTAGGCTCTCTGCTGAGCTGGGAACCCAATGTAGGGCTCAATCCCAGGACTCTTGGGATCATGACCTGAACCAAAGGCAGCTGCTTAACTGACTGAGCCACCCAGGAGCCCCTGGAAGATAGTTTTAATATGAAGCTTTCATAGTCGATCTAGGCGTATGAAGAAGATGCACAGAAAAGCAGAAGTGGGAGTGACCATTCTGCCTGGTGGCTGGGCATCAGGGAAGGATGCCCAGAGAGAAGATGCTTGAACTGAGTCATGAAAGATGAGTGGGAACTTACCAGATGGACAAAATGGAGTAGGATGTTTCAGGATGTGACTCTGCAAGTGTAGAAAGACATAAGGGAACATGAAAGTTTGGGAACAGTGAGTCCCCAGGAGCAAAAATGTGCATAGGTCAGGTGCAAGCCGATGAGGCTGGGTGGGTAGGGGGGCGGTGTTGTGGGGGATGGGGGCAGCTCAGAAAACATATAATTCTAGATTAGGGAGTTTGTACTTTATTCTGGAGGTAGTGGTGATCATTGAAGAATATTGGACACGGATGCCATGTATAGAATTCTGTGTGAGAGGAGATGTTAGAATTATAAGTTCTTAATATACGATTGCTTAATAGAGGCAATACCATGTAAAGAGCTGAGTCTTTACAATATGATAACACTCCTTATAGACTGTATGTATGTGGACAAATGATTCAATTTCTCCAAATCTTAGTTTCTTCATCTGCAGGTGGGAATGATAATAATACCTGTCTCAGAATTGACGTGACACTTAGGCGGGCTGTTGTTGCTAAAGAACCCAACAATGTAGTAAGTGCATAGTAATTAAATTGCATTTATTATGCATTTTGATTTTATTAAGAATAGTGAATAGATGTCCAGCATGAGGTTGGCAATGTAGGAACTGGATGCTTCCTTAAAAGTCCATTGCAATGTGTATTATTTTAACGTTATAACAAGGGCCCAAACCCAAGAGCTGAATTTTAAATGTTTTCAGAAATCTGAGATTGTCTTGTTTACCTGCCTGAGGAAAGATCATTAGAAAAGGAGATGTGGTAGAAATGAAAAATGAAGCGCTAATGTGGCAAACAGTGTTTGGGACCCTGAGTGGGATTAGCCAAATTTGGGTGTGGGTGAGGGTATTGAAATCCCACCCCCCAGTTAGCATTACTGTGTCTCAGTATCAGCAAAGGTAGAATCATTACATGAGGTGATCTACAAAAAAAAAAAAAAAACAAAACAAAAAACAAAAACAAAAACAAAAACCAAACAAACAAACAAAAAAACCAGAATGTTTAAGGTTGAAAGAGTTTTCTCTTCCATGACTCAGTTGGTCCAGAGCCATGTGAGCCGAGGCGTACGTAGGGCACAAAATGGTCACGGCTTCTGCTGGCCCATTAAGGCTGAATAATTGTCAGTGACTTGTGGATAACCACAAAACTATGTTTGAATATTCATTCGAAGATCCCTCACAGACCATTCTTGGGTATATGGGTCAGCAGATAGTAACCATTTAAATGTAATAAAAATTTTTCAGGAAAGACTAAGACACAGATTTAGTGGTTGTTTTGGTAAAAATGTGTGTATTCTCTCTCTCTCTCTCTTTTTTAAAGGACTTTATTTATTTATTTGACAGAGAGAGAGAGAGATCACAATAGGCAGAGCAGCAGGCAGAGAGAGAGGGGCAAGCAGGCTCCTCACTGAGCAGAGAGCTTGATGCTGGGCTCTATCCCAGGACCTTGAGATCATGACCTGAGCCAAAGGCAGAGTGTTAACCCTCTGAGCCACCCAGGTGCCCCAAAATGTGTGTATTTGTGAGAACAAAGTATTTCACAAACAAAAACCTTCTCATAATTTCAATACTTTTGTATACCAAGATGTATTATATATATCATTAGCTTTTCCGTTAGTAAAATACTAAATAATATTTTGTTAGACTGATAACCTCATAGCATACTTATAGTTTTATTAATTGATAATTCTGTTTTCTTTGCTATTTTAAAAAGTGTTTTGAGTTAGCTCTCTATTACTGGAGCAAGGTTTTTAAGGTAATTACCATGATAATTTCTTTGGCTGAGAGTGGTTTTATCTCACTGACTTTCCAATTCATGTTGAAACATTGTGTTTCTAAAGAGCAGGACTTCTAAGTGTTTGTAACTTCTTATATAATCTGTCTAATATAAAAGTGAAGTCAGACCTTGGTCTTTTCTTTTGAGCAGTTACTAAAGATTGAATGATGAATAATTGTTACTCTCTCAGTAATGTGAATCACTAGTAGCAAAGGAAGGCACAATCTAGGGAAGTTTTTAATGATAAGTTGGTGCCACTAATGAAAAAGAAGTGGGTGGTAAATTATAGATCCAAGCCCTTGAAAATTAACCTCTACCTCACGTTATTAGTTTCATTTTTTTGCTTAGAGCTACAGTTTAATTTTTTTGATAAAGCAGTTTATTGCTATCTAAAAGATATTTAAATTAGAAAAATGCTTCTTTTGTGTTGCTTACCCAAAAGGAGCAATTTACCAGTGGCCATGTTATGGTTGTTTTTCTCATTTGCATTCCGAACCCCCTCTTAGGACCCTTGTTAGGAGCCTGTATGTATTTATTTGTAGAGGAGGACACACTGAATTAGACCTCAGGATTAAATGAATTCCATGAACTAGAAAGATGACCTTGTAGACAGAAGAAGATTTCATTATAAGTCTTCCTTGCTTCCACTGTAATAGAATTTGTGTTGTGTGCCTCATGTTCAAACCTTTTGTGTCTGTGTGCATGTGTTTGTATATGCATATATATGTGAATGCTACATCGAAAGAGTAGATTAAATTCAGCACTCGGGCACTGGACAATAAATTGGCTGAGTTCTAATTGTGAGGATCGTAGTACTGCATTTTTATTTTCCCTCCTGTCATGCTTAGCAAATAAATCCCTTTACATTTCAGCCCCCAAATGTCCTTTTTTGGGCATGATGGGAATACCGTGTGCGCAAATGGTTTTATGGTTAGAATCCGAGTTATACGGATTTTTATTTCTTGCGTGTGTAGCCAAGTAGTGTAAAGCCTGGTATTTCGTGCAGGTATTAAAGCTTTGCGGGACCGAGAGAGGATAAAATGGAGAGGGATAGAGGGGTGGAACCGCCAACATCTTTTTCTACTAGAAACAGTTCACAGTTGTATGCTGGAAGGGGAGGCTTTGGGAACTTCCAAAGGATCAAACCAAAGGGCAGGTTCTAACAATGCAGTGCTAATTGATTAGCTTTGGGTATAAGGGGGTGCAATTACATGCTATTGCAGCCAACTGTTTGTTGATGTTGTTCTTGTTAAGTTTTTCTGACTCTTAAACCAGATTCATCTGCCGCCTGTTCATACTGGTTTTATTCTTCTTGCGGGCCTGATTGATTTCACCAAGGACTGAGTCTTCATGATTGCTAGCTGTGACAATGGGGGGTAAATTAAAATAGCCTATGGCCAGGGTCAGACCATCTCTGAGAGGAAATAGAAGAGTCCCTAAGGCCTGGTGACTCAAAAGTGTTCAAATTCTATTTTCTCTTCCAATTAAAAACAATTTTTAAAAATGGCAGCCTTTAAAGTATGTGAGATACAATAAATCATTTCCTCTTTTTACAAATTGGTTCAGAAAAAAATCTCTAGGAAGACTGCAAAAAATATTTCACTGTTCCATGGCAGTTTAATGTTCATAGGAAATAACTAGTTGGTATTTGTTGCGTTGTTATAGTTTGCTTTTTTCTGAAATAGTTTGGCATATAATAGTTTCAAGTTTGGAAGGTAGGTAGTATTTTTGTCCCTAATTTATAGGCAACTAAACTGAGGCTTGGAATGAAGTTCAGCGGTTTATTTGAATTCACAAAAGTGATTAGTGATAGAGTAACATTAGCACCCAGTTTCCCTAGTGTTTAGACTTGTGAATTCACATCTGTGATTAAGAAAGGGGGCAGGGATTCTATTACTCATTATTTCTGGGCCATCCTCAACCATGATCAGTCTTTTTTTTTTCTTTTTTAATGTTTTATTTCTTTATTTGCTCAGAGAGAGAGCGAATGAGCAGGGGGAGTAGCAGGTTCCCTGCTGAGCAAGGAGTGCATTGTGGGACTCCATCCCAGGACCCTGGAACCATGATCTGAGCCGAAGGCAGACACTTGAGGGACTGAGCCACCCAGGTGTCCCCATGATTGGTCTTTAGTTATGCCTCTGCAATGTTGAGGGAAGCCATACATATTTTAAAATCAGTAATGACAGTTGAAAGAGGGGGAAAAAGTCTGCTCTTCTTGTTTTACATGGCACGAATGGCAAGAACTATTCCTTAAGACACTTCTGCTTGTGTTCTGGGGTCAACGAGTCTCATGTATGACATATGCTTCTTCAAAGCTGGTAGTTTTGCGAGTGAATGGTGAATTATAGTTACATAGTGCAGTCTCTTTCTTCATAAATCGATCAAGTTTGATACTTTTTGTCGCTATTCGCACTGAAAATGATCATTGTGTATACTTCGATCATTTTCCCCCCCAGGAGTGTATGATTTAAAGTATTATCATGTTCTTTCCATTTTCACAAGGGACTAATAAAACCTGCCTCTGGGATGAATAAATACATTATTATAAGTGTTAAAATTGTTTAAATAGGAAATGTTTATCCTCTCCTTAAGTAAAGATATATTATCCCAAACATAAACATTGTCAACGAAAGGGTTTGAATGTGTCCTTCAGTCAACTCAAGATCACTTTGTATAGCTAGGGCTCAATCAAATACTACTTTTAATCATCTAATTACATAAAAGAGATCAGGTTTTCCTGCCAAACAAATGACTAGAGAGGAATAATTCTGTTTAAGTGTATAGTCCTCAGTGCCTCCCCCACAACCAAAGTAGTTTTTTGAGGAAATCATGCTCACAAGGTTAAAGTTGTATATGCCCCCAGGTTTTGGAATAGTGACTCATTACTTTGGAAGGAATATGGGAACTTTTTTATTGTATCTCGGAAGGAAAATTAGTTATTCTGCTCCCTTCCCCCACCAACCCTACCATTAAATTCTTGAATCTCCATGTTTCCCCTCTCTGTAGTAACCTTTCTCTCCTCCAAGTCGTCCAGGTGTCCTGAGGCTCAGAAGGCCACGAAAAAAAACCTTTTCTTTGGTGACAACATCAGTTTATCATAGAGACCATTTCCTGGATCTTACAGAAAACAGTTTTCAATGTTCTGTGTTTCTTCTTAAAAGCCATTTGCTTGTATATGGCTTTAGACATCTCAAATAAACCTCATACAGTTTTACAAAGTAAGTCCTACATATGTTCACCTCATTGAGGCCTAGGGAGGCTAAGAGATTTGCACAAGCAGGTTTGTGTTGGAGTGGAGATAGGAATGCTGGTCTGTTTCTTTCTGGATCTTTGCATTTAAACTAGGAAATTGAAAGGTAGTACAACTGCCAAGGTGAAATAATGTATTCATCTTCCTTGTTACAGTACAGTCTCGGTTACATTAAGAAGTCTTATCTAAGCTAGGCATCTATTACCCTGAGCACATGCAGTAAATATTTTCGAAAGCTGGAAGAGTAGAGAAAATAACCTATTGTTCCAATGCAGGGACTATTGGAAAATATGCTGTAGCTTTTCTCATCACTGTTCCATTGCTTGTTGCCTACTTCTACTATTTAGTTTTTCTTCTGTCGCCGGTAAGATTTCATGTGAGCATTAGGAAAAGAGTAGAGATTGACAAGATTTTTTCACTGCAATGTGTTCGAATATTGCTAGGAACCTGGGAGGGTGTGATATTGGGAATATATTAATAAGGGACTTGTCTCAATCCTTGTCTTCTCTCTGCATTTGCATGTTCTCAGCAGGGCTCTGGATATGAAGGCAGCATAGCTATGTTGAGGTGATGCGGCAGGGTCCACATTTGCAGAGCAGTGCACAATTTCATCCTGAGCGGGTTTCAGCAGTCTGTCCTCTTAGCCAGGAAGAAGTCCTGTTGGGATGTTAATGGCTCAAGATCCTTGGTCCTAAGGATTGGGTGTGTAGACCGCCTTTTCAGGGAAGCACAACATAAGGGATGCTGTATACCCAGATGAGGTCACGTTTTGAAACGCGAGAACCGTGACTCGTGACATGTTGGGGGTACCCACCATAAGGAGGGTTCATAAACCACCTGCAGAAACACTTATCAACTTGCAGCGCTCCCAGAGATGGAGTCTGCAAATACGTGTCCTAAGGTACATGGCAGCAAATAGGAAACTGCTCTGAAATCTCACAATTCACCCTAAAAGTGAATACAGATATTACATTCTGCTTCATAATTTTTGTGTTGTTAGTTACATTACTCAAAAATAGATAAAATTGAAAATCTAGAAATAAGGACCATTTATACTGGAATTCTCCTGTCCTTTGGTGGATGTCTCTGGGTCATGTTCATATGGTTTTTATCCCTCAACTGAAGTCCTACTTGTTCTGAAAAATCAACAGTCTGATGTAAGTTTTAAAAGGACCATAAAAGTAGGCTTTGCACTCTTTGACTAATATTCAAGGCAAAGAATCCGTGTGGTGTAAAATAAGGAAAAATGTCCAGTGACTGTTTAAATTCTTTCTATGACTGTTACTAGGTTATAATGGAAATATTTCCCCTGTTGGTGGAACAAATAAAAACAAAAAGCAAATAAAGCATTATTTATTTGATAAGAGAATAGTTCTGTGTATGAGGAAGGATCTTATGAGAGATGCTCTGATACGGGCTGAACCACATGAAAATGTGGGGTCTTAGGCAGATCTATAACCTTTCTCATGTCGGTGACTACGTAACATATTGTCCCTTTGTGGGGGTGTTTTTCAAAAATTACAGTGGGTCATCAGGCATAAAGCCCATTCTGGGCAAACCGGTTACCCTCTCTTCAGTTTTTTTGTTGGTCGGTAAAATGAGATGATTGGATTGGATGATTAGATGTTCTTAAGGATTTTTTCCTTCAAGAAGCCTAAATAGAAAACAAACAGAAGGCAAGCTCAGATTGAAGCACTCTTGTTCCCCACCCTCCCACCCATGCATACCCCGCCCTATGATCCTGAGGGATCCCTGGAGCAGTTCCAAAACTCTGGCATTCCGTCTGTGTCTTACACCCATCCTTCGCCCTTTGCTGGATTCCTGTGCCACATCATAAATGTGAAGTCTAAGTATTGGGCCAGCGCAAATCCTAGCAGAAGAAAAAGGCCATGTGGTATTCCTTTCCGGCTTCATCATCGTCTTTGTGCTTTCCCTTAACTCCTACTGGGCTCTCTCAGTGGTAGGAGCTTGGGCAGATTTTTTTCTAACCTACCTTTGTTTGTTCGGAAGACCTGAACCTTCAAAATGTACTTTTAGGAATGGAGACCTAGGTAAAGCCTTTAAAAACAAAAAGTAAGTGAGAAAATTCTTCTCTGTGCCTATGAAAGTGATTGGGCTGTTCCCTGACCCTCCATAGTCATGAAGAAGAACATCCTCTTGCGGAGACCCTAGGTCATATACAGTGTAAACAGAAGGCTCTTTTCAGGGAAGTATACGAAGGTCCACGAGAAAGTAATAACCTTGACTTGCCTACTAATTTCCCCAGTGCAACTAATCAGTTAATTCTATCATTTGTTCTGTCTCCTTGTTTCTCTGCTGTATTCTCGTCCCTTCCCAGTCTCTGTATTGCAGACATCCCATCCATCTTCCTGCACATGATCTGGAGTGTTGTTCCTAAGATCACCCTAATCGCTGTGTCTCGACAGTTCTCTCAATTAAAGCTGCCTCTCCTCTAGGGCTGTAACGTCCAGGCAGCAGGAATCCAAGGTCCTTGCAGAGGGAGGGGGATGAAGTCCACCCCCACCCCTCCTTCCATGTCGCTGATGTACTAGCAGATGTGCTGCCAACAGCGAATGTAATACTCCATTCACACTGGACACGAGCTGTGACAAAGGGAGGAGAATCAAGCTTCTGATCCTGTATTTGTTTTCTCTCATTATTGACTGGGACAGGCTCTTGCATATTTGTGTCTCATTCCTTGTCTGTGATCTTTGGGAGGCTTCTCATGGATGCCCTCAGATTCTTGGGCTCAGTGGTCTTAGACCTGACCTGAGGCAAGTAGACATTTTTTTTTTTGTTGTTGTTATTTCTTTTTAATGCACTATGGTTTTTTTCTGCTTTAAGTTACAAGACTGCTTTGGGCTAATGATACTCCTGTCTAGGTTTGCTCATCTTTAGAATTCAGCTGCTTTTTGGTTGATGGTACCTCCCTTTCTGGTTCATTTAGTTGTCTGGATTATTTCAGGTGCAATGATCTGAGAATGAATGGCTAGAGGATGATATCCTATCTATAGCTGTTTGATATGTGGTAGGAGGTATCCGGGTTGCTACAGGTAACAGACATTAGTTGCAGTGGAAAACTACATGACTGGTTTCTCAGAGAGGCGTGAGGTCTCTCTAGTCACTGGCGTCTCTCAAAAATAATTGAACAGTTTGAATAATACATCATTTATTCAGTGCCTACTATGTGCCATGCTTTTTTCACATGCTTTCCCATTTAATATATTGATAAAGTGGTTATTAGTATCCTATTGCTGCTGTAACAATTTGCCACCAATATGTAGCTTAAAACAACTAAAATAAGTTTAATATAATTATGAATCAAAAGGGCCATGCATTTCTTATAGTTTGGGGGTCGTAAGTCCTAAAATCAAGATATCAGCAGGTATGTGCTCCTCCTGGAGGCTCTAGGGGAGAGTCTGTTTTCTTGACTTTCCTAGCTTCTGGAGGCTGTTGATGTTCCTTGGCTGGTGGCCCCTCCTCCGACTTCCAAGCCAGCAATGGCTCATCTTCAAATCTCTCCTCTGATCTCTGCATTTGTCCTCACATCTTTTCCCCTCTTGTGATTGCACTGTGTTTGCCTGGATAATCTTCTAGTCTCAGGATCCTTTATGTAATCCCATCTAAATCCCTTTGACTTGTAAATGAACATATCAGGCAGGTTCAGGGATTAGGATGTGGCCATTGTTGGGGGGCTGCTGTAGTGTCTCTGGTAGGTAGTGATGGCTCCTGCTACCAGAACCATAGCAGTAGTTGACATGTATGAAGTCCTTGCTCCGTTCCAGTCAGGAGGAGGGTCTTACTGAATCTTCACCACAACTGGGGGACGTTGGTATTTTACAGGAAGGCGCTGAGGCTCAGAGAGGTTGAGTAACTTGCCTAGAGTCTGGCAGCCACTAGGCTGCAGACAAAGGATTGCAGTCCAGGATGTTTGATGGCAGTGCTCATACTCTTACCCATTACCCTGTTCCACATTTATTACATTTTCAGTACAGACAGGCTGAGTGAAAAGAGAGTGTCTCCTCTGGCTCATACAGGTAGTCAGTAAACAAGGTCAGTATTCAAACATCACCTCTTGGATTCCAAAGCCTCCGTCCGCAATGCTGTTCTGCCTGTGCCGATGTCAGACCCTGGCCCTCCCGAGATTTTTGCTTTCAGCTGTGGTTTCCATAACCTTTGTTTTGTTGGTTTTGTTGGTTTTTCCTTTCCAGATCGTGCTTGCTTCTTGGTGAGGTCAGGTGGAGAAGGTTGTCACTGAGGTCCTGATGTCACAGTGTTGACATTTAATGGGCGATGGTGTTTGGCCCAGTGCCCCAGCCCTACCCTGGTTTGTGGCTGCTACCCTGCTCTCTCCAAGTGGAGTTCTCAGGTTGCCTTCGTGTGGGTTGAGGTGACCACTTCTGCCTCGTTTGGAGCAGAGACCCTGACTTACATTGAATTTTAAACACGGTCTCTACAATGGAAAGCTAATGTTTTATGGAACCAGCCACAATTTAGTTACCATAACAACTTGGTAATACTCATTCTGTCTTGGCTTCCTGCCTCCCAGTGTGATGTACAGCAGTCATTCTGGCCGGCTGAAATGGGCTCTCACCTTACTCTTGTCAGGCATATTGATAAACAGCTCTGTTTCATGACACATTTCAAAGTCATCCCCCCGCCCCCCACTTTTTTTTATGTTGCTGACCTTCTCTGAAGCTGCAGGTTGTATAAAGAGAAGCTGCTGGAGTAACACCATGATTGTGCTGCTTTTCTGTTCCTGAGCTGTTTTATCAGGAAATCCTAGGTCTGTGTGGTGGGGGAGGGGATAGGAGAGATATAAGTAGATGGTTGAGTCCATATTCTTGAAGCAGACTATCATAGTATCATAGCGGTGTATTTATGTCACTGCCAGAAAGAAAAAGAAAAGCTTGAAATGATGTTAAATTTAATCTCACTCTTTATGCAGTAAATTTGACATACTCTGGGAAAGGTGTGGGTAATGCAGTCAAAGGGAGGATTCATTTTTTTCATTCAAGCATTTTATATGCACTAAACCATTAATGTCTAGTATTGCCTTGATGATCTGTAACCTGTAGCAGAATTTCAATTTTGCATAGGGGAAAATTTGCATAGATGGGCTGGTGGGAATTTGAGGGGAAGGAGACTTAAAGATTTTGTTCTGTAGTCTAGTAGATAAGAGAGTGCTCTCTGTTTCAAGAAGGATTAATAGGTATTCCTTAGGGAGGTGGGGAGGAAAAGACAGGGTAATGAGGCATTCTTTTATTCCTCTCTGGGAGATACAGAATCTATATTCACATCCCAAGGCTCTGAAAAGTCCAGCAGCAGAGAAACCTATTTAATTAACTGTTATATTCAGCCACGGGGGCTGTGGGGACCCCCTTTCCAACAGAGCATCTGTGAATATCTTCTAGAACACTGGGAAATGGTACTTTAGAGCAATAATGATAAAGAAGAAACTGAAGCCAGAATTTCACCTTCTGTTCCTAACCATTTCTGTAGCGGTTCAGCTATGTGACAGACTCAATATTGAAATTCTTCATTATGAGCTGATGTGTTTTCTGCTTCCATCTCCAAATGTTTAAAATGGACGTTCTTGTGGTTTGTGCCTTCCAGGATTCCGTGTATGCATTGATTTTGAGCAATTTGTATAACATTCTGTCCTATTTTCTTTCTCTAAATACGTGAGTTCATTGTTAAGGAAGGTTATGAAGTCTCCTTTGGAGAATTCTAAGGAAAAGTACTGACCATTTTTATGGGATGACTATGGTTCAGTCTTCTAAGAAACAGGTAATACATAGGATAAAAATACAGACTTCACCATAATTACTTCAATTAAAAACTTGGAAGTCTAGTGCTTAATAAATTTTAAGCTGTCTGTACATTGGAGAGAATCTTTGAATAAGTTAATAATTCTCTTCTTCTAATGATGCAAAAAACTCATGTCTAGAAATAGGAGTTATTCAATATTGCCAAGTAAGAAGACTGGCTATAGAAATTGGAACTTTGACTTCCTAAGAATGCATTTCCATGTTTAGTTGTTGGTAATTTTAAGCAATTGAACTAAGCAAAAATACTTAGCAAAGAGATAGTCGACCCCTCTTGATGGCATCCCTTCCTAAACAGGCAAGGAGGAAAGATCAGTGTCCTTCTCCTTGTTGACTAACACGTTCACTGTTTAAGATAGCTTTTAGTAAGGAATTTTTAGGATGATTTTCAGTATACATGCCTACCCAAGGTATTATCTGGTATTAATTTTGTTTTCTTCCAATTCAAAGGAGTTGTGAAGAAAACATATTCGAGTTACTGGATATGGAGGAACAAAGTTGTTGACTACTGTTTACTCCGTAGATATTCTGAGATCTGTTCCTGGCCCAGCTGGCTTGCGGGATATTTGACCACAATCCCATGAGTGCTAGTGGTCAGTGTATTGTATGTGATTTAGCAGAGTCAGTAGCTTTTCTAATTCAGAACAGCTTTTGTGTACTGTGTTGTCTGCTCATGGTTCACATTATCCAAATAACAATGCCATACCATGATTGTCGGGCAATTGTTAATCTCTGTCTGATGAAGCTTCCCCATGTCCCATTTGTTAGAATTTAATGTGCCTCTTTCTTCCTTTGTTCCTTAAAAAAAAAAAAAAAATTTCCGAAAACAACATTGTCTGGCATTTTTAGGTAATTTTTTTTGCATTTACATTTTGGTTAGAAAAGTGGCTGTGGTTCTAAGCAAGGGGGTTGGATTTATCCAGCTCTGTCTAGATTGTTAGCCAAGAGAATTGTATGTTAGAGTAACTTGATGATAGAGCATCCAAATGTATACTTTCATTTAAAATTTTCAAGTAATTTCTCCTTTGGTGATACAAAATTAGAGCTGGGACAATCAACAGATAATAACCCAAAGTGTTAACCCAAGATGTTCTGAAATATTTGGGTATTATACATAGCTCAGGGGAAAGAAATAGCCGCTCATGTGTGTGACTGCTGAAATGCTGACTTTGTTTATTTTCAATAAACATAATAACTAGTTTCATGTGAGTACATAATTTCTTGGAAGAAATTTGGAAGAGCTGGAGTAAAGTGGAACATACGTAAGACATATATATTTACCCGTCAAAGACATAATTCCTGATACAGTCACTCAATTTTTATTTTTAAGAGGGAAATCAGATAAAGACAACGTGATAAAAATCTTCGTTGGATTCAGGAATGTTAGTAGTTTGCGTATTTTTTTAGGTGCTGTTAGCAGGGTTACTCATTTCCTGGCGTGATATGGTGAAAGTATGTCTTTATGACAATTAAAGTGAGAAGGAAAAGAGATCTAAGGATTGGGCTTTTTGAAAATTATCTCCCAAGGCAGGGTAGACAAAGAAAGAAATCATCTACGTTGCTTCAATGAAGCTATAAAAACCAGACCTGCTGTGGGCATGAATAGGATCAGAACCCAGTGAAAGTCAGTTAGATACAATAAAGACAAGAAGAAATTTGTTACACTGTCATTTCATATGCTTTATTTTTATTTTTTTTTCAATCCTCATTAGATGCTGGGATAAAACATCTAATGTATGTCATTAAATCTTTGTATATATGTCATTGAATCTCTGTGTCATTTAATCTTTGGTTACTATGATAAGCTTTAGCTTTTCCAGTCTGATCATTTTTTTTCTTCTTTTTTTGTCACTGATAGAATTGACTTAGCAAGAACCATACCCTGGATTCTGGTGACAGAGAGTTTAAAGGGTGCCTTTTGGGTGGGCATCCAGCTTCTCCTTTTCAGCACCACATACTCTCCAAATGACTTCCATAGAATGGGCGTGCCATCTGGGGGCATAAAGAAGAAGTGCCTACTTTTTGATTGTCATTTCTTGATTGGTGGTGACTTCTGGGGGGTGGGTGAGGGTCATAGAAGTTTTCAGAGGAGATGTTGGAGTTGAGTCTTAGGGATGTGTAAGAGTTTTCAGGAGGTATGGAGAAGTGAGGCAGGACGGCCCATGTAGGATACTAAAATTGTGCTGGGAGTGCTAAATTGTTTGAGCCTAGAGCACATGGTTGGAAGGGGTAATTTTTGTTTGTTTGTTTTTGTTTTTTTCTTAAATCTCCAGGGGCAGACAGTATAAAGCAGGGTCTTACATGCTGTGCTTAAGGATTTAGAATCTCTGGCATTGGAGAAAGAGTGATAGGCTTGCCTTTTATAAAGATAAGTTTGGGGGAAGAGTCTGAAGAGGGCTAAGGCTTGAAAGTAGGAGTTTAGTAATGATATAACCATTCAAAACTTTATTTAAAAAAAAATTTTTTTTTTTAAGATTTATTAGAGAGAGAGCAGGAGAGCAAAGGAAATAGAGTGTACGATCATGAGCAGGAGGGGTAGGAGAGAAAGAGAAAATCTCAGACTTCATGCTGAGCATGGAGCCCAACATGTGGCTCTATCTCAGGAATCTGAAATCATGACATGAGCCAAAACCAAGAATCAGATGCTCAACTCACTGAGCTACCCAGGTGCCCCAGGACTTAAAGGAGATGCTGGCCTAAGTTAAGGTCCTGGTGGTGGAAATGGAAAGGGAGGGGATGGCTAATGAGAAATTGAGGTGCTAGAATTCTTCTTTCTTCTTTATTTATTTTTTTATTTGACAGATCACAAGCAGGCAGAGAGGCAGGCAGAGAGAGAGGAGGAAGCAGGCTCCCTGCTGAGCAGAGAGCCCGATGCGGGGCTCGATCCCAGGACTCTGAGATCATGACCTGAGTCGAAGGCAGTGGCTTAACCCACTGAGCCACCCAGGCGCCCCTCTTCTCTATTTTTTTAAAAGACTTTATTTATTTGACAGAGAGTGAGAGAGAGTGAGCACAAGCATGGGGAACAGTGGCAGAGGGAGAGGAAGAAGCAGACTCCCCACTGAGCAGAGGGCGCAATGCGGGGCTTGATCCCACAGCCCTGGGACCATGACCTGAGTCGAAAGCAGATGCTCAGCCGACTGAGGCACCCAGGCCCCCCGAGGTGCTAGGATTCTAAAGACTCGGTAACATATTAGAAATGGGGAGTAAAAGACTGTGGTGGGAATTGAATGAGATAATAGATTTTTTTCAAGTGTTGAGCACAGTACACTGTACCTGGCACGTGGTAGGCATGCAAGAAATGAGAACTTGTAATTCTGTTGTTGTTACCACGGTCAGTAAGAAACCTCTTGGAGATTCCTGTGTGTGTATCAGTAACTCAGGGCCTCTCCTCTACATAGCCCCATCTTCAAACGTACACCCCAACAGATTTCATACTCCGATTTTTTGCTTGTTAGAGACACCGCAGTCACTTTGTGTTCACTTTACTTGGCCTGACAGTATTACTGAGGTATTTCGCAGTTGTTAACATGATCTTAATTTTTATATGTCCCCACCCAATGACCTGATGCATGTTTGAATCCAACTCAAATGTGAAACATGTCTGTTGACCTTTATGCTGTCATTAAGGGAGAAAGGCCCAACCCCCAACTCAGATTTGATTATTTGTCTAGGATTTTATCCTGCAAGTATTTCCTTTCCCTTCATATCTTTAGAGTTATATTTTCACCCTTGTTTCAGATACGTTACTCCCACTCGAGTCGGTTAGGAGATCAGGTTTATTTATAACTCTCTTAGTAATACCGGCGAACAGTTCTTTGACAGAATATGGTTAGGGTAAAACTAGTGTGTTCGTCTACCCAGGCTGCCCTAACAAAGTACCACAGACTGGTTAGCTTACGCAACAAAAACTTATTTCTCACAGTTCTGGAGGTGGGTAGTCCAGGTGAAGTCCAAGATCAGGGAATCCAGGGATTCTCTTCCTGGTGAAGACCCTTTTCTCTGCTTGCCTTTTCCCTGTGTCCTCACATGGAGGAGGGTGCTCTCTCTTGGCTTCTTATAAAGCCACTAATCCTGTCCTGAGGGTCCCACCCTCATGACTTTATCTAACCTGAAACTACCTTCATAGGTCCCATTTCCAAATGTTGGGGGTTAGGGCTTCCACATAAGGGTTTTTGGGGGGCACACAGTTCACTTCATGGCAACTGGGGTTGAGAAAAGTAAATTTTAGGGTATTTGCAACTCTTATGTCCTGCTTACTTTCTACCTTTTACAGATATGTCTTGCTGTGGTTAAGCTGGTTGTATTGGATGTTTCAGATGTCTCAGGGAGTCCTTCATTAACCATTCATCAAACAGTTACAGAACTAGGATTCAAAAGTCAACAAGATAATTTTGCCCTTAAAAGCCTTTAAAGCACAGCTGTAGTTTCTTAACTGCAGGGAAAAACAAACACATCTGCAGATTGTTATGGGAGTAATTGTCTCTTAGGGGTTGGGAATCAGAGAGGTACAAAATCAGAATATTGGCAAGAAGGTTATTCTCCCGAGATCCCTTTCAAGGCCAATATGGTACTTGATGTGATGCTGAAATTGACATTGCATCCTGCTGTCATTGTGTCCCGTGATTAAGGTCATGATGGAGTTAATCTTCACCGCTAGCATACTAGCATGGATAATTTCCCTTCAGGTGTGGTCCTGAATTTAAGGAAGCTGTTAATTTAATTACTTTAAGTTAGTATAATTTTACTTTAATGCTAAAACACATCTTTCCACATCTTAAGATCTTTGAAATCAGGATCTCTGATTTAAGATCTCTGATTACAATCAATGATGCATCTTAATGGCACTTTTTTCTTTTCTTCCCTATTATGGTATTTATTTTATATTGTTTCTCATTTTCTTATTATAACATTATAGTACATTTTATGGTTGGTACAGAATATTCACTGAAATACATTTTTTTTTTTAAAGATTTTATTTATTTATTTGACAGAGAGAAATCACAAGTAAGCATAGAGGCAGGCAGAGAGAGAGGAGGAAGCAGGCTCCCTGCTGAGCAGAAAGCCCTATGTGGGGCTCGAACCCAGGACCTGGGATCATGACCTGAGCCGAAGGCAGCGGCTTAACCCACTGAGCCACCCAGGCGCCCCACTGAAATACATTTGTAAAAGCTAGGCTAATATGTACCTGAATGAGCTCTTTACTTACCATCTCATTTAATGCTCATAGTGACATGTTATCATGTTTAATTTATAGAAGTTTTGGTAATATTAATTGCTCAAGGTCATTTTTTTTCTTATTAGTTTAAATTATTTTCTCCACGAAATAAATACATATTTTTTCTTAATAAGCAAGACTACAAATCTTTTAGTAATCTCTGAGACTGCATACCTTAAATGAAAATTTTGATGAGTTTTGCTCTGAATTTCATATGAATTTAAATTACATAGTTCTTGGGGAGAAGTTGTATCTTCTTGTATTTGCTGACGTTCAATATGCTTGTAGTAGTTTTGTCCTTCAGCTTATTAGAAGATGAAGAGTTCTTTCAGGAGAGCTGAAATGATACCCTTGGACCCTTTCTTCCTCCAGTTCCAATCGCAATTCCATAACTGGGATTCCTCAGCTCTTGTTTGCAGAATTATTTTCTTTCTAGTCACTGAGGGGAATCTCTCTCTTAGAGGAAATTTCAGAAACCCAGCCAATTATCTTGATTGGCTTAGCATAAAATTAATCATGATACTGGTCCTGCTGTTTACAGTGGCTATGTTCTGTTCACTGGGCTCTCTTGAGGACAGACTTTGAAGGCAGTAGCTGAGTGTATTTTCTTATCATCCTGCGGCCTGTGTAATGGTTCTTTGCCTATCTTAGGGGAATCAGGCCTGGCCTGCATTGATCCTCCCTGCCTACGGCCTGTGTCTGCTGTCTGATGCTACATAGTGGGATCCACATGCTGCCTTTCTTTGGGAAATTCCCTATAGAGCCCTGCTGGCATTACCTGTCCCTGTTTGTGGTGGATGGGGTCTGGGGCTCTGTTCCCTCATTCTCTGCTTTGGGTTCTGATTTGGACCTCTGGGACCATACCTTGAATACCGCCTAGCTCTCTCTTAGCTTGTTATTCAGGGCTCTCCAAAATTGGCCTCTGACTTTTCTTTCTAACAGTTTACACTATTCAGTACTATCAAACTTCCCTATGGTAATTTGTTTTTAATATATTACGATTTTTGTATGTGTATATTTGTTTAAACTTGACTGGTGTACTCTGATCTCCTTGAACATGGGTCCATGTCTTTTATTATTTATTTATTTATTTATTTATTTATATTTTTAAAAAAGAATTTATTTATTTGACAGATCATAAGTAGGCAGAGAGAGAGAGAGAGAGAGAGAGAGGGGAGGACGCAGGCTCCCTGCTGAGCAGAGAGCCTGACGCAGGACTCAATCCCAGGACCCTGAGATCATGACCTGAGCCGAAGCCAGAGGCTTAACCCACTGAGCCACCCAGGCACCCTGTCCATGTCTTTTATATATAAAAGATGAAAACGATCCCCCCCCCCATAGTATCTTGCACATAGTAAGCAGAATGAGTGAATGGTAGAGTTAATGTCTGCTAGGCACCCAGTGCTGACCTGATGACTAAAAGCTTATAGTAAACAGAAAACTATTCATAGGAAGTGGTCCCTGATCACACGATCTGTGCCTTGTGGGACCATACATCTGGACTTTGGAATGATGCTCTTTAGCTTTTAAGTATTTGCTTAGATATATGTTAGATCCATCTAGTGTATAATCTCTTAACTTTCTTCAGAATTCTGTTTTTTTCCCCAACTTCTGGGATCATATTTTACATATGACTTATACATAAAGTATGTACATTATATATCCTTTATAAATGAGTGTTAAAATTCATTTAAGTTTTTCATGGTTCAAGTACTTTAGAACTGTTTAACTGTGTCACTAGCATATAAGCTTATGAAGGCGGTGGATTTCTTGAGTTTATTTCTACATGCTCAGTTTCTGGAATAATGTCCAGGTACTCAATAAATATTGAATAGTAGGTGGTCCATAAATTGTGAATGGATGAATAATTATAACAATGTCTGCTTTCCTGGGGAGACAGGGGAAAAAAAATCAGTATTTCAAAATTCTTCTTTAGATTTTGTATATTGCTTACAGTTTGATTCAGCTTTAGTTTCCAAGTTGTATGAGCTTATAGACTCTAAGGTTTGGAAGGGAACTTTAAGTTATTATAGTCCAGCTTCTCCACCACAGAATAGCTACAAAGTGAGTATCATGCATGTCAGTTAGTAGAATATTTAGTTCAGAGATTGTCACAGGAAGTGTAGGACTGTGACACCAGTGAGGAAGGACGGACCATTTCCTCAGGCACTTTCCCCTTTTGCCCCCAACTTAAAGCATTGTTTATTTGGGAACTACCGAAAATTACATTATATTAAAGCGATTTGTGAGGTCAGCTGAAGGGGCACAAAAGTGGCTTGTTGCTGATTTGAGAGATCAGAGGCAGTTCTTCTATTGTGTTTATTCTCTTTCTGTTCCATCTTTTCTGCCAGTGGAAAATAGCCTCAGGAATAGGAGAAAGAAAGGGTTATGAAACATTTGAGCTGTGTTTGGTGCCATATTGAATGTTTGTGCATTTGCTTTGTTCATTTGCTTAGCCCTATTTTGATTAAAACCATATTTCTGTAAAAGAAAATAAATATTAATAACTTTTGTAGTTGACCAGTTGGCATTAGCAGCAAGTAATAACTGGGTAGTTAATTAGTCCTTAGAATGTTTCAGAGAAGAGTATATAGTTTTTTTCTATTCTTGGTTAATGGTAGTTCCAGTGATGAAATAGTCTCTCTGGTCCAGAAAGACCTGAAGTGTGATGGAGTCATTTTTCTCAAGTTTGGATTTTCTCCATAACCTTCTTCTCAGGTGTTCTTTCTAGATGATCCTTCTGTACTTTACTTGTTTTAAAAAAAAGTCTTAATTTTTCAAAATAAAAATTTCCCTTATTTTCATTATCCTCTGTTGGCCTAAGCCTCTTACCTATTGTTACTGGTTTGATATCTGGTGCTATCAAGAGGTTGTCTAATTCCCCTCACATATATCTCCCTTCTTGAGTTGTCGGCTTCTCCAGGCTAAATAACTATAGACCTTCAGCTGCTTCTCACGTTCTGTTGCTGGACCCCCTACTCTCTTAGTATCTTTAGATTAGATACATCTCTTCTGTTACATGTTGTTTAAAAAAAGTCATAGGCAACATGAGCATAGAGTAATTATATTCTTGGATATGATTATAGGAGCTTCCTGTTGAAATAAGTGAAGTTTTGTGTATTGAGAAGTAACAATTTTATCTTAACAAATGAAGCAAACATCCCTTTTCTTCAGTTTGTAGTGTGTTTGAAAATGGTCCTCTGTATCTACTATTGTGATCTTTACAACAATTCAGCGATCATGGGTTTCTCCCCAAATATAAACATTTACAAACAGAAGGGACATAAACCTGAAAATGCATAGCTGAGATTTAATGCTAGAAAGATTGTGTAATAATGTCTTTAGCATACCTAAATGAGATTAAAAATGAGAAGCTATATCCCATGCATTTGCTCCAGCCCAATTCTGTTTGTTAAAATGAAAAACGACTCATTCTGTTTTGGAGCATTGCCATTATAAAAATAAATGTCAATATGTTTCGTACTTGCAGACTTTTAACACTTGTCTGCAAAATGCCAGAGGATGACTACACTAGTACTTCTGGGTGTGGGCAGTGTATTCACAGGAGAATGACATCGATTACAAAAATGTAAGATTGTCTTAGAGGAGTTTCCCCGTTGTGATGTTTATTTAATTACACCAAATGCCTTCTTCATTGGTGAGCTCTTAGAAGGATAGGAACAGCCTAGGTGTGGACGTATTTGGTGGTTTTCGCTCTACCACTTGCTGTCATCTAGTTTCTATTGTTTCATTTTCCCTCTGGCTTTTCTAACTCCCTCTTCAATCATTTTCCCCTTGCCTTGCACTGAGCAATGTGGGCACTGCTCTGTCCCAATGGTGGCATAGGGATTTAATAAGATTGCTGACCTCTGGGCCAGAATGACTCTTGCCTGGCTGACAGTTGTTAACTCCTAGTGGGCTATGTAGGTAAGAAAAGTGAAGTGATAGAATTCACAGGAGCTGCTGAAACAGAAGGTGTGGAAGACCAGGGACCTCTGTCAACAAATTTTTTTTTTTTTTTTTTTTTTTTTTTGCCTTTTTTCTTTTCTAGCACTGGGTCTGGATTGGTGGTGATCTAACTGGTTCAGAATTAAGTAATAGGAGGGACTGTTTTCCATGTTGCTTTTAATCACATGTTTTCCCTGTATTCAAGGCCTTTCACATGGTAAAAGGGATGAGAACAGGGTAGAGAGAGATGTTAGAAAAAGCCGTTTGTATTTTCCTTGTTCTTAGAGAAAGGTTTCTGGTTGTTGGCGTGGAGGTAGAGGTGCTGTATTAGCAATGAGGATTTGGACACAGAAAATGCATTTGGACCACCAGGTTCTGGGAATGTGGGGCTGATGCTGTAAATATAAGGACATTAGCAGAGTGGAGACCTAGAAGAAAATACTAGTTCACTGTTCGCAAAAGTTAAGCCATCTTTGCAAATTATGTATTTGCCTAACTTATTCCTGTTCACAGTAGAACAGGTATGAGGCATACCAAAATTTCTAACTTTGAGACTACTTATTATCAAAGTTATGGAGATAGTTTTTTATTTTATTTTAATTTTTTTTAATTTTTTTATTTTTTCAGCATAACAGTATTCATTATTTTTGCACCACACCCAGTGCTCCATGCAATCCGTGCCCTCTACAATACCCACCACCTGGTGCCCCCAACCTCCCACCCCCCACCCCTTCAAAATTCTCAGATCGTTTTTCAGAGTCCTTTTTTTTTTAAATTTTATTTTTTTAAAATTTTTTTATTTTGGAGATAGTTTTTTAATTTAATATTCCATTCTGGATGCTGATATCTTGTGACTTAGAATACGAATTCTCTCTTGTGTATCTGATTTGAAGTAGAATGTTACTAATGATAAACCCGCATCCTGTGAGGTGCCTGGAATTCCTAGTTGTGACAACAGATGGATTAGAGTCAATTAAATAGCTTACTCCACTTGCTCATATGTAACCATTTTCTCTACAGAGCTAGGGGCATAGAGGGTAGGTAGGTAGTTTTTCTAATCTATTGAGTTTTTTTTTACGCAGTACAAAATCAAATAACTAAGGTAATCAGTTTCTTCCCCTTCCCCCTCCAAATGGTTGACTGGGATATAGGATTTGAAATTTGAAAATATTTCCTTAAACAATGCTGCAAATATTTCTATTCCAATTATTAAAAATGGAAAGTTTTTTTGTTTTATTTGATCTTTTGCTCCATCCCATTCACCAGTAAAACAAAATAAAAGTTAGTATCAAGTAAGCCTTTGATTAAGTTAGCAATGATTTATGGGGAGCCCGTTAACGTATTGCTCAGACAGGAATTGTAGAGATTTGATAAATCAACAAAGCAGAAAAAGGAAAGTACATTCCCATTCCTGAGTTTTGTGTGCCAAGAAACTCCTTGCTGGCTGTGTTTATGCCTTATTATCAGTCCTGCAAAAGAGAAACTGATTTTCATTTGTGCTATCTATTATGCTTTGAAAATACTGTGTGCATTTTCATCCTTAGAAAAGATTTCTGCAAACAGAGATCTAAGAACTGAACATAAGTGATTGTGGGGATTGTCTTATTTATCCCTAAAAGCAATATGCTTCCTGTTAGAGCAAGGGATTTAAATGCAGAATCAATAACTTAGTTGCCATGTAGGACTTGCTAATACACAAATTAATGTATGATGCTTATGAGCTTCATAAGCTCGAAAGGCCGTATTCTCCCAGTACTTCCTTGCCATGAAGTCAAATGAAAGAATAGAGAGAAACAATGTAAAGGAATGAAACGATCTATATCCTAATCTTTCAATGATGTTAATTCACATGTGTAGCGACAACAGCATTTATCTATGTGTTAGCTAGTTGCTTGACAAACACTTGTGACATATCACTGGTGTTGCATGTGATGTGTTTTCTTAAAGCAAAAATCAGATAAAACCTGGTAGTGTTTTTCTGTTTGTTTTGTTTTGTTTTGTTTTAGTAAGAACTCATGCTTTGGCATGTATAACTAGAAAGCATTGGCAAATGGACACCCGACCATGAGATTCATTCCCTGAAATGCTCTTTTCAGGGTTCCGTGTGAAAGCGTTAGCTGTGTCAATTAGTTGAGATGAAATGACATAATTTATTGACCTGTGGTGATAACTTCCTAAATACATTGAACATTTGGCACCACATAACTGAATGCCTCGCTAATTGCTCAGACGCATGCCTGCTTTCGTAATCTTTGTGCTCCTTGGGCTAGGCTCAGCAGGATTTATTGCCTCATTTTCTATTTCAGACTGCTTAACCATTCACTGGGTGGTGTCCCTGAAAACGACATTCCCTACTGATCAGAAACCGTGTGTCAGAGGGCAGAGGTCTGTCTTTTTCATGGCTTTGGAATCACTTTTTCATATTCTAAGAAGAAGGCAAAGCTGGCCATTTGCATTTAAAGCACTGCTCTCCAAGGTTACATTCTGTTGAGTATATATTTCAGATAGTGGACATTTATCATAGTGTAGCTCTCAAATCTGAAATTGCTGCTGAAGGTATAGCCCAAGAGCCATCCCAGTCTTGGGGAACAAGGTAATAAATCAGAAGCTGTCACAGGATCGCTATGGTAACCGTGAGGCCCTGTCACACTGCGAGCATTATTGAAGGGTAGGTACAATGTTCAGCTTATCAAGGGTTTGTGATCATAAACCTATTGACACTATAGATTTGATATGACCACATTATTGTCTTTGTGAATGGAAAGGGACTGCTGTCATATTGAAGGTAACGTTTTATGACTCTAGACTTGAACTTGTTGCCAATGCCAATTGGCTTGATATGGTAGTAGTATGTAGTTTTTCTTTTTAAAGGTAAAACCTAGTTTTTCAACATTGTGAAACTAAACATTTTTTTCTAATGAGACCATTCATGCTGAGCTGAACATGTAGACTTATGTAATTATGTATCCACATTGATCCAAATCACCTAATTCTAACATTTGAACAATATTTAACACTGTTATTTGACAGTTTCTTTATTGTGATTTTCTGGACTATAAATGGGAGATCTTGAGATGCTGTTTTCTGCCTTCATTTTTAAATATACATGCATAATTGTGTCTCGAAATTTTATAACATGACGTTTAGATTTAGGTTTTAGGTAACATCTTGATAACATTGTTGGTGAATTTGCTGTGAAGCAATTAGAATATAAGGCCAAGATTCTAAAAGAAAATTACTTTTGTTTATAAGAAGGGTGTGTTCTTGAAATTATAATGACAACTTTAAGTAAAAGCATATGTTCTCTAAGAGCAAAGTTCATATATCCAGTATATTTTATATGGATGTAGGGAGTAGTAGTATTTTCAGTTACATTTACTCATAACAGAAGGTCATTCCCCAAAACAGATTTAACATATAATTGTCTTGCGTTTTATTAAAGAACATATGTTTAGAACTAATCAGCAGGGGAGAAAACCCCCAATGTATTATTATAATAAAATTGTTAGTATTTTCCTAATTATTGCATTTGAACGTCTTTCTTCCAACTGAACCAAAAGGGCATTCCTAAATGTTAAAGGCAGTAACTATGGTAATTCCCTTGTGAGAGAGACAAAAACTCATTAAGATCATAATAAGGCAGTCACTTCTACACATTCCTTAGAAGGATTTGGATTTTCCTCTCCCTTGTTTTAAAAGAGTGATCCAACATTACATTAGTAAGCACCTATCCATCATTACATCTTGGAAACATCCTATCCAGCCTCCTTGCCCAGGGTTAGTGCATTGTAAGGTTTGTACTGAGCTTGAGCATGGTGCTTGCTGTCTGTATTGGAAGGTGGGAGGGAATGAGGGACAGAAGGGAAGAAGGAGGGAAGCCCTTGAGCATTTCCTATCCCCTTTCCTGCACAGAGCATGAGTTTTGGATCTTGGTATTCAGTGACTAGCTGAGGAGGAGGCACTGTAGATATTTAGCAGTTTTCAAAGAAAAAGATTTCTCCCTGCCACCCTTCTTTTCATAGGAACAGCAGCCTACAGCGGGGGCCTGTTCCTGCCGAACTGTGGTAGAACACAGTGATAGGGCCGGTGCGGTAGGGTCTGCCCTGGATCGTGAGTGCTGCCGTTTCATGTGGGATGCTGAGTAGCTGCCAGATACGGAACCACTTTGCACTACTTACGGGCCAGAGTGAAAGTCAGAGGCTTGGGGCCAGTCAACCCGCTTCTGAGGCTCTGTCTGAAAGAGTGTTTATAAAGGCTGTGGTTGGATCTACTTGTTATCTTCACTCAGTTCACTTTTCTTGGTCTCCGTGTCCATTATCCTTATTACATTAGTTTCTTATTTAGAGGCACTAGCTCTAGCATTCTGATACATTTTTGAACATGTTCAGGAAAATTGCACATGGTAAAGGAAGACTGCGAATTCTTACCGCTCCCTGGCTGTGTGCTAGGTAACCTGGCAGGTCTTTGCATACCTACTTTAATCCTGAGGGCAACCCTAAGAAGTGTTATAATTCCCATTAATTCCCATTCCCACACCTCAGAGGGCTGAGCCTAAGAAAGATTTAAATGTCTGGAAAGTGGCTGAACTGGATTTTCAACACCGTTTTCTCTCATGCCAGAGTCTGTCCTGTTTGTACGACTGTTCAAGAAGGCATAACTTCTCCCAGTTCCTTTTTTATATTCTTATTGTTGCTGTGGCAAGAGCACTGAATATGAAATCTACCATCTTAACAAATTTTTAAGTATACAATACAGTATTGTTTCCTATAGGCACAATATTGTATGCCTGATCTCTAGAAATTCTTCATCTTGTACATTCGAAATTTGATAACCATTGAACAGCAACTAGCTTCCAGTTCCAATCACCCCCTAGTCCCTGGCAACCATCATTCTACTCTTAGCTTCTATTGAGTTTGACGACTTTGGATAACTCAAATAAGTAGAATTGCCCTTCTGTGATTGGCTTATTTCACTCAGTGTAATGTCTGCAGGTTCATCCTTGTTGTCTACTATCCTACTATGTAGTTCATTAGTTCTTGAATTGTATTCAGACATTGTGCCTGGTGCTAGAAAAATCTATGTAAATTCAGTTGTCTGTATCCTTAGTTTTAATGGAGTCAGATTGGGGTAAGAAAATCATGCCCTAGCAGTCATATTTGGTATTTGATTTCAGGCCTTATTTTGTACTAACTCTTTAATTTTGGGCAAGCAACTTGACCTTTTTGGATCAGATCCTTCTTTTGTAGGGAAGAGATGATAATGCCTAGCTCCCCACATTATAGTGAGGATTGAATGAATTAATGGATGCCAGAGACCTAGCATGGAGTAGGTACTGCTCATCCTCATTTTTATTTGCCAACACTTGCAATTATTAAATAGCTAAAGTGTTAGGTTAGGGTAAGCCAAAAAATTTGAGATGAAGGTCAGTATTGATTTTTTTCATGCAACTGCACTGTATATAATAGATTCAATTGATAGTGTAGGCAATATTCATACTAATGGTATTATATCTTCCTATTAGAGGTTGATTAATTTCTGTCTTCATTTATACATTGAAAACTGAGCTGCTATTTTGACCATTGGAGGCAAATATAGAAAAGAAAATGAGGGGCGCTTTTCCGCCCAAATCTAAATCTGCAATGGAGCCCCCGAGGGTCTTTCACTGTCAACCCTGGAGTCTGTGCAGAAGGGAATCCTGCCGATTAGAATCAGGAAGGCAGAGCCTAATGCACTAATCCCAAGCGTTTCTCCAGGAACCGGTCCTACCTCCGTGTCTGCTTCCGTTGATTTGCCTGCCTTTGTTTTCCTGTCACTCTTACTCTTCAGAGAAACATCGGAAGGTTTGTACTTTGCACCTTCTGTTACAATAACAGAGTATAAACCTTGCTACAAGCAGGGCCTGTTGTTCCATTTCATCTGGTTTGTTACAGTTACGTTGGCCTTTTAAATGGTAGGCACTTGGTGTTGCCAGTCTGGCACCTCACAAAATCCAGGTAGCATGTAAATAAAGGCTCCGCTCTCCCCTAACTGCTGAGAGCCGCACATGGAGGTGTTGGGGCTACAATGATGTCATTGCCAGACTGATTGGCTTTCTTTTACAATAATGGCAGTTACTTGATTAACTGAAAGATCCTTCTCTTAATAAAGAGTTTTTTTTCTTTTTACAAAAAATATATAAAAAATATTTCAAACTTCTAATAACTTTTGTTCAATGCTGTCAGTAGTTTTTTTTTGCAAAAAATACTAAGAAGTTTCAATTTTGTAAAAATCTTACTTGTTCATTGCTGTTGGTTGACTCTGTTTTGGTGTGTGCTTTTTACTCAAAGGCTTATGATGTGTGTAGAAAGCAGATGAAATTCTCTAGGTTTTGTTATCTCAGGTAACACTTAAAGCAGAATTGCCATGGTAAGGCGTCTTTAGGTAGAAATTCTGATGACATGGACTTTCCATCTGTCGTCCATATTCAGTTCTCAACAACAGGCAGAAGCCTGAAATTCTTGTTTCTGTTAGATGAAAACTCACCCTTTTTTGGAAATGTTTTATTTACCTTGGCTTGGCCTTTCCAGTGGTAAACAAATAAGCATTACCGTTTGCAGAGCCAGACTAAGATGAAAACCGGCCTTTTATATTTGGGCATCTTGATTTTAGTTACACTAATAACGTATATTTTGCTTCACTGCTTTCTAAGAAGTGGAAACAGAAATATACATAATTGATGAACCAGGGAATTGTGATTAAGTGCTTGATGTGTGTGTGCTTGCTTATTGGTTTTCTTGTTCCAAATGTGACTGCTACATTTTCTTGTAAGATTTGGGAGACCTGTAGCTAAATTAAAGGCAACAGGAGACTTAGGGTATAAAGACGACTTACTTTTGAAATTTGTATATGTGGTTTTGAAAAAAATTTTTAAAGACTTTATTTATGGTGGGTGAGGGGCAGAAGGAGAGAGAGGGAAAAACTAAAATTGACTCCCTGTTAAGCATGGAGCTCGTCGTGGGGCTCGATTTTATGACCCTGATATCATGACTTGAGCCAAAATCAGGAGTTAGATGCTTAACTAGCTAAACCACCAGAAACTCCTGAAACTTACACATGTTAAAAGTCACATTTTTGAGGTGTTGTTCTATGAGTTATGACAAATTGCATCAGCACAGTCAAGGTTCAGAATAATTTTTTCCCTTCCCCTAATTCCTTTATGCTGTCCCTTTGAAGTTAAACCCTTCTTCTGCTTCTAACCCCTGGCAACTGCATATTTGTTCTTCCCTATAATTTTACCTTTTCCAGAATGTTGGCCTATATGGACTCATATGTAGTCTTTTACATTTGAGCCTTTTTCCCTTTAGCATGATGCATTTGAGAGTCATATAAGCTTTGTATCAGTAGTTCCTTTTTATTGTTGAGTAAAATTCCATTGTATGGATGTACCGTGGTTTGCTCACTCACTTACCACTTGAGACATCTAGGATGTTTCCTTTTTTTTTGCACTTATGAATAGGCAACTATAAATATTTGGATATAAATTTGTATGTAAACATAAGTATTTATCTCTCTTGGATAAATATCTAAGAGTATGATCTTTGGATCATTTAGTAAGTGCATATTTAACTTCATAAGAAGTTGACAAACTTTTTTTTTTTCGAAGTAACATTTTGAACTGCTTCAACCAGCAAAAGTATGAACTTCTTAGTTTCTCTTCCTCCTTGTTAGCACTTGCTATTTTCTTTCTTTTTTTTTTTTTTTTAAGATTTTATTTATTTATTTGACAGAGATCACAAGTAGGCCGAGAGGCAGACAGATAGAGAGGTGGAAGCAGGCTCCCTGCTGAGCAGAGAGCCCAATGTGGGGCTTGATCCCAGGACCTTGGGATCATGACTTGAGCCATAGGCAGAGGCTTTAACCCACTGAGCCACCCAGGTGCCCCTATTTTTTTTCTTTCTTCCTCCCTCTGTCCCCTCCTGTTTAGCTATTCCAATAGTTATGTAATGGTATCTCATTATAGTATTAATCTGCATTTTGCTAATGACTAATGTTGAACATCTTTTCATGTACTTGTTATCTGTATATCCTCAGTGAATTTTTGTTCAAATCTTTTACACATTTAAAAAAAAAATTGTTTTCTTACTAAGTCCTACTCATGTCCCCTGGATATAAGTCCTCTGTCAGTTATGTGACTTGAAAACACTTTTTCCCCAGTCTTTGGCTTGTCTTTTAATTCTCAGAGGCTTTTGCAGAGCTAAGACTTTTAAATTTGACGTCCAGTTTAACCATATTTTCTCTTTTTTAGATTGTAGTTTTGATGTTGTTTCTTAGGAGTGTTTGCCTAACTTAAGGTAAAATACCTCCTCCCATGTTTTCTTTTTTTTTTTTTTTTTTAAGATTTTATTTATTTATTTGACAGAGAGAGAGAGATCACAAGGAGGCAGAGAGGCAGGCAGAGAGAGGAGGAAGCAGGCTCCCTGCTGAGCAGAGAGCCCGATGTGGGGCTCGATCCCAGGACCCTGAGATCATGACCCGAGCTGAAGGCAGAGGCTTTAACCCACTGAGCCACCCAGGCGCCCCCCTCCCATGTTTTCTTATAAAAGTTTTATAAATTACATTTGTATCTGATCATCTATTCTCAATTTTTGTATAAGGTGTAAAGTATATGGCAAAATTTTTTTGTTTTTGTGTTGTGTATGGATGTTCAGTTGTCCAACACTAATTATTGAAAAGCTGTTCCTTTGAATTTCTTTTGCATCCTGATCAAAATTGATCATATTTGTGTGGTTTTATTTTTTGTACTTTTATGTTGCTCCACTTACGTGTATCTGTTTTTTGTAATACTATACTCTCTTTATCACTATATCTTTATAGAAAGACTTAGAATCAGGTACTGTGATTCTTCCAAATTTGTTTTCCAAAATTGTTTTTGGTATTTTGGTTCCTTTGTCTTCCCATAGCAATTTTAGAATCAACTTGTTGATAGCTACAGAAAATACCTCCTGGCATATTTATAAGAATTACATTGACTATAATTCAATTTCCATACATAAATTTGGGATAATCTATATCTTAACATTGAATCTTTCAATTCCATGAATATGATGTATGTCTTAAAAAATTACATCTTCTTGGGGCTCCTGGGTGGCTCAGTGGGTTAAGCCTCTGCCTTCGGCTCAGGTCTTTGATGGAGCCCCGCATCAGGCTCTCTGCTCAGCAGGGAGCCTGCTTCCCCCTTTCTCTCTGCCTGCCCCTCTGCCTACTTGTGATCTCCATCGGTCAAATAAATAAATAAAATCTTAAAAAAAATTACATCTTCTTTACTTTCATCAGTGCTTTGTAATTTTCAGCATACAGATACTGCATATTTTATTAAATTTTCATTCCTCTAAATATTTTTGGGGGGCTATTGTGGTACTTAAGTTTTTTTTTTTAATTCCAGTTGTTCATTGTTACTTATAGCAATATCACTATTTTTTGCATTTCTACCTTGTTTCTGGTGACCTTATTAAAACTCATTAATTTTAGAAGCTTCTTTTGAGGATTTTTTGAGATTTTCAGTCATGTTGTCTCCAGATAGGAATAGTTTTATTTCTTCCTTTCCAATCTATATGCCTTTTCTTTTTTTAATCTTATTGCAGTGGTTAGCACTCTGAATGAGATGCTAAACACAAATGGTGAGGGCAGTTATCTTTACATTTTTCTCAATTTTAGTTGAAAGCATCCAGTCTCTTGGGAAGACTGATGTTAGCTATAGATGTGTGTGTGTGTGTGTGTGTGTGTGTGTTTGTGTGTGTGTGTGTGTGTGTCTGTGTGTATGCTCTTTGTTAGGTTTAGAGAATTCCCTTTTGTTCATATTATGCTACTAATATTTTTTTCTTAATTGTGAATGGGTGTTAAATTCAATTTCTTTTCTGTATCTACTGATGTAATCCTATGATTTTTCTTTACTAGTCTGCGAATATGGTAAACTACATTTATTTTTAGAATGTTGAAGTAGATTTGTGTTGTTGGAAGAAACCCGAGTTAATTATGAAATAATGTATATGTATATGGTGTGTGTGTGTATTCATACACACATATAATCTTATATTTTCTTGAGGATTTTTACATCTGTATTCATGAAGAATATCTGTACTTCTCTTGCATGTCTCTGGTTTTAGTCTCTGTGTTGTGTCAGACTCCTATAAGGAGATGGAAGGTGTTCTTTCCTCTTCCAGTTTCTAAAAGAGATTTTGTGGAGTTGTTATGATTTCTTCCTGGACTATTTGAACTTCCCAGTGAAACCATCTGGGCCTTGAGTTTTCTTTGTTGGAAGGATTCTGATTCTGATTTGAATTTTAAAAGTAGTTGTAGGCCTCTTCAGGTTATCTTTGTCAGTTTGGTTGTTCCTGTCTTTCAAGGAGTTGTCTGTTTCATTTGTGGTTTTGTTTGAATTTATCTTCTTTGTGGTTCACCAGGCTTAGTGAATCTGTAAATAAATGTGTTTAACCCAATTTGGCCATTATTTCTTCTACTATTTTTTTCTGCACCATTGTCATTCTTTTTATCCTGCAGGAGTCCCATAACACAAATGTTTGTCCTTTTGATATTGTCCCACATATTTCTGTGACTCTGTTCATTAAAAAAAAAAAATCCAATCTGAAGAACAGAGAGGACAGCTTCTATTACTCTGTCTTCAAGTTCACTGACCATTTCCTTTTCCGTTTTGATTCTGCTATTGAGACCATGTCCTGAATTTTTGAATTTCAGAATTTTAAATTTTAGGGTATTTGTGTGTGTGTGTGTGTGTGTGTGTGTGTGTGTATGTTAATTTTTTATTTTTTATTTATTTTTTTTTATTGTTAGGCTCTTGGGTCAACATAAGGAGCTAAAGACAGAAAAACCAAACTAGTATGTGTGCTTGTTCTTTTCTATGGTTTCTTTATCTCTGGGGAGACCTTGCTCTTTTGGTTCATTTCAAGAGTGTGTTCAAATTTACCACAGTTATAACTGCCTCTTTAAAGATCTATATTAATTTAAAGATCAAGGTCATCTTGGGCTGGCCCCCTATTGTTTGTTTTTTTCCTTATGAATTGGTTAGAATTTCCTGGTATTTCATATGTTGAGTAAGTTTGAATTATATTCTGGACTTTGGGAATATTACTTTATGAGACTGAGTCTTGTTAAAGTCCTCCTGAGATTGTTGACTTCTTTTGTTTCTTTGTTTTAGCTGGCAGTGAACCCATTTAGGTTTGTACCACTTCAGTGGGTGTTTGCTTAATGTTTGTTCTGTTTTCCAAGGCTTTGCTGTACTCTTTTGGGTCCATTTTGTACATTCCCACTCTGGGGTTCATTTGGGACTTGGGTGGTGGTTTTGATCATAGCTTAGTTCTCAAAACCTTTATTAGGTTTCTTTGTGTCTGTGTCATGAAAGTGCAGGTTGGGGTGGACCTGGGATTTGGATTGTTGACATAGCCTGTTAGAGGATCTCTTCTCCAGTCTTTTCTTGTTGGATTTTCTCCAGTACTTTCTGACTCCTAGTACTCTGTTTTCCTGTTTCTCTCATTAAAAAGTCTAGTGTTTCTCTCAGTTTATCACTCTGTGTGTTTTATAGTTCTGCCTATTTGGGCTGCCTTTGGGATTGAGCAATGGAGGGGTGGGGTGGGAAGTTTGGGGGAAGACAGAGACAGAAGAAAAATGCTGATATCCTCACATTCTTTAGATCACTTGTGTTCATTAGCTCCATTCCTTTGAATCAAGAGATAGGTTTTCTTTACAGATTTTAAATGCCTGTGTCACAGCTGTGGTAGTAGTGTAAGACTGCAAGAGGTCTCTGAGCAGGACTGGGAAAGGGAAAAAGCAAGGATTCCTTCCACACTCTTCTGTTCACAGGGTTCCCTTTTGCAGTCATCTGGAGAGAAAGAGAGAGACCTTCTCTTGGAGTTCTCTGCATCTCTATCCACTATGGATTTCAGGGACCCAGACCCAGCCTTGGGTCAAAGCAGGGAAACCATTGTACTGATTGTTCCTTAACTTTTGACTTCTCTCCCTAAATCCTCTGCTCTTCTTTATTTCTCAGAGTTTTCAAGTAGTTGCATTTTCTGTTTTGTCCAGAGTTTTTAGTTATAGTCATTGATGGGGAGAGAGAAGGTATAGTAGAGTTATTCTATCTTGGCTGGTATCAGGAGCACAAAATAATGTTTTTAAAATTAAACATTATTTTATTTGCTAATAATCAAATAGCAAAATATAATAACAATATGGGAAGTCTGGAAAATACAAAATTACAGTTAAACTACCTATAATCCCACAGCTTAAAATTAAGTACTCCAACATTTTTTTGTATACCTGGTCTGCTCAGTTTCTAATGCGTAATCTTTTAGAGTTGACCATATTAAACACAGTTTTGTGTCTTGCTCTTTTTCACTTATTACAAAGGAATCTTTTTAAATGTTATTAAAATTATACTTGCAATGAGTTTATAATGAGTTCATTGAATAAATCCATTATAGTTTATTATTTTCCCCTATCGTTAGACATTTGTTTTTGAAGTATTTGCTACCATAAAATTGCTGTGATTAACATCTTTGTGTATAAATATTTCTCTAAATTGAGATTATTCTTTAAACTATCTTTCTGGATGCATGATTACTAACTCAGAAGGTATGAATGCTTTAAGGGACTTGTTATGTAATTATGAATTGTATAATACCATCATCTTACCAACAAACTGTTCCACTGGTATTAATGTTAGAGTGTCTAATTCCTGGCAATTGAGATTGCTCCACACATCTTCTAGAAGTCCTGATCTAAGCAGGGCTCTGTCTACTCCCTTGAACCTTATGTACTTAATCAAGACTCTGCTCACCACCTAGGACACTCTTATTCTGAACCCTGTCTTGTCCCTTACAAGCTTGATCATATGTTGACCTGGTGCTATAATGACTTTGTAAGACTTGTGCTGTTGGAGACTGTCCCTTGAGAAGCTCAACTATGACCACCTCAATTTCCTGTTTAAGACCTATTAGCTGGATATTGCTTATGGGGAAAAGTGCAAGTTTCTTAATGTGGCATAAAAGGCATTTTACCATCAGCCTTGCTTATTTGTGATGCCCTATTTCTTACCATTCTCATCTCCTTAGTTTGAGGCCTACTCAAACATTCGTTTATAATATGTGCTTTCTTGCCTTCAGATCTTTATTTATGTTCTTCCTTTCTATGTTCTGCTTCCTTCTTTCTTCACCTACCTCTGCTACATATTTCCTGTTCCTCAAAAACAGAAGCAGACACATACTTGTAAGTTCCTATGTCTTATATAATTTAGTTGATGCGTCACTTCTTCCTTCAGGATGTTTGTTCCTGAAGAAATCTCTGGACCACTCCACTCACTACAGTAGTGTATATATTTGATTAAGCTGCATTCAGATTATTTGCCTATAGGTTTCCCCCCTTCAGTAGATTATGAACTCTGCAAATGAGATATCCATGCATAATCTCCAGAACCCAACACAATGCCTGATGCATAGTAGGACTTTAAGAAACACTGGTGAGTTGAATGAATGTGTATATATGAATGAACGAATGAATGAATGAACGACTACCTGTGAAATACCCTTCTGTTCACATTATGATAACAGTCACTGATGAACAAGGTTAAAATGTTCACAAATTCTTGAGCAGTTATTTCTGGCTATGGCTGAATATCACTGCAGTACACAAATCTTTGTATATTTTGTGTTAGCTGATGGTGTGGGTCATGGAGTAAATGCTTTTTGTTATTGTTGTTTTTCTCTTTTTTTCCTTACACTTCCCCCCTGTTCTTTCAAGTTCTTCATTTCAGGATGTATGGTTGAAATTATTTTACAACTGGTCCGTTAAAGTACTATGAGAACCGGGTGCCTGGGTGGCTCAGTGGGTTAAGCCGCTGACTTCGGCTCAGGTCATGATCTCAGGGTCCTGAGATCGAGTCCCTCATCAGACTCTCTGCTCAGCAGGGAGCCTGCTTCCCTCTCTCTCTCTACCTGCCTACTTGTGATCTCTGTCTGTCAAATAAATAAATAAAATCTTAAAAAAAAAAAGTACTATGAGAACCATTTGATTTCACTCTTGTTAAGTAAAAACAGATTAAAAATGATGAAATGTGTAAGTGGTTTTTTGGGGAATTGCATTTGAGGCCATAAAATTGTTTATCTGTAAAAGTATTGCTTAGGCTCTTTGCTTTTTTCATTCCCCCAAATTCACTAGGACACACCCAGACTCTATTAAATACAGATTTTAATATTTTCCAAGTAGGTATTTGGTTTCAGGTAAAAAGTCCATAGAATCAAATGTAGGCAAGTAAGTAAAACAGAATATAAGGCAGAAATAGAGACCATATCTCACTGGAGTATCCAGCTACATGCATTTCCTTTGCATCTTAACCTATTAATATGGACTATAAGTTAAAAGTCAGAATTGTGATCCCTTACTATTCACCTTTTCCCCCCGATATTGTTTTCCATTTTTTCTTATTAATAATTATCCTTCTACATTCTTCCAGAAGCACCAACATGGGGCAAATGTCTGCCTTTTTATACTCCCACTTTTAAAAATATTTTGTGCTACCTTGGAATGGCGTTGAGGTGGTCCTGAATTCTTCAGGAGTTGACTCCAGTTCATGTTCTTGTTGGATCTAAGGATCGGGGTTTAGCATCTGCCAGCTGGTTTGGTCTGCATTCATTCATTCATTCATTCATTCAAAAAATTTCTTGAGTGTCTATTAATACGTCAGGGATACAGGATACATGAGGACAAGGCCCTGTGTCTGTTGCTAGGGACCTCACAAGGGAAAGCAGCCCAGGGATGAAGTGACCAAGTCAACAGGCAATTGTAGGTGACACCGTAAATGTACAATGTACCAGGGTAAGAGTGAATGGAAGGTTCTTTGAGTGTATCTAGAGTAACTTTGGTGAACCAGGAATAATTTTTTGGAGGCAGTGAGAACTAAATGTTGATGTTCCTGAATTATAATTTGGAATATAAAAAAATCCTTCTGTGCTTTTGGATAAGAGTGTTTAGCTCTTAGCACTTGGTTTCCACGTATGTCCTTATTACTCTGCACCTTACTACTCTGTCAGTCTGTCCTCTCTCTTTCTGTCATTTTATCTTTAACACCATAGAGCATCCAAAGAGCTCTTCTTGGAATCTACAACCAAATCCATAAGGCATATTTATGCAGGGCACCTAGCTTTATTCCTCCTTCTGTATTTTTAGGCCAAGTGGGAACAGTATTGCCATCAATGTTTGCCAAGAGCAATTGCCAGCAGGAATAGTGCAGGAGGCAGATTGTTAAGGTGAGGTTATGTGAGGCCCAGCTTACTCACTAGGTGAGCTTCCATCTCTCTGGCTATTGACAAGTTGTAGTTGACATTACTCAGGGGCAAAAGAGGTCTTTTGTCAGCAGTTTTGAATAGAGGAGAAAGTACTGTCTCTAGGGAAATGGTAATTTAAAGCATGCTGTTTTTCAGTTTGGAGCTGGTCCTAGTATCCGTGTGCATTTTCTCTTCGTAGCTGGGTGAATGACAGTCTGCTGCACTCCAGCAAATTGGGGTGAGTCTCTTGGATCCATTCCCATGGTTATAGCTGAGTAACTGCTGGTGCCATGTTGGTTCCACATGTATCAGGAATTCACATCACGAAACAAACAAGGGTTTGTTGGTCTTGGGCATCACTTCTAGAATAGATTTTTAGATATAATCTGGGGAGGGTCCATTTAAGTGGTTACAATCTGTTTATTATTTCGTATAGTCAGCAGTAGTGTAGACTTTAGATCTAGATTGTTGGGGTTTGAATTCTGGCTCTGTGGATCCTTGCTAAGTCAGCTAATCACTCTGTGCCTTATTTTCCTCATTGGAACAGTCATAATCACTTATTGTAAGAAGTAATTTAATATACATAAAGCGCTTAAAATTCACGGAAAAGAGGTCAAGTGCCGCTTAAAAATGAACAAACACTGACTTCTATGGGGTCAGAGGATGAGAGAAGAAGGAGCGAGGAGGGTTTTGTGATAAAGATCTGCATAGCCCTTGAGGGTTGCTTTGTGGGAGGCATTTTATACATAGGCTGAAAAAAAAACCGGAGTCTGATGGCAATTTCTTTATCTAGGGCTATCATTCAAGTTTTTCATTTACACCTTCTCCATATCCAAGGAAGCACTTCTGTTCCCTTTGAAACCTCTCATTCCTTTATCACAGCTCGTCATCATATAAATTAATTTAAATCACCCTTGAGGTTTTGTAGTCTGGTTGTAATGTGTGGCAGCCTTTTTGAAAGAGTCTCTTTTTGAACAGGCTTAATAAAATAAAGCTTGTTTCAGAGTTTGGGTTTGTTGGCATCCTCCTTCATGTTATTTATGTACTTCTTCTGTTATTTCTTTGGAACGCCTTTTTCTTTTTGTGTGAACTTACTATGTTTTGTGAATTGAGGTTCTCCCTTTGTTTATAATGTGGCTTTGTGATGTGTTTTTTCCTCCTTTCTTCCTGTTTCATTTCCTTACCAACTGAAGGAACATTTTTCCCTCAGTCACAGAGTCTTGAAATGAATGTAATTCAGTTTTTATACTGTCTTATTCTCGTGTTCACATGTGAGCAGTGAGTGACTCTCTGGTTCCAGGACAATTACTGCATTGCATGTAGGGGGCAACCTTAAAAGCAGTATAAAGCCTAATTTCCATTTGGTGAAACAGGGCTATAGTCCTCATCTCTACAAAAATTCTGTAACATCTTTAGGTTAGGTTCTTTACTAAGTGTTTTGTGATACGTGTGGGTTCTGAATCTATGATAAAACTTTTTATGTCCATGTGTCTCATTTACATAAGTCACCCAAACTAGAAGGAACTTTTTATTATGCTTCATTTTAGTCTCCATTCAGGGGAGACCAAGAAATGTCCCTTTGGTTGGCTTAAATCTGCCTCCTATTAAAGTTTCTAAGCTTTCCCTGTATTGCCCTTCCCCTGGCATATATGAAAAATCTGACTTAAAAGCCAAAAGGTTGTTTAGTAAGGGCAAACATTATGTAGCAGCTGTTAGGAAAATTTCAGTAAGGGGTCATTGTGCACATACAGTACAGTCTCATTTTTTCCTTATATATGGAACTCACTATTTATAAACCCATTTCTTTTTCTTTTTCTTTCTTTCCTTTTTTTTTTTTTTTTAAGATTTTATTTATTTGACACAGAGAGAGAACACAACAGGGGGAGCAGCAGGCAGAAGAGAGGGAGAAGCAGGCTCACTGAGCAGGGAGCCTGATGCGGGGCTTGATCCTAAGACCCTGGGATGATGACCTGAGTTGAAGGCAGATGGTTAATGATTGAGCCACCCAGGCACCCCTAAACCCATTTTTATAATGTTGTCAGATACTTTCCCCTACACGTAAATGCATTCTTCTGTGTTTCCCTTGGTATGGCCTTTTTCTATCGAGTCCTCTTAATTTTATACCTTTTTTATTGATCCGATGGCTTTGAACATACTCAGCTTGTTTTGAATGATCCTTGGTTTTTCAACTTTTTTTTTCTTCTTGAGATTCTGTAAAGATATTGTTGCTGAGTCGTGAGATATCAAATGAGTTGTTAAACTTATAAGTGCTTTGTTTTGCTGTTTCATTTACCTCAGCAAACATTTAGTAAGTGTCTATGTTGAGCCAAGATACTTAAATACAAAAGAACAAGTCTCCCCATTTGAGGTTCAAAGCAATGGTGGAGATAGCTGTCAAGGGCGAATTTCTGTAGATAGTGGTAATTGTAATGAGGGACACATGCATGGCAACTGCTTTAAGAGCTCAGAGGAAGGTCACCGAGATAGCTAGACTGGTCAGCCAGCAGAGGCTTTTTCCTGGATAGGTTAAGTCTTAAGGGGAAGCAGGATTTGACTAGGAAAGGAGCAATGAGCCTGAGCCTAAGATGTAGGATAGAACACTAGTCAGTGGGCACAATTTTATGTGGTTGTGTAAAACGGGAGAGTGTATGTTTCACTACAGGTACGGTTAGCTCTGCTCTAATGTGACCTGTGCATTCTTAAAAGTCACTGTCACAAAACTGCACAATGGGGAAAAAAAAACTTGCTTATGAGAAAAAAAGGGGTCGGGGCACCACGCTCAAACTTCGTGTGTCAGGGAAGAAGAAAAGTAGGAATCTAATAAACATGACAGCACCGTTTTACACATATCAGAAGGTTCAGAATTATATGAATACTACAACAAATACGGCACACGGGCTTGAACAAGATCTGAAGTTTGCTTTTGGAAGTTGGCATCAGAAGGGTTGGAATTTGTGAATGATTGTGAAGTGGTGGCAAGAGGGTTATCTGAAATGGGAGCAAAAATTGTAATACCAGATGTGTGGCTCATAATATAGGAGCAAAAGGAACTTGGTGGATGTTGAAATGTTCGTGTGCGTGATTTTTTATTTGGTTTTGTCTTCCTGTGTGGCTTGGTCTTAACTGGGTGCCCTTCTCTTTGTTCACCTAGTCTTTCCCAAAGATGAAATTGCACATAACCAAATGCAGAATTTGGTTATGCTAAACTGTTTGCTAATATGATCAATCATGTTGGGACACAGCAAGTGCTGTAACAGGATCGACTGGCTTGTATTGTACTCTTGGGGGATAAAAAGACATGCCCGGAGTGGCCAGAGATGTAGGGTGTGGTTCCAGCATAGGACTTCTATTTCTGTCTCCAGCATCTTTCTAATATTTGCAGTGGAGTAAGATTGTTATTGAACCTGTAGCAAGTTCATATGATCTTTCATGACCTTACTGGTTTTCCTGTCAATTCTGTTCTCTTCAGCATCCTCCTTGCACCACACCGGGAATTTTCAGTGTGGTCATATTGTCTATTTCTGACCCTTGTCACTCCTGGGAGTGGCCCACTGTGTTGTCAGTAGCCTGCCTTTTCCTCTGCCTTCCATCCTCTCCTGTCACGCCTCTTCTACCTGAGTGCAAGGGCTACTGGGAGTTCATTCCTATCCTACAATTGCTAGCCGGATTCTGCTTTCCCTTGAGTAACGGCCTTGCTGTGGTTTGGTTTCTGTACATACTGGTTGCTTGCACCTCATACGTTGCTGCTGTTATGTTGTCATGCTTTTTGAAAATTTACCCTCAGGTGTTCACTGCTTGAATCTATGCTTAGCAATTTAAGTGCACCTGAGGGGAATCAGGAGTTCTTTTAGATCATTTATCTGTGTAGGAAAAGTAAAACCTTGCATATCTCTAGTTGATGATCATTTAATTCTAATAAGTAGCTGCTAACCTTTCCTGAGTATATTGTGTAAGGACAGGCACAGTGTCACATTAGTTTTACCTGGATATTTTCATTTCATCCTTTCAATGGCCCTAAGAAGTACTGTTAATCTCCATTTTACACATACACTACTGAGACTCAGAAAGTTAAGTAACTTATCCAAGGTCACACAGATACTTGTTCAAGGTCATGTGGTAGAGTGTTGATAAGAACCTAGGTAGTTTAATCCAGACCCTTTATGTTTAACCATCATTGCATAATTGACATCATTTCTTTCAAACACTATTGTAGGCACCTTAAGCTTGTACTGGGAAGAAGGCATACTCAGTGTGAAGGACCATAATGCTTGGATTATGATAGATCTACAAGCAGATAAGATAAGATCTACAAGCAACTAAGTCTTGGTCCTCAGTTACATAGATATATCATTCATCACTTTGTTTGTTGGACATTCATCAGAATATTTTAATAGTACTTGAATAGATGCAGGCTAAATTTTCCAACCACATTTTTGATAGTCTTTTTTTTTTTTTTTTTTTGAACTAGACTTGGCTTTTACTGGTAGCATAGTTGGTGAGGGGAGAAACAAGACCTCTTGCTTTGCTATAATGGGTTATAGAGTGCTTCCATCTATCAAAGTGTAAAGTCCCACCCTAAATGTTGCGGTGGAGGTGGGAGAAAAGTGTACAAAATAATCATGAAAAATATGCTCAATCATGAAATATGAGAGTTCATGACTATAAATAAATAAGTCAACTATTTGGTTCTGTGTTTATGAGCAAGATAATGAAGATGGAAACTGGAAACAAGGAAGCTCTATCGCCACCTCGTGGAGAGATGGCCACGGTCAAGTTCTGCCCTGTCCTTGCCTGTGCAGCATGCTGCTGGTGGCCTGTGGTGATGGGGTGTGACAGCATGGATGGGGATGTTGTGGCATGCTTCTGCTAAGCACCTATATTTCTAACCAAATGTTTGGCTTCCACGAATTAGAGATGATGAAATTGGATATCAAGCATAATGGGTAACCTTGACAGTTTACAGTAGCCTTCTATATGTATTATTTTATTTATTGCATTTCTGTAATGTAGACAGGGAAGCTATTATTCTTATTTAATAGGTGTGAAAATGGGTATTCTGAGAGGGTTAATTGACATACCCAGGGTCACAACCAGTAAGTGATAAAGCTGTGACTTGAAATACAGTCTTTTGTGTCTTAATCGAGGGGATTTTCCTCTTGTACTGTGTTCTTTATAATGCATGAGGCTGTTTCATGTGCAGACAGCAGCTGTCCCATCCGACAACTGCTTCCGCAGCTTCTTTTCCTTATAATTTTGTAGTATTTTCATGTCTTTATCATTTTCTGTATGACTGGAGATCTGGGATCTGAGGACTTCAAATTCTTGTCAAGAAGGTCCTAAATCTATTTTCTCTAGAGTTAGACAGATAGCAAGTGGCAAGTATAGACTCTGTTTGGAATTTGCCATCAAATGATCTTTGGTGGGGAGAGAGAGCTTCCTTTCTGAAAGGGGGGAGAGGTTTCATTTTTGTTTTTAACAGTGCAGAGGACTCAGTATGTGAGTACACTGTGCTTTGCACTAGGCTTTTGTTTCTGTTTCAACCTGTGGACTTTATGGGTTGGTTGGAGTCTGGTGATAGGATCTCATTCTGCCCATTGTGTATAACTACTCATTTCTTAATTGTCTGAGATCAAGGCGCTCATGTGTCCTCTTCATTGCTGCGTTCTCAACATTTAGGAGGTGCTCAAATAATTGAGGGATCCATGAAGGAACATTGGCTGTTTTCTTTCTGTTGGATCAGTGCTCCGATTCCTTAGGAAGTTACCGTGGCACAATAGTTGAAGGTTGACTCTGGAGTCAGAGATACTCAGATTTGTCTCTTGAATGTCGTCTTTCTGATTGTTACCTTTTCCTTCTGAGTCTCAGAGTGTTTTTTTTTTTTTTTTTAATTATGGTTGACGTGCAATGTGACATCAGTTTCAGGTGTCCAGCGTGGTGATTTGACAACTCTAGACATAATGCTATGCTCACCACAGTGTAGCCACCATCTGTCACCGTGCAGTGCCATTACAGTACCATTCACTGTAGTCTCTATGCTGACCTTTCATCCCCACAACTTCTTTATTCCATACCTGGAAGCCTGTATCTCCTACTCCTCTTTACCCATCTTGTAACCATCAGTTTGTTCTCTATATTTATGTGTTTCTTTCTTTTTGTTTGTTTGTTCATTTATTATGTTTTTCAGATTCCACATACACGTGAAATCATATGGTATCTTTCTCTGACTTACTTCACTCAGCATAATACCCTCTAGGTTCATCTTGACCTTAGTTTCCTTAACTGTAGAGTGGATAGTTTACAAGATACTATGCATGTAAAGAATTCAGCACCTGTTTGGCACACAGTAAGTCTTGAATCTGTGTTGTTGATATGGTCATAACCATTTGAATTCATTTGGACTTCTGTACTTTTCATAGGATGGGCTAAAAATTCTGAGGTTATAATGTTTGCTTTTGCTACATCTCTAAATATGGTGCAGTTCTTTTTTTTTTTTTTCTTTAAAGATTTTATTTATTTGACAGACAGAGATCACAAGTAGGCAGAGAGGCAGGCAGAGAGAGAGGGGGAAGCAGGTTCCCTGCTGAGCAGAGAGCCCAATGTGGGACTCGATCCCAGAACCCTGAGATTATGACCTGAGCCGAAGGCAGAGGCTTCAACCCACTGAGCCACCCAGGTGCCCCAATATGGTGCAGTTCTTAAGACTGTGGTATCAGTCCAACCCATAATTCTTCATCATGTAAAATCACTTTGCATATTTGAATGCCAGGGCACTGACTCAGGCTCATTTCTTTGGTCAGTTGGAGATGAAGCCTTAGATAAGAACTAGATCCTTTCACACGAATATCGACATTTGGGGAAAACCTAGGCCTGATTCTGGGCTGTGCAGGTGAACATAAGCAAAGTGAAATCTCTGGAAAACTTTTGTGTGCCTAGCAAGAGATCCTTAATTGTTCCTGCAATCATTTTTCATATTTTACAGATGTCTAGACCAGAGTTTTACCCCCTCAGCACTATTGGCATTCTGAGCTGGATAATTCTCTATTTTGGGTGGTTGTTCTGTATACAGTAGGATGTTGGGCAGCACCCCTAGCCCTATCTGTTAGGTGCCAGGAGTATTCCTTCTCTCCCAGTTGTGACAATCCAGAATGTCTCCAGATGCTGCAGATGTCTCCCAAGGAACAAAAACCACCGTGGTTTGAGAACCCCTGATACAAACCCTTCTAGGTCTGTTTCCTGCTAGATAGTGTCTCCTTCTAACTAATGACGGAGTTTTCTCATTTATTTCTTCCTTTCCTCCTGTCGTTCGTTTCCACTCACTTCTTTTCTCTCTGAGAATACCGATTTGCTAGGTTGAGGGAATTACTAAAGTGCTCTGTGTGAGGGCAAAGGATTAGCATCAACACTATTTTAAATGGTTCAGTGATTATAAGTCCCAAGGGACATGTTCCCAGAAAGTAAAAGTAGTATTTTTGCTCCTCTTTAGCAAAGGAAATCTGTCCTTTCAAAGGAAGGATAGAATTTTGTCAACATGGAGACAAGTGTCATTAGTCTTGCTTCCTGCTCTTTCTTTTCTCTTCTCTCCTAATGCTCCCTTTCCAAACTTCAAACTTATTCCTGCTGCCCTTCTGTAATGCACAACATTTTATTGTCAATCTTCATTTTATAAGGAGTTCTGTATGCATTGGATCTCAGCTAATGAATAGGAGAGCCAGATGTTCAATCAAATTTGCTTGAAATTGGAAATAATTCAGAAGAGTCACTGTATTGGGTCTCTTAGCATGTGTGTTTTATTAAAAGGACAGCTTTCTGACTTCGAGAAGTCTCACGGGTTTTGCTATAGTGAAATGAAGAATTGTCAGCAAACGGGTGAGATAGTTTCAAATGTAAGAGTCTTTCCTGCACCTTGTAAGTCATGTCTTCTCAACCACCAGTTTTTCTATATAGAGACAGCCAACACCCATTTTGAGAGTTTTTTCTTTATCTTTTTTTAAAATATTTTATTTCTTTATTTGACAGACAAAGATCACAAGTAGGCAGAGAGGCAGGCAGAGAGAGAAGGGGGGAAGCAGGCTCCCTGCTGAGCAGAGAGCCCGATGTGGGGCTCCATCCCAGGACCCTGAGATCATGACCTGAGACGAGGGCAGAGGCTTTACCACACTGACCCACCCAGGCGTCCCTCTTTTTTTTTTTTTTTTTTAAAGTAGGAGCCCAACATGAGGCTTCAACTTGTAATCTGGAGATCAATACCTGTGTTGAGATCAAGAGTTGGATGCGTAACTGACTGAGCAAACCAGGTACCCTTCAAGAGTTTTTAAGTTGAAGTTGTCCCACCTTTTTGCTATCCTTGTAACTTCTTGGAGTCTTCCTCTACTTGGTATGGTCCTTTCTTCCGATTATACTAATTTTTCTTGCTACTAGGGGTGGTGTGCTATTCGTGGTCTGTGAGTAGAGAACGATGTCGAGTGGACGGACAGGTTGTGCATTGAGGCAGGCCACTGGAAGAGAGAAACTAAGTTTTAAAATAGTATGTAAATTACGCGGGAGGCTTTGTAGAGGGTGGTGGTACAGTTCTGGTTGTGGGAAAGAGTTAATTTATACTGAAGATTTAAATAACTCTGGAGGAGGAAAGACAGCTGGAAAAAAATTTGTACGTGGCAGAGTTGAGGATGTTATAAAGAAGAAGACTAGGGGTAGACAGACTAGAAAAACATTTGCTGCCTTGCATATAAAAAGAGGGCTGGGAGGATTTATATATGATCTGTAAAATGAGAGTATTGGCTTGCTCCCCCTCTGAGTCTAATACTCTGTTATTACTAGATGACATTCTTGAGAAGCTGGGAAAGCGGCAGTGTTTGCCATTAATACCAGAAATGAAGTAGGAGCCGTCTTTTCTCTGGACCTCATTACAGCAAAAATCATGTAACAGAAACAACTGCAGAATGAGAGTTGTTTTAGACCAAAACTTGGGCCTACTTCCTCCTCTCCTTGGATATGTTCTGTGCTTGAGTATATTCCGTGTTCATAGACTCAACACTCACGTGAATCTGAGTCACATTCAACAGTGACTTTATCACTTAAAATATTTTCATAAGGTTAATTAGGCTTCTTAGGTCTTGCTTTCTTTCTGGATGTTTTAAAATATCCTATAATAATATAGTCACATTGAGGGGATCAGTATTGCCTTTCATTATTCCTGATAGGACAGTTTTTTGTATAGGACAGTCTTTAGGAACTGTATAGGACAGTCTTTAGGAACACGGCAGCATGGATGCAGTCAAAATGGCCTACAGTCACAGATAGCACAGACCATTAAAAAAAAGAGAATTCTCGGGGCGCCTGGGTGGCTCAGTGGGTTAAGCCGCTGCCTTCGGCTCGGGTCATGATCTCAGGGTCCTGGGATCGAGCCCCGCATCGGGCTCTCTGCTCAGCAGGGAGCCTGCTTCCCTTCCTCTCTTTCTACCTGCCTCTCTCCTGCTTGTGATCTCTCTCTGTCAAATAAATAAATAAAATCTTAAAAAAAAAAAAAGAGAATTCTTCAACAACTCTTTGTTAAGTGCATACAATATCTGATGTATTTTGCTATGTGCTGGGGCTGTGAAAGAGGAAACAAATAAACAAACACAACAGCAACCATTTCCAAATTATAGTTTGCTTTCTCAGTTTGCAAAAGCATGATGATTAGAATAGAACCCATGCACAATGCTAGAGACCCTCATGCTTGGAATACAAATGCAAGTGAAGCCCCTTTGCTCTAGACCACGCTCTGCATAGGGTCAGCTGCAGAGGAAATTACTGAAGGCAAGAGAAACAGAAAATGGTACATCTATGCAGGGCAGTGGCCCAGAATGCCTCTGGATTCATTTCGTGTTGTTCTTGATAGATTCTTAGAACCCTGCCCCTTTTACACTTTTCTGAAAGATTGATTCAGAGTTCAGATCTCATCAGCAAGTGGTGCAGTTTTGGGATCTCTTCTCATCATTTGGGAATTGACAAAAGCAGAATAAAATCCTGGGGCCGACTCTCCTATCATAGAGGGTCCTCCTACCTACAATCGGTTACCCCACATGCTTTTGCTTTTGTGGGTTCTTGAGGCTGAACTCCTCCCTTGGTTTTCTTCAGGGAAATTCTGGCAATCCCAAATGGGCCAAGGTTGAGAAAGAGGCTCAGGACAGGAAGATCAGAGGTAGATTGTTAATGATGGTTTAATACAGTCAGTCTTATCCCGTAGTAAAATGTCCGACTTGCAAAGAGATCGAGTCCTCTGTCTTACAGCCCCTCTGTGACTTTGGGCAAGTCACGCTTCCTCTCCAGGACTCTGGTTTCATGTCAATAAAATGAAGGAACTGGAGTAAGTAATTTCTAAAGTCGATCAAAGGAGAAGTTATCTCTAATCATATGGCTTCTTGGTAATTCTCTTTGAAGAGAACAGGATTGGCTCGAAAGCTGTCTCATCGGGCCCTTCACCGAGTTTTGCTTGTACAGTTTTTACTTGTTTGCACTAAAGAGGGTAGCCTTTTAAGTTGAGAATGAGCACCCATACTCCATCTTGCGAATAAGGTACCCCTCAGTTTCTACTGTACAGAACAAGATGGATTCTTCAGTTACCTGTAGCATCCAGAATAGTGGCAATGCAATGGTAAAAGAATGAAGAGTAATTATTATTGCTGCATGAAGAGCCACAGGACTAGGGCTTCAGAGTTCCTGGCTACCATTTATTACTGTCTTGTCATTCTTGCCACCACTGTAAAGAAAATGCAGTCAGGATAAGAGTTGTACTCCAAGCCTACAGATAAATTTTTTTCTCAGGGACTACTTTATTTTTTTCATTTGTTTGCTTTTTAAATCAGTAAAAGAAAATGGGTCCTAGAGGCTGCACTGATCTAAGCAGCAATAAGTTTGTATATTCATCTTTTTTGTTTTGTTTTGTTTTTTGTTTAAATGTGGTTAAATTACCACACTCTGGCACTTCTCATTTGCCTGTAGTTCTGCACCATACATAATAATAATTGTAGTAACATTACCCCCTATCCCAGGAAAAAACAAAATGAAAAAAATTACTCTGGAAGAATAATTTTCACTGAACTCTAACCTGACTTTGATAAGTGGACTGTGATAAGGTTAGAAATGGTATGATAAGGGATATCAACAGATATAATTTCTGTGTGGAAATAAAAAGGTAAAAATCGAGGATTGTATCCAACTTCAGAAAATGCAAGACTGGTTTGAGATGAAAAGCCCATGATGTCCAGAAAAGTGATGATGTACAAAAGGCATGTTCAGACGGAAAATGTCCTCACTCCTAGTGTTTGACGTATACCTATTTCTTTTTACTGGAAAAATAAAAGATAAGTACATATTGGTATTGGCATCAAAGAAGCAGTCCAAATCTAAAGAAAGAGCAAGGATCTTTTTTTTTTTTTTTTTTCTGGCATTATCTCCAAAAGCTGTCAGTGATGTAAATTATGATTGCAGAACTTCTATTATTGGGGCAGTATTAGAAGCAGGAAGAATGTAGCAGGATGTTCAGATCCTAGGTGGAATCTGTCTGACTGGCACTTACGTCCCAGATTTTGATTTATAAAGCAAGAGCAAAATCGTGAAGGGAGTGTGAGTTGCCCTACCTCCTCTGTCATTTTTTGAGTTACATCCAATTTTATAACATTGGGAAAGTTTTTTCTGCTTCCCTTTTATTTAGAAAAATAAATGCAATGCTATCATTGTGAGAAAGAAAATTCCAGAGTTGTATTGTATTTAGAGAGGATCACAGATGATCTATTTACATTAAAAAGGAGAGTTTCCAGAAGAGTGATTAAAAAGGTTTTCAAACTCCAGATTAGAAATGGGGGAACTTCCCTTTGCGCGAAACACATTTTTAAAAGTTACAGTCAGGTTGCCTGCTCTCTGGTCCGTCTCTGTACTAAATGTATTGGGGACCACTAAATGTGTAGTATCTGGGATCTAGTCATAGCTTCATAATGGTTGAATAAATGTGTAAGAGTTAAAAAAAAAAAGCTACAATTATATGACTCCTAGGAACCAATTAAAATTAGGTCTTTGAATTTTATTCTCTTCACGGCAGTGTAAACCTTACATTTAGTCTTCTTTTTTGCTTGGAATCAGAATGCCGACCATTTATTGGTATTTAAAAGTAGTAGGGTTCCCTGACGTAATGTAGTTGAAATGATTCCTAAGAGACACATCTCTTAGCCCCTGATTAAACTCATTTTACTTTTACCTTTTTCAGATGGCTAAACCAGAAGAAGGGATGTTTAAACAGGACAGAATATCCAGGAATCACTAGTCATCCCTCTCCAATAGTCTTTCCTGGAAACCTCTGGAAGATGACTAATGGTTTGGGGAATAGGACCTATGAGTAAAAGTTAACAGGAATTGAAAATTATTTCACATGCAGATAAATAAATGGTGATTTAAATACAAATTGTAAGGTCATGAGGAGCAGTTGGAAGGAGGACAGTAAATGTCATCCATTCTTACTGTCATTCATTCTTCTAAAGAAAAAAGAAGAGCATATATAATATCAGGAGAAATTTGTGTTAGAAATAAAGATGAAGGGTTGTAGGAGTCTGAGGTAGATGTTAACTTTTTTTTTTTAATTTTTATTTTTTATAAACATATAATATATTTTTATCCCCAGGGGTACAGGTCTGTGAATCGCCAGGTTTACACACTTCACAGCACTCACCATAGCACATACCCTCCCCAATGTCCATAACCCCACCACCCTCTCCCAACCCCCCTCCCCCCAGCAACCCTCAGTTTGTTTTGTGAGATTACGAGTCACTTATGGTTTGTCTCCCTCCCAATCCCATCTTGTTTCACTTATTCTTCTCCTACCCCCTTAACCCCCCATGTTGCATCTCTACTTCCTCATATCAGGGAGATCATATGATAGTTGTCTTTCTCCGATTGACTTATTTCGCTAAGTATGATACCCTCTAGTTCCATCCACGTCATTGCAAATGGCAAGATTTCATTTCTTTTGATGGCTGCATAGTATTCCATTGTGTATATATACCACATCTTCTTTATCCATTCATCTGTTGATGGACATCTAGGTTCTTTCCATAGTTTGGCTATTGTAGACATTGCTGCTATAAACATTCGGGTGCACGTGCCCCTTCGGATCACTACGTTTGTATCTTTAGGGTAAACACCCAGCAGTGTAATTGCTGGGTCATAGGGTAGTTCTATTTTCAACATTTTGAGGAACCTCCATGCTGTTTTCCAGAGTGTTTGCACCAGCTTGCATTCCCACCAACAGTGTAGGAGGGTTCCCCTTTCTCCACATCCTCGCCAGCATCTGTCATTTCCTGACTTGTTAATTTTAGCCATTCTGACTGGTGTGAGGTGATATCTCATTGTGGTTTTGATTTGTATTTCCCTGATGCCGAGTGATGTGGAGCACTTTTTCATGTGTCTGTTGGCCATCTGGATGTCTTCTTTGCAGAAATGTCTGTTCGTGTTCTCTGCCCATTTCTTAATTGGATTATTTGTTCTTTGGGTGTTGAGTTTGCTAAGTTCTTTATAGATTTTGGACACTAGCCCTTTATCTGATATGTCGTTTGCAAATATCTTCTCCCATTCTGTCAGTTGTCTTTTGGTTTTGTTAACTGTTTCCTTTGCTGTGCAAAAGCTTTTGATCTTGATGAAATCCCAATAGTTCATTTTTGGTAGATGTTAACTTCTATAGTATGTTAGAAAAAGGTAGAAAAAAGTTAGAAAAAGGGCAAATAGTTAACTCTAGATAAAGTCTCAGGATTCAGGGTCTTTGCACAAAATTTTTTCCAAGGTCTGTTGAAATTTTTTTTTCACTTATAAGCAAAGTGGTAAACATGTACCCATATCCTTAACATTCATATCACTTGTATCCCTTATTCTGTGAAGCCGTGATGAGGACCAGGTATTCTTGGAAGCAAATCTGAGGTACCTACGAATTGGTTGTTGTAGAATACAAATTCGAGGAGTCCAAGGCTCTCCTGGGGTCTCTACTGAGTATGTTGGAGGTATTCTGGCAAGAAGAAAACCACAGTAATCTGTTTATAACTAGAAGGAGTCACTGATGTCATGATCCGTGAAAATCTGTGACTAGGGAGTCATAATTTGAGGTAGAGGAGTTGTGGGCAAAGAGAAGTCATTGGTCTAAAAAGAATCATTGGAAGATGGTTGTGGTTTTTTCTTTTTCTTTTCTTTTCTTTTTTTTTTTTTTCTTTTTTTGGTTCTCAGACTTCCACTGCTGAAAATAGGTCCCAGTTTAAGGAACTCAAAATAAAATGTAGCAAGAACAATGTATTAGACATAATTTTCATGTATTTTTGAGAAACTGTTAAACACATTGTAGGTATTTCTTGGCTTAATGGCATTCTTTTTATTTCTTAGGATGCTATTTCATATGCATTCTTTTATTCTGCAAGCACCTCTTTTCTTCTTCTATGCTTTTGTGTGGGATTGAAATAAAATAAAAAATTTAGAGCTATACAACGCTGTCAGGCCCATAATGAAATCTAGCTTTATTGATGTGTGCTTCGAGGATTTGGAGCAGTCTGAGCGGCTAACTGTGGTGTTAAACATTGTTTGATACTCCCCTCCCTTATATCCTTTGAAAAGAGCAGATTTTTTATGTTCATGCAAAAGATCCCTTAGAGGATAGTGAAGGAGGCATGTGGTTTACTCATACATGGGATTATTTTATTATTATGTAACCTGTTCAATTGTTAAAGGAAGAAGCAGCTGTGTAGTAAAGTAGTACTGAGCGGTTTCCTATGAAGTTCAAGAGCTCTACAGTTTAGGAAATTCACAGAAAATCTTAATCATGCCTATAAATTTCATTTATATAATGTGTGACCCATGTATTATGGTATAAGAGAGATAAGAGTATGAGAATGGGACCCAGATTAGATTTCTTTTCTTTTCTTTTTTTTTTTTTTAAGATTTTATTTATTTATTTGACAGAGAGATCACAAGTAGGCAGAGAGGCAGGCACCTGGGTGGCCCAGTGGGTTAAGCCTCTGCCTTTGGCTCAGGTCATGATCTCAGGGTCCTGGGATCGAGCCCCTCATCGGGCTCTCTGCTCAGCGGGGAGCCTGCTTCCCCCTCTCTCTCTACCTGCCTCTGCCTACTTGTTATCTTTCTCTCTGTCAAATAAATAAATAAAATCTTAAAAAAAAAAAAAAGAGAGAGGTGGGGGGAATTAGGCTCCCTGCTGAGCAGAGAGTCTGATGCAGAACTTGATTCCAGGACCCTGAGATCATGACCTGAGCTGAAGGCAGATGCTTAACCCACTGAGCCACCCAAGTGCCCCCAGCTTAGATTTCTTAAGTTTATATATCTAATATGAATTATTTTAATTTGAATGACTGGGCAATTTAAAATTTTCTCATGGCCCAACTACAGATAAGTAGGATGTTGATTTTTTAATGGGGCTTCATGACCTAAAATATCTGAACTTTTTCCATTGAGCATAGCTACCTTGATCTTAAATAATCACAGCCTTATGTTTGTATCAGGATGTCACTGATAACATGTAGGAAGGGACAAGAGTACTTCATATTTAATCAGAGGAGTAGCCACACTGGACGAGTGGGCGAGGCCTAATTTAGAAGTGTTAAGGTCCAAGAAACTAAGGGATGTACAGAATAGGCTATTCAAAGTAGGAAGAACTGCAGCCTAGGCATCACCTGGGAGCTTGTTAGAAATGCAGAATCTGGGGCAGACAAATAAATAAAATCTTTAAGAAAAAAAAGAAAAAGAAAAAGAAATGCAGAATCCCAGGCACAACCCAGAGGTAGTAATCTGCCTAGTTAGCTCCTGAGGTTGTTGGTGTTTGCTGATAGACTGAATGATGGGTCTGTCCCCCCCAACCCAATTCCTACTTTGAAACCTAACCCCCATTGTAATGGTATTTGGAGGTGGAGCCTCTCGGAGGTAATCCGGTCCAGAGGGTGAAGGCCTCCTGATTGGGATTAACGCTTTTATAAAAGAGGCACCAGATTGCTCCCTCCCTGCTGCCTCGCTCATGTGAAGTTACAGAGAGAAGACTGTGGTCTACGCGGCGTCAGCAAGCAGGTCCTCACCAGACACTGAATCTGCTGCTGCCTTGATCCTGCACTTCCCAGCCTCCAGAACTGGGAGAAGTAAATGTCTGTTGTTTATAAGCCATCGGGTCTATGTTACAGCAGCCTGAGCTAAGCTTGGAGTTTAGGAATACTCATCTACTTCCCTCTGATGGAAGGGGCCTTAAATCCAAATTGAAATGAGGGTACGCAGAGTGAGGCATCTTGAGCCTGAGAAGCTGGAGTACAGGATCAGGATCAAAGAAGGGCATGTGAGTTTGGGTTGGTTTGTTTTAGTGATGGGAGAGGGAGGGCTAAGGGAAGAGATAGTATCTTGAGTGGTTGCCTGGGTTAAAACCTCCGTTATTGCTTGGCGTTTGGTTTTATGGCATGTGCATGAGGGACCTTGTTTACAATTAGGGGTGAAACACTCACTGGCTGACTATGGAGTCTGGCAGCTCTTAAAGGTTGGAATGGATCAGAGACTTGGAAGTCTTGTGAGAGTGGAGCACCCCAGCTAAGTTTGGGGAAATGAATGTTGTTGGCTAAAGGTGAGCCAGCTTCTTGGGGGATGGAAAACCAATCAAATCTTACTCCTAAGAGGAAAGGCATTTTACTGGTGGGCTGTTTGTAGAGTCTGGCTTAGCTGTGTCCATTTCTTAGGTCAGATGATGCGCTATTGCCCGCACATATTCCCCCCAGATGTGCATGAACCCGGGACTTTGGGGCCACGTCCAAAGATAGAACCAGGACTAAAGCATTAGGTTTTGCTAAGGTGAGATATGAGAAACAGTAAAACATACATTTCTGCTGGAAACAATAGGAAGCCACCCATCTTATAGTTGGAGAAATATCAATAGTTATTTTTTGTTAACTTTTGAAATTTAAAATTTAATTTTAATTAAAAAATTTTCTGTTGACTTTTGTTAATTTTACTCCAATGGTAATACAACCCCTGGTGGCTCAGTCGTGAAGCGTCTCCCTTCAGCTCAAGTCATGATCCCGGTGTTCTGGGATCAAGCCCTGCATTGGGGTCCCTGCTCGGTGGGAAGCCTGCTTCTCCCTCTCCCACTCCCCCTGCTTGTGTTTCCTCTCTCGCTCTCTCTCTCTCTCTCTGTCAAATAAATAAATAAATAAATAAATAAAATACTGAGTAAAAATCTAAATCATTTTGTACTATAGTATGTATGTAGCTTTCCATACTTCAGGAGGAAAAAGAATTTATTCATGATAGCATTTGAAATTTTTAGAGGAGAACACAAACATATTTTAGTAACAACAGTTCTTTTGAATAAAAAGTGTATAGGGCTTACTAAGTCTATAATAAGGACCAAAAGTCGAGTTCTTTCTATGAATTACTAGCACTCTGTAGGCAGGAAATGATGAGATGGGTTGCAGTATATCTTGGTCTGTGCCAATTATGTCAATGAGATCAGAGGTATATATAAAATATATTTTTAGTGGTTGCACAGCACTTAAGCTGTGGCAGTTCTTATCCTACACTTTTGTGGTTTAGCTTGGCAGATCCGAGATGGGACATAAGCCACAAAGTGCCATGGGTCTTAAGACAAAATGAAGTCATGCGTTACCGTAAGGGGTAGGGAGGAGGAAAATCAACATTTTCCAATAGCCGAGCTCTACACGTAGATACTGAAGATACATTTCACTCTTTCTGTATTTGTATCCTATTAAAACTCTGTAAAGGTTGCCTTGATTTCTCTGCCTCTAAATTTAAGGGACTAGGTGTCTGGCCTTTGTTCATGTTCCTGGCTATTACTTGGTGCTATATGGAGTTCTCCAAAGCAGTGCTCTCTGGCTCTTCTCTGTATGCTGTGGGTGTTAACATGATCAGTTCTTTTGTTCATTGGTATTTTGTTGGGTGCCTGTGGTGCAACATGTTGACATTGTAGCTAGTGTGGAAATATTGAGGTCATTCAATTGGTAGGAGAGGTGAGAGTCTAGATTGAAAGGTGAATGTGGAGAAGTGAGGAGACGGTGTGGACTCCAGACAGACAGGAAGGATGGCGGTGACTAGGTGACTAGGAGGCTGACACCTTGAGCTCCCTGGTACTCACGACTTGGGATGCCCACAGTAGAACATGCCTGGATGAGCTCCTGGCCTGTGACAGAGTTGGCTGACTGAGAGGCTGCCTTTGGTCTGCATTAATGTTTCAAATTAGAAAATGGGAAAATTATCACCAGAGTGTAACCATCCCTGGTAAAAGGATGCTTTGTTGAGATAAGGTAATCTTGCTTGTGCTCTAATTACCTGAAAGTGTTAGAATGAGAATACATGTGGTAATATAAAAAGAAATGGAGATGTTGATCTTATGGTTGATTTTATTGTGTTTTTCACTCAGAATCATGACTGTGTCTTGTTTCTGGCACCCGATTATATTACAAGAGGTCATAATATGAATCCTTTTTAGGAAATGGCTATTTTTAACCATTTTTTTTTTTAAAGTGAGGACATTGGTTTTTTTCAAGGGATAATTTGGTTGGTATAAAAATGCTCATTCTTTTGAGACATTTTCTTCTTGCATATTTCCTGTTATTTTAGCTTCATTTGAGCCAGTAATCTGTGCCCTGTGCATTTGTGTATTATTCCTTCTGATTTTGGGGGGCTATATTCCTAGGATTAAATCAGTCTCAACCATAACACATGTATTATGAGTTCAGGAAGGGGAGCTGGGAACTATCCTCTGAAAAAGGTTTTTTTTTTTCATTTTTTAGGGATTTTATTTATTTGAAAGACAGCAAGGGAGCGTGCACAAGCTGGGGGGGATGGGAGGGAGGCTCAGAGGGGGAGGGAGGCACAGGTTGCCCAACACAGGGCTTGATCCCAGGACCCCAAGATCATGACCTGAGTTGAAGGCAGACACTTAACCCACAGAGACACCCAGGCATCCTGTTTTTTTTTTTCTTCTTAAAAGACACTATAGGATATCCTGAATTATCCCCATTAAGATTAATTCTTGTTTCTGAATGGTCATAGATAACTGAAAAGTAATTCAATGATTATTTAAAGATAGGTTGCTAAGATTCATCTGGAGAAAAAAATATCAGCACTACAATTTGCTATTTATTTATCATAAGAATATACTATATATTAGACACTAAATACGCATGTTTGTATGTTAAAATTTCCTAGACTAAATTTGTGTAAGTGTATGGTAGATATCTAATTGTTTTATATTAATGCCTCTGATTATTTTTGGTGTTCATGCTTTGAGCCGCTGTTTTTGAATCAGTTATATGTTTATTTGTTTTGTAGAGACAGACGATTTTTCATGGGAAAGAGAGACAGCCTTTTGTCTTTTGTAAGTGAATTCATGGAATGCATTTTAGAAATGGATTTTCTGTGGCAAGACTTGATCTCACACATTGTTGAAACTTTTATTAGTCAGGCCTTACCAAATTTCCATTTAGCACTTTTCTCCCTCTATTTAAACATTAGGACATGAAGAGAATTTCAATAGCCTAGAAAATTTACATGTATCTATTCAGGGGATCAAAATATTTCCTTTAAAATTTTTTATTTGACTTTGTAATGAAAATTGTGTAGTAAAGGGTGATAATTGTTAGTAAGACAATGTGGAGTAATGGAACCCTAGGGCACCAGTGACCAGCAAAATGAGTTACAATTTTAATGTGGGTTTATTTTTTGGAGGGATAGTATTTAAGGTCCCATTTTTTAAAAAATTTCCTTGATACCAGCTCTTAATTATATTTCTGCCTAAAAGCCCTCCTGTAATCATCAGTTAGCAAGCCAAGCTGGAGGAAACTTCACTGTGTGTAAATACAAAGAGCTTGTGCCTCTGTGTGTGTGTGTGTGTGTGTGTGTGTGTGTGTGTGTATGTATGTAAATGGCACTGAGGAGCGTGTGTATGTGTACGTATTTGTATGTACTTGGCTGTGTGTGTGTGGTGTGTGTATGTACTGGGGGGAAGGTTGGGTCTTTCCTCCTAAAGATGCTTTGTAAACGTCTTTTGTTTTCATGTATTTCTCTTTCTCTTTGTCTGCAGTCACTTGGATTCTCCTCTGCACCGGTGCCCTAAGTGACAGCCACTGGCAGTAATGAGGCTGCACGCTCCGCTATAATGGAACCCTGTCAGCGCTGCCCATTAAGGCTGTGGTGTGCATGCCAGCTCTTTAATCCAAAACCCATTTCTTCTCCTCCATCATTTTTCCTTTTACTCATGGCACTGTTTCAAGTCCTGATCCCCTCATTGTGCATGTGGAGGTTCAGGAACGGAGAGTAGTTTAAAAATGTAGTTGAGTCCTTAGAAATTAACCGCTCTAAATGAATCAGATTTATCATCATTATCACTTGCTTCTAGACAACTTTGAATTTTTGTTTAAAGAAATGGGAACACTTTTTTAAATGAGTGGAAATTCTTGATATTTGGTACTTAAGTCGTTATCTATTAAGCTGTTTTGTTAGGCAGGCTAACTTGAGTCTAAGTATTCTAGGACTCACTTTTTTACTTTTTTTAGATTTTATTTATTTATTTGACAGAGACAGCAAGAGAGCAAATACAAGCAGGGGGAGTGGGACCGCCATGCAGGACTTGATCCCAGGACCCTGGGGATCATCACCTGAGCCGAAGGCAGATGCTTAATGACTGAGCCACTCAGGTGCCCCTAGGACTCACTTTCTAGAAAACTAAAAAAAACAGAAATAGTTATCAGGAAAAAAATAAGTAAATTGTAACTTGAGGGTGAGATTTATTTGATTATTATATAGTGTTCTATACTTGCTGCAGTTCAGTGTTTGAACACAGTAAGAGTTTGAATTAAAATGTAGTCCAAATGATGAAAATTCTGTGTGGGTGGACATTTTTGCCCTTTTTGTACCTCTAGTTCTCAGAATGGCAGAAGTATTCAATAAATTTTATTGACTTCATTAATTAATTCATTTTGTAACACAGGCAAACATTACTGTTACAACAAAGGATTTCAATCTAGCTTCTAGGTTGTAAGCAGAATAACCAAAGAAAATATCCTTTTATTTTTATTTATTTTTTAAAAGATTTTATTTATTTATTTGTCAGAGGCAGGGAGAGAGAGAGAGCGAGCACAAGCAGGGGGAGCAGCAGAAGGAGAGGGAGAAGCAGGCTCCTTGCTCAGCTGAAGGCAGATGCTTAACTGACTGAGTCAGCCAGGCGTCTTTTTATTATTAATATAAATATATATCCAGGACGAAACCCAGTCTCCAAAGTAAGCTTTTTACTTTCCACAACCATTCGACTTTGTAATAGTTTCTCTCCTTATAATCAGATGTCAAAATTACTTGTTTTAAACTCCTTACATTTTCCTGATAAGTTTCGTTTCACTAAATGTAGTCAGGTAAGATAGTTTTTAAAACCCACAGTAAAAAAATCAAAATTTAGTCATTTAATCTCTATTAGAGGCAGCATAACATATATGTTGATTTTTTTTTTTTTTAAAGAACACAGTTCAGAAAAGTCTCCTTCTTAAGATTATGTAGTTAGTTTGAGCTACATGAAATTGGTACATTTTTAGATGAAACCTACCAGTTTATATCTTATTTCCAGATCTTGAGGTCAGAAGACATTTGAATTTTTCTCCTGCTCCTTTCTCTCTTCCCCTACCCTCTGTGTGTGTGTGTGTGTGTGTGTAGGGTTTGTGTGGTGAAAAATTTGAATATGATATAGGGAGTAGCAGCACATGCCACAGAGTTCTAAATAAACCACCCAAGAAACAAGAGTGCTTAAAGTCTCTTTTTTCCTAAAAAAGGAGTTAAGGTGGGTGTGGGAGACAAGTGGACTCCACCCAATAATTTCAGGGCTCTCGTTGATTGTGATGTCATTAGCAATTTGACCCTTGATTATAACCATATGACCGGGAATTTTCACTAAGATTGAGATGTGATCCAACAACCTTTTCTTTTTTTCTACATAAAAGCCCAATTATTGTGGAGGGAAAATAAACATAAGTTATGTGTCTTGAAAAATGCTTGAAGAATTTGTCATTGTGGGAGTTTCCTATACTGTTTCAATGAAAACTCAGTATTTAAATTTGTTGCATTTTGAATACTTATGTGAAAGAAGGCATCAGCAGATGATTTTCCTAACATTCCTTCTCCTCCACATTTACCCCCAAATTTTTGAAGTCAGTCACTGTTCCAGTTCTTGTAGATTTCCCAGTTATGCAAGGGTCCTTACACAAATGAGTGTTTCAGAGAATGAGCCTCTTGGAGATGTAGATAGTGTTGTCATAGGAGTGGATGTATTTTCTGCCACAGTCAGTGGCCATGGCTTTTGCAGAAAACATAATTAGACTTAAAGACCAATATACCTGTCCCCCTACATACCCCGTTTCTTGACTTTGATTTAGGCTCAAGCAGACTGATACCACCTCTGTCTCATTGAAAACCAGTTTCTCTTTCTTTCTTTCTTTCTTTTTTTAAAAGATTTTATTTATTTATTTGACAGAGATCACAAGCAAGCAGAGAGAGAGGAAGGGAAGCAGGTTCCCTGCCAAGCAGAGAGCCGATGCGGTGCTGGATCCCAGAACCCTGGGATCATGACCTGAGATGAAGGCAGAGGCTTTAACCCACTGAGCCACCCAGGTGCCCCTGAAAACCAGTTTCTAAAGTACTTATTGTATTCCTATTAGACTTTCCTCTGAGACCTTGGGGGGCCTTCAAATCAGCTAATGGTTGTATTTTTAATGAGAGTGTGATGTAGACGAGGGTCTGTTGAAAGATCTTATAAATCAGAATGTAACTGCTTGAAAGTAACTTAGTTGAGTGGGTAAGTTGTTTGGGGGAATCTAATGTTAGACTCTAATCTGTTGGAAGGTGACTGACATTAGGTACAGTGGACACCAATAAACAGATCTGTGAACAGGAAATTTGTGTATCATGCCCTGAAGAGTTATCATGTCCATTGACATGAGTCAGCTCACCATACATTGGATAAATTTATGTGTTAAACATTGATGATCTTACTGAACCTTCAAGAGGCTTGCATCCTTTTTGTTTATTGTGCTAGGATTGATGTTGCCTGTTAAATTAATATGATATGATTGTTTCTGATTTGCCTGGGTTCTTTTTTTTTTAAATTTTATTTTATGGTTCTTTTTTTTAAATATACTTTTCAAGATTTTTATTTGAGAGAGAGAGCACAAGTTTGTGTGCATGTGTGAGCTTGCACATGAGTTGGGGGAAGGGCAGGGACAAGTAGACTCTGCACTGATGGAGCCTGATGCAGGGCTCCATCCCAGGTCCATCCCAGGACCCTTAGATCATGATCTGAGCCGAAGTCAGACACTTAAGTGACGGAACCACCCAGACTCCCCTGATTTGCCTTATTTATAATAATTTTTCTTGGGAATATCATCTAGTAATCTTTGCTAAGAACATTACCCGTGTATGGTCCTTCCACCGCAGAAAAGAAGGAACATATGCCTTTTCCCCTAAGCGTCTCACCTTTACTCCCTCAAATATTACTGAGAACCTGACTTCTTCTGAGTGAGATAAATGACTAATTTTCAGTATATTATCTTAATAGTCTTATTGGCACAGAATTAAAGACTAAAATTTTACTTGATGAAGCTCATTCTTGTATTCTTACATTTTTCACATGGAGTTATTTCTTCCATATTGAGCTCTGAGATTTTTTAAAAATTACTCTGTACTTCAGGACAAATCCTTGTTTTATTTTATTTTAAAAATATGGTTGGTTTCCTGGAAAAAAAAAGGCTAGATTTTAAAAAATTCTTGAAGTAGCCATTACAGCCAGGTTGTGGTTTGATGGATGCTGTTCGTTGATGGTATGGTAGAAAGTGAAAATGCGGGATTCTGGAGTTAGAACTTCTGACTTTTAGTCAAAACTCTGTAGATTAGTCTAATATGTTGTAGCTTTTCTAAAGGATAGTTTGGAAATGTATTACAAAGGTTCTAAAATGTCCATTTATTTTTCAAGAATATTTCCTAAACTGTTAGGGATATGCAAAGACATGACCAGAAGAATCTTTCCAGATGGAGGGAAAGATGAGAGGGGAGGAAGAATAACTTAAGTCTTCAATAATACAGCTGTTTCTTTAATTTTCTATATTTATAGAAGACTGCCTACATTGCCATTCATAATGAAGCTCTGTGTTCTTATTTAGTACCAATAACATTTGGGAAAATGTAGCATAGAGGGTATGATTCTGTGTTTATTGGAAAAATATATATCTTGGAATATATGCACTAAGGGACAAATGGACATTAAAGGTAAACCATGAGGAGTATGAATATTTCTTTTTGTCTTTAGATGCTGTCTTTTTTCCTCATCTTTCTACAACAGGTGTGTTATACTCAGTTTGTATTATATTGTTTTTCATATAAGAGCCCTTCACATTTATTAAAATATAATTGTTGAATGCTTACTGTCAAACCCTGTTTTAGGTGCCGAAGGCATTGTTGGAAGATAAAAGCAGATTTTTCCTGTAGAGATTATATAACTAGAATGAACTTGCTGTACCTATTAGCAGCCCTTCCCTAATGAACAAACAAAAAGGTTATTACTTTTATCATCTTCACAAAATGAACATGGATATTTTCTATGGACTTGTGATTTTTATGGCCAAAGGTGTTCCTGTTGCTAATGGTGGTTAAAAGGAAAGATGTTGAGGACCATCTTTCATTTTCAACCTTTTACTTGTAGAGCTCAGCCTCATTCCATTTGTTCTGAAATTTTAGGCCTGGAGGTTAAGTTTGTCAAGACACTGTGTGTACCTATCATGCCTTGTAACTGAGGCATGGTTTATACTTAAAAGTCTCTACTTGTAAAGTTAGGAAGTATTATTTTATAAAAAGAGAACTAGGCCTAATTAGTAATTTCAGATACCAAGTGGACAAGTGATATATTTTATTTTGAATTTCATTAGTGGTGAGAGGGAGAGACTCGACATTCGCAAACTGTTACCTAAATTAAATTCTAAATTAGCTCTATAATAACTTTGTAAATGGTATTGTATTGCTGTAAGACCCTAAAATACTGTGGTGTCCTGTCAATGTGTTTTTCTTAAAGTTGAAATTATGTTTTATATTGATGTGTTTATATGCCAAAGCAACCGTTCTGCTGTTATTAGAATGAATCTAATCTTAGAGAAACATAAATAACTTCTTGCAAATTAAAATTGCTTAAACTATTCAGGTTCATAGTAATAAATGTACTCCAGGTTAATTTTACTTAGTACTTAACAGTATTTTTCAAACGGCTAGAAAAGCAAGGTACCTCGATTAAATCATTTTAGGAGGATGATTTCATACACTGGTATTCCACAAAGTGCTATTTCTTGAGATATGGTAATGCAGGTGGTGTAGAGTGATGGTTTTTTTTCATCCCAAAATGTTATTTTGATGCCAGAAATAGTTGGGAAATACTGTATGTGAAGTGCTCTTGGAAATACAAAAGCATGTAAGCATATTGAAGGCTCTGAGAAGTCCTGCAGTAAAGAGTCCAATTTCAGTTTGTTTAAATTAGTGTTTCTTAAGTTTATTTAACCAGGCAGTTTTCACATATCTTAATATGCCACACTCTGGTGTTCCGTGAACGGTCTTTGGCCAGGATGGTCTAAGTTCTAGAGCCGTGCTTCAGAAACTGCTATGGTAAAGTACTAACTTTTAACATTCTCCTCTCTCACAGTAGACTACTCATGTTGACTAGTATCCACAGCTTGTACCATGTGAGTCTGACTGTGTTGAACTGGCCATTATGCTGTTTGATTTGTGAAGTTCAGTGATCCTGCAGTTGGATGCTGCAGCAGTGTCAGGTTTCAGTAATACTGTCTAAATGCTCCTCCTCACTTTCCTCATATTTTGTACCTCCCTCATTTTAGACTGATGACAGACACTTGCAGACCAGGGGCCAGGGTGGCACACTTTGATAGCACATGTCTAGAGCCTCACTTACTCAAAGTGAGGTCTCCAAACCAGCCACTTTGGGATTACCTAGGAATTTGTTAGAATGTAGCACCTCAGGCTTCACCCCAGACGTGCTGAGTCATGAATCTACATTTTATTCAGAATCCAGGTGTGTTCTGTGCACATTAAAATTTGGGGAACGTGAATCTAGAACTGTGTTCTAATAGAAGTAGAATGAATGTGAGCCACATAGGTAATTTTAAATTCAGCATATCTATATAAAGTGGTAAGATAGTCTATATTTTTACAAAATATGCCTTGGAAATTGGGTGTGTATTTGCACTTACAGCACATGTCAGCTCCTGCTGGCCACATTTCCAGTGTTCAGTGGCTGCATGTGGCCAGGGGCTATCATATAGGACAACTCAGGATCTGTTGTGATATCTGCTCAGAAAATATTCATAGAATGAAAGGAGTTGGGGGAAAATGTTTATTGGAGACCAGCTCTGTACCAGCTACATTGCTGCCTCATAATTTGTAGGGTGGGTAGTTTTGGCAGAATAGCATTTAAAACTAGGTCTCTGATTCCTTGATTCACCATGTTCTTTTAAGCTCTTGACAGCTTTTTTTTTTTTTTTTTTTTTTTAGATTTTATTTAGGGGCGTGTAGGTGGCTCAGTGGGTTAAGCGTCTGCCTTCGGCTCAGGTCATGATCTCAGCGTCCTGGGATCGAGCCCCGCATCGGGCTCTCTGCTCAGCGGGGAGCCTGCTTTCCTCCTCTTTCTCTGCCTGCCTCTCTGCCCACTTGTGATCTCTGTCTGTCAAATAAATAAATGAAAAATCTTAAAGAAAAAAAAAAGATTTTATTTATTTATTTGACAGACAGAGATCACAAGTAGGTAGAGAGGCAGGCAGAGAGAGAGGAAGGGAAGCAGGCTCCCTGCTGAGCAGAGAGAGAGCCCAATGTGGGGCTTGATTCTAGGACCCTGGGATCATGACCTGAGCCGAAGGCAGAGAATTTAACCCACTGAGCCACCCAGGCGCCCGGCTCTTGATTGCTTTTTATATTTTTATTTTTTGTGAATCTCTTTAGTCCTCTTCAGTTATAATTTTTCTTATTCTTTAAGAACTCACTTTCCCAGATATTTATAGGTCTATTTTAAATCCTTTCTGGAAAAAGTGTAAATAGATAAACAAGACCAAGATTATGTTATTTCTTTGCTTCTCTGATAATTTCTTGAGGTGGTGTTGTTGTTGTTGTTGTTGTTGTTGTTGTTGTAGTTTGTAGCTTAAATCTACTTTGGGAAAAATGATCAGATATGTCTTCCATTCTAGAAATTCTTTTTCCAAGTTCGATAGGAGAAGCATTAGGAAATTAAAAGCAATTGGTCAAATGAAATATAAATTGGAGCTCTTTCCTATGTAATATGGGCCCATTTGATTAAAAATACTGTGGATTCCTGGTGTCCAGGAGGTGCAGAACCTCAGTGTCCTTGGACAACAAAACAAAACAACCAGAGGATGCTGAGATAATGCTGTGCCTACAGATTTCCTTATCCTTGGTTGTAACAAGGTGGTAATTGGGAAGGTCTCCTAGCATAAGAGGGAGAAGAGTAAGTACTTCATTATTTTCACCTAAGTGTGCTGGTGAGGTTTTTCAAAGAATCAAAAACAGAAAATAAAAGTATTTCTTGTGCTATCTCTAGTTTCTCTCCTACTTATGAGGCTAATAAAATCAGAATAGTGACTCTGTGCAACTTCTAAATGCAAATTCTGCAGCTACTATTACATCCCAGTCATGTACTGCTTGCCTTATTCAAGGAATCCTCCGAAGACAGATGGTAGTACAAGTTCCAGAATTTTAATTAAGAACCCATAGTATGTTTGTTGACTCATATAGGAACTTAGCAGACTGGAAAAAGCTTGAATCTAGGAATGAGGTATTTCAGGTTTTAATCTTGGTTTTGCATCAACCCAACTTTAATAAATCTCTGTGTCCTCATCTGTTAAAAGAAGGATAATTCAAAACTTACAGGATGGTATTGAGAGGAGTAAAGGAAACAATATGATGTAAGATGCTGATGTAAAATTGGGCCAACAGAAATTAGTGATCCATACTTTTTCCTGAGTGAGGGTGTGGGGAAATGGGAGTTTTCACATACCAATGATTGGTAGAGTGTTAATCGGGACACACTTTAAGGAAGGCAGTTTGAAGAATTTTGACATCCCACCTTTGCCATCCATGTATTTCTACAGCTAAAGAATAAAGTCTTAGGATCTATGAACAGTTGTGCTCGTGATAGCATTTTTAGATAGCAGATTTAAAACTGCCGAGAAATTGCGCCTACATGACAAACATGAAATCATAGCAAATCCATACAGTGAGAAGTATAGACATCACAATAAATGGCAGAGACCCTTGGGAAGATGTCCAAGACCTATTAAGTGAAAGAAATTGCAGGATGCTCTTCCTTGTACAGAAAATATATAAAGGAAAATGTAACTATTAAGTTGGTTACCCCTGAGAAATAGGAATAGGGTTTAGAAGAGAAGAGGACTTTGATTTTTCTCCCTTCTCTGTTGCCAGAGATTTTTGTTAGGAGTAGACAGTACTTTTCCAAAGTGTATCAATATTTATAATAGGGAATGTATTGCCTTCTAGCTAACTACTCTGATTTTTGGATGAAAAGACAATTTGGGGGAGGGAGCTCAATGTCTTATAATATAGTAATTTTGAAGTTTTGCCAGCCAAGAACTACAAAATCAATTCAAAAGCCTTCATACTCTGTTGAATTTGATTCATTGTGTCAAGTTTGGTCTCGGAGTGATTGTTCTGGCGTTTTTATACTAAGCAATCTAGTGTTCTACATTGTGATTCCAGCATTTTCATAACAACTTAATTTGATATTTTGCAAGGATTCAAATGATTAAACTGGATGCGAAAAATGCAGCCTTAAAAAAGTCCTATTGATTCAGTTTTTCCTCAGCCATCAATGTAATATAAACTAACGAGGTCTGACTTAATTTTTCTGGAGGTCAGTTTCAAACGCATTTTATTTGTGCTGCATAAAGAAAAACGAAAGACGAAATAAATTCAAATAGATTTATTATAGGAGGGACACACTCTGAATGAGTTGAGCTAAGTAGATCCTAAAACAAATGTGGCTTATAGAAAAAATACGATAATGTAAGGATTTTTCCTAATCCTGATTAGATTTTAAATTGTCCTTTCAGTAGTTTGCATAATTATAAGGCACTGCCATACAGTGAGTAACAATAGAAAATAACTCATTAATGCCTGTTTCTCTTTGGCATCGTTCCAGGGCATGCAGCTTGATGTTTACAGATCAGACAGTCTGTAGCCTTTCCCTGTCTGATACTGAACATCAAAGATTGCTTGGATTTCTCTGTACTCAGACATTCCTGATTTTGTCTGAAGTGGTAATATCCCGAAAAGCCAATAGCAGCATGAAATTTAACGTATTTTGGCACTTCCTGGTCCTTGTATTATTTTCAAACGTCGTGATATTAGAGAAATAGATTGAGATTTCTTGGCTTTTAAACAAAGTGAACTGTTACAAATCTAGATTGGAGCATAAGGTTATAAGGTCATTACAATGCTAGTGACTGAACTCCTAATCTCTTTCCGGAGCTAGGGTTTAAAATATCTACCACTTATAAGCCATCATGTTTATTTCCTGAGCATTAGTGTATTTTCACTGGTGCTGAGACATTAGATATGCTTCCCTAATAAATAAATAATGAGGTGTTGGATCTAGAGTACTAGAATTTTGTTCTTCACTATGCAGTGTTTTTTAATACAGGTTGTGCCCAGCCATAGCGCATTAGGAAAGAGTTGTATATATGGCTGATGCCTTGCAAATACTTAGAAAATAAGGAGTTCCTATCTTAACAGGGTTAAACTGATGGCAGGAGCTGTGGGCTTAGACTGATCAGATCCTGGGGTGCCTGGCTGGCTCAGTCAGAGGAGCATGTGACTTTTGATCTCGGGGTTGTGAGTTTGAGTCCCATGTTGGGTATGAAGTTTCCTTAAATGAATAAGTAAAAACTTAAAAAAGGAAAAGAATGGAATCCACTGATATATGGACATGAATCCAACTGTGGATCCTAAAATATATATTCTTCATGGGATAGATGCTATGGAACCAATAAAGACCCTCTTCTAAAATAGTTCAGTACTAACATATGGAGTACATATTAAGATAATCTTAACCAGTCAGCCATTTACTATATAAATCTTTCTGTTGTTTCTTACTGGTCAATTCTTCATTTATCAGTTTGAATCAATCAGAAATAATTATTCGTTGCATCTCTGCATTTTTAAATGTTCTTTGTTTGGGTAGGTCTACTTAAAAATATGTATATGTAAATATATGTATGTAAGTATGAATGTGTGTGTGTGCGCGTGTGCATGCATGTTTTTACTATCACCCAAAGACAGTTGGACATTCAACAAGGATTACGTAGTTGTTAGATTTTTATAAGATAGTAATACATATATGTGTGTGTATATACTCATAGATGTACAGTGCCTCTGTACAGCACATGTTATCCATATTAAATTGTATTAGTAATAATTAAAATGTGGTGGGTATAGATATTAGTTGAAAATTTGTTTTATTAATTGGAAGACAAAATTTTATCCTTTAACTTTTGACAGGGAATACCAAACTTGTATAACATATTATTGAGAAAATTACCTATCTTTCTCAACCAGAAATATGCCTTACTGGTAGCATCTGCCTCCTTTCTGGCTATCATGGTTATGGGCCCTGGACAGCCACGGCTATCAGGGCCCCTAGTTAGGGGTGTCTTCCTAAGATTGGAGGTCACCACTTCTGAGGTAGGACTAGCAAGATGAATGTTCTTGTTGACTCTAACGGAATACATGGAAAGGTAACCAAATTCAGAAAATGTCTTTTCTTTTGGACCTCTTTATTTCTGAGCTGTAGAATGAAATTTTCTGCAACAGACACAGATCTATAGATCTATAGATCTATCAGCTACTATGTACCTTTCTGACTCCTGAATAACTCTGTCCCTCAGTTCTTCCTGTGAGGAATTTCATTTTGTGCATTAAGAAAGTGAAAAGAACCTCAATCAGCATAACATCTCTTTAAAAAACATATGGATGGTTTTGGTTCAAATACATGATTGTATTACTCTCATGACCCTATTTGTTTAGTTTAAAAGAAGATGATCATGACCTAACATTTCAGGGAAGGATAATTCTATCTGCATTCTGCAGTAGCCACTGCAATATATGGAAAGACCTAATTCCAGAGAGGTTTTCCTGATGTGAGGAGTATCAAATATAGTATATCTAATGAAAATGTTGTGAGATCCTCTCTATAGAGTTCTTGCATTCCAGAGTGTGCTCATCACATCAATTTATATTTTGATTATTATTTTCCTTGATTTTTAGGTTTTCTCCGAAGGGTATGGATTTGCTAAATGAAATCTAAAATTTAACTTGTAAAAACAATATATAAATGAACCTATTATGAAAAATGCTGTTAAAGAAAATAATTTATTGCTGACATAATTTGTTATATCAAGCCAACACAGAAGAAAAAATAGAAACCACCTGTAGATATGCCATCTGTATTGGTTTCCTAGGACTGCTGTAACGAACTATCAAAAACTTAGTGGTATAAGACAACAGAAATGTTTTGTCTAACAACTGTGGAGATAGAAGTCTAAAATGAGGGTTTGGGCAAGGCCATGTTCTTAGAGCTCCAAGGGACTTGACTCTTATAGCCTGCAGTGTTTGCTATCATCCTTGGTGTTTGACTTCTAGACATATCATTCTGGTCATGTGGCCATCTTTTTTTCTTTGTGTTTTTACATCATTGACTTTCTGTGCATTTTTTTTTGTTTGTTTGTCCAAACTCTTTTGTTATTAGCAGGCCAGCATACTGAATTATGGTATCCTAGTGACCTCATTTTTATCCTATTTCCAAATAAGGTTACATTCTTAGGTAGTAGGGGTTAAGATTTCAGTGTATTTTTGGCAGGGGGGTGTGATTCAACCCATAAAATCATCTGATGATGGAAATGTGGAGGATGCTTACTCATTTAGAAACTGTTTACTGAAAATAAATTATGGGATATGGACAATAAACCAGGTAGTTGTAAACAAACCTCTCAATGATCTGTATCACTATTCATTATTCAGTTATTTAAATAAGGTTGAGAAATTGCATAGATTAAAGCACAAGCAGAGTTAGCAGAAATTTGTGTGTTAGGAATACCAGTGCCATGGACTATAGTTAGGAAAAAAAGGTATCATATGAGAAAAAGTTTCTGTGGCTAGTAAATACACAAAATGCTGGGTTAAATAGTTTAAAAGGGTTCTTCACTGAAGGAATGCTCAGAACTTTGAATATGCTATTGTACTTTGAGAATATCCAGCAGGAGAGTACAGTGTTTCTCAAACTTACTTGACCACATAACTCTTCTTTATCAATCATCTCAGGAATTTATGTTCCTGGGAAAACACTGGAAACTTATTTAGTGTCAAAAAAATTTGGCTTCAGGAGCAGGTCACTTGATTCTAACTAGATTTTGGAGTAAATCAAATTTGCTAGATCAAACATAGAATTCTGTTCACTAGTAGGTATTTTTTTGTGTCTGTCATGGAGGAAATTGGCACTCTCTTGATGAAGATGGACTAGATTTACATGAGAGTTTTGTAGATTTCTGAAAACCTTTGGTTTAGTCCCCAGGGCCCTGAATTATCTTTGTAACTGTTAGATTTCTTTAAGTTTTTAGTGACATTGCATGTACTTTTGAGACAGTACCATGTTACTGATTTTGTATCGACTTGAGGAAAAATGAGACTGTGTAACAAATTGTATTAGGAAAATCTTAACAGTGAATACACTTATAGTAACAGTTTAAAGCAGGAACAATTCTTGTCTTCACTCTGAGAATTCTGGAAAATGAGTCGGCCAAGTAGTAGTCTTAATAGCATTAAAAACCACAGAGAGTGTAAGAGATGTCTAAGTGTCTAGCCTGACCCTGCCCAATTTGGTTGGGTCTAGGATATGGATGGGATGGGATTGGGATGTTTCTGTCTCTTAATAGCTTTATTGTTGTTGTCTCTACCTTTTGGAAACCCATTTGGAGTCATGAAGTTATGGCCAATCTGAGGTGTGGTGGGGACTCTTAGACTTAATTATACTCCCAGAATATGGAAATGAAAGTAAAATTTTCCTATAGTTTTCCAGGGACAGAATCCCCCAAGGATCACTAACTTGCCTTGCCTGTGGTTTCTTAATAATGGCCCACCTCCTAATTCATCACCTTTAGTATTCCATAGCTGTGTATCGAGCTTGGCAAGGCCTTTCCACCTGACTGGTTCCACAGAAGAGGAGGTGGTACACTTTTTAAGCACAGGTCAAATAACGGTGCAGGATTAAACATGAACTCTTCGGACGTCTAAGTCCCAGAGTAAAGATTTTCCAAATTTTCAAACTCCAATATCTCATTAAATGTGTCTGTTTGAGTTTTGTGAATGTCATTGCTATTCAATTAAAAAAAAAAAATCAGCTCTCATTGTCATTTGTTTTGTATTTAACAGTATAATGGCCAAAACATTCTACATGCTGGCACAGTGATGGTTAAATGGAATGAAAAAGTTCCTGATACATATATTCATAGGAAAGCTAAGTAAATGCTCTTTGGAGCCAAACAACACTTTGAAAGGTTACAGTGTTCCAGAAATCGAAAATCAGGGTAGTAGACAATGGGTCTTGGTTGCCTTTTTGGGGCCTGTGTTGAGTCATCCAGACTGTGGTATTTTTTTGGTTAGCTGAGTAATTCTGGAGGGCTTGATGAGTTCCTCTCTTCTGCCTTAATGATGGCTCAGTTTCAAAAATGGATGTAGAGACTCCTATATTTTAAAAAATGTTTGTCTGTTCACATTAACAACATGGAAATGTAAAACATTTGTTATTATTGATTATCTTCTTATTCAAAGCTACTCCCTATAAAGAGAGGAAGCCAAGAACTTTCTGTTCATTAAAGATTCTAGGGAAAAGCAGAAGACAGCAGGGGAACCTCAGGGATAGATGGAGACTTGCCTCTGCAGTGGCAAACGAGGGTCCGGAGATGTTCTTATCATCTGGCTGATAAATGGAAGGTCAGCTCATCGTTTCAAAAATGCGCAACATTGATCAGTGTTCAAGCAATAGTGTCTGGGTGGAACACTTAGATGATTTAGAGGCATGTCCTGACGTTTTGGAAGTGGCAGAGGAGGTAGTTTTGGGGGTATATTGAAGATTGTTATTGTGGTGTGCATTTCAACTTCTTGAGGAACAACCAGGCAATTGATTCATCCCAAGCATGAATCCACAAGATACTGTTGTTTTTATTGAGATCATATGCAAAAGTTTTTGTGGACTTAACAATCAGGGAGACTCAAATCAAAACCACATTGAGATACCACCTTACACCAGTTAGAATGGCCAAAATCACCAAGTCAGGAAACAACAAGTGTTGGAGAGGATGTGGAGAAAGGGGAACCCTCTTACACTGTTGGTGGGAATGCAAGTTGGTGCAGCCACTTTGGAAAACAGTGTGGAGATGCCCTATGACCCTACAATTGCACTACTGGGTATTTACCTCGAAGATACAGATGTAGTGAAAAGAAGGGCCACCTGTACCCCAATGTTCATAGCAGCAATGGCCACAGTCACCAGACTGTGGAAAGAACCAAGATGCCCTTCAACAGACGAATGGATAAAGAAGATATGGTCCATATATACAGTGGAGTATTATGCCTCCATCAGAAAGGATGAATACCCAACTTTTGTATCAGCATGCATGGGATTGGAGGAGATTATGCTGAGTGAAATAAGTCAAGCAGAGAGAGTCAGTTATCGTATGGTTTCACTTACTTGTGGAGCATAAGGAATTACACAGAGGACATTGGGAGATGGATAGGAGAAGTGAGTTGGGGGAAATCGGAGGGGGAGACAAACCATGAGAGACTGTGGACTCTGAGAAACAAACTGAGGGTTTTGGAGAGGAGCGGGTGGGGGATAGGTGAGCCTGGTGGGGGTATTAAGAAGGGCACGTATTACATGAGCGCTGGGTGTGGTGCATAAACAATGAATTTTGGAACACTGGATAGAAATAAAATGGAAAAAAAAGTTTTTGTGGACTTAAGTTATCCTTATTTAATTGGAGAAGCTGTGGAAATGTATTTGGTTCAGTCATCTAAACTTAGAACAAACTTTTCATTAGAAATCCCATTGAGAACTGGAATTTCTTCCTTTCCCTTAAATCAGGACTTCCAGTTTAATTTAATTTAATTTTTTTAAACTAGGCTCCACACCAGCATAGAGCTCATTGGAGGGCTTGAACTGAGGACCCCAAGATCAAGACCTGGGCTTTAACCTGCTGAGCCACCCAGGCACCCCAGGTTTTTCAATTTTAAATGCATGAAAACTTGGAAAACTAGAGGGCGCCTGGGTGGCTCAGTTGGTTAAGCGTCTGCCTTCACCTCAGGTCATGTTCCTGGATTCCTGGGATTGAGCCCCACATCAGGCTCCCTGCTCAGCGGGGAGTCTGATTCACCCTCTGTCCCTCCCCCTGCCCGTGCTCAGGCTCTCTCTCTCTCAAATAAATGAAGGAAATCTTTTTTAAGAACTTGGAATAGTAGAAATACAACAAATTAGAATTTTATTAAAAATGTTTCAATTTTGTTAGATTTATTTAATTCTGTCGACATTGCTACCTGCTTATACTTAGGAAGTACTTAGGTGACAGCAATTCTGCCTCCCTTATGGAACTGAAGTAGATGATATATAATGTACGTGAAAACAGCTGGAAAAAACATAAAGCGTGTCAACATGGCTTATCTCTAGGTGACTGACACATTGATGTCTCTTAGAGTAGCTTTTTGGGCTTCTCGGGATATAAAAACTATAGCCACGTAAGGCATTATTATTTTAAAAATTTATTTAGGTAAACTGTACCTACCCTAAAATTCATTCATTGCAGTGTACAATTCAGTGCTTTTTAATAAATTTCTAAATTGTGCCACTATCACCACTATTCAGTTTTAGAAAATTGCCATCAATCTCCAAGTTCCTGTGGGTATTCTTGTAATTATTGTCATTCTGGGCAATTACTGATATCTTTTCTGTCTTTATAAATTTGCATTTTTCCATTTCATATAAATGTATCTTGGAATGTGTAAGTCTTTTGTGCCTGGCTTCTTTCACTTAGTGTTACCTCAGAAACATTAGGCTATCAGTAATTCATTCCTATTTTATTATTAAATATTGCTCCATTTTATGAATATGTCATATTCACTTATGTGTAGACATTTGGATTGGTTTTTGGCTGTTATGAATAATAATGTTATGGGCATTTGTGTACAAGTCTGTGTGTGAACATGTGTTTTCATTCTTCTTAGATTCTTGGGAGTAGAATTGTTGGATCATATGTCTGTTTCACTTTGACAAAACTGCCAATCTATTTTCCAAAGTATCTAGATTAGTTTCCACCAGAAACAGACAAGTGATTCCAGATTTTCCACATCCTCACCAACATTTGGTATTGTCTGTCTTTGATTTTAGCCATTCCAATTGATAGGTAGTGGTGTGTTTCATTGTGGATTTAATTTGCATTCCCTAATGAATAATGATATTGATTACTTTTTCAGATCCTTATTAGCCATTATTCATCTTTGGTAAAATATCCATTGAATTGTTTTGCCAATTTTTAAATTGTTTTGTTTGTCTACTTATTATTGAGTTGTAAGAGTTCTTTATATATTCCAGATAGAAGCCCTTTATATGACTTACAAATAATTCCTCACTCTCTGGGTTGTCTTACCATTTTTTTTTTTCGTGTTTTTGAAGTGGAAAAGTTTTTAGCTTTGAAGTCCACTTTTAAATTTTTTAATTTTAGGCTTTGTGATTTTTGGAGTCAAGGTATTATTAATTGATATCATTATGGATTTCGAGTTCAGCATCCCTACTAACCTGTTTAGATAATTAAAAAATGAAAAATGAAACAGTAAAATAGGGCATGAAGGATGTCCTGTGAGAAATTTTCTTTGTAAGAAATATTAAGGGAAAGAAACCTTAGCTGATGGTTACAGTGCATGATTGTGAACTCTGCGTTGGCACCTGGGATTACTGGGTCCCTGTGAACAGTGGTGGTGCCCGAGGACTGGCCTGGGTTCTTGTGATGACTGAGTCCTTGTATTGACACTCGTTTGCATGAGAAAAATGGTAAAACCTCTGTGGGAGAAATATCCACTCTATGGAGTCCCTCATCACATTAACACTCTTATGTTCTAGCTCTATCGCATGCAAGCTTACTTTTATAAAGAGCAAAACAAGGAGTTTTAACCCCTTGCATAGATTTTTCTGGTAAGGATGTGTTTCCAAGAAATTTATGTTTTAAAAGTCTTTAGGCATTGTGTTGTTTGCTCAGTTATTAAAAAAAAAAAGGTAAAAGATATTAATGATCTTTGAAGCCCCTTTTTGGAAGCAGTCTCATCTAACTTATCTTCACTTTTTGGATTTCTTTCTTTCTTTTTTGTTTTTTTTAAAGATTTTATTTATTTATTTGTCAGAGAGAGAGAGCGCGTGCACGAGCGTACAAGCAGGCAGAGTGGCAGGCAGAGGCAGAGAGAGAAGCAGGCTCCCTGCAGAGCAAGGAGCCTGATGCGGGACTCAATCCCAGGACCCTGGGATCATGACTTGAGCTGAAGGCAGTGACCTAACTGACTGAGCCACCCAGGCGTCCCACTTTTTGGATTTGTTACACAGAGTGACACTATTCTGTGGATTTTATTTTTCTCTTGCTCTTAACCAGCATGCTAGTATTAATACCAGGAATGATGGATGCTGCAGCAGTCATGTTCCAGAAGCATGCTGCTACATACAGACTGCTGTAGAGGACGCTGCTACTGAGATAGTAGCATCAGGACAGAGGTAGTGCAGGGAAGACATCTCTGTCTTCTGATTGCATTTTCTACCTTATTCTACTAGGACCCCATCACAACTTGTCTAACCCCTTGGTCTTGGGGTGAGGGCTTTAAGCTAATTTCAGTTTGATTTCTAGCTCTTCTAGTTACTGGCTGAATGACCTTGGACAGGCTGTTTGACCTCATCAGCCTGCGATTTCATTGATTGTAAAATGGTATCACACATTTTACACAATATCTACTTGTACTAGATTATTTTAAGAAGGAGGGAAAATGCACATAGGTCACCAAACATCATGATTAGCATATGATAGATGCTTCATTGGAGATAGGAGATTGTTACTATTATTGTTAATGTTTTATTTTCTAGATTTTTGATGATCCAGAGAACCCTTAAATACAGAAATCTGAAGAAGGAAAAACAGTCATATTGGAGGTAGAACAGATAGACTGAACACGATACGATAATGAAACAATTTTTTTTTTAAATGGGGGGCGGGGGAGTGTTGTTGATTTTTCCCCTAATATTCCAGGTAGGAATTCATGCATTTCTCTTCTCAAGATATTTTTCTTCTTTTTATATCCTCAAAAATAGAATCTTTAAGACATTTAATGGGGGGGGGGGAACCCTAGCATGAAGGGAGCCTCTATCTTTAAGAGGTTTGAGCCTTCTGTAAAAGCTGCAGAGTGTTCTGAGGTCTATGGAATTCCCATATTTAAGTCCTTTATTTGTACTCCTGGACCCTCAAAACTTGCAAGGTCAGAAGAGCCAAACCAGTTTTTGCTTTCTCTAAAATAACACTTCCTTTCTGATATGAGTTATGCAACATTTTTAAGCCTGAACACAAAATTCTCTCTACATTTCATTATTAAAAGGTGCTAAGATGTTGCAGCTTTAACATAAAATCAAGTTAAAATTCTATTATATTGCAGTAGGCAAAGTTCAAACATCATTAGATAACCTAGACATGAAGTGAATAGTTTCTCTCTTGATATTATGTATCATTCATTATTAAAGTGAGTAATTTATTTAATTAACAGCTGCTCAAAAGATTGGTTTTTCTGTCTTTTAAATTAATTTTACTAAAAGTGTAGAAAAACTGCAAGATAAATTGACTCTGTGTTTTTTCATGCTTAAAATTCCTAATTTCTCTCTAACATATATTTCCTCTCATAATTTACATCTAAATTTCTGAACTCAAGTACAGATTTATCCATACTAATAGAAATAAAATCTCTCCTATTGAGTTATTGCCTCTTATTGAATATTATAAGACATTTAATTAGTTCTCATATCTACCATTAGAAATACTGTTGCGCTATCTTGACAACTAAGCCACATTATGTATTAAAAATACTCCCAATATGTATGAATTTAATGTATGTGCAAGTCTTAAGTGTCAAAATTAGTTATTACAACATGTAATCCACATAAACAGGAGCAGACCTGTACAGGTACCACTCTGTAAATGGGGTATATAGCTTGCTGTGGCTTCTTCTGCAGACACATCTCCCCCTTTGGCCAGGAGGATCAAGTCTTCAGTTATTCTCAGCAACCCAAGTCAGACTGTCCTTCCATTGAAAGACTTCTTGTTTTTTGAAGGACACTTGTGATATTTGATTTCTTTGTTTATGTTTTCAGTATTCACTATTCCAGACAAAACTAGGGAGCTATGTCATATATTTCTCTTGTAATTGAGATGAGACAAAGACAGGAGAGATGTTGGCTATTATAAGTGGAGTGATGGGCAATGTTCTTTCTTAATGCCTCATCAGCAGCAATTATAACAAATTACTTAATGCACTCATTAATATACTCAAAACATGAATAGTATTGCATGTCTGTTTAAACACCACCTGGTGGATATCAATAGACCACCAACGATCCGTTGACCATGTTTTGATAATCACTGCTTTAGAACTTCAAATGCTTTGGAAATGACACAAATAATTTAATTTTGATTTAAAGATATTCTAATGAGCTCCATAACTGCCTGCTGTATTTGCAAGTGTATTTCCTGCGACTTTTACAGAAAGAGGAAGCCAGTCATATTGCATGGTTGCTGTAGAATTTTACCTTTATGGTATATTTATTTTTGGAACCTGAGCTCAAGATCTTTCTAGTTTCTTCTGAAACTGTGTACTTAGTTTGCTAAATTTGATCAGTCCTGTGTTGGTTAAATTCTCTTAAGTTGACTCCAGAAAAAATTCCAATGAGCTAAGCATTTTAATGTGAAAAGGAAACTGAGAAGTCTATGCAGTAAATAACATTTAGAATATAACAAAATGGCTCCAAGAGTGGCTGTAAAGGCTTTCTGTTTATTTGTCCCTATGTAGCTGAGATTGAAGTAGATCAAGCTCAAGCTGGAATCACGGCTACTTTAGTCATTAAACTTCAACATTTGGATGCCACTTTATTAAGTGTCCTTCCAAACAATTTTGCACTATCAAGCAATTTTCAGACACATAAAAGAAAGAGATAACTTGAAAATATCTTTAAGATTAAGATATCTTATTAAAAATGAACTTGATGGAGCAAATCATACACTACAAATTTGGATCCACAAAAAGATGATAGAGGTGAAAAAAGTAACGTCCGATGTTGAAAACTGTCTCTGGCAAAGCAAGTCAAAACATTATAGGCTGGGGGCACCTGGGTGGCTCAGTGGGTTAAGCCTCTGCCTTCAGCTCAGGTCATGATCTCAGGGTCCTGGGATCAAGCCCCATATCAGGCTCTCTGCTCAGTGGGGAGCCTGCTTCTCCCTCTCTCTCTCTGCCTGTCTCTCTGCCTACTTGTGATCCCTCTCTCTCTCTGTCAAATAATAAAATCTTTTAAAAAACAAAACAAAACAAAAAAACATGATAGGCTGGTAAGTACAACCTTTGGAGTCCTGAAAAAAAAGAGAATCTGGAAACTACCAGGATTGTATCTAAAATGAGGTGTTTAGTTTGGTTTCGTGAGCAGTTAATATTCATCTTGCTTTTAGAAGCAGAGCCACGTGTTAGAATTTATGTACTATAGTAAGATGAATTTTCTGGAAATGATCCCTGAGTTTCTTCAGTCAGTTTGGAGGAAAATGTCAATGTTTTTCTGCAAAGAAAACACCCTTTGTGTAAGGATGGTTCTTATTAAGCATCACATCTGCAAGGTTAAGTAGGTAATCAGAATGCCAGCTCATCCAGTCAACATTGTTCCCCAGGCTGTACATTGGAAGAGAAAATAAAAATCCTCCAGGCGCTTAAAAGACCAGTTTAAACCCAATGTACTCCTTTCTCTTTCTCCAAAGGTTGGTTCCTGTCATTTCTAAACATTTGCTACATAATCACTTTCAGGAAACTTAAAGCACAGTATACTTTTGCAAAGAAAAAACGCTTTCAAAGGGTGTTGAGTTTCTAAACAAGTGCTAGATAGTTGTAACAGAGTTAGTAACATTGGATTTCAACTAAAATTCACTATTGTCTAAAATATTAAAATTAGGCTTTTAAGCATGTTTATTGAATTTAAAAATACTTTATTTCTATCGTATAGGGAGTTTTCATACAAGTTACATACTCACATGAAATTTGATATACTTACACATGGCAGGTACAGTTGTTAAATAGTGGATTACCAGTAATTTTCTTGCCTGAGCGTTTAGAAGAATGATCAGTGATTTGAATTGCCTCTTTGAAATTTCTTTAAAATTCATCATTCCCATTTGGTTGCACATATTCACATTACTTGAATCTCACAACCACGTGAGGATGTTTTAATCCATTCCACAACTCAGGAGACCCAAACTCAGAGTAATTCACTTTAAAGCATACATGTTGTTTTTTTTTTTAAAGATTTTATTTATTTATTTGTCAGAGAGAGAGAGGGAGAGAGAGCGAGCACAGGCAGACAGAATGGCAGGCAGAGGCAGAGGGAGAAGCAGGTTCCCCGATGAGCAAGGAGCCCGATGTGGGACTCGATCCCAGGACGCTAGGATCACGACCTGAGCCGAAGGCAGCTGCTTAACCAACTGAGCCAGGCGTCCCTCAAGCATACATGTTTTAATCAAGATTTTTTTTAAGTCCAAATTTAAAAAGCCCCCTCAATTTATCATAAGAGATATTTGTTATGGTGCATTCTCATGTACATGGAAACCTTGGAAATGAAGTCCATTTGGACCATATGGTGCCTGGTCTGGCAGACTGGGAGCTGATTGTCTGACGTCATTTGTTATAAAGGTAAGCCATTCACCTGTCACAAACATGGCAGCACTTTCACAGGGGCAGTAAGATGAGTCCCTTCCAAGTAGGGAAGTGTGGATAGGATTGGCATGTCAAAATAGAGCTGCTACAGAGCAGGACTAAAATGCACACCTGGGTCTTCTCATTTCAAATGAAAGCTCTCCACCCCGTGTACTTGCGGTTAAAGTTAAGTGATTAATTATTCATTTAAAATACTTTGAATAATTTCATGGATCCTAGAGTTTTAAGTTTTGATCATCCTTTTAAATAAAATATAGGACCTAAATATTTGAACGCTTTCAAGATTTTCAGAGTGAAATTTGAATATGATTTATTTTTTTCTTTGACTTTCCCTCTCCTCATAAGTAACACTAATAAAATCTAGGAACATTAACTAAAAATTTAAGACAGAGAAATGGAGTCAGACTTCTACACTGTTCTGGCTGTGGAGCATGTGTGTAAGTTGGGAAGTGGTTGACAGAACCAAGGGATGCTTGTATATAGATTAACCTCCCAAATTTAAGCTCTCAAGGCAGCACCCCAATTTCAGCAGAGCCTACAATTAACAACCCTCAAACCTTTGCACCTTATAAAAATAAAAGCTTCTTTCTCACAGAAAATTTTTGTTGTGATTCAGCTGTAACAACATTCTGCATTTTCTTCAATGGATTCCCTGCCCCGAAGGTAGGAGGATATTGCTGATCCTGTGTCAAAGAGAAAGAGTTAATTCACAGTGCACCAGTTCTTAAAGCCAGAGATGGGGTATACCACTTGTGCCTACATTTCATTGGCCAAGTCAGGTCATGTAGCTATGGCTGACTTAAACTGGTAAATCTTTGTGCAACGAAGGGACATCATGGGGCAGGGGACAGTGGGGAGAGCAGAACAAACATATAGGTGAACAGAAATCCAGTCTGCCACAGCCCCATTTTAACATTTTTACTTATTTCCCAGAATTCCCAGAGGCAGGGGGGACTGTCACTGATCTTTTTTGTTATGTTAGTCAAAACGAATATGTAAGACTAAATGGATTTTGATAGCATGTATATGTGTATGTATTCATATATATATATATATATATATATATATATATATATGCACACTATGCCTATGTTTAACAGTTACCTTTTTAGTCTTGAGATCTACATTTTTTAACCCTTATCAGTTCTTACTGCCTCTTAGCAATTTTAAGTGTTTGTAGTGTACTATGCACAATAGAACATTTAGACTATATTATCCCTGGTCTTGAATTTACATTCTAAAAGAAAAAAAAATATATATCTCTTCATTTTATTAAAGATTTATTTTAGGGAGAGTGTGTATGTGCGAAGCCGGGGGAGGGGCACAGGCAGCGGAAGTGGAAGCCTGATGTAGGGCTCAGTTCCAGGACCTCGAGATCATGACCTGAGTCAAAACCAAGAGCGGTCACTCAACTGACTGAACCACCAAGGCACCCCTGGGGTTTATTTTTTAGAGAAGTTTTAAGTTCACAGCCAAATTAGGGGAAGGTACAGAGATTGTCCATATATCTCCTACACCCACAAACACATACCCCCATCATCAACATCCTTCATCAGAGTGATACATTTATTATCACTGAGGAACCTACATTGACACAAAATCCATAGTTTACATAAGGATTCCCTGTTGGTGTAGTACACTCTATGGGTTTGAATAAATTTATGGTGATACATGTCCACTGTTACAACCTTATAAAGAGTAGTTTCATTGCCCTGAAAATCTCTCTGCTCTACTTACTTGTCCCTTCCCCTGACCAGCGCCTTACAACCACTGAACTTCTTATAGTCTTCAAAGTTTTGCCTTTTCCAAAATATATAGTTGGGATCATATAACTGGTAGCCTTTTTATATTGGGTGTTTCTACTTAATAATAGGATTTTTGTTTCCTCCATGTCTTATTCATGGTTTGATAGTTCATTTCTTTTCAGCGCCGTCTTGAAAGCATTGTTTGGATGTACGCAGTTATTTATCCATTTACTTGCTAAAGGACGTCTTAGTTGCTTCCAATTTCTACTAATTATGACTAAAGCTGCTATAAATATCTGCGTGCAGGTTTTTGGGTGGACATAAATTTTCAGCTGCTTTTGATGAGTGCTAAGGAGTGTGATCGCTGGATCCAATGGTTAGGACATGCCATGTTTCCTTAGAACTGTCTTCCAAATTGACTGCACCATTTTGCATTCCCACCAGCAGTAGACGAGAGCTCCTATTGGATCACATCCTCACTCACACTCGGTGTTGTCAGTGTTCTGTCTAACATGTGTGTGCCGATATTTCACTGTTGTTTCGGTTTGCATTTACCTGATGACATATCATAGGCAGTGTTTTTACAGATGCTTATTCGCTTTTTTATTTCTCTTTTAGTGAGGTGTCTATGAAGATCTTTGGCCCATTTTTTAACTGGGTCATTTGTTTTATTATTTTTGAGTTTTAATAGTTTACAGTCCTTTAGCAGATACATCTTTTCTCCCTGTGGCTTCTCTTTTTGTTTTCTGGACAGTGACTTTTGCAAGACAAAAATTTTCAACTTCAGTGAAATCCAGCTTATCAATCCTTTTGCCTTCCCCCTGCCCCATGGATCATACCTGTAGTGTTGTATTGTAAAAAGGCCCTTGCTAAACCCTAGATCATCTGGATTTCCTCTTATTTGATTTTCTCTTATATTCTAGGAGTTTTATAGTTTTGTATTTTACATTTATGTCTGTGATCCATAATGAGTATACTGTAATATCTCGATGATTATTATTATTTTTTGCATGTGGATATCCAATTATTCCAGCACTATTTTTTTAAGGAAAAAAAAAGACAAACTTTATTTATTTGTTTGCTTATTTTTATAGATTTTATTTTTTATTTGATAGACACAGTGAGAGAACACAAGCAGGGGGAGTGGTAGAGGGAGAAGCAGGCTTCCTGCTGAGCAGAGAGCCCGATGCAGGGCTCGATCCCAGGACTCTGGGATCATGACCTGAGCTGAAGGCAGCTGCTTAACGACAGCCACCCAGGCGTCCGATAAATGACAAACTTTTAAAATGGCACTTTTGTTTGATATTTTCAGCAAAGTGCTGAGAAGTAATCTGGAGGGTGAGATTCTTAGCCCCACAGTTAGAGAGTAAAGGAAGAGGAATGATTATTGAATGGCAACTCTGTCTTAAGCATTGTACTATACAGTCCATGTATATTATTTAGACTTTGTAACAACTTGAGTTAGGTATTGATCTACCCATACATGATAAGGAAGTTCAAATGTAGAGCTTAAATGCTGCTTCCAACTAGATTCACTTAGTGTACACACGCACACACACACACACACATGAGCGAGCAAAGGCTCTGGGAATAAGCCTGTGTTTGAAGCTGAACTTTGACACTTTCTAGCTATGTGGCCTCTCAGATTATGTAACTCTTTGTTTTCAGTTTCTTCATATCATGTGGGTAACAATCACTTCTATTTTATAGGACTTTTGTAAGAATTAATGCCTGTGAATTGTTTACTGCCAGGCCTGGTGCATTGTAATTGCTCAATAAAGTAGATGTTAACTATCACTCAAACCCAAACATGTCATTTCTTTCCATCTGATAATACTAATCTTGAGAAGGGAAATAGTAGCCATGATTTAGGCCTAGTTTCATGGACAGAATACTGAAATTTAAGAGAAGGTGCCCATGTTACATCACAATGATACTAGAATTCTTCCACATGGAGACGTAAAGTGTTTATAGTGGTATAAAATGTAGCATGACACTTTTAAAACATATGTTGCCATAATGAAATAATAAAGAGGAAACCATGAAAGCAGCAAATGAAGAATTAAAGCTCAATGTTAACATAAGACAACGTCTGTCAAGATTTCCCCAAACTCTGATTAGCCTATTTTTCATAAGTGAAAATAAACCCATATCTGCAAAGGATTGCTAACTGTTAATACACCATTCCACTGAGGTACTTTGTTTCATAGTAAACTCGTGGAAAGATGTTTGGGTGTTTGGGGACTCTTTTTTTTTTTTTTTTTTTTTTTTTGAATGAAGACATCAATGTAGTGGTTTTATCTGTAGTCAGTTTATGGACATTTAGAAATTTGTATTCATATGGTAGATATGCTACCATAAGTTATGGTAGCTTATCTTTGCAGACAATTCACCACATGCTAGGTTTTTTCAAGTATTTACTCATTTAATCTCTTCCAACAGTCCTATGAGGTAGGTGGTGCTGTCATACCCATTTTACAGATTATGAAACTGAGGTACAGAGAGATCAAGAAACAAGGCTAAGATCATGTGCCTAATTGATATGTGATTGTGGCTGAACTGAGAGTCACATCAAGGTGGTTCTGCCCCCAGAGCCTACATTTAAGCATTCTCTAAGGGAGCATGTAAATTGTTTTCATTCTTAAAAACTCTAAGAGAAACAATGTATTTATCATTGTTACTGCTGCATAAACTATTTAAACATCCTGTAGTTTGGGCTGAAATTACAGCCATTTCTTTGAAATAAAGGATCTAAGAGGGAAAGTAACAAGAGGGAAGGTTTTGGTGAGGAGCGAGATGGGATTAGGGTTTGCAGGGGGAGTTAGGGACCGAGGTGCACATGGACTGCATTCCATTTGTACAGGTGTTTGTTTCCTCTAAACATGGTTTTTAAAAATACCTCAAGTTTGGTTATACAAAATCAGGATAGGCGCTTTGCCTCCCATCTCAGTTCTTACCCTTCCTTGCTTCTTCTTTGTTGAGTGTGTGGTCCCCCTAGTCTGAAGAGAAGCTCCAAGTTAGTTTCCCAAAATCTTTGTTGCTGTTAGTATTTCATTGAAAATAGTACAGCATTTCTTTTGTCCTGTTTTTCATTTACTGAACTTTTTGAGACAATATAACTTTAAATACTCTATGTAATATATGGTTCTTGAGGTTAGGAAGTTGTGTTGACTGTACCTCTTTTGCATATAATGTGACGACCAATTATTATCCTGACCAGTTAATCCATTCACTAATAGTTGCTTGTGGGTTTTATAAAGAAAGATGCCCGGTAAAAGGGTGTTTGAATTTTAAGGGTTGCAGTTGGACAATTAATTCTTACATTCTTTTGAGGTAATGTTCCTGCTAGACCTTGTTCATCACCAAAGCAGTTTAGTGGAATGTAAAGACAGCACTAAAATTCATAAACACAAAAAAGATGTTTACCATTGCATCTTTCTTTTTCTTTCTTTCTTTTTCTTTCTTTCTTTCTTTCTTTCTTTCTTTCTTTCTTTCTTTCTTTCTTTCTTCATGTGCTTTGACTTCTATGTGAAAGTCAAGAGACTTGGACAGGACTTATTGCTTTTATTACCAACCATTTTGAACATTGTTGTCCATTGATGTTATTACATCCTGTGGGGAGGTAAGACTCTAGATGTTTAGACAAAATGTATATTTCATTCCCACAAGTTCGGTACATAAAGGAGTTGCTGAAAAGCTCATAACTTTGAGTGCGATATAAGATAATAATTGTTTCTTTTGCACCCTATTTAAGCTTCAACTTTATTTAGAAATGTTGCTCAATAGCCTCAGGGAAGATGTATTTTCAGGAAAGAGGTTGAGAAGTAAATACTGAATACTTTTTGTTACAAAGAAATTTTAAAAGTCCATCTGATAGTATGTTTTCACATGAGTCTTCAGCTGAATAACATTAGGAGGTATCAGGATGGCATTTGGAGTGTAGCTGAGAGGCGGCATGGGATGAAGGACACAGAGTCTGGACTCACAGTGCCTGAGAGTGAATTCTGGCTTGGCTACTTCCTTGTTGTTAGTTCCTGTACCTTAGTTTCTTCACCTGCCCAACGAAGATAATACAGCACCTCTCCTCATGCAGTTGTGATCAAGTTAACCTGAGTTAATATACAAAATTTGCTATGAATCATGCCAGGCACTCACTTATTAAGAAGGTATGAGTGTTAGCCTTTATCATAAACGTTATTCTCATTGAGAACATCCTTGGTTCTTTAATACCAGAATAAAATAAATAACACTACAAGTATTCATACAATAGAAAATAATTTATTCTCAAACTCCTCAGATGGAAGAGTCATTAGGGAAAAAGTCTCTGCAGTCCGTGAGAAGGTGTTTGTATTTGTAAGCCCTAGTTATTCATGAAGTTCAAGCATCTCCATGTTGAGGTCAAGGTTTTTGACAATGAAAGCCTTCCTATCCATCATATTCAAGGAGTATTCACCTGTACAAGTACTCTGAATGGTACAGAACTGGTCTGAGTTATCTTTTTATTTTTTTTTTACCCTAATTAGCTTTTCAGAAGTCAAATTTGATGGCAAAGTAAGTCTGTGATTGTTTTGGTAAATGAAGGAGGAATGAATGTAAAGGTTTTCATACCACACGTGTTCTGAAGCATGCTACATGGGTTGTCCCACCCTGGCACAAAGGGCTGGAGTCCTCACCAAGAGCTGAGAGTAGGTCCAAAAAGATTCAAACCATTACAGATTTTTCAGGTGCTTACTTTTTAATGGTAATCATTGCATAAAGTTGACAGCAGGCCTAGTGACTGAACTTTCAGACAAAACTTCAGATTTGGGAAGTTAGGATGCTGAGAAGGATATGCGATTAGCTGAGGATTGATAATAGTCCCTGAGGATTGACCACAGTCATGGCACATTTACGCAAACTCCTTAGCCTCCTGTATCACCATAATTGCTTCTGGGCCACAACAATGCACTGTAGCTTGCTCTGGTGAACACCTCTAAATTAGCCATTTACTTTGGATGGGAGGAATCCATGAGTCTGTTTTTCTCTAGGCCCAGGAGACAATGGCCGGGATGCTGTTAAATAAGAGAGAAATAGAGAGTAAGAGGTAGTTTTCTGGTTTGTGTACTCAATGAGGGAAGGAGAACAGTTCAGGAAGAAGTTAATTTTTCTCTGGTTCTTCCATAGCAAAAATCTAAGCAGTCTGCCTAGTAGGGGGGAAAACTTAGGAGCTCTATTTTCACCACCTCTTCAGCAGCTTGTAGACTCCTTATAGTAACAAGGTGCTCATTAAAATTATATTTACTCCCCTCAGCACTCATTCCCCACTTGTCCCATTTGGGTGGAAGAGGTGAGAAGAGCCAGGAAAGTCATGAAAATAACCACTATTAAGTTGGCTTAACTCTTACATCAATACACATTTAAAATAAACCTAGAATGTTCTTTTCCTGTTGATCCCTATTGTTATAATTCTCCATGATAGTGTATTAACATTTATTCCACATAGATTTTTTGATATCTTTTTTTTTTAAAGATTTTATTTATTTATTTGACAGAGAGAAATCACAAGTAGGCAGAGAGGCAAGCAGAGAGAGAGGAGGAAGCAGGCTCCCCGCTGAGCGGAAAGCCCGATGTGGGGCTTAAACCCAGGACCTGGGATCATGACCTGAGCCGAAGGCAGCGGCTTAACCTACTGAGCCACCCAGGCGCCCCTTTTGATATCTTTTTTAAAAGATCTTATTTATTTGAGAGAAAGAGGGGGAGAGAGAGCGAGCACGAGCAGGGGGGAGGAACAGAAGGAGAGGTGAAGCAGACTCCCTCCTAGGATCATGACCTGAGCCAAAGCAGATGCCCAACCAACTGAGGCACTCAGATGCCCCAGATTTTTTTCGTATCTTAATATACTTGTGTGGGATCTTGTGAATTGCAGATAGGTCAGTGTAAATTGTGACAACTTTGCCTTGCTCTTCCAAAGTAGAAACTGGATTTTTTTTTTAAAGAGTAGTTGCCGTCTGGGGTGCAGTTATTCGTACTTTGTTACCTATAAGCTTATTCCTTAGTTATTTCTGGCCTTGTTTGTTCTGGCATTTAACAGGGTATTTGGAATAATCTTTGTTAATGTCCTTTGGGATCCATAACATGCCTTTGACTTCTCTTTTATTCCCCACAATGCCTGGTAGTATTGGGCACTTAGTAGGTATTCAGTAAGTACATCAGTTATACTTTCTGGCTTTTCTAAAGAGGAGTTCGTGATAGCTATTACTGTTAATCCCCAGAGAACTATTTCTTAAGTTCCCTCTGGCAAATGGGGTTGTTATCTGCATTCGTTGTTTGGGAATAAACCTTTTGCTTGTGATTACTAGCCTTTCTCATTTAGAGAGAGTTGGGCTCTATTCTTTCCTTATGGTTATACAGTTACTTGTTTTTGCAGAGGCAGTATACAGTAGTAGCTGTATAAATGGCAGAAGCAGCTGCTTCTGCCATTTATTAGCCAGGGGACTTTGGAGGCCTTAATAGCAAGCGCTTAACCTGTTTGGAGAGTTAAAGAGATGTAAATAACTCAGAAAAGAGCCTGGTTAATGGATTTATTCATGTTAGCTTTTTTTTTTTTTTTTTTAAGATTTTTATTTATTTATTTGACAGAGAGAGACACAGTAAGAGAGGGAACACAAGCATGGGGAGTGGAGAGGGAGAAGACAAGCAGGGAGTCCAATGCAGGACTTGATCCCAGGACCCTGGGATCATGACCTGAGCCGAAGGCAGAAGCTTAACGACTGAGCCACCCAGGCGTACTAGTAGCTTTTAAAAAGTGAGTTTGTGATAGTCCTTTGCTTTCCTAAACTATGTAAATATTCAGAATTGGACAAGCTTCTGGAAATGCAAGTACTTATTTTATTTATACTAGTTTGAGCCTTTTGCATTCAGTTTATTTCCCTTGACTTTGGCTTACTTTCTTCATCAGAACCCTTTTCCTTTAAAGATTTTGCTTTCAGAAAAACCATAATCTTTATGTCTAGAGGAGACAGGATAAATTATAGACAGGATACTCCTTATGTTCACCAGTTTTTTTCAGAGTTTTATTGAATATAGTTTCTAACGGATTGATATGACCCTTGACAATACTAGTATGTGGCCAGTTTAGACTTGAAAATTATAATTTTTTTTGATGAAAAGGGAGTTTGGGATTTTTCTTTTTAGCTAAAACAATTTATTTTATATAAGAAGAGCCTACAACTTGCTCTTTTCTTTCTTAAGCACTTTTGGACTATCAAGTCTTTATTAATTCTTGATATTGAGGCATCATAAAGCATTCTTATGGCTTTAGAGAATGGGATAACATTGAGCCAAGCACTACAGAAAGCCATTGAACATTACCTTTCAAGAGTCTATATAGACCATTAGATTAGTATTTTAAAATTGATCTTAAAGGGTTAAAAAAGGCCTTTTCTCCCTCATTGGATCTACACAGATTTCAATGACTTAGTTTTCAAATCCTGATATTTTTGAAATGAATTTATTCAGATCCATTATGGGTTTGTATGACCTCTCTCTTTAACTCTAGGGAAATCGGCCTAACTTTACAACTCATCTACAATGCCAAGTTATCAATTAGCTGTCAAGTTTACTGCTTTAGAAATCAAACAGCCTCTAAAATCCAGCTCTAAGTCTTAGTAGATTTCTTTCTAACCACATCTGAATCATGGTCCACTGTTCTAAAGTGCTGAATTAAATCAACCACTGACTCTACTCTTCATTGTCAACCTGAAACTTCTAGTGGATCAATTAGGAAACATATTGATTTTTTTAAAAGGCTCTTATCGTAGATAGAACTTATAGACCACAAGAGTATCTCTATATATTTACATACAGACTCGATCTGTAACTCAGACAGTTTCCCAATCTTTGCCAGTATGATGCTGGAGTACAGTTTGAGGGTTCACTGAACTATGGTCTGTTTTTTAAATGAGCACCCATGAGTATTTCATGCTTAATGCAAGCAGGAAATAGAGGCACCGTATTTAGAGTGCACATTTATTTCTGAAAGATACATTTCAGGACTAGAGATAGTAAAGTTTTTAAAATAAATCCACTTTGCTTATTTACAATCTGTATTAGTTATTGTCTATTTTGAGTAAATTAATTCAATAGGAATTTTAGGTTACTTATGGTCCAAATTAGAAAAAAAATCTATGTTCTGTGATAGTATTTACTAAAGGTCCTTCAAAAGCATTAATGATCCAATTGTATTTGTGTTTTACTTAAAATATACCTTATTGTGAAATAAACTTATACATAAAATGCAGAACACAGTGGGATTGATTCCATATCATCTTAATTATATTTCAAAGGCAATGCTTATAACTAGTAGTTCCTTTTTCCCATGTGAGCACTAGCTTTTATGTACTATAATTATTTTTATAATGGAGTATCAAAAATCATTCAAATGAATATGGCTGTAAAATTATCACATGGAAGGTCATGTAGTTTTTCAACAAATGTTGCCACTCTCTCAGACATTCGTGTGTGTGTGGGTGTATGTATGTGTTAGAGAGAGTGTGCATGCACATGCGTGCTTGGGTGTGGGGGAAGGGCAGAGGAAGAGAATCTCAAGTAGACTGTGCTGAGCTAGGAGCCTGATGCTGGGCTTCATCTTATGACCCTGAGATCCTGACCTGAGCCAAAACCAAGAATTGGATGCTTAACCCATTGCACCACCCAGTTGCCCCTCAAACATTTTTTTGTTATTATTTTGAAATGTTACATACAGAGTTTTAGTCATGCCAGTTAACTTTATAGAGCTAATTAACTTTTACTAAGCACAGTGGTACCACCCTCATTCATGAACTTTTGTCTGAATGGCTTGGCTATAACCAAATATTAAATCCATTTTCAAATAATAAAGATACTCATGTGACAGTGATAGGGATTCTCAGATAGTTCAGCTTTGGAGCCATAATTATTGATGACTTTGAGGCTTTTAAAAATAGAAACAGCTTTGCCACTGTCAAAAGAGGCCAGAAGTTGGAAAGGGTGCAAGTTTGCTATTTGCCGGATGAGATAGAACTATCTCATCCCCATCCTGATTATTTTCACTTTCCTTTCTTCTTTCAAATATATCTTAATGATGTTTCCAAATTCTCAGAATTGGTTGCAGATCTCCTAATGAAATACCAGATTGGTTCTATTTTGGGGGGTGGGGGAGGAATGATGGAATAGTCCAAACAGTCTTTTGTACCAAATGGGACTTTTTCAGGTATAACTGATGACCCTAGAAAGATATGGAATCTAAAGGTAGATTACCTCCTCTTGCAATGGGTGTGCTTAAGGAAGTAAACTAATGAAATAAAAAATATTTACTGTGTGCCACATTGTCCTGGTTATTGTTGAAAACTCAAAATCTGGGAATCCTCTTTGTCTTCACATAATGAAGGTGTGATAGGGTTGTGAACACATAAATCGCAGTCCAAGAGCTAAATAACAAGAGCTATGAAAAGTGAAAGAGTAGAAAGAAAGCATTTTATGATGTATTGATAATACCTTACATTTCTTTCGTGTTTTATCATTGTCAGAGTACTTCTGTGTATACCATCTCGTTTGCTTCTCAAAATCACCAGGTACACAAGCTAGATATCATCCTCATTAAATTGTGAGAAACAGGTTAGAGATTAAGGAAGCTTACATGAAGTCATAATTAACTAAATGTACTACAGGTGTCAAATGAAGATCTTTAAAAAATAAACTCCAACATTCGTCTGACATATTCAGAAAAAGCTTTTAGAAATGGGAAGATCACAGTGGATCTTGAAGAAGATATGGGTAGGATATCTGGCAAAGTACCAAAATGAGAAAGTCCAAGCAATATTCTAGAATACAACTGAGAACTGAGATAGATCAGGGGCTTTTTGTGGGGCCCTGTTGGGAGGAGGTTTCCTGGAAAGGTGATGTGTGGCTAGGTCAGTGATTTTCCATGCGGGTGAAATTTAGCAATGTCTGGAGATGTTTTTTTGTTGTTGTAATTGGAGGGGTGAAGTGGGGCTGCTGGCATGTAGTTGGTGGGTCAAAAAAGATGCTCCTAAATATTGTATAATCCATAAGACAGTCCCATATAATAAATAACCTTCAAAGCTCCAGACATCAATAGTGAGGTTGAGAGACCCTGAGCTAGATCGTGGAGGGCCAAGATGTCCACTCAAGGAGTTAGAACTTCAGGGGCCACTGAATTTTTCATTTGGGTTTAAGGAGGGGTGGCTACCCAATGGAAATAGGTCAGAGATGGTGATCTATAGAATAGGTTCACTTTTTCCAAGTTCTTTGACAAAAATGAAACTCCAGACGTCTACCTTATGCATATAGGACTGGAAAAGAGACTACAGAATAATTATGTGATGCGTTTTTCGGGAGCTTCTTGCAGAGAAGAGATGGGTCTTGAAAGGTACTGAAACCTTACAGGCAAATCCCTTCTATGTGTGTGAGATAATGAGAATTCAGCTCACAGAAGGATGGGATTTAACAGCCAATTGTAAGTTTCTTTCACCGAAATGACTTGGGAGGCTCCTGTCATGCCCAGCAGAGCTGAAAGGGCACCATCAGGCTGCCGATGCCTATAAATCACAGAGATAGTTTATAGCCAGGGCAGACTGTGCCGACGCGATCGATGCTCTCCACACCATCAGCGGGACATTCCTCGCCTTGATGAGATGTGAATGCTGCCAGGGGTCATGAGAATCTTGGATTTATCTGGCCATCCTGGATTCTGAATAGCTTCATCAAGTGAGCGTTGTCATGGTCCCAGCCCCCATTTTGAACCTTCAGCTGCATGAGATTTCAAGTCTATGAGCTACAACATGAAGAAATTTAGAGGCGAGTGTCTGCGACTTCTGTAATCATCTTCCAATTGCTTTTCTGGCGTTTTACTTTTCACTTACATAATGCTAGTTTTCATTCTGTCATTGAGCGTCATGCCATAAGAAGCTGGTTCCTCTCTCCTTTGCTGTTACATGCATTTCTTTGTAGGACATTCTCATGTGAAAAAAATTATATACTCACAATGGAAGGTATCTGTTGCTTTAATGGGGTAGAGAGAAATGAAAGATATGTGCCAGGTTATCTTTTGGTGCTGTGCTCGATACCAGGATTAATGAATGTGTTGCTATACCCAAGCAACTCCTATTTGGGCCTGCTCTCTGGGAAGACAGTGATTAATGTGATGCAAACTTCTCCCAATCTAAAATGGGTAGGTTTTTACTTATCTGAGATAGGCTACCATTTGCTTTAAGAAAAAGTGCACATTTGGTATGGCTGTAAACTACCTTGAGGGCCCAGAAGAATAGCAAACCTTATAGATTGCTTTAAACTAATTCAATCCTAGAAAAAGGTCAGTCTGCAAAAATTTAATTTTTATTTTTCCAAATCAGAAGGTAGAGAACGTCTGTGTCCTGAGGCATATGCATTAGCTCCAGGGATGGTGTGTGTGTGTGGGGGGGGGAGGGCGATGGGCATCATCTTTTATTAATATTCTCGGTTTTCTGTGGCTCTCTTGTAAGTCTGGTCAGTTTCATCCTCTGGACCAATGCTCATTTGCTGGGGAATGTAAATCTATTTTTAGGTAGTTGCCTTTACCCAGTCTTTAAGTGAAAAGAACATGACCATTACTCAGGAAGATATTTTAAGCCTGTTAGGTTGGTGTTTTTCTCAGGAAAAATCACAAATGCTGGTGGAAAATGACTTAGAAGGGCGTGGAATGAGGTAGGTGACTCATTTAGTCAGTTAGGTCCATCAATGCTGAAGAAATATATTATAAATGCTAAACATTAACCATGTGATAATGCAGGGTTAACACAAATTTACCTATTAGAATGAAGCTGCTTTCTGGATTTTATCAACTAATCTCCTTTATTGGATCCAGAGCTATAGTTACTAAATATCCTTTGAATGTAAATATATGTTGATAGTTGGACATTCTAATATTAGGGGCCTGAGGGGCACCTGGGTGGCACAGTGGGTTAAAGCCTCTGCCTTCAGCCCAGGTCATGATCCCAGAGCCCTGGGATCGAACCCCGCATTGTGCTCTCTGCTTAGCAGGGAGCCTGCTTCCTCCTCTCCCTCTCATTGCCTGCCTCTCTTCCTGTTTGTGATCTCTGTCAAATAAATAAATAAAGTCTTTAAAAAAAATATTAGGGGCATGACCTATCCCTCATATTCTGAATATATATTAATACATTTAAACATATACACCCAGCATTTTATGCTTAGGTTTAAATTTTCTATTTTGATTTTCTAATTTTTTATTTCAATAAGTTTAAGTTAATGGCTTAGATTAAAAAGAAAAAATGCAACTAATTAAAAATTTACAGGCACATACTCCTTGGCAAACTTAAGAAAGGAGGGCTATATATTGCATAGCCAGTTTTGGGAAGACAGTTCCCATTTTGAATATGCTTGAAAAAGACCAATTTGATTTGGAAAGTGTAGGCTTGCTATAAGGGAATTTATAACTTTACAAGAAAGTAAAACATGCTTAGGAAAAGTCTTAAAAATTCTGAAGAGGCCTGACATGATTTTGATGATACTGTAAAAAATATTGCTATGGAGTCCTTTATGAATTTTATGACACTACACTTGAGAAATAATAGAAACTCCAGTTATACGGCACTCAGATCATATTAAGTAATATATAATATGATTGGTTACTGAATATTTTACTCCTGTGAACTTTGAAAATTTCTATACCTATAGTACTGAAAATGGATAAATAGTCATTTCTATAAAAAGGTGCTTGAACCTTGAACATGAGTTCAGTCTCCAATTATAAAGTAATACTCATTTTGCTTAAATGAGCTTACAGAGTCTTTAGAAAAATAATTAGTCAAAAGAGTATAAACCATATTTTTCCTTTTTTGGTTTTGGGGTCTAAGATCTAGCATCCAAGGAGAGATCAATACTCCTAAACTGTGTTGGCTTGTTTGATTTAAATTGTAGGAAGAAGAGCCAGGGCTATTAGATGAGAAAATTATCAACACAATCCTCTATGTGTCTTAAAATTCACTAAATGAAAATAAAACTTTAGGCAATTTGTACTTGTTGAGGCATAATTTAGTTACGCATTGAACTCTAAATTATTGTCAACATTAGCATTCATCTTCCAAAAATAATATACTTAAATATCTAATCACTTGCTAAATGATATTTGAATGTTTGCTGAAGTGTGAGTTAGTTTGAAGGACAACCTTTGCCTTTATATTACACTGTTTTATCTTTGATACATACATATACCCCTGCTTTTCTGTGAGATTTTTCACCCCATTTATTTAATTTTACAAATCTGTGTGAAAGAATCATCACGTTATAATTCCTACCTATACATATTAGAAAAGTGGAGCTTTGACTTTGAATAATAAAAATAATCATTTATATAAATTTTAGTGTACTGTCTGCCAGCATGTAATAGATAGTTGATAAAAAATATTTTGATATATTTAAATTGTGCTTTACTCTGGCCAGATTGAATCATCCGGTTGCTTTCTTCTGTTTAACTTCACTGTGAGCCCATATGTGTGATGACTCTCTCTCTCTATGGCCAGCCACCAGTTGGAGTTGGCCAACATTGTTTTTCACAGGGATGGCTGTATTACTTTTCTTTTGCGGCTACACCAAATCACCACAAACTTAGTGGCTTAAAACAACACACATTTATTATCTCACGGTTCTGTGGGATGGAAGACTGGTTACCATATGGCTCAGCTGGGTTCTTTGCTTTCAGTCTCACAAGACTGGTGAATCAGGGTGTTAGGTGGGCTCTGTTCCTTTTTGGGGATGGGTCCACTTACAAACTCATTCTTGCTCTTAGCTGAATTCAGTTCCTCACAATGGTAGGACAGAGGTCCCTGCTTCCTTGCTGGCCATCAGCCTAGAGCCAGTCTTTGCTGCTGGAGTCCGGCAGCATTCTTTCAAATGCTTTCTGTGTTCTGTGTTCTCCTCTCCACCCTCAGCAGCAGTGGGTCAGATCTCTCTGATTCTAGCCAGAGAAAGTTCCCTGTTTTAAGGAGCTTGTATTATTAGATTTGGCTCATCTGGATAACACAGGCTGATGTCTTTATTTAAAAGTTTGTAACCTTAACCCCATCTGCACAATCCCCTTTGCCATGTAACATATTCCCAGGCTCCAGGGATTAGGGTTTTTGGACATCCATTGGATGTCATTCTGCCTATTAGGATGGCAATAAAAACAAACTAAAGAACAGCTCAAGTTCTCTTTAGTGTCTCCCTCACTAGCCAGGGGTATGATCTTGATCTTTCAATTTGCTTATGTATGTTGGGCCATGAACTCTTAAAAGTCTCTTCTAGCTGTTTATACCATGAAAGCATGGTATAAAAGAAAGCATGCCTTCTTTCTTTATTCTTTTCTCCCTCATATCATTTAATTTTTGCCCAGACCTTTTTATTTCTCTGTTATATTTGTTTTCACTTTTCTTTGTGCCTTTTTTTTTTCTTCAGTGTTTGCTTGCAATTCAAGGGACTATTGACTGGTGTAAAAGATTTTATCTCATTTAATTGTAATATTTAATCTGCATTTATTCCAGTTAATGTGTGTTGTTTTTGTTCTTTGTTTTCTTTAATTGGGTTTTTTTGTTTGTTTATTTGTTTTTTAAGATAGAGAGAGCTTGGGAGGTATGGGCAGAGGGAAAGGGAGAGAGAAACTCAAGCAGACTCCATGCTGAGTGCAGAGCCCAACATAGGGCTCCATCTCATGACCCTGAGATGACTACCTGAGCTGAGACCAAGAGTCGACTCTTAACCGACTATACCATCCAGGTGCCCCTTTTCTGTGTTTTACTACAGGATATTAATGTGTTTGATTTTTATCTTGCTGCTCTAACCGCCCCCCCCCCCCGAGTTGAGTAATAGAATATTACTGTATTACCTTCCTAATATCTGAAACATTTTGAGTTCTGCAACAATCTGATATCAGTCATTTCAGATAGTGACAGCTTATTGGGTGTTGTAGTAGTCCTACGTTCCTACAGTTTGCCGTTTGGTTTTATGACTTTCTTTCCGTCTTCAGGATGCCAGGTGTCAAATATTTGTTTAAAGTTAAACTGAATCATATTTTACTGTTTTGTTTAAGGTATTTTTGAAAATTGCCCACCCATTGTGCTAATAACACCTATCTCTTTTGAGAACTGGTGTCACAGAGCCAGGCCAAAGAAATACTCCCAAGAATCTGTTGCCAAAACTATTGAGATGCAAAATGTGCATTAACCACAGAGGGAGGAGACCTCTATCTATCAGGGACATGCTTGGTTTTCAGTTAACAAAAAATTCTGGGCATTATTCCAGAATTTAAATTTATAGTGTTGCTATCAACACATGAATCTGAAAGTTGGAAGATTGTGCTAATCATGGTGGATTCCCATAAGATGCGCTGGACCTGTCCGAAGCTAGATACAAATTGTGCTGGGAAACTTTACTGTGTGTACCTAGCAGCCCTGCTAATTTATTAATTTGTTTAATTTATGATGCTAAAAAGATACTTTTCTTTAGCTTATTCTTTTGTATTCAGCTACCGCTAACATTTCATCAACTTAATTTCTTCACTTGATTTTTTTTTTTAAAGATTTTTTATTTATTATTTATTTTGACAGAGAGAGATCACAAGTAGACAGAGAGGCAGGCAGGCGGAGAGAGAGAGAGAGAGAGAGAGACAGAGAGAGAGAGGGAAGCAGGCTCCCTGTTGAGCAGAGAGCCCGATGCGGGACTTGATCCCAGGACCCTGAGATCATGACCTGAGCCGAAGGCAGTGGCTTAACCCACTGAGCCACCCAGGCGCCCCTCTTCACTTGATTTTTAAAAGGATAAAAAAAGCTTATTCAAAAATCTGTGGTTGACTTTTAGATTATTAATTTGCAGAAAAGTAATCATATTTATTTTCTGGCAGTGTTACACAATTAATATTTAAACCAAGAATCTTGTATGTTGGAGCTGTTGACGTAGAGTTAAATTTCTCCCAGAGGAAGGGACCACCGTTCTGTGAAAATTCGCCACCCCCACCCTTTCCCTTCAGGAATTTTATCAGATATGCTCCAGGTTAGTTATGTAAGACTTTGGCTCTTGTATTTCTATCAGGAGTTACTAGGATCTGGCCCTGGGAATGTTTTCTGGTACTGTGAGTTGTAAGCTAAAAGGATGAAAATGGGCTATGGACTTGTAGCTGTTCCTTATTTATGATTCTCCATGATTGCTGTGTTTTACTTACAGTTCTCCCTGCACTCCTCCGGGAGTACCAAGGAAGAGAATAGTAGTGTGGTTGCTATTGTTTCTATTTTTCATATAATCTCATTGACTGATTTCTGGACTGAAATAACCTTACTTATATATCTGAGTACTCCTTTAAATGATATTTTCTGTGGCAAATGAGTATTGTCTAAAACATGACTAGTCATAAAGTTCTATAGCAGCATTGCAAATAATTTGGTATTTTGATTTCTTTTTTCTTGGATGATTTTTCTCTTCCATAGAAAGTAAGTAGTAGGTAAAATGAAGAAATACTTTTTTTACTTGTCTGGAACATCTTCATTTCTTTTGGATATAGAACATTTATGAGGATTGAAATATTACTCTATTCTCTTAGCCATCATAAATCACCTATTAGTAATTTTTTTATCACCTGTTAGTATTTCAAAGTCCTTTGAATCAAAATTATCTGATTCCTTAAAAAATGTTAATTTTTTTACATTCTGTTTTTTTCAAGCTTGAATTTGTCATCTAATGATAAAAGTAGCCATTCCTTTTTTTTGTCCAAAAAATTTTATGTTTTAACCTTCAAGATGAGTGAATGGCACAGGTAGAAATTATAGTTTTGGTGTTCTATAATTTGAGTAGTCAGGTTACCAGATAATTTTAGCCTGTTTTTACTGTAACATCATCATACTTTTGATCAAATACTGCTTCAGCTTTTGAGTGTAAAGAAACCCTCCCTTGACCAGTGGTTCTTATACTTAGGTCCGAGGACCCCTGTAGGGCCCCCAAGTCTTTCTGAGGTCCACAAAACTTCCCTTTTGCAGCATTTCTGTGAGGTTAGATTATCTTTATATACTTCAACCAAAACAATATATCTTAACAGCATCTACTGGTTTTTATCAAGCCAAACACTAAAAAGATTTACAAAAATGGAGAACAAAGCTACTCTTTTCACTAATTATTTTTGTTTTAGAAAATGTACCTATTTTTTTTTCCACAAAAGATATGTATTTACATTTAAGCATGCTATGGGCATAATATTGTTATTTAAAATGCATTCACAAATATTTAATGCTTCTCACTTTTAATTCTTATAGGTAAATGTTGATAGTTACAACCCATGGAAATAAAAGATGACTGTAGTTCTCAATAAATTTTAAGGGTTTACAAGCCTTCTGAGCCCCCAAACTTGAGAAGAACCTGCCTTGCACACATTTTATAAGGCCTCCTAAACCTGTATTTTCTTGAACTCTTTTCTTTGAGTTCCAGCACCTGGATATAGTGGGATTTATAAGTATTTTCAGTATTTTCTCTTTAGTGTCTGACACTTTTATGTAGTTTTCTGATCTAAAAAAAAGTCAGAAAAGCAATGCTCTGTTTTCTGATAGATCTCCAGGAACAGTTGACTGGTTTAGGGAGGGAGGGGAATTTGCAACAGAATATTGGGTCTGAAACTCTCAAAGTCAGTAATGAGTAAAGGAAAGGGAATATTAAAATTTTGCATAGTCACTGCTCAACTTCACAACTTCACAAATCTCAGTATTTTCTGTGTTTGCTCTCTGACTATTCTACTTCCTTCTTCTTGTTCGGATCCCTGTAATTTCATTGAGTCCATCTGTATAATCTCCCCATCTCAAATCCTTAATCAAATCTGGAAAATCTCTTTTGCCATTTAATGTAATATATTCACAGGTTTCAGGGATTGGGAGGTGGATATCATTGGGGGAGCCATTATTCTGCCTATCATGGGAGTACATATCTGTTCCTTACTAGGTGTTAGCACACTGGTCTCCAAAATTGTTTTGCCAAATTTTTCTTCCACTAGTAGTGTAAGAATCGGTCAGCTTCCTTGTGGACACCTGATATTATCAGACTGTAATAATTTTATTACTTTTTGCTATAAAAGACTTTCTATTTTCCTTATTGTTGGTGATACTGACCATCTTTTCATTTGTGTATTTTCCTTTTGTATAATGATTCTGTTCTTGTAAGTCACTCTCATACAAGCATAGTTTGGTTTATTTTGGTTAAGAATGTTTGCTCACATTTCTTTGCACTCACAGAGCCTTGTGCAGTCTTTTTGCAGGTTATTTCTGAGATTGACACTTTACTAGCCAGAAATACTTAGCGTAATCTGCAAATTGAGAGACATTTATCAAGGTGAAAAAAAAACCTCAGATTTAATTATAATTGAAATTAATCCAGAGATTTACCAGAAAACTGTTTGTATATAATGCTGTTCCTTGTAAGTGTATCCTTGATGATTTAAAATGTATATATATTCATAGACCCATTATGATTACACACATGATTATGGCAAGGACATTGTAGCCTACTGGTTTTATTCAGCAGGAATTCTACCTAGCTGCCTCACTTAGCATGTTGTCTTGTATCCTTTGTAGCCTGGGCATTTTCCATAGTCTCTTACCTGCTTTCCTTTTCTTTAGTGTTATGCGCTGTCTGCCCAATCTGTATACAGTTCCGCAACCAAACTCCTCTCTCCAAAGCATACCTGCCGGTAAATTTCCTTACAGATACTCCCAACAGTTTTCATAACATTCTTTAATTTATGGACCCCTTTTAGAATGTAAAGACACTGTAGATCCTTTCCCAGTGTGTGTGTACACACACACACACCTGCACACACATTGTAATAATAGTCTCAGAGTGTTCAGAGACCACATCTATTGTCTGTGTGTTCCCAATTAAATCACCTGACTTGAAGGATAAAGACTGAACTGATTAGCCCACAATCGTATCAGGATGCCATTTATGATCTGTTCCCTAGGTACCTGCCTTTCCAGATTAATTTCCTACCACTCTATCCTGCATGAACATTTTACTACTTGAAATTCCTCAAACATTTCATGTTCTTATCCATTGAATCTAACTCTGAGATTTACTTATAGGATCTTGATAGCTATTTCTGGATGTCTGATGACCTTGGTATTAATAGCTAGAAGACTGTTTATGCCTTCCAAAGACTTTAGATAGCTTTCAGAGGTTTGTGTTTTGTCCTTCTTTGTTCTTAGTTGTTATTTATCAGTGTATCAGATTTGAATCATTTTCATGCCAGTGGCCTTGGACAATGGAAGACTATTTCTTTCATAACTTGTAAAAAAAAAAAAAAAAAACCTTTGAGATAATTATTTATTGCTTATTGTCTGTCTTTCTCTTTCTCTCTTTCCTTCCCTCCCTCCTACCCTTCCCATTTCTTGATTTCTTGTAGTGTTGCACAAGTCAAAGCTTTCTGGGTGCTGGGCTGTGGTAAAAGTGAGAGCCGGTATAGTTTGGTGTTTATGAAGGTGTGTCCTAAAGCCAGATGGACCGTATGAATCAGTATCCTAACAGTTGCAAGTTTCAGAAAATGCATTGCAGATTGTTTTAATTAAGGACTTTTTTTTTTCCTCCTATAATCAGAAGTCTGGTAATACGTTCTCCTCAGTTAGATTTGATTTCAACTCCAGAATTATTTATCTGTAATTATCTTATCTGTGTCTTTATTTTTGAGTTGTCTTTTCTTTGGAATACTTTCTCTTACAGGAAGATGGCTGGCCTAGCTCTAGGCCTCATACCCTGTATCACTCCATCTGAAAATGTAGAAAATGTTCTTTCTCTACCCTAGAATGGGAGACTTAGGATTTATTTCATTTAAAACCACGTAGGCCACATGCCAACTCCTGTGGTTAAGGAAATCTCATGTACTAGTTGGCTCATAAGGGGATTAGTGCTCATCAATAAAACAGTTGTCTTTGAATAAATAAGTGAATTTGGCATATTTAACAATGAGTGTCTGGAGAAGAAGATTTGAAATCATGCCCAGGGGCACAGATTACCCATGCATCGCACCTGGATGCATATCTGAAATAGTTTGATCAATCAAAAAATTAAATGAATAGTTGAAGACACTGCACTTGACTTGGTAGAACCGCATCAGAAAAATGCCTGCCTCAGATGGTTATGACTGTCAAGAAATGGGAACAGTTTGAGGTTTTACCGTACTTGGCAAACCAATAAGTTAGCCTGCCACAGTCCATGTTTGCTGGCAAAAGGGACAAGGCTCCTGATTCAGATACAAAGGGCTTTCTTACAACGAGAGCGGTAGAGGAGTTTTCACACTTGTTCCTACAGGGCAATGTGGAGAGGGCCAGATGAGGTCTGCACGTGCAGTGGGTTGCATTGTATAAAAGGAGCACCCAACCAAGATTAGGGAAACCGAATTTTTTCTAGTGTCCTCTAAGCAAATCTGCCTGACCTTTGCCTTGGAGAAAGTTATCATCTTTATTATCCTGGACATGTTTGTAAACAAACATGCCTTTTCCTCCAGAGAGAGAGAATTCGTCTTCTTTTTTTTTTTTTTTTTTAATATTTTATTTATTTATTTGACAGAGAGAGCTCACAAGTAGGCAGAGAGGCAGTCAGAGAGAGCGGGGAACCTCGGGGTCATGACCCCGAGATCATGACCTGAACCGAAGGCAGAGGCTTAACCCACGGAGCCACCCAGGCGCCCCAAGATAATTTGTCTTTAAGGCTATTTCCTACACAAGCATCCTTGATGGTCTAGAACAAAAGCTCTTAATGCCCCTGCTTGCAAGATGTATATAAACACAAGGGACTTATGGAAAATTGTTTCCCAATATCTATCCCACATTTCTGCTCCCTTTTGGCTTCTGGAGACTTGTCCCATAAGTATCCCACACCATGGGCTGCTCTACTGTGGCCAACAGAAGCTGCCTCGAATCTATTTAATTAATTCATCGCATAGAGTATTTAATTAACACTACTATCAACAGCATTCCAAGCATTCTGAGCAGTGTGGTGAGGCCAGCCTCCTCTTCCAGGGGCCCAACCCTACTCTCCAGGGTCCCAAACCTAGCTAACTGAACAAATCCCATAAAATATCAGGGTCAATGAAACCTGGTGGCTTTCTCTTTAAGTTTTTTTTTTTTTAAGATTTTATTTATTTATTTGACAGACAGAGATTACAAGTAGGCAGAGAGGCAGGCACAGAGAGAGAAGGAAGCAGGCTCCCTGCTGAGCAGAGAGCCCGATGTAGGGCTCGATCCCAGGACCCTGGGATCATGACCTGAGCTGAAGGCAGAGGCTTTAACCCACTGAGCCACTCAGGCACCCCCTCTTTAAGTTTTTCTGTTGACCTTTCCACTTGGTTTAACATTAATCCAGGTGTAGCAGGATAGTGTTGGTGATTGTGTCTACAGAGCCTCAGCCCAACAGGAGTAAGTCTAGGGCACCTCTGTCATCCATAACAGCCTTGGCCAGTTAGCTGAAGCTGACCTGAATGCTTTCCAGGGCCTACTTGGTATCATTGATCACTTCAGCTCAAGTCAGAGATCCATTTCATAGCACTTTTTCTAATCAGATGGCTCCTGTTGTAGGAAAAACTGCCCACAGGGTGTCCATAAATAACAATCTAGTTATGCCTCTGGGTAGCTCCCCCAGGTAATAAGGGTAACCTCATTTAATATGGATTTCAGCAGTTTTCTGGTAGCTATGTGATCTCATGATATACTTCTAGAAGCAGCTATAGGGCAACTTAAAATCTTCTCTATCTCCCAATATTTAACAGAATCTTTGAATCTCTGTGTGAATTGGCCTTTGCCCACCTTACCAACTGTATCTTGTCCTAACTTCCCCCTCACTCTCTGCATTTTCTCATTCCCTTAGGTTTGGCCATGCTCGCTCTTAATACACAGCCCTGCACAAGCTGGGCCCTCAGTATAAAATGCTTTTCCTACCAGTCTCGGCCTAATCAGTTTCTACTTAAGCTTCGTTGACTCTATCCTCTCCTCTCTTCCTTATCCTGTTGTACTAGATCTTGTGCCTTTGAGGTGTTTGGGTACGTCCTGCTTCGTGGTACTTGTCACCATTTCAGTTTGCATCTATCAGAATGGTTTCATTAGCGTCTATTCATTGTTAAACTGTTATGTTCTATGATGGCTGGGAATGTGTGTGTTGTTTATCTTTATGTTCCACAACTTCCTAGCACAGTCTTTGGGGAGTAGTTGGTACTCAGTAAATACCTATTAAGTTAATTAATATTTTTATGTATTTAAAATTAAACATTTGGAAAGGATGTTGGTGTTTCAGCCCTTGGCCAGCAATCGTTCATGCATGAGGCATGGCTCTTCATAGTTGGCTGTAGCTTGACTGACCAGGAAAGGTGATCCAGTTGTAAGACACCAAGTTAAACACAGAATGGTGTGATTAGCAAAGAAAGCAACAATTAAGGTGAGCCAAAGAGACTTTTTACTTTTGTAGCACTTAGGGAAACACAGTTTGAGCCTGAAGGGTGTAGCATTTCTTCCTTTGAACTTATCAGCAGTTGGGCAGGCTGCAGTTAATCAGGAGGTGACTCAATGGGGTGCCTGGTTGGTGCCGTCAGTTAAGTGTCCAACTCTTGGTTTCAGCTCAGGTAGTGATCTTAGGGTCGTGATATTGAGCCCTGTGTTGGGCCCCACATTCAGTGGTGAGTCTGCTTGAGTTTTTCTCTCCTTCTCCCTTTATCCTTCCCATTTGTGCCCTTTCTCTAAAATAAATAAATCTTTTTTTTAAAAAAGAGGTAACTTAATAGGTAACTAAATCCCAGGTTACTTGAAGTCCTTCAAAGACCTGTCCTGCCAAGATGCAGGAGATGGATGTCACATGATCCTGCTGCTCCCCTCGTTCCTTAAGGGGTTCAGGAAGGGAAAGCCTCAAGGTAGTGCTTAGGTGTTAGATCTGTTTGTTCAAATGAAGAATAGTGATTGTGTTCACACAAAGCTGCCATTCCAAATTTATTTGGAAGTTCTTTTTATTTTACTTGGACTTTCAGTTTTTTTATGAGGTAGTTACGTATTAGGGAATTGATTTGGAGACTGAAAATAGTCAAAATGTTTACTTTCGGTTCCTCCTCCGCTTTGCTATAAGTTGATTAAAGTCAGGCACCCTACTTAATCTCTGTCTCGGTTACTTGGGATAGTGCCCAGGATGTACTGGGTAGTGACTCCATGGAGTTTTTTTTTTTTTTTTTAAAGATTTTATCTATTTGACAGAGAGAGATCGCCAAGTAGGCAGAGACGGGGAGAGAGAGAGAGAGGGAGGAGGAAGCAGGCTCCCTGCCTAGCAGAAAGCCCAATGCGGGACTCGATCCCAGGACCCTGAGATTATGACCTGAGCTGAAGGCAGAGGCTTAACCCAGTGAGCCACCCAGGCAGCCCAACTCCATGGAGTTTTGTTATGTAGGGTCCAGAGAGAGACTGCTAAGTTTTGTTTTGTTTCGTTTCATTTCTTCCTTCCTTCTTTACTTCCTTTCTTTCTTTTTTAAGATTTTATTTATTTATTTGGCACACAGAGAGAGAGAGATCACAAGTAGGCAGAGAGAGGGATATACAGGCTCTCCGCTGAGCAGAGAGCCCAATGTGGGGCTCGATCCCAGGACCCTGAGATCATGACCTGAGCCAAAGGCAGATGCTTAACCTACTGAGCCACCCAGGCGCCCCGAGACTGCCTAGTTTTGGCCAAGCTCTACTTCTTGCTGTGTAACCATGGAGGTTTGCGGAATCTTGCTAGCTGCAGTTTCCTTGTGGAGATCGGAAAGCATGGAGGATTCTTGGGAGAACTGAATGACATAATATATAGGAAACACTTAGGAATTGCCTGGCAAATATTTAATGCTCGATGAACATTAGTTTTCATTTTTAGGAACATAAGCTTATACTCTCCCTACATTTTGGTCAGAGTCTGGGAATCTTAAAATCAGCTGGAATATGAATAGCTATGTTAGTATAGGCAACTAGTAGTGATTGCCAGTTGAGAGGCTTACCTGGGCTGTTCTTCAAGAGGTGACTCAGGGATTCAGAATCCTTCTCTCATGTTTCTTTCTATGCTCTCGAGCCTCCTTGGAAATCCAGCTGCACCCCCCCCATCCAGCTGACTGAGGAGTGGAGATCAAGAGTATGTCAGATAAAGCAGGCAGATTTAGGGGCCAAGTGTAACAGTGATACAATTCTCTTCTACCCATGTTCTTATTGGCTAGAATTCAGTTACATAACCCCATAGAAATGCAAGAAGACTGGAGAGTGTAGTCTTGTGTGCCTAGGCAATGCTCTGAGGGAACTCACTGTACATCTGTAAGATTTTATTAATGATCATCAAATATCCATAATCAGTTTGAAATAATATCATTTTCACTGAATTGAATCTAGTCTTGTTGATGTTGCTCTTGTTGTTTTCATTCCATTTGTTTTCACAGATTGCCTGGTATGGCCATGTCCTGCCTATGGGTAGATTCAGTCTGACAGCTGGAAGAACAGTAGAAAAGATAGAAAAAACAGAGGACCTGCCTCCAAACAGACACCATGAAATTGTCGAAGCTGTTTTATGCCTTGGAAATCATAAGAACTGCAGAGATAGGTCTTAATGATACCTATTGATTTCTCTTTAAATTCTCCTTTGATTTAATTGTAGTTTTACATAGATCCCATTTGAGATGTTAATATGCTCTAGCAATTGCATATTTGACTTTGAGATTCTAGTTAATCTAAAGCTTTATCTAGTAGCAGTATATATATGGTATGTCTTATTTATTAGCTATATGATACGTTTTTAGCAGTTACTTTTCAAGAGACATCTGCTCCATAGGTCAGATATTAATCTCCATTCAACCAAGCAGAGAGACTTGGTTCTTACACTAAGGCAATTGACCATGTCGTTTCGACATCCCCTGGTTCTTTGGCATTATTTTTAGTCATTCTTTATTCTCTATATTCTTAATTCATTTGATGAAGAGGGTTTTGGATTCCCCAAGCTAAGAAACAAAAGTGGCTTGAGTGTCCTCCTTATTGCTTTTAAACCTGAGGGATTATCAGATGCATTACAACTCCATAAAGCTCAAGGCAATTTAATAACTTGCACACTCCAAATCAGAAGAACATATAAAACAAGTAGGACAGTAACAGCTTAAGTAGGACATTTCCTTTCTAAACAGTGAGAAGTAGCAGCATTAGACTGAGTCATAATGGAACTAAAACTCTACAACCTAAACCTTGAACCTTTGCAGCCACTGAAACTATTTGTAGCAATTGCCTGGTTTACCTTTGAGTCTTACCAAGTGCTTTTCTTCTATACCATCAAAAGTATATGTGATATATTGATGGTTAGAGTTATATCTGGGTAACTTAGATGTGGGTCATAAGGTTATGTTAATACTTTCCCCACTTGGGGACACATGCTTTTATCAATATAATCCCTTGTCGCGGCCCCCAGCTCTGGGAACATGGGGTACACAAGAGTTGGGTGCAAGACTGAAGGTTTCTCCTTGATTTTAGAGAGCTCTAAATTGAGATCATAGAGCTGCGGCATGCCTGGTGAGCATTCTTGTGTTAGGAATTCATAATGTTAGGATTAAAGGCTCACATGATTGAATACATTTCCCTCTAAGCCATATTCTTTCATATTTCCTGTCCCAAGAACTCCAAAAAAAGTGGGGGGAGGCTAAAGTTGAAGTTCAAATATAGTAGTCTTTTATCCGTGGTATCCAAGTAGCTCTTTATTCAGCTGTACTTAGTGACCAAATCTAGGGTCTGTTTCAACCAACTATGTGTAACTAAGATCGTCTTAAAGGGGTTTGTTTATCAGCATGAAACTTTAACTCTTTGGGAAGATGTCAAGGGCATATTTTTATTGGTGGGACCTTTTCTGGACCTTGGCTGGATCCAGAGGATTCAGAAAGAATAGCAACGTTGTTTTTCTTTTTTCTCGACAGTTGCATTTTTGTGTTTTATGTGTTTAGCAGCTCTGCGCACAGTTTTATTGACTTCTAAACTAAGCAAATAGAACAAACTCTGGTGGTATAAAGTGCTAAGTGAGCGAGCCACAGGGAGCACATTATACCGAGGCTCTTCACTCACTGGGCTCGGCTGCCAATTTGCTTTCAAGTGCAATTCAGGAAGCCAGTTATGGTCTATCAAGCCCTAAATAATCTAGGCCTTGTTCACCTCAGAAATTAGCTGCTGCTTTTGATACCATCACCACAATTAATCATGGCCCATCTTGCTCCTGTCATATGAGGGAAGGATCTGCAAATATTCTATTCGATGAACTCTTCCTACAACCTGTCCCCTTTGCTATAATGAGTGGTAGTGTAGAGGAGTATTGGAGTTGGACTTTTTGAGACTGGGCTCCAGTTCAAAATTCAGTTCTGCTACATGATAGCTGCAGGATGTTGATCAACATACTGTAACCAGTGCTACTGTTAATTATAAGAGCAAACATACAACACTGTGTGTTGATACCATTGTGAGTTTTACAAATATTTATTCTTTTAATTATCACTCCCAACCCTATTCTATAGATTTTATTGTTTTCCCCAATATGCGGGTGAGGAAACAGAAAAAAATACTGAAACTTTGATTCCCAGATTCCCCAACTAGAAGATGAGAATAATAGTACTAATGTAATAATAATGTGGTAAGGATTAAGTGAGATTTTGTACATAATAGTGTCTTTCACTAAATATGTGCTCAGGAACTATTAGCTATTAATATTATGATCACAGTTTTGTTAGGGTTCCCCAGAGAAAGAGAACCAATAGGATATATTAAGATACATTCACACAGTATAATTAGGATTTATTATAACTGATTAATATAATTAAAAATATATGAATATATTATATATGAATATATATATATAACATATATAACATATAAATAAATATATGTTAGTATATGTAAATTTATTATAAGGAATTGGCTCATGTTGTTATGGAGGCTGGGAAGTCCAAAATCTTCAGGGATGGGCTGGTCGTTTGGGAGATTTGGGGAGAGCCAGCATTCCAGTTCGAAGGCTATCATGCAGAAATAATCAATGGTGCAGATGAAGTTTGAAGGCAGTTAGCGAGAGAATTCCGTCTTACCTGGAGGAGGGTCAGTCCACAGTCTATTCAGACCTTCAACTGATTGATGAGGCCCACCCATGTTATAGAAGGCAATCTACTTTACTTAATGAACTGTTAATCTAATGTTGAGGTCTTCCCATTTAATGTTAATCTCACAAAAGAACACCCTTGTAGAACCACCTAGAAGAGCATTTGACCAAATATCTGGGAAACTCATGGCCCAATCAAGTTGACACTTAAAATTAACCACCATCACAGTAGTCTCTTTGATATAATAATTAATGTGATGAAAGCATTTTCCCTACTATGCATAATTTTCTCAAGAGAATGACCATGTCTAATGTATTTTTGATATATTAGACTTTATTTTCACCCTAGATATTGTTGTAAAAGACTATGGGTGGTTATGTGTGTGTGTGTGTTGTGTGTGTATTTTGTTTTGAATCTTAAATTGTCCATTTCATCTATGCAGACAAGGATATTATTTTTTGCTGGCCTTTTTGTTAGTTTTTGTTTTTGTTCTTTTTCCTGCTTACTTGAGGGAAGAAGTATCTTACTTAACTCCTGGATTTCAGGGAATATGTAGTATCCTTAAGGAATTGTGAGCAATGACTCTATTTTGCTCCAGATGTGACTATTTTCAGACAAGGGTGTGCCTGTCTTTAGCATAATGGTTCTATGGCTGAGACCCAATAGAGCACTCTCATATCAAAAATATGCTTGACCAGGAGGTAGGGTTTTTTAAATTAATTATTTTTATTAACATATAATGTATTATTTGCCCCAGGGGTACAGGTCTGTGAATCGTCAAGCTTACACACTTCACAGCACTCACCATAATACATACCCTCTCCAAAGTCCATAACCCAGCCACTCTACACATACCCCCCTCCCCCCAGCAACCCTCAGTTTGTTTTGTAAGATTAAGAGTCTCTTATGGTTTGTCTCCCTCCTGATCCCATTTTGTTTCATTTTTTTCCTTCCATTCCCCCCAAACCACCTGCCCTGCCTCTCAAATTCCTTATATTTGGGAGACCATATGATAATTGTCTTTCTCAGATTGACTTATTTCGCTCAACACAATACCCTCTAGTTCCATCCACGTTGTTGCAAGTGGCAAGATTTCATTTCTTTTGATGGCTGCATAGTATTCCATTGTGTGTGTGTGTGTGTGTGTGTGTGTGTGTATAAAAAACATATCTTCTTTATCCATTCATCTGTTGATTGATATCTAGGTTCTTTCTATAATTTGGATATTGTGGACATTGCTGCTATAAACATTCGGGTGCATGTGCCCCTTCAGATCACTACATTTGTATCTTTAGGGTAAATACCCAGTAGTGTGATTGCTGGGTCATAGGGTAGCTCTTTTTTCAATACTTTGAGGAACATCCATACTGTTTTCCAGAGTGGCTTCACCAGCTTGCATTCCCACCAACAGTGTAGGAGGGGTTCCTTTTTTCTGCATCCTCTACAGCACCTGTCATTTCCTGACTTGTTAATTTTAGCCATTCTGACTGGTGTCAGGTGATATCTGTTTGTGGTTTTGCTTTGTATTTCCCTGATGTTGAGCACTTTTTCATGTGTCTGTTGGCCATCTGGTTGTCTGCTTTGCAGAAATGTCTGTTCATGACCCCTGCCCATTTCTTGATTGGACTATTTGTTCTTTGGGTGTTGAGATTGATAAGTTCTTTATAGATTTTGGATACTAGCCCTTTATCTGACATGTCATTTGCAAATATCTTCTCCCATTCTGTTGTTTGTCTTTTGGTTTTGTTGACTGTTTCCTTTGCTGTGCAAAAGGCTTTGATCTTGACGAAGTCCCGATAGTTCATTTTTGCCTTTGCTTCCCTTGTCTTTGGCTATGTTTCTAGGAAGAAGTTGCTGTGGATGAGGTCGAAGAGGTTGCTGCCTGTTTTCTGCTCAAGGACTTCGATGGATTCCTGTCTCTCATTGAGGTCTTTCATCCATTTTGAGTCTATTTTTGTGTGTGGTATAAGGAAATGGTCCAGTTTCATTTTTCTGCATGTGGCTGTTCAATTTTCTCAACACGATTTGTTGAAGAGACTGTCTTTTTTCCATTGGATATTCTTTCCTGCTTTGTTGAAGTTTAGTTGACCATAGAGTTGAGAGTCTATTTCTGGGCTCTCTATTCTGTTCCATTGATCTATGTGTCTGTTTTTGTGCCAGTACCATATTGTCTTGATGATGACAGCTTTGTAATAGAGCTTGAAGTCCAGAATCGTGATGCCACCTACTTTGGCTTTCTTTTTCAGTATTCCTTTGGCTATTCGAGGTCTTTTCTGGTTCCATATAAATTTTAGGATTATTTGTTCCATTTCTTTGAAAAAAGTTGATGGTATTTTGATAGGGATTGTATTAAATGTGTAGACCGCTTTAGGTAGCATAGACATTTTCACAATATTAGTTCTTCCAATCCATGAGGATGGAACATTTTTTCATTTCTTTGTATCTTCCTCCATTTTTTTTCATGATTACTTTATGGTTTTCTGAGTACAGATCCTTTGCCTCTCCGGTTAGGTTTATTCCTAGGTATCTTATGGTTTTGGGTGCAATTGTAAATGGGATTGACTCCTTAAGTTCTCTTTTTTCTGTCTTGCTGTTGGTATATAGAAATGCAACTGATTTCTGTGCATTGACTTTATATCCTGACACTTTACTGAATTCCTATATGAGTTCTAGCAGATTTGGAGTGGAGTCTTTTGGGTTTTCCACATAAAGTATCATATCATCTGCAAAGAGTGCTAGTTTAACTTCTTCTTTGCCAATTTGGATGCCTTTAATTTCTTTTTGTTGTCTGATTGCTGAAGCTAGGACTTCTAGTACTATGTTAGAATAGCCCTGGTGATAGTGGACATCCCTCCGTGTTCCTGAAAACCTTGGAAAACATTTTAGTTTTTCTCCATTGAGAATTATATTCGCGGTGGGTTTTTCATAGATGGTTTTGATGATATTGAGGAATGTACCCTCTATCCCTAAATTCTGAAAAGTTTAGATCAAGAAAGGATTCTGTACTTCGTCTTTTATTAATGTATTGTATCACATCGATTAATTTGCGGATGTTGAACCAAACTTGCAGCCCTGGAATAAATTCCACTTGGTCGTGATGCACAATCCATTTAATGTACTGTTGGATCCTATTGGCTAGTATTTTGGTGAGAATTTTCACATCTGTGTTCACAAGGATATTGGTCTGTAATTCTCCTTTTTGCTGGGGTCTTTGTCTGGTTTTGGGATCAAGGTAATGCTGGCCTCATAAAATGAGTTTGGCATTTTTCCTTCCATTTCTATTTTTTGGAACCGTTTCAGGAGAATAGGTATTAATTCTTCTTTAAATGTTTGGTAGAATTTCTGGGAAGCTGTCTGGCTCTGGGTTCTTGTTCGTTGGGAGATTTTTTATGACTGCTTTAATCTCCTTACTTGTTATGGGTCTGTTCAGGTTTTCTATTCTTCCTGATTCAGTTTTGGTAGTTTGTAGGCCTCTAGGAATGCATCCATTTCTTCCAGATTGTCAAATTTGCTGGTGTATAATTTCTCATAATATGTTCTTATAATTGTATTTTTTTGGTGTTGGTTGTGCTCTCTTCTCTTTCATTCATGATTTTATTTATTTGGGTCCTTTCTCTTTTCTTTTGGATAAGTCTGGCCAGGGGTTTATCATTCTTAATTCTTTCAAAAAACCAACTCCTAGTTTTGTTGATTTGTTCTAGTATTCTTTCAGTTTCTATTTCATTGATTTCTGCTCTGATCTTTATGATTTCTCTTCTCCTGCTGGTTTTAGGTTTTCTTTGCTGTTCCTTCTCCAGCTCCTTTAGGTATAGGATTAGGTGGTGTACTTGAGACCTTTCTTGTTTCTTTTGAAAGGCTTGTATGGCTATAACACTTTCTTCTCAGGACCACCTTTGCTGTGTTCCAAAGACTTTGAACAGTTGTGTTTTCATTACCTTTTGTTTCCATGAAATTTTTCAATTCTTCTTTAATTTCCTGGTTGACCCATTCATTCTTTAGTAGGATGCTTTTTAGCTTCCATGTATTTGAGTTCTTTCCAACTTCTGTCTTGTTATTGAGTTCTAGCTTCAGAGCATTGTGTTCTGAAAATATGCAGGGAATGATCCCAATCTTTTGCTACTGCTTGAGATCTGATTTGTGACCCAGGAAGTGATCTATTCTGGAGAATGGTCCATGTGCAGTAGAGAAGAATGTATATTCTGTTGCTTTGGCATGTAATGTTCTGAATATATCTGTGATGTCTATTTGGTCCTGTGTGTTATTGAAGGCCTTTATTTCCTTGTTGATCGTTTGCTTGGATGATCTGTCCATTTCAGTGAGAGGGGTGTTAAAGTCCCCTACTATTACTGTATTATTGCCGATGTATTTCTTTGATTTTGTTTATATAGTTGGCTGCTCCCATGTTAGGGGCATAGATAGTTAAAACTGTTAGATTTGTTGGACAGACCCTTTGAGATATAGTGTTCTTTCTCATCTCTTATTATAGTCTTTGGCTTAAAAATCTAATTTATGTGATATAAGAATTGCCACCCCAGCTTTTTATATGTGTGTGTGTGTGTGTGTGTGTGTGTGTGTGTGTGTGTAAGAAAAAGCTGGGGTGGCAATTATATATATATTTGGGGTGGCAAAATTATATATGTGTGTGTGTCTGTGTATATATATACACAGACACACACACATATATTAGACTGGTGAATAGAACAGAGCCACCCACTTGATTTTGGGTGTATTTTGGTGTCTTAGAAGAAACTACTTCCGAAAATTTTAAAGAAAGAAACACACACACACACACACACATATATATATACACAAAAATTAGGGTAAATACGATGAGGGACTGTTATATGATTGTAATGATGAAAATTAAAAGAAAATTCTAAAAAAGGAATTGATAAGGTAAGTTTGTTGGAAAAAGAAAAAAAAAGAGGAGAGAATGTGCTCAGGCTGGAGACTAGAGCAAAGCCATGTGCTAGATTAGGGTATATTTTGATCTATTAGAAGAAATACTACCCTAAATTTTTTGGAAAAAAAACCCTATATGTATAAAAAAAATAAGATTAAATACAATGAAGGAATAAAATATGTCTATAACAGTGAAGGTTTAAAAAGATTTTTTTTTTACAAAGTATTGTTAAGATAAACTAGTTATAAAATGTTAAAAGAGGAAAGAGGAAAAGTTAAAAAAAATAGAATAAGAAAAAAATAAAATTAAAAATATTTAACTCTGCAGGACTAAAGGATCATGGGGAAAAAGCCATGAATTCTATATGTTGCTTTCCCCTAAATCTGGATTTCCAGTATTCTCCTTGATTGGTGAGCTTGGTCTTGGCTGGATGTTCTTGTTGATCTTCAACAGGAGGGGCCTGTTGTAGTGATTCTCAAATGTCTTTGCCCAAAACGGAATTGTGCCTCCCTTGCCAGGGGCTGGGCTAAGTAACCTGCCCAGGTTCGCTCTCAGGAGCTTTTGTTCCCTGATGGGTTTTCGTAGAGTTCTAGAGGAGGAAGATGAAGATGGCGGCCTCCCAGTCTCCCCATCTGGAGGAGCCGATAACTCAGGGCCTCACTCCTCAGTGTGCCCTCATAGAGAAGCAGTCAGTTACAACTCTCTCCCTGGTCTCTGGTCGTGCTCTGTGCTCACCCGGCCTGTGACCCAGCATTTCTATCTCTGACACACGGTCCCATTTTTAGTCTCCCAACCCAGCTGATTCCTGCTGCGTTGCTCCTCCCGGAGGAGAAAGGTCAGTCCCCCCGGATCTGCCACTTGTGGGGTCCCTGCTTGAAGAGCAGTGGCCGGACTATGCCTTGGATCATGGTTTAAGGTAACTCTGAGCTGAGAGCCCCCACCTCGGCACTGTCTCTGCAGTTGGTTCCTGGCTCTGATACATTGTAGCTCTGCCACACTCTGATACCCCTGATCTTTCTGTGACCTTGTGGGACCTGAGACCACTCTGTCCCCACGAGGGCTCCACCCCTGTTTAGCCTCTGGTGTGATGTCCCTCAGTGGAGCCGACTTCTAAAAGTTCAGAGTTTGTGCTCCACAGCTCCGCTGCTTGCTGGGAGCCAGCCCCTCCCCCCCAGTCTATCTTCCCATTGCTTTGGATTCACTTCTCTGGAAGTCCTACCTTTCAGGAAGTGGTTGATTTTCTGTTCCTAGAATTGCTGCTCTTCTTCTCTGCTATCTCCTGTTGAGTTTGTAGGTGTTTAGAATGGTTTGATAACTATGTAACTGAACTCCTGGGACCTGATGTCATTTCAATCTGCCAGTTCTCTGCCATCTTGCTTCTCTCCCAGGAGGTGGTTGTATAAGTTCACCTTGATATTTGGAAGAACTCAGTTGAATCCACACTTCTAATACTCTACTGCAGCTGAGTTCCCCTATTTTAGTTATTTTCTTAAAAAGGAGAGGAAATGATCCTTTCTGTTTGTCAAGCTCTTAAAGCTTGATCATGCTTTCATCACTGGAATAGCATCTAGTTTCTCAAGGCCTTGAAATGGACCCCTGAAAATGTAATTTAACTGGCTTTATGTACAAACATGCAGCAACCATAATGAAATCGATATTTTGTCTGGTTCTCTCTAATCACATGGTTAACGTGTATCTTTATATGCAATTGGAGTACATTCAAGCAAACCATCATTTAATTGGAAGACCTTTGGTAATTAATCACTTCCTATATTTCCATTTCCCCTTCTAGGCTTGTTTGCAGAAGTCAGTCTTCCAAACATTGACTTTATCTCCATTTGGTTCGTGGTTGTATAGTACCTTTTCAATACTGAAATGACTCTTTGACTTAATCTTTCATGTAATTTTTCCCCAAGCTGTTTTTGGATCTTCAGAACCATACTAATAATGAGATTGTGGATTATAAGAGAAAAATCAGAAGGAGGGATGAAATATTGAAAAATTGATTCCATTTAGCAGGTGGAACCTCTGTATTAAAAATAACAATAGGAGGGGTGCCTGGGTGGCTCAGTGGATTTAAGCATCTGACTCTTGATCTCAGCTCAGGTCTTGACCTCACAGTCATGGTTTAAGCCCTGGGTTGGGCTCCATGTGGGCTTGGAGCCTACTTTAAAATAAGTAAGTAAGTAAGTAAATAAATAAATAAATAAGTAAGAATAGGTTATTATGAGTGTCACTATCTTACATGGAGGAAGCCAGGGTGGTAGAAAAACTATAAAAAATAAAACACCACAAAATCTTAAACAAATGGTTAGTAACCCTATAGTTCTATGAGTCTGTATTTTATGCAAAGTAAGTCTATCTAATCTTGCTTAAAAATCCTTTCAGTAAAGAGCTGTAGGAAGGGAAAATGACAAAAAGAAGACAGTGATACTGGAAGTTTCCCTCTAGCATATATAATGCCTGGTCTGTCTCTCTTAGAAGCGAATATGGTGCCTATTGTGACATCACTGTGCTATACGAGTCAGGTGTAAGGATTCCTGGTTGATTCAACTTTGTCAGTGGTCAATAAGATTTCCAGTTCATTCTGCTTTGTTGTTGGTAAAAGAGAACATTGCTTTCCTCCTCTGAGACTCGCGAGATGCGCATTTAGACATAGTGCCTGCTGACTCTTGAGATGGTGCATATGATAGTTTATGTCCTTGCAGTCATTCTGGAAAGAAAGTTTTTAGAGTTTATCAGTGGCTCATCATGACTCCTTGATGATGGGGACCATCTGGTGTTCAGGTCCATCGTCTTGAGTAAGGACTAATCTACTTTGTTAAACATGAGCAGGGGAAAAAAAAAAGATTAGGGAAGTAGGTAGAAGAAGAGCCAAAGGGTAGATAGAATAGTAGTTTGTTGATTTGGGATTTGTTTTGTTTTACAACAATGTCCAAATAGAGTGACCCTGCAAATAATTTATCAAGGTTGACTTCTGTTTTTGACCTCAGAAATCTTCCTGGCAACTATCTCTAACAATCGACTTTGGGAAAAATTTAATAGTTTCTGCCCTGTTATCTGCTGGATAAAGTCCCAGTACAATAATTTCCTAAACTGAAGTATGATGGGTACATATCATGATGAGAAGAAAAACAACGTAGTAACTATCGGCAAGGTGAGATTGTTGTGGACGTTTGGGATAAAATAAACAAACACGGTGGCCCCTTTTGCACACTCCACCACAATAAAGCATATCCGTGTGAAGTGATGGAGGTTCTCAGCTGAGACTCTTGCCTCAACGTAAAGCAACGAGAGGCAGAAACCTCTCCCTGAAGATTCATGCTGCATATGAACAAAACAGTTTCTATTGGTATCTACTCCTCTGTTTGGATAATTCTGGGAGAGAAGCTCTTCTGAAGGTCCCTGGGGTTCCTTTCTGCCTTAGGGCCTCTGAACTTAATATTCTCTTCCCCGGAAGCTGCTGACCCAGATCTTCTCTAGAAAGGTAGCTCTCTGCTGTGTGGAAATCAAATATTTACTTCTCAGACTTCTTTCCTCACCCCTGGCTAAAGCAGCTTTCCCTGTCACTCATTCACCTCGGCTTTATTTTTTACATCAATTTATGTGAAAACATAACAAACATGTTTTAGCAGAATCCTCTTGCTATTTGCCTGTGTATCTGTTGTCTGTCATTCTCCATTCCACCACTAGAATGGAAGATCCAGGAGAAGGAGCAAGCTTGCCTTTCTAGTTGCTGTAGGATTTCCTATATATTTGTATCATCAGTGCTCTAAGAATGTTTGTTGGTTGTATCATTGACACACAGAAAATAGAGCTACCTTAGAGTTTTCATTTGCAGCTTTTTTATTTTTAAGATTTAAAAAAAATTTTTATTTTTAATTTTTTTGTTTCTTTTATTTTTTCAGTGTTTCAAGATTCATTGTTTATCCACTGCACCCAGTGCTCCATGCAATATGTGCCCTCCTTAAGACACACCACCAGGCTCACCTACCCCCACCCCCTCCTCTCCAAAACCCTCAGTTTGTTTCTCAGAGTCCACAGTCTCTCATGGTTTGTCTCCCCCTCCGATTTCCCCCAAGTCACTTCTCCTCTCCATCTCCAGTGTCCTCCCTGTTATTCCTTATGCTCCACAAGTGAAACCATATGATACTTGACTCTCTCTGCTTGACTTATTTCACTCAGCATCATCTCTTCCAGATCCTTCCATGTTGCTACAAAAGGTGGGTATTCATCCTTTCTGATGGAGGCATAATACTCCATAGTGTATATGGACCACATCTTCTTTATCCATTCGTCCGTTGAAGGGCATCCTGGCTCTTTCCACAGTTTGGCGACCGTGGCCATTGCTGCTATAAACATTGGGGTACAGATGGCCCTTCTTTTCACTACATCTGTGTCTTTGGGGTAAATACCCAGTAGTGCAATTGCAGGGTCATAGGGTAGCTCTATATTTAATTGAAGATTTTATTTATTTTTAAGTAACCTCTACGCCCAGCATGGGGCTCAAACCCACAACCCTGAGATCAAGTCACATGCTTCACTGAGCACAGGCAGGCAGAGTGGTAGGCAGAGGCAGAGGGAGAAGCAAGCTCCCTGCCAATCAAGGAGCCTGATGTGGGACTCGATCCCAGGATGCTGGGATCACAACCTGAGCCGAAGGCAGCCGCTTAACCAATTGAGCCACCCAGGCATCCCTCATTTGCAGCTTTTTATGAGTAACATGAATAGCAATAGTAACAACACTCTCTAACATATTTTGGGGGCAGTGGGCCAGCACAGTGCCTGACATACTTTCTTATGTCAACCTCAAAATAACCTTAAAATTTAGACACCATCATTTTCGCTATTTTGTAGAAGCAGAAACTGAGGTGCAGAAAGGTTCCTACCACTTGGCAAAAGGTCCTGTAGCTGGTAAGTGGAAAAGCTAGGATCTGGTTAAATCTTTGCAGCTAACTACATATTTCAGGTCCTGAGGCATTTTTCTCTGGAACATGACCCAGTTGATGAGCGTTGCTTTTATATGAATAATTAAGAATATTCGATGCTTGGCAGTGTGATGTGCTATGATAGTTTCAGAATTTCATTCTGAGTTATACTGAATGACAGAGTATCTGAAGGTAGCTCTTTTTTCTCATACAGACTCTACAGTCCCATCTTTTTAACCTTTTGTAGACTATGCAAATGGTAATTTCTGTTGTTTGAGGCATATTATGAAGTACATATTTCCTATCTTCTTGTCTATTGGTTAAATTTTTCTGTTCACATATATCAGTTGTTTGTACGAGAAGATGCTCCTTTGCTTTTTTGAGGCTTGTAGTGGTATCATTGGTTAGAAGCTGCTTTTTAGTTGTTATCACAGTCAAATTTGGTTCAGTCAGGAGCTTTAGGAAGGGTTTTCCTGTGATCTTTATATATAACCAAACCTAAGGTAATATATTGTGTTGAAAATCCCTCAAATCTCAATGCTGAGACATTTGCCAGGTTTGTGTCAAATGTGAGTCGTAGCACCCTAGTGTCCATAAGAATGATACTGTGAAATGAAAAACGTACTTTCAGTAGACCCATAAAATCACTGCCCTAATCTTCTGTGAAGCTAGGATAGTAAGAGGGCTTAACCTGGCAAGTATTTGATGAACTCGGGAAAATATCAAAGTCGATGGCTATTTGGAATCCCCCTCCATAAACCTAAGAGAAGTGAAGATACTGCATTTCTTCACATTCCGTAATTAACAGAATTCTGATTTTTGGAATGCAACAGCAGGGTAGGAAATTCAAGCTCATTTAGAAATTTCATGTGCTTTCCTTCTTCCACAGTTTTGCAGAGCTCCAAGGTTATGCACTCCAGCATGACAATGATGTGGGCCCTCTTGTCACTGGTGATTAGTCCAGGGGTAGTGATTCAAGGGTTACCCACGTTTTTAGACCAGATGTTTCCTTGCGATCATCTCTCCATTAATTTCATAACTGCAGTTTGGGCCCAGGGATCTTAAGCAAAGTTGAAAATTCAGGAGCCATGGTAACTAGTTCTCCTCTCCTTTTGTGTCCCACACAACAGTTCCCCTACTTGGCCCAGACACCTCCTTAGTGGAGAACAGGTGTCAGTCCCCAGACCTCTGTCCCCATCCCAGTCTCAGGAAATCCTCCTTCCCCACCCCAGGTCTTCTCAAAATTACTTTCAGTGGCCAGTCCACATCTCCCAAATAAGGAATTACAAGGGAAGACAGAAAATTTAGTATTTCAATAAATTATTTTTGTCATAGTAAATGGAGCACCTTTTAGAAAATGAATCCCAGGAAGCAACCTGACTTAGTCTGTTTACATTATATAACAAAAGAGCTATTTTGAAAAGAAAGTCCAGGTCTAGGTGATATCCGGAATGGAGATTGTAGTACATGTTTATCCCAAATTATTAAGAGCAGGGAGCAGGATGCTGTCTTGAAAAAATGCTGTTGACATAAGAGCCCTGTTCTCATCATGAGGAAAGTTATCATATTGGGTAGCATTAAAATGCAATAAACCAAAAAAGCATGTTTCTTTTACCAAGAAGGCCTCTGTGGCTCCCATATACCTTTGGTTGATTCTCCTTTCCGTGAATGAGACAACTAAAGAATTCAAAATGGTTAACATTCTGCAGTCGTACTGAATCACAGAGCTCAATGGCATGTATCTCAGAGCAGCTAGGGTGAGATGGAGGGAAGAGCCCCACAGCACCCCTTCTGGTCTCCTCAGGAATAACAGTCCTTGGAGGAGCAGTTTCTTCCATTTAGAGGATTAAAAAGGCAAGTGTAAGGTATTTGACAATTATAATAGAATAAACACCAGCTGGCTATAGACTAATATGAGACAGATCAAGAAAGAGGACTTTTTATTGGCATTTATGTACAATTGATTAGAAATGTCTCCTTCCCCCCCTTTTTTATTACCATCATTCCAAATATTCTCCGATGTGTTTGGCATTTGGTTAAGAATTAGTATCATTCACATTGTTTACTTGTGACTGTTCTCTTGTCTTGCTTCCACTGTTATTTAAGCCTTATTTCCAATTTCATTTTGAAAAGCACATGATAATGGAATTAATTTTGCTTTGATCTGGGGCCTTCTCTGATGAGTGAATACTGTAATTTACCCAATGCATTAACTTTGATGTTTTTCTTGGTTACGCTTACATAGGTATTACATGTCACAACTGGTGGGGCTATAATAATTTTACTGTTCACTGAACGTCAAATTAAAAATGTATATGAGATAGCTAAGGATCCTATTCCATTAATTATTCTCTTAGGATTTCTGAAATTCTGCGTTAATGAGCTGTAACATTCTGAAGACCAAATGCCTGAATGTATTAAAAGGGAGAGTGAGAAAACCTCCAACCTAAAAAATATACATGAAGGAGAATAAGATAAAAATAAATGTGCTATCATTTGACCATTTTTTGAGATGAAGAAGTTGGTCACTTTGGAGATGAAGATCACTCTTGTTATTAATAAGTATCATTCCAAGTGTCAGTGGCTGTAAAGTCATGTGCATTGTTACAGCCTTCCTATAAAATCAAACCTATCCTCTTCATTGGAATTCAGTGCGTGGCACCGGCAAATGAATGAATGAATGAGTAAGTGAGCCAGTAGGTTTTTTATTCTTTTTTTCCTCCGTGTTCTGAAACTGGGACAAGTTATTTGCTTCTCTGAACTGCTTTTTCCTCATTTATTAAAAAAAAAAAAAAAAAGATTCCTGTTTCTGAATAGGTTGATCCACATGTAATTGTTACATATATTCTGAACTGTTTTTGTAATACTCTTTTGTTTTTTTTTAACCTCATTAGCATTTGAATATTAAAATTTCTAGCAGTCCATGGCCCTTCTGATTCAAGCGAAGGAGCTGGTGCTCTGAAGTATATGTTTGTGCTCTGTGTTGGTTATTCCTCTAGTTCATGGAAGGACATTCTGATAATTGCTTTTTCTATTTTTGTAAAGGAATAGTTTATTGGGAAGTGTAGCTTTAACAGTTTATTTTGGGTGATGTCATAAGAATCCCAGAGACATTATGGAAAGTTTGAGCTCAGTAGTCATGGTGATAAGATTTTGCTGTAAGCAGCCAGGTGGTCCCATATGGCAAAGGACCTAGTCTAAATGAAAGCTTTATTTTTGAAACTAAAGAATCTTCATTTTCAATCTTTCATTCATTTCTCATGTAGCTCCCCAAAAGCTTTACTCAGAAATTTGTAGATGGTTACACTTGGCTGGATTTTTAAAATTATACAGAATTATGATCTATGGCTTTATTCTGAGAATAAATATTGCCAAAGTGTTACATGATGTAAGCCTGTATTTACTGTTGGAAGAGTAATGAAGATTTTCTTTTATCTCCTTTTGTTTTAATGAACTCCGAAAACTAAGTAAATGCAAAAGGATTGTGGAAAAGTTACGTGGGCTAGATGTGATGAGGAGCATAGGGTAAAGGCTGACGGAATCTTAGATACCTGTGCTTTGTTTAATGAGTCTTTAAATGAGACATTAAAGAAGTAGACATTCAAGACCTTTAAATTTGAAGACACGTTTTGCATAATCTAAATTACTTGGAAAGAGAAGCTAGCACTTAGAGTTCTTTTATGTTTTGAATATCCAGTAGGGAGTACATTCTGCAGGTATATGAGCATGGACTGCCTTTCAATGACATGAAGCTACATTTTTAGCTTCATTCTTGGCTCTTTGGAGTCCCTACCCCCCTCACCTCATTTCAATCAGGTTACGCTGTATGGACTTGGTCCTTTATCTGAACCTTCATCTTAACCAGAATATACCTGTGGTTGCCATGCAGTTTCTTTTCTTCCATTTCTTAAAATATGTTTGAAAAAGTTTCCATGTTCTTAGCTTCCACTAAAACTGCACATCCATTGGAAGGCAGATTTTCTGTGAAACTACCGAAGCCTCAAGATGAAGGTCCCTCATTTGTAAGCGGCTTTTCCTAGGCTTCTGTAAGGGTCCTGTGCAATTTTGTATTCATAATATTTTCTTTGAAAGAGGAATTTAAAATTGGTTAATTTCTGTGTCCCACGAGATCTGAATATGCCCTAAGTTCTGTTGCCAAATACTGTGTGAAATGTTGTTGCTAGAATGATCAGTAACTACAGCATTTAAGGTTTTGCCTGGACTTCATTGTACATTATGCTCTTAATCTCTTTTCCATGAAAAGCTTTTCGTTTTGGTTCGTATTTCTCGCAGTTACTGTGGTTTCTGAAAGTTCCTCCTCATCTGAGTTGTAGGCTGTTTTCTTATCTCTATTGACATTATCCAGGGTTCCAGTTCTAGTCCTCCCTTCTTTTTCAGTTTACACTCTCCATGTAACACACACATTTTCAAGTCTTCAACCACCCCCGCTCTGCAGTACACAATACAGTAGCCACTAGTCCCATATGGCTACTTAGCAGTTGAAATATAACTAGTGCCATATGCTGAAAAAATATTTTGGATACGTTGGTAAAATAAAATATAACTTTATTTGTTATCAATATGTTATAACTTTTAAAAAATGTAGCTAGTAGAAAATTTTGAATTTCATATGTGAAAGGCGTCATGTTTCTATTTGAGAGGACAAGAAGATGCTGATGGCTGCCTTAATCTGTCTCCAGTCCAGACCCTTCACTGGAATCTTAAGCATGAAAATCCTGATGGAAATCCTTCTGGGCATCTTATGAGGCCTCAGACTGAACCCATCATCATCTTTGACAAATGCTCCTGTTTTCTTTATGTCAGTTGGAGGAATGCATTGCCTAGTAAGTCACCTAAACTAGAGACCTCATATCATACTTGATTCTACCTTCTTGCTCATGCCCACAATGAATCAATCACAAATCTTAGTCAATAAGATCTCATAATTACATTTCAAATGTATCTTTTTAATCTTCACTGTATCTAACCTTCTTTGAGCACTCATATTTTTTAGGCAAAGTGTTGTAATAATCTTCCAAGTATTTTTCCCATTGGATACCTCTCAAATATATTCTCTGGTGTCTGATGGTTTGTATAGGAGAGGAAATATAGGCAGATGATTATAAAAAACCAAAAACATGAGGCTTATCAGGAGGATTACCATAACTTTATGAGTGGAGAAGTGCACTATTCTAATATAAAGCAGGAGCTTTATATATGTACAGTGAATTCCTATATCAAACCTTACTCTCTAGCCTCACCTTACCAATGCGATCAGAAGATATGCACATATCTCAAATTTCAATAAAGTGCCTCTGATTGCATTTTTCGTCCTTACAACATATATTAAAAACATTTTTTCCCAAGACTTTGCTCTTCAATCTGGCATGCTCACTGTACATGGGCAATTGCTTATGTATATCTACTACAACAATTGTTTTAATACCTTTCTGTTGCTTTTCTTCTATGATGTCTGTTTTGGTGGCTGTTTTAGATTATAAGTGCCTAGCATAAAGAAAGTGAATTGCTGAAACAAGGGTGGTGCATATTGGAAATTAATAAATTCATTTTAATATGATAATGTCCTATTAATATTTATGAAGGCAAATTTTAAGGAAAGTGAACAATAATCTTCAAATAGTAGAAGGTTCTTGGTGAGGAGGATTGAATAAAAAACTAACCAAGTATCTTCTAACTGTTAATAGTTACATTAATATTCTCCTCTTTTTTGGCCGGGGTGGGGGGACAATGGGTGAGTTCATCAATACCTTTGCTGATTTTTTTTTTTTTTCTGTTGAGGATCTTTACATTTTACCAAGTAAAATTGGTACCTGGCTTCTCTTGATTCAGACTTCTCTGAGGTAGAAATACAATAATTCTACACTGTCTTTATCTGACTTGAAGAAGAAGGATTTCTTTATTCATAGAAAATGCTTAGTATAGTAAAAACATAAAAGAAGGAGCAGTTATCTTTAGATGTGGAAATAAATGATCTGTGTTATATATCATGAATGCAATGGTACATGATTGTAATCATACTTTGTCTTTTGAAGGTATAAAGGATCTCTGTTCTCCGATGATAACCCTCTACTTTGGTGTGATCCATTTCAATTTAAAATTTGTATCAAATATGCATTCAATTATTTAGATTTCAATACAACTTAATAAGTATTCTTATTAACGTTCTCTATCGTGAACCCTTCAATTTTACTTCTGTGCTAAACCAGGCTTGCTGGGATGATTACATTAATAATACATCTGTATCCAAAATTGAAGTGCCGAGTAGAGAACATGCTAATGGGTTTCATTGATTTCAACTTGGAAATGGGTGCAGGCAATCAGAAAGCAGGTGCAAACCTGACTAGCAGTGAACTACTGGGAGAATATTGAGCCAGGATCAGTGGCAAGATTCATAGCTGTGATTTGAGTTAGAAAAATGTTAAACATAATGAAGTTAAAGCGATTAAAGCCTTCTGAGAGAAATGTGAATGCTTCATTATGCTTTTCAGATGGTGGCTTTGAGTGATAAGAGTTCTAAATTCTGTCTTTGTAATTTTATTAGTTTTCTTCTATATTTCCCCCCCTGGAGTTAGCTGCATCTAGGTTCATTCTTATTTTAGTGTTCTAAAAACTTCAAAGATGAGGTTAAGGACACAGCTCGAAACATTCAAACATCATACTTACTACCCCCATGCTCTTTTCTTTAAAATTAATTTGAATTTGATTCCAACATTTGTAAAAGTGCTGTCTCATTAAGGCTAATGCTGTACTTGAGTATGGACTCATTTGTATTTATTCCTTTAGATTGGGCCCTCAAAATTTGAAAAGAATAGATGATACTGTCCATAAAAAGTGATTTTAGAGTTGGAGCAAAGAGTTTCTTAAAATGCAGGACGGGGTGGGGGGCACCTGGGTGGCTCAGTGGTTAGGCCTCTGCCTTCGGCTCAGGTCATGATCCCGGGGTCCTGGGATCGAGCCCCGCATCGGGCTTTCTGCTCAGCAGGGAGCCTGCTTCCTCCTCTCTCTCTGCCTGCCTCTCTGCCCACTTGTGATCTCTGTCTGTCAAATAAATAAAATCTTTAAAAAAAAAATGCAGGACGGAAACAGTAGTTATTTTCCTAAGTTCTCTTTTGTTTTCCTCCCTCTTAGGTTATGTTCTTTTGAAGCATGCCCCTTCTGCTTGATCGGCACACTTTCAGACACTACTTTTATGTGGTTTTGCACAGGTAGTAATTGATACGATTCTCATTAGAAACCTTCAGTAAAATAGAAATTGACTCATTCCCTGGAAATTTAAGAGGTTCATTTGGTTTCTTCAAACAGCTTATGATAGGTGGTGGAAGGAATAGATAACAAGCATTAGGCCTGTGTGTTCTATCCTGGAAATACCACCTATGACTAAGGGGCTGCTCTATGGGGCGTGGTCTTTGTAATCTGGAGCACAGGCTGAGAATTCAGACTGTCTGAGAATTAATCCCTGCTTCCGCTACCTGCTGGCTCTGTGACTTCCTGTCTCACTTAAGAAATGGAGCTAATACTGATACCTACCTATAGAGCTGTTGTGAGAACTAAATGAGTCAATTCACTTAAATCTGTTGGAGCAATGCTTGGCACATGGTAAGTACCTTATAAATGTGAACATGTGTAGTAGTAGTTGTTGCTGCTGGTACTGCTGTTATTATACTAATAGTAAGAATAATTATTATTACAAATCCCTGTATCTCCTTTCCCAAAAGTGGCCTCATAGCAAGTGCTGTTCTGTCCTGACAGTTTCCACTGTCATTCATTCCAGCTAACTCTCTTTGTTTTGCATTCTTGCTGAAATACTGTACTACATCTAGATTTCTTTTCATTCCTGAGAAATCTGAATTTGATGCAGTCTACCAGATCCTTATGAGTGGATGTCGATAATTCTAGGTAGTGCATTTTATTTGCTTTATTGAATGAGAAGACTGCTCTTGTTTTGAGCAAGGACCAAATCTACTCCAGTGACTGCTTGTTAAGCTGGGAATGTTGGAAGAATGTAAGAAAGAATAATTAGGTTGCATAGAGGATTCTCACTCCTGAGGCTGCCTTCCTAAATCTTCTCAGCTATTACTTTACTGGTATAATTTAACTTCTGATTTTTTTTTATGTATCTAAAGAATAGGAGAGATCTTTCTGGTTGCTCATGCCACTTAAAGTGTATGTGGTTTTAATCAGGTAACTAAACCTCTCTAAGGCTGTTTTCTAATCTAAAATAAGGATAAAAATAGTATCTACTTTGTAGGATTGTAGCTAGGATTTACTGTTTCAGTGAATATGATGTCCCTAATACATTATGTGATACTAATAAGTTTTGTTCATCTTTTTTTTTAAGATTTTTTATTAATTTATTTGACAGAGAGAGAAATCACAAGTAGGCGGAAGTAGGCAGAGAGGTAGGCGGATAGAGAGGGAGAAGCAGGCTCCCCTCTGAGCAGAAAGCCCGATGCGGGGCTAGATCCCAGGTGCCTGGGATCATGACCTGAACGAAGACAGAGGCTTTAGCCCACTGAGCCACTCAGGCGCCTCTCATAGTTAGATTCTTGGCAAGGTTCTGACAAATCCTTCAGGCTACAGCTCTGCTTCTGATTGAAGCGGTTGGTGAAGGGGCATTAGAACGGCACATGGGAAATTCACTGAGACCGGTGCAGGCTGACGTGGGTGCACAGCCTATATTTTGTGGACTATACTGTCTTCTATTCTGCCATCCATCCATGGCTGAAAATGGCCCAGATCCCTTCTGGTTTTTTTCACCCTTGGTGATGAGTATTAATTTGTTAATCTATCTGACTGTAAGCATTGGTCTTGGGGAGCCAGTGCTCATCTTGGCTTTCTTTGGAAAAGGGTAGTAATATTTTAATATGTAATAACTAGAGCAAGAAAAATATGAAGAATATAAGGAAGGAAGAATTTTAAAATGTAAGCATGAGACATGGTTGCCAGTATTTTTCTCTGTCCCACAACAAAAGAGTAGAGAGCAGATTTTCACAGATCCTCGTTCTTGATTAATGTCCAGTGAAAGCCTAAAGCCATCCTGGTAAAACTTCGATGTGGTTCTCCTCCCACTGAAAACTAAATAAAAATGAAGAAATTTAGGCTCATTTCCCTGTGTAAAAACTTTCATTATAGCAAGGGCAAACCCAGAAATTCAGCCATTAGTTCATCATACTCAAATTATTCCCTGGGGAATTCTCTTTTGTACTAGAAAGTTCTTAGCATTATTATTAAACATCTGAAGAAAACCTGTATCATTGTTACTTAACTCACCTGATCGTCATGTTCACTGGAGAGTTTGTGAGGTGTACATGACTGGTGAAATTATCAGTGGTTAAACTGCCAATACGCATTCTGTGACTTTCAATTATATAATAATTTCTCAAATTATTCATTTTAATTTCTAAAGGCAAGGGTCACAAGAACACATTTTCCTTGAATGAATAAGCACTGGGGAAATCATTTGAGGCCACTGCATTAAACTGTAATTGTCCATTTTTTCTACTAGTGCAGAGAACCCAAGAAGCTCTGGGAAATAATGGTTTCATTTGGTTACGGATATCTGAAGAAAAAAAAAAAACCTTGCAAAGAGTTGCCACATATTTCTTTGGCTACATTTAGGAAAGAGATTCAACTGGTCAGCTATGGATACATATACTCTTCAAAATTATTGTTCCTCTTGTATCAATTAGATATTTGTAGACATATTCTTAATTTTGTAATACCACAGCAGATTAAATGAAATTGGCAAGAATACCTTAGTAAATCTATTAGGAAAAAGATTTATTACATGACCATATATACATATTTATAATTTTACTCTTCTTGCTGTGAGTGTGTGTATGTGTGTGTGCACGCATGTGTGTGTATATTTGTGCTATCTCAGTCACTTTGTCTTGGATTCCCCTCAACCACAAATTCACTTGAGGGAGAGGAGAATCTTTTTCTTATTGATACTAGACTATGTTTTTCTATTTCTGTGACCTCACTGGTGTGTGTAGTATATCTAAAAGGTGTCATGTGCTAGACGTATTTTCCTTCCAAATCACCAAATTGAAAATATGAAACAACAGGCCCGAAGCTGATTTGCCAGTGAGCCAATCATTGTTACAGGAAACAGATATTATCAAATTGACTTGAATATTCTACTCTCCCAGCTTCTACCCCACCCCCCCTTTTTTTGTCACCCACTGATCTTCAATTAAGAGTACATTTTGGGAAATTTTTCCATCTTGTTGTCTAGGGGGAAAGGAACCAGTAAGAATCTATAGCACAATTAATTCATAGTTTTCAGTAAACACTGTTTGAGGAAACATTCAGGATTCTGTACTTGGGCATTTATCATTCATTCATTCCTTCACTGACTCAAAAAAAAAAAAAAATACTGACTACCTGTGTGTCATGTAGTATAACATAGATAAAGTCGTGTTTATGGAGTGTGGCTACTTGAAACGCTATATGTCCATTCTAGATTTAATTTGTGTACAACGCAGTAAACATGCATTCAGGCACATTCTGATATATAAAAAAAAATACAGGAGTTAAAACATAGAAACAAACATAGAATATAGAAAAACATGGAATTCATGTGTATAGTGGCAAGTAATATGGTACTCTCCCATTTGCTTGTCCAACACATTTTTAATATGTACAAATTTCACATTTATGAGCTTCAAAAATAAGGTGATTTATTATGTACTTTTATTTTTCTCTGTCATGTTTTTACTTATCTTGCAGTTTCAAGAGTTTTTTGTTGCTGTTGCTTTTATTTCAATTCCTTTGGTATGAGTATGTGTCTCCCGACAACTGCTGTTTCAGTCCTGAGTACAAGATAGAGACCCTATGTGGACTCTTACAGGTACTTCAGAATGAATAGAGTGAAACTAGGAGATGATGTGTGAAATGCTGCAGCAATATTGATTGCCTTGCTACACGAACAGGAATAAACTGGATTACTGCTATTATGCAGGCCTTTTATAATTATGGGCAAAGGCCAAGGTTAAGCTGGAAAGTGAATTGCATTCAGAATGCTGTATGACATATGGATTTTTCAGAGAGGATAGAGATTGAAGACTTGGAGAGATTGTGAACTTTGCCCCGTAACATGGAACATGTTTGCTTGACTGAGATTAAGAATCAGTTATAGGGGCACCTGGGTGGCTCAGTGGGCTAAAGCCTCTGCCTTTGGCTCCGGTCATGATCCCAGGGTCCTGGGATCGAGCCCCACGTCAGGCTCTCTGCTCAGCAGGGACCCTGCTTCCTCCTCTCTCTCTCTCTGCCTGCCTCTCTGCCTACTTATGATCTCTATCTGTCAAATAAATAAAAACAACTTAAAAAAAAAAAAGAATCAGTTATAACAGGCAGACATGCCTACTTGTTAAATGCTATCCTTCGAATTGTAAAAAAGGTGGTTGAAAATTATTACCTTAAAAAAAAAAGGAAAAATCACATAGTAGGTGATCAATACACATTACTGACAGAAATTTGTGAACTGACATGAGCTGACCAACTTGAAGATACACCGAACAAAATACTGGAAAATAATATTTCATCTACTTAGGTCTATAGCAGTTGGAACTCTGGGTTGCTTCCTTCTAAATAACAAATAAAAAAATTCCAGTTTTTGCTCTGAAGTTTCCTCAGAATTCTTTTAAGTTCTCAGGGACCTTAATTCTTCATATATAAACACTGCATGCATTTGCTTGCAAGCAAATAAAACCCTGAGTTTGTATGTGATTATATGATACCTAAGATGATATTCAAGTCCTTGCTTCATTAAAATGTTAAAGTCAAATATTTTTCTTTTATTTTTCTGTAAATCAATACCCCCCCAACCTTTTTTTTTTTTTTTTTTTTTTTTACATTTTAGTCAAATGCTTTGGAACGATACAGAGATAACCTTGTTGTCTCTGGTTCTAGCAGTTGACATTTAAGATGGAAATTTGGTAGGCAATAATTTATACTTTTTTTTTTTTAAGGAAATCATTATGATCTGTAGTTATGGTCCAGCCCGCAAATGTCACCTGTTGATTGCTTTCTTCTTTGAAATTTTATCTTAGTGTTTTATATTTGAATGTCTTACCTCATATATGGTGGCAAGCCTCTTCAGGGCAGGGATCATAGAAAATCCCAAGAATTATCAGCTTTTTTGAGGCCAGTGCTGAATAGTACAAACTGTGTCATGCTGAGAGGAAATAAGAGAATGAATACTAAGTCCAACAATGTTTTAAAAAGCCACATGCCCCAGGATTGAAGGGACCATGGGGGTAGGAATATTCCAGTCTTCTAGTCCTGGACAGTAGTGGCAGGGGCAGTGATGGAAGGAAAGACGACCCAGATCAGAAAAGCAGAAGGGGTAGTGTTAGTGGTAGTGATGGAGGAGGAAGGAGACAAAGCAGTGAGTAATAGTGGTTTTTCATTCCATATATTGGAAATGCACAATAAGTCAGGTATGTATTGCCTGTAGCTGAAAGATTGTGACAATCCAGTCCTGCAGGATTAGGTGTGTAATGAATAACTATCGATTTACATGATCTAGACCAGCACGTCCAGGAGAAATAGAGTATAAGCTTCAGATTTAATTTAAAATTTTCTAGTAGTGGGGCGCCTGGCTGGCTCAGTCATTTAAGCATCTGCCTTTAGCTCTGGTCTTGATCCCAGGGTCCTGGGATTGAGCCCCATATGGGGCTCCCTGCTCTGGGGAGTCTGCTTCTCCCAACCCCCCACCCCCACCCTGCTCATGCTCGATCACACTCTCTCATGCGCTCTGTCAAATCTTAAGAAAAAAAAAAAAAGTTTCTAATAGCTACATCTTAAAAGCAAAAAGAAACCGAGAGGAAACAGTTTTAGTCATATTATTTACTTTACCCAATATTTCCAAATTATCATTTCTTCAGGTAATCAAATGAAAATGAGTGAACTACTTTATTTTTTTTTTTAAAGATTTTATTTATTTATTTGACAGAGAGAGATCACAAGTAGGCAGAGAAGCGGGCAGAGAGAGAGGAGGAAGCAGGTTCCCTGCTGAGCAGAGAGCCTGATGCTGGGCTCGATCCCAGGACCCTGAGATCATGACCTGAGCCGAAGTCAGAGGCCTTAACCCACTGAGCCACCCAGGCACCCCTGAACTACTTTATATATTTTTTGGTACTAAGTTTTAAAAATCTGGTCAATTAACAATGTACATATCTCCACTTAGACTAGTCGGATTTCTAGTGGTCAGTATCCCCACATGGTTGGTAGTGATTGTATTGGACAGTAAAGGTATGTGTTGTTGTTGTTGTTTTTTAACATAAAGTTTTTTTTAAATACTAAAAATGGAAGTGTGTATGGTTTCTGTGTATTTCTCACATTTGTATGTTGCTATTTAAAATCTTAGAAGGATTTCTTCATGTATCGTGTAGAAGGCTGTTTAGAAATTTTAGCAGAATAGTCCCAGTGTTATTGAGGTCACACTGTGTCCTTGGGGTCTTTCCCTGGCCATGAATAATTAGGACCTCTGAGGAATCCCTGAAATTTTAGCTAAAATTCTTTGTGTGGGTGTATAATGATGTATTCATGCACAGGCTCCCATATGCCTCTCTGGGAGGAGAGTCTATGCCTCCTATCCAGTTCTCAAAGGGATCATGGCACTCCCACCACCCCACCAAAAAGAGGCTAAGAACTTTGGTCAGAGTTAATTTTCTTTAGTAAAGAGACCAAATATTATATTAAAATGAAGTTGGTAAAATGAAAATCAGGGCTGTAGTTAATATTGGCTAGAAAGCTTACCATGATAACTCATATACACATTAGAGTAAATACCTAATTAGAAATCTGTGGGTCTGGTGCACAGAATGAATTAAGTGAAATTCTACAATATTGTATTCATTATTAAAATCTGACCAGTAATTGTTTAATCCTTTACGGTTTTTAATGAGGTATTTACATAACTAGCAAATGACACGTTAATTAACATAACTTGTCTGAGGTCTCCACATTTTGTTCTTTAATGGCATATTTCTGGCAAGGCTACCTATTCAGAGTGTGATGAAAATAACTTGAGCTCATCCAGGATGCTTCGTTCCTGGTTTAGCGTATGCTATACGCTTTCAGTCTAACTTTCCTGTAGAAGACAAATTTTAATTCTCTAGTTCTGTGATCTATGTTCTAAATCTATTATTTTGTTTTCAAAGGGATATTTTGTTGATTCAAAGAGATCAGAATTACAGTAGACTCCCACCTTGATGGAATGTGGGGTGATGAGAAGTTTTCTGTATTTCATTATTTGTGTGCAAGAGTGTCAGGTGATAAAGCCTTTTTTGTCTTACTTCCCTTTTCCTTTTCTAAATAATTCCCCCTTTATAAGTGCATTTGAATTGCAGAGACTAGAAAACATTTTTAGCAATCTGTAATTATTAATTGATTACCTTTATATTACACAAGATCCCTAGTGACTTGGCTAGAGACAGCTATAATAAACCGCGGCATTAACATAAATTAATCATGAAAGAAAATAAGAGATATGTGAAGAGCTGAAAATGAAATTATAAGTAACTTTTTTTTCTAGAGAATACAAAACAAGAGCAAAGGTTTTAGGGAGAATAGAAATAGATAATCTGACATGCAAAGAAAAATGAGAAGCAAAGCCCAAAGGCTGGGTAACACGAATGCGCAGGTTTGGTAAAGGCCTGGGTTGTATGGACAGGCGGCCAAGGGGTTTGAGGACAGTGAAAAGCCATTTAGCAGATCTAAAGGTGAGAAGTGACATCTAATACAAAGCCATTTTGGAAGGATTAGAATGTAGTAAAGATAATTGTAGTACAGAAGAAAGGAGAAAATTACATGGGTTAAAAAATAAAAAAGGAAAATTCAAGAAATAGGAACTAAAACACCACAAGCTGGCAGAGCTGACAAGGAGCTCTGTCAGGTAGCGCTGATGGGCTCTCTGCAAGTGGCCAGTGTCTCTAAACTTCCAAGGGACAGAGGCTGCAGTCACAGTTGCAATGACACGAAATGGATTTGGAATAGTAATTGTATCTTAGTCCATTTGGGCTGCTATAATAAAATACCATAGATTGGATGCCTTCTTAAAAAAAGTTTATTACTTACAGTCCTGAAGGCTGGGAAGTCCAGGGTCAAGGTGCCAGCAGATTCCATGTCTGTTGAGGGTCCATGTCTTGGTTCATACCTCTCATTGTGTCTTCGCATGATGGAAGGGATGAGAGTGTTTTCTGGAGTCTCTTTTATTTTTGTTTATTTTCTTTTATTATTATTAATTTTTAGTATTTTATTTATTTATTTGACAGAGAGAGAAAGAGAGATCACAAGTAGGCTTAGTGGCAAACAGAGGGAGAGGGAGAAGCAGGCTCCCCGCTCAGCGGGGAGCCTGATGTGGGGCTCAATCCCAAGACCCTGGGATCATGACCTGAGCCAAAGGCAGACATTCAACCGACTGAGCCACCCAGGCCCCCCTATTTATTTTTATTTTTAAAATTTTTAAATGGTGCTGGGAAAATTGGACAGCTATATGTAGAAGAATGAAACTCGACCATTCTCTTAAATAATTTTTTTTTAAGAGAAGGAGGGGTAGGGGATGGGAGGAAAGGGAGAGGGAGAGAATCTTAAACAGATGCCACAACCAGCACAGAACCCGACATAGAGCTTGATCTCACAACCCTGAGATTATGACCTGAGCCAAAATCAAGAGTTGGATGCTTAAGTGAGCCACCCAGGCACCCCTGGACTCTCTTTTACAAGGGCACTGATCCCATTCATGAGGATTCTGCCTTCATGACCTGATCACCTCCGAAAGTCCCACCTCCTAACATGACACTGGAGATTAGGTTTCAACACAGGAATTGGGAGGAGGCACAAGCATTCTTTCTATAGGAATTTGCTTTTTTTTCTTCTCTTGAAGGCGTTAAGTTTGGAAGTCATGATGAACACGTGGATGCACCCTCACACCCGCAAGCACTGAAATCTTCTGGGGCTGAATGGATTTAAAGTGCACATCACCTTGGCAGTGCTGTCATGCCAAAATCTGACAGATTTCAAAGGAGGGAAAGCCAATGTGGCAAGGCCTGTCCTGGAACTCAAGCAGATTGGTTTATGGAATGTGGGCTACGGATGGAAATTTAGCTTTAAGGTGGTCAGATCATTAACATGGAGATGGGTTGGTTGATAGTTTAAACATTGTTAACATCATCATTATCTTACTCCTGCTGACCCTTCCTCTTATGTGCGCGTGCGTGCGTGTGTGTGTAGAATAAATCATGGCCTGGAAAGGGGAATGAGTAGCTACAGTTGAACTAAACCAACATTTAGACATATGGACAGTCTGCCTGAGTGTTGATGTATTAGGAGGAGTTTAACAGGTCAGATGCTCATATTTTTATAGCAAATATTGTTGTATTAGAATTACAGCCAGAGAAGTCTGAATCCAGAAAGTTCCTGAAAGAGCAGGCAGAAATTGGTGCTTTCTGCTCCGGAGGAAGCAGAAGGGCAGGCTGCTGTCAAAAGCTTCATAGCACTGTGCTTGCCTTTTCCTTACCCCACAAACACTGGTGTGCTTCATGTGGATAGAAGAATCTATCTAGGATCTCAGTAAATTGTTCTGAAGCTCTGTACTGAAAATTCTCAACAAACCTGGGCTCACTTCTTGCCCTTTGCTACAAGCATGAGATTCTTCTCTAGCAAGGAACGCCTTTAAGATCACTGCAGGAATGTTCTGTGAGGCAGACAGGTAGATAACCCGTTACAGCTCCTTTTTACCATGAGTTGACCAGACTTCTTATGCCCAGAACTAAGCTGCTAAGTTTTAGAGTACTATATCACTGATTTTTTCCCCTTTTCAGCTTTATAGAGGTACAGTTGATACTTAACATTGTATAAGTTTAAGGGGCACAACAATATGACTTGATTCTGGGTTATTTCTTTGGTCATTTGTTTACATATCTTTTCAAACTGCAAATTTTTTTTTTGGCATGTAGACTCAGCATATTCTGGAAGATGGAGGAATGTTGAATTGCCTAATAAAACATGGATATATCAGTCATTCCACCCACCATTATATATTTTACTGAACATCCCAGGGGGATGGTAAAGCTATGTTTTATTTTTAACTACTATCTGGGCTTTCAAGAAGGAAAATGTATGCTGATGAAGTCTACACTTTCGAAGAACAGTTCATACTCTGGCCCATAGGAATAACTGACCTCCAGCATAGCAGGGACTCTGTTTTCTCCCCTGGTCCCAAAGCTTGATGTCAGCAGGTAATGTGCATAAACTTAAGTGGTGATCTGAGCCATAAAATGCAAAACTTCTCCAGGAACACTTTGCTGTCAAAGATACTAAGTCAATGCAATGGGGATTTATTTGCTTTCTTTTTTATTTAGAAAATGGAATCTTAGTAGAATATAAAGCAGTCTTAATATATAAGATTAGTGGAAGTTGGTAATCAATGTATCCTATTCTGGATGATGAAGTTTACAAATAGAAAAAATTTCTCTCCAGTAACCTTGTCAACATAATATTTATTACTCTTCCTCATGCACATGGTTGTATTCCATGAGAAAGGATTTTCTGCTCAATATTTCAATAGATTACATATTTTCTCCTCAGCATGTGGTATATTTTAAGAGAATGTTGGTTTTGCTGTTTTAAAATACTGTGTCTAGAAACAATATAACTTGAGCCAAAATATTTGCATTTGAGAAATAACCCATTGGTTTTATTTATTGTCCTCTATTTCTTCCTATTTCTGGTTACTCACAAGCTCAGTAAAAAGAACATTAATGGTGCTAAGGTCTTAGATGTGGTATACTCAAGCCAGTTGGAATTGTGTGCATTTTGCCATGCTTTAGATGTAATGTTTTGCATCTCCAAATGTAGATAAAGGCCTGAAAAGAATTTGAAGGATAGCATCATTTTCCCTCTAATTGAGACAAAAAACTGTGTGATCTCTTGTCTAATCTTCTTTTCACTGAGTAAGGGAAAAACATATTGATTTTACTCAAGGTCTGAATAGTCGTTCATCAGAAGAAAGTAAAATCACATTTTCCTCTGTGTTTCCAGATTTTTTATGCCCTGTAGTATATAAACAATTGCACTCGCTGATTTAAATTTAGAGACACTTACCTGAAATGTTTTCTAGGAGTTGAAATAAAATGCATTGAGTGTATTATATTTTAAAAAGTAACTAGCACTATTTTAAAAAGAATTTTCCAGTGTTTCCCAACTCTTCAGACAGCTTGTACCTGTATACAACTATGTTTCTTGACACTGCATAGTTGAAAGATACAACCAAATGCTACTGATTTAGGTAGTATGTGAATGGTAATTACAGATTTAAAAACAGATCCAACGAGGTTGTGGATTGGCAGACAGAATGTGTTCTAGAGAATTTAGCCTGAACCTAAGTTATGTAAAGTTGGGATTGAATCTAAAGGAGAGTTTCTTAGGCATCTAACCACTAATACACTTGCATCCATGTTTCCGTGTGTTCTCCTGAAACCATGGACCTCCCTGCAATGGGGCGTTTCCACATTCCCCCAGCTCTGCTTTGAAACTCCACTGGTCTAAATATTTAAGTACATAGAACACTTGACAGAAGACATCCAGCCAAGTAGCTTTTATGGAGCCAGAGAGAATTCAGAAAAAGAGTATAATCAGAAATTAAAAAAGAACAGCCTGCTCATTGGGCTTGGCTATAAATTCTAGGTCGGGGGGAAGGTCACTTTTTTGTGATATACCCAAAGGAAATGAAATGAGTACCTTGAGGAGGTACCTGCCCTCCCCTATTTATTGTGCCGTTATTCACAGTAGCCCATATATGAAAACAACCTAAGTGTGTTCTGATGGATGAGTGGATAAAGAAATTGTCACACATCTATTGTGTCTGTCAATGTATCTGACATATTTATGTATGTCTACATAGAATATACATATCTGAATACATATGTAAATATAGAATAATATTACAGATATGTTGATAAATATCTACATAGATATGTATGTGAATAAAAATGTTAGGGAACATTATTTAACCTTAAAAAAGAGATCCTACCATAAGGTAAACTTAGAGGACATAATGCTAAGTGAGATAAGCCAGACACAGAAAGGAAAATACTGCATGTTCTCACTTACGTGGAATCTAAAAAAGTTGACATTACAAAATCAGAGAGTTGAAAGATAGTTGCCAGTGGGGAGATATTGGTCAAAGGGTACAAAATTGCAGTTATGTAGGGTGAAAAAAATCTAGAGATGTACAGTGTGATAAGTGCAGTTAATAATACTATATCGAATACTGGAAATTAGCTGAGAGTAGACTCAGGTGCTCTCACACACATAAAAAAGGTAACTATTGAGTTGGAGCAGATGGCAGTGAGCTTGACTGTAGTAATATTTCACTCTGTCCATGTATATTAAAACATTGTATATATACATTTTAACTTTTTTTTAGAGTACAGTGTTTCATTCTTACCAAATTGAAAGAGGAAACAAACAAACAAACAAACAAACTTGGAGTTCACCAGGAGTCTATGAGGGTAGATTGTAAACAATGGCAAACTACCACTACAAATTGCAACTTCAGCCACAAGGCAAGGATCCACTCATCTGTGCCTGTCTTGTAGATGTATCTGGATCATAGAAGAGATTCTTGAACTTTACCTTGCTCTTTTAACAAATGGCATCATTTTTAATAGAATATAACTTAGGGTTTGAAAAGAAGATTTTTTTCCCCCAGTATTTTTGATCTACTCTCATTTTTAGATAATAAAGATAATTCCTCAAGTAGGATAAAGAATATTTTCATGTCTTGCCAATTATCCTACTGGGAGCCCACTCAGTAAAGACTGATGTTAAAATCAGCAGCCTGGACGTCAACTGGAGCTTTGTAGAGAAATATGAATACAGTTTGCCCAACAAAGAAATGTGGAAGAGGGACTGTAAGACTTGAGCTGAGAGCCCTCCTATTAGGTCAGTGCATTAGCTCTCCCAGCCAGGGAAAAACCAAATGCTGCTGCTAAGTTAAAAGGTATGTCTTGTAGGATAGTTCCAGGACTTCTTTGCTACCTTCAGAAGAAAATTCAAGACGAAATCTTTCTTACTGATGTTCAGTTGAAGATGTGTAGGATGGTACCCTTTGGCATCACACTTGATTGAAATCAGAATTTGCAAACTTGAAGCCAAGAGTCCCAGTTTGTCTTATGGACATGTTGGAAAACACGGAGATGTTTAGAGGAAAAAGTAAGCTGACAGTTACAAATTAGAGGTTTTAATTTAAATATGTAGGTAGAAATTGAGGGAGCATAAGAATTTCTAAGTAGCTGTATTGGACCCAGCTCTGAGCCTCACTGGGCCTTAGTAACTTGCCTAATGGAAGGCCTCACCACATGGTCACTGCTTTATCTCACAATACATTCTCTGCTGGGGTGAGGCCTGGCCACAGCAGCTCTGACACCCAGGTCCAACCTCTAGGTCCAGACTAACAAGACTCACAGAGGGGCCTCTTAAAACTTCCGGGCTTAGAAGAGGTGACGTCCGAATAGTTCATAGAGTCTGGCTTCTGTTCCAGCAGTTGCGCAGAGGGCAGGATGAAAGAAATGGGAAATATTAGAGGATTATTATGATTTGGGGCTGCTCTGACCAATGAGAGAAAAGTGGCTCGAAGAACTGTATAGATAGTTCAGTTCCCTTGGAACTGTACCTGATTCCGAAATATTTGCCTCAGACATGGGTTTTTAAAGAATTAAATATTTATTTTTTAATTCCAGTGGAGTTAACATACAGTGTTATATTAGCTTCAAGTGTATAATTTAGTGATTCCACAATTCTGTACATTACTGAGTGCTCATTGTGACAAGTGTACTCTTAACCCCCTTCACCTATTTCACCTGCCCCCACCACCCCCACCGCTGACTCACCTTCCGTCTGGTAACCATTGGCTTTTCTCTGTAGTTAAGAGTCTGTTTTTCTGGTTTCTCTCTTTTTTTTTTCTTTTTTCATTTGTTTTCTTTCTTAAATTCCATACATGAGCAAAATCACATAATATTTATTTTTCTCTGCCTGACTTATTTCACTTAACATAATCTACTCTAGCTCTATCCATGTTGTTGCAAATGGCAAGATGTTTTCTTTTTTATGGCTGAGTAATATTCCTTTGCATGTATTTGCCATCTTCTTTATCCAATCATCTTTTGATGGACAGTTGGTTGCTTCCATACTTTGGCTATTGTAAATAATGCTGCAGACAACGTAGAGATGCATATATCTTTTCTAGTGTTTTTTATTCTTTGGGTAAATACCGATTAGTGGAATTACTAAATCATGTTATAGTTCTATTTTATTTTTTTCTGAGGAAATTCCATACTCTTTTCCACAGTGGCCGCGTGAGTTCGCATTCCCACCAACAGGGCACAAGGGTTCCTTTGTCTCCACATTCTCGCCAGCATTTGTTATTTCTTGTGTTTTTTACATTAGCCATTCTGACAGGTGTGAGGTGATAACTCATTGTGGTTTTGATTTGTATTTCCCTTATGATGAGTGATGTTGAACATCTTTTCATGTGTCTGTTGGCCATCTGCATATCTTCTTGGAGAAATGTCTGTGTTTTCTGCCCATTTTTATTTTATTTTATTTTATTTTTTATTTACTTATTTTTTATTTTTACCAATTAAAAATTTTTTATTTCTTTTTAACAAATTTCCATTTAAATTCTAGTTAGTTGGAAAAAAAAAAAAAAAAAAAAAAAAAAATGGGGCGCCTGGGTGGCTCAGTGGGTTAAGCCGCTGCCTTCGGCTCAGGTCATGATCCCAGGTCCTGGGTTCGAGCCCCACATCGGGCTTTCTGCTCAGCAGGGAGCCTGCTTCCTCCTCTCTCTCTGCCTGCCTCTCTGCTTACTTGTGATTTCTCTCTGTCAAATAAATAAATAAAATCTTTAAAAAAAAAAAAAAAAAAAAAAAAAAAAATTCTAGTTAGTTGGGGAGCTAGGGTGGCTCAGTCATTAAGCGTCTGCCTTCGGCTCAGGTCATGATCCCAGGGTGCTGGGATCCAGCCCCACATGGGGCTCCCTTCTCAGTGGGAAGCCTGCTTCTTCCTCTCCCACTCCCACTGCTTGTGTTCCCTCTCTCACTGTCTCTCTGTCAAATAAATAAAAATCTTTAAAATAAATAAATAAATAAATAAATAAATAAATAAATAGATTCTAGTTAGTTAACATACAGTGCAATATTGGTTTTAGGAGTAGAATTCAGTGATTCATCACTTACTTGTAACACCCAGTGTTCATCACAGCAGGTGCCCTCCTTAATACCCATCACCCATCTAGCCCATCCCCCGTCCATCCCCCTCCATTAACCCTCAGTTTGTTCTCTATCATTAGATTACTTGTGTTTTCTTGGTTTTGAGTTGTATAAGCTCTTTATACATTTTGGGTACTAGCCCTTTATAGCTTATGTCATTTGCAAATACAAAAAATCGCATCAAAAAGAGACTAGTATCTTTGAGGATTAAGATACTAATCTATTATTCAAACAGGAATTCTAACAGAGGGCCTGGTGACTTCTGTTTGAGTAAATATTTACTGTATTCTAAAAACCAGTTTAATTGTTAAGTCAGGATTTCAAGAAGTATACAGAATAAATGTAATTCCTTTTTCACGTGTATTTAGAGATAAATGACATATTGCAAAAATGGTTAATTGTAGGGACTATTGGAATCAGGGGGCCCTGAGATCAAATGTTCTTTCTAGTACTTGCTAGACGTCTGATTGTGGGCAAAGGTACACATTCTTTCCCAGCTTCAGTGTTCTTAAAATATAGGTCTATGACAGTTTGATCTGCATCCCTGGGTCTTGAGGGACTTGGCCATTGAGTGAAAAGGAGGGAAGGTACTGGAGGTTGGTGAATGTGTGGTCCCTCTTGCTACTTTGCACTGTGTCAGTCAAATGGTGTTCAAGTCGGGAGATTATTGGACAATAGAATTGCTAGTGAAGACTGGAGTTAAAAAGAGTACAATCAAAACGAGAAACCACAGTTGTGCTCCTCAGCTTGTCAGCTGAAAACCAAACAAGAGGTTAGTAAAGGGCATCCAGGAATGTAAGATAAGATTAAATGTGACAGCTTTGCCAGGAGGTTTCTTGGTGCTGTGGGAGAAGCAGAAGTGGAAAAACACATTTTGGTTTCTCTCCTCTCTCTTTTAGGCATAGCCCAGGGAAAGCCTGTAAGTTGGAGACATCACCTTGAATATTGTTTTCTGTTTCTTCCAGGCAATTTAGTAATCACTGTTTTTCATTTTGAATTACTGGATATTTCATTTAAAAATATCCAAAATTTTAAGAGGAGGAAAGAAGAGTGGAGAGAGAAAAAGGGGCAGAAAAAAGAGAAACCATCTTAAGCATAAAGTCTTTTTCTGGTTAGCTGAAGTCTGTTAAAAGGAATTTTTTGTTTGTGAAAAACTACCCATTACTACATTTTATAGTATTTCATAAAGTTTTATAAGATAATTAAGAGTTATGAAATTGGAGTTTTGCGACAAAATACATTTGAGGTTAAAAATGTGTTTCAGAAAAATCTTTATCTGTGTAGTACTTACATATGATAATCCAAAATCCATGCTATATAAATTTTTTTAACTACTCTGCATTTTGCATTTTCATTTTACAGAGAAGCAAATTTGTATTAGCATCCTGGTTCATAGCTCTTTTGATATTCTTATTAATGTATGTATGATATTTTTAATTTATCAGGACTTTATATAAAGTCATAATAAATTACTGTTGGTGAAATATACCTAATGGGCAGGTTTTTTAAGCTGAGCTTTTACATGAAGATGATAGAGTGCCATAGACTTAACTCTCTACATTGCAGTATATTGCAAACCCAAAGTTTCCTCTCTTGAGGGAAAATTAAGGTCAGTCTTAATTTTGCATAAACCCTGAGAATTCTATGTTGGTTACTCTCAGGCATTCTTATAAAACAAAGGACACTTGCCTCCATGGAAGGGAATGTGAATAAGACTGTATATGTGTTCTTTGGTCTTCATGAGTTTAGAAATACTGGTGTGGTCTAAGTTCTTAATTACATCTACAGTGATTGGGAAGGGAGATGATAGAGTAGATTGAAAAGTCCTTAATCATTCATACATTCATTCATCCATCAACGATTTATTAAGCCACTAGTATTTGGAGCAATTGTTCTAGTGATGACCTTTAGGCTTGAATTGAAAAACAAAACAAAACAATGCTGCAGAATTGAAATACTCACATACATACAGTACATACCTTGATGTTCAAAGACAAGAGTCAAGTAAAATACTTAACATGAAAATAAGTGACTAAATGCTTTTTGCCCAGCCTTACTTGGTGGAAAGGAAAAAGAAAATACAATTTGAGGGGCACTAATAGTTATTGAGAGTCTACTTGGGGTTGAGTTCTTTACTAGTTATTTTTTTAGACATTGTTTCATTTAATCTATAGACCATGAGAGGTAGATGTGCTGTATGATGAGCACTGGTGGCACAAAGCTGGTGAACAGGCCACTCCCCTTGTCCTAAGGGATTTATACTTTAGTGGGGGCAGGCATGGATCATTTTAATGGAACATCTAAATCCTCCAAGGATATTAATCAATAACTATTAATCTATATGAAGTGAAGGAGACCACATCGTAGACACCTGATTCAGGCCAGGCCAAGTCAGGGACTCCCCTGTTTCATCAGAATAGATGTGTGTGGGGCTCAGTAGTTTGTCCGAAGTCAGTGTCCTAGGGATATTCTGCTCTTTGGGTGTTGCAGAATGAGAAAACTGGGGGGCAGCAGATACATCAGCAGATACTGGTGTGTTATTCAGTATCTCAAGAAGAGCTAACAGTGAAGGATCTGTGCCAGCCAGGATGTGCCCTCTGGCCTTGGAACAATGACCATATTAGGACATATTCCCAGTGTAGTGGGAGTTAGTAAGAGTTATAATGGGGTATCTACCTGCCATATCTTTTGGACATAAAACTAATGAGTAAGAGTAATTTGTTCTGGCAGGCCTTTCAAGAGGTGGTCTTGTGTGCTAGAGGAGCGATAATAAAGGACGTTAACATTTTCCTGGCCTAGCTCAATGTTTGTTTGTGTTCCCTGGGACAGGACTGTGTAGGCTCAGCTTAGTACTGGGCCCATCCCTCGAGTGACTCACACTTTTATTCCTTTAGAAAAACTTGGGCCTTCTCTCTCTCTATTTTTTTTTTTTAAGATTTTATTTGACAGAGAGAGATCACAAGTAGGCAGAGAGGGAGAGAGAAAGAGAGAAGGAGGAGGAAGCAGGCTCCCTGCCCAGCAGAGAGCCCAATGCAGGACTCGATCCCAGGACCCTGAGATCATGGCCTGAGCTGAAGGCAGAGGCTCAACCCACTGAGCCACCCAGGCATCCCTTGGGAGATGTCTCTCTTAAGGCATCTTGACAGCCTCTTGAGAACTGAAGTGACATCTGGGTGGAATCAGCTGGCAGAGTTTTCACGTGAAATGCCTGCCTGTTTCTGAAGGCTTTCCCTCTCTTTCCAGTGGGCAGTTTTATGTTTGTACTTTGGGTACTCACGAGAAACTGAATTCTATACTTACTGGTAGGTGACTTTGACACATACACAATTCCCACGGTCTTTTAGGCAATATTGCTGAGGGCAGACCCCTATGATACTGCACAGGCCACTTAGCTGTGAAGCTGACCATGATTTTAGACAACGGTATGGAGATTCCTCAAGACGTTAAAAATAGAGCTACCCTATGGCCCAGAAATGGCACTACTAGGTATTTACCCCACTACATTACAAATGTAGTGATGAGAAGGAGCACCTGTACCCCAGTGGTTATAGCACCAATGTCCACAATTGCCAAACTATGGAAGGAGCCGAGATGCCCTTCAACAGATGAATGGATAAAGAAGATGTGGTCCATATATACAATGGAATATTACTCAACCATCAGAAAGGATGAATACCTACCATTTGCATCAACATGGATGGAACTGTAGGGGATTCTGCTAAGTGAAGTAAGTCAAGCAGAGAAAGACAATTACATGATTTCACTCATATGTGGAACATAAGCAATAGCATGGAGGACCGGAGTGGAAGGGAGGGAAATCTGAAGGGGGAGAAATTTGAAGGTGGAGAAATCAGAGAGTGGGAGATGATGTGAGAGACTATGGACCCCAGGAAACAAGCTGAAGGTTTCAAAGGGAGGGAGATGGGGGGAGGGGGTAACCGGGTGATGGGTATTAAGGAGGGCACGTGTTGTGATGAGCACTGGGTGTCCTTGAACACTACATCAAAAACTAATGATGTACTATACAGTGGCTAGCTGAACATAAAAAAAGGAAAATTAGAAAAAGGAAAATTATCTGAGGCACTGATCCCCAATGCCTGTGTTCTGGTGCTATTCTATAGCAAACCTTTTACTGGTTGTGACAAATAAGAAAAATACATGTTCAAACTATGTAGAGATCTACCAAACAGTTCATAAAATTTACTAGAGGACTAACCCTTTAACTTAATATTCCAACTTTTTTCTTTTGTTATTCAAATAGCCTTTCTTTTTTAAATGATCATGATAGACATAAAAAATATTTCTCTGTCAAAAGTAGCACTCGGTAAACCCTTCCACTTGTGTTCTTTTCTCCTTCCAGCTCCGGTTTTATTCAGTAGACATTCTTACTGTTTTAGAATCATAGGTCAAAAGTACCTAAAGAGAATATTTCATTGCTTTCTCTAAATTCTTCATCAGGTTCTATCTTCCAGAAAGCAACATATTATTTAAGCTTCATTGGTTAAACTTACTGTTTGGTCTTTAGTCTTTATCAAATGTTGTTAGAAGAAATGGCCAAAAAAGATAGTTTTGCAATCCTGTATTCAAAAGTTATTTTTCATCTCATTTTCAACAACTCCCTTACATAGAAGGATCCACAAAATGTGTTCTTCCTAGACCTCAGTGCCAACAAAATCTGCCTCTCAAATGAACTCGTTTGCAAAGGGTAATGTGAAATCCATCACAGAATTTTAGCAGAGTGCTACATTTGATCTCCAACTGCAGCAGTGTCATACCATTTTCCTAGTATCTTTCTTCCTTTGCCTTAAATGGTTTCTGATCTCTCAGAAATCTATCTTAACTGCCCTTATTCCACTTTAAATGTTCTTATTGTAAAAATTTTCAAATCTATTCTTAAGCTTGAAGTTGACTTAGGTAAATAAATAGTCAAAAGTAATAGATACTGAGTGACAAGAGCTATGAGTGCAGGGAAACATTTTGATGAGACTGTAGAGCTTGGATAATACTCAAGTCAAAGTTACACGCTTTTTCTTCCTGACACCTTCTGTATCTGCCTCATTAGCATTTTTCTCATATGATTGTGCCAAGTGGTAGTAATAGAAGGAAGATGAGGATGACTTAGTTTCTTGGAGAATGTGTCAATTCCAGGTTCTGAGACAGTGACAATGAGGCTGTCATTCTTTTCCCTCAGGTTTGTAGTCAGTGTGAAGTATGAAGCATTCTTTTTTCTCTGGAATTTAAGCTGCTTCTCCAAATTGCAGTTTCAAACACGAAGAGTAATCCTGGGTTCAGCTTCAAAATGCATAGGCAAAAATTGATGTGTCTTGAGAACAGTGCAGAAGGGAGCCCCCAGCTAGCCTGCTGTTACCTCACCTGTCTGCATCTTAAACATCTAGCTGTACAAATGTTTCCTCTTTTAATAGATGACTTACAGTTAAATAGATAAAAATCAAGTAAGCGGTACTCTTTCATCTTAAGAGAAGCTGATGTACGTTTTTACTTTAATTTTCATAGTGGTTTGCTGTGTGATAGCCATTATTAAACACTGTAGAATGGTGGGTATACTTTCCAAAAAAGAGGGGAAGGACTTCATTGAGCATCCTACCGGTACTGCATGTCAAGAGTTACCCATATATTACTTTATTTAATCTTTATAACTTCATGAAAATATATTATCTCCACTTTTTTTGTGTGTTGAAAAATGAGGCTAGGAGAAATAATTTGCCTGATGTGATATAGCCAGTAATTTGTAGAAGTAGAAGGTGTCTGTAGATCCGTCTGATTTCATCTGATTCTAGATACTGCACACTTATACCTTAGAGTAAAGTTGTAACCCAGTGGAATATCTGAGGTCTTCAGGCAGCATGCAGGGAGGAAGCTGATGATGATGGCTATTGTATTACAGATCTGTTGTCACCAAGCCGCACTTCACAGTGCAAAGACATACCTGAGCCAGCCCGTCCTCTTCTTAGAGCTTTCAGAGCTCTTTGGAAACTATACTTGTCATCTTTGGGAAAAACAAAGTAAGGAAGCCTTGGATATGAGAGAAGGTGTCTTTCTCCTGATGGTCTGTAGCTGTGACAACTTGTACATTCATTTGGGAAAAGAAATAAAGAAAAAATCTTACTATGTGCAGAGTACTGTGCTACATTATATTATCTTTTAGATACTGTAATAAATAAATTCCTGGCCTCATTTCTCATGGAATTCATCTTTTGTTGGGATAAACAGTAAGCAGATAATCACACAAATAAATCATTAACTAGAAATGTAATAAATACTACAGTGAAGAAGGACAGGACGTTATGAGTGTGTAAGTAAAAGAAGAGAATGAGTAAGTCTGAGACTGAGTAGCGGTCAGTTGAATGAAGAGACTGGGATGGGCTGAGCTTTCCAGGCAGAGGGTTCAGATAAGTGATAGAAGAATCACCTGGAAATAAGCAACCCTGATGCTAATTTCCAAGAGGCCAGAATAAGCAGATCATGACAACCTGGGCCATTAGATACCTTCAGTTAATACTTGTGGAAGCTCTGAATTCCATCCTTGCCCAAAATAGTTTTGTAGCACATAGCATAACCTGGCAAGTGCCTGCGTATAGTAAGGGGTCCTATGTGTTTTTCCTGAATTTTCATTATCTGTTGCTGTGTAATGAGTCATTACCAACCTTAGTAATAAATAAGTAACCATTTATTATTTGTCATGGTTCTGTGAGTTCACTGGGCTCAGCTGCATGGTTCCAGAAAGTTCACGTAGAAGTTCCAGGACTTTTTATTTTTTTTAATTCTCAAATCATTTATTTGTGATTTCCATTTTTCCTTTAAAAGAGTTTATTATTTATTTATTTACTTATTTATTTTATGTAAAATGTATTTTTGGCTCCAGGGGTACAGGTCTGTGAATCATCAGGCTTACACATTTCAGAGCACTCACCATAGCACGTACCCTTCCCAGTATCCATAACCCAGCCATCCTATCCCTCCCCTTGCATCCCCCAGCAACTCTCAGTTTGTTTCATGAGATTAAGAGTCTCTTTTGGTTTGTGCCTTTCCTGAAACCATCTTGTTTCATTTTTTCCTTTCCTACCCCCCAAAATCCCCTGCCCTGCCTCTCAAATTCCTCATATCAGAGAGATCATATGATAATTATTTTTCTCTGATTGACTTATTTCGCTTAGCATAATACCCTCCAGTTCCCTCCACATCCTTACAAATGGCAAGATTTCAGTTTTTTTGATGCATGCACAGTAATCCATTATATACACATACATACACACACACACACACACACACACCACATCTTCTTTGTCCATTCATCTGTTGATGTATATATATATATACACACACACACACATACCACATCTTCTTTGTCCATTCATCTGTTGATGGACATCTAGGTTCTTTCCATAGTTTGGCTATTGGGGACATTGCTGCTATAAACATTCGGGTGCATGTGCCCCTTCAGATCACTGCATTTGTATCTTTGGAGTAAATACCCAGTTGTGCGATGGCTGGGTCATAGGGTAGCTCTATTTTCAACTTTCTGAGGAACCTCCATGCTGTTTTCCAGAGTGGCTGCACCAGCTTGCATTCCCACCAACAGTGTAGGAGGATTCCCTTTTCTCTGCATCCTCACCAACATCTGTTGTTTCCTGACTTGTTAATTTTAGCCATTCTGACTGGTGTGAGGTGGTATCTCATTGTGGTTTTGCTTTGTATTTCCCTGTATTTCCCGAGTGATTTGGAGCACTTTTTCATGTGTCTCTTGGCCATCTGGATGTCTTCTTTGCAGAAATGTGTGTTCATGTCCTCTGCCCATTTCTTGATTGGATTATTTGTTCTTTGGGTGTTGAGATTGATAAGTTCTTTATAGATTTTGGTTACTAGCCCCTTATCTGACATGTCATTTGCAAATATCTTCTCCTATTCTGTTGGTTGTCCTTTGGATTTGTTGACTGTTTCCTTTGCTGTGCAAAAGCCTTTGATCTTGAGGAAGTCCCAATAGTTCATTTTTGTCCTTGCTTCCTTTGCCTTTGACGATGTTTCTAGGAAGAAGTTGCTGTGGCTGAGGTCGAAGAGTTTGCTGCCTGTGTTCTCCTCAAGGACTTCGATGGATTCCTGTCTCATATTGAGGTCTTTCATCCATTTGGAGTCTGTTTTTGTGTGTGCTGTAAGGAAATGGTCCAGTTTCACTGTTCTGCATGTGGCTTCCCGTTTTCCCAACACCATTTGTTGAAGAGACTGTCTTTTTTCATTGGACATTCTTTCCTACTTTGTCAAAGATTAGTTGACCATAGAGTTGAGGGTCAATTTCTGGGCTCTATTCTGTTCCATTGATCTATCTATGTGTCTGTTTTTGTGCCAGTACTATACAGTCTTGATGATGACAGTTTTGTAATAGAGCTTGAAGTCTGGAATTGTGATGCCACCACCTTTGGCTTTCTTTTTCAACATTATCTGTCTACTTGAGATCTTCTCTGGTTCCATATAAATTTTAGGATTATTTGTTCCATTTCTTTGAAAAAAGTTGATGGTATTTTGATAGGGATTGCATTAAATGTGTAGATTGCTCTAGGTAGCATAGACATTTTAACAGTATTTGTTCTTCCAATCCATGATGGAACATTTTTTCATTTCTTTGTGTCTTGCTCTATATCTTTCATGAGTACTTAATAGTACAGAATCTTTGCCTTTTTGGTTATGTTTATTCCTAGGTATCTTATGGTTTTGGGTGCAATTGTAAATGGGACCGACTCCTTAATTTCTCTTTCTTCTGTCTTGCTGTTGGTGTATGGAAATGCAACTGATTTCTGTGCATTGATTTTATATCCTGACACTTTACTGATTCCTATATGAATTCTAGCAGTTTTGGAGAGGAGTCTTTTGGGTTTTCCACATAAAGTATCCTATCATCCGCAAAGAGTGCTAGTTTAACTTCTTCCTTGCCGATTTGGATGCCTTTAATTTCTTTTTGTTTGTCTGATTGCTGAAGCTAGGACTTCTAGTACTATGTTGAATAACAGTGGTGATAGTGGACATCCCTGCCGTGTTCCTGACTGTAGTGGAAAAGCTCTCAGTTTTTCCCATTGAGGATGATACTGGCTGTGGGTTTTTCATAGATGTCTTTGATGATATTGAGGTATGTACCATCTATCCCTACACTGTGAAGAGTTTTGATCAAGAAAGGATGCTTTACTTTGTCGAGTGCTTTTTCAGCATCTATTGAGAGTATCGTATGGTTCTTGTTCTTTCTTTTATTAATGTAATGTATCATATTGATTGATTTGCAGATGTTGAACCAACCTTGCAGCCCTGGATTAAATCCCACTTGGTCGTGGTGAATAATCCTTTTAATGTACTATTGGATTCTATTGGTTAATATTTTGGTTAGAATTTTTGCATCTGTGTTCATCAAGCGTATTTGTCTGTAATTCTTTTTGCTGGGGTCTTTGCCTGGTTTTGGGATCAAGGTAACGCTGACCTCATAAAATGAGTTTGGCGGTTTTCCTTCCATGTCTATTTTTTAGAACAATTTCCGGAGAATAGGTATTAATTCTTCTTAAAGTGTTTGGTAGAATTCCTCTGGGAAGCCGTCTGGCCTTGGGCTCTTGTTTGTTGGAAGATTTTTGATGACTGCTTCAATCTCCTTACTGGTATGGGTCTGTTCAGGTTTTCTATTTCTTCCTGGTTCAGTTTTGGTAGTTTATATGTCTCTAGGAATGCATCCATCACTTCCAGATTGTCAAATTTGCTGGTGTATAGTTGCTCATGGTATGTCCTTGTAATTGTTTGTATTTCTTTGGTGTTGGTTGTGATCTCTTCTCTTTCATTCATGATTTTATTAATTTGGGCCCTTTCTCTTTTCTTTTTGATAAGTCTGGCCAGGGGTTTATCAGTCTTATTAATTCTTTCAAAGAACCAGCTCCTCATTTTATTGATTTGTTCTAGTATTCTTTTGGTTTCTATTTCATGGATTTCTGCTCTGATCTTTATTACTTCTCTTCTCCTGCTGAGTTTAGGCTTTCTTTGCTGTTCCTTCTCCAGCTCTTTAGGTGTAGGGTTAGGTTGTGTATTTGAGCCCTTTCTTGTTTCTTGAGAAAAGCTTGTTTTGCTATGTACTTTCCTTTCAGGACTGCCTTTGCTGTGTCCCAAAGATTTTGAACAGTTGTGTTTTTATTTTCATTTGTTTCCATGAATTTTTTCAATTCTACTTTAATTTCCTGGTTGACCCATTCACTCTTTAGTAGGACGCTCTTTCGCCTCCATGTATTTGGGTTCTTTCCAACTTTCCTCTTGTGATGAGTTCTAGTTTCAAAGCATTGTCATCTGAAAATATGCAGGGAATGATCCCAATCTTTGGTACTGGTTAGGACCTGATTTGTGACTCAGGATGTGATCCATTCTGGAGAATGTTGTATGTGCATTAGAGAAGAATGTGTATTCTGTTGTTTTGGGATGGAATCTTCTAAATATATCTGTGATGTCTGTCTGGTCTAGTGTGTCTTTTAAAGCCTTTGTTTCACTGTTGATCAATAGTTGGATGATCTGTCCATTTCAGTAAGGGAGGTTTTAATGTCCCCTACTATTGTTGTATTATTGTCAATGTATTTCTTTGATTTTGTTATTAATTGGTTTATATAGTTCACTGCTCCTATATTAGGGGCATAGATATTTAAAATTGTTGGATCTTCATGTTGACAGACCCTTTAAGCATGATATAGTGTCCTTTCTCATCTCTTATTATAGTCTTTGGCTTAATATCTAATGTATCTCATATAAGGATTGCCACCTCAGCTTTCTTTTGTTGTCTGTTAGCATGGTAAATTGTTTTCCATCCCCTCACTTTCAATCTGGAGGTGTCTTTGGGTCTAAAATGAGTTTCTTCTAGACAGCATATTGGTGGGTCTCTTTTTTTTTTCCCCCTTTCCTTTCTGATACCCTGTGTCTTTTGATAGGGGGCATTTAGCCATTTACAATCAGGGTAACTATTGAAAGATATGAATTTAGTGCCATTATAATGCCTGTAAGGTGACTGTTACTATATATTGTCTCTGTTCCTTTCTGGATCTGTTACTTTTAGAATCTCTTTTTGCTTAGAGGACCCCTTTCAATATTTCCTGTAGGGCTGGTTTGGTGGTTGCAAATTCTTTTTTTTTTAATAACTTCGTTTGTCCTGGAAGCTTTCTATTTCTTCTTGTATTTTTGATGACAGCCTAACTGGATATAGCATTCTTGGCTGCATATTTTTCTCATTTAGTGCTCTCAATATATCATGTCCGTCCTTTCTGGCCTCCTAGGTCTCTGTGGCATAAGTCTGCTGCCAATCTAGTTTTATACCATTGTATGTTATAGACCTCTTTTTCCAAGTTTCTTTCAGGATTTTCTCTTTGTCCCTGAGACTGTAAGTTTTAGTATTAGATGATGGGGTGTGGACTTATTTTTATTGATTTTGAGGCAGGTTCTCTGTGCCTTCTGGATTTTGATGCTTATTCCCTTCACCAAATTAAGGAAATTCCCTGCTATAATTTGCTGCAATATACCTTCTGGCCCTCTCTCTCTTCTTCTTCTGGGATCTCAATTATTCTAATATTGTTTCATCTTATGGTATCACTTTTCTCTTGATTTCTCCCCTTGTGGTCTAATAGTTGTTTGTCTCTTCTTTATTCTCTGTCATTTGGTCTTCTGTATCACTAATTCTCTCTTCTTCCTCATTTATCCTACCAGTAAGAGCCTCCATTTTTAATTGCACCTCATTAATAGCCTTTTTGATTTCAACTTGGTTAAATTTTTGTTCTTTTATTTCTCCAGAAAGGGATTTTATTTCTCCACCAAGAGATTCTCTAGTATCTTCCATGCTTTTTTCGAGCCCATCTAGCCCCTTGATAATCATCATTTCGAACTTTAGTTCTGACATATTACTCATGTCTGTATTGATTAAGTCCCTAGCTGTTGGTACCTCCTCCTCCTCTTCTTCTTCTTCTTCTTTTTTTTTTTTTTTTGGCAAGTTTTTCTGCTTTTTTATTTTATCCAGGTAAGAACTGATGAATGAGAACAAAATTCTAAAGGGGTAGCAATGACCCCAGAGAAATATACAGTAACCAAATTAGAAGAGACCCTAAACTGTTGAGAGAAGAAACAGGGAAAAAAGAAAAAGAAAGAAATTATATATATATATATATATATATATATATATATATTAGACTGGTGCATAGAGCAGAGCCACCCATGATTTTGGGTATATTTTGGTCTGTTAGAAGAATCTACCTCTCAAAATTTTAAAGAAAGAAAAACTTGGATATATACAAAAATGAGGGTAAACACGAAAGACAGAATATGATCATAAAGACGAAAATTAGCAAAGATTCTAAAAAAGGAATCGATAAGAAATGTTTGGGAAAAAAAAGAGGAAAGAATATGATCGGCTGGAGACTAGAACAAAGCCTTATGCTAGATTTAGGGTATATTTTGATCTATAGAAAGAACTGTATTTCAAAATTTTAATGAAAAAAAGGCTATATGTATACAAAAAATAAGGTTAAATACAATGAAGAGATAAAATATGAGTATAACAATTAAAAAACGTTTTAAAAAATGTATTGATAATATAAAATGTTTAAAAAACGTTAAATAGGAAATAGGAAACATTTAAAAAATAGAATAAGAAAAAAATAAAATTAAAAAAATTTAACTTAAAAGACTAAATGTTCATGGGAAGAAAGCCATGAATTCTACGTGTTACTTTCCCCTAGCTCTGGAGTTCCACAGTTCTCATTGAACTGTGAATTTTGTCTTGGCTGGATGTTTGTGCTGAGCTTCTGCAGGAAGGACCTGTTGCAGTGATTCTCAAATGTCTTTTCCTGAGGCGGAATTACACTGCCCTTTCCAGGGGCCAGGTTAAGTAATATGCTTGGCTTCACCTTTGAAGAGCTTTTCTTCCCTGAATGCTTTCTGTAGAGCTCTGGAGGATGGAAATAAAAATGGCAGCTTCCCAATCTCCCACCCCATAGGAGCCGAGAGTTCAGGGCCCCACTCCTCAATGTGCCCTCAGAGAAAAATAGTCAATCCCTCCCATCTCCCTGGTGTCCAGTAGCAGTCCAAGCTCACCTGGCCTGTGACCAAGCATTTCTATCTCTGGTGTATGGCCCCATTTGGAGTCTCCAAATCCAACCATTTCCTGTTGCATGCTCCTGTATCACTCCTTCCGGAGGAGTCTCTCTGGATCTGCCACTTGTGGGGTCTGTGCTCGAAGAGCAGTGGTCCAACTGTGCCTTGGATCATGGTTTAAGGTAACCCTGAGCTGAGGGTCCCCTCAATTCTATCTCTGCAGCTGTCTTCCCTGTTCTGATAAATGGGAGCTCTGGCACACTCAGACACCCCTGGTCGTTTTATGACCCCTCGGGTCCTGAGACCATACTGTCCCCATGAGGGGTTCTTCCCTACTTAGTCTCTGTAGTGACATCCCTCAGTGGAGCAGACTTCTTAACATTCGAATTTTGTGCTCCGATGCTCTCTCACTTTTCAGGAGCTGGCCCCTCCCCCTGTGGTCTCTCTTCCTGTATGTTGCCTTGGATTCACTTCTCCACATGTTCTACCTTCCAGAAACTAGTGGACTTTCTGTTCCTAAAATTGCTGCTCTTTTTGTCTTCTATCTCCTATTGAGTTTGTGGGTGTTCAGAATGGTTTGATAACTATCTGAACTCTTGGGACGTGAGGATATTTAGGTCTCATACTTCTTGGCCATCTTGGTCCTCCCTCTGCTTCAGGACTTTTTTCTGGTCTTGTAAGTCCCAGGACTTCACTTCTGCCATATTCTTTTAGTCAGAGAAATGATTAATACTTGCTCAAATTGAAGGGAGGGATAATGGATTTAACTTGCTGGTTTAAGAGTGAGTAGGTCACACTACAGAAGAACATGCCGGAAGGAAGATATTGTTGCTACTCTCTTTGAAAAACAGAGTCTGCCATGCTGAATAAAGGAATTGGATGCTAGTCAGGACTGAGATAAGCTCAGGAGGCTGGTTTGTCTGCTCCTTATGGTCTCAAGTTTCTGATTTGATTCATATTTTCGGAACTGCCAAGATTAGATATGTCTCTCTTCTTTTAATCAGATCCTACTCTGATTCATTTAATCCCTATGAGATGGCATTAAAGAATATATCCCTGCCAAGTATTTTTGGTCAACTTATAATATTTCTTTAGCTTTTAAAAAAAGATCTTGTAGAATCTAGACTGTAAAAGCTTCCTTATGTGCTACATTAGATTGTAGTAAGGTTGCCAGTGATTTACTCGTTTGTTCAACAAACACCAACAGCAAAGGCTTAGGGTGCTTACTATAGGTCTGAAGATATTCCACTATTCTAAGAGCTATGTATTCAGTAGTCTTTAATAATAGGACTGAGGTCCAACTGTGTGCCAGGTAGCATGTTTTGTTCTGGGGATGTAAATATTAACAGAAAAATGTGCAGCCCTGCTCTTGTGAGTTTCTAGAGTAAGAGAGGGTTTAGACTAGTTAAATGTTCACACAAGTGTGAACTTAAATGTCAGACACAAACACATGTAATGAGAATAACAGCTTAATAAAATACACAAGTACCTACTTTGTGCTAGGTCTAGCATAATTTAATTTAGTAGGTGATAGTTTCTATTGTGGATGATGTGTAAAGGTCATTATTTATGTGTTTTGGGGAATTTGGGTGTGACCTGAATAATTGTAAGATTCTAGCTCAGTGAACATAGGAAAGAAGCTAAAATATGGATTTAATGATGACATTTTTTTGAGTGCTTTGGAAGAATTTTCTCCATATATATATATATATATATATATATATATATATATATATATATTCTTATATATAAGAATTATCTCCTTATATTTCTCCTTATATTTTCTCCTTATATTTGTATGGACAATTATGACTGAAACATGATGGAAATTGCTTTAAAGTGGTGGTTCTTAGTAAGTTCTGTCATTTTTATGACAAATCTGCCCATTTTCCCCTCTTAGGAAAAAAAAAAAAGAAAATAAAGTTGTCTTTCTGGTCCCATAATTTAGAGAGACATGTTTCCTTCCCATAGAATAAGGAAAGATATTTCTCTGGCCTTTTTGTTAGAAAAATAGGAATATTCTTTAATAAGTATAGTGACACTATTTAGAAAACTAAAACCTTTATGTTTGGAGCCAAGAGAATCTGGCTTTGAATTTCTTCTCTACTTTTTTCTAACCATTCTTAGGAAAGTTACTTAGTGCTTCTGAGCCTCGATGTCCAGTATCTGTAAAGTCAGGTCATAGTATCTTATTTTTATATAATCTGTGCAACACTATGTAAAGTATTACAGTATCATATAATTATCATTTAATACTATTTGACAGCAATTGGGACTGTAGAATATTATGTTGCTAGCTGAGACAAAAGCCCTTGTACCTCATATATGTTCTCTTTTATTTTAAGATCAATAGTTGATTTCAAAACAGTTGTATTGGACCTTGAAACAAATTGCTGTTAGAGCTAGTGGCTATGTTGTATGAGAGATCACCTTTAATATAGTCTTCTTAGTAATATATTAATTTGGTCATCTATGGTTTTATTTATTTATTTATTTTTGTTTGTTTCTTTTTTTAAAATTTTTTATTTTTTCAGTGTAACAGTATTCATTATTTTTGCACCACACCCAGTGCTCCATGCAAACCGTGCCCTCTCCAATACCCACAACCTGGATCCCCCAACCTCCCACCCCCCGCCCCTTCAAAACCCTCAGATTGCTTTTCAGAGTCCATAGTCTCTCATGGTTCACCTCCCCTTCCAATTTTTCTCAACTCCCTTCTCCTCTCTATCTCCCCTTGTCCTCCATGCTATTTGTTATGCTCCACAAATAAGTGAAACCATATGATAATTGACTTTCTCTGCTTGACTTATTTCACTCAGCATAATCTCTTCCAGTCCTGTCCATGATGCTACAAAAGTTGGGTATTCATCCTTTCTGAAGGAGGCATAATACTCCATAGCGTATATGGACCCCATCTTCCTTATCCATTCGTCCGTTGAAGAGCATCTTGGTTCTTTCCACAGTTTGGCGACCATGGCCATTGCTGCTATAAACATTGGGGTACAGATGGCCCTTCTTTTCACTACATCTGTATCTCTGGGATAAATACCCAATAGTGCAATGGCAGGGTCATAGGGAAGCTCTATTTTTAATTTCTTGAGGAATCTCCACAGTGTTCTCCAAAGTGGCTGCACCAACTTGCATTCCCACCAACAGTATAAGAGGGTTCCCCTTTCTCCACATCCTCTCCAACACAAGTTGTTTCCTGTCTTGCTAATTTTGGCCATTCTAACTAGGAGGTCCATCTGGTCCAGTATGTCATTCAATGCTTTTGTTTCTTTATTGATTTTCTGTTTCGATGATCTGTCTATTTCTGAGAGAGGGTGTTAAGATCTCCTACTATTAATGTATTCGTATCAATATGACTCTTTATCTTGATTGTTTTCTTATGTAATTGGCTGCTCCCATATTGGGGGCATAGATATTTACAATTATTAGATCATCTTGGTGGATAGTCCCTTTAAGAATTATGTAGTGTCCTTCTGTATCTCTGACTACAGTCTTTAGTTTAAAATCTAATTTGTCTGATATGAGAATCGCTACCATGGCCTTCTTTTGAGGCCCATTGGCATGAAAGATGCTTCTCCATCCCTTCACTTTCAGTCTGGGTGTATCTTTAGGTTCAAAATGGGTCTCTTGTAGACAACATATGGATGGGTCCTGTCGTTTTATCCAATCTGCAACCCTGTGTCGTTTTATGGGCGCATTTAGGCCATTCACATTGAGAGTGATTATTGATAGATATGTTTTTATTGACAACGTGTTACCTTTGAAGTCTTTCTTTCTGTAGATTGTCTCTATATTTCTGTTCAATGCTATTCTTAAGATTTTTCCTCTTTTATAGTACCCCCCCTTAATATTTCCTGCAGTGTCGGCTTGATGGTCGCATAGTCTTTTAAGGCTTGCCGGTCTTGGAAACTCTTTATCTCTCCATCCATTTTGAATGTCAGTCTTGCTGGATAAAGTATTCTTGGCTGCATGTTCTTCTCATTTAGTGTCTTGAATATATCTTGCCAGCCCTTTCTGGCTTGCCAGGTCTCTGTGGACAGGTCTGATGTTATTCTGATGGGCTTTCCTCTGTAAGTAAGGAATCTCTTTGTCCTAGTGGCTTTCAAGAGATTATATCTACAATTATGATTCCTCAATTTGACTATCAGGTGCCTTGATGTTTTTCTTGAATCTATAATCTTGGGTGGAGACCGTTCAGCCTCTAGTACATGAATGCTGGTTCCATTCGCGAGATTGGGAAAATTTTCATGAAGAACTTGTTCTACTATGTCTTCTAGACTTCTTTCTTTCTCCACCCCTTCAGGGATTCCAATAATTCTGACGTTGGAATGTTTCATGGCATCATTTATTTCCTTGATTCTGTTTTCGTGGCTTCTAAGCGGTTTGTTCCAGGCTTCCTCCTGATCCTTTCTCTCTATTTGTTTGTCGTCCAGATCACTAATTCTGTCTTCTGTCTCAGTTACCCTAGCTTTGAGAGAATTTAGATTAGATTGGAACTCATTGAGAGCTTTGTGAACTTCTTCCCTGGTAGCTTGCAGCTCAGCCCTAACATTGTGAACATCTTCCCTGGTCGCTTTCAGTTCGGCCCTAATCAATTCCGTTGGTCATCCATGGCTTTCTCCAACCTAGCTATTGCCTGGATAATTGTTAGCCTGAATTCTCTTTCCGACATATTGTCTATGTTGATAGCCATTAGCTCTGTTGCAAAAGGCCCATCCTCTGTATTTTTCTTCTGTTGGGCATTCCTCCTCCTAGTCATTTTGGTGAGAGATGACTGAACAGATGTAGCTGGATGTATCAACCGTGGTGCAGTCAAGGTGCACCCTGGAACGCTTCTGAGCAATCAGGATTCCCCACCCGAACGAGAGAAAAAAGAAAAGAAAAAGAAAAAAAGAGAGAGAGAGAGAAAGATAGGAAAAAAAGGGAAGATAAAAGAGAAAGTTCAGCCCAAATGGGCCCCAAGGTAAGATTTAGGAAGTATACAAACAAACACAGACAAAAAGACTGATAAAAGTATATGACAAAAGAGAAAAAAAATATACATATATATATTTATAAGCAAATAAAGGAAGAACCTCGTCAAAAAGAACCCCAAGTGTAAGATTTATATACTATCAGGACAAACACAAAAACACAGAAACACTGGCGGAAGAAAAAGATGGGAGAGTGGTAATAAATTCTCAGTGTGGGTGAGGAAGGTTGTTTTGATTCTTCCTGGATGTATCTTGATATCTTTGTTAAAGGACTCAACTTTCCTAAGATAAAGGGGGGTTAAAAATTGGTTTACCTATAGGGGTAGCATTGATTGGGGAAAGGGGATTAACTTGAAGTTTAACTCTATATGAATATTACAAAATAAAAATAAAAAAAGGAATAAACTAGACTAAACTAAAATAAAAAAAATAAAAAATAGAAATGCAAAAGAAAAACACAAGTGTATGAATCAAAAAGTTCAGGTTAGAAGGTTATTACGGGGGAGCGCCTGGGTGGCTCAGTGGTTTAAGCCGCTGCCTTCCGCTCAGGTCATGATCCCAGGTCCTGGGTTCAAGCCCCACATCGGGCTTTCTGCTCAGCAGGGAGCCTGCTTCCTCCTCCCTCTCTGCCTGCTTCTCTGCCTACTTGTGATTTCTCTCTGTCAAATAAATAAATAAAATATTTTAAAAAAAAGGTTATTACGGAGTTTGATGTGCTGGACATCTCATTGTGATGGTAAATAGGTTAAAAAATTATGTATATAAAAAAAATGAACCAGAATAGTGGGAATGAGTTAAAAATAAAAGTTGTCCTATGAAGTAGTGGTGGTTGTTCTCTTGGCTTTTTTTTTTTTTTTTCTTTCCTGGTTGGTTTTCTGGGGGAGGGGCCTGCCACGTGGGTTTTCAGTCAATGATGTTCCCTGAGTTAAGTCCTCCCGCCCCCCTCAAGGGGGTGAGCTCTGAGGAAACCGTTTTTTTCAGGCTTTTGTTCTCTGGAGGTTTTTATGTTTGTTCACTTTTTTTTTTTTTTTTCCTTGCCTTGACTGCTTTTGATGGTTTTTGTAGGTTTAGAGGAAAGCAAACTGCACCCTGACCTCCCTCTCAGAGAGAAGCCTCAGTCTGGCTGCAGAGCCCAAATAAATTCCCCCTTGGCTGCTGGCAGAGCAGGTTCCGAGTCGTGGTCCCTGGGGACGCAGGATCTTCTGTTTGTACCCAAAACCACGGCAGCGGCGGCTGTCTGGGCAGCTCCAGATGGCTAGAAAGGTTCCAAGCTGCGATTGCACACTGAGATTTTCCCGCTGGCCCGGGCTGGGAGTGCCTGGTCTTTCTGGGTCTAAGAGCGCTGGGCTTGCACGCACCTCTCTCAGGGGAGTGTATGGGGCGCGCACGCGCCTCAGACTCTGGTGGAATTGCACGGGTCTTAGAGTGCGGGCGGGGGGGGGGGGGGCGGCGGCGGTGGCGTCTCAGGCTCAGTAGCACCTGCCCTCTGGCTCTGGAGCCTCTGCCTTCTGGCGAGGCTCCCAGCCCCTCACAGGAGCCGGACCCCACGCGACCTTGGGTGCGCTGGCTGCTCAGGACCAAGACCTGGTTTCTCCGCCGCACTCTCTCTGGCTCAGCGTCAGGGGAGGCTGTCCTGGGACTGGGGACTTAAGCCCCTGTCCTTAGCCGCCCTGATTCCTGCAATTTCCCCCACGATCCTTTGCTCTCTTTGAGTGCTTTCAACCAGTCTCCGAGTTAATGCTGGTCCCCAGACGCAGGGCACTGTCGTATTGGGGTATTACTTTCCAACCGGTCACCTCTGGTGGCTCCCTCCCCCCTTTTGTTTATCTTCTGATATCAGTCCGATGTTCCCACTCCGCTTTACCTGCCCACTGGCGTCTTCTGCCCCTGTAGAGATCCAGATGTGTATAATTCTGGTCTCAGGCTGTTTTCATGGGTGATTGGAGGTCTTTGGTAGGTAATCAGCTTACTTTAGGGTACAGATTGAAAAGGCGCCTCCTCCTACTTCCCCGCCATTTGTCGGTCATCTATGGTTTTAGTGACTAATCAGCTTATTTTTCTCTACAATCATGATTTCAAAGCAATACACAGAGTGCTTGTTATTCATATGTAAGGTTGGGTACAGAGTAAAAATGGCTATAACATTAAGTTTTTTTACTGATGTTTATCTCAAAAAGTAGTCTCCATTCAGACATCTCTTATGCTTAATGATGCCATCTTTTTTTTTTTTAAGATTTTATTTATTTATTTGACAGAGAGAGATCACAAGCAGGCAGAGAGGCAGGTAGAGAGAGAGGAGGAAGCAGGCTCCCTGCTGAGCAGAGAGCCCGATTCGGGGCTCGATCCCAGGACCCTGAGATCATGACCTGAGCCGAAGGCAGCGGCTTAACCCACTGAGCCACCCAGGCGCCCCTAATGATGCCATCTTTACCTACACCTGGTATCAGATTCCACAGTGGGTAGTTACTTGCTGAAATATAATGCAAATTCAGTATGAATCCTTGGGAATTGAAATGACTGCTTTTTGAGTGAATCAAAAATGAACAATGTCTTGTAAATGTTTTCCTGCAATTGTCTGAAAAATTATGCCTCTGAAATTTATATCTGATTTATTTTTGGTCAGTTTAAAAATATATATAACTTATTTTCCTTATTTTTGTTTTTTTTAGTTCAGTTTTTATCAATCATTATTATAATATATTGACTTATGTATTTTAATTGACTGCTTTTGGTAACATTATTCTATAATACAGGGCACTTATTGTATATTAAATTAGACCCTGATACCCAGTTTATGAGAGAGTGTGGCAGGGTGATGATAGAGATGAAGAAAAGAAATTATTTTTTGAGGGATAAGGTTATTTTCAAGAAGTTTAAAAAATGGATTTCCATTTCTTATTTTTTTTTTTAAGATTTTATTTACTTATCTGACAGACAGAGGTCACAAGTTGGCAGAGAGGCAGGCAGAGAGAGAGGAGGGGAACCGACTCACCGCTGAGTAGAGAGTCCGATGTGGGGCTTGATCCCAGGACCCTGGGATCATGACCTGAGCCGAAGACAGAGGTTTTAACCCACTGAGCCACCCAGGCGCCAATCCATTTCTTATTTGTTTATTTATACTTATTATATTTTATTTATAGTTAATTTAAAATGCATGCCAAAAAAAATAAGTCAGCTTGTTAAAAATAGTTATTAGTTTACTATGAATTTTTGTTAATGAATTCGGATTGTTAGTTTAGTCATCAGTACTCTAAGGTCAAGACCCAAATTTGAAGAAGACCCAGAGAGGATTGGATAAAATATAGCTTCTAATTTTTCTTCTAATTAACTTGACTTTCTTATATCTTGCCCTTGTTCACAAACATTTCAGTTTAAATTATACTCAATATTTACTCTGACCAGCAGTTCACGAAAAAGTTTACAAACTTCAGAATCACCTAGGGAACTTGATAAAAGTGCTAATTCCCAGACTGGACCTAGTCCAATTAAATCAGAATATCTGGGGGGTGTAAGGCCCAGGCCTGGCTATTTTTAAGACTTGTCCAAGTCACTCTGATGTATGACCAAGGTTGAGAACTACTGACTCAGCAGATCCTGACACAGCAGTCCCTCACATGGGGCCCTGGGATGACAGTTAGCAACCCTCCATCTCCTGGAACTCATTGGTTCAAAAATGTCTGCACCATTATTCTGCTCTGTACTCTCAGCTGTTCTTCCCCTTGCTCCCATGCAGGAGATGTAAGTGTCATTATTTAGAGCACAACTGGCCCCAGGTTGCAGTTTTAGCAAGATTCCAGCTTGGCTGCCATGATTGACTGGAATTGCTTTCCATAGAGCCAAGCCATTTCTCATTCGAACAACTTAAAACTTAGTATCATTGTAGACTGGGGAGGGTGAAACAGCTCTCTAGTTTTCTCTGTACCCCCAGACCCTGGTGTAGCTTTTTAGCTATTATATGTCACCCTTGAAATGGACCCCTCTGAGGTCATGCTGGGAATTTAGCTAATTTTACATCAAGGAGCCATCCAGACAGGCTGTGAAGTGAAAAGACCCAGCTGCTGAGAAGGATGAAGCTGCCAGGAACAGCTTTGGTTCCGAAGCCTGGAACCTTGTCTGTCTTGTTCACTGTGGGGTTCCTGGCTCCTAGAACAGTATTAACCACAGAGTGGGCACATGATGAAAACTTGTTGAATGAAGGCACGAAGCATGCAATGCCTAAGTGCCTAATGGCTTTGGGAAGGCTTTTAAACACTATCATCCTCCCCTCAACCCCATACTACTGAATGATTATAATAATAATTGTTATTACTGAGTGCTTTATGAACACCAGACAGTTCACTACCTCACGTGTACACCTACATACCTGGGCACATTCACATGGACACAGAAATACAAATATGTTATTTCCTGTTAATGACTCCTAATGATCCTGTTAAGTAATTGTTATTATCTATTATTATTCTCCTGTCATAATTGGGGAAACTGAGATTTAGGTCAAATGACACAACCAATTAAAAGCAAAATTGGTATCAAATTTCGCATCTTCCAATTCCAAGGCTACATGATAAAATCACTGTTTGATGTTCATAATCTCTCTGTCTTTAGCTTCAGTTTCTTTAAACATTTTCACAAGCATTATCCCATCCCTTCATAGCAGTTACCACTCTCAGAGTTGTGTTATTCCTGCATCCGTTCACTTACCTGCCTCTATTAACATCGAAGTTCCACCCAAGAAGGGTGTTGGTTTTCTTGTTCACCACATTAGCTAAAGCCTAGAGAGTGGTTAAGTGCTTGCTGGATCCATGAATAAATGAACCCACTCTCATCTATGGTCCCTGTTTGATTGATAAGCCCCACCATCCAGTTGCTCAGTCAAGACAACTGGGCATTATTGCCACTTGGTCAGGTTGTGTTTACTTCTCAAATGTTATTCAAATCTGTGTTTTTCCCTCCATTGCCCATGCTACTGCATTAATTCTGGCACCTATTACTTCCTATTTTGTGGTAGCATCCTCATCTTTGTCCCTAACTAGAGTTACCCTCTGCATCAAATTTCTTGTGTAGCGGTTCTCAACTGGGAGAAATTTTGTCCTCCAGGTGAAATTTGGCAATGTCGGTAGACATGTTTGGTTTTCACCGTTGGGGGTTGCTACTGGCATCTAGTTGGGAGAGGCTAGAGATGTTGCCAAATATCCCAGAATGCACAAGACTACCCCCCTCCCCCAAAATGAGGAATTACCTGGCCAAAGGGTCAACAGTGTAGATATTGAAAAACACTGTTCTAGAGAAAGCTTGCTAAAACTTCATTCTTTTTTTTTTTTTAAAGATTTTACTTATTTATTCGAGAGCGAGAGAATGAGAGAGAGCATGAGAAGGGGAGAGTCAGGGGGAGAAGCAGATTCCCTGCAGAGTTGGAAGCCTGAAGCAGGACTCCATCCTTGGATTCCAGGATCATGACCTGAGCCGAAGGGAGTTGCTTAACCAAAACCACCCAGGGACCCTAAAACTTCGTTCTAATTTATGTGTTCAGATCCTTTCACTGACCAACTCTGCCAATAGGGTAAAGTAGGAAGTTCATAGCATGTAGAGTATAAGTATGATTTGCTTCCTCCTTACTATTTCAGCTACGTCTCATTCTTCTACCAAATGTGCATGAAATTCCAGTTACTTGAAGGAATTTGCATGTTCTTGAAAGCTTTCTGGTATTTCCTATTGCTGACTTGTTAAGACTCTCAGGCAAGCTTCTGAGATGCCCTTTTAGTCTGTCCTAGATACGGTCATTCAGTAGATCCTAAGTGTTCAGTGTGTGGACACTGTTAGGCACTCAGGATACAGATGTGAATAAAATAAATGAGGCCCCTCTCCTTTGGAGCTTCCCATCTTTACTGTAGTTAGCTGAGGGTAGAGCACTTATAGCCATCCCTTCGTCATCATTAGACCACTAAATACAATTCAGTTGTCCCTTCAGATAAAATGAGCAATACTTAAGTCATTCGCAGTTCACAGCAAATTCACATATATTTATCTAAAAACATGTGTATTTTAAGCAGTTGGTTTCTTCAAATCAGGTTCTAAACGAGAGCCATTCATTGTATTTGGTTATGTCCTTTGTCTGTATTGTCTTTTGGGTTCTTTTAATCTAAAAAGCAACTTCTTCCCTCCCTCTTTTTTCTCCCATCTGTCTGTCTTTCCTTCATTCCTTCTTCATCCCTCTTTTCTTCTCCTCACCTATTCTTTTCTTTCTCCCATTTTGTTTTGTGAAAGCAGTCAGCCAGTTGTCTAGATTTCTTTCTCTTTCTTTTTTTTTTTTTTTCAGGTTTTATTAATTTATTTGACAAAGATCACAAGTAGGCAGAGAGGCAGCTGGGGGGATGGGGAGAAGCAGGCTCCCCGCTGAGCACAAAGCCCTATGCTGGGCTTGATCCCAGGACCCTGAGATCATGACCTGAGCAGAAGGCAGAGGCTTAAGCCACTGAACCACCCAGGCGCCCCTGGAGTCTAGATTTCTGACTTCTTCTTTGTCCAGGCATTTAACTTATTATTCCTCTATTCTTCATGTTCCCTTATAGAATGGAAATTAGGTAGGAAGGTTTAATTAGACTTATGTACATTTTTGCAATAATAATTCATAAGTAAGTAGTGCTGTGTATTTCACATTTCATCATATAGTTGGTAAACGATGTGTGGTTGATTGACTTTTAATGATGTTTAGATTGGGTTCAGATGGTGACAGGTGACAACCCAATATCTTTCTTATAAACTTTTCTATCAACTCGCACCTAATGGTTTTAGCATTCATTGAGGACTATTGTATGAATCGGTTAATTAGATATTTAAAAATGGTGGCTGTCTAATTCTTCTATTCTGTTTCCATTTAGGAGGTAAAATTCCTCCATATAGAACTTCCATTATGGTTACCATGAAATACAAATTAAATAGAACAGCAGCATAAATTTTAATTTTCCTCTCTAATCATTAATTTTCAGAGAAATAATTTGGTACCTTAACATTCTCTGGTGGCATCCAATTAATTTTAATTTGTTTTTCTCTTTATCCTTTTTCTTTATTTTCTTCTTTAAGTATTATTATGAACTAATAGCCCCTTTATGCCTCTTTTTAAATGCATGAGGCTCTAAATTCAGTACAAACCTTTGTACAGGCAGTACATAAGCAGTGGATATTTGTGGGTTTTCTTTTTCTGAAAATTAAAGAAATAATCTTTGTTTTAGAATTTGGGAACATTTTTATTAGCGAATGAAATGAAATAGATAGTAGATACTCTGCCTGATTTCTTACCTCAGTAGACATAGTCTGTCACCTACTAGACAACAGGCTAGATGGTGTTTTTGTTGCAAATTTGTTTTTGGTCATAGTATCTATCAATTATTTATAATCAAACACCATTGGAATATACAACTTGCTAGATAAGTTAGAGACGTCTCAGGAATTATACCATTGGTGGGAACCCTGGGAATGATTATGGGTCACTGTGGAATCTCTCTAACATTATATAATTCCCTTGTGTGAACAAGCATTTAGAGGACCTTGGTCAGTGACATTTTCAAAATGAGCTGATTAGAATGGACTTAGCCAAGTTAGAACAAGACAGTGAACTCAGAATAGTTTGAATTTGTTTTGCCCTTGATTTCCTAGACATTCTTGATCAAATCTTCTGATCTCTTTTTTCCCCAATTGCTTCACCTTTAACAAATAATGTTTATGTCAGTCTACTTATCTTCAGAGATGTGGCATATTTCAGTTAGTATTATAAAAATACATGAGTAATAATTAAGTTTTCAGTATCCTATTCCTGTATATGTTTTACTGTTAAATAATTTTACCTGGCTGGTGCACACTTGGAGTATTACTGCGCTGTTAGTGGACTGTTATACAGTTGATTACAGCTTAAATTACCTTTCATTATTGGCAACTGGAACACAAAGAATGATATAACTTTTTTTAATATGTCACATCTCAATTTAAAAAATTTATAATGAATATACTTATGTGAACTGGCAGTAATGATGGAATCACTGAATGGTGCTTGTCTTTGCTTACACCAGTGATGTTTTCATTTGTACCAATTATTTTCTCTTGTTTAAAATTGACTCTATCATTAGAGTATCTGCTTTAAAATATTTTAAGACTTTTACAATTATTTAAATAAAAATAACCTCGGTTTAATTGATTACTTACTATGTTGTTGGTCCTAGGATATAGTACCTAATTTTAAAAATAAACTTTATAACTATTTAACTTTTTAAAATAGCCCAGTGGGTTTCCAGAAGAAAGTTGAGTCTTACAGAGGTTGAGTAATTTTCCTACTGCACCATATATAATTAGAACTAAAGTTGAAATTATCTAAAGTCAGGTTGACTCTAAAGTTTATGCTCTTAACTATAAGCTACTGTCATCTTTGAAAAAGACAATTTTTTTTTCCATAGAGAGCTATTAAGTCATCTCTTCCCATCATAATAAATGGTTGCTTACATAGAGGGAGCATATATTTGTTAGTATGCATATATTATATGACCCTAATAACCTAGAAACTCATAACTTAGTATCAGAGCAGCATGGCATGAAACAAAGTGAGTAGCCCAAAATAATTAAAAATATATTCTACTCTTTACTTGCTCTGATCTTCAACAGACATTAAAGATTCTGAAGACCTAGCTCACAATCAGCATTTGTCCAACTTCCCTTTTCTTCTACAGCTCTTTTCTCCAGATTCTCCAAGTTCCTTTTCACAACACACCTTTTGAAAATATCCCTTTGTGGTTTCAAATCTTTCAGTTTGGGAAAGAATTCCTTCTTTTTAGGGAAGAGGTAAGGGAGAAACAAACTTGTGACTTCAGCAGTGGCTTTCAAACTTTCTTGATCACATATAATAAGTGGAAAGTGTCAGAAAATAATGCAGTGACCTTTAACACTTCTATGTTATTCCATTCCGTTCTGCTCCACTCTACCCCTTTCCTTTGTGCCCCTTTCCTCCTCTACTTAAGAATTTCAGTTATGATCCATCCAGTTGATTTATGATTCATCAGTGGGTCATGAGCAGCAGTAAGAAACTGAGTTACACAATTATCTTCTATTGGAGAGAGAGGGGTCTATGAACATGGCTACATGACTGATTATGCTTCTATCACCCATATAAATGCATATCACATTAATTGCTTTGCTAAGAATTATTTCAGTGGGAATTTATATTTTGAAAAGTCCTATTAAAGTAATTATTAATGAAAGAAAAAAGGGTAATGATTAGGTCAGAGGGGAATGAAATGAAACACTTAGACAATAATAGGATTAAGTGGATTATGGATTTAGTGTATTTTGTTTCGTTTAAATTTGTTTTGTAACATTGTTTGACAATACAGGAGGCTCTGTGGAAAGGAGGGTAAAACACAGAAACAATTTTAATCGGGAGTAAGATGACTAAGAGAAATTATAAGGATTAATATGCATGTCTAGTGACAGATAATGAGAAGTGTTGGTGAGAACAAATTGGAAACCTCATATATTGCTGAGGAGAATGTAAAATAGTGCAGCCACTTTGGGAAATGGCTTAGTTCTTCAAAATGTTTAATAGTTAACTTTGGTGCAGGAAATTCACTCCCAGATATATAGGTGAGAGCAGTGAAAATATATGTCCATATAAAAACTTGTTCACAAATGCATGTGCGTGGCTGTATTGTTCATGATAGCTGAAAATTGGAACTAACCCAAACGTCTGTCAAATGATAAATAAAATGTGGTATATTCACTCAATGGAGTATTATTTGGCTGTAAAAAGAAAGGAAGTGCTGATATGTGCTATGAGGTGGGTGAATCTTGAAAGGATTATGTCAGCTGAAAGAAGTCAGTCACAAAGAACCACATGTCCTGTGATTTCCTTCTCATAGAATGCCCAGAATAGGCAGATTTATAGAGATAGAAAGTGGATCAGTGGTTGACAGGCTGAGGGTAGGGTGGGGTAGGAGAAGTGGCTGCTGAGGGTTATGAGGTTTCTGTTCTGGATGACAAAAATGTTCTAAAATTAGATCATGGTGATGGTTGCGCCGCTTTACTAATATACCCAAACCCACTGAATTGTACATTTTAAATGGGTGAGTTTTATAATATATGAATTAAATCTCAGTAAGGTTGTTGAAAAGGAAATATGTATTTTAGAATTGAGTGGAAATATTAAGTAAATGTTATTGTTTGATGAATCATGTGATAGTCTTTATGTTTTTTGGATATTTTTAAAAAGATTTATTTATTTATTTGATAGAGATCACAAGTAGGCAGAGAGGCAGGCAGAGAGAGAGAGGGAAGAAGATTTCTGCTGAGCAGAAAGCCCGATGTGGGGCTCCGCCCTGAGATCATGACCTGAGCCGAAGGCAGACGCTTAACCCACTGAGCCACCCAAGCGCCCCTGTTTTGGATATTGTTTACATGTTTATTTTTCATATTAGAGTTCTTGCTCAAGGTGACGTCACCTTGTAAAGAGCACAACTAGCATAGCAATTTGGCTCAAGTTGTATAAAATCTGCATCTATAAGAAGAGAGTCAATAAAGAATGATATTTTCAGAAACATTTAAAATTAAGGCTAATAAAATGGCAAAAATAGCTTAAGAACAGGGGAAAGAAACTACAAACTAGATTTTTAATGTAGACTGTAGATTTCATGTTGTTAATTTTGCTTCAAGATTTTTATAACTGTACTTCAAAATTAACCTTTTATTTTGTTCTTATAATTTAACTGGGGACTGCTTCCTTCTGTATTGGCCATAGTTTAATTGTAATCTGAGGTAATTCTGAAAAAAAAAATCAGGGTTTTCAGATAACTAAAAAATAAATTTAATTTTAAGTAAACTTTGTTTTTTTTGGAGTAATTTTGTATTTGTAGGAAAGTTGTGAAGAGAGTAGACCATTTCCTTAAACCTTTACAGATGTCCCTAAAGGTTTGCCATGGTATAAGTACTGGTGAAAACTAGGAAATTAGTATTAGCACATTGATATTAATTGATTTGGAATTCAGTTTTTTCCACTGATGTCATTTTTTCTGTCCATTGATCCAATCTAGGCTACCACCTTACATGTAATCATCATGTCTTCTTAGTCTCCTCTAATGTGTGACAAATATTTGGTATTTCCTTGTCTGTTGCATGACTTTGACATATTTCAGGGGTCCTGGTGTTTTGGAATATTCCTTATTTAATAAAAGCAGTGAGAGAGGCAAGCCATAAGATACTCCTAACTAGGGAACTGAGGGTTCCTGGATGGGAGGTGGTGGGGGATGGGTACCTGGGTGATGCAGTAAGGAGGATGCTTGATGTCATGAGCTCTGGGTGTTGTATACAACTATGAGTCACTAAATTCTACCCCTGACATTAGTAACACACTATATGTTAACTAACTTGATTTTAAAAAAAAAAAAAAGGAATATTCCTTAATTTAGTTTTGATACATTTTTTTTATCATTGTTAGATCTGAGTGGCGAGGGTTGGGGACGGATATTATAGAGATGAAGGTCCCTCATGCTTATCTCATGTCTGGAGATGCATGGCATCAACATGATTTATTCCTGCTGATACTAATCTTGATCACTTGTATAAGGTAGTGTTTGCTGGGGTTTCTCCTCTGAAAAGTTTCTGTTTTCCCTATCTCTTTCCTATTCTTTGGAAGTGAGGAATCTAGTTTTATATAGGAAAAGGAGTGCTTCATTTTTATTTCTGTTTTTTATTTAGGCCCAAATACATCTTTTGAATCTGTGCAGTAGGGGGGTTCATTTTTTTATCTTTAATTATAACATCTTATCCTTCCTATGGCAAGTTATAATGCTTCTTAAGCAAATTTTGATTTTCATAACAGACAGGAGATTGCACTATGTTAAGTAGTTTTTAAAAATTTTTCTTATTAGTAACAGTGAAGTTGTTAACAGAAGATGAAAATTCTCTTACCAAAGGGAATATATTTTTAGGGAAATCTAATAAAAAAGCTTTTTTCATGAGTGTTGTTTCATATGAACAATAAGGGAAAATACTATACCATAAATGGCATTTTGCATTGTGTCTGGAAAGATATGTAGCCCTAATTTTCATGTGCATTTTTCAGTCCATGTACAGAATGTTCTTCACAATATAAGTATTATAGTTTTACTTATTCCATGTACTTTATAGCATTATAAAGTCCTACTTCAAAAATTGTGTTTTTTCTCCCCCCATAGACATTATGCTTTAATAACCTCCCAGGCCTCTCATATAGAAAGCTAATTCCTCTTGGTCCACTTTCTTCCTGTTTTCTCCAAGAATGGATTCCTTCAATTAATTCCTCATTTTATTAATTTTCAACCCCTCCTGCAGTTTGGGCTTCTTCACTAAGGCTAGAAATAAGCCATCTGGCTCAGCTTTAAAATGAGCATGTGTGCAGGGGCACCCATATGTGTGTGCACGTGCACACACACATGCACGCGTGCACACACACACATGTTCTTGCAGTCTCAGGCAAACACACCTGCTTTCTTGGCCTCTGATTGTACGTGTAGGTTTTTCAGTTCTTCTCCTGAATCTCTTAAAGGTTACATTTGTATTTAATATCACTTAATTGTACATTTAAAAATGGATTAAAGTGGCAAATTTGGATATGTTGTATCACATTAAAAATGAAAACAGGGGTGCCTGGGTGGCTTAGTGGGTTAAAGCCTCTGCCTTTGGCTCAGGTCATGATCCCAGGGTCCTGGGGTCGAGCCCCGCGTCGGGCTCTCTGCTCAGCAGGGAGCCTGCTTCCCTTCCTCTCTCTCTCTGCCTGCCTCTCTTTCTACTTGTGATCTCTGTCAAATAAATAAAGAAAATCTTTAAAAATAAAAAAGAAAACAAACAATAGGTTACATTTATCTCTTTTATGTCCCCATTTGCTGTCTTTAACCCAATTTCATTCTGAATTTTCCTGTTCTCTCTCTCTCTCTCTGCTGAAACAGTTTTGTCTGTGCCACCAGTCATCTCTAATTTTCTAAAATCTCTAATTTTTCAAATCAAATGGACTCTCTCCTGGAGTTGGACAGTTACGAACATACATAATATGTATTTAATAAATACCAGTTGATTGAATGTTGAAGGAACTTTTAATTCTCTGTAAAAATGTTGGTATATATATGAATACCTCTCACAAGTATCCCTTTCTAATTTGCTTGATGTGTAATGAGAAGTGATTCCTCCCCTCCCACTTCTGTGTGGTACCCACTCATGTGTGTAAATGAAGCAAGAGTATCTGGGGTAGCCCGACAGTGTTCTTAGAACTCCTGCAATGTAGATTTGATTACTGGGTATTTTTAGTTCATGCTCCACTGATAGTTTTAGTAACTGATTTGGGGCCTGTTTGGTCAGTCCCCAACAACAATATCAGTTTCTGCTTTCCCCTTTGGATCCTAAAAGGCAAACCTGTGCTTTTTTGGTGGGCAATAGAAAATTGAACCAGAAGGTGCATACCTCTCCCAGAATAGGGTCCTTGTTCTCTTTTCTGAGAAAGATCAGCTGGTCACCTGAACTAAGACATAAATACATAAAAATGGGGCAATAGTTGTGTCCCAGGTCATAGAGTGGAGGTAAAGTCAGGTAGATCATAGAGGCAAAATGAGTGACAAGCCCCAGAGAAGTAGGGTTTTTAGGGAATGCTAAGAGTCTTTTTTTTTTTCTTGGGATGCCTGGGTGGCTCAGTCAGTTAAGCAGCTGCCCTCAGCTCAGGTCATGATCCCGGAATCCTGGGATCGAGCCCCGCATCAGCTCCTTGCTCAGCAGGAAGCCTGCTTCTCTCTCTGCCTCTGCCTGCCACTCTGCCTGCTTCTGAGTTCTCTTTCTCTCTGACAAATAAATAAAATCTTAAAAAAAAAGTCTTTTTCTCTAGTCAACCCTTAACTTGAGAAAATTTTGCTCAGCCCCAAATAAGGACCCTCAATGGGAAACTTCTGGATCTTTAATATAAAACCAAGCTACTTTTCACATTAGAGTTGTATCTATGTTTGTAGAGTCCTAGTGGGTTTGCTCAGTGGTTACCAGCTTTTGTTTTCTCATCGTTATATCCCCCTTTAAACTTGTTTTATTTCAAGAGACATTATAGAGAGATATGGAATTATATTTTCCTTTTGGAGGGAGGTGCCTAGCTTTAAGCTTAGTATTGTGAATGTTTGGCTGGGCCAAGAAAATACGAATATATATCAATAATAATGGCAGCATTAACACTCATTTACTGAGCACAGACTTTGTTCTTAAGAAGTCATCCAGGCATTTTGCAAATACTCTGAAGGCAGGGACCATGTCTGTTTTATCCCCACCTTTGGTAAAGTCACTGGGACACAGAAGGCACGTAGAAGGCAAGAATTTTTCTCATCTTCAGAACAATCCCGAACAGATCTATTCTGATTTCTCTTCTACAGATGGAGAAACTGAAGCTTACACATAAATAACTCGTACAAGGCCATTCACTTAGCGATTACAGTGGCAAATTTGAGCTAAAGTATCTAAAGCTTTGAGGGCAGACATATTTGCACTGTACCGTGGCGGCAAGTAGGTAGATGGGTAAAGTAATAAAAGAGTGAGTGAATGAATGAATTGCTGTAGTCCTATTTATTTGTGTTTATTACTCAGCTATCCCTAGGCTACCTTTGGTTAGAATAATAGAATTGTGCTGGACACGGTAGAAGATGGCTCCGATTTCTGCTTGCCTGTTCTTAAGATCCAAAGCATCTGCAGAGGTCCAAAAACAAACAAACCAAAATAAAACAAAACAGAAGAAATCAAACAATGGCACCACTGGACTCCAGGGATACACTCACATTATGGAGGCCAGTCTGCTTAGATAGCTGCGGGTCTGCAAGGCTTCCCTGTGACGTAGAAGAGCATGTCTCAGAGGCTCTTAGCAATATTCTGTCACCAAGGAACTGGGCAGGCGTGGTTGTGGAGGGGTGTGAAGGAACAGTCATTCCGTCAGGTGCCCATATCCCTCTTTGTGTCTGGTGAGTTCAAGTTCCAAATACGTTGTACTTCAGTAATTCTGCTCTTTGCTTTGTCTGGCCCAGAATTCAGTTAACTGTCCAAACGCAGGGAGCTCACAAATCAAAACAGTCAATTTCCAAGAAGAACGGCCTATTTAAATTCAATTCCAGGAAGGTACTGGAATCAGGGTTATATAATAGGGCAGCTCAGAACAAAAGACTGAGATTGGCAAGGACAGGAGAAGGGCATTTCAGGCAGGGAATAATGTGTCTATTATTACACTTGAGTAACTTTAAATTTTGGTCCTTTTATTTCCCCTTTCTACCTTTTTCCAGAAATTGCTGAGGAAATTGGACAGAAAGAAGAAGAGAAAAGGCCATAAACCTTCTACCAGCTTGATAATTCTTATTTAAGTCTGATATTTATTTAATTGAGATAATTCGATGTTTAGTTGAAATCAAATATAGGAGCGAAACTAAGGTAGCCAACACGATGAGAGTGTGTTTGAATGACTTGTTGAACAGCAGAGAGGCTTTTGTGTCTTTCAGAATCTTTTGCAAATTTGCAGCCAAAGAGAATTCTGGTGCGAACAAGATTTTTCTAGTATTACTTCCCATTTGTTAGAGAGTTGTAGTTGGTTAGCTGGAAATACAGTATTTCAGTTGCTAGGCAAAATACCTCTTTTGTAAGCATTAATGCTTTTACATAAATTTATCTGAGATTTTGAAGGAAATTGAATTCAGCCTGTCCTCATTTACAACTTTAATGCATGTATTTTGACTGTGTTGATTCTAAAGCATTGGTTATGACTCTATGTTATATTGTTAATTTATATGGTCGTTCACTGTGTATAGACCACTGGCTTCTGGGATTCGAGGCAATTTGAAGAAGAGCATGCTGCTACTCTTTCTTTAAACCTCTTGTTTTTTGTTGTTGTTGTTTTTGATGCATAAATTAGTTTATTTAATTTTTTTTTTTACAAATAAAAGTTTTTATTTTCCCATTGAAATTTCCTTACAATGATGGTGAATATCAACAGTAACAGAGAATAAGTAGTGTCTGTATTTTCAATCTCCCACAAATGTTCTGCCCAGTATTACAGAGATACTCTATAACGTCTTGTTTAAAACAGTAAATATTTGAGATTGCTGAAGTAGGATTTTTTTAAGATCATTGAATGTCCTTTATTTTATATTAAATAATGGGCACTTTGTGCCTTTCTTTATATGTAATAACAAACACTTCAGGAAAAATGTGTTCTCCAAAATTTTCTTTGGTATCAGTTTTGTGTCTATGCAACTTAATAACTATAAAAACAAAATAAAGCTATTAAAAACTATTGGGGACACCTGGGTGGCTCAGTTGCTAAGCGTCTGCCTTAGGTTCGGGTCATGATCTCAGGGTCCTGGGATCGAGCCCCACATAGGGCTGAGTTGGAAGCCTGCTTCTCCCTCTCCCACTTCCCCTGCTTGTGTTCCCTCTCTCACTATGTCTCTATCAAATAAATAAATAAAATCTTAAAAAAATATATTTATTTTAGAGAGAGGGAGAGAGTGCAATTTGGAGGAAGGGGTAGAGGGAGAGGGAGACAAACAGACTTCCTGCAGAGTGGGGAGCCCTACACAACAGTGGGGCTCAGTCCTAAGACCCTGAAATCATGACCTGAGCTAAAATCAAGAGTGGGATGCTACTGACTGAGCCACCCAGGTGCTCCTAAAGCTATTTCTTTTATGGGCATAAAGTCCTCATTAATAGTGTTTTGGAAGTGGTTAAAAGTACATTCTGAAGATGGACTTCCAGGATTCTCCTACTATCATCATTTACTAGCTGTATGCCTTTTAAACAACTTAAACACCTCTCTGTGCCTTAGGTTTTTCAACCTTAACTGGAGATTATAATATAATAGTACGTGCTTACTTAGAACAATATCTGGCAAATAGTAAACACTATTTCTATAATAGCTTTTATAATTTCTGTTTAGTTTTGATTGGTAATTATATTTCTAGGAATCAGAGTATTTGAATTAGACTTTCTGATTCTTGATCAAGCTGGTTTTCATTTACCGTAGTTACTTTAGATCTTATTTCAATAATTTTTAAAAAATATATTTTGAGAGAACCCAAAGATATTGTGCATGAGAATCAAATATAAATATACATACATACACATTTTGAAATAATTTAGTCATGTTGCATTAATGTGAAATGTGAGACTATTTCAGCCTATTTCATTTGTTTGCAAGGTTTTCAGGTTAAAGTGCTTATTTTGGAAATTCTTATGAAAATTGTGTGCTGTATGCTATTTCTTTATTTTCCTTGTTAATCTTAGCCCTGTCCTTAATAGATGGACACTTTACAATTATAAAATCACTGAATGAGAATCATTCATTTTGGTAATTTATGTTTTCATATTTGTGCCCCTTCTTTAAAGGAATAATGGGAAAGCAAGTTATATACTTGAAATTTATAGAGTCTAGTTTTATTTTGTTTTAATAAGTCATAGGATGCAAAGCTCTGAGATATGGTAATACCTTGATTTTCTGACATGTTGTGAGGAAATGATATATTCTAGATAAATGTGTTTTTTTAAGGTGATTTCCCATGTAATGAATTATTTTTTTCCTTGTCTCCTGGAGCAGTGCATAGTAAACATAAATTTTTCTTGATAATACAGGGTCATCAATAGGAATTTTAATTATACTGCCCAATGACATGGCATTGTCCTCAGGATATATTAAGATGGGTAGCCCTCCTTGACTGTGTGCTAAATGAGTCCAGACAGCTGTCTTTCTGTGAATTCTCATGTCTGCTCTTATTCCTTACCATTGGCGATGTGTCAGCTTCTAGAAAGCCAATCCTCTTTGTTGATTCGGACTAAAAGCCATGCTCCCTGGAATTGTGTCTAAAATAACACTAAAATAGTGCTTGAGTAAGGACTTGATGTTTTCTCCTCAAGTGAAATTCATGGGATAAGGTGTTAGTATATATAAATGAGATATTAGCTCCCTTAGAGAGCTCTGCTGGAGGAACTAGTTTTGATGACTAGTTTTGATGTCTGTACACTATTCCAGTATATCATGAAAGGGTCTACTAATACTTTAAATAGATAGCTAAGTGAAGAATTTGAGTGTAAATGTGAATGCTACACAGATATAATTGAGATTTGCTACATCTGTAAACAGGAGAAATAGAATTTTGAATTTGTAAATTAGACAACTTAAATATAATGCTAGTAAAAATAGGGACAGGATATAATACGGGTCATGAGGAGTCCCCATCCCTGGACATATTTCACAGTAAAACTCAAGAATGACTGTCAACTGTTTTTAGTTAATGCTTTGGTAGTGCGGGTTTTATTGGCCTGTGGACCATTTGAAAACTCTTCGGCTCTACCTTTGTTCTCTACTTCAGATATTGATGGATTGATTCATTGAAGGATTATTTATGAGTTAATTTACTCCATTAAAGATACTGTGGGAAGTACTGCAGAGGTTACTAAAAGATAAATGGCCTTTGCCCTCCTGAACAGAGGAGTAAATAATCATGCAAAAGAATCCATATTTATCAATTGTAATAAATCTTATAAAAGTATAGGGTATTGTGAGTTTACATATTAACAAGAAGAGGTAATTTAGATTGGGAATTTAAAGATGAGTTGATGAGCAAGTTGAGATCTCACAGGTGAAGAAAAACTAGATAAAATAATGCTCCTAACAAAGGAAGCAGTGTGGGGAGATTCTTAGGGATGGGAAAGAAATTGATGCATTATGAGAATTGAAAGAAGGCCCAGGAAACTGGAATGCGGTGAGTAAGGAAGAGTATGCTTTATGAGCTAGAGATGGACCTGTGTGTAGGTGACAGGTCATAAAGGACCTTGGAGGCCATTGTAAGGGTTTTCAACATTTTTCCAAGTGTAAAGACATTGAAGAGTTGTAAGTAGGGGGATGTATGTATGTATGTATACATATATATATATTTTCTTCTCAGCTATTCACTGATTAATGGAAATTGGAGAAGGTATGAACAAGTGTAGAGACTGGCAGAGAGGCTATTGAAGCAACAGAGAGTGGTGAAAGCGATGAAGGGCAGAGGTGGACAGAGCCAAGATACACAGACCAAGTCCTCAATTCCATTATCTGTAAAATGGGGACAGTTTGGTACAGGGTTCCATGTCAGTAAGTATTAGCTATTATCATTTGTGTTATCCAGTGGAATTTGTACTAGTTAATTAGTTAATTGCAAGAACTGGTTAAAGGAGGGAAATAGTAAATAATATATAAGCATGTTCTATGTTTTAACCTAAAGCATATAAACACTCACTGCCAATCTTCTATTGCAGTGTTGAGATCATCTGTTGAATATGAGTCTGTGAATTGTATTTCTCAATTGATTTTGTTGGGTTTAGTTTTGTATGACCCATACCCATAGATGTATCCTCTGATTTATAGTTGTGGTTCTTTTGAAGTCCAACAGGAAATTAAAGATATCTTTAGATGTCTTTGTAAGACAAGGGTAAAGATGGAAACAGAGAACGATTTTTTTTTTCCAGTTTTTCCCAGTGTGCGATTTAAAAACAATTTATGAAACAATTTTTCTTGGCGGGGGCACCTGGGTGGCACAGTCAGTTAAGTGTCTGACTATTGCTTTCAGCTCAGGTCGTGAGCTCATGGTCATGAGATAGAGCCCTGAATTGGGCTTTGTGCTCAGTGCAGAGTCTGCTTGAGATTCTCTCCCTCTCCCTCTGCCCCTCCCTCTCATGCTCTCTCTCTCTCTCTCATTCTCTAAAATAAATACATAAATCTTAATTTTTTTTCGTGGAATTTTTAAAAATAGTTCATATAGTTTTATAGAACTAAACTTTTTAAAATTCAAGTGTTAACAGTTTATATAATATTTAATTAAAATACATAATTTCACTAATAAGTACATACTGATAGAAACAGTATTTTTTGGGGAAAAAATTACAACTGAGTTCTGGCATGGATATCATTTGACTGGAGGGAGTTATCATATAGGGTCATACTAGAAATTAACTTTGTATTAACATTCAGTGTGTGGTAGCCATAAATTGGTGTCTTTATATAGAAGTAATGGAGGCTATCAGTAAACCTCACAGTAACTATAGAATAGATAAGAGAAATTTTAATGGGTTTTGGAAGTAGAATTGACAGGACAGGCCTTGATGAGGGTGGGGGAAAGGAGAGTTTCAAGCATGTCTCCCATATTTCTGGTGTAAGCAACCATTTGGAAGAAAGAATTATTTATCAAGATGGGTGGGAAGTTGGGAATAGGCTCCAAATGTAGTTTTCAGCTTAAGATGTCTGGAAGACATTCAAGGAGCATATTAAATAGGCCTTTGGCAATTCAGCTCTAGAGTTTAGAGAGATTTTGGCTGGCTTTGCGTCAGGAGCTGATGGGGAAGTGTGATGAAGGCTTGAACCAAGACAGAGTGGCCCATGCGCCAGGCTGGATTATATGGAATGTGGAATCATGGTGGCTGGAAGCCAAGTGGTGAGAGGGAGGGTGTGAATCGTCCTTGCATGAGGAGGCAGAGTGACGTAACTGCAGGAATGGGGCTGATTGCCAGGTACCAGGGTCAAAGTGGACCTCCAAATGCAGAAACTAATCAGAAAATCACAAGTCTATAGAATTAGAAGATAAGAACTAGGGCAAGAAACAAATTAAGGTAAATGCTTCAGCAGAAAGGCTGAAGACTGCTAGTATTAGAATGCCATTTTTGTGTTGTGGTTATTGAATAGTGTATGGGCCAACATGATAGCTTTTCACACGCTGTCACCTGCCGTAAACATTAATTTGATTTCCTAGAAGTGTCAATGGACTTTTCATAGTGCATCCTTGATGCCAGGGTGCTCTTGTAATCGGTGGTATGCATTTATGAACATATTAACCTCTGAGAGGGGGTTAGACTACAGAAAGCAATTTTGAATTCCCTAAAAATGGACTAAGCTCTTAACCTTGGCCTCGTTAACATTATTCTGTAACAAAATAAACAAATGGATCCTACAAATTTATTATCTGCGTGCACAGCAATACAGACATTTGTTATCACCAGTGCCCTAGATTCATACTGACGTGCAATCATTCCATTGTGTTGGAATTCATATGGAAAATGCAACATATTTAGAAACGGGTGGAAATTATAATTAGATCTGAAAGTATTCTGTCAATCAAAATGAATATTATGTTGTTTTACCCAGCTGAGTTAAGTAGCAAATTGTGGTAAGGAAGGAAGTATTTATTTTTAGTCAATGAGTATAGCTAATCTGGCCTCTCAGTATAGGGGTGTTGTGCTGTGATAGGAGAGATAATTTGGCTGACTGGCCGTATGATGGCTTATTAAATAACTTCAAACATGCCGGATTGAAGATTCTCATTGATTTCCCATTTCCTGAGAGACTAGAGAGCTGAGTCTGGGTATTTTTTCTTTTTGAAGAGGCAGTCTCTTAAAAGATTTTTTCCTTCTAATGTGGATATTTACAGATTGAATATTAAAACTAGAAATAGGCATCTTTGATTTTTTTTGCAGGACTTGACACCTTACCTATATAATGAATTTCTTAAAGGTTTTAATCTTCACAAATATTTGATGTTTATTAATTTTTTAAGCATTATTTTTTAAAATCCCTGAAGAACTGTTTTTACGTATGAGAATTTGTCAATATCTCATGTTTTTTTTTTTTTAATTTTATTTATTTATTTGACAGAGAGAGAGAGAGCGAGAGGGAACACAAGCAGGGGGAGTGGGAGAGAGAGAAGCAGACTTCCTGCTGAGCAGGGAGCCTGATCGGGGCTCGATCCCAGGACCCTGGGACTGTGACCTGAGCTGATGGCAGACACTTAACTGACTGAACCACCCAGGCACCCCAATATGTCATGTTTATAATATAGTTTTTTTTGTTTTATATTTAGAAGGAGCCACACATCTCGTACAACTACTATATTCTCTTGCTGGTTGTTCTTGATTCCCTTTCTCAGGTTCTGATGTTGTCATTCAGTCCCTTGCCCAAGGTGGAAAACTGGACTTCAGGCTTGACTCTTACTTTTCTCTTTCTTCTATGTTTAATTCATTCTAGAGTCTGCTCAGAGCTCTGTCTTCTTAGGCCCTACTTAATTCAGTCCTTTGTCTCTGCCCTACATTGTTGCTGTGGCTTTCTGCATTCTCTCTGCCTTTCAACCCATTCTTTCTCCTGCAGTCAGCACAATGTATAATCATGCCATTTCCCTGCTTTATTAAACACCAGTGGTACTGCCCTTAGGATAAAACACAAACTACTTAGCATGTTGTATAAATGTTTTGAGGCCCAACATCCTCCTATTTCTTCAGGTTCAGACTCCCTTCTTCCCTCACATTCTAAGCTCCAGGCATACAGAAGCTTAATTTCTGTTCTCAAATGTCACATGGGTATCTGGCAACTCCCCTCTTCACACATGATCTTCCTTTCACTTACTGTCTTCCTACCTTCCAGTCTTCAGTTGAGATGTCACTGCACAGAAGAGATTTCCTGTGAGCAGCACCGACGAGGTTAGGTGTTCATGTTGCACATACGCAGTGCAGTCATTTCATCCGTATGGTGGCACTTTTCATTCACCATTGCTGCGGTTTACTTACTTGTTTTTACCTCCCAGCAGACTGAGAGATGAGGCCATATGTAATGTTCTGGTTATCTATTGCCTCATGTTTTAGTTTTGTTATGGTGGTACCCACCCCACTTCCAGGAACCCAAATTTGTTCCAGTTACTATTAAGCAAACCCTCAAAACTTAATGGTATAAGACAGCCATCATTTTGATTTTTTTTAAATTAACATATAATGTATTATTTGTTTCAGGGGTACAGGTCTGTGACTCATCAGTCTTACACAATTCACAGGACTCACCGTAGCACATACCCTCCCCAGTGTCCGTCACCCAACCACACTATCCTTACCATCCCCCTCCTCTCCAGCAACCCTCAGTTTGTTTCCTGGGATTAAGAGTCTCTTATGGTTTATCTCCCTCTCTGGTTTCATCTTGTTTCATTTTTCCCTCCCTTCCCCCATGATCCTCTGTCTTGTTTTTCAAATTCCTCATAGCAGTGAGATCATATGATAATCGTCTTTTTCTGATTGACTTATTTTGCTTAGCATGATACCCTCTAGTTCTATCCACATCATTGCAAATGGCAAGATTTCAGGTTTTTTTTTTTAATTTAATTTTATTTTTTTATGTGATAGAGAAAGAGAGATCACAAGTAGGCAGAGAGGCAGGCAGAGAGAGAGGGGAAAGCAGGCTCCCGGCTGAGCAGAGAGCCCGATGTGGGGCTCGATCCCAGGACCCTGAGATCATGACCTGAGCCGAAGGCAGTGGCTTAACCCACTGAGCCACCCAGGCGCCCCAAGATTTCAGGTTTTTTGATGGCTGCATAATACTCCATTGTGTATATGTATGTATATATACATACACATATATACAAAAAAAATATATATATACATACACATATATACAAAATATATATATATATATATATATATATATATATATATATATATATATATCTCACATCTTCTTTATCCATTCATCTGTTGATGGACATCTAGGCTCTTTTCATTGTTTGGCTATTGTGGACATTGCTGCTATAAACATTCGGCGGCATGTGCCCCTTCAGATAACTACATTTGTATCTTTAGGATAAATACCCAGTAGTGCAATTCCTGGGTCATAAGGTAGTTCTATTTTCAACTTTCTGAGGAACCTCTATACCGTTTTCCAAAGTGGCTGCACCAGCTTGCATTCCCACCAACAGTGTAGGAGGGTTCCCCTTTCTCTACATCCTTGCCACCACCTGTCATTGCCTTATTTGTTCATTTTAGACATTCTGACTGGTGTCAGATGGTATCTCACTGTGGTTTTGATTTTTACTTCCGTGATGCTGAGTGATGTTGAACACATTTTCACATGTCTGTTGGCCATCTGGATGCCTTCTCTGTACAAATGTCTGTTCATGTCCTCTGCCTATTTCTTCATTGGATTATTTGTTCTTTGGCTGTTGAGTCTGATAAGTTCTTTATTGATTTTGGTAACTAGGCCTTTAACTGATATGTCATTTGCAGATATCTTCTCCCATTCTGTCAGTTGTCTTTTGGTTTTGTTGATTGTTTCCTTTGCTGTGCAAAAGACTTTGATCTTGATGAAGTCCCAATAGTTCCATTTTTGCCCTTGCTTGCCTTGCCTTTGCTGATGTTCCTAGGAAGAAGTTGCTGTGGCTGAGGTCGAAGAGGTTGCTACCTGTGTTCTCCTTAAGGATTTTGATGGATTCCTGTCTCACATTTATATCTCTCATCCATTTTGAGTCTGTTGTGTGTGATATAAGGAAATTATCCAGTTTCATTCTTCTGTATGTAGAATAGCCATCATTTTCTATGTTCATGGCTTACATGGGTCAGAAATTTGGACAAGGCACAGCCCAAATATGGGCTGACTTGTCTCTGCTCCATGGTGTGTGAGGCATTAACTAGAAAGACTAGAAGGGCAGTAGATATAGGATGGAATCATTTGAAGACTTTATTACCCATGTGTCTGGTTCCTAGACTGATAAGGCTTGAAGACCTGATGCACTGGGGTTATTCACAGAGTGGCTACCTATGGCCTGTGCTCTTTGGTGTCTTCAGAGTTTGGTAGATTCAGAATGCCAGATTTCTTCTATGGCATCTCAGGGCTCCAGGAGCAAGTCAGAAGAAACCAGAAGCTGCACACTAATCTCAGGGTCAGCTGATGGTCATCTTTAATTCCAACAACTTCAGTTCCCTCTTGCCATTAAACATAACATATTTACAGGTTTTGACAATTAAAATGTTCACATCTTTGGGGACTATTGCAGTCAGTCCCACTCAGATTCTAGGTCACTCTTGGCAATAGGGACAAGGTTGTAAGACTTGGTATTGACAGAAAGTCCTTGCATACATTGCCCCAAAGTCCTTGCTTACACAGAGATTGAATCATCACCACAAAGAGACCAGCGCCCCAGCTGTATTCTCACCACCACTGGATAAGGCAAGAGGATATAGACTCACTTCTTGATAATTTGTAGCTGTAGTTTTACACCACCATATATGTCTTGCTCATCAACAGTCTGCTTCATTGTTTGACAAATAATAAGCACTTAATGAATGAATTGAAGGTACTTAAGGTTTGTATCATGATTGAATTGAATAATGTCAACTCCTAGGGAGGAACATCAGAAAAAAATGAGCTATCAAGACTGGTAAGAAGTTTGTGCATCTAAGGAAATACAGATTTTCAGTCATTAGCTCTTTACATAAACAGATATGCTCAGTGATTACTAATGAGCAGCAATGATATGTCAGGGTTATTATTGTGAACACCCCAGGAAGGCATGCTCATTTATGTGTTGTGATGTCTCTGGGAAGATGTAGAGGGAATGTATGATAAATATATAACAAGTATAAGCTTATAGAAAAGACAAAAAGAGAGAGGAACCAGAATGAACATAAACCCTATGGAAGTTTTAAAATGGTGTTATGTTGGGGCACCTGGGAAGCTCAGTCAGTTAAGAGGCCGAACCTTGATTTCATCTCAGGTTATGATCTTGGGGTCCTGGGATAAAGCCCTGAGCTCAGCAGGGAGTCTTCTTGAGGATTCTCTATCTCTGTCTTCCCCTTCCCCCCACACATGCCTGCTTGTTTTGTGTCTCAAATATATAAGCCTTCTAAAAAAAATAAAAATAAAATTGTATTATGGAGTGAATTGTCTTCCCCATTCCCTATTCATGTGTTGAAGCACTGGCCCCCAGTGTGACTGTGTTTGGAGATATACCTTTGAGGGAGTAATTACTGGTAAGTAAGGTGTTAGGGAATGACCCTAATCTGATAGAACTGGTGTGATTGTTTCTTTTTCTTTGGCAGAAATGTGACCTTAGGAAGTAAGGAATTTGCATCATGAATGCCATTGAGATTCTTAATCTTATGGCAGTAGGTCACTTCATCAGGTTAATGTGGTGGTTCCCACATAGTGAGCCTCCATTCATCATATTTGGACAGAAAAAAAAAATCATCAATTTTTCTTATCTTCAAATTGAAGAAACATACCAATATTCATTTCCCCCCCTGGTTTTGATATCCTCCACTAATTAATATTCCCTTGAAAAGTGCTGGGAAAGCAGCTTGGCTGATTTCAGTCAAAACTATGTGAGAAATGTGTACATGTACAGAGTTCTCTGCCTCTGATGGGATGGTATTTCCCAGATAAAGAGATAAATTATGATATTAATGATTTTAGAAACCACCTGCTTAAACATGCTCATTAAATTAAGAGCCGTTGTGTAATTTGTGTTGACCTAGCTATTAGACTCTCTAAGAGAGATTATCAGTTTTCATTCATGGAGAAATCATATTAGAAAACAAGATTGAAATCTCTGGTGACACCTTTGGAATTGACTATATAAATTAGGGTTTTTTTGTTTGTTTGTTTTGTTTTGTTTTTCCCCAAGCAGTGTATTACCATGGTTAGCTTAAGTAAATAAATGCATTTATTTGAATCTTTGGATATAGTTCACAGTATTCAAAGTGATACTATAAACCAGGCTTGGGATGGAATCAGACCTACTCATATGGCTATTGGGAATAGGAAAGTTTTAACCATCTTTCTCTGGCAGCTTCATAGGATTGATGAACTTAAAATACTCACTCTGCTCTTGCATTCCCTTACTTGGATTTCTAAGAGCTAGAATTTTAGGTTGCCCCATACCTTACCTGTATATGGATGGTTAGAGGAAAGAATCAGTGATGAGACCTTCAGGGACTCCTTGGGGATCTGTAGTAGAAGAGCAAATTACGTTGATTTAGAGTTCCACCAAGTTATGGCATAGGGAGAGAAAGTTATTTCCTAAAATGAAACTGGATACTACTAACAGATGCCCATTAGGCAACTTAAGGCAGGAGCTATCCACCATAGTAGGATTTTTTTTTTCCCAAATTTTATTTTATTTAAGGGCTGGAAAGTAGTCTGGCCTTGCATAAATAGTCTTGCTTTTACTCATATACACTCTTTAAAAGAGTGAACAACCATAGTCCAGGTTATAACTAAATGAATATATGTATTTTGGACCTTCCTAGTGTTGTAAAGAGTCAATATATTATGCTTTAGGACATTACCTAGCAAATAAAGATTAGATTTTAAAACAAGCATTGCTTTTGAAGGGAAAATTGCTTGAGGGTTACTACCAGTTTAAACAGAGGGTTTGGTGATAGAACAACAAGAAAATCTTATAAAAGTGAACTATAATTGTAAAAATATTTAATAAAGTAATAAAAATTCAATTACATTGTCAACAGCTCTACTTTTGCCTCTGAGAAGACACAGAGTGTTTAATAAGGGTGTCAAGATAATTCAGTGAGGAAAGAAGAGACTTTCAACAAATGATGTTGGGACAACTGGATATCTCTGTGCAAAATAACTAATTTGGACCTTCTATTCCATATACAAATATCAGCTCAAAATGTATCATTAGGTGTACATGTCAAAGTGGAAACTATAAAACTATTAAAAGAAAGTGGAGTCATAAATTTCCATGATCTTGGGTTAGGCAATGGTTTCTTAGTTATGACACCAAAAGTATAAGTAACAAAAGGAAAAATAGATAAAGTTGATTTTACCAAAATTAAAAATTGTTATATTTTAAAGTATGACATCACCAAGAAAGTGAATCAACAACCTACAGTGGATATTGTCTGTGTTTTCTCCAACAGAGTGGTAGAACATACCTGCAATTCATGTATTTGATAAACGGCTTGTATCTGTGCTGTGTAAAGATTTATTCTAATTCAACAATAAAATAACCCAACTGAAAATAGGCAAAATATTTGAGCAGGTATCTTTCTAAAGACATACACATGTCCTGTAAACACTCATACATGTTATTTGTTATCAGAGAAATGCAAATCAAAACAACAGTCAGATACTACTTCATACTCCTTAGGATAGCTAAAATCAGAAAGAGAGACAATAACAGGTGTTTTGAGGAGGTGGAGATATAAGAACTTTCATACGTTGCTGCTGGGATTGTAAAATGGTGCAGTCATTTGGAAAAACAGGTTAGCTGTTCCTCCAAATGTTAAGCATAGAGTTACCATGTGACCTAGCAATTCCAATTTATGTATATACCCAAGAGGACTATTTTTCATACAAAGACCTATACCTGAATGTCCATAGCAGCATTATTCATAGTAGCCAAGAAATGGAAACAACCCAAATATCCACCAATTGATGAATGGGTAAACAAAATGATGTAAACCATACAATGGAAGTTTATTTGGCGTTAAGAAGGAATGAACTAGTGATATGCACTACAATACAAATTAACCTTGAAAACATGCTAAATGAAAGAAGACAGTTATAAAAGGCAACATATTGTTTGATTATTTATACAGAATGTTCACTTTAGGCAAATGCCCAGAAACAAAAAGTAGATTAGTAGTTGCCAGAGACTGGAGGGATGAGGAAATGGGGAATGACTGCCTATGGGTACAAAGGTTTTTTGTTTGTTTGTTTTTTGTTTGTTTAAGTGCTAAAAATGTTCTGAATTATGGAGTGGTGGTCGTTGTACAATTCCATGAATCTTCTAAAAACCACTGACTTGTAATGCTTTAAAAGAGTGAATTTTGGGGTGCCTGGGTGGCTCAGTGGGTTAAGCCTCTGCATTCAGCTCAGGTCATGATCTTAGGGTCCTGGGATCGAGCCCCACATCGGGCTCTCTGCTCCACAGGGAGCCTGCCTCTCTGCCTAGTTGTGATTTCTCTCTGTCAAATAAATATAAAAAAAAAAAAAGAGTGAATTTTGGGGTGCCTAGGTGGCTCACTTGGTTGAGCTGCTGGTTCTTGGTTTCAACTCAGGTCATGATCTCAGGGTTCTGGGATCCAGCCTTGTAAAGCCCCTGCTCAGCGGGGAGGCAGCTTGAGGATTCTTTCTCTTTCCTCCTCTCCTTCCACCTCTTTCCACCACTCATGCATGGTCTCTCTCATGCTATCTCTCTCAAATAAATTTTTAAAAAAGTGAATTTTGTGGCATGAAAAATACATGCTAATAAAAGTTGTTGTTGGAGGGAAAAAAAAAGACAGGATGGTCATCAGGATCTGGATTTGTTTAGCTACCTCATTATGACAGGAGGGCACCTGTGGCCTTCATTTTCAAGAGTGAGTCTGGTTTTCTGGTATGTTGTATGATTTTGGCTTTGTGCTGGCTCTAGGTGTAGTGCATGAATATGTGGGCCTTCCTTACCCTTCAAGAGCTGTGACCCAAAGAAGGAAGTATAGAATATCATTTGGTAAACATTTGCATGCAGTTCAAGTCAACAAGCATTCACCGAGCGCCTTGTGTATGACAGCCTGTGTGTTAGACAAAAGATGCAAAGGTAACTGTGATTTATTTTCATTATTTTAGAAAGTCACTTGCTTAGAGGCTCAGTTCACACTTCCGCTGACAAAATTGCTAGAGGTCAGCGAAGGGGAGGGAGCATCTCTATTCTGAACTGAAATTTGATGTAATTTCAACAGAGATACTAAAATGCATAAAAAACAGCCATTAATTTTCATATTAAGGATAACTTTATTCACTTCATTTGAATATTTAATGCTGTAATTGGCTTTCTTGCTGTTAAGCAAATAACTTGCAAGTAATGCAAGAATAGCAAAGAGTATTTTTTTGCCTACTATATTTTGTACATTATACTTTTTAATCTTTCTAGATATTTGAATAATACTGAGAGTTACATGCTTTAATCTATATTTTTAGCATACTTCAAAGATAATTCTATATTTTGAATAAAATTTTAACATTCTGTTATATTTTACTAGGGAGTAATTAACATCATCATATGTTATAACAATTTAGTGAGAAGCAGAAAATCTATGTTCTTCATGTAAATGTTTCCTTCCTATTCTCATTTCCCATTTTTGGGAAAAACATGTACATTGTGGTCAATATACAAAGATGTAAAGAATGAGATATGAGTAGATTATTTTGACACATGTATTCAGTAAAAGAAATAGGGTTCTCAGGAAAAGGACTTAAAGCAAGCAGTGTAAATGAGTTCAGTGACAAAATAGGAAGAATGAGTTTAGTTAAGTGTCAAAGAAAAGGTTTGAGGCATTTTTTGAGGCATATTTTCATATTCTCAGTTGCTTCCAGTCACTCTTTCTGCTAACAGAATTTGATAGTTTTCAATTTTATGATCTGTGCTATTCAGTGATTTTTTGGTAAAGGCAAAACATTATGTATATTCTTTAATGTGTAGTCATGAAAGCCACTATATGTATGTATATAGTTATTAAATACAACGGCTTATATAACATGTATTTTATTAGAAAATATATGAGACCCCAGAGTAATTTCATCCCTTGGTGTAGTCACTTGTCTCATTCTTCAGGAAAAAAAAAAAGTTGATGAATTTTTGCAAATCTATTCTTCAAGGTAACTAGAATTTATTTTATTTATCCTACTAATTTGGTTTACCAAAAATATAAACATACCCAAAGATGCAAAATTGGCTACTTTTTGGTAAATATATTAATTACTTGGTTTATACTAGTATAAGAAAATCGTCATATTTTCATTTTTCTAATAATGCATAGGATTCCTTAGAGATTATCTGGTGAGAATGTTAGAAAAAAAGACCTCAGTATTATTTTCCCATTCATGCTAAGTATCCACAGCTCCATGATTTACAGCAAGTGTTATGAAATGCATACATAATAGGTTCTCTGTTCTAGATAATTTGACAGTTACCATGTGTTTATTAGATATGCAAAAACTTTCTTAAGGATTTTTAAAAAATATCTGATTTTGGAGCACCTGGGTGTCTCAGTTGGTTAGGTGTCCGACTCTTGATTTTAGCTTGGGTCATGATCTCAAGGCTGTGAGATGGAGCCCCACGTTGTGCTCCATACTCAGCAAGGAGTCTGCTTGAGATTCTCTCTCCCCTCTCCTTCTGCTCCTCCACTGCCTGTGTGCCCCCCCAACTTGTATGTTTGTTCTCTCTCTCTTTCTCTATCTCAAATAGATAAAAAAAAAAAAAATCTTAAAAAAAAAATTCTCTTTTTAACACTGTGGCATTTTCCTGGTGCCTTTGTTAAGGGTATTATGTAAAAAGTGAGTTTAGCCAATAAAAAGGCTTCATGCATGATATTCCTTCCAAAGAGAGTTTGAATGCAGACATATTTGAATATTTTGAGAAAGATGTAAATGTCATTCTAGTATTTTTAATTCCTCTGTTGTATAATTTTTTGGATTCAGAGCATAGTAATGAGGTATCACAGAATGTTATAGTGTAACATTGTGTGTCAATGGTATGTGTCAACAGTACTTGAATTTAAAAATGTTATAGTGAGTAGTTAGGATCAAAAGTATCCTTAATATTTTCAACATCAGGGTATATGCATATGAGTGAAAGAATGGGGAAACAGAAACAGAAGGAGAAGAAGGAGAAGGACTGATTTTGCTAATATATCTGCATTTGAGTTTAATAAATGTCTACATAAGGCTATAAGAAACTTGTTATAATTTTTGACATAATGTTTAAGCCAAAAAATTTAGTCCAACCAACAATGTTCAGCAATATTATGCTCAATGACACTCAATATAAAAATGAAAGAGGAGGTAGATGTAGTCCCATTTTTGTATTTGCTTTATCTAGAAATTGGAAGAGTATTGGTAGGAAAAAGAAGGCACTGCAACCCTATTTAAGTACATGATACAAAGAAAAATCTTATGATTACCGCTTGTCTGTGCCACAATTTGCACGCTATTTTCAGTTAAAAACATGGATACTGTAAAATCTAATTATTGAACAGTTATTGCCATTTACATACTCAAGATTTACTATATGTACAAAAGAACTGAAAACAGGATTTTGAAGTGATATTAGTGCATCCGTGTTCATTGCAGCATTATTTACAGTGTCCAAGAGGTGTCCATCAGTGGGTGAATTGACAAAGAAAAGTGGTATATACATACAGTGGAATTTTGGAAGGAGGCTTTTTTATATGTTGAGATATGAATGAACCTGGAGGACTAAGTGGAATAAGTTAGTCATGGAAGGACAAATACTGCATGATTCCACTTATATGAGATATCTAAGGTAGTCAGACTCAAAGAAGTAGAAAGTAGAATGTAGTTACCAAGGACTGAGGGAGAAGCAGAAATTGGGTGTTGTTCAATGGGCATAATTTGTTTTGCAAGATGAAAAAGCTCTAGAAATCTGTTGCACAACAGTATGCATATAGTTAACATTAGTGTATTGTACACTCAAAAAAATGGTTAGGGTGGTAAATTTTATGTTTCTTTACCACAAAAAAATTCCTAAGATATATACACATGGAACACACTGAAAAGGTATGGCATTGTATCTAGACTCTTTTTCCCAGCAGTGGATGGTTTCTCCAGAAACTTGAATAAAATGAGATATTTTACAGGGAATCAATAAAAATGACACATGAATCAAACCTTCATTATGAAAATTTAGAACTGCAGAAGCATCTGGGTGCCTCAGTCAGTTGGTTGGCTGCCTTCAGCTCAGGTCATGATCTTAGGGTCCTGGGATCTTGCCCTGCTCAGTGGGGAGTCTGCTTCTCCCTTTCTCTTTGCCCTCCCGCCACCTCCATGCTCGTTCACATTCTGTCTCTCAAATGGATGGATAAGGGCCTTAAAAAAAATTAGAACTGCAAATTTTTGAACTGAAAAAATTTCACTTTATAGAAAAATGAACAAAAAATAGAAGTTGTTATGCTTATTCATTCAGGAAAATTTTCTATTAGGAGAATCCGATTAAGAAATACTATCTCTATTTTAAAAAACATTGGATATGGATGGACAGGCAGAATTCGAGACTGACCATGTCTTGGGTAACACACTGTCTGGTGTGGGAAACAGATGCCTAAATAAATAATAATGATGACAGTCAGTGCACCGAGAGCTCAGACAGAGCAGTGCCTGAGCAAGAGGCTTCAGGGCCTGGCTCTGCCCAGGGCACCAGTGAAGGAGCCTTTATGGTAGAGCAGGGATTGGAAGGCTGAGCAGTTGCTTCCATGGGAGAGAATAAATGACGTTATGTACGAAAGAGCACAAGTAAAGCTCGGAGCTGTGGAAATAGAAGATGTCTCCAGGGTGATGAGAGGTGCAGTGTGCTTACAGTTTGAGAGGCACAGTGAGAACATTGGGAGCCACGTGATAGTGCCTCCCAATGGCACACTGTGCACTTTATAATTCATTACAAATTTGTTTTAATTTTATAAATTTTTAATTCTTTAAAAAGTTTTTATTTACTTATTTGACACAGAGAGCGAGCGAGCAAGAAAGCATAAGCAGGGGGAGCAGCAGAGAGAGTGAGAGAAGTAGGCTCTCTGCTGAGCGGGGATCCCAATGTGGTGCTCGATCCTAGGATCCTGGGATCATGACCATAGCCGAAGGCAGATGCTTAACCGACTGAGCCACCCAGGCGCCCCAAATTTATAATTCATTCTTCAGGTGTTGTGAAACTGTGCTCTCTAGTGGTTATAATAGCTGCCATTTACTGAGGCCTAACCATGGGTGACAAATGAAGTTATTTACAAATATTATCTTAGTCCCATTTGGTAGATGGGGAAACTAAGGCTTGAAGAGGCTAACTGACTTAACTAAGGTCGTATAACAGATAATTGGCAGAGCCATGTTTGGAGCCACCTAGAGTCAAATTCCAAAGATTCTGCTCCTAAATAATAGAAGACTTTGCAGCCTGCTAAGCCAGTATTTAAGGAGGGGAATAGAGGCCAATGTGAGATGTGTCTTAGGGAAGATATTGCAGTAATAATGTAGAGGAAGCTCCTGATGGAAACATAGGTTACAGCAGTAGCGCAGGTGGAAAACCATGAGTCAGAATAAAAAGCATTGGTGGAAAGTTGTTGAATCTAAAACTGTACGGATCTGAGATGTCACTCTCCTTAGCTCCTTAGCAGCTAAGAGGCTTACCTATGAGGTCATGTGTGCATATATGTGCTAACAGAAATGCCAGACTCTGGATTCGAGAACAGACCATTTGTTCACAGAGCATTTTCACAGCACGAATTTCTCATGCTGCAGTTCTCCATGGGGCCGTGCGATGCCGACTAGGTGTATCTGTTCATGCAGGAACTGCACCCAAGGAGAGGGACGCCCAAGTGATGAAGCTTGGAGCCTATATAGGGCAGCACACACAGCCCTTACTCCCGCACGGAGAGAGAAGTCCTGTCTGGGCAGGGGAAAGAAAGGTCCTTAGATTTTTGTTACCCGTAAAATGTATACAAGTAGTGCTGAGGGAGATAAGCCCTTAAATCTCTCTAGAAAAATTGATCTCTAACTTCCAATGTGTGATTACCATCCAATCATCCTTTAACCCAGGTTGCCAGTAATTTTTACTCAGAAAGTCCTGAATGTGCAGAAACATGAAAATCTTCGTGGAACATAGTTTCTCAACAGTGTTGTGAGCAACCTATTGAAAGTAGATAGAATTTTTATACCTTTTATAAGATGCTTCCAGTAGCTTTAAACACATCATCTTGATTATTCAAATGATAGTCCTTGTATGTCTATTCTTACTTGGAGTGCCAATAAATTATGTTTGAAAAGAATCCTATTTCTTCTGTACTTGGAAAGTTGCTAAAGCAGTAGTGATTAGTGGTCAAAAGAAGGACCAAGGAACCCTGTTTTTTGTTGTTGTTGTTTTAAGATTTTATTTATTTTTTTGATGGACAGAGATCACAAGTAGGCAGAGAGGCAGGCAGAGAAAGAGGAAGGGAAGCAGGCTCCTTGCTGAGCAGAGAGCCCAAGGCGGGTCTTGATCCCAGGATCCTGGGATCATGACCTGGCCGAAGGCAGAGACTTTAACTCACTGAGCCACTCAGGTGCCCCAGGAACCCTGCTTTTATTTAGAAACCCAGGCAGTTATCACAATTTTGGGAACACAGCAACATATCTCAGGAATAAATTATATATAATAAAAATTACATTGGATGTGAAATTTTCAAAAGAGTTTCCATATTTCAGCTATTAATGTGTATCTTAAGCTCTTTTCTAGAACATAGTGGCACTCAGTTTTGTTTTTCTTAAAAAAAAAAAAAGATGTAAAGATGAGTTCTTGTTTCATAAAATTGGGCAGGTATCAGGTAATTCAATAACTGCATTAAATCAAGATCACATTGAACCAAGCTGAGTCTGACATTTTGAGAGTTAAGAAAAAATTGTTATCAGTTTTTAGTATAATACAATGGCCTTTCATTTCCGACTTTTTTCTTTTGTGTGTGTGGGTCATGGAGGTTGGTCAAGGAATAGATAGAAGGGAGGAAATAAGGATGGAAATGGGGAATAAGCAGGAAATAAAGATGAGACTTCCAGGGATTTTCCAGTGCTGGTTGACAGGAAGTAACTTTTCCAATGTATTGCATATAAAATGAAACTGTTAGGTTGTTTTGTTTGTTTTCATGTTTCTCCCACCTTCTGTCATTACCAGAGATAATATTAGCCTTGATCCTGTTACTTATATGCTAGGGAAGAGATGACCTCCGTACCCCAAACCAAGAAGTGCACCTTGGTTGAAGCCCAGACTTCAATGTGTAGATCTTTTTACTTTCTATACTTTTTAAGTGGAATGATGATAAAATAGCAGTATGTTTTTAAAAATAAAAAGTTGCACTGTTATGCCACCATCAATTTGCTTTTCTATAATACCTCGTATTTTAGAGACATACCCAGCCCTGCCCTCCACATGCACAGCAAAGTTTTGGTAGATAGTAAGTACTTAATACATCTTTCCTATGGGCATTGTATTTGTTTATTCAGAGAGGCACACAAAGCTCGAAATTGAATGCTAAAAATACAATTCAGGTGTAGTGAATCTTTTTAAGTTTGCCAGAGTAACACTAGGCTAATGTTACTCTTCCTAGTGACAGGGTAAAGTAGCAAGAGGCAAAAAATGATCTCTTGTCACCACTGTTAGGCAAAATGAAAGTGCCAATTTCACCTTTTTATATTGCCGACCTCATAATTCTAATTTCATATGACCCATTTGTAAGCTTGACTGTTGCTTCATCAGAATAATTTATAATTCCTTTAAATTATCAATTACTTTTGCATAGATGTTCATACATTCATAACTATTGGAAGAGAAATGATTTTGACAGATAAGTCAAAGACAATTAGATCTGTTAAAAGCATGTGTATCTCTCTTGTACCAAGGCAAGTCTCTAGTTTTGTTGTAAAGCTAGGAATGCTGCTTTAAAATGGAGGTTCTTACCTATCTCTGAAGAATCTGGTTCAGTAGATCTAATGTGGGACCTACTAAATTTGTCTTTTTTAAGTGTGCTTCCTTGATTTTGATGCATGTGGTTGTTGGACCACATTGAGAAAATATCAGCTTTAGGGTTTGTTTTTTTTGAGCACTTACTTAATAGATGAGTACACTGTGGACCAGGGAGAGTGAGAGGCAGGCAGCAGGGAGCAAAAACACTCTTCCCCTGGGTTAAACAGTAAAAAATTTTACTGTCTCGTGAGAGGGAAATTCAAAGTGAGCTTCTGGTGCAGGTCAACGAGGGCCCCAGACCTGAATCTCTTGGGTCACTGAGATTTTTCTTTCTTGGTATCACATCACCATGCTTGCTTCTCATGCAGTGGGATGGTGCAGTGGCCACTGGAACTGCTCGATTCCTCATTCATATTCTGCACTCACTTCCTTTGATACCTCTGACCCTCTCTGATGTCTCCCATCTTGTTGGCCAGAACTGGGCCACAGGTCTATCGCTCAGTTACTGATGGAGGAAGATAGGATTACCAGGGTTGATACTCACATAGTCTTTCTTAGACTTGGAATTAAAGTCTGCTCCATGATCTGCCTTGCCTCCTACTGAATGGGGAAAGGTGGAATAACTGTGGTGAAATTTTAAGGCTACGATGCCTTGTTTAAGAAAAGGAAGAATTCTCTTGAATTTTTCTGACTGAAATTGTGCAAATAGTTATCTCCATTCTCTAAATCTTTTCTGTTAACCATTTTTTCTTTTTCCAAACATTATGCTTCGTAACTTTGTTCTAGGATAACCCTGTGAACTTTAAAGTGTTTTCAATATGTAAGAATGCACCAGAGGGTTTTAATTGAATTTAGTGAAGTTTCTATCAGGAAATTCAGTTAATATGGCACATCGGCTTGCTATTTGCAGTGAGTTTCATTATTGACTGTGCTGCTATGTCAGTGCTAGGACTGGGGTTGAACCCAGATGGACAAGTCCTTGTGCCTATGGCATGTTCTTTCCAGCTGTGGATTCATACATGTGCAGGTGATTACAATGTCATCTCAGTTCAAGGTTACTATAACAACACAGACTTGGTGGCTTAAATAACACATATTTCCATTCTAGAGTCTTGAAATCTGTGATTAGGTTGCCATGGTCAGGTTCTTGGTGAAAGTCCTTATCTTGTAATTTAGGAAGTAATTTAGTTATTTAGGAAGAGAGGGACTTGCAGGATTAATGCACCTGGTTATATCCTCACAAGGTCTTTCCTTGGTGCATGCGCTGAAAGAGAAATCTTGTCTAATATTTTTATAAGGGCATGAATCCCACCGTGGATGTTCTGCCTTCATGTCTTCATCTAAACCTAATTACTTCCCAAAGGCCCCACCTCCAAAAACCATTACACTGGAGGTTGGGACTTCATATGAATTTGAAGGATGGAGACAGAAACAATCAGTCCATATAAAATACAGGGTAGTAAGTTCTATGATAGGAGGAAGCATCAGGTGCTGTGGAGGTTGGTTTATGAGGAGCACCTAATCAAGAGTGAGAGGACAGTGTCAAAAACCCAGAGAGGACAAGGTCAGAACTTTGAGTAGAATTTAGGTAAAAATGGATGTAAAGGGAGTTTCCAGGAAAAAAAAAAAAAAGGCAAAGATGAACATGGTTTGTTTAAGGGAATCTGGCATTCAACATTTCAGTGTGTTTGGAGCAGAGATGGAATGGAGGGGGGTGTGGGTGCAGAGTAACCAGAGAGATCCTCAGTGCCAGATTCTTAAGGACTTTTGTAAGTTACACTACAGAGTTGGGGCTTCTTTGGGGCAAATAGGAAGCCAATGAATGCCATTTCAGGAGGCAACTGCTATAATGGGATCTGTATTTTCAAAGGGTGACTCTTTGAGCCCAGATGTCCATCAACAGATGGATAAAAAAATGGAACATTACGCAGCTGTCAAAAAATGAAATCTTGCTGTTTGTAATGATGTGGATGGAACTAGAGGGCATTGTGCTAAGTGAAATAAATCAATCTGAGAAAAATAATTATCATATGATCTCACCGATATGTAGAATTTAAGAATCAAAGGAGAGGATCATAGGGCAAGAGAGGGAAAAATAAGATGAAACCAGAGAGGGAGACAAATCATGAGACTCTTTTTTTTTTTTTTAAATTTTATTTATTTATTTGACAGAGATCACAAGTAGGCAGAGAGGCAGGCAGAGAGAGAGGAAGGGAAGCAGGCTCCCTGCTGAGCAGAGAGCCTGATGTGGGGCTTGATCCCAGGACCCTGGGACCATGACCTGAGCTGAAGGCAGAGGCTTTAACCCACTGAGCCACCCAGGCACCCCCCATAAAAGACTCTTAATCATAGGAGGAAACTGAGGATTGTAGGAAGGGAGAGGCGTAGGGGGATAGGGTAACTGGGTGATAGACATTAAGGAGGGCATGTGAGGTGGTGGACACTGGGAATTATATAAGACTGAGGAATCACAGACCTGAACCTCTGAAACTGATAATACATTTTATGGTAATTAATTGAATTTAAGTTAAAAAAAAAGTGCTTTGGCATTAAAAAAAAAAAAAGGATGACTCTGTGTGTGAATAGTGGATTTCAGAAGGGTAAGGTAAACCTTTCAGAAGGAAAGTTCTTAGTGATTCCTGTGAGGAATGAAGGAGGTTTAAGGTCAGTTTGAGGCAGCAGAACTATAAAGAAGTTAGGTTGAAGAAGAATTAAGAGATTAAATCAGCAAGCCTTTGTGAGTAAGTGAATATAGTAATTTAAGATGAGAAGAACTTGCAGGATTAATGCACCAGTGCCTGGGAAAACTGTCTAGTTGGTGGTACCAGCCACTGTGATAGCCATAAATTGAGCAATGCTTATGGACCTTTTTCAGCCCAATAGTATCTTTTTTTTCTAAATATTTTATTTATTTGAGAGAGAGAGAGCATGAGAGGGGCGAGGGGCAGAGGGAGAAGCTGGCTCCCTGCTGAGCAGAGGGCCCGATGTAGGACTTGATCCTGGGACTCCGGGATCATGACCTGAGCCGAAGGCAGTTGCTTAACCAACTGAGCCACCCAGGTGCCCCCAGCCCAATAGTATCTTAAAAAAAAAAAAAAAAAAAGATTTTATGAGAGAGAAAGAGAGAGAACGGGCTGGGGGAGGGACAGAGGAAGAGGCAGATTGTGAGGCTCGATCCCAGGACCCTGAGCTAAGCCAGACACCCAAATGACTGAGCCACCCAGATGCCCCAACCTAATAGTATCTTTGGGACTTGATGATAAACATGGTTGAGAGGGAAAAGTGATACATTTTGCACTTTCAACTCTTTGGTTCTGAAGTTTCCAGTTTTATGTCACTATTGCTAAAATGCATTATAAACATTTAAAAAATTGTACATAATTTTTCAATTTTTCCTTGGAGCTCATCTGATTTCTGTCACCAAAATAACAATTACAAGCTTTCTCTTTGGTACTTATACATGTATTACCCTCAGCTACATCAGTTTTAAAGTGTATTAGGGTTTTGCTTTTATTTTCTTATGTCTTTATTTTTTATTTGTCCTCATTAGCTTTATTATTAAGCCCTTGGGAGTACCTTACCTTCTGTTCCTCTGTATCTTATTAAGGTATTCAGTTGTGTTGATTTGATAAAGGTTTTGACTGATTGAGATGTCCGTAACATAGAACGTAAATGTGGATTCTGGCAAGGATAAACCTTATGTAAAATTCAAACAAACTAACCTCCAGGCCTGGGAGGTTTGATATGTTGGAAATTATTTCTATTCTCATTAATGTGTAATGAAGCTATCAGAAAACTATTGCATATGTATTTTTTGTTATATATTGACTCTATGCAGAGGACCAGTAAATGGATGAAGTATTTATTGATAAAATCTTCTGCACAGTAATTATCTCCTTATTATTGCAACAAATAGAACTTTCTGAAATAAAATATAATCATGTCTCTATCAGTAAATCCAAACCAATCAGACTCCTCTCACTTGTTTCTTATCGCTGACAGCAATGTTGAAATTCCTTGCCAGCTGCAAAAAATTCTACTGTGGCTTCAAAAAAAACTATATGAAGAAAATGAAATGTATGATAATTTTTTTTCAATTTTCTAAGTTGAGCGTAAATGTTGACAGAGCTGACAGTCCTACATACACATGCACTTATATGCGAAGCATGTCTAATTTAGTATTCAAACACCCAGACTCTTTTTATGGTCTCGAGTTTTGCAATCATTTTTTCTTAAAGGACCTCTTTTTTGTTCATGTTTTTATAGGGTAACTGGGATGTCACTGTCATTTATGGTGTTTAAGATTTTTGACAAAAAATAAATAAAAAGCAACTAAACTCTTTTTTTCCTATAAATCCCATGAATACTTTCATTTTTTAGAAAAACGTGAATTATGAATGTTGTTTGGCTGAGTGCTTAAAATTCTGAGCCACAAGGCCATATTTGGTATCCTTCTTATTTCTTATCTTTTGAATGTTTTATTTCCAAGCAAATGTCTATGGCCCGATTTCTTTTTCTTTGCATGTATCTATTGGAATGATTCTTTAATCCAATTCAACCCCATTATTCTATCTTTTATTATTGTCTTGTATGTGCAGAGTCATTTCAATTGATTCTACAGGTCTTTATTTAGCTCTATTTTAAAATATGTTGGGTTACTATATTTGTTCTATTTGTTTTAGTTTCTTCGTCAAGAAAATAATGGATCTGTAATCCATATGTTAAAGATCCATATCTTTAATCTTATCATTAACTTTATTGTAGTCAACTTTTTTATTTTTTTCTTTACACTTTTGGAAAGTCTGTAAAATTTGACTGATAATTCTTGATTTGAATTTTACATTGTTTATTGCTTACCATCTCTAATGTTCTTTTGAATTCCAATGTGTCTTTATAAATAACCTATCATTCTCTTATACAGCGGCATTAGTACATTATTTTGCCATGTTAGGATTTATACTAATTAGGATAGACTAGTCTATGCAACAGGAATAAATAACCAAACCTGAAATCTATGTAGCTTAATGAAAAAAAGTGTATTTTTTTTTTCATGCTGCATATTCATCTGAAGGTGATGGTGTGCTCTGCTTCTCACAGCTGCTCAGTGACCCAAGCTGATGGAACCCCACCGTTACTTACCAGCACCATCTGGGATATGTTACATTTTCAGTCACAGCGCTGTGATTGAGTTTTTCTGTCTCATTGGCTGCAAGCAGTCACTTAGCCCAGCAAACTGTATGGACCTGGAGGAAGAGGAGAGTCGGATATGAGGAGCACTAGACATCTCTATCAGAGCATTTATGCAATCAGTGGTTATTTTTAAAAATTGTTTTGAGTGGGGGCGCATGGGTGGCTCAGTGGGTTAAGCCTCTGTCTTCAGCTCAGGTCATGATCTCAGGGTTTTGGGATCAAGCCCCACATCCGACTCTCTGCTCAGCGGGGAGCCTGCACCCCCCCCACCTCCCCACCCCCCTGTCTCTGCCTGCTGCTCTGCTTACTTGTGAATTCTCTCTGTCAAATAAATAGATAAAATCTTAAAAAAATTGTTTTGAGTGTATAAAGCAGACATTGTTTAAACTTCATCTGTGTTTTTTTTTTTTTTAAAGATTTTATTTATTTATTTGACAGAGAGATCACAAGTAGGCAGAGAGGCAGGCAGAGAGAGAGGAGGAAGCAGGCTCCCTGCTGAGCAGAAAGCCCGATGTGGGGCTCGAACCCAGGACCTGGGATCATGACCTGAGCCGAAGGCAGAGACTTAACCCACTGAGCCACCCAGGTGCCCCTTCATCTGTGTTTTTGATGCTAAAACTTTAAGAGGTATGAATGTCCTCTCCTTTGCTTTGGCAGAATCTAGAATACAGAGTATGAGACTACCGTGTTTTAATGTATTTTAATATACTAAAAGAATATTTATATTATACAGGACCATTATAGGTATCTTATATTGCTTTCCCAAATTAAATACTGGGAAAGTGGTTTGCCTCTGTACCATTTACAAGATTTTTTCTTCTCATTGCTGATTTGAATTGAATGATCATCTTTGTATACGAAATGCTCATGTTTTTTAAGCACCTGGTAGGGAAAAGCATTACCTTTCCCCCCCCTGAACTTTTCTTACTGATTGTGTATATTTAACCTTCAAGTGAATTTTAGAATCATATTCTCAGCTTAAGATTTCTGAAAAGATGTAGGAAGTGGTTGTACCTCATCAGTATTACACACAATTAGTAGGAAGTCTTAGAACTCTTTTTTGTGGAGTCAGATTCCTGGGTTCTAATCTCAGCATTGCCACATAATTGCCATTTGACCTCGGGAAAATGCGAGACTCTGTATCTCAGTTTCATCATCTGTGAAATGTGGGTGATCATATAATCTATCTTATTAGGGATATTATAAAGATGAAGGGTTTGTACTTGTAAGGCTCTTAAGAGAATGATATTTTCTGTTAGTGGTTTTTTAAATGTAAATAAAGTGAATTAAAAACATAATGCTGGACTACACTAGAAATACATGAGGTTTTTGAGAATACTGTCTAAGAAGAAATGTATTTGTATCACATAGGAGGAAAAAGACATCATGTGTGAACATGGGCATCATTGTTCTTCCTGATATTGGTTTTCAGGGCAGATGAACGGTCGTTGTACTTGATGTGATGAGTGAGGTCATCTGAGATTAGAACATTTGATATTCTAATATCAAATTAGAAATTTGTTATTTATAATTAAATTTCCTATCAGGAGTCTTATACATTCTGGGGGAAAGGCTACCCAACTCCCACCCTCAAAGCATTGTTCTTCATAGTAAAGCTTGCTTCTAGAGGCCTGTTAGTACCCATCTTCAGCAGAAATAAAGTTGTAGGTTGTGAATTTTTAAATCAAAGATAGCAGTTCATTAAAAAAAAATTGTGTGCAAGCAATCATATATATTATTCTGATTGTGTTACTTTTATGTCTGTTTGTTAGGGTATGCTAGAAGTTTTATGTGATTGTAATATTGTTTAAATATAGGGTTTTCAAAAATCAGACTTATATTTGAAGAATAATGAGGCCTGCAAAGGCATAGCAAGAGCTAACTAATGTCCATCATAAATTAATACTCAAATATGGAGCTGTAGGAACTGAAATATGAATCTGCTGTTTACATTGCAAACTGAAACATCACATGAATCCTCTCATTTTAAAATGTTAGGAATCCTGTGCCTCCCATTGCAAAAGCAAGAAGTATAGGAAATGAACCATTTACAGCTGTGCTAGCACAGAGCAATATACCTTTTTTATTACAGAATCAGGGAACAATCCTCTGAGATTCTTATTGAAGTAGAATGGAGTGAATTTTTATTGATTTGTTATTTCATTTAAGGCATCATTTTGCCCTCTTGCTCTCTTGTAGTATGAGTGTTCAATAAGTAATACATTCTCTCTTGTACATGTTGCCATCGAAGAATTTGTTTGCCTCAAAATAAGCCAGTTGTTTCTACAGCCCACTGTTCTGGCTTCTCTGTTGTTTTGCATACCTGGACTGGTTTTCTTAATGGTTTTGTGTGAGAGGAATTCAGGTTGTGAGATGGAAGGTGGTCTGGGGTCAGCCGCTGAAGTACCCTGTGCTCGATGGCCAGGTTATGGACACGTCTCTGGTTGATATGTGGTCATGGTAGCTGACCCCTGAGTGTTATGCCTGCCTGGTAACCGATCGATGGAACCCACCTCAGAATGATGATCGGTAGACAGGACTGACAGCAAGCAGATGTAAAAGTGGCTTTGCTGGTGAGAAACTCATTTTGTGGTCTGATTCGGCAGGGAGCATGGCTGTGACACAAGCTACAGTTTCATAATCCAGAAAACAAGTGACAAGACAGGTCTTTTCAGAGAGGGTTATTTGTATATTTCCGTGATGACTCCTACTGGACTTAGTTAGAAATACTAGCAACGTCACTTTTAGATTGTTCTAGTAGGCTTGAAAAAGAAGGCAAGAAGAGACGGTTTTAAAATAGTATGTAGTAGGATTTCAGTCAATATTTCATTGAAGTCAGAATTAAATCAGAAAGCATCTTTGGTTATTTCCTGAAGTCCATTCTTCTGTGAAACTGCTGTACTCTACACCAGGACTGCATGATGGAAATGCGTTCAAATGGCAGGAACCACCCCTTTCCCCTGATAGGTCTAACTTTGCCCCATTTCGAGCCTGCCTTCAGGTGAGGAGTGCGGATTACGCAGAGGGGTATGTGATATATGCTACACAGACTGCATTAAGCCAGGGGTCAGATATTTGTTGTTAGTCACAAATTTTTGGACAGAATATGTTCATTCTTATTAATAGTATCCCATTTGGACCTTCCCTCTCTCATTAGAACCTTGGTTTCCTATATTCTGTACTTGACCTGGAAGAAAATGATTGAGTACAGAGAGTGCATTTCTCTTCAAAGATGATTTGTAATGATGGGCCACTCTGGGACCTTTTAGGCAGCCAATGTTGCATTTAGGTAGTAATTTTAAATGAAAGGTCATTTTACTTTCTACTTTAGATTTCAAATATAGGATGATTCTTTTTTAAAAATTTTTTAAAATTAAATATAATGTACTATTTGTCCTCGGGGTACAGGTCTGTGAATCATCAGGCTTAAACACTTCACAGCACTCACAATAGCACATACCCTCCCCAATGTCCATAACCCAACCACCCTCTCCCAACCCTCCTTCCCCAGCAACCCTCAGTTTGTTTGTGAGATTAAGAGTCTCTTAGGTTTGTCTCCCTCCCGATCCCATCTTGTTTCATTTTTTTCCTTCCTACCCCCCTAAACCCCCCACTTTGCCTCTCAAATTCCTCATATTGGGGAGATCATATGATAATTGCCTTTCTCTGATTGACTTATCTTGCTCATCATAATACCCTGTAGTTCCATCCATGTTGTCACAAAAGGCAAGATTTCATTTCTTTTGAGGCTGCGTAGTATTCCATTGTGTGTGTGTGTATGTATATATATATATATATACCACATCTTTATCTATTCATCTGTTGATGGACATTTAGGTTCTTTCCATAGTTTGGCTATTGTGGACATTGCTGCTATAAACATTTAGGTGCACGTGCCCTGTCATATCACTACATTTGTATTTTTGGGGTAAATACCCTATAGTGCGATTGCTGGGTCCTAGGGTAGCTCTATTTTCAATTTTTTGAGGAACCTCCATGCTGTTTGTCCAAAGTGGCTGCACCAGCTTGCATTCCCACCAACAGTGTAGGAGGGTTCCCCTTTCTCCACATCCACTGCATCACCTGTCGTTTCCTGACTTGTTAATTTTAGCCATTCTGACTGGTGTGAGGTGGTATCTCATTGTGGTTTTGCTTTGTATTTTCCTGATGCCAAGTGATGTGGAGCACTTTTTCATGTGTCTCTTGGCCATCTGGTTGTCTGCTTTACAGAAATGTCTGTTCATGACCCCTGCCCATTTCTTGATTGGATTATTTGTTCTTTGGGTGTTGAGATTGATAAGTTCTTTATAGATTGTGGATACTAGCCCTTTATCTGACATATCATTTGCAAATATCTTCTCCCATTCTGTTGGTTGTCTTTTGGTTTTGTTGACTGTTTCCTTTGCTGTGCAAAAGCTTTTGATCTTGAGGAAGTCCCAATAGTTCATTTTTGCCCTTGCTTCCCTTGCCTTTGACAATGTTTCTAGGAAGAAGTTGCTGTGGATGAGGTCAAAGAGGTTGCTGCTTGTGTTCTTCTCAAGGATTTTGATGGATTCCTGCCTCACATTGAGGTCTTTCATCAATTTGGAGTCTATTTTTGTGTGTGCTGTAAGGAAATGGTCCACTTTCATTTTTCCGCTTGTGGCTTCCAGTTTTCCCAACACCATTTATTGAAGAGGCTGTCTTTTTTCCATTGGACATTCATTCCTGCTTTGTCGAAGATTAGTTGACCATAGAGTTGAGGGTCAATTTCTGGGCTCTCTATTCTGTTCCATTGATCTATGTGTCTGTTTTTGTGCCAGTACCATACTGTCTTGATGATGACAGCTTTGTAATAGAGTTTGAAGTCTGGAATTGTGATGCCACCAACTTTGGCTTTCTTTTTCAATATTCCTTTGGCTATTTGAGGTCTTTTCTGATTCCATATAAATTTTAGGATTATTTGTTCTGTTTCTTTGAAAAAAACTGATGGGATTTTGATAAGGATTGCATTAAACATGTAGACTGCTTTAGGTAGCATAGACATTTTCACAATATTTCTTCTTCCAATCCATAAGCATGGAACATTTTTCCATTTCTTTGTATCTTCCTCTGTTTCTTTCATGAGTACTTTATAGTTTTCTGAGTACAGATCCTTTGCCTCTTTGGTTAGGTTTATTCCTATGTATCATCTTACGGATTTGGGTGCAATTGTAAATGGAACTGACTCCTTAATTTCTCTTTCTTCTGTCTTGTGGTTGGTGAATAGAAATGCAACTGATTTTTGTGCATTGATTTTATATCCTGACACTTCACTGAATTCCTGTACAAGTTCTAGCAGATTTGGAGTAGAGTCTTTTGGGTTTTCCACATAAAGTATCATATCATCAGCAAAGAGTGAGAGTTTGACTTCTTCTTTTCTGATTCAGATGCCTGTAATTTCTTTTTCTTGTCTGATTGCTGAGGCTAGGACTTCTAGTACTATGTTGAATAGCCCTGGTGATAGTGGGCATCCCTCCGTGTTCCTGAAAACCTTGGAAAACCTTTTAGTTTTTCTCTATTGAGAATGATATTCGTGGTGGGTTTTTCATAGATGTTTTTGATGATACTGAGGAATGTACCCTCTATCCCAAATTCTGAAGAGTTTGATCAAGAAAGGATGCTGTACTTTGTCAAATGCTCTCTCAGCATCTATTGAGAGTATCATATGGTTCTTGTTCTTTCTTTTATTAATTTATTGTATCACATTGATTGATTTGCAGATGTTGAACCAAACTTGCAACCCAGGAATAAATCCCACTTGGTTGTGGTGAATGATCCTTTTAATGTATTGTTGGATCCTATTGGCTAGTATTTTGGTGAGAATTTTCACATCTGTGTTCATCAAGGATATTGGTCTATAATTCTCTTTGTCTGGTTTTGGGATCAAGGTAATGCTGGCCTCATAAAATGAGTTTGACAGTTTTCCTTCCATTTCTATATTTTGGAACGGTTTCAAATTCTTCTTTAAATGTTTGGTAGAATTCCCCTGGGAAGCCGTCTGGCCCTGGGTTCTTGTTCGTTGGGAGATTTTTTATGACTGCTTCAATCTCTTTACTTCTTATGGGTCTGTTCAGGTTTTCTATTCTTCCTGATTGAGTTTTCATAGTTTGTAGGCCTCTAGGAATGCATCCATTTCTTCCAGATTGTCAAATTTGCTGGTGTATAATTGCTAATAATATGTTCTTATAATTGTATTTTTTTGGTGTTGGTTGTGATCTCTTCTCTTTCATTCATGATTTTATTTATTTGGGTTCTTTCTCTCTTCTTTTGGATAAGTCTGGCCAAGGGTTTATCAATCTTATTAATTGTTTCAAAGAACCAGCTCCTAGTTTTGTTGATTTGTTCTAGTATTCTTTCAGTTTCTATTTCATTGATTTCTGCTCTGATCTTTACGATTTCCTTCTCCTGCTGGGATAGGCTTTCTTTGTGTTTTTTATCCAGATTCTTTAGTTGTAGGGTTAGGTTGTGTATTTGAGACTGTCCTTGTTTCTTTAAAAAGGCTATATTGCTATATATTTTCCTGTCAATACTGCCATAGTTTTTGAAGAGTTGTGTTTTCATTACCATTTGTCTCCATGAATTTTTTCAATTCTTCTTTAATTTCCTGGTTGACCTATTCATTCTTTAGAAGGATGCTGTTTAGGCTCCATGTATTTGGGTTCTTTCCAAATTTCCTCTTGTGATTGAGTTCTAGCTTCAGAGCATTGTGGTCTGACATTATTCAGGGAGTGATCCCAGTCTTTTGGTACCAGTTGAGACCTGATTTGTGACCCAGGATGGGATCTATTCTAGAGAATGTTCCATGTGCACTAGAGAAGAATGTGTATTCTCTTGCTTTGGGATGGAATGTTTTGAATATATCTGTGATGTCCATTTGGTCCAGTGTGTTATTTAAGGCCTTTATTTCCTTGTTGATCTTTTGCTTGGATGATCTGTCCATTTCAGTGAGGGGGGTGTTAAAGTACCCTATTATAACTGTATTATTGTCGATATGTTTCTTTGATTTTGTTATTAATTGGTTTATATAATTCGGTGCTCCCATGTTAGGAGCATAGACATTTAAAATTGTTTGATCTTCTTGTTGGACAGGCCCTTTGAGTATGATATAGTGTCCTTTCTCATCTCTGAGTATAGTCTTTGGCTTAAAATCTAATTGATCTGATATAAGGATTTCCAGCCCAGATTTCTTTTGATGTCCATTAGCATGGTAAATTGTTTTCTACCCCCTCACTTTCAATCTGGAGATGTCTTTGGGTCTAAAATGAGTTTCCTGTAGACAGCATATTGATGGGTTTTGTTTTTTTATCCATTCTGGTACCCTGTATGTTTTGGTTGGGGCATTTAGCCCATTTACATTCAGGGTAAGTATTGAAAGATATGAATTAATGCCATTGTATTACCTGTAAGGTGATTGTTACTGTATATTGTCTCTGTTTCTCTCTGTGTACTACTTTTAGGCTCTTTCTTTGCTCAGAGGACTCCTTTCAATATTTCCTGTAGGGCTGATTTGGTGTTTACAAATTCTTTTAGTTTTTGTTTGTCCTGGAAGATTTTTATCTCTCTTTCTATTTTCAATGATAGCCTAGTTGGATATAGAATTCTTGGCTGCATGTTTTTCTCATTTAGTGCTCTGAATATATCATGCCTGTTCTTTCTGGCCTTCTAGGTCTCTGTGGATAGGTCTGCTGCCAATCTCATATTTCTACCATTGTATGTTACAGACTTCTTGTCCCGGGCTGCTTTCAGGATTTTCTCTTTGTCAGTAAGGCTTGTAAGTTTTACTATTAGATGACAGGGTGTGGACCTATTTTTATTGATTTTGAGTGGGTTTCTGTGTGCCCCCTGGATTTTGATGCTTGCTCCCTTTGCTATATTAGGGAAATTCTCTACTATAATTCACTCCAATGTACCTTTTGCCCCCCTCTCTCTTACTTCTTCTTCTGGAATCCCAATTATTCTAATACTGTTTCATCTTATACTATCACGTATCTCTCAAATTCTCCCTTTATGGTCCAGTAGTTGTCTCTGTTTTGCTCAGCTTTCTTTATTCTCCATCATTTGGTGTTCTATATCACTAATTCTCTCTTCTGCCTCATTTATCCATCAGTAAGAGCCTCCATTTTTTATTGCATCTCATTAATAGCTTTTTTGATTTCAGCTTGGTTAGATTTTTTTTCTTTTATTTCTCCAGAAACGACTTTTATTTCTCCCGACAGCATTTCTCTAATATCTTCCATGCCTTTATCGAGCCCAGCCAGCACCTTGAAAATCATCATTCTGAATTCTAGATCTGACATATTACCAATGTCCGTATTGATTAAGTCCCTAGCCTTTGGTACTGTCTCTTGTTCTTTTTTTTTTTTTTTTGTGGTGAGTTTTTCTGCCTTGTCATTTTATCCAGATAAAAATACATGAATGAGAGAATAAAAATACTAAAAGGGTGGCAAAGTTCCCAGAAAAATGTATGCTAACCAAATCAGAAGAGACCCCCAAATCAGGGGAAGAATAAATGGGGTAATAAGAAGTTTGAAAAAATTTTTAAAAATTAAAAAAATATATATATGAGACTGGTGAATAGAACAGAACCTCCCACCGATTTTGTGTGTATTTTGTCTCTTAGAAGAAACTGTCTCCCAAAATTTTAAAGAAAGAAAAACTGATATATATATATACAAAAATAAGGGTAAACAGGTGAAGGGATGGAATATCACTGTAAAGATGAAAATTTAAAAGAAATTCTAAAAAAGGAATTGATAAGATAAGTTTGTTGGAAAAGAAAGAAAAAGAAAGTGAAGAGAATTTGCTCAGCCTGGAGACTAGAACAAAGCCTTGTGCTGGATTTAGGGTGTATTTTGATCTATTAGAAGAAATTGTATTCGAAAAACATTTTAGAAAAAGAAAACCTTATATGTATACAAAAAATAAAGTTAGATACAATAAAAGATAAATATGCCTATAATAACGAAGGTTTAAAAAAATTCTTTTAGAAAGGTATTGTTAAGATAAACTAGTTAAAAAATGTTAAAAGAGGAAAAAGGAAAAGTAAAAAAAATTAGAATAAGAAAAAAATAAAATTAAAGAAATTTAATTAACTTTTATAAGACCAAGGAATCATGGGGAGAAAGCCATGAATTCCATGCTTTCCTTTCCCCTCCTCTGGAGTTCCACTGTTCTCCTTTATCAGTGAGCTTAGTCTTGGATGGATGTTTTTGCTGATCTTCTGGGAGAAGGGCCCGTTGCAGTGATTCTCAAATGTCTTTGCCCGAGGCAGAATTGTGCCACCCTTCCTAGGGGCCCATCTGAGTAATCTGCTTGGGTTCACTCTCGGGAGCTTTTATTCCCTGAATGGTTTCTGTAGAGCTCCGGGGAATGAAAATGCCAGCTTTCAATCTCCGGCCTGTAGTACTCGAGAGTTCGGGGCCCCATTCCTCAGTGTGCCCTCAGAGGAAAGTGATCAATCACTCCTGTCTCCCTGGTCTCTGGCTGTGCTCCGAGCTCACCCAGGCTGTGACCAAGCATTTCTCTCTCTGGGACACAGCCCCGTTTGGAGTCTCCAAACCCAGCAGATTCTGCCGCTCTGTTCTTTCAGCAGAGGAAGGTTGGTCTCCCTGGATCTGCCACTTGTGGGGTCCCTCCTCAAAGAGCAGTGGTCTGTCTGTGCAGCAGATCACTGTTTAAAGTAACCCTGAGCTGAGAGCTCACTCCTTGGCTCCATCTCTGTAGCCGGCTTCCCTGCTCTGATACCTGAGATATCTGCCACACTCAGACCACCCCCCCAAACTTTCAGTGACCCCGTGGGACATGAGACCACACTGTCCCTGCAAGGGCTCCACCCCTGCTTAGCCCCTGGAGTGATGTCCCTCAGTGGAGCAGACTTCTAAAAGTTCGGATTTTGTGTTCCACTGCTCCACTGCTTCCCGGGAGCTAGCCCCTTCCCCCACGGTCTATCTTCCTGTCCCTTCGGATTCACTTCTCCGCACGTCTTACCTTTCAGAAAATGGTTCGATTTTCTGTTTCTTGAATTGCTGCTCCTCTTCTCTTTGATCTCCTATTGGGTTTATAGGTGTTCAGAATGGTTTGATAACTATCTAGCTGAACTCCTGCAACCTGATGTCATCTCAGTTTGCTACTCCTTGGCCATCTTGATTCCTGAGAGAGCTTAAATTTAGGATGATTCTTAAAAGGGTCATGTCATTATACCCTTTATCAAATAATGCATATTTCAATTACCGAAGAGCACTTCTGAACAAAATGTATAGTTTGAAGCTACACTGTGAATTGTGTGTGATTTTCGTTAGGCTTTAAATACATAAATACCTTAGGTCATGATTTCCTTGGCATTTGAATTCTTTTTGGATTGGATAAAGGACATGTAAATGATGCTAACACGTGTGGGGACACAAGATGGAGAAAACAGAGAAGGCAGAGGAAAATCTACAGCCAGGTATTGAGGGAGAAATTAGTATTTTGACCCTTATTTCATGTGTTTGTGTTGTTTATTGTCAGTTTAGAGGCCTGTACATTCTCCCAAACTGAAAGCAATGAGAGGTAAAAAGATAATTGAAATAAGAAATGTTAGTAAGAGTTCTCTAATGCCAAGTCCATAAGCATTATAATCATGAGCCCTGTTCCTTGTGAATGTTGGTTTACAATTTCCATTTACTTGTTAATGGTCTCTTGGTACTGCCTTGGATTCCATATTTTTAATTAGATAGCATTCACTGTTTTTTTTTCTAATATAAAAGTAATCAGGGGCACCTGGGTGGCTCAGTGGGTTAAGCCGCTGCCTTCAGCTCAGGTCATGATCCCAGGTCCTGGGTTCGAGCCCCACATCGGGCTTTCTGCTCAGCAGGGAGCCTGCTTCCTCCTCTCTCTCTGCCTGCCTCTCTGCCTACTTGTGATTTCTCTCTGTCAAATAAATAAATAAAATCTTTAAAAAAAAAAAAGTAATCATTATGTTAAAAACTTTGGAAAATATGTTCAATAAAAATTTAATGAAAAGCATTTGTAGGAAGATGATACATGATGAGATTTGCTTCACAATAATTTTAAATGAAAAAAGAAGTAGGATCTAGCTGAAGCTGTATTTGCTGTGATAAGTTTTGGGTACACAGATTCATTATGCTGTTTACTTCTCTATCATTTGAATATTTCTCTAAGTAAAAATAAAACACCTATAGTCCCACTTCTCAGAGATAACTGTTTCTTCTTCTGCACATACATATATTCATAAAAACACACACATACTCACACTTTTGAATTTAAACAAAATTGGCTCCCCCAAGATGGTAGATCCAATAGGCTCCAGTAGAGACTCTGTGGCTTGTAGAGACCAGGTTGCTCTTCTTTAATATCCTTGGCAGGGTCATGTGCAAAGCACCCACTTCAAGTTTGTTGGCTTGTCATTGGGTGGTCAGATATGGTGAGGAACTGATTTGTGTACTCAATTATGGGAGTTCAGCTCCAAAACACAATGAAGTTTTACGTTCATTGGCCCTAAACTGTGGATAAATCTTAGAATTTTCTTGTGTTTGGTCCTGTGTTTAGATAGCTTGCATATCTTTCATAGGATATGTGGGGAAAAGTGAAAAAATAGCGAGGCTACCTCATTATCATCCTCTCTTCCTTTGTACTGTATACTTCCTCTTCCTCTGAAAGAAATGGAGAGAAAACTGAGTAAGAACCTCAGAATGTTTAGCTCTGAGAGCGAATCTGAGAACTGGACTGCCACTTGCTCTCCCTTCCTCCCACCCCTCTAGTGCCCTGCACCCCAAGCCCTTGCATGTGTCAATTTCATATGTACAAGTTCTTTTCCAATATCTAGGCGATAATAAAGTATTTTTTTTTAAAATTTTTAAAAGATTTTATTTATTTATTTGAAACTCAGAGATCACAAGTAGGCAGAGAGGCAGGCAGAGAGAGAGGAGGAAGCAGGCTCCCTGCCAAGCAGAGAGTGCAATGTGGGGCTCGATCCCAGGACCCTGGGATCATGACCCAAGCCGAAGGCAGAGGCCTTAACCCACTGAGCCACTCAGACGCCCCTAAAGTATTTTCTGAAACAAAATTGCTAGGACAGATCTTTGGGTAACATGACTCAAAGGATTTTCTAGGTGCTAAGTGTTCCAGAATGATAATCCCTATTAAGATATTTAATTATAAATCTCTTACTTGCTTTAAAGATATTCAAAGTAACTTTTAACCTTGGTCCTTAGAAGAAATTCATATGCTTTCAATTTTGCATGAATGGCTTTATATTCTGGAGGCATGTGAGAAGCATTCTTATCACTACACTAATTTTCAAACATTGGAAGTAGATGTATGTCCAGGTGTGGAAAAGAATCACATTGATTATGGGAAATTCATTTCCATTCATGAAGAAAATGGCTGCATACTTTTTAAAACACTTTTCTCAGTATAGCTCATTTTCTTAGGACAAGCCTTACTTTGCATGGGTAGTTGTTCTTGAATATTTTTTTCAGTACATTAGGCAAATACAGAGTTCTTACCATGCTGAGTTTACCATTCCAGATACCATGAATTCTGTTCATACCTATTTCTTTTAAACATTTATCTTTATTAACATTTGTGTGTTACTGTATTCTTTCTACACTGTGATAATGAAATTTGATGCAGTACTTGTGAAGCAGTTCTGGGCACTGAGCTCTGGTGGCAAGACACGAGAGGAAAGGGAAATATGATGGTAAGGAAACAGCCTACATTGCAAAAGCATCAGTGAGTTGCATTGTAGAATTTTGGAGCAAACAAGATTTGTGTGTATCTTTGGGAGAGTCAATGACCTGTGTTTGTTCCTGGTATAGGGCAGGAACTTAGAATATTTTAAAGCCTAACCTGGGCTTTTAAAGCCCTATATTTTTAGATTGGGATTTATTATGAATTTTGCTCTCAGGTTAGTTGCCAGCTTGGTTTGTGGCTTGGACATGACATCAATGCACAAACAAAATTAATGATTAGTGATTTTTTTCATTAAAGCCTATTTTAAAATTCTGTGCTTGGTTGACCACAATTAAAAATTGAGTGATAATTTAGTTTTAGTATTGTTATATGCTATCATCTTTTATATTAACTTCCGCTATAATTCCATAGATGTTCTTCCAATATCAGAAGATATGTCAACATTTAGTAAAAATCTTAATATTTGCTTCAAATATAATGTCATTCTATAATTCTTTTGTCTGCTTGTGTTTTAATTTCCCAACTTAGGCCCTGTAAGAAATTAGTAAAATTATCATGTACTTTAAATTTTCAGTTGTTATGTAACTACATTTCTGTTGAAAATTTTCACTCATTCCCAGACCCACGTAAAAAGTAGAAAAATATTTTTGAAACATATTGCCAAACCAAAGTGAGACACTCTTTTGGCCAGCTCCTGTAAGGTCAACAGAACTAGTCTACTCCCCACATTAATTTGGTAGCTTGCTAAACATAAATGTTTGAATTAATCCTTGGAAATAAGGAAGTTCCTTTATTTCAAAAGGTTTGATTTCTTTTCCTTCACATCTTTATTTAAATTCCAGGTAATTAACATGCAGTGTAATATTAGTTTCAGGTATAGAATTTAGTGATTCATCACTCAGACACAACACCTAGTGCTCATCAAACCAAGTGTCCTCCTTAATGCCCATCACCCATTTAACCCATCCCCTGCCCACCTCCCTCCACCAACCCTCAGTTTGTTTTTGATAGTTAAGAGTCTGTTTCATGATTTGCCAGTTCCCCCCTTCCCTGCTGCCATGTTCCTCTGTTCTATTTGTTAAATCCCACATCTGAGTGAAATCATACAGTATTTGTCTCTCTCTGACTTATTTTGCTTAGCACAATTCTCTCCATCCATGATGTCGTAAATAGCAAGATTTCATTCTTTTTTATGGTTGAGTAATATTCCTGTGTGTGTGTGTGTGTGTGTGTGTGTGTGTGTGTGTATACACCTCATCTTATCCATTAATCAGGCTGATGGACATTTGGTCTCTTTCTATAGTTTGGCTGTTGTTGATAATGCTGCTATAAACATCAGTATGTGTCCTTTCAAATCAGTACTTTTGTATCCTTTGGGTAAATACCTAGGAGGGCAGTTGCTGGAATGTAGGGTAGCTCTATTTTTAACTTTTTGAGGAACCTCCATACTGTTTATACTGTTTCCAGAGTGACTGCAGCAGCTTGCATTCCTACCAACAGTGTAGAAGGGTTCTCCTTTCTACACATCCTCGCCAACATCTGTTGTTTCCTGTGTTGTTAATTTTAGCCATTCTTTATTTTTTTTAAAGATTTTATTTATTTATTTGACAGAGATCATAAGTAGGCAGGGAAGCAGAGAGAAAGAGGGGTAGTCAGGCTGCCTGCTGAGCAGAGAGCCCGATGTGGGGCTCAATTCCAGGACACTGAGATCATGACCTGAGCCGAATGCAGAGGCTTAACCCACTGAGCCACCCAGGCACCCAATTTTAGCCATTCTGATAGGTGCAAAGTGACATATCATTGTGGTTTTGATTTGTATTTCCCTGGTGATGAGTGATGTTGTGTATCTTTTCATGTGTCTGTTGGACATCTGTATGTCTTCTTTGAAAAAATGACTGTTCATGTCTTCTGCCTATTTTTTAACTGGATTATTTGTTTTTTAGGTGTTCCCTTCTATAAGTTCTTTATATATATTGGATACTCACCCTTTATCAGCTATGCCATTTGCAAATATCTTCTCTTATTCACTTGGTTGCCTTTTAGTTTTGTTGATTGTTTCCTTTGCTGTGCAGAAGCTTTTTATTTTGATTAAGTCCCAATAGTTTATTTTTGCTTTTGTTTCCCTTGCCTCAGGCAACATATCTAGAAAAAAATTGCTGTGGCCAGTGTCAGAGAGATTACTACCTGTGTTCTCCTTTAGGATTTTGATTGTTTTCTGTCTCACATTTAGTACTTTCATCCATTTTCAATTTATTTTTGTGTATGATGTAAGAAAGTGGTCTAGTTTCCTTTTTCTGCCTATTGCTGTTCAGTTTTCCTAACACAGTTTGTTGAAGAGAGTGTCTTTCCATTGGGTATTCTTTCCTGCTCTGTCAAAGATTAGTTGACCATAGAGTTGTGGGTCCACATTTGGGTTTTCTATTATGTTCCATTGATCAATGTATCTATTTCTGTGCCAGAACTATACTGTCTAGATCAATGCAGCTTTGTAATATAACTTGAAGTCTGGAATTGTGATGCGTTTGGCTTTTCTATTTCAAGATTGTTTTAGCTATTGTGGGTCTTTTATGGTTTCATACAAGTTTTAGGATTGTTTGTTCTAGCTCTGTAAAAAGTACTGTTGGGTGGCTCAGTGGATTAAACCACTGCCTTCGGCTCAGGTCATGGTCTCAGTGTCCTGGGATTGAGCCCCGCATCGGGTTCTCTGCTCAGCGGGGAGCCTGCTTCCCACTCTCTCTCTGCCTGCCTCTCTGCCTACTTGTGATCTCGCTCTCTGTCAAATAAATAAATAAAATCTTTAAAAAAAAAAAAGTACTGTTGGTAATTTGACGGGGATTGCATTAAATGTGTAGATTGCTTTGGGGAGTACAGATGATTTAACAATATTTGTTATTCCATTCCATGAGCATGGACTGTTTTTCCTCTTCTTTGTGTCATCTTCAGTTTCTTTTATCAGTCTTACAATTTTCAGAATATAGACCTTGTACCTCTTTCATTAGGTTTATTTCTAGGTATCTTACTATTTTTGGTGGAATTGTAAATAAGATTTCTTAATTTCTCTTTGTGCTGCTTCATTATAGGCATATGGAAATGCAACAGATTTCTGCACATTAATTTTGTTTCCTATAACTTTACTGAATTTGAGTATTGGTCCTAGCAATTTTTTAGTGAAATCTTTTGGGTTTTCTATATAGAGTATCATGTCATCTACAAACAGTGAAAATTTGACTTCCTCCTTGCTGACGTATATGTGGACATTCCTGTCTTGTTCCTGACCGTAGAGGAAAAGCTCTGTTTTTCCCCATTGAAAATGATACCAGCTTTCGGTTTTTTGTATATGGCCTTTATGATGTTGAAATATGTTCCCTCTATCCCTACTTTGTTGAGGGTTTTTATCATGAATGGGTGTTGTACTTCGTCAGATGCTTTTTCTGATCTATTGAGAGGATCATATGGTTTTTATCCTTTCTTTTATTAATGTGGTGTATCATGGTGATTGATTTGCAAATATTGAACCAACCTTGCAGCCCAGGGACAAATCCCAAATGGATCGTGGTGAATGATTTTTTCAGTATATTGTTCAGTATATGTTTTCAGTATATTGTTGGATTTGATTTGCTAGTACTTTGTTGAGAATTTTTGCACCCATGTTCATCAGGGTATTGATTGGCCTGTAGTTGTCTCTTTTTAGTGGAGTCTGTCTGGTTTTGGAATCAGAGTGAGACTGGATTCATAAAATGTTTGGAAGTTTTCCCTTTTTGTTTTTTAGAATAGTTTGAGAAGAATAGGTACGGACTCTTCTTTAAATGTTTGGTAGAATTTCCTTGGGAAGCCATCTGGTCCTGGACTTTTGTTTCCTGGGAGAGTTTTTGATTACTGATTCAAGTTCTTTGCTGATTGTCAGTCTTTTACAGTTTTCTATTTCTTCCTGTTTCAGTTTTGGTAGTTTATGTTTCTAGGAATTTGTCCATTTCTTCCCGATTGTCCAATTTGTTAACATAATTTTTCAAAATATTCTCTTATTTGTATTTCTATCGTGTCGGTTGTTACTTCTTTCTCATTTGTGATTTTATTTATTTGGGTTCTTTCTTTTTTCTTTTTGATAAGTCTGGCTAGGAGTTAATAGATTTTATTAGTTTCTCTTTCAAAGAACCAGCTTCTGGTTTCATTGATCTGTTCTACTACCCTTTTTTTTTTTTTTTTTAAGTTTCTGTATCATTTATTTCTTTTATAATCTTTTTTATTTCCCTTCTTCTGGCTTTAGGCTTTGTTTTCCTCATTTATTTAGGTGTACAATTAGGTTGTTTATTTGAGATTTTTTTTTCTTATAGCAGGCCTGTATTGCTATATACTTACCTCTTATGACTGCTTTTCCTATATCCCCAGGGTTTTGGACCATCAAGTTTTCATTTTCATTTGTTTTCATGTATTTTTAAAATTTATTCTTTAATTTCCTGGTTGACCTATTCATTCTTTAGTAACATGTTGTTTGACCTCCATGTATTTGTGGTCTTCCCAGATTTTTTTCTTGTGGTTGAGTTCAAATTTCAGAATATGGTCAGAAAATATGCATGGTATGATCTAACTCTTTTTTTACTTGTGGAGTCCTGATTTGTGCCCTCGTATGTGATCTATTCTGGATAATGTCCCATGTGCACCTGAAAAAAATGTGTATTCTGCTGCTTTGGGATGAAACAATGCAGTGGGCAGTGTTTGGACTATGGTCAGAGGGTGGCAACTTTTAACTAGGTGTGCTCTGGTCTGCTTGTAAAATGAGACCTGATGCCACTTCCACTAGATTCGAAGACTTGCAGAACTCTATGGTCCATAGACATGGTTCTTGTAAGGGGTTTGTGTTGGTCTTTAGGGGAAGGGGCCCACTGCACTGATACTTAGGCACACTTGCTTAAGGAAAGCAGTACCAGCAGAGTGCACAGGGGTAGGATTACAGACATTGTTGGCGCTGTGTTGTTTACTGAAGTTGGTTTATGCTGAGTGGCAGGGGAGGGAAATGGCACCATTTGTCCCTGGAAAGGAGACTCAGTGCTTGCTCCTCTCAGAGAAGCACTCCCAGAAGAGTGACTAGTTTCCTCTTGTATATCCCAGGCATTTTGGCATTTCTCAGATCACTGTTTTCACACTGTCCATCTCCAGGTTGCTTGTCTGCCTAGAACAGTGAGGTGCACATTAGGCTCTATCCCAGCCAGGTATGCTGACTTTTAAAACTCCATACTTTAGGGATCTGGTGTGGTGGCGACCTGTGCTGCTCTTCTGGGGGAGGGTCTTACTGTGCTGGGATGGATTCAGGTTTGATGAGAAGGACAATCGCGCCAGAGCACAGGGCCATGGAATTTGGAGCAATGCAGACTAACTAGCCAGTGTTCGGGTTAGCTGTCCTCAGGAGGTATCTCTGCTCCTATGTTGAGGGGTGAGGGAGGGTAATGACAACCAAGGGCTCCTTTATCTCCCAAGAGGCCTCTTTGTGAATGCCACCTCTCACAGATCAGGGAGAACATTCTGTTTCTGTGTACCTCAGGTGATCCTCAGGTGGTACTGTCTGCCGAGAGGTTGTTTGTCTGCCTTCTCTCCAGGAGTAGGACAGTGTCCTTAGGGCTTTACCCCAGACAAGCCTACTGACCTCTAAAACTCCAGTCTTTGAGCTCTGCTGGTTGCAAAAACTCAGGAAAATCAGCACCTCTCATTTTCTCAACCAACAGCTTTGGGGTAATTGTTCTCCTTTTACATATTCCTATGTGCTCCACTTGCTCTCATCTTTCTCCAAGACCAGGGCTCCCTCTCCTCTGCTGCATCTGCAATCTGTTTCTCCTCCAAGCCCGGTTCCCCAATTCCTACCTTCCTCCATGTGGCATCTTCTCTCCTTCTAGTTATGTGGTTTGTTCTGTTAATCCTCAGGTTACCTTTACATATATTCCACGTAATGGGAAGAGGAAAGTTCAGGTGAGCATATAGCCATTTCTTCTAAGAGCAGTAGCACATTAACAGTTTTTCTAGGTTCCATTAGCCAGAAATGTGTCATAAGGTCACACCTAGATGCAAGGGAGGCCAGGAAGTGTCTCTAGTTATATAGTTGTTTACCTGTTTAATTTGCAACTTTTAATTTGGGATTTTTAAGGAAGAAGGGGATGATGAATATTCATGAAGAACCAGTGGTCTCTTCCAGAGATGTGCGTGCTAATCAGTCCATGCTTTGGGTGAATCCACACTACTGGTTCTGATACTCACTGGGCCTGAGGAATATCATTTTATTATCTGTTATAACTGCCAGATGCAGAGAGATTGCATTCAAGAAAGTGACTGGGTATTATCTTAAAATGTTGACATGGGATATGTGGGGGATAACAGCAAGGACAGTTAAACCACTAAGTTGTGAGTTTCTTGAGAGTAGATGCTGTTGCTAGTTACTCATTTTACTATTCCAAAATTTAATGTGGTTCCTAGCTTGTATTGTATGACTAATAAATACTAAGTGAATACGTGAAAATATATCCATTAAGAGGGTAAGAAAGAAGGATATCATATAAGGAAAAGATGACAAGTGCTTAAATTATTTAATTCATTGTGTTTTTTAAAATTGTTTTATGTTTTTGTTTTCTTAGTTTTGCACTTGACTTTCTCTTAATATTTGAAATTAGTGGTCCAAGACACATACTTTCTGAACCTTGTGTGAGACTAAAATATATAATGAGTCATAGAAAGTATACCATTTTTCTATTCAAACATAAATATAACTTAAACTATACATCTGAATGTAACCTAAATATTTTCGACTCTGACATTGATAAATTCAAAGCAATTCCTCAAATAATAGAGATGCTCTGTATTTTTATTTTAATACCATATGTGATGATAATGTTGACTATTGTACATTGAAAATAAATTTTGGGATTTGTCAAGCTTTCACAGTGTAAGTATATAATTCTTAGATTATATTGTATGAATTCATTTTGGTTTTCAATCACATCTTCTAGTAGTACTTCAGTAAACAGTATTATGTTAAAATTGATTAGTTTACATAATTAATTGCCCTTTATGATATCCAGGCAAACATACATTAAAACATATGTAGATACACACACATTCTGTGTATGTGTTTATAAATGTTTCCTATCAGAGAAGTATAAGCCAAGTTGCCTTATTGAGAAATAGATCTTTTAAACCTTAAAATATAAAGAACTTATTTCATTTATTTTGTTTTGGCATTCAAATGAACTAGATAGCTCCACTGAACAAGACATAAATGGGTAAGGTAATTTGTAGAAAAGTTTAAGCATACTCAGTTTACCTTAATTATAGTCAGAGCAGGAAAATATTCCATACTATATTTCCTACAAATATGGTACAGTTTTGCAGATATGTAATTAATGATATATCTTTTATAGTCTCTCCCTTCTCTGATATGAATAGAAATTGTTATCTGTAGTTAATTCACTTAAATATTTTGAACTCCTTGCATACCCCTGACAATATGTGAGGGCATGTATTTACATTACACATCATATTGTTTATCACACTTGATATGAAGGGTGATGTTATTTTTTCTCATTTTATAGATGAAGACACTATGTTCTTAGATGGGATACAAACCTAGTTCTAATCACGAGACTCCCATTTATTGCAGTTAGCTCTGTTTACCCCCCTCCTTTTTTGGTTACTTACCTATTTTTACCTTGTACTTGTCTGTATTTTTATGTATTTACTAAACTGTGAGCTCCTTTAGACAAAAATTGAATTATAAGAAAAAAAATGTTTCTCACATACCAGCTATTAAAAAAGCAAGTAGCATTTTTATACCAGCATACCAGAGATGATCATTTTGACTTGGAAAATTTACTGAGACTGTTTTATTTTCCTTTTGGTTCTGGGGCCTAGGTTTCCCAGTATGTGAAGGATCTGGGGAATCTTGCCTGAAATTTCTGCTGTACTTTCATTGCAAGTTTCACTGCAAGCTCTGAATTTTTTAATGATGACTTCCAAACAAACTAGAAAATACAGGATAAAACTACTAAGTATTAAGCATTAAGTAAAGTGGATATTTTTAATTTTCCTTTTAACAAACAAACTCTATTTAGAGGAACTAAGAATTTCCTCTAATGTTTGTAAGTTAATACCACTTACTAGTTTGATCCGTAGAAATGTTTTATATAAAAAAAATTACTATACACATACTAATGAAAACATGGAAGTTTCCTCTTTGATGTAAAGAAAAGCTTATTTAATTATGACAAAATTAAAAGCGATGTAAAAAAATAATAATTCGACCACACACACGTGCATACGTGCACACACGCAGTGCAGGGGATAAAATACCATTTGCAAAGTTAAAGAAAATTGATGAATTGGCAGTAAATATTTGCCACATGTGCCACAGAGGGCTTAGTATATCCTTAATAAATAAATAATTATGAAAGATAGGGAAACCCCTCCCCCCGAGAACTCCAAAAGAAAAAAGGGAAAAGATATCGCCAATTCGAATTTGTGAGAGAAGATACAAAGATGTCCCTTAGGCATAGGAAAAAAGGTCCAAATTCACTGATTATTAAATGTCAGTAAAATAATAGTGAGATATTATTTCTCAACCATCAGCTGACCGAAAATGAGGAAGTATGATAACATATGCCATTCACGAGACTGTAAGGAAATAGGTGCTCTCCAGCATTGCTTGTGGGAATGCAAAATGGTACAGTCCTTCTGAATGAGAATTTGAAAATACCTTGCAAAATTATATAAGCTATTACATTTGACCAGCAACTGCACTTTTAGAACTCTCCCCTGTAAATACATCTATAGCAGTATGGAAATACCTATACAAGTTTAGGTATCACTGTAAGATAAATTAGTATTGCAGAATACTGGAAATGACCCAGATGTTCACATATGTAAGAATGATTGAGTAAGCAGTGTTATATCCACACAGTGGAATACTATACAACAGCAAAAAGCAAAACAAAAAGAAAAGCAAGGAAAAAAAATAAAGCAGAAAACCACAACGTGAAGAAGATTGTATTATGCTATTTTTTTTATCAGAAATAGGGAGTGTAAGAAAATATAAGATGTCTGTTTATTTGACCAAAATAAATATGGAAAGGATAAACCAGAAACTGAGATTGTTACCAACAGAAAGAGAGTGAAAAGAGGGTTGAAATGAGAGTTATACTTAATATAGATTATGTATAGCTGTGAGAGTTATAAACATAATAATCTTTCACGTATCTTTCCCCAAATAAACAATTAAAATCAATCAGGATGTAGGGAGAACCCAAAATGGAACTTAAGGAGTAACAAATGAACATAACTATATTATAGATGAATGCTAACATCAAAGTGAAGATGAGGAAAGAAAAGATTTAGGTAAATTTGAAAAATGTATTTGGCTGTGTACTGTAAGGTTGGAGACGAAGATGAACATAATTCAAATATTATACTTTATTAGTTAAGACATTTCTCAGGTGTCTGCTTTAACTACTTCATGCATATTAGAGCTGAAGAAATAAATGAGTATATTGTGGATAAAGAGCCGGATTTCTCAGAGAAAGAAGACACAAATAGAAAAGGGAGAAAAGAAACCTCATATGAACCCATGGTTTTGGAGAATCGGAGCTGTCAGTGCAATTTCATGTTTTTGATATATAATAAGAAAATGCAAACATAGATGTAGATGTGTGTGTGTGTGTGTGTGTGCATGCACATGCGTTGGTGTACATACCTGTACTTCCCAACCTTGTCTAACAGTGATATCCTAGTAGCAGTGAATACCCCTGAGATGTTGGTTTCTTAAAAAATTCTCCAATAAAAGGTACTGTGGCACCTGGGGGAAATGGTTGGCTTCAGGATTGGAAAAAGGAAAACAGAACTTGGGTCATTGTATGTTGCCAGAAATTAAGTGCTTAAAAAGCGATGATAATGGGTGCCTGGGTGGCTCAGTGGGTTAAGGCCTCTGCCTTCAGCTCGGGTCGTGATCCTGGGGTAAAATCATCAGAAGGATATATCAATTATAATTTACACCCTATATCACAGCACTCAAATATATGAAGTAAAAATTGTATAGAGCTGAAGGAGGAAACGACAGCAACACAGTCATAGTAGATTTCTATACTCCACTCACAATACACATTTGTCTCAAGTACAAATATGACATTTTCCAAGGTAGACTCTGTGTTGGTGATAACTTAAATCTCAATTGATTTCAAAAGAATTTAGATCATAAAAGGATGAAGTTAGAAATCAATAACAAAGATAACTGGAAAATTTTCAAACTTGTGAAAATGAACACACTTTAAAAAAACCAGTTTCAAAGAAGAAATTAAAAAGTAAATTTGAAAATATTTAGAGACAAATGGAAATGAAACACAACATACCAAACTTTATGGAATGCAGCAAAAATTCTAAGGGGAAAATTTATAACTATAAATGTATACATTAAAAATAAGAAATATCTCAAACTAAATCTAATTTTACAAAATAAGGATGTATGAAAAGAACAAGCTAAACTCAAAACTAGCAGAAGGAATGAAACAATAATGATTGGAACAGAGATAGAGAATAGAAAAACAAAAGAGAAATCAATAGAACAAAAAGTTGATTCTTTGAAAAGATCAACAAAATTGGCATTTAGCTAGGTAGGACTTAAGGGGAACAAAAAGAAAACTCAAGTTACTGAAGTCAGAAATGTAAGTGGGGGGGAACCAGAGTGGCTCAGTGAGTTGAGCCTCTGCCTTTGGCTCAGGTCATGATCTCAGGGTCCTGGGATTGAGCCCCGCGTCGGGCTGTCTGCTTGGCAGGGGGCCTGCTTCTCTCTCTCTCTCTGCCTGCATCTCTGCCTACTTGTGATCTCTCTCTCTCTCTCTGTCAAATAAATAAATAAATAAAATCTTAAAGAAAAAAAGAAATATAAGTGGGGCCATTAGTACCAGTTCTCAGCCATATAAAGAAAAGATTATAAGAAAGTGCTATGAGCAGTTGTACAGAAAGAAATTGGATAATCTTGATGAAATGAGCAAATACCTAGAAACATAAAAATGTACCAAGATTAAATCACAAAGAAATGGAAAATCTAAATAGACCTATGACTAGTAAGGAAATTGAGTAAGTAACCAGATGTTTCCCAACAAAGAAAAGCTTGATGGCTTCACTGGAGAATTCTTCTAAGCATTTAAAGAAGAAATAATACTAATCATTCTCAGACTTCAAATAATTGGAGAGGAGGAAACATTTCACTTATTCTGTGAGGGCAGCATTGTCCTTATATCAAAACCAGACAAAGATACTACAAAACTGCAGACTAGTATCCCATATGAACATTCATGCAAAAATCTTAAAAAAAAAAAAACCACCCAAAATAACCCCCAAATTCCCCGAACACTTAGCAAACTGGATTTAGTGTAAAAAGGACTATATACCATGACTATGTGGGATTTATTCCCTGAATGGAAGAGTGCTTCAACATGAAAATTGGTCAGTGTAATATGCCACCTCAGCAGAAGGAAGGATAAAATCTACGTGATGATCTCAACTGATGCAGAAAAAAGCATTGGTAAAAACTCAACAAACTAGGAATAGGAGGAAACTACCTCAAATAATAAAAGCTATCTATGAAAAACCCATAGCTGACATCATACTCGATGATAAAAGACTGAAAATTTGCTCTAAGATCAGGAACAAAGTAATGATGCCATTTTTATCACTTTAAATATACTACTGGAAAATCTAGTCAGAGCAAATAAGCAAGAAAAATAAATAAAGAGCATGAAAATTGGAAAGTAAGAAGTAAAATTATCTGTTTACAGATGATATGATCTTATACACAGAAAACTCTAAAGATTACACATACACACCTGTTAGAACTAAATGAATTCAGCAAAGTAGTAGGATATGAAACACAAAAGTCAGTTGTACTTATATTCATGAACAATCTGAAAGGAAATCACAATGTCCCATTTATAATAGTATCAAAAAGAATAAAGTACTTACAAATTAACTTAATCAAATTGGTGAAAGACACAAAGAAAACTACAAATCATTGCTGAAAGAAATTAAAGAGGATATAAATGAAACATCTCATGTTCATGGTTCGGATAACTTAATTTTTTAAAGAGGATTTATTTATTTGAGGGAAAGAAGTGGGGAGGGGCAAAGAGAGAGAAGATCTACAGCAGATTCTGCACTGAGCACCGAGCCTGACGTGGTGTTCAATCTCAAACCCTTACTAGGGTCATGGTCACGACCAGAGCCAAAACCAAGAATCAGATGCTCAACCAACTGCACCACCCAGGCTCCCCTGGACAACTTAATATAATTAAAGTGTTAATACTAACAAAACCAATATACAGATCTAGTGCAATCTGTATCAAAGTCCCAATGACTTTATTTTTCCCTAGAAAATCCACCCTAAAATTCATGCAGAATCTCAAGGGACTCTAAATAGCCAAAATAATCTTCAAAAAGAACAAAAATGAAGAATTTCTTTTTTTTTTTTAAGATTTTCTTTATTTATTTGACAGACAGAGATCACAAGTAGGCAGAGAGGCAGGCAGAGAGAGAGGAGGAAGCAGGCTCCCTGCTGAGCAGAGAGCCCGATGTGGGGCTCGATCCCAGGACTCTGGGATCATGACCTGAGCTGAAGGCAGGCTTTAACCCACTGAGCCACCCAGGCGCCCCAAGAATTTCTACTTCTTGATTTCAGTATTTTTCAAAGGTACAGTAACCAAAACTGAGGTACTGACAGAGACAGATACATAGACCAGTGGAATAGAATAGAGCCCACAAATAAATTCTCACATGTATGTTCAAATGATTTATGAAAATGTGCCAGGAGCATTCAACAGGGAAAGGACACTCTTTAACAGATGGTGCTGGGAAGTGGATATCCACATGCAAAATTATGAAATTGGACTTTTATTTAACACAATATACAAAAATTAATTCAAAACGGATCAAGAGTCTAAATGTAAGAGCTAAAATGAGAAGATCTTAGAAGAAAACACAGGACAAAAGCTTTATAACATTGGATTTGATAATGATTTTTGGATATGACACCAATGGCACCAGTTACTAAAGGAAAAATAGACAAATTGGACTTCATGAAAAATGTCAAACATTTCAAAAGACACTCTAAACAGTAAAAAGGCAACTCACAGAATACGTTAAAATATTTGTAAATCAGGTATCTGTTAAGAGATTAATATCTAGAATATATAGATAATTTCTAAACCTCAGCAACAAAATAAGCAGATTAAAAGATGACCAAAGGACTTGATTAGATGTATCTCCAAAGAAGATACAGAAGTGGCCAACAAGCACATGAAAAGATGCTCAACATCACTAGTCATTTAGGGAAATGCAAATCAAAAACACAATGAGATACCACTTTTATATCCAGTAACATGACTGCTATTAAAAACAAATAGAAGGGGCACTCAGTGGATTGGGCCTCTGCCTTCGGTTTGGGTCATGATCTCAGGGTCCTGAGATCAAGTTCCGCGTTGGGCTCTCTGCTCGGTGGACAGCCTGCTTCCCCCTCTCTCTCTGCCTGCCTCTCTGCTTACTTGTGATTTCTCTGTGTGTGTGTCAGATAAATAAATAAAATCTTAAAAAAAAAACAAATAGAAGAAAGATTTTGGTGAGGATGTGGAAAAATTGTAACTTTTGCGTTCTCTTGATGGGAATGTAAAATGGCATAACTGCTGTGGAAAACAGCATGGAGGTTCCTCAAAAAATGAAAATATCATAGGATCTTGCAATTCCACTTTTGGTACACCCCAAATAATTGAAACCAGGATCTCAAAGAGGTATCTGTATAGTCATGTTCATAGCATCATTTACTATAGCTAAAACAGAAACAACCCAAGTGTTTATTAACAGTCTAATGGATAAAATGTACCATACATATAATGGAGTATTATTTAGCCTTTAAAAGGAAATAGATTCTGCACACTCTTACCTGGATAAACCTTAAGGATATTATCCTAAGTGAATAAATCAGTCACAAAAAGGCAATTACTATATGATTCTAAACTTATATGAAGTACTTAGAGTAATTAAAAACATAAAGAGAGAAAACATAAAGGGTGTTACCAGGGCCTGGGAGCAAATGGAAAATAATGAATTATTTAATAGATACAGAGTTTCAGTTTTACAGATGAAACAGCCATGGGGATGGATGATTCTTATGGTTGCACAACAAAACAACTTGATTAAAAAATGGATGAAAGATTTGAATAGAGAATTTTTTTTATCACAATGCAAACAGAACTAATGGAGGAATTTAAAGGAAATAGGTGCCAACTTGAAGGAGTTTCTAGGTCAAAACAAGACCAATTTGAACAAGACAATAAATAATGAGAATGTTGGAGTATAACTCATAGAATACAGCAAATATCCATACTGATATAAATAAATTACTGAATACACAGCTCGTGGAGTAGAGACAGCTTTTTCAGTAAGCCTTTTCTTAATCCCTTTACGACCATTTTTAGGGACGTCTGTGTATTTTTAGTGACATAGATAAAATATTTGTCTAAAAGTAGGGCAACTTGTTCAACAGGAGTCCTATATTCCAACTTTATCTGATTAAACTGCCATTACGAAATGAAATATCAAAGAAGTATTGGCATGAGAAATTGAATGTTTAAAAGTAACAGGTAAATCCCTCATAAATAAGATGGGGAAAAAAGGATAAAGAACAAAAGTTCATTAGCTGGGGTGGAACAGCTCAAAACTTTTATAGGAAGCAAGTCTTGAGGGAAAATGTGTAACTAAGAGATTTACATGGGAAAAATTTGGGTTTATAATTAATATGCCCTAAGTAGCTATGAGCAAATTATTTTGAGTTAGAGAATCATAGAAATTTAGTTGTCCTTTGGGGTTCTTATTTTACAGAGGAAGAACCTGAAAATATGATGGAAACAATGGGCTTAAATTAAAACTGTTATGCTATTATATTGTTAATCGTGCAGTAATTTGTTGTTTGAAGAAGGTATTTTAGTGAGATAAGGGGTGGGAAAATGCCTTTGAAATTAGAATATGATATATGAAAGTGGTTAATAAGTTTAAAAAAATCACTTGTTCTGTGCATGAGGGTTCCTTTCCCTCCCTATCCTCACCAACACTTGTTATTTCCTGTGGTTTTGATTTTAGCTATTCTGGCAGGTGTAAGGTGATATCTTATTGTGGTTTTGGTTTGCATTTCCCTGGTGATGTTGAGCATGTTTTTATGTGTCTATTGTCTATCTGTGTGCCTTCTTTGGAAAAATGTCTGTTTGGGTCCTTTGCCTATTTTTAATTCAGATTATTTGTTTTTGTGTGCATGTGTGTTAAAATGTGAAATTTCTTTGTATATTTTGAATATTAACTCCTTATTAGATATATCAGTTGAAAATATCCTCTTCCATTTAGTAGATTGCCTTTTTGTTATTACTGATGGTTTCTTTCATTATGTAAAAGCTTTTTATCTTGGTGTAGTCCCGATAGTTTAATTTCGCCCTATTGGTGGGAATGCAAATCAGTATATCCACTGTAGAAAATAATATGGAGGTTCCTCAAAAAAAAAAAGAAAAAAAAAAAAGAAAAAAAAAAAAAGACAACCTCTGGACATTAGCTCAGTTCATGATTTCAGGGTTGTGAGATCAAGCCCTGCATCAGGTTCTACGCTGGGCTCCATGCTGGGCATGGAGCCTGTTTAAGATTCTTTTTTGCCCTCTCTCTCTGCCCCTCATCCCTTTCTGTCCCCCTGCCTAAAAAAACTACAGACACCATATGATCCACTAATTCCACTAGTGGGTATTTACCCAAAGATAAAAACACAAATTTAAAAAGATAAATGTGCCCCTTTGTTTATTGTAACACTGTTTACAGTAGTGAAGATGTGGAGCCAACCCAAGTGTTTATCCATAAATGAATGGATAAAGAAGATGTGGTATATATATACAATGGAATATTATTCAACCATAAAAGGATGAGATCTTGGTATTTACAACAACATGGATGGACCTAAAGGATTTAATGCTAAGTGAAATCAGTCAGCTGGAGACAAACAAATACCATATAATTTCACTCATGTGGAATTTAAGAAACTATCTTAAAACAAACAAAAATAGGAAGACGAAAGACACTCTTAACTACAGAGAACAAAGTGATGGTTGCCAGCAGAGGGTGTGAAATAGATAATGCAGATCAAGGGTACATTAAGCTTGATGAGTACTGAGTAATGTATAGAATTATTGAATCATTATATTGTACTGAAACTAATATAACGGTATATGTTTAATTAGCTGTCCCCTGCCTCCCCCCAAAACAATAAAAAACAAAAATCAATTGGTATTTTATATCTGCAGGATAGTTATTATTAGTACCTTCCTTTCACTCATCTAACAAATATTCCCCAGAGACCCACTGTTCTGGAGGAAAGTAAAGTGTTTATTTTTTTATTTTTATTTTTTTAAAGATTTTATTTATTTATTTGTCATAGAGAGAGAAGCTAGAGCGAGCACAGGCAGACAGAGTGGCAGGCAGAGGCAGAGAGAGAAGCAGGCTCCCCGCCAAGCAAGGAGCCCGATGCGGGACTCGATCCCAGGACGCTGGGATCGTGACCTGAGCTGAAGGCAGCCGCCCAACCAACTGAGCCACCCAGGCGTCCCAAGTAAAGTGTTTAAAGGCATACTTTTCTTTTCCCTTTCTTTCTTTCTTTCTTTTTTTTTTTAAATTGAAATCTAGTTGATATACAATATTACAGTGTTAGTCTCAGGTGTACAATATAGTGATCCAAAAACTCTATACAATGTTCACAAGTATAGCTACCATCTGTCACCATACAATAAAAGCACACTATTTTTAAAGTTTTTATTAAAATTTCATTTAGTTAAAATACAGTGTAATACTAGTTTCAGGTATAGAGTATAGTGATTCAACACTTCCATACATCACCCAGTGCTCATCACAACTGCCCTCCTTAATCCGCATCACCTATTTCACCCGCCCTCCAGACCTTCCTTATGGTAACCATCAGTTTGTTTTCTGTAGTTAAGAGTCTATTTCTTGGTTTTTCTCTCTCTCTCTCCCTCCTTCTCTCTCCTCTCTGTCTCCTTTTTCCCTCATTTGCTTTTCCCCTTAAGTTCCACATGTCAGTGAAATCATATGGTATCTGTCTTTCTCTGATTTATGTTACTTAGCATAATACTCTCTTGCTCCATCCATGTCATTACAAATGGGAAGATAGCATTCTTTTTTATGGCTGAGTAATATTTCATTGTGCGTGTGTGTGTGTGTGTGTGTGTGTGTGTATTGTGTAGTATATATCTATGTCTATGTATGTATCTTTATATAATCATAATTCAGTGGACATTGGCTTGTTTCATTAATATGGTTATTGTAGATAATGTTGCTATAAACAGGGTGCATGTATCCCTTTGAATTATTATGTTTATATTCTTTGGGTAAATACCTAATAGTGTGATTGCTAGATTGTAGGATAGTCCTATTTTTAACTTTTTGAAGAACCTCCATAATGTTTTCCAGAGTAGCTGCACCAGGTTGCATTTCTACTAATAGTGCAAGAGAGTTTCCCTTTCTCCACATCCTTGTCAATACCTGTTCTTTCTGGTGTTGTTGATTTAGCCATTCTGACATGTATAAAGTGATCTCTCATTGTAGGTGAATCTCATTTCTTCTATTTTTTATTGGATTACTCATTTTTTGGGGTGTTGAGTTTTATAAGTTCTTTATATATTGTGGATACTAACCCTTTATGGATATTTTATTTGCACGTATTTTCTCCCATTCTGTAGGTTGAATAAAAGCACCGTTTTAATTCAGAATCAAGCTGTCTCCTTCCACCACTTACTATCCAGATGAACTTTGGTAGCTTATTTGACCTTCGTATACCTTACTGTAAAATGGAGAGAATGAAAGTCTCAAATTCACAGGTTTTCAATGAGATGGTAATGAACATAGTACTGAGCATGGCTTATAGAAAATGCTGTGTATTTAAGCTATTATAAGCTGTAGTTCATTTGAAAGAAGAGCGTAAGGCTGAAGAGTAACTCTAATACTGATAGCAACAGTACATATAGGATCATCGTTGAAGCTGAGTTTCAATCCAATAGAATTCACGTTTCTTCCTTTAAGCTCAATATGTGTTTTTAGGTCCTGGAAGAACTAACTAGTCCTTACAAGCAAAGCAAGGAATTATTTTTATTGACAGGCTGAAGAGATTTTCTGTACTATTGCTAAATAAATTGAGTGAGAAATTGCCTTTATGAAAGCCCATCAAAAGAAAATGTATATAGCACCTTAATATAGCCATTTTTTAAATTAATCAAAAATGGTACTCTACCATGTGAACTAACATTGCTGAATCATTTATGTAAATAAAATATATATTTGTATGTGTGTTTTTATGTGTGTGTGCACATATTTTTTTAGAGTAAGCTCTAGGGGCACCTGGGTGGCTCAGTGGGTTAAGCCTCTGCTTTCATCTCAGGTCATGATCCCAGGGTCCTGGGATCGAGCCCCGCATTGGGCTCTCTGCTCAGCGGGGAGCCTGCTTCCTCCTCTCTCTCTCTCTCTCTGCCTACTTGTGGTCTCTATCTGTTAAATAAATAAATAAAATCTTTAAAAATAAATAAATAAATAAATAAATAAAGTAAGCTCTGTGCCGAAAGAGGGACTTGAACTCACGACCCCAAGATCAAGAGTCACATGCTCTACTGACTGAGCCAGCCAGGCACCCATCATATTTGTATTTTAATGCAGAGCTAGGCAGACATTTCTGCAGGATTTCCTGTTTGCAATTTAATTGAATAAGATATGCTATCCATTGGAACCAATATTTTCCTCCAGAGAATAGCATCAAGGTCACCTCTTTTTGGTTGTTTTTTTTAAATTTTGTTTTGTTTTAAAATTATATTTTAATTTAATTTAATAAAATTATATTTTTATTTATTATTTATAGTTTATATATAAATTTTATATATTATATATATTTATATATATAAATACATATTTTATATATAATAATATATTTATATATTATTTATATTTTATAAATTAAATTACATTTGATAAAATTATATCATGCTAGCCTTCTATAATTTGACTGTGAGGTTAAAGCTCTGCCATTTAATAAGGAAAGTGATGGCTTCATTCCTTGTGAGTGGTAGATCTAAGTTTTTTTTTTTTTAAGATTAATTATATTTGTTTAGAGTGAGGGTGAGAGCATGCATGCAAGCAAGGGGAGGGGCAAAAGGAGAGGGAGATAATCCCAAGCAGTACCTAACCTGAGTTAATTATACATAGTGGGGGAGTGAGCATGGATAGAAAAGGTGAGGAATGCTCCCTTCCCTTTGGGGGAACCATGTAGATAACTACCTTCCACAGCAAGAAAACTAGAAAATATTTTAAAGCTGTTTTTTAGCTCACCAAGTCTCAGTATATTTACTTTTATGATTATCTAGAAAAAAATGCATATTTGCTGTTATAACAAGAAACAGCCATATGTTTCACATCTCCCTTATAGGAGCCTGTATTCTGTAAATAAGCAAGTCCATGTACAGACTAAATGTAAGAACCTGATCAAATAAAAAGTGTGATTAAAATGACATAATAAGGCACTAAATTTTTGTAAGCATGCATCATAAGTTTATGCACATAATGTGTGCCTTATCATCGGGGTTGTGACCTGAATTATTGGAATTATTGTGTACGTATGTATGTTTTCCCCCTTCTCTTCAAGGCTTAGAAACTCCATGTCAGAACTATTACTGAAGATCGAATTGATGTCAGCCAGGAACCTGTAATTTCCTGTCACTTGGCCTTGAATTAATACATTGAGTTTTCAGACAATAAACGAATTTAACTAAAAGACACAAGTTTTTTTTTTCTACTTATCATTTGTACCTAAGAATATGAATGTTTTATACTGTTTCATCTCTATTACACATACATTTATTGGCTCAGAATGATATTCAACCCTCTTTGTGTACTTTTATCTTGAACTAATCAAGTCCAAACTTCCTCCTGAAAACCCATGTATGTTCTTTTAAATGTGGGCTGCAGAGCCAATTTATCTAATAAAGCAAGTAACCTACCATTTCCAGTACAGCAATGAAGCGAGCAGCAATGTTGCAAGGAACATAATGTTTTCCCCTGCTGTTTTTATTAATTCTGCATATCTCAAGTGAGAAAGATGGAATTTTATAAGAACTTAGTTGGTGAAGTACGATGCATGGCAGTTAATTTTTCTTAAAGTACTTTCCCCAAATATTTGGTATACAACAGAGAAGCTTGTTTTGTCATACATAATTGGGTTGCAGTTTTCTGCAAACGAACACACAAAATTTGTGTTCTATTAGCCTTGACTTTCTGGTTGCCAGTTTCACTATGATGTTGCAAAAGGGGACTGATTTATTTGTGGGGCATTTATGGGGCAACTGGTAGCACGAGGTGTCTGTTTAATTGTGTGTAGCTGAATCAAGTAAGGCAGAAAGATTTCCTGAGGTTAACTTGATAGAGTCCTCCGCTGAAGGGATGAACTGGGAACTCAGCTTAGGCGTTGGGGCCGGGGTAGAACCTTAGGCGTCTTTTCTCTTTCTGGTCCAGAAACGATCTCTGACACATAGGAAGCTCTGGGAAAGGAAAAAGAAAATGTTGTTAAGGGAAGGAAACCAAAGAAGAGTCCATTTTTTCATGATAAAGGATTTGAGCTAACATGGTGGTCAAGTCAGGCGTGTTCCAAGGCTGCGTGATGTGGTGACTGTAACTGTCAGCAGGAAATCTAGGAACAATTTTTCCTTGACCTGAACTGTAGCAATGCATTGAAATTAGTGATCATTTGTTCATTCTCCCCCTTCATCCCATAAATGTCAGCAGCCATTCTTGTAACAACCGAAGAGAGTCCCATGTCCCCTGGCACACTATCCACTGCCACTTATGAAGGGTTTAGCCCTGTAGAAACCCGCTGGCTAGAGTCCCATAGTTAGTTTTTGGGTGATTGACTTGTCTATTTCAAGTATTTTTACATTCTAGAACTCCTTCTTTTTAAACATTTATTTTTATTGTGTTGGGAAAAGCAGAATGATATAATAATGATTAACTTCTGGGTACTCAACATCCAACTTTACCATATTTTAATATTTTGCTTTAGACATTTTCTGAAGACGTGGAATACTGTATCATGATTAAGGCTTCCTCTGCAATCCTCTCCAATCTTATTTCCATGTCCTCACCTCAGAAAAAACCCTGCTAACCTGATCTTGGATTCATTATTTCTTACATCTTTTTATGCTTTTACCATACTTGCATGTATTTCTGAATGGTATTTAGTACTTCTTTATACGTTTAAACTACTTACAAATGATATCACACTCCATTCTTGCATAACTTCCTTATTTGATAAGTAATTATGCTATCAAGATTTGTTTAGGTGGATGTGTAGGACTTTAGTTCATTCATTTTAAATGCTACAAACCATGTCCTTATACAGATATAAGCCACAATTTATCTAATTTCTGATGCTGGATATTTGGATTACTTGTAACTTTTTGACCAATCCTAAGGATGCAATAATGAGCATTCCTATACACATCTTTTAATGTATGGATTTCTGCTTAGGAATTCAATTGATGTGTAAATAGTCTGCCAACATTTAATTTTACTAAATTTTGCAAAGTTCCAGCAGAGCAGGTACACACCCACCAGCAATTCATGGAAGTTTTAGGATGATTGCATCTCTTCCATCAGTTGCTATCAGTAGTATTTAACACTGTATTAGGTAGGATATAGTATCTTTTTTTAAAAAATGTATTTTCTCAATTCCTACTTTTCATATGCTTATTGGCCATTCATATTTCCTCTTGAAGGAATTGCCTATTCATTTACTTGGGCTCCTTTTTCTGCTGGGTCATTTGTCATCTTTGTTTTTATTTATTTTTTATTAAGAATTTTGGTTTTGATTTATACACACACTTATAGGTATATATATGTATGCTGTAAATATACTGATGTTTATCAAAATATTTAACATTTTTTTGAGTCAAAGTATTACAGTACTTTTCCAATATTTTTACAGTGGTAAAGTCCTTTATTGTAGGCAACACTGGAGTCTTTGGTCTGGGATACAGCAGTGGAAAGGCAAGTGAAACTTCTGACCTCAAGAGCCTTTTTACTGGAACAACTCCTTAACCTTTTCCATTGTGCCTGGATCCTGTTCTTTGCACTTTAGAAATACTGATTTAGCCATATAAAGAATATTTAACAATTCAATATCAGAATTTAAAAAGTTAGACAATGACCATTCACCTCTAACACTTAAAATTCCAAAAGCAATTTCCAGTAATTTTAATGGTTTCTGGTTTACTTTGTCAGTGCTTACCACAGCAACTGTTGATTATTTTGCATTCTCATGGGCTTGAATAGAGGTTACAGAGCCTGGGAAAACTATGTGAAATAAAGCGAACCTTCTTATTTTTTTATTTGTAAAAATGAAGAGTCCAGAAAGCTTGAATTAGGATATTGAGTTCAAGATAATGAAAAATTCCATTGTTGAATTGGACTTTATTTTGGTCAGTTACATGAATTGGGACCTGTAAGCACTACCATCCCCTTCATAGAGCGAAAGAATGAGCTATTGCTATTTGCAATTACACAGATGAATCCTCCAGATTTAATGCTAAAAAAAGAAGAAACAAATGGGCACATGATTTATGATTCCACTTAAGATATTTTAAGGACAGATAAATCTTCAGTGATAAAACAGAGTAGTGGTTACCTATTAAGGAAGGGAGGAATGAAGGGATCTTCTGGAGTTCTGGAAATGTTCTGTATCTTCGTGTAGGTGGTGATTAACTTACTGTATCATATGCTGTACACTTAAGATTTTTGTACTTTATTGTATGCATCTGATATCTCAGTTAAAAAGAGTATGGCTAAAAATAAATTCAGAAAGGGGTGCCTGGGTGGCCCAGTTGGTTAAGCATCTGCCTTCAGCTCAGGTCATGATCCCAGAGTCCTGGGATTGATCCCTGCATTGGGCTCCTTGCTCAATGGGAAGCCCGCTTCTCCCGCTGCCCCTCTACCCGCTCATGCTTGCACACACACTCTCTCTCTCCCTGAAATAAATAAAATCTTAAAAAAATAAAATAAATTCAGAAAAGGTTTATTCTTTCTAAACGATATATATGTTTTTTGGTAGAATGAAAGAATTTTCGTATAAGCTTTTTAGGTTTACAGATTATTGGTTAGAGTTGTGTGTGTGTGTGTGTGTGTGTGTGTGTTCAGCTCATATATTTTTTTCAGAATCACATGAATCCTTTAATGAATGATTAACACCCTCTAGGTGTTGTGTTATAATTTGGGGATTCTAAGAAAGTATATTGGGGCTGACGGACAAGTAAATATGTGTGAAAGCAAGTGGGGGGGGATATTTAATCCCTCCCAGAAGCCATGCCTGGCTTGTCTACAGTGGAGTTAGGGACATAAAATGAAACCTTCTGAAGACATAGCTTTGAGGAAAGTTTTTAAGGATAAGTAAGACTTTGACAAGTGAGTTGGGTAGCCCTTATAGATACATTAGTCCTAAAGGTGTGAAATGATATTTTGTCCTCAGGGACTCTGAGGTTTTTGGTATAACTACAACAAAGTGTTGTGAGAAGCACTAATATATGAAATTAGAAAGTTAAAAAGAGTCGTGATCTGAAGTGTTGAATGACCTGCTAAGGAATTTTGATTTTGATTTTCTCTTTAGTTTTAGGTGTTAGGGACCCGTTGGTTTTACTTAAGTGTTGTGATCAGGTTTGCATTTGGGAAATAATTCTGGCAGTATTATCAAGACAGTTTGGATCTTCCCCCTGGAGTTCTTCCCTTCATGCTTTTCTTACTCTTTATAATGTCTATGTATGGTCTTCTTTGCAGAATGGTGATTCCTAAGTCTAAATCTGTTCCAAATGTCTCTCCTGTTTCTTCAAACTTGTTAGTAGAATTAATTGTTTCTCTGTCCCTGGATGCAAATTTGGGTTGTTTCTTGTCACTTTAGGTGACAAAAAAATTCCATTCACAATTTACAATATTTATTCCAATATATTTATAAATTCATTTTTATTCGAAAGCTTCTTCCTCTTCACCCAAACCAAAACTGGCTGCTAGTGCCCTTTACTACTACATTCCCATTATTTGGAAAGAACATTTTTTCACCTCCTCCCCCCACTCACTGGGGTCTCTGTAGGGAAGATGGGGAACAGGGGAGAGGTCAGAGGTAGAAGTTTTCTTATTGGCTGTTACTATGGTAAGAAGGCTTCATTCTCTAGGCCTGTGGACTATTTAAACTGACTCTCTCTTTGTTATTTTTCCTGATATTTGAAGATTTCACTATGGAGTCCCTTTGATCTTATGTCCCCTGACCTGAGTAATGATATCTTCTTGAACTGGACATTTCAGATCTCTCCTCAGCTCCCTTCCCAGTGGTACATACAGCTTCCTCCTGCAGGAATTCCCTTACCTTGGCAAATTACTCTTTCAAGCAGAGTCCCTTTTATAAATGAATTCAGGCAAACATTCCTACCACAAATTCCATATCTCGTTCCTAAGATCACATCAAAGATGTGATCTGCATTCAGAGAAGACTATAATTTACTGTTCAGATGATCACTTTAGCCTGACACCACAGGTCCCTTTACCTTGCTCAGGTACTGGGCTTCATGAGTACATTTTCTGACATTTGACAGACCATGTAATGGTTAAAGGTTGACATTGTTCATGGGCAAAATTCTACGCCATAATCAAACAGCTGGTCCATGACCTTAAAAAAGAATGATGCCCTTGAGTAACAGATCCCATCAGTCTAACTTAGATACTTACTTGTTGCTTATTGGAGAGACCATTAATGGGAATACTAAAGAAAAGATATATGTGAATTTTTTCTCAGCTTATTTTTTTTAATCACAAGACTTATTAGACATCAAGAAAACTGCACAGAATGTAAATTTACAGCTCATTGAATCATTACAAAGCTAGCATCCAAGTTGTGCCCACCGAAGTCACAAAATGGAATATTAACAACATTCCAGTTAAATTCCATCCAAAACACTTTCTGTCCCAGAGGGCCTGGGTGGCACAGTCATTTGAGAGTCTGACTCTTGGTTTCAGCTCAGGTTGTGATCTCTGGGTGTTGGGATCGAGCCCCAAGCCCTATGTTGACTCCTCACTAAGCTTAGAATCTGCTTGTGTTTCTTCTCCCTCTTCTGCTTCTCCCCCCCATGCTTATACTTCTCTCTCTCTCTCTCTCTCTCTCAAATAAATAAATAAATCCTAAAAAAATAAAAGCCCTTTCTGTCCCCCTCCCACCAAAGGTAACCACTATCCTGACTTACAATACCATAGTTATACATATTTTTTGAACTTACATAAGTGGAATCATACAGTATAAATTCTTTTAGTTTGGACTTCAGATTCTTAATATTTTTGATAATTATATTGATATGTGTCTATAGTTTACTCATTTTATTTAATGTATATCTCTTGTATAAATATACCACTATTTATTTACCCATTGTAATGGTGGACTTTTGTGTTGTTTCCATATTTTTGGTAATTCTAAAGGAAACATCTTAAACATTTTTCTTGATGCACATATACATATATTTTTGAAGAGTGCAAACCTCAGAGTATTATTGCTGGGTCATAAAGTATGTATAGCTTCAAACAATATGTTTAACAGTTACCGATTTTTGGTAAAATAAAAAAAAAGAAAAAAGGTAACTTGTTTTGCAAAATTGTTGTACCAGTCTGTACTTTGGCCATCATGTTCTTGTTTTTCCATGACTTTGCCAACAGTTGGTATTGTCATTTAAAAAAAAAATTTTTACTCGGTTTTTTATTTTAATTATAGTCTAATTAATATACAGTGTTATATTAGTTTCAGGTATACAATATAGCATTTCAGCAGTTCTATACATTTCTCAGTGCTCATCATGATAAGTGTGCTCTTAATCCCCATCATTTATTTCCACATCTCTCCCACTACCCCTCTGGTAACCATTGGTTCTCTATAGTTAAGAGTCTGTTTATTGGTTTATTCCTCTCTCCCTTTTTTCCCCTTTGTTCATTTGTTTTGTTTCTTAAATTCCACATATGAATGAAATCATATGGTCTTTCTCTGCTTGCTTTATTTTACATAGTATTCTACTCTCTAGCTCCATCAATGTTGCAAATGGCAAGATTTCATTCTTTTTTATGGCTGAATAATATTCCATTCTGTGTGTGTGTGTGTGTGTGTGTGTGTGTGTGTACCACACACAATAGATGTATCCACTCATCTATTGATAGACACTTGGGATGCTTCCAGATTTTAGCTATTGTAAGTAATGCTGTAATAAAAATAAAGGTACATACATCTTTTTGAATTAGTATTTTTGAATTCCTTGGGTAAATACCCAGTAGTGAGATAACATCATATGGTAATTCTATTTTAATTTCTGGAGGAACCTCATTACTATTTTCTGGAGTGTCTGCACCAATTTGTATTCCCACCAACAGTGTACAAGGGTTCTTTTTTCTCTACACCCTTGCTAATGTTTTTTTTTTTTGTTTGTTTGTTTGTTTTCTTTTAGCTATTCTGACAGGTGTGAGGTGATATCTTAGTGTAATTTTTATTTTTATTTCCCTGATGATAAGTGATGTTGAACATATTTTCAGGTGTCTGTTGGCCATCTGCATGTCTTCTTTGGAGAAATGTCTGTTCACATCTTCAGCCCATTTTTAATCAGATTATTTGTTGGGTTGTGTGTGTGTGTGTGTGTGTGTGTGTGTGTGTGTTGAGTTGTATACATTTTGGATACTAGCCCTTCATTGGATAGGTCATTGGCAAATATCTTTTCCCATTCAGTTGGTTGCCTTTTAGTTTTGTTGATTGTTTCCTTCACTGTGCAGAAGCTTTATATTTTGATGTGGTCCCAATAATTTATTTTTACTTTTATTTCCCTTGCCTCAGGAGACAGATCTAGAAAGATGTTGCTGTGGCTGATGTAAGAGAAAGTACTGCCTGTGCTCTCTTGTAAGATTTTTATGGTTTCAGGTCTCACATTTAGGTCTTTAATCCATTTTGAGTTTATTTTTGTGTATGGTGAAGGAAAGTGGTCCAGTTTTATTCTTTTGCATATTGCTGTCTGGTATTCCCAGCACTCTTTGTTGAAGAGATTTTTTTCCCTATATATATATATAGGGAAAAAATATATATATATTCTTGTATCCTATATATATATATTCTTGCCTCTTTTTGGTTTTGCCTTTTTTTTTTTTTTTAAGATTTTACTTATTTATTTAAAGATAGATCACAAGCTAAAGGAGAGGCAGAGGGAGAGAGAGAATGTCAAGCAGACTCCATGCTGGATGGGGAGCCCCACACAGGGGCTTGATCTCATGACACTGAAAACATGACCTGGGCTAAAACTGAGAGTGGGACACTTAACTGAGCCACCTAGGTGCCTCTTCATTTGTTGGAGATTAAAATAGACAGTATAATCATGGGTTTGTTTCTGGGTTCTCTGTTCTGTTTCCTTTATCTATGTGTCTTGTTTTTGTGCCAGTACCATACTGTTTTGATTTACATCTTTGTAGTATATCTGGAATCTGGAATTGTGATACTTCCAGCTTTGTTTTTCTTTTTCAAGATTATTTTGGCTATTCAGGATCTTTTTTGGTTCCAAACAAATTTTAGTATTACTTTTTCTAGTTATGTGAAAAATGCTATTGATATTTTGATAGGGATTGTATTAAATGTGTAGATTGCTTTGGGTAGTATGGACATTTTACCAATATTATTAGTGTATAGAAATGCAATGAATTTCTGGGTTTTGGTTTTGTATTCTCTGACCTTATCAGATTCATTTATCAATTCTGGTAGTTTCTTAGTTGAGTCTTTAGGGTTTTCTATATATAGTATCATGTCAACTGCAAATACTGAAAATTTCATTTCTTTGTTCTTGATTCAGATGCCTTTTATTGTTGTCTGATTGCTGTGGTTAGGACTTTCAGTACAATGTTGAATAAAACTGGTGAGAGTAGACATCTTCCTGATCATAGAAGGGAAGTTTTAAGTTTTTCACCATGAAGTATGATATGGGTTTTTCATATATGGTGTTTATTATGTTGTGGTATGTTCCCTTAAGCCTACTTTGTTAGGGTGTTGTCACTTTTTAAAATCCCCTTGGGTAGATGAGAAGTTATAAACCTTGGCTTACATTATCATTTTCTTAATACTAATGAGTATTTCCTTTTTAATGTAAAGTGTCACAATTCCAGATTCCAGATATACTACAAAGATGTAAATCAAAACAGTATGGTACTGGCACAAAAACAAGACACATAGATAATGTGTTTAATGTGTTTACTTTTTAATGTTTTTTGGTCCTTTATACATCATCTTTTTTTCTCACTTTTTATTTTTAGATAATGTTACATACACAAAGAATGTTGGGAAATAAAGTATAGGGAGGGTTAATGTACCTAGTTTCTCCCCATGGTAACACTGTGTATTACTATAGTATAGTATAGTATCAAAGCCAGGAAACTGGCATTGGTATAATTACGAGAGTTTACTTATATTTTGCCAGCTTTATATATACACATTTATGTGTATCTCCAATAATCTTATTGCATATAGGTTGATATAAACACCTCCAGAATCAAGATAGAATTATTCTTTTACTACAAGTCTTCCTTACACTAACTCTTTTAGTACACCTTTCTCCCCGTCTTTAACCCACAGCAACCATTATTTTCTATGTCTGTCATTTTTTCTTTTTTGGAGCACCTATTGAAATATTTTTGTATGTTTTCTGTCTTGTTTTTTTTGGATGTAGTTATATGCATAACATGTATCTTTTCCTACTCTATGGGTTGCATTTATATTTTCTTATTGGTATAATCTGTTGAATAAAATTTCCTGATTTTGATACTATCTTAGTTATCATCTTTTTCTTTATGTTTAGTGCTTTTGACCTCTTGTTTCCCTTCCTTCAGATTATAAAAGTATTCTCCCCATCTTGTCACAAGTAGACTCATAGTCCACCTGGAATTGATTATTGATGTGAAGTAGAGGTCAAATTTCTTTATTTTTTCTTTTTCTTTTCTTTTTTTTTTTTTCCTTTTTTTTAAACCAACAGGGATATCTAATTGAGCCAGAACTCTATTGAAAAAATTCCCGTGGCGGGGCGCCTGGGTGGCTCAGTGGGTTAAGCCTCTGCCTTCGGCTCAGGTCATGATCTCAGGGTCCTGGAATGGAGCCCTGCATTGGGCTCTCTGCTCAGCAGGGAGCTTGCTTCCCCCCCTCTCTCTCTGCTCTGCCTCTCTGCCTACTTGTGATCTCTCTCTCTGTCAAATAAATAAATAAAATCTTAAAAAAAAAATTCCTGTGGCTTTGTAAATGCAACGTTGTAATGAATCAAGTGACCCGTATGTGTTAAGAGTTTGTTTCTGGGCTTTCTGTGTCCATAGTTAACTTGTCTCTCCTTGTACCAGTTATATACCATTGTATTATTGGTTTATGTTTCTTAACATCTGGCAGAGCAAATAGTTGCAACTTGCTCTTCAAAAATGTCCTGGATTTTAATGGTATTTTGTTTTTCCATATATATTTTAGAAGCATCTTCTGAAGTTATAAGAAGAAAACTGGGCATTTTGATTGATAATGCACTGAGTCTATAAATTTTTTAGGAATAAATTGGCATTTCTGCAGTATTAAATCTTACAGTTTGTGAATGTAGCATAATCCTTTATTTAGATTTTTGTTTTTTGATGTTTTATTGCTTCATCATAAAGTTCTTACCATCTTTTATGAGATCTATTCCTAGATATTTAATATATTTAATACCACTGTAAACAGTATCTTTTTAAAGTTTCATTTTTTTAATGTTTGCTGCTGTTATAAAGGAATATAAAAGGATGTTATATGTTAATTTTGTGTCCAGGAAACTTGCTAACTCAAATATTAATTCTAGTAATTTATCTCTTTATTCTTTAATATTCTGTATACATCATCATAATATTTATAAATAAAAGTCATACTTCTTCCTTTCTAGTGCTTATACTGCTTGCCTGCATACTGCTCCCTCCATTCATCTCTCTCTCATATTTTCTTATATCACTGCGTGGTAGGACTTTAAGTACAATATTGAATAGAATTTATATTAGCAGGTGAGTGTTGTGAAGTGTGTAAACCTGGCGATTCGCAGACCTGTACCCCTGGGGATAAAAATATATGTTTATAAAGCTGTAAAAAAAAAAAAAAAAAAAAAGAAAAAAGAAAGAAAGAAAGGATGAATACCCAAGTTTTGTAGCAACATGGACGGGACTGGAAGAGATTATGCTGAGTGAAATAAGTCAAGCAGAGAGAGTCAATTATCATATGGTTTCACTTATTTGTGGAGCATAACAAATAGCATGGAGGACAAGGGGAGATGGAGAGGAGAAGGGAGTTGAGGGAAATTGGAAGGGGAGGTGAACCATGAGAGACTATGGACTCTGAAAAACGATCTGAGAATTTTGAAGGGGTGGGGGGTGGGAGGTTGGGGGCACCAGGTGGTGGGTATTGTAGAGGGCACAGATTGCATGGAGCACTGGGTGTGGTGCAAAAATAATGAATACTGTTATGCTGAAAAAATAAAAAAAAAATTAAAAAAAAATAAAAATTTCTCATGAAAACTAAAAAAAAAAAAAAAAAAAAGGAACAATACATGCAACACAAGTATAAAGTATTAATGCCCATAATGTAAAAAGTGCTCTAATAAAAAAAAAATATATGCAACTGAAAAAAAAAAAAAAGAATTTATATTAGCAGGTATTTATGTGCTGCTCCTCAGCAAAAGGGAAGTCTTTAATTTTTGACCAATAAGTCTGATGTTTACTGTAGACATTTTTGTGGATACGCTTTATCAGATAAAGGAATATTATGGAAGTCCTTTTCTAGTCTTCTAAGAGTTTGTGCGTGCATGCGTGTGTTTGTGTGTGTGTGTGTGTGTGATGAATTGATGTTTAATTTGTTAAATTATATTAATGCTCCAGTGGAGATGAGCATATCATTATTCTTCCTTATTTTGTTAATGTGGTGAATTATACTGATTGATTTTCAAATCTTAAACCAATCTTTATTCCTGGCATAGCACCAATTCGGAATTTGTATATGATTCATTTTAGACACTGCTGGATTCAGTTTGTTAATGTTCCTTTAGGATTTTTGCTTCTATGTCCAACAGTGAGATTGACTTCTAATTTTCTGGATTTTAGCAAGCATCTGTAGTTTGCTTTACAAATTCTTTTATCCTCTCCTGTCCAAAATGCTTCTTTTGTGGTATTTGCTGTTTTAGATGATATAATCCTCCCTGTGCTCATGCACCCTTTGCATCACACACCCACAGTCATGTCCAGTCAATTAACAATTCCATCAACTACACCTTTTAAATACCACATTACTTAGTTTTGTCATTTTTTCCATCCCATCAGTTCCTACGCTAGTTCAGTTCAGAATACTGTTGTCTCTCTCTTTGATTATTTAAGCAATCCCCATAAGATTTTTCTGTCACAAGTTTTGTTCCCTTCCATTTATCTTCCATATTGAAATTAAGATGAACTTTTAAAACCGCAAATTCTATTATGCTTTGTTTCTTCTTACACATTTTCCATGACTCCTTATTGAATTTCTGTGAACTCCTCATATTAGCTCTGTGTTCCCTCATGTCCAAGCCTTGGCCCATGCTATTTTCTTTGCTGATAACATTCCAATTAATATACAAACTAAATATACCTCTGCAGTGTATCAGAGGACTTCAAGAAAGACCATGGCTTGGCAAAATAATGGCTAGAAGGAGACAGTGTATGGAAAGGCAAAAAGGTAGTTCAAGAGCTGATTTTTCAAACACTATCTACTTTATCATGTATTTTATTCTTGGCTTGCTTGTTTTGTGGAACCTGGCAGTGATTTCTTAAAGGGAACACATCATGCTGAACCTTTGTGCTCAGCTCTTGATCGCACAGTTTATGAGTCCTGTAAAAATTGGAACCTCTCAAGTAAATAACCAGGGTGATGAGGAATTGTTGCGGGTGCTAGAAATGGTTAATCTGGCTAAGATGATACTTGAAGAATTGTCAGATAAAAGAGGAAATTAAAAGTATTTTAGGTATATTGATGATTCCAAGAATGATCATCACAAGAATATAAATAATGTACAGAAGTATTTAGGAAAGCAGAATTTATATCCAAATTAGGAAGAATTGTCTAAAGACCAGAACTGCTTTGCTATGGAAGGAACTGCCTCCCAAGATACTGTTTCTTTTTGTTTAATGTATTCAAGCAGTGGTCCATCAATTATGTTAAGGGATTTTATGTATTAGGGCAGTGGTTCCAAGACTCAGGTCATATCTAGACTAGTTAAATCAGAGTCTCTGGGTATGGGATATAAGAATGAATAGTTTTTGCAGCTCTCCTATGATTGCAAAATGCAGACAAGTTTGGGAAGCCCTATAGTAGAGGGAGATTCCAACTCCTCAGTGGTTTTACTGTATCAGGAGTGTCTTGAAGAGATGGAAAAAAAAAAATGCACATTTCCAAGCACTACCCTGTAGCTTCTACATTAGCTGTGTTGGGTGGACACAAGGAGTCTCTATGATTAGGAGTATTCCCAGATTATTCCATTTTCTAGCAGGGTTTGGAAACCACTAGATTATATGCATTTTTTTAAAAAAAGAGAATGACTTATGCATTCATAATTCAGCAAGGCACCTGGCAAACTCATTTATGGGATCCTTGTGGACAAAATATATAATGTAAATTGAGGCAACTATGTGGAGGACAAAGAATGGGTTTTGGATTCAAAAGAATCTGAATTCTAATTCTAGTCTTATTACTACTTACTTATTAAACTTAGAAAAATTTACTTACCCTCTCAAACTCATCTTAAAATAGACTAACAAATTAATTTTAATTTTAAATTTAAATTTTAAATTAAATTTTAAATTTAAATAAAATTTAAATAAAGTTGTTTATGAAAACTATCAGTCAAACATCATGTCAACATGTATTGGGCTCTTTTCTAAATTCTGTAGTTATGCGAATACTGAAATTAATGAGTGGATCCACAGAGCAAATGCACATGTTTGATGACTGTGTATGTTTATTCTCTGTTGATTTTTAACTCTGATAACCTGTGAATCCCTGGTTTTAATATTGTGCTTTAATTCAGTTATTGTATTTGGTTTTTTTAAAGACTAGAAGAGTAAAGAATAATGCCTTTCACTTGCTGTTGATTTTATGTGAAATATAATCAATGCCTAAACTTTTTTTCTAAATTGCACATTTTAGATAAGAATTTTTCATTAATTGTACTATAAACGATGGGGGAGAATTAACAGTGCGTTTGTTTTTTTTTTTAATCACAGGTTTACAGGAACTGTGTAATTATTTATTAAAATGGAAAACTGTGAAGAAAGAAAAAGATAGCAGTTGGAGTTAAAGTTCTGGATGAATATTTTGTTTTTGAGACATCAGCATTTAAAAACGATATGCTGATTTGGAAAGTCCTGGGAGTAAATTGCAGAATTCATCTTTTCCATTCAATCAATGGACTTTTTAATCATTCCCTGGAGTTGATGAAGTTCGGAGACAGTGTTTGATGGGAAATGTGGCATGCCAGTGTTTTCCTAGTGATTGCATCTTGGATTAGTTTGCTGCTTTTTTGAAGAGATTCCATTTTGAAAAGCAAGAACCTAATGTGATGGATTTATCTTCAGAGATGAACAGACATGGGAAGAATCCAGTGAGTCACAAGCTAGAAGATCAGAAGAAGGTAAGACAAATAATTTCCTTTTGCTTGGTCTTTTTGTTTATGCTTAGAGAGAAGTTTGTAAATTGAAAATGAACGTGCTTTAGGAAATAAAGTAACATACTATTTCGTGGAAGTAAATTCTACCGTATAGCCAAGCATATCTGTGGGTCTGGATTTCATTACCGGTTGGTAGTTTTGTTTCTAAAGTCTTCTGAATTCATCCATCCAGTGGTTTGGCAAAGGACTCTATGGTGTTCTCTCACTCTTGACTTTTAGAAATCCTAGTGACCTGCTGGCCTACCTCATGGAACAGTTTTCTGAGATCCAGGGTGAGGTATGATTCATGGGGCATTACTAGAGTAATGGAGCAAGTTGGAGCTCTCCTAAAGGAGAACACCTGCCTCGCTACCAGTAGAAGGTGCAGTTGGCATTTGCAGTTCTCCAATTTCATGTCCTTAGGGTACATCAACATAAACTCTCTCGTTTTTACAGCTGGCCTGGAAAGAGAGTCATGAGGAAACTGTGAGCTTTGGTTTGACTCTTCATGTGTGATGTCGAAAGAACTAATGGAAAATATCAAAATAGGGCTGCGCTAATATATTTTTTTTTATTGGATTTAGAGAAGTTCTGAGTGAGAAGCTGGGAATTGAGTATCGAGTTTTGCACTTAAACCTCATTTTTTCTACCTTCTTAGACATTCTTACCTGCTAAACTGCTGTACAGTGGTGAGAACCATCCAGAGAGTACTTATCAGAAGGGTCAAAGATGGTGCCCAGGGGAGGAATCCCACTCATAATGAAATATATTATCTTTCGTAGTGCTTTCATTGACTCCATTAGTACAGGAGAGGTGTGTGGGGACCCAGTCAGTCGCTGAGGCACAAAAGCAAGGAATAGAGAGATAATAGAAAGGATATTTTGAGTCAGACCTGGATCTAGGGGGCATGATTAAAGTTTGTTTTTACATCTGGCATAGAAATTTGCTTACTAGTCATCTGGTACTCCCAGGAGACAACTAGCTCTTTTGCAGTTTTGGAGGTAAGACGTTTAGAAGAGATCATATAGACAATAGCTTGTTAATTTGCTCTGACATTTAGACCAGGGCTACTAGGAAAGGTGCTACAGTGATCCTTTGCACGACTCTAAGCAAGAATGGGTGTGCTATTAATGTCCCGTTTGGTTCCGTCACTGGGTTTACCTGCATTATAAGTAAATCTTGGAAATACTAAGTAATGTAAAATCCAAGATACCTGGAATCAATTTTGACTTCAATGTGGATATAGATTTCTGCAAAAGTAAGTGTGTTACCAAGAATGCTGTTGGTGTTTCAAATGGGTCAGCACTTTTTTTTCTTCTGCTGCTACTAAGGGTGTTGATCCAAAGGAGATGGTAAGATCAGTTTTCCGTCCAAAGCACACTATGCAATTTCTTAACTATGGGGAGCAATTTAATCATTTTTCTCTAGCTATGATTTTAAAATGTCCTTAACCCTGATGGATTACTCTCTCAGATTGGAGACAAGGGAAGTGGGTAATAGGTAAGCAATTAATACCACAGAATTCTCATTTTTGAAGGCAGTCTTTCTTTTCTGGAAGGAAAGTCCCTTTGCAGGTGTTATCATTTTCTTTCCTGAATAAAAAATATTTTCTGCAAACACAGAAGGGATTGCAAGCTACAGAATGGAATGAACTCTCAAAATTATTTTGAAAATTCTTTGTATGGAACTTTAAACCGTGATCTGTCATGATGCTTAGTTTCCCAGGCCAGTTCACAAAGGGCCGTTCAGCTCATAGAGAAAAGTAATAGCGTTTAGACAAACTATGGAGAGCCATGATTCTGTTTGTGTTGGATGGGAAGATCCCCATTTCACTGAAACCTCACCTTTTAGTTGAAAGGGAGGTGGGGGAGGCAGGAACATTTTCAATGAGCATTATCAAGGGGAAAATGGGATTCTAATGATCTCCTAGCTACCCAGTTGGTTTGAGCATTCACACTGAGTAAGCTGGAATCTCAGATATTGATCGATCAATTGATCAGTACTTCAGATTCAAATTTGCTAAGTGTAAGCAGGGATATCTAGACTCAATGACAGTTTTGTGAGTTTGTAGTAAGGAGAAAAAGGAAACATTAATATCATAAATCTTTGCAGACTAAGCTCTGGGCACAGCCCTGCCACCACACAATTACCCGCAGAGATTATAAGAGCATTCATGTAATTACTTCAAGTGTTTGTAGTCCTTCATGATGAATTAATTTAACAGGCACAGTGTTCCACATCAGTGAAATAAAATGCATTTATTCCAACTCACGACTTAATCCAGAGGTGAAGTGTCTTTTTGGTGTAACTGAAAAATGTGTTCTTCTCACAGTATTTGGCATGTGGTAGCTATTTAAAGCAAGGTGAATTGAACTGGCTTCAGTACATGCTCCTGTTTTGAACAATGTGCCACTGATTTTTTTTTGTTCAGTCTACGAATAGCTCACTAGTTTTTGTTCTCGCCTTAAAATATATGAGTTTGTATTTTGTATGCTCTGCTTCTGAGTAGGAACTGTTAGGACACTGAGCGTATGAGTTTGTAAGTATGGTTCTGCTGCATGCATTGAGTCCGTGAATGTCAGGGAAGAGAGAATTTATGGAGTGCTTACTATACCAGGCGCATGCTTGGTCCTTTCCAGTTTGTGAAGAACATGTATTTCTACAAGGTAAAAGGTGCTTTTTTAACCTTTTTTATATCTCCTTAAGAGATTTGGTCCTGTAAAAATAATGATCAGTTCCTTAAAAATATATCTATAATAAGAAGAATATATATATACCATTATTCAAAACTATAGAGTTCAGAAGGGTGTGTGACTTCTTGGGCTTCTTCAAAATAATATCCCATCACCTGACTAAATCTGGAAAACACATTTGAATGTTAAAAGATATCATATCCACAAGTCCTATCTGAAGTACTCTTCATTATGGATAAACCCGAGATGTGGATCTTACAGGGATTGAGAATACTTCTAAGAATCCAAATTGACTTGGATTAGTGTAAGGCTGGGTGAAATTCAACTCACTTTTTGATTCCTGTGATTTTTATCAGTAGAATTTTCAGTCAAGATTGGCCCATAATTCCTGCTTTTGGCATTCCATTTCTGGAATGTCCCAGATGGGAAAATTTTCGTGGCATCTGAGTTCCTGCATGCCCATAATGTGGTGTTTTATTTTTGAAAACTTGACCTTTTGACCCATGTTTTCTCACTGATGCCAGTGTGTTTGGTGTGTTGTTTTCGACTAATTTCATCATTTTGTGGGATTCTTTCTGCAAAAGCCCCTGGAACAGTGAAAGCCCAATAGGTACAAATGTCACTTCAGTTTAATAAACTGTGACCTTGAACAGAAAAGCAGAGCTCAGTAGATTTTACTGTCAGTCTAATTGCAGCAGTTTACAGCTGAGACAGCCCTGGGACACTGCGTTATTGCTCCGTGAATATTTTGTGTTTTAAACCAAAGCATTTGTCATAGTCCACAGTTCACTAGGTATTGCTGAAAAGGATAGCAGGACACGTATTTTGAAATTGTAACAATGAAATGCAATACGTACTTAGTGACCAACTGGAATGCTTTTGTTTCTCTGTTCCCTAAAGCAGAAAGGGATGACAGTATTATTGCATGTTTGCAGAGATTGACATTCATGTAAATGTCTAAGACTGATGTCATCACAGGTTTTCATTGCCTAAAATCAGGTCTTTTACATGCTAGTTAGCATTATTTTCACACTGCCTTGCTAGAACCTCCAGATAAATTCTAACACATCTTGTCTTTCTATATGATGACAGTTGTTTCAGAAGTAACACAGTCTATGGACTCTGAAAAACAATCTGAAGGGTTTGAAGAGGTGGGGGGTGGGAGGTTGGGGGAACCAGGTGGTGGGTATTAGAGAGGGCACAGATTGCATGGAGCACTGGGTGTGGTACAAAAACAATGAATATTGTTATGCTGAAAATAAATTTTAAAAATATGAAAAAAAAAAAGTAACACAGTCTGGGTGTAGTGAGTGAGAGAGTCTGAGATGTGGAAAGCCATGTTAATTGAGAGAAACAACTGAGTTAATTAATAGAAAAGGAGGTGCTGATTTGGAGAAAACCTGCTGTTTTAAGGGCAGCCCCACTGGTATTGTGGCCTTAACATCAAGGTTAGGTTGGAGATTAGAAAAAGCTTCATCTGCCAGTGCAATGAGGGCTTCCACAGTGTCTCTCCACATAGACTAGTTTTCGTTTGTTTTTCAGTTGACTTCAGACAGAAGTGTGGTCCAGCCGCATCTCTGTATACAATGTTAGGCTACTCCAGTAATTTTACTGAAAACCTTACTCGTGATTACCAGTGCTTGAGAGAGTAAAGATAATTTATTGGTTTAAATCTAGCCTAATTCTTCTCTTAGTATCTTTCTTTTTAGTGTGCTGATTCTTTTAGACAACATCTGTTGCATTTTCTTGCAGTATTGGTAAAATAGCATCATTTTAGAGTCAAAAAGTATATTGAGATTGTCATCACAGGTGTTGAAAACTACGTGAAATTGTTTCTGTTGGAAATTGATTAAAAATCTGTTTTCTTAAGAGAAAATATGAAGATAAATCACTCAAGAAGAGAAGGCTTAGGAGAGTTCCAGGCTTTCATTCTTTGTTCTTCTTGAAGGATGGACTCATTAAATGGTGCTTTATTTTTATAAATCTGCCTGACTTCTTTTTTCTTAGTGTATATGAGGTATGTTAAAAGGACCTTTAGGATAAATGACATTTCTGAAGCAAAGTTACATCATTTATTAATCATCTGATTTTGAAGCATGACTGCTAATATGAGTGGATTATCTAGTGGTCTCAACAAAATTGATTAGTCATCTGGTTACTGATTATCCATACTTTTAATTTTTGAAATACATTGAGCAGCCATTATGCAATTCTGTTGTATAAATCTGGAATCCATGTACAAATACAAATATGAATGTTATGTTCACAAAGAAACGAGTACTGGAATTGTGGCATACTATGATACCATTAAAGATTGTCCCTATTTCTTCCTCTGCCTCATCATCTCTTAAAAAAGGGTACTGCAAACAACTGTCGCCAACCACTTTACCAGGAGTTCTCTAAGGATGAATTATATAAGGTGGGCTTTTCTGTGAAGCAGTGATTCTAGAAACTTCTCTCTCAGATCTGAACTTGGATAGAATTTCTTTTAAATCTTTTTCTATCATATCATAGGTGGTTTATATGGCTACTTGCCTTTTTGGTCCTGACAGCATACATTTTCAATGTCAGCAGACTTGGGCAAATGGGAAGAACTGGAAATAGATAAAAGTGAATACTGTATACCATGCTTAATGGTTCTAATCCTTTGTTCTAAACTAGACCATGTTCCATTTCCTGATTGGTGGATTTTAGATATCAACAGATGTAATGACTGCATAATCTTCATAGAAATAGATAGATACAACAGGTAGGTCCAAACTAGATGATACTTGAGTTTTGTGATACATGTTTTATGCATTTTGAAGACAGAATTATATGTAAATTCTTGTTATGATTACTAGTTGTCATTAATTGTGATCTCAACAATGACTACTAAGCTATAAGATTCAGTAAGTTTTAATTTCTGTTTCTTCTTAAATCCTTTTTCCTATCTTGATATTAACATGTGAGTTCTGATTTTTATCATTCCATAAAGGAATGATGGAGACTAATTTTTTCTTCTAAAATATGTTGGAAAAATGTGACCATATGCAATGCAAAAAACTTGAAATACACTAATATACAAGTTTCCTCTCACCTTTCTATACATACATACATACATCCATCATTAGATTTCTGTGTTAATGTTTATAATATTTATATTTATACACACACACAACTTTTTAAAGCAAATATTATAATACCGTGTGGCCTGTTTTGAATGGCCGATCATGTCATTGTCAGTTTCTCCTTAAGACTGTCTTCCTAAAAGGCCTGTGGCTTTTCTCCATTTGATCACATAAATACATACTTTTCAATATAACACAATGATTTTGAAACAGTAGTTTAACCATATCTGTTTCCTCCTTTGAGATTCCAGGTAAGTATAAAAGGGTGGACTGAGATTTCACAAATCTTGCCCTGAGGTAGCAAAGTGGGCAAAACCTTAGGATGCATGTAAAAATACCATTAAAGAGTGTTGAATGTTAAAATTGGGTGGGAGAGGAAAAGACTTTTGCTCATTTCCAAAGGCCAAAGATGAGATTAATCACAAAATCAGGGTATACTTTGGTACCTAAATGGAATGGGAAGCAAGAACCGGAGATATAAACAGAGAAGAGGAGTCTGAGATGATCCCTGAGTGGGTTGACATGCCCAATGTGTTTCTGTGTACAGCAGGCTACCTGCTGGTGAGCAGAGCCATCTAATCTCATAGCCCTGGGACAGGGTAGACAGAATTTTTTGTGTTTTCCTTACACGGGGACTGACCAGATTTCTCCCAGGCATAGTAGTCAGTGAATATGCCATGTCTGGGATAAGAATTACATGAAAAAAAGCAAATTTAATGATATGTTATAAAAGCAGTGGACATAAGAAATTTTTTCAATTTTATTTGCAAATTTGGAAAATTTTTATGATAAACAGAAAACCATCAGATCTTCAAAGTGTGTTTTTGAGGAACAGCAGTAGTATTCTCATCAGGGAATGTATAAGAAATGCAGGGTCTCAGGCCCTACACCAAACCTGCTGAATCAGAATGTGCTTTTTCACAAGATTCCCAGGTGATTCTCATACACAGTAGTACTGGAGAAGCACTGGCCTAGAGCTCATGCCTGAGAGCTCCTCAGTGGGACGAAGCCTTGGTTACCCATTATTGCAATAAGATACCCTTTATTTTCTATCTTCTGGTTCTCATTTCCTTTCCTGACTTCTCTCCCAGTATTTCCGGAACCATCAGCAAAATAAACTACTTTCACAGGAATCATCGTTTCAAGGTCTACTCTGGCAGAAACCTAAACTAAGACATTCTGTACTAGAGTTCTAGTATCCATAGTGTTAATTTGTTTCAGTCAGCTAGTGTTGGACTCTATGTTAGCATAGTTATTTGGAATTCAAGTTTTTCAAGAATTCTGCCTCTTTTATTCATTCCTATTTTATTCTTGGATATCCCCAGTGCACACCCAGATAATAATATCAACACTGTACAGTCCCAGTCAATTAACAGGTGATCTGCACCCAGGACAGCTGCTGCCACCTCCCACCGCCACACCATTGTCAGTGGCCTCTGCAGCACAAATTGCAATTTGACCCAAGAAGTCACTGGAGGAGCTGTGAGCACCTTTTCCCATCTTCTGCTTTCACCTTATTAACTAAAAAAACAAACAAGACACAATTATTGAACCTGGTGTTTGGAGTGGGTTTTTATGTGAAATCTTTCCATTCATTCCTCTTTTCCTCTGCAATTCCTTGTTGGAGAAGCTCTATATACACAAAACAATGTCTACATGGAAACGAAGGACTAGCATTATAAAAAGAGTTTTCATATAAAGGCTCCTAAACTCTCCTAAAAGTAGATCTTCTCTGAGAAACTGTAATGCCTCAGGTCCAGAAGCCAAATCTGGGTTCCTACTATTGTCGAAGCTGAAATCACTGCTCCAGTGAACAGATCTGAAAATACTAACATACCATGTTAGTTGTGTGGATGAAGATGAATCGTGAACCTGCCCCAAGAGGAGGACACTGTTAGGGGAGTTGATCACGAATGAGCAGTAAGATGGAGAAAAAAAAAATGTTGATACCCATGATCTTATGTTAAGTAGGAAGAAACATGGCCCAATAATAAAACTTGGCTCAGTATTTCACACATGACCTCATCAGTCAGGCTAGCAGTGTCTTTGGGAGGATCCAGTAAAAAAGTAGCCTAGTAAATAGTTAAGAGCAAAGGATCTAGAATACGACTATCTGAGTTTGATTCTTGGGTCTGGTGCTTCCTCAGATTACTGAACCCCTGTCTTCTTTTAGTTTCTCTGTTGTGTTATTTTATAAAATGGGAGTATTGAAAAAAAAAACCACATATATAAAGCATTTGGAGCAATGTCTTGCACCTGGAAACACTCAATAATTGGTAGTTTTGAAGGGTGAACTACAGTTAGGCATGGTTTCTCCTCTGTGAGCTAAAGGGCAGAAGTGCCTCCCTTCTCATCCCTTGACTTGACTTCTGGACCTGTGAGGTCCAGAAATGCTGGTGCCATGATTTCCAGGTTAGCTCCCATCACAGCAGCTCATTTTAGACTTCTCTCTACCATCTGTGTTTAACAATTTAAACATTCCTAACATGAGGCTCTGCACAGTGTAAAGGGCTGCTTTATTTGGGTGTAGGAACAACCTCCACTCCCCGCCTCTACCTTGAAAAATCAGAAGTATAACTAATCAGTCCCGGATTATTCACTCTAGCCCGAGGATAGAACTTCCCTGTGGGTCTGAGCATTCTTTCTTGACTTATATTAAACTTGGTGTAGGTGGTTCATCTGAGTCCAGGGCCTAGCTTGCCTGTTATCTGGAGAGAGAGAGAGAGGGTAGTTGGTGCTTAGGATATTTCATCTTGAAATAGGGATATAGGTTTAACTACATGGGACTAGAGTTCAACCCTAGAGCTGGTCAGAAGAAAAGTTTGTGAGTTCAAATATTTTCTTTTTCTTTTTTCTTTTCTTTTCTTTTCTTTTTTTTTTTTAAGATTTTATTTATTTACTGGAGAGAGTGAGCAAACAAGAGAGACAGAGAGTGAGTGAGCGGGCATGAGTCGGGGAGGTGTGGAGGGGGAGGGAGAAGCAGACTCCCCGCTGAGCAGAGGGCCTAATGCAGAGCTCAGTCCAGGACTCCAGGACCACGACCTGAGCCAAAGGCAGACGATTAACCGACTGAGCCACCCAGGCATCCCAATGACTTTATTTTTCTTAGGATGACAAGGTTGATAAACCACAGTATTTCCTGGGTGTAGCGTATTGATAAATACAAAGTTATCCTTAACTCATGGTACATTTTAAATAAAAATTTACTTTCTAAATCCTAAATATTTAGGATGAATTTTGTTTCTGTTTTTAAGAGGATTAAAAGAACATTGAACTTGGGAAAAATTCTCAGTTGACACAGGCTTTATTCCTTTCATTTCTAACCTGAGATTGAGAGCATAAAAATGTGTATAACAGATATTTCATGAAACAAACATGGTAAAATGTTAACTGTAGAATCTAGTAGCATATAAGTATTTACTGTAAAATTCTTTAAACTTTTCTGTATGTTTGAAAATATGTATAAAAACTATGGGGGAATATATTAATAAGAAGTGATGCTTCTTGGTACTTACATTCTAGTAGCATATCTATAATTTCTGTGCCTTACTCTCCTGAGCTTGACTCTCTTCCTCTATATAACTTAGGGATCAAGAGAGCTTATGAGATTTTAGAGAGACACTGACTCAGGACTGCTATTACTAGTCTTTTAGCTGCACTGGGTATTGTTCCAATTGGCCTAGGACCCTAAGCAGTGTTTCTTACATGATATATATAGGAAATATATTCACAATTTCCAACCACTGACTTAAAAATCAATTATAGGATCCATCCCCTATATGTATTGATTTTCCTTAACTTAAAAATAAATTTGGTTTATTCAATCATGTGTATATTTCATAAAAGAGCACAATTACCATCAGTTTAAATCTGAAGATGTCAGTTCCAAGCATTAACACAATAAAATACCTTTTTATCATTTTTGAAATCATTTATCATGATTGGTTTTCATATTTCATGGATCTAGCTATTCTTTATAAATGTTTCCTGACACATATCACGGTAGACAGTGTAGCTGGGTAAAAATTAATAAAAATGGGCAATGTTACATTGCCTGTTTAGAAGTAGTTCTTGTGAGTGTTTTTGCATAATGGTGAAGTTGTTCCTTAGTGCCCAGTGGATGCAGTCCTTAGCAAAGAATGTTCTATACATTCTTCTACAGAGGGTTCTCTGTAGTGCTTGCTCTCTTCCAGTTAACTAAACCATTGTTTCAGAGACAGAGATGGAGGTTAGTGCATTCAGGTTAGTATTGTTGCCCTTAGTTGTATTATAAATTGCATCGTAGCATAATATTTTGTTTGAGGATGGAAATTATCAATCTAAGAATCAAGCACAGATTTAAAAGATATGATGTTTTGACTGACTTCAGTGTGTATTTATGTATTTATGGAGTGCCTACTAACGCTCTTTGGTAGATAACAGTAATAGATTTTACTGTGTTAACTGCATTACTAATGACTGCATCCATTTATATCCATCACTTTCACCTTGCATAACGAAGCGGGTTGGGCCTTTAACAAATATTTGAATAGCAAGCAATCTGTAGTTTACAAAGCATTTTTCCTTGCATTTCTGTCCACCTTCACAACTCAACTTGTGGGTCCAATACTTTTTATGTCCATTTTAGCGATGAACTTGTCCCAGACGAGAGAACTTACCAGGTTGTACCTTCTTCTTTTGCTCAATGGCCTATGATTTTATTTTAAAGTTTATCTACCTATGTTTAGCATGTTTTCTATGTGCATGGAAATAATTTCTTAATCTAACATATTAATGTATTGTTAAAAATATTTTTGAAAGATGTAAATCTATGGAAGACTTTCTAGTGTTTCTGTTAAACTTTTATGCTATGTGAGTTTGAGTATAATACTTTTTTAAGCAAGTGGTTTTCTTTTTTCTTTTTTCTTTTTTTTTTTTTTTAGCAAATGTTTTTCAAGAGCCCCCTCCCAAATGATTTTGAAAAGATGTGAAAAATGAGAGCCCAGATTTGGGAAACTGCATTTCTTTATTGGCATTCAACCTGGTTTGGTCACATTCGACTTGTCACATTTGGGAACTTACACTCAAGGTTCTCCATCTATCTTATTAAAGGTGACGGATTTCATTAAATCACATTAGAAGCTTCATTTAATTGTTAGGAAAATATGTTGTAAGAAACACAGGTCACATTTAAATTTGATAGGCTACATGGAGAAAAATCATTGCCAGTCCACACGGGCAGGGCCACACTCCATCTCAGCTTCTCTGTTTTGCCAGCTCATCAGCCAGCAGATAACCCACAAAACTTGGCTCCCTGGTCTCCTGGCTGTGCCAGTGACACATGTGAGTACACACAGGTATGTAAGCCACTATGCTCTCCTGGAGGGAGGCAGGATGTTCTCTTGGACCACATTCACATTCAGAATTTGCTCATCATGGTGGAAATGAATGGAAAGTGGGATCTGTCCTCTCCAGGACTCCTCTCCAAAGACTGCTAGCCATTTTAACCCATGTCCACATCATTTTTGAGGGAATATTAAAAGATAAAATGGATACGTGTCCATCATTGTACCTAATTTATAGGATGTTTTATTGATCTAATGCAAAATGAAGATGATAATAGTGTTCTATATAAATAGCCCTTTTGACTTTATACTTAAGTGTCTTTCAATAGTGCTCCAGTTACAAGAATCACATTTTCCTTTAAGTGTGTTTTCACACATACTAATAACTCCAAGGGATTAATTTAAATGGGCACATTTAGTTCTGAGGCAAGGCGGCCCCTCCTTAAGAATGTGACTAAAAGCACATGAATTCTCCTGCTTATTTTTCACATTTTGCTGCTGGTAGTTAATTTTACACCTTGTTGTTTTTTGTTTTTTAGGGTTTTTTTTTGTTAACATTAGTTGTTCTCCCTTGAAACTCTTACTAGCTGCTGGATGAAAGAGCATTGTTAGGTGCGATGTAGTACTTTACTTCATGCTGTCTCAGTAAGGAGGGCTTCTATCTTTTAACAGTTGCTGGTATTGGCAAATCGTCATGCTTGCAAATAACAGATAAACAACACCTTGCAGGGACTTGTTACTCTCTAATTAACACTGGGAAAGGATGAGGGTTAAACTCGAAAAACAACATAATGTCTTAGTCTGCTTTGCTTTGTAAAATATTTTTATATAATCATGAACTGATGCAATGATTTCCACATTGCTTTGGGGGAAGAGTATAATAAAAGTTAAGTAAAAATGTGCCTTCACATTTCAGTCCCACTTGTCATTTTAGAAATGTCTTTCATATCCATTATCAGGTACCAAATTAGTGTTCTGGCTAAGTATATGATACCAAGAGGATTCATGGATGTAACAATGATTTTCTTTTTAATGCATCTGGATTTATCACTTGCCTTCTGAAATGACTTTCTAGTGCATTTTGATTACAATCTGAACTCTTTGACATGGTCCATCGGGGTCCGGCGTAATCTAATTCCCATTCTCCCTCCAACTCCATTTCCTGCCACCTTTCTCTCCCTCATTCTGTACAAGGCCTGTTGGTGATCCGTCAGTACGTTCTTTGAACAACCAAGGGCTTTCTCACTTTCAGGTCTTTGCACTGTTCTTTCTGCCTGAAGTATCTGTTGCTCTGTTTTTTGCGTGAATGGCCTCTCATCATTCAGGGATAGGGTATTAATGTAATTTCCTCCAGAAAGTGCTTCCTCATCCGCTCCATCATTGTGTTCTGTTGATTTTCTTTCTAGTAATCCTTTCAATGTGTCCTATTACCCATGGAACGGCTTGCTTGTTTGTAGTCTGCCTCTATTAGGTTAAGGCACTGTCTGTCTAGGTCAACATTGTGTTGGAAACATTGCATGTGGTATAAACTCAAGAACTGTTGCTGTGGAACAAAGGAGAAAAATCCATGTAAATCCACAGACAACGATTTTTTCAGCAAAGGTTTAGCGAGTACTTGCCAAATTTGGGTTATTTTTTGATAAAATGCTAAAGAAGGAAGATTAAAAAAAAAACAACAAAAAACCATCTTACTCCCAAGCAGTCCTCTAATAAATCATTAAATAAGAAAATGGGCAGACTTTCACCCAAGACAAGGGCATTTTGGTTGGAGTAAATGCTTATGAAGATTCTCTGCCCAAACATACCCTTGGAACTTTATTCCTCTCTATGAGGGAAGAGTGGAATTTTCTTTTTGAAAGATTTATTTATTTGAGAAAGAGAGAAGAAGACAGTACACAGCAGGGGAGGAGCTGAGGGAGAGGGAGAATCTCAAGCAGACTCTGGGCTGAGGGCAGAGCTGGATTTGGGGATCCATCCCATGACCCTGAGATCTTGACCCACACTGAAATCAAGAGTCAGAGGCTTAACTGACTGTGCCACCCAGGTGCCTCAAGAGTGGAATTTTCAAAACACAACTATCTGTGCAGCCTCCTTTATTTTCACTGACTCTCTGAAGCCTTTCAGCTCTAGAAGGTGAGAGAAATAACAGGTTTAAAAGTTTAAGTACTTTCATTACAAACCATTCATCTATTTATGAATTAATCCATGGTATTTTGTAAATAGAAGAGATGATACCTCTTAGGATTTAAGATGGTTGGTTACTGACTGATCTAGGTATTTCTGTGATATTTGGACCATGTCTATTTAAGCAGTATCAACAGTGAAAGGCTAACATTATTGAACATGTAAGGTTTGATTGTTTTTACTCACAAATATAGGGTAAAAGGATAGTCCAATTTTATTTAAGTTTTGAAATCATTATAAGTGCCTCACCTATTATCTTAACGCAGACACTAATATCAACTTTGTGAGTAGTAGTTCAGAATTCTGATTGTTTAGTGGAGAGTGGAAAAGGGCAGAGTCCGTCCTACTTACCCATGCAGGTAGAGCTAAAACCATCTCATCAGTCCATGCTATTGTTTTTTGCTGCCAGATGGTGCTGACAGGTGTTTCTTTATAGCCGAACTGGTAATGGCCACCACTAAAGTGGTGCTTTAGGATGTTCTCTGACAGAATATGATCCTGCTTCCTAGGGCTAAGCTGGACTATATTTTTGCCACTGTACCTGCAGTATTCAATGTTCCTTCTTTTCAGGTAAGATAATACCAGCACCACTGGCCAGCACCAGGGATGCTGTTTCCAGGGTATTTATCCTCCAGGCATTTAGATATCATTTTTGTCTCCCAGACCTCATTTTTGACTGCCATTTTTCTTTTCTACCAACAAACACAACGTGCTGGATTTTACACCCTTTACCTGGGTAGTTGGCTTCTTCTAAAACTTCCTTGGGCCCTAGAGTCTGAATCAATGACTCCAGGGTAATTTCCAGCAGCTCACATGCTAGGAAAGAGAAAATACCAATATGAAAACTATACCAATATATTCCATAATGAGCTGTGCTGCTGTGTAAAGTACATTAGTCAATAGATGTGTTGCTTTCCTTACCTCTGTAGTATTAAGCATATCCATCCTCAGAAACATTCTGTAGTAGTATAATTTATACTGACCACCAGCTAGCTTCTTGCTCCTGAAGTCTTATTCTGTTAAGTCTGATAATATCATTTGGCCAAAAGTATTAGGATTCTTTCCTTGAAGAAAAAAACTTTATTTTTGGTAGTTAGGAGAGCACTTTCCTGGGTTAGAAAATATAATTAGCCCTTTATATGCTTGTTTTATACAGCTAGATTCTTTCCAATATTCAGAAAGACTGGGAGTCCATTAGCACACACTGTTGTTTTATTTTTTTCTCAAAGATAATGGGCTTTTCATACTCTTGTTTACAAACATAATTAAAAATAGGCTTTTATGGAGAGGAACTTAATTCTAATAGAATGTTGATTAACCAAAGTGTTATTTAGTTTTTTTCTAAAAATCTTTGAGAGCACCTGATATAAATTGAGGATTATTCTAAGAGAAAGTAAAGCTAGAGCAGCTACTTCAAAGTAGAAAACAGAGCTTAAAAAGTATTCAAATGCTCTATCTGTGCTTACTGATACAGTATCCACTAGGCACTGTAGCTATTACAATTTAAATTAATAAAAATTAAAGAATTCAGTTCTGCAGTTTCAACAAGCATTTTTCAAGTGCTCAATCTTTACATGTGACTGATGGCTACCATATTGGAAAACACATTTACATATTTATAGCAAGTTCTATTGGACATTACCACTGAAATACAGTCCTGGTTAGAATGCAATATAGAATGGGAAAGTAGGGGAATCAAAATCAGAGTTAGAACAATGAAAGTCAGAGGAACAAGAGCAGTCATGGAAGGTGTTTGGTCTTCCTTTTAGCACACAAAGTTGGAGTGGGAAGCCATCATTGTTCCATGAAAAAGGGGATAATAAGCTTTTTGCTTGCCACTAATTTAGTAAAATAAAGTGTTTGAAAAGATGTTAAAAGACCAATTACCAAGTTAATATTTAAAATGTTTATATTGCTTATTTTTGCTTACATGGACTAATCCAAAGCACCCTACTTTAAGAAGTAGTGTACCCTGAGCAATGAGTGGGATGATCAGTTTTGCATTATATATAAAGAAAAAAATTTGAATTGTCATAAGCTCTTATCCGTAATAAATTAGTTGATAGTAAACTTTCACTACTGAACGAACATGAAGACTTTCCAAAAATGCTTTCCATGATCTCATGGGGAACTAAATGCTGTTTCAAATCTTAGAACATGACAAGATTGTCAGCCAACAAATGAGTCTCAGGGCAAAAGTACTGAGGTCAAAAAGAATCTCCGAATACTTGCAAAAATACATGTAATATTCCTTATCATTTTAGCAAATGATTTAATATCATTTTTATATCCATTTATGTTGTAGTTCAACTTGTCATATATATTTTATTGTTTTTTTGCCAAATGATAAGATCCACAAAGCCATATGTTTCCTAAGCTCCTCTTGGACAGAAATTTTACTAAAGCTAGAACAAGAAAAATATTACCCACTCAGCAAGGATTTTGTTAGTTAAATTTGTGTTCTAGTGGTGTTGTTCCAAAATGGGTATTATGGAAGCCCATTTTCCATGAGGTCATATCAGATCACTTTTGGTACAAATTTTAAAACCAAAGGTGCCCCCAGAAAAGCTTGATGAAACTGTTATATTTATTAAAAATGAAAGAATATCATGGAGTTTAAATAATGAAACAAATAAGATACATGAATACTTAATTTACCAGAAATGTGAAATCTCAGCAGACTGAATTGTGTGTTCCATGTAGTAATTACAGAATGATAAAGCCAAAAAAAAAAAAACAAAAAAAAAAAACCAAACCTTAGAGATGGCATAGTTCACTCTGAAGGTAAGAAATCTGAGGCCCAGGGTGGCCATGTGACTTTTTCAAGTTCACACTATTGAATGCTGTGATCAAAGATACATGCAAAAATAGTTTTGATTCCACTAGTTGATTTTAATTTTTTAAATTGAATTGAATTTTTTAAGGACGTATTTATTGATTTTAGAGAGAGAGAGTTGAGCAGGAAAGGGAGAGGGAGAGAGATTCTCAAGCAGTCTCTGCACTGAGTGTTGAGCCCAGTGTGAGGCCTTGATCTCATGACCATGAGATCACGACCTGAGCAGAAACCCAGAGCAGACACTTAACTGACTGTACCACCCGGGAGCCCTGATTTAATTTTTTTTAATCAGGCAGTCCGTTATAATATTTAAGAGCTTATAATTCCCACATTTTATTTTATTTTTTAATATTTTATTTATTTATTTGTTAGAGCACAAGCAGGGGGAGCAGCAGGCAGAGCAGGCAGAAGGAGGCTTCCCGCTGAGGAAGGAGCCCAACACGGCACTCAATCTCAGGACTCTGAGATCATGACGCGAGCCGTAGGCAGCCTTTTAACCAACTGAGCCACCCAGGTGTCCTGTAATTCCTACATTTTAAAAACATAAATATATATATATATATAAAACAATGATTCCCAAATTTAACACTCAGAAACGCTTGTCTTAATTTTATGAGCCAATACATGTGTACTGTTAGAGGTGACCAGTGATAGGATAGGAACAACCCAGTAGTGCACTTGAATTGAGCTTCATTTGCCATCTTCTTGCCAATTTCAGACACTGATGTTCACACCCCACCTGGTGTTGTAGTTCCTCATGGATACCTTCGTTTGTTGACTGCAAGTATTCAGGTACTTTAAGTCCCAGGTCTTAAGCGTCTCTGTATCCTGGTGCTTAGTATTAGGCCTAGTGCAGTCTCTGTTTTTGTTGACTGAATGAGTGAACGATCAGAATCTTCTATCCTGTAAAAATCTTATTTTGGTTAAGTACCTATAAAAATAATTCACATGAAAAATATAGTCTGAAACTTAAAAATACCCCTTTTGCCTCTTCTTCTAAAAGAATAATTTTAATGTTAATACAGCATTGCTTTTTGTTTGGTGAGAAAAACAAAATTATGTAACTTTGATTCATTTAAAAAAAAAACAAACAACTTTTTTCCCCCAAATTTCAAATCCTGTTTAGAAAAGAATTATAGTTGGCTCTCTGGATACTGAGTAGCGGGAGATGAAGGCAGTAGGCTGTAAGTTAGCACTAGGTATAGGAAAGTAAAACCTAGGGATGACTGGTAGGAGCAAGCTAAAAAAAACTGTCCATTTGGGGAATATTCCAGAGCTTTAAGTAAAGACAGGCCAGCATCCAGGAATCTGAGTTTCTCAAAGCGGTGTAGGAGCATCAAGCCGCATCAAAGTCAAGCAGCCCAGATTAGCTGAGGCTGGAGATAAAATATCTAAATACTGAAAGAAAGATTGCATTAGGAAAAAACTTTATAATTTTTCCCCTGTAAGAAGATCTTGGTAGCATGAAATAGTAGGAAAAACATGGGCCTTGAAAAGGCCTTGAAGAGGTAGTAGTTCAAATTCTGGCTCCCTCACTTAATAGATCTGTGAATTTAGTTCAGTAACTTAACCATAGTGAGACTCAGCTTTCCTCATCTGTCACATGGGTTCATAATGTTAGTTTCCCTTTCCAGAACATCGCCTGCTCAGAGACTACTAGTCAGCAAGCATTCTCTTACATAGGGCAAATGTGGATGCTCTTTTAAAATCACTTCTATTATCTTTATTTTGTAGATGACAAAGTAACACTATGTTCAAACAAATATATTGGACATCATCTTAGCAAAACTGAAAAGTACACTTTCTTAAAAGAAAATTTGCAAATAATATTTGTCCATACTTGGATCAACAGAGTATATAAGTGTATATGATGTGTGTGTGCTTATTATATTGTCCATCAAGTATGATTTATAGATATGATACATACTACACAGACATGTACACACATACACTCTATAGATAACCAGTTGGGAATATCTGAAAATGACAGGTTAATTTATAATCAGGGAAATGTCATATGTAACAAAACTCAACTGATTTAAGACCTGAAAGTATTATTTTATATTGGGGTCATAGTTCAAAGGAAAATTGAAATTTTACTCTTCTTAGAAATAATTTCCCAGTGTTCTTACAGAGAGAACTTACTTTTGTTCCTCTTTTTGGACTCTTGTGACACTTAGTTGAGTGGTATGGAGGATGGTGAGTGATTGTTGCTGCTCAAGTCCTATAATTATGGAAGAGGATAATTGTCCATGGACTACTGAGAAGGGTCACAAAAACCCTTGTCCCTGACAAGGAGGTCAGTGGACTTTGGAGAATGGAGTTTTAAGATAGTTGATCAGTTTGACTTTACCATCAAATCATATGAAGTCCCTTGCTGAAGTCTTAGCTTAAAACAATTTGTTTTTTACATAGAAACAATTATGAAGAACCACAATAGAGGACATCTTAAACTGACCTTGAATTTAGTCATCCACCACGTATGTTTTACAAAAAATAGAGGTTAAAGGCATGGGTTCTGGAGTGGGACAGGTTGGGTCCAAGCATCAGTTCTGCCATTTCCTAGCTGCATCGGCCTGGTCAGGTGGCTTAGTCTCGTTGTGCTTTCGTTTCCTCATTTGCGAAATAGGGACAGTAATAATCTGTCTTCATAAGGTCTTTGAGAACATTAAGGGAGATACCTTACATAAGCTTGGAAAAGAGTAAGCATTTACTAAAGATTAGATTTATTGACTACTATAAGCCCTAAATAATACAAGACTTAAACAGTTTTAAAGCCCTACAAGTGAAGAAAAAGCTGGCTAGGTATAGGGCACTTCCTGGAAGTAATGAAAGAGGTTGTGTACCCAAATCTGCATTTGGCCCATTAGCTCAGGTGAAGGCAGAGCGTGCACAGCTGGAGGAAGGATCGTGGATGGTTCGTCAGTCATGGGGTAAGCTGCTGGTCTTCCTTTTGCTTGGGACGTCTGTGATTAAGATGAGAAGATGCAACAACAGATTCCCAGCAGGAGGAATGATGTTAAGATCCCACACTTGTGTTTTTAATAATTCGTATCGGTGTGCTCATTCGTGGAGATTGATCATCAGGGGATTATACATAGAAGCTTATATAGAATTTGTGAATAGGCACAAAATTTTGCAGTGATTAGCAGCATGTTGTTGTCCTGTAGATCTGTGTATGATTGTTAAGATTACTCCGTCTTGGGGCGCCTGGGTGGCTCAGTGGATTGGGCCGCTGCCTTTGGCTCAGGTCATGATCTCAGGGTCCTGGGATCGAGTCCCGCATCGGGCTCTCTGCTCAGCGGGGAGCCTGCTTCCCTCTCTCTCTCTGCCTGCCTCTCTGCCTGCTTGTGATCTCTGTCTGTCAAATAAATAAATAAAATCTTTAAAAAAAAAAAAAAAAGATTACTCTGTCTTTTCCTTGTGGTCATAGCTCTTTTAGCCTCAGTTTATTCATTTGAAAGATGGGGACATATCATTAGACGGTTATGATAATAAGGGTGATAAGCCATGTTAAGTCTCACTGTACAAAGCTCACTGTTCATTAAAATCACTGTCTTCTTAACAAAATCCCTCAATGAATTATTTCCAATTTGAAACCTTATTTCTTAAAAGGAAAGTGATGATTAATTTAAAAATCTGTTACTTCTATCCATCTCAAACACTTTGAGAGATATTTGTCTATTTTATTAACTCTTGTGGACAATGGGATAAATCTTATCTGCTGGATTTCCTTCTAGGTTTTTAGGATTATTTCCTGTGGGAAACTTTACAGCAGGAGTGTGATGTTCCTTATTTAATTATTTTGTGCAAACTCCAAAGTTGGAGATATTTCTGGGAGATATATAAAATATACTTACAGTCAATCCTGTTAAACTCTACACAGATAGAAGAAGCTAGTGCTTGGAGAATAACCAGATTATTGAACTAGCCAATGTCAATAACTTGAGTGATTGGGAAGCCTTCTATTTGATCCGTCACATTCAGGCATGTCAGCTGATTTCAAAAACATTTGAACGTATAGCAAATTATTCTAGATTTGCATATCTAAAACTGAGTGGCCCAGGAGGCAATCCTATATGAATATAAATTTATATGCATATATATATGTATATATATGATCTTAGATTTATGTATGAGTATTATATGTGTGTTTATCTACGTGTGTGTTTATATATACTCAGATTACATTCATATGTGTGTAAATACACTATCATATTTGATATTAATGCTAATTAATAAGAAAGTCTACCCAATTTTTAGTAACATGATGTTATGAATTTCTGAGATGGTTTAGGAATTGTGAAATATATTTTTCGTTCTGTTGAGGCAGATCATCTGAAATAAGATTCAGGGGTGGGTCACTGCTAACATTGTTGTTAGAGACTAGAAATTCTGGGCCTCTTGTTGGGCAAGCTCTGCAGGTGCTTTGCACAGTGTCTGGCTCTGAGACCAGCTTTGGATCCTGCCTAGCTCATTGGGCTTTCCTCCCAGGTTTTCTGATCAGAAAACTGAAGGCCAGCTGCTGCCTGTCATTAGGAAGCTTAGTGAAAGTCAACATGGGACTGAAAGCTGGCTGGGGGTTGGTGGGGCATTGTCCACTCGCTGCCTAAAGGTCACCTAGAAAAGGGCTTTCTAATGCTGCTGAGGACTTGCTGCATAACGTTCCTGCTCTAAAGCAGCCTCAGAGAGGTAGTAAATCAGTTTCAGGATGTTGTGTCATTACAGATATATCTGGGAAATTTTGAACAAGGCTTGGATGAGAGAATAGTCATTCCTTGATTGCACATATATACTATTAGAGTTGAATCAAGGGATTCCTTTTGTGTTTCTCTGAAGCTTTCACTGAAGTAGCTCCCTGTCCTTTCCTTGTCTCACAGCGGTCTTGCCCACTCAGTGGCTTCTGTAATATAGCCTCGAGGGATGATTTATTTGCTCACCTTCCCTCAGTGAAAATAATCAGATTTTGCCCTGTAGCCTAACAGTTGTTCCCAGTCTCTGGTCTAGTATTTTGGTTGGTGCTACTACATATGTCGCGCTTGTTTACATATGCTAAATCGCTAAACTTTTCTAAATTTCTCTAAATATTTTGGCTGAATGATTTCCTCTGGCAGTTGATTAACCAGGTTGCCCATATACTGGGTATTGGGAATTTGTCCTGCTTTTATCTGACTATTTTGTACAGTGTTATATTTTTGTTGAGCAAAGCCTATTGAATGAAAAGAAAATGCTGACATTTGAATGGAAAGCCCAGAGGGTTCAGGAAATGCCAGAGGAATTCTACAAATATCCTTTCTCAGTGGCCTAGACAATTGGGGTCTAATTCTTCTTGGGTAGCAGATGGAGGCGGTAAAAACTGAGCTTCTAAATGGCATGAGTCTCCGAGTTAAAGGGCTTGGTGCTGTGCCATGCAAACAGCCCTGATTTTTTCCAGCCTGCAGCAAGGATAGAAGCCAGCTTTCAGGGAAGACAGGGCCTGGGAGAGAAAAGAGAAACCCACATCGCCCTGGGGTGGCTAGAGATGATTCTAGTTTCAAAAATAATGGATCTGTTGAAAAGGAATGCCACTGTCATACCAACACTATTAACACTCATTAACTCTATGGAGTGTGTGTGTGTGCACGCGAGCACTCATGTGTGTGTATTTTTATCCCCTTAGATTTTTTTTTTTTTAAGATTTTATTTATTTATTTGACAGAGAGAGATCACAAGTAGATGGAGAGGCAGGCAGAGAGAGAGAGAGAGGGAAGCAGGCTTCTTGCTGAGCAGAGAGCCCGATGTGGGACTTGAGCCGAAGGCAGCGGCTTAACCCACTGAGCCACCCAGGCGCCCCTATCCCTTAGATTTTAAGCAATATAGAGCTGATTAGATCTTACTCTACCACATTAACTTCTCTCTCTCAATCTCTTTCCCCCACTTTCTCCTCCCCTTGCTCTCTACTCATCCCTCCCTCATATCTCCTTTTCCTCTCTCCCAAACAGCCAAAGGGTTGTATTTGTGTGTGTGTGTGTGTGTGTGTGTGTGTGTGTGAGATTTTTTGGGGGGGTGGGGTGGGAGGGAGTATTTTGGGCAGAAGTGAGCAAAAACAAGGTGTTTATAGCTTGTTAAATTGTCTAATGTAATGCTCTCTTCTTGATATTTAACCTTCTACGTCGTGTCCCACGGTTGCAATCTGAAGCATGTGAAACTTACACGTTTACTGGCACAGCCTCCGTCATATGTTTAGTTACTAATTTTCGAACAAATTATACATAATTTTTACCTCTTCTCATTTTCAGCAGATCTACTTAATGCCAGTGACTAACAAAATCATAAAAGGAAAATCTTACTAAGTCCCCATGCTCTTGGAACAATAATAAAAAAGAGGCTAGGAAATTTTGTCTTTTAGCAGAGGAATTTTGGGTATTATCTCACACATTTACAACTGCAGACACTTTATTTAATCATTTCTGTTGCCCACAGGGGAGGCGGGGGTGGGAGCTAGGTAGTAGCTGGTGTACACCTATTGAAAATATTGTCATGTCAAAGAGAATAGCCACACAGAATTCTATAATCATCTTCTAGAATCATCTATCCCTGTTAAGGAAAAAAAACAAAAAAACAAAAAAAAAATCAGCTTAGCCCTTCTTCTAGTGTTTAAATGAACGTGCCCAATTATTTTAACCGGTTTCCACTGACTTGTCAAAAATCCTTGTGTATAATAATGGTCTGCCGGCGGCAAGACTGGACAGAAATACTGTACAGTAATTGATTTTGTTAGCTGAACATCTGGCAGAACAGCCTGGATATTTACTCGGAAGGAATGTTCCCCAACCAGAATAAGTTCACGGTTAGGTTTTAGGGCACTAAAGTGCCAGATCAGGCTGCTCTGGGCATAAAACACGTAGACGACGATAGGCAAGTAAGTCAGTAAAAGAAATGAGGAGAAGATGAGAAATAAGGAGAAGGAAATGAGGAAGAGAAGAAACACTTAGAACACATGGACTGAAGGTTAGAGGACATTTTTTCCAGACTTCCGTACTGGTTTCAAAATGGAAACACATAGTGATTGTAGGATAATTATTTTACTTCATATGATTTGTAATTAGCTATTCATTTTCTTCTTCTTTTTTTTTTAATCTTATTTATTTGTCAGAGAGAGAGAGAGAGCACAAGCAGGGAGAGGAGCGGGCAGAGGGAGAAGCGGATTCCCCTCTGAGCAGGCAGTCTGATGTGGGGTGCCCCGCTGAGCAGGGAGTCAAATGCAGGACTCAATTCCAGGACCCTGGGATCACGACCTGAGTTAATGGCAGATACTTAACTGACTGAGCTGCCCAGGTGTCCCTGCTATTCATTTTCTTAAATGGGAGTTTTGCTTTTATAAATGCCACTAAGGAAAACCCCACTATGAGGAAAAAAAAAAAGAATTCATTATTAAAATATAGTATCTGCCAAATTGCATCTGTGAACTGAATGAAGTTCAGTACTAATGGTTATGGTAAACACTGTTGTTTGGTTTGTTTCTTAGCTAACTTGTCTGGTGCGTGTTTCTGTTTGTTGTGTGGTTTGGCTGACTTTCCCATGGGTGTATTATTTGAGATGGGTGTATGTCTTGACAACAATAGAAAGTTCACAGTGTGTTTTCTCTCACTCTAACTGATTTCTCTAAGTGGGCTATAAGTTACAGATTGCACTTTGGACCATACAACATAGCTGGGGATATTTTTGTTGTCTTTTTAAATCTGTGGATCTTGTGTTAGCATGTATTTCTTGTGGGACATTAAGAAAAATGTGTTCTAAGAAAATGGTGACTCATCCTAAATACAAACGGTAGGATATGTTGGCACGACCTCCTCATTGGTATTCCTCAAAGTGCAGCAGTTAATTAATTGTACCTACTAAGATGGACTCCCCAGTAGATTGAGATTGCCTTGTGGGAATGTATCCTACCAGTTTTTATACTCTAGCCCAGTTGCTGACATACGGTAGTTATTAAACGAAACGTATTGAACAAATCCCTCTATAATTTATATTTATTTTCAGCGCATCTTTTATCACACCAAACAAAATTTTGCGGAAGAAATAAGCCATCATATTACAAATGTGAATTGTATTTGCTTTGCTGTGTATATGTATAATTTGAATATTTGTCATATTCATATAGTTCTAACTGGCTTTGTGACACCTACACTGTCTGGCAGATAAGTAATAAGGAACAGGAAGGTAATGCACTTGAAATTGTTTAAAATAGGGGGAAACTTACCTTAAGAGCACTGGAGATTCACTGAATTTGTAGTTTTTATTAAATTGTTTGGTGCATTCTGGGAATCTTTGAGCAATATCCTTTTAATCATATAACTAGTTACTAAAAGGTTGGGCTCTGGGGCCAGGCAAATCTGGGTTCAAATCTCACCTCTACCACATTGCTGGTTGACATTGGATTAGAGGCTTGATCTCTTTGAATCTCTTATAATCAATGCAAATAATAATACAATCAATGGGAATAACCAACCACAGATGGTTACTAGTTAGATAAATGAAGTAATGTATTTAAGCCTTTAGGAGGTTCGTAATGCATGGCAAGAACTTTAAGAAAAAACCATTAATTTTGATTATTTGAGCAGATAAAAAAAGAACCCTGATTTTACTTTGTAAAGACCCTGGATTTGATAAAAATTTAGCCTTTTATCAAATCATTCTTACTATTTATTGATTGGTATATTAGATCATAAATATTTTATGCTATAAATAACAGTAAAATAAAAATTTAAATGTAATGCTACCAAGAAATCTTCACAGCTCAGATTTCTTAGATATCAAATAAAATTGCATAAACTTTTATTCAGATTTATTTCTGATCATTGCATGTTATTCCAGTTTCATGGGTTATAGAGTTAAGTCAGAATATTTTAGCATATCTTTGTATTTGCAAATTAAAGATTAAATAATCTATTCATGAAACAGGCATCTCCAGATGCAGCATTAGCCATTGAGAATAGGGGATATAAATGACGCCTTCTTATCTTTCAGGGCACACAGAGACTAAGAAAAATGTTTTAATGGAGTAATCTTAATGAAACAAGACAAGCTTATATAATAATGCACAGAGGTAACATCAAGGAAATAGTGATAAACTATGGAAGGAGTGGAGTTACATGGCTATTTTGTGGGGGGGATACAAGATACAAGTCATGGTTGTGTTTGAAGGTCCTGAGACTTGAACCAGGTTGGTGGGTTTGGGCGTCCATACGCAGTTTGACTTTGCCAGAAAGTAAAGTTGAAAGATGAGATGGAGAGAGGTGAAATAAAGTTATTGGTGAAGTGAAATAATGAAGGGTCTAGTGTGGCTAGTTCTCTGTGCATCGACTGATTCCATTCTCTGCATTGCAACAACATGATCACCTTTTTCCATTCAGATAGCAAAAAAGTGTTGACAGAGATCTGTGTCCATCAGTATTCTAAAATTAGGCAGCATTTTCTGGACTCAAGATAGATGGTGACAGCTAACATGCAAGGTGAAAACCCTGAACAGTTCTTTCAAAGTGACAATTAGTAAGAGCTAATGATGTTTAGGGTCTAAAGTAACAACTTTCTTTAGCCTGTTCTTTGTTGGGATGTGTTTGACACTACCGTGGTATGGTGTTGCTGACTTCTTTGTTTTCCCAAATCAAGTTGCAGTGGCTTCCATTCGATATTGGCCATATGATATGAAATTATTTGTTTCTGTTCCTGTCTCCTCCACTAAGCCAGGAAGTCTGGATTATCTCCTGGGCATGGAGCAGGTACTCAATAAATATTCAAATTCTTTATCTTTAAGGATTAGGAATTTTCAGTGATATTATGAAAAACATCACTCTTTTAATCAATTGAAAAAGATCTTGGCTAGCATGGTGATTACATAAGTGATTAAATTTAGGGAATCTTTAGTTACTTGATTTTATTTTGAAGTAGGTTTTATAATATACTTTAATTCAAAAGTCACTGAACAAATATTGGGTCTTGGGCACTGTCCTGAATGGCAAGATTTAAACATGAAAATAAATGTTTTCTTGTCTCAGTTTCCAATTTCTGCCTTGTGATACATGCAGACAGTTGAAATACAATAAGAAAACAGGTGTGTTCTAAATGCGATAAGATCAAGTTGCATCCAGGTCAACTTGAGATGAGCAGAAAACTTTGAGAGAGGATGTAATGTTTAACCTGGTAGTAAGACACTAGTTTTCAGGTGGTTATGTGGGGAATGGATCTGGATGGAATTAGTCTCAAAAAGGAAGAAGAATGCCTCCTTACATCTCTGACTTGATAGAAGAAGGAAAAAGGGAAAAGGTGGGAACAAGACAGGTACAGATGTGATAAATTTTTGAGGAAGGGTTTCAACCCTGCAGAAATTCATACCTGGTAACCGCTGTCTTTCAGTTTTATAAAAATTCATTCCATCTTCCTATAAATACCTTAAAATTGTTTTATAAGTTATATAGCTACATACATACATTATGGAAAGTTAAGTCATTGTTTCCAGAATGTTGTTTTATCTCCTTTTTTGTTAGTGAAAATTTTTGTTTCATGATAAAGTGGCCATTTAAAAAATATCTAAGTGTTAGTCTACAATATCATCTTAAATGGTAAATAGTATTCTTTTTGTGGATGTATCCCAATCTAATAACCATTTCATTGTTGTTGGGAATTTGATTGTTTCAGTATTTGTGACAATTATGTATGATGTCATTGACACTTGAAATGACTGAATATTTGCTAAATATTTCAACATATCCTTAATGTTTTAGGATAAATTTATAGAAATCAAATTGTTAGATGATAGTGCTTACATATATTTGAAGGACTTTGTAGTAGTGCCTAATTATCCTCCAGAAATTGCATAACAATGTTAAGCATACCATTTTATTTATTTGTTTCTTTATTTATGTGTAATTAGATTTATTTCAATGTCATTTATATGTGTACAATTTGATTATATTGTTTCCATGTGTACATCTATAAGGGCCTACTTAGCCAGAGCTATTCCATCTCTCAGATTAAACAGCCATTGTGTTGTTTATGTAGTAAAATATGGCCGACCAGCCCCTGATAACAGAGCCCAAATACAAGGGTGGGTCAGGTCAGGTAGAGATAACAGAACCCAAATACAAGGGTGGGTCAGGTTAGGTAGAGTTAACAGAACCGGGATGCAGTGCAGGGACTAGTCCGGCCAGGTGGAGACATCCAATCAGTGGGGCGCTCATGCTGTCTCCCTAGCTACCAAGGAGCGTGGGCCCCGCCTTTTGGGTGCCAATTTTGACCAAGGTTATAGGCTAGTTCAAATAGCTACTATGGGGTGGACTGTAATTCAATTGGCCACCCATGTGTGACCTAGCATGACTATGCAGCCTTCTCTGTGTGTTGCAATCTCATTGGCCACCTGTGTGTGGCCAGGCTCAATCACATGGCCTTTGCTCTATAAAAGTTAGTCTGTGAGGCTGGGAGGGGTTGCCTTCTCTGCAAGAGGTGCCCCGAACGGTTGGTTTGATTCTCGATGCTTGGTGCGAAATAAAGCTTTGCTTGACTCTCGCTTTGTATCAGTCTCGCTGCTTGGATCATCGACCTATTATTGGGGGACCTTTCACATCCATGAGCCTATTGCCACAATCAAGTTAATAAACATACCTCCCGATATTTTCTCATGCCCCTTTTTTGTTTTTGTGTTAAGAACACTTAATTTGAGATCTGCCCATTTTAGCAAATGTTTTAATTGCATAATACATTCTTATTATCTATGGGCATAATGTACATCTGGTCTCTAGAACTTACACTCATTTTGCATTAACTGAAATTTTATACCCACTGAACAGCTTCCTCCCCAGCCACCCCTGGCAATCATCATTCTTGTCTCTGCTTCCATGAGTTGAATTATTTTAGTTTCCTCATATAGGTGGAATTATGCAGTATTTGCTTATTTCACTTAGGATAACATCCTTGAGTTTCATCCACATTGTTACATATGGCAGGATTTTCTTTCTTGTTAATGCTGAACAGTATTCCATTGTATGTATATACCACCATTTCTTTATCCATTCATCCGTCACTGGACATTGAGTTGTTTCCTTATCTTGGCTGTTGTGAATAATGTTGCAGTGAAGATGGAATGCAGGTAACTCTTCAAGATTCTGATTTCAGGGGCGCCTGGGTGGCTCAGTGGGTTGAGCCGCTGCCTTCGGCTCAGGTCATGATCTCAGGGTCCTGGGATCGAGTCCCGCATCGGGCTCTCTGCTCAGCAGGGAGCCTGCTCCCTCCTCTCTCTCTGCCTGCCTCTCTCTCTACTTGTGATCTCTCTCTGTCAAATAAATAAATAAAATCTTAAAAAAAAAAAAAAAAAAAGATTCTGATTTCAGTTCTTTTGGAATATATCCGGAAGTGCGACTTAAGCATGATTTGTGAATATTCTACTCTGGGACTATTTATCTGGTATATTTACCAGCAATGTGAATTATAACGTCATGCGGATTCCATTTACTGAAGTACAGTTTGCGTACCCCCAATTTTTTCATTAGTCAAAAAATAAAACAAAATTCTGTAGGCTGAGAACCATTCCAACATAGAATATTTAAAGTTTGGGTAGTTGTGATGCATATTTGTTCAGGCATTTTAAAACTCTTGTTTTTATCAGTTATATCATCACTTACTATAGTCCTCTCAACAGTTACAATTTATAGTCTCAATACCTTTCTCAGATTTTCTTATTTCTTTAAACATACTATTATTTTTAAAAAGACTCAGATCAGGTTTTCTTCTCTCATAAAGTGTTGTGATTTACATTTGAGAGATCATAAATTTTTAACTTGGTTAGTGTCCAGTTTATAAGAAACCAAATACAAACAAACCTTAAGGAATATAGAGCGGGAAGGAATGCTAATGATTATCCGGTATTTAGTCCAATCCTTTTGCTCTCCGAATAGAAAGTCAATTTGCAGAAATATTTTGCCATTAGGCCAGTAGCGCAGCTTTTTAATTATTAAAGAAGCTTGTCAGATCTTTGAAAAACTACATAACATCACAAATTTTCTTCTCTTTTGTAGCCATACTTGCTGTTGGAATATATTTAGAAACATTGATGCTTAAACAAATGTGTAATATATGTGGTCAAAGTAATGCAGCATAAATGTAAGTTTACCCCAGGGAATGCAAAACTAGAGTTTTGATGTTTGTGCTGAAATATTTAGTACCTAGGCCAGCTCTAGGCAGAGTTGGCAAAGCTTGTCTTTGGCATTTTCATCTTCTTTCAGCCAGTTTCTACATAAGATTACTGATGTACTTGGCCTGGGTCTCTGATCTAGTACTGATCATTGCCCCAGTACATCAGTTCTTTCTTCGACCGAGCTTTCCAACACAGGTCCTGGGACCATGACCCCAGCCGAAGGCAGCGGCTTGACCGACTGAGTGGTCAAGTCTGGGTGGGTGGCTCAGTCGGTCAAGCCGCTGCCTTCGGCTGGGGTCATGGTCCCAGGGTCCTGGGATCAAGTCTTACATCAGGCTCCTTGCTCATCAAGGAGCCAGCTTCTCCCTCTGCCTCTGCCTTCCTGACTGTCTCTTCTCTCCACCTCATTCTTCAACCTTCACGTCTTCCCCAGGTTTCCAATCCAACCTGTAAAGCAGGAATTTTGTAGCACAATGGGGATATGGGCTGTTTGGGTATGCAGAAAAGGCACAATAGTGGATATGGTCTTCAGATTAGACCAGCGATAAGAGAAGTTAGCAGAAACACAACTAGTAAGTGTGTTAGCTCAGAAGGGGAGAAACCATCATAAATCAGGGAGTGAATATATGAATTGGAAGCTAGAGGAAAAACATCCATTGGATGGCACGGCTGGAGAGAAGAGTATAAATTTTGATCAGAGAGAGAAGTCTGCTTCATCTCAGGACACATGGTGATGGATGACCTTTACACAGGGATGAAGGTCTAGTTCAGGATCTATCTAGCAGATACTGATCTCTGGCTTCCAGTATCTTTACATATACTGGGCCTTAAAGTGGCAGACTTCTGCCAGGTATTTTATAACCCTTGAAACTCAAGAGATTATTTATGTAACAATTTCAAAACTGTACCCAGTTTTAGAAAAGTATTCTCATTATCCTACCCAATAATAATAAGAAGAAAAAGATACAAATAATTAGCCATCCTTTCTGTTTACTCAAATATGCTAAGACCCTCTTTAGCTTTCCTTTACTATTTTCTTTTTGAAATTGTAGTAACAACCAGCTTTTTTACAGTGCTTGGTGTGCAGTTTCTGTTTTAAGTGCTACTTTATATGCAAACTTGTTACATACTTACAACTTACTGCAAATCCAAACTAACTTTATCCTGACAAATACTAAATGATTAGGAAAAACTATTGTTCTTATATCAGATGAAAAAACTAAAGCACAAAGAGGGTGAGTGGCATACAGTTGGTGAGTAGTAGGGTTAGGGTTTAAAACCAGGCAGTGTGGTTTCAAAGTTCATGCATGTACTTTATGACATCTAGGCTACTGCCTCAACTAATGCTTTTATCTTTTTTAACCAGAAAGGAGGATTATGAGAGGAAGAGTCCATCTGAATATAAGGAAGGGCTATCACCATTGTACTTTTTAAAAAAGATTTATTTATTAGAGAGAGTGAGAGCAAGCATGCAAGCAGAGAGAAGGATAGAGGGGAAGGGAGGGAGAGAATCTCAAGCAGACTCCCCACCCAAGCTCATGACCTGAGCCAAAATCAAGAACCAGATGGTTAACTGACTGAGCCACCTAAGCACCTCACCATTGTGCATTTTTATTCTGGTAGGATGCTTTCTTTCATTCATTAAATCAGTCTTTGCAGATGTACTGAAGTTTTGAAGGATTCATTTAGTTATTCAACAAATATTTATGACTATCCATGCCAGGGTGACAAAGATAAAAAGATGAATAAGAAATGCTTTCTATTCTTCAGAAATTTAAAGTGAGTCAGGCAAATGGGTAAGTTAAAATATGATTTACTGGGGCGCCTGGGTGGCTCAGTGGGTTAAGCCTCTGCCTTCCGCCCAGGTCATGATCTCAGGGTCCTGGGATCAAGCCCCGCATCAGGCTCTCTGCTCAGTGGGGAGCCTGCTTCCTCCTCTCTCTCTCTGCCTGCCTCTCTGCCTACTTGTGATCTCTCTCTGTCAAATAAAAAAATAAAATCTTTAAAAAAAATATGATTTACTGCTGCTGTTACAAAAATATGAGCAAACTCATATAATAGAACATAGGTAATAAAGCAATAATCACTACTGGGAGATTTCTAAGAAGCTTCATTGAAGATATGACATTTGTAATGGACTTAAGGGTTAAATAGGTGTTTTCATGATGAAGAAGAGGGAGAGGGATATTTCAGTGAAAGAAACTCCATGAGCAAGGGCGTAGCATTTTAAGAAGGCTGAAATAATTATGGAAATAACAGGGACTCCTGTATGGCAGGAGCATGTGGTGTGTAGTGAGGAGTGGTAACAAGTGAGAAGGATTTAAAAAATCTGTATATGCCAAGCTAAGTGATTAGTATGGTATTTGGTAGATATTGGTTGGGAAGCCTTCAGAAGTAATAGTGCAGAAGAGTGATATTAGGAGATGTATGTGATAGGAAGATTATGCTATAGGCTGTTGGAGAATAGGCCTCAATGTAAACGTTATCAGGTACAAGACTTAGAAAATTCTAAGCCAGCGACTTTTACAGCTAGGGCTCAAGCAGTGTCCGTGTACTTGGAAAAGAGGAAATGATTTTGAGATATTTTTCTCTGAGAGAATCAAGATTTGGTAAGTGATTGGTGGTAGAGGATGAGGTATATTGATTAGGACCTTTGAAATTTCTAGCCTTAAGAAAGAAGGAAAGCCATTTGCTTTCTTAAGAAAGAAGGTTGCCATTTGCAACCATGTGGATAAACGTTGAAGACATTATGCTGAATGAAATAAGCCAGTTGCAGAAAGACAAATACCATATGAATTCAGCTATATAAGGAATCTAAAATATTCAAGCTCCTAGAAGCAGAGAATAGAATGGTGATTTCCGGGTTGGAGGGAAGAAAAAAATGGGGCAGTGCTGGTAAAGGGGTATAGAATTTCAATTATGCAAGATGAACTTACATACAACTACTTAACAATGCCATATTGTATTTTATACCCGAAGTTTGCTAAGAGAGTAAATCTTAAGTGTTCTTACCACACCCCCCCAAAAAAGAGAGAGAGAGAGAGACAGAGGAAGAAGGAAGGAAGATGTAATTATATGAGGTTATAGATATTTAGTTTGATTGTGATTATTTCACAATGTATACATATATCAAATTACCAAGTTGTATAGCTTAAATATATATAATTTTAATTGTCAATTATTAGAATAAACAATGCCTAAGTTTATTTCTCTTTCAGCCAAACAATCCAGGTTTAGCAGTCTAGAGATAATATGGCTTCTGTGGTATTACAGATCTGGATATATTCTTGTTGGTTTCTCTCTCTCTCTCAAGGTGATAACCTCATCCATGTGGCTGAAGAGGTATCATCACCAAGACCTCCATAGTCCGTCAAATAAGAGGGAACAAATGGGAGAAGCAACATGACTAGGAAGTCTGCTCACATTCTGTTGGCCACAACTTAGTCATATAACCTTTTCTGGAAGTAAAGGAAGTTGGGGATTGTAGTCTTTATTAGATGGCCATATGCCCAGCCAAAAATAGAGATTCTATTGTTGAAGAGAGGGAGAATGGATGTTGAGGTACAATTGTAGTTTAGCTGCATAGTGCCTGATAACCACACTAATAGGAATCTGAGGTGGACAAGATAGAACAGATTTAGGGAGATAATGAGTTCCATTTGGATATATTAAACTCTAGGGATCTGTGAAACCATCTAATAGCTATGTCCAACAGGTGGTTTGAAATAAGGATTTTGATCATGACAGAAAAATTTGACAATCATCAGCAATTTGAGGCTGTGTCGAATGAACTGAGAAGGACACTGATAGCAAAGATTGCAGACTAAGAGCAAATCTAAAGGACAGCATGTTGGAAGGGACGTATTACAGACAGAGCAGAAGCCAATCTTCTGAGATGTTAAGAGAGTAGGGGAGGGGGCCAAGATGGGCAGAAAAATAGGAAAGAATGATATTAGGATTCTCCTTCAAAATTTTGGTCCCCATTTCACTATTCCTGTAGCAGCAGACCACAATCCTTACACAGATTACTGAGCCCATAAAAGTGATTCTACTCTGTAGCCTCCTACCTATCAGAAAACAGCTTTCAGATTCTGAGGGTCCAGTCAGTGCTCTTCAATCTAGGCCCCCATCTATTGCTTATTTTATTCACGAAAGCAAAGACCAGTGCAACAGAGGATACTAAGAAATTCTGAAGCACTTAGTGCTCATTTTAGAGAATGGAATAATATAATATCTTTCAGTTCCTTGCAATAATTTACCACTTAGCATCTTCAGAGTCAACCCCAGCATGGAATGTGTACGTATTATCTTGATATTACCGTCTCTTTTCTTTCTATTTATTGCCATTGAGGAAATGATAGAAATGATGCTGTGGGATCCCAGTCCTTCTGATATAGTACATACTGGTTTCCAAGCCTGGTAGACTTTAGAATTGGCTTACTGGCTCTCAGTAAGTGGTGCTGGCCCCCAGGTTCACCTGTAAGTACAACAATTTGTGTTCATTGGTATGAACCAAGTATGGAGTGAAGGTTGAGAAGAAGGTTGAAAAGGTTGAGAAGGCACCTCAAACTGCGTATTAATGAAAATTGAGCAATGAAGATAGAAAATTTAGGTTATGCTTTCAAAAATTTTGCAGATGAGCAGAAGCTGGAGGGATGGTCATGATGAAGGGAGCAAGAGGAATGAAAGACCCTTAAATTGAGAGCAAATCTACAACGAATTATAGGTTTCCTTTTGCTTTCCTTCTTCCCTTCTTTCTTTCCATTTGGGAATTTTAAATGTGTTTATAGGCTGATAGGGAGAAGCCAGTGCAAAAGGAGATGCTTGAAGTACAGAAAAGAGATGTTTAATGTGTAGAGGAAGTCTTTCATAAGAAAGGTAGGAACAAAGGGTGTAAGAAAATAGTCTGTACTGGGTAACTTTACAGATGGTATTTGAGAAGATAAGCTGGGAGAGCTCCTGTTTGATATTTTTTTCTCTATGAATTAGAGAGCCTGCTTATCCAGGGAGTATATGGGATGGTTGGAGCAGAAGACACAGAAGAGTGATGGCTGTGGGGGGATGATAAAGAACTCCATGCAGACAAAAATGATGAGACAGAGCAATGCCCATGGCTCAGATGGAGTCACAAACCATCACACAACCAAACTGCATAGATGATGCTCTTCAGCAACATTTTCAATTGCAAACATTGCAATTGAACAGTTAACTTCTCTTTCCAGGGCACCTAGATGCCACCTAGGTGGGTGTATATAGCAGAGAAAACGTGAATCAAGAATGCTGGAAAACTTGAGGTTCTAGACCGGTGAGGAAAGTAAGTGCGGTTGGGAATGAAAATGTAAAAGTCGTGGGACAGGATTAGCATTCAGAAAAAGATAAATGCTTAAAACCATACCTGCTGATATCTTAATAAAACTCTCAACAGAACCTAGAACAGTGCCTGTACAGAGAAGTCACAAATAAATATTCTTTAAATAAGTGACTGTTTTTTTTCCCCCCTCTAGGAATCACCAGTGTATTCTTATGTAGTTTTGGGGGGAGCATTTTGAGAAAAATAACTCTTTAGAATGCATTTGAGACCTAAATTGGGTGTTGGATTATGTGTTGCTTTTTCTTTGATGACGTTTCCTTTCTTTTGAGTGTTTAGTTTGTGCTGCTATGGTCCTCAGTTCGTTTCTGTTTCTGTTGCCCTTATTTAGATAAACAGGTTTAAACTTTGTGTATAAATGGTGCTTATTGGTAAAATTACAACCAGCTTGGGGGATATTTAAGTAGCGTATTAAGAGGATTTACTCATTATCTCTCACAGAACTGGACTCTTGTATTAACACTGTGAAATAAACTTTGTTCCATTAAACTCTAAATTTAAATAAAGACTTAAATATTTCAAGATGTTGCACTTAAAAAGTGGTTATTTGTTTTAGGAATTGACCTTATGTTGCTATTCTTTATTCAACATTTACTGAGAGCCTAATATTAAATCAAACAATAACTTAAATTATAAAAGATGAGCTGAGGACTCAGGGGCAAGAGAGAAAAGGCTGATTCATCAGTAATGATGATTCATTTAAAAAACAGTCCATTTTTCTTTGTTGTAGAAGTGCCCCTTAGCTATAGCAATTCTAATACTAATACAGCAATTCTAAACAATTCTAATAATTTATAAGATAAATTAGAATCCTCTCTAACAAAATGCCTGATAGTCATTCATTCAGTCAGGTATTTGAGCTTTCATAGTCTCAGTCTCCTCATCTGTAAAATGGGAATGATCATCCCAAAAAGATAATTAATAACACCCTATGATAATTACCTCTAAATACTAGTTTTCCTGTCCACTTTCCTGTTAAACTAGAAGATTCAGTTAGCCAGTTAATTGATCTGCATTATATTCCTTTCTCAATGATAAAAAATCAAGGAAACAAAGCTCTAAACCATTTGGTTGTATTTGTACAAACCCAAGTAAGACGAGTAGTAGAGTAGTATTATAGTTCTTTATCATAGCACTTTAATTTGTATCAGGACTTCTTTAACATGTTCAGTTTGTGCTCTAAGATTAAAGATACAATCTTTTTTTAGATATAACAGCATGAGATAATTGTACTTCCTGCATCTCTGATTATAATAACAGTGTGGACTCTAGAAGAATGACAATAACCGGCATTTGTCTGAGTGCTTTATAATCTTTAACTTGCTTTTGTATCTTGTATTGTTTGTGACTCCACGAGGATCATTCCAGTCATATGGAAAGACATTTTAACACCCAACTACCATTTTTCCACCTTGGCTTTTTAAAATAGCAGTTAATTTTTGCCTCACCATATTTGTTGACTTTCAGGTCCACAGAAATTCTTTCTGAAACACCACACAGGTAAAATAAATTACCTGGTAGTGGCCTAAGAGTCATTACGTTGCATTTTGTCCACTGGAAATGTCCTTTCATGCCATGTGATAAGTGACATTTTGTTTCAGGAATGAGTGGGTGATTTCAAGGGGCTAATGTTGGGCGAGAGTATTAATATATAGCATTCAAGCCACAGGCATTTCACATTGACTATGAAAGAACTAGCCACACTGTTAACAGAGGGGTGGTTGGAGCGCCTGGGTGGCTCAGTGGGTTGAGCCTCTGCCTTTGGCTTATGTCATGATCTCAGGTTCCTGGGATCAGGCCCCGCATTGGGCTCTCTGCTTAGTAGGGGAGCCTGCTTCCCTCCCTCTCTCTGCCTGCCTCTCTGCCTACTTGTGATCTCTCTCTGTGTGTCAAATAAATAAATAAGAGAAAATTTAAAAAAACAACAACACAGACAGATGGTTGTCTATAAACCAGTGACGGGGTTTAGTCTGACATTTTGAGGTTAACTTTTTTTTTTTTTTTTTTTTTAATTTTTTTAAAGAGGGAGGAGTGGGGACGAGCAGAGAGAGAATCCTAAGGAGACTTTGCGCTCAGCACAGAGCCCAGTGGTGGGCTCCAGCTGAAGATCCTGAGATCAGACCTGAGCTAAAATCAAGAGTCGAACACTGAACCAATCAAACTACCCAGATGCCCCTTTATGTTAACTTTTTTAACTTGTTTTTATTGTACCAGTCAGTACTGGTTTGGGTGTCCTTCATTTTTAACGTTTCATTATCCTATTATAGAGTTTAACCTTCTTAATTCATTATAACACTATTGATTTAGTCCTTTTTTTTAAATCTTTTCTGCTAAAATGTTAGCACCTTCAGGGCAGGGATTAAGTGTCATTCTTTGCTGCAGTGCTAGAACCTAGAGCATAATGTGTGCTCAACAAACATTTCCTGAATTCATTAGTCATACGTTTTTAGTTGCAGGGAAAGGGAGAATGCCTTGAACAGTAAAATAATTTGGCTTAGTACTTGAGGCCTAATTTGCTCAAGACTCCCTCCACCTCTCTTTGCAGTTTGGCCCTTTACATTTCCATGTCAAAACTTCACTCTTCTGCAGGCTTTCCTTAGGGAGCAAAATGGCTGTAGCATGCGACTTTGCATATTTAGGGCAAGACATACTCTGTGCCCTGAACTGCTAGGAACAGTCCTGACACTCATTCCTACCAGACTCTCTAAGGTCACATGCTGTCCTTGAACAGTTTAACTATCATCGGATATAGTATATACTGATAATTGGCATTGCCAAGATTATGTGTTCTATCCCTGAGAACTAATTACAGTCAGGAGATGATTGCAAACAAATTATAAAAACAAATAAACAAACAAAAAACATTCACTACAATTAATCGATGGAGTTCCAAGGATCTAGTGCATTTTAATGAAGTATAGGGAAATGAAACCTTTTTTTAAAAGTTGTTTTAAATCTGAAAAAATATCACTCTTCAGTAGTTTAAAAATAGTTGCATACATGTTTACACAAGTATATTTAAGTGTGTTAGAAATAGCTCTGGCAGCATACAATTGACTGAAATCCAAGACTTACCTTAACAAAGGTTACAGTGGGCAATTATCATCATGCTGCAATCTAGGAAAAATCTTCCATCGCTTCCAATTCCTCTATCATTTTAATCCCTTGAATCCACTAGGAAACTTCAATAAGGTGTGCATTTCCTTTTGATAATAGGAAGATCCCAAATAACTGCATAAGGGAAGGCAATCATCAGGGAAAATGGAAGAAATCAAACTTTGCAGACTCACAATTTTTCCTAGACCTATGCCAGGTATTTCTGATTTCTTAAAAACTTGATTTTGTATGAGCATTTACATTTTAAAAGGAAATAGATGAATGAATGAAATGTCTAAGAGAGGGGATTGTAACAAGGAAGCCAAAACCAACATGGTGTGGTAATGCTAATTTTGTATAAAACTTAAGTCATCTTCTTGTAGACTGTTGCTTATTGAGTATTCACCTCCATGGCCATCCACCGCCCTTCTATTTCAACCCCATACAAATCCTATTGTCTGATCCATTTTTATCTTATTCCCACTTGCCTTGCAATATCATTTAACTGTTTGCCTTTGCATGTCTTGTCTCCCTAAAGAGAATGTAAGCATTCTGAGAGCAAGAAATTTGTCTAGTCTTTCTCTGGAATTAACCGGGGCATTCTGTAGTGTTGCTCCGTAAATCATTGGTGCTGAAGAAATGCTTGTGAGATTTGGATCAAATCATTCATTTCACAGTGATTTGGGCAATGATGATCAGACTACAGTGATGTGAAGATGTTTGCCTAACATTTTTTCATTTTTCCTCTATGAAACTCTGATTAAAACTTCAATTTTGACATGCAAAGAAAAAGATCCAATAAGAAAGGAGACTATTGAAAGGCTTTCAAAGGGAATAGAACCATTTGAAATTATTTTCATTGCTTTTCTGATGCCAAGTTTATAATGACTTTCAAACAAACTGATAATAAAGGAAGACATTTTAGGGGTGTGTCACTGCTTTTATATTGCTTCCATAAATCCGTAAAAATGTTAAGATATGGACAGATGATAATGTTATTCAAACATTCTTTTTAAGTAGATGCAGGGCAGGGAGGAGAGATGGTATGATATCATTATCATTCCCATATTTGTTGTAAACAGTGACGTCGTTGTTTTTTGTGAACTGTCAACTTAGAACATTCTGCCAAAAACTTTCTACAGCAAGTATTTATTAGAATTAAATCACAAGTGTCAGTTGACACAGTATTATCATTTCTGGGTAGTTTAAATAGACTATTATGACCTATATACCTAAAATATTGGCTTTGTTTTAGAAGCAGAGTTTAGGCCATAGCAGGATGCTAGTAAAAGAAAGAGAATCTTCGGTGTTATTGGGTCTCAACATGCCAAGTGGCTGAGGTCACACCATCTTGTATGTTGTAAAGATATTTGCTAAGTCTCCAACCTAATCTTTCCAGGCTGGTGGCACCATTAATGCACTCACACAAACCTATGGATTCCAGGGTAAACTAAGAATTCTCTATTTTATTCTCTTCATGTAATCACTGACCATGTCTCGTTAGTCCTTTCTTTGAAAATCCTAGTGGAATGCCAGGGTGGCTTAGTCCTTTGGGTGTCTGGCTTTTGCTTTTTGGCTCAAGTCATGATTTCAGGGTCATGGGATCAAGCCCCACGTGGGGCTCCACACTCAGTGGGGTGTCTGCTTGAGGTTCTCTCTCTCCCCCTCTGCTTCTTCCCTAACTTGTGCTCTCTTTCTCTCAAATAAATAAACAACTAAATCTTTAAAGAAAAGAAAAGAAAATCCTTTTCTGGCATGCAATGTGATATAAGGGAAATACCCCTTTCTGGGAGATGTGTGACCTAGGTCAAGTCATAAAGAACTTCTTGGTCTCACTTTCCCCTACTTTAAGGTCCTCCAGCTCACATTTTATGAAACCTCTGCAAACATCCTACCTGTCCTTCTGCTATATTACACTCCAGGGTGTAATAACATTTTATTTGGTGGCTTTTCTGGAATCACTGCCTCCTAAGCCAGGGCTCCTGACCATTGCCTTGTAAATCTTTCTGAAGCATTGCTTTACCTGCTCATGATACCTTCTGTACTAGCTATTTTGCAATAATTCATTGAGATTTGCAGGTATGACTTGTGCACAGTTCTATACTTGGGTGTTATATTTCAACCAAAAGGTTAAAAGACCCTAACACTTAGATGGCTTTCTGTGAAATCATTGTATTTGCCTCACTCTGCCTTTACTTATGATTCTCAAACCTCAGTCCACATTAGAATCACCAGGAATGATTATTAAAATTTAGATTGTGAGGCTCAACGTTAGGATTTCTGACTCAATAACTTAGGGGTGGGGCTTGAAAATTTGCATTTCCCATGTGATGCTGATGGTGTTGGTCCAGGGGTCACACTGTGGGAACCACTGGTTTATGTTAATGTCTTGCCTTAGAATGCTACTTTCTTACTCCAACATCTTTACCTACTGGTATGTTTACCACCATTCTGATACTGCCTTCAAAGATCAGTCTTTGAAGACCCAGATGAAATGATCTCTTTCCCCGATATTCTGCCCAGCACTTTATTTTTGCCTTGGTTATCACTATTATAATACTTGGATTAAAATTAGATCGTAAACTCCATGAAACTTCATGTCATTTCTGTACAACATCCTATCCCCTTGTCTGTGGCTCAGTGATTTGTGTAAGAGTGGGAAATTCAATATACATTTTTGAATGAATGTCAATCACTTGAAAATTTCTTCTTCCATAATTTTTTTCTACTTTTGCTCATGGCTTTACATTCCCTCTTCCAGTGTATTTTTTTTTAATCTAACAAGGCATTCTTTGAGTAATATTTCTATTTAAAATTTAAAAGGGCTCTGCTGAGTACTATTTTCAGGAAGATAAACTATGCCATTGAATTATTGATCTCTAAGATACACTAATTATTGCCTACCTTTTAAAAAGAGTGTTTCTCTTAGTCACTCTTTTTTTTTTTTAAAGATTTTATTTATTGATTTGACAGAGAGAGATCACAAGTAGACAGAGAGGCAGGCAGAGAGAGAGAGAGAGGGAAGCAGGCTCCCTGCTGAGCAGAGAGCCCGATGCGGGACTCGATCCCAGGACCCTGAGATCATGACCTGAGCCAAAGGCAGCGGCTTAACCCACTAAGCCACCCAGGCGCCCCTCTCTTAGTCATTCTTAACCTCAAGTGCCATCACTTAGAATACATTTTGTTTGAAATTATCTTGACCATGGTCCTGATACTGCCTCGCTTTTTTTTTTTTTTTTTAAACTATACCTTTTATTTGCTTTCTATTTTTTCCTTGTCAGCTATCTGGGTAGATAAATAGCTTTGGCATCATAGAGTATTTTTTTCACTTTGTTTGCTGTTGGCTTTATAACTTTTTATTTGTTCACAAATTAAAAGTGGCCATCACTGACACAGTTCACTCAGGGCCACAAGGTTAATGTTGGAAGAGATGTGTCCGTTTGCCTAATCCATTCCATTTTGCATCTGTAGATACATAGTCCGAGCGCAGGTACGATGAAAGAGTTGGTCTCGTCACAGATGGAATGGATGACAGAGCTGTAACTCTGTACTTGAGATCTCATCCTAGAGCTTTCTCTGCAATCACTTGGGCTCTGTTTTTGAGACTCAGAAGAAAATTTCAAAGAACGTCTCATAAGTGCTTAGAACGAAGGCTTCCTTTCTCCTGGCAGCACAGAAAGAATCAAGCTCTGTAGATAGTACTGGGAATACATAGGATCCCGGTCTCCATGGACTCAAGAGAGGAGCAAAGCACCTCTTTTTGTTTTTTTATTCAGGAAGTGGTATATTTTAAGAGGCAGATATATTTGAGCAAAGAGGTGTATATTCTGTACACTTTTCGAAATTGGCAAGTAGAATAAGAGAAAAGTAAAAACCAAACTCTTGAGGACAGAGGATGCCCAAATTTCAGATAATTTTTTAAAATCTTACTTAAAAAATTCTTTAGCTCTACTTCATAGTAATGTTCATGCTTCCTAATTTTGAACACTTTAATAATATTTTTTCATTTTATTTATTTATTTTTTAATATTTTATTTATTTATTTGACAGAGATCACAAGTAGGCAGAGCAGCAGGCAGAGCAGCAGGCAGAGCAGAGAGGGGGGAGCAGGCTCCCTGCTGAGCAGAGAGCCCAATGTGGGGCTCCATCCCAGGACCCTGGGATCGTGACCTGAGCCAAAGGCAGAGGCTTAACCCACTGAGCCACCCAGGCGCCCCTATTTTTTTCATTTTAAACACCAGTGTGAGAAAGATTTGTCCTATACCTAATAACCCCCCTCGGAGGGTGAAAATAAACCTATTTTAACCAGAGCACCCTGCAGGCTCATTGTTGGCTGGTGAAATCTCGGTCCTGACTGGCAGTTTTGCTTTCTAATTTCCATTTATTTTATGTCCCATTTTGTTTATCTTTTCCTTTTGTCAGAAAGCTTTCTTCTCGAGTTGGAGAAAATTTAGTTCCAATGCCTAGATCTTTATAATTTACTTTCTGGGAAAAAGAAATTGTAGCTTCTATTGAGTTTGATGAGACCAGTCAAAAAAAATGAAATGTTGGGGCACCTGGGTGGCTCAGTGAGTTAAAGCCTCTGCCTTCGGCTCAGGTCATGATCCCAGGTTTCTGGGATGGAGCCCCGCATCGGGCTCTCTACTCAGCAGGGAGCCTGCTTCCTCCTCTCTCTCTGCCTGCCTCTCTGCCTACTTGTGATCTCTGTCTGTCAAATAAATAAATAAAATCTTTAAAAAAAAATGAAATGTTAAAAATAAATGGTCACCATTTATTCTCTTATAAAATATTTACTTACTTGAAACAAGTTTAACTTTTATTTTAAAAGAAATGTGTACACATAGTAGGAAATTCAAATGCATACAAGCTTTATTTATTTATTTATTTTTTAAGATTTTATTTATTTATTTGACAGACAGAGATCACAAGTAGGCAGAGAAGCAGGCAGAGAGTGAGAGGGGGAAACAGGCTCACCTCTGAGCAGGGAGCCTGATGTAGGGCTGGATCCCTGGACCCTGGGATCATGACCTGAGCCAAAGGCAGAGGCCTCAACCCACTGAGCCACCCAGGCACCCCACATACAAGCTTTTAAAAATCCTCTGTTAATTGCCAATTTTGCCTCCAGAAGCAACCACTGTTAACAGGCTTTTGTGTATCTTTTTAATATATGTAGCACACATACACAGCAGAAATTGAATCATACTTTACAAAGCCTTGATTTTTCCTGAAATATTTTTTAAGGTCTATACTTAAAAATTAACAAAATCTGCTATAATCAAAAGAGAGGAGAAGTAAATAATTGAATATAGCTTATTAAGTAAACTTTTTTTTTTTTTTTTAACACAAAACAGTCTAAAAGTTTTTTATCCATTGGGAAAAAGGGACTGAAACTTCTCTGAATGGTTTAATATGTTGATTCAGGAAGCTGGTGTTTATTTATTCAAAGAAATTTTCTGTCACTCATGGGTTTTCAAAATTATGTAAATGCTGTGAAGAAGCGAAGGAGATAATGATCACAGAAACTTCATATTAGATATTTTGGATTGCATTTACTGATATGATTTCATCGTACATTTCTCTTTTGATTCTTAATTAACTATTAGAAAAAATAATTTTTAGGTGATTTGCCAGAAAAGATTACACATTGTCATTTCATAATCCCATAGTAAAAAGTGTAGACAGACTTTTAGAAGTGTGATAGAGAAATTATTTTATATTACAATATTATTTTAAATATACTATCCTTTGTAAATTGGGTGGTAATACAGCCAGTATTTGACCCTCATTTTGCAAGGATCACTTACCAATCGTTCATGGGAAAAGTGTCTCCAATCATGGTCTGCACTTGCAGAGAATATGCAATTTTGAGTTTTTATAGAGTGAAGCTTAAGTATCTCATCCACTGTGGGTAGATTGGTAATGTCTGTAATTATGCCTTTCTTCCGGGTAGAGCTGGTTATGTGAAGGCACTTGGTGTATTCTCACAGGTCAAGGACCTTGTCAACTTCCCCCTTGCATTTGCAATCTCTTGTTCTCTGAATTAGTCTTTCCTTACCCACTCTGGAGGTGGGAGGCAGCAGGAGAGACTGGATATCCCCTTGGTCACATTATATTAATTTTATGTTTTACTGTGACTTAGTGAGGGCATGCATTTATCTGAATTTCTCAGTACCTATAGATTCTGAAGGTACCCCAACAGATTTTACAAGCCAGGAGTTATTTTTCTCTGACATTGCTTTATTATTTTATACAATTACCGTTTTCCAGAAAAATTTTCTTGACCTATTTTCTTTCTTCTCATTTTTAATATACTACCCCTGTAATTTGAAGTTGTCTTTATTTATTTTTTATTTTATTTTTTAATTTTTTAAAAAAGATTTTATTTATTTATTTGACAGACAGAGATCACAAGAAGGCAGAGAGGCAGGCAGAGAGAGAGAGGAAGGGAGATAGGCTCCCTGCTGAGCAGAGAGCCCCATGCAGGGTTCCATTCCAGAACCCTGGGATCATGACCTGAGCCAAAGGCAGAGGCTTTAACTCACTGAGCCACCCAGGTGCCCCTGAAGGAGTCTTTTTTAGCAGCAATGATCTCTCATTGACCACTGGACTTGTCTTGCCTTGTGAGCTGAATAAACTATATTTTATTAATCTACTTATCAACTAGTTATTTGCATATTTTGCTCAGAATAGAATTCTAAATGGTGCAATGAGTAAATTTTATGTACATATGAGTTCTCTACTATTCTAATTTGTTCTTCCTTTAAAAGGAACTCAGCAACTTTCATTTCCCTTTTTTTAAAATCATTTTTTAAATTTATTTTCAGCATAACAGTATTCATTGTTTTTGTACCACACCCAGTGTTCCATGCAATCTGTGCCCTCTCTAATACCCACCACCTGGTTCCCCCAACCTCCCACCCCCCCACCTCTTTCATTTCCCTTTACTGGTGTTTTTGGTGTGGAGAGACGTGTATTATATTGGTGCATAGTTAGGGAGTGTTGGGAACACTGCAGTGAGGAGGGAAATCTGGAAAATGAAGTTAGCAGCCGTTAGCCTCAGGGAGGGGTAAACAGTCTTTTTACATGAAAATTGTGCTTGTGGTAGGTGTCCTCTCTTCTTGAAGCTGGCCATCTCATTTCCCATTATTCTCTTTTGCCATTATTTGGTGTTTGCTTTACAGAAAATTGTAGAGGGAAATTCTTGGTATGCAAGGCATCTACTATCCTTCCAGTATTTTTGCCTTCGAGCTAGAAAAGGGTATTGTTCTCAGTATTTGTGGGTGAGGCTGGAAGAGTAGTATATGGAAATTAAATGGCCTTTTCACAATATAAACCCACACATGCAGTCATTTGTTTTTATATTTCATATGGTAAATTACTGACTTTTTATGCTTCTTTGTGAGGTTGCCTTTTTGTCTGTTAGGAACCTCAGAATTTTTCTTCAAAGAAACCATTTATTTAACTACAAATCGAACTGATCTGATAGCTGGCTGCCTTCTGTAACATTAAGTGTGTGATCATGTAAAGGGGAGCTTTGGTTTTGGACTAAGCTCCCATAGGTCTGGGCCTTGCTACTTTATTGAACATGTGACCTCAGAAAGCCACTTTGCCTTTCTAAGACAATGTTCCTTTTTATTTATTTATTTATTTATTTTTGTGATTTTTTTTTTTTTTACAGTGTTCCAAGATTCATTGTTTATGCACCACAGCCAGTGCTCCATGCAATACGTGCCCTTCTTAATACCCACAACCAGGCTCACCCAACCCCACCCTTCTCCCCTCCAAAACCCTCAGTATGTTTCTCAGAGTCCACAGCCTCTTGTGGTTTGTCTCCCCCTGTGGATTTCCCCCAACTCACTTCAGTCCATCTCCCAATGTCCTCTGTGTTATTCCTCATGCTCCACAAGTAAATGAAACTGTATGATAATTGACTCTCTTTGCTTGACTTATTTCAGTCAGCATAATCTCCTCCATTCTATAATTGCACTACTGGTTATTTACCCCAAAGATACAGATGTAGTAAAAAGAAGGGCCATCTGTACCCCAGTGTTCATAGCAGCAATGGCCACAGTCGCCAAACTGTGGAAAGAACCAAGATGCCATTCGACAGACGAATGGATAAAGAAGATGTGGTCCATATATACTATGGAGTATTATGCCCCCATCAGAAAGGATGAATGCCCAACTTTTGTATAGGCATGGACGGGACTGGAGGAGATTATGCTGAGTGAAATAAGACAGGGTTCCTTTTTGAGTGAAACATTGTAGAACACTGGGATTGGGATGTTTCTGAATGTCTTCGCCATGGCCTGAACCAAATCATTGTATTCAGTATATACATCAACCTTTCCTTATGAATCAACCTTTGTTTATGATGTTCTAGTGTTTTCTGAGGTCGTTGTTCATCTTCTTAGAGGCTATAATTTTCCAAAATATTGGTATCTCTCTTTGCCCTTTGGAAATGTGCTTTTTAACTCCTACTTAGCATATAAAACATTATGGAATTCGGAGTTAGTGGAGTTTCCTTAAATATTAGTAAGTATATTAAAGTTTAGGAAGAAATAGGTATTCAGGACTATCTTGGTCTATAGCTGATCTATTAGGCTGGTTGATTCACCACATTATGGAATGCTCAGCAGTACCTATGGCTTCTACCCACTAGATGTTAGTAGCATCACCTTTCCACTTGTGACAGCCACATTGTCTTGAGCCTTGACCAAATGTCTCTTGGGAAGCAAAATCACCCCTAGTTGAGAGCCTTCAGTCTACAGGGACAGAAAGTCTGGACACAGATAGTTCTTGTACATACAGCCTTTCATGATGCAAGAGTCTTCCTTTATTGGGATGTTGGGAACCCTTCTAGAAACATTTCATCTTTGGTTTGAGTATATCAATATGAAGAAACTTTCTGGTAGTATTTAAAATTATTTATCACTATACTGTATTTTAAACCACTTATTTATTTTTTTGAAAAATGGAGTTGAGGGTCTGTGTCAGTCAGACACTGTCCTGTGTAATGTCCTGAGTATTCGAATGACGATACAGGCAGTGTTCACTTAGAAGTGAAGAGCTTAAGTTCTAGAGTCAAGCTGCCCAGAATCAAAGACTGATTGTAGCATTTCTGGCTGTATGATCTTCAACAATGAATATTTCTATTTGATCATAAAATGGTAGTAAGGGTACCAATTACTTTTCACACACTTGTTGATCAAATTTAACAAAATCATAATATAAGGACTTAACACAGTGTCTGATGTGTAGTATGTAGTTAAATCATATTGGTTGTGGTCGATCTTTTCATTATCTGTACCAATGGCGCTATTATCAAGGGTGTTGTGCTCATGAAAGAGAACAGCGCCTAATCCTGGATAGAGGGGGATGATAGTAATATCTGAAGGCTTTCTGGAAAAGATAAGCCCTGAGCTGTGCCCTGTAGGATGAGGTCAGCCAAAAGATAGTGAAGTGAAGAACAGGGAGAAGGGCATTCTAGCAAAAGTATTACATTTTCTTTTATGTGTAATTTGTGATATAGAAACTAAGTATTTTTTTGTTTGAAATATTTAAAGACGCAGTAATATTTTTAGCTTGTATTACTCAGTCCACAATTCTTTATAATTTATAAGTTTATTTTGCTATTAGAAAAGTTTTATGAAGGTTCTTTCTACCATCTTAATGAAGTATTGATTTTAAATGAACCTTTTATTTTTCCTTGAGAACTACATGATGGTCTTGTCTAATTTTAGGATTCCTTCTGGTCACAGATGGAGGAGATCCTGGTTATTTCCTACTTCTGTTTTCTTCTTTACATACAAATAATGTTGAAGCATAGGTTTTATCTAATAGAGATTTTGTTCTGTCTTTCATATTCATTTTAGCTACCTTATCTGTATGTGAATAGAGATCTAATCATCCTTGGACAGTTCCTGATGAATGCTCAGCTGTCCTGGTGATTTGAGGATAATATTCAAAAACAAGCCATACCCCTTCCTAACATATATATATGACATGGTGCCATCTCCACCATATGCATTCACTTCTGTGACCCATAAATAAACCAATGGAGTAGGTAGGACAAGTTTTTAAGTGAGCAAATTGGGCTTATAAATGTTACTTGTCTAGGTTGACTCAACATCAGAACTGAGCAGGGAAACCAGGTCTACTTGATTCCAAAACCTCCTCTTCCTACTATCACAATTATGATCAAGTGTACTCTCTTTGGTCATGTACCTCCTTTTCAAAGACCTCTTATTACCTGTGAAGGTAGAATGATGTTCTGCAGAAGAGTTCAATATCTCTTCTATTTCTTTTGCATTTTATAATCCTTTAGCTATTGTTGATAGACTTAAATTGCTGATTATTTGAACTCATAACTAGTTTCATTTTTTTTTAATAATTCAATAAGAACATGTAGAATCCATCATAACATTACATGATTCTGGATAATCAATTATCTTGGTCATCCTAGTGAGTTTCCTGAGGACATCTAGTGACTTTTTTTTAAAAGATGAATTTATTTATTTTAAAGAGAGAGAAAGAGGGAGAGAGAGCTCAGTGGGGAGGGTTAGAGGGAGAGAGAATTTCAAACAAACTCCCTGAGATCATGACGTAAGCCAAAATCAAGAGTTGGATGCTTAACTGACTGAGCCACCCAGGTCCCTCTGTGACTTTTTTTTTTTTTTTTTTTTTTTTTGACACATTTCGTAGTTTCTGTCACTGAAGAGCTACTACCTACTAGTAGCTCTTTGGAGAAATGACTATTGAATTTGCCAGAATGGATCAAATTGTTTTAAAATTTGACCATCTTATAAGATAGGTGATTGTGGTATCCAGTCTCCAGATGTTCCCCAATAATGCCTACTCTCTGTTATTTATGCCCTTGAGCAGTTCCCTCCCACATGGAATAGGGATGACTTGTATAACCAATAGAATGATGCTGCAAAGACATAGCATGGCTTACCAGGCTATGTCATAAAACCTATTACAAACTTCTGTCTTTCCCTTTTGGATCACTTGTTCTGGGAGAAGCCATCTGCCATCTTATAAGTCATCTCTGTGGAGAGGAGCGCATGGTAAAGAACTGAGGCCTCCTGTCTAGACCTTGTAAGTGAGCCATTAGGGAAGTGAATCCCTCAGCCCCTGTCAAACTTTCAGGTGACTGAAAACCTTGACCAACATCTTGGCTACAGTGTCATGAGAGATGCTGAGCTAGAACTGCCCAGCTAGACTGCTACCAAATTCATGACCCTCAGAAACCACAAAATAATAAATGTTTACTGTTTTAAGACACTAGGTTTGGGGATAACTTGTCATACTGAGCAATAATACTCCTTAGGAATGATTTTAAACTTCTACGTAGATAATATAGAAACACATGTGAGATATTAAGTGTTCTGCATATTATTTTGTCTTTTTGAAGTGGAATATGCTTCTAATTTATCCTCAATCTTATAACAATGATTCTATAAATTGTTTTATCATTAGTCATTCATGTTTTAAATTTAAAATAAATGAGATATATGGAAAGCATTTATAAAATAGAAGTGTCATCCAATTGGTAAACTATTGATTTAAATTCATTTCTAAACTCTTGCAATGCATTTTACATATTTGTATGATTTCTCTTAATATTAACAAAATAACTTGAAGAGATTCCCCCTTAACAAAAAAATGGTCGTAATCCTTGAATAATACTTCTGTGTTAGTATTTTATAAAATGTGTTCATTAATGCCAAAGAGAAATACGGGAAGAAGAAGGAAGAAAGAAAGATACAGCAGTAAATATTATTAGCCCTTGTCTACAAATCAAGAATTGAAAGCTCATCAAGTCTAAATAAACTGGTTGTCCATAGCCTAGTAGAGGTAGCTTCTGATGTTAAAGGGGCTTCTGTTTAAGTTGCATTGTTGGGATAAGCTTTGTGTTATATAACCAAGAACTATGGCTTTGAAATCCGAGCAACATTAACATTGAGTGAGGAGATGGTCTCACAAAATAAGAATCTTTTTTTTTTTTTTTTTAAGATTTTACTTATTTAGGGGCGCCTGGGTGGCTCAGTTGGTTGAGCAACTGCCTTCGGCTCAGGTCATGATCCTGGAGTCCCGGGATCGAGTCCCACATCCGGCTCCCTGCTCGGCAGAGAGTCTGCTTCTCCTGCTGACCTCTCTACTCTCATGCTCTCTCTCTCTCAAATAAATAAATAAAATCTTAAAAAAAAAAAAAAAAAGATTTTACTTATTTATTTGACAGACGGAGATCACAAGTAGGCAGAGAGGCAGGCAGAGAGAGGAAGGAAAGCAGGCTCCCTGCTGAGCAGAAAGCCCAATGTGGGGCTTGATCCCAGGACCCTGGGATCATGACCTGAGCTGAAGGCATCGGCTTAACCCACTGAGCCACCCAGGTGCCCCACAAAATAAGAATCTTATCATAATCATCGGAAATATATTTTTATAAATCAGTTTAGTATTGTATGGAATATTCTTAACACGATTCTTCCTTTATAAAGGATTTTATTATCCTTTGCCATCTTTGAAAAAGTGGTTTATGATATTGACACAACATAATGATTACTGTCAACCATGACCCTTCATGCATCCTCAGAATATAAAGCTGTCTCCCGGCTTAAGTTTATGAATGCTATTAAAAGCCACATCGCTTCCTGAACTATTTAAAAATGGTGCATATCCATCAGTCATATTTTTTAGATTCTGTGCACTTCTGCTGATGAAGGTCATAAACCACATCAGGCAGATCCAGAACTCAGACTCTCTTTTCTATTGGTCCTTTATTCTGACCAGAGCAATTGTATGTCATTATTTCCATCAGACTTGACAATTTCCTCTTGGTAAAGTAAATAAAGCATATGTGTTAAAAACCTCACTGTGAATCTTAGCATCCATTCTTGTCTTGAGCTTTGACTGCAGGTGTGCTCGGCCTTTTAGCAGGCCTTCCGCAGCTGCTGCAGCTGGTGTGTCCTGTCTGTTGCACTCACGCGTGATGTATGACATTAATTGTTTTTGGACAATGAAGGGATAAATGCTTTTGCTATCACAGGGAACACGTGGGAAAGAAAAATGAATAAGTAGAGTTGTCATGGTATGAATTACTTTCTGTAAATCACCATTTTTATTCATGTGTATCTCTTGTTTTAAAAGAAACATGAGGCATTCCATTCTCAAAATGACTTTGGAGTAGAAGAATTTTTTAAGGGAAGAGGGGAATTGCAATTCTGGCTAACAAAAACATTCTAAGTCTGTCTGTCTTGCATGCGCTTTCTCTCTTTCTCTCTCTACACGCACACGCACACGCACACACTAACTTACTCATTCATCTGGTTTGGACGTTTACAAATGTTTAAACATCCCATTTCGGTCTAGAATTTTTATTTTTTATTTTTTAATTTTTTTTAAAGATTTTATTTATTTATTTGACAGAGAGAGATCACAAGTAGGCAGAGAGGCAGGCAGAGAGAGGAAGGGAAGCAGGCTCCCCGCTGAGCAGAGTCCGACGCGTGGCTCGATCCCAGGACCCTGGGATCATGACCTGAGCTGAAGGCAGAGGCTTTAACCCACTGAGCCACCCAGGCACCCCTAGAATTTTTTAAAAGAATGTGAAAGGTAGAAAATTCTGAATTCAATTTTATTGCTAAAATATAACAAAAATTTTTCATTATAAGATTAAGGATGCTTTTCATTCAGAGAGCAACATTTAGGACAAATTATAAAAATAAGTACACACTTTGGAAATACTTCAGATGTTACAGTCACCTACCTGAAATTCAGCGGTTCTGTCTTCCAGTCCTCAGCTTCGCCACTCACTACCTATGAAACGCTGGGCAACTTACTTATTATCTCCCTGAGCCTCACCTTTCTGGTCCTTGTAAAGGGGTTTTATGAAGATTATGCTTGATAAAGACTGGTTATCACATGTTATACCATATATAGTAGTTGCTAAATAAATGTAGTTGTTTTTGCTCATCACGATGATGTTGGCAGGTGTCACTCAGTCACAAATGTACAAATGTAGATATACAGGGGCGCCTGGGTGGCTCGGTCGTTTAAGCGTCTGCCTTCGGCTGAGGTCATGATCCCAGAGTCCTGGGATTGGGCCCACGTGTGGCTCCCTGCTTCTCCCTGTCCCACTTCCCTGACTTGTGTTCTCTCTCTCGCTTTGTCTTTCTGTCAAATAGATACATAATCTTTTAAAAAATGCAGATACACCAGTGGGATCTATTTGCACAGAGGTTTACTTGTGCTTGTGCCATCTCTAAAATTCTGTTTCTGATTTTGAACATCCATTTTGTGAGAAAAGGACCAAAATAGCTGGCTATTGAAAGACTTAAAAAAGAAAATATTTTGGTATTTATATCAAAGAATTGAATGAACAGTTGAAAATTTAGCAAATTATGAAAACTGAAAGTCATAAAATATGGGAATCAATTAAAAGAGTTAAGCAACATAGGTAACTTCATGATAAAAGCTTGAAACAATCATGGATGTGGCAGAATGATTGGGTAAAATTGGAGGAAAGGAGGAGTGAAATAAGTGACTCACATGTTTAGTCCTTGAGGTAAGCTGTTCTTGAAGAAGGATTGGATTTTTTATGTGTTTGAGTTCATTCTGAAACTCAGTCCTTGTGTGAGATATAGTAGAAGTGATAAGCAGACAATCATGTTTATCATTTACAATTTTATCATTTATAAAATTATTTCCCCTGTATTTTCTTGGAATCAATTACTACAAAATCCCAGGGGATGGTTAGTTAAGAAGTCTTCCTACAGCTGTTGGCCCCTATTTGTTGCTGTGATTACAGACAGACATATACAAGCAATGTCCTCCTACTCAACAAAGCATCCAACAACTCATCAAAACTGAGCAATGAATCTCTATAGCCTCTGGGTATAATCATCACTTTTAAACCCTAAGGAAGAAACCAGAAGTGAATGCAACATCATTGAACCTCAAACTCTCACCATAAGCTCCATTGCATATACCGCCTTTGAGCTCAAGAAGTCTTATGAAAAGAAGCAAATAACAATCACAGAATTCACATTTCACCACCCATGATTATTTTATATCATTTTATATCTTGGAAACAGAGAAATCAGATTTGGATGAATACAGTATAAAGGCTTTTATGAAAGGGGTGGGAAATGGTAGACACTTTCAAATTTAAAGTTCATCATCTTCTAACAGTATTGTTTTGGCTCCTTTGTCTTTCTAGCATAGAGCTTGCCCTAGTCATTATTATTATTTCATTATACAGAGCAGGAAATTGAATAGAGGAAGCAGGAGACCCTTGCACCCAATTCTAAGCCTTCAGTGTTTTTCCACCAAATCACATTGATCAAGGTCCATTGTGCTTTGTATGTTGCTCAACCATATGAATTTTTCATTGGAAGTTGGAGGAGAAATGATTATGCAAGTCCCAAGAAAACATGATGCATCAGCTAGTTGTAGTTGCTCCAGAATATTTAGAAAAGCAATAACGCTCTTGTATTATAGTTCCTGGCTTGGCACATTGTGTTATATTAATCACATTAAATTAGATGTGGGGAATTTATGAAACAAAGATGATGCATATATGTGTGTGTCTTTGTATATATACGTGTATCTATAATTTATGCAGTTTAAAAAATTTATTTTTCCACCACATTATCTGGTGTTATAAACAACACAGGGATTTAGACGCAGACGTAGTAATTCTGTTATCATCTAGATAGGTACAAGAGTGCATATTTGTATGTGCCAGAGAATGTGATTTACACACAGTGATTTTTAGTCAATAATGTTTATAATGCAATTTCATGTTAGGCAATGTCATAATAGAAGGTGATGGATACAAAACTATATTGATAAAAGTGTGACTTGGCAAACATTGGAGCAGGGGGAGGAATGATTCATCAATGTGTCTGGTATAGATATTTTTGTATAGGATGGGCTTTGAGGCCCGAACATGTTAGCATGAATGTTCTTTTCAAATTATTGTAGTTTTCTGTTACCGAAAACAGATTAGTTTTTTAATTCTAAATTCTATATAAGACCAAAAATAATAAATACAAATAAATGTAAAGATAACAAAGGTTTGTTTTTACGCAGTGTCTCTTTGGCCCCAGAGAGCCAGGGGACATCTTGATTAGAGATTATCTTCAGGAGGTTAATATGATGACAATATATTCGATAGATTGTGAGCACACAGAATCAAGTCTGACTGACTGAAGGGAGAATATTACAGAGGGACAAGAGTGAACCTCAAGGCCTTAGAGTTTATCACAGGTTCTTAGTTGGGGGTGTGGAAGTGTTGGGAGATGTTTTTAGTTATTACCATGCCTGCAGAATGCCTCTGTTGTTGAGTCTGTGGAAATCTGGAAAGGAAAACATCCTACATTATGAGAGATCTTCTGCAGAACAGAGAGTTTTCTACCCAAGTCCAGGCATAACCCTTAAGTGAATGTGTAAAGAGTCAGTAGGATTTTGGGGTGGTATTATCTTCCAAGCAATATAATTAGGAATGAGAAATTTCAGGAGAGCCTGCTTTTTCTCTGTGTACCATTATTAAGGTCTAGCATGTTTATAGACAGAGGCATCTTGTATACTTGTTCTCACCTTACAGAATACTCAAACACCAAGGTTTTCCTTGAGTTTTCTGTTGAAAGAGAATCAAGATAATTTCTATTAGTAACAAATAAATATTTCAACCTTTAAATAATTGACTGTTTTCCAGGGGAGAATTATAGATTTAAAAAAAAATCTGTAAAAAACTCAGTGTATGAGTTTAAGGATCAATTTCCTTAAAAGAAAATATGAAGACAAAGAACTAGATTCATTCCCTACTACACTAGTAAAATGAGAAATTTCATATTTGACTTCATCCATTCTTTCAGCATACATGTTTTCAGTATCCATCGTTTCAGGCACTATTCTAGGATTTAAGCACCTAGCAAATTTGCATAAGTGGCAAGCATATATTTGTGGTTTGATTACTTACCTAAGAATAAGGGAGACAATAATGAATAATGTCAGGTAGTGCAGTGATGGAAAGTGTTAAATGAACTGGCCAAGAAGGTACTGAACGGTGACATTTTGAGTGGGAGCTAAGTAAGGGCAGGTACCAGCGTATATGAATACGTGTGGGGGAGAAGCAGTCCAGTAGAGAGATTAGTAAAAGTTACGAGCATCACTGGTCATGATGAGGACCAATAAAGAGACCACAGAACAAGGGGAAAGTTGTAGACATAAAGTTGGATAAGCAACCAAGTTCTAAACACGTGGGAACTCTATGATAGCCCACAGAGCAACTTTTTTTCAGAGTACCTTAAAAGCCACCGGAAGATCCTGAGTATAAAAGAGATACAATCTGACAAATGTTTCCAAAGGATCCCTCTGCATTCTTTGTGTTTTCATGGTCTTGCAAGAGTGGACTCAAACATTATGGATACCATAGTCATGAATGATGAGGGTTGATTTGGACCAGGTGGAAGTACAGAAGTTGTAAAATGACTGTTGAAGATAAAGTCAACAATATGCTGATGGACATAATGTAGGCTGGGAGAGAGAGAAGAATCAAGACTCTAAGGTTTATGAATCACCCTCAATTTATGGGATGCTCGTTTGAGAAACATTGTATTACAAAATTAAAATTGGTATTTATTAGATTTAACTTCTTCAAGCCCTTTCAAATATTGCACTATTATTCAAGGCAGTCATCCCTAATCCTCTTGGGTATTTTAGTGACTTCTTCTAGATTGGAGATCTTTCTAACCTTTGACTTTGGTTTTCCATAGTTTTTTAGTAAAATAGTACACAGGATGAAGTTTAAAATGCATTTAAGAAATACGTTATTGAGGAATGAAGTATAAATAATAGTGAAGTTGCTGAGTGTGCGTTCTAGAAGCAGACTGTCTGGATTTAAATGCCGATATCACCATTAATGAGCTTTGCAACTTTAAGGAAATTAGTTACTCTCTTTTTCTTCATCTGTAAATTAGAAATAATAACATTCCCTACCTTAGAGGATTGTTGTGAGGATTTAATGGTTTACTACATATGTAATGCTTTGAGAAATGCTTGGCACATAGTAAGTTATTAGTAAGTGTTAATGATTTTTATTATCTATTAATACCATTGCTAACAAGAACAGATATGTGATTCAAATTAAAAAAAGAGGCAGCTTCAGAAAAACAAAAGGAATAAATAACGCTTAAATTGAGCAAGCCAAATGAATAATTGAAAGTGAGCTCTACATAAAATTAATGAAAAACCCCAAAAACTCAATAAATTCATAAGTAAAAAGTTTGAAATTATATTGGATTATTCTTGCCTAACAACATGTTTTAGATTTGTAACCTGAGGAAGAAACACCTTAGCAGCAAAAGGAACAATTTTTCAATTATAACCTGTATCATTAAACTATTATTATGTTATACATTACTAGTTTTTTTTTCTCCTGTTTGGCAAATTGCTTTTTGGGAATCCAAATTTAAATATATTTTTTTGCATTTTCCAGGATTTTCAATTTCCTAATGACACACTCAATTCATTGGTGGTACTAAATTGAATAAACAAAGTGAAACTTAATTGCTCACATATTTGAAAATAATTTTATCATTTTGAAGAAAGTTCTTAAGAATGCCTAAAACACAGTTTATAAGATATTGACTAATATGTATAGTATTTAATAACAATTTTATCCTAGCATAGAAATAATAAAGTTGTAGAAAATGAGGGCTTGCTTATTTTCAATTCTATAAATACTTTTTTTCTTTAGAGTCTAGTTATAGGATTCCAATTGACTGGAACATAAGAATACAATAAATATTTGTGATATGATTAATGTTTGATTATGAATTTCATGTGCTGAATGAAGTAAAACAAATTTTGAAAATACTGTCTGAATCACACAAATGACAGAAAATAATGTGACTTTTAAATTGTAATTGTGATAAATGGCCTTTAGTTTGACATTTTGAAACTGTCAACATCAGGGTCATCTACAAATGTTTATTCAGTATACATTATTTAATGTGCATTGTGATTAGACTTTGGGAATTTCACTTGTAAAGTTGTGGGTAAATATGGTTCATCTCTGGTTCTCTTTTTCTTTTGCTTAGACTGTTACAATACCTTTTACTCTCATTTTTTTTTCCTAGAATAAAATTTCAAACATGAAATATTCTCTGGGATGTACCAACCTCCCTTTGCAGGCATGATGCTACTTATGCAATAGTACTCCATTTTACCAAAATTATATACTATATATCTTAAATATATGCCAAATTAACTTTTCTCCCTCAGTTTGAAACTCTCCTTTCTGCTCAAAGTGATATTCTAGTTGTTAATCGGCTTTTTGGATATGCTAGGAGTACTCATATGCTGAAAATAGGAACAAAGTTGGCTTGGGAGAAGAATTAACCTGTAGTAAGAATGACTTCTTGACAGGCTATTGCCAAAAACACTACTACTAAGTCCAGTATTCTTAAAATTTCCATTATGGTATAACCCAGGTCTTTTTAAGAGACTCTATGTTGGGACCAATTCATGGCAACAGTGGTTGTACAAGTGGTGGTTGGAGGAGGAGCCCCTGGGTTCAGCATAGGAGGTTATGGAAGCCAGGTGACAGGAAAGCAGCCATCATGAATTGGACACAACTCTAGGACTCAACTGACCAGGGTCACAGTTAGCTAGGGAAGCTGACACTAGCTTCTCTTTTAAATACTCTTTGAAGTTGGCATCTGAACAGCAGGCCAGTCCAGTTTCCCATTCTTGTCCCTCATGGTGAAGGAACCTGTTAATTCAGTATCTGTACCATCTTATTGGGGAGTTCAGAGCCTGATGATGAGCGAGTCATTACTTCTGGCAGCTGTGAGCACCTTAGTCAGCTGGGGGTTTCACCATCCTTCAAAGATGCCAGCTGAAAACAGCTTCCTTCAGTCTCCGAGTCTAGATCTAATGTTTATCTTCTATGTTCCCAGTAGCACATTTTTTTCTCTCTTTTATGGAACTTAACAGAATTGGTTTTGCAGCAGTAAAAACATGTACCTTCAGACCAGGCCTCCATTCCTCCCCAGTACCTGGCTCATAGTAAGCACCTAATACTTGTCTTTTGAGTGTGAAATATCTTAATAAAGTGAGGGAAAAACTAAATTTTTTTTTCCTGTAGCAGCATTTTTCTATTGTCTTAACTGCTTGTATTTAAGGTTTTAGGCTTCAATAAGCCTACCATTCATGCTAAGATAAATGAGAGGAAGATAAGTCTTTTACTCCTTTATTTCAATAAATTTTGCAGATTCACACCTGATGATTTAATCATCTATTTTTAGGCTTCATTCACTTTCGCATGCTGGGTGAACAACTTGCTGCTCATTAAACAGATTGTACATTAAAAACTATAGAGTACAAAAGCAGAAATATCATACATTTGGTGATAATTAGTAGTGTTCATTTCCTCACTAAGTACTAGGGCATACCACACTGTTTCCATAGCAACTTCTATTCTGTTCAATTAACTGCCTAATGTGAATATATGAATAAGTTTCTGTGTTTAAGGAAAAGGCCCCCAAACAATGGGGTGATTTAAAAGTTTACAGTTACGGACGTAAGCATATTGCTTTTATGTTATTTTCTGCTTTACTTTTGGAAACACATTTTTTAATATTTTCAGGTTCTGGTCATAACCAGAAAAAGCATAAGGAATGAATGAATTTTAATGAATTTTCAAATGGCCTACTGAACCAGATTCTCCTAGTCCCCAGCTACTCCCTGGTTGTAAATTATGCAAATATACAAGCTGCCTTAACTCTTTCAGGACACCAGGGTACCATTTGGCAAATAGCTACTCCAGGGAACTAATCCATCATGGGGCGGGTGGGGTAAAGAAAGAAACAAAGGCCATTTCATAGCAATTAAATATGTGTTGCTTTAATTTATTAAATGTCCCTGGAAAGCAGGATTTGCATTATGTTAATTTTCCTAAAGAGAAAGCACTTCGATATTTTCAGCAGTCTCAGACTCTGTGGCTGACAGTATGGTGTAGAAGAAACAGCAAAGACTTCGGAGTCCAAAATCTAAGTTCGAATTCTGAAACCATTATGCTAAGTCTGAGACTGGAAACACCAACTCCCCTCATTATGAGGATGGTAATAACATTAACACTGAATAGTTTCTTAGCCTTTATTACCCTGTATGTGATTATATCAAAGTGCAACAATTATGTGTTAAGAGCCATCAATTTCCCTCTTCTATTTGGTGGAAACTCAGCATTGATAATTTTTGGCCTTAAAGTAATTTCATACAGTTCAGCTTACTAGATGGGAGAGAGAGACACGGAGGCACAGAAAGATCAAGTAAGGTATCTGATGTCACAGGGCCAGTGATTGTATATCAGGGCCTATTCCTTTCTCCTAAACCACTAAAACTTCATGTTTGCCTAGATAACCTGGCATATTGCTGGGACCCCAAAAATCATTATACCTTTCACATCTCTAGTCATTGGCTGGGTACTGAATGGAATGTAGAAGAGAACACAATTATGATCTGTCTGTCCTTGCAGGCATGATCTGGAGCTTGGTGGAAGGATTGAGATTAGGTTGGGAATTAAAAAAAATTATTCCACCGAGAGACACACCTTGGAGTTTTGCCATAATATTCGTCCATTTATCTAACTAAAATAAGAATGGTAACATTTATGTTTTTTTTTTTTTTTTCAAAAGGGTTGTGATCTTTTGATGTTCTTTGTTTAAAAAAAAAGTAAATTTACATTTTCCATGCCTTTATATATATCATTGTTAAATGTTTATTCTTATCTCTATTATCTTTACTGGCTATTTCAAAGAAAATACTCTAAAGTCCATCCTTTTTTTTTTTTTTCTTTTAAAGATTTTATTTATTTATTTGACAGACAGATCACAAGTAGGCAGAGAGGCAGGCAGAGAGAGGAGGAAGTAGGCTCCCCACTGAGCAGAGAGCCGCATGCAGGGCTCAATCCCAGGACCCTGAGATCATGACCTGAGCCGAAGGCAGAGGCTTTAACCCACTGAGCCACCCAGGCGCCCCTAAAGTCCATCCTTTATACTACCAGTAGTGAAGAGACTTTTAAGAGCAATATATCAGGTTTCCCCCCTATTCTATAAAGCTTTGTATGTAAGCTATACATGGGGTTTTTTGTAAGCTATATATGTTCATATGTGCCTTACTTTATACTTTATTTTAATAAAGCACATATAAATTAAAATAAGTCACATATAAAAGTTTTTGGATAATAGTATATTGAATATATCTTGAAAAATGCAAAGCATACATATTCCATAACTTAAAATTTTTACTAACATTTAGCATTCCACCTACTCAGCACCCAGGAATGTTAGCTGTCATTGCAACTCGTCTTATCTTTCATGTAATGATACTAATTTGAACAAAATTACTTTTCTAGATAATTCTCATTTTGATTTAGAGATTTGTATTCAGAGAGAAGTGAAAAAAAAAGTTTCTATGAGAATCAACATAGTTATTAGGTGAATTGTATTGATTTCTTATAATATGCTATATGATTATAATATGCTAAATATATGATTTCTTATAATAGCATGTTGAATTTGTACCTATATGACCTCACTGTATTCCTAAAAGTTGTGTTTCACTGTTATCTATTTAGTATCTTAAGTCTAGACAGCAGCTGTAGTACTTTTATGAACCTCAAACTATTTTACTGTTTTTATTTTTTGATTTATTATTATCACTGTTATTTTTTAGAGAGAGGGGTGGGAAGAGAGAGAGAGAATCCCAAGGAAGCTTTATGCCCAGCCCAGAGCCCGATGCAAGGCTTAAGCTCACAACCCTGAGATCATGACCTGAGCCAAAAATCAAGAGTCAGATGCTTAACCAACTGAGCCACTTAAGCACCCCTCACTATTTTTTTATTTAGGCAGAAAAAAAGGGTTCTAAAGAATCTGTTTCCATTATAAGAATTAAACAAATACTTTTTCTTACTAGTTATTGTTCAAGCCATAGTATACCTAACATATCAAGAGTTGTTCTTAATGAATAAATCAAAGTAAGTAATTTTTTCTTTAAAAATTGATATTTCTCTTGAAGTTCATAAAAATATTCACCAAAGGAAACTGTATTATTCTTGACACTATGATAGAACTTAAACCTAAAAGATTCAAAGCACTTTCCAAATATTAAATAATTTGCTTTAAAAAATCTAAAGGAGAAAGTAGATAAACCAGTTTGCATCCCAGAATCACATCTTATGTTATTATTGGGGTTGGAAATTATGAATTATTGTTAGCATTGAGCAGTTATTTTTTAAAATGCTAGATAGTTCTTCTTGTATGAAGTTGGGTCAAAAAATACTTCAAATGTACACCATTATTTTGTTCATGAAAGAATTTACAAGAAAACTATTTAAGTTTGCTGCCTATTTCTTTTGGGTAAGGATATGCTTAGGTAAGGTAAAATGTGCTCAATTTATTTCATTTGAAAAACAGTATTATTGGAGTGCTAGTTGGAATCATGTCAAATTTATTTATTTTGAAGATGGTAACATTTTCATGATAAATCCCATCCTAGAACATGAAATGAGTTTCTAGTTATTCAAACCTTCTTTAAATCCTTCTAAATTATTTTGATGTTTTCTTCATATAATCCCTGTCTCATTAAATTTATTTCTAGGTGTTTAATAGATTTGTTGTTTATGTGAATGGAGTATTTTTTTTCTTACTTTCATTTATTCCTTTCTTCGTGTGTATTTTAATCTTGTTTCCAGCCACCTTGGCAAGTCTTTTAATTCAGCTTGTTTTACAAGAATCACTTGAGTTTTTGAGAGTTTTCAAATGATATATGCTGTTGAAGAGCTTAACTGGTGATTGGTTCAGAGCAAGTCCTCAGTAAGCAGTGGCTGTTTTCATAACCTGCAGTTCCACTTTCAGACTTCATGGTCCTTATCTATATAACATCCTCTCCAGCATTAATTGCAAGCATTTCTATTTTGGTGATTTGATTGATTAATTAATTAGTTAAATTATAAATAGCATTTATTGAATATCTGTGATTAAATGCTACTTGCTTTTATGTAATGGCTTTCATACCATGAAGATTGCCACAAGGGGACCAATCTGTAAAGTAATCTTGACTTGGGACCACAACTAGTGTAATGAAGATGTTTACAAAAAATGTTGAAAGAAGAAATGCTCTTTTCTTTGCAGCTTGTTCACTTTTAACCAGTGACAATTTTTGCATATTTAAGAACACAAAAAGACATTTTAATATGTAAAACATGAAACTCATGGTGTGAAATATTGGCATAGGTGTCACTTTTTTATTCCATTTTGGAATTGTCTTTTAAGTTTTCTGCATTTATCTCATTGATGAACATTCCATATTATATTCTTATGCATCCTATGGTTTTACCAGTAATTAACAAAACATATTATCTATATGACTGAAAAAATTTACTGAGACAATATAAGTCTAAGAAAAGAAATGAGAAAATCATTTGCATGTAAAGATTTGTAAGTGGTGATCTTCATAATATAACCCTAGCAAATGTCATTTTAAGGACAAAATTGCCTTCTAAATGAGAGAAGTGGTTATGTAAGATGAGAAATATAATTTAAGTTGGAAAAATATATGTAAATAAAATTTTCTCCTTAGATGTTTATATGACAGCTTTGTATTAATAGCAATGTTTCTTAAGAACAACAAAAAAATAAGGAGATCTTTTCTGATTTCTAAAGCTTTCTTAACACTAACTTTACTTGGGACCTCCTGATAAGTTAGGACTGATTAACTTCTCTAACCTACTGAAGAGGCACCTTAAAACTGATTTGAGAGGAGTTGACTATAAAAACTAATACTGTCAGCTAACATTTGTTGAGTATATACATTGTTTTAGGCTCTGAGATTGAACACTATACTTGAATAAACCTCATTTCATCTTAAGAAAAATACTGTGAAGTTGGAACAATCATTATTCCTATTTTGAAGATGAGGAAATTAAAACTCTGAGAACAAAATAAATTTTCCAAAGTTACAGAATTAATATAAGGCTGGTACAATACTCAAATCTTAGTTTAATTCCAAAGTCGTCTTCTTGTCTTCTAATCTACTACTTCATTACAAAAGAAATACTGACGTGATTTTTCTTTACAAATATTCAACTAGTTTGGGTGCCTGGTTGGCCCAGTCAGTAAAGTGTCTGTCTCTTGGTTTTAGCTCAGGTCATGATCTCATGGGTTGTGAGACTGAGCCATAGGTCAGTCTCTGTGGTCGGGGGGATGTCTGCTTGAAGATTCTCTCCCTCCGCTTCTCTTCCCACTTATGCGCATGCACATACGTGTGGTCTTTCTTAAATCTTAAATTTTAAATTTTAAAATTAAATCTTAAAAAAAATTCAACTGGTTTATAAATATCTAGGGACCCATAAATCAGCTCTATAAATGTTTGACATTGAGCTATTATTAATGTTTCTGACAAAAATATTTAAACCATCACCAAGATATAAAAGTTATTTATGCCGCTTTTAGTTGTAAAGATTATTTATTAGAATTTTTCAGAGAAAAATATCCCTGTGATCTGTGATCAGGAAAATTGCAGCATTTTTCCCAGTTTTTGATATTCAAACCTAGAATCAAAGCAGTTTTGAATGTGGATAAAAAATAAATAAATTTTATGTGTATATATATATGTGTGTATATATATGTGTGTATATATATATGTGTGTATATATATATATACACATAAAATTTTTTTTATTTTTTATCCATATATATATATACACACACATACACAAATATACACAAACACGTATATATATTAAGTCATTTTTATCATACAGATATGTAGCAGTTGCTATATTCTAGAGATTATCATTAGGGCTTTAAAATATTAACTTATTTAATCCTCATATTGAGCCCCACGAGGTAGGTTTTATTATCCCCATTATAAAGAAAAGAAAATAAGACAAAAAACTTGCTCATGTTTGTATAACTGGTAATTATAGCTATTGGATTTAAACCACAGCTAATTCCAGAATCTTTGTTCAATGCTGCCTCTCACACATGTCTTCCAAATACCTAATTCAATGTTCAGTCAGTGTTTTATTTTAAATATATTACATATATTTCACAGCATCCTGTGTTCTATTAAGAAATGGATTTATGGGGGCACCTGGGTGGCTCAGTGGGTTAAAGCCTCTGTCTTCGGCTCAGGACATGATCCTAGGGTCCTGGGATCGAGCCCCACATCAGGCTCTCTGCTCAGCAGGGAGCCTGCTTCCTCCTTTCTCTCTCTCTGACTGTTTCTCTGCCTACTTGTGATCTCTGTCTGCCAAATAAATAAAATCTTAAAAAAAAAAGAGAAATGGATTTATGCTAACTGTATTTTAAAGAATGTAATTATTTCTTAATTGTGCTGTGATATGGCAGAACTGTGCTTTTTAAATAGTATTTCCTTATTTATTTGACTTCTGTCATAGAAAATTTTTGAATTAATTGACATTTTAATTAACAAGTCAAAGGCTCTCAACAGACATTGTTTGATGCATCATAAAGCAACCTTTGTGGTATACTTTGACGCCGTTTGTCATCTTATTTGTGCACTAGAGCATAGAACATAATGTTTCTTGTCCATAGGGATTTCTTTAGCAATTGATCATTAATAGAAAAACATAACATAGCTAAGCCTTTTGAGAGAAATTAATGTCTTTTCCTAATTAAATGCATTAATTAAAATTACAGGATCTTTGAATGATTTTTATGAATTGTCAAACTTCATTAATGCAGTCTCTTGCCAAGAATAATGGGGAATTGTTTCTTCTGTTTTGTTTGAAAGCAAAGGATGATTTCTTAGAATTTTGCTTAATGCAGCTTACCAGCCCCGAGAAAGGATAGGTCTTTGGTCTACTACATCATTACTCTCTTTCAAGTCCAGGGATCTGTGTAGTATATTTCTTGTTAGCTCCCCACCACCTCACACCTGTTCTATTCTTCATATCTTCTCTTTGCTGTTGCATAGATTAAAACTTTCCAAACAGCGATAAAACCAGTGATATTGTTAGTGCATCACCGTAGAGATGTCTGCAATGGCCAGATCACAGATATCCTGTGAACTTGTGTATTCTAAATCTTGTGTCTGTATTTGAATAGAATCACTTTTTTAAAAATCTTAAACTGACTCTTTAATGTACTTATAATATTTTCATACTCTAGAAAGGACACAATATTTATTTGGACCCAAGCTATCTTTTTGTTTGTTTGTTTTACCTCTGCTGTGTTGCACATGGCATGTCCAAAGTTCTATTTAAAGAATTGAGGTAATGATATGTGTATTGAGAACAAAATTTTCACATGGAAAATAATTGGGGATAGGTGGCACAGTGGTTTAGAACCCCTGAGGTAGATTCAGAGAAAACACCTGTTGAGATAAAGTTTGGCATAACTAGACTGCCCCCACCTGGATTGGGATTGCCAACAGATCTAGGATCTGTAAACAAACTTTTGTTTACCCTCATATGTGTAAAGGACTATTTGAGATTTCTTCATTTATTAATTTTTTCAGCAGTTTAGATAGTGGGCACTTGTCTAAGTGCAGGTGACTCAGAAATGAACAAGATGGCCCCACTCTGCTCTTGGCAACTTATAAATTGCTCTTAGGCAATTTATAATCTGTAGAGAAACACTGAAGCAGAAACTAAATGGTTCGTTCATCCATTTACTTAATACACCAGAAACTAAATGGTTCATTCATCCATTTACTTAATATACTTTCTGTTTCTCTGTAACACTCTTTATGATCTGACACCTTGTAGTTTATCAGTTTGTTTGTTGTTTGTTCCTCCATCCAGACTGGAAATTCAGTGAGGGTAAGGATTTGTCTACTTTGGTCATTGCTAAAACTCCAACAGCTAGAATTGTGGTTACCGCATGATATGAAGACAATGTTGAAGGAGAAAAATGAAGAGACACACACTTCATACTTATCTCTGGAGTACGAGGGTGCCCAGTGCCAGGTGTAAAGATGAATAGGAACCAGAGGGACTAAGAAAGCCATTGTGAGAACAGGCATTTTACTGAGAAAAGTTTACATGCAACAGCAGACAAGAACTCAGGTGCCTGGAGAAGCAAAAGCAGAATAACAAGCTCACACGTCTGAGGGGAGTAGCTTCCTGAAGAAAATGATGTCTGACTGATGAAAGCAATCAGTACCCTTAAGGACTCTAGGCTTAATGTTAATTCCCTTCTTAGCTGTACATCCCATATCTAGCCACAGTTGCACACACAGAAATGTAGCACAGGTACAGTTGCTAGGATGGCAGAGAGGAAGCAGAGATTAAGTCTGGCTGGAGGCATAAAAAGGACAAGGAGAACTGTTTGATCTAAGCTTTCAGAAGTGGGACTCTGGTTATTTAAATGAGTTGAGGGTATTCTCTATGGCTGAAGGAATGGCGCAGGCAAAGGTACTTGGATAGAGTCTTCCCGACCATCTTTTTTTTTTTTTTTTAAAGATTTTATTTATTTATTTGACAGAGAGAGATCACAAGTAGACAGAGAGGCAGGCAGAGAGAGAGAGAGAGAGGGAAGCAGGCTCCCTGCTGAGCAGAAAGCCCGACGCGGGACTCGATTCCAGGACCCCGAGATCATGACCTGAGCCGAAGGCAGCGACTTAACTCACTGAGCCACCCAGGCGCCCCATCCGACCATCTTTTTCTGAATTCTTAGGTCTGGGTCTTAGAGTTTGTGACTGATCTGGTTTGTTGATGATTCTCACAGCAGGCACCTCCTACATTGTGCAGATATGCTTCCTTTGTTTCCTTTAAATAAGTTTTATGATATTAAAATTTTCCCGAGAAGCAAAAGACTATAATTGCCAAGTATACTGTACAAAGGAAATGATGGATTTAGAAGGCTAATCACAGAGACACAGAACAGAGTGAAGAAAGAGGCTTGTTTTGCAACACACAGGAAGAAACAATTCCTTGGTGGGAGATGAGTAATCATTTTGTAGAGGAGACTGTAGAACAAAACTTTCCTTAAAGTGTTCCTGATGAAGAAAATGTAAATTGCAAAAACATTTTTGGAGAGCAGTTTGGTAAAACCCAGGGATCCTGAAGTGACCTACTGGTCTCACTTGTATTTAGGTTGAAGCATCTGAAATTGCTGACGTTTAGCTGTTCTTAAACCACAACAATGACAGTTTTATATGGTTTAATATATAGATATATAATGGTTATATAGTCCTATATATAATATTCCTATATACAGGCCTGTGTGTCTACATATATCTTAGAGAAATTTATCCATGAATTGTGGCAACAAACACAATTGTAGTAGCAAAATGTGGGAAATAATCTAAGTGTCATCAAGAAAAGAATAAATTATGGCATAGTCATACAATAAATATAAGAGTAAAAAACTAAGTATTTAATGACTACAGTAAAAAAAAATTAATAACAATTAGGGGAGTGACTGTTTTTGGTAAAGGGGAGAGCCTCCCCAAGCATTAGAGAGGCTTTAAATGCCTTAGCTGTTACACCAAATTATACTTTATTCTGTGCATCAGCTAAAATCACAGTAAGCTAAACTCATTAGTCTACAACAGCTCTGTGCCATGACCAGCTGCGGACTTAGAGCACGTTTTTCTTTCCTGAAACTGGATAGACAGAAATTTGAGAAAGTTTGAGACTTGAGATTTTATCTCCATTTTATGTCCTTCCTTCCATCCTTTTAGAAACACTTGAAAAGGCACGTGACCAGAATCAAGCCGCTGCTTGTTTAGTGCTGCTTCTGATCCTATTCTATTTGATATAAAATGAAGTGAGTTATTAATATTTTATAGCTTATACTGTCGTTATACTATACCACCTCTGAGGGATGGAACGAAGTAATACAGACCCACCACTGTTCCTACTAATATTACTACTGTGCTATGTTTTACTACTACAGAAAAATAAAGCCTGCAGTCAGAAAATTGCTTGATTTAAAGGCACAGCTCTACCTTTCCTATGCCATATAAAAGAAGAATGTGGTTTTCTGTACTTTAATTTACAGTGTACATCCCAGCTTCTCCTAAAACAGATGGGGAAATGCAATAATATTACATTCGAGGCCCCCAAGACCAAGGGGAAACCTGGCAGCTGTTCAAAAATAATGACATAACAAAAAGAAGAAAACAGATCCTGATTTTTCCCTGATGTTGGACTCTCTATCACTGGCCAAAGAGTGATTTTGGCCTATTTGAAAAATTATGCCTATTTGAAAAGGCATACAAAATAAAATCCAGTATTTCACTTTTGTCCAGTAAAAGTAAGTCCTGATTCCAAAGGAATTTCTTTGGAGCAGTTTAAAAGCCAAGAAGCTGCTGGAATTTATTATCAAACAGAGTCTGATTCTGAATTATGCTATAATTCAGCTGTAGTTAGATACCTGATCTTTATTACTTTTTCAGAAACGTACACAGGCACGTACACATACATAAACACCCCTAATTTTAATTCACTCGGCTCTTGGTTGTAGCTCTGGTTAATTCACTGGGTTGGTGTTTTAAATCAGAAACATCAAAGGTGGTGAACATTGCAGACAAGCACTTAATAGTAGTATTTATATTTCACAAATTACAGAATCTTAGAGTATGTTACTGACTGGTTATTAAATGGCAATAGATGGATCAGGACCAATTGATTATTCAAGTATTTCTGCTTTTTTACTATGAGCGTGGTGCTCAGTGGAAGAGGGGGTCTTCTGAACTCAAGATTGTTTATCCAGTTAGAAGAAACTATGAAGAATCTACCAACAGGAGGTCCCCTAATAGATGTCATAAAAATTTTGGTGACACTTTATTTGTTTTCAGTAATATCTCAGTTTTGCCTCATGCATAAAGGGTAGACCTGATGAGACCATCTAAAGTTTCTTTCAACTCTATTTTCTATGATGCTAGCATCCTAAACTTCCTACTTTTGCTAGCAAGGATCATTGGCTATGGTGTCTACTGAGGAAATAAGTTTTATCTTTTGAATTGATTATAAATCCTGTGATTTCACCAGAACTTGTTTCTGACATCATTAATTCTTGCAGCAAGTCATAGAGTAAGCCATTTGGGAACTAGGAAATTACCAGGGAGGTGATCCAGATAGAACCAGACTCAGGTGACACACTCTAATCATAGATTATCCCTGGTATCTGGGCTTCCTCAATGCTATTTCAGCCTCAACAGCCTTAAACAGCCTTGTTTAAGTCAGTACCTCTGCAGAGAGACCACTGCCACATAGATGGACCCAGAATGGAAATGAGAAGGTCATTCAAGTCAGTCAACAAATATTTATTGAGCACCTACTATATGGGAGGTATTCCAAGTACTGAGGATAATTTAGTGATAAAACATAGGTTGTTATTGATCTTAGATTGTTCAAACTCTGATGATATTTGTGTATGTCAATTTCTATGTTGAGTATTAGTAATAAGGTGTAAAGATAATTGGTTAAATATTACACCATGTGTTATATTACTTTTTGTTCCATTGTTATTTCAAGTTTTAATTTATCTTGTTTAATTAAAAGGCATAAATTAGCACATCATGTTGTTTGCATCAAATTATGCAGCTGAGTTCTTGGATTTTCTTTGATTCACAAAGTACAATTCAACATGCAGGAGGAATAAATCAGAAATATCTTTCAATTTGAATTTTAAAATAAAAGCATGAAATTCATGTGCACTGTGACTATACATTTTTGTGACCTTATTGTAATTTTATTTAAAATGATTTTGTTATAACAGACTGAATGTGAGCATTCTTCTGTAGTGTGACAAGATCATTTTGCCCATATTATTCTCTCTCTGCTATATTTTGTATGACTTAATTTTCACATATGCCTTTGAAAATGAATGACTTAATCATTTAAAAATGATAAGTCTACACGTTTGTTTCCCCTTGCAATAGTTTTAAGATGACCTTGAAGTCCTCTTTTATTTCACTTTGGGCTCCTTCATGAATCATTTAGCCAGAATATGCCAAAACAAAGGCCTTTTTGTTCAGTTACAATGAGAGATGGTGTTTAATTTCTTGTGGTATGGCCCTAGTATCCTTCCACCCTGTCTTTTTGTCTTGTAAGATGGTCTCCTTCAGATTTGGCTCATGTTAAACCTTCTGTTTCTCCCTCTCTTTAGGTATTTCCTAAGTACCAGGCTTTGTGTTGGCTCCTAGGGGTAAGAAAGGGAATCAATTAATCACATCTCCTTTGGATCCGATGGTAGAAAAATGTTCCTTACACACGTAATCACACGTAGTAATTTAATTTCTTGTTTTAGTATCTTGAAAGAAGAAGTATGAAGTGTAATAAGAGGTGTATTGGGGAATTTACCCCGGGCTGAGGGGGAGGGGTGAATGAAGAAAGTCTTTCTTGAAGATAAAAACCATTTAAGCTAAGCCTTGAGTATTTCTCAGTTGGAGAGAACAAAGAACTTAATGAGAAGACTCTCTAATTGCCACTCCTCTGCTGTCAGGAGATATTTCACTTGATGCTCGGTTTCAAGGAGGTACAGCTGGAAGCCTTGTTATTGGGTATGTTGAATTAATCTAATGCATGATTTGAAGAGAAAAGATTTAAGTGCAAAATTCTGATGGAGAGAGGAGCATTTTGTCATATATTATGAACCATTACAGTATTTCTATATGTCCTCGACGTGAGTTGTTTAGTGAGGTTGTTTAGTGAAGTTGTTTAGTGAGGCTTATTACTTCAATTTAAAAATTACCTAAATTGTGATTCACTTTTGTAAAAGGATATTTAGTTTCATGGGTGTAGTAAGCCTGAAGATGTTCTTGGAACCTGGTAAACATTGGTTAAAGTTAATGACTTAAATTGCTCATGCATGGTAATGTTTAATTGTTTTATTGTTTAGGATAACTCATTATCCTAACCATTAGAGATGGTTCTCAAAGTACCTGTGTTTAGGTCACTGAAAGGATTAAGAATCAAAATAAAGATACTGATAATGATAGGCACTGCTTCCAAACTTTCTACCACTATTTAAGTGATGTGATCCAATTGAGTGAGAGACTGAGGATGGAAAACACATATTCTTAAAATTTTAACAGTCATTATAAATCTAGACGAAATTCAGCCAGATGACTCCGATAGTTATTTAAACTATCAGGTCACATTTTAGACTCATCAAAGTGCAACTATATTGTACATTGTTGATACATTTTAATGAAGAATGCCTGGGACGACACAATGCCTTTTTTTTTAAAGATTTTATTTGTTTATTTGACAGACAGAGATCACAAGCAGGCAGAGAAGCAGGCAAAGAGAGAGGAAGGGAAGCAGGCCCCCGCAGAGCAGAGAGCCGGATGCCTGGCTCTGTCCCAGGACCCCAGGACCATGACCCGAGCCGAAGGCAGAGGCCCAACCCACTGAGCCATCCAGGCGCCCCTGACACAATCCCTTTGATTCAAATTAATTGTAAGACTTTTCTACATTTCGGCTCTGCTGTTTACATTAATGACCTACTAGCAAACATAACTCTATCAATTAGAAAATTTGAGCCATTAAACCCCAAGGGAATTCCCCATCATGTTTATATTGACGTTAAAAGTTACTGAGGTAAAATTTCAACTGCTTTTTCTCCGTGAGCCCTTAATCCTTTCATACTTACTACTGATCGATTCTTGTGTTTCCTCTACTTTGGTGGTGATTAATTTGTGACTCCCAACATATTTTCCCATGTTTTTTTTTCTTTTCTTTCATTATTCATACAGCCTATGAATGTGATTGCAGTAGATTATAATATAGCCACAGGGTTTTGAATACCTTTAAATACACATAAATACACATACTCCCCAAAGGAAAACCTCTGAAACCTAGTCCATAGTTGGGGCAGCCTTTGCCCTTAACTTCTTGAACCCATATCTGTACACGGTATAGATGAGTTTATGAGTAAGTTAACGAATGCATCAGATAGCTAGTGTTCTTTCCATATCGTATGGCTCCAGGGGCTAGAATTGGACTATTAGCTGAGCTGGTGTTTATTTTTTAGGCTATTTCACTTACATACAGGAGACTACAAGGTGGCCATTTAAACAAAAATTGAATTTATGGAAAGAATGTCTGGTAATTTATGTAGTAAAAGGAACAGCTGAAGATCTAGGCTTTGAAAAAGAGAGGGTTAGAGAGGCTCTTGGCTTTGTGTAGCAGGAGTTCACATCCCGTGCTTGGGAATATAACTTCAAGGAGAATCTACTGGTATAGTATTTGGTCTGTTCTCCAATTGCAGCTAGGGAAAGACAGGTATTAGTATGGAAAGAGTGGCTTTCAAAGCATAGGGTGGGTGGAATGAGCAGAAGAAAGTAGAATGATCCCAGGAAAGCAAAAACAGTAGCTTTCTGCTCTGCTTTCTGGGATGAAGCTCTCTGGAATCTCCTTGTCTCTAATACGAGAATAATACTACTGCTTATTTCTTAAGTTGCTAACAGTAGTGAAACTAGAAGCACTTAGAACAGGCCCTAACAAATAGTAAGCACTCAAATGTCATTAGTATCTCCATTTTATGGTTCAGAGAGGTTTAAGTAACCTAGCCTAGAGTCACAATAAAGAGTGGTTGATCTGTTTTTCAATCTCTGTCATTACAGAGCATTCACTCTTCACCACCTTGCCATTTTGCTCCAAAGTTCCATAGAGCCTAGTCCTGTAAAGTCAACTTTCTATTTATTATAGTATTTCTTCTAACAGCTATCATTTTATTTTTTTATTTTTTTTTAAAGATTTTATTTATTTATTTGACAGAGAGAGATCACAAGTAGATGGAGAGGCAGGCAGAGAGAGAGAGAGAGAGGGAAGCAGGCTTCTTGCTGAGCAGAGAGCCCGATGCAGGACTCGATCCCAGGACCCTGAGATCGTGACCTGAGCCGAAGGCAGCGGCTTAACCCACTGAGCCACCCAGGCGCCCACAGCTATCATTTTAAAGAAAAGTTTGAATTCTACTCCTTTATTCCCTATCATCTCAAACTGTAACATTTTTTCTGGAATAGCATATGTTGCTCGATTTAATCTTTGCAGGCTTCCTTAGAGGCCAAAAAGATGATCCCCATCTTTCAGGTAGTAAAAATACAGTGGAGGGACGTTAAATGTTGTGGTCCAGTCCACAGAGTGAGTAAGGGTGGCAGCTAAGCTTTGAACTGAGCTCTGCCTGATTCTGGAGCCATGTGGCTCTGACCCAACTTTACTGTATCTTGGGAAACAGGAAAGTGCAATGAGGGTCCTTTGTTCCCTACCAACAGAGAACAAGCTAAATAAAAATGACATCTGTCCAAAGAAGAATATATAACCAGCATACAGGAAGGATGGAAGCTTCTTTTTTTTTTTTTTCCAATGATTTTATTTATTTATTTGACAGACAGAGATCACAAGCAGGCAGAGAGGCAGGCAGAGAGAGAGGAGGAAGCAGGCACCCTGCTGAGTACGGAGCGCCCCGATGCGGGGCTTGATCCCATGACCCTGAGATCATGACCTGAGCCGAAGGCAGCGGGTTAACCCACTGAGCCACCCAGGCACCCCTGGATGGAAGCTTCTAAAACAAATAGTATTTGTCTATGTTTTTAAAATTCCAGACTGTGTTCTAGATCCTTGCAACAACCTCATTAGGCACACATATCTTTATTTTATAGCTAGGCGTATTTAGCACATTAATTTTGTTACTTCCCCAGGACTATTGTGTCTGTAGGTGAGGGAACCAAACCTATAGGCTCTGTGAAGATAAATTCAATTACCTACTTGTGAGGACACTCAATAAGTAAGTGTTGAATGCATGAATGTCTTTCGGCCACAATTCCCGAAGTTCTGCACTTTTTCCCTATCTTTTCAGAAGCAATAAAATGTGAACAAAACAGCAATAATTGAAAACCAAACTAGAACACCAAAAGGATGTGGGTCTGGAATTGAAGTAAAAAACACATACCCCACGAATGCACCCAAATCCATAGGCTTGATGCCTTGTATTAGAAGACTTAGTCAAACACTTGATTCAAAAATATAATCTTTGATTTTAGAAAAGGATAAGGAATAAATCTAAGGGCTAGGAAAAGGTAGATATTATGTCCATCTTTGGTAAAAGAATGCTTTGTGAATTACAGACTGTTCAGTGTAACTTCTACACTAGCTGGCAAAATGGTAGAACCTATTATCAAGCAATCAGTGTTTGTCCATCCACAAATATTATAATCAGCATGAGTCTGAGAAATGAAAGCAATGCTGGATGTGTCTGCTTCTCTTTTATAAAAGAGTTACAGATTTTATACAAGGAATTATAAAGTATTAGTGTTTTTCAAAGGGTGTTCAATGGATGTTACTAGGATTAATAGCTGAAAAAAATCTGTAGTCAAGTAAATTTAAGAAACTCTAGAACTTAAAAGGTGAAACAGGTTTCTTTACTATAGGACTGCTCAGAGTCTTTGATTTTATTAATTTTCAAGAAGGACTATAGGATGCAGCATTGCTTAAACTAACCCTACCCTGTCTTTTGAGGCTCTTATGTACCAAATTTGCAAAATACTTCAGTTGACTTCTACAAGTCCTCCTTTTTGAACTCTTAGACCACTTGAGGGCAGAGGCTGTCCCTGTTTCTCTTTCTATCACTGGTACCTAACATAGTGCGTGATACAAACACAGTACTCACTGGGTATTTATTGACTGAATGAATAAATGATTAAGTATTGAAAGAATCCTAAAGAAAATGATGGAGTATTTAATATCTTGATGATATGAAAAGAGACTGACTAAAAACTGGATTTAAATTACTCTCGCTCTAACTTTTCTTTTAGATTTGAGAATGGAAAGTCTCTACTTTCTAATTAGATTGATAATAAAATTTAAATTAACTGAAAATAAATTTCTTGATAATTTAACATATTAGAAATATCTTCAGAACAAACATTTTTATAGCCATGCACCTTTATTGACATGTGCAAAACAAAAGTTAAAGCATCATTTGTTTTGTGTTTCTTCTTGACATGGAATATTGTTGGGAGGAGTTTCCAGAATAACTTTTGCCAGAGAATAGTACTTTTGTGTGAATACAAAATAAAGCTATATACCTATAGTATATTTATAAAAGATTATATATTTTTATAATATTTCATACCTAAAATACTTATATTTTATATTTATACAAATATAATTTTATTGTGTAAAATGGATATGTGTATACATGCATACACATAAATGCATTACAGCTTTTTATATGTGCATATATTTTTGTTTGAAAACACATATATGCATCTATTGGGAAGTGTATTGAAATATTCTGGTTTTCTGAATCAAGAAAAAACACAAATGTCCCCTGAAGTAAGAAATGTCAGTTAGCCATCTTATTTTATGGTTATTACATTAAAAAAATCAATTCCTCAGAAATTACTTATAATGGGTGGAACAAAGTCTAATTAAAGTTGTATTTTTTAAAAGATTTATTTTATTTTTTTTTTAAAGATAGAGAGAGCACAAGTGGGAAGTGGGAAGGAGAGGAAGAAGCTTCGAGCCGGGAGCCCGAAGCAGGACTCGATCCCAGGACCCTGGGATTGTTACCTGAGCTGAAGGCAGATGCTTAACCAACTGAACCACCCAGGCACCCCTTATTTTTTTATTTTAGAAAGAAAGAGAGAGAGAGAGAGAGAGAGCAATGGGGAGGTGTAGAGGGAGAGGGAGAGTCTTAAGCTGACTCTGCACTGAACTCAGGGGCTTGATCTCTCGATCCTGAGATCATGACTTGAGCCAAAATCAAGAATCAGACGCTTAACTGACTGAGCCGCCCAGGTGCCCCTAATTGAAGTTTTAAAATCAGCTACCACCAGCAGTTTAAAGTTATGGTTTGTTGCATAGAACAGAAAAATTTTAACAAGATGATTTCCTTTTTTTTTTTTATTTTGAATGGAATTTATCTCAGAATTTTAATCAAATATTGTGATATCATAAAATGAAATACTGGAGCCAGAACTTTAGAAAAAAAACTGTAGAGTCACATCTGTGAACCAATTCTGTTTCTACAGATGGATTAGATATTTCCTCATTTTTATACATGAGGTTTGTACCTGATTTGTCTAAAGGTATTCCTTTGATTTTTAACAACTTTTTAAAATTATAACTTACTATACAGTTTACCATTGTATTTGCAGCATGACACTTTTGAGGAAGTATATCCAATTGTGTGCGTTGACTACCTCAGTCCACTTTTAGAGCACATCTATCTTCACCAGAAGTTCTTCTGTGCCCATTTGCAGTCAGTCCTCCTTCCCATCACTGACACATTGTTTTCCAAAGTGGGTGCACCATTGTACATCCAGCTGGCAATGTGTGAGATGTCCAGCTTTTCCATATCCTCAATAAAATTAGAAGTTTAAGTCTTTAATTTTAGCCATTCTCCTGTTAGTAGAGGTATCTTATTGAAATTTTTATTTGTATTACATAACGACTAATGATGTTGAGAGTGCTTTTATGTACTTACTTTCCATTTATATGTTGTCTTCAATGAAATATCTAATCAGACCTTTTACCACTTTTAATTGATTTATTTCTTGAATTATTAGAGTTATTGATATATATTATAGATCAAAGATTTTTATTAGATATATGAGTTACAGTATTTTTACTTAGACTGTGGATTGTCTTTTTACTTAGTGGTGTTTTTTGAAGAGAAAGGTTTTTTAACTTTTCTGAAATTCAATTTAACAATTTGTTTCTTGGATGAATCATACCATTTGTATAAGAAATCTTTGCCTAATCCCAAAGCTAGGGATTTTCTCCTATTTTTTCTATTGTCTTCTATTTCTTCCAGATGTTTTATGATTATAGTTTGTACATTCAGATATATGATCCATTTTTAGCTTATTTTTATATATGGTGTGAAACTAGAATCTAACCTTATTTTTTTTTCATGTAAATAATTAATCATCCCAGTATCATTTACTGAAAAGGCTTTTTCCCTTACTTGAGTTGCCTTGGTACTTTTATCAAGAATCAATTGACAGGGGCGCCTGGGTGGCTCAGTGGGTTAAAGCCTCTGCCTTCAGCTCAGGACATGGTCTCAGGGTCCTGGGATCGATCCCCATGTCAGGCTCTCTGCTCAGCAGGGAGCCTGATCCCCCCCCCACTCTGCCTGCCTCTCTGCGTGCTTGTGATCTCTCTCTCTGTGTCAAATAAATAAAAGCTTAAGAAAAAAAAAAAGAATCCGTTGACATAATTAGAGGGTATATTTCTGGACTTTCTCTTCGGTTCCATTAATATATATATTTATCTTTACAAAAATAATATCCTGTCTCAATTACTGTGGCTTTATATTGACTTGAAATCCAATAATATAAATCCTTTGAATTCAGCCTTCTTTTTCAAAATTACTTTAACTGTTCCTTTGCCTTTCCATGTAAAATTTATGATGATGTTGTCAATTTCTATAATAATGATTGCTGGGATTTTCATAGAGAGTTTGTTAAATTTTATAGAGATCAGTTTGGAGAATTGCTGTAAATGATACTGATTCTTCTAATTTATGAACATGGCATTATCTCACTTTTGGGGGGGGTCTTTTAAAATTTTCTCAGTGATGTTTTATAGTTTTCAGTTTACAGTCTTACACTTCTGTTAAATTTATTCCTAAATACTCTATTCTTTTAATATTTTTGCATGTCATTTGTTTTCCTAACTACATTTCAAGATTCTTTTTCCTATTGTAAATAATTTTTTTATATTGATCCTGTATCTTATAATATTGCTACATTATAGAACAAATATCCTAGTAGAATTTTTGTGAAACTCTTAGGACTTTAAAAAGATATGAGTGTCTTCCAGAAACAGTCTGTATATGTTCCTTGAGAACAGATCCCTGTGCCTCGCATATAGAACAGATCCCCGTGCCTAGCATTAATATGTGCTTGTTGAATGATGGGATGGATTTTTGCATGTATTTCTTAAAGGTATTATGGTTTTTCTAACTATAATTAGTAAGTATTTTAACTTTATAAAAATGAGATTTACATTTTATTACAATTGCACCGCAAATGGCTTTGTGTTAGACTTTTTTCCTAGGGTATATAGACAATGTGAGAAAAAAAGGAAGAAAACCCACAAGTCGGCAATAAAATAGATTTATTTTATTCGAGAGCATTTTGGTGATAAGATCCACCTTTTGCTTTTTTTTTTTTTCCTCTCAAAAAGATGAGCATTTTAAGTGAGTATGTGATCAATACTAAATGCATTAAGAATGAATTCCTTACTGTCAGGCTTTGATTTCATGAAAGAAAAATGCTTATGCCTTATCACGTTTATTGCATAATTTGCAATTTATAGCACCAATGTATCTATTTAAGTTTCACTTAAGTACTATAAATTACACTGTTTAGGAAAACATTGAGTACAAATCTTTTTTATTCACTTAGGTATTTTTTTTTAAACTAACAATTTGAGTCATTTTAAACACCTTACATTTTAATAAGAGGATCTTTCTTTTCTTAATTTCTGAGCAAAGATTTTGATTATATAAAACACAAACATCTGTTTCCCCCACAGTATTAGTTGATATAATGCTAAACATATATCATAATTTGACTACTATGTAAGAAATGTCAAAATGTACCTCTTCAAGCCAAAGGTGGGTTGATGAAGTTTTCAGTTTGTCATTTCTGAAACTGCATCAATTTAGAAATGAAGGACAAAAAGGAAAAATTCAACAAACACAAAGCAAAACATACAAAGCTAACTTTTTCAACAAGTAAGGATTATGCTACCTGTGAAGTAATATCTCTTTTAAGTATATGGAGTGAGCATGGGTGTTTATCTGGAACTGTGCTCAATCAGATGTCTGTTCTAATATTACATCCAGAGTATAATCCACATTAACTCAAGGGCTTTTACCAGATAGTATCCCTTCAGTGTCACCACCACTTCCCAAACAACCCATCCCTCCTTACCACCTGCCCTGTGTCTTTATTACCATTATTCCCAGAGACACCTATAAGCAATGGGTAAAAACCAGGGGTTTGCAGAGCATTACCTGGGTTCACATTTTGGCTTGCTTATTGGCTGTGTAATCATAGGCAATTTATTTACACTATCTAATGCCATGTTTCTGGTGGGCAAAACGGAGACAATAGTAGTACCCACTCCCTTGAGTTGTATGAAGATGGATGTATATTTATCACTTTGGCCCTGTGAATATGTATGTGTGTGGGGGGGCTATAACACACCTACATAGACACACATACATATGTACAAATACATGTGCTTTCGTATCTGTGTGTGAGTGTGTATATAGACAGATGGATAGAGCGATAGCTATTGCTTTGAGTAGCAGTGTCTTGTACATAATAAATGATTACTCTATTTTAGCTATTATTATTAAATCTGGCTGCCCTGATGTAACATTTCTCAGAGTTCCTCCATGCAAACCATTTTTTTTGTGTGTGTGTTAACACTTTAGCTTGGTACATAATTTGATGACAATAGACATAATGGAAAACAAAATCAAAATGACAAGCTATGACAGCATTCAGAATTTGTCATGTGCCAATGGCAACTATATACATAAAATAGCTAGTAATATGTTTAATATTTAATGGAGATTTTTGATCCATCAATGTAAGAACTGTAAACTGTTTTAAATGCCCATGAAAATCAACCTGCTTGACATATAATTTTCCAGTCCTACACCAAATAATTGTGATAGTCAATGAAGAATAAAGTTCTATTTAACCTATTACTGCTTTTATTTCCTGGAAAAGTTGGCTCAATGGTCAATGGACTGATATCCAGTGTTTCTTCACAATTCTTGAGGAGATTTTAAAGTACTTCTTCTTTTTGACACTTTTAATGAGCACTTGTAATTATATTACAGAAATAGATAATTTGACAATATCATTAATGATGACAAATACGATCTAGTACTCTGCTAAAGTCACAGATGTTCACAGTGCTGTTGTAATTGCTAATTCATTAGTTTTGTTGAATTTCAAAAGTAAAATACTATATTACTATACAGATCTTTGTTCAAACTTATTTATCAGTTAAGTTTTGATATCTTAACTATTTATATATGTTTGTTCAGGTTAAAAAACAAAAATCAAAATGCGTGCTAAAATCTTGTTAATCAGGCGCCTGGGTGGCTCAGTGGGTTAAGGCCTCTGCCTTTGGCTCAGGTCATGATCCCAGGACCCTGGGATCAAGCCCCACATCAGGCTGTCTACTCAGCAGGGAGCCTGCTTCCTCCTTTCTCTCTGCCTAGCTCTCTGCCCACTTGTGATCTCTGTCAAATAAATAAACAAAATCTTTAAAAAAAATAAAATCTTGGGGTGCCGGAGTGGCTCAGTGGTTTAAGCCTCTGCCTTCAGCTCAGGTCATGATCTCAGGGTCCTGGGATCGAGCCCCGCATCGGGCTCTCTGCTCAGCGGGGAGCCTGCTTCCTCCTCTCTCTCTGCCTGCCTCTCTGCCTGCTTCTGATCTCTGTCTGTCAGATGAATAGACAAAATCTTTAAAAAATAAATAAATAAATAAAATCTTGTTAATCTGTGTAGATTCTTCTCTGATAACACATTATCTTTGTACACTAAAAATATTGAGTGACATTTCCTAAAATCCAGTTTTCAACACTGTGTTGTACCCTACATAAGAGTTGTAATTTACATCCATACTTCTGGAGTGGGGATACTTGAGCTTTTGTGCTTGGTTTATTTGCCCTTTTGAAAAGCTGTGGAAGAATCTGTGAAAACCCTGTACCTTTTCCTCTCCAAAAAGTATGTGGGAACATATGTAAATAAAATTTTGTATCTAGGTCCTTTAGGTCACTGGATCCTCTAAAGCTCAACCAAGGACATACTCCACAGAATAATTCTTACTACTTTAAGAAACCCAATTCTAATATTTCTGTAAAGTTAGAGACAATTATCAGTGATTCACAGTTTCTTGTATGTAGTCAGTATCACAGAAATCTTACTGCCTTTTGTGTTTTACATTTTTAGTATGATGGGACAAATCACTGTGGGCCTGTGTCATTTCATATTATAGGTTTTTTTTGTGTGTGTGTGTGAGGATTAAAATTTTTAAAAATTATGTATTACTCTGGAAAAAAAGAGCATTATTTCTGAATTTTCTTTTCCTTATCTACAAATGTGTCTTTTCTATCAGGAAGTTGTGGGGAAGTCTTTGTTATTGGTCAAATGTTCCAGTATCTTAGGAAAATGAAGACTGTTTAGAGTTCACAGATCTTTAAAGTCGTTTATATTCTGAAATTAAGTTGTCAAAGTAAGCATTCATTATTGAATGCTTTTATACCTGGCACATTTTTGGCATATTCAATACGTGATTATTCCTATTTTGCAGTTCGGGTACCTGAGGCTGAGTTTCTTTGAGTAACTTTCCCAGGATTACTCAATCAGTAATTACTCAGTTACTCAAAAGACAGATGGGGATCCCAGCTAACTGGTCTGACTTTTCAGCCTTGGACTGTAAACATTCCACTGCAAGCTAAAATGATTTACCTAGAATTATCAAAGGGCTATTACTTTGATAATTTCTTAAATTAGAAGAGAAATATACATCATATGACATCTTGAAATCTTTATACATTTCATTTTAATTCATTCAATAAATATTTAGCTAGTGCCTAGGATTATCTTACTTGACAAATGAGAAAACAGGAACCTATGAGATTAGGATTATAATTGTTTATTAATCATATGTCTAATTTTTGTTTCTAATTATCTCTGTTTTTACAAATTTCCACATTAAATTCTTTTACATATATTCATGCAGACATACCTAGTCCCAAGTGGTTCCAGTCAACTGTGTGGTGAGTTTATTTAGTTAGAGACTGCTTTACTGGGTCTTTCAAATCACATTCAAATTACTGGCAGAACACTGGTCCTTGATTTGTGATTTTAGTAACTTTTCTGTTGAACCAAATGCCTTATACACAGTAGGCAAGGAACAAATAATTGCACAATGAGTGAATGAATTTATAATGCCTAGCTTGCAAATTCAGATCACTTACATTAAATGAAGGGACACGGTGTTTTAATCTGTAGTGTGTGAAAGAGGCCAAATGTCATGAATATTGTCTATTAGAAAAAAAATACTGCACAGGAAAATGATAGTTTCAATTTAATGTATGCTGAGAATGAATTCAAAGACTGTAGAGCAGTTGACTTAAATAAGTCTAAATATTCTGCTAAAGTATTGAATTATGAATTAAATCCTCTTATTTAAAGATAACTATTGTACTTCCTTGAAGTCTATTCTATCTGGATAAGTATTTTTATTTGATTTAGAATTCTGCTTTGATATTCACATCAGATGGGGGATAGAATTTATTTGAAAGAAATTATTATCAGGTTGACTTGATTCATTATACTTCTGTTCTTTGTATTACTTGTCATGGTAGGTAACAGTGGGTTTCTTTTGGAAGTAGATTTGTTTTCTGGGTGTTTCCTATTTAATTTCTTAAAGAAGCCAAAACATGTAATGGTCACTATAAAATAAGGGTGTCTTATAAATAAAGAATTTATTAAGCACAAATTATATAACTAAAATGGAGTTTGTGAGGATTGAGTACTGACTTACTTGGAAACAATAACCTCAAGTTTAATTTTCAGAATGCAAACAGGGTTTTTGGGTCTCCATTCTCATGGATCATGTGAAGTGGGAATGCCAGGAATTTTGTGGGAAGGGAGCTATTTTAGTTAGTGTGAAAATGGATTTAAAAATTTCATGACTATTTTAGGATTATCTTGAAGGGTAACAAAAAAAAAAAAAAAAAAGCTTCCAAAAAATATGCATGCCTTTTGTTCTTCCTGGATAGGCATTTGCACATTGAGTCTTAGCTTTGCACAAATTTGTAGTTAGTACCTGAAAGTGTTTTCTTATATTTAGTAGTAATCAAGTATATTTTGCTATATAAATTCTATTTTTAAAAATTTATTTATTTGAGAGAGAGGGGGAAGAGAGAGAGAGCATGAGTACAGGGAGTGGCAGAGGGAGAGGAAGAAGCAGACTTCCCACTGAGGAGGGAGCCTGACCCAGGGATATATCCCAGGACAGGAATCATGACCTGAGCCAAAGGCAGATGCTTAACCGACTGAGCCACCCAGGTGCAACTATAAATTCTAATTTTAAAAAATATTTTTCACACTTAATCATTAAATCAAATATTAATTTATGGGAATATCATTTTTTCCTCAACTTTTTGCTGAATGGTTTCTCTCTGTGATTAAAAAACTCCATTGATGATGAGTTTTGGTTTTACTGTTCTTACGTATATTGAATCTAAAATTCACTCTTTTATAATCAGATTGCATTGCAAGAGCCTTGTATTAGTATGCTGTATGAATGATTCAACTGGGCTTAATAGCTAGAATAGCCATTTCCTATGATCCATTGAGAGAAGAAGCATTAGTAAACACCACTGATAACCATCAAGAAGATTTTCTTTTTTATTAATACCTAAAGTGTAACCTATATTTTCAGGTTCCTATGTCAGCTTTTAAACATGAAATTATTCTTGAGCCAATGAAGGTATTTATCTTAGAGAATATTAAAGATGAAATAATTTGTTGAACACCATCCCAAGTAAATCTGATTCACAAATGGCATCAAATTGATTGGAAAGGAATATTTATTCCTGTATTTTTGTGTGGTGTGTTTGTTTTCACCTTCTCCTAAGATTAAGCTACTTATAAAAGAATAAGCGAAGAGGTAGTTGGAGATCCTTTTCTCTTGGGAAGAATTTTCAACAGGGAAGATTCATTTCTCAAACTGTGATACATAGGAGAAGAATTATAAGCAAGTTCTTTTTTATATCTATATTTTTTTCTAATCTATTATGTCAATGCCCAATGTAATTGTGCTTTTTAAAGTGGTGTTTGATATTCATATTTCAACCTTACTGTGCCAAAAGAACAAGAATTTGGTTAGCCTTAGATTGTGCAGATAGGTTTTTATTAAACATATTTACAGCTCCCTATATTCTCGTTACCTAATTTTTAACATCCAAATTAATATCTCAAGTCATGAGATGAATCATTATTTCCAAAGGGATCTTAAAATACTATTAAGAATGTCATAAAATGTTGTGCCATTTAGCTATCTCAGAGAACTGTAAAATCTAAGTTTCTGCATAAATGTAAAATGGGCAGACAGATTCATGAGGTCTTCCTGCAGCATTGGCTTTGGGCAATCCTTAGTTCATGTGATTTGGGTCATATTAACTAAAAAGGAGTTCATGATTATTATGGTCTGAATATATCCCCCCAAATTCCAAGGTTGACCATAACCTTGGAGGTTATGGTCATGGGGGTGGGACCTTTGGGAGGTGATTAGGTTATGAGAGGGTAGTTATCATGAATGGGATTTGTAATGTTATGAAAAAGGCCTAGAAAGATCTCTTGCCCCTTTGACAATGTGAGGATACACGAAGTCTGTAATCCAGAAGAAGGTCCTCACTTGATCATGCTGGCACACTGACCTCAGACTTCCAGCCTCTAGAACTGTGAGAAATAAATTTCTGTTGTTTATAAATTACTCCCTCTTTGTTATTGTGTTATAACAGCCCAAACTGACAGTGATACTCTGTGGGCTGCCTACACAGACAAAGATAATGATACCTCTATTTCTTACCTCTAAATTTTATAGTTTGACTCCCTGGACAATACAGTTTAGGGTCAGCAACCAAACGCAGATATTTTCAAATCATATTCAAATTTGGAATATGCAGTTTTTAAAAATTCTATATCCATTTAAGCCCATTCATTCATTCAGTTAATATGTTTTGACCACACACTGTATGTCCTAGGTGGTATGTTTGGTAATGAGGCTACATTGGTGACCAAGTTAGCCCTGTCTACATAGAGCTTAAACTCTAAAGGGCAAAACAAATAAATGTTGAATAATTAAACATTCATATCAACTGTAATAAGAGATGCAAGAGGAGAACAGGTGTGATGAGCATATTTAACAGCAGAACCTGACCTTGATGGGTGGTCAGTGAAACGTTCCTGGGGAAGTAAATCTTTAGATTAGGACTTGGAGGGAAAAGGAGTAGGGTAAGAGCATTTCAAGCAAAGAGGGAGTATGCATGAAATCTTCAAGGTATGTAGGGCGTATTTACATATGCTAAAATATTCATGCTGCGCACCAGATGTGAAGAAAAATGTATTTTATATATTTCATCATTATTCGGTTCTCTTTGTGAATATCTGATTGTGTCAGTCTGAGTTTGACCAGAGAAAAAGAAATAGTAGGAGATACATATTAAAAGACTTAAGGCATATAATTGGCTTACACAACTGTGGGGGCAGGCTAGGCTAGGTAAGTAAGGGAAATCCACAGGGCAGGCTTTCAAAAAGAGTGGGATGGAATTCCAGCAGGAGCTAGAGCTTCTGTCCAAAGGCAAAATTTTCCTCAGCTCTGCTTTTAAGACCTATCAACTGAAAGGCTCACCCAGGATACCTTGGATAATTCTTCTTATTTAAAGTCTACTGATTATGGAATTCAATCATATCTGCACAGTACCGTCATAGCAAAACCTAGGTTAGTGTTTAATTGAATAACTGGGAACCCGAGCCTAGGCAGGTTGACACATGAAATTGACCATCACACCAATACAATTTAAATTAGTCCAACTTTACATTTGATATTAAACAGCCCTTTGAGATAAACCTCAGCCTCTCATTTAGACAAAAAAATGTGTTCTAGTCTACCTCCCTCTCAACCTACTACTGTCTCCATGATGACATCCAGGGGTTGAGGGCTGAGTGTTCTGGGAAGGTTGTGTCTTATGAGATGCGGCGTCAGGGGAGGGGTTTAAAAGTTCCCTCTCATGCTCGTCCTTGTGTGTATGTATACACTAGCTGGAGTTTGTTGCCTCTAGGTCCCTGTCCCTGATCGACCTGATTGATGTATGCTTTTCTGTCCTATACATCTGTCCTGACCAGTGTTTCTAGACTCTTCTCAGAGGTTAGTAACGTAGACCTCTAACCCTGTCTTTTACCTTCTATTTGTCCCTCAACCTGGGAATTTCCATAGTCCATCAGTCATCAAGAGGGGTTGGTGGTAAACCCAACTAGTTCTCAAGACATCCACTTCACGTGGGAAGTAGATTCCAAATGCTATCTCTGAGACTGTCCTCTGCCTGCAAGCACTGCACCAGCTTGATGTGGTTGCTCCCTTCCTCAACAGAGGGGGGCCAGCAAGGTGACACGCTCTCATGGCCTCTTTCAAGGAGATGATAGGATATCCTCAGTGCTCCCCACTGCAGAGCCAATGCATATCTAATGTTGGTTTTATTTATTTATTTTTTTCCTTCCTACAATCTCCCAGGGTTAGAAAGGTGTGGGCTTCCTCTCTTTCTTTTTTTCCAGAAATGTTCTTTTGTAGCTTGCAAGCCTAACCCTTTAATGTCTTTTGAAAGGTATAATTTAAATATTGATTATATTGTCCTTCACCTGGGTGTGGATTGAGGAGAAAGGACTTGCTTTTCTTCTGCTGGTAAACTGTTTATTAGTGAAAGTTAAGGAATTAGGGGTGGGATGAGGGTTGTGAAATATTAGAGACGGGAGTGAGAGAAGTGAAAAGTGTTTGCTTAAAACTTTGCTTTAGAGCCCCAGCATTTAAATGTCAACTAGATAGAAATGGTAATTAGATTGTAAAAATGGTTTCTTATAGTCATAAAAATTCCTAAACCAGCACAAATGAACATGAAGTGTTTCCACCAGTGGTATGGATGGATTCCTAATGATTCATTTATTTTTTCTTAACCCATCCCCACATTAACTACAGGCATTTTTGGCATGAGTTATTGAAGAAAGGGCTTTAGTTGGAGGCCCAAAAGTAAGTTATTTATTGAGCAAATATTTATTGAGTGTATCTAGGCTCAGCCTGTAATATGAAATTTGAGTCTGAATTTTTAATTGGCTAATATAATTACAAAGATTTATTCTTTGAAGGATATCATTTTAGATGGATTAAAAAAATAGACTTCATATATTTTGTGATTTGGTGAAGCAGAGGCAGGGCTGAGTCCATGGGTGGCCTTAGAAGGGCCCACACTTAAAAGAAAAAAAAAAAAAGCCCCACTGTCTGTTTAATGCTCTGCTACTGCCATCATCCTAAAATTCTCCATTTTTAAACAAGGATCCCCCACATTTTCATTTTGTGCCAGGCCCAGCATACCATGTAGCCAGTTGTGAACAGAGGGGTTTGCCTTCTAATCCTGACTTCATTTGCTAGCATTTAGGCAAGTTACTTGACTAAGCTAAACCTCATTGCCTCATCTGTAAAATGGGGACGTACCAGTGCCTACAGAGGATTGCTGAGATGAGTGCCTTGCTCAGCAGCTATGGAGCAAGCAGTAGACTTTGGCAGATGTTACTACTGTCACTAATACATAAATGAATGTGTTTTGGAGCCAAACTATGTTCTAGGTCTGAACAACCTAGTAAAGTAGGAAATAAGTTTCATTGCCCTCAGTAAAATAAATATAAAGTCTTAAAAAAAAAAAATCCAGGGTATCACCCTAATACTGTCAACCTCTTTATTTACTAGTGACTGGTTGGTTTTTGCACAGCAAATAGAAAGGACCTTTTCCCCCACAGATTTAAATTAAATTTGGAATTTTTTTTCTTACATCTTTAAGATTGCTAAATAACAATGATTTTCTAAAGGAGAGGTAGCAGGCTCTGATATTAGGCCTCATTAGCATGGGTTTGCTACTTGGGATTCAACAATATTGCTTGTATTCTAAGGAATTAACATTTGATAGAGATTTATAAATAAGTACACATAAACTCCAATGAGTAAAAAAAGATGGAACTGAAGGATAAATTGGAGTGGTAGATTAGAAGGAAGGAACAAACATAATAAAATAATGTTATATTTTTAAAAAGTACCCTATTGGAGAAATGATTAGAAGCACAACACCTCACCCTTTCAGGGTACTAGAGGAATGGATAAATGAACTTTTCTCATAACTGAAGCTTGAGCATTTAAACTTGCAGTGCTTGCTTTGACATATTTTAATGGAAAGTGTTTGTTTCTATGGAAATCTTAAGTATTGCAGACATCTGATTCAGAAAATAGAATGTACTAAGCAATGTGTACCTTTTATTAGTAACTCATGGTTATCCCTAGGAATATCATGCCTTAAAAGTGCTTTCTTTTGGGTGCCTGGGTGGTTCAGTGGGTTAAGCGCCTCCCTTCCACTCAGGTCATGATCCCAGGGTCCTGGGATCCAGTCCTATGTTGGGCTCCCAGGAGTCTGCTTCTCTCTTTGCCCCTTCTCCCACTCGTTCTCTCAATCTCTTTCTTAAATAAAATCTTAAAAAAAAAATTTGCTTTCTCTTTGGGAACTCTAAAGGAACATAGGAATTCTCTACCTCTTTCAAGGAATCTTCCCAAACTCACAGAATGATTGTTGGGAAAACGTTTGTTTTCTTTTTCCTTTTATTAGTTTGTTTTATTTATTTTTTATTCAAGTGTAATTAACATACAGTGTTATATTAGTTGCAGGTGTACATAAAATGATTCAACAATTCTATACTTTACTCAAGTGTTCATTGTGAGAAGTGGACCCTGAATCCCTTTCACCTATTTCACTCATCCTTCCCACCTCTCCTCTGACAACCACCAAATCTCTATACTTGATTCTTTTTTTTTCTTTGTTCTGTTTCTTAAATTCCACATAGTTTCCTAATGGCCTTTTAATTGCTGTCGGTGGATCTGTTTCTTCAGCTTCCCCCTTTTTCAGGATTTTTAAATACATTTGATTCTAATCAGTCTCCTTATTGTGGTTAAAATTCAGAGAGCTGTAAAAATACAGGAGCAGTACCTCAGCCATCTTCTACCATATGGTACCCTAAGAAGTAGTGAAATCTCATCCCAGAGAGATCAGAAGTAAACAGAAGGACAGAGAGGAAAGAGAAGAGATGACGAGAGTGTGCCCAGATTCCTGAACGCTTTCTGGCTTCTGTTTCTAGAGCCTTATGAGGTCCTGCTTCCTTTGAGATTCTTTAAGTATCTAATTATCTTTTAAGTAATTCCAAATCTTTAAAAAATATATAGTTTGAATTTGCATTATTTTGTGAACTGTGCGAAATGCGAAATATGATTGTATCTATATTAGATGCATGAGCAGTTACTATTCAACATTAACTCATTTGAATTTGCCTTTGACTAGCTCTGGAGCTTTTTCTCTTTTAAACCAAATTCAGCATTTTATATTTAGTTCTGTTAAATTTCAGTGTTACTGAAGTGATGAATTTGAATATTATGGTAGTCTAAGAGATGATGGAGGCCTCCGTTAGTGATAGGACCCTAATAGAGAGTCTGAGAAAATTATGAAGGATAGAATGAGATGAAGAAGATAGAGCACCGTGCAGGGTGGCCTTCCTTCCTTGGCATGTTCTGCAGGTTCCCCCCCCCCACCACCAGCCTCTCTCCATCTGAATCTGAATGGGATGGAGCTGTTAGGGGCGACCCAAGAGACCCTTAGCCCAACGCAAGTTTCAGCAGGACCTGGAGGGAAAACTCCAACTTCAGGGCCACAGTAAAGTTTGCTTTGCCAGGAAAAAAAAGGTGGGGGGGGGGGTTAGGGGTTTCCTTTTTTTGTTTCTCTGTTGTTTTTTTTCCTTTTTTTCCCCCTCTTTTTTCTTTTTGCTTTGCATTACGATGCTCTGATCTGACAATTGACATGAACACAAAGTGCTAGATGCTCTTATCGACTTCCAGCAAATAGGATGGGGAAATATAGCAGTTTTTGGTAAAGTCCTTTTTTTTTTTTTAATTTTTTCAGCATAACAGTATTCATTATTTTTGCACCACACCCAGTGCTCCATGCAATCCGTGCCCTCTACAATACCCACCACCTGGTGCCCCCAACCTCCCACCCCCCACCCCTTCAAAATTCTCAGATCGTTTTTCAGAGTCCATAGTCTCTCATGGTTCACCTCCCCTTCCAATTTCCCTCAACTCCCTTCTCCTGGTTTGATTTTTTTATTTCGAAAGAATCTTTTTTGCAATGTATGCTTTTTTTTTTCCTTTTTGCCCCGTTTCCTTTTCACTTGCTGTAGATGGCTTATTTTGCATTCATGCAGACTATGTTGCAAGTCTGTTTCATCTAGTAAACTGAAAATTATTGCTTAATCAAAAAAAAAAATGGTGTTCACTGGAAATGATGAGATGAATGAGAGGTTGAATCCTCATGAGAACTTAGGAGTAAATGAGTAGAGTTTGATGTCATTCAGTGAAGATAAAACACCTACAAGGTGGTGAATAATTTGATGAGTTCCTTTCTGGTCATGTTGAGTTGCCCGACTTGTAAGAGGTAAGTTTATGAGTCTGGAGCTCAGGAGAGAGACCAAAAGATAGTTGAAACATTCCACAAGTTACCCATTTATTTTATTTTTTATTTTATTTTATTTTTTATATAATTTTTAATTTTTTAATTAACATATAATATATTATTAGCCCCAGGGGTACAGGTCTGTGAATTATCAGGCTTACACACTTCACAGCACTCACCATAGCACATACCTTCGCCAATGTTCATAACCCAACCATTTTTTTATTATTAACATACAATGGATTATTTGTTTCAGGGGTACAGGCCTGTGAATCATCAGTGTTATACGATTCACAGCACTCACCATAGCACATATCCTCCCCAATGTCCATCACCCATTTTTAAGTGATCGTTCACCCCCAGGGTGGAGAATGAGCCCACTCAACAGAGGTGTATAGTGTGAGAAGGAAAGGGTAGAGATGCGACAGTGAGAAACACCACAGAAGCAGCAGCCTGAGAGATCTGAGGGGAAGCAGGAAAAGAGAGCATCAGAAAAGATAATGAACATGTGTGAGAGAGAAAGAATGATCAAGGTGCCAAATGGCGTTGAAGTCAAGTGAGATAAGAAGTGATGTATGCCCATAACTTAGAGTACTCAGAGGCAGTTGCTGATTTGAGGTCCGGTACTGTCAGTGGGAGGAAGACCAGATTTCAGTGGATGGAGAAGAAGCAGTATGAAGTGAACATCATGTTATGTGCCCTTCGGAAGCTCAACTAAGGCTGGAAGGAGAGGATTGATATATACAAGAGGATGTGTGGGCGAAGGAAAGGCTTTTTAACAGACATCGCATACTATACTGAAGGAGGAAGGAAGCTAGGAGGTATGGGGGAAGGGGGGAATAACTGGTAGACAGAGAAAATAACAAGTTCAAGAGATCCGTGTCTGGATTAACTTCTGACAAAAGCTCAAAACACATACTTTCATGTCACCGTGGAGTTATGCAGCTGGGATGGGGGTGGGAAACAGAGATATTCTCTTTTTCCAGCCTGATGGTGGTATTTCTTTCCCTAAGGAAAGAATATCAGAGTAACAAAGCTTCATTCCTTCCTCTTACCCACACTTCTTCAGGGAAAGTGGGAGGCATAATTTACTTAATTTGTGAATTTGTAAAAAGTAGGTGTTCATACTTCATTTTCCTCTCTCATTCCGTTGGTGAATTCTCTGTTTCTCTGTTCCTGGGTTGGTAAGACTGCGTGGTTTGGTTTTCAATGAGACCTTTCAATTAAGAACTTTATTCTAGTCTTAAAACTTTGGTCATGGTCTCTAGTGTTAGTTTCAACTGTAAGAAAGATGATATTTTTGGACTTCATTGACTTATGATTTATTTCTCAAATGGCTCAGTACTCAGGAAAGAAGAATTCCTTATTCTTGGGGCCCCTTATTGATTTTTTAAAGAATATAGTCAACACACAATAATTATATTAGTTTCAGGTGTATAACTTAGTGATTCAACAAGTTTATACATTATGCTATGCTCACCAAAAGTGTAGCTACTGTCTGTCCCCGTACATTTCCATTGCAGTATCATTGACTATATTCTTTATGTTGTGTCTGTCTTTTATTCCTGTATTTATTCATTATAACTGGAAACCTGTATCTCCCAATCCCCTTCACCCATTGTGCCCACCCCGCACCCTCCTGGCAACCCTCAGCAAACTTTTCTTTTAAGATATGTGGAAAGTGGTTAATAATTGAAAATAAGCTATTTCCACATATATATTCGTATATATATGTTTATATTTATGTGTGTGTGTGTGTGTGTGTGTGTGTGTAAAGGTAACAAGATCTTGACCTTTTGGGTTCAAGTCTTGACCTTGACCCTTTCTAGGAGGAGGGGTCAGGGATGGAGTAGAATCTGAAGAGACAGTCAAATGTGGACATTTAGAGTACTGGTTGGTATTTTACATCCATCAGAGGAATTTATTAAAATAGTTTTCTCTTTTATTGTTTTCAGAGTGACTAAGGTTATGAGATGAGATTTTTTTTTTTTTAAATCACATTCTTTGTTAGATTTCTGGCCCTGGGATCTTATCTATCTTTAACTTTTTCTGAAGTTAGTTACATATCTAAATATTCCTCGAACTTGTCTTTGTTGTAATTAGCTCTAGGATAGCCTGATCCCTTCTCTGATAAGCTCTTTCCTGTAAACACCTTTAATTTGAAAATATTTAATAATTAATTTTGAAAATGTTTCCTAACCCCATCTCTCCTTAGAGCAATGAAATTTAAAGTCTAAATAAGAAAGCTTCAATTTAGTAAACATACTTCAGATGCCTGTTTGGTGACAGGCAGGCAGGTAACATTTAAGCTGGTGATATCAAATATAGTAACCCTTTCTTGAATAGCAATTCTGACCCAGGAAGTCCTTGACATTCCTTGTGTGTCCTGTGAGTGCAATGGAAAAAGAGCATCAATGCATAAGGACAGTAGCCAGTGTGTATTTTCAGTAAGACGAAGGCTTCTTTTATTACAGAAATGTTCTGTTTTAAGAATTTCATTCAAAAGAGAATCTTACCTGGATTGAACCCCCTGCATTTGAGTAGCATTTGCAGTTAAGAAGAGGTAAGAACAAGCAGTGTAACATGTTAAATAATCCATTTTTCCCCCCTATATAGATTTCTGACACAAGGGGTCCTATGCCTCTGGATGCATTTTCCTTTTTTAGTGTTAAAATTTAAGAAAGTCAGGTTTATGGATGCTAAGTGTAGTTTGATGAATTTTGATAAATGTATATACCGATGTAACCAACACCTCAGTCAGTATACAGAGCATTGCCATCTTTCCAATTTTTTCCACTCTCCTGGAGGAAAGGACACCTCCCATTTCTCTCTTCATAGAAAGGTTTTATTTTTTCTTCAACCTTGCAACAATGGATTATACATTCTCCCAAGTATAATGTTTTTGAGATTTAATCTATTTACTGTGGATCAGGAGTTTATTCCTTTTTATTACTGAATAGTCAGTCTCCTATTTTATGAATGTATTAGAGTTGCCCTTTCTCCTGTTGATAGATGTCTGGGTTGTTTCCAATTTTAGGTCATTATGAGTAAGATCACTGTGAATATTTGTGCATAGTATTTTGGGAGACATATGTTTTTATTATTTTGGATAAATACATAAGAGTGAAAATAATGGATTGGAAGGTAGATATATGTGATTTTTAAAGACACTGCTTAATGATTTTCCACAGATGATCAGTTTTGTTTTAAACTTCTACCAATAATCTGAGTGGCCCTATTTTTCTGTAATACCTCCCACATTAAATGCTATTACTCTCTTTAATCTTAATCATTCTAATGAGCATGAAGTGATATCCTGTTGTGGTTTTAATTTACATTTCCCTGATAACTATAATGAGCATGTTTTCATGTGTTTATTGGCATTCTGATACACTTCTTTTTCTGAAACATCTTTCAAGTCTTCTGCCCATTTTTAACTGGTTTGTTTGATCATCACCATCATCGTCATTATTTATTTGCAGGTATAATTCAAATAACATGAATATAAGCATATGATTTATGTATTGGAAATTTTTTTTTTTTCATTTCGTGGTTTGCCCTGTTTTCTTAATAGTGACTTTTGATGTGCAGAATTTTGATGAAGTCATATTTATTATACTTCTTTAATGATTAGTTGTTTTCTGTTCTATCTAAAAAATCATTTCCTAACTGGTCACAGGGATATTTTCATATAGTTTCTTCAATGAGTTTTATAGTTTGGCTTTTACATTTAGGTTTGTAGTCTAGACTTAATTAACGAAGTTAATTTTACATATGGCCTGAGGTATGAATTAAGTTTCAGGTTTTTTTCTCATACAGACATACATTTAGTTTAGCAAAATATGTTGGAAAGACTTTCCTTTCCCCATTGAATTATACTGACACCTTTGTCAAAAATCCTTTGGGTCGTTGATGGACTCTCAACTCTGTTCCACTGACCTACTTGTTCTCGTGTATATACCAGACTATTATAATTATTTTAGCTTTATACTAAGTCTTAAAATCAGGCAGTGTTATTCCTTTAGTTTCATTATTTCTTTTCAAGATTCTGAAGCTGTAATTTTAAATAAGCATTACTTTGTACTTACATAGAACCTGTTAGTCTTCTAATTTTACAAATGGGTTACTGAAGGTATCAAATATGTAAACATATATGCATCTTTTCACCATGCTTCTGAGAGACAGTGTGGCAGGCTATGAAATTTGTAAAGTATCTTAGAGCCATTCTTTTGTGCAGTGAAACAGGTTTCCTGACGCTCGTGCCATCTGCTGATCGATGTTTCCAACTGCATTATATGATGATGAACTCTTAACTGTCTTTCCTCTCATTGTTCAATCAGCATCTTCAAAGACAGATCCTCCAGCCCAATCTTTAACATACTCCTAAACACAGACACACAGACACATAGACACACACACACACACACTGTTGTTTCTATATCTCATTTATATCTTTGCTTCCTATTCCCTTTCATCCTCTCTACCCAATTATCAACTTCAACACTTTTTTTTTTCCTTTCCCAAGACCCTTTGGAATGATCCTGAAGATTCAGATCTCCTCTGAGTAAGCCTCAGAGAATTCTAAAAATGCTTTTTTTGTCAGGTCATTGCCAATGTTTCAAGCCTCATTAAAGATAATTAATTTTAGTGTTTTTATTAAACTACTCAATGCAGTCTCTAAGCCTAATGGGGAGTAGCCTCTATTAAATTTGCAAATTATTTTTATAAGGAATCATTTATAAATAGAAAAATTTAACAGCATTGGATATATTTTGTTTCCCTATACTCTGGCCATTTAGAATGCTCAAGAAACTTGAGAAAACTTTGAAAATGTTTACTACAGGTCTAGAGCTATTACGGGTCAAGAGAGTAGTGTTATTTTTTGTTTGTTTATTTGTTTTAGCATCGCTAACTAAGTACAAATGTCTGGTGTTTGAAAGTCAGTATTTACTTGGAAAGAAATTGATTGAGTTATTATCTAGATGTGGAGTCCCTCTTCCTCCATCATGCCTGATTCTAAGTGTCCTGATATATGAATATCCAAAGCTTACCGTAGTGACTAAGCTTAGCCGTTGTGATTATTAAGTATTTTTTGCATTAAAATCAGAGACTTTATTCTAAAGTTGGTTTTGTATCTTGTTTCTTCTTAATACAGTTGTTTTAAACCACATCTAAGTGTGTGTGGATGTATATATTCCATTAGATACTTATATCTAGTATTTGAATTATCAGACTTTGATTTGTAAGGCTGTGTTAAGACTTTGAGTCCATGACCACACATAACATCCCTGAGTGCTAAGCATTTTGTATGTATTATTTCATTTTATTATCCTCACTTACAGAGATTATGGAGCACTTACACGGCTGATGTAACTTATCCCAGATCACAAGTACATGGCAGAGGGAAGCCAGTATTTTAATCAGGTCCATCTGACTTCATATCAAGCTCTTACTACACCTTACCACCTATTTCTCTTTTTCAGATATTTATTTCTATAAAACAACTTTCCATATAAAAGCTCTGATGAAGTTTTAAAATCTCAGTTCTTTTCTAATTAAGATTTATATACAAACATAGAGTTGTAAGAGAACAATAATTTTACAAAAGCCTAATTGTGTCTTCATGTCCAAAATGCAATGCTGCCTCTTAGTGGGGTCTTTTTTCCATAGCACTCTTCCCATCTTCATGGCCCATTAACCACTATGCATCTTACATTAACTAAACTTAAAATTTTCTGCAAATATTAGCCCATGCACAATTAATTTTCTTTTTATCTGTTTGAATTTTATTGAGATATAGACATGTAACTGTGTAAGTTTAAAATATACAGTATAATGATTTGATTTAAGTACAAAATTTGATTTTTCTTTTTTTTTTTTAACCCCACCATCACAGTGAGGGTTTTCTTTTTTTTTTTTTTTTTCAAAGATTTTATTTATTTATTTGACAGAGAGAGATCACAAGTAGGCAGAGAGTCAGGCAGAGAGAGAGAGGGAGGAGGAGGAGGCAGGCTCCCCGCTGAGCGGAGAGCCCGATGCGGGGCTCGATCCCAGGACCCTGAGATCATGGCCTGAGCCGAAGGCAGTGGCCCAATCCACCGAGCCACCCAGGCGCCCCCAAAATTTGATTTTTCTAACTAACATTTTCTGATGCCTTATCTCTGGTCAACCCAGTTTTCTACTTCTGTACCTTCAGGCTGGAAGAACACGAGCAACTGAGTTGCAGTATTCTCTCTCTCTCTCTCTCTCTTTTTAAATAATGACATATAATCAGTTATAAAAACAAAGACATAACCTAGTGCATCTTCTTATCCTAAGTCTGATATTTGATTTTTATTAGGGATATGTTTTGTTGTTTGAATACACTATGTATTCATATGTGAGAACGCATGCACATGTGTGTGTGTGTGTGTGTGAGAAAGCTGTGTCAGAGCCCATATTCATCAATGAGTTCTTCAATGTACACTTTATCCTTCCACCTGTGAATCTATACCAAACTCATTACTGAGAATCCAAAATATAAACACTCCTCAAATATCTGAATCTATAGACAATCCAGAGTTTGGAAATAGACCCAGGAAATGCTAGGAGGTAATGAAAGAGACTTAATTAAGCTTATATCTGCCAGAATTTTAAATGGTCTGCTTAGGTGCTCAAAAACAGGGCAAGTATGAGTAAAAACAGCATATGGGAGCATTCTAGCATAGTAAAAAGAAAAAATTATGAGAAATACTGGATTCTTAGGCTCTACCACTGAACAGTAATATAAACTTAGATAGGCTCCATTAACTCTCTACCAAAGGCATGGTAATATGCTTGATTTCTTGATTATAAGCTACGCAAAGGTCAGGAACAAGTCTTGTGTATCATCTTACTGCATAATAACAACTTCTAAAAACTTCAATATGTCATACTCATTTTTGACCATTTCTTCAAAATTATTTCTATACAAAATGTACGATAATCCATATCTTGATTTTTCATTTTATCTCCAGAAGGATAAAATTTTCAGTGTATTATGAATATTGACTTTACATAAAACATTTATACACTTCTAATTGTATCCATTGGAATATAAATATCATAGCAAATTGAAACCGCTGATACCCATTTAAATAGAATATGTACACACTCAATTTAACAGATGGTTTTAAGTTACATTTTCTTGAAATTTCCCTTCTGGTCCGCTTCTCCCACACAATTATTATCAGTCCACAAAAGTTCAAAACAGCATTAATATATTTATAGATACATGATATCTAGTGACTATTTGTCCAGTTGATTTTTGCTGAGGAACCAGTGAGCAGGGACAGGGCAGAAAGAAGTGTGACTAGGCGAGTAGGGTATTATAAAAACTAGAGGTCAAATAAAACACAGTTATTACAAGAAATCATTTACCTCAATGGTATGATTTTGGAGAACAAAGTTTCAGTAGAATGGAATTTAATGGAAGTTAGATTGTGGAGAATTTTAAAAACCAATGGTTAATGAGAAAGAGAGGCAATAGAAGAAAAGAGAAATTCAATGACATTGGATATGTGGGCATGGAGGGGGAAGGAAAGTATAGCTAACTGCTTTGAGCATTGTGCTATATGATCAATAAGAGGTGGATGAAAAGATTTCTGAGAAGTGATAAGAAAACAGCTGAAATTAGACAATCCGAATTATTGGTGGGCCAGATTTAAATAGTTCCATAGCTTTCTGCTAAAGGGCTCTGCTGAAACCAGGATACTGGGAAGTGGATAACAGGGATAATTCAGGATTTAAGACTCGAATAGCAGAAGGGTTAAGAAGTTGATGAGGTTGAGAGCATTATTAAAGACCTCATCGATAGGACTGAATATGGAAGATTTCAACACACACAGCAGACTATTTCCGAGTATTAACAAGTCTAAAAAAGATAACATTTCCTGCTGAAACTGCTGCTTCTTTTCCAAGCAAAATATGTTATTCTCATGTCTTGAACATCTGCTGCTAGGAGAAAAAAAATCTAAAAGCTCAACATTATATACCAGTGTTCCAGTCAAAGCAGCACTTTATAAAATCTCTGAATGAATCAAGATGAGCTCATCCAAGAGTCCGTTTTAGAACATATCTAGTCTTCCACCAGTGGTTGAAGGGCAATGAAAATTGTAAACTAAAAATAACAACCGTATGCAACGCCATACATGATGTCGTCTGAGATGTATAACCAAGGCAAGAGAGCCCAGATTTCTCCAGGCAGTGGCTTTTACGTTGGAGGTTTCAGGAAGGTGGGTTAAGATGTCTGTGAACTTGAAACTTTTAATGGACTCACAGATAGTGGTTGCCTTAGCAACTGTAGCAGTGCACTGTATTTAGATGTTTTTCTCTGAGAGCTGATTGCAGATGTTCAGATGTAGTAAAATGTAAAAACAAATAGGAAGCTAAACTGAGGTAGGGTTAATCATAAAGGTAATTTTTCCAAATGACTGTTGTTAGAGTAGAGTTTCATTTTTTTGCAGTTTTTATTTGGTGTAATAATAAAAAGGTGAGTCAGCATTTTAAGTAATGTATTTATTCTGTACTACTCGAATTTTATTATAAAATTGAATACTTTAATATTTTCAGAAATTACAGTAGGACTAATTATCACCAAGTCAGTAATTAGACTTTGGAGTGTTATACATTAGTGTTATACATTTGGAGTGTTATACAGTCTCCATCTCCAAGAATGATGATCATACTGAAAATAAATACCATAAGTAGGTCTTTTTTCCATTTGCCATTCTGAAATAAAACTGAATAATCACCAGCATTGAGCTGTTTTTTTGAATTTTTTTTTTCCTGTCATAGAAAAGTGGTCCTCATTTAGGGAATATTCAATATTCAGTTTTGTCAGTTTCTTCAGGGGCCATCAATATCAGAGTAATCTCTGGTGTTTGATAAAATGCAGATTTTCTGGTCTTTTCTCAAGCATTCTGATTCAGTGATGCTGAATATGAATACTTTCCAATTTCACACGTTTTCTAATACAGATGGTTTCTAGATAACACTTAAGAAGCAAACTGTCTCAACTTGATGCCCCAGGGAAGTCTTGGGTCACTTTGACAAATGAGAGACTCCAGAGGAGATAGATAAATTTAGTGTTGATTGTGTGCAGCTTGGGATATAAAAGCACTACTAAAATTTCTAGAAAAGTCATTGCTTAGAAAGGATAATATTTAGTTGCCATTACCAACAAAGTAATTAAGATGCAGTACATCTTTTTAAGTGTTTTAATACTTTATAAACATCATTCTGATATAAATATATGTTAAATTCCTGAAACTTACATTTTTTAAATTTCTTTTTGTTTCAAAGGCATTCTTATCTCATCTCTGCTATGTGGGGCAATGTGGTGCCACCATTCCATGGTGGAATGATGGAATGGAGAGAACTTGGGTTATTCAGCCAGACAATTATGCATTTCATTCTCAATTCCATCATGTAGTAAAAGGATATTAGGCAAGTTGTTTAACTTTCTAGACCTTCAGTTGTCTCTTTCATTAAAGTGATGATTATCTTAACTACAACCCTGGGTGGTTGGGAATAATAAATAATAAAGTATATGCATATTTAAAATAATATTCACTTAAAAGTTGCCTCTTTTTCCTCCTTTCCTTATGTAAAAAGGAGCATTTATTCAGTGTTAGTTTGAGTTTATAATTCAGTAGGTTCTGATTGCTAAAATTTAAATAATGAACTATTAGCAATATTAGCAATAAATTGTGTTCTAAATTTGTTTCCTGTCCTATTTCTTAGTTATATCCAAGCTAAATATCATTATTTTTATATTGATAATAGAATCATTAAAGAAATAAAGAGTCTGGATGAAGTAATATCAGAAAAAATATTATTGAATCACAGTTGTCTTACAGACAGATAAGAAATAGAAAAAATTTTGGACAGCTAAGGTGGGATCAATCTATTACTCTGTTTTCCTAGCACCTGCCAAATTGCTTCGTACGTGGCTTGAGTGAATAGTCAATCAAGTCATGGCAAATGAAATGAAATCAGATTAAATGGAACCTCAATTTAATCAAGTAGAAAGTTGGCTACTATTATGCATGTACTAAAAGGAAGCAAGTAAAAGTATCCTGGTAAGGATTACATGAGTGAACGTTTGTCCTGTCACATACTTTTCTTAAATTCAAGAACATTTGAAATAGCACAAATACAAAATTATAACTTTGAAGTAAAATAAAACAGTAGCAGGAGACACCAAATAGCTGGAAATCATAAGATGGGGCAGCAGGTGGGAAAGCTTGTTAGAAGGGATTTGACCATTCTACAGCAAGTTCTTTTAGAGCCATTAACAACTGTATTATCGTCATGAGTTATGGCTTTAGAATTCAATTAGTGTATGACATTCCCTTGTAAGTGGAATCCCCTGTTTCTGTGCGGTGTATTTGAACTTGCATCTTTAATAATTTAGGTATCACAGTGGAAACTCATATGGCAGGATCTGGTATAACCTCTATAGAAGTTTGAAGAGTGCTGTTTCCTAGGAGGAAATATCAAAAAACTTTTAAGATTATATACTTAGGGCATCAACGGGAAAATAAAAGTGAATTTCAAAAAAAATAAATAATTTATCTCATAAGTTTAATTGAAAATCTTGTGATAGTTATGTTTTGTTTGTGTTAGTTTGTTAATAAAATTTTATATGAATGACCAGATATTAATGACAGTGACCCTTTATGACAAGTGTAATTTTTCTATCCTTGAATTTTCATGTAATCTTGTACCTTTATATTTATTGTATCTTAATACTATTGTTTTCATTTTTGAGTTATTTCTTTATACTAGATTGCTCTGAGATTGTTATCATTTGTATATCATCATTTGTATATGGGATTGTTGAAGCTCAGAAAGTAACTTGCTTCAGATTGTACAACTAATAAATGGAGGAACTAGGATTTGCCATCATACGTGTCAGAATTCAAACCACTTAGGCTCTTACATCACTTCCTTATGTCAAGTTTAAAATGAAGCTGAGTCCATTTAAAGATAGGGACTAATACCTTTCTTGCCATGGTGTTACTTTTAGCAATGTTGCCAAATACATGGATGCCAAATGTTATTTTGTATTTGTATACAGCTCTCTCCAGTGTTACTAGTACATAATTTACTTGGGAAGTTCCTATGCCTAAAATTGTATCTCAATAAACATTAAAATATATACAGGAAAGAGAAGAATGAGAGTACCCAGGGTACTAAGTATAAAGTATATCCATTCATACAATATCTTTTTTTGCGGGGATATAATGATCATATTTTAATTTTACATGACAAATAATGAAATATTTTACATTTTTGGTCTTACTATAGGTATAAGGATTTATTTTATTAATATAGCTATTTTGAATGGATTAAGACTCAAGCAACTTGAGTTAGAGGCACTGCTCTATCATTTAATAGCTTTATGGCGTTAAGTAAATCATTTTTTTCTCTAAGCCTTAGTATTCCAAATTTGTAATAAGGAAATGATATTATCAGTCCTTACAGGATTATGTTAAGGATCAAGTGAATTTGTTGAAGCACTTTACTGATCATATGCTTTGAAGCTAGCGTTGTGTACTATTCATAGTGTGTCGAAAAGCTCCTTCCCATCACCATCGAAAACACCATTAATTTAGCAATTGTTGTGAGCTACAATGATTGCTTAGAACAAAGAAGCATATTTAGCTATTTATATAAAAATGCAGTGATTATATTTCATTAGCTCATTCCTTTGTTCATTTTTGGTTGTTTTTGAGTGATATTATGGTATAATATAATGTGCAAAAACACAATTTTAAAAAAAACAAGAATTTTTTCTTGTCATTATAAAGCTTAAAAGTCTATTGAGAGACATAGATGTTAATTAAGGAATCACAGAAATTATATTATAATTATGGTATGGCAAAAAAGAGAGTAGCACCTAATTTTAAGAACATAGCAACATTGAGGCCTGACCTAAGCCAGAAGGTCAGTGGAAGTTTCTCTGAGCAAGTTATATCTGGGTTAAAATCTGAAAAATAAAAGTTAACCAAGTAGATATGGTGGAAGAAAAATGGTGACATTTTTGTTAGAGGAACAGCATATACAAAGCCCCTCCAGATGACGTAAAGAAAGCCAGAGTGTCCAGAGCATGGAGAAGGAGAGGGTAAGGAGAGGTTGTCAGGGTCCAAGCCTTGGAGAATCCTGAGGTGTGACTTCTAGATTCCTATATCCCACGAGCAAGTACACTATACCAATGTCTCAGCCCAGGAGCCCAAATATGGAGTCATGAGAGAAATTTTGTCATCCTTTCCATCTAAAACCCTCTGACCCTTATAATCCAGTCTGTAATCTAGAAATCTATCAACATCATTATCTGGCTTCAGTTGAATGACTATGTTGTGAAACTGCCATTCCATTACTTATTATGGTTATACTTATTACTTATTATTACATTCCGTTACTTATTATGGTTTCTAGTTACCTGCTGTGGACTATGGGAAGTCCTACTAGACTATAGGAAATCCTACTAGTCCTTCATACTGTGTTAGTGTAATCTTGGGTCCGGACAAATTATTCCATCCATTCTTCCACACCTAGATTCTGCCATCTACCATACACCTGATTACCCTTGGGGGCACCAGGTTCATAAACTTCTTGTCCTTGTAGTTATCCAAACACAGTTACCCACTTTACCTCCTGCCCTGTACTTTCACTCTTCTCTCAAATAGTCCTCATGCTTGATGACTTTTGAACCTTTGGAGTTCATTCATTTTCTTTTTCTCTTTGCCCTTTTTAATGTCCATCAAAAAAAATAAGAGTATCTGCCTTTTCTTAAAATCTTTAATCCCAACTGACACAATTGTCCTACTAGGATAATTGGGACACCTTGTTTATTATGCAGGTCCCTGGGGTTTTTCTATAGCAGCACAATCCCCTAGTCCATCTTTAATATCAAGCTTTATGGTACCTATGATCTCTATTCCTATATATCCGTTTTATTTTCTATAATCCTAGGACCTGAAATAGAATTTTATTATGAATATGTCATGGCCAATATTTTCTACCCCATGGATGGTTCTAAATGGAGTCCCTTTGTCTGCTGAAGCTATAATCTGCCTGCATGCAGACCTTCACAACTAATTGCAGTGTCTAGCCCATGTGTTGACAGATGAAAGCCAACTACTATATCACCTTTAATATGGATGGTCTCTCCTTGAGCTGTCTTCAGTTTGTCTAGCCCTCCTAGATACTTCATATTTTTTAAAGAAGAAATCATCCAGACACTTGTTAAGATAGTACAGAAGAATTCCATGTGTACTGTTGCAAAAAGGAGAGACATAGGGTTCAATGTTTAATATAGCAACAATGACTGGGGATTTATAGCCAAGGAGCAGGGTGAGGGATCAGTGCATGAAGAAGACTAAGAGGAGACATCAGGGGTAGGAGGATTCTTTCTATAACTGGACCAGGCAGACTGAAGGCAGGGATCAAGGATGAGTCCTAGTTGAACAGGAGGCTCAGGGAAGCAACCTTTTTAAGGTTTGATCAGAAAGAGACTTTGTCAATGGCTATTTTTTTCTATTTGTAGTTTGATCTTTTCCCAGCTGATAGCTTTCTGAGCTAAGTGTGGTTTATAGTTAAAAGTAGAGACTTTGGAATCAAAAAGACCAGGGATCTGAACATATACCCACCACTTATTCTACCACTGACAGGTTATTCCAGACTGGTTATAAAATAGTATCTACTATACAAGGTTATTATATAATGTATACAATAGAAGAGGTATTTAAAGATAAAATACATGCAAAGCATTTAACTCATTGACTGCATGCAGTAATCACACAGTAAATGTAACCTCTTATCAAACCTCTAAATCATCACAGAAGCTCCCTAGTGAGGTTTTAGACAGGGCTCTGTCCATTTGGATGCCAGTATATTTCCTAAACTTACAACAGTGTCCTTAAAACAATATTTGTTAAATGAATGAATGTCAAACTCACAAACTGTCATTTCATTAATATAGAAATTAAAAAGAAGAACTATGGCCACTGTGTCCTGAAAAGATTTGCTACCACTCCACATAATCTGGGACTGTAGCCAAAAAGGCATCCTTTGCCCATATACCACTGTTCCCGGTACTGCATGAATTAAGATGATCAGATGCTAACCCTTGCTATGTTTGAGGAAACAAGCTGCTATGTTAGACTCATGTGGTAGAGAACTAAGGGTTGGGGGGCCTCTGGCCAACAGCCAGCAAAAAATGAGGCCCTCGGTCTAACAGCCTAGAAGGAATTGAATTTTGCCAACAACCATGTGAGTTCAGAGACCGATTTCTCCCTCAGTTGAGATGTGACCCTAGTCTTGGTCAACACCTTCCGTGCAGCCTTGTGAGAGACCCTGAAGCAGAGGTCCCAGTTCATTAATTCTGCCTGGTCTCCTGCCCCATAGGAATCGCGAAACAATAAACATGTTATTTTAAGTCTCTAAGGCTCTGTGGTAATTTGTAACTTACAAGAGATGATTAATACATCAGGTTAGCTTTTGGCAAAATTGGGAGGTTAAAAATTAGGAGCACAAAGTTGTCTAATCCTAACATGCTCGCTCACATTTTCCCTTTGTACTGCCTCTACCTCAGGCCCCATTCTCCATGGCTAGTATATTCTCAGTAACACATGCTGGGACAACACCCCCCCCATCGCCGCAGTGTATTCTTTTCTAGTCAGCTAGCTTCTTTTATAACCATGTCCTGGGATTGGTACTTTAGGTGTATAGCAGAAAGTGGAGGCTACACATGGAGCTTTTGTATCTTTCACAGAATGAGAACTCTAATAAGGGGAATTTTTAGATGAGTCCATGTCTACCCTTGAGTAGGAGATATGACACTTTCCATCAAAGAGCTTAGTATCTAATAGAGTAAATAAGGGCTTGAGGGGCATTCATTGCTCTCTGAATTTTCTGTAGGAGCTGTGACCAACACAGAAAGTCTATCTCTTAGCTAGGTGCTTCCTGAGTTCCTTCCCTCACCTTTCCTGAGCTTAGCTCTGGCTTCCTAATCAACAGCACTAGCTCCATCCTAAAGATTTTTGGCAAGTCGTAGTCCTTGTCCTCAAGATATTTTTAAAAATTCTTAGACATACCTAAAGTACCCCTTCTCTGTTACCGCTGAGTAAGAATCTTTTTCCTGTAGGAAGCACATGACATAATACTCTTATTCTCCTTTCTGACAATTGGCAAGATTCTGAGCTGCTTTAGTGCAAGGACCATTCTTCTTTCTTCCCATTATCTCTGGCGACTATCCTTGCACCTGAGACATGATAGATACAAATGAATTTGCTGGATGAGTAAATAATGACATGGAGTCCTGTGTAGGCATTAGGCTTCCTATATTTGATCCGTTCACCAGTTTATAATCTAATGCTGTTTGAAAATAACCATGTTAGAAATGAGCATGCTTTATCACTAACTCTTGCTTGGTTATAGATTTTGGCTCATGCACATTCTCTGTTTCCAACCACGACCAGTTCAAAATCAGCGTATGTTTGGCTCGTTAGCTTCATCTCTGGTGATGTAATTGAAAACCTCTTGCTGGTATCCTACCTCTAGCAGCTGGGCTTTTCACCTTGCAGAGCTACATTTCTCTGCATCTGACCCAGTTTCTTTCTCCCAGGGGAGCAGCTCATGTTGGTGTCTTGTGTAACTCTCCTGGCCTGGGGGAGCCTGGGATGTATGATTAACTCGCACAGCCTTCCTACCTACCAGTCACCTCTGTCTTAAGGCTTCCTTGAGCCCATTGTTCTCCCAGCCCTCTCTGTGACTCTAGAGGCTTCATCAATGTGTCATCATCTACCCTTTCTTCCCCCTCCCTGCAGCTGCCCTCAGTCTTGTCTTGGGGCATCTTCCGACAGTGACGGATAGGTCGAAATGGCTGCAACTAACTGACTAAGCACAGTAGCTAAAATTAGGGACATTGGAGTCAGACCGTCCTAGATACAAATCCTGATGCCTTGTAAGTTTATAACTAGGACCAAGTTGCTTATCTTTCTTTTTCAATTTTTTCATCTGTAAAATAAAGATGATAATGTTTTATTTTATTTTTTTTTATTTTGAACTTAAGTTCCCGTTTCTCACATTTTAACCTGGCAGAAATGTCCTATTAATTTCATGTTTTCATTGTTTCAGAATCATGTGCACTCATGGATTTGCATTTCACTCTCATTCCCTGAATCACTCATGTATTCAATAAATATTTCATAAGTGCCTATAGATGGCAGATCCTATGAGAAACAACATGGATAATAAGAGTAGTAAGATGTTATGCCTTCCCTGAAATAAGTTACAGACTGTAATGCAGGTACACACAGGGCAAAAAGTTAAGAAATAAAACATGTGCTAAGAGCTTAAGCAGGGTTGGGAACAATTAGCTAGGAATTAAGGGCTTTCTGCAAGAAGTTATCATTGAACGGGACTGTACAAAATGAGCAGGAATTTACAAGTAAAAAAGTGGTGCAGATGATAGTCTAGTCAGTAAACAGAATATGCTTTAAGTTTCTGATTTTTCTATCTTCTTAAGTTAGAAACCATTCATCTTTTCTAATGTGAGCATTTTAAATGTATAAATTTCCCTCTACCACTTTTGGAGCTGCATTGCACAGATTTTTCTGTGTAGTATTTACATTATCCTTGAGTTCAAAATATTTCCTAGTTTCTGTTGTGATTTCATCCTTTTCTTTTTTTTTAGGAGAGACTTGTTTAATTTCCAAATTTGAGTGGTTTTCCTATATAGCTTGCTGTTGATTCCTAAAATTCAGTTAGTTTAGTGGTCAGAGAACATATTTTGTAAGATTTATTTTTTTAAATTTATTAACACATTTTTGGCCCAACATAACCATATGCCCAGCATATGCTTTATCTTGGTGAATGTCCCATGTGTATGTGGAACAAAATTTGTATTCTTTAGTTATTGGGCATAATGTTCTGTGTATATCAGTTAACTCAAGTTAGTTGATAAAGTTCACTCTTTTTATATCCTTTTTTTTATGAAGAGAGGGGTATTAATATCTTCAACTGTGATTATGAATTTACTAATTTCTCCCCTTATTTTTCAGTTATGGGTTTATGCATGTTGAAGTTCTTTAATTAGATGCATGCACATTTAGGATTTTTGTCTTTTTAATTAATTGACCCATTCATCAGTACAAAATGTCCTTCTTTAACTCCAGTGATAACTTTCTTTCTTGAAGATTACTTTGTCTGACATCAATATAGTCATACTTGCTTTCAGTTTGCATATTATATTCTTACTGTTTGCATAGCATAACCGTTACATTTATTTTTCTTTATTTCCTACCTCTGTATTTTTTCTTTCTTTTTTTTTTTAAAGATTTTATTCATTTATTTGACAGAGAAATCACAAGTGGGCAGAGAGGCAGGCAGAGAGAGAGAGGAGGAAGCAGGATCCCCACTGAGCAGACAGCCTGATGCAGGGCTTGATCCCAGGACCCTGGGATCATGACCTGAGCCGAAGGCAGAGGCTTTAACCCACTGAGCCACCCAGGTGCCCCATACCTCTGTATTTTTTCTATTTAAAGTCTATCTCTTATGGAAAGGAAAGTATACTTTATTTATTTTTAAAGATTTTATTTATTTATTTGAGGGAGAGAGAGAGCACAAGCAGGGAGAGCAGCAGACAGAGGGAGAAGCAGGCTCCCCACTGAGCAGGGATTTCCCCACGTCAGGCTCAGTTCCAGGACCCTGGGATCATGACCTGAGCCGAAGGCAGACACTTAACTGACTGATCCACCCAAATGCCCCACAGAGAATATAATTTAGTTTTGCCTTTTAATCTTGTCTGTCACTTTCTGCCTTTTATTGGAATAGTAAGTGCATTTATATTGTTTTTATTCTTATATCTGGGATAAGTTTATTTTTATCTCTCATCTATTTGCCGCATGCATTTTCTCAGATCTTTTCTTGGTTTCATTCAGATTAATGAAATTTTAACTTTTTTTTTTTTTTTTTTTTTTTTTTTACTGTTATAGTTCATTTACTGGCTTTTTTGTTTTTCGGTAGTTTTCCAGTTTTTCTAGTGGGTGCTCTTGGGATTGTAATATTCATTCTTATCTGTCATAGTCTGCTTATGGTTAATATTGTATCACTTCACATAAAATGTAACAACCATATAAAAGTAAATTTCTGCTTATTCCTAATCTTGGTGCTATTGTCATGTATTTTAATCCTATAAACATTAAAAATTCCACCATGCGATATTATTATTTTTGCTTCAAATAAACAAGTGCCTTTCAAAGAAATTAATAGGGAAATTAGTATTTTATGTTTACCTGCATATCAGAAATTTCCCTTTCTCTTTATTTCTTTCTGTAAATTTGAATTTTCTATCTGGTATCGTTTTCCTTCAGCCTGAAGATTTTCTTTCAGAATTCTTGTAATGTGACGGTCTGCTGGTGACCAATTGCCTTCAATTTTGTTTATCTGAAGAATGTCTTTTTTTTTCCTTAAAAATTTTTTTAACAACAGGTTTATTGGTACATATGTAAAAGTCATTCCTTAAACTGTATAGTTTGATAAGTTTTGATTAATATATACAGTTTTATACCTACTACAGCAACCCAGATACAGAACATTTCTTAATCTCAAAGACTTTTTTTCATGCATCTTTGAATTCAATCCCTTCTCCCTTTCTGGCCCCTGACAACAGCTTATCTTTTTTTCTGTCCCTGAAGTTTTTGTTTCTGTTTTTGTTTTATTCAACAATGTTATATAAATGGAATCATATACTATATAAGATTGTGTGTCTGCTCTTTCCCTCAGCATATTTTTGAGATTCACAAATGTATTGAATATATTAGTAGTTTACTTTTATTGTGGAATAGTATTCAATTTTATGAATGTACTACAATTTATTCATTTATCCATTGTGGATATTTGGGTTTTTCTGGTTTGGGGCTATTTTGTATAAAGCTTACATGAGTATTTCCAGATTGTTCTGTAGACATATATTTATTTATCTTGATAAAGATTTAAGCATAAGCTTAATAGGTCATATAGAAAGGCATGTTTAGCTTTATAAGAAATTGCCTAAAGTTTTCAAAATATCTTTAACATTTTCCATTTCCACAAGCAAACATTGATGCTTCAGATTTTTGAGAGTTGGACTGCTTTCAGCCATATGTGAACACCTTAGTCAGGAAAGAGTAGAGTTCCTTTTCTGATAATTCCACGAGGTTAAAGTCAATGAGAAGGCAGTAATTCTCCTAGGAAACTAAGACCTGTTGTAAATAGAAGAATGACTATTGAGCTGATGAAAATAGTGATATTCTTTGCAATGTAAACCACTGAAAAAATACCACAGAGGTAGAAAGACTACTGGTTTACTGGATTTGATTCTAATACTACTCCTAGCCTTGCCGGTCATCATTTGCATGACCTTCTACCCCACATTTGACTTCTCTTTATAAAATTTCTCTTACTTCTAACACTGGAGGAGTGAGGTGGATGATCTTGGTGAGATCATGACCATTTTGAGTTTCATCTGGAGCCATGGAAGATGAATGAAACATGTATTGAATGAACAGATTTAAAAGGATAGGCAGTTGAAGGTCTTCTTTATTCTATTTTCATATCTTTTGTTCATTCTTTTAAATTGGATAAAGAACTTTCTTCCTCTGTTAGTATGAATATTTAAAGCTATTAAAAGGTTTAAGGTTAGAAATATGTGTGTGCGTGTGCAGTACTTAAAAATAATTGGCAAGTGATTCATGTAGTTTGGATTAGTAGCAGTAGAGCCAATCTGGAGTTTATAATATATTGTTAACAGAGCTTACATTTTGAAGCACAAAGGAAATCTGCCTTATCCCAAATGCTATTCAGTCAAGCAGTCCTGATTCCTATTTGCTTGATTTCCAAACTAGTATTGGGTACACATGCTTTGGAAATCCCAGGATAATCCGGTAATTGTTGCTCTTAAATCCCTTAAAAATGTTATGCCATTCCACAAAAATTGCCTTGTAGAAAGCAAAACTTATCATCTTTTTTTTTTTATTTTCCAGAGAAAATGTTCCTGTTAATAATGTGGATGTTCCCTCCATTGTTAATTGTTAAGGGAAATAATAAAAAGCCAACTCTGGATATTTGCTCTAATAGAGTGAACCGGATTCAACTTTAACACACTGGGCATTAGTAAACTAGACTGGATAAAGCTGTATTACAAAACAAAAACAAAGACAGAAAAACTAAATGCACTAAAGAAGAAGTATAGGAAATCTTTTATTTCCCACATTTCTAAGATTTATTCATCTGTTCTCTCCATCCTGCCTTACCAGACCAAAGACCCTTAGTCCATCTAGTAATATTCAACTCACATGTGAGTTTCTGGAATAGTGTTACTTCTTTCTAGGATATTTGAATTTTAAATCTAGTTTATATCTGTGAGATGAAAGATTTTATAGTACTGTTTTAAAAGCTTAATAGCAAATAGTAAGTCATTTTAAGAATGGAGAAATCTTACTGCTACCCTGATGTTAACCTAACCCTATTTCTTGGTTAGTCTAAAGGTGAAGGTTTCTTTTTTTTTTTTTTTAAAGATTTTATTTATTTATTTGACAGACAGAGATCACAAGCAGGCAGAGAGGCAGGCAGAGAGAGAGGAGAAGCAGGCTCCCTGCTGAGCAGAGAGCCCAGTTCGGGGCTCGATCCCAGGACCGATCCCAGGACCCCGGGATCATGACCTGAGCGGAAGGCAGAGGCTTGACCCACTGAGCCACCCAGGCGACCCTAAAGGTGAAGGTTTCTTTGTCCTATTTGAGTGTGTATTACTCAGAACTCTTTCATGATAATGAAAGCAATGACAGAAATTAGTTCTCGCTAGCTTGAAATTGAAAGGGAATGTATTGGCTAACAAAACTTGGAAATTTAAAATTATGAAATGGCTTTAGACCCATTCCCCAAAATTATATTATTAGGATGTTCTCTTTCCAATTCTTAGCATTATTTTTCTCTGTGTTTTTCCATTGTTGGGCACAGGTTTTTTGGGGGGTAGGGGGGAGAAGAAGATACATGCAGTTATCAGCAGCTCCAGCCAGATGGACTGCATCATTTGGTTTCAGTTGGGTCATTTGTTGCCCCTGGATTCAGGAATGGATTTAGCCCCTCTGAAATCACAGGTACTGTCCTAAATGCTGATAACAAAGAGTCTGCCATCACAGAGCTTCTGACTAGCCACAGATTGAGGAGGTAGAGCTCTCTGTTATTAATAATGGAAATTTCTTACAGTTGGATTACAGTTGCTGTTTTTTCCCTTAGCCTTATGAATTTTCAGTTATAACTATCTTATTTCTGATTTTAAGTTACATGCTTTTTCATATGTATTCATTTCTTCATTTGGAATGAGTTTTTGATGTGTTTATCCGCTGTGATTGGTTTTTTCCTCCAAAGCTATTATAACAGACAGTGGCTTACAGTCCATGAGATCTGTAATTGGGAGGATATAACTACTTTATAAAAACAAGACAGTTATTATTAAACAAACTCTAGCTTTCATGATTCATACCTCAATTCAAAGAAGGTTACCCTGCTGTGTAGCAAAGAGATATGAATTAATAAAAAGTTAATGAAATTTCAGGTAAACCTATCAGTGGCAAACTACCCCAGAAAGCATAGTTAATCATTTTGGGGAACTAAATTAACACAACAGATCTCCATTATGAATGCTGAAGAAAATAATGTAATTTTAATAAGTGAGTTAAACTGCTAGAAGTATATACTGTATTTCCCAAAAGTTGTTCAATGACTTTGAGGAACTTTTCTCATTGCACATAAAAAAGCTTTCTTCAAATTAGGGGCCAACTGGACATGTTGACCTGTCCCTTCTATCCATTTCTGAGACTGGCTTTGAAACTCTAGTTTTACTGTGCAGAATCTAAGACCTGCTAGTAGTAAGTTACCATGATTATCTTGTTTAGTCCTGATGGATTTTTCCACTCTAGAAATCAAAAGATAAGACAGACCCAGATGAGAAGCCCTGGGAGAGAAAAGTATGCTCTTTTTGCATCCTGATGGTCAGCAAGTCTGTGTATGGGTGTTTCACCTGTTTGGGGTGCTTTATTTTCCTTTGTTTACCTATTAAACTCCTACTCCCTCTCTCAGGGACCAGCTTGAATTCTGCTTTTTTTTTTCCCTTTTACTGCCAAGTAGTTTTAATTTCTTTCCCTTGATGCTTCAAAACCCATTCATTTACAGTGACCGGGGCCTAATATGTATCTTCTCCATAAGGCATTGAGTTTATAAACATCCGGCACCTTTAAGATACATGCAAAATAGAGGAAAGGGAACAGTATTTACACGTTTACCCCAGAGATATTATGAGCTTAGTTCCAGACCACCCAATAAAGTGAACATTGCAGTAAAGTGAGTCAAATGAAGTTTTTGGTTTCCCACTGCATATAAAAGTTACGTTTAGGATGAACGGATAAGGAAGATGTGGTCCATATACACTATGGAGTATTATGCCTCCATCAGAAAGGATGAATACCCAACTTTTGTAGCAACATGTCCGGGACTGGAAGAGATTATTCTGAGTGAAATAAGTCAAGCAGAGAGAGTCAGTTATCATATGGTTTCACTTATTTGTGGAGCATAACAAAGAGCATGGAGGACAAGGGGAGTTAGAGAGGAGAAGGGAGTTGGGGGAAATTGGAAGGGGAGGTGAACCATGAGAGACTATGGACTCTGAAAAACAATCTGAGGGGTATGAAGGGGCGGGGGGTGGGAGGTTGGGGGAACCAGGTGGTGGGTATTAGAGAAGGCACGGATTGAATGGAGCACTGGGTGTGGTACAAAAACAATGAATACTATTATGCTGAAAATAAATAAAAAAATATTAATTAAAAAAAAAAGTTACATTTAGGGGTGCCTGGGTGGCTCAGTGGTTTAAAGCCTCTGCCTTCCCCTCGGGTCATGATCCCAGGGTCCTGGGATCTAGCCCCACATTGGGCTCTCTGCTCAGTGGGGATCCTGCTTCCCCCTTTCTCTCTTCCTGGTTCTCTGCCTACTTGTGATCTCTGTCTGCCAAATAAATAAAATCTTTTAAAAAAAAAGTTACGGGGGGAGGAGTCAAGATGGCGGAGAAGTAGCAGGCTGAGACTACTTCAGGTAGCGGGAGATCAGCTAGATAGCTTATCTAAAGATTGCAAACACTTACAAATCCAATGGGAGATTGAAGAGAAGAAGAACAGCAATTCTAGAAACAGAAAATCAACCACTTTCTGAAAGGTAGGACTGGCGGAGAAGTGAATCCAAAGCGACGGGAAGATAGACCGCAGGGGGAGGGGCCGGCTCCCGGCAAGCGGCGGAGCAACGGAGCACAAAATCAGGACTTTTAAAAGTCTGTTTTGCTGAGGGACATCGCTCCAGAGGCTTAACTGGGGTGAAGCCCACGCGGGGTCAGCGTGGCCTCAGGTCCCGCAGGGTCACAGAAGGATCGGGGGTGTCTGAGTGTCGCAGAGCTTACAGGTATTAGAACGGGGAAGCCGGCTACAGAGACAGAGCCGAGGAGTGACTCTCAGCTCGGGGTTACCTTGAACCGGTCGCAGGCTCGGTCAGCTCGGAGCGCGGCCGGAGGCCAGGGTGATGGGAGTAATTGGGCACTGTTCTCTGAGGGTGCACCGAGGAGTGGGGCCCCGGGCTCTCGGCTCCTTTGGGCCGGAGACCAGGAGGCTGCCACCTTCATTCCCGTCCTCCGGAACTCTACGGAAAGCGCTCAGGGAACAAAAGCTCCCGAAAGCAAACCCGAACGGATTACTCAGCCCGGCCCCTGGTAAGGGCGGTGCAACTCCGCCTGGGGCAAAGACACTTGAGAATCACTACAACAGGCCCCTCCCCCAGAAGATCAACAAGAAACCCAGCCAGGACCAAGTTCACCTACCAAGGAGTGTAGTTTCAATACCAAGGAGAGCAGCGGAATTCCAGAGAAGGAGAAAGCAAAGCATGGAACTCATGGCTTTCTCCCCATGATTCTTTAGCCTTGCAGTTAATTTATTTTTTTTTCTTTTTCAATTTTTTTTTCTCTTCTTCTGCTAAATTTTTTTAACTTTTATCCTTTTCTTTTTTAACGTTTTTAACTAGTTTATCTAATATATATATATTTTCCTTTTTATATGTTTTCTTTATTAGTTTTCTTTTTTTAATTGTTTCTTTTTTTTTTTTTTTCCTCTCTGAACCTCTTTTTATCCCCTTTCTCCCCCCTCATGATTTGGGATCTCTTCTGATTTGGCTAAAGCATATTTTCCTGGGATCATTGCCACCCTTTTAGTATTTTACTTGCTCCTTCATATACTCTTATCTGGACAAAATGACAAGGCAGAAAAATTCACCACCAAAAAAAGAACAAGAGGCAGTACCAAAGGCTAGGGACCTAATCAATACAGACATTGGTAATATGTCAGATCTAGAGTTCAGAATGACAATTCTCAAGGTTCTAGCCAGGCTCGAAAAAGGCCTGGAAGATATTAGAGAAACCCTCTCTGGAGATATAAAAGCCCTTTCTGGAGAAATAAAAGAACTAAAATCTAACCAAGTTGAAATAAAAAAAGCTATTAATGAGGTGCAATCAAAAATGGAGGCTCTCACTGCTAGAATAAATGAGGCAGAAGAAAGAATTAGCGATATAGAAGACCAAATGACAGAGAATAAAGAAGCTGAGCAAAAGAGGGACAAACAGCTACTGGACCACGAGGGGAGAATTCAAGAGATAAGTGACACCATAAGACGAAACAACATTAGAATAATTGGGATTCCAGGAGAAGAAGAAAGAGAGAGGGGAGCAGAAGGTATATTGGAGAGAATTATTGGAGAGAATTTCCCCAATATGGCAAAGGGAACAAGCATCAAAATCCAGGAGGTTCAGAGAACCCCTCTCAAAATCAATAAGAATAGGTCCACACCCCATCACCTAATAGTGAAATTTACAAGTCTTAGTGACAAAGAGAAAATCCTGAAAGCAGCCCGGGAAAAGAAGTCTGTAACATACAATAGTAAAAATATTAGATTGGCAGCAGACTTATCTGGCCAGAAAGAGCTGGCATGATATATTCAGAGCACTAAAGGAGAAAAACATGCAGCCAAGAATACTATATCCAGCAAGGCTATCATTGAAAATAGAAGGAGAGATTAAAAGCTTCCAGGACAAACAAAAACTGAAAGAATTTGCAAACACCAAACCAGCTCTACAGGAAATATTGAAAGGGGTCCTCTAAGCAAAGAGAGAGCCTAAAAGTAGTAGATTAGAAAGGAACAGAGACAATATACAATAACAGTCACCTTACAGGCAATACAATGGCACTAAATTCATATCTCTCAATAGTTACCCTGAATGTTAATGGGCTAATTGCTCCAATCAAAAGACACAGGGTATCAGAATGGATAAAAAAAAAAAAACCCATCTATATGTTGCCTACAAGAAACTCATTTTAGACCCAAAGACACCTCCAGATTTAAAGTGAGGGGGTGGAAAAAAATTTACCATGCTAATGGACATCAGAAGAAATCAGGGGTGGCAATCCTTATATCAGATCAATTAGATTTTAAGCCAAAGACTATAATAAGAGATGAGGAGGGACACTATATCATACTCAAAGGATCTGTCCAACAAGAAGATCTAACAATTTTAAATATCTATGCCCCTAACGTGGGAGCAGCCAACTATATAAACCAATTAATAACAAAATCAAAGAAACACATCAACAATAATACAATAATCGTAGGGGACTTTAACACTCCCCTCACTGAAATGGACAGATCATCCAAGCAAAAGATCAACAAGGAAATCAAGGCCTTAAATGACACACTGGACCAGATGGACATCACAGATATATTCAGAACATTCCATCCCAAAGCAACAGAATACACATTCTTCTCTAGTGCACATGGAACATTCTTCAGAATATATCACATCCTCGGTCCTAAATCAGGTCTCAACCGGTATCAAAAGATTGGGATCATTCCCTGCATATTTTTAGACCGCAATGCTCTGAAGCTAGAACTCAATCACAAGAGGAAATTTGGAAAGAACCCAAATACATGGAGACTAAACAGCATCCTTCTAAAGAATGAATGGGTCAACCAGGAAATCAAAGAAGAATTGAAAAAATTCATGGAAACAAATGATAATGAAAACACAACAGTTCAAAATCTGTGGGACACAGCAAAGGCAGTCCTGAGAGGAAAATATATAGCAGTACAAGCCTTTCTCAAGAAACAAGAAAGGTCTCAGGTACACAACCTAACCCTACACCTAAAGGAGCTAGAGAAAGAACCAGAAAGAAAGCCTAAAACCAGCAGGAGAAGAGAAATCATAAAGATCAGAGCAGAAATCAATGAAATAGAAACCAAAAAAACAATAGAACAAATCAACGAAACTAGGAGCTGGTTCTTTGAAAGAATTAATAAGATCAATAAACCCCTGGCCAGACTTATCAAAAAGAAAAGAGAAAGGACCCAAATAAATAAAATCATGAATGAAAGAGGAGAGATCACAACGAACACCAAAGAAATACAGACAATTATAAGAAGATACTATGAGCAACTCTATGCCAACAAATTTGACAATCTGGAATAAATGGATGCATTCCTAGAGACATATAAACTACCACAACTGAACCAGGAAGAAATAGAAAGCCTGAACAGACCCATATCCAGTAAGGAGATTGAAAGAGTCATCAAAAATCTCCAAACAAACAAAAGCCCAGGGCCAGACGGCTTCCCGGGGGAATTCTACCAAACATTTAAAGAAGAACTAATTCCTATTCTCCTGAAACTGTTCCAAAAAAATAGCAATAGAAGGAAAACTTCCAAACTCATTTTATGAGGCCAGCATCACCTTGATCCCAAAACCAGACAAGGATCCCATCAAAAAAGAGAACTACAGACCAATATCCTTGATGAACACAGATGCAAAAATTCTCGCCAAAATACTAGCCAATAGGATTCAACAGTACATTAAAAGGATTATTCACCACGACCAAGTGGGATTTATTCCAGGGTTGCAAGGTTGGTTCAACATCCGCAAATCAATCAGTGTGATACAACACATTAATAAAAGAAAGAACAAGAACCATATGATACTCTCCATAGATGCTGAAAAAGCATTTGACAAAGTACAGCATCCCTTGCTGATCAAAACTCTTCAAAGTGTAGGGATAGAGGGCACATACCTCAATATTATCAAAGCCATCTATGAAAAACCCACCGCAAATATCATTCTCAATGGAGAAAAACTGAAAGCTTTTCCGCTAAGGTCAGGAACATGGCAGGGATGTCCGTTATCACCACTGCTGTTCAACATAGTACTAGAAGTCCTAGCCTCAGCAATCAGACAACAAAAGGAAATTAAAGGCATCCAAATCGTCAAAGAAGAAGTCAAACTATCACTCTTTGCAGATGATATGAAACTATATGTGGAAAACCCAAAAGACTGCACTCCAAAACTGCTAGAACTTGTACAGGAATTCAGTAAATTGTCAGGATATAAAATCAATGCACAGAAATCAGTTGCATTTCTTTACATCAACAATAAGACAGAAGAAAGAGAAATTAAGGAGTCCATCCCATTTACAATTGCACCCAAAGCTATAAGATACCTAGGAATAAACCTAACCAAAGAGACTAAGAATCTATACACAGAAAACTATAAAGTACTCATGAAAGAAATTGAGGAAGACACAAAGAATTGGAAAAATGTTCCATGCTCCTGGATTGGAAGAATAAATATTGTGAAAATGTCTATGCTACCTAAAGCAATCTACACATTTAATGCAATTCCTATCAAAGTACCATCCATTTTTTTCAAAGAAATGGAACAAATAATCCTAAAATTTATATGGAACCAGAAAAGACCTCGAATAGCCAAAGGAATATTGAAAAAGAAAGCCAAAGTTGGTGGCATCACAATTCCAGACTTTAAGCTCTATTACAAAGCTGTCATCATCAAGACAGCATGGTACTGGCACAAAAACAGACACATAGATCAATGGAACAGAATAGAGAGCCCAGAAATAGACCCTCAACTCCATGGTCAACTAATCTTCGACAAAGCAGGAAAAAATGTCCAGTAGAAAAAAGACAGCCTCTTCAATAAATGGTGTTGGGAAAATTGGACAGCCACATGCAGAAAAATGAAATTGGATCATTTTCTTACACCACACACGAAAATAGACTCAAAATGGATGAAGGACCTCAATGTGAGAAAGGAATCCATCAAAGGAGAACACAGGCAGCAACCTCTTTGACCTCAGCCACAGCAACATCTTCTTAGGAACATCGCCAAAGACAAGGGAAGCAAGGGCAAAAATGAACTATTGGGATTTCATCAAGATCAAAAGCTTTTGCACAGCAAAGGAAACAGTTAACAAAACCAAAAGACAACTGACAGAATGGGAGAAGATATTTGCAAATGACATATCAGATAAAGGGCTAGTGTCCAAAATCTATAAAGAACTTAGCAAACTCAACACCCAAAGAACAAATAATCCAATCAAGAAATGGGCAGAAGACATGAACAGACACTTCTGCAAAGAATACATCCAGATGGCCAACAGACACATGAAAAAGTGCTCCACATCACTCGGTATCAGGGAAATACAAATCAAAACCACAATGAGATATCGCCTCACGCCAGTCAGAATGGCTAAAATTAGCAAGTCAGGAAAGGCCAGATGCTGGCGAGGATGTGGAGAAAGGGGAACGCTCCTACACTGTTGGTGGGAATGCAAGCTGGTGCAACCACTCTGGAAAACAGCATGGAGGTTCCTCAAAATGTTGAAAATATAGCTACCTTATGACCCAGCAATCGCACTACTGGGTATTTACCGTAAGGATACAAACGTAGTGATCCGAAGGGGCATGTGCACCCGAATGTTTATAGCAGCAATGTCTACAAAAGCCAAACTATGGAAAGAACCTAGATGTCCATCAACAGACAAATGGATATAGAAGATGTGGTAGTTATACACAATGGAATACTATGCAACCAACAAAAGAAATGAAATCTTACCATTTGCGACGACGTGGATGGAACTAGATGGTTTCATGCTTAGCGAAATAAGTCAATCAGAGAAAGACAACTATCATATGATCTTCCTGATATGAGGGAGAGGAGATGCAACAGGGGGGGTTAAGGGGGTAGGAGAAGAGTAAATGAAACAAGATGGGATTGGGAGGGAGACAAACCATAAGTGACTCTTTATCTCACAAAACAAACTGAGGGTTGATGGGGGGAGGGTGGTTGGGAGGGGGGGGTGCGGTTATGGACATTGGGGAGGGTATGTGCTATGGTGAGTGCTGTGAAGTGTGCAAACCTGTTGATTCACCGACCTGTACCCCTGGGGATAAAAATATATGTTTATAAAATTAAAATTAAAAAAAAATAAAAAATAAAAAAAATTTACGTTTACACTGTACTGTAATCTTATAAGGTGAGCAATAGTGTTATAACTAAAGAAAAGTACATACCATAATTTAAAAAATGCTTTAATTACTAAAAAATGCTAACCATCATCTGAGCTTTCAGTGAGTTTTGACCTTTTTTGCTGGTAGGGGATCTAGCCTTGCCGTTGATAGCTGCTGACTGGTTAGGGTAGTATCTGCTGAAGGCTGGGTGACTGTGACACTTTCTTAAAATAAGACAACAATGAAGTTTGCCACATATACTGAGTCTTCCTTTGATGTTAACAATTTCTCTGTAACAGGTGATGCTATTTGATAACATTTTGTTCACAGTTAAGTTTCTTTCAAAACTGAAATCAATTCTCACACCATTGCTGTTTTATTGATCACATTTATATAATATTCTAAATCCTTTGTTGTTAATTCTATAGTCTTTACAACATCTGCACCAGGAGAAAATTCCATTAAAAAAAACCCGAAACACTTTCTTTGCTCATCCAGAAGAAGCAACTCCCCATCTGTTAAGTTTTTATCATGAGATTTCAGTAACTTAGCCACATCTTCAGGCTTCATCTCTAATTCTGTATTTCTTGATTTTTCACCGTGTCTGCAGTCACTTTCACCAGTGAAATCTTGAACCCGTCAGAGTCCTCCATGTAGGCTGGCATCACTCTTCCAAACGCCTCTTAATGTTGATATTTTGACATCTTCCCAAGAATCATAATTGTTCTTAATGGCATTTAGAATGGTGAATCTTTTGCAGAGGATTTTTTTTTTTTTTAAAGACAGAGGGAGAAAATATGTGGTAGAGGAAGAAATAGTCTTTTTTTTTAAAGATTTTATTTATTTATTTGACAGACAGAGATCACAAGTAGGCAGAGAGGCAGGCAGAGAGAAAGGAGGAAGCAGGCTCCCCGCTGAGCACAGAGCCCGATGCGGGGCTCAATCCCAGAACCCTGAGATCATGACCTGAGCTGAAGCCCGAGGCTTTAACCCACTGAGCCACCCAGGCGCCCCAGGAAGAAGGAGTCTTAAGCAGACTCCACACCCAGTGCACAGCCCCAGTCAGGGCTCCATCTCACAACCCTGAGATCATGACCTGAGCCGAAATCAAGAGTGGGAAGCTTAACTGACTGAGCCACCCAGGGGCCCCCAGAAGATTTTCAATTTATTTTGCCCAGATCCATTAGAGGAAGCACCGTCTATAGCACCTATGGCTGTACAAAATGGATTTCTTATAAGAATAATAATAAGACTTGAAATTTGAATCTACTCCTTGACCCATGGGTTACAGAAAGGATGTTGTGTGAGCAGACATAAAAATGTTAATCTTATCCTATGTCCGCATCAGAGTTCTTGGGTGACTAAGAGCATTGTCAGTGAGCAGACATATTTTGGAAGGAATTTCATTTTCTGAGCAGTAGGTTTCAACAGTGGGCCTAAAGTATTCAGTATACCATGCTGTAAACATATGTGCTGTCATCCAGATTTTGTTTTTCCATTTATAGAGCACAGACAGTAGATTGAGGATAATTCTTAAGGGCCCTAGGTAAATGAGCATTGTCTTCAACTTGAAGTCACCAGCTACATTAGCCCCTAACATGGGAGTCCCCCCCACTTTGAAGCTTTGAAGTCAGGCATTGACTCATTTCTTGTTATGAAAGTCCTAGATGGCATCTTCTTCCAATAGAAGGCTATTCCGTCTACATTGAAAATCTGTTGGTTAATGTAGCCACATTCACTAATTGTCTTAGCAGATCCTGGAGAACTTGCTAGAGCTTTGCCATCAGCACTTGCTGCTCCCCCTTGCACTTTGCTGTTTTGGAAATGGTTTCTTTGCTCAGGAACCAAGCTCTGCTAGCTTCAGACTTTTCTTCTGCATCTTCCTCCCCTCCTTCAGCCTTCACAGAATTGAATACAGCCTTAGGCTTTGGCCTAAGGCAATATTGTGTCTGGTTTGATCTCCTGTTTAGCCCACTCCATCTTTCTCCAGATCAGCAATAAGGCTGCTGCTTTGCTTTCTTATCATTCCTGTGTTCACAGGAGTAGCACTTCTAATTTCTTTCAAGAACTTTTCCTTTGCTTTTGCAACTTGGCTGACCGTTGGACACAAGAAGCCTAGATTTCAGCTTAGCTTGGCTTTCGACATGCCTTCTTTACCAAGCTCCATCGTTTCTAGCTTTGATTGAAAGCGAGAGATGTGTAACTCTTCCTTGCACTTGAATACTTGGAGCCTATTGTAGGATTATTAACTGAATTAATTCAACAAATTGTTTTGTCTCAAGGAATGAGAATCTAATTGAATTAATTCAATATATCGTTTTGTTTCCCCCAAGGAGAGGGAGAGAGATAGGGAATGATCCTGGAGGTGGAGCATTCGGAACACACACAACATTCAAGTTCACTGTCTTAACTGGGTGTGGTTTGTGGTGCCCTCAAACAATTATCACTGATCACGGATCACCATAACAAATGCTGTAACAATGAAAAACTACAAAATCTTGCGAGAATTACCCAAATGTGGCAGAAATAAGAAGTGAGCGAATGCTGTTGAGAAAAAGTGCTGAGAGACTTGATCAAAGCAGAGTTGCCACAAACCTTCAATTTATATAGATATTAAAAAAATTATCTATGAAATGCAATAGAGCCAAGTGCAATAAAATGAGGGTTGCTTCTATAGAAATTCAATGGATTATTTTGGGTGCCATAAAGGTATTTGTTTGCTAAGTATAGCAAGGGATCACATTACTATAAAAACTCCCTTATGTATGAAACTTCTGCTTACTGAAAAATGACAAGTTAGGTATATATGCTTTCGACAGTTTAAAAACTGAGGTATTGAGAAATTAGGTAACATGCCCCTTGTCAAAGTCTGACAAAGGGCTTGTGAATGTGAGGATTCTGTATTTCATTTGTTCAACCCTCTTGCTAAATTGCAGCCTTCTCAAAATTGATTTTTTTTTTTTTTCCTAGCAGTTAGCGTTGTGCCTGACATGGAGCAAACACTCAGTAAATTTGTTTTAATTAAGCGGTTTCTGTTTTGCTTTCATATATATTTTCAAACTATCTATGAATCTCTGTTCAGTTTGCCAGTATCGAGGACTGAGCCAAAATCTTTAGATCCAATTATATGATATGAATCCAGTTGAGCTATATAGAATCTTGAACTTTCTAGACCTCCTCTGGGCATCAGTAGAGACAGATATCAGCTTACACTTGTTAAAGTAACTTGTTTTTATAGTAGTTCGTGTCTTAGAAAGCTGCATTTTGAAAGCCAATAGTTATTTAATAGTTCCTCACAGCAACAACAACAGCCAACCAACCAATGATTATTCTTATTAGGGTGTGCATTTTTCCTTTTAAATATCCTAATGTATTCCAAACATAACATACTTCAAGTCATTAAAAAGATTCATCTCTCTCCAAAACACTTGAAATCACTCCAGAAATGAAATGCTTTTGTGTGGACTCTCTCAATTATGATGCAAAATTAGAAATCCAAACAGAGAGTTAGCTTTTGAATCTAAACCTTTTGAGTTTTCCTGGACGTGATTCTGGGCAACTGTTACCTGTTTGGAGCTCTTGTCAAGTAATTAATATTTTGGATGCCCTACACTTTACCAATCCAGTGGATTAAAAGCAAGAGTGGAAAACTGAATTTAAGTTGGAATCTGCCAGTGTGCTTTGTAATGTTGAAACTCATGTGTCCTCTGTACCAATTTTTACATCTGGAAAATAGATGTTAATGTGATTTATGCACCCCATAGGTGCCAGTAGAAATTACTTAAAAGTAATTAAAAATATATTACATAATTGTAATTTAATGAACAAATTAGTAGACATGTTGTTCTGTACTTTTTAGAGAACAAAGACCTGATAGAGTATTTCTGGTATGTACATAGATAAAGGTTTGAGTTCTTTGTTTCTGCTTTCTTAAATCTTCGTAGAATTCCACTGACACATTAGAAAAAAACACTTCACGTTACTTATATTTCTAGAAACAATCTAAGTGTTTTCCTTGTTCTAGCTTTTGGCAGTGGATTAAATGAACTAATCTAATGTGTTTGGCAAAATTTCTTTGAGTGGGGTTTTCCTTTTTTGGCAGCTAGCTTTAAACATAGCTTTAAAAAATTATTTCTAAGAATTTTTATTCAATTTTTATTGGTTAGAACTTTTGTACCATGATATTTCTTGATTCCATCCCAAACCAGTGACCTTATAAAACAACAAACTGAATTCAAACACTCTTGAAATATCACTTTGCTCTGAGAGAAATGAAGTAACTGAAAATTGTGTGTTTTGGAAATAATTGCTGATGGAACCAGCTCAGTACACAACAAAATTACTTCAGTGTTTTGCATTTTGTGAAACATCAAGCCCACTTAGACTCTCTCAGTCATCTGTGTACTCTTTGTGATTTTGCATTAAAATCACTAGTGTGGGGGCGCCTGGGTGGCTCAGTGGGTTGGGCCGCTGCCTTTGGCTCAGGTCGTGATCTCAGGGTCCTGGGATTGAGCCCCGCCTCGGGCTCTCTGCTCAGCGGGGAGCCTGCTTCCTCCTCTCTCTCTGCCTGCCTCTCTGCCTGCTTGTGATCTCTCTGTCAAATAAATAAATAAAATCTTAAAAAAAAAAAATCACTAGTGTGAGCCACAGAGATTCATAGCATCTTCATTTTTGTTAATGTGGTCTAACCCCACGCGAATGGATGGTGGACGGAAGTAGAGAGGTTGGTTGGTTGGTTGGTTGGTTGGTTTGTTTGTTTAAAGCTTTGGCCTCTGCCCTGCCTTTCATTGTCTGTGCATCATGAGTCTCAAGGGAAATTCCTAGTTTCTCTTTGTTGTCTTGTTATGGTTTTCCCTCCCTGACTTCAGGGGAATTTGTCAAAACCTAAAACAATATTGTGTGAATTTTCTTTTCTCATCTCTTCTGAAATCTGGGAGAAGGGGCAAGAACTTTGAACTGATTTTGAAATTACAGCTTAGCAACTGGAGGGAGTTACAACTAGGATCTGATCTTTTTATGGCCTTGGCATTGAGTGTGGTGTAAGGGACAACTGAGGGGCAGGTGCTCCTAAAGGCCTGATGGTCTTGTTTCCTTAGTTGCCTGAAGGAGGTTAGCCAGAAGTCAGGGGCACAGAGGCTTTCTGAAGGAGGAAGGTGTTTGCAGGCTAGAAGCTTTTGTCTGGCATCCTTATTGGTGTGAATCTAGTGATAATTTATTATCACTATCAGCTGGGAACTGAAAGGAGGTATCTGTCCCTCTGAGCTCTTGGTGCCTGTGTGTGGTTTTTTCCATCTTTGCCTCCTAGAGGTCCAGGTCCATGCTTTAAGACCCTTGACCTTCTCACAGAGGGAGGAAATCACAGCATGCAAACTATATTTGCTTGTAGTAAATCAGGCGTAGTTACTTGGTTATACGTAGATGCAGTCTTAACAGTATGCTTGGGGACACTGCTCTACTAACCTTTTTCTCAGTTCTAGGCCCTCATCTTCAAAGATTTTATTTTATTTTAATTAATTAACTTAATAAAATTAATTTGAGAGAGAGCACACACGCATGCATGCACACGCACAAGTGAGGGGAGAAGCAGAGGGGGAGGGGAAAAGATTTTGAAGCAGACTCCACCCTGAGCATGGAGACTACTGGGGCTGCATCCCACAACCCACCATAAGTTCATGACCTGAGCTGAAGCCAAGTATTGCTTGCTTAACCGACCAAGCCACACAGGCACCCCTAGACCCTTGTCTTAACCACAGCTCCTGGATTTGGCTCTTTTCCAGTTCCAGGCTTTGGGAAGAGAGGTCTTCATTCCCAGTTTAGGTATCCTCTTCTGGCTGGTGGGAAGCTTCAATCCCAATAGCTACTACAGAGCCACTAAATGAGCTCTCAGGAACCTCTAGTCGTCTGGACCAAGCCTCTATGCCAGCCTGTAGAGCTGAGGTTCTTTCTCCTTCAGTTTGATCTTCCTGTTTCCTATTCATTGCCTCCTGTATTTAGTTTTACCATTTCTCCGGTGGGCTATTTCTAAAGCCCGCTAGGTCTAGTGACTTCATTCTGTCTTCTCTCTCTCTCTTTTTCTCCCCTCAAAACCCACAACTCTGTTAAAAAGCTTTTGATTTTTTTTTTTAAAGATTTTATTTATTTATTTGACAGAGAGATCACAAGCAGGCAGAGAGGCAGGCAGAGAGAGGAGGAAGCAGGCTCCCTGCTGAGCAGAGAGCCCGATGCAGGGCTCGATCCCAGGACTCTGAGATCATGACCTGAGCCGAAGGCAGCGGCTTAACCCACTGAGCCGCCCAGGCGCCCCAGCTTTTGATTCTTTTGAGTTAAGTCTGTCTACATCTGTCCTTCAAATGCCAGGTTATTTAAACCACCTGTAACTTGTTAAAAGCAAACACTGTTTTTAGCTGTCTTGTGTTTTTTTCTGTTACTGCATTTTATCATGTCTAATTTTGGTTTATTTATTTATTTATTTATTTATTTACTTGACACAGAGAGAGAGAGAGAGAGAGAGATAACAAGTAAGCAGAGAGGCAGGCAGAGGGGGAGGAGGCTCCACTGAGCCACCCAGGCACCCCACTTTGGTCCACTTCTTAAGCCACAGTCTCCTTTTCAGAGAGAAGATGTATATTCTTATAAAATTAAGCAGCAGAGACTAAAGGAAACCCCAAAGAGAGAGAGAGAGAGAGAAAACGCTGGACCAATGAAAGCTATTGCAAGTTAATAAGCGGGAAGATATCATTCTATGTTTATCATACACTATTTGCCCCTCATGAATTTGTTCCACTTGTAAGAACACTCATCGTTTCCAGGAAACACCAGTTTAAATATGCACAGGCTCCCATCAAAGTGAAATATATTGAAAAACCCCTTCTTCTTTTTTTTTTTAAACATTCTATTTATTTATTTGAGAGAGTGACAGTGAAAGAGAGCATGAATGAGGAGAAGGTCAGAGGGAGAAGCAGACTCCCCATGGAGCTGGGAGTCCGATATGGGACTCGATCCCGGGACTGAAGGATCATGACCTGACCTGAAGGCAGTCGCTTAACAAACTGAGCCATCCAGGCATCTGACAAACCCCTTCTTTCATTAAAACTTAGTAAACAGAAAGATCCCAATCACTAATGAGTTAGAGACCAACATATTTTGGCATCCAAAAAGTGTTCCCCATGAAAGGCCACTTCTAGTTAGAATTAAAACTCTAGTAAATATTAACCTAATGTCCTAGCTAGAATATATTTAGAGTGACCCAAAGGTGCCTACAACCTTAGTCTTGCTTGTTGGATTCTTACTAAGTGGTGGTTGTAGTACCTCCTTGACTATGGATAATTTCTTTTCCAATGGAGCTCATTTTAACTCACATAAAATGCTAAACAATTCAGAACTCTCTGAGCTCAGAACCATTGCCTTAGGGTTCTGTGGACTAGAGTTTGCATGGAAACAAAACTCATACATACAAATTACTCATGCAGATAAACAGACGAGCAAGTTGAAGGAAGTGACTTAACACAATTACACACAGTTATACTTCATAAATCTTGCTCTATGGTTAATAGCTGACTTTCTCAACAAAGTGAGTAAGTGACTCAGTCCTGTGTGATTGTCTGTTTCCGTGATGGTTTCAGAGCCCACATCTACTTGTGTCTGTGGCCCCAGCTGCCTGTAGTTCAGACACTGACTGCCCGCCCTACTGGAGTCAGGGTCCTAGCCCCAGCCCCGCATCTGCAGCTAGACCGGCTTGGTTTCTTCCACCGAAGGCTATGCTAGGACCAAGAAGTGTCCTTTTCATTTGACCTAAGTGGTATATGCATACATACGCATGAATATTTGCACATTCATTTAAGTGTAAAAAATAAAACCACAAGTAACTGATCATCCTAAAGAGGGAGGTTGATAGATGTATGCACTGGTTTCTTTAAGTACTTGTTTTTTTATTCAATTATAAAAACTATATATCTTCACTGTCAAAAGTGAAGTGTGTTCAGAAATTAACTATCCTCCGTATTTGTGCCTATCTATTCCTTTAGTGATAAAGTTTGAAATTTGGCTTATAATGTATATTTAGTGTTTTTAGAGAGTGAACAATTTGCCATCATAAAATATTATCTGAAACCTGATAATGTGCCTGTTCTTAATTCCACATTTATGTGAAAGTCTGTGACCCCAGAAGTAGACATGGTGTTTAGTGAAATATATAGAGCATATGAAGCTCATGAAATGTTGAGAAGCATTCCTGCTTATTTTGTTTTACTCTTTATCGTGTTTTAAAGTTTCAATCTATGATCTCCCTTAGATCTTTTCTGTATGACCTTTTGATGTCTTCATTTCCTCTGTTGCACCCTTTTTATCTCTTTCCAATCTAAGATTAATTATGGATACATGCAAGCCAGAAATGGAAATAAAATAAATGTGTGTAATCTTGTCGTGGCTAAAGACATGGACTTTATAGTCAGACACTCCATCTGAATCCTGATTCTAACATATACCAGTTCAGTGGATGTTGTGGGCTAGATAATTAATCATTTATATTTATTCTTCTTATTTCTAAAATGGGGAGGATAATATTTCCTAGCAAAATTAAATGCTCAATAGATGTTAGTTGCTAATATTATTACTATATTATAACATTTTTATATTGAGGAAATACTTTATCTTTTTCTGCATGGCAGAAAGTATCATTCAATTTTCTGGGGATAAAAAGATATATTTTCTCTGTTTTCTTCTGGGAATATAGTTTGTTATGTGTGTGTAATGTATGGCTTGTGATTGGCTTTTGGAGAAATTCCAAAGAAATTGATGTTACAGGCTCTGCTTCTCAGAATCTTGCTCAGAAATTGAGAATATAAGGCATAGAGATGTCAAATCTCCATAACTTAGAAATCTGAGAATCAAAGCTATGAAGGACTATCCAAAATAATACCACATGAATGGGCAGAGAAGATTCAATGCAACTCTACCCTATACTCAAATTTACCCTAAGAATTTAATCAGTCAGCTCTGTATTTTATTGTTTTAGGTTGCTAGATGCACGCTTAACTGTGCTACTAAGTCCTATGTGCAAAAACTGATTGATAGATCTAGTTCTTGATCTGTTGGACCTTGTTCAACTTCATGTCCTACAGCCTGTCAGATCTCTTTAGGATTGAAGGCACAGCCCCATGTGTGGGTTAGATTACATTCTTACCTATTCCTCCCATATAGATTTGAATAAGGATACCTTAGAACATTAGTTTCTTTAGAGACTTCTGTAATAGGACCTAGTAGAATGCATCTGTCCATTAGATAAAGAAATCATTAAAATATATTAATTTCAATATCATTTATCTATGGTTTTGTTTATAATAAAACTTCTGTATATTTTTAAATTCCTTTTTTTTTTAAATTTTGGGGTTAAAAGATTTCATTCTCAGTTATATTATGTGCTGTCTGGAAGGAAATCACCCCTTCCTTTTGTTATAAAGTATCCCTTACAATTTGGGAATCTTTACCATCTTAGACTGCAGAAACTAAGTTTTTTTGTTTTGTTTTGTTTTTAGATAGAAACTAAGTTTTTATAAAGACTATTAAAAGTTCTACTTGGCATAAAGAATTAAATATATATATTTATATTTAGAACATACAGCTTTTTTTTAGATCACCAGGTATCAGTACTTAACAATATATTTACTTTTCATAATTTGTTTAACCCACAAGAATTTAGATTATTGCTAGGGTATTAAGTGCCATATAAATGTAGATAAATGGCAGGTCACACTTGGTAGTGATTTGGCTTTCCTGTTGAAATTGTAACCACAAGAACAATAATCCTATCAATAGAACTATTTTGGTAATTGCAATATTATATCCATAAGTCAAAGGGAGCATCATAGGAAGTACGATTTGACAATGAAATTTGAGGAAAATGTATTCTTTCTTTTTTTTTATTGAATATAATTGAAATCAAACATTATATTAGCTTTAGGTGTAGAACATAATGATTCAATATTTGAATATATTGGGGAATGATCACCAGAATAAATCTAGTTAACATTCATTACTATCATGATAACAAATTTTTTTCTTTTTGGTGGGAACTTTTAAATATACAACTTTCAAATATACAACACAGTATTATTAACTAAAGTCACCATCCTGAAAATATACCTTATCTTTATCATATCATTGAAAAATGACATCTTTAGTCCATGTTCATTAATATATAGTTGATCTGGAACCAAATCTTAAGTAAAAATGCACACATTTAAACTTTTAAAATTAACTTTAAAACTTTGATTTCTATGTTTTGTATTATGTCTACTTCCTATTTTTATTGCTTTTTTAATACAGATGCTAAATATTTTTAAAAATGTTCAAAAAATATTTATGTCTATATGTGTAGTTGTTATTAAATTATTAAAATACATATTTTAAATTTTTTATTTTAATTATTTAATGTAGTATTAAAATATTTTTAAAATTTTTAGCTGTTGGGGCGCCTGGGTGGCTCAGTGGGTTAAGCCACTGCCTTCGGCTCAGGTCATGGTCTCGGGGTCCTGGGATCGAGCCCAGCATTGGGCTCTCTGCTCCGCAGGGAGCCTGCTTCCCCCCCTCTCTCTGCCTGCTGCTCTGCCTACTTGTGATCTCTCTCTCTCTCTGTGTCAAATAAATAAATAAAATATTAAAAAAAAAATTTGTAGCTGTTAAAGTATAATCTTTACCCCAGAAGAAATAAGATTATTAAATTATTATGATATAGATGTTATCAGTGCAATGAAATTGACCATTACTGAGGACACTATTTTTAAGTACTTTAAACCATTGATGATTTTCCAGTAAAGTCCTTTTTCCAGTGTCTTTGTTACTATACCACAGGGTGCCTCATAAACATGAGTAGACACATGTGTGCTGAATATCAGAGCTTTGTTGACCCAGCCATTTTTTTTTTACTTCTGGTTGTGTGTTCTCTCTGCACATTGTGCAGTTTTACTGAGTGAAGAAAAATTATGGTAGCCCTCAATCATTGTTGTGGGATTCCATTTATTTATATCTTGAGAGCATGAGGTTTTTATAAAATTATTTTTTAGGTGCATTTATAGGCACTACTTTATACCTGTGCTGTAGATTTTCAGAGCTGTGTAGAGCTGAGGCCATTATCAAGATTTAGAAGCAAAAGAAAAATCATTGTACTTTACAAGTACAATATATTTATAAGTCATATTTACAGTGTACAAACCTATAGCTATAACTTTGAACTTCTTAGAGTTTGTCAGACTCTTACAATGAAATTCAATCTCATTTTTCAAGTTTCCTTCCAAAGTATACAAATCTTGATGTCATCAGTAATTTTTTTTTCTAAATGAGAGTTTAAATATTGTAATATCTATGGTATTTTTAAGTAAGTTTTGGACTTTGAGAAATCTAATTGCATTTCCCAGAAAGGAATAATGAGATTTTCTTTTCTTTACACATCTGAGCAATTGCATTTGTCCAGTCTAGAATACACTCACTGATTTAGAGGAATAGAAGAAATAATCATGAACTTTAGTTTTCCTGCACATTTTTTAGTTATGACATAGAAATTTATAAGCGCCTTATCTAAGCAACTGAAATCATTTCTCATTTATAAGTTCCCAGAGATAAAGAATGACAGATTTATAAATACTGGATGTCATTGGGAAAATGATACATCACTTTTCCAATGATAGAGAATTTTAATTTAAGTAGTAAATTGTGTTTGTAGAAACATGTAAATTATATAAAATGTTTACTTAAAAGTCTATTAAAACCAAAATTTTAACACTGTACTTGTACCACGGAAAAAAAGAATGGGTGAGAAGTGTTCTTGTTCTCAAGCAATTTGTGTAATGAGGGAGAAATTATTAATAATAAGTAATACACATAGTATAGGATTGTACAAAGTATATACTGCAAAAATAAGAATCACTAATTCTTGTGTTTCTATAATTTTTTCAAAAGATTAACCTGTTAACCAATTAACATGTGATTTACATATCACATGATGTGATGAGTACTGGGTGTTAAATACAACTAATGAATCATTGAACACTACACCAAAAACTATAACGATGTACTATATGTTGGCTAATTGAATTTAATTTTTAAAAAAGGAAAAAAATAACACTTTTTTATATTCTTACCATCTTGTAAATAACTAAGTTTATGTATTACATTTTATGAGCTGCAAATATATAAGTGAAAATGAGATTAATTTTTTCCCAAGGTCACGTAGTAACAAATCAAGCTCCCAAATTACCCAGTTCTTCTCATAGACTAAAATCATGGATAGAACCATTGACTTTTCAACAGATCTAATTTAAATCTAAGCCATACCACTTATTATCTCTTTTCTTAACAAAACTTTGCTGTAATTTCCATACCTGTAGAAAGGGATATACAACTAACACCTCACCAGGCTTTGACGAATATTAAATGAGATATGCATGAAGTAGACTCCATCTGTGAAACAGTTTAGACACCTATGTTGATAGCAGAAATCTGATAGAACAAGGTTTTAGGAAACTGCCTGTTACATTTACTATAAGAAAGCACTGTACAAATGACTAACGCAACTGTGCTATGCCCCTTGCTGAAAATTAAACACATGTCTATGCATGAATATATGCATATGTGTGGATGTCAGCAATTATTGAACATCTCTAATTTTTTATGCTTTTTAAAAACTTGTAGTAAAAACATGTAACATGAAATCCACCCTCTTAAATTTAAAAATTTTTAACTGTAGTGTGGTATTAAAACTATGCACATTATGGTACAACAGATCTCTTGAACTCTCTCATCTTGAAAGACTGAAACTCTATATCCATTGCAGAGCAACTCCCAATTACCCACTTCTCTAGCCCTTGTCAACCACCAGTCTACTTCCTGCTTATGTGAGTTTGACTACCTTAGACACCTCATGTAAGTGGAACTGTACAGTATATGTTGTTCTGTGATTGGTTTATTTCATTCAGCGTGATGTCCTCAAGTTCAATCCATATTGCAGCATATGTCAGGATTTCCTTCTTTCTTAAGGCTGAATATTCCATTGTATGTATAGATCATATTCTTTTTATCCATTCATCAACTGATGGACATTTTGGTTGTTTCTGTTTCATGTATGTTGTGAAATGCTGCAATGAATATGGTAGTTCAAGTATCTTTTCGAGAGCCTGTTTTCAGTGGTTTTTGGATAAATACCCAGAAGTGAGATTGCTGGGTCAGATGACAGTTCTATTTTTTAAAAATTTTTAAAGGAAACTCCATGTTGTTTTCTATAGTTGTTGCACTATTTTGCATTACCAGAGACAGTGCACAGGATTCCAATTTCTTCATATGTTCATCAACATCCTTTTTTCTTTTTCTATATGTATTTTTTTTATACTGGCCATCCTAACAGGTATGCAGTGATAGCTTGTTGTGATTCTGATTTGCATTTCCCTGATTATTAGTGATGTTGAGCATATCTTATATAAAGATTGGTCATTTGTATGTCTTCTTTGGAGAAATATCTATTCAAGTCATTTGTCCGTTTTAGTAGGATTATTTATTTACTGTTGATTTGTAGGTATTCCTTATATATTTCAGATATTAAAGCCCATGACAGATAGATTGTTTGCAAATATTTTCTCCCATTCCATAGATTGCTTTATACTCTCTTGCTTGTTTTCTTTGCTGTGCAGAAGCTTAGTTTAATGTAATCCCATTTGTCTTTTTTTGCTTTAATTGCTTTGCTTTTGCTGTCATATCCAGGAAATCATTTCATTGTTATGATCAGACCAGTCTCAAAAAGCTTTTATTCCTATGTTTTCTTTAGGATTTTTATGGTGTTAGGTCTTAAGTTTAAGCCATTAATCCATTTTGCTTTAATTTTCATCTATGGTGTAAGAGTCCAGTTTTATTTTCTTATATATGAGTATCTAGTTTTCCCAAAGCCAATTTTTTAAAAGATTTTTATTTATTTATTTGACAGACAGAGATCACAAGTAGGCAGAGAGGCAGGCAGAGAGGTGGTGGTGGGGGGAGCAGGCTCCCTGCTGAGCAGAGAGCCCGATGTGGGGCTCCATCCCAGGACCCTGGGATCAGGACCTGAGCCGAAGGCAGAGGCTTTAACCCACTGAGCCACCCAGGCGCCCCCCCCGCCAAAGCCATTTTTTGAAGAGATGTCCTTTCCTCAATGTAGTCTTGGCACCCTTATCAAAGATCATTTGACCATTAAAAATAATCATTTGACCAAATATGTGTGGGTATATTTTTGGGTCTCTACTCTGTTGCATTGGTCTATATGTTTGTCTTTATGCCAGTACAATACTCTTTTGATTACTGAAGCTTTGTAATAGCTTTTGAAGTCAGAATGTGTGAGGCTTCCAGTTTTTTCTTCTGTCTCAAAATTGTTTTGGCAATTTAGGGTGTTTTAAGGTTCCATATTAATTTTAGGATTTTTTTTTTTTTTATTCTATCTTGGCAAAAAATACCATTAAGATTTGCACTGACTCTTTGATTACTTTGGGTATTGTGAACATTTTAACAAGTCTTCCAGCGATGTCTGGGTAGCTCAGTCAGTTAAAACATCTGCCTTCAGCTCAGGTTCTGATCCTAGGGTCCTGGGATCAAACCCCGAGTCAGGTTCCCTTCTCAGTATGGAACCTGCTTTTCCCTCTACCCTTCAACCCCCACTCATGTGTGCTCTCTCTCTCAAATAAATAACTAAAATCTTAAGCAAGTCTTCCAGTACATGAACACAGATTGTCTTTCCATTTATTTGTGTTTTCTTTAATTTCTTTCATCAGTGTTTTGTAGTTTTCAGTATGTAAATCTTTTGCCTCTTTGATAAATTTATTCCTGGTATTTTATTCTTTTGATGCTACTGTAAATGGGATTATGTCCATAATTTGCAGATTGTTTGTTGTCAGGATATAAATGTGCAACTGATTTTTGTATGTTGATTATGTATCCTGCAACTTCATTGCATTTGCTGAGCTTGTGTATGTGGAATCTTTATGGTTTTCTACATCTAAGATAATGTCATTTGCAAACAGAGAATAAATGAACTCATTTCCAATTTAGATGCCATTTATGTCCTTTTCTTGCCTAGTTCCTTTGGCCAGGACTTTAGTACTATTTTAAATAGAAGTGATGAGAGTGGGCATCCATGCCTTGTTTCTGATCTTAGAGAAAAAACTCTCAGTTTTTCATTATTTAGTATATTAGTTGTAGACTTTTTACATACGGCCTTTACTATGTTGAGTTAATTTCTTTCCTGGCCTAGTTTGTTGAGTGCTTTTGTCATGAAAGCGTGTTGCATTTTGTCAAACGCTTTTTCTGCACATATTGAGATGATCGTGTAGTTTTTGTCTTTTGTTCTGTTAATGTTATTGATTTCCATATGTCGAACCATCTTTGCCTCCCAGTGATAAATTCCACTTGGTCATGGCGTATGATTCTTTTAATATGTTGCCAAAGTTTTAATACACGCAAGTATTTTTTTGAGGATCTTTCACGTATATTCCTCAGGAATATTTGCCCATTTTTGGTCTTTGTTTTTTTTTTTTTGTTTTTCTTGTGTCTTTGTTTAGCTTCATACCAGGGTAATTCTGTCTTCATAATATATCTTTGCAAGTGTTGTCTTCTATTTTCTGGAAGAGATTGAGAAGAATTGGCATTAACTCATCTTAAAATGTTTGGTAGAATTCACCAGTGAAGCCATCGGTTATGGTTTTTTCTTTGATGAAAGGTTTTTGATTTCTGATTCAATCTCCTTACTATTTGCAATCTTCTTACTATTTATATAGTTATCAATCTGTCAGGTTTTCCATTTCTTCATGATTCAGTTCTTCATACACTGTATTTAAAAAAAAAACTTATTCATTTCTTCTGCCCAGTTTTTAGTTATCCAATTTTTGGGGCATATAACTATTCATAGTAGTCTCTTATAACTCTTTTTATTTCTGTGGCATCAGTTATAATATCTCCTCATTCATTTATGATTTTATTTATTTGAGTCTTCTCTCTTCTTGTCTGGTTAATTTAGGTAAAGATTTGTCAATTTTGTCTATCTTTTCACAAAACCTATTCCTAGTTTTATTGTCTCTTTTTAGTCTCTATTTTTTTATTTCTGCTCTAATATTATTATTCCCTCTCTTCTGCTAACTTTGAGTTTAATGTAATTTTCTTCTTCTAGTTTCTTGAGGTATAAAATTAGGTTCTTTATTTGAGATCTCTCTTCTTTTTTAATGTATTTGCCACTCTAAACTATCTTCTTTATGATTTTGTTACTGTTTTATCCTATAAGTTTTGGTAATTTGTGCCTTCGTTTTATCTTCATTTATCTCAAGATTTCCTCTTTGAATCATTTGTTGTCAAGAGTGTGTTTAGTTTTCACAAATCTGTAAATTTTCCAGTTGTCTTTCTAGAATTGATTTTTAGTTTCATTCCATTATCATCAGAAAAGATACTTGCTATAATTTTAAAATTCTTAAATCTGTTAACACTTATTTTGTAACCCAACATGTGTCTATCCTAGAGAATGTTTCATATACATTTTAGAAGAATGTGTATTCTACTGCTATTGTGTAGATATTCCATATATGTTTATGAGGTACGTTTCATTTATAGTGTTGTTCATTTTCTATTTCTTTATTGATCTTCTGTTTGGATATCCTATTTATTATTGAAAGTGAGGTATTGCAATCTCCTGTTATTGTGTTGCTGTGTCTTTCTCTCCTCAGTTCTGTCAGTGTTTGCTTTATTTATATGGTCGCTCTGATATTCGGCCCGTATGTACTTATAACTGATGTATCTACCTTTTGAATTGACTCTTTTCTTGTTTTATAATGTCCTTCCTTATCTCAGGACATTTTTTTTTTAAGATTTTATTTATTTATTTGACAGAAATCACAAGCAGACAGAGGCAGGCAGAGAGAGAGAGAAGGAAGCAGGCTCCCCGCCGAGCAGAGAGCCTGATGCAGGGCTAGATCCCAGGACCCTGGGATCATGACCTGAGCCGAAGGCAGAGGCCTTAACCCACTGAGCCACCCAGGCGCCCCTCTCAGGACATTTTTTATTTAAAGTTAATTTGACTGATAAAAGTTGGCTATTCCTGATTTCTTTTGGTTAGCATTTGGATAGGTCTTTTTCCATCCTTTCACTTTTAGCTTACGTGTGCCCTTAAGTCTAAAGTGGGTCTCTTATAGAAGGCAAAAAAATGGATCTTTTTGTGTGTGTGTAATGACTGCAGGATATATCCTGAATATGTGGATTTTTTTCCCCCAACTTAATTCATATAATTAGTTCATTTTGACCGCAGCTACTTTTTCCTCAGTGTTAGCATTGCAAAGACATTCAAATTTACTGCAAATTCTGAGTAATTAAAATTTCATTGTACCTCCTCTTTATATTTAGCTTAATTCTGTCACATATATGAATGCATCTGTATTTTTAGTTATTTTTCTTTGCATCAGTAATTTTTCTTTGAATCAGTAATTCTTATTATTTATCGTTTACAGTAAAATAATTAAACATCACATTCAAGATCTGAAATGCTTTTAACCATATTAGCTGTTATATACCCATTTTGGGAAAGTACTCTATAGGTATGTAGCAATTACGTAGTACCTTTCCTCAAGGAATGCAAAGCAGTTTATGATTATTATCTGATTTATGTGAAGTAAAATACTTTTTCCTTTACTTAAGATTCCACAGTCTATTAATTAAAGGAAAAGTCTCTTCCTAGGCTTTTCTGATTCAGGACAGCCAATCCAAACCAGACCTGGAAACTACTACATTGTTCTGGGGTTCTTTGGGCAAGAAATGGAAGAGTAGCACACCTGAAACAATTGTGATTTTGTACTGTGCCAACAGTTGCCTAAACCATGTGTTCTGTGTGTTTAAAGGGAACTGAAACTCAGCTAAATTTTCTGCTGGGCAAATGTGTGCACTGAAGAAAGCAGCGATGTAGCCCATGAACAACCCTTTCAACACATTGTCTATTTTTGTCTATCCTCTTGTTTTATTTTATGAGTAAGATTTCTGTAGAAAATGAAAGACATCAAAATTATTTCAGTCCTCTTTGATAGTAGTTTTCTACCCTGTGTACTAGCCTATGACTCATTTGATAGGAATTATAAACACACTTTGTTCAGAAAAAAGGGGAGTCAAGACTTCCTGTAATTAATATACTTGTACCATTTTAAGAAAAGTATGTGCTGTGTATTTATACGTTAAAACACCAGGTAGTATAAAAATATTGTTGAAGTGATATGTGATAGCTTTCAGAATTTTGGCATTTAAGACATTTCTTCTACAAAGCATTATGCTGGTAATGTTGTTTAGCAATAATTCTTGATTACTAAAGGCCTATGAGGGTTTTCTTTCTTTCTTTTCTTTTTTTCCAAATGGGCAGTATTCATATTACACATAAATTTCAGTAATGGAAAAAAATGAAAACTATTTTGCTATAGTCTGGGAGAAATTTTGTTAAATAATGTTATTATATGGGTCGTTGATTTCTTTAGAGTCTTTTGAAGAGCATCCAGGCTATTTCCATGCTTTGTTTATATGGGGAAATGGTTTAAATAAAAGAATGATCTGAACTATTTTTGAATTAGGCCAAATATTTATCTTATGGCATTATTGATAGAAATTTTGTCATGTTCCTTGAAAATCATGACATGTTTATGGGGATAGCAATTTTCTAGCCAAAACCTTACTCATGACGTTCAGTTCTCTGACTTACGAGATGATTGCCCTTTTTCTCCTGCTTTGCCATGCATACTTGGCATAAGCCTCAATAAGGCTGGGTCCAGATGAACGTATGCAGTCTTTCTGCTGTGATTGAATATACAGACATGGCATATATTGTTTTCTATCCTTCAACAGATATCTGACTGTCTGTCTACCATGGGCCAAATACTGAGCAGGGTACTAGCATGCAGCAGTGACAATAGCATGGTCTCAGCCCTCTTGGGAGATGAAGTGATAGATCAAACCCTCTTCCCTCAGTCCCCTTCCTTTACTTAGCCCTGCCTCTTATTGCAGTGCCTATCAGTAAAGTAAACTGAGGAGTATATCACTGTGTGCCTTAGCCCTTCACTTTTGCAGAATCATGCCACTTAATTGTCTTACATAGTGGTATCAGCAAGTACTGAAAATGTTGGGATATATACAGGATAGTGTTGTGCTGAGGGATTGGGATGAGGAGATGTCCTTATGGAGGCTGGCAGGATGCTTAGGCCATGTGGTGTCACGGAGCAGAGATTTAGCAAATCACACTATGTGCCCAAGCCTCTGTTGGCTGTTGGGAAATCAGTAATAGACAAGATAGAGATTGTCTCTGTTCACTTTATGTAAATAAATGTCACAATTTGAATTATGATAGATACAGGGAATGCTTCGAATCTTCTGGCTCCTGCTTCTTATCCCTGCAGGATGGCCAAGTACAAAACCAAATTATGGTTCCTTGGTTGCTGTATGAGCATGGAAATAGAGGGTTACTGGGCAGATTCTGATCGATAACCAGCTGATGCTCCTTCTGTGTCCTCATATACATTAAGGGTTATCTTCTTGGGAGTCCAAACATTTTATACATATATCTCGGTCACAAAAGTTCCCATGATATTTTAATTGTTTCCTTTCTGCCTTTTGCAATTTATACAGTGAATGGTTTCAGTACAGTGATGAGTCTTTTTCATGTTAGATTCCCAGTGTTTGGGATTTTAAGTAATGAATCCATTCATTTGAATATGAAAGTGCATATTTGTCTTTCTTTGTCTTTTAAGTTTTTGTTATCTAAAAATACACCAAATAAATCATTACTTTTTGGTATACATTAAATGAAGATAATAACACTTAGCTCATTATCTTACTGAGTAATCAGATGAGATCCTGTATCGGACATATTTTAACATTATTCCAGGTACTCATGTAAGATCTCAAGAAATATTAGATATTGCCAACATTAAATAACCCTACATTCTCAATCTAATGAGGAAAAGTTGGGCACATTTTTAAAATTATTTCTTTCATATATAATCCAGGCTAAGACCCTATATGTAGGGACCTGTATATTTGTCTATAGTCTTGTCATACTTGATCCTCCCTTTTTCCTTTTTTTTTTTTCTTTAAAGAGCAGAGATTGAAAACACTCACGGTGCCTTGCATGGAAATTAGCTCAAAGATGTTCAATTCTGGAAGGAAACTTTAAAGTTGTCTTTTGGAATATGTTCAGATTATGAATGCATACCTGGAACTAGAGAAAAAGTTAAAAATGTATGTAGACTGCTTTGGGAGGAATGAAGATATCGAGTAATATTTTAAGATTTAAATATTATTTGCAGTGAATTCTTCCTGTCAGTGCTGTAGGAATCAGCAATACACTATGTTTGCCACTAGAAGGTGCTAGAGGGAAATGAAACTAGCTGCTATGAATGCTTTGTGGTATGTTTTTCCTTTTACTCTTGCTGTTCTGTCTCTCTTAGGTAATTTCCTATGCTCAGTGACAGGGTTCCATATGGTTTCACTACGACATCTATGAAGTTTCAGGGATTTGGGCATGTGCAGAAACAAAAACAGATTCTTAATCTGTTTATTCACAAGGAAATAACTGGAAAAGTCTTTAGGAAAATAATTGTATGAATTATTAGAGAATGTAACGTTCATGTAATTGATAATATTTTATATGTCTCTTTTAAAATTCTTCTCTCACATCAATTTTATGAGGAAAGTTTGTTTTATGCTAATTTAAACTTCACATCTTTCAAAGGTCAATTTATCCTGCACTCAAAATATGATAGAACTGAGAGTGGTATGTGCTGTTGAATGTATGATTCCAGAGTGCATTTTCTAATCTTGTAAGTAAATTCATTATCCTTAAAGACTCTGCTGTCTTCCAACTTTCCTCAATATAAAATATTACCAGGTGTCCTGTGTATTTTATTCTCATAGTACATTTCAAGACAATTTAAGCATCTAGATGCTGGTATTTAAAAAAAAAAAAAAATCATTGAGGATTTCCCTTTTCTTTCCCATTCAGCAACTATGACATGCCTCCCAGACTCCAAAATCCAGTGGCTTTGGGGGAAAAATGCTTGCATTTCTGAGCCAGATAATTTCCCCCAATTTTTTTTTTTTTTAATTTCATGTGTTGAGTAGAAATAAGATAGTCTGAAGGGCAGTACTACAACTATACTGGTAAGATAAGACTAAAGGCAGGGAAAGTAGAAGTTGCAGAGAGCTTGCCTCCAAAACCATACAATATTTGAAAAGGAAAAAAAAAGTGAAGTCTCCTGTACACAAATATTCTATTGTATTAGCTTCCTATTGCTGCTGTAACAAATGACCTACTGCAAACTAAAGGCTTAAAATCCAAAAATATTTTATCTTAAGGTTCTGGAATTTAGAAGTCCAAAATGGATCTGCTTGGGATAATATTAAGAATGCATTTTTTCTTGGTGTCTCTGGGAGAATTTATTTACTTGACTTTTTCAACTTCTAGTGGCTGTCCACAGTCCTTGGCTTGTGCTTCCCTTCTGTCTTCAAAACCAGGAGTGGCTGAAAAGCAGTGGTCTTTCCTATCCCGCTTCACTCTGACTCTTCTGCTTCACATCCCATATTAAAAGACCCCTGTGACTACATCAAATAAATTTTGTCAATGGAGTAGCAACTTTAATTTCCCCTTTCCCATGTAATAAAACATATTCACTGGTTCCAGGGATTAGAATGTGGACATCTATAGAGAGGGGGTCATTTTTGTGCCTACCACATATGTTCTGTGCAGTTTTACAGAATTAGAGAACCATGTATATAATTTATATTTTGCATTTTTCACCTATAGTTCTGGTTTGCATTTGCACACATTCACACTTTTTCTGTGTTTTTTTTCACAGTTATAGAATACTACATTGCAAGAATTTACTATAAATTATTTACCTCCTTACCTAATGCCCATTTCACCTATTCACAAGATATTTATTGTGTACTAATTATGTGAGAGATATTCTGCAAAGAAATGTGGATTTAGTCATAAATAAGACAAAACCTCTGCCTTTGAGGAGTTTATGAGAAAATGGGAAAGAAAGGAAAGTAAGGAATTAATTAAAAGATTATTAATTAAAATTATGACCTACCATGAAAATGAAGAAAGGGGTGCTACAAAAATGGGAGGGACTTCTCTCCCTCTCTCTCTGCCTTCCTCTCTGCCTACTTGTGATCTCTGTCTGTCAAATAAATAAATAAAATCTAAAAAAAAAAAAAAGGAAGTGGGACAAAAAGAAGAGCATGAGTAAAGTTCACAAATCAGGAAGCTGCTTGGCCCATTGGAAGAATCTCAAGAAGTCAGACAAGTCTCCTTGATGAGAGCAAGAATGGCTTAAGATAAAGATGGAAAGGTAGGCAGGGTCTAGATCATAAAGACTTAACATGCCAGAGTTAGAATATTGACCTTTCTTTTAAAGTCAAAGGAAAGCTATTGACTGCTTTTAAGCAAAGGAGAAACACAGTAAGGTTGCATTCAAAATGATCACTCGGGCTGCATCACTAATCATGAAGTAAGGGAATAGAAGTAGAAAGGGTAATGGGGGACTGTGTTGAGAAACATCTATAAGTTTGTGAATGAAGTGGATGGTCAGAGTGGCAGGAATGACTGGAAGGTTGATTCCGTTTACTAGAATAGGTATAGGCAGAGAAGAAGCAGTTGCAGTAGGAAGATTGAGTTCACCCTTCAGTACTGAGTTTGAGAGGCTTTTGAGTCATAAACATGGAGGTTCAATGGAGAGTGTAATAATTCATTTGATGTCTGAGAGTTTATTCTGGGCTAGAGCTCCATCTGTGGGTGTCTGTAGTCTATGGAAAGCAAAAATAAGCATAGCACTGAAGTAAAGAGAGGGGAGAAATGGGGTTGCTTCCTATTTTAGGTCTTAAAAGGAATAAATAGCATTTTTCCCCAATAACATTTTTGCATAAATATTTGACTATTTTTATATCACTTAGAAGTAATATTTGATTTAAGTAATATTGAAGGTATAAATATTTTAATATTGAACTGTAGCCTGCATGGCAAATAGGCAGACAACATTAGGGGAAGGCATTCCAGGGAGGATGGCATGAGCAAGGGCCAAGAGGCATGGAGAATGTATATTGTTCAGCAGAGTTTGGAAGTGTCAGTATGAGGAATGGATACGAAGTTATGCTGAAGATTTTAGCCAGGGGACTGGTTGCAATGGGTTTTGTTTTTCACGTAAGAAGAATTCAATTTGCTTATACATGACTGATATTTATTTAATACTTACCATGGAGCTGTTTGTTCTAAGACTTTAAAACTTAATACACCAACAAGCCTGTGAGGTAATTACATTTTATATCTTAGATCACTAAGGCACTGAGAAAGTAACTTGCCCTAGTTACGTAGCTGAAGTGAGGCACCTGGGTAGCTCAGTCAGTTATGCATCTGACTCTTGATTTCAGCTCAAGTTATATGATCTCAGTGTCCTGGGATCAATCCCCTTGTAACATTTAGCTGGGGGTTGCTCAGGGGTTCTCTCTCTATCCCTCTCCCTCCATCCCTCCTCCCCCAAAATGAATAAATAAATATTTATATAATTGGGGAGTTGTTGCACTGGGACTCAAGTCCAGGGAGTCTGTATTACATAGTAGACAACCACTTTTGCCCAGTATTCTTATAATTACTCTTTTTTTTTTTTTTTTTTTTTTTTTTTTTTACAGCTTTATAAACATATATTTTTATCCCCAGGGGTACAGGTATGCGAATCGCCAGGTTTACACACTTCACAACCATAGCACATACCCTCCCCAATATCCATAACCCCACGCCCTCTCCCAACCCCCTCCCCCCATCAACCCTCAGTTTGTTTTGTGAGATTAAGAGTCACTTATGGTTTGTCTCCCTCCCAATCCCATCTTGTTTCATTTACTCTTCTCCTACCCCCTCAACCCCCCATGTTTCATCTCCTCTCCCTCATATCAGGGAGATCATATGATAGTTGTCTTTCTCCGATTGACTTATTTCGCTAAGCATGATACCCTCTAGTTCCATCCACGTCGTCGCAAATGGCAACTGACAGAATGGGAGAAGATATTTGCAAATGACATATCAGATAAAGGGCTAGTGTCCAAAATCTATAAAGAACTTAGCAAACTCAACACCCAAAGAACAAATAATCCAATCAAGAAATGGGCCGAGGACATGAACAGACATTTCTGCAAAGAAGACATCCAGATGGCTAACAGACACATGAAAAAGTGCTCCATATCACTCGGCATCAGGGAAATACAAATCAAAACCACCATGAGATATCACCTCACACCAGTCAGAATGGCTAAAATTAACAAGTCAGGAAATGACAGATGCTGGCGAGGATGCGGAGAAAGGGGAACCCTCCTACACTGTTGGTGGGAATGCAAGCTGGTGCAACCACTCTGGAAAACAGCATGGAGGTTCCTCAAAATGTTGAAAATAGAACTACCCTATGACCCTGCAATTGCACTGCTGGGTATTTACCCTAAAGATACAAACATAGTGATCCGAAGGGGTACATGCACCCGAATGTTTATAGCAGCAATGTCTACAATAGCCAAACTATGGAAAGAACCTAGATGTCCATCTACAGACGAATGGATAAAGAAGATGTGGTATATATACACAATGGAATACTATGCAGCCATCAAAAGTAATTACTCTTTTTTGAGGAAACTACTCCCTTATTCATTCTAATGAGGGTTGGCAATCATCTCCATTCTCATTGGTTATCAGAATTGGCAGTGAGCTCTAGTTGGCCTCATCAGCATCTTTCTTTAGGATTTCAAAAATTGGAAATAAAGGAGTAGAAATCCTTGGTCCTCTGGTAGCAGAGCTGGTAGAATGTATACTCCAAATTGCAAGTGACTGTCATTCCAGTTTTGTGGACATGGTTTAGCTCAAAAAACCTGATACACTGAGAAAAAAAGGGAAGAGACCTAGTGAGTCTTTTGTGGTTTTGTTTGTTTGTTTGTTTGGTTCGTTTAGTGAGTCTTTTGAAGTTTTGTTTGAATCAACCTGTGATTCATTCCATTATGATGGGGGCAAGCATCCCCTTTCAGCAGTTCAGTCATATGAATAAAAAAAAAATGCCTAAAGTTGTTTGATTTGGTTACCATAGCTTGTGAGAAAAAATGTTGCATTACTTTTCAACAGGCAATAACATGAAGATTTGTGTTTAGGAAAGCTCACTTTGCAATAACATGGGAAGTATGAGACTCGGGATAGAAATAATGTATTTAGACCATTTCTGTGACCTAGGTAAGTTGATGAAAAAATGAACTAAAGCATTAGTGGCATTGAAAATAGAGGGGAAACAATTATATAGAGCTTTTAACTCAATTATATCTATTTAATTTTTTTTATTAGATTGGGAAGGATGATACCTAGGTCTTTAGCCTGAGTAGTGAGTTGAAGGCAGTGATGGCTTGAGGGTAGAGGAAACAGTGAGTCCAGTTTTGTAAATGATGTCCAGAACCCACTTGTACATACTGATGCCTAGGCTTGATACACATAGGTTTAGACAGTTATCAGTGTATTGGTTTCAGAATGCAGAATGTCATTGTTGATCCTTCCTGAAGCATCTTTAGTGGCAAGAAAAGGATAGAAGCTTGATTTCTTAATTGGAAAGGAAGAGGAAGTCTTCTACTTAAACACGGAAGATTGAGTTCACATGTTTGTTTTTATTTTCTCTGAAATCCAACTAAAATGTTAGCAAAGAATAAAAACCTTCAAGTAAAAGAGATGGGGGAGGATATGAGTGAGATTTGTGGAGAAAAAGGAGCCCTAGTGCTCTGATGAAAGGATTGCAAACTGGTGCAGCCACTGTGGAGAACAGTATGGAGGTTCCTCAAAGAGTTAAAAATAGAGTTACCAGATAACTCAGTGATTTTACTGCTGGGCACTTACCTGAAGAATATGAAAACACTAATTTAAAAAGATGTATGTACCTTTATGTTTATTGCAGCATTGTTTGCAAGGGCCAAATTATGGAATCAATCTTAAGTGTCCATCGATGGCAAATGGATAAGGAAGATGTGGTATAGATAGACAATAGAACATTATATGCCATAAAGAAGAGTAGTATCATGCCATTTGTGACAACATGGATGGATCTAGAGCATATTGTGCTCAGTGACATAACTGAGATGGAAAAGTACAAATATCATATGATTTCACTCTTATGTGGAACCTTAAAAAAAAAGAATAAATGAATAAACAAAAAGAAGAATCAGACATATAAATACAGATAACAAACATGGCTGCCAGAGAGGAGGTTAGTGGAGGGATTGGCAAAATAGATGGGAGGGGAGTAGTAGATACAAGCTTCCAGCTGTGGAATGAATGTCATGGGAAGAAAAGGCACAGCATATGGGATATAGTCAATGATATTTTAATAGCATTGTATGGTGACAGATGGTAGCAACACCGGTGAGGGTAGCATAACATACAGAGTTGTCGAATCTCTATGTTGTATACCTGAAACTCATGTAACACTGTCAACTACGCTCCATTAAAAAATTTTAAAAAAAAGGTATTTCAAAAAATATATATTAAAATTTTACCACTCACACCACTTACAGTCCATCAGATCAAGGGACTAGATCAAGAATGAAGATAGCATGGCATTCATGAATGAAGAGATCTAGTATGTAATAGTGGTGAAGAAGTCCCAGAAAAATGAAGTTGAAGACAAGGGTGATGCCTGTCTACCAGGCTAGTGCATCAGCCAGTCTGAGTAGGAGTAGGAGGGGAGGGCTCGAGAGGAAGGTCTTTCAAAGGAAAGAAAAAGTTGAAATGATGGATTATCTATCCTATGTGCTGTACCTCAGAGACTTATAGAAGAATTAGGAATATAGAAAACTATGCAGATTTTTCAAAGAGGCAATTAATTCCAAGAGAAACAAAACCTTGTATAACAGAATAAATGAATTTATGATGTGATACATGACCCAGCAGTAAACACAATTACTTAGTTACTATAATACAAACACTGAATATTGATTTCTATCCAAACTATGATTGGAGAAAGCTCACAAGGGAGTAAAATTTGGACTAGGAGAGAAGCATCCTCATCTATATAGGAATTCAAGAGATTGCTGAACCTTGAAATAGTAAGTAGTGTGGATATCGTTTGTACATTTGAGATAAATTCTAGAAGAATGACTAAATGAGCTAAAATAATTGCCTTTAAGGAACTGAACTCATTGATGACACAGAGGACTGTTGTTCTTATTAAAATATTTCCAGTGGTATTTAACTTTTTAGAAAGTTTGCATGTAATATTTTGAATATAAAATTATATTTATATAATAGTAATTAAAAATTAGAGCTCGGGGTGCCTGGGTGGCTTAATCAGTTAAGAATCTCACTCTTGATCTCAGCTCAAGTCTCAATCTCAGGGTGGTGAGCTCAAGCCCCCCATTGGGGTCCATGCTTGACATGGACCATGGTTAAAAAAAAAAAATTAGCAAATGTATGCTTAAGGAAGTGGGGACTACCAATGTAGGATGACAGTAGCTAGAATTAAGCTGTGAGGGTCAGATGAAAGAGAAGTGAGGAACCATTGCTGCATTTAGCATTGAAAGGAAGGATGATTTTAGTATGGAGAGGTATGAATTGATGTGGTGTATAGAATATAGAGACTGGAGGGGTACCTGGGTGGCTCATGCTTTAAGTGGCTGCCTTCAGCTCGGGTCATGATCCCAGGGTCCTGGGATCGAGCCCTGCATCAGGCTCCTTGCTCAGCAGTAAGCCTGCTTCTCCCTCTCCCATTCCCTCTGCTTGTGTTTCCTTTCTCGCTTTGTTTCTCTCTTTGTCAAATAAATAAATAAAATCTTTAAAAAAAAAAATAGAAACTGAAACATTAGAAGAGAGTTTGTAAACAAGGCAAAAAATGAAAGAACCCACAAATTAAATTTCCTGAGTAGTAAAGTTTGCATTGACACCACCATAGACAATTGGAGCCATTGCAAATTTATATTCTTCTTCTTTACCGGCGGTCCTCGTGCCTTCTCCCCACTCCCCCACAAATACAGTAGCCTACTCTGCAGCTATGTGCAGGAGTGATGAAGTTGGGCTGTATCAGCTAATGAAAATTTCCAGAAAAAGGTTATGGCCTTGAAATAGAATGAAGAACAGATGGGGAGGGATTTAGGAAGGGAGCTGGACCTTAACTGAACTTGAGAAGAATTGGACTCAGAGAGTACATTCCTAGACAGAGGGAGATTTGAGGAGAGGCTCTCCTCACTGCCGCTGAAGGTGCCTCCATGAGTTGGTGACACCTAGCTGCAGGACCTCAACATTGCATCTAAGTTGCTTGATTGTTTTTGTGAAATACTCCCCAAACTTACACAGAATTCAGCACTTCCTGTCAGTATTAATATATGGAACATAGGATGTATGGTGCATATATAAAAGATGTATATGACAGACTGATAGAGAAAATCTGTAGACATCAGAGAAACTAGTCCATGAAGAGCCTTATATTGTCACATTGAAGACCTTTAGTCTTTAACCTGATTAGCTAGAAGGATCCATTGAAAGATTTTAAGTGAGAAAATAATGTGATTGGATTTGTTTCAGAAAGGTTCTCTGACATTGCAGAAGATTGTTGGAAAGATCTGAAGATGGGATGCAGTGATGAGAACACTGAGACTGACACTCCAGTAGGAACAGGAGGAAGCAATAAATATGAGTGAGATAAGGAAGTGACATAATTAGATTTAATAGAAGATTGGAAGAGGGGAGGATGGGTATGATTCCTTCAATTTTTGGCTTGGGTAACTATGTGAGCAAAACACCATTCACCTATATAAGAATACCAGGAAGAAGAGCATTTGGGAGACAGGGAAAACATTAGTTTAGTTTGAAATATATCAATTCTGTGTGACCTGGGAAACTTCTAGATAGAAATGCACACAAATGTTGTGAGGATGAAAGTTAAGAACCTGGTGCAGAAAATCTAGCAACATGTGTCAAGTTGATAGATTCTCTGTTTTTTACATCTTGTCTTCCATGAACAAGTCATTTTTCTTTTCTCTGAATTCTTGTTTTTTTCGTTTCTTTGTTCTTTTCCACTTGAGTACTTAAATTGGTTCTGAGACCCAAACTGCAATATGTGTGTATGGAGGATTCTCCTACAACTCCAATAAACAGTTCTTTGATACCAAGAGGACACCAGCAGGGTATCTAAGAATTCAACTCAATTTTAATACTACTAACCCAGAAATAGCATCAAATTCCACAGGTTAAGGGTTTGGTCCTAGAAAACTACCCCCTGGCCCAATCACCCCCCAAACCATGTCTCCCCAACACACATACACACTTCAGATGCAAGAGCCCAGGCTTTTACCTGTACTTCTGACTGACCGGCTATAGAACTGGAGGTTCCCACAACCCCCTCCTTAGACCTCAAACACCAATTGCAATCTAGGTTGTTACTTCTGACTGACCAGCTGCAAATTAGAGGTTCCCATGACCTCCTTTTGGGTTTGGTTAATTTGTTAGAGCAGCTTACAGAATTCCGAGAAACACTTCACTTACTAGATAACTGGTTTATTATGACAAGATATAACTCAGGGACAGCCAGATAACAAAAATGGATAGGGCAAGGTCTGAGGAAAGGGCCATGGAACTTTGCATGACCTTTCCATGCATGCCATGCTCTCTTGTTTCCTTGTGTTTACTAAACCAAAACTGCTTCCTTTAGGTTTTCATGGAGGCTTAATTGCATAGACATGATTGATTAAATGATTGGTCATTGATGATTGTCTCAACCTCTCTCTTTTTTCTGCAGAAGTTTGGGGGTGGGACTGTAAGTTCCAACCCTGCTATCACACCGTTGGCTTCTTCGACAGTCACCCTTTCTTCCTTAGGTGTTTTCCAAAAGTCTCTCATTAACATATCACTTTCCATACTTAGGAAATTTCAAGGATTTGGGGGAGCTTTGAGCCGGGCCCTGTGGATGAAGACTAAATACACATGAGAAATGTATTCATTCATAGGACCGAATATGTATTTCTCAGAAATCACAATATTGCAATATTTTATCTTCATGATGAACTTGAAATCATAGGCCATGTCCATTTGTCCTTCTAATCCCCTCGATTCCATGTACATGCTACCCACATGGTAGTTTTTAAGGAAAATCATGCCGATTGCTCAATCTATACATGAGAAACACTTGGCATAGAATGAAACTGAATTTTAAAGGATTGTCTGGTGACCCTTATAGAAGTCAGAGTTACAGCAATTAAGTTTGAGGTTTTCAGTTTGCGTATTTGGATATAATTTTGCAGTCTGAGCAGATGATCTACAACCTGGCCTCAAAGATCTGCATGCAGTAAATTGTAAGATGTGCCTTATTTATTTATTTTTTTTTAACCTCCAAATGTGGAAGGGATGAGTCAGCCTATCTTGAATTTTAAACTGCTAGTTTCAGGGACACTACACAACCCAAAGCCATGCCTCCAGGAAATTACTATTAAAAATATTCTCTCCTAGGCAGGGCCGCCTAATATGTCAAGCATGGCCAGTTCCTTTAAGTAAGAACAAACATTAGGAAGAAAAAAAAATCAACAACAGAATTAGTACTGAGGACAGTGATAAGGTTACTTCCTTCATTTGCCTTTGAAAATCCTGTGTTTTGCTTTTTTTTTCCTGCTGGCCTTGATGTTTTATAAGAGTCATATATAACTTGTTTTACCAAGGACAAGAGGAAGTTGAATCAATTTTCTCTCTGAAAAAGCAAATAGTATGCAAATTGATGCATCAGTGTTAGTGAGTACACTGTGTCTGTGCACTTGAATGGTATCATAAGCCTTCCTTTGCACAGATACCAAGAACATGGTATTATTCACATAACTTCATGTATTTAGACATAACAGGATAAAGAAGACATTTTAGACAAAATAAATGGAAAATTATGCAAAATTTAACAGGGTCTTTTTAAGTCTTGAATAAGACTTTATTGAAAACGATATTGAAAATGAGTGCACTGGACATTTGTTTATAATATCATTTTAATAATAATAAAAGTGCTAGAAAATGATATTTACCTTTGAATATAAACACTTAGTTTAATTATTCTTAAATAGGATTTGAATTTCAATACACGTGAGTATGTGTAAAGAATATGATTAATAAATGAATTAACCTAAAGGAGAGTGCAGGCCATTATTCACAGTAGGAGCTCAACAATGGTTAGTGAATTTGAATGATATAAAGATAAGAAGGAACACGTTAAACCCTCCTGTAAACAGAAGATGCCCCCTAGCAGGAGTCCATTTTAGTCTTAGGTTGATTAAAGACTTCCTTAGTATTTAGGGTGGTTAGTTTTCTTTTTATAATTTTAAATATTCAGTTTCCTGAATTATTAGAAATATTTTATTATTGTTATCAGAAGAAAATAAAATTTGATTTTGGAAAGACAGATCATAAAAACCTACTTCCTTACATGGGATTTTACCTTGAAGTTTGATTTTTCATACCTGTCATTTGAACCTGCTTGTCTAATTCCAAATACAACCACTAATAAAATGAGGTACTGTGTGTAATAAATGAGTGAATACCACTACTTCAGCTTAAAAGTGAAACAAAATCTTTAAAAAGAATTATCAAAATCACAATAGAACATTTTGGAACACCACCATTCATAGGTTTGACTAGTATGCTTGTATCCTTCTGATGTCTACACTTCCCATCTGCTGTCTGAAGACAGATTCTAAAATGTATGTACCAAGTTTGTTAACAATTCAGCTAACTTATGTCTTCTTGCATTGTATCTTCATTATATTTTGCAAAGACACTTAGGAAAATCTGTCATCGTTGTAGTTGACCGATGTTATACTCTATGATATATCCAAGTAAACATTATTCAGATCATATGGATTAGAAGCTATTTTTTATTTGTTCAGTCTTACCAAATACTCATATATTACTAAATCAGTTTTCTCCCTGTGTAGATCAACATATACCACACGTCTACAGGGGCAACAGATACGAAAACCCTTCCTTGAGGCAGGGGCTGTTTTAGTTTTTTATTGCTACATAATAAATACCTCAAAACTTAATATCCTTGAAAAACAATCATTTGCTCATAATTCTGGAATCTGGGTTGGGTTCAGCTGAATGGTTCTTCCTCTGGTCTTGCTGGTAGGAACCAATGTGTATGCATCCAATTAGACTGGGGGCTGGGATTCATTGGACCCCTGGGACTGCTTTTCTTTCTTCTATGAAATCCTAAGACCCCTTCATGAGGTCCCCCTGGAGGAGGTAGCTATATCTTCTGTGTTTCAGTTCAGAGTTCTCATGAGTATAACAGTTTAGGCTTAGATTATAGTTAGAGTGAAACAGAGATTCACAGGGAGAGAACTCCAACAAGAACACGAACACTGGAATCTGAGGTTCACTAGGACCACCAATGCCATACTGTTTTAAAGAAATTAAATTCAGTATGTAGTGTATATTCTCACAGCTCTTGGGAGGCATTGGAGGTTACCATAAGAATCTTGGCTCTTTCCCAAGAGAGTGGGGTGGACCCATTGCCATGATTTAGGTGAATGAGTTTCATGATCAGGTAGGTCTCTTGGGCAGTGATGGGGAGGATGGATTTCAGAAGAACAAGGCTGTCAAGGAGGCCAATTCAAAAGTAGTGTAGTAATATTCAGATAAGACATGGTTTGAGCCTAAAAATAGGCTGCTCTTTTTTTTTTTTTTTTTTTTTTTTTTTTTTGCCCCTTCCTCCTAAAATTTCCTTCAGTCTTCTTTTAACTCGGGAGAAGATGAAGAAATAAAGATATGGGGTAAAAGAGAAATTTAGTATGGTTCTTTGTGTGTTAACACTATCCACTCAGAGGGGGGAGACAGAGGGAACTTTTTGTTTTTAAAAAGATCTGTTGACCTTGATGTTTCTTTAGATGTACAGGCAGAAATATGTACTAGTCACATGGCTATGTGGGTTTGGAACAAGAGAGATCTAGAATGGTGATCTCTTAGGAGTTGTTAATTTTGGAGTTGTTAGGATTGAAATGGTTTTTTGAAGCCTTAGGGGAGATTGAACTCACCTGAGGAGCCTTTACAACAGTGCTTTTTAAGGAGGAAGGAAATATATCAGGATTCACTAGGGGTCAGTCGCAAACACTACATTCTAAAACTCAGCCTTGCCTCCCAGTATCAGGGGTGGAGACGGAAGCATGTGTACTTAGAAAGAACTCCCAGGTGCTTCTTTTATATGCCTTCTCTTCCAGGGGATGTGGGCATTGATACTGTTTGAAAAGCTCTCTGGGATATTCTGATGTATGCTCAGGTTTAAGAACTAAAGGCAAGTGAAAAGGGAAGAAGGGTGTTTCCAAATCTGAGGAAACAAAAGTCAAGGGACCAAGGCCAGACCTGGTAAGGTTATCATTACACTGGGACAGGGACAGCTAATGAATATTGGCAGGGACAGCTAAAGAATGTTAGCAACTTTCTCAAAATAAGGATAAGATTTATATATGTGATTTCAGGGAAGGGCTCATAGCCATTAATTGGGGTTTTCAACTATTAGTAAACCCTTTGACATGAGAAATTCATCAGCCACTATTTTTCTGATACAGGTGTTTCCAGTATTTCCCATTGATTTGATGATTAAATTTGTCCATTTTTGGAAAGGTTCAAACGTTTCCTATAGTTTCCTTTTGGGTGAAAGTCAGTTTCACTACCTCTCCTCAATACTGCAGATTTTGCCTTGCTAGCTCTTCTCTCTCCTCTTCCCTTGATATCCTGCCCCATCCTTCTTAATGTGGGCATCCTTTAGGAGTATTTCCTGTCTTCCATTTATTCTTCTTCCTTAGGTACCTGAATGTATGCTTTAACTTCAGCTTCCTTCTGTTTGTTCTGTAGTTGGTCTCTCATGATAGGCAGTCTAGTCCACTTCTGGATGGGTTCTGGATTCTATCAAAGATTTAAAAATGTTTGGTAGAATAGGTATTAATACCTATTCTCAAGTTGTTCCAAAAAAATAGAAATGGAAGGAAAACTACCAAACTCATTCTACCAGGCCAGCATTACCTTGATTCCAAAACCAGATGAAGACTCCACTAAAAAGGAGAATTATAGGCCAATATCCCTGATGAACACAGATGCGGAAATTCTCACCAAAATACTAGCCAATAGGATCCAACAGTACATTAAAAGAATCACTCACCACAATCAAGTGGGATTTATTCTTGGGCTGCAAGGGTGGTTCAATATTCACAAATCAATCAGTGTGAGACACCACATTAATGAAAGAATGGATGGCAAATCAGATTTAAACTGGTGATTATGGAATTCTCTTTCTCTCTCTCTCTTTTTTTTTTTTTTTTGGCTTTATTTGAAAATTTCTTATAACATTCATCAATCTCGTCGTCTCTTTTTACCTCTTTACCTTTTTAATTGTTCAGTTAGTAGAATGAGAAATGCCAAGGGTTCTCCATCTTCTTTAGCTTATCTGTACTTCAGTTCCTGATCTGCGAATTGGAGAGTTGCAGCCTCTTCCTTTTGAGGTCATTGGGAGGGTTATAGAAGGTATTACATGTAGGGTACCCTGTACACTGGTAGCCACTTAGTGAATGCTCTATAAATACTAGTTGTTATCACTGGTTCCTAATGACACTTCCCCTTTTCTCCAGGTTTATTAGCATTTTTTTTTAAGATTTTATTTATTTATTTGACAGACAGAGATCACAAGCAGGCAGAGAGGCAGGCAGAGAGGGAGGAGGAAGCAGGCTCCCTGCTGAGCAGAGAGCCCGATGCAGGGCTCGATCCCAGGACCCTGAGATCATGACCTGAGCTGAAGGCAGCGGCTTAACCCACTGAGCCACCCAGGCGCCCCTTTATTAGCATTTCTAAATAAATTCGCCAAAGTATAATTAATGGAAGCTAGACCTAAAAGTGTGCAAGTGGGGGCACACACAGGCACACACAGATACATTTTGATTTGGGTGATGGTTACACAAGCATTTATATATGCCAAAGTTTATTGAGCTTTGTACTTAAGATGTATGCATTTTCTAGATGTAATCATACCTTAATAAATTACTTGGAGAAAAGAAGTGTAATTGGAAGTAGAATAGCAAAGTGGTTAAGATTATGGGTTCTGGAACTGGGTTTAGGTTCAAGTCTTGACTTAAGCACCAATTAGCTGTGTGATTTGAGATGAATAATTGGCCTCTGTATTTCAGTTTCTTCTTCAGTTAGATGTTGATAAAAATACCTGAGAGGTTTGTCGTAAACATTACAGGCAGGTAAGTTAAAATAGTGCTTGGTACATCTTACATAGCATATAAATGTTAACTTTTAAGTATTTTTTGATATGTTTTCTTAAAATAAGGACATTACACATTTATAAATATGTATCCTTTCCCATGTAATCCCATATCTTTACTTAGTTAGCATCTTTTTTCATGCAGAGAAAAAAGGTTTTATACTTTTTTGTAACCTCTGTGTATGTCTAGCATTTAGTATGATGCTGTATATACTAAGAGGAAAATCACCATTCATTGACTAAGTGGACATTGACTGGTAAGATCATATGAGATTAAAAAAAAAAAGACAGTTTTTATTGGAAAAACTGATTAAATTGAGTGTTACTAACTAGTAGTGAAAATTGTATCTTACTGACTTAAACCAAATCCACCCAAATTGTAACTATTCCTTTAACAGCAAATTTAAAAATGATACAAAAATAAGTTTGTGAGAAGTAAACAGATTTTATTTTAACCTCAACTATTCTGCTCAACCTTTCAGATCCCAGAAAATTACAGTAATAATAAATTGGAATAATGTCAGATGATGGAAAATTCAAATCCACATGGATAATTGTCTCTTATAAGTAGAGAGTGGCTATGGTTCTGGAGCTTTAAACATTAAATCTAAAAGACAAATGTCCTCGTGTTTTATAATGATTCACACAGTGACTTTTTTTACTATAATTTTAAATTATTGAGGTCAAATTTTAAAACAAAGTGTAATATCTAATTGAAGTCATCTGTATTAGAATAATGTCATCAATGCCTTAAAAGAAAATTGATATCAATTATAAGTTGATAGTACCCATTGTTATTAATAACATTGTCTATTCTTTCAGTTATACAGTTAAAAAGATGCCACTTTATTTCTAGTTTCTGGTTGGGAATTGATAATTACCATTTATTGCCTACCAATTATTTTTCAGTTCCTATTCTTGGTAGATTTTACATGTCTTCTCTTATTAGAACTTTTGCAATATAGTTATTATCTCTATGTAGACTTGAGAAAACTAATAGCACTAAATTTAAAAGCTTAAAATATGTGGGGCACCTGATAGTGCAGTCAGTTAAGTGTCCAACTCTTGATTTTGGCTCAGGTCAAGATCTCAGGGTCATGCAGAGTCTGTTTGTCCCCCTTATCTGCCCCTCCCCCATCCACATGTGCTCTCAAATAAATTAATAAATCTTAAAAAATAAAGCTTAAATATGCTTCACTGAATCTGTGGATTTTTTCTCTTTCACGTGACATTTCTAATATGCAAAAACCTGATGCCGAGTATCAGAATGCTTTAAATATTAAGAAAATAGCTATTTAGAAAATGATTAGATGAATTGTACTAGAATAAAGGCCATTATAGAAGTCAAAACATATATTGTTGTTTGGAAGAAACCTGATTTTGCACACACAAAAAAAAAAATCCATAAGAAAAAACATGTGCTATATATTGGACTTAGGGTTATTCTTTTACACATTAATTTTGAAATGATATGTTAAATAGTTCAGTTAAAAAAAAAAACAGAATCACAATGGAATTAGAACACATTATACATTCCTAGGGCAGATTTTCAGTTAAAGGAAATATTTCAACCTTTGTACTACACTGCCAAATCCCATTCTCCAGTTAAGGTGACATCCAGAGTACAGGATCCATCCATAGAGGACATTTTTTAAAAGATGAAATGGAAGGGTAAGAGGACTTGAATGTTTTCCAGTGAGGAGAAGCTGCTGTGATTGCCTTGGAAAAGAGAAAGCTTGTCAGTAGGCTGCAAGAAGGCAGAAGTAGAACCAATGGGTGAATAATGCTGGAAAGTGAATTATGGCTCCTGGAAGAGAACCATCAGCTCTTCCTAGCACTATGCAACCATGATGCAAGCTGGTCTGCAAAGGAGTGAACTCCCAAATACTGTGAATACTTCAGCATAGTGATAGCATATCAGGGATGCGAGGACTAAGGATTCCTACTTGGGAGAAAAGGACTGGAAGAATCCTGAGTAACTTTCTGGCCCTTAGTTTTTCAGATAAAAAGAAGTGGTCAGAAGTTTGGCAGATGGATTGTGTGTTATCAGGGTAAGAGAGTCCAAAAAAAAAAAAAAAAAGAAGAAGAAGAAGAAGAAAATCGTTAACGTGAGAAGTATTCCTTAAAATATTGTTCCTCACTGGCTGTAAAGATTGGGACTATCATTGTTGATTTTTGAAATAACATTAACAAGATCCATTTGGCAGAGATGGCAAAAGAAAAGAAAGTGAGAAAGAAATGGAGAAATGGAACAAAACAGAACCTGTATAAAGTATGACACACTTAGCAGTTTCAATTTTTTTTTTCTCACCTACGTTAATTTCTCCATTACTTTCTATTGTTATATGTATAATAATCTGAGGTTTGGGGGCATAGGTTGCTGCTAAAGCTATTAATTTCTATATATGTATATTCTATACCTATGTACTTTTAGCTTTTTCTGCTGTTTTCAATTTTGTTTTTACCATTCTTACTACAGTTAGATAACCTTTATTTCACTGGTTTTTATTCTCACTGCTAGCATTTCTTCCTAGTTCAAGATCTGCTACATTTGACTCATTACTTAGTCACCTAAAGTACATGTTCTTGTAGTTTGATAAATATCTTTCTCTTACCTTTGTATATGAATAAAAATGTGGCTAAATAGAAAATTATTGGTTGGCTATTAAAATTATAGGCATTGCTCGGGTTTTTATTTTTTTAAGGAATTCAGTTTTGCAGATGAGCATGATGACAAATTAGTGTCTTTCTTTTTTCATTGGTAACTAATTTTTTATGACTTCATGCTTCTTGATGTTAATTGACCTTTATGCAGAAGAAAATCTAAAAATTTTGGTTTTAAGCTCTTAATTAATTTGAGTTTCTTTGTTAAAAACACAGTGTTCCCTTTTGATCTTCAAATACAGCTTCATGAAGTTTCCTTTCATAATTATCATTTATTCTTCAATAAATATTGAGGATCTCATTGCTTATTTTTCTGGTTTCCTCACTCATTACACATAAAAATCTTTGATTAGTGATCTGTTGTGCATCCTCTATATAAATTCTCCTCCAGCATAGTGTTTAGCTTTTTGTTTTTTTTCTCTCTACTTTGAGTTTTTCAAGTTTAACCTCTATGCTACGGTTTTAACTATAGCATGAATTGTGTTCTTAATTCAGCTGGTACAATTTTAGTATCCTTGCAGCCCTTCCTCATTGAACTAGATTATCTCCTTTTATTGCCTTTGCTAGAGCAACATAAAAAGTACAACACTGTTACAAAATTAAGTGTATACCTCCCATGTGTACATAGCAATTCACTCCTAGGTATTTACCCAAAGACAAATGAAAGCATATATCTACAGAAACACTTAGACTCAAATATTCATAGATACTTTAGTCAGAATTCCAGACTGTGAAAGCAGCCTAAATGTGCATCAGCAAGTGAATGGATGAACAGAATGTGGTGTATTCATTAATGGATTACTACTCAGCAATTAAAAGAAACAAATGGGGGTGCCTGGATGGCTCAGTCAATTAAGCGTCCGACTTTTGATTTCTGCTCAGGTCATGATCTCAAGGCTATGAGATCAAGTCCCACATAGGGCTCGGGACTCAGTAGGGAGTCTGCTTGAGATTCTCTCTGTCCTTTTCCCTCTGCCTCTCCCCCTCACCCTCCTAGTGCACGCTTTCTCTCTTTGTCTCTCTAAAATAAATAAACAAATCTTAAAAAAAAAAAAATAGGTAACACAACAAGATAAATAGGTTAGAGAATACGTTGATTAAAAGAAGCAAGATATAAAAGAGCACATGCTATAGTTCCATTTATAAAATCTATTAAGGAAATTTCAAATCTTATAATTAAAAAATAAACCGGGGGTGCAATAAAAATTGCAGAACACGGGAAAAGAAACACCATTCTGAAAATTAACATAATGACCATATCTTTATGTCATTTTTAAAATGTCCATTTCTATAGAAACTAGGAGCGTATTTTTAAAACACTAATCATCACTGTAATAGGAGATTGAGGTGGAAACTTTAAGGAGAAATTAGCTGAGATAAAAGGATAGCATTATTTAATGGTGCATATTGATGGATTGGCAGACTTAATATTATTAAGGGGCTTGTTGATTTTACTTAAACTGATCTGTTGATCCATTGATCCAAATATAATCCCGGTAAAGACTCTAGCTGCTTTTGCTGGTGTGTTTTTTTTTTAGAAATAGACAATAATTATTTAGGAATGCAAACCACTTGAATAGGCAAAGGATTTTTAAATGGGTAAATAAAGCTATCTGCTTACACTATTTGATTTTAAAACCTGTTCTAAAGCTAGTTATTAAAACAGTGTGGTACGATGAAAGCATAAATTTATAGACCAGTTGAAGGGAATAGAGAATACAGAAATAGACCCACAGATGGTGAATTGATTTTTGACAAATATGCTAAGGGCATTTGATGGGTTAAGGAAAGATTTTTCAACAAATGGACTTCTAACATTTATAGGTTTTTTTCTGTGTTTTAAAGAGAACCTACTGCTCCCAGGCTGCAAACCCTTTTCTTTCCTTCCTTCTCTTACCTTTTCCTGCTTGGGCTTTAGGCCGAAATAGAATATGAAAGATTGGAGTAAAGAACAGGTGGTAAAAGAACATGGGCTCGTATTTACATAATACAAACATATCTATCTAGATCTAGTTTTTGAGTTCTTTAGTTTCTGAACATGGTGCTATAAGAGTGAGTGAGAAGCCTCATGTATAGCAAAAGGGCTTCTCTATTTAATAAGTGGAAGTGTATACAGGACACTAACTCTTTCTCCGCAATCTAATTTCTGGGAGCTTGTAGAGAATGGAACTTCCTAAGAGTTTATGTATGTCTTGGTCATGCTTAGGTCTTCTTGTTTATTTGTTTGTTTTGTTCTAAGATTTTATTTGTTTATTTGACAGACAGAGAGAGAGAGCACAAGCAGGGGGAAGAGGAGAGGGAGAAGGAGGCTCCTCCCCAAGCAGAGAGCCCGATGTGGCATGATCCCAGGACCCAGGGATCAAGACCTAAGCCACCCAGGTGCCCAGTAATGCTTAGTTTTTGACTATGATGTTGAGCTGTTATTTTTTTTCCCAGTGTTTTTAATGGTAAATTGATTTTTAAGAAGCAGGAGGAAGGTATGTCCAGAAACACATAATAATATTTGAAATATTTAAAGATTTTTTTTTTTTTTTTTTTTTTTTTTTGACAGAGAGAGATCACAAGTAGACGGAGAGGCAGGCAGAGAGAGAGAGAGAGGGAAGCAGGCTCCCTGCCGAGCAGAGAGCCCGATGCGGGCCTCGATCCCAGGACCCTGAGATCATGACCTGAGCCGAAGGCAGCGGCTTAACCCACTGAGCCACCCAGGCGCCCAATATTTGAAATATTTAAATATTTTCTTTAATATCAGAAATCATTATGGATTTTTGGAGATATGAACTTAAAAGAGTACAGTGGTTCTAAAGTAAGTCATAAGAATAACCTTCAGTGCTATATAATTCCATCTTTTTCTGTAAGATTTGCATTTCAGGGGATAAACAATAACTATATCTCTACTTCTTGTTTTGGACAGTGAGGTGTTAAATAAGTATGATGAGGAACTCTTTAATATAACCATAAATAAAATATTAAATAATTTATGGTTAAATAAATTATGGTTAAATAAAATATAACCATATTTTATTTGAAGATTAACAGTCTAGGATTAAGGTGTTGTCCTTTGGTTAAAAACGAGTGTTGCCATAATTTTTCTGATTTTAAGCTCACTGGGCCTCGTCAAACAAGTTAGTAATTAAAACCAGTACTTTTTTAGTGGTTAGTACTGTATCTTTCATTCTTTGTGAAACTGAGGCTATCTCTTGCCCTCTTACTAACCCAGTAGGAGTTTGGATGACTTAGCCAGATAGAAATTATTGGCTCTCATGAAAGCTGGAAATATCTGTGCCAGCTGGATGGGTAAGAGAAAGACATGATGATAAAGGAGCAAAGAGCAATTGATGGACCCAAGTGCCTAGGGGAAGACTGGGGATAATCCAGGAGCAAAGATAAAATACATTGACTTGGAAAATGGAGCTGAGTGGAAGGATGTGTACAGATAAAGCCAGCCACATTTTTGAGTACGAGGAAGAAGATTGCAAGATATTATCTCCAGGGATCATGGTCTTCTCTAAATTAAGGAGTGTTGAATGTCTAGTAAGTACTCCTTGAATGAGTTGAGGGCACTGAGGGAGGGAAGGAAGACAGACAATTTGAGGGTACTCAGAAAGTTTGAGGTCAGCTGTGGAGGAGAATGCAGTCAGGAGTCCAATAGGACCAAATCAAAGACTTGCTGAGTAATAGTGAGGTCTCAGTGGAGTTACATGCCTATTCTAAATCAAACAGGATGGCACTGTAACCTTTCTGGTAGTCTTTGACAGAGAAGTGGGACAACGATGAACTCTCAAGTGTGTAAGAGAAAAGGGATCTGTATGGGGAAATGGAATAGGGATCAGGATAGCGCTACTATGAAAACTTAGACTAGAAATCCATGTAGACTCCACAAGATTAGCTAAAGACCTAAGGTCAAAATATAGAAAGTTAGCGGGATGGCTGGGTGTCTCAGGTGGTTAAGTGTCTACCTTTGGCTCAGGTCATGATCCCAGGATGCTGGAATCAGGTTCTGCATGGGGCTCTCTGCTCAACAGGGAGCCTGCTTCTCCCTCTCTCTGCTCCCCGCTTTGCTCACACTCTCTCTTGCTATCTCTTTCTTTCTCAAATAAATAAGATCTTTAAATATATATATATATATATGAAGTTAGCCTAGGATCCACTACTCAATAGCCTGATTTCCAGTTGGCAAGATGATACTAACAACAGTAAAATCACAATTAGAAGAAAATCTGTGATTGTAGTGCAGCTTCTACCATTACTCTTAGTTGAGATCTAATCTGTATATTTACCTATATCATACATTGACAAACATTTTCTTATAGAACTAGATAGCATATATTTTTGGCTTTGCAGACCATATTTTGTATCACAACTGCTCAGATCTACCATCATAGCGTGAGGACAGCCTTAGTCAATATGTAAATGCATTTACATGAAAACTGCTGGAGGTTCCCCAGAAACACTAGGAGATCGCCATTAGAAGTCAAAACAAAGAAGTGTAAGCAGTGATGTAAGTCCTTCTAAAAATAAACTTCCTAGCTTATGGGTTGTTAAATAGCCTTTTTCAGCCTATCTACAGGTTCGTATATCTCTGTGCCTGTTCATGGGTGTGTTTATGTGTATGTTTTATTACATACCTAATACTGTTTCAGGCCTTAGGAGAAATACATAGAAATAAAAGAAATAATTTGTCTTCCAAGAAATGTACGTCTGTTTGGAGAAGGAGATAGGGAGAAGAAGATAGAAGATTGGGGAAAGAGAAATGATTTAAAAATATCATGTAGTTGGGCAACAAATTACTGCTAAAAAAAAGTGACTAATGACTTTGAGTACAAAATGCCTGTATACCAAGCAGGAGGAGGATTTCTCTGTCTTTGGACTCAAAATTTGAGATAGTAGCCAACTGGGAACTCTTTTTCTCACATACAGCATTTCAGTTACTCTCATGCTTTGGAAAGACAAAATAATGACTCATTTTTCCAGGATTATTATTTCAACTGCTTAGTTCTGCTAAATGTCATGTAGCCTGAATTGTTATTAGAGGTTGGAAAAATCTAAAAATTAAAAAGACACTTTCAGACTCAGTTGCACTTTAACAGGTATGGTAATGGTCTCCTGAAACTATTTGATGCCTTGAAAATAGTGTCTTGGCATATTTGATATAGACTCTTTTCTCCTCCTCCTCCTCTTCCTCTTCTTCTTTTTTAAAGATTTTATTTATTTATTTGACAAGAGATAGAGGGAGAGCACAAGTAGACAGAGCTGCAGGCAGAGGGAGAGGGAGAAGCAGGCTCTCCACTGAGCAGGAAGCCCAATTCGGGGCTTGATCCCAGGACCCTGGGATCATGACCTGAGCCGAAGGCAGATGCCCAACTGACTGAGCCACCCAGGCACCCCGACTCTTTCCTTTTCTTAAGTAAAAATCTTGCTGAATTGTAAAATGCATTTATGTGAAGTTAGAGTAAGTCTGCTGAATATACATTGCGAACTTTTATCTAAGAAAAATCAAGACTAGTGGATAAGTCTGTATAGCATTTGCCAGATTAAAATCATCAGTTTAAATTGTTAAACCTAATATTTTGAGAGTATTCAGAAGGTAGCATGTAAAAAAATAAATGACAGTATTATAAATTTGTTTCATTTTGATATCATATAACAATATGTTAGAAGGACCCAGGACTGGCACATGCAGCACAATGTTTATAGCAGCAATGTCCACAATAGCTAAACTATGGAAAGAACCTAGATGTCCATCAACAGATGAATGGATAAAGAAGATGTGGTCTATATATACAATGGAATATTATGCAGCCATCAAAAAGACCCCATGGAATCTTGCTATTTGCAATGACATGGATGGAACTAGAGGATATTATGCTAAGCAAAATAAGTCAATCAGAGAAAGACAATTATCATATGACCTCTCTGATATGAGGAAATTGATAAATAAGACAGATAGCGGAAGGGAGGGAAAAATGAAAGAAGATGAAACCAGAGTGAGACAAACTATAAGAGGCTCTTAGTGAACAAACTGAGGGTTGATGGAGGGGAAGGGGTGGAAAGGATGGGGTGTCTGGGTGATGGCCATTGGGGAGGATATGTGCTGTGGTGAGCTCTGTGAATTGTGTAAGACTGATGAATCACAGACCTGTACCCCTGAAACAAGTAATACATTGTATGTTAATTTAAAAAAAAAAAAAGAAGGGGGCGCTTGGGTGGCTCAGTGGGTTAAGCCTCTGCCTTCGGCTCAGGTCATGGTCTCAGGGTCCTGGGATCGAGCCCCATATCAGGTTCTCTGCTCAGCGGGAACCTGCTTTCCCCTCTCTCTGTCTGTCTCTCTGCCTACTTGTGATCTCTCTTTCTGTGTCAAATAAATAAATAAAATCTTTAAAAAAAAAAAAAAAAGAAGGACCGAGCACTAGCAGTTCTTACTAGTGATTCTTCAAACACAATCTGTGATTCTTCTTCTTTTTTTTTTTTTTAAGATTTTATTTATTTATTTGACAGACAGAGATCACAAGTAGGCAGAGAGGCAGAGAGGGAGGGAGAAGCAGGGTTCCCCTGAGCAGGGAGCCCGATGCGGGGCTTGATCCCAGGACCCTGGAATCATGACCTGAGCTGAAGGCAGAGGCTTTAACCCACTGAGACACCCAGGTGCCCCACAATTTGTAATTCTTGATGGAAAATCAGAGCATCAACTATTCAGTGTCATGGTGGTGTCTCTATAAATCTGCCTGAGCAATTTGGTTGACACAATCAATATACACATTCCATTTCCTTTACTGTTCCTTTAATCATTGTCGGATCTCAGATTTCCATAGTTCTAGCTGACGAAAGATTGTATATCAAGCTTTCAAGATTATGGATAAGATTCCAATTGGCCTTCTAAGTTAATTGTGATATTAGACAAGTGCTAGAAACCATCCTGCATTGTTGGCAATGAACTCTCAATGCCACCGAATGAAGTGGGAAAGAGTCTCCCACTGTAGTCTCACCCAGAACTATTGAAAGGAGATGTTATTCTTTAATGCTGACAGTCATGATGAGGGAAAACCTGATATGAATTACATTTCTAAAGAGACTGATTTGGAGCCAGTTGTGCTGATGGACATCAGATGAACAGAGAGGAGAGACCATTGTAAACGGAAAAGGGAACTTCCGTTTCTAACAGTTTCATTATTTTGGGGGATGTATAAGGATTAGACCATGAAGGGATCACCCTGAGACTGGGTTTCACATTACTCTTATTTTTAAATTATTAGGACGTATCATAACTTATCATAACTTACCTTATAAAAGATAATATAATCAGCTTTTGCAAAAGATAGAAATATAGGAGGGAGCATTGATAAGATGGTTGAGAAAATCAGTGCACTATTAATGGGTTGAGTTGACAGATTGCATCAAATTATGGGATTCAATTTAAACATAAATATTTATTTTAAAAATCAATTTGGCCAATTTCAAGAGAGGGGAGACAAAGCTTGCTAGCAAACGATGCTTCTTAAAAAGGTCAAGCTGGGGGACGCCTGGGTGGCTCAGTTGGTTAAGCAGCTGCCTTCGGCTCAGGTCATGATCCCAGCGTCCTGGGATCGAGTCCACATCGGGCTCCTTGCTCAGTGGGGAGCCTGCTTCTCCCTCTGCCTCTGCCTACCACTCTGTCTGCCTGTGCTCATGCTCTCTCTCTCTCTCTCTAACAAATAAATAAATAAAATCTTTAAAAAAAAAAAAAAAGGTCAAGCTGGGGCTTTTTGTGTGACTATAAGGTTAATAGGAGCCAGTGGTGTGAAGCAATTGCTTAAAATAGAAACCTTAGACACAATAGAAACACAGTAAAGATCAAAAGTCTTCACATCATACTCCATAATACTTAGGCTGAATCCACAGGCTTGTATTGTCTTCTGTGGGCCATGTTTTAAGAGAATACTCGGTAAACCAGAGTTGATCAAAAGAAGCTGACCGTTTCTTTTCAAATATTTGAATTGCCAATGGAACAGAAGCTAGAATTATTTTCTTTCAAATAAAACCTTCAAGGAGCCAACTTGATTCTCCTGGGAAGTCATGGACCCCTGCAATCAAAGAATGTAGTAAAGTGGATTCTTTGGTTTGGTAAACATTAATGGAATAGCTTCTGCTTTCCTCTTAAAAGTCAGCGATGCCATGGTTATTTTAATATAGATAAAATTTTGAGAATGCAAAAAGAAAGACAGCCCTGGGCAAATACCGAGATGAGTATTCTTAGTGAGCTTTCTGTGCTTCCTAAAGTATGTTTTGTGGACCTTAGGTCTCCAGTTAAAGACTGGAGTGGACTTCAAGAATTGTGACGTACAGCGGCATGTGGTAGAACAGCACATCACAGGGGATACCATTAGCATTCAAAAGAGGTCAGAAATAGTGGCACAGGGACTTTCCCCCACATCAGGCAAACAAAAAAGTCAAAACACGAAACTCACGAGAGATGGTAGTATATCCACTTCAAAGTTTTTCACAAACTAACAGGATTACAGTTTTTTACATTATAGTTCACTAAGAATCGAAAAGGAAGGTGCTTCTGGTTACGTGATCGCCCTTCTGATTTGCTTAGTGATTCCTACAATCTCAAGACCGGTTGCAAGAGCTGTCTAGAATTCTCTTTTTTGTTTATTTTAGAGTTGATGGGCTAAAGAGTTCTATTGTTTGGAGTTTCACAAAGATATAGTAGGTCTTAGTTTGAACAAATTGATCCTATTTTTTCTTCAGAATCTACTAAGCCTATGAAAGTTTAGTTTGGTGTGGGGTTGGGGCAAAGTAAACAGGACACTTGATAACAAAAGAGACAAAAAAGATGACGAGCGTGTTACACCCTTAGAAGCCCTTCTGCTTCAAAAATACCAGTCTGGTCCAGAGCTGTCTTTGAAAGGGTTCTTTTTCTCCCCCTGTCAAATCCAAATCCACCCCTGCCCAGACACACGTACAGATACATACATTCTTTTCTTTCATAATCCAGAAATGTTATATGAATCTGAGAATTCATGTTGTATTACTAAATCACTCAGTACAAATAACACATTGTTCAAGTTTTTTTTTCCTCTCACAACTGAGTTTATAGTCAGTTGTTCTGTGACATTAACACATCGCAGTTATTCTTAGTTTGTTATTAAAGAAAATATTGGAAATATTAGATCTCTTCAGGGAAAATTAAAAAAAAAAAAACATATTACCAGATGGGTGAACATTTATCCTTTCCAAGAATATAAAATTTGTGACTCATTTTTATCTTTGGTTTTCCACTGTAAAGAATGGGTGTCAGCTTCCTATGTAATTTTGATTTGTTTATCCAGCAGTTTTGTTTGTCCGTGCAGTTTTCTGTGTGCCAATTGCGGTCGATATTTGGTTTCCATAAAAGGTATGAGTTTTCTTTGAGGCTATCTTTTCTTGAAATTGCCAAACCCACAACTGATGCACCATTACTTTGACTTTTGTTCTTAATTTAAACTTGGCGTGGATCCTCTTTTTGGTGTAAAACATGAAACAAACTCCATTTTGACATGGAATCTGGAGAGGAAACTATTTGCCTGACATTCTCTAAAGGAATATATAGACAGGATGTGTGTGTGTGTTGCTCTTACAGGGACAGAACAGCTACCTGAATGTGCCGTGATTCCCACGTTCAGGGTTGGCACTGCTTTAAAAAAAAAAAAAAAAAAGAAGAAGAAATCTAAGCAACGTCCATTTTTCTTAGTTTTTAGGTAAAAGCAGATAAATGTTCATCAAAATATCTCCGTTTAATGGAATGGAGAGCAATCCAGGAGAATCACTACCCTTAAGCCCAGTGGCTTTTCACTGCTGCATTTCTAGATAGGATTTAGATAGGATTTAGACTGCCTGAGTTTGAATCCTGATTCAACCACTTAGATACCTAGACAAGTTACTTAACCTCCCTGAGTCTTTTGTTTTCTGTAAAATGAGGTATCAAAAGTTTTGGTTATCACAGAACTTTCGTAGAGATTAAATAAAGTGACTCAGTACAGTGATTGATACAGACTATCATTCTCCTCCTCCCTGTTTCTCAAAATTTGAATATATGAGTTCTATTCCTTTTTTGGCAAGACTTGGGATTAGCATCTTTAAAGAGGTAGTTTTGGTTATTCTGGCTTCATTACCCCCTGCTCCAACTTGCCAACTCATTGACATAGTCTTACACTCTTTACACAGCAAACAGAATAGTAACCCTGTGACTTGAAGGTGTTAGTACACCTCTACGATGTGAAACTTTCAATTATATTTATGAATAATTTATTTTGTAAGCTCAGTTCATCTATGTTTTGTACAATTTTCAAGCTGTTTTCTGTAAGAGCTATGGTGAGGCTAGAAATTGAAAACACATAGAAATAGTAAAAAAGACTTCCTATCAACCTTTACCTGTCACATCAATCCATTTTTCGTATTTATTGAGTGTCTAGAACCTGCAGAGTGGAAAAAACTACTTATCATTTTCATGAGCAACCTGCCTTGTACATTGTAGACACCTAATAAAAATTTTTTTCAACTGAAGTTTATGACCAAGCTTTTCACAGGAAAGGTTCCTTTTAAAATATTCTCGAAATCTCTTCTTTCTGAAGTAGATAACCAGTCAGAAGTGGAGAAGTAGCAATTGCTGAGCTTAGCAGTAGCCAAAAGCAAACTTCATCCCTAAGTCTAATGACAGCTTCTTGGAAGCAGCTCATGTGCGTTTCTTCTGTCTCTCTTCTTAAAGACAATCCCTAGGTCTGGATCTGCTGCTGATTTTGCAGTTTTTACTGGTTAGGTCATATTGAGAATGATGATAGCATTAAAATGAAGTGTTGCGTTCTTTTTTATCCTTTGCCACAGTTTAGTAAAGGCAAGAGAGATGGGGAGATCCATCGGCATTATTCTACAATACCAAACTCATTGCTTTTTAAGAAATGGCACCAAAGTTGTATGCATTACATAAAAAATTCTCGTCTAAAGCAAAATTGGTTTATAGATGGGGTGCCTGGCTGGCTCAGTCAATTAAGCATGCAACTCTTGATCTCAGGGTTGTGAGCTGGAGCCCCACATCGGATATGGAGCCCACTTAGAACAATTGTTTTACCGAGAAGATAATTAGTGCTTAATAAGCTAATCATGCACTGAATTATATTTAAAGAAGAATTGAATAAGATGTTTTGCCATTCTACTCATAGTTCACTAAAAACGATCTGAATTTCTTTGAATTGATCAGACAGCCATATTTAGTGTCATTAAATTTCACATAATTAACTGTGATTTTGAGATTTGGTAAATGGAAAAAATAGGGGGAAAAAGGCTGAGTTTGTTTCAGAAACAAAAATTTTAGGTTTATCACTGAAATTATTTAATACATACTTCTGAATGAGCTCTCTAAAGGCATCCCATAGACATCTCACCATTCGGTATCACCAAAACTTTCTGTCAGCTTTATCCATTTCAAGTTCCTTTTTTAGCCACTTATGAAGGTTCTTCACCTCCTCAAGGTGATATTCACAGAGCATTAGGAATACCAAAGTCCCCAGTCACATGAAACCAGTGTCAAATAAATTAACTGAATTATCCATTGGCCTAATTACACATTTGTGCTCACACAGGAAAGGGATAACAACATATATGAAAATGCTTTTAAAGCTGTACCCCAATACAAGGTATGGCTATTTTCATTTCCCCACAGTGCATTATTATGATGACCTTCAGTGCTCCTAAAGGGCTATCTTACCTAGTCTGGTCTTTTTCTTCCGCGGTCTCAATTCATAATACACAGTTGCAGCTCTTAATTTCTTTATAGCGCAGACACTGAGGTTAATTTATTACCTAATTCTTCTCCACTAAAACTCAGACAGCTGTAGAAAGCAGGTTTCTAAATAACAATTTCTTGTTTCTTGCTGCTTCTAAAACAGGCAGGAAGGCAACCCTGGTGACTAGGAATAGTGAGACTTCGTGAAATCCTAGGAAAATGTTAATCTTCATTTTGGCTATGCTTCCAATGAATTAACTGCTAATGTGAAACTTTGCCTGAATTGCTTGTGAGACCAATGATTCTATGAGGTTTTCCCCCCTTGCTTTGGAGAGAAGTACTGCCGGAGTCATCCTTATGATTCTGTTATTTTGCTCCTAGTTTTGCACTAAACCCAAAGACATGGTCAGATAATGATTATTGAAAAAATAAACAAAACTCATAGTTGTTGGCATGAATAGAGAGTCTTTTATCAGGAGATTGAAATATGATATCCTGAATGATTTTTTTTTTATCAATGTCAGGGTAAGTTTCTTTTCTGAGTTAAAAAACAAAAATCTTATAATGTAATTTTCTCTCATTTCTCAGTTAGTTGTGAAGAGAGTAGGTAGACCTTCTCAAATAAATGTAAACCTCACCATCTTGATTTATTTAAGTCTCTTCCTTTTTTCCTGAAATCTATCCTATTCACTAAATCCCTTTTTTTTCCCTAATAGACTGTTCCTGACATTGATAATGATCTCCTGTATCACAATTCATGGTCTCTAGTTTACATTTTCCTAACAAGCCTTCTCTAAGATATAAATGAAATGTATGACTTTAATTTATTATAGACTACAGATATTTTGACCCCCTTGCTCATTCCTACTATGTACCAACTATGTGTTGGGCATGTGAAGGGCACAAAGCCCTCTGCTTCTATCTGCTGACGGTTACAGTCTTGAGAAACTATTGGATAATAAGCTTTACTGGGTTGAAATAGTAAGTCAAATTTGAAAGTATTTTAAATATTTAAAATAAAAAAAAACATTTAAAAAATCTTCATATGTGTATAGGAAAGCATAGAAAAAAGTCTAATATATTTAGAATGGGCTTTGGGACAGAAATATCAACCTTTGAACCTTAATGCAGTTACTTAACAGGTACAGAGCATACATTTTGCATTCTCATTTTATTCTCTCTGAAATATAGAGATAACAAAAGTATCATTCTCATGATGGTGTGTGAAGACTGTGTGAAATAATATGCACAAAGTCTACCAGCAAGTATGTTCTTAATGCATTGTGCCTTTTATTGTTATTAATGTTATTAAAAACAAAAGCTTATGGGAAATTAAATAAAGTTATAAAAATTTGGAAACCATAGGATAGAATCATCTTTCACAATGTTGGCTCAGATGGTTTTTGAAGTTTATTACTACCACGCTTATTTAACTGTCAAATTTATTTTTAAAATTTCAGTTCTCTCTCCTATCTCCAGGAAGCATGTATTTTTATTTTTTCACTCAGTATGTTGTCCTACTTGTTATTCTAGACATGAGAATAAAGGAGTGGTTGGAAATGTCTAGATTATCTTGGCCATTCTCTTGTTACACTCAGTGATGTCAGTAAAACAAGCTTCTTCAGGAGCTGTGTAGTTTATGAGTCTGGAATGTCATGTAAAAAAGAAATATCCATAATTCTACATTTTATGGCTGAAGATTATATAAAGATTCTTGGTTGGCTTTCTTTTGGGATTGAATATTTCAGTAATGGTTTAAAATTGATATTCTGAATTATTCTTATTATATTATATTATTCTTATTTTCTTGTTTGAAAGTAAGGCTTTCCTAATAATGAAAATGTAGAGGTACTTTGGACGTCTATGAGATACATGATATCCACAGATTCTCCCCATCTATATTTAGTTGGTACATTTTAGCTATGCTATTTTTTTTTTATTTTTTTACTGTTCCCTGACATTTGAAAAAAATACATATATTTGGGAGAATTGTCTCATTCCTGAAAAGACATTTCTTAATCATTCAACTTGCTCGAGACTCCTAACTTCACTTGTAGCATAAGATTTTAATCACTACTACCATGAAGAAGGCCTTGCAGTTTTCAAATTATCCAGCATTCATCTTTTACCTCTATTAGGTGACTTTTGAAAGTTTATACAGCAGGAATGAATTCACGAAGTCACAGCTTTATTTCTCATCCATGTTAAATATTGTCTGAGGCTCCCCTTTGTCTTGGGACTCATGCTGAGGAGCTACTATTATCAAGGCCATGCCAAAATCAGAGCAGATACATAAAGGGAGATTGTGAGACTCCGGGCTGGCTCTTACAGCTTCTGCTCTCCGGAGGCATGAGTCTCATTTCTCTTCCCCTTACATTTCATTAGCCCAGATCTGTCACATGGCCAAGCCTGAAAACCGTGAGATGGAAAGCATTATCTTCCTCTAGCAATTGGCCTGGCGGGATGGTAGTTGGGGGATAGTGCTGGGCGGCGGTGTCTAGAATGGTTAATTCTACGGTCTACCACACTAATTAATTACAGTCTACCACGCTACCTTGATATTGCTATCTTTACACATCTTCAAATGTGCCTTTCTCTCTCCAGTTCGAAATCATCATGTATTCATTTCTTAAACATATATTGAATACCAGCTGCTATCTGGTCTCTATAGTAATTGTATAAACTTTAATATGAAGGATCAGAAACTGAAAGAAAAACCTGTTGACATTCTTAGCTCTTATTCTCTGTTATGTCTATACATACTGAATAATTTTCATGTTTTCCTTGAAACCTTCTTCTCATTCACCTTTTATGATGCCAAATTTCAAATGACTCAAAGTTTTTATGTAAGAGAGATAGGATTGGAATTCTACCTTTTGATTTATTAGCTATGTGATCTTGGTCAAATTATTTATTCTCTCTGACCTTTAGTTTCCTCAACATTAAAGTGGAGATAGAACATTTGGGATTAAATTACATAAAAAATAGAAAGCCGTTGGTGCAATGTGTGATGCTTTACAAATCCCTGTGCAAGTTATATCTTGTGTCACTGCCATCAGAACTCTCTAAGACTTCTGATTTCACTCAGAATTAAAATTGAAGTCCTCTTTTGTTCTGCAGACTCCAAAACAATCTGGCTCCATGACTCTCTCCCTTATTATTTTGCTCCAGATATCTTGGCTTCTTGATAACCCAAAAACACACAAAGCACACTCCAGGCTTGGTGCCTTAGACACTGCTATTCCCACTGGAATGTTCTTTTTTTCAGCATCTATGAAGCTTATCTCGTTTTATTCTGCTTAAATGCCATCTCCTTAGAGAGGCCTCTGACCGCTCAATGTAAGGTATCAATCCTTCTATTACTCTATCCTCTGACCTTGACATATTTGGCTGTTTTGATTTCTCATCACTTTGGCATTCATATGTGTTTGTTTACTGGCTTATGATTTTTCCTCCTTCTGAAATTTAAACTTTGTAGAAACAGAGACTTTTTTTTTCTCTTACTGTTCACTTTAGTACCTACAATGGTACCTGGCCCATACTTGGTGCTTCATTAATGATGAGTAAATAAATATATCTTATAATCATCAATTAAGAGAAAATATACTAAGACTGACCAGAAGGAAAAGAGATAGGGGCTCCATATCTTCTGTTTGTCACTGTATACAGAAAAACTGGCCTAGAAAAGATGATTGAGACATAATAATTGAATGTGTGTGTGTGTGTGTGTGTGTGTGTGTGTGTGTGTATTCCTAGTCATTACCCAAGTAAATGCAGTCTAAATAGTTAGAAATTACTGGTAATTTCTTTATAAAGAACTACAAAACATAAATGATGATAGTACTTCCTAAAAGGATTTATTTGCATGTTCTTTCCTATAGAAAGAAACTGACTTATTTGAAATGTAAACTACACTTAAACAGATAAGCTAACAAGAGAAGTAAAATTGCTCTTTTCCTTGGAAAACAGATGAGAAAAAAAAAAATCAAACAGTGTTTTGAATCCAGAGCAAAAAACTCAATAATAATGAAGTTAATTTTATGATATTTGAAAAGTTTAATAACCTAAGGTTTTCTACTTAATAAGCTAAGATTTTTCATTTAAGCCAAAGCATCATTTCAACATATAGTCAATATATAAATTGTTATGAAGTCATTTATATTTTTAATTCTAATTCTTTGAAATCCCATGTGTATTTATGATTACCACACATCTCAGTTTGGATTGACCACATCCAACATGTGATCAGTTGCCACTTGTGGCTGGTAACAACCATATTGAATATCACAGTTCCAGTCTAAACTGCCATACTAATAAGTGAGATGATTTCTAGGATGCCACCTTTAATCCACTTGTTTTGTGGATAAAACTCTCTTGGTTTTGTTGTTGTTGTTGTTGTTGTTTGTTTGTTTTTTGTTTTTAGTTTTTTGGAAGTTTAGTAGAAAACAGTGTTTCATCATTTTTAATTTCCATTTTTGATTAGTAGGAAGATTTATCATAAGTATAGTTTTTAGAGCCATCTATGTACTAGGATTATTGGGATTGCTTTATAAATGTTCTCAAGCTCTTCACAAAAAAGTGAAATGTGATAAAAGGAATATGGGGGTTACAAAATTTGTCTAAATTCACTAAATGGAGTTCATTTTCAATACAACAAAACTTGTCTAAATTCACACAGCTTAAAATGGTGGAGCTGGGATTCAATTTCAGAACTATCTTACTTTTTTATTTTTTAAAGATTGATGGATTTAGAAAGAGAAAGAGTGCATGGGTGCATGCACACAAACGAGTGGAGGAGGGACAAAGGGAGAGAATCTTCAAGCCAACTGCCTGCTAAGTGTGGGGCAAGCCCCATGGGGCTTGATCTCAAAACGCATGAAATTGTGACCTGAGCTGAAACCAAGAGTTGAAGGCTTAACTCACTGAGCCACCCAGACACCCCAAGAGCTATCTTACTTTTTTACTGACTTAGATATGCATGTAGGACTGGTGTTCTTGAGACTCTAGAGATATATAAAGTGAACTTAATTTAATAGGTAATGAAAATACATTAACTGAAATAAATGTGAAGCTCTAAATATGGCCCTTTGACTTTTACAGGACATCTTTATTCATAATAAAGTAGTTGGTCTGCCCAGTACTGCTGGTTTTCTGGATTCTGAAGCTCTGTCGCATAACCGCTGCTTAAAGTTATGCTTCAGTAGGCAGTGGGTTTCTGCACGTAGCAGATACCTAAAGAGCAAATTGAAAGTGATCAAATATATATATATATATATATATATATATATATATATATATACACACACACACACACATACATATACATATGTGTATATATATATATAAATTTATATATAAATATTTTTTTATTTCCTTCCCAGGATCAGTTATAAGTCCAAGGGAACGGGAACCTTTTTAATGGTAATTTGAACAGCCTGGACTTTTAAACATTATGAACATCAAAAGGCCTGTGGTGTAGAGTATGTTCAATGTTTTGAAGCTCGATTAGAACCAATATTAAATCCAGATATGGAAGGAAATATCCTTGTGTATGAGGAAAGCAGTGTGCTTTAAGTCCTGAGTAGCAATGTAAAACAACAACAACAAAAACTTTTGAATCTTACTCCAAAATAATTTTCCTTTTGTCAGGATTTTAGTTACACATTCAGGTGGGGATGATTTTTATTCTGAGGAAATATCTTGGCCTTGGTCCACTGTCCTGAATGGGGTAGGAGTGGGCAGATGGATTTCTGGGGAGCCACAGAGCAGCATGCAAGTTTGCTTTGGAGACAGGGTTTCTTGCCTTAAGTGTGAATTTCAAAGTAAAATGTTAACCTGCATTAGCATCTCTAAGCCTTTACTGTTGCTTTTGGCTATTGTTTAGTGTCACTTGTATTAGCAGCAGCTGAAGAGTTTGAAAAGGCATCAGTAGTCTTGTTTTTAATATTGCTTGAGCTGTCAGTAAGTGGAACTTCAAAGCCATCATTATGAAGAAGTTGTATTGAAAATGAACTCCATTTCAGATGAAATTCTTGGTAAAAGCAAAAGAAACATTATCAATCATATAAGGTCTATTTTGTGACTCTTTTTTAGTGTTGACTTATAGGTTGGACTTAGTATGGTATGATTCTAGGACTCCATGGAGCCTCCAAAGGCAGGGAGAAAGGGAGATGATCACAGCCCTGGGCCAGTAGAGTGCCAAAATAAGATCAAGCACAAGTGTGATTCAAGAAACTGGGAGTACTAGGAAATAGGACCATAATTAGTTCAGAGTGATAGGGTTTTCCCACATAGCTGGACTTGTAGGAAATGAATTATGATACGTCAAGCCCTGATCACTTTAAAACAGAAGAAAACACACCCACCTACTGCTGATTCTCTGACAGAGGTCTTAAGCTTACCCCAGGCGACTAAAGTTGATAGTCCCATCTCTGCAAGGGGTCCAACTGGTTGAGCACATCAGCAGAAAGTATAGGTATGCAGAAAGTGGCAGGTACTTGCCTGTGTAGCGTGAATATGGGATATGTATTAGAAGCAAAGTGCTATTCCATATACAGTGCATTGCATAAGGTAGAGGGGTTTCTGGGTGCCCATCACTAGATGAATTTCCAAGTATAGTCCTTGTCCCAGAATGGTTTAAAATCTTAGGCATAGTAATGAATCAGGGAAACATAATGGGAAATAGGGCAGTAACCCATTTCTGTTTACAGACTGCAATAGACAAGAGTAGGAAACTTTTCTCCCAATGCATAGATTTTTGGTAATGAAGGAAAATATGGGCAATTTAGGACCCATATGATAGGAAGAGCACCATATCTGGGAAGTGGACCCATGGAACCATAAGAAAGTATCACTAAGGTGCTAAAGATCTGAGATTGACTCAGGCATGGAACCTGTAAATCAGAGGTAACAGTGAATCCTGCTGTGATTGGTTACTATGGACATTAGTTCTACATTAGATCCAGTAGAGAGACAGAAGGTGTATCTATAGATCACCCCCTAAGGTTGCTCCTTAATACAATGTGAAGAAGAAAAATAATTTTACCATTTAAAAAAGAAAAAGCCAATTGGAGATTATATTAGTACTGTGCCTGACTTGTAGACATACTCAACCTTCCTTTCTTTTACTATTCTGGTCTCTGCTAGGTTGTTGTATGTTAGGACAATATATAGTGGCACTCTTAATAATCTCATTTGAATTCAGATTCACTTAGAAGTCAAATGTAAGTTCAAAAAAGTATTTGAGAATATCTTCGGTTTATTAGTAATAGTAGTTTATTAGTAATAGTAGCAGTAGTGAGAATACCAGCAGTAGTAGTAATATTGTAGTGGTAATGGTAATAGCAGTAGTTTTAGTAGTAGTTTTAAGCAGTAGTAGTTTTAAGTCATAGTTTCAAGTTATAAGAATACTTATAACTATACCTGTGAAGTGGTGGAATCACACGAAGATGGTAATTAACTGGATGGTTCAGAGGAGAGAAGAGCGAAGAAAATAGAAACCAAGTAACCTACAACCAACACTGTATGGTTTCCCATGTTAAGTGGGAACACTCATAGTCATTGCACAAAACAATGTAGTTTAGTCTGTGTAACAGAGTAATGGAAGAACAGTGATCCTTTGCTGCTGAGGGGGATGCAGCAAAAGTGGTTCTAAGAGGGAAGGTCATAGTGATAAATATCTACCTCAAGAAATGAGTAAAGTCCAAAGTCTCAAATAAACAATTCAAGTTCACAGCTAAGGGAACTAGAAAAAGAAAAGCAAATCCCAAAATTAGTAGAGGGAAGGCAATAACAAAAAGCGACTTCGTTTTAACTAATACCACAGAAATAGAAAGGATCGTAAGAAAGTACAATGGACAATTATATGCCAACAAATTGGACAACCTAGAAAATAATAAATTCCTATAAACAGTCTACCAAGACTCAATATGAGAATAGAAAATCTGGAAAAAACAATTAATAACAAGGAGCTTGACTAAATAATCAAAAACCTCCCAACAAAAGAAGCCCAGGGCCTGATGACTTCATTGGTGAATTTTACCAAATATTCAAGGATGAATTAATACCAATTCTTCCCAAACTCATCCAACAAATGGAAGAGGAGTGAACTCTTATAAACTCATTTTACAAAGCTAACATTACACTGATAACCAAAACCAGACAAGAATACCACAAAGAAGGGAAATTACAGGCCAGTAACCCTGCTGAACATAGATCCAGAAATTCTTAACAAAATATTAGCAAAGTAATCAACAGTACCGTAAAAGGATCATACACTATGATCAAATGGGATTTATGGGATGCAAGGAGGGTTCAATGTCCGCAAATCAGTGAATATCATACAACACATTCACAAAATGAAGGATTAAAAATCATCATCATCTCAAAGGATGCAGAAGAAGCAATTTGACATAAGTCCACATCCATTTATGATTAAAAAAAAGTCAACAAAGTATTGAGGGAACATACCTCAATATAATAAAGGCCATATTATGACAAACCTGCAGCTAACATTTTCTTTTCTTTTTTTAGAGAGAGTGCAAGCAGTTGGGGTGGGGGTGGGCAGAGGGAGATAGAGATTTTTTTTTTCCCCCTAAGATTTTAGTCATTTATTTGGCAGAAAGAGAGAGAGAACAAGAAGGGGGAGCAACAGAAAGAGGGAGAGGGAGAAGCAGGGAGCCTAATGCAGGGTTCAATCTCAGGACCCTGGGATTGTGACCTGAGCTGAAGGCAGATGCTTAACTGACTGAGCCACCCAGGTGCCCTGAGAGAGATTCTTAAGCAGGCTCCATACCCAGTACGGAGCCAGACACAGAGCGCAATCTTTCGACCCTGAGATTGTGACCTAAGCCAAAATCAAGTGTCAGATACTTACCATATTGAGCCCCTGAGGCATCCAGCTAACATCATATTCAACAGTGAAAAGCTGTAAGCTTTTCCTCTAAGATCAGGAACAAGACAAGGATGCCCACCCTAGCCTTATTTAATGTGGTATGGGAAGTTCTAGCTAGACCATTGGGCAAGAAAAAGAAAAAAAGCAATCAAATTGGAAAGGAAAAAGAAAACTATCAAAATTTGCAGATGGATGATAGTGTACAAAGAAAACCCTAAATGCTCTTTCAAAAAGACTTTTGGAACTAATAAATGAAGTCAGTAAAGTAGTAGCATAGAAGCCAATGTGTGAAGATCTTCTGCATTTCTGTGGTCTACTAATGCACTATCAGATAAATTAAGGAAACAATCCCATTTACAATTCCTTATATAATCATATTAAAGAAACACTGCACTAAGTGGTGGGAGGATCACTTACCAGGCTGCTGTCTTATAACTAGGACAAGTCCATTAAGCCCTGAGATAGGTGTGAGTCCCTAAGCTCCTCAGAGCATCCCACTGACCCCATTCTTGGGATAAATAATTAGAGAAGATCTTTAACAGAAAAAGTAGGAGTGGATACCATGTGGTCTGGTCTGGGTTTGGAGTGTCATACCTAGATAGCACTGCAGACCTTGGCAGTTTCCAGACACCAGAGAGGAACTTAGAAATTTTTAATGAAGTGATAGAGGTTTTAGTTTTGCAAGATGAGTAATTTCTAAAAGTCTGCTGTACAATATAGCACCTAGAGTTAATAAAACATTGTGCATTTAAGAGTTTGTCAAGAGGATAGAGCTCATGTTAAATGCTCTGACCACACACACACACACACATGCGCGCACGCGAAGGAAATTTTTGGAAGTGATGGATAAGTCTATTACTTGGTGGGGATGGTTTCATGGGTTTGCGCCTATGTCCAAACTCATCAAGTTGTATACATTAATTATGTGTATTTTTTATATACCGATTTTATCCCAATAAAGCTATTTTGAAAAGAAAAGAAAGGAAAAGAAAAAAGAAAATTTCCAGGAAGCAATTTCAAATGTGGAAGCCCCTGAGGGCTGGGCCTATCTTGCCTAGTTTTAAAAGGTGGTTTTACCTACTATAGCTATTTAATTATAGGAAAATAATTTTTTCTCTGCCCTAAGTCATCTTTTCTTTTCTAAACTTGTCCTCCTGATTTTGTTAACTATTCTCACAGGTGGATGAATGCCTTCTGAAATGTCACAGCATTTTAGATGCTGCTCTTTTCTATGTGTGACCATTTGTGCACAGGCATCGTCTTTTCTAATTCAGTTGTACATAATATTATCTGCATTGTTTATGTGTTTGTATGACATTCATATACTGGATAATGGGATCTATTCAAAATCAATAAAATTACCCCATTTGTCACTTACCAAGTGCAAATATTACCACATAGGCTATCATAGAAATTTGGTGTAAGATTTAAGACCCACACATAAGACCCTAACCATTTTGTAGCTGGGACCAGTCATTGATGATTTTGAAAGGAAGGTAAAAAGAAACTGTTTATATCTATTTAGGGATCTAAAGACAGATTTAACCCTGAAACATTTCAGGATCACTTTAATAAAGTTCCAAAATAGGTTTTAACTGCCTTTGAGATTTCAATGATTTAAGCATGACATTAATTTTTTTATTATTTAATGGGATTATAGAAAGAGAGAATATTAATTATTGGTTTTACACTGATTTTAAACCCAATAAAATATTGCATTGTTAATAGAATTATCACATTTTCTTCTTTATTTTCTTACAGGAGGTCTGTGCCTCTGAATTATCTACAGGACCTCTCATTTATAAATGGTATAACTGGGTGCATAAATTGCTATATATCCATGTCCGTGTATAGGTGACATTTGTAAAAGCAAGCCTGTGTCATTGTTTTGGACGCTATCCCAGTTCATGTAATATATACCTCATCCAGGAAGTATCTGGGTGTGCACCAGCAAGCCAGTCCTCCCTGTGCCCTCTTGTAAAATCTCTTAGTGATGTGTTGTCAGTTATGCTAGGTTAAGAAACCTGTTTAAAACTTTTCATGAGCATAAAACATTATGAAGGCTATTAAATTTAAAAATGGTATTTGGAAAGTGGAAATCCCTAGAAATCCTAATCCTTTAAACTTTCTTCTTTACTAAAATCCTTTTGGAATAGCATAGTATTTTTATACCCTGGGTTAAAGGAAGATTTCTGACAGCAGTTTTGCTGTCAGACCTGAATTCTTCAGACCCCAAAGTTCTCTGCCCTTTCTGAGACCCTCAGCCACAAATCCCTTTCTCAGCCACTTTGGCCTCAGCTCTATGCTCTGTTGTCTTTCTAAATATCAGTGTTGGCTACTTGCCCCATAACTCTAAATTTGCTCACTGATCAAACTATCAAAAACTAATTGTGAGAGGGCCTCTGAATCCTAGGTACCATGACAGTCACTAAGGTGATGAACATATATGATGTATTTTGAGATGCCTTTGAAGAACTCATTCTCCTGGAGGAGTCCAAATTCCAAAGAATGTGATAGTTGCTGCAGACTCATAAGAGCTCAGAAGCCGCAGCAACTTAAACTGTGTTTCAAGCATTCAGTTAAGATGATTTTTAAGCTAAACTGCCAGGAAACCAAAGAAGAAAAGGGCCATCCACATAAAAGAAATGTCATGAAGAACAATATGCAGTTCTGAAGGAACATGGGGTAATGGAGGAGCAGTATGGCTCAAGCCTAGAATTTGCGTGGCAGGTGGTAAGAGCTGAGTCAGGAAAGGCAGAGATGGTACATTTGGAGAAAAGGAGACTCAAGTTCGGCTGACAGACTCAAAGTAGAAAGAAGACCGTGAAGCCTTGAGGAAACTCACTGGATAGGAAGAGGATATCAACATCAGAGAATGAGAGAAGAAGGAGAACCAAGAGAAAATTATAACATAGAAATGGGAAGAGGGGCGCCTGGGTGGCTCGGTCAGTTAAGTAACTCCCTTTGGCTCAGGTCATGATCCTGGTGTCCTGGGATCGAGTCCCGCATCAGGCTCCCCGTGCAGGGAGTCTGCTTCTCCCTCTGATCCTCTCCCCTCTCATTCTCTCTCTCATTCTCTCCCTCAAATAAATAAACAAAATCTTAAAACAACAACAACAACAAAACAGGAAGAGAAAAATGCAACAAAGAAGGAAGGAATCCGTGGTGAACTTTGAAGGAGGCATGTGAAACCAAATGTGAAATGACTGTTGAATTTCAGAGTTAGACCTATCCTGGCCGACTGGTTGGGAGAGAGCAGTTGTTCTGGTTGAGGAATTTAAGGGATGTGAGAAAGAAGAGATGTTGAGTGGTCTCACATCTTGAAGGAGGAGATAAAGGAAGTGGCAACTGAGCACTTACCCAGGCAGGCTTGTTTTGTTGTTGTTTCTCCCAGATAGATCGCATTTATCGTACATTTATCATATCAGATCCCATTTATCATGCAATAGAAACGATGGAGCTAGAGATATGGAAGATAGTGAAGACACAAGACGTGGAAGAAATTATAATTGGTTTTAAGGGGGATGTAGAAAATCTGTCAGTTCCTTTCCCATATCAACACTACCCATTTCTTTCTCTTCATTTTCTTTCCCAGTGAAACTTAACTCCCCTTTTGGCACAACTGTAATCCACTGACAAAACTCTTCTTTTTATGTCAGTTTCAGAACCTGGCTTCCACTTTCCTTAGTGGTTGGCCCATTTCATTCTCTGCTTATTATGGCCTAATGCATATTCATCAAATCACTGTCTAATGTAGATAATGGCCAGTGTACTGTTTTGTTTGTTTTTTTTACATTCCAAGAGGATGATTGTAGCAGTAAAATATATTGATAAGCGAAGAAGGGAAAAAAGGGGATAGCGACATGGTCGGTCTCAGGACAAGACACTTCAACACTCTGGGCTTTAGTCATCTCCTGTTTTTTAAGACTTTATTATAATTTTTTAGGGCAGTTCCAGGTTTATAGGAAAATTAAGGAAGGTACAGGGATGGCCCATATACTCCTTGCCCCCACACATTCATAGTCTCTCTCATTATCAACATCATTCACCAGAATGTACATTTTTTTTATATCAGAGATAAACCCACAATGACTCATCATAATCACCCATAATCAATCCATAGTTTGCCTAAAATTTCACTCTTGGTATTGTACGTTCAGTGGGTTTGGAAAAATGTATGTTATATATCCATCATGAAAACGTACAATATACTATCACTGCCCTTAAGTGAAGTGCCCTCTGTGCCTTGCTCTATTCATTTCCCTACCCCCTGATAATCCCTTAACTTTTCATTGTCTCCATAGGTTTTGCATTCCTGGAATGTTATATAATTGGAATTATATAATATGTAGACTTTTTGAATTGTCTTCTTTTACTTTGTAATATGTATTTAAATTTTCTTTTTTTGGTTAAGATTTTATTTATTGATTTGTCAGAGAGCAAGCAAGCACAAGAAGGTGGAGCTGCAGGCAGAGGGAGAAGCAGGCTCCCCGCTGAGCAAGGAGCCCAGTGTAGGACTCTATCCCATGACTTTGTGATCATGACCTGAGCCGAAGACAGATGCTTAACTGACTGAGCCACCCAGGCATCCTGTATTTAAGTTTTCTTTATGTCTTTCCTTTATGTCTTGATAGCTCATTTCTTTTTACCACTGTATAATATTTCATTTTGGGGGGTATACAAGTTTCTTTTTCATTCACACATTGAAAGATATTTTGGTTGCTTCCAAGTTTTGGCAGTTATGAATTAGGCTAGTAAACATCCACATGCAGGCGTTTGTGTGAACATGAATTTCCAACTCCTTTGCGTAAATACCAAGAAGAGTGATTACTGATTGCATGGCAATAGTATGTTTAGTTTTATAATAAGCTTCCAAACTGTCTTCCAAAGTGGTGTATCATTGTGCAGCCCCAGCAAGTGGGAGAGTTCCTGTTGCTTCACATCCTCACCAGCACTTCTTGTTGTCAGTGTTCTGGATTTTGGCCATTATTATTTTTTTTTAAGATTTTAATTATGTATTTGAGAGAGAAAGTGAACGAGAAAATGAGCATGAGTGGGGTGGAGGGGCAGGGGGAGAGAAATATTAGTAGACCCCCCGCTGAGCAGGGAGACAGACATGGGGCTGGATCCCAGGATCCTGGGATCATGATCCGAGCTGAAGGCAGATGCTCAACTGACTGAGCCACCCAGGTGCCCCTACATTGGCCATTCTAATACATAGATGGTGGTATCTCCTTATTGTTTTAATTTGCATTTCCTTGAGAGCATATAATGTGGAGAATATTTTTATGTTTATTTGCCATCTGTATATCTTCGTCAGTGAGGTGTTTGTTAAGGTCTTTGACCCATTTTTTTAATCTGGGCTTTTTGTTTTCTTTTTTCTTTTCTTTTCTTTTCTTTTTTTAAGATTTTATTTATTTATTTGACGGTCAGAGATCACAAGTAGGCAGAGAAGCAGGCAGAGAGAGAGAAGGAAGTAGGCTCCTTGCTGAACAGAGAGCCTGATGTGGAGCTCCATCCCAGGACTCTGGGATTATGACCTGAGCCAAAGGCAGAGGTTATAACCCACTGAGCCATCCAGGTGCCCCTGGCTTTTTGTTTTCTTATTGTTGAGTTTTAGGGCACCTGTAGATATTTTATATAGCTGGCCTTTATCATTTTTTTTTTTTTTTTGAAGATTCTCTTAAGTCTGTAGCTTGCCTTTTTTGCTTTCTTGATATGGTCTTTTGCAGAGCAGAAGTTTTTCATTTAATGAAGTTCAGCTTGACAATGATTTCTTTCATGGGACATATCTTTGGTGTTGTACCAAAAATGGCATCACCATGTCAAGGTCATCTAGGTCATCTTTTGAGAATTTTGTAGTTTTGTGTTTATATCTGTGATGCATTTTGATTTCATTTTTGTGAAGGATGTAAATTCTCTGTCTCCTACTTATAAAAGTGACTATATTGATTAGGTTCTACTTAAGATAAAATCCAGCTTAAAAATATGAGGGTTCTAAAATTACTAAATTAAGAATTTTACTAAAAGGGAAGAAAAGACTATTAGGAGGTGTGGTAGAAAGTTAGAGAGGCAGGTTCAGATCTTGGCTTCTGGTGTGGTGGTTTTATACTCTTACCTAAGTTCCTTAAACTCCCTAAGTCTCAGTTTGACTTCTCCATAATGAATAGGTGTCGAATTTCCTACAGGACTATTGTGGGAACCGCAGGAGAAAATCTCTGTAAAGTAGTTAGCGCAAACATGGCTCATGTGGGTGCCTGAAAGTATTTGAGACTCACTTCTTCCTTAAATTCATTTTGCTCATTGATACTGCTTTGCTTGGGAAAATACTATTAGCAGATACTGAACGGAAATTTACTGTGAATTAATATATGTTCTACATGACTTAATATATCTAATCCTCATTAAAAACCAGTTATTTTCATTGCCATCATACAGTTAAGGAAGCAGCATAGAGAGCTTAAATGGTCTGCTCAAGGTAACTCCTATAGGAAAGAATCAAGCTCTGATTTAAATTCAGGCAGGTCAGTTCCAGAGCCTTTGTTTTTAACTACCACTTGTAGTTGCTGTATATTTATGAAAAAGTTCTCAGTCAATTCTGTGTTTGATACAAATTACATTTGATACAAAGCCCAGCTATATATGGCTTCCAAGCTTTCAAATATAATTTCTAGGATAACTTTAGACGTATGTAAAATGCACAGTTTGTTAGTAATAACTAACAGAAGAGCCCAGCTCCCAGAGTGGTCATGCCATTTGTCAGAAGCATTTTCTGATAGTGCAGTAGTTACTGTATTTGAACAGGGGAATATTGATCTGTTTTGTACAGTTAGCCAGATAACTACTTGGACATCTGAAACTTCTTCTGTACATTTCCTTGTCCTGAAAGAGTAAATAGTACATCCACATCAAAGAGAAGTCAAAGGAAAGTTTGAGGAGAAATTCTGATCATGGGTTAATAAAAAAAGATATTGCCTTCTTGTAAATTAGTAAGATAAAAATTGAATCATTATAGTGATTTAATAATGTTCTCAACTAGAATGGCTTACTTTGTAATTAAATTAATGTCTCTGACATTAGTGTTTGAAATATACTGCCATTTTAGAAAGTCAGCTAACTCAACAAGGAAGTGATTTTCAAAACAATTACCATCATTTCTATTAAACATTAATTGACCATACCCTATATTGATTTTGATCCCACTTAACTTGATAGTAAATATTGTTAATTAAAAAAACAAACCTGTCAGTTCCTATTTTGAGGTAGTAAATTACCATCAGTACGTATGTCTAGTGAAATGCATGTTGGACCAATAACTAGGATATTTGAGTTACTTTCTTTTAAAACAAAGCTAAAGAAATAAATAAGAAGGAGAAGTTGCCTTTTTAGAGAAAGCGGCGGACTTGAATTTGGGTATGTTGTATTTGAGATACCAGTAGGCATAGGAAAATGTAAGATGCATGACAGCTGTGAGGACTAGAGTTCTTGATTTTGTTTTGTTTTTCTTTTGGGGGGCACGGGGGGAGCATTGGAGGGTATTAAGAGCCTAAGGATAGAGGTGGTGTTCTTTGTTTTACGAGAAAAATTGTGGCACTGAGGAGAACAATCACAGAAGTGAGGAAATCGGAAATGAGGAAGCTAAAATGCCTGTGGGAAGAGAGTAGATTGTCAGTTTTCAATCTTAGAGATGGGCCACTTCTAAATGAAGAGAAGTCTGAGTTAGAGACCTCCGGAGGTTTGCTGCTGAAAGTAGCCTTGGAGATGGATATTTCTGGGGTTGAGCATGTCATGGAATCAGGCCAATCAATAATTTGTCCTCCCAGGTAACCAGGGGAGTATTATTTAGTAGGGACTTTTGTCTGAACTTCTCTAGATCTCTTGAAAAATTGACCCAGAAAGTTGACTTTGATTTAGATATACCTTGTCCCAATAGTTACCAAGAGCTTCAGATCTGAATAGTGGTGTAGCCAAGCAGTCACACTTACCCCCAACTTTGAGGAGCCTGTCCACTCATTCCTTAACTTTTATCTGAAGTCTTAAGGCTTCACCATTTGGATTTAGATTAATCCAGAATGTGACCAGGTATGAAAAATTTATACCATATATTCAACATTGATATCTATTAATAATAGCTAATACTTATCATCTTTTTAAGATGCATCAGGTATTGTGTTAGGGGTTTTGCATGATGATCTCATTTAGAACTTACATCAGCCCTGAATTTGGTAACACTATTAGTTCCACTTGCAGATGGGGCTTGGAGAGGTGTGTAAGTTGCTTCAGGTAACAGTGCTAATTCAGGACAACCCAGTATTCAAATTTAGGTTTGTCTGATCTCTAAGTTATACTGATTCTGTGAAGTGTTTTCAAGAACTTTGCCCCGTACTTTCTGAGCAACACGTTATAAAGCATAAAAATGATTTAAAAAGAAAAGTAAGGGGAGATTGCTTTAATTTTGAAATCTTTTAATTAGGAAAAAACAAAAACTTGCCACCAAACTAAATATTTTTATTCATAAACCTTTGATTTTAACTCTACTTGCCACTCATTTTATGGGTGTATGTTTTCTATTAGGAAATTTCAGAAGCAAAGCTTTGTTAAGTGTAATGATAGTGTTAACATTGATGGTGACTTCACTGAACAAAATTAGTAAGGAGATGCTAGCAGGTAGGGAATTTTATATTACTTGAAAACTAAGTTGAGTTTTTCGGTTTGGTTATCCTTTTATCTTAAATTTCTTCTTGGTTTGAGAGGTTCTATTTCAATAGATAAACCTCACAGTCACATGAGAAGCTGTTTTAAAAGGAAAATCCTTGATGGTTCAAGCAGTTGGAATCCGTGTTGAATTCTTACTGAGGTTTAAGATGACTGTTAAGGGCCAAAATGTGCTTGTGGGACGCACATGTTACATGATAGCACCCAGACCTGACTTAATGCACTAAACAGATTGCTAGTCTTTCCTACCAGCTGTTCCTGTCTCCTTTAGTTGTTTGCATTATGACCGTTTATGAACAACAGATCAATTTAAATGTTTCACAAGCATATATATTAGATGAAGACATGTAATAGTGAAAAAATGGGCTAGTTTCTGACCTTCTATCATCCCAATTTTTTAATCATCTTTAATGACAGAAACAGGTGAATGTTCCTATTAGCTACAAAGACATCCAATAAAATAGATATGATATCATTATGTGATATATATCTGGTTGAATTTGAGTAACAAAACAATCAGAGATTTCTTTTTTCCTAAACTGTTGATTATTTAGTCTCATCTTATCAGAAGCCCCTTTGCCAAAGTCATCAGTTTCATACTGTTTTCTCTAGTGATAATGTTCAAAGATAAGAATGTATTGAAATTACTGTAGACAAAAGCAGAAAGGCTTTGATTGTTACTGCCTAGATTTCAAAAGAAAAGCGACACAGATGACATCTTATATTGGAAAAATTGTATAATGTCTCTGTTATTTGGCATTGGTTTTTACAAGATCCTCTACACATTTTAAAGAAAAGTCACTGCAAATCATTCTGTTCATTCCTTCCCAGATATTTATCAAGTACCTACTAAGTGCTAGGAACATTTCTATACACTGAAGATATACAATCTCTGGCTTGGTGAAGTGGAAAAATAATTCTTGTCCTAGTGGAGTTTTAAATTTAGTAGGGGAGTCAGATAATAAGTAAGATAAATAAAGTAAAATATGTAATATGTTAGACACTGGTAAGAGCTTTGGGGGAACAAGGGCAGGAAAGGCAAGTAGAGATTGGTGTTGAGGGACATGAAGAGGTGTAATTTTAATAGAAAAATTCTCATAGATTAGTTTTCAAATATGTATTTTGACAACTTCACATGCAACTTTGCCTCATATACATAGTATATAACTTGATATTTTACCGACTTGATTTTGTAATTACACTGTATCTTATTTTTAAATATGTCAACCAATCCCTGCTGTCACATTAATGAAAAAAAAGCAGTAGCTTTCACAATGATAAGAAATTGGTCATAGGTTAAAAATGCTTGAGTTCATATAGTGTGTTTTTATTAATATTACAGAATCATTGTGGATGAATTTGGTTTCCTGGAGGATCACATAGCAATTTCTAGTTGTGATTTTTATGTTCAGGTAAACAGTACGCACTGTTGCCAAGCTATAGAGGCTACAAAGGTCAACATGTCATCTACTTAGATACTCAGATGGTACAATTATTAAAAACTGCACTAGGTCTATTAGCAAGTGCCTTCTGTTATCCAATCTTTGCTCTCCTTTCCTCCACTTCCATTAAGAGATAGAAGGGACATTTGGATGTCTTCTTTGCAAAGATTAACCAGTCGGGAAATGACAGATGTTCGAGGATGCGGAGGAAGGGGAACCCTCCTACACTGTTGGTGGGAAGGCAAGCTGGTGCAGCCACTCTGGAAAACAGTATGGAGGTTCCTCAAAAAGTTGAAAATAGAGCTACCCTATGACCCAGCAATCACACTACTGGGTATTTACCTTAAAGTTACAAATGTAGTGATCTGAAGGGGCACATGAACCTGAATGTTTATAGCAGCAATGTCCACAATAGCCGAACTATGGAAAGAACCTAGATGTCCATCAACAGATGAATGGATAAAGAAGAAGTGGTGTATATAAATACAATGGAATACTATGCAGCCATCAAAAGAAATGAAATGTTGCCATTTGCAATGACGTGGATGGAACTAGAGGGTATTATGCTGAGCGAAGTAAGTCAATCAGAGGAAGACAATTATCATATGATCTCTCTGACAGGAGGAATTTGAGAGGCAGGTGGAGGGTTATGGGGGATAGGGAGGGGAAAAAATGAAACAAGATGCAATCAGGAGGGAGATAAACCAGAAGAGACTCTTAATCTCATGAAACAAACTGAGGGTTGCTAGGGGATGGGGGGGATGGGGAGGGTATGTGTTATGGTGAGTGCTGTGAAATGTGTAGTAAGCCTGATGATTCACAGACCTGTACCCCTGGGGCAAATAATACATTATGTGTTAAAAAAACAAAACAAAACAAACAACCTAACAACAAAGACAACAAAAGAGATAGAATGGACTTTGTTAGCCTTCATAAGTTAATGCTGGTCATATCCTTGCTTACTTGTTTGTATAATCACTGCACAGGCAGCAACATAGACTAGCTACATTTGGGATAATATCCTCTTAGAGGATATTATTTTGGTATTACTGCTCCAAAATGCTTATCAAAAGCTGGAATGAGAAAGAGTATTTATGGAAGATTCTTTGAAGAAGGTACACATCATCCATTCCTGTAGACTGGGTATTACAAACTGAAAGGACTAGAAAGACCAAGCACCATGGGACCTGTGGGCTGCTGGAGGTCACATGCCCATTAAGGGACAGTTACTCTTCAGCATCACAGAATACTCCTGCAGGTTGATTCCTGCAAGCGGATGATTGCTTTGAAACTCTGCATTTAAATAGACTATAACCTCCCTCTGATTAAGATAGGCTGGCAAAGAATATATATCCAAACCACATTCTAATCTCTGTTAAAATCTAATATCTGGGGGCACCTGGGTGGCTCAGTGGGTTAAGCCGCTGCCTTCGGCTCAGGTCATGATCTCAGGGTCCTGGGATCGAGTCCCGCATCAGGCTCTTTGCTCGGCAGGGAGCCTGCTTCCCTCTCTCCCTCTCTGCCTGCCTCTTTGTCTACTTGTGATCTCTCTCTGTCAAATAAATAAATAAAATCTTTTAAAAAAAATCTAATATCTGAATTGTAATGTATTGTGAATCTGACAGTCTCCATTGGGAAAGTTAAAAGATAAAAATTTATGAAACATATGATTCTGTTTACTGTATTTATATATCACAGTGTCCTCCTATGAGGACCTCTGGGAGAAATTTCTCTCTGGTCTTCGTACCAAGATTAGTTGTGCTTCTACTGTGAATAAAAATATGTAGATTTGCAAACTACCATTCTATATCAGGAACTGATGGCTCTGGACATGGATATTCTATTTAAACGGTCTATTTGTCTCTTGCAAAAGTTAATCTGAGTTCATGACCAGTCTCTAGCAGATGGATTTCATCTTACAATACATATTTGTCTTTAACTTCACTTTTGACTTATCTTATTCTCATGTTCCTTCAAATTAATTTCTTTATTCATTTATTTTGAAATGTATATCTTGTCTTATTTCATGCAGCTATATAGACTACCTTAAAATTTTTGGCAACAGATGAAATTAAAAATAAATCAAGAAACAGCTTCCAAGATATATGTTGGTTGAAATATTTCTTTCTCACAATAGCATTGCACTCCAGGTATTGCGAGGTAGATCACAAATGCCAATATTTTTGTGGCCAAACCTAACTAAATAATAATAGCAAAGTGTTACATTTTAACACTAGTTGTTGATAACTAGATGGTCCTTATTATGTGATCTTAAATAAGGGCCTTGTTCACTTCCTCAGATGTGCTAAAAGAGGTAAATTTACATCTAATGCTGGGAGTGGCATGTAAACAGAAGTTTTTCTTTTTATATGTGTTGGCCACTAGTTCTTGTGGTAGCTTCTTATGAATTAAAAAGAAGATATTTTGTCCTCCCAGAGAATACATCTGAAGGTCAAGACTTGTGCTTTTGTCATCCAAGCATGACAAGGATTTTAGTCCCCATCTCTCTTGGGCCAGGAACTACTAGGGCAAGTACAACTTGCTGGACCATTCACAGAAGCCCTACTGGTATGTTACATGTGAATTTCACCTGCCCTATGTGTCTTGACCACTGAAAACCAAACTAAAGGCTGTTGAGGTAGATTCCAGGTTGGCAACATTTTATAACCCTATAAATAAAAATAACCAGCTCTTTCACAGAAAAGGAAGATAAGCAATAGGATACATATATGTCATATTACAAATTAATCTTTTGATATGTATTGAACTTTTCCTGTACTTTATTTTATTTTTTATTTTTTTTTATTTTTTTTTTAAGATTTTATTTATTTATTTGACAGAGAGAGAGAGATCACAAGTAGGCAGAGAGGCAGGCAGAAAGAGAGAGAGGAGGAAGCAGGCTCCCCACTGAGCAGAGAGCCCGATGCGGGGCTCGATCCCAGGACCCTGCGATCATGACCTGAGCCGAAGGCAGAGGCTTTAACCCACTGAGCCACCCAGGCGCCCCTATTTTATTTTTTAAAGAGTTTATTTATTTATTTGGCAGAGAGAGATCATAAGTAGGCAGAGAGGCAGGCAGAGAGAGAAGAGGAAGCAGGCTCCCTGCTGAGCAGAGAGCCCAATGCGGGGCTCGATCCCAGGACCCTGAGATCATGACCTGAGCCAAAGGCAGAGGCTTAACCCACTGAGCCACCCAGGTGCCCCCTTTTCCTGTATTTTAATAGCTAAATCCTTTTTGTGAGCCACAGACCTTTTGAACATCTGGTGAAAGCCATGATCCCTCTCTAGGAAGACACATGAGGGTAAAAGCATATAGACTTTCTACTGAATTTCTGCAGGTTACCAAATGTAGGGGACCAATTCCAGCTGTTGCTACCGAGAGCTTCATTCATTCAACCATTTGTTCAGTAGAAGAGTGACGATGGCCTTATGAAGGTACGGTACCTTTCTAACCTTATGCCTCAAAGTCACCAATCCCTAAGCTCACTAGAGTCCTGCTCTGTGATTGCACCACAGATAAACATGGCTTCTGAACTAGTCTAAACAAGAGCAGAGAGTTTTACACTCTTCAAACAGAGGCTAATAGAAATAAATGTGAGGATTCTTTTCCTTATCCATTTGGCCCAGTTCAGATTCTGTTTAGCATATTCCGATGTTTAAGCATATGTTTAATAGGAAAGCAAGGATTGGGGGCCCTGGGTGGTGCAGTCTGTTAAGCGGCTAACTCTTGGTTTTGGGTCAGGTCCTGATCTCAGGGTTGAGAGATGGAACCCTGCATGGGGCTCTGTGCTCAGCAGGGCGTCTGTTTCAGATTCTCTGTCTCTCTCTCTCTCTCTGTCGTTCCCACTCAGTCTCTCTCTCTCTCTGTGTCTAAAGTAAGTAAACAAGTCTTTTTAAAAAGTAGGAAGGCAAATATTAAGTGATCCATGATACGTTTATTCCATGAAATATTGTGTAGCCACTTAAAAGGATGTTTGGAAAGAATTATTAATCACCTAGGAAAAAAAAATCCTTTATCAACCTGTTAAGATATAAGGCTGAGGATGGCTGAGGATGTAAGAGTTTAATCAGTATGATTGCAACGTGTGTTTTTTTTTTTAAATAAAAATATCAAAAATATTAGCCATTATTTTTGGTAAAATTATAGATCATTTTCGTTGTTGTTTTTACACTTTTATTTTCCAAATTGTTGCAATAAATGTGTATTATTAAGTTCATTTTAAAATGACAGAAAGTAGTTTGCTAGAACAAGGAAAATATATATATTAGTAAAGTAGAAAATTGTTGTCTTTAAGCAAAAGAGTTCTCAGTCCTAGCTAATAAATGTGTATATAATTACATAGTGTCAACTGTTCTCTTTGGGACAAAGAGATAGAATCAGTTTGTCTAGTGATTTTTGAGATTGAATGTCTCAAAGACTAAATTAAACTATAATATATAGTGCATGTGTTGGAATTGGTATTTTCTTCAAATTATTAATAAAACACATAACATTAATAGACTTTGAAAATGTAAATAAAAAAAGAAGTCTCTTAGGTACAAGCCTGTGTCACTCTGTAACAAAGTGAGAATGTATTATTGAAGTTCATACTTAAATTTTGTTTTTGTATGGACCCTTTTAGGGCAGTTGGTCACATCGTTTCTCCTGCAAGTGTCAGTTTTGCATAAATATTGTGAAATCACTGACATTTGTGGTTTGGGGTTGAAACTTTGTCACAACCCTAAAAAATCACCCCCAGAGGGTATAAATTAAATTTTTGGTTTCTACCCTTGAGCTGGGTGAAACCAACACTAAAATAACATCTCAAGGGGTATAAAACTAACCATTCCAATAAAATGGACATATTCTCAAGTTGAATTCTATATGGCCTGTATGTAAACTCAGACCATCCAGGAGTGCTGAAGGAGAGAACTTTATAAACTGTTTTAAACTGCCCATCGGTAAGAACTGTGTACCGTTCGACTACCATGTATCGAAATTCCATGAAGTTCGATGTGAATAAATATGAATGGTACCTCATGGAATTGGGTACATCCTGGATGGCGTTAAACAGACGAGGAAGACTTTATTCATAACTACTCCAATAGGAGACATGACTATTGCGAGAAGGCTCAAGACTATACAATAGAAGAGAGAAACATTTAGTGCTACTGAAGCAGTTTGCTTTGAGCTAGTGGGAAAGTTCTGGAGGACATTAGTGGAGAGACTGGTCAATGTGTTTGCTAACTGGTGGTGTCTCTAAATTAGACTCCTACTCCTGCAGAGACTGGGAGATTGGGACTCAATCCTTCTTTGTTACATTTCAAAAGGAAGGCTCCCAGGTTCTTGGAAAAGATATTCCCAAGTAGTAGAATAGCCTAGAGGCTAAGGAAAGAGTTACATCTTAAATGGACAGAGAAAGAATTGACAGTAGCAAGTATTCTTAAGTAAATTCTCTAGAAAAGAGAAGACAGAAAAAGAAATCTATGAAGTTTAATCAAATTAAGGAGATCCTTAAGGCTCTCTTGGTCACATTTATTTTTCTTGTGGGTAATGTGGAGATAGAAAGTTCTCATCATGAAAACTGGCTTGTAACCTTGACTCTTGCTTAGGTATATTTTTTGAGTGTTGGTTCTTCTTATTAGTTGTTTATACTGCATAAAAATTATCACACACTAAGCGGCTTAAAACAACATATATTTATTTTTCTCACAGTTTCTGTTGGTCAGAGGTCTGCTTAGGATCTGTGGAAATCAATGTGTTGAACAGGACTGTGTTTTGTTCTAGAAGCCTCACTAGGGAAGCATCTGCTTCCTCTACTTGCCTGGCTCTTGGCAAGATTCTTGGCACTTCTCTGGGGTGTAGGATCCATGCCATCTTGCTTCTTCAAAGTGAGAAAGGGGAGAGATACTAGAGCAAATTGGTTAGCAAGAAGTTTTGCATATTATAGTGTAATCCTGGGAAAGGTGATGACGCCTCATCACCTTTGCTCTAGTATAGTCTGTTGGTTAGAAGCAACTCACATGTCCCACGCACACTCAGGGGAGGTTTTTACACAAAGATATGAACCCCAAGAGGCCACCCTAACAGTCTATGTGCCACTTCCCTCATTTGTAAAACTAAAGCAATTTCACTAAAAATAAACTTTTAGATTCCTAGGAGTACTCCAAGTTGCATTTGGAACAGTTTAGGGAGATGGATAGAGGTGTTAGCATTGTTATAGAGCTCTGGTCCCTATGCCTACTTTAACCTAAGCAGCATGTTGAGATTCCTTATGAAATTTGTCTTGTCTTGCCTTTTCTTTTCTTTTTTAATTGCTTCCCCTTCTCTTCTCCTTCTCTCTCTTCTCTTCTCATTTTCTTTTATTTTTTTTCTCTTCCCATTTCTCCTTCCTTCCTTTCTTTCATGAAGTTCTTCTGTTTCCTTAAAATATAATTTTAAAATACATTAGACCAGATAATAATTATGATCACCTTAGTTGGAAAAGCTATGACTCAAATGAAATTTAAAATGAAAACTTGCTTCATAAATTAAAGCTTAGCCTCATGAATTTGACCATAATTATGATGTGACTTGTCCTAGAAAGAACTTAAGACTCCCTGTCTTGAGCAAACAGCCTTTAAGCCGGTAGCTCACCCTGCATAGAGACACATAGAGACAACTTAGTCAAACTTTTCTGCGCAGTTTTTATCCTCTGTACATCCTTGAAATTTTTTTTTTAAAGATTCTATTTATTTATTTGAGATAGAGCAGGGTGAAGGGTGATGGGGAGGGACAGAAGGAAGGGGAGAAGCAGACTCCACACTGAGCAGGGTGCCCAATTCGGGGCCTCGATCCCAGGACCCTGAGATCAGGACCCAACCCTAAGGCAAAGCTTAACTGACTGAGCCGCCCAGGTGCCCTGCCTTGAGGTTTTCATAGCTGCATCTTCTCCAAAGGGATCATCTCACTTGCAACAGGAAAGCCTAAGAAAATCCTAACGGAGCTTAAAATAGTATCCAGATGAAAACAGACCAAGTCACATGTTGCTATTATTCTAGAATATTTATTACTTAGTTGAGCTTTCCCCATCTGAGAACAAACTTGAAATTTTCCTCCTTTTATTTGCAGTTATCTTTTCCATCTTAGTGTGAAGATGGAATATATGCTGATGCAATGTTCCAGGCTGTGTTTACAGACTCTCAGGAGGTGAAGTGGAGGTGGGAGGGAGCAAGAGAGGAAGCAGTTCTTAGCGATTGTTTTTCTATTATGTTGTTAGGCGGCCCGTCCAAATTACCCATGGAAAATATTTTTTACATTCATTTATATCATCAAGTCTTTCTATATGTGACTGTCTCTCTGTTTTTCATCTTGTAATATTAAGGATACCCTTTTACAAGGTGCTGTATTAACTTCAGTGTTGGCTATAGATTCCAGCTGCTGTTTAATGTTTTACTTATTAGGACTATTGGAGCCAATCCTCTCCTTTGTACTTGTAAAGTATAAACACATGACCTTCTTAGGTCTGGTAGGAGAACCTCCCCAGATGGAGTGCACGAAGCTTGCAGTTATGAAGGAAGAAGAGCAAGTGCAGATCTGGTGGCTTCTGATGGCCAGCATCTGACAGCCACATTCCCTTCCCTCAGGATGTGCTGGGAACATGATCAGGCAGTAATGCACTTAAGTGAATCCAGCAGCTGAACCTACCACAGAAGAGTTTGGTATAAAGCGGGCATATGGAGAAGAGAAGACCACAATGTGATCTTCCAAGGAACTCAACATCTAGTTGAGTTGGAGAGGTGTGAAATGTGCAGCAAGAAAATAAAGTGGTATAGGACTGAAAATAATAGGCAAATTATTTCAAAGTCAGGGAATGGGGCAGGCTTCATGGAAAAAAAGGCATTTGATCTAGGTCGTGTGGAATATATAGGACTGAAAATGGAGTATATAAGGGTGAGACTGTTTTACATCCGAGGAAATCACATTACTAAAGGAATATCAATTAAGGGTATAGCTTATTTGTAGACACATGCACTTTAATTTGCCTGGAGTTCAGATTCCATGTGGCTGAGAGTGGTAGGGACAGAGGGAGAGATGAATCTGGAAAGGTAAATAGAGGCAAATCATGGAGGGCTCAGTTACCAGGTTAGTATTTGTTGACTTTTTCATGGGTGTGTGTATGTAGGGGAAGATTGAAGTCAAAGTGTAGTGGTTAAAATAACAGATTTGGGGATCAGAATAATTTGGTTTTCTGTTCTGATTCTGCCATCCACTGATTATGTGAACCTATATATAATGCCTCTGACCTTCAGGATATTTTTTTTCATCAATAGATGAGGACAGTAATGCCAATTTAAGAGGGAAATTCTGAGGATCGAATAAGATTATACACGTTAAATTCTTAGGCTAGTACCTGCCATCCAATAACAATACTCTGTGAGCTATGATTATGCTAAATACAGTATGATTATGCTAAATAGAAGGATGTCAATCCCACAAAGTCAGCACAGCTACTCTCTTCAATTGTGGATGTGAATGTAACATTCCCTGTTTCCCTGTTCACACTAGCCTATTGCTAAATGGATTAGAACCCTGGACTTGGCAGGGAGTCAAACGATCTCATGGAGAAGAACTCAAACATTTAGTCATTTAGGATGTGCAACTGAATTATCAGTGAAGAAAGGGATAATCTAGAAGGAACAAAAAGCATAGAGAAACTAAAGATAAGAGGACTGTGGAATTCAGCCTAGAATGAATTCCTTGAGGTGGCAAGGCAAGGTGGCAAAACCTTGAGAGGTTTTTTTAAGGAGCCTGCCATTCTGAATTAATAACAGCAGGAACAGAAGATGGAGGAACTGATCAACATATAAAGATACACACCTTGAATGGAGGCTCAAACTATATAGTGGTTAAAATCAGTATCTGAAAGTGTTGGTAGCTGGGTAGATAGAGCTATCAGAAGTTAGAGTATGCATGGAACACAATACGAGGACAACGTAACTAAAAGAAGAACAGTAAAACTACTATCATCTAAGGCAGAAAGTTAGCTGCTAAGGGCATGTGAAGGTAGAGGTACAGGTGAGAGTCAGCACTAGAACTCAGCTTATGCCAAAAATCAGTCAATTTGGTCATGAAGCAGTTCTTTGAATTAGTATCTTATGTTACCTAAGGTATTGTGTGGCTAGAGGAGCAGTAGGTTGGATCAATTTGGGTGGAGTTGATACCAGGAGATTGATCAGTCAAAGAATCTTAGTATCAGGTCATAGAGACTAACTCACAAAAGCAAAATGGAAATTAATGAGGATAATGCAAGTTCAGTGAATCAGTGGCGAACTGGAGGTCCAGACTTGGAAATGGACAGGAACCATAGGCACAGCAGAGCACTGATCAGCCAGAGCCACAGTGAAGGTCATGTGGTTTTCATGTCTCCACTCTGACCTCTAGCTGCCCCCACATTAATTATGGTATCACTTGCTATTTTAAAAACCTTGGAGAGCCTCAGATTGGCCCGTGGCCTGAACAAGGTAATGAAGATATTACTGTTTTGTCTTCCTTAGTGGGAAGTAAGCACCATTTCTCAAGATAATATACAACGAGGGGAGATCCCCTAAACAGAGATTAGGATGCTGATTGGAAAAGAGTTGGGGTTTGGGGATGCCTGGGTGGCTCAGTTGGTGAAGCTGCTGCCTTTGGCTCAGGTCATGATCCCAGGGTCCCGGGATTGAGTCCCACATCGGGCTCCCAGCTCAGCGGGGAGCCTGCTTCTCCCTCTGCCTGCTGCTTTCCCTGCTTATGCTCACTTGCTCCTTCTCTCTCTGACTAATAAATAAATAAAATCTTCAAAAAAAAAAAAGTGTGGGGTTTTAGATGTCTTCGTAGAGGTATTGAGGTAAAGAAGTAGGAAGAGGAGAGAGGGAACAAAAGAAGATAAGGGACAAAGAAAGAAGATAAGCTTCTTGGAGACGAATTTCAGTACTGATGTCTTACAGATGAGCTCCAGGAGAAGGCAGAAACTGAGCTGATCCTTGAAGGGTCATTGAAGAAATGAGAACAAGGACATTCCATATAGCAGGGCAAGTATGAGTAGAAGCTCAGTCTCGTGATAGTTCCTACCTTGTTTGTAAGCTTATTAATATGCATAGAGTGCTGGATATGTGTGAGCTATTTACTCTGTGGCCTTTCTGATGAAAGGAATAATGGTGGTACTAATGCCATAGTACCTTCAAGACGCTTTTTATCAGGGGCAGTTTGCAAAGGATAGACGTTGGAAACACAAGAAACCAGTGGTCATCCCTCCTCCCATTTTACTTCTGGTACAGATCCCTTACTAGAAAACCCTGTGTATATTGAGATGAGGCGATGTTTGTCATATTAAACCTTAAACAAGTTAAGGCTTAGCAGAATCTGAGTGATCTTTTTTTGATGAGTGTAGATTTATAAGAATTTTGGCTTGGAGTTTGAGATCAAATTCTCTCACCTAACCTGTGGGAGCCCATGAAATCTTTCCAGTAAAAATCATTGCAGTAGAGATTTTTGCCAAATAGTTTCTCAAAAAAAAAAAAAACAAAAAAAAAAACCAACAAAAATCCTCTAAGTGATTCCTCAAAAATAACTGAAATTATCTATTTTGTTATGCTTCTAACTGCTGTGTGGTACTACTTATTTCTATTTGAAAAGTATATGATAGAGAATAAGATAATTCTGATTACATTGAAATAAGAGAACACTGGTATTTTATTTGCTTCCCCCCGCCCCGAGTTAAAGCTCTATGTTTTTGGATTGTTCATCATATACTCCTTTGCCTGCTATCATTTCCAAATGTTGACTATTATACATGTATTTTAATATTTTTCATATGTCATTTTAATGTTGTTCATATGTTAAAACTGCAGTGACTTTTTTGTCCTTGTAACACTAGGATAATTTAAAGAGAATGTTTTTTGAAACATCATTTTATTTCATTGTAAAATGTGCCAAATAAAACATTTTTGTTCATTTGGGCAGTATGTCAACAGCCATGTATTTCAAACAAAAAAAGTGTGATTTCTTTTAACATTTTGAAGCAGTTCAGATGGAGGCAGCATATGAGGTGGACCCTTGAGAAAGTTCCTGTTCGAGCTCATGTTACAAGTTAGGGGCACAGATGGAAGGATTATATGAAAGAAATCTCTGAATCTTTAAGTCTCTCCTCTTTCCTAGCTCCACACTGCTGGCTTCTGTCATTTCTAATGGCTCAAGGTCTGTCTTTTCCAATCCTACTCATGGTGGAAGTTAGGTCTTAAGAGTATCACGTGTTCTTCTAAGGGATGTCTTGTCCTTCAGGCTCTCAGCATACATCACCCCCAGTTCTGTTACCACTGATTGTTTCATTACTTAAAAATATCCAGGAAGAAGAGCTTTGAAGTTTTAGAACTATGCGTTACTTTAGGTTGGTTAACAAGTACTCCCTCTATCCTCCCATCTGCTTGGACAGTGACATTCTCAGGTTGAAGAGCTGATGGACACCAGTGGCAACTAAAGAGAAGCACAGAAGTTCTTATTTGTGTGCAAGTGCAGTGCACATCTGTCACACATGTCCTTTAGGACCAAGAGCAGCTTTGTAGATGTTCTAAGGGAACCTTAATGCATAGACAACTGATGTGATCAACATATTTTACTGGCATTGCTGCTTTTATGACATGTTCATTGTCTAATGGGTCTGAAATCATAAGCCTTTACCTGGTAGTGATTCCTGGAGCTAAGTTAAGTAGTTTTTATAAAGAATCTCTCTTTTTTGTTGTTGTTATTTATCGATCTTTGGGAGACTATTTATCTATATGTGATTTACCAAGTGGTATTACTATGGAGTGTATATACACACACACACACACTTTAAAATTATTCATGGGCTTATCTTGATAATACTTAGGTCTAGATTTAAATAGCATGTTGTTGAAAATAATTTCAATATCATTATAATGTTTATTAGTCCCGTTAATTTGAGGCAAAAAAAAAAAGTAGTTGAGATACATTGTATGAGAGTTAAAGAATACAGACTCTGCTCACAGTGTTCAAGTCCTGATTCTATAAGTTATTAGCTCTGTGACCCTGGAGAGGACATTTAACTTACCTTGGTGGCCTCAGCTATAAAATATGGGTAATTCTCCTAGAATTATAGACCCAAATAATGTCCTGACTGTGGATTTCTTGGAAGTATATTGTGTGTATTTATACATCTCTCTTCTTTTTTTTTGTTAGTAGAGAGTGTTCAGAATTATGTTGAGATGTTTCTAGTAAAATTAGAAATCCTGAATGTCTGTAAGCAATATCAATAGGTAAAATTATGTCACATTCTGTGACATTGTCAGTCTGTGATAGACTTGAGCTTAAGTAAATACTGAGTGTGGTCAGCAGATAGCATGCTAGGAAGACCAGTCCTGTGCTGATCTCCCTTGTGTGGTCTTGGCCAAATTTCTTATTCCCTCTCTACCCCTGTTGCCTCATCTATAAAAATGCCCACTTGGATTACATGATCTCTAAGGTGTCTTTCAATTCTAAAAGTCTATGAATCTTCCAATATACTTTGACATAATGAGTTTTACACATAGACTACCTTGAAAGCATTTAGGTTTTTTTTTTTTTTAAGACTTTTGCAGGTGTTTCCTCTTCCTCTTCCTTCTCACCTCCCTTTTCCTTCTCCTTCCTTCTATTATGTTTAATCTGTAGAGATTCCAAATATGACTACTGCCTTCAGGATGGTGAAATCATAGGACTTCTACTTCCAAGACACAGTCATTGAGATTCCATGAGATGAAATCCTTATAGTAGATCAAAACAAACACAAAATTTAATATTCCTCCTCAATTATCTTCTCCATTCCCTTGCTCCCTGACCTCAGCCCTTCCTTTTCTTTCCCTTACCTCATATGTTGGTGTCCTCTTCTGCATCTTTGCCAGCTAGAGCTCTGGCAACCATTAGAGTAGTGTCCCTCTTACCTCGTGCCCCATCCACAGTAATGTAGTAACAAAAGTCACGACCATACTACCCAACTTATCTGATAGTTTATCCCCTCCTTTCCCCTTCTGTTGTCACAGTGTTAGTTCAGGCTCTAATCATTTCTTGGTATGCTTTATTCCAATGAACCATATTTCCCTTATTCTGATCTTAACCCCCCACCTCCCCACCAATATATTCTCCATTTCTCTGCCGGAGTAGGATTTCCTGAAACATATATCTGATTATCATATCCATCCCCTAAGAAATTTTTTTCTAGTTTCTTACTGGCTCTTCATCAAATGCCTCTTGCTTAAGTTGTCACTTGGTTTATTAGTCATTGGCCTCTCCTTTTCCTCCAGCTATGACTGAGCTACTTTCTTTTTTTTGGTCCTTTTTTTCTGGTACCTACTGCCTAGCTTTATCCTTCTGTTCCCACTGTTTGGAGAACACTTCTTCATGTGCGAGGTGATTACCCATTAGCCTTTCAAGATTCAGCAAGTCTCTGTTTTGCATATTATAACTCTGTGAAACTTCTTTTACTACTACATCAGCTTCCACCAGCAGGAATAAGCTTGTTTTTGGTACCCCTACTGTCATTCGTAATAGAAATAACCATAGAGGAAATGATAGCAAATTTACTCACAAAACTGAGATGCACAGTGGACACATTCTTTTCCTTTAAGCGGAGTTGGTTTCCTTCTTAAAGGCCCACATTGGAAAAAAAAAATAGATAAGCTATATAACGATGGCTATTTAGGTGATTCTCAGCATCTCTAGGAGAATGTATGTAATCTTGGATCGCTCAGTCATCTGCTCCCATTCTAGGGACAGTGTTTCCTAGATTAGTCTGAGTATAAGGTGATGAGGAGTGAGTGACTTGGATAATCTCATGGGTAAAAAGGTTGGGGTTCTTGGGTACTGAAGCTTCTGGTTCCTCTGATCCTAAAGGAGTACCCTTGTCCACCTGGCTCTTAGTCTTGCAGGTGAGGACAGCTACTAGTGCAGTGGGTAGACTAACTTTGTGATTTGGATAGAACCTACTTTGCACCCTGGTTGACTAGACCTTGCTTATCTTAGAGGCTTGCTGGCCTTTGAGACTTTACAATGTCTTCTGTCTGGGTCTGGGATCCTGGACATTTCCCCAACCTATGGGATTTACCACCAAGAGGGCCCTTAGTAGGCCCAGTAACTTAATTCAAAGTCCAGGCAATGCAGGTACCTTCAGGGGTGCAAATTAGAGGCTCTCCCTGACTACATCACTCTGGGCAGCCTGTACTGACTGAGGCCCACTTTATCTTTATGCTTTCCTCCACTTACTTCATGTTTGTTTGTTTGTTTGTTTTGTTTTGTTTTCAAAGATTTTATTTATTTATTTGACAGAGAGCATCCACAAGTAGGGGGAGCAGCAGACAAAAGGAGGCACAGAAGCAGGCTCCCCACTGAGCAGGGAGCCTGACTCAGGGCTCGATCCCAAGACCCTGGAATCATGACCTGAGCCAAAAGACACTTAACAGACTGAGCCACCCAGGTGCCCCTTACTTCATGTTTTTAAAGGCATTCTTATCCACCACCCCCGTCTCCACATACACCCTTTTAGTGTCCTTCCTCAAAGGAAGAGAAAAAAGCCAGCAATTTTGATATCAACTTACTTTTTCTTGGTTCCTCTAGGACAACCAAAAGTCCTCTTTTCTAAGGATCGGTAAAATCTTGGACAAATAAACTGTTAGGAACTCCATTTTCTTATTGTTACTTGAACTAAGTAGTTTTTAAGATCTCTTCACCTCTAACTGTCTCCAAGTCAGGATCAGTCAGCTCCCCAGCTATTGATTTAGGTTGATTTTGCCAACTATCTATCTAAAACCATGGTATTTAACACCAGCCTTTATATTTTTCAGACCATAATGCAGCAAGGTCAGAGATATTTAGATTTGAGTAGTGGCTTGCTTTCATTTTTAAAGTGTGAACTTGGTATAAATTTTTAACTTCCTTTTACCATGAAATGAAAATAATAACCCTTTTTCATACTGTCTGTGAGGGTGGAGATTATGTATGTACAACAGCTAACACAAATGAACTAGATGCAAAATAAACAGTATTTGCCACTTTAACTGTTTTCAAGTTTAGTTTTCAGAGGCATTTAGTGCATTGGCATTGTTGTACAGTTATCACCACTATACATTTCTGCAGTCAATTTTTAAAATAATTTCTGCAAGGGGTGCCTGGGTGGTGCAGTCAGTTAAGCACCTGACTTTTGGTTTCGGCTCAAGTCATGATGTCAGGGTCATGAGACCAACCCCACATCAGGCTCCGTGCTCAGCAGAGAGTCTGCTTATGTCTTCTCCTCCCTGTGCTCTTCCCCCTACCCTGCTCTCTCTCTCTCTCTCTTTCTCTCCCTCTCAAATAAATAAATAATCCTTTTAAAAAATAATTTCTGCAATTCCTTTTTTTTTTTTAAAGAGGGCATGCTGTTGGAGGGGGTATAGAGGGGCAGAGGGAGAGGGAGAGGGAGAGGATATTAAGCAGGTTCCACACCCAATGCCAAACCCTCTCTGGGCTCTATCTCACTACTCTGATATCAAGACCTGAGCCCAAAATCAAGAGTTGGATGCTTAACTGACTGAGCCACCCAGGTGCCCCATGATTTCTGCAATTCTGACGATCTTCTACCCTCTATTATGTATTCAGTCTGCAGTTCTGACATATTCTATTATCAATTATGTATTCAGGAAAATTATATTTTTCTCACTTTTTTAAAAGTGTTCACCAGGATACATTTGACTTATTCAGTTTGAGGGGGCAAAATCGGTATTTAGCTTATATAAGTTTCATGTACACAGCACTATAATTTGTCTTGTGTGCATTGCAGATTGATGATCACCGTAAGTCTATACCATCCATCACTGTAAAGTTGAGCCCATTTACCTGTATCACTAACTCCCACCCCCTTCCCCTCTGGTAATCACCAATCTGTTTTTTTATTTTTAAAGATTTTATTTATTTATTTGACAGAGAGAGATCACAAGTAGGCAGAGAGGCAGGCAGAGAGAGAGGGGGAAGCAGGCTCCCTGCTGAGCAGAGATCCCGATGTGGGGATCGATCCCAGGACCCCAAGATCATGACCTGAGCCGAAAGCAGAGGCTTTAACCTACTGAGCCACCCAGGTGCCCCACCAATCTGTTTTTTTTAATCTGTGTGTTTTTGTGTTTGATTTAGATTTCATATGTAAGTGAAGTAGTTCAATACTGACTCTATTGACCTTTCTCTTATTTCATTTAGCATAATACCTTCAAGTTCTATCCATGTTGTTGCAGATGGCAAGCTTTCCTTCCTTCTTATGGTTGAGTAATATTTCACTGTGTGTTTGTCCATTTATCTCACATCTTCTTTTCCCATTTGCGCATCATTGGATACATTTTGTTTCTATATCTTGGCTGTCATAATGCAAGGAACATTAGGTGCCACATGCCTTTTCAACTTACTATTTCGTATTCTTCATATAAATACCTAGAAGTGGAAGAGCTGGATCATATGTTCTATTTTAACTTTTTGAGAAACCTCTGTACTATTTTCCATTACAGTTGTACTAATTTATGTTCCTACCAACAGTGTGTGAGGTTTTTCTTCTCCTTCTTCTTGTTCTTCTCCTCCTCCTCCTCCTCCTTCTTCTCTTAAGGAGAGATTTATTTATTTATTTGAGAGAGAGGGAGCGAGCACTAGGGAGCATGGAGGTGGGTGGAGAGCGAAAGAATCTCAAGCAGACTCCTCACTAAATGTAGAGCCTGAGGCAGGACTTGATCTCACCACTCCGAGATCTTGACCTGAGCCAAAAATCAAGAGTTGGATGCTTAACTTACCAAGCCACCCAGGCACCCTGAGGGTTTCCTTGTTTCCACATCCTTGTCAATACTTGTTCTTTCTTGTCTTTTTGATAACACCAATTATAACAGGTGTAATGTGTTATCTCATTGTGGCTTTGATTTTTCACTTCCTGATAATTAGTAATATTGAACATTTCTTCATGTACCTGTTGGCCAGCTGTATGTCTTCTTCAGAAAAAAAAAAATTTTTTTGAGGATTTTTATTTCCAAGTCCATTAGGGATATCGACTTATAATTTCCTTTTTTGTAGTGTCCATGTCTGGTTTTTGTATCAGGGTAAGTCTGGCTTTATAAAATGAATTTGGAAACATTCCCTTCTTTCAAATTTTTTGAAAGAGTTTCAGAAGTTTAAGTATTAAATTTTTTAATGTTTGGTAGTTTTCACCAGTGAAGCCATCTGTCCTTGGACTTCTGTTTGTTGGGGGGTTTTGATTACTGATTCAATCTCTTTGCTAATAATTGGTCTGTTAAGATTTTCTGTATCTTCATGAGTTAGTCTTGGTAGGTCATATGTTTCTAGGAATTTATCCATTCCATATAGGTTGCCAGGATGTAATTATCTTAGTATTCTCTTATTCTGCTTTGTATTTCTGTGGTATCAGTTGTAACTTCTCTTTTACTTCCCATTTCATTTATTTGAGCCCTCTCTTTTTTTCTCTTGGTTATCTTGGCTAAAGTTTTGTCAATTTTGTTTCTTTTCAATGAGCCAGCTCTTAATTTCATCAATCTTGTCCATTGTCTTTTTATTTCATTTATTTTCATTCTGATTTTTACTATTTCTATCCTTCCACTAACCATGGCCTTCTAATGTTCTCTTTTTCTATATCTTTTAAGTATAGAGTTAGATTGTGTATTTCATATTGTGTTTTGAGATAGGCCTGTATTGCTATAAACTTCTCTTTTAAAATGGCTTTTGCTGCATCCCATCCTATAGCTTTTGAACTGTTGTATTTCTATTTTCATTTGTATCCAGATATATATTTCTTTTTTTTTTTTTTAATTTCTTTTTTGGTCCACTGGTTGTTTAGTAGCATGTTCTTTAACCTCCACATATTTGGAATTTTTCCAGTTTTACTCCTATAATTGATTTCTTGTTTTATACCATTTTTGTTATAGAAGATACTTAATATGATTTCAGTCCTTTAAGACTTGTTTTTTGACCTAGCATGTGGTCTATCTGGGAGAATGATTAGTGTGCACAAGAGAAGAATGTGTATTCTGCTCTCTACCCTTGTTTGATGATTTTCTTTAGTGCTATGTTTAGATTTGTTTCTCATTCTCTTTTGTGTATCTGCTATAGATTTTTGGTTTGTGGTTACCATGAGGTTCACATATAACATCCCGTATATGTAACAGTCTGTTGTCAGTTCATGGTCTTTTCAGTTTGAGTGCATTCTAAACTACATTTTTTCCCCCTGCAAGTTTTCTTTTTTTGATGTCATTATTTTACATCTTTTATTTTGTGTATTCCTGAAGTGATTGTTGTAATTATTTTTTACTATTCTTGTCTTTTAACCCTCATGTTAGCTTTGTAAGTGGTTAATCCACTATCTTTACTATATATTTGCATTTAATAGTGAGATTTTTATTTTTATGTTTGTTTTTTTTTTTTGTTATTTGTTAGCTCCTTTCTTTTTAATCAAGTCCCTTTAACATTTCTTATAAGCCCAGTTTAGTAGTGGTGAATAACTTCAGTTTTTGCTTGTCTGGAAAACTCTTTATCTTTTCTTCCACTATGAATGATAATTTTGCTGAGCAGACTATTCTTAATTAAAAGGTTTTTCCTTTTAGTACTTTGAATATATTTTGCTACTCTCTTCTGGCCTTCAAATTTTCTGCTGGGAAATCAGCTGATAGTCTTTTGGGGGTTCCTTTGTATGTAAAAAGTTATTCTTTCTCTTGCTGCTTTTAATATCTTATCTTTAAGTTTTGACATTTTAATGACAAACTGTCTTGGTGTGGCTATCTTTCAGTTTATCTTATTTAAAATTCTCTTTGTTTCCTGGAGCTGGGTATCTGTTTCTTTTCTAAGTTAAGGTAGTTTTCAGCCATAATTTCTTCAAATAAGTTTTCTAGACCTTTCTTTCATTCTTCTCCTTTGGGGACTTCTGTAATGTGGTTGTTTTTCTGCTTGATGTTGTCCCATAGTTCCCTTAAGAGACTTTCACTTTTTTAAAATTCTTTTTTCCTTTTGGTGCTCTGATTTGGTGATTTCCACTACACTATCTTCCAGGTTGCTGATCCATTCTTCTACTTTATCTATTCCCCTACTTTATCTAATATGCTGTTGAACCCCTCACATATGTATGTATGTATGTGTGTGGTGTGTGTGTACACACACACACACACCACACACACCTCACACACATTTATTTATTTATTTATTTATAGTTCGATTGTGATACTCTTCAGCTCTCTGACTTCTGTTTATTACCTTCTTATGTATTACATTTCTTTGTTTAAGTTCTCACTTTGTTTATCCATTCTTCTGAGTGTGGTGAGCATCTTTATGATTATTACTTTGAACTCTTTATCAGGTTGGTTGCTTTTCTCTGTTCCATTAAGGTATTTTCCTAAACTTGTTCTTTTTGTTTGGAACATTTTCCTCTGTGTCCTCATTTTGCTTGACTCTTTGTATTTGTTTCTATTATTAGGTGAAACAGCTATCTCTCCTAGTCAAAAAGGAGAGGACATGTATAGATGAACCTTTTTGTGCAAATTTGTCCCAGCTTTTGGTTGATCCTTGGACTTTTATGATTATCTAAATCTTGATGGGTCCCCATTGTTGAGGTTATTCCAAGACCTGTCAGTGTTCCAAAGGAAGGGGTCTCAGATAGTGCCCAGTTTCAGGCTGATTGTAGACCAGATTCTTGGACAGCAGCTTTTAAGATATGTAAATACAAACTGTCCAGTGGGCTATAATTGTAAACCATGCTGACTTCTAGAGTAGGAGATCTGGAAGTATGCCCTGAGTGGAAGTTGCAAAAATTGTGGCTTTAGATGTATATATAAGCTCTCTTCTTGGAGGTATCAGTGAGCTTTGGTGATGCCATAATAGGACACTAATATGGGGTTTTCTTGCCCACGTCTTCTGAGGGCACCTCTGTAGCCATGGGTTGTGTGGCAAACCGGAACATTGCCCCTTGGTCTCCATGACAAGAAAATTGGCTCTTTTCATAGGAAGCTGGAGTTGTGTTTCAATCTGCCATTTATACAGTGCACTGGAGATGGTATTTCTCTGATTATTTCAGAACTGTGGGTCCCGTAAATTCACTCCCCTCTGGCCACCAGAGTCAGGCAGTCAAGAGGCATACCATGTGGGGGCTGCTTTTGCTTACTGGCCGTGGCACTCTGAGGCTGGGTGCTCCCCAGCCTGACTAGGATGGGGCCTGCTGCCACTGTGTCACATGGCGGCTAGACACTTGGCTACCCAACTGCAGAATACAGACTTTTGATACTGTCCCATGCAATGTCCTAACTGTGTGTATATCTTAGATATACATATAATTTTTAATTTATTTATACTTATTTAATTACAATGCTATTCCATTTGTTTGTTCCAGAATCTCAACAAATTAATCTCGGTGAATGCTGGGAATCGATGTCAGAAAAATTTGATGACACAATTAATGTGCTAACAGGTTTTGTTCTCACCATCGTATCCACTTGCTTTCTGAAAGGTATAACTTAGTTGAAACATGTCAGACTATGGGTGAATAGTAGTTTTATAATAATGGACTTGTGCTCTTATGGAACATCAACAGTAGTGTCATGAAATGGCTTTTGAGGACTTGAACTTGGCAGCCATTCTGAAAATTCAATTTGGCTCGCTGAGTATAGGAATAGGCCAAAAGGGAAAAGGGTAATGCAGGAAGGGACTGGCTATATTTATGGGTGGGCTTTAGAAATGAAACTGTTCCCAAAGCAGAAATGGAATATAGAACTCAACTCCCAAAGCTAATAAACCGAAGCATTCACATCTACAAATCACACCAACTTCAGTTTGGCTATTGTTGTAGGAAAGTGTTTTCTACTATGGTATAAAGTAGATGTACAGTGGTCTGATATTCTTGGGGCTCATATTTTTATCGAAGGAATCTGAAAAATATGATGGTTACTAAATACTTAATGAAGTAATGAGAGCTTTTTCACCCCTCCTGCCTAAGTTACTGGCTTGATAGTAGCCTTAGTTTTATAATATTTACTAAGAAAGAAAATAGACATTTTTTTCACTTGGTTTTTAAGTACAATAGGAGCAACTATGTTCTATCAACAATTTATTATTTTACTTAGAAATAATTATGTAACTGTACTTTTAAAATATGAAGAACACACTCTGACATCTGTTAAATTGCCTATATATCTGAGTTTATACCAAAATAAGTTGTGAAGAATTAATTAGGAGAATATTTTTCAGATCTGCTTTTTAGTAAATACAGATAAGTGAGATGAAACACATGAATAGAAAACCCCTTATTTATTTCTGTGCTTTTTATGAGAGGTTATTAGATTTTTTTCTTTAAAGTTCCTTTATTCATCTAGGATGGTCCTCATCACTTTTTAGAACATTATGATTATTCAGTTTATTCTATAATTTTGTTAAAGAGGAATTAGGAAAAACAGGACAGCCATCTTTTCTCACCAACCTAATACCTCTTTCTTTGCTTTGAGTATTAGAGCATTAGAGTACCTGAGCTTTAGAGTCTGAAAAAAAAATTATTCTTTAATCTAGATTCTAATCCAGACTAACCTTGAGTACAGCACTTAATCTTACAGGATCTTAGTTCCAACAACAACAAATTGATATACCCTCCCTCAGAGTTTGGTGGTTGAGGATTCAGTGAACTATTCACTGCATTCAGGAACAGTGAACATGAAAGCAACTTGGCAGAGTGGTTGTCACATAGACATTAGTCAGTGGCAATTCCTTTCTCCCAATTATATGATCATGTAACATACTGTATATGTCATTTCTATCATCATGTAGAATACATGAAACAAACTGTAAACAAAACTAAACCTTGACTGAAAGTGGTTTTGGATATGTATTGATCTTAAATTATTACGTGAATTTTAATTTCCTCTCCTATTTTCCAAATCCACAGTCTTACCATTTCATTTTATCTCTCTTGTACATACATACATCCAGAAGGTGAGAAGGCTGGCTGTTCCAGAACCTCTGAAAATTTCTCTCTCTCTCTTTTTTTTATTTTTAAGATTTTATTTTTTTATTTGACAGACAGAGATTACAAGTAGGCAGAGAGGCAGGCAGAGAGAGGAGGAAGCAGGCTCCGTGCTGAACAGAGAGCCCGATCCCAGGACCCTGGGATCATGACCTGAGCCGAAGGCAGAGGCTTTAACCCACTGAGCCACTCAGGTGCCCCTGGATATTTCTCTCTTGATAGTATGTGCTTACAGCACTAATTTTCAGAGACTTAGAAAACATTAGTGTTTTTTAAAATTCTTTCTTTAGAAAATAAAAATTAAACTTGGAATATGTTTTATACTAAAGCTCTAAAAAAGTAATGTGCTCCATACAAAATTGGAAAACTGAGTATATAAGGTTAAATTTTACTTTCTTGGATTTTGTTCTTACTAATACAACTTGGTGTGCTTTTTCTAAGTTGCTCGCTAAGACTTCGGGATATTACCTGGAAGAACTGAGTCCTGCCCCTCATGTCCTAGAGTTACTCCATTCTCCAGCCTTTTGTGTGTAGCACCTTTTCATCTTCCCTCTTCAGTGATTTCTAAATGAAAAGGTCCTTGTTCAAGCTTTCTTTTCAGTAAGTTACTGAGTGAGAGATGCCATGTCTTCTGTCTCTCACTCTTGATAGCACTTTTGCTTATAGTTGTTGCTAACTGGATATTTAATAAATGAGTGACTGGATGGATGGTCATTTAGTCTCTCAGGGTCCCCAATTTGAACATCCTTGAATTGTATGAATAGAGATAAAAGTGGCCAAAACCACTATTTAAAATAATCCATCTTTTAAAAGAAGCTTCCATCATTAAAGTATTGCATAAATATAAGAATATGGGAAAGGATTCTTGCCCACAGGGCTTGGGATAGATTTTAATGCTACCTACGTCACCTTTTTCTTCTCTTTTCTCTTAGCCCAAACATAGTCTAGATGTTCACCAGTTGCTGGACAGGAATAAAGCTAAAAAGATTTGTATAACTTTTTATAGTAAATGTAATCAATCTTCCCACAATAATTGATTCTAGAAAATGAAAGATAAGAGATTTGAGAAGTTAAGTTTATCAAGAATTTTAAAGATTTTTCTATTCATTTATTTAAGAGACAGAATGAGAGAGGGGGACAGAGAACTCAGTCAAGGGGAGCAGCAGGCAGAGGGAGAAGCAGACTCCCCACTGAACAGGGAGCCCGATGCAGGACTCAGTCCTGGCACTCTAGGATCATGACCTGAGCTGAAGACAGAGCCACTCTGCTGCCCCAAGTGTGTCATGAATTTTATATTACATTAACTGTGTGGTTTACATTTATAGCTCAATCAGTGTTATCTGTAAATTTTTAGGAAGGAAATAAGGAAAAAGAAGAAATGTGTTTGTTAGTATTCTTAGGTATTCAGAAGTAAAACAGAACCCTTCTCTGAGATATTCAAATAATTAGTTTCTAGAAATGGATCCTAGGGTAGTGTAAATGTCCTGGAAGTAAATTATGTTAATGAAGCCTAAAAGAACTTTAAAAACTACATTCTTCTTATGCACTTAATACTTAAAAACTTCTTAAGATCATTTAGAAGGGTACATTTATTATATAACATCCTATGTTCAATGACATTTTAATAGCAAATATCACACTGCCTAGCTTTCTTGCTTGCTTTATTATTTTATGTTTTAGCCAGTGAACCTGAGGAATTAGTTACTATCTTTCTTGATTTTTTTTTTAGTTATGAAAAAATTCAGAATAAAAAAATGCTTTATTGATGTGAGCTGTTTATTCTTTATATTTGAACTCTGTCATTTAAATTGGGTTAAATAGCTAATTTCCATTTCATAGCAAAACCACTGTTGTGTGGCTTTTTCCACGGTGAATTACAAATCATTTTGGCTTTAATGTTTGGCAGATATGTACTTGGTTTTTGTATCAGATCTGCCTTTGGTTGGGTTCCTGGTTGCTCTAAAGCAGCAAAAGTTGAATTGCCAAATATTTTTATTGGCTTGTCACCTTTGCTGTTGTAAAAATATTAAATCAAGGATCTATTAAAACCAGATTCTCAAATGCCTGACTATTCAAACTGTTCTGCTCAAGATTGATCCAGGTTTTGCCTTCTTTTTCAGTTTAATTTCTATTTCTGTTGGTCTGTTTTCTGGATTTCTTAGTTATTTTACACATTTCCATGTATAAGGAAGATGTTTTTGTGCCAATTAATAATCTGATCTGTTCTCAATGAATAATTGATTGGTTTAAAATATTATATGATTTCATTAATAGACTGATCACTTTTAGAATGAGAAAATATTTTAAAACTTAAGGCAGTCTTACAGATCAACAAGGGCTTGAACAGATTTTCTTTTCCATGTTTAAACATATTTTTTTAGAAATAATTAAAGTAGAACTAAGAAATTTCAGGGACAATGTCAGCAAATGCTATTCTTAAAAATGTTTTATTCTTGGGGCACTTGGGTGGCTCAGTTGGTTGAGCATCCAACTCTTGATTTTGGCTCAGGCCATGATCTCAGGGTCATAGGATTGAGCCCTGCATTGGGCTTCGTGCTTATCAAGGAGGCTAGTAAGGCTCTCTCCCCTTCTCTCTCTGCCCCTCCTCACTGTGTACTCTGTCTCTCTCTCTAAAATAAATAAACAAATATTTTAAAAAATGTTTTAATTTTTTTTACTTAACAAATATTTCTGCCTAGACACTATGAATAAAAGTAGGCCAATATTCAAATTAAGGTTTCTTTCTAATTGTCACAAATTTTCTTTAATCATAAATCCGTTTTCTTATTTTAATTCAAAATACTTGCTCCTTTTAAAACGTGCGAGCAATGATAAAACATAAAACAAATACCTTTATAATCAGATTCCCCTGATATGACTACTGATAATAAATATTCCAAGCAATTACAATTCTTAAATGCAAAAATTTAACCTTTTCAATTTAAGAGATTTGTCTCAAAAATGACATGTAAACATGCATAGTGGATGAATTTTTAAAACTGTAAGAATAAAGCGTTAACTAGTATTATGGTTTTTAGCTACTATTATAAATTTCTCTAAGTACAGTTCTTCACCCTCTGTTTTTATTGTCCATGAATGTCTACTCATCATTTACCATTCTTCCATTTTTTTCAGTATCACTTTTTTTTTTTTAAAGATTTTATCTGTTTCTTTGAGAGAGGGAGAAAGCAAGAGGAGGGGTACAGGCAGAGAGAGCCGCAGACTCCATGCTGAGCAAGGAGCCCTTCTCAGTGCTTAATCCCAGGACCCTGGGATCATGACCTGAGCTGAAGGCAGACTCTTAACTGACTGAGCCACTCAGGCGCTCCTTAGTATCACTTATGAGTGATAATTTGCATAGTTCCTGGCCACATTTTCTAGTATATAAAAGTTCCTGACCTCTAGGATATTATAATTTAATTACAAAAATTAATTATAGTTATTCATATTTAAGAGAGCACACGATAAAACATGTATTAAGAGAAGTCTTTCCTGATCACCACCTCCACCAAATCTCAGGCAGGTTATTTAGTTTTATGTCTTAAGGAATGTTTCTTTTTATTAAAGCACTTTTGTTGGTTTGATGCTAGGCTTTCTTTAGTTTGATTAAATAATTCTTTCCAGTTGTCAGAACAGGTTCACCAAAAAGTCTTTACAGTGCCCAAAACATAGTAGGTTCTTAATAAATATCCGCTGAAGGAATGACTGACTGTGAAATGCAACATAAACACTTGGGAAAGTGAAGGTTAACGGGTTTGGAATTGTCAAGGAAGCTCCTAGTTAGTAAATGGCATTTGAACTGGCTCTAGATGACAAGGACATGGATAAGTGGAAAAAAGGAAGGGAGACATTTAGTGGGGTGATGTAAAATAAGATAACACAAAGTTAACCATTTTGAAGTGAACAATTCAGTGGCATTTAGCACATTGCCAGTGTTGTGCGGCGACCAGCTCAATCTAAGGTTTTCAGTCACCTCAAAAGGAAACCTGTAATCATTAAGCAGTTGGTCCCCATTTCCTTTTTCTTCCCAGCCGCTGGCAACCACCAGTCTGCATTCTGTCTCTATGTGTTTACCTCTAATGGATATTTCATAGAAGTTGGAATCCTATGCTGTATAAGCTTTGTGTCTGGCTTTTTTCACTCACCATAATGTTTTCAAGGTTCATTCACATTGTAGCATATATCAGTGCTTCATTCCTTTTTATGGCTGCATATTTTATTGTATGTATATGCCACAATTTGTTTTTCCACTCATCTGTTGATGGACCTTTGGTCTGTTTCCACCTTTTGGCTATTATGAATAGTGCTGCTATGACCATGCATGTTCATGTGATTTTTTTAGTATCTGTTTTTAATTCTTTAGGGTATCTGTCCAGGAGTGAAATTGCTGGATCATATTTTGATGACATGATAGTGATTTGGGGACAAATTATAACCTACTATTTATTTGATATACTATGAAAAGATCATTTTGTGAATATTAAAACTGTATTCAGTTTAAATTTTTGCATTGATGGAAACTTGTTTTTAAGTTTATGATTTTTTCTTTCATAAACCTATTCCATTATAATTATTTTCTACTGTATATGAATTTAAAATTGAAGTTTACTTCTTGTTTTATTTGAACCCTTACCTTTTCATCTTCATAATACTCTAAATTGGTCATCAATTAAGGTTATTCTTAGGAGATGCTGTTTAATTCACTGATGAGTCCTGATTCCATTGTCAACATGTTTTTATAAACCCTCAACCTTGACTTGATGTTTCTTCATAATTTTCAGCAAATTGGTAAACATAAGCGTAGAAAAAAAATTTTCCATTCTCCTTGGATTCCTTCATTCCGTGAGATGTGTATTTTCCATTGTTTTCTTTTACTGCCCCTAGCCTGAAATAACAACACATATCCTGTTGCTAAACTCCACGCAATTGAAATTCTTTAATTGGAACAAACGTCAACTTCCAGTTCTAGTCCTTCGACTTGCTTTATGCCCTCCTTGGACTGGAAATATCTGGAAATCCTATTCTGATGGAAACCCAACCATTTAGTCTGTCAAACATGACGATAAATAACTTAAATAATGAAATACAATTTAATAAATATCTTCTTCCTACCCTGATTTCCATGATCACTTCAGAGATCCGAGATTTAGTCCCAATCAAATACTGAGGAACTTTATTTCTAATATAATAAAACCCACATTTAATCACTGAGTAAAACTCAAGAATTGATATAGACAATCTATGTAAATAAAAAGTCACTGAACTCTTATAGGTAATGGGATTCTCTCAACTATTGGCACCAAGGCAGTTTATATACAAGCAAGGGACCTGTGTACATTGGACATCTTTTGTTTTCACCTGCCCGACATTTATTGCTAATTCTTTTGCTGATAGCACACTCATTTACTTTTGGAAACTAGCCATTGCAATTAGGTACTGTCTTGGTGGGATGATATATCAAGGTACTTTACTTTTCCTGGCTGAAGGATAGGAATGTGACCCAAGTTTCATGAATCAAATTTCTTTCATAAGAACGTGATCTTTAAGCAGAGTAAAAGACAAATCTGGAATTGATCTTAGGAGGCCCTGAAAGTGCCCATTAGTTCCTGCCACTCATATCGCCAGGCTTCACTGATTAAGCTTTTCTGTCAGTTTGGTTAGCAACTAACTTTGCATCCTCCTTCCAGTAGTTACAGTCACACATGAAGGATCTATTCCTAATTCTAAAGCCATCCCACAGAAAGTAGCCTGGGAGAAAGAAGAACACATCCAAACAAAAGGGCTTAGAGAAGACAGAACAGATGTGTATCCTAAGCGATGGTTCAAAAAGAAGCATAAGGATGTGACTGGTCAGGAACCACATGGCCAGTACTAGATTGGTTCATGTGACTAATATAATAGCAAGTACTTGAAAGATTAAAGTCTGGTGCTAATCAAAAATATTTCAGTAAAGAGTCACAAATTTTAAAACTCCAATGTCCTCATATCATTCAGTATTTTTTTTTTTTTGGCAGCTAATGTAAATGCATCTAAGTTATTTTTAGAAGTAGATCCTGTTTCTTGCTCTGCTCTTTATGGTACACTACAAAACAGTGGTTCACAGGGTAAGGTCCTGAGATCAACGGCATTTAGGAACTTGCTAGAGAAGCAAATCCTCAGGACCCAGATCAACGTTTCAGAGGCCCTGGGGGTGGGGCCTAGCCATCTGTGCTATAGCAAACTCTCCAGGTGATTCTGAAGCCAGACAATGTTAAAGACACTGACCTAATGTCATGCAAGAGGTTTATGAACAGTCACAAGCCTGATCTTTCAGAGGTGGTGATGTGTCAATGCCCAAGAAGACGCATGGCCTTTCATAAGTTGAAGGAAAACTCTGATTTTGGGAGAACAGCTCTTAGCATTTCCCTTCCTATGATGGATTTCTCAATCTTTTGGGAAGCTGTGGTCTCCAAGTCACATGTCCTGCTTTCTCTGCCATGGTCTGGCATTGAACTCTACTTCCACCAAACTCTACACCATGCAGATTAAAAGAGAAATAAATAAAGTGACACCAAAGCAATGGAAATCTTTATTTGAAATGTTACACCAAGAAAACAACTGGGAGAGGAGGCTGAATTCAAAAGGATGGGCTGGGTTAGAGCCAATAAAAACAACTGATGTGTGGTAAGCAGAGGCAGTTACAGAAGGAGGGGGGAAGAAAACTGGGTTCTGTGAAATGGACTAAGAAACTGTGGGGAAGCAGTGTGTAACCTGAGAATGGGAGTCTTCACTAGCACAGGCCTACTTTCCTCCTTTATTAGATGGGAATTGCCCATTAGTGGGACTCACCTGTGTTTAAAAACCAACAAGAACCAAACAGTAAAACACTGGAGGTACAAGCTTTCAACCAAGACCATCTCTATGCTGGCTTGTGATTGGAATACTGCTGCTGGTTCTGTGAATCAGGAAGGTCGGAAACTTCAAGAGCGCCTTGAGTGCGATCCCCACTTTGGGGAGAGGAAGAGAAATTTTTATTTTCCCGGAGAGCAGAGATGCACACAGCAAGATGTACTGATTTTGCTATCATTTAAGCTGGCACTGATAACGGAAGGGTGCTTGAAAGCTGTCAGGGACGGGAACTGTTAGGCATGTCCGAGTAGAGCAGTGTTATGGACAAGGTGCTGAGCCCCGCTGTTGGAAGGATTACACATTGCTTGAATTTTAGTTCTGGCTCTATTCACCACAAATCAGATGTTCTTCATTATTTCAAAGTAAAATTCTAGTCTGAATAAATAAATAACGCAAAAAGCAAATAAATTGCAGAGAGTAATTTTAGTCATAGCTTACTATTTAGCTCAGTGCAATCTTGTTATTTATGGCATCACAGTTTATTCTATTGTCCATATAGAAGCCAATGAACATCTGCCTTGAGCAGGACGATACTTGAGTGGGCAGTGATGCAATCACTTTAAAAATCCAAGTGGTGAAACTTGAGTATCTTGTTCTAGGAAGACACTGCTATGTGATGATGCTCCTATTTTCTCAATGCTAGGATGACAGCGTATGTATTTTCAGGAGTATACAATAAATATTCTCCTTTCCTTTTAAATTTTTGGAGATGCTGTTGGTCTCTACTATGATTAGCTAGATTAAATATAATGCATCAGAAAAATCCTGATATATGCCTTGATGAACAGCTTTCTAAATTGTTGTGTGTATGATCTCTAGTAAGTTGCAGCTTTTAAAATTATGTCATAGTCTCATATAATTATCACTTGATTTTAGAACAGTTTAGTTTTAATATAGAGTGTGGTCATGGCTTCCTGAGTTGTCATAATTCATCAGATCTTTTTTTCTCATACCTCTCATCTCCACATCCTTTCTGAACAGTACACTGTAATTTTTAGATTGCCAAGTATGATCTATCACAACTAGAACTTGGGTGTGGTACTTAACAACTTTTAGATATTCCAATAAAATAATAATCTGATGTCTAAGGAAAACTGGATAACTTTTTATTGATAATTTATGGTATTTTGGAACCTCTTAATATTTAAGTCTACACCAGGGGAGGTGAGAAACTGAAATGCATTAAATTATACATTTAGCTAGACTCATATATCAAGTGATTTTAGAAGGCAGGGAATAAAAGCAGGAGTATTGAGGAAATAGAAGATAGAATTTCAAAGGCCGGAAGAAACTTGAGGGAAGAATAATTAAGAATGGATAGGTGGAGATTCATGGATAATTACCAAGATGTGTTAGGGGGAGATGAATGTGATATTCGTGGGAAAGGGATTAAGAGTAAAAGCTGTTAAATATACCAGAAGCAGAAAGTCTGGAAGCATAGATAGACTTATTATATCATCTAATGTATTCATCTAGATTTTCAGAGTTGTTGACCATCCCCCAATGTGGTCGATATGTAAATAAATGGGTTAGCTCCATCAGAGAAGGTGTATGTTTGTGAAGAGAAGGACTTTGTCAGCCTTTCTAAAAGTGAATATACCGGAAAATCACTGTTCTCATTTTCAGAAAAGAGTTGGTAATGAGTCAATATTTTCAGATAGGCTCTGATAATGGAATTTATTTCCTTTTGCTTATTTTCCTATAAATGTATCATTCAGGGCACTCCACAAATCCTGCATCTTTATCCGGGGCAAGTACCAATGACTGGAGGAAGGAAGGTGGAACCACCACGTAGCCTCTGACAAGCACAGTTCTCTGCATCACCCTCAGACCCCATCTGTGGGCCCCACACTGGCTTAGCTCTCTTCTTTCTGCACCCTCAGTGCACATGGCAGGCTTGCACTACCCCTGACAGGAACATTGCCTTGTTCTACTTTGCTTTATGTTTACTTTGTTTTATTATTATTTGCCACCCTTCCGCCCCCTTCCCTAAGCCAGGATTGGAGAAAAAAATAGATTTTTAGGGGCACTTGCGTGGCCCAGTGGGTTAAAGCCTTTGCCTTCAGCTCCGGTCCTGATCTCAGGGTCCTGGGATCGAGCCCCGCATCGGGCTCTCTGCTCAACGGGGAGCCTGCTTCCTCTTCTCTCTCTCTGCCTGCCTCTCTGCCTGCTTGTGATCTCTGTCTGTCAAATAAATAAATAAAATCTTTAAAAAAATAGATTTTTATATTAAAAGGCAAATATGTAAAAAGTTACTTGAAATAAGTAATGGAGGTGTAGGGTTTTATGTTTCTCTGCTCACTTCTTAGCATCTTTAGGATCCCTAAACGATGGACAAAGTGCTTGTTTTTCAGTGAACTTTTAAAGCTTAAAGTTGAGAGAGAGAGTGGTCAAGTTCCAAATATGCGTTTCTTGCTGTGAATTCTTGCTAATTAACAAGCTGGATCTGGTGAAGGTGTACTTGCAGAGCTGGTGTTTTACCTCCTACCATCAGACTGTGCTCGCTCCTTCTATTTTCATTTTTTTATCCTTTCCTTTCTAATCTGTTATCATGCTCTTTGCATCTTCTGATTGGCTCTTTATTGACTCTTGTTTACCGTTGACATTTTGGGGGTACATTTTTTGGAATTTATGTAGGGTCTCAAACGCATAGGAAGAAATGGCCCCAGTAAAATGTAAATGGGACAGAGAGAGAAGAGGCAGATTTTAAAGCTCCTGGAAATGGAGCTCCCTGTTTAGCATTGCCTGAAATTGCTCTACCCTCTTTAAGATTTACTGGTGATTTCGCACTTACACTGAATAGTCTGTGAAGGAATAATACGCCTTATTCTTTGCCAGAGATGCTTTGTTTAAATCAAATCCTCTGGAGAAAAACTCAAGAGGAAAAGCTGTTGAGTTTACTTAATATTAAAAAAAAAGTCTCTTTCTTTCTTTATTTCATTTTTTTTCCCTATAAAGTGTCCTTGACAGCATTACTTGTTGATTAAAATGCTCTGCAAAGTTCTAGTGCTCCTGTCAAGACCACACTCTGCTTTTTTACTGCAGAGGCAAATGTTAACCTCTCCTGAGGTTTCTCCAGCAAAGCATTTTCTCTTTTTCACTGCTTCACGTTGCCAGATGTGCAATTAAATGGTCATTTCACCTTTATTATAGTTTTCATGGTGTGTTATTTTCATTATTTTTCTTGTTTATGTACACTGTAGCAGTTATGATCTCCACATGCTTGCTATGTAAGATAGTTCTTAAAACCCAGCTGAGGGATGCAAGCTGGTGGGGGAAACCTCGGCGCTGGTCTCCCATTTATCTTCGTTTAACCCTCAGCAGTAAATTCAACTGGGGAAATGTGTTTCTTTTTTTTTTTTTTTTTAATTTAATTTTATTTTTTATTTTATTTATTTTTTTTAAGATTTTATTTATTTATTTGACAGAGAGATCACAAGCAGGCAGAGAGGCAGGCAGAGAGAGAGAGGAGGAAGCAGGCTCCCTGCTGAGCAGAGAGCCCCATGCGGGGCTTGATCCCAGGACCCTGAGATCATGACCTGAGCCGAAGGCAGCGGCTTAACCCACTGAGCCACCCAGGCGCCCCGGGAAATGGGTTTCTAAGAATCTTCCAGAGATCAGGCAATATTTTTGCATATTTCCTCAGCGGTATGAAGAAGCCTACATCCGTAGAATCTGATTTTATCATATAGTAGCTCAGGCTCTTCAGAAAGTACTTTTTAAGTTAGAGGCATTAGGCAAGTGAATTAGTAGCTGAGGTGCGGTGAAATAAATATGTGTGGAGACTAGGCTGTGTGTGTGTGTGTGTGTGTGTGAGCGAGAGAGAGAGAGAGAGAGAGAGAGAGAGCAAGACAACAAGAAAGCACACGGGCAGGAGAAAGTTAAGGATTCCTTTTTGATGAATATAAACAAAAAGCAATTTCAAAGAAAATGGGAGTTTAATAATTTAAATAACTCTTAGTAATACATACAATTGAATTTATTTTTCCTAATGTTCTTCTCAGAGAAATCCCAAATATCTTGTTTCATGAGAATCTGGAATATGTACGGTAGAAAATGCAAATATGCCATTATTCCAGAAAGAATTACAGAAATAAAACTTGAAGCACACATGTACTTTCGGGCATGGTTTTTAAAACTGTCCTATGAAAATGATATATTTCTAATTAACAATTTTAATGTTTAATAGGAAACAGGGAAATTGGCTTTATGGGAGACGAATCTATCCTATCCAATTAGAATTATGAAACTTTCCATTTATGTTTCTTCAAAGAGTTTTGTTTTGCTTTTTTTGCCCGTTTTTTGTTGCAAAGTGTGGGAAGTTGGCTGTGTTGTACCCAGGATTGAGAGTATGTGAATGCTAACACCATTTGTTTTCAATGACCTCATGTAAAAACTAACACTTCTGTTAGGAAAGGCAGGGGTAAGTCATTGCATTTGCAAGAATCCGGGTTAATATCTGATGGAGTCCATCAGCAAATGTTTCCGGAAGAGGAGACTAATAATAGACTATTTTTCATCTTTGACATTTTACCTTTTATCCTACCTGAATTTGAGAGAAGAAGCTTTTGTTCTATACATTTCAGAAATATATGTGAGGGATTTTAGTTTATTTGTGATAAAGAATATGAAAATAAATGTACCCATTAATAGCCAGATTCAATTAATGAAAAGTCATATTATTTTAAAAGTTAGCAAATTGCTTATTTTCCTAATTCTATATTCCAAGTTCACATGCTATATGTTTTGTACCCATTGTTGATAGATTTCAGCCCATCTCATTTCTTCAAATCTAATGGTACTTTATTTCATTTTATTTTGGCTGTGCAGATTTCCTCTATATTCTTAAAATCCATTGCAGGCCTTTCCAGTGACTGAGATGGTATCTGTCAGTGATAGTGGAATTGACTGATTTCAAAAGCTTCTTGTTGCTATTATAGAACTTGGCAAAGAGAAGGCTCATGGCAGCAATAGATGTATCTGGGAACTTTTTATGAGACCAGTGGGAATCTTCTAAATATTTTTAGTGGTTCCCCCTCACTTCACTCCCTTTTGCCTTTATGCCTGAACTGAATACTAACATAACTATGGTATACGTATGCTACTCATCCTGAATGTACAAGAGTTGACTAATAATGAGAATTTTAATTTGAGGTTACTAAGAGTTGAACTTCCTCTTCTATTAGATAAAAATCTTATTTTCACCAGCTACTAAATAGCAGATTATCAGCAAAATTTTCTTCATTCTCACTTCTTTTAAGTTTGTAGACTCTCTCCGATTCATAAAAAAAATTGTAGCTATTGAATAAGAAATGTAGACTAAAATTTTGGGTATTAAGCTTAGTTATCTTTTTCTTTTTTCCTATTTTCATCCTTGCCCACCCTTTAAAGCTTAGAAATATTTTGTGGAAGCATTGTAGGGATATAAGAAACAGAATGTTGTAAAAATGTTTAGCAAGCATATATGAGTGCAAGGTAAAAGATTAAGAACACAAATAGAAATCATAGTCTTAGTCTAAAATTTCAACTTTGCTAAAAATAAGAAGCTCATTCTATGTATCTTATCTTGATGATGATGAAAAAGTTCTTGAATTAAAAATCATCTTTACAGAAATCTGTCATACTTTTTCAACATTACACTTTTCTATTTAGTCATTTTCACTGTTTAAGCATTTAGAACAGGAAGGAGATATTTTAGGTTAACATATATGTTGTTCATAACACCAATAACCAAAGAATATGTAAGAAAGAGTTAAACAACAGTCTCTATTGCTATCAGAAATCATCCTTTCATTCTGAAATTTCAAGAAAAGGAACCCTTGAGACTCAGCTAATACGGAAGTGAATAAAATGTATATCTGGACATCAACATTTGATTGAGAAAACTAATTGGCACAGAAAACAGATGGTGAAGTCTGGATAAAAATAATGTCAGTAAAAGAAAATACATAAAGAAGATTATTCTGGTGAAGGCAGATAAGAAGGAAGAGGAAATCAAATTCATTCACTCAGATTTTCTCTTCTAGGGATGTATTCAAAGCTTGCTCCTCTTGATGGTCTATTTTCTAGATATTTCTGAATCTAATGGTTGAGATATTCCTGACAGACGAACATGGCTCTCAGTTATTGGTCTCATCTTATTTCTGGGCAGTTGAAAATAGGGTCATTGTATGTAGCTGAGAACATTGGGCCCTGCCACACTCCAGATGTAAAAGGCACTACAACCTCAAGTGGTGGCCCAGGATCACTAATTTTGCTCAGTGGATTAAACAGATGCTTAGAACACATACAGAATTTTGTGTTGCTGACCAAACAGCTGAGTAATATACTCAGAATAGTAGAAGGTTAATCAGTAGACCCCATGTTTTTCTTTTCACACATCTAATCCCCCATTCTCTTTTCCATGTCTTCAGGTAGGTTGCATAACAAGTAGATCTTGCTGAATCTCTCAGTATCTTCCTCCTGATCCACTCCTTGGCCCCATGCACACAGCTATTTTGAAATATCCCCAGAGTTCTCAGTAAAATGTTGCATGGTTCGATAAAGACCACCTTTGTGAAATGGTTGATTTGAGTGGGTTTTCTGGGTGGTCTTGTAGATTGGATATGAATGTTAGCATATCTAAAATTCCCTTTGCTGGAACTAAGGGAAATATCTTCTGATCACAGGCAGCAACTTATTTAAGTCACTTTTTGAGTTGAAATCACAGGTGATTGTATTGCTACCCTGTGTTAAAAAATAAAAATAAGTAGCTTAAAAAGAGAACTTTAGAAAATATTTCTTGTCAGTTCTTAAAAGAAATCTGAGGCACCCTCAGTTTTTTTTAAATAAAGCAGAGGACAGTTAACATTTTTACTCCGAAAGAGTAAGGGCAGTGGTTATATTACATGCCCTGGGGTGTTTGGGATGTAAGAATATGCGGTATTCCAAGTGATATTGCTACAGATTCTTCACAACTACAGTGTACAACCTTTGCAAGCAACATTTTTACTTTTACCTTTTAAGCAGTAATATTTTGATGGGTCATCCCTTTTTATTTTAAGCAAGTGTTATTTATATATAATATTCAAAACTAGCTGAAAGTAATAAAAGTGGCAAGGGAACAGTAGTGAAAAACATACTTTTATAAAATAATGTTTTATATATTGTTATGCCCAAAATTATGTGGCTGCACTTCCCAGGAGCAAACTCTCATGATTTGGGTTAAGATGCCCTTATTTACCTCTATAACACAATGTGTTATATGCATGCCAACAAGTTATAACACAGTGTGTTATATGCATGCCAACAAGTTATAACACAATGTGTTATATGCATGCCAACAAGTTATAACACAATGTGTTATATGCATGCCAACAAGAACAGTTCTTTCAAATATAACTATCTTAAAGGTTGTCAATGTCCTTTTTGAATGTTTTTTTAGATATGTAGGGTCTACTGCCTTGTTGGGGCACTGAAATTTATCTGGCAAGACTATCGAAGAGATTTTGTTTTAATAAAATAGCTGTCCCTTCTCCAGATGTATGTATTTTTGATTCCGGGGGATGATATTCTAAAAGGGAGAGTCTAACATGCAATGCCATTTCAAAGCTCACTACATTTGCTTTTCATTATACTTCATGGTTAAGCAGCCTTCTGAATTTGATGAATTTTATTTGCTCAATTAACTATATCGGTAGCATATTGTAAGGAAGCCTGTAAAATGGTAAATGTATGCCATAGAGCAGATATAAGCAGCTTCCACCTTTCCTGAGTTGTTCCTCATTTGAATGGGCATCATGTGCATTTCCAAATGTCCATTAACTGTTTTATTATTGGCTTCTTTATACTCATCACCTGCCTTTATGTTTTTGACAGCTGGTTTACCTTCTTTTCCCATTCTCGGTACCACAATAAAGGCATATCTTGGCTTATTGCCCCCTTAAATATACTATACATCTAATACTTCTCTATGTATCAGATTTTTCCCAGATCCCTGAAAAAAAATGATGCTAATAGGGATTCTGGCAAGAGATATTCTAAAATAGACCTCAGTGTTTTAAGTGTTTCAAGACAAGTCTGGAGAATAGTTTTAACTCCATGATCACTATATCTTATATTTTTTATTATTTATATTTCCTCATTAGATTTGGAAGACAATCTAATTCAGTCAATCAAACACTTTGCAAGCCATCAGTACAAAATATTTCTTCCCTAAGGTTTCGTTCTTAGCTAGATGAAGAAAACTAAAAAACCAGTGGAAGTTTTTGAGGTCTAATGTGAAAAACTAACCCAGTATGTTTTCAGGATGGATTGAAGAAAAAAAAAAAGAAGTAAGAATATAACACTTTACTTATGCTTCTAGACATTGTAGACTAAGAGGGATCTGATACATTGTCGTACCTGAAACAACTAGAAACTGGACAAGAGTGTAAAAAACAATATTATTCAGCCTCTGGACAAAAGGTGGCATAACTCTATGATTTCTGAGAGAAGGATAATAAAAGGAGAATCCTATTGTTGTGTCAGCTGAATTTCTGGAGATAATCTCCAGATCACTGAGTAGAGATGGAAAGCTCAAATAAAATTCAGGAGTCATGCTGAGTTATAGAGACTGAAATCAAAGTTCAGGATAGTATAGAGGTCTGAAATTTTTCAGACAATGTACTAGAAAAGAAAAACCATGGAGAGAAAGAGAAAGAAAATGAATGGGAGAGAGAAAGAATGAGAGAATGAGAATGGACACTGAAAACTTAGATGTTTCCCTTAGTGTTTCACAGAGGAAAAAACTGTGCATGTCTGAGAGGACACAAGCAAAGGCCAAGGAAAGAAGCATCAGAAGCCATATGATAAACAATTCCTACAACTCACACAAGTCTAAGAATACTTGGGATTTCCCCCAGTGAAAGTAGAGAAACCACATAAGGTGTGAGGCATTTGTTAGAGTTCAAAAAAGTTTATTTCTTTACGAGTGGTATTAAATTAGTTCTAGACAATAAGCTTCTCTGTGCTTTCTTTAACATAGCTTATAATAAAGTCTCAAAGGTGACTTAATTGTGTACTGTTACAAAGTCAAACACACCTTAAAATCCAGCACACAACAATGTATAATTCAAAATGTCTAACATGCAGTAAAAAATTACCGGGCATGCAAAAAGTAGTGTAACAATGACTCATATCCTGAAGCAAAAAAGATCTATTAATAGAAACACCTGAAGATGACAGAGATGATGAAATCAGTGGACAAGAATGTTAAACAGCAACTATAAATATGCCCCTAAATTCATGAAGGTAGAAGAAAACATAAATATGATGAGAAGAGAAAGAGTGATCATCAGAGATACTCAATGGAACTTCTAGAGACTTAAAATGTATTATCTGAAATAGAATTCACTGGATGAGCTTAACAGCGGATTAAATATTGTAGAAGTAGATTGGTGTACTTGAAAATATAGAGGCAGAAGCTAATTGAATGCAAAATGAATAACAGAGTTAAAAATATTTAAAGAATAAACAGACAGGCACATGGGTGGCTCCGTTGATCAAGTGACTGTCTTGGGTTCAGGTCATGATCCTGGAGTCCCAGGATGGAGTCCCGCATCTGGCTCCCCACTCAGGGGGTAATCTTCTCCCTCTGGCCCTCTCTCCTTTCATACTCTCACACTCTTTCAAATAAATAATATCTTAAAAAAAAAAAAGAATAAACAGTATTAGTAACCTATGGAAGAAAACCAAATGGTCCAACACATGTGTAATGAGAGCCCCAGAAAGAAAGAGGGAAGTAGTCAAATACTTATTTATTTATTTATTTATTTATTTTAAAGATTTTATTTATTTGACAGACAGAGAAATCACAAGTAGGCAGAGAGGCAGGCAGAGAGAGAGAGAGGAGGAAGCAGGCTCCCCCCGCAGCAGAGAGCCCGACGTGGGGCTTGATCCCAGGACCCTGGGATCACGACCTGAGCCGAAGGCAGAGGCTTTAACCCACTGAGCCACCCAGGTGCCCCAGTAGTCAAATACTTTTTAAAATAATTGTCAAAAATTTCTCCAATTTGACAAAGCTATAAAGAAGTTCAGTGAACACAAAATAGAAGAAACATAGTAAAAATGAGTGAAAGGGAAAAATTTAACAGAAGCTGAATAAAATAGTCCCCGTACATAGAGAGGAACAGAGATGAGAATTACAACGGACTTCTTAGAAACCATGCACGTTGAAAACAGAGACATCTTTAAAATACTGAAAGAAAATACTGAAGGAAAATTTCTAACTTAGTTTAAAAAAATTGAATTGATCCAAAGAAGGCAGTATAGGGTAAAAACAATAAAGAACAAATAGAAAAATAATGGCATGTGGTAGACTTAAACCAATCATCTTCATAGTTACATGCATTTGAAATGGCTTAAATACTCCAGTTGAGAGGCGTAGATTATCAGACACCATCAAAGAACAGGGCGAAATAGGCGTCATCTGCTGGAAATCCACTTTACATGTAAAGATACATATTCAAAGTAAAAAAGATGGAAAAGTTCTACCAAACTTTTCAAAAGAAAAGTTTCAAACTTTCAAAAAGATGATCAAAAGAATCATCATATATTGTGAAAATAGACTTCATTATAAGAAATATTAACAAAAATAAAGGCTTTTCATTAAGTATGTTAAAGGAGTCAATTCATCAAGGGGAAATAATAATCTTGAATGTGCACAAGGCTAATGATAAAGCTTTAAAACACATAAAGCAAAAACTGACAATATTGTTAAAAGACAATATTAAGATAACAGATGGATGTCAAGAAGCTATGAAGGGTCTGGGATTTTACTCTGATTATAAGCCAGTAAGCTAACATGATGCATCTTCATAAAAGATATTGAAACACACTACCTGGCAGAGGACATGGCACTCCTCCCTGAGAGACCAGGCTCAATTTATTAGTTATAGCAATAGCAATCGGAGAATATCACATCTTCTCGTGTAAGTTCCTCAAGCCCCATTTCCTACAGGACAGTGTGATAAGGACCAGAGGATGTCTGCACATGCCTTGAATTGGGTTATAGAAGAGAAACTTTGGACCTAAGAAGCACAAATCTTTTATAATTAGTTGTGAGCAAAGCTGCCTGACATTTTTAGCTTGTGGGAGGCATTATCTTTTTTTATAACAGGCAGTAAATAAGACTACTCTTTACTTCAGAGGGAAATGCCCACCATTTTTATCTTTCAAACCTATTTTTTTCCATCTTCCATGCCGGTTGCTTGAAAACAAGAAAAATTCTTGAAAACATATTTCAGCATAAAAGTGAAGTCAGTTATGGTGTCTGGTGCCAAGACTGCAAAAAACGTGAGAAATATATGGAGAATTTTCTCTTAAGAACCTTGTACAAACTGGGAGAAAATGTTTTTAAAGTTTCTATCTAAGAAAACATGTGTTTCCAAAACATATAAAGAGCTATTGAAACTGAATAGTAAGATTAAAAAAAAAAAGAGCAAACATTTTAAACAGACATTTTAATCAAAGATGATATATGGATTGCATGACAAACATAATAATACACTCAATGGAAATAAATTATTAGAAAAAATTTAAATTAAAACTGCACTGATATACCATTGCACCTCACTAGAATGGCTAAAATTAAAGATCTGCATTACAAAGTATTGATGAGCACGTGGAGCAATTAAAACTTGTGTATATCACTAGTGGTAGGTCAAAATGGTACGTTTGAAAGATGGTTAACAGTTTCTCAATACAATTTAATACTTTACTTATCAAATAAGCCATCAATTTCCTCCTAGCTATTTATCCATGCAAACATATGATAAATACCACCACAAAACTATTCAAATATTAGTAGACCTTTATTCACAATATCCTCCAACTGGTGAATGCATAAACAAGTTGTGCTATATCCACACAGTGGAACACATCTCAGTCATACAAAAAGAAGAATCCTTGATCCACATAACATGGATAAATCTCAAAAGCATTATGTGAAGTGAAACAGACCAGACACTAAAATACTGCATAATTTCAATTAAATGGAATCCTAGAAAAAAACTAATGTCAGAAAATACTTCTCTGGTTGCCTGGGTTGGCAGGGAGAAAACTTTTTAGGATGAAGGAAATTTTCCATCTTGCTGTAGTTCTGGTTACATTGAATTATTTCTTTAGAATTGCTGAATTTTACATGTAATTTTTATTTCATGGAAATGTGACTCTATTTTAGCAAACCGCCGAATTGAGTAGCCAATCATATTTTATATTTTGTCCTTTTGTAAGCATGTTCTTAGTGTTGCTTAGTAGTTGGTTATTTTTTCTTTCTCTCTTTCTTATAAATAAATAATAGCAAATTGTCCATTTCATGAAGTGTTATTATTTATTTTTAAATTCACTGATGTTATAATTTCAGCTAGGTTGTAATTCTCTTATTGCCTGAAACTTAGCTTGGCTTTAAAGATTTATTTATTTTTTTGACAGACAGAGATCATAAGTAGGCAGAGAGGCAGGCAGAGAGAGAGAGGGAGAAGCAGGCTCCTCAATGATCAGAGAGCCCGATGCGGGGCTCAATTTCAGGACCCTGGGATCGTGACCTGAGCCGAAGGCAGAGGCTTTAACCCACTGAGCCACCTAGGCGCCCCTCAGCTTGGCTTTAGAAGGTAGTGTATTTCAGGGAAAGGATAAGTCATTTATCTTTTTTAAAAATTTTCAGTCTTTTCCCCTGAGCTCAGTTCTGTTAACCTTTATGATCGGGGCCAAATTTTTCACTTAATGCTTCTTGACCTTACCTCGATAATTTTTAAGGTTATCACATGTCTTATAACGTTAATAGCCAACATTTACTGAGCACTTACTATGTGGCAGATCGTGTACTAATGACTTCATACATTTAATTCTTTTAATTCTCAGCAACATTGTAAAAGGAATGAAATTATTTTTTGCCATTTTATAGCTAGTAAAACTGATGTATCCCAACTTCCAAATTCATACAGCTAATAAGTGGGGAAATAGAGATTTGACTCTAGACAGTACAATTTTAATCTGTTCCTTAAACTGTCAATTTACAAATCATCGAAAATATAGACCTTAAATTTTAGTGTATAGGAGAATCAGTTTACTTAAATTTTATTCTCAGATTTTTCCCTTGCCCTCATGATTCTTACTTGGTGGGTATAGGATGAATCCAGTAATCTGTATGTTTAGCAAGCACTGTAGGAGATGGTTTGTTGAACCTGGTTTGATAAACCCCATTTTCTGGGGCATCTGGGTAGCTCAGTAGGTTAAGCATTGGACACTTGGGTTGGGCTCAGGTCATTATCTCAGGGTTGTGAGATCAAGCCCTACTGTGCTCAATGTGGAGTCTGCTTCTTCCTTCTTTCCTCTTCTCCTCCCCTGCACCTCCCCTTTATCACATGCTCATGTCCTCTCTTTCTCTCTCTCTCAAATACATAAATCAACTAATTAATAAAAACCATTTTCTGTGACTTTAAGCTGTTTAACTCTTCCAGGCCTTTGTCATCACCTACTCAAAGGTGATTTTTTTTAGGATGGGATGGGATGACAGTTCTTGGCACACCAAAAATTCTCTAGAATAAATTAGTTTTTATTGCTCTTGGTGGTAGATGTTATTTCATAGAATTAGTCAACAGTGGCAATTGTTTCCAACCCTGTATTTCAGTGAAATGATATCATCCAATAAGCAAAAGGTGTTTCAAAGTGAAAAGACATCTTACTGACTGTAAGCACTGTTTTTATTGTTTTTGCTTTTTTCAATTTGATTATATTGGGAAAAACAGTGTGTTCTGCTCTGGCATATGTTTCTAAAATACCAATTAGCTCACCTGCAATTGGTAAATAGAATTATGTTAGTGTAATGTAGAAGTTGCAAAGCTTTATATGTGATTTATGCCCCCAAGGGGGCAGAATAGTCAGAGTTGAATTATAACCTTGGGTGGAAAAAGAAGGCCTTCAGCTTTGATCTAAATAGTCAGTGGGGGCCCTTTTGGTTTTACGAAAATTTTTTAAAAAAGCCAAGTACCAATATCAGGGGCTCCATGGCCAAAGGAACATACCCCTTGTCTTATGTGGCTCTTAAATATTTGCAGTTGCATTGTCCCCCACCCTGTGCCCATTTCAGTGGCACGCCTATGGGCTCAGAGTGTGCCTTCCAGCTGGATTTTTCCTACCAATTCTTTTTTTTTTTTTAAGATTTTATTTATTTATTTGATAGAAATCACAAATAGGTAGAAAGGCAAGCAGAGAGATAGCGGGGGAAGCAGACTCCCCACTGAGCAGAGAGCCCGATGAGGGGCTCCATCCCATGACCTGAGCTGAAGGCAGAGGCTTTAACCCAAGCCACCCAGGTGCCCCTTTTCCTACCAATTCTAATTAACATATTGCCAGTCATTCCCCTCAATTGTGAAGTATTGTTGTTTGCTTTGTTTTTTGTTTGTTTGCTTGTTTGTTTTTAGGTTCTGGGCTGACCTTCTTGCTTGGGTGGTCCAGATCATCTTCCAAGGTACAAATACTGTTTGCTAGTGATCTGTTCCCAAAGTTGCATGTTTTCGGTGGTCTGCCCAGAAGCTATTTTCCCCACAAGTCCTATTATTTTGGGTATGCCGTTTTGTTTGCTATGTGGGGATTGCAGGATGCATGTGACTTCTCAGATACTTTAAACCCCATTTTAGGAACATGAGTATATCCTGCTTTGCAATATCTTACAGTCTCTGGAAGGGTTGGTGTGTTAATGGCTTGTTAATTATAAACTAACTTACTTCCTCAGAGTGATCATGTCTTTCTTGCCTCTGGTGTTGTATTTGTTTCTTACTATACAATTGAGTAAATCCCACTTGAGTTACTTTCTTTTTTACAGTTGGCAAGATTTCTAATTTGTATTTGAATTTCTTCCGTGTTTATATCAAAAGAAGATACAAATTCAACTTTAATTATTAGCTTTTATCTGTAAATTACTGCTTCTTACCTAAAACTACAAAATAATTTATAGAGTTGGAATAGAAAAATAATTTCTTACTATAGAGAGATTATTTTCTACAATAATAGTTATGATTCTTTTTTTTTTTTTTTTTTAAAGATTTTATTTATTTGACAGAGAGAGATCACAAGTAGACGGAGAGGCAGGCAGAGAGAGAGAGAGAGGGAAGCAGGCTTCCTGCTGAGCAGAGAGCCCGATGTGGGACTCGATCCCAGGACCCCGAGATCATGACCTGAGCCGAAGGCAGCGGCTTAACCCACTGAGCCACCCAGGCGCCCAATAGTTATGATTCTTATAATTGCTATTATTTATTGAATGTCCATTAAATGTCCACTCATTTTTCTAGGAACGTCACTTGTAATATTACTAATTCTTAAAATATTTCATGACTATAACATAGATTTTCTAAATAAAGAAAAAAAAGGAGTACATCTGTGTTTTAGAATCTTCAACAAAAACTCAAGCGATATGAAATAAATTCCTGTTATTAGGTAATACTATTGAAATTTCAACACCATCACATAAATATGATATTTACTAAATGATGGAGGAATTTACTGGTATACCCATTGTCTAAGTGCAGCTACTTTAAAGACATTATTGCACGCATTTCAGATATTTCTTAAAAACTTACCCCTTGCTTTTGTTATGGATTTAGACATGCTTTTACCAGAAATAGAACATAATCAAAGTATAATAAAATGATTTTATGGATAGAAGCAGCATTGTTCATAGTCACTGAGTATATATTTGGATAGTTAGTACATTAAGATTTTAGTTTGGACCTAAAGAGCTTGAATAACAGTGTTATTTTAAATTGTTTCTAAGGTGGTTTCTTAAGTTACTCTAAAGAATACAGGCCCTTGCACTTTTTAACCACATGACTTTGGTCAAATTACTTATACGAATCTGAGTCTTATCCTTTCTCTGTAGTGGAGAGAGTAAGTGTGCCTATTCTTGAGTGATCCCACTGGTTAAATGTGAAGTAACTGCTATATAAAACATTCCACATACATGTTAGCTGTGAATATTAATATCATTATTGTTATTAAATTTAGAACAATAATTGCTATGTATCTAGTGTCTTGCCATCCGCATTTACTGTATTTTCCTAACCTAGGCAGGTATAGTCTGCTGAGTGATTTAACACATTTAGCTAGTTGCACTGTGGCATGAATTTAACCTGATTTCATGGGATAAAACAGAATGAGCACAGTGGTTCATGGCTGTCAGTAGTGAAAAATAGCTGGAAATCAGACAAACAGCTTCATTGCTGAGATTGTTTCCGGGCTAAAAGTTCTTCCAACAGCTGTTTGTTTTGGCCATTAATCCTGTCCATTCTCTTTTTTAAAACTGGGGGAAATACAGTTTTCTTTAAAAAGAGAATGTAGGCTGGTTATTTCTGAAGTCAGGAAGAACTCCTGTCCTTCCACTATTGTGGTCTTTTGGCTGCCTTGACAGTTGGACTGAGGACTTTTCCTTTTGTTTCTCTCCTCTTTTTTATTCTCAGCACTCAGATTCAGACTGCTGTAGTGGGAGGAAAAAGTATAACTAGGAGCTCTTTAATCCTAGAGAAGGAGCTTTGTAACAGTTACCTTCAAGAAAAGTTTGCTCCCCAAAGGAGTATTTAATATTACATAGGCACTGACTCACTGAACAGAGAGAGAGTGAGGCTAAGAGGGAGAGAGAGAGAGAGAATGATGAGAATATAAGCCATTTGAGCCAGCCAGAACGAAAGATACGTAACTAAAGATGAAGGGAAGTTTTGCCTCTTCCTGGAAGTTATATTATTAGGGTTTTTTGTTTTTTTTTTTTTTTCTTTTTGAATCATGATGACCGCTAGTTTTGTTTAAAGTATTTGTTCTGGAAATACTAAAGTTGGAGTCTACCAGACTGAGGTTAGAAGCATTTTCTTTGGCAGCAAGAAGATACTTTTATGGAAGCCATGCCTGTACTTGGGGTTGCCTCAAAACTGAGACAGCCAGCTGTTGGGTCAAAGCCTGTTCATACTGCTCTTCTGATACCAAATCTTGGTACTACTGGGTCACAGCCCTATTCTTCAGGACCTTTGGAACTTACTGAAACAGAGAGCTCAATGCTTTCTTGTAAGCTCACATTAAAATCAACCTGTGAATTTGGAGAGAAGAAACCCCTCCAAGAAAAAGCTAAAGAGACAGAAGACAGTAAGGTTAGTAGCTGAAGGTTACTTGCAGACGTACAGAGCTAAAATGCAGATTTCCTTGTAGGTGGAATGTAAAGCATGTTGTGAAATGGGGAGTGGTAGAGGAACACCGGTATAAGAAAGTAAGTAGTTTGTGCAGCTGAAAAGCTAAATATTTAGCTAATGTAAAAGTGTATTGATAATTTATGCTTGTAGCAAAAGTCATTGACAAATTTCTCTGAAAATGCATGTTTGCTATAAGTACTATTTATTGATGAATTGCCTCGTTAGTCTTAGACAGCACTTTGTTACTAATAGCAATAACAGTCACAAATATGAGAAAAAGGGACCTATTTTTCATGCATATTACACTGTAAAAAAAGGAGATTTATCTGTTAAAATCCATACAGATGTTGTCACATTTTCTAAATGCCATTTGTATTTTAAACATTTTCTGTTTGAATATATGTCTCTTAGACTTCTTAATTCATTGCACTATGAACAAAAGTAAAATATTATTTTCCTTGATATTGCACATTTGTCTGGATTTTCACTTGTAAATTGAAACCCTACTGTTTTACTTATTACTGACATCTTTTTCAGTCATTTAATTTATGATATTTTCTGAGCAGTGGCTCGTAGCTCTTGGTTTCTAAGCCATACTGCAGTTGTTTTCTCCAGATGCACGCTTGCATGGCCTTTCAGTTGCTCAACTTCAGGGAGATCCATTTGTACCCTGATAAACATCACCTTTTAATGCAGCACTAACTATGACATCAGGCTTTCCAAAGTTCCTGCTCTTACCTCTGGTTAAGGGGCTGCTTTGATTTTACTTTCCCACCCAAATGCAATTTTAAAATAATTTAAGAAAAAACTGTGTATTGAAATCCAATCTACAAGTTAAAAAGAGAGCCACTCCTTTGATCTGAAATCTCCATCCGTGCAGCTCCACCTGTTCAAGTCCTCTAAGGAACAGCCAAATGCAAATTTTTCCCTAAAGTCTTTGCTAGCTACCCCTTACTCTCCTTTCCTCTCTTGTGATTCTCTGGCTGTAATAATAGTTAAAGCACATTTATTTACATTTATTTTAATTATCTTGATGATTTATTTCTATTCCCACTGAATTGAAAGTATGCAGATAGCAGGGCCTTATCTATACTGTGTACAGCTCCCGCTGCCCAGTGCCTTATGCCTCAAAATTAAACAGTAGTTAAATGGATTAATACATGAATGAATGAATGAATGAATGAATCAATCAATCATCAATCAATGAAGAATTATTCTGACAAAGATTTAGTTAAGTTCATTAGTCTTTTTGGATCATTTACTCTTAAAACAGAAGGTGTGGAGTGAATGATTTTTTAAAGTACTTGTAGCTCTAAAGTTATATTATTCCTTTTGTATTTTAAGAAAACTTTAGACAATCACATAAGAAAAATCAGTTAAAAGATAATTACTTGGGGGCATCTGGGTGGCTCCGTGGGTTAGGTCACTGCCTTTGGATCAAGTCATGATCTCAGGGTCCTGGGATGGAGCCCCACATTGCACTGGGCTCTTTGCTCAGCAGGAAGCTGCTTCCCCCCTCTCTCTTTTCCTGCCATTCTGCCTACTTGTGATCTCTTTCTTTGTCAAATATCTAAATAGAATATTTTAAAAAGTTAATTGTAGGCTTATAGTTCTCAGTCTAGTGTAAGCAATTCAGGGTAAACGAAAGGAAAGATAAATTATTAACAAAAGACTAAAAGTATTTAACTTTATGCAAAAAATTAAAAGCAAATGCCACAAAGTTCTGTTTTAATGTTCCATGTACCCACTACAACTTGTTGGGATTAGATTGAAAGAATAGGTAGACCCTTTTTCTCTGCTGACCATGCCTCTGATCTGCAGGTTTAGTCAAACTTCCATTTTGCTAAACGGCCTTGGCCTAAGACTTTTGTATCATAAATACTGTTTGCAATAGAATTTTGGTTCATCTCTTTGGTTAACAAACGTATCAATCACACATCTGATATTCCAATAAGACTCTGTGGTAAGCAATGTTGTAGTTAGGGGATGTTTTTAGCATGCCACTTGGCGATTAAAAAACTTTTTCAAACAAATTTAAAGAATGCCTTGTCAGCATTTCAGAATATTTTTAAATGTCAAAAAAGTATATTTAAAGATTTTTATAAACTTTGAAAAAATAGAACTGAAGAAAATAACAGACATGACCAAGAAAGTTGCATTAGAGATAATCAGATTTTACTGCAAATAGTAGGAAACTCAACTTAACAATAGGATAAACAGCACAAGCGTTTCTTTCTTTTTCTTTTTTAAAAATTTAAATTCAGTTAATTGGCATATACTGTATTATTAGTTTCAGGTAAAGTTTAGTGATTCCATTCATTGCGTATAACACCCAGTGTTCACTACATCAAGTGCCCTCCTTAGTGCCCATCACCCAGTTACCCATCTACCACTCACCTCCCCTCCAGCAAACCTCAGTTTGTTTCCTAGAGTTAAGAGTCTCTTATGGTTTGTCTCCCTCTCTGATTTTGTCTTAATTTCTTTTTCCCCTCCCTTCCCCTATGATGCCCTCTCTTGTTTTTTAAATTCCACATATGAGAAAAATCGTATGATAATTGTCTTTCTCTGATTGACTTATTTCGCTTAGCCTATATCCTCATGTAAAGGATATCTGAAAGTAAGCAGTCCATAGCGGGTAGTGTGGCTTCTTGAAATTGTCAGCGAACCTGTCTCTCTCTTTTGCCCATCACTTTGTGGCATCTGTCTCTCAGTCTTGAGTGGATAATTGAGTTTTGCTCCTTTAGAAAGACACACTCTGCTTCATTAAACGTTCTTCCACATCCAATTGGCCTGTTTACAATTCCGGTCTATGTAACCATTCCAGTCTTTAATTGTTGACACCTTTTCTTCTATTGTAGTTCCATCTAGCTACTGTTTTCCAGATGTCTCCTTCCTGGGTGTCCCAAGTTGTTTAAAGTACTTAGTCTCACTGTTGTTTAACAAATAAATAACATTAGTTCTGGACTCTATGCCACATACATTAGGACTCTCCATCACCATACCTCAAGGACTTATGTATTTCTCTAGCTGTTTCTTATTCTGAATTCTTACTTTCTTTGACTTTTCTAATGTGTCTCTTCATATGGTTGGTTTTTCCATTCTTCCTGGGTATTCATCCAAATAAGAAAGAGAGTCACTTTGCTTTGGAAACTGAGAATCAAGAGATTAAAGTTAAGAAAGGGGCTTCTATTTTGTCACAGCTCAGCAAATCACATGCAATTAAGCATTCAACATCCTTGTTCATGAAAGTCCCCTGGCCATACCCATCACATTAGCTTTCTTTTTTGATTCCCAATCTCGTTCCAGCTCGGTCCGCCACCTCGCTTTTCCTCCTCCTTTTTACTGTCATTTCTCTCTCTTTACTGTCAGTTTCTCTCCAGTTTTGGGCCCACTCATCTTTTCCCTCTTTGATTACCCATGCAAACTGAAGATTCTTTACATTATTATAGAAAATAATTTTGAGTACCTACTTTGTTCTTTATAGGATATTTCTTATTTTTTTTTCTCATGACATTTCAAAGAGGGCTTTATTATCCACATTTACAGAGAAATAAACTCAGATAGAGTGGGAGACATTCATAAGATCAGATGGTTAACCAGTACCAAAATCCAGAATTTGAATCTAGGTTTGCTCCTACAAAGCTTTTGTTTGTTTGTTTTTGTTTATTACATTATACTTTCTCTTCATGATGTAATTGCAGTATTTTTTTGTAGCTATACCTTATCCTGCAAATCTCACCAACTCCTGAGTCAGTTCAGACGTTAAAGAAAAGAATAAACAAATTGTTGTGGAGGTTAAAAGGAAGAAAAGTTTGCACCCAGTTAGGGAGGTCTGAAGGAAATTCTTGAAAGGGTAAAGGCCTCCTTGACCATGTTGGTATGGACATTTGTTTCATTTTCTTACTCTACCAGTTGCAAGGAAAATTAAGGTAGAGATTTGTTCTTAATATTTCATTCACAGTATTTAGCACTAATGTTTTAAAAACAGAAGATACTTAAACCTTAAGTCCAGTATTTTTTTTAAATATGAATAGCAATATAGACAAGCAAATATATTGTATGAATAGTATTGTTATTGAGGGAAATATTTTTGTCGATTTTAGGGACAAGAGAAATCCTTTTTGAATGGAGCATTCAGGAAAGACTTCACCAAGTAGTTGGTATTCAATGGGCAGATCGGACCCAAGTATAGAAAGGAAAAAAGCGTTCGTTGAATGAAAGATTGGGAGAGAATGCCCAGTGAGTAAACCATTATAATTTGAGGATAATGTTTATGGAAAGGAGCAGGTTTAGGTCAGGTTATACATGGAAGCAAACTTCATTAGATAGACATTGGAGAAAGCGCTTAATGTAAGAATGAGACAAAATTACACAGTAATGTTATGTAGGAGAAATCAGAGCAGAAAAGGATTAGTACTAATGTTTATAGAGGCTTGTTATATGCCTGATAGTGGGCCGGACAATTTATGGAGTGTCCCATCAGTCCCCCCAATAGCCCTATGTTATAGGTACTGTTATTACCCTCATTTCATAGATTAAGAACTGAGGCAGAGAGTGGTTATATTACTTACCAATATTTCAGTGCTAAAGTGTAGTAGAATAGAGATTCAGTCCAAAGCTGTGTGCCTCCAGAAGACATTACTCTTATCTAATAACACTGCAGTGAAGACTTTGCTGTGTCAGTGGGAGAGAACTATTCATTAACTTGATTTCTATATAGACTAGTAAGGTTTGTTTTAAATATTTGATTAGCACTGCTAGTGAATTGCAAATAAATCATGCTGTGCCCAAGTGCCTAGAATTTTCAGAAGACAATTAAGTTGACACATGGTCTCTACTGAATTTTTCAAATAATAGAAATAAATAAAAGAAACCCCATGATAGAATAATAGCAGCAGATGTCAATAAAGTAGATGACTGACTCTGGCCTCCAGCTGTTTCCTTCTTGGAGAAGATGCCTGATTGCTGAGGACTGTCGACACTCCTGTTGGCTCGCTCACATGGTAGCACTTCCAAAACTTGCCAGACCTACAGCTGCACAGGTCAACCCTTGGGTCTCTCTAGAAGTTCCGCCTTCCTTGCCTGTTTGTGCTGTGTTTGCACATTTACTTATTTGTACTTAAAGAACCATGAGTATTTCTTTTTCTGGTTATGGCTCATATTCTATGTTTCACGGTTAAACTGCTAATGGTTGTTTTAATTGTCTTTGCCTTTGTGGTAGCAGTGGTATAAAGAATGTTGTAATGATCCTTGAGTTTTAACATTTTCTCTACTGGCAGAATGCTAAGCTTTTCAATATCATACATTTATTTCTCTTGAGTAACTCTAGAGCTGTAGCAATTTAATACTATGTTTGTTATTTTAGTTTGTGCTTTACAGAGTCCTTAAAGAATTATATCTCATGCATTCAACTATGAAATTACCAAATATTCTTGGGTAAATTAAAAGTGATTAAATATTATTGAAAATCTCATACAACTTTTTTATTGTTCTTCAACTGTCAATATTGTATATATTTGATGCCCATTAGCCCAATATGTTCTTCTGAGTTTCTTAAACCTTTCTACTAGACATGTTTCTTTTCTTTGATATAAAGAAAGGCAATAAATATATGTAGATATATAAAACCAATAGATATGTCACTAATTTTTAAACACAATTGCTTCATGGTTGTATGCTGTGACAATTCCAAAAATTATCTTCAATCTTGAACTTAATGCATTAGATGGCATAGTTAAAAGAACATCACATTAGAGCTCAGAGATTTGACTTAAACTTTTGCTAGATCCTGAAAAGATAAGTCACTTAAATTCTCCAAACTTCAATGTCTTTATCCTCGGAAATGAAGTTAATAGCTCTTGATAAGGGTTTGCTGAAGGTAATATTTTTTATCCACTTCCTTTCTCCTTCTTCCCAATTTTGTCCTAGGAGTTATCTCTTTTATCTCATTTTTTCAATCTCCTCCTCTCCTCCAGTGGATCCTTTGGACCAGGATTTTTTTAAACTTGGCACATTTTGGACCTGATAATTCTTTGTTGTCTGGGTCAGTCTTACTATTATAGAATATTTAGTGGCATCTCTGCTATTAGTGATTACATGCCAGTAGCATTCTTCAGATGTGACAAACAAAAATGTCTCTAGACACTGTAAAACGTATCCAGAGAGAGGGCAAAATCAAACCCAGCTGAGAAGCAGTGCTTTAGATTCAGCTTCCAAAATTGCTCAAGTTGTTGCCTTTTTTTTTTTTGCCATTTTTTTTATTGAAGTATAATTGACCCATGTTACCTTAGTTTCAAGTGTGTAACATAGTGGTTCAACAACCCTGCTTTTTATACTGTGCTCACCACAAGTTTGCTATCATCCATCACCACACAATGCTATTACAATATCATTAAATATATCTCCTATGTTGTATGTTTCATCCCCATGACTTGTTCATTCCATAACTGGAAGACTGTACCTCTTACTCCCTTTCACCCATTTTCCTCATCTTTCCACTCCCCTTTTCTCTAGCAACCATCAGTTTGTTCTCTGTATTTATGAATCTGTTTCTGCTTTTTATTTTCTCGTTTGTTTTCTTGCCTAGATAAGTGAAAGCATATGATATTTGTCTTTCTCCAGCTGACTTACTTCACTTAGCATAATACCTTCTGGGTCCACCCATGTTGTTGCAAATGGCAAGAGTCCATTCTTCCCTATGGCTGAGTAATATTCCATTGTATATATATACTACATCTTCTTTATCCATTTATCTGTCAATGGGCACTTGGGTTGTTCCCATTTCTACACTATTGGAAATTATGCTGCAATAAACATAGGGGTCCATCTATCTTTTCAAATTGGTGTTTTCATATTCTTTGGGTAATACCCAGTAGTAGAATTACTGGATCACATGGTCTATTTTAATTTTTTTTGAGGAAATTTTGTACTGTTTTCCATACTGGTTGTAGCAGTTTACATTCCAATCAACATCCTTATCAACATCCTTTCCTCCACATCCTTATCAACACTTGTTATTTCTTGTCTTTTTGATAATAGCCGTTCTGACTAGTTTGAGGCAATATCTCATTGCTTTTGAATTGCATTTTCCTTATAATTAGGGACATCGAGCATCTGTTCATGTGTCTGTTGGTCATCTGTGTGTCTATTCAGGTCTTCTGCCCGTTTCTTTGTTTTTTTGATGTTGAGCTATATAAGTTCTTTATATATTTTGGATATTAAACCCTTATCAGATATAACGTTTGCATATATCGTTTGCCATTCTGTAGGTTGCCTTTTGTTTCAAAAGTTTCCTTTCTTGTAGGTTTCCTTTACTGTGAAAAAATTTTTAATTTTGGTGTAGTCCCAGTAGTTTTATTTTGCTTTTGTTCCACTTGCCTGTGGAGACGTACTTAGATACATGTTGGTATGGTTGGTGTTAAAGAGGTTACTGGCTGTGTTTTCTTCTAGGAGTTTTATGTTTTCATCCCTAATATTTTTTAATATTATCATTATTTCCTTCAGTCTGTTTCAGATGATCATCCGTCAATAATTTGCATATATATTTCTTGAAAAGTTATTATGTATTCAGTGCCACTATTCCAGGCTTTGTTTGCTTTACTTTTTTGATTTCTGACTCCTATTCTGTTTTCCTAGAGGTTACAAATAGCTTTTGAAAAGACATCTCTTTTTGATTAACATTTTAATTAATTACTTAATTTTTAGTCACATTTTAGCTCCTGTTTTCATCCTGTTTGCAGCACTTCATGTCTGCCGACCACAATTCTCTTTCTGGAATGCTCCAATATTTACTGGCCCAGTAATCTTGGTGAGTCAATTAGTACTTAAGCCTTAGTTTCTTCATTTACAGAATGTAGACAATATAAACTACCTCATAAAATTAGTGTGAAGAATAAATGAGATATTGCATATAAACTATATTCCAACAGAGCATCCAGTATGTACTTGGTAGTCAACTTACCTATTCTATAATATTATAAAAATAACTGAGAATTTACCACAAAAGCTAGTGATAGTAAGAACTGATAGTACAACAAAGAAGGCAGTGATTAATTCTCCGTGCACAGGGAAAAGAACAATCCTGCCATGTGTTGACTGGTGGCTTTGTTTAGCCAGATAGATTTGGGGGGAAAAAACACATTTTAAGTAGACAGGTATTTACCAAGATGTGTACTATTGTGCTGTATTTGGAACAGTATACATTAATTACTCAGCAATCCTAGAATGTAGGATGCAAGTTAAAGAGATGAAGTTGAGTCGAAGCATTGGGAAGATGGTTGTTAGATGTCCAGTAAGTTGTTTGAACTTATTTTGGTGGGGAGGGGGAGATGCCAACATGACACGAATAAGTCTATGTTTTAGAAAGGTGATGATGAAATGAAACATGGATAGAATAAGTGAAGGGAGAGAAGCTAAAAAATACAGAAGTGAAGAAGAGTGTGATAAAGCAAAATTTTTACTATAAGACCAAGCTATAGAGCAATGGAAGAATGACAAGTGTAATAAAAGAAGCAATGGATGTTTGGGTACATTTATTAATTACTAGTAATCCACAGAATTTTAAGTCTTGATGGTTACATTTTTCTTCACACAAAACTTACAGTTTGGGGGGCACCTGGGTGGCTGAGTGGCTTAAAGCCTCTGCCTTCAGCTCAGGTCATGATCCCAGAGTCCTGGGATCAAGCTCCCACCCCCCCATCGGGCTCTCTGCTCAGCAGGGAGCCTGCTTCCTCCTCTATCTGCCTGCCTCTCTGCCTACTTGTGATTTCTGTCTCTCAAATAAATAAAATCTTTAAAAAAAAAAAAACTTATAGTTTGGTTGGAAATGATAATTTGTGAACTTGGTAGCAAGTAGCTATTAAAACTAATGATAATTACTAATACTTTTTGAACACTAGTCACATTCTATATCCTATATCCAGTTTATTTTTATAATTAAACATATTTAGGAGTTGAACTCAAATTGGTGCTAAAGTAGAAAAGGAATTTCAACCTCAGTGTGTTTGACTCCTATGTCAGTCTCCCTCTCCATCTCTCTCTCACAACAATTTAAAAACCATAGTCAAAATCAATGTTACTCACTTATCTGTGTGGACACTTAGTCACATAATGGCTGTGGGGGGGGGGACTATGGATTCTTGCAGGAATCATGAATTAATCTTTGACAAGATTCACTTTTAATTTTTCCTCTCTCCCAGCCCCCACTACTGCTCCATTTTGGCTTTAAAAAAGTACTTTTCTTTGAATTTCTAGTCACTAGGACCAATAGAGAAATTCAATATCTGTGGGAGAGTTCATTAATTGGATACATGGCAGGATTTCCCCACTCTTCCCAGTAAATGGAATGATTTGTTAAAAAGTGTTGCAATTCTGTCTGCAGATAAAGTCACCAGATGAGAGAGCATTGGTAAAAATTTACCATTTTCCCAATAAAATAACTGACGCAGTCTCCATGAAAGAAAAGAAAAGAAGAGAAAAGAAAACAAAACGACAGACCGTTACTTTAAAAATTTTTTTTTTAAATTTTATTTCTTTATTTGACAGAGAGATCGCAAGTAGGCAGAGAGGCAGGCAGAGAAAGGGGGAGAAGCAGGCTCCCTGCTGAGCAGAGAGCCTGATGCAGGGCTCCATCCCAGGATCCTGGGATCATGACCTGAGCCAAAGGCAGAAGCTTTAACCCACTCAGCCACCCAGGTGCCCCCAGACCATCACTTTTTGTTTTATTTCAGTGTAATAAAGGACTGTCATAAAACTGAAAACCTGAGGTGGACAGGTTACAGTTTTCCATCATGAAATATGTAAAATTTTATGAGCCATCAACATGGCATTGTGTTAAAGTAATGCTAACTTCTGTAACAGATGAACTCAAGGTCTCAGTGGCTTAACACTGTAGGAATCTACTTTTCATTTATATTTACCTGTTTCATATAGTGAGGCTTGATGAACTATGGTCTATAGACCAAATCTGGGCTGGCACCTGGTTTTATTAAGTGAAGTTTTATTGGAACACTGTCATGCCATTGGTGTGTATGTGGCCTGTGGTTGGTTTTGTGCTGTAATAGCAGAGTTGAGTAATTACAATAGAGTCTCGCCTGTAAAGACTAAAATATTTACTATCTGACCCTTTATAGAAAAAGTTTGCTGACACATGCATATGGTAACTCAGGAAACCAGATTCCTTCCAGTTTGAGGTTCCATCATCCCACCTCCAACCAGCCATCAGCGAAAGAGAAAAAAATGGAAGATTACATAAGAGACTGAGAAATTTCACATGTCACTTCCATTCACTTCCATTCTGACCAACTCTGAGTTGGTCAGAACTTAGACGATAAAACCTCTTGAGAGACAGGCTAGGAATTAGTCTACTCGTGTGTCTTGAAATTAAGGGAAATGGTTTATTAATCAGAGACTGCCTAATTTGTCAGATTTTCAAAATTAAGCAAGAATTTGCCATATTAAAAATATTCTCGGGTAATCCAAAGTATCTTTCAGATTGTCAAGTTGTCCTGAAATATAGGGATGTCTCTTTAAACACAACACATCAAATAAGCAAAGGACCATTATTGCACTCAAGTCACTAAGTGTACAGAGAGAAAATCTTATAGTTAACTTAGCTTTTTAAAAAAATAGACTGGGTACATTTATACACAAGTAGAATTTAAAAATTCTCTGTGGTCTCATGACTCCCCTGGCTTCTCCCCACCTTGCAATTTTGATAACCACCTTCAGTTTCTCCTGTTCCAATCTGCTGATCCAAACTTCCATCCTGAAAGCAACTCTATCTTGGTTCTGTGCCTTCCTTTCCATTTGCTTCATTACTCAGTTTTTAGCATTCTTCTTTTGCTGGATATGGAAGCTCTCCATTAGAGCTGGGAACCAGAAATAAGGCAGTATAAGATGTGAATTCTAGAAGAGTCATTTAGAGAATCAGGATGGACTTGGACATAACCCCAGGAGGGAGGCATTTGCTGGCTTCTAGCTGTGGTCCAGCGGGTGGCTGCATAGTTGTGTGAGGGAGTATCTGCTCTCTTGGCCTGAAGACATGATCCAGCTTCTGTCAACACATTACAATTTTTTCCAAAAGGGACCTAGTGGAAATGTGTAAATGGTTCATTGAAAAACCCATCGCCATCATTGAAAGAAGCAACTCAAGGTAATCCTTTCAGACCATGGTATGCAACTGTAAGAAACAATACATAAAACAACCTCTTTTCAAATTCAAGATAAATTTCTATATGACTTAATTGGTCTTTAAATTGAGTTGTGCATATAGGACTATTTCTATTCAGGTTTCTACTTCTCTTTGCCAAGGTTTACTGTTTAGCTTTAGATCAATTTAAATTGCTCACTTTTTAGACTCTAAAAAATACACAAACGTTATATATTTCTTTTCATTGTCCCTGAATGCTCATATTTTTAAATATAATTTTGTTGTGCTTTTTTTTTTTGAAAGTTTATTGAATTTCTACAGTGATACTTTTGCCAGAACCTTTTGTTATTATTTTGACCCATATATTTTGGGGGGTTGTGTTTCACATTTCCTTTCTCTTTAAACCATCTGCTTTTTATAGCTGTTTCTTCCTTCCTGTGGCTGACTTTTTGATATCCACACTGTGTGTTGCTTTCTTACATTGAACACAGGGTTTATCATCTCCAACAATATGTTTTCTCTGTTGTTTTCCTCTAATTCAGGCTAGACCTATTCTATTCTAAAACCAGGCTGCTATTTCAGAAATGTAAATCCCTCCAATGGCCACTTCTAGGTATACATCGCGGATCCTAGGTGACTTTTCTTGTCTTTGTTACTCATTCATCCAATCATTTAGCCCATCATCAACTATTTATTGCATACTTGCCATGCACAAGGCAAAATGTGTGTGTGTGTGCACGTATATATTCGTATATGTGTGTATGTAACATGACAGGCTTTATGGGAAATGTGCTTGCAACAATTGGGACTCTTTTAGAAATTTATATTCATTCTTTTTATGGCAATATTATATTTCTAATTAATATTACCTCAAAAAAACAAATAATTACAATTCTGATTTTTAATAATCATTACTTTTATTATATGTTTGGGGTAAAACATACCCCAAATTTAGAATAGATTTATAGTTTAATTTAGAATAGATTTATCCCCTCCAGTTGTGACAATCAAAAATGTCCCCAGACATGGTCTGTCCCATGGGGGAAAAATTGCCCTCAGTTTAGAATCATGGATTTAGATCCTGCTTTGTTTGAAAAAAGGATTTAGTAGAATTAAAAAGCAGAGACAGGGCACCTGGGTGGCTCAGTGGGTTAAGCCGCTGCCTTCGGCTCAGGTCATGATCTCAGGGTCCTGGGATCGAGTCCCACGTCGGGCTCTCTGCTCAGCAGGAAGCCTGCTTCCCTCTCTCTCTCTCTCTGCCTTCCTCTCCGTCTACTTGTGATCTCTCTCTGTCAGATAAATAAATAAAATCTTTAAAAAAAAAAAAAAAGCAGAGACAACATAGAAGATTTTAAAACATTTGCAAATAAAATGGGATTATAAGAAGAAAAAAACAGAAAAGGATAATGGTAGAGGAAGGGCTGCAATATAAAAATATATCAAATTTGTGCTGTGCTATTTTGTATCATAGCTGGAGGTCACCTACACATTTGAATCTGAGCTTTCAAGTTGCTCATACATAAAGGTTAAGCAAGTGCTGTTTTAATCAGTGCCTAAAGCATGAGCTAATATTTGCTCAGGAGAGTCACATCTTTGTTTCTACGTGTACAAAGAAATATTTCCTATGGACGTTTATAGAGACATTCCTATGTAATTTGAATAACAACTTTCTCAATATTTTCTTTACAGATTTCAGTTATTGTTTTCTGTCCTCATCAGTACCTTCTATACAAAACCATTAAAATAAAAATTTTGATCAAGTTTACTTAGGATGACCAGTTGTACTGGTTTTCTTGAGACTGTCCTGATTTTATCAGCACAGGTCTCTTAATTTGGGAATCTTGCTGTCCAGAACACACTGGGATGGTTAGTCACCCTAATTCTGAATCAGATGTTCTTGTTTTTCCTCTTTAGTTTTAGTCTGGCTTTTTATAATTCTCTAATTATTCATTCCAATTCTGTAGTTGAAAATATATTTTCGATTAATCATTTTAAAAAATCACCTTATTTAATTAGCAATTTGGTGTCAGACATTGTTAGTTCTCTGTGTCAGTTGTCAGTTCGGATATAACAACATATCTTTTCTTTAATGGCAAATAATTTCTATGGATGTTGTGTTTTTCAAACAAGTGATGTTTTTAATGAGGTTCAGATATTTACATCTGCTCTTTCCTTATCCATACAATTTTAACCAGTGTTGACAATAACGAATGTATTCTTCCTTCTGTGTGGAAGATGTAGAGTTGTCAATAAAACAAAGGTAGCCTATTGCTCTGAGTTCATTGGGTGATTTCCAGCGTGACTCCTATGGGCCCTGAGTTGAATGGAGTAATACCTTGAGGTATGTGCAGTTAGTTCTTTCTAAGTCCGCAAAGAACAGGACTTTCAGCTTCCTTCAGTGGCATGCTTCTCCTGTGTAAGACAGACAGGATGTGGTCTGGGAGAAAGTCCGCACTTTAACAATAGACCATTGACAGAATGTTTGGGAAGCACAAAAAGGAAGAGAGCATCTGTCTACACCCAGAATTATCAGAGGCATTTGTGTGTGTGAGAATCTTGGGTTTCAGATATATGTTTTTTTAAGGTCATCCATTTTCCTTCTCTGTTTTTATTGGATGAGGAGAGTTGCCTTCAAGATAACTAAACATTTTAAAATCAAGGGAGGAATTGCATCACATTTTGTCTCATTATCCCAGGCAGAAAATTAATCCCCTCAGGCAAAAAAAACATTTTGTTTAGCCCTCATGTATGGCCTGTGTGAATCAAGCTGAGAGAATTGGAAGGGAGAAGATAAAATCCAAGTGGAAGAGAATGCTGCAGAGAATTCAGAAGGAAAGAAGTCCTTCTAGGCGAAGAGTGATTCAGGTGCTGACTTTATCTGCAATTCATTCTGCTTGCAGTATGAAAAAAGATGTTACGTGGAGCGTAGGTATCACAACACTGATATATCCCTTTTTCTTCTCAAGTTTTGAAAAAGAACAATCCAATTTTAATCAAATTTACCATTTTAAGAAGTTGCAAGAAAGTCTTTGCCCTTTTATCCCTGTGCTCATCCTGTTCCTCTTGTAGCTTATTTGTTCCAGAGGAAAGTTCCCATAGACACCACCCTGTCACAACATTGAGTTGCATGAACACATATCCATTTTGGTGCAGCTGCCATTAAGTTGAACAGAGCGTTAGAGTGAGTGCCAATGTCTGCCTTGTCTTCTGCTTTCTTCTTTTCAAAGGCAGTTGTGTAAAGCTTTTGTTCGAATGTCTTACCACCTGGATCCTCTTGTGGATTCACTGCTCCTCTCCAAAGGACTTGGCAACGGGTACTTCCTGTTGTGCAGCAGGCTTTCATTTGCAGGACATCTGTAAAACCACAACACGAATAGTCAGAATAGCAGAAGCGGCCTTCTCATGAACGTAGTGAACTTCAGAGCAAATTCTTCAGCCAGGAGAAAGTGCCCCAAAGAGCAGATGTGATTTAGGATGAGTAAGATGTAAGTCAAGGTGCAGATCTTTTATTCTCTACCAGAAAGCAATGCTTTGATTTCCTGGCAGTGCAATTATGTAATGACTGTGTGTGTGTGTGTGTGTGTGTGTGTGTGTGTGTGTGTGTGTGTGTGTGTTTTGTAAACTGTGTCTCAGACAGGGAGGAAGAAGGAACCGACTTGATTGTGTAACTTTATAAATAGAAACAGACATATTGAAATAACAAGACTGCTCTGAGTTAAGCTGATGAATTTTGCTCCTTACTGAAAACTGAGGCTACTGAACGAATATAAGATCCATCCTGTGGAGTAATTTCTCAGGTTTACCCAAGAATGTTTAATGGGAAAAATCAGTAAGAAGTTCTTACCCTCCTTCCATTATACTCCCAAGTATTTTAGTCCAAATAAATCAAAACCATTTCTCTGTTGCAAGTAGTCAAGTTGGAGACACACGGGAACTTTGTCCTCTATTACAAATAATGAATAATGAGCTCGTACTATTTTTTAATACAGCACATAATTTACTAAACACTGGGAACGGTTTACCCTGGCAGGGGCATAAAGAATAAAGAGGTACTTACCTTATCATGTGTTGAACAAAATGTGTCCTACATTTGCCAAATGTTCTCCAATAGTAGGTGATTCAACTCTACTATTGCTCTTTATTTTAGAGGGCAGAATCCAGGTAAATAGAGAAAAATCTCCTTAAGAAAGACCACGAAACTTAGTCTTCCCAGCATGATTCCATTCAATCTGATATATACTCCAAAAGACTAAAAGACCGACTGTGCTATGTTTGCCAGTTTGTTGAGGTTTATAGATCATAGGTTTTGAATTTCTCAGAGTGATTGTTTAACAGAAGTGTTTTCTTTAATTTTTGTGGCTATAAAAGTGATACTAGTCCTTCCTAGACACTGTTAACAAATTAATCTTCCCTAGCAAAGCTACAATCTTGGTAATTTCAAGGTTCTCTGTAATCTTACTGAACAGAATTTTTTCACTTAAGCCCTTACTTTAAGAGGAGGCCTATTTGACTCATGGTTACATCCATTGAGATCTCTAAAACAGTGTCTTTAATTTTTTTTAATTAAAGTATAGTTAACACACATGTTACATGAGTTGCGGATGTACAACATAGTGATTCAACAGTCTATACAATGCTATGCTCATGTGTAGTCACCACCTGCCACAATGACAGTACCATTGACTATATTCCCTATGCAGTATCTTTCATCCCCGTGACTTCTTCATCCCATCAGTGAAAGTCTGTACCTCCCGCTCCCCTTCACCCATTTGCCCATCTCCCCATGCCCTCCCCTCTAGCAACTAGCCAGTTTGTTCTCTGTATTTTTGAATCTGTTTCTGCTTTTCTTGTTTGTTTCTTTGTTTTGTTTTCTAGATTCCACATATGGTATTTGTCTTTCTCTGTATGACTCATTTCACTTTATATAATACATTTAGGTCTATACATATCATCACAAATAGCAGGATTCCCATTCTTTCTTATGGCTAAACCACGACTTCTTGATTCATTCATTTTTCAGCAGACGCTTTGATTGCTCCAGGGTCTGGACTTTTGCACGTAATGCTGAAATTAACCTGTGGGAAGAGGAGATATCTTTTTTAATTAGGGTGTTTGTTTTCTTTAAGTAAATACCCACTCGTGGAATTACTAGATCGTATTGTCTATTTTTAATTTTTTGAGTAACCTCTGTACTGTTTCCCATACTGCTTGCGCCAATTTACATTTGCCACATCCTCACCAACACTGGTTACTTCTTATCTTTGGACACTAGCCATTCTGACTAGTTTGAGGGGATATCTCATTGCTTTTGGTTTGTGTTTTCCTGATAATTAGCTATGTTGAGCCTCTGTTTGTGTGTCTGTTGGTCATCTGTGTGTCTTCTTTGGAAGGGTCTTCTGCCCATTTTTTATGAAATTGTTTGGTTTTCTGGTGTTGAGTTGTGTAAGTTCTTTATATATTTTGGATATTAAACCCTTTTCAGATACATCATTTGAATGTATCTTCTGTTACTCCATAGGTTTCCCTTTTTTTCCATTGATGGTTTCCTTCACTGTGCAAGTCTTTTTTTTTTATTTTGGTGTAGTCCCAATAGTTTAATTTTGGTTTTGTTCCACTTTCCTAAGGAGACATACCTAGAGGAATGTTGCTCAGGTTGATGTTAAAGGGACTACTGCATGTTTTCTCCCAGGATTTTTATGGTTTCAGGTCTCTAAAACTATTTTGGTCTTTAAAAACTGTTTTGAGTTTGTTTTCATGTATGGTATAAGAACCTAGTTCAGTTTCATTGTTTTGCCTGTAGCTGCCTAGTGTTCCAGAATCATTTGTTGAATATAACATAGTGCCTTGCACATAGTAGGTATTTAAACCTAACAGTTGAACTAAAAAAAAAAAAAAAAAAAAAAAGGACACTGAATTTTTTATAATTTTATTCCTTTGTCTCATGATGTACCTCATGTCTGTATTTCATGAAGAACTATCCTAGGATCCTACTCATGACTGGATATAAATTTTGGCTCTTCTATTTTAGTATATTTCTGCTATTTTAGTGATTCAAGGTCAAAATCTTCATAATTTTTTTGTCTTTTTTAAAGATTTTTCTTTTTTTATTTACTTATTTGAGAGAGAGAGTGACACAGAGAGAGAGAGCAAATGAGTGGGGGAAGGGTCAGAGGGAAAAAGCACACTCCCCACCAAGTGAGAAGTCCAATGCGGGGCTCCATCCCAGGACTCTGGGATCATGACCTGAGCCGAAGGCAGATGCTTAACTGACTGAGCCACCTAAAATCTTCATAAATCTTCATAATTTTGCTTCAGTATAGTATATTAGTCCCTCTTAAGCAAATCTACCCTAATTCAATGATGATTTCCTGAAATATTAAATATTACTTGTGGAAGAGATAGTGGAGGATCTTCTAATATAAGTATCTCTTTTTTGTACATTGGTAAAATTAGGACCAGCAAATTGAATAGACTGTCTTAAAGCAGTTTCATCTTTAAAAGTGAATATAAAAGCCATGACCTGAATGTTCTATTTGTTCATAACTATTACTTAGTTATCTTACAACCCTGCTTAGGAAAATGAATGTAACTTTAACATTAAATCCAAGACTCATAGTCTGTCTTATAGCAAGCCAGCCATAGCCGTGTGCTGGAGAATCAGTAAGGAGGTGGAATGTGTTCAAGTCATGGTCCAGCACCTAAAAGCATCTTGGCATTCCTCAGTTTTCTTGTCAGTTAGAACATAGCTGGTGAGATCACTTTATTCAGTAACAATGTCCATGTGCTATTGCCAGGGTAGGTTTATGGATGTTGATAGAGTTTTCCCTTGTCTAGGGTGATGTATGGTCTGAATCTTCCTTTAACTAATCTCAAATCCATTGTAGTGTAGTAAATTCAGCCAAGTGCATTGTAATTTATATGTTTTACTTAAAGGGCTTTAAGACACACTACTTCTTAGATGTACAAGAAAATATAGCTCAGTATTTTCTACAGCATATCTCTTCTTGCTCTGAAATGCCATTCCTGATGGTGGTTGTGGAAAAGGAGATTGGTGAGGATGGAGAAAACTAAATTGGACTTTTTTTGTTTGTTTGTTTGTTTAATAAAGCCTCGTTAAAGAACTGCATAGTAATTTGAAGGTCAAACTTTTATATGTGCTGTTTCCTTTCTTAATGAAGTTTCTCATCTTTTTCTCATTTATAAAATGGTGTCTGTGGATGAATCGAAGCAATGTGTTTAGGGAAGTTAGTGTGTACTCAGGGTAATAAGGTATGGAGAAAGAGCCACTTGGGTTTGTGTGCTAACCATGTGGGTCCTTGCTGTTCAGTGCTGAGATAGCGCCATATGCCTGGTTACTGGGTATGCTGTGCTGCTCTCTGCTGAGACTTGGGTTTTGGGTATTGTGTGGATGCCCACTGGTGGCTAGCATTGCCCAAATTCTGCATCTACCTTGTCCTAGTGCCAGCTCTCTTTGGGTACAGTAGTCCTCTCCACATTTTTACATAACACCATAGAGATACATAGAAACTTCTGGATTCATATATATAAGAAGTGCTTTTTCAAGGCCCCCCTGTCTAACCATGTCCTGTTGCCATTTTCCCTTTACTGTGGCTGTTCAAAATGGACAAGGGACACTGTGCATTGTAGGTGGGAAGTGAGACACAAATCCTCTTAGCTTTCACCTTGATCTTCAATCTACGTGGAAATTTTTCTTGTTCAACAGCCCTGTGGCTGTTCCTGGGGATATGGGGACAGCAGATTCTTTCTCAGATTCTAATGGCATTTTATCTTAGACACACCCCTTCTGAATCTCCTGTCTTCCTGCTATGAACTTTTATTTATCTCACCATCACAGTTAGCCTCTCTGAATATACCTCCGGTATTCTCTGTGCTGTGTTTCAACATATAAGTCTGTGGTCTAGATTTTCATTTGAAAGGTAAAGGAAAGCTTTTGCAACATGGAAAACACTTTATTTGGTTGAAAATCCTGACTTTCGAGACTATTTTGTCACTATGAACTTAAAAAAAAAAATATTTGATATAAAGTTGAGCCATGAGTTTTTGTTGTTCTTATGGCCTGAATTCTGTATTCTTGAAATAATAATTGTCATCGTTTCAATTGTATGGAGGAACCAAAGATCAACTAAGAAATAGAGATAAATAAGGAAAAGAATATGCTGTTTTAATATCTCAAAATATGTTCCCTCCTATATAAATATTGGAATATATACATCATGATTTGATGAAATTCACAGCTTATTGTATTTTTTCTCAACTTTCATTGTAAACTGTTGAAAATATTTTTTAATACCGGTCTCAATGTCTATTATGTAACTCATGAAAGACTATTACTAATAATGGCTATCACTCATTAAGTAATACTCTCCAGACACTGGTGGAGATACTTAAATGCATTTCCATTTAGTATTTGTGTATATTATTAGTTGTGCTTTACAGACAAGGAAACCAAAGCATAAAGGAGCCAGGTGACAAAAGTAAAATGACCCAGCTAATTCTGCCTTTTATGTAATTCCTCTGAAGTATGTGGAAGAATGAGAACTATTATGGTAGAAGCAGGAATTGAGTCAAAAGGGCAAGACTATAAAAGAAATGATGACTTTTAGGAAATAAAAGCTGATACTTGAATAGTATCAAGTATCAAGTATAGATGTGGCCTGCTCATCACATAATTTACGTTAGCAGTGGACTAACTGATCTTCAAAATGGAACAACTGTCCTAAAAGTTTCTATATGATATCACTCACTGTAAGTTTGTGAAAAGCACTTAGTAAGTTATTTAGCTTGTTAGAAAACATTGTAACTTTTATTTTAAAATTTGTACTGAAGCATAATAAATATAAACAATAAAATATGCATGTTATAAATATATAGCCCATGAATTTTCAGAAAAGGGACATATCTGTATAAGTTGCTCAGAGCAGGAAACAGGCATTGTTTCCTAGAAATCCCTCCCCCTTGAGTTCTAGTGGTAGAAATCACTATCCTAATTTCTAAGAGTATATATTAGTGTTTGCCTGTTTTGTCCTTTATATACAAATGAAATTATGAAATATGGATTCTGTTCTACTACATTTGTCCATCATTATCTTATCATTGCATATGTTTGCATATCGCTGTATGTGGATTTGACTGGTTTATTCTAAAGGATTCATGTTATTCCAGAGCATGCGTTTCTGCAAAATTTATTTTTTTAATCCTACCATGAATGTAGCCATTTAGAAGGTTTAAGGTTGGGGGCTTTATGAATAATGTTGTGAAAATTCTTGTGCATGGCTTTTTGTGAACATATGAAACAGTGCCTGTTAGGTAAATACCTGGGAGTGAAACTGCAAGGTCACAGACAGTGCATATGCTCAACTTTAGTGGATACTGTTGTGGTTTTCCTAAGTGCGCATACCACATTGCTTACCACTTTGCATGTATCTCTGGCTTTTCCAGGTCTCTAGTCACAATAGGTATCCTTATTGATTGGTATGAGGCCACAGATTTATAGTATCTTATGTGTAGTGGGATTGTAGTTTTAATGTACATTTTCCTGATGACTAATGACATTGATCATCTTTTCATATATTTAATAGATCATTTAGATGTCCTATTTTGTGAAGTGTCTGTTTAGGTTTTTTGCTCACTTTTCTACTGATTCATGAGTTTCTTCACTTAATGGTCTAGAGAATGGTCTGACAGTAGGTCCTTTGTTGGATACACATTTTGTCAATATCTTTTTCCACCCTGTGGATGCCTTTTCACTCTCTAGGAATGGTTTCTTTTGAAGAACATAAATCCTTAATTTAATATAATCCCATATGTCAATTTTTCTGTATCTTATATAAGACTGCCTATTCAAAGGACACTAAGCTACTCTACATATAAGAAAACATGATTTGAGATATAAAATTGAAAATGCATAATATATTTGTTAGCTGCTTTTATATATTTAAGATATTAAATATACTAAAACATGCAGAATTATTCATGGTATACAATTGAAATAATCAGGTCCATATTTTTTTTTTAAAGATTTTATTTATTTATTTGACTGACAGAGATCACAAGTAGGTAGAGAGGCAGGCAGAGAGAGGGGAGGAAGCAGGCTCCCCGCCAAGCAGAGAGCCCGATGAGGGGCTCGATCCCAGGATCCTGGGATCATGACCTGAGCCGAAGGCAAAGGCTTTAACCCACTGAGCCACCCAGGCGCCCCATAGGTCCACATTTTTAATAATTAAAGTCCATTTTATTTTATGTCATATTTTCTTTGAATCCATGAAGTAATCTGATGAAACTTCTCATCTTAATGTAGGAACCCAGTCAGAATCCTTCTCATGACCAGGGATTAGTGTCTCACAAATTATATTTTTTCTTATATTCAGGTAAAAAGTGCCTCTCTGTAACATCCACTTACTGGTTCTACTTCACTAATGTATTTTTTCATTTACTTATTTATTCAACAGACATTATATGAGTCCTATCACATCCTAAACTTTATAGGTTTCAGGGACACAAAGGTGAATGAAAGTCTAGAGGAGATCAGACATGGGGAAGCAGGCATGTGAAAGGATACTTTCAGCTTTACAAGGAGGTGGGAATGTGAAAATTTTTATCCTTCTTTTAGAGCATAAGGCTTTATTCTGTACATGATATGGAATCTAGGTTCTTTACTGTCCGGTTATTCTGCTTTTGGTCTAGCCTAATTAGTTACTGACATCTAAAATTAAAAGTTAATAGAAAGCAGCAGTTCTATGAGGTTTTACCAAGAGAAGGACCATGATTCTATTGGTTCTTACACTGTATCCAGCCTGTTTCGTTGATTCAACCTAAAGCAGTTTTATCTTCTTTTTAGCAGTGCTTCATACTATTTGTACATACTAAGTTTGAATTTGAATAAATCCTCTAGATTTATTATACAATTATTGTCAACCCAAGTGTCCTCCTACATTTTCAGTTAGTTTGTGGTTATACAAAAATTACTTGTTATTAGAAACCTTGCTTTCTAAGAATATTTAACAATATAGGACTATATTTTTGATATAAAGATAAATGAACAAAATAGGATATAAAGCTGTATGATCACTATAACCCTATTTTGTGTGTGTGTGTGTGTGTGTGTGTATGCATGTGTTGTCTATATTGAAATTAAAGATAAATGCACCAGGGTTACCTGGGTGACTCAGTTAGTTAAGCATCAGACCCTTGATTTAGGCTCTCGTCATAATCTCAGGGTCCTAGGTTTGAGTCCTGTGTCAGGCTCCCTGCTCTGGGGAGTCTGCTTGCAAATTAAAAAAAAAAAAAAAAAAAAAAAAAAAAAAATATATATATATATATATATATATATATATATTAAGTTTATTTTTAAATTTATTTTTTAAATTTACTGTAATATATATATATATATATATATATATATATATATGGCACAATGTTCATAGCATTTTTCTTCAAATGATAGCATGTGATTTTAAGTCCAACTATGCTAATTTCCACTTTGCTTATCAGTCATGCTAGCTCTTTCTAGTATCTTTTATTTATTTATTTATTTATTTAAGATTTTATTTATTTCACAAAGAGAGAGAGATCACAAGTAGGCAGGCAGAGAGAGAGGGGGAAACAGGCTCCCTGCTGAGCAGAAAGCCAGATGTGGGGCTCCATCCCAGGACCCTGAGATCATGACCCAAGCCAAAGACAGAGGCTTAATCCACTGAGCCACCCAGGTGCCCCTCTAGTATCTTTTCTAATCTCTAAACTGAATGGGTTACCATCCAAATCTTTTAAGTGTAAGCATCTACTGCTTAGGAATGCTAATTAGTATATCTTTTGGATGTTCCCTAAAATATCCAAAGTAGACAATGTTATGTTAATCATCACTCTTTAGTTATAATTCTGTAAATGCCTTTGAAATTATCCAACTCTTCCCTATTGTATAGGCTGAATTTTAGTATGTTTTTGTGAACAATCAGTGAAATCATCCCCAGAAATTTTTTCAAAATCAAAATATCTATGTCTTTGTGACTCCCTTGGCTGCCAATTTATTAACACTGTCACAAAATGAAAAAGTTTAATTTGTTAGAATCTGTTTTAGTCGATGATATTTCTAAAGGACATTACATTATTCTTCTAATTTCTCACAAAGTGTTGATTTAGTGACATTGTGATATAAAAATTCTATAATACTTTGCAGCGCCTCCCATCAAAGCAGAGTACTAGAGTCTTTTTACCTCCATTTTGAATCTGGGCTGCCTTGTAATTTGCTTTGAGCAATAGAATGTAGTTGAAGAGACAATGGAAATTCTGAGCCTAGGTTTCAAGAGGCCTGTAGCTTTTCTACTTGCTGATCTTGGGAACTGTTATGTGAGTAAGCCTGGGCTAACGTACTGGGTAATGAATGGCACGTGACACAAGGCCCCAACCAACAGCTAGCTAATGCCAGACATAGGACAAATTCAACTACCAGCATGCCAGCATTCTGCAGATACCTGTGTGAGATTGGCCAAACTCAAGTGAATGACAGCTCAACTGATTATAGCCTGAACTGCCAACTCTTAGTATCGTGAGCCAAAAAAAAGGTTGTTTTAATTCACTAAATTTTTAGTAGTATATTTTATAGCAAATGCCAACTTATGCAGATGTGTACTGGATTTTCATAATAATACTATGAACTTTATTTGCTTTATTTGCATATAAGTTTTATTATCAAAATTTACTTTTCCATACGTTTTAAAATATTAATTTCATATCACTATAATTTCTCAAAATCTACTTTATTCTGGCACCTATGCTATGGAGTGAAAAGGGGCACTATATAATTATTTTTACCTCTGGATATATGTTAAGAATTTTACAGACCATGTTCTTTGTTCTCTGTCATAAAACAGTAGGGCTTGCAGGTCCTATTATTTGTTCTTGTAACGCATAGCTATTTAAATCAGCATAAATACCACTTTATGAGGTGATAATGGCAGGGTGAAAATTTGGAGGAAATACTGATAAGTTGCTCATAAATTCTTAATGCTGGCTCTTGGCGTCTTGTGAGCCTTGAGATCTATTTTCTCATACTAGAGTTGTTGCCTTTGTTTTAAAGTGTAAAAATAGACATTGGAAATTTAGATTATTTGAATTAAGACTATATTTGGCTTATTTGGGGCTCAGTATAATCTTTCACTTAAAGTTTTTAACTCCGGAAATAATTTCAAAATATTTGCTTCGATTATTTTCTAGTGGGGCGCTTGGGTGGCTCAGTTGGTTAAGTGACTGCCTTCAGCTCAGGTCATGATCCCAGAGTTCTGGGATCGAGTCCCATGTCGGGCTCCCAGCTCCATGGGGAGTCTACTTCTCCCTCAGACCTTTCCCCTCTCATGCTCTCTCTCACTCTCTCTTTCTCTCAAATAAATAAAGAAAATCTTAAAAAAAAAAAAAAGGAATATTTTCTAATGGAAAAAGTTCACAGAGTTTTTAACTGGTGCAACAAAAATTAAATTAATAAAAATAATATTCTCACTATTAAATTATTATTTTTTAAAAGATTTTATGTATTTATTTGATAGAGATTACAAGTAGGCAGAGAGGCAAGCAGAGAGAGAGGAGGAAGCAGGCTCCCTGCTGAGCAGAGAGCCCCGTTGTGGGGCTCGATTCCAGGACCCTGGGATCATGACCTGAGCTAAAGGCAGAGGCTTTAACCCACTGAGCCACCCAGGCACCACTCACTATTAAATTATTTTACAGTGTTTGGGAATACATAACATTAAAACTTTAGGTTGAAAACAGGGAAAATATAGTTAATTATCCACATCTGTTTTCTAAATAGCATTAAATATTTGAATATTAGGGAATGGCTTTTTTACAAATTTCCCCCAAATAGTGTGGAATTTTGTGTTCTACACTTTGAATGGTTTAATTTGGCAATAAGAAGTGATATTTTCTGAAAATAAGCTTTATGGATCTTGACTGGTTCTAAATTTTTACTTACTTGGGACAATGAGAGGATAAGAAAGATTAAATTCTGAGTGTTTAGACTTCATTTAGCATTGTTGAATATTTAAAAACTATTTTTCTGGCTTTGTATGGAATAAATCTTTAACTGTTTTAAAACAAACACGTTTATTATGATAATCTGAAAAATGAGATACCAGTTGGGAAATCCAAACCTACATGTTTCTGATACACTTGGGGAGGAATTCAAGCATGAATGTTGGAACCAGACAGTATTACATACAAATCCCAGCCTTACCCACTTTTTGAGGGAATAGCCTTGAATATTTAACTTTTCTGAGTGCCTGTCTTTTATCTCTCAAATGGAGGTTATAATGTGGCCTTTATGGAGTTTCTATAAGAATTAGATGTCTCTTTTACAGTACCTGAATAAAGTGGGCCTTTAATGAGTGATAACTATTGTCAGGTACTCCCAAGATTTTGATTTCAATTTTCTTTGAAATCATATGATAATTGTGGAAAGTCTTTGTTTTCTTTTCTTTTCTTTTTTTCTTTTCTTTTCTTTCTTTCTTTTTTTTAGTGGTGATGGTTACATGAAATAGGAAGGTCGAAACTAAAAAGTTTCAAAAATTAAAGTCTCATTAATTCAGCCACTCAAATGAAAATGCAATCAATTCTATTTCTTTCATATATCCAGCAATACTTCTAAGGCTGAGTGTTAAAGTGTCATCATTTTGGTTCCTAACAGTTCCCTTTGTCTGAATTTTTAAACTATTATCTTTAGTTATACATGACATTCCTTGGATTTTTTTCAAGGACAAGAAGAAACAAGGTTTGGGGGAAATGTCTGCCTTGGGTAATATTTTCTCCAAAAAAATTAATCATATTTGAATGTTCTTGCAAAAAATTTCATTCAATATTCAGATATAAAAGCATACCTTGAAACTGGGGATAATAAAAATCTATATTGCATAGATGAAATCTATAGATGACAATGACCTCCCCCCCACACATATTCGTACTTGCGTTTATGATGCCACGGAGTTGCTTATATTTTTATGACACGAAGTTGATGAGCTTCCTTATTGTTGTTTTGTTTGCATATTTGGTTTTGGTATCTTTGTAAGGATACAAATTACATGATTGAAAAGAAAATTCACATTAGATACCAAATGTTGCCCCTGCAATTTTCCAAGAATAAAAACACAGTTTGCATTTGAGACAAAATACTATCCATATTTATTTCTTGGACTTAGGAATTTCAAGGGGTCACGTCTATAGGAGAGTTCCAAGGGAGTTAGGAATCTGGCCTGTGATTTTTACTTTTGGCAGTGGCTTCTAAAATAAAACACAATAGCTTATAATATTTCAGAAAGTTATCCATCATCCACATTGTAAAGTACATTGCAGTATTTTAAGCTCTGGAGTATGGCTTGAAAAATTCACTATTCATGGGAGGTGGAAAACATGAAAAGAAAATGAAAATGGGAGACAAGAGGTTTAGGGGAGATTGGATTCCATGTGGATGAAGAATTTGACTCAAAGTACATATGTTCCAAGAAATGTTTTGTGAGGACTGTGTTATTAATTAAGATTTCCAAAGGTTCAGCAATACCTAAGGTTCTCAGGAAGTATAATGTGTATAGCTGCCATGTTAAAGTTAATATCTAAGACTCTAGCTGTTTATGTACACAATTTTAATAGAGATTTACCAGAAGAGTCAGTGAGAAAGCAGCTCTGTTGAAGAGAGATCGGGAACTCACAGCCATATTTTATTACCACTATCTCATTGTGGTTTTTCCCACTGTGGGAATTCGACTTCCAGAACTAGGGAGCCTCTTTTCTTTCACTGTAGTATGACCACTTTTCTTCAGGGAAAGCAAAAGCGCACAAATCAAAAGTTTGCTCATGTTAAACCCCAGGAAAAAATTTAAAGGAAAATCCTGCAGCATAAGCATGCCTATCTGAATAACAATAGTTGCTCTATCAAAGCCCAAAACAGTCCAAACACTATCTTATAAAATCTCATTAACTATACAATTGCATATGGAGTGATTAGCAGAGGAGACATTGCCTTGGATAATTCTATTATAGTTTTCTACTGAGAGAGATACAAGTTTCTTTACCCCATATGATGATAAGATAAGGTTTAAGATTATAAAATTTTTACGTTTATTGACTGGCATGTGTTGACAAAGATTTTTTCTAGTTTATTTTCGTTACAATTTTAGAAAATGTGTATGTGTCATTCACTATAACGTACTTTTAGCCACCCTAACAATGAATGAGAAACCCAAGTCCGTTTCATGACTGCTTGCAATCTCTCTTCAGTCTTTTCAAGAGAGGAGAAAAAATTTTCAGTTAGTTGTCATTTTCTTTAATCCATCAAACTCTTTGCATATTTTAATCGTGCTTATAAACTTTCCTTGAGAATCTCTTATGCTCCCAAGTTACCACTTTAGCAATTATATCGTAAGTCCCTGGAAATTTTTACTCCAGGTGTGTCTCAGAAATAACCCAACCTATTACTTCAGTCTTAAAATTATTCAGTTTTGTCTAAGAAAAATGCATAGTCCCATGAAATATGACTTTTGGCCCCCAGGGCAAAGGTTGTGTAAGAGAGTGAAAATTTTTTAGGCTTAAAGAAAATCAGATGTGACTCTATTGGAAAAACAGTTTTTTGAGTGATAGCAAAGGCTATATTGATAACCTTTTTGCTGTCTATTTCTGCTTTTCAAGAAAATATTTAAAATGATACTTTTGCCTTGAATTTGAACTTTGACATGCCTCATATTTCTTGTATTTCTTTTTCTTCTTTTGCTCACACTGTCACCATTTTCACTTATCTTATGCTTAATTCTCTTTCAGCATAAGTTAGATCAAGTTCGATTAATAAGTAAAGCATATTTAAAATATTTCTGTATTTATTAAAAAGAATGTGATTTATATACATGTACTAATAATGAAAGAGACAAGAAAGTGGAAACAGTAGAGTACAGAGCATGGTGGGTAGTATACTTCCATTTTTACAATCAAATACACACAAAATATATTTATATGTATGTGTACATATGCATTTATTTATGTGCAGACTAGCCTTGGAAAGATACATATGAAAGTAGTAACAGTGACTGCCTCCACGGAGGAAAGGGAAACTGAGAAACTTAGGGATCAAGGATAGAGGGATGCTTGCTTTATTGGTATATATCTATAGATATATGAATATCAAGTATACACATAGACATACACACACATATATGTACACATACAGCGCACACATTTTTATAAAGTATATAAATACATATTACATATATAAAACTATATACATTCATATATAAAACTATACATATAAACAGACATATATATGTACTGTGTATTGTTAAACTTTTTATTATGTATACTATTTAAAAATTAGAGAATTAAAATATAGCTGAAGTTTAAATAGTAACTTTTATATCCTTTTCTATACTTGAATTACAGATAACCATTTCCAGGGGTGCCTGGATGGCAGAGTTGGTTAAACATTCAACTCTTGATTTTGGCCCAGGTAATAATCTTGGGATCCTGAGATGGAGCTCTGAGTTATGTTCCATGCAAGTCTGCTTGGGATTCTCCCTCCCGCTCTGTTCTCCCCTCCCCCACCACCCTGCTATCTCTCTGTCTCAAATAAATAAATAAATCTTAAAAAAAAAAACAAAAAACGAACCATTTCCAAAATAGTGCTATACCAGAATTGACAATCATAAGTATTCAAACAAACAAAAAAACCCCTTATATTTATTTTTCTAATTGCTAAATAATATTTCTCTTCTTAAAAAATTTTTTCTTGAGATACAGAAATTGTAGTTGTTTAATAAAGCATTATTACTTTGGGATTGGAATAAATTGGCATTATTTTATTTGAATAAAATACAACACTCCCAAGTCTGTATTTGACATTTAAATACAATGAAGTTAGTTTTTACAGTCAAAATATTAGATGCAGATGTGAGATGCCTAAAGTCAGGTTTAAATTTTTAAGTAGAGCTCCATATGGGTTTACAACGAAGTGGGAAGGGTAGCTGGCAGTGTCTCATACAATTTTGAATGTCAGTGAATTTAGCATTTCAGTAATCCTTAGTCAAGCTATTTTAATTGGCCCATTAAAGGGAAGGGAATAAAGGGCTTGAAGATCAAAACTATCCTTCACAGAGTGGGTAAACTTGATCATTTTTGTCTGAATTATTTGGCTATAGTGTACAATATTCATTTGATATATGTTTGTGAAAAATGATGGTCATTTAAAAGCAGAATATTAGAAAATCCCATTAATCCCTTTTTTTAAAGATTTTTTTTTATTTGAGAGAGAGTGTGCACACGTTTGCACGGAAGTGGGTGGCTCAGTAGGTTAAGCATCTGCCTTTAGCTCAGGTTATGATCCCAGTGTCCTGGGATTGAGCCCCATGTTGGGCTCTCTGCTCAGTGGGGAGCCTGCTTTTCCCTCTCCCTCTGCCTGCCACTCCCTCTGCTTGTTCTCTCTCTTCCTCTCTCTGTCAAATCAATAAATTAAAATCTTTAAAAAAAGAAAAACTCCTTACTTAATCAACCCTATCTAGAGGGTTTGTGACTTGTCGTCTTCCTGTTATATGGTGTTGGTCATGATTAGAGAGGATGATCTTTAATGGGCTAAATTAATGCCATTTATGCTCTGGTCAAATACTAAGATATCTGAAATGATGTTTCCATGAATCTGTCCTGTATATCTGTCTTAAGAACACATTCAGAAATGCTTCAGCAAGTAAAGTTTCATGTTGTATCATGAAAAAATAAAGCAGGTGGTTAAATAACAAATGAAATATGGTGGAACGTCTCTCCTGGACACTTGCAACCTGCTGCGTAGATAATCGGATGAATAGCTTAAGGTTACTATTACCTTCTGGCCAAATATCATAGAAGCCAATTGAGTTTTAAATTGTTGGGGTTGAGGAGGGAGTAGATTATGGAAACAAAACAAAAATAAACAGAACAACCCAGAATCTTAGAGGAGGTTTCCTGAGATTTTAAATAAGTTTTCTAAGCTCTTTTACTATTATGTATTTTATCGTACCCTATATTTAAACTCTGTAATTATAGAATGAAGTTCATTCTTTTAAGCCATTGGAAAACTAGTCCTTCCCTTACCAAGCTACTACCAATGTGCATAAATATTAGGTAGGATTTCAATCATTTTTGTCAACTGACATATAAATTGTATTTGTCTGAAGTGCCTTTAAAATATACAAATCAATGGTCAAGAAGGAGTTCCACACACAAGAAAGATAACGTTCTGCTGTCTCATTTCTGACATGTTTTCTGATTTTTGCAATGGATAATATTGTGATGATTGTTATTTTAAATAATGGGCAAATATAGCTCTTCTGAGATTTCTCCAGATGTGGGACACACATTAAAATGAATTATGTTTCTGTTCATGGGTCTTTGGAGGAGTACCAAAAAAGTAACAATTAATTTTCTTTTGCATATCATCAAAATAATGTTTTTTTTAGTGCTTTAAGTTAAGTGTATAGCAAAGAGCAGTTTATCAGCTGTCCTTGACAAAGCTTTTGTCCAAAGGAAAATTTGGTGTGACATTTTAATTTTCTAAAGTTTCATGACAAAGGTAATGAGGTATCTGGCCTATCTTGAATCAGTTCTGCTTGTCAACAAGATGAATTTGTTTAGTGTTTTGTAATGCCAAAGGAGTTTGTGGGGAGGTGAACAGAAAGTTGGAGCATCTTCTGAAATCAATGCTGAATCCGTTGTGGCCAACTTATGGAATATGTAGAATAATTTGAGAGTGTTTACTTTGGCTTGATGTTCTGTTTCTGAGATGGAACCAAGAGAGAAAACATTTATTAAATTAATAATCTGTCCTGTAATCCTTCCTAGCTGGGCCCAAGGAGTGTACCAAACAAATGATAAAATGGTATGAAAAGAGATTATTATTCTCTTTCTCTTTGAATTTATTAAATAAATGAAAGCCCAAAGGGAAAGCATTGCTTCATTGGTGGTGATATGAGACCTTTTTATTTTTTTTCCCAAAACATTATTTTGATTAAACAATAGCTTATCTCGTGTTTCCATATAAATCAGGCAGAAGTTTCTTGGATGAAGCAACTATTTATTTTAAAACTTGAATGGGGACAGGATGAAGGAGGATACTGTCACATTCAATTGTAGAAGGTCATGAAACCTTTGCCTTCTTTTTTCTCTCATCTTGATGAAAAAACATGGCTAAAGTATTCCATTTCTTTATTTTTATCCATATTAAACACTGCATGTTACCATTCTGAATTCCCTTTCTTCATTAATGAAAACTTTTTTGCCAGTGACTTGATGAACTGCACGCATATACTTAAGGAATTGACATCTTGAAAATCTTTGTTAAATTATTTGCAGCTGCTCATACCAAATACAACAGGTTTATATTTAAAATGGAAGGGCTGGGAGTGCCAACTGTCCAAACACTAGAGAAACAAAATGTAAAGTGTAAACAAATAATACTTCTGCTAAAGATAGGTATATCAGAATACATACTTGTTTGACAAGGCTAACTTTTAACTTATTTTTGTAAGGAATGTTACATCGAATCACCTATATTTAATGTCATAGAAGCTCAGGGCTCTTCAACAGATGTCAGGATATCCATGGGAAAGACCCCTGACTACTGGTTAAATTTTTTTATTTTTGATCCCTTCATAGTTCCTTCTTCTTCTTCTTCTTCTTCTTCTTTTTTTAAGATTTATTTATTAGAGATCACAAGTAGGCAGAGAGGCAGGCAGAGAGAGAGGAGGAAGCAGGCTCCCTGCTGAGCAGAGAGCTCGATGCGGAGCTTGATCCCAAGACCCTGAGATCGTGACCTGAGCCGAAGGCAGAGGCTTAACCCACTGAGCCACCCAGGTGCCCCTCATAGTTTCTTCTTGATAGTCACTATTCAGTGGACAGTTTTTTTTTAAGTCTTCATAATTCTTTTAAGCATAAAAAATAGCATAAGTGATTCTATTGAACATTTTAGATATTTCTAAAATCTATTGGTTTGGGTCATGACATATCTACTCAGAAGTAGGGCTCAGTAGTTTCCCAATGCATCACAGTATAATAATGAAATTTGTATAAACATACTTTGTTATCATATGGCTTTGAGTCCTTTTCATGTCAATTAATTCTTATTTTAAATACCTATTTTAAAGTATCACATGTAGACTAGCTAATTTCCACTCTAAGAATTTCCCTGGTACAACGGAGAGGAGGACCTTGCTGTCCAAATGCCACTCTTTATGGTAAGTATTTATAAAGCTTTGTTGTAGAGAGTTATAATTTCTGAGATGTCTGAGAGAGCAAAGGTTATATAAATTCTTGTGGCTAATCTGAATAGAAGTAGACTTCTCTCAGAAATACATTCCAGTGGCAACGCTGCTCACCTCTTAAGCAACCCTTTCCTATCTGAAGTCCCCACTACCAACCCACTATATATCATATTACCCTTTTAAAAATTTCCTTCATAGTATGTATTTCAATCTGTAATTCTCTTATTCATTTGTTTTTTCGAGAATGTCTATACCATGAGGGGAAAGGTCTTACCTGTCTTATTCTTGTTCAACCCTGACCCCTTTATGTCTTGAGTAGTAGTGTCTTGAACAAAGTTAGTGCCCAGTAAATATTAATTCAAATAAAAAATGAGGGAATGTATGAATGAGCTAACTTAGGAGTAACCCAGTGAAGATTCAGAGCATTTACTATTCTCAATGATTGGCATTGCTGGCATCAGGCACCCTTTATTATTTATTTTAATTTGATATGGACATTAAATGTGTCATTATAAGATCTAGAAGAAAGGCATTTGTATTGTCGACAAATGATGGATTTAGCTGGAATGTGACTAGTTGGTGAGGAAATTTAGAATGTTTATTTACATTAGGCTCTTCTGTAAAAATACATGATGAGACTAATTTATTCATTCTGTAATTCAAAATTCTTTTGTAGTTAATGCAGATGAGTCTGTATTCTTTTCTTTTTTTCTTAAAGGTTTATTTACTTGAGAGAGAAAATGAGCAGGGGGAGGGGCAGAGAGCAGGGAGAGAGACTCTCAAGCAGACTGCCCCTGAAGTGGGGAGCCTGGCACAAGGCTCCATCTCATGATGCTGAGATTATGACCTGAGCTGAAATCAAGAGCCAACGAACGCTTAACCAAAAGAATCACCCAGGTGCCCCAGATCTGTATGTTTTTATCCTATTTTTATTTTATTTTTCTTTTAAGTGAGAGGAAAAACTGATAGGCGAAACATTTCCAAATGGGCAAGAAAGAACAGTTGTTTCCCTCCACCCTCATAATGTCTATGTGACCACTGAGTATTTCAAGTCCTTTTCAAACAAACACAGTGGAATTTGTTTTTCTTTTCTAATCTTCTGTTATTACAAATATATTTTCCAAGGGAGAATTTGCAGTTCTTTGGAACTATAACTCTTTGTAAGTGAGATGTGGTAATTAGTTAATGTTTGATCCTGAAAATGTTCTCTTGGTAGTAGTAATAAAAATTTTGTTTTGCTTAAATTTTTTATGTATTATAATTTAAGAGAATAATATTAAAGAATAGTATTTAGGGATGTTTGTAAGTTATAAGATAAATTATTTAACAAGGAACTAATGAATGAACAAAACTTCTACTATATAACTCTACAATGTAAGACAATTGATTGCTTCTCCTCTTCTGTATGCACTTTTTGTCACTCTAATCTGTTCGTTTGGGGCACACTGGGTGACTCAGTCATTGGGCGTCTGCCTGTGGCTCAGATCGTGATCCCAACGCCCTGGCATTGAGCCCTGAATAGGCTCCCTACTCCGCGGGGAGCTTGCTTCTCCCTCTCCCACTTGTCCTTCTTGTGTTCCCTCTCTTGCTGTGTGTCTCTTTGTCAAATAAATAAATAAAATCTTAAAAAAAAAAGAAAAGAAATCCATTTGTTTAATAGCCACTATCCATTTCTCCCATTTCCCTAAGTTTTGAGATCTCTTACTTTGTGTCTAGTTGGTAATCAACATGTATCTTTTTAAAAGCATGGAAAGAGAACTAGCTGCTTTGGGATTATGGCTCATTGACCTTCATTATGGGATTTTGTCAGTCTGCCACTAAAAAAATATTTGATAACATTTTTTCTATTATTTATCAAATATATTTTATATAATGTTACTAACAACGTTCTGAGCATATGGTTTGAAGGCACAAAATATTTTAACTCTACAAAAAAGCAAAAATCCAAATCCTAAAGAAAAATAGTAATTTTTGAACACAGTGAATTGAAATTGATCACATAAGGCTTAAGTTTCAATTAGTATGGTTTTGAGGATTCATACAATGATACCAGATGCAAGAAAAGACTTTTTTAAAAAGACCTTCGTACAGTAGGAATGAGTTAGCTTAAGTGACTACTGGCTCATGCACATTCCACAGGCCTCCTGGTCTCTGCAGCCACAGAGGCACTTTGATTTGAATCAGAGAAGCAAGATGATCCAGCAACCACAGGATGCTGAACAAAACATTTTTTTTCCTATCCCACATCAAGACCAATAATTAAGATTTTACACAATTTTAATTACTACCACAGAAAAATGTTAAGAAGTGACTCGAGAAAATTTTGCTGTGTTGGTTAGTTGCAAGAAGTTTGCCTTTTGATTAGGATTTAAAATGTCGTAAGTTTGAGGCATAAATGATATATCAGTACTGTATATTTTTGAATAACTGAATAACTCTTGAATAGCTCATTTAATAGTTTTAAATGGAAAGAAATTCTTTTTATATTCCATCAAAGCTTTAGTGTATAGCTAAATTATTTCAAGTAAGAGAAAACATCTATCCTCAACGAAGATAATGTCTTAAAAACCTCTCACTTACACTTAGCTTCCTTTTCAGTAGAACTATGAAAAGATAAATTTGTTCTTTAGAACATGCAGATAACTTGGTGTGAATTAAACTTAGTAACGGGACAGTCAAAACAAGCAATAAATATAACGGTTTAAAAAATAACCGGCATTTAGAATGATAAATGCAAATATTGAAGGTGGAAGTAGATGAAGTCTAAGATCCCATAATTATTCTTTGTTCTGGTTGACCACTGTATTTATTACATGTTGGTTCCCATTAATCGTTTCTCTGTAAGTGTGTCTGCATATCAAAGCTGAAATACATATACTGGCCTTAAGTACATTTTAAAAATATGTAGAAGTTGCTATTAAAATATAGGTTAGTATATAAAGTCCTAAGGTATTATTTAAACTAAGTGAAATTACATAGAGCTGAAGCTACAAGGCCCTTGAATGTAATGAACAGATGGATGTAAGGAAAGGAGTAGAAGATGTGTTTTTTTTTGTTTTTTTTTAAAAGCAGGATCAAACATGTAGAATGTTCTAGAGCATAAGAATAAAATGTGACCATTTCTGAATGTGGTTTGCAGTCCATTCCTAGATCTATGACACTAAACCCTTGAATAGACCCACCAGTGTAATAAAAATGAAAACACTAAGCTAATTAGTTTGAGTAACTGTAGTACAGTGAAAAATATTTCTTGAATGACCACAGAGTATAGGAAGGTACTATTGTGAGCTCACCTCTTAGGTCAAAAACAATGTAAAAGGTAGCCTTCAGTTCTGGACTGCACTGATTTAGTAGACTACAGGGTGCCGAGTCCACTCAAGTAAGGACACGTGTAGGTGAGGCACTAGGGAACACCAGGGAGTGGAGTCTGCTCACACCACATACCATCCTTCACCTCAGTCACCAACCCTGCAGTGTGGATTCTTTGGTTCTATGGTAAACCAAAGTCATTTTCTTTGAGTCATTTTCTTTTAGTCTTCAAACTTTACAGAGAACTATTAAAATTAGGTAGAATTTGAGAAGAATAAACAACATGCTGCGATCTCTGGACTGTAATGAGGAAAGAAACAGAGCCAGGGGATACATTCCTATGGACTAAATATAAATATAGGCCCTCCTAAGAAACTCAACTCTTGGATGAAGCCTGGTTAATTTAAATGATTGTATGAGTGCCATAAACATCACTCTGAAAACTACCCTTGCACATTAGTACAAACCATTTAAAATAATCATTTAAGAAGAGTGAGAATGTTCTGCTTACTAGCTGAGAATGTGGAGTCCTAATTAATATGGTGGAAATAAGCCCAAGTGGAAAGAAGGTGGGCTTTGGACTGGGATGATTGAGTTCTTAAGTTTGCCCCTTATCAGCCCTGTGACTTTGGGCAAATTGCCTAACCTCTGTAATATCAATTCTCCAGCTGTTATAGGATTCCATTAAATAATGATATAAAATTCTTGACATATAGTTAGTAAATACCCCATTTGGGGCCATAAATGTCAAGCAACAACAATATTGTATTGAAAACTGTTATATGTTCAATATTGTATTGAAACATGTTATTGTAGTGATGGTTTTTATGAAACTAATCATCCAATGCAATGACAGTTTATGTCCATGATCATTAAATAAATGAAAATTTATCTTAATAGAAATGATCCTGATCATATCAGCCATTTTGAACATAGCATGTCCCCCCTTATTCCTGAGGATTTGTGGAAATGCCATTTCTATTGTAGCTTTCTTCCCTTACCCTCGACCTGGTTAACTCTTACTCATTTTCTGATTTTAGTTCAGACTTTACTGCCTCAAGTCCCATGACCACCTGTCAACACTCTTGAAGTCAAATCAGTTTCCTTTGCTTTGTACTCTCTTTTGATAACATGTTATTTTCATCCAGAGATCTTATCTCATTTTTAAAAGTTTTATTTAAATTCTAGTTAATTAGTAATTAATTTATTTATTAGTAATATTAGTAATTAGTAAAATTGGTAAGTAATTAATCATATTAGTTTCAGGTGTAGTTTAGTGACTCGGCACTTACTTACAACACCTGGTGCTCATCAGAAGTGTACTCCTTAATCTCCATACTTATTTAGCCCAACCCCCCAACCGTCTCCCCTCTGGTAATCCTCAGTTTATTCTGTGTAGTTAAGAGTCTTATTTCTTGGTTTGTCTCTCTTTTTTCCCTTATGATCATTTGTTTTGATTCTTAAATTCCACATATGAGTGAAATCATGTGGTATTTGTCTTTGTCTGACTGACTTATTTTGCTTAGCATAATTCTCCCTCACTCCGTCCACATCATTCCAACATTTTTAAGAATATATTGATTATAGGGGTGCCTGGGTGGCTCAGTGAGGTAAAGCCTCTGCCTTCGACTCAGGTCATCATCCCAGGGTTCTGGGATAGAACCCCGTGTCGGGCTCACTGCTTAGCAGGGAGCCTGCTTCTTCCTCTCTCTCTCTGCCTACTTGTGATCTCTGTCTGTCAAATAAATAAATAAAATCTTAAAAAAAAAGAATGTATTGATTATAATTATTTGTTGAATATTTTTTCCCATTAGGCCATTAGTTTTATGGGTACAAAACCTGTGATATTTTTGCCAATGTATTTCTATATGTTTAATATATACTAGACATACTATGTAACATATTAATTAATGTATGATGCATGTCTTCAATTCTTTTTTTTTAAATCATACATGAAAAAATAAGTTTAAATAATATGGCACATAATTACAAGCAGAACATTTATTGAATTTCACTTGATTCTTTTTTTTATTAATCATTTTTATTAACATATAATGTTTCATTTGCCCCAGGGGTACAGGTCTGTGAATCCTCATGCTTACACACTTCACAGAACTCACCATATCACATACTCTCACAATGTCCATAACCCAAATAATCTCTCTACCCGCCCCTCTCCTGCAGCAACCCATAGTCTGTTTTGTAAGATAAAGAGTCTCTTATGGTTTGTCTCCCTCCTGATCCCATCTTGTTTCATTTTTTCCTTTCCTACCCCCTAAACCCCCCACTCTGCCTCTCAAATTCCTCATAACGGGGAGATCATATGATAATTGTCTTTCTCTGATTGACTTATTTCACTCAGCATAATACCCTCTAGTTCCATCCACATCACTGCAAATGGCAAGATTTCATTTCTTTTGAGGGCTGCATAGTATTCCATTGTGTGTATATACCACATCTTCTTTATCCATACATCTGTTGATGGACATCTAGGTTCTTTCCATGGTTTGGCTATTGTGCACATTGCTGCTATAAATATTTGGGTGCATGTGCCCCTTTGGAAAACTGCATTTTTAACTTTAGGGAAAATACTCAGTAGTGCCATTGCTGGGTCAAAGGGTAGCTCTATTTTCAACTTTTTGAGGAACCTCCATACTGTTTTCCAGAGTGGCTGCACCAGCTTGCATTCCCATCAACAGCGTAGGAGGGTTCCCCTTTCTCTATATCCTCTCCAACATCTGTCGTTTCCTGACTTGTTTATTTTAGCCATTCTGACTGGTGTGAGGTGGTACCTCATTGTGGTTTTGATTTGCATTTCCCTGATGCTGAGTCATGGTGAGCACTTTTTCATGAGTCTGTTGGCAATCTGGATGTCCTCTTTGCAGAAATGTATGTTCATGTCTTCTGTCCATTTCTTGATTGGATTATTTGTTCTTTGAGTGTTGAGATTGATATGGTGTTTATAGATTGTGGATACTAGCCCTTTATCTGACATGTCATTTGCAAATATCTTCTCCCATTCTGTCAGTTGTCTTTTGGTTTTGTTGACTGTTTCCTTTGCTGTGCAAAAGTCTTTGATCTTGATAAAGTCCCAATAGTTCATTTTGCCCTTGCTTCCCTTGCCTTTGGGGAAGTTTCTAGGAAGAAGTTGCTACAGCTGAGGTCGAAGAGGTTGCTGCCTGTGTTCTCCTCAAGGACTTCAATGGATTCCTGTCTCAAATTAGGTCTTTCATTGATTTGGAGTCTATTTTTGTGTGTGGTGTAAGGAAATGGTCCATTTTCATTTTTCTGCATGTGGCTGTCCAATTTTCCCAACTCCATTTGTTGAAAAGACTGTCTTTTTTCCATTGGACATTCTTTCCTGCTTTGTCGAAGATTAGTTGACCATAAAGTTGAGGGTCTATTTCTGGGCTCTCTATTCTGTTCCATTGATCTATGTGTCTGTTTTTGTGCCAGTGCCGTACTGTCTTGATGATGACAGCTTTGTAATAGAGCTTGAAGTCTGAAATTGTGATGCCACCAACTTTGGCTTTCTTTTTCAACATTCCTCTGGCTATTCTGGGTGTTTTCTGTTTCCATACAAATGCTAATATTATTTGTTCCATTTCATTGAAAAAAATTGATGGTATTTTGATAGGGATTGCATTAAATATGTAGATTGCTTTAGGTAGCATAGACATTTTCACAATATTTGTTCTTCCGATCCATGAGCATGGAACGTTTTTCCATTTCTTTGTGTCTTCCTCCATTTCTTTCATGAGTTCCTGATAGTTTTCTGAGGACAGATTCTTTGCCTCTTTGGTTAGGCTTACTTCTAGGTATCTTATGGTTTTGGGTGCAATTGTAAATGACATTGACTCCTTAATATCTTTCTTCTGTCTCACTTTTGGTGTACAGAAATACAACTGATTTCTGTGCTTTGGTTTTATATCCTGACACTTTACTGAATTCCTGTATGAGTTCTAGCAGTTCTGGACTGGTCTTTTGGGTTTTTCACATAGAGTATCAGAGAGTAAGAGTTTGACTTCTTTGCCAATTCGGATGCCTTTTATTTGTTTTTGTTGTTTTATTGCTGAGACTAGGACTTCTAGTACTATGTTGAATAGCAGTGGTGATGATGGACATTCCTGGCTTGTTCCTGACCTTAGGAGAATAGTTTCAGTTTTTCCCTATTAAGAATGATATTCACTGTGGGTTTTTCATAGATGGCTTTGATGATATTGAGTTATGTATCCATTATCCCTACACTTCAAAGAGTTTTGATCAAGAAAGGATGCTGTATTTGTCAAATGCTTTTTCAGCATCTATTGAGAGTATCATATGTGTCATATCATTCTTGTTCTTGCTTTTATTAATGTATTGTATCACATTGATGGATTTGCAGATGTTGAACCAACCTTGTAGCTCAGGAATAAATCCTACTTGGTCGTGGTGAATAATCCTTTAAATGAACTGTTGGAGCCTATTGGCTAGTATTTTGGTGAGAATTTTCACATCTGTGTTTATCAAGATTATTGGTCTGTAATTCTCTTTTTGGGTAGGGTCTTTGTCTGGTTTTGGGATCAAGGCAATGCTAGCCTCATAAAATGTGTTTGGAAGTTCTCCTTCCATTTCTAATTTTTGGAACAGTTTCAAGAGAATAGGTATCAACTCTTCTTAAAATGTTTGGTAGAATTCCCCTGGGAAGCTGTCTGGCCCCAGGCTCTTGTTTGTTGGGAGATTTTTGATGATTGCTTCAATCTCCTTACTGGTTATAGGTCTATTCATGTTTTCTATTTCTTTTTCATTTCTTTTTTTATATACTTTCCTCTCAGGACTGCCTTTGCTGTGTCCCAAAGATTTTGAACAGTTGTTTTCACTATCATTTGTTTCCATGAATTTTTTTCAGTTCTTCTTTATTTTCATGGTTGACCCATTCATTCTTTAATAGGATGCTCTTTAGCCTTCATGTACCTGGGTTCTTTCCAACTTTCCTCTTGTGATTGAGTTCTAGCTTCAGAGCATTATGGTCTGAAAATATGCAGGGAATGATCCCAATCTTTTGGTACCAGTTGAGACCTGATTTGTGACCCAGATGTGATCTATTCTGGAGAATGTCCCATGTTTACTAGAGTAGAATGCATATTCTAGTGCTTTGGGATGGAATGTTCTGAATATACCTGTGATGTCCATCTGGTCCTGTGTGTCTTTTAAGGCCTTTATTTCCTTGCTGATCTTTTGCTTGGATGATCTGTCCATTTCAATGAGTGGGATGTTAACATTCCCTACTATTATTGTATTATTGTTGATGTGTTTCTTTGATTTTATTATTAATTGGTTTATATAATTGGGTGCTCCCATGTTAGCGTCATAGATATTTAAAATTGTCAGATCTTCTTGTTGGACAGACCCTTTGAGTATGATATCTTGTCCTTCCTCATCTCTTATTATAGTCTTTGGCTTAAAATCTAATTTATCTGATATAAGGATTGCCACCCCAACTTTCTTTTGATGTCCATTAGCATGGTAAATTGTTTTCCACCCCTTCACTTTCAATCTGGAGGTGTCTTTGGATAAAGTGAGTTTCTTATAGATAGCATATCGATGGATCTTGTTTTTTTATCCATTCTGATACCCTAGGTCTTTTGATTGGGGCATTTAGCTCATTTACATTCAGGGTAAGTATTGAAAGATATGAATTTAGTGGCACTGTATTGCCTGTAAGGTGACTGCTACTGTAGATTATCTCTGTTCCTTTCTGGTCTACTACTTTTAGGCTTTCTCTTTGCTTAAAGGACCCCTTTCAATATTTCCTGTAGGGCTGGTTTGGTGCTTACAAATTCTTTTAGTTTTTGTTTGTCCTCGAAGTGTTTAATCTCTCCTTCTATTTTCAGTGATAGCCTCTATGGATATAGTATTCTTGGCTGCACATTTTTCTCATTTAGTGCTCTGAATAAATCATGGCCATTCTTTCTGGCCTGCCAGGTCTCTGTGGATATGTCTGCTCTCAGTCTAATATTTCTACCACTTTATTTTACAGACAACTTGTCCCGATCTGCTTTCAGGATTTTCTCTTTTTCAGTATGACTTGTAAGTTTTATTATTAAATGATGGGGTATGGACCTATTTTTATTGATTTTGAGGGGGTTTCTGTGTGCCCCCTGGATTTTGATGCTTGTTCCCTTTGACATATTAGGGGAATTCTTTACTATAATTTGCTCCAATGTACCTTTTGCCCACCCCCCCTTTTCCTTCTTCTTCTTTTGGAATCCCAATTATTCTAATACTGTTTCGTCTTATACTATCACATATCTCTCGAATTCTCCCTTTATGGTCCAGTAGTTGTCTCTGTTTTGCTCAGCTTTCTTTATTCTCCATCATTTGGTGATATTGGTCATATCACTAATTCTCTCTTCTGCCTCATTTATCCTAGCAGTAAGAGCCTCCATTTTTTATGGCACCTTCTTCTGGGGGTGGGGCCTGTTGCTGTGATTCTCAAGTGTTTTTGCCCAAGGTGGAATTGTGCCACCTTTTCCAGGGTCTGAGCTAAGAAATCTTCTCAGGTTCACTCTTGGGGCTTTTGTTACCTGAAAACTTGTCATAGAGCTTTGGAGGATGGGAATGAAAATGGCAGCTTCCCAATATCCGGCCCAGAGTAACCAAGAGCTCGGGGCCCCACTCCTCATTTCGCCTTCTGAGATTGTCTATCACTCCCATCTCCCTTGTCTCTGGCCACACTCCAAACTCACCTGGCCTGTGTCCAACCTTTTCTGTCTCTGGTGCACGGCCCTGTTTGGAGTCTCCAAATCCAGCAGATTCCAGGGGTACTGCTCCTTCTGGAGCTGGAAGGTGAGTCTCCCCAGATCTGCCACTTATGGGGTCCCTGCTCAAAGAGCAGTGGCCCCGACTGTGCCTTGGATCATGGTTTAATGTAACCCTGATCTGATAGCTCACTCTTCAACTCTGTCTCTGTAATCAGCTTCCCCACTCATACCTGGCAACTCTTGCCACACTCAGACACCCCCCATCTTTCTGTGACCCTATGGGACCTGAGACCACACTGTCCCCACGAAGGCTCCACCTCTGCTCTGGAGCGATGTCCCTCAGTGGAGCAGACTTCTAAAAGTTCGATTTTGTGCTCCTCTGTTCTGCCGTTTGCAGGGAGCTGGCCCCTCTCCGCACAGTCTATCTTCTCGTTGGTTTGAATTCACTTCTCCGCACATCCTCTCTTTCAAAAAGTGGTCGTTTTTTTGTTCCTAGAATTGCTGCTCTTCTTCTCTTCTATCTCCTGTTGAGTTTGTAGGTGTTCAGAATGGTTTGATATCTATCTAGCTGAACTCCTAGGTTCTGATGTCGTTTCATTCTGCTATTCTTCCCTCCCCGCATGTCCTCAATTCTATTTGCCTTTGATATTTGCAAGGCATAGAAAATGAGTAAATACATATATAGTCTTTTCTTGTTATCCAACTCAAACTTTATGTCTATGACAATTTAGCAAAAAAAAATATAATAAGTATGTTACTGTAAAATAATATACAGTACTAGTATGTATAAAAATTTCTAATAGTCATCACATCTCTATACTTTTCAGTCAAGAATATATAGAGCTCAAATATATATAATTTGGGTGAACAAATAAGTCAGAATAAAGCCTAGAAAAATTTTTTTAGGAAATTTCTTGCAAATATTCCTTTTTTTTTTTAAGATTTTATTTATTTATTTGTCAGAGAGAGAGAGGGAGAGAGAGCAAGCACAGGCAGACAGAATGGCAGGCAGAGGCAGAGGGAGAAGCAGGCTCCCTGATGAGCAAGGAGCCCGATGTGGGACTCGATCCCAGGACACTGGGATCATGACCTGAGCCGAAGGCAGCTGCTTAACCAACTGAGCCACCAGGCGTCCCTCTTGCAAATATTCTTAAGGAAAAATTAGATCTTTATTAGTGAGAGATTTAGGAATCAGAATTAGGGAGAAATATTGGGACTGAAAGTGAGATATTTAACAAGTCAATAAGTTCATCATGGTGCTACTGTTGTGATGCTGGAGATGTGTGGATGGTGAGTCTACCACACACTGGGGAAAGGAGAGTGGGTAAAATGAAAAAAATATATAACCAGTGTTTAAGGAGAATTAGGAAGAGGAAGACTGACAGTGGGACGCCTGGCAAGAAGAAGCTAATCCATGAGGATCTAATAAACCGAGAGAGGAAGAGGGTTTAAATTAAATTCTGAAAAACACCTGTCATTTTTCATGAAATTCTCAGATATTCATTATCCTTAACTTAAAAGCAAAGTAAGAACCTATGTAAAAGCTGCTTCCTTTCACTATTTTCATGTTGCTTTAGGAAGGATTCTGTTCTTTGAAGACAAAAGGGATAAAAATGTACTCCTCTGTGTATGCATCCTCACACGTGTGTGCATGCTCACACTGATATGAGAAAGATGGAATAACCTAGCCATGAAAGTAACTAGCCCATGGTAGGTTCATTTATGTTCATTTATGTTAGCTTTAAATGTTGAATCCAAGCACTTACAAGGGTGGTTAGAATGAATATAGCTAACTTTACTGAGGCTTTTTTTTTTTTTAAATCTTAAAAATACTTTATTGCTAAAGCTGTTCAATAGTATTTTACTCACAGTAGAATTTCTTTCAGAATTGGAAATTCTTATACTTAACATAATAGAAAAAGGAAAGAAAGAGAAAAAAAAATTACTCCTTGATCCATGGGCTCAAACCCCGCTGTGGCTTTACCAGCTAAGTTTGACCTGCTCCGTTTCCGACCTGGGCCGGTTCACCCCTCCTTAGGCAACCTGGTGGTCCCCCGCTCCCGGGAGGTCACCATATTGATGCCGAACTTAGTGCAGACACCCAATCGGCATAGCGCACTACAGCCCAGAACTCCTGGGCTCAAGCGATCCTCCTGCCTCAGCCTCCCGAGTAGCTGGGACTACAGGCGCGAGCCACCGCGCCCGGCTTTACCAGCTAAGTTTATGTAGTCATTCCAACATCCTTTATAGCGTCTCCACGAGGACTAGATTCCATCTCAAGAAATCACTTTCTTTGCTCATCCATAAGAAATAACTCCTCGTCCATTGAAATTTTATCATGAGATTATGGCCATTCGGCTCTATCTTCAAGCTCCACTTCTAATTCTCATTCTCTTTCTATTTCCACCACATCTGCAGCTACTTCATCCAATGAAGTCTTGAACCTCTCAGAGTCATCCATGGCTGTTGGAATCAACTTGTTCCAAACTTCTGTTAATGCTGATATTTTTACCTCCTCCCATGAATCATGAATGTTTTTAATGGCATCTAGAATGGTGAATCCTTTCCAGAAGGTTTTCAGTTTACTGTGCCCAGATCTATTCAAGGAGTTATTATCTGTGGCAACTATAGCCTTATAAAACGTTTGCCTGGCCACCTGCCTTCCTTCCTTCTTTCCTTCCATCCTTCCCTCCCTTTTCTTCCTTTCTTATTTTTCATTTTTTATTTTAAGAATTTTAATTCTAGTATAATTAACATAGAGTGTTATATTAGTTTTAGGGGTACAATATAGTGATTCAACCATTCCATATATTATTCAGTGCTCATCAAGAGATGTATACTCTTAATCCTCTTCACCTGTTTCACTCATAACCCCACCCTTGAAATGTATTTCTTAAATAAGACTTGAAAGTTGAAATTACTCTTTGATCCATGGGCTGAAGAATGAATCAACTTTGCTAAACCTTAATAGCTCGTAGTCAATTTAAATACATGAAATACATTTCAGTAAGGGATAAGTGGATAGAATTTTATATAAGAAATAACTTCTATAAATCAGTATGTAAGCAGAGAAGAAACTCTAGTAACAATTGCATTTGAGATTTTCCTAAATCAGAACATACCACTCATGATGGTTTTGTGTATATCAGCTTACAATTTATTGGTCAATTTTTTCCTCTAGTATAGGAAGAGATTGCTATTTCTTTAACTGAATATTAAATAATGTAAGCCTATGTTTGAGGCATAGTATGTTTGAGATATCATATGGGGGGGAAATGCCCTGCGTATTGCTGCCAAAGTACGGTGGAGTTTGTGTTAACTTTACGTATATTGTAACTTTTAGTGCTAGACTTCTGAAAAACAAAAACACTCAGAGAATGAAGAGACCAATGAAGGTAGCAAGATTTTAGCTGTCACCAAAAAAGGTAAAAGGAAGGTTTTATTGTCATCTTTGTTTGTTTTCATATAGAACTAATAATTTTTAAAGTATGTTTTCCCCAAAAAACATTTTTTGGAAATCCCCTTAAATTTAAAATTTAAACTAGGAACAGATTATAAACATTTAAATTGCTGTTCACGAGCATGCCACCCATGGCTGCTTCAGGACCTTTGTACATGTTGCCCTTCTACCTAAAATATCTAGCCCTTAAGTGTTTATAAGCCTCATTCCTTTATTTCATACAGTTTTTTTGCTCAAATACCACCTTTTCAAAAAGATCTTCTCAGATTGCCTGAGTGGCTCAGATGGTTAAGCATCTGCCTTCAGCTCAGGTCATGATCCCAGCGTTCTTGGATGGAGCCCTGCATTGGGTTCCCTTCTCAGTGGGGAGTGTGCTTATCTCTCTCCTGACCTTCCCTCCCTATTAATGCTTTCTCTCTTCCTCTCTCAAATAAATAAATTAATTTTTAAGAAGATTTTTATTTATTTGAGAGAGAGTACAACAGGGGGAATGGCAGGCAGAGGAAGAAGCAGGCTCCCTGTTGAACAAGGAGTCCAGTGTGGAACTTGATCCCAGGACCCTGGGATCATGACCTGACCCAAAGGCAGATGCTTAACCAACTGGGTGACCCAGGTGTCTCTAAATAAATAAAATTTTGGGAAAAATAATAATCTCTGACTACATTTCTGAAAAGAACATCTTGCTACTCATCTAATTATCCTACTCTATTTTTCTTCATAACATTTATCAATGCATTGTAATTATCAATTAATTTTCTGATTCAAATGTTAGTCCTATGAGAACAAGGAGATTGTTTCATTCGATATCATGTCCTTCATTACTAAGACATCAACTAGCATATCGAATTGCACAATAAATACTTACTAAATGAGTGAATTTTTGATAAAAAGTTGAATATAGTAAAAATGAATCAAGTAGTTATTATTTGATAAATAGTATTTTTATTATATTCCTGCTCACATGAATTATATATTTTATTGACTGGAAATATTTAGGCTGTGTACAAATTACATGCTATATAATACATTTCAAACATTATTAGTGAGTAGTCCGCAATGTGCTTTTATGTCTCCATTCGCATTCTTGTGCAAATTCATTATTAATGAGTTTTCTCTAATGTTCTTTGCCTCAATTTCTATGCTCCTCTATTAATAAGCAATAGCTATAGATATCCATCATGATTTCCTCTTCACCCTGGTAGTCATTTTAGAAAAATATGGCATATTGGAGAAGCAACTTAGTATTTCAAGTTCTAGTCTTTTTCCAGTGCATAGGGTAGAGTGAGAGTGGCACTGTGATCTGCTATTGTCTTTATTTCCATCAAACTGTTAAAAGAAATAATGTAGATATGAAAATAAATGTAGAAATGTAATTGATTTATGTTTCTACTAGTATTTTATAGTCATTGTTTTGTATATATATTATTTTATTATATCATAAATGGTTTTATAGTCAATTGTTTTGGACATGAAAGTTATATCACCAAAGTTGAAATTAACATTCCTACCATATTTTATGATTAAACAAATTGGTCATTGCCCTTTCACTTCTTCAACACTGATTGGATGAATGAAAGATGATGTAAAAGAAATAATCTACTTAGCTCTGATTTTACGAACACTCAGAACACTCATGGCATTCAGGGCAGGACGATGGGGAAGTGGGATTAACATAATAATGGTTTGAGATTATGCATGGAAGAGATGAAGTAAATATCCTGTTTCTTGAGGAATCGGTTTTTATTTTTTATTAATGAAACTAACTGAGTTGAAGAGTTTTTCATAGTTTTTGATAATGCATACATACATGCATTTAATTTAGTGGAAAGTGTCACTAAGTATGATGAATGTATTTGTAACATCATTTCAACATAAAGGGGGAAGTTTTTCCCATTAAAAGAAACTATAAAAAACAAAAGAAAAAAAATCGTAGTTAAAAACAAATGTGTTTTTAATTGTATTTCCCATGATAAATGTAAGATATATTGATGATTTATAATCTATTTTTGGACTCTTATTTTAATATAAAAGTTAATCTGGTGAATCAGTTTGTCAAGTCTTTAGGATTTGATTGTCTAGATATTTTTTTCTGCTTTTTGTGTTTCTTTTTTTTTTTGAGATTTTATTTATTTAATTGACATAGCGAGAGAGGGAACACATTGAGGGGGAGTGGGACAGGGAGAAGCAGGCTTCCCACTGAGCAGGGATGTGGGGCTCGATCTCAGGACCCCAGGATTATGACCTGAGCTGAAGGCAGATGCTTAATGACTGAGCCACACAGGTGCCCCAGCTTTAGTTGTTACTGATGAAAAGTCATTTTTCTTCCCTCAGTTCTACATGAAAATGATCATAATCTTCAGTACGCATTTTGAAAGATAACAGAATGGACACTTTTGTTCTTAATAACAGTACTTAAAAATTGTCTTAATTTGGAAGTTAGCAGAAGATGGTGGAGTAGGAGGATCCTAAGTTTACCCTGTCCCTTGAATATAACTAGATAACACTCCCATCAGTATAAATAACCCATAAAATGACCAGAGGAATGGCAGAACAGATTCTTTACAGCTAAATGTAGAGAAGAGGCCACATTGAAGAGGGTAGGAAGAGCAAAGACATGGTTGGAAGCTAAGTGGACCCATGGGGCTGTCAGTGGGTTGGAGGGATGCCATGGATGCTGAGAGGAGGGAAAAACAGACCCTCACACCAGGCATGGGAAATTCACATGAGGAAACAAATCCCAAAAACATTTAGCTTTGGAAACCAGAGGAGCCAAATTTTGTGATTTCTTAAAATCAGCAAGAGTTAACACCAACAGCAGAGCTTTAAAAATTGGCAGAGGGCTCAGGAGAGTGGGGAAGGCAGGAGAAAACTGAGTCTCCACCCTTAAAGAGACAGCACTACAAACAGCCTTACAAAGATCCAGCATAGAAGTAGCAGTTTGAAAATGTCTGAGGTATATGGGAAGGAGATTTATTTACTAATCTCAGAGTGTGTATTGGAGGGGCAGAGATCCTTGGGAGACTTCTTCAGGAATAAGGAAGCTGGCTGGTGCATTTCTCTTCCCCTCCTCCCAGCCTAGCCACACAGACACCTACACTGTACCATGCTACCATGCCACATTCCCTACATGAGTTGCTAACAGCACACCCAACAGCTGTGTTCTCCTGAAGACACACCTCCACCAGCCTTGCCTCAACTCCAGTCCCCTCGCACAGCAGAACTGAACAAATGTTGCTAACACTGTACACCCCACTCCTGCATGCTTTTATGCGTCTGCCTCATACAACTCAGGCTGCCTTGTGGAAGCAGGTCCCCTCCTGCAGTGGACCCTCATGGACCTGCTGACACCATGACCTGTCCCCCATGTTCTCCTACAGACCTGTCCCCTTCAATATGCCCTTAACCAGAGGCCATCCAAAGCTGTTCCACAAGCCTGGCAGTATGCAAGCAGTCCCAACAGGGACCAGCACTATTTCAGAATGACTCATGCCATATGGATAAGGGAAAATAACCACACACACCAGTCCAACTGTGTTCCAGCAGTGGGCTGGGGGCAGATATCTAGTCTGATTGCAGACTTCACCCACCAGCTAAAGTTTCTCATGGAACAACACAGGGAAAGTGCCTTGCAATTTGGTGCTACTATATCTCTGGAAAACACCTTATTTGATGCAACTTAAACCCAGGGTGGTCTCAGACTGGCACACTAACAACTCAGGGACCAAACCCTGCCCACAACAGACAAAGACAGCCATTGCAGACAAATGGACTGAAGGCAAAAGCAGCTCAGCTGCAACAGGAGGCTGTTTGCAACATACAGAGGAAAAATGCCTGAAGAGCCAGGTTCTGGTGAACAAGGGACACTGCAGGACATCATAGGACCTCTTCTTCATCAGACCACTACTTTCAAGAGCAGGAGACATAGCTGACATTCCTACCACACAGACAGAGAGTTAGACAAAATGAGGAGGTAGGGAAATATGTCCCAAATGAAAGAACAGAACAAAATCACAGCAAGAAAAGTAAATGAAATAGAAATAAGTAAAATGCCTATAGAGAATTTAAAGGAATGGTCATAGAGATACTCACTGAACTCAGAGTGGAGGACCTCAGTGAAACCCTTAACAAAGAGATAGAAAACATAGAAAAGAAACAATTGAGAGATGATGAATTCATTACTGAAATTAAAAATTCACCAGATGGAATAAATAGTAGACCGGAGGAAGCAGAAGAATGGACCAGTGACCTGGAGGACAGATTAATGCAAAGGAACCAAGCTGAATGGGGTGAGAGAGGAAAAAAAAATGACTAATTAATAAATGACTAATAATAATAAATGACTAAAAAATAACAATAAGTAGACTCAGGAAACTCAGTGACACCATCCAGTGTAATAACATTTGCATTATAGGGATCCCAGAAAGAGAAGAGAGAGAAAAGGAGGCAGAAAATTTATCTGAAGAAATAATAACTGAAACCTTTTCAATCTAGAGAGGGGAAAAGTCATCCATATTCAGGAGATACTGAGAGCCACCAACAAAACCAACCCAAGGAGGTCCACAGCAAGACAAATAGTAATTAAAGCAGCAAAAAGTAGTGATAGAACAAGAATTTTAAAAGCCAAAAGAGAAAAGAAAACAGTTATATACAAGGAAAACCCCATAAGGATATCAGCTGAAATAACAGCAGAAACTTTGCAGGCCATAAGAGAATGTCACGAAATAGTCAAAATGCCAAAAGAAAAACAAAAACAAAAACAAAAAACCTGAAGCTAAGAATTCTCCATCCAGCAAGGCTATCATTAGAATAGAAGGAGAGATAAAGAGCTTCTCAGACAAACAAAATTTAAAGGAATTATTTACCACTAACCCAACAGTATAAGAAATGTTAAAGTAGACTCATTGAGTGGAAAGGAAAGATCAAAGTAAGAAAAGTAGGAAGCACAAAAGCAGTAAAATTAAGAACATCTATAAATATCAGTATAGGGATTCGCAAAATAAAAAATGTAAACTAAGACACATATACCTCAAATGTCAGGTGGAGAGGAGTAAAGGATATGTTCAAACTTAAGTGATCATCAACTTTAAACAGATTGCTATATGCATAAGATGTTATGTACATACCTAATGGTAACCACAAGTCAAAATCAATAGATATTAAAAAAAAAACAAAATAAAGAGAAAGGAATTCAAGTATATCACCAAAGAAACCAGCAAACCGTAATACAAAAAAACAAGAGAAGAAAGGAACAGAGAAGAACTACAAAAGCAATCAGAAAACAAGTAACAAATGGCAATAAGTACATACCTATCAATAATTACTTTAAATGTAAATGAACTGAACATTCCAATCAAAAGACACAGAGTGACAGAGTAGATAAAAAGAAAAACAAGACCTATCTATCTGCTGCCAGTGAAAGACTCACTTCAGACCTAAAGGCACATGCCGATTGAAAGTGAAGGGATGGAGAATCATTTATCATGCAAATGGAAGCAAAAAGAAAGCCAGGATAGCAATACTTATATCAAACAAAATAGACTTTAAAAGAGGGTATAACAAGAGACGAAGAAGAACACTCCATAATTATAAAGGGAAAGATCCAACAAGAAGTTATAATAATTTGAAATATTTATGTACCCAACAGGGGAGCACTCAAGTACATAAAGCAGTCAATAACAAACATAAAGGAACTAATTAATAGTAATACAATATTAGTAGGAGATTTTAACACCACACTTATATCAATGAATAGATCATCTAAACAGAAAATCAGTAAGGAAACAGGGGCTTTAAAGCATACATTGGATCAGATGGATTTAACAGATATATTCAGAATATTCCATCCTGAATCAGCAGAATACATCTTCCTTTCAAGTGCATATGGAACATTTTCCAGAATAGATCACATATTACAGCATAAGACAAGCTTCAATAAATTCAAGAAGATTGAAGTCATTTGATGTGTCTTTTCTGACCACACCACCAAGAAACTAGAAATCAACCATGAGAAAAAATCTGGAAAGAACACAAATACGTGGAGGTTTAAAAAAACAAAACAAAACATAAAACATTCTACTAAACAATGGTTGGGTCAACCAAGAAATCAAAGAGGAAATAAGAAATATACAGAGAAAAATGAAAATGAAAACACAGCAATCCAAAAAGTTTGGGATGCAGATAAAACTGTTCTGAGAGATATTTATAGCAATACTGGCCTACCACAAGAAGGAAGAAAAATCTCAAATAACTTAATCTTACACCTTAAAAAGCTAGAAAAATAACAACAAACAAAACAAATATAAGGAAGGAAATAATAGAGATCAAAGCAGAAATAAATGGCGTAGAAACTAAAAACAAAGACAAAACAAAGCAAAACAAAACAATAGAACAGATCAGTAAAACTAAGAGCTGGTTCTTTGAAAAGATCAAAATCAATAAGCTTTTAGCCAGATTTAAAAACAGAGAGAGAGAGAGAGAGAGGACTCAAATAAACAATATCACAAATGTAAGAGGAGAAATAACAACCAACACCACAGTAATACAAAGGATTATAAGAGATTATTGTGAAAAATTATATGTCAGCACACTGAGCAATCTAGAAGGAATGGATAAATTCCTAGAACTATATAACCTACCAAAACTGAATCAGGAAGAAATAGAAAATTTGAACAGATCAACTACCAGCAATGAAATTGAATTAGTAATCCAAAAAAACAGAAGTCCAGGACCAGAGGGCTTCATAGATGAATTCTACCAAATATTTAAAGAGTTAATACCTATTTTTCTCAAACTATTCCAAAATATAGGAGAGGAAGTTTTTCAACTTCCTTCAGGGGGTCAGCATTACCTCGATATCAAAACCAAGTAAAGACACTACAAAAAAAGAAAACTACAGGCCAACATCTGTGATGAACATTAGTGCAAATATCCTCAACAAAATATTAGCATATTGGATCCAAAAATATGCTAAAAAAATCATTCATCACAATCAATTGGGATTTACTCCTGGGATTCAAGGTTGATTCATTATTTACAAATCCATCAACACAATACATCACATCAATAAAAGAAAGGACAAAAATGAAATAATCATTTCAATAAATGCAGAAAAAGCATTTGACAAAGTACATCTATTCATGATTAAAACCCTCAAAAAAGTAGGCTTAGAGGGAACATACCTCAACATAATAAAGGTCATATATGAAAAAGTCACAGCTAACATCTTACCCAATGTGAAAAACTAATAGCTTTTCCTTTGAAATGAGGAACAAGACAAGGATGTCCACTGTTTACCACTTTTATTCAACATATGCTGGAAGTTTTAGACACAGCAATCAGAAAGGAAGAAAAATAAAAGTCAGAGTCAAATTGGTAAGGAAGATGTAAAATTTTGCTATTTACAGATGACACGATACTATGTATATACAGAAAATCCAGAAACTCCACAAAAAAACAACAAAAAAAAACCAACAAAAAATACCAACTAGAACTGGGGCACCTGGGTGGCTCTGTGGGTTGAGCCTCTGCCTTCGGCTCAGGTCATGATCTCAGGGTCCTGGGATTGAGCCCTGCATCAGGCTCTCTGCTCGACAGGGAGCCTGCTTCCCCCTCTCTCTCTACCTGCCTCTCTGCCTACTTGTCAAATAAATAAATAAAATCTTAAAAAAAAAATCTTTTTTTTTTTAAATCTATTAGAACTGATCAATGAATTCAGTAAAGTCTCAGGATACAAAATCAATGTACAAAATCCACTGTGTTTCTATACACTAATAATAGTAACACACAGAGAAATTAAGAAAACAATCCCATTTACAATGGCTCCAAAATAATAAAATACCTAGGAATAAACTTAACCAAGAGTCTGAAAGACCTTTACTATGGAAACTATAAAACACTGATGAAAGAAATTGAAGACAGCACCAAGAAATGGAAAGATATTCCATGTTCATGGATTAGAAGAACAAATATTGTTAAAATGTCCAAACTACCCAAAGCAATCTGCACATTTATTGAAATCCCTATCAAAATACCAACACCCTTTTTCACAAAACCGAAACAAATGTTCCTGAATTTTGTAAGGAACCACAAAAGACTGAATAAAAAGCAACCTTGAAAAAGAAGAATCATACCAGAGGTATCACAATCTAAGATTTCAATGTATCCTTCAAAGCTGTAGTAATCAAAACAGTATGGTACTGGCACAAAATAGACACATAGATCAATAGAAAAGAATAGAGAGCCCAGAAATGAACCCACCATTTTTTTGTCAATTAATCTTCAATAAAGGAATCAGGAATATGTAATGGGAAGAAGACAATTTCGTGAACAAATAGTGTTTGGAAAACTGGACAGCTACCTGAAAAAACTGAAACTGGACCACTTTTTTATACCATACACAAAAAATTAACTCAAAATGGATTAAAGACCTAAGGTGAAACCTGAAACCATAAAAATCCTAGAGGAGAGCACAGGCAGTAATTTTTCTGACATCTAACATACCAACATTTTTCTAGACATGGTCTCCTGAGGCTGGGAAAAGAAAAGCAAAAATAAACTATTGAGGTTGTATAAAAATAAAGCTTCTGCACAAAAAAATAACTAACAAAACTAAAAAGCAACCTATTGATTGGGAGAAGATAATTAAAAATGATATGTTTGATAAAGAGATCATGCTAATGATTATTTTACATATTTATAAAGTTATACAACTTAACACCTAAAAAAACCCCACACACCAATTAAAAAATGGGCAGAAGACAAGAGCAGATATTTCTCCAAAAAAGACGTACAGATGGCCAACAGACACGTGAAAAGATCTCAACATCGCTCATATCAGGGAAATACACCTCAAAAGCATAATGTGATATCACCTTACACCTGTCAGAATGGCTAAAATAAAAAACTCAAAGAACAAGTGTTGGCAAGGATGTGGAGAAAAAGGAAACGTCACACAGTGTTGGTGGGAATGCAAAGTGGTGCAGTCATTGTGGAAAAGTATTGATGTTCCTCAAAAAATTAAAAAATAGAATATCCATATGAGCCAATAATTCTACTACTGGGTGTGTACCCAAAGAATATGAAGACACCAATTTGAGAAGTTAAGTGCACCCCTATGTTTATTACAGCATTGTTTACATTTACAAGAGCCAAAATACGGAAACATCCCAAGTGTCCATTGAAAGATGAATGGACTAAGAAGTGGTATATATACACAATGGAATATTGCTCAGCCATAAAAAAAAAAAAATGGAATCTTTCCATTTGCAACAACATGGATGGATTTAGAGGATATAATGCTAAGTGAAATAAGTCAGAGAAAGACAAATACCATGCGATTTCATTCATATATTTATTTATTTATTTAAAGATTTTATTTATTTATTTATTTGACAGGCAGAGATCACAAGGAGGCAGAGAGGCAGGCAGAGAGAGAGAGGGAAGCAGGCTCCCTGCTGAGCAGAGAACCTGATGCGGGACTCGATCCCAGGACCCCGAGATCATGACCCGAGCTGAAGGCAGTGGCTTAACCCACTGAGCCACCCAGGTTCCCCTTATATGATATTTAGAAAATAAAACAAGTGAAATAAGAAAAAAAGACAAACCAAAAAACAATCTCTTAACTATAGGGAACAAACTGGTTATTCCAGAGGGGAGATAAGTGGGGGATGGATGAAATAGATGAAGGGGATTAAGAGTACCCTTATCATGATAAGCACTGAATAATTTATAGAATTGTTGAATCACCATATTGTTAACCTGAAATTAATATAACACTATATGTTAACTGAACTCTAATTAAAATTTAAAAATAAATTAAAAAATAAGATAATTGCTAAAAAAATTGTCTTAATTTGAAATGTCTGATTTGAAATATCTCACAAAATGTTTAGTATGCTCCATGAACATCTACATCCCTTCCTCAATTAAAATTGGAGACGTTCACTTGGATTCATGTTTAGCTTAATATAAATTCAGATAGTGAAATATGGAAATATTTATAGATACATGCAGGAAATTAACTGAGAATTTTTAGTTACTACTTTACATTTATTATAAAATCTTGATTTGTTGTATCTTAAGTTTCATAGGAAAAGCTAAAATACATTAAGCTGTGAAAAGTTTACAGTATATACATATATATATATATGTAATGAACATGTCCCTTTTATTTTGTCCCCCCCAAGCTGATTCCATCTCCATGTCATGATCATTGGGATTTTAATTCCATTGTTAATTATTTTTAAATTAGTAAATGTATTGAGCTTAATAATTCCAGTGGGTTTTGTTCACTTGTATTTCTTTTAACTCTTTTAATATATGAGAATAAATTTTCTACTAATTCATTTTAATGCTTAGTATATTCATGAGGCTTTGCATGTTTGGAAACAATTTTATGTTGCCTTCATATGCAATGAATAGGTTTTCCGGATATGAAAGTATAGATTTATAGAGTTTTTTCTCAGAACTTTGATGAGATTGCTTGAATGTCTTCTTATAGGCAATTTGCTGATAAGAAACCTGTTAACAACCAATTTCAAGCTTCTATTTAGATAATCCATTTTTCTCTACAGAGGTGTATATTCTATATAAAATTAATGTTTCTTTTCATTGTTTCCATGCAGTGTTTAAAAATGCTATTTTATTTTAGTTTGGGTTATAGTAGTGGTATGCTTACAGATTTATGTGGTGTTTACTGTAGTACATTTTGTAAACACAAGCCATGTCCCATCATTGTTGCCTTTTGTTTTTGCTACTTTAAATAAACCCCCTTCTAGTTCTGCTACATATGCTGTTGCCACCTGCTGAACATACATGAGGTCTATCTAATATTCCATTTATTAAAAAATAGATCCCAGAGCTCTTTCTAGGATACCTGACACTGTTTGGATGACTCGAAATCCTATAAAGCCAGCCTAAAAACCTGCCAAAACTTGTCTATTGTGAGACTTGTGACATGTTAAGGGAATGGTTTTTCTGTCTACAAAAGTGCCCTACTAGTAAATGGAACCTAGGAAAGAAAAGAAATAACAGGTCTGATTCCATTCATATTGTGGCTTTACCTGACAGATATATCCATTTGGTAATTTTCTTATTTTGGGGATTTTCAGAGATACCGTGAATATATTTTAAAAGGGACCATGATGTTAGGTGGTAGTTGTGCTGAGAGTGTCACTAAAATTTGGGAATTAAAAGTAAATATGATCTTGGAGTGCCAGGGTGATTCACCCAGTTAAACATCCATGATCCCAGAATCCTAAGATCAAGCCCTGCATTGGGTTCCCCACTCAGCGAGGAGTCTGCTTCTCCCTCTGCCCCTCCCCCTGTTTGTACTCTCTCTCTCTCACTCTCAAGTAAATAAATGTTTTTCTAAAAAATGTTACTGTAATCTTAGAAAAAAGTTAATGTGATCTTGTTGGGTGGGAATTTATAGATTAACAAGCAGAAGTGGCTAGAATAATCCATATGGTAATAGATTGAAATTGGAGACATTCATCTGGATTCATGTATAGCTTAATATAAATACAGATAGTTAAATTAAGAAATATTTATAGATACATATAGAAACATGAGATAGTATACACCCACACATATTTCTTTGCTCTGTCAGTTGAGAGGGTCTGAATGCAAGGACATATCAGTAGCAAAGAGCATACTCACCACCCAGATCTTGGTTTCTCATGCCATTCTCTAATCAAAGACTTGGAGAAATCGCTGGTTGTAGAATAAGAAATGCATATGATGATACTGGAGCTCTTGTAGTGCCATAAAATAAGGAAATTACCAGAAAGCATAATGTGTGTATCATTTGTGGGAGTATATCCAGGTGGCATACAGAAATCAACTAAATGTACCTCCAATAGCCAAAACTGAAATAGTTTGAAGAAGAAAATAAAGTAATACTATAGGATAGCCCACAGAATAAAATAAATATCCATGAGCCTTTACTGATACAAAAAATTGAGCAAATAAATAAATGGGGAGAAGAGACAACCTCCTGTGTGTAAGACTTCCAAATAAATTATGTAGATACACCACCCAAAATTGGACAACATAACTCCCACCTTCTTAATCATAGGCTAAGTAGTCACTACTTTCTGGAGAATATAGTATGGAAAGTAGGTGGGGAAGAGAGTTAGGAAAACTTAACAGTGTAGAAACCTGTCAGACACTACTACTTCAGCCATGTGACTAAGGTCAATATTAAAAGTGCTAAATCATGTTGGTGTGATGTGATGTGATGTGAGTAACATAATGCTTTTACTTCTGTGGTCTTCCTCCCCCAAACCTGTTATATCAATATAATCATGAGAAAAACATTGGACAAATTTCAGTAGATGGACAGCCTATAAAATACCTTACTTGTGCTCCTCAGAACTGTCAAGGTCATCAAATTCAAAGGGAGTCTGAGAAATTGGCACAGGCAAGAGGAGCCTAAGCCAACACGCCAACTAAATGTAGTATGGTATACTGAAAGAGATCCTGGAACAGAAAAAGGGCATTCGTTCAAAGCTAATGAAATCTGAATGAAATATGGATTTTAGTTAATAATAATGTAGCAAGGATGCCTGAGTGGCTCAGTTGGTTGAACATCTGACTCTTGATTTTAGCTTAGGTTGTGATCTCAGGGTTATGAGATCAAGCCCGTCCTATGGTTCTGCATTCAGTAGGAATCTGCTAGAGATTCTTTCCCTCTGCCTCTCTTCCCACTGGTACTCCTCTCTTCCTCTTTCTAAAATAAAAATCTTAAAAAATAATAATAATGTAGCAACACTGATTCATTAAATGTAACAAATATCCATAGTATTATAAGATGTTAATAATAGAGGAAATGGGATGCTATGTATATGGGAACTCTGTGTACTGTCTTCTCAATTTTCTGGAAAACTTGTAAAAAAAAAATAAGGTCTGTTAAAAAAAAAAAAAAGCTTGATTTGATCTGACCTTGATGTCTCTGTCAGATGGAGCTTAGACATGCTGATTATATTTGATTTATTTTAATTGTATAATGGTTTTTAGAGTTCCGATAGTTTCTCTTCTCTTTGCTCTAGAAACAGCCACTGGCCATCAAATTCTGACCTGACTGCTTTCTGAGAATGGCTGAGAAAATTTAATGTTTTTATAAGACTCATACAGTTCAATAAGGAGTTTATAGAGAGAGAGAGACCTCCATTGATAGATTTGTTTCTAGTTGAACATATTTATGTGTATGCCTACACCAACTTTGTCCCAGACAAAATTTTTTTTCATTTTACTGACTCTTTCAAGAGGAAGCAACTCTCAAAATGAAGAATGTAACAGTGCCTTGGAGGTCAGTTGCTCTATGCCATCACATACAGTTGATGCCAGAGGAACTATTTCTAAGGTAGTAAGGGAGAATTATAAGAGTCCAGATTAACTGAGGAAACTTGGAAAGTCCCCAGGTTCAAAATTTCTCCTCAACACTTTTGGGGAGCCATAGGGATTTAGTAGGCATCTAAATCAGCTCTCTGCATGATGCAAGATTCATGATCATGGATTTCATATTGAACGGGAATTAAAATAATATTTGACCCACAGGGCTCTATAAGCTGAATGAGATCATGATTGAAAAATATTTTACTACTATAAAGTGCTATGCATATGGATGTATATAATTATCATGTGTACTTATCAGAGTTCACTACTTCAAACCAGTTTGGTTCACTGTTGGTGAGCTATAACTTTTTAAAAAGCATTTTCTCATGTTAAGCCAATGTCTTCTTTTACATAATTTGTAATACAAAGCAGGTGATAATGGAGTCCCTTGGGTGTGGGTTCCAAAGCTGGCCCTCCTACCTGCTAGCCAGGACCTTGGATAAATGACTTGAGTTCTGTACTCTCTGTTTCCTTACTGATACATAATGGCGATAATGTCTCCCTTACAGGAATACCATAAATGTGACCACATTTGTAAAAATGTGCCTAGCTCAAGTGCCTTATAAATGATAGCAGTTATTATTAATATGAGTTTTCCTTTTATGATTCTGCAATGGGTAAGAGTGAATAGGAGTCCAAGCCTTCCCAACTTCCCGATGGCCCTTCATAAAAACCCGTCTGAATCTCCATTTCAGAGTAATAAAGATGTAACAAGTGGCATAATTCTGTGCCTCTCATTGTATTTCTCATTCTGGGAAAACATCAGCAAGGAGCCTGAGGGAGGAAACCTTTCTTTAGCAAATAGCAGATGTTTCCTAGTGGAGTCACATCCAGTAAAATGTGATTCCCCCTCACTGTGAGGACATCGGGCAGTTCTGTTAGCATGCAATTATTTTATAGAGACTCCTCGTTAAGTAGAAGGAGGATAACCCTGAAGAAAAGTAGGAATCCTTTAATGTTCTCTACCTAGAGCCTCTGTGTAGCACTACTCAGCCTAATCCCTGGACAGCTTTGGTAGATACTATCTACATAGCACGAGAACTGCACCCTCAGAATCTGACCAGTTCTTTGATGCTGTCTTCACCCATCTGCCAGTTAATGATACTGTCTAATTATCTTTAAGGCAGAATATCTAGATATCCGTGCTTTCATCTTCCCTTCAGGTTTAACTTAGTAAATCTCAGGATAAATATGAGTATATTGTGGACATGATGTTTTTCAAAGGAGTTTGTTTTTTTTTTTTTTAAGATTTTATTTATTTACTTGAGAGAGAGAAAACGAAAGTGGGAGAGAGACCATGAAAGGGGAAGAGGGTCAGAGGGAGAAGCAGACTCCCTGCTGAGCAGGGAGCCTGATGCAGGACTTGATCCCGGGATTTCAGGATCATTTCCTGAGCCAAAGGCAGTCGCTTAACCAACTGAGCGACCCAGGCGCCCCTAAAGGTGTTTTATTCTAGTGATTTTGACCTTAGGAGCTAGCTTTAAGATTGGTCTTTCTCCCTACCCCACTCCAGTGTTGACAGCCCTGTGTTCCCAGGTGAAATCTCAAGTCACTACCATGTTTCCAAATGCTTAGCAGCTCAGCTGGAGTCTTCCATGACGTATATGTGAGGATCAGATTTAATCATCCATTAGCATTCATTGAATATGGCGGTCAGTCATTAAGAGCGTTCCCACTGGTCAGCCAGCAGTTTGGAATTGTATTTGGCTAAAAAGCGGTTTTCTTCGAAGATGTTTACCAAGAGAGTGTATTTCACATTAAATAGAATTACTTTTCTTTTTCTCAATGATGGTCTTGGCTGAATTAGGTTTTTGCTGTGATCTTTAGTTAGTTACTTGTTTTTTCTGTTTTTCCTGACTTTCAGTTTACCACCAGGAAATCAGAAATCACAGTTCCAATTGAAAATCTTTCAATGGATATTTTGAAAAAAAAATTCTATTTCTTACCTTTCCTTTTTAATTTAGACAATATCCATTTTGCTTTGGTATTTATAAGTTCTTCTTATGATAAACAGCCTGCTCTATTTTGACTTAGAAAATATCCTTAAACTTCACTATATAAATCAGAAGATTAGTATTTTAACTATATGGATGACTTTTTGCACAAAGTGTTCATTGGATAAATCCAAAGTGTCTTAAAGAGCTATTTGTAAACTGTAGGAAAGCTATAAGTTCTTCTAAAAGTAGCTTTAGGTCACACCAAATCTGAAATGCCTGTAACATTTCAGAAACTAGCTCAAAGGGAAGGAATTGTGCCCAGCATTCTAATATAGCAAATTACATAACAATTTAGACACAAGATGGTTCTCCAAAGCAGCTGTGGTTAGTCGCATAATTTCTATCCTTTCTTCTCTTAAGCAAGATTATCCCATTTTATAAGTAGGACTCCCCATTAAACTAGTGTTTCTAATGAAATATTAGAACTTTTTCTCAGTATTACTGCCTTAAAAATAGGTAAGTGAAACCAAACAAATTAACAAAATAAATCAAATATATTTTCCTGGTAATTTTTTTTTTTAAGATTTTATTTATTTATTTGACAGGCAGAGATCACAAGCAGGCAGAGAGGCAGGCAGAGAGAGAGGGGGAAGCAGGCTCCCCGCTGAGCAGAGAGCCCAATGCGGGGCTCGATCCTAGGACCCTGGGATCATGATCTGAGCCAAAGGCAGAGCTTAACCCACTGAGCCACCCAGGCGCCCCTTTTCCTGGTAATTTATACAAGGTCTTCTCTATCTGTTGTGACTCAGTATGAATTTACTGTCAAAGGTTATTTTGATATTAACTCAGTAACTATTTCTGTAGTGAGCATTGTTTTCATATTATGTTGAACTCAAACTATGCCATAAAATGCCTTGTCTCATCTCCTTGTTTATACTCTTGGCAGATAAATTTAAGTCTATTTGGGGTAGTGGCAATTTCACTTTTCTTACTCTCAAATGTAGGTTTTTTGTTTTTGTTTTGCACAGTCCAGCAAATTTCCAGTGCTATTATTTTGTGGCTTGTTACATTTTTTGAAACAGTAATGACCCAAGTTAAATGATTTAATATGATGTATTATATCGTATAATATGTATAAGTCACAATCAAATATAGCAATTTAATAAACACTCCTTCCATGAAACAAATCAACAGCTATAGGGATGGCATTGAAGCCTAATGCAGTCTTTCCAGTCTAATGTACTTCTGTTAACATTTTGCTGCCTTCCAGGGATGAACAATTTATCAATAAGTCCATTTGTTTTTCTCCACCTTAACGTGTCATTGATCCCATCATTCTCTCCCCTTTGCTGCTCTGTGACCAGTAACTTTGCAGATATTATTTCCCCTCTTACTAGTCTAGCAGAAGCCTTTGAGAAGGCAATCAGCCACTCTGTTGGTCTCATGGGTTTAGAGAAATTGACCTACACACAAGTTTTTTCAGACTTATCTGACCATAGAACACTTTAATGATGATAATTTCTGGTCAGAACTATATTAACAATATTCCCACAGATGATAGGGAGAAATGATCTAAGCCAACATTAAAATAAAAAGCATAAGTGGTTTTATTAATTAATTGCTTGATAAATTATCAAAGTATGATAAGGAAGTAGTAAGCCCATGACATATCCTATAGCTACCAAATAGAAGCATTCTTACAAAGGTGAGTTGATGAATGCTGTTTAAATCTTCTTGCTAATGAAAATTATTTCTTTGTGCATCGATGATCATGAAAGCTCTACAGTAAAAAAAAAAAAAGCTCTACAGTAAGACTCTGAGTTTAATTTCGGCTTTACAATTCATTATCTGTATGATTTTGAGAAAACTATTTAAATCCATTAGGCCTCACTTTCTTTACCTCAAAATGGGAATAATATTGAGCAAATAGATGTGAGGTGCTTAGTACAGTACCCGGTAATAAGTGAAAATATATATTATCTATTATAAAACAAAAGGAGAGAGAGGTGATAATTAATGGTTAGATAACTAACTTTGACATTAGTGAAGTAATTAAAGTACCAGTGCTCATAAGTGATGAATTTCATGGCAATCATTCACGGACATTCAGTGACAACTATTAATATCTCACTGGATGTTAGTTTACTAAAGAACAGTGCTTGGAAATACTGACACAGTTATAAGATCTTTCACTACATTTAAGTATAGTGGTTTTTTTCCTTACATGGTGTGAAAATATAAAATAGGATTCAAAGGAACATGAAGGTACTAAGAAATGAAAGTTGGTATCCAAATACCAACTGAATGAACTAAATAACCAATTATGATTAACATCATGCCACAAACTTTCTTTTTTTTTTTTCATAAATTTCCTAATTTCAAATTTTATGGAGGTCCCCATCTATCAGGTGAAGTATTTTCTTAGGAGTTTACTCTTAAGTCACACTTTCTTTGCTATCCAAGAGGAAGTTTTTCCTGAAGCATGAAACTCAGGAGAGTGACTAAGATTGTTAAAGAAGAAAAAAGAAGAGACCCTTTTGAAGTCCATACTACTAATGTATTTCTATTAGAACTGAATTGCAGGGGGGCCTGGGTGGCTCAGTGGGTTAAGCCGCTGCCTTCGGCTCGGGTCATGATCTAAGGGTCCTGGGATCGAGTCCCACATCGGGCTCTCTGCTCAGCAAGAAGCCTGCTTCCCCCCCTCTCTCTCTCTCTCTGCCTTCCTCTCCGTCTACTTGTGATCTCTCTCTGTCAAATAAATAAATAAAATCTTTAAAAAAAAAAAAAGAACTGAATTGCATAGAATACTTATAATGACACTGTCTAATGCAGAAATTAAGAAAGAAAGCATCTTACCAAAATGAATTGATAAAAATAAAATCTATTAATACTAAAAAAAAAATCAGAGAACCATTCTAATTAAAAGGGTAGAATCGAAATTGTGTCAGCAAGCTTAATCAAACTTGCAAAGGATGAGGTTTGCTCAAAGATAAAATCCAGAGTTCAAGATCATGGAGTTAGAGGGCACAAAAATGAAACCCTCCTCCAATAAGGTTTTAGAATAGTGACTTCAGCAACTTCAATCCAATTTTTTCCCAGTGATGTTAAAAGCAGTGAGTTTGTCAGAGCTGGAGAAGCATCTTTAAGGTGTTTTAAGAACATCCTTTTAAGTGTTGTATAAAAATGAAAACTTCAACTATAATCATAAAACCCTTTTCGAGTCACATTAATGCAGTCTTAAAAAAACAAGCCATTGACCAAGAACTGCTTATTTCCTGCAGAAAATGTCAAGGAGGACATAGGAAAACTTACTTTTGTTCATCAGGCTGTTGTCTTTCTCTAAGTTCTTTACCTGGTTTCCTCTTTCAAGCACATGATTTGACCCGAATTCCAGAACTTCAGCTTCCTCTTTACCTCCTGACTTCCAGAAAGGACAGGAGCTTTACTTTAGTCTATTGACTTTGGCACTTTGCCCCAGTATTTTTCCAATTAACTAACAAGAGAGTGTTGTCACTGTGCTCGGGCATGTCATTTATGAACACAACCTGGAAAGGTTCCTGTCCCTAAAATAAGATTCAAAATAAAGTTCATAAGCCAAGATAAAAGTTAGGGAAAATAAAATCTGTTATGTATTTTTAAATCTTGCTCTAAGTGATAGTTCACGTGAATATAAAAATTATAATAATTTGGGCTCAGAAAACAATCATCTGCTGCGGGTAAAACAGGCTTGAGTATTAAGGAAAAAGAAAAACAGATTCTCAGGACTTCATTATTTTCATCAACCCTACCAATTACAGCAGTAGAACTAGAAAGAATGAGGCAATATGTAGCATAGGAATTATAAACTCAAATGTCTACAATGATCAGATAAGAAGAGCAAGTGTATACAAAAGGCTGAGTATAAGAAGACAAGGGATGGTGAAGAGAATTGGCTGACTTGTGTAGGCTCCCAGCTCATTAGTGACATTCAAGAATGTGGGCCCAGTGTTGCTAGAACTTCCTAGAAAGTTCTCAAAAGAAGCTAAAAGCCTGGAATTTTATGTGAAATATTCTGAGTTTTAAAGACTAGCTAAAATATTTTTAAAATATTGTGCTTGCCAAACAAAGCATCTTGGGAGGGCTTAATCCAGTTTTCTACCTCTGCTCTGGCAGATACTTCTCACATATTCTACCTTCTTGTCATCAAAAGTCCCATGTATAGAGGAATAACTCATTAAAATATTAGCAAATTGGGACATGTTTGAAAGAGAAATAAGATCATGAGTTCTGAAGAAAACAGATAAGGACAGCTATATATATATATATATAGAGAGAGAGAGAGAGAGATTGGTTTTATTTATTTATTTGAGAGAGATGGAGGGGGAGAAGCAGAGTCACCTCTGAGCAGGAGCTGGACTCAATCCCAAAACCCCAGGATCATGACCTGAGCTGAAAGCAGGTGCTTAACCAGCTGAGCCACAGGAGCCCCAGCACAGCCATATTTCTTGAAAAGTATATATTTTCAACAGATTTATCCAGTTGGGGTCCCACATAGCTAGGACCCTAGTGACAAAGTACAATGAAGAGAATGGAGATATCAAGAATGAACAATACCAGTAGTAGGAATAAAATAGGTGAAAAGTCAGCAGAGACTTGCTGGTTTATCTGGGGCTGACCAATTTTAAAATAGGTTTTAAAAAGAAAGGAATTGTGGTGTGTGTATATTTTGTGGGAAGGAAGGAGAAAGGGAAAAGTAGATTATAGATGATATAATTTTCAAAACTTGCCAGTCAATCATTTTATGGTAAACACTAAAGGGAAGATTTTTCTTTTTTTATTCTTGGACATGCTATAGCATAGAAAACATAGAATATACTCTCCAAATACAAGATAAGTGTTTTGATTAAAATTTGCCTTTATATTATTTTGGCTTTGATTGTACCTTGTTAATGTTCTAAGCTCTATTCTCAATGCAAAAGTTTACTTCCAAGCTTTATATAAAATATATTAACAGTGTATATTTTCTTAAGTATTTAAAACTGTTTCCTTTAAGCAGGCATCATGATTTGTTTCATGTCTGCCTTCCTTCCATGCTACTTTGTCCTATACCATACATATATAGTGTGTGTATGTGTGTGTACATGTAAGTATTTTAAAAATTCTGTCTGGAAATATTTACCCAAATGTTTCTTTTTAAACAAAATACACAGATCTGATAAAAGGAGTCATGTATCTCTCTCCTTTGCAAAGAACTCATATAAAAGTATAAATTATGATTTATAACCACTGAAAGTGGGATTTAATTTTATTCTGACCTTTTGAGGCAATGTAATTTGCCTTTTGATCTCAATTTCCAGTAAAAAAGGAAAAAGGAACAACCTTTTATGACAATTTTTGGGACAATGGAAACATGTCAAAAACTGAGAAAGTGCTAGTGTTAGAAAACTAATGAATTAAGCAATATATGGTAAAGTTGGATTTTTAATTTTGTCATTATTGCTGATACCAGTAACCATGATCTTTTTCAAGAGGCAGATCACTGTAGCCCCATCCTCTAATTCTTCAATTCACAAAATTCATCTAAAAGATGAATTATGAATGTATGGGTTCACTGTAGGTAGTTGTATAATACTTGGATCTGCCTGCACGTGGAAACCAGGTTCACAGTGGAAATATTGGTGTATTTCCACTGTGAAAGCACCATTAAAGGATTCCAAAAGAATGCCCTTGATTCTGAGTCTCTGTTTTCTATTAGACATTCAGTTCACGTTGCTGTTTGCCAGGCTCTCTCTTAGGTACTGGAAATAGGTAGTTGAATAAGACTACGTGTTACAAAGTCAAAATATAAAGGGGATTGGCAGATAATATAAGTGATTAATGTGGAAAAAGTCCATGACATGATTCCACTTGGTTTAAGTTTGTTTTCTCAGTTTTGACAGATACATGAATATGGAAAACTGTTTCTCTACTAAACAAAGTCAACCTAACAATTGCATGATGGATAGCAAATGGCCTCTGCATCTATGGGGGATGTACTTGGTAATGAAGGGGGGAGGATATGGAGGTTGGAGAGAACATGCCTTCTCTAAAGGGGTGACTTTCACTCAGTATAAAACTTCAGATCCAGTGATGCCAGCCATGCTAGTATTTTAAGGGAACCAGGAAACCTAGTGTTTGGGGAAATCTGCTTTTTAAATGTTATCTTTAAATTGTGTGGGTCAAATAGAGTAAAGCTGTAGGTTATGGTTATGGCCTACAGGAGGCCAATGAACAGCCACAGAAAACCCATTTAGTCTCTCAAGTTGCTTACACACCAGAAACTCACTGATGAAATTGTGGTCAGTGGACCAGTGACCAGAGCATCACCTGTGAACTTGTTAAAAATACAGAATCTCAGGGGCACCTGGATGGCTCAGTTGGAAGAACCTGTGACTCTTGATTTTGGGACCATGAGTTTGAGCCCCATGTTGGGTGTGAGATTACTTAAAACAATTAATAAATAAAATTTAAAAAATGCAGAATCTCAGGCTCTGTCCCAGGTCTGCAGAGACAGAATCTGCATTTCAGCAAGCCCAGGGGATTTCTAGGCTCATGAATATTTGACAAGCTCTGTTCTAGAAAGGCATAAAAAAAAATGATTTTTCTCTAAAGGCTGTGACTTTGAATTGTAGGTCTATCCTTTTTTTTTTTCTTCTCATGCCCATTAGTGATTATCATTGATACTTCATCTAAACCCTCATGAAAGTAAATCTGAAACCATTACAGGGTGTTTCATTAAATGACTAATGCATACTGTCACATCACATCCTTCCTTTAATTTGATAGAAGGTTTGAGGTTTTTTGTTTTTTAAGATTTTATTTATTTGAGAGCATGAGGTATAGAGAGAACATGAGCAGAAAAAGGGACAGAGGGAGAGGGAGAGGCAGATACCCCAATGGGCAGGGAACCCAACACAGGACTCAATCTGGGACTAGGATCATGACCTGAGCCGAAGGCAAATGCTTAAGCAACTGAGCCACCAACGTGCCCTGAAGGTTTAAGTACTTCCTGGCATTCTCCATGTAGTCTTAGAATTCTGACCTCATTTTCGATTGCCCTTTCTTGCCATTTTGCCTCGTCTCTACTTTCTCATATCTCTTACACCCAGGAACAAAGCAGCCTTTTGCTAGCTGGGTCTTGGTTACCACTTTGTTGACTTTGTCACAGCAATTCAAATTTTAAGTATTATATATTATATATATTATATATTAATACTTAGCAGGGCTGCTGCTAAGTATTAATCTGGATATTGTGGCTCTTTATTTTGTTTTATTTCTCCATGAACTATAGTTTTTATGAGCTTTGGTTTTTATCTCCATGAGCTATAGTTTTTATCAGCTAATCCTGGGTTCCTATTTCCTCTTTTTAATCCTGGGTTCCTATTTCCTCTTTTTTTCTTTAATATTGGCATATTATGGACATGTTGGGGGGCATTGGCAGGTGTGTGGGGGGTATGCATGTATAAATGTCTGTGTTCATTGGTATTCATGTTATTCAAAGCACTGCCGGAATTGTATGGAAGCATCCAGAAAGGAAATCTGTGTATTTGTTATGGATTCTATTCTTGTGGAGCTCAACTTGTTATTTTACACACATTTGCTTCTTCATAGCTCTGTCTCCAAGGAATCCACATCTAACCTAATACTAGAGTGCTTCAGATCACCAATCATTTTTATTATAAGTACCTATTTTCATATGGCATTTCATTTTTTTTGAGATTTATATTTCATTTATTTCTTAAAACAGCCATTACAGATTGGATAACTCTATTACCATTTCAAAGAAGAGGATATGATGATTTTGGGAGTTAGTAGACTTAGTAGACTAAGACCACACACTCTTGGCCTGACACTGGATTTCCGGCCCTTGGTGTTTTTTTTTTTTAATCATATCATATCAATCTTTCACAACATGATAAAGAAAGCTTCTCATAATTGAGAAGCTTTTTTTTTGCATTTTTTTTTTGCATTTTGACTCTTATCAGGCTAGTCAAACCACATGAATATCATTTTTTTATTCAGTTAAAAACATGTGAAATATAAATTAAAGCATAAAGTTATCAGAATTTCCTGACAGATCATACATAGAATAAGAGTAAGAGGGTAGTCAAGGATCACACCAAGGTTTTAGACTGACCAGTTGGAAGGGTGTAATTGCTGTGAAATGAGATGGGAAAGAATGTAAGAGGGGAGCCAGTGTGGGTGAAGTAGGGATCAGCAGATCAGTTGTGGAAATGTTAAGTTTGATATGTGTCTTAGGGTTCTTGAGAGAAACAGAACCAAAGGGGTATGTATATGAAATTTAGTATATGGCACTGGCTCATGATTTTAGGAGTCCGGGAAGTCCCACACTGCCTTCCGCAAGATGGTGACCCAAGTAAGCTGATTGCTTAGTTTGAAAGTCTGAGAGCCAGATGGCCAATGATGGATTCCAGTCTGAGTCTGAAGGCCTGAACCAGGACTGCTAAGGCAGAACATCTGTGTCCCAGCTTAATCAGTAAGGCATAGAGTGAATTCAACCTTCCTCTCCCTTTTTGTTCTATTCAGGCCCTCAACGGATTAAGTGATGCCCATCCACGTTCGGGAGGGCCATCAACTCAAAATATCACTCTTACACTCAAACTCTCAAAAAACAAAACAAAACAAAAAAACAAAAAACAAACTCTCATGTTGTCTTTGGGAAAACCCTCACAGACACACCCAGAAATAATGTTTTAACAGATATCCGGGCATCTCGTGACTCCATCCATCTGACATGTAAGATTAACTATCACAAGATACTTTTTGGATACCCAAATAGTGATATTGGGCTAGGAGTTGGAAATAGACATCTGGACTTCAGGGGGAGGGTGATAACTATAGTTAATCATTTTGGAGTAATAATGTACGGGTAGTATTTAAAGCCATGAAATCTGATGAAATCTCCGAAAGAGTGTAAATTGAAAAGAGAGTAGGTTTAGGTACTGAAACTGGAGGAATATCAACATGTAGGGGTCAGAGACAAGAGGAAAAAACATTAGTGAAGACCAAGAAACAGCAGCCAGGGATACAGAAGGAAAACCTAAGAATGTGTTATCCTGAAAGCCAAGTGAAGAAGGGGCTCAGGGAGCAGAACACAATGAGCTATATCCAAAGTTGCTGACAAGTCAAGTAGACGAGAACTGAAAATTGGCCAGTGCATCTAACACTTGGAAGTCATTACTAACCTGGACAAAGGCAGTGTTTTGGGAGGGCTGGAAGATGGGGTCATAAAATGCACTGGCCAGGGCTTTGTGAAGATTAAATTTTGGGGATTCAGGTTGATTTGTCCAAAACTTCTTGAGGAAACAGATTTGAACTGATTCTTCCTGATGGTTTAATGTGAGTTTTGGAGCAGGGAAGGGTATTAAAGTCTAAAATTTTAATAACCTTTGAATTACCAAGTGAGGCATATTTTATGTGTTCAAAATTTTAAAATCTGTATACTTTTTTTAAAACAAATTGTTCATTCACTAGTTACCAGAGACCCCTAATTTAGTCCACTTACTTTCTATTCCTCATATCTCTTTTTCTTCTGTGTGTTTGAATAATTCCTCGGCTATATACTAATTCTCTTTCTTTCCTTCGGCTACTCTTGAAATTTTGACCATCGTTTTGCTCCTTTCACCTCCAAATCTGCTAAATAGACTTCTCTGTAAAAGAATCCATTTTGTTCTCATCAGATTTCATCTAGTTTAGAATCTCATTAAGATTTCCATAAGGGATGGGCCTGGTGTCTGCCTCTTTGCTTTTGTATGGAAAGAGAACCTGGCAGTCCTATTGCTTGATTCATTTGATCTTTTTCACTATGCCATCCTTATCTCTGCTCTCACAGCCTAGTCATCTTGAGAGCAAGAAAAGTAAAAAATTTTGGTCATAAAGGAAATTAAACAACATAATGTCAGCCGCTGAAAAACCTACCTGAGTCCAGCATGGAAAATGAAGCTCATGGGAAGATTGCTCCCTCTGTATAATTCCCCAAATCTAGACTATCTTTGTTATAGATTCTTTCTTCTCTTGTTCTCTGAGTCAACCATAATTGCTTGTTTGTTTGTTTGTTTGTTTGTTTTGCTATATTCCTTTTCTCTGCTTCAGATTCTGATTTAGCTGAAGCTTCCCTTTTCTACCATTTTCAGCTGAGTTACCCTACCTAGTTCCTTAAGGGGGAAAGCTTCTCTTCTTTTGTTTCTCTTTGGAGTCCCTGGGTTTGCATGAATATGCAGCTCTGAGGTTCTCCAGTAATGTCTTTCTGAGTGCCACATAGAGGAGCCCTCTGGATTTAGCAATACTCATCCACCATATGAATATACGTATGGTGTCAGGAGAAGAAGGGTTGGGGCTGGATAGTAAGTGATTTCATCATAACTGTCCTTACCTTTATTCCTATCTCTGAAACAAGTGATTTATATTTGTAATGTTATTTCTGGCATTATATTTTGGTTGTTTTAAGTTGCTTTAAAAAGTTACCTCTGACATTTTGACTTGATATTTTATTGATGGCAAGATTTCTTTGAATTATCTTTCTTACTTAATCTACTTTAATTAGGGGGTTGCTACATCCAAATTGGCTTTTGGACGATGGTGCTTACTCTGTGAATTGATTCGACTAAATTAGTTCCACAACACCGTTAATTTGACTAGCTGATCAGCCATTAGAATGAATGAACCATTTTGTTGTTTTTCCATTGTGTAGACCATGAAATGGGACTATGAAGAATGCAGTAAAGATTATCCCAAAAGATAGGTGGTCATGAAAACCAAGTGAAGAGGGAATAGAAAGACACAGGAGTACTTGTTAAATTTACTTTAGAACTACTGCCATATTTCCTTAATTTTTTTCCTATCTTATTTTGTGCTTAGAGCCAAAAGTTGTTGTCATGACTATTTCATTATACTTCTCTCTACTCTAATTTTCCTTCTACACTTTATCTGCACAAGAGTCAATGTATGTTTTCCTTCTGTGCTGGTTTTGCCATATGGCTGCATTAGTTTAAGCAAGCACCTCATTTTTAAAATACTAAGAAAAAGATCTAAAAAAAAAAAGTATAAATTCAATGCGCAAATCAAAGAATGAAAAGTTCTTTCCATATTTACTGCTCAGTGAGAGTAAAGTTTATATGCTCTTCCCCTGATCTCTAAATACCTTTGGATGTTTCTGAAATTATTTCATTAAAAACTCACCTTTTGGCATAACAAAATGTTACCTATGTTATCTTTAAATGCCAACTAGAATCTGAAAATTCAGATTTAAGATGAATAAATGTAGTATGAGCTGTAAAAACTACTTTGGGGGAAAACTCACAAAATATATAATGTCTATTTATTTATTTTACTGGCAGTATACAGGTGGGAAGAATGGTTTTCTTTTCCATATATGTCTTTATATAGCCAATGAATCATTTTGTTCGAAGGAAATTCTCTTTATATTTAAGATTATTTCCTCAAATACTATTCTTGTAGGAGGGAAAAAAGTACTGTATAATTTTAAAAGTAGAGAGGCTTTTAAAATGTACAAGTCAAATGATAAGATGGCAAAAACCTGGGAAACTTGAGTGATTTGTCCAAATTTGGTGCCATAACAGTTTGCATTTTTTTCCTTTTTCACATCGACTTCCAAATACATTCAGCTTATATTTTCAGTTTACATATTCAGTTATATATTTATATCCACTGGAATTCTATTTCCTCATTTAATGCATTTTCTCACTCTTGGAGGTTTTTTGAATTAATTGTAATGCAACTCAGACTCTAGAAATAATGTTTATCATTTACAGCAATACTAATTATTTCATTGTTTAATAAAAACTATATTAACTGTGGCTGGCCAAACCCATAAAAATGTAAACACAAATATTACCACAGTGATTTGCTTTTTCAAAATTATTTTTTTAAGTTTTTGTTTACTCATTTCAGTAATCTCTACACCCAGTGTAGGGTTTGAACTCATGACCCCAAGAAGAAGAGTTGTATGCCCTTCTTACTGAGCCAGCCAGGCGTGCCTATAGTAATTTACTTTTGTGTTTTGATCACAAAGGAAACTTTCTGAGCTAACTGGAACATTTGGATTGCTATTAAATACTAGAGTACAACTGTCATGAGTGCATGTTGGCTGCCTTCACTTCTGTGAGTTCTTATCCCACAGTTTACTGAGTAGGTAGCATGCCATGAACCTTGCCCACTCTGGTCCCTTCTGGTTAGATAAAGGGTGGACTTTTGGTCCAAGCTATGCCGATTTTATTTCTTCTGCCTAGAAATTGCAGACCATGAGTGTAAGTAGTTAGCTATATGTATTGGATATTAGCTCAGAAATATCAGATGTGGATTTTCTATGACACGCAGAACAGAGGAAGCCAATTTAGCCCCACTAGCAAAGAATGAAGTGGGGAAAACAGTCATGAAAGACATTAGAGACAGAGAGAGATGGAGAAGAGGGGAGGGGAGGGGAGAATGTGGGGAAGAGAAGAAAGGAAAAGAGTAAGCTTTTTTCCCCAAGGGCTTTCCGATTAATTTCAATTACCTGTTTATGGGTTTTCCAGGCCCAGCACACTGTCTTTAGAACAGACAAACCTCTGAATCTTCAAAGTAAACTCCCTTTTCAGCTAAATCTTTGCATGAGTTTACATTTATTGCAATCCACATAAATCAGGGTGACCATCAGTACTGCCTGGAAGGAACGCTTACTGGAGTATTGGGCTAGGTTTAAAGGATTCATAAATAATCTTGAAGCAGTGTAGCAGAGTATTAAAACTCTGAGCCAGACAACCTGGATTCAGATCCGATCTCTAACACATACTAGGTGTCTGATTTTGACAATTTTTTTTGTTTGTTTCTTACCTCTTTTTCTGTGTAAAATAGAGTAAAAATAGTGCCTACTTCACAGGGTTGTTGTGGGGACTTAATGATTTAATTCATATAAGGGCTCACATGAATGTTTGGGTCACAGGAAATCTATCTAGATGTTACCTATTAAACTATTATTTTGTAACATTTTATTAGCTGGGAGTAAAGTAGCTAGCATTATATAACTTTAAGGAGAGTAGTTCTTTTCACAGTGCTGAATAGCTAAATAAAGTTTGTGGCCTGTGTATTGAACACAGTGATTGCCACATAATTTTTTTCCATAATATTCTAGAAAGCCAAAAATAAACCACCCCCATGTAGAAACTATAGAATTTTGGTTAACAGTGGTTTTTGGCATATTTTCTTATATTTTATCCTCATTTTAAAATAAAGTGAGGTTTTGTATGTAAGTAGCAATCACAGATTATATGTTTATTTGTCAGCAGGATGTTTCACGATAACTTATTTTCAGAATTATTTGTTTTCACATAGACTACTAATTACATATTGGAAAATATACATAAATAATAAAGTTGCCATATTGTAAATATAATATAAAACCAACAGCATAGCATATGCATCTAGAAAGTATTGAAGCTGACATATTGTTTACAACTTCTTATGGGCTAAATATATTGTGTTTCACTGAAAACTGGCAAGTTTTTATTTATTTAGTTAGTTAGTTATTTAAAAAATACAAAATGTTTTCCAAATACAAAATAGATGCTATATATCAATATATACATAAATGTGTTTGTTAAAGGAAGAAGAAACAATGAAACGAATATTTTTAAGAGAGAGTGACCGCAACTTAAAATATATTACATACACACACACAGTGTGTGTGTGTGTGTGTGTGTGTGTGTGTGTAATTACAATAGATTCTTGTTATTCTATGGCCTCTGGTGCCTAAGTAGTTTTTGAAAAAATTGAATCAATTTCATTTTATAATCATATTTGGATTTATACTCTTTTTCTGAAAATAATATTCATCATAAAAATGTATACTTTCCATAGTTTGGCTATTGTAGACATTGCTGCTATAAACATTCGGGTGCATGTGCCCCTTCGGATCACTCTGTTTGTATCTTTAGGGTAAATACCCAGCAGTGCAATTGCAGGGTCATAGGGTAGTTCTATTTTCAACATTTTGAGGAACCTCCATGCTGTTTTCCAGAGTGGTTGCACCAGCTTGCATTCCCACCAACAGTGTAGGAGGGTTCCCCTTTCTCTGCATCCTCGCCAGCATCTGTCATTTCCTGACTTGTTAATTTTAGCCATTCTGACTGGTGTGAGGTGATATCTCATGGTGGTTTTGATTTGTATTTCCCTGATGCCGAGTGATATGGAGCACTTTTTCATGTGTCTGTTGGCCATCTGGATGTCTTCTTTGCAGAAATGTCTGTTCATGTCCTCTGCCCATTTCTTGATTGGATTATTTGTTCTTTGGGTGTTGAGTTTGCTAAGTTCTTTATAGATTTTGGACACTAGCCCTTTATCCGATATGTCATTTGCAAATATCTTCTCCCATTCTGTCAGTTGTCTTTTGGTTTTGTTCACTGTTTCCTTTGCTGTGCAAAAGCTTTTGATCTTGATAAAATCCCAAAAGTTCATTTTTGCCCTTGCTTCCCTTGCCTTTGGTGATGTTCCTGGGAAGATGTTGCTGCGGCTGAGGTCGAAGAGGTTGCTGCCTGTGTTCTCCTCGAGGATTTTGATGGATTCCTTTCTCACATTGAGATCCTTCATCCATTTTGAGTCTATTTTCGTGTGTGGTGTAAGGAAATGATCCAATTTCATTTTTCTGCATGTGGCTGTCCAATTTTCCCAACACCATTTATTGAAGAGGCTGTCTTTGTTCCATTGGACATTCTTTCCTGCTTTGTCGAAGATGAGTTGACCATAGAGTTGAGGGTCTATTTCTGGGCTCTCTATTCTGTTCCATTGATCTATGTGTCTGTTTTTGTGCCAGTACCATGCTGTCTTGATGATGACAGCTTTGTAATAGAGCTTGAAGTCCGGAATTGTGATGCCACCAACTTTGGCTTTCTTTTTCAATATTCCGCTGGCTATTTGAGGTCTTTTCTGGTTCCATATAAATTTGAGGATTATTTGTTCCATTTCTATGGAAAGAACCTAGATGTCCATCAACAGACGAATGGATAAAGAAGATGTGGTATATAAACACAATGGAATACTATGCAGCCATCAAAAGAAATGAAATCTTGCCATTTGCGACGACGTGGATGGAACTAGAGGGTATCATGCTTAGCGAAATAAGTCAATCGGAGAAAGACAACTATCATATGATCTCCCTGATATGAGGGAGAGGAGATGCAACATGGGGGGTTGAGGGGGTAGGAGAAGAGTAAATGAAACAAGATGGGATTGGGAGGGAGACAAACCATAAGTGACTCTTAATCTCACAAAACAAACTGAGGGTTGATGGGGGGAGGGGGTTGGGAGAGGGGGTGGGGTTATGGATATTGGGGAGGGTATGTGCTATGGTGAGTGTTGTGAAGTGTGTAAACCTGGCGATTCGCAGACCTGTACCCCTGGGGATAAAAATATATGTTTATAAAGCTGTAAAAAAAAAAAAAAAAAAAAAAAAAGAAAGAAAGGATGAATACCCAAGTTTTGTAGCAACATGGACGGGACTGGAAGAGATTATGCTGAGTGAAATAAGTCAAGCAGAAAGAGTCAATTATCATATGGTTTCACTTATTTGAGGGAAATTGGAAGGGGAGGTGAACCATGAGAGACTATGGACTCTGAAAAACGATCTGAGAATTTTGTTAAGGGGTGGGGGGTGGGAGGTTGGGGGCACCAGGTGGTGGGTATTGTAGAGGGCACGGATTGCATGGAGCACTGGGTGTGGTGCAAAAATAATGAATACTGTTATGCTGAAAAAATAAAAAATAAAAAAAAAATGTATACTTTCCTTTGATAACTGGCTTAGGTATAGCTAAATGACCTTGATTAATAGATGGATTTTTCCACTGCCTTACTATTCACAATATTTCAGAGAAACACTCAGCTTACGATTCTAAGAGATTTTTCTCCTTTGCATACTTTATATATCAGATTGCTCCTTCTGTTTAATAACAACATTTTACTCTTGCCTATGAAAATAGGTTGAACAGTTTGTATTTAAAGAACTTGAAAGTAAAAACAAACCATAAATTCCATAGTTCAGTGGAAAGAACATAGATGTGAAAATACGCAGACTGGATTCAAATAATGACTGTTTGTTGTTTGACACTGCTCAAGCTACTGAAGTTTTCTTAGTTGCTGTTTCCTTATCTGTAAAACTGGGGTAATAATATTTGCCTTGTAGTTTCACTGTGAGCATTACATTAGATACTGAATATAAAGCCCCTAATATAAGTCCTAGCATGTAACAAGTGCTCAAAATGTGGCTACTGTTGTTACAAGATTTACATGTTTAGGTATAGGATTTTATTACAGTTTGATAATTAAAGATGACATAAATTTTAAAATAGGAAATGAAAATCAGTAAATGTGTATCAGAACATATGTGGCTGAAAATTTTTCAAGGACATTATTCTTTCTTGATTTTTGTAGAACGTCAGTTCAATATAGAGAGGACTGTTTCCGTCTATATAATGACTGTTTCAAACTGGTCAAGGTTGATCAACGTAAATAGTGATAGAAGGAAGGAACCTAAGAGATGCCAACTCAGTGTGTAAAAAGAGAAATCATATGATAAGGATATTTTGGTACTACCTGCTGGAGTTTGTAGTCACAGAAGGAAAAGCAGACCAGCTTGTCAGTTCTCTTTTAAGTAGAAGTAGTTCTTTTCTGGAACATTTTATTGGAACACATAACATACTTATGGTCTTTTAAAAATCAGCTACTGGCATAAAGTTCAGTCACCTTTTGAAAGCATCACCCATTCTCTGATTTGATTCAATGGAAATGGAGAATTTACTTTCCTTTTTTCTCATACAAATAATTTTTCATGAATACCTCAGATATTGTAGAATAATTGCCTCAGTTTAAGATTTTTTCATTAATTTATTTCAGAGAGTGCATGTGTGCAAGCAGGGGAGGGGAAGTGGGAGAGGAAGAAGCGGACTCCCTGCTGAGCAGGGAGCCTGAGTCCCAGAACCCTGAGATCTTGACCCCAGACCAAGGTAGATGCTTAACTGACTGAGCCACTTAAGCGCCCCTAATTGCCTTAGTTTTTATGATTTATCACAGATTCTATGGAAATGATTGAACTAGGCTCAGTCTATAGTTACAATGCACATTTTTAAAGGTATCACAATTTACTTTAACCATACAAAAATGAATGCCTAAAAATGGGCATAGTATACCTTTCCCCTGGTAGGATAGATGCCTTTCGGGACTAAGATAGATAATCATATTTAAGCAATCATTTAAATGTCTTGCTGGTTGTTATTCTTGATACCTCTTTACAATGTCCTTATGATTTTATTTTAAGGTTCTTTTTTAAAATTGTACTATTTTGTTATTTAATATTTTATTTATTTTTTTTTCTTTTTAAAGATTTTATTTATTTATTTGACAGACAGAGATCAGAAGTAGGCAGAGAGGCAGGCAGAGAGAGAGAGAGGAGGACGCAGGCTCTCTGCCGGGCAGAGAGCCTGATGTGGGCTTCGATCCCAGAACCCTGGGATCATGACCCGAGCCGAAGGTAGAGGCTTTAACCCGCTGAGCCACCTAGGTACCCCTAGAATTGTACTATTTTGTTATTAAGGCCTTCTTAACCTATGCTCTATAGGGATTTCAATGATAGGAACTATGGAGTATTATGTTTAACAGATTGCTAAAAATTTATTATAATCTAAAACTCTCTCTTGCTTATGCATAAGTTTATGTTTGGCCTGAACTTCAGCAACCTGCTCTCATCTGGTCACAAGAAGCATTAAATCCTCCTATCTGGGAAACTACAGTTCCAACAACTTGCCCTACATGTGAAATGAGTGACACAGAAAGCCCAGGACACCCAAAAAAGTGACCTCTGTGGAAATATAGAGCTAAAAGCTCATAGGCTGTACCCTATAATATGTGTCCAGTATGTTTCCTGAGAGCTCAGGAAGAAAATGTGCAATTCATCCAAGGCCATATTGCTTGAAAGCTGGTGAATGGAAAAAAAAAAACCCAAACCAAAAAACAAACCAAAACGAAACAAACATAAAAAGTGAAATGATAAGTAAACCTTGGAGAGAAAGCCAGAGAGCTAGATAGTAAGGATACAGATAGATGCTAACAAGTAGAGACAAATGATAAAAGAGGTAGAAGGAAAAACCCCCAAGTTTCTGTATTTGGGATAAAAGTGAATTGCCATCTTTTTATACTTTTATCAGCCAGTTATATAGTACCTAGCAAATAATATATGCATAATAAACAGATTCTGAATGAAGAATAAATGAATATCCTTAGGGAAGTGGGGTATCGTTTTAACCAAACATTAGCTGAAGAATAATTATATAGCAATGTGGCAGGGAAGAGAGCCGTAAGCCATCTTGATGAGAAAAGTGTTCTAGTGCCTTAAAACTTGATGATAAAAGAAAATCGGATGGGTAATCAGTCCTAGCTTTTGGAAGATCTAGAATTCCCTTGAGGAAATAGGATAGAATCTGGCATTTTTCATAAAGTGTGTCTAACCTATTGACTAGTGAGAGCATGAAATTTTGCTACCAAGTCAAGTTATAAAACTATTGATCTATCATGCCAAAATTAAGATTTTCTATCTCAATCTTGTGTCTGTTTCTGTTAAAAGATCAACTAATGTCAACAGATTATAGAGAACTTTGGCTTATTATCAGTTTAGATTCAAATAATTGCATCTTCTTCCAGGGGAGTTTGGCAAGTGCTGATCCATCCTATAGACAAAGACACCTATCATTCCAGCAACACTTTTCTAATTTCTTGTTAACTTAAAAAGTATCTATAGACTGATAGAGTCAATATTTACTTAAGTACTTGCCAAAAATCAGTCCTCTGGGCGTGAATAATATATTTGAAGTTAAAATTATTTATAATATCCTCTGTAAATTTTGTATTCCATTATGAAATGTTTTAATTTTAACATAAAACTTATGTTTTAAGTCACTTGTTGGTAGATAAAGTTGATTTCCATGAGAGGGACCATGTTAACCAAAAAGATTCTTGTACGACTGATGATCACAATTTTTTGTAACTCCAGGGTATTCATACCCCAGTTTCAGAGACGTAGGCTTTGTAATCAGGCAGTTTCATGTTTATATCAAGAGTGCCTTTTACTCACTATGTCGCTCTAAAAAAAGTACCTTAATCTTAGCAAGGCTTGTTTGTCATCAGTTAGACAGGAATGAGATCTACACCATTGAGTTTATGGAAACCATTGAAGCAACATGATATAAAATGCCTTGAATATAGTACTATTAGGGATTAAGTTGTGTCCCCTGAAAAGGTATGTTGGAAGCCTAACCTATGGTACCCATGAATGTGACCTTGTTTTGAAATAGGATCTTTGTCAGTGTGGTCAAGTTAGGATGATATCATACTGGATTATGGAGGCCTAATCCATATGGGATTATTAGTGAGCCCTAATTTAATGACCTGTGTCCTTTTGAGAAGAGGGAAATTTGGATACAAGCACACAAGGAAAAGGAGTGATGGGTCTATAAGCCAATAAATAATAATCCAATTGCAATGATATAATACTAATTTGAATTGACTTGTTCCTAGTAAACAAAATCTGATTGCTAGGTATATCTTTTAATTTCTAAGTGCTCACAAATCAGTTGCTCAGTATGTCTCACTAGAATTTTTCCCTAAGTCCACATCAAGCTAGTGATCTGTAAATACACATTTTTCCCAGTTTTGAAAATTGGATCAGTCTCTATTTATTAAAGGTGTGTTGTTGTTGTTGTTATCTCTATACTGCTTTAAAATGTATTTTTTTTAAGAACTCTGGAAAATCAGTAATGTGTACTTGAGGATTTAAGCATGTTTAAAGTATCTAGAAAACTTTTTCTGGAGTTTCTCTGATCTTCAGTTGTTTCAGTGACCCTTAATGATGCTATTTCCAGATTCCCCTAATATTTGAGTCCCTCTTGTTTGGTAGAATTTCTTACTTCCATTGTGACATGAAAAAATGTGCATAGTGAAGGGAAAAACACTTAACATTGCATAATTGGCCCCAAAACATGTTGTATATGGTTATGTGTCACATATACATACATTTTTAGTTCATATATCATAAACATAGACGTTCTTATATTCAGAGGAGAGCCATTTAGCTAAACTAAAGGAAGGAAGAAACAAAAGGAGAGTTCAAATGTGTATTCCAATAGTAGCCAACTTACAGTGGTGTGTGTGTTATGGGTAGAAAATTCTAAATAGTTACTGTATCATTTACTCCACTCAGTAAACCACTCTAAGTTTAATACATCTTATAATAATAAAGAAGATTGTGATGATGGTCATAGGTAACACACTTGACTAGTATATAACCATGTCCAAGGCGTTATTCTAAGAGTTTTATATGCACTGTATTTACTCTGTTTCGTTGATTTTTTTTTTTTTTTTTAAGTTTTCAGGGTAGTTTGACCTAGGGAGGTCAAATTGGACTCTCTCTCTCTCTCTCTCTCTCTCTATCTATCTATCTATCTATCTATATATATATATATACCATTCTTGGTAGAGAGGCTGGAAGGAAAACAGGAGTTGAGTGTTTTTATCTACTCTCACTTAAGTTCTGTCTTTAGAATGTAACTAATTACAGTGTTTAAACAATACTTATACTGGGCTTCATCTTTTTATGGAGGATTTTGAAAGTTTTTGTTTCCTTAGTGACGTGCCTCTTCTTCTTTTCTGTTGATTTTACGTACACTTTTTCAGTCTGATGGGGATCTTGGATTTCTCACATACCTTTTTTTAAGCACTGTGCCCAGTGTACAATATAGAGTCATTGAATTTTGCCTTTTTTTTTCTTAATTCTTTGTGATTCTTAATCATATCCAGAGCAGAAGTCCCCCTTCACCTCCGAGCCATGACATGTTAAGGAAGCCAAGTTGAGGTTTTATGATGCTCTGCTTTTAATTGAATGAAAATTTCAGCAGATGTTTAGCTGGTTAATGCTTCCCATAATTTTTATATTTTGTATCTATGCCAACTTTTTAAACTGCTTCAAGAGAGAATCATCCAACAATCTGTTCCATAGGCTAATACTTCTTGGTCTTCTTGACATATAAAAAGATCATGCCTTTGATTCCTATGGAGGGCTTTAATCATTTATTCACTCATCAAGCAGTTAATCAGTCAATCAGTTAAGAAGGTGTAAGATGTTTTTAGAGGTACACAGATGACTTATACTGCTTGTACTTCAGCTGGGCCTTGGAGTTTAGCAGTTACTTTGATACCTTAGTGAGGAGTGCTCTCTAGTGTTTTACTGCAGATGTTCTTCTGTCATGAAATTGCAAGATAAATGATTTTGCTTTGATCTAAAAATTATACTGGAAAGACAACTTCTTGTTCAGGGATTCCATTAAAATAAATTATGGTCACAGGCATGGATTAAATTTCCTCAAAGGATTAGTTAGTGCCTGGTGGGATAACCTGTATGTCTTGCTTCCCCCCCCTCGCCGCCCCCCTCTTTGCATGAACATAGAGTGACAGTCCATAGGGTTTTGCCTCATCCATTGTGGACTAAAATGAATTGCTTGTAAAGAGCTATTTTCAGATATCTGTTCACATTCATAAAACAGACATTTTTAACTCGAAACTATTAATGAAAACCCGTTACCATGCAAACAAATGCATAAATGTTTTGTCTTTATTTTATGGTCTCAGTGTTTTCCATTTTATCCGTAATGCATGTGTTACAGCATACATATTATTTACAGAAGAGATCATTTAATGGCTTTTAAAAATCCACGCCAAATGCAGCTCATTAATTTCTGAGATCATTGAGTTTAGTTATGTAATGTAAGTTTAGGGAGATAGGTTGCATCTTCTTCATTCAAGTTGAAACAATCTTGAAAACATCATAACAAAATCTTAATGTCTTCCTTCATGCCTTACAATCCTCCTGTCTTCCTGAGCTCTGCAAAAATCTCTCCACCCTGGATTTACTTCCTGACCAGCTGCAAGTTTTCATTGACTTTTACCTCCTCCCTGAGCTGAGTGGCTTAATTTCAATGTGTAATTAATTTTTATTTTTAAATGCAATAGTGGACACATCACAGCATTTCACATTACATACTTTAAGAAGAAGAATGTAGCACTAAACTGCTGTTTGTGTGAATGATTGAATTAAACCTAACACATCTATAACAGTTACAAATTCTTCCTAGCATTGTATAGAGCTACAGAATTTGTTTAGGGCTTCTCTGAAATTTCCACTTGTATGGCCCTCTGGAGAGCTGTCAAATAAATAACAGATGTAGAGATTATCAGTTAATGTTGAACGTTTGACAAAAACAGACATGCAAGCCAGGCATTTCCCACTGGGTCTCTTCATATTTAAAGAAAGAAAAGGTCTTCCAGCCAGAATCAAGTAATTCAACTAAATAGTGTATTCTTTGTGTCTTTTAATGTAACTATTGCCATTTTTTATCTGCAAAAATTTGCAGGATCAGGAGGGTAAATTTTCTATGATCTTTGGAGGTAATTACTTTATCTCCAAGCAATAATTAAATTGACTGCAATATTATCTTCTCTAGTAGAGCTGTAGCAACAAAAAAGTTGTGAGATTGGTAAGATACTTACTGTATGTACTCTGTGGTGTCATGCATTCCTCATTCATTCATTTTACCCCATTGACATTTATTTATCCCATCAGTATTTATTCCTATGAGCTAAACCTTGTCCATGCCACTGGAGATACAGCAGTGAACAAGACAGAGTGATGAATGACAGGAAGCTTCTCTAATTGAGGGAATGGGGGGAATTGGGAGATAAGTTAAAAAGCAACATGTGGACTTAGTGATAGAATTGCAGTAGGGGAAGTATTCTATCACGGAATTTAACGACGGCGTCTCTGAAGTTGTCCTATTTGAGCACAGAGATGAATGAAATGGTTATGTGGACAGTTTACCCATGGAAGACCGTTATGAGCAGACGGACTAAGTGAAGGCAATGTCCCAAAGCTAGACTAGATTTATAGATGTCGTTGATGGCACAAGTTTTCTTAATGTAGGAAATAAAGAAATATTTATTATTTGAAAATCATGAGGAAAATATAACTGATCCAGTATTTCATTTAGAGAAAAGGACAGAGCAAATCCAGAGGACTGTTATGAAGAGAAAGACTAAAGCCCCTTTCTGATTGCACCTTGTGGGAGTCTAAGCCCTTTCAACTGAAAGGCCCAGAAGCAAGGAAGAAGAAATGATTAAAATCCCACCCGGAGAGGAGCTCATGGTGTAGAGATTATATTAGAAACAGAGTAAAGAAGATCAGGCATTGGTTGAAAGAGAAGGAAGGCAGGTTTTCCATGCATTTTAGTGTATATTTCCGCAAAAGCACAAAAAGTACAAAATCTACCTTCCACCTTTTTTTCTGTTGTATCAGGAAGTATTTTAATCAGTGATTGTTCTTGGGTGGTAGGTTGGCATTTTATGCAGTGGCTGTGTCCCCCCTTCTGTGGTCTCCTATCCAGCCAGCTCTAGTTTTCATCACTTAAATCTTCCTTCAAGGATTCAGAATACCACACTTATTTTCCCTCCTGCTGCAGAAGTCATTGTGGCCTTCTGCTCTTGCTAACACCTGGGGGAAACATTCCCTGCTTCACCTCGAATTCCTGATTGTTCCATTGTTTTTGTCATCAGTGGCCACAAATTTAGTTCCTTCTATGTAAAACATCAGGAGTGGGTTCCGTTTTCCTGACTGGATCCTGACTCAGTACAGTGACTTTTTGCATCTAAGGGCTGGCTCAGTCGGTAGAGCATGTGCCTCTTGATCTCAGGGCTATGAGTTCAAGCCCCATGTTGGGTGTGGAGCCTACTTTAAAAAAAAGGAAGTTGAATAAATAAAATAAAATAAAGGCAGTGGTCAAATGGATCCTTTTAATTGATAGTTTCTATTCTTTAAGGTAGAAAGCATGGAATGGCGTTTTGTAGAACTTCCATTCATCTATAGATGGTCAACAGCATTATTTTCAGGCAGGAGGATCAATAAACTATATAAAGCACAGATTGAACTAATCAAAATCAAGCATTAGCACTTTATTCCTGAAGAGCAATATTCTGGCATCTGTCCTTCCATATGGAATGGTCAGTTGTGATATTTCTCTCTTTTCCCTGGACCCTAGGGATTCCTTCTACTTTCATTATTAGAGTTCTTCCTAAATGAAACGTATTAACACCACTTTGTGACCCTTCTTTTGGACAAGCTTTCATGGTCGAGGCTATTTTCTTTGAGGAACCATATTAGCTTGCTTATAGCCACGGATCTATAAACAGAAACCATTTGGCTGAGTGTGGTTATAATCTGTATTATAGAAAGCTTTTATGCTGGCTAGTCCACAGCTATTAGCTACTCATTCTGTTAGCACATCCACATCTAAATTGAGTTACTAGAAAATATATTAGGTAGGTTTTGCTATAAAACCAACAGACTCCAAACTCCCTATCTTAAGATAACAACTGCTTACGGAGTCACAACTTTGTGGATTGATGATTGGGCTAGCCTTATCAGGGCAGTTATCTCTGCTCCTGGTGCTTTCATGTTTGGGGTCAGCTGCCAGACAGCCAGGTGACTGTTTCTAAGGGTTGTATGGCTCTTGACAAGCTGGTGTATGATGGCTTCATTGGATACAGCTGGGGCAACTGGGGTTTCTTGCCACATGGTCTTTCCTCGAATTCTCCAGGATTATTCACATGGCAGCTCAGAGTTTAAGGGTTGCAAATAGGCAAGACCCATTGTACAGTGTGCCTTTCTATATCATTTATATCTTTCTGTACAGTGTGCCTATATCATGTTGCCAAAGTCACATTGAACAAAGCAAGTCAAATGGCCAGTCTCAATTCAAGGAGAGACAAGTAGATTCCATACCATCATGAGAAAAGTGACAACTGTGACCATTATTATGAGCTACCAAAGAAAACATAAACAATTGGCCAGGTGATTTATTCAAGCAAGGCGAAAGAATGAGTCAGAGAACTGGCTTAAGGGGACTGTAAGAAAAAAGGGTATTTTCAAAGACAATAACATAGGGGAAGAAGGGGAATCTTTAGTGATTGAACTAGGGATAGAAACTTTGGTTTGGAATGAAGTATGACTATCAGAGAAAGAGAACAATCAGAACAAATATTTGGTGTCAATGGCAAAAAGAAATGGGTGCATGGAGAAAAGGTTCTTAATCATGGATTAGTCTGGGATGAGAGTCAAAGTGTAGTAAAAGATTTCTTGCCCTGCTAAGTCTTAACCAGGAAGCCACATGAATTGAGACATTGTTCAATGAAGGAAACATAGATGAATTAGTCTATTTATTTCATTTTATTTTATTTTATAGAGAGGGAGTGCACATGCAAGGTAGAGGGGCAGAGGCAGAGGGGGAGAGAGAATCTCAACCATATACCCCATATGGAGCCCAACACAGGGCTCGATCTCATGACCCTGAGATCATGACCTGAGCTGAAATCAAGTCGGATGCTTAGCTGACGGAGCCACCCAGGCACCCCAAGTTAGTCTATTTAGAACTTTCATACCAGAAGGCTTACATAAATATTATTAAATTAGACTTCAACTTTTGGGGTATAGGTAGAAAAGGAGACTTCATCTATCAAGGTCAAGCTTATCTTATGAGAATGCTCACACAGCATTATTGCAATTCTGCTTAAGTGGAAGTGGGGATAGCAAGGACTGTATCATGTCAAATTAAGTCATGACTTTCTGCCTTACTTTTTAAAATCTCCTGCTTTATGAAAATATATAATTAAAAATGCTCTAAAGTCTGGGGGCGCCTGGGTGGCTCAGTGGGTTAAGCCTCTGCCTTTGGCTCAGGTCATGATCCCGGGGTCCTGGGATTGAGCCCTGCATTGGGCTCTCTGCTCAGCAGGGAGCCGGCTTCCCTTCCTCTCTCTCTGCCTGCCTCTTGGCCTACTTGTGATCTCTCTCTGTCAAATAAATAAATAAAAATCTTTAAAAAAAATGTTCTAAAGTCTGTAATTTAGCTTATTTTTTAAACTAAAATAAGTTACCTAGCAACCACTGAAGAACATTGTTATGTATTTCAGGGCAAAATAATCATGTTAATTTAACAAACATCTGTTTTCTTATAAGAATAGACATGTTTTCATCAAGACAATTTGCATATATACTGTGCTTAGTGTCAATTATACTCCTTTTGCTTAAATTTTTCAGATCAACAGAATTCTGGCTTTCAGAGGGCCACTGTTTATTCAATATAAAAACCTAATTGAGCTTTGATTGTCTGGTGGCCTTTTGTCACAATAGTTGATGAACCCATATTTTCCATATTATAAGAATGATATACTGTATTTTAACAACAAAGTAAGCCAGAGAAAAATGTTATTAAGAAAATAACAACAATAATAATAATGTTATTATCCATTATTATAATAATAACTAAGCCTGGGTGGCTCAGTTGGTTAGGCATCCAATTCTTGGTTTCAGCTCAGGTCATGATCTCGGGACTTGAGATGGAGCCTGTGTTGGGCTCTGCACTTAGTGTGGAGTCAGCTTGAGATTCTCTCTCCACCTCTCCTACCCCTCTCCCCTGCTTGTGTGTGCTCTCTCTCTCTAATATAGATAAATAAAATCTTAATTCTAAAAAAAAAATCATAAAGAAGAGCAAATACATTTATAGTACTATACTGTATTTACTGCAAAAAATCTGTGTGTAAGTGGATCCGCACAGTTCAAACCCATGTTGTTCAAGGGGCAGCTGTATTGTGAAAATTAGAACTTGCTGAAAGACAAATACAAATGTTTGAACTACCTTTTATGCCCCAGTACTCAAACACTCAGCTCGTATCGCCAAATAGTTGTCATCATTTTGGACTTGATTTGCGACCGTAAATCCAAATGTTAGCCATCAATGTTGTTCACAAAATGTTATATTTAAAAAAAAAATTATGCTTGGGGGTCACCTGGGTGGCTCAGTGGGTTAAGCCTCTGTCTTCAGCTCAGGTCGTGGTCTCAGGGTCCTGGGATCAAGCCCCACATCAGGCTTTCTGCTCAGCAGGGAGCCTGCTTCTCCCCCGCTCTGTATCTCTGCCTCCCTCTTTGCCTACTTGTGATCTCTCTCTCTCTCTCTCTGTCAAATAAATAAAAATAAATCTTTAAAAAAAATTATGCTACTTGTCTTGGGAGAGAAAAGATGATCAGAAAATGAAATGACATTAGTGACCATTTTTTCTTATAAATAGGAAAAATATAAGACCTTCAAAAGTCACCATTCTGGTTCTTGGGGTTATCTGCTCATACCCTTGTCAATAAAGGGAATGGAGCGCTCTAGGTAGTTCTGAGTAGAGAATTTTAGTTAGAAAAAAAATGGCTTTCTAGAGATCTCATTATAAAAACATGAAAACGACACCCAGTCTCAAGAGTCAACTGCCAGTGAAGAAGCTGAAATTTAAGGGTTGGGTTATGTGAAATATTCAATAGACATTTTGACAAAGACTTAACCTTCAATTTAGACTGCTTTGAGAAAAGATGTGAGGGTTTTGTTTTTCGGTGTGTGTGTGTGCGTGTGTGTCTTGTTTTGTTTTTTTTGTTTTGTTTTTGGTCATTATACATCTAGTAACTGAGGACATGTATCTTTAAGAAATGGAGTCCTATCAATGTTAACTTTTATTCAAATTATGATTCAGAATTTTAGTTTAGTAAATGTTTAGTTTAGTTAATGTTCTTCTGCTAAATTAATACCAACTGCAAATAGTTGCTGGAGTCATAGCGATGAAGACCCACATTTCATCTTTCTTATCCACAGAACAGTTGGAGAACTGTAGCCATGGGGCAGTGGTGCCCTTTATAAATCGACAGCTCAGAATTAGGTATCCTTCCACAGTCAGAGAGACTGGCAGCCTGGGGTAACCAACAAATTGTGCCTGTCATTAACCCAAATATATTATAACCAAAAAACAATGCTGTTTTTAACAGCTGCAGCTTGGGACTGACTTGAGAAGGCTTGTCTAACAATTTGTGTTTTTTTCTCATAGCTAAATCCCTTTACCTTGAAGTTATCATTTGAGCCTTCTAATGTGAAAAGATGAAAAATCTAGAAAACATAGGGTTCAAGTGACATATTCTTGGGGAAAGCAGTTATTTTATGAGCATATAAAGGGCATCCCAAGGACAAACACCTTGAAAAATGCAAAGTCGCCTTTTTTTAATGTTTATACCAACAGGAAGATAGTGTGGTAATGTTGAAAAGGTATGGGTATTAGAGAGAATCAATTTTCAGCCTGGCTCTTTGACTAACTATTTTTTTTTTTTTTAAAGATTTTATTTATTTATTTGACAGAGAGAGATCACAAGCAGATGGAGAGGCAGGCAGAGAAAGAGAGAGAGGGAAGCAGGCTCCCTGCTGAGCAGAGAGCCCGATGCGGGCCTCGATCCCAGGACCCTGAGATCATGACCTGAGCCGAAGGCAGCGGCTTAACCCACTGAGCCACCCAGGCGCCCATGACTAACTCTTTATTGACTTTGGGCAAGCTGGTAAACTGCTTTGATCTTCAGTTGTCTCCTGTGGAACATGAATATAGCAATGCCCATGTCATAGGGTCCTTTGGAGGATAAATGATATAATTCCTGTAAAGTGCCGGCACATAGCGGTAAGTCCCATATTGGGGTGAGGTGCCCATCGTGACTTCATGGGAACTGTGCAATTAGATCAAAGCTGTATCTCTGAATCTTCATGTCAGTGAATTTGAAGTGCAGGAGTTTCTGGTCATTTGCTTAAAGGAAGCTGCTGCCTCTGCCAACCCTGAAGAGATTCCTTAATTCAGCCATCAGTTCCAATTACCTGCTCTCCCCGAAGATGCCAGAGTAGCAACTCTGGGATAGTTGACTGCCTCTGTGTTTGAAAATCTCTGAGCTGTGACCACTGCTTTGCATTTGATCTTCTAATTGTTTTTCTGTTTCACTGGGCTCCTGTGAACATCCTACTTCTCCTCTGATCCCTTGATCTTTTAGTTATTCACCTACTTCTGCTCTGCTCCTTCTGGGAAAATCTCTCATCATGTTTATTCTGACTTTCACAGTTCCCACGTGCCTGCTCTCTGTTGTTACCCTACGAAAGTATTGGTCTGACTTTCTGGACCTCAAGGGCCACTCCCAAGTACTTTGCCCTTGCAGGCCGTGTGCAAGCTTTGGCCCCTACCTTTGTCCAGAGTTGGCTTTACTCTTGACAGCTTGACATACGTTCCTCAGCCTATGTGTGGTCCAAAACCCTCTTGTTAACTTGTGGCTCTCTCTGTGGGAATGATAATAAATAATGAGAGTTCATACTGCTGATGTAAATTCAAAGTCACACTGCATCTTTTGTTTCCCCTAAGAAAACCAACTTTCTCTCATAGTATTCTCACGGATTTTCTTGAAATACCTGTGAGGTAATGCTTTGAAATCAATTTTAATTATATGTAAAATATAATTAAACAGAATTTTAAAATATAAAATTAAATATAAATCACATAAATATAATTTAAATAATGTATACTTATATATAAAATTAAAATATTAAAAAAATCTGTAAAATTAATCACTCTCATTCCAAATACTAGTATAACCTGTTTTCTTTTTTTTTAAGATTTTATTTATTTGACAGAGAGAAATCACAAGTAAGCAGAGAGGCAGGCAGAGAGAGAGGAGGAAGCAGGCTCCCCGCTGAGCAGTAAGCCCAATGTGGGGCTCGAACCCAGGACCTGAGCCGAAGGCAGCGGCTTAACCCACTGAGCCACCCAGGCGCCCCTATAACCTGTTTTTAATTCTAATATTTTTATATGCACGTCTCAAGATTGTTTTATTTTCTACTTTGTTGCATCCTACTTTTTCATTTTACTATACAAGGATCATAATCTCCATTTTTTATGCCTACTCAATATTTTATAGTGTGAATAAATCGTATTTAATAATAATCTCCCTATTATTGGATATTTAATTTTCATTTTAAATACCATAATTAATATTATAAATGATATTTTCTTTGCATATAGATCCACCTAAAAAAAAGAGAGTAAAGGAATGTCTCAGGAGTATATGGCAAAACCTAAATCCAATTTGAGAAATTAAAAAAATACATTCTCTATCATTGCAGAATTCTATCAACTTGATTATGAGAGTGAAGATTCTGAATTTTTAAAAAACATATTTTTACAGAATTTTAAGCCATCAAATTTAATTTAATACCCAAATGTCAGATGTTTAATACTTAGTCATGTTTTCATCATTGTTGAAAAAAAACACCCAAAATATTATACCAAGTTTCAAAGATCCCAGATATGGAAATTTGACAACCTGTGCCCACACCCCACACCCCAGGACCGGTAGTAACAAACTGCATAGAGCTGCTGGGGGTCCAAGCTCAGAGCTTCTGAGAGAGGAGAGAGGAGTTCCTAGTGATGACGAGCTCATGCTCAAAGAATGCACATTCAGTCAATTAATGAAAGATAATCATGAATGAAGAGAAAGTCCTTGGTAAGGTTTGTGGATCCAGGGCAATGGTATCTGGAAGGAAATAGAAATATTGGGAGTGGAAGTTAGCCCTCTATTGGACACACAGTTGAATTCTTGGACATAAGGAAGGTGTTCTTTTTTTTTTTATTTTTTAAAGATTTTATTTATTTATTTGACAGACAGAGATCACAAGTAAGCAGAGATGCAGGCAGAGAGAGAGAGAGGGGGGGAAGCAGGCTCCCTGCTGAGCAGAGAGCCCGATATGGGACTCGATCCCAGGACCCTGAGATCATGACCTGAGCCGAAGGCAGAGGCTTAACTCACTGAGCCACCCAGGCGCCCCAGGAAGGTGTTCTTCAAAGAGTCTTTGGCTACAAGGAGAAGGTAATTAAATTAACACTAGTCTGTAATAAACTCCTAGATTTCAGTGGTTCTACACAATAGCTGTTAATTTGTCATGCACATACAGACCAAGGGTTTCCTGGTTTTGGTGTGTAGAGCTGGGATTTCTTTTAAAGATTTTATTTATTTATTTGACAGAGAGAGATCACAAGTAGGCAGAGAGGCAGGCAGAGAGAGAGGGGGAAGCAGGCTCCCTGCTGAGCAGAGAGCCCGATGTGGGGCTTGATCCCAGGACCCCAAGACCATGATCTGAGCTGAAGGCAGAGGCTTAAACCACTGAGCCACCCAGGCGCCCCAGAGTTGGGATGTTCTGTTTTGTGGACTTACACAGAAACTCAGACTGATGGAAGCTCTGCCATTTTCATTAGGCAGCTTCTACATCCTGCTTAGTTCGGGTTTTTAGCCAACCTGAGGAGAAAAGAGATGGAAAATAGGGTAAGGAGTATTGTATGGGTGAAGCTTGGAGAAGAAGCCTATCACTCCAGCTCACATTCCGTTGTTGAGAACTAGTCTGCATGTCCCCACTTAACATGTAAGGAAAGAAGTCCCTGTGTGCTTGCTAGAGAATATTCTATGCTATGGAAGGTAGAGCACAAATTTTGCCAAACGGCAGCTTGAATGCAGTAAGTTCCCTGACAAGAGTTGGCTGAGGGGAAACTAGCAGTCATGAAGAAGTTGGAAGTGCATTCCTGGCTGGGTCAACTCTTCATAAAACTTGAGGAGTAGTTGCACAATCGTCAAATAGAGGGCTGAAGTATTATAACTTTTCTTGGAACAGACTAGATAATACCTCATTAATGAACAGGGAAGAAATTCAACATAAATTTATTTTATGGAAACAAATTAGTTTCTGCATGTCATTAATGCAATTAAAAAACAAAGAGTAGTCCCTCTTACTATGCATGGGCAAAATTCTTTGAAATAATGGTATGTTTGTTTTGGGGGAATATGGTTTCGAATATAATTCATGGATAACATGTTATTGATTATAATAACGATGCCTTATAATGTGTAACACATTGTGCTTTTGCAAATGCTTTCTCATACCATTAATCCTCACAATAATCCTAGTAGAGAGGCCGGGTAGGTCAGGATATGATCTTTGCATCAAAGAGGAGGAAACTCCGGATCATCTAGTAAGTGTTGGGACTGGGAATGGAGTCTAGAATTTCTGACTCCAGGCTCTATCCTCTCCGCTCTGAAATCCTTCACAATTTAACTTTATCTTTCTTTATCTGTCTTTTATCTTTTTATTTTTTATCTTTTCTATCTTTAACTTTCTTCTTGGAAGGTTTAGGAGCTAAAGAACATCAACTCAGATCAGCCTCCGTGCTTAGTAAGAAGTTTAACTTCGGAGTCATCCGTTTTGGGTGAATGTTTCACACAACATTTCACATACCTCTTGAGGAGCAACTTCAATCATAGGAATAGGTTTTATAAGGAAACAGACTGTAAAATTTGGTTTATGGGCTTGAACTTAAAATAACAGCCTGGTTAGAATTTTTGGTTTTTCTCTGCTTGTACTTGCATACGGATACAATATAAAATCATATAGTGAGCAATCTGTATTTTTGCTTTCTTTTTTCCACCCTTTTCTCCATTTTATTTAATGCAATACAATAATTTGTAAGGGATGCAAATGGTATCCTTAGTGATCTCTCAATTGGGGCTCATTTAAAAATGAAAAAAATTTCAGGATGAAATAGGGCGGTTTTTAAGGTGACTGTTAATGTGGTGGCTTCTAAAGTCTTGATACCCTCTTGGTGGTCGGGAGGCTGACTAATGTGGTGGTTTCAGTCTGTCAGCAGTTTTCCTTTGCTTTGTGACAAAGTGGCATAGTAGCGACCACAGAAGACTGATGGCCTTGTATTATGTGGCTCGAGCCCCTACCCGTGGTGATGTGGAGCTATAGCACGTCCCTGCAGGAAGAGAAACCACCTGCTGGAAGCTGATGAATAATTGGGTCTGATTGGAATATAACGTGGCTCCATTGAGTCATTTTGTTTTTATTTACTTACTTTTTATTTTTTTCATCGAAGTGTCTTTAGAGAAAAGCACGCTAGATGACAGATCTCACCATGTGGCATTTGTGTGCGTATTTTATCATCATTTGTCATCATTGGGAAGCATTTCCAGTATTTATGATAATAGAATATATTCTAGTAAGGCTCAACAAAATCTTCCAAATAGTGTTGCATTGGCCTAGAGCTATCTTACAAAAAGGAAAGAAAGATGTCAAGAGAACAAATATTTTGAGAAGTATCCTTTTTTCCCCCCCGCAGAAATCTTACTCCTGCTGCTTCCTGAGGTCTGGCTGGATGTATTATAACCCCCAGGGTGATGCATTTGTATTTCCATTACTTTCCACTGTGGCTTTTTAGCACAGCAGGAAGTGTGTTCTCTCTCAGCTTCCAAGTTCTATGTTTTCAGTCTAAGTAAATGCAAACCACTTCTTCTTCATTTCTTTCTAAATAAAGAAATGTTCTTTTTTTTTTAATTTGGAAAAAAACCTTTGAAATAGATGCCTACCTTTATCACTCATCATTTAAAGGATTTAAAACATGGGAATGAATGGTTTGCAAAGGGCATTTTGAAATCAGTATTTTATGGGCCTGGTGTGTTTTTCTTGGTAGCAAGAAACATTTAGGAGATAAGGGGAAATGCTGTATAAACCATAAGCCTTTTCTGCCTTTCCCTTATGAAGAAATAGCATCCTCTTTACAAGAAAATACAGTTTAAAGTGTTAGAAATAAAAGCAGTTCTATCTGTGAACAGGGTTCATCTGTACCAAGGGTTCTTGAATACTAGCACACATCAGAATCACCTGGAGCGCTGGTTAAAACTCAAATCACTGATCCCACTTCCGGGCTTTCTGAGTCAGTAGATCTGGGTTGAGGACTGAGAATTTGCATTTCTAACAAGTTCCTAGATGATTCTGATGATGTTGATCCTGGACTATACTTTGTGAAACTTTGGTTTACACTAAGAGTTTCACAAAGTGTGGTCCAGCCTATATTGCTCACTGCTTATTACTGGCATGTGATTGGAGATACCCAATTCAGAAGCCCAGAAGCTCTGAAATGCTAAGACATAGACATGTTTATTCTCTCTTCATTTCATGTTTCATGGGCACTATTTTCTTAAGCATTTCCTGCCACTTGATTTGGTCTTCGAAAGGGTGGTTGCTAGCATTTACCTTGAATTCATTTGCATTATCAATTTACATCAATTACCCACTGAGATAAAAGAAAAGAATCTCAAGGAGCATGACTTATTTCTCCCTAGAAAAGTGTGAGTACTAAAAGTTCTCCTAACTGATTTCCTAAAATACTCTTTGGTACAGTTTAATATGCAGATTTTAGCTCATGTTGTCACCTGCATTATTAGAATTTTGCAAGCTGTTAGGATGCATTCCCCATAGAGCATTCTATAAATGCCAGATGTTGTAGCAGTCAGATAAAGGACGTTTTTCACCATATTTTGAGATGGATGTCAGATACAATGGAAATAACTGTAGAGGCTGGAATTAAGCAAGGCTTGTAAATGAAATATTACCTTTGTTTGGGCTGAGAGTGTGGATTTGAGCCAGAAAATCTGGGTTCTGTGCAACATTTACTGTTGTGACATGGGGAAAATACTTCACTTCTCTGGTTTCAAGATCCTCATCTCTCAAATGGAATGATAGTATCCTCTTAGGGAGTTTTGAGGATTGAGTGAGTTAAGTCATTTTACATGTTTAAAACAGTGCTTTACTCTCAACACTATTACTAATAGACATCATCTTGGAGAAAGAATTCTGCATAGCCCACCCCTCCCCTTTTTGTCATACTGCTGCTAGTAGTGGAAATGCAATTGAAGTTAAGTGATATAAAATTTAAATTAAAACCAAAATTGGGTGCCTGGTTGTCTTAGTTTGTAGAGCATGCAACTTTTATTCTCAGGGTCATGAGTTCAAGCCCTACGTTGGGTTGGAACACACACACACACACACACATACACACACACACACGTTAATACCAGAATCATGCTACATAATCTTAATATTCAAGTCCTTTTTCAAAAATTTACAAAATGTCATATAATCTGTAGAAGCAAAGATCATTAAAAATAGGCACTGTGCATTTAAGACAGGGTAGATGGTTCTTCATTATATATTTACTTTCTGGCCTAGTGTTTGATAGATTGTCCACACCAATAATGAAATTGCTCAGGATGATTAATACCTAAGGTTAGGGGGAAAAAATGGACTCGAGAGACAAAGTATTCTTTACATTTGGAGTAGGAAAGATTAGAGAGCGATACATATGGCCTCAAGTGAATGGTGAGGAGTCTTTGCAAGAGTGTGGGAAGTGATGATTTGGAAAAAGTGTCCAGAAGCTGGAATGCCACTCCATGGGTGAGGTGAGGGGAAAACTAGGCAGGCATCATTATGGAGAAGACCTAGTATTTTCTCAAAATTGGCTAACCTGTACCCTTCCCCTGCCTTCCTTCCCTCCTCAAGGACAAACTCTGTGCCTTTTGCTTTTTTTTTTTTAAGATTTTATTTATTTATTTGACAGACAGAGATCACAAGTAGGCAGAGAGGCAGGCAGAGAGAGAGAGAGGGAAGCAGGCTCCCTGCTGAGCAGAGAGCCCAATGTGGGACTCCATCCCAGGACCCTGAGATCATGACCTGAGCCAAAGGCAGCAGCTTAACCCACTGAGCCACCCAGGCACTCTGCCTTTTGCTTTTTAGTGTTGCTTACAATACCCAACGGAGCACTGCTCAGTCAGTGTTGGCTGGTTTGATTTGATCATGGGTGCCATGGTTTATGGCCTTGGTTATTTTTCGATATAAAGAAACCACAGGGGAAAGAAATCAGAAAATACTGGAGTTCACACAATAAGCCCTATCCATTTTTTTCCTATCAGCTTACCTCAAGTTCTTTATCTGTTCATCTAAAAATTTCCTATCCACAGTGTGAAAATAAAGAGATTTCATTATAGTCCACGGTAATAATTTGTGGCTATAAATTTAAACAAATATGCAGTTGTAAGTGAAAATATCAATATAATTTTCATTCCAGTAAAATCTGAAACTTGAATTAAGGGGTACATTTTACAGCTGCATATCGAGGAAGTGTATCACTGGGATGGGTAGGATTCCATGTGCTAGATTAGAAAATATTGATGGTAATTACTTGTTCCATCTGGCTTACGGCCACAATAAATACCGTGGACAGCTTAGGTGTATTCTTTTCTCAGTCAGGAAGTTCTCTCTCAAAGAACTGGGAAAGTTAAATGCAGTATTAATATAAAGTGACATTTATGCATGTATTTGAAGCTTATTCATGTTTACTTAAAACTGGTAATCCCTTCACAGGGAATATATTATTGTTAATATATGTGACATGGACTAGAATTTTAATATATTGGCCAGCACTAAGAAGTTTTCTCCTTTGCACTTAAAAATCAAAACTTTTTTTAAAATTAAATAAATATTTGTATTTTCTTAAAAACAAAAAAATGAAGGCATTTTTAGAGTTCTTTTATATTTGCCTATCAAGGCCATCACACACAACTGTACGACTCTGAGTGTGTCATTTATATGGATGACGTAAGGGCGGCTATAAAGGCTATAAGCCAGGCTATTTTTGGAGTCCAAGTAGGAGACACTAATACTATAATTTTCTTGAGGTTTCCTTCTGCTCCTGATTTTCACTGTATTTTAGTCTGACTTCTTTTTTGTGTTTATCTAGCATCTATATTTTATTTTAAATGATCTTATCAAATGTTTGGTAACCTCTAACTCTGTTTTTATCAAGTATAAGACAGTATAAAGCTGTGCTCTTACAAACACACAATTCTTATTGTCCTCTAGAATTCATTATAGGTTATCCACAGGCCAGCTGGTTGATTGATGGGTCACTTTGAACTTGAATGTCTGTTGGTCTCAGGGATGATCACTTGTGTCAGAGAAAGATTTCCATTTCTGTCTGGATTGAGGGTAGGGGGTATATAAGCCTGCATTTCTGAAAAGGGGAAGACAGTTGCTGAAGTCGCAACATCAGCATGCATAATTTCATTTAACCTTCTGTTTTCATTCCTATGCCCCCACACTCCTGTCTGCCTAGAAGCTCAAATCTGGCTTTTCCCTGGCCTACATTTACTGGCTCTTCAGAGCATGATGGGGAGGCAAGTAGTCCAGTACCTCTTGACTCTGATTCACCCCACCTTCTGTTTGGTCTGATGACAGCACTTCCTGCACTCCACTGGAGTTCTCCGGGCAAATCTGTTGACATGGCTCTGCTATCTCCCTCGGCGGCTCCTGTGGGTTTACTCTGTCTTTATTCCTCTTTGCTAAATCATTTATCATTCTTTCATCTGTTTTCCATATTCACGTTTTGTGGTCATGGGAAATAGAGTTTGAGTTTTGTTTTCTTCTTCTTGCTGTATTGAAAGAGATTTTCTAGAAAACACAGGGCAGAAAAGTATTTTCTATCCATCTAGAAAGTTGAAGTCTTCCTCTAGCCTCTTAAGTAAGCTCCTTTTGTGTGGGTTTTCTCTGCTCTCTACCAGCCTTTCTAGCTGCACCAGAACTACAGTTTAGAAATATGAGGCACCTAGGTGTCTCAGAGGGTTAAAGCCTCTGCCTTTGGCTCAGGTCATGATCCCAGGGTCCTGGGATTGAACCCCACATCGGGCTCTCTGCTCAGCAGGGAGCCTGCTTCCCTCACCCTCTCTCTGCCTGCCTCTCTGCCTACTTGTGATCTCTGTCAAACAAATAAATAAAATCTTAAAAAAAAAAAAAAAAGAAATACAGCCATAGCTGTCATGTTTATAGTCCCTACATATAAATAAGCTAAAGTTCACCTAAAAGCATTGATACAGCCATCTTAACTTTATATATAACCCCTCCCCTCACACACTGAGTCCTAGTCTCTTACCCCTAGTCTTTCCATGTGCCTCTTCCCCATGCTCCAACCAAATGGAATTATTCTATATTCAGTGAATTCAGCATGCTGTTTCATACCTCTGGCCTTTTTATGTTCTGTTATCCCTGTATCTGCTGATGGAATATGCTTTCCCCTTCTTTCTGCTTATCAAAGCCCATCTTTTTATGTGGCTTTCCTCAGTCTTCATTCTTCTGGAGCCTTCACAGCTGCACCTTTCTTTTTCCTTTTTTTTCTTTCTCCCCCCCACCCCCCACTCCTTTTGGCTACTTTTCTTTAAACCAATTCGCTTTTAAAAAGAATAAATTGGCTTTGTTAGTCATCATACAGTACATCATTAATTATTGACTAACATAGTATAAAAAAAAGAGAAAGAAAAGAAACAAACAGTTAAAAAAAATAAGTTGGCTTCATAAGGAAATTTCCTTTTTGAAAAAAGAAAGTAAGTGGGAGCTCTTAGGTGAGTTTTAGGTATGAAGGTAAATTACTTGATCAGATTTGCATTTTAAAGCAATCACTAGTTATACTGTATAGAATAGTTTAAGGTTTAGCCTGCCTACACTCAGACTGTTTTTAGGACTGGTAAAGAAATTTGGGTGAGAGATGATGAAAAGCTGAACCAGGGTGATTAGAGCAGTAATGGAGCAGAAGGGTCAAGAAGTAATAAGGAGATAAAATTAACAGAACTCTGTCAGAGATTAGATGTGAGAAATAAAGAAAAAGTTAAGGGAAATTATCAAAATCAATTTTATGTTTACTTTAGAATTTGCCTACCTTCATAAACCATTCACTAATTTTCTGGAGTTGTTGACTCATTAATAGTCAATTTTAAACAAACCTTTCAACTTGAAAATTCTTTTTCTAATATAAAGTTTTATTTCTTACAGAGTCCCCAAAAGATTTAGATGGAAAAATAAATGCTTTTCTAATATTTATTTGTTGCCATAATTAAAATTTATAAATTTAATGAACCTCTACGAAGTTGTTTTATGCATTTTATTTGATTTATTTAAACTAAAAAAAAAAAAAACCTTGATTTTTTTTAAAACAACTTTTATCATTGAGGTATAGTTGACATGCAATGTTATATGAGTTCCAGGTATATAGCATAGTGATTAGACACATCTATACATTACTCAGTGTTCACCACCGTAAGTATAGTTACCACACAATATTATTACAATATTACTGATTGTATTACCTATGCTACACTTTGCATCTCTGTGACTAATTTATTTTATAACTTGAAGTTTGTACTTCTTAATCCCCTTCACCTATTTCACCCACCACCCAACCTTCTCTCCTCTTGCAACCTCCAGTTTATTCTTTGTGAGTTTCTGTTGGTTTGTTCATTTGTTCTGTTCTTTTAGATTTCACATATAAGTGAAATCATATGATATTTGTCTTTCTCTGTCTGACTCATTTCACTTAGCATAATACCCCCTATATCCACCCATGTTGTCTCAAATGGCAAAATCTCATACTCTTTTTATGGCTGAATAATATTCCACATCTTCTTTATCCATGCATCCACCCATCCATCGAAACATAGATTGCTTCCATATTTTGGCTATTGTAAATAATGCTGCAATAAACTTAGGGAAACATATATCTTTTCAAATTAGTGTTTTCATTTTCTTTGAGTAATAAACCAGTAGTGGAATTACTGGATCATATGGTATTGGCTCTAATTTTTTGAGACACCTCTATTCTATTTTCCACAGTGATTGTAACAACTTACATTCTCTCCAGTTGTGAATGAAAGGTCCCTTTTCTCCACATCTTTGCCAACATGTTATTTCTTGTGGATTTGATATTGGCCATTCTGATGGGTGTGAGGTGATGTTTCATTGTGCTTTTGATTTGCATTTCTCTGATGTTGACCTATTTTCATGTGTCTGTTGGCCATCTATATGTTTTCTTTGGAGAAATGTCTAGTCAGGTCTTCCACCAAATTTTTAATCAGTTTTTCTTTTATGTTGAGTTGTGCAAGTTCTTTATATGTTTTGAATATTAACCCTTCATCAGACACTAATTTGCAAATATCTTTTCCTATTGATTAGGTTGACTTTTTATTTTATTGATTTCTTTCACTGAGCAGAAGCTTTTTATCTTTGTTGTAATCCTAATACTTTATTTTTGTTTTTGTTCCCTGTGCCTGAAAAGACATATCCATAAATATGTTGTTAAGGACAGTGGTGCAGAGATTATTGTCAATGCTTTCTTCCAGGAGTTTTATGGTTTCAGGTCTCACTGTTAGGTCTCTAAACCATTTTGAGTTTATTTTTGTATATGATGTCAGAAGGTGGTTCACTTTCCTTGTTCTGCATGTAGCTGTTTTCCCAGCACCATTTATTGAAGAGACTGCCTTTTCCCCATTATATATTCCTACCTCCTTTGTCATAAGTTAATTGACCATATAAACATGGGTGTATTTCTGGGCATTGTGTCCTGTTCTCTTGATCTATGTGTATTATTTTGTCCTAGTACTATATTGTTTTTTTTTTTTAAAGATTTTATTTATTTATTTGACAGAGAGAGATCACACGTAGACAGAGAGGCAAGCAGAGAGAGAGAGGAGGAAGCAGGCTCCCCGCTGAGCAGAGAGCCCGATGCGGGACTCGATCCCAGGACCCTGAGATCATGACCTGAGCCGAAGGCAGCGGCTTAACCCACTGAGCCACCCAGGCGCCCCATGTCCTAGTACTATATTGTTTTGATGACTGTAGTTTTGTAGCATATCTTGAAATCTGGAATTGGGATACCTCCAGCTTTGTTCTTCTTTCTCAAGATTGCTTTGGCTTTTTAGGGTATTTTGTGGTCCTATACAAATTTAGGATTATCGAATTTAGTTGTATGAAAAATACTGTTGATATTTTGATACGGATTACCCTGAATCCATAGATTGCTTTGGGTAGCAAAGGCATTTTAACAATACTAATTCTTCCAGTTGATGAGCATAGTATATCGTTCCATTTGTTTGTGTCTTCTTCAATTTATTTGCAGTTTTCAGAGTATAAGTCTTTCATCTCCTTGGTTAAATTTATTCTTAGATATTTTATTCCTTTCATTGCAATTATATGTAAGACTGAGAAACTCCATTAAAGAAACAGCATTTTCCTTGATGTAAAAATGAAATAAACCAGCTGAATTCAACCATTTACTTGATGAATCTATTACATATATTGTGACCATGTCAGTGTGACCAAAAACATTGAATGAGTTCCCTTCTTAGTAATAGCACATAGTCTTTAGTATTGAGATGTCTATAAGGGTCATGAGATTAGACTCCATGGATCTCTTGTTCATACCAGTTCTGTAACAGCATCTAAAGTTTCAGTCTGTGATTGACTTTTTAAAACTAACTAAAAATAGAATGTTTCATGTCTAAATTCCATGTTGTAATTTCTCAACCTCCTTTATCCAGTATTGCATACATTCATGAATTTTTGAGTCCTAAAACTGAGATGTACAAAATTATAGCTTTTAAAAGTAATAAATGTATAAATTCACCTCCCAAACATCTCTTTATGTGCAGTAGCAGAAAATTTATTGCTCCCAGTGCAAAATAATTCAGTCGCTTCTGATTTGAAGTTCAGTCTTAGAGGAAAACATTCACTCAGTTCCAGATTCTTCACCTTCCTTTGTTCATCTTTTCTCCCTGGAATGATTGGTTCTGGGAGGGTTGGTAAGCAGGGTTACTAATTATCATGGCGCCAGGATGGGACATCTTGCCATGGATACTAGTACCCACCAACACCCGTCTGGTGAGTGCTGAAACTTACAATACCTGTCAGACTCGCATTGTAACTGTCCTCACATCTCCCCCCACCTCTTCTAACTACTTTCTTGTATTAGAACTATGCATCCTTCCTGTCTTATTTCAAGTGCTCTCTAGGATAACTAGATTCCTCTTTGATAATTCCCTATGGTTCTCAGGAGATTAGAAATAAAATGGATGCTTTTCTATATTGTTTTGGTAGACTTTGTCTACCAAAGTCCCTTCTCAGGTCCAAATGATACTATGAAACTCAGCCGAGACAGTTGGCCTGTTAGGTAAACTCTCAGGACCTTGCCTTCCTTCAATTCTCTTACCACTATAAGTTTTCATCTTGTGGGAAAAATACTTATGTCATGGTTACACTTCCCTAATCTACCATTTATTTGTCAATTTTATGTACTTAGTCTTATACAGCTTTTGAAGATATAGAAGCCTGGTTATTGCTGTTGAATTCATTGGTTTTCAACACAATTTCTGTTGTGGGTTAAAATATCTTATATGACTTCTCAAAGCCAATAGTTTGAACATATCCGAGAGCAGTGCTTTGTAGGAATATATAGCTACTGCTTGAATGTTGGGGAAAAAACTAGTTGTGTAAGTAGGTGCAGGAATAAATCTAGCTCAGCTAACATTTAAAAATCAATTGATGACATTTATAATATTTTCAATCAGGTTATAATTTTGTGTCTTTCTATTAAAGTAGACTCTTAGATGAGGTCCTCTTTTCCTCTAGTACTACCTTATACTTTCTGATCATTTAACACTCATTAAAGATACTGTATTTCTTTGAAACATTTTTATACCTAAGAGTAGTGCATGTAATAACAAAAAGTCATAATTACTTTTCTATAACTGTTAGGTTACTTATAATATACTCATCAAATACCAAATTAAATATTGGTGTAAAACTTCAGGGGCAGTGTGCTGTGATATACAAAGGCTATGTGTCACATTATAGTAAACAAAATAATACTTTAAACAAATGCTTAGGACTCTGTGGAGAATCAAAGTAGATGTTCTTCTGATGTTTTTTTGCTGTGACAAGTTCACTGGACAGAAGCAATATGGGTACATTTATTTCCTTCTATTTGAACCAATTACCTTATAATGAGAAATAAGCACTGTAGGAGAAATATTATAAGAGCAAATAACTAAACTAAGAGATCATTACGTCTTGCAGCAGTTTTCCTTAGTTAGATTAACTATATTTGGGCAGGTAACTAAGATTTAAGGATTTGAAAATTGTAATAGCTCATAATAATCTCGTTAAAATATAATATAGTATATATTAAAATAGAGAATAATAATATTCAGCATTTGACAAATACTTGTTAAGTGAAAGGCTGTGTTCCAAAAGTATAAATTCATTCAATCCACACAATAATCCCATTAGTGGGTAATACTATGATTGCCATTTTACAGATGACAAAAGCTCTGACACTGAGAGAAAATAATGTTCAGTCAGTGCCCACATGGACATTAAGTGACAGAGCAGAAATTCCAACAATATAGAATGTTCCTCAAAGGATACATATATTGCATAATAGGTCCTAAAATTCATGCTGATTCATATGAAATATAAATTATGCCTCCATACCTTTGATTTTTATCATATTTAATTATGGCAAATGAATTAATATATATATGATTTTACCTGAACTTCTAAGTATTGTTTGGTAAGTCTAATCTCATTAATTTTTCAGAATTTCCTAAAATATATTTACCAGATGAGATGACATTTATAGTTACAATATTGGAGTTAAAAAGGTGAGGAAAACTGGCTTCAGATGTTTAGAGATAAATTTTGTTTAAAGCTTCAGCCAGGCCTTGATGACTAAATATTAATTTATGATTAATTTGATATTGTGCCCAATTATATCAATTTGTTCACTAAAAACCTATAGTTGTTACTTTATAGGATAATCCTACAGAAATCATTACTACTCATTTTGTAGCTCATTTCAAGTGAGGCTAAGGGATTAAATATTGTGATTTGTGTGTGTGTTGGGGTGGGGGGCAATGAACCAAAGGCAACTTTGGAGTTCAGATCAAAAATCTGGACATGATTTTACCATTCTGTTGTATTTATTTTAAGAGTTAATTCTAATATAACAGTTGACAAGGTTGTTTGTATCCTCTCTTATCAGAGTTGTACAATAATTTTACTGATAAGTTTTGCATATATTTATATACTTTGTGCCCTTTGCTTGAAGACTATCTTCATTAAAGATATACCTCATGTTTCCACTTTTTTCTCCAATTTATATATATAAGGTTTTCAACAACAAAAACAAGTTTAAATATGATATTAAAATATATTTATAAGTTACTTTGTAATTGTTTCATATTTCATCTAGGTTATAACATCTTTTTGAAAGGTACTAATTTGCTTGAAGGGGCTTAAGTATCTTTTACACATACTAAGAAAGAATAAGTTCAAGGTCTTTTTTAAATGGAGATTTATTTTCAGTTTATTTATATAGTCTGAATTGATTTTGCTGGTTGCAACTGAAGTCAGTGATTATGGTCTGAGCAATGCTTCACATATTAAAGATGCGAGAAAAGTCAAAGCACTTAGGCTTGGGAATCCTCTGGAAGAAATCCTGGGCCAAGTAAAAAACATTTCATGAGCTAAATCAGAGGCTTTTCCAGTCAGTCCTGAAGCCAATCAGCTAGATTCCCATCTGTTTTCTCACCTAAGTTCCAGAAGTAATTTAGATAGAGGCTAAGATACTGGTGGAATGCATTAGGAGAATGAAAATATTCTTATTTTCATTTCTAATACATTCCATTCTGTGTGTATTTGAGTAAGTGTTTTGTGCACGATTTAGTGCCTTCGTAAAACAGAGTACTTGCAACATAGAACCTGGTGGCCGTGGATCACAATGGGGGCGTTGCAGACCTAAATGAGACCACTGCTACCTTGGGATTAGATTCATGCCTCTGAGTTTGGATGGCAGACAGATTGGTGGCCACAGTGAATCAGAAAGAAGGAGGAGTCAGAGACATGGTGTCAGAAGCAAGGAGTCTGGGTTGGCAGGATGGTGGCTCAGGGGTTGAGTGTCTGCCTTTAGCTTGGATCATAACCCGAGGGTCCTGGGATCAAGCCCCATGTGGGGCTTCCTGCACACTGGGGAGTCTGCTTCTCTCTCTCTCTCTGATAAATAAGTACAATCTTAAAAAAAAAAAAAAAAAGAAAAAAAGAAAGAAAGAAACAAGGAGTCCATTTTCTTTCAATCTTTTGCCAAACCTCTCAAAATTTTTTTCTAAGATTTTTTAATGTATTTATTTGACAGAGAAAGAGATCACAAGTAGGCAGAGAGGCAGACAGAGAGAGGAGGAAGCAGGGTCCCCACTGAGCAGAGAGCCCAATATGGGGCTCGATCCCAGACCCTGAGATCATGACCTGAGCCGAAGGCAAAGGCCTAAGCCACTGAGCCACACAGGCATCCCTCCTCTCAAATTTTTTAAAGTATACAAAACAATACCCTTAATAAATACTTGCTGGAAAGCCACCGTGGCTAATACAACTAGATGCCATAATGACGATAATAAGAGCAGACATTTCTTCAGGTCTAACTCTGTGAAGGGGACTTTACAAGTGCTATCTTATTTAGTCCTGACACAGCCCCGCAATGTAAGAATTATTATCAAGCTTATTTTGCAGACAGGGAAGTTAAGGTTTAGAAAGGATATGAAACTTGTCCAACATCTTGGGTTGGTGGGTGGGCAGAGGGCGGTAAGAGGTCTGCTAGGCCTAAAGCCAGGTGTACTGTCTCCAGAACTCATGTTCTTCATCTTTGTGGGATGCTTTAAAGTCAGCTGGTCCTTATAACTTACTGCCTATGGGGATAAGGGCACAAATCGAGTCTGACTCAATCTGAAATTTGTAGTAGAAGGCCAACAGTTTATGCTATCATTTGAATGATCTATCGATAAGGGGAAAGTCCTCAACGTTTTGGATTCTGAGCAGTATATCCTTGTAAAAATATATTTTTCTAGTGCAAAATAGAAAATACAAGTAGAATAAAATTTTGGGGAAAATGATCCTCAAGTAAGAGTATCCAAGAACCATGTTTTTGTTTTCTAATTTGGCAGACGTGTACGCAAGTAACTTTTCTCCACTAATATCTTTGATATAAAGAGGATCATGAACGTAGGGAAAGGAGGTATAATATTGCTGCGCATATTTTTTTCTTATCCGGTTGGATGCTTCCAATTATTTATAGTCTTTTAGGAAATTTAATCACCACTACATCGCATTAAGATGCCACTTTATATTTTCTAAACTAAGGAAGTACTTTCTCTGACTTCTAAGTTTTATTTTGGAATGTTGTACCTAGGGTCCATTAAAAAAAAAAACTTAATAGTCCCACTATTAGGTTTTGGTCCTATAAAATTACTAGGGTGTTAAGTGTGCAAAGATACATTTTAAGGATGTCGCTTACAACTTTAGATTCGATAGGAACATATTTAAACAAATTAAATATCTTTCAACAAGAGGATTGATATTATGTCCAATATAACATCAAAAATATTGAAGTACATATAGGTAAAATGGCTGTAGCAGTGTTATTAAAATATCATTATGTAAAAAGTTGAGAAGCACAGAATGATATGTGAAATTTGAGCCATCTTTGGTTAAAAATCCTGTCGTGTGTCTCTGTATGTGAAGGTGTGTAACGTGGTGTCATGTGGTGAATTGTGTAGTCATGGAACAAAATTCTAGAATTTTTCATATCAAAGTATTCAAAAGTGAGTAGGGGTTGCAAGTTATGGGGAAACTTTTACTTCTTAGTTTCTACACTTCTGATTTATTTTGTTTCATGTTTACAAAAGCATGTATTGGTCTTGTTAAAAACAAAAAGTAATAATTTTTTAAATAATTTGCTTGGCATTCAGTGCTTATGAATAAAAAATTCAATTTATCTTTCCAGTCTAATTTGTCCTAATTTAAGACTTGCTACCTTAACTATAAATTTTTCAACTGTGTCTTTGATTCCCTTGCCACTCTGCCTTTCTTTATCTGGTCACTTCTCTGGGGAAGGCCCTTCGCTTCACTCCTTTTTTTTTCCCCCCTTAAAGATTTATTTATTTATTTGAGAGAGAGAAAAAACTGGCAGGCATGCAGGAACCTTGGTGCGGTGGAGAGGCAGAGGGAGAGAATCTTCAGGTAGACTCCCTGCTGAGCTCAGAGCCTGAGTAGGGGTTCCATCTCAGGACCCTGAGTTCAGGACATGGCTGAACCCAAGAGTTGGAAACTTAACCGATTGAGCCAACCAGCTGCCCCTTCCCTTCACTTCTTGTGTCCAGGTTCCACTATGTTCCCACTTCATGTTTCTGTAGCACATTTTTATACGTATATTTCTCAATCAGGTCTTCTCCTCTATTGTCATTTCAGATACTGTGTTCTTCTTAGTCTGCCTTTTTATAAACTTACTAATATATTTATAGGAGCCACTCATAAAGCTGAAACATCTTAATGCTTATTTATTCCCTTATAATTAGATGACCTTATATGTCTCATAACATTTGACAAATCAGAAGTGTTTTAGTTTGTGAAAATTGTTAACAATTCCAGCTTTTCTCTATGTCCTAATTTTCCATGGAAGAGTCACCTCTACTTTGCCATACTGCCAACCTTGTGATTTATAACCCACTCCTCAATTCTATTTTGTAATTTTTATGTAATAACTGTATTTGCTTCCTCTATTTTCTTATATAAACACATTTCAAGAGACTTAAATGGGAGATGACAGTCCAAGTAAAATATCTTTGGCATTTGCGATTATTTCATAGCGTGATGCCAAAATATTGTCACATACAGTATCTCACATGACAGATCCAATAAAGTCTTGGAGAAACAGAAATGTTCATAATAGGTTCCTGTATAAATCAGTCCAGGTGGTTTCCTTTTACAAGGACAGGCAGGATTATTTTCAGTATGACAGCACCAAGGAAAAGAGTGAAAACCCAACTGATTTGCAAACAGGAGTTTCCTCAGTAGTCATCCGGGAAGGGAGTTTTGCTGTGTCACAAGTGACGAGTCCCTGGTTTTGAAAGAGAGTGAATCATCCTCCTTTGAAACAAGAGATAAGTGGGAGAGAGAGCTGTATAAAATTATTTTACAACTATTTCCTTTTGAGCTATGACTTCTTAAACTGGAATGTGATCCAGAATAGCTTCCCTTTGAATCCAACATTTGTCTTAAGCATTTTTATTGTCTCTATTTTCTCTCACACCATCGCACTTCTTCTCTCCCTCTGTTCAACAGATTTATACTGACTGGGCCAACCACTACCTAGCAAAATCGGGCCACAAGCGGCTGATCAAGGATTTGCAACAAGACATTGCAGATGGAGTCCTGCTAGCTGAAATCATCCAGATCATCGGTAAGACCTGCCCTCTGGGGAGAACCGTGGAAGTCTCTGCCCCCACCCGCCTTGGTGAAACACAATTTCAGTTGAATGCATAGGAACTCTGTCCGTGAGTCTCTGAGATCCACGTAGCTCTCCCAGGGTTTAATTAAAAATGTTTATGTGAGAGTGTTGGAAAAAAGCAGTTTGGCTATACTTTTAAATGGCTAGAACTATATCTTTACATACACTGAACTGTCAGAAACGAGCGCTTCATTAAACCATATGTCTCCCATGTGCGCATTTTGTTAGTTAGAGCAACTCATATACTCGGAAATTCCTTGAAACTGTATCCTGATCCAGCAGGGACAATTGTGAAAGGTTTCATGTCAGCAGTCATTTGGCACGGGCTAAAGAATTAGCAGCAACTTCCTTCTCACTCACTTTTTTTTTTTTTTTTTTTTTTTTTTTTTTTTGCCTGATTTGTGCATATGGAATTGGCAGCAGCTCACAAGCGTGTCCTCTCGTACATGGCTTGGGAGACAGAGTGAATGTAGCAGCAGCATTGTGCTTGTTTTGTTGTTTTGTTTTGTTTTGTTTCTCTTAGTCTCCTTTTTTTGTGTTTCACTTCATTGCTTAAGCATGTCATTCTTTTTTTCTCTCTTTTATTTTATTTCTTGGCTTTAGCAAATGAAAAAGTTGAAGATATCAATGGATGTCCTAGGAGTCAATCTCAGATGGTAAGAATCATATTTATTCTAAAATATAATGCTCATCTTCACTTCCGGTTAAACTACCTTTATAAATTGACTAGAAATTTCTTTGGCATGCCTTCCTGCTTAAGAAATCATTTGATCACATTATATCATATGTATTTCTTTGGATGCAATTTATGAACAAGTGATAGCATCAGCACAGTTGAATATGTGTAACTCCTGAATAACTTATCTCCAGGTGTTTTCTCAGATCTTGACTTTTTGTTGTTGTTCTGGTATCTGAATAATTTAACACTGGTTTTGCTGGCAGTGAATCCCATTTCCAATTTTAAGTGGAGCCTTTTTGTCTGAACAACTGGTTTGAAGAACAGAACTTGCCATGTGCATCTTAAAATATATATAAATGGTATTTTCTTTGTTCATAACAGAGTCCTGTGTTAACACATGGACTCTTAAGCACTTTTGGAAATAGCTCCAAAGGCATGCTGCTGGAAGTTTTCTGAGGAGTGACTGATCATGAGATATGATTCATAGCATTTTCCAGAAAGCTGTTGATCTAGAGGTGTGTGTCTTCCCCAGCCCTCTTTTTATCTTTACCAAATGGTAAAGCTTAAAATTTTGTAATTAAAAAAAAAAATAGATGGATAAAATGCTAAGAGAAAAACTCACTGCTCTCTAAATTAAATAGCCACAACTTAATTTTATAGGAAAACCTGAAGTACGAATGCCTTCATTAAAATTATATCAGTGGATATAATCAGGAGTGATATCCAAAATCCATAAGATGAGGCTTCCTTCAAGACTCTTTTTAGCACCAAATAGGCATTTTAAGCGAATTGATGAGTGTTCTTAATTGTCAGAGATTGGAAGAGTAAAAAAAAAAAGAAAAAAAAAAGTGAACTCTTTTGGTGTGCTGACTTACTTTTCTTAAGGTCAGAATACTGAAATCCAAAATAATAAAAGGAATGTATTCTTGAACAGTGACTAACTAGCACATCTGGTGTGTGTGTGTGATTAATAAATGCTCTAAGAAACTACTACAATGTCATAAATTCTGTGTAACTTATGAAAAAAATCGCCATAAAAAATAATTTTCTGTAAAATACTTCAGCTTTAAGGAAATTCCTGATCTAATTATTCTGGGTGCATTTGTGACTCTCTGAAAATTAATTATAGTTTTACTGAAAGTAATTGTAACACCTTCAGACCCTCCTAAAATAATCACTGTGTGATAGTGTAAAAGAGATGTAACCTCTCTGAGTCTCAGCTTTCTCATTTGTATAATGAACCTTAATTAGGATATGATAATGACATATAACCACGGACATTCTTTACTACCTAAACTGATATGGAAATACATAATAGTGCTGTTACAAACTCTATTAGGATGTATTCATGAATTAACACCTGCTTAAAGATTTTTAGGACTTTAGCTTAAAGAGCTCTGTAGTCCCTGAGTATCATATATTATGTTTCTTAAACTCAACACTGGGTTTTTCTTTCATTATTTCAATTATAAAGAAGTTCTAGATACTAAAACACATCTTCTGTTCTGTCATTCCAATTTGATTCTGATTACAGAGAGTCCAGTAAACAACCATGACAGAAGGGGGGTGGGGTGGGGAAAGAGCATCTCCAAAACTCATAACTATGGATAGGAATTTAGTTCCTAGATATTTATCTGAAACATCTGTCCCAAAGATCTGTAAATCTGTGAAAATATTCTCATAAGTATTAGGCTATGTTAATTTTTTATTGCATCCTACTCCTTATTAGCTCCCAAATGTCAAATAACATCTAGTGTATGCGTTATGTTAATATTTCTGCTTTTGATTTGAAAAATAAAACACAGAAAAACCAAAGCCTAAGAAATGTAAATGCTGTGAAAAAGGTAGTTTTTCTAGCCACATAGTATTAGTCATAAACTCATTGAATTTTGAGTAGAGACTTGTATCCTCTCATTTTTTACATTAAAAAACAAACAAACTCATTTTTTTCTGATGTGGTTGAATTTTGAATCTGAAATTGGCATGCCCTCCATGTGTTTATTCAGAATAATACATATGACAAAAATGTAGCTTTTTTGGTTGAATTATTTTTGCCTCTGTTCTTAAGAACTGGCATTGGTACTATATTATTAATGAATAAAAACAAATAGCATGGAGGACAAGGGGAGTTAGAGAGAAGGGAGTTGGGGGAGATTGGAAGGGGAGGTGAACCATGAGAGACTATGGACTCTGAAAAACAATCTGAGGGGTTTGAAGCAACGGGGGGTGGGAGGTTGGGGGAACCAGGTGGTGGGTATTGGAGAGGGCACGGATTGCATGGAGCACTGGGTGTGATGCAAAAACAAGGAATACTGTTATGCTGAAAAAAAAAATAAAATTAAAAAAAAAATTCCAGGTTTTGACTGAGATGAGGAAGTAGAGGAAAGAGCATGAGAGAGCATGGTTAGGCTTATGAATTTGATATATCTATTCCAAACAGGATGTTACCTGCTTCTATATTGCTTAACAACCAAAACGGTGAGTTCTGTCCTTACTCACAGAACTCCTTTCACTACGCCCTTTTCTATTTCTCATCTTCTGTGATCTTTGCTTGCTGTTTGTGTTTAATAACAAAAGGTAAGGTAAAACTAGATGTGCTACTGTTTCTAGTCACAAATTGTCTTTGTTTTTAAATTTCAAATTTGATAATCTTTATTGGACTGTTCTAAGCCTTTAAGAATATAAGTTCTCTCGTGGCATGGATCCATATTACATTGATAAATATTCTGATGAATAACAACCAGGTAATCCATACTGAGCCAATATTTGCTGAGCACCTGAGGGACAAGATGTAGGGATATTTGAGATCAGAGGGACAAATATTGAAATAAATAATACCAACAATGTTGCAGAAGCAAAAACAAAAAGTACTAGGAAGGGAGTGAGCTTGGTGCATACCTGCAACAGATAGAAGACTGTTGTGGTTTGAGGACAGTCAGGTGTTTGGATGGGATGATGGAAGCCTGATCATCCAGGGCCAAAGTAAGGAGTTTGTATGTTATTCTAAGTTGGTTGGGGAGCATTTGGAAGACTTTTAGAGCTGGGCCGAGGCATGATCTGATGTTAATATTTAAAAACAGATCACCCTAGGTGCTTTCTGGGAATTGTAGAGTATGTGTTTTAGTCTCCATTTGGATGTGGGAGGTGAAGAATATAGGAAGTATAAAATGATCCCACATATATGGCCTGATAAGTTTTGTTAGACATGATTACTATAGAGGGAGAACACAGCTAAAGGTAGAAAGTGGGGGATGACAAATTCAAATTTTGAAAGTAGACTTTGATCTATCCACTGGGACATCAAGCAGAAAGGTGACTTCAGGCAATTAGGTGTGTGTTCCTAGGGGTGACAAGCAAGGTATTAGAATATACCTGGTACACAGGTAATGACTGAAGCCATGAAAAAGGATGAGATCTCAACAGAAGGCCTGTATAAAATCAGGAGGGAAGAAATTTGAGGTTCTCACATTGGGGAATACCAATGTATATGTGATGAGCAAAGGTGTAGAGTCAAGAAAAGGAAAGATTGCTGAGAGAATGAGCCCATCTTTAAGAGGGTGGATCCACAGATGTGGTTTGTGGATCCTTAGGGTAGCTATGGTAACTTAAACTGGAGTATTTGGACTAACCCAGGGAGATGGGGCAAAGTAAGATGAGGAGAAAGTGGCAGATATTGTCAAATGCTACTTAGCCAACTAGTTTGTGTGTTGGAACGAAGAAGTTGGTTCTAGCAATCAGAGAGACATTAATGACCTTTATGCAAATGTCTTCTATAGGGTAAACATGTATTAAAGAGTAATAGAGGTAGACCTATCCACTGAGCCTTGAATAATCTTTCTAGGAGTTTTCCTATTGAAGAGAAAAATTACATATGTATACACACGCACACACATATGTGTATATATATATATATATATATATATATATATATATATATATATGTACAAATATATATATTTGTTTGTTTGAGAGGAAGGAAGAGTGAAGGGAGTTTTTGGAAGGAGGGAAGTTGGTAGAGAAAGAGGAAGCAGCAAGGAGAGAGGAGGACCCAGGGATTGGGGAGACAAGAGATGATGCTAAATCCTAAAGGAAATGGCAAAGGAAGAGATTTGAAGTCTGTGTAGAAGATTGGAAAAGAAGGGATACATTTTCCTTTGTTGATACAATGGGATATGATTGTGTGAAATGTGGATATCTGAAAATGGATTAAATAGAAATTGAAGGAATTCATCAATAAGATAACTTCAAAGTCCTAGAGAATAATAATATGCTTTTTTATGGGATTCTCTATATTACCTTATAATTTAAAGAAAAATTCAATTATATCTCGAAATAGGTGAAAAAAATTTAACAATAAACCTTTTGAGTTACATAGGCTAACGAACACATATTTAAGAGAAATATGAACTTGCCTTGTACCAATTTATTAGCATAATTATTGAGAGATTTGATTCACGTTTATTCTAAGTCTCAAAGTCATGGTTATGTTTCTTAATAAACTTGAGACTAAACTCATCCTAAAAAACGGAACTCAGTTTAAAGGAGCTTATTCAACACTATATTTAACCTTATCCAGAGTTGAAGTTACTGATATGGGTCACACCTGTTGAGTAATTTCTAGGTGGGTGGTATCAGAATTCAAAATATATGCAGCATGCCACACTTTGGTGAGATTACACAAGGAAATAAATTAGTAAACTATAAATACTAGGAATGTCCAGAATGCCCAGTAGATTAAAAATAGCAGAAAAATGCCCAACATGTATTTGAAATGCAGAGGCACAAGTGCTAGGTTCTTAGACAAAAATGTAAGACATGTAGGGGAAAAGTTGTTGGGAAGACAAATTTTCCTTTATTTTAAAATAGACCATTACATTGAAGGAGCTTCACAAATGCATAGAGGGATTAGGAAATTTGATGATGTGAAGTAAACCAAGATTTTGATCATACCGTAGAGCTGAGGATCTAACAAATGGGGTTCACAACTCGTCCTTCCTTCTTACTGGCTCCTTCCATGACCTCACTGTAATAGCTCAGTTATGTTTCAGCCACAACTTTCAGTCTTACTTTCCAACATATCACGTTGTTTAAAATTTGCTGATAAGAGGATTTGGGGAAATCTTATGCCTCTTACCCTTTTTTATTCCTTGAAGGTAGAAAATTTGGTTTAATTCTCCATTTCCAAGTCCCACGGGACTGTGACTTCCAGAATAATACAATTATGGAGTTTATAGACATCTTCATTCCATTTCAATAATTTTATACTTATCTGTACAGTGAAACTGTTCTTCCTAATAAAAGTATTTTATGCTTTTATTAGTATTCTGTCCTTTAAAGTTTTGATTCTTTTAGCTACTGCTTGTAATTGCTTCTCTTTTAAAGGATCTATTTAGGTAAGATAGGAAGATGAGGTTTCTGACCAAATAGGGAAGAGATAAAATATTGGAATGCTCTTAAAGGTTTAATAAAATCTTATAAATGGCACACTGCAGGATTCTAGCATTATGACTCAGAGGAGTGGAATATTGCTAAGTTAGTCCATTCACATGATCCCCTGCCATTTTTGAAACTGTTCGTCTTCTGGAATGGCTAGAAAAAGATAGCTTAATGAAGACAAATGCTTTACTACAAATATAGCTCTGATCTCTAATGCAATGGCTAAATAGAAATTTCTACTTTGTAGTTTTCATCATAATTTCATTATTTTCATATGGGTTCAAACTTTGGAATAATAAACATAAACTACTATAATAAACATAATAAAAGCTTATTATTTGGAATAATAAGCATAAAACGATATTCTAATAACTTAAGTATAAATGGCAAATTTATACTTAAGTTATTAGAATATCACCTTAATGATTTTTAAAACTGAATTTGTCTCTAGAAGTTGCTCTGTATTACTAAAAAAGTTCAAATAAAATAATTGAAATGATATGGAAACATTAAAATAAGTATGTTAAGTTGGAAGGACAATGGTCACTGGAATTCTTTTTTTTTTTTTTAAAGATTTTATTTATTTATTTGACAGAGATCACAAGCAGGCAGAGAGGCAGGCAGAGAGAGAGAGTGAGAGAAAGCAGGCTCCCTGCTAAGCAGAGAGCCCGATGTGGGGCTCGATCCCAGGACCCTGGGATCATGATCTGAGCTGAAGGCAGAGGCTTTAACCCTCTGAGCCACCCAGGCGCCCTGGTCACTGGAATTCTAATTCCAATTCTAATTCAGACTAGGTGACCCATTCAGTGAATGCTCGGTCTCTGCTTATTTCTGCATTGAGGAAATTAGACCAATGGAACTCTGACTTGCTAGATTGATTTAACAAAACACCAATGACCATGGTTTCTGTTCATTATTTTATCTTAAGATATGTTTGGGTTTTCACTCTCTATAGCTTTATATAAGTATCTTTATAGTCAGTAGAATAAGATATTTCTTAAAATGTATTAAGTCCAATTTACAAAGAAAAATAAAAGTATTATGGGAATCATATTTTTATTGGAGTTGTCTGGTTTACCATTAAGATATTAAATAAGTGTTGAAAATACAAGAATGTTTTTCTACATTACTTTATATTACAGAATAAATAGTTTAAATGTGTTCATGAGTATCAATATTTATATTGGTTCATGCCATTATTAGGACAGATAGACATTGAAAGGAAATAACTAGTTTTGAATTAGATTCAGAATCTGTGTAATTTTTTTCTTTTTTCTTTTTGGAGAGAATATGTATATTTTTTCTTTTATTTGAGGAAAAATAGTAAGTTTTATATATGCATGTCTAGTAACCATTGTGAGCCATAGTTAATATTCCAGCTATATATTGGATTTCTTAAACATTTAGCATGTTCTTTATCCATTTTTTAAAAATTTATTTATTTATTTTAGAGAGAAAGAGGAAGGGGGAGCAGGAGCAGAGGGGAAGAGAAGAGGGAGGGAGAGAATCTCTAGCAGACTCCCCACTGAGCACTGAGGCCCAGGTCAAGGCTCCTCAAAGGGCTGATCTCAGGACCCTGGGATCACAAGCTGAGCCAAAATTAAGAGTTGGATGCTTAGCTGACTGAGCCATCCAGGCGCCGCATCCTGATATTTTTAACTTAATTGCTGTAAATTGTTTCCCACCACTAGGTCATATCCCAGTAAACACAAAGTGCAATCAGACCTATTATTACAAAGTATATTTTGTAACAGTCCTTTCATAAATGTAGTTTTTATTACCTTCAATAACTTAATCTCTTTTAAAAGGACTTACTGTTCCATATTTTTCAGTCTCTTTTTTGAAATATCATAGAAAATGACCACATACAACACTCAGTGATAAAATATATAACAGAACAATTTCGAAAAACCATAATTTGGCAGATAATATACTAAGATATGAGGCCATTTTAAATAGGAACTAAGACATTCTTAGCTTAAAAACTTATGACAAATAATGCACAAATTACTTTAATAAAAAGAGAAAAAGGAAATGAAATAGGAGAGTCTTGTTCATTTGATCTCAGTATAATCACTTGAAAAGTTCATCTTGGATGAGATAAATTATTTGAAAAATCAGTAGAAATGTCCAAGCTAGTTACTTTATGACATTATATTTAAATGATTTTAATATAAATTTAGTCAAACTGACTCATCCAAGTAGATTCAGATAAAAATTCATGAAATACCCTTGAAAAATCATATTGCCCACTTGATTTATATTAGCCGTGTTTCAAATGTAACAAAAAATATTTTGAAATCATATCATAGAAACCAAATTGTAGAGCACTCAACAATATCAGCTTCACTTATTTAACCACTTTAATGATTGAATGTCAGCCTTGTATGTTTGGTGTTTTGCTGAATGATTTGCTTGCAGTTTTCATTTAGCATCACAGCAAACCTACAAAGGAACAGGGTCTCACTGAACAGGTTCAGGAAGAACCAGTATTGGTTCTCATGTCTCTTTGAGTCTAGACCAAGTTGCTTTTAAACTTATTAATAAATAAGCTTGACAAAAAAGTCAAGTCTCTGGATTTTTACCCTCTCTTCTACCTCCCTCTCCTCTCCCCCCCTCCTCTTCTTACTACTCTCTCCCACTTCCTTCTTCTTTATCTTCCTTCTTTTTTTTTTTTAAGATTTTATTTATTTGAGGGGTGCCTGGGTGGCTTAGTGGGTTAAGCCTCTGCCTTCGGTTCAGGTCATGATCTCGGGGTCCTGGGATCAAGCCCCGCATGAGGCTCTCTGCTCAGCGGGGAGCCTGCTTCCCCCTCTCTCTCTGCCTGCTTCTCTGCCTACTTGTGATCTCTCTCTCTGCGTGTCCAATAAATAAATAAAATCTTTAAAGAAAAAAAAAAAAAGAAAAAAAAATTTTATTTATTTGAGAGAGAGACAGAAAGAGAAACAAAACAAGAGCGAGGGGGAGGGGCAGAAGGAGAGGGAGAAGAAGATTCCCCACTGAGCAGGGATTTCCCCAATTTGGGATTCCATCCCAGGACTCTGAGATCATGACCTGAGCTGAAGGCAGATGCTTAACCAACTGAACCACCCCGATGCCCCCCCTACTTCCTTCTTCTTTGATATTTTGGTTCCTCTCCTTTCCTTCTCCCACCCATGCAATATATATTATTTTTTAAAAATACTATATACTGTTTTTTTCCTATCTATGGATATAAACTTTGGTTAGATTGGGCAGGGTGTGGGTGTGTGAGATAAATAATAGTGTATAGATTTTGTGATGAAATTTGCATTTGCCAAAATAATTTCACCACAAAATAGCAAATTGGCAAATATGTAACTTTAGTCCTCTATATAAATAAACGTTATTTAAGTTCAGGCCAAATTTATAACTTCATAGTAAAAGAGTAAGATTCTTTGTCTTATTCTCTGAAACAAACTGAAAAGCAGGAATTCATTAAAACCCAAAGAGTATATCTTCAAGTCAATGAATACTGATGTAATTTTTTATAATTTAATATTGATAATATATTATATTAGTAATTATAGCTTATTAATGTTAAATATCTATAATTCACAAAAAATATTAAACAATGTTCATTATTCTCTAATTACCAAGTCAGTTAGAATAGTAGAATTTAAACAAAAATAACTTTTATCTGATAAAATACTAATGACTTTCCATATCTATATCTATATCCATACTTATATATGTATATATATACACACAAACATCTGTCTCTATTGTATATATCCATCTATTTAAACATACACACATAGATTCTGTTACAGCATAGATGTGTTTATATAAAGCATTTCTAGTATAATATATTAGATATATCTACATATGCATAAGTATAAACACATACATATACACACATGCCTAGTATAAACACCTTTAATCCTCATATATTATGTGGAAAATATTATTAATCCTATTTCATAGATAAGGAAGCTGAGGCTTCAGGAGAATAAAAACTTTCTCAATGTCTTACATTGTATAAATTACATAAGTAGGAGGTAAACCCCATTTTACTTGTCTGCAAAACTTTTAATTATTATACTCTACTGCTTAATTAATAAAGTAACTCCTTGCAACTAACCACAGACCAATTCAGCACAAAAACAAACGGCAAAGTGAAACAAAATTACTGTCTCCCTCCTCTCCCTATCCCACAACACAAAGTAACTTGAGACAGAAAAAGGAAATACGTGGCTTAGTATAACAGTGACATTAAATTGCATGTCTTATCCCCTCCCCAAAGGCTTAACAAATCAAAATCCAGAGCACAAGGTCTGGAAATCTGCATGCTCACGGATCCCAGCTAACTCTGTCTTGCTAAAGTTGTGTTATCTACCGCTTTTGATTAGATAATTATATTCATTTCCTGTGGTTGGCGTTGCAAATTATCAAACAATTGGGGGCTTAAAACAAAAGAAATTTAAATTTGCACAGTTCCAGAGGCCAGAAGTCTGAAATCAGTGCCACAGGACCAAAATCAAAAGTATTCTCAGTTCTGTGCTCCCTTCAGAGACCCTGGGAGAAATTCATTCCTTGCCTGTTGTAGCTTCTGGCGACTGCCAATATTCTTTGGCTTGTGGCCACATCAGTCATTCTATATGTTAATATGCCAGGGTTAAAAGTGCATTGGATATTTGAGATTTAATTTGGAAGAATTTAATCTTGAACTTAGAGAGTGTGTATAGAACAAGTAGATCTTGTATACTATTTCTGTCTTTACCTTCCCACTATACAGTTTTGCCTTTACACTCAGCCAAATATTTATTGAGCCCCTATTTTGGCTAAGTACTGTATCAGAGCTGCTTTTCAATCATGCAGAAAGCTTGATTCAGAGGCTCAAAATGTCTGTCAGAATGTCTAAATTACAATGGTAGGAAGCTTAGTGTGGTGGAGAGAGCAAGCTCACTGGAGACTGACAAGGTTGAATTTGAAGTCTGGCTCTGCTACTTAATTGTGTAAGTTTATAAAAAATATGTTATGAAGAAAAATTATATAAAAATTTACCAGAGATGATGGTGAAGATGAAAAAGATTTTGCATTTGGGCTTAAAACTCTGCATGAACTCCCTGTGCTAGGTTGTTGAGAAGTAGAGGGAAAAGTAGCTTCCCAACCATTCTCCCTGCTTCCATTCTTGACACGTAGTATAGGGTTTTTCCAAATGCAGCTTATTCACCTACTATCTTGTGAAGGTAACGTGTTAGGATTGGCTTTGTTAAACAAAATACATTAAAGTATAATTTTGAAAAGTCAGAGAGCACTGCAGATAGTATGAGTAGAAATCAATGTGTGAAACTTTAAGACTATCGATAAATCTGTGTATGAACTCTGTGATTATATAAAAGAGATGTCTTCCAAGCATCACTGACCATTTCTTCTTTTGCATAAAATACACCATTAGCTACCTGGGCTTTGAGATCAAGCCCAGACTCCTACCAGGGCCTGAAGGATGTTCCCCAGCCAGCCTCTATGGGATAGATTCTGTCTTCTTGTCTCCTGCCACTAGATTCTCCAGATTTCAAGATTCTTGTTCCTGGCATCCCTTCTGGTGATCTCACTTCCCACTTTGGATCTTGAAACTGATTGAAGGTTTCACCTTTTGGAGTAGCCTTTTTTCACATTGGTAAACAATGAAGGCGTGAAGAAAGATTTAGGTGAAGTTCACCCTCAGCATTCTGAATTCTTGGCTGGTCCCTTAACTTGGGGATGTTTCTCAACCATCACCAGTTCACATAGTGCTCCTTCCCTGGATTCACCTCATGCCACATCCTCCTTTTTTGTAACCTTTCAGGGACTAGCTCAAGCTTCCTTTTAAAGAGAAAAATGTGGGGGTTAATAACATGCGCTCTGGTTTTGATATATTTTCTCTGTGTGACTTTGAGCATGTCAATTTAATTCTCTGATCAACATCTTCTTCATTATAAAAAGGTATAGTAATGGCAACCTCAGATGAAAATATCTTTGTAACTATGTTAGATAAGTCTTAGTTACTAACAACTTTATTATTTCCTAGTTACTTGACCTCTAGTCCGGTGTAGACCCTCCTTCATGCTTCTCCAGGAGTCCGTGCTTCTCTGACTATAAAATTGCTTGCACTACGTTGGAAATATCTCCCTGTCCTATAGAACTATGTATTTTTAGAGAATTGGACATGTCCAATGAGCAACTAATTGTTGAATGAGTGAAAGAAAACCAAAATCAAAAATTTTAATCATGTAAAAATACTCTGCATTTTTTAAGGTCTCCAGACAAATGTATATCTGATTAAAATCTTAGGCTAAAAGTTATATTACTATTTGAATTCTATGACAGAATGGGGGTTCACTCAAACTGAGCAGTTTTACCTATTTTTTTGGTTGAAATCACATTTATTTAAATTATGTGGTGATATTACCAGCGCACATTTATAATGAAAAAAGTAGGACATGTGCTTAATCAAAAATAGCATAAGTCACAAGAGAATCTACCATCCAGAGATTAAAAAAAAAAAAAAAGTTAAATTTGGTTTATATTCTTTTAGACATTCTCTATGTATGATTCATAACCACATAATCTAGTATGTCAGGCATGTTCTAACCAGGATGCATTGTATCTGTAGAGAGAACTCAGACTTTGAGGTATTATAGCTGCTACCTGGTTTACAATTATTTCGCTTTTTATATTACAGTGGTTTTCAGAATTTAAGGGCAACAAAGGCTTTTCAATTCCAGGCCAAATTCAGCTCTCTAAACATAACTGGCACGATCTATTCTCAAACATCTTTATGAGCAATTTTGCTGTTGGTTGCTCTGGTAGGCATGCCCACCCCTCCTTCTGACACTTGTCTAACTTATCAAAGTCAGACTAACCTTCAAGTTTTAATGATTCTTCTCTGATGCTTTTCCCAGATGTGTAGTGAAAATTGATAAGTCCATTCTCTCTGTGGCGGTATTGTTTATAATTCTTTTTTAGAATTTCTCATATTATGCCTTATGTGATAGTGATTTATCAGTCTTTTTTGTCTCCAGCTATTTTACAAGCTCACAAAAGCAAAGACTTTATAATTCATTTTTATATCCCTTCACCATCTAGCAGAGCTCTTTGCATATAATAAACAGTCAGTAGTTGCTGAATGAATTTATCATTCATTGTTAAAGTGGTGGTGCCATGGTTTAAATTTAATCACAAACTATAAGGTTCATATTAATCATACAAGATATTTAGGACCTAAATATAGTTTTCATTAAGTATACATAAGTTAAAGTGAAAAAAACATGTGAATGAACAAGGTATAACTTCATTAACACTGTGAAAGATGCCTCTAGTCACATTTGCCAAAACAGGTTGTACTAGTTTTATAGTAAAAATACTAAAAGTCTAGCTGTCCTAAAACATGCAGCTTAAAGTGTATGAGTTCAATAAAGAACTGTGCTCATTAAAAATTCTCCAATTTTTGGAATAGTCTATTCAAAAATAAGATAAATAAATACAAATATTTCCAGTATAATCTTCTATGATTAGTATGTTGAGAATGTATAAAAAACTTTGAAAGCACAAATTCAATGATGACTGTCTTGAGTTTTCATAAATGAAGATAATGAAAACACTTATTTTCCTTGTTTGAAACCCAACTTGTGATTTAGTAGAACATATACTTGTATTTAGCAAGTTCATAAGGGTCAGGATAAAAGTACAATTCTGAGATTAGACATTAAATCTGTTTTGAAAAATTGCTTTCATTTTTCATGAGAGTGTGGAAAATATTAGAAATGAGTCAATGCTCTTTAGAAAATATGAGGATAATGGCTGTGTCTTGAAATTTTTATCTGTGTGCTGAGCATAATTCCACACATAAAATAAATTTAATAAATACTTGATGAATGAATAATTGAAGGATTTGATTTTATAAGACATAAACAAAATTAAATTGTAGTGCTCCAAAATACTATTACACAAATAGAAACTACTGAATTCCAAAACTTTGAGCCAACTTCTATTGAATTTGTGTCTTTGATAAGGAAAACACACACAGCAGTCCATTTTCATATGAATTTCAGCAAAAATGTCTTTTTGTTTATACATTGTGATAATTATAGATATTTTCATAGAATACAAAAGCCTCAAGTCTCAGTGTACCCAGAGATTTTCAAAGTTCTGACTAGATGTTATTGACTGGGTTTAGAACTTAGAACTTGGATTTCAAACTTAGAAACTTTGTGGGGTTTTTTGTTACAAAGTCAATATTTTTATATATTTCGTGTAGCCATGCTTAAATTTAACAGGAAAAGAGAGGCAAAGTGGGTGCACTGAGCCAATAAAATGTAAGCCACATATAGACCCAAAAATTGTGCATGACATCAGAGTAGGCACGTAAAAGTCCTGGGAGTGACTATCCATGAGCTATGGATGTGACTATGACTTGAGCCATGTCAGAAGCATGGGGCCCACAAAATAGAAAATGAATTTCTCTGGATCACTGCTATGTGGAGATGTATATATAAAATACCACAGGCATAAAATGTAAAGTGCATGAATTACATAGTATCATGGTCATCCTTGACTCCTCACCTTTTATTAATGCCATATCTTCCATCTAAATTTCTTCAACTTCTATCCAGAATCTGGATCACTTCAATGTCACCATGATGGTCTAAAACACCATCATCATTCACTTAACTACTTGTAACAGTTTCCCATTATGTTTCTGTACTTCTATTCTTATAGCCTTTATTTTCGATAAAACAGGGGGCTGATCTTTTTATTTTTATTTTTAATTGAAGTAAAACACACATATAAGAGTGTAAAGTATTCTAATAGGAATTAAGGTAAAACAAACATAGAAAATATATAAAGTACTCCAATCTTAAGTATATAGCTGATTGATTTTTTAATATGTATATACCTGTATAGTCACACTCAGATCAAAACAAAGGACACTTCCAGCATGCCCCTACCCCCTATACAACTTTCCAGACTATACCCTTCCAAAGTTCATCACTATTCTAGTATTTTCAGTGTTTAATTTTGTACATCTTGAATTTCATGGACATTGGGGATAAAAAATATAATACTTTTGTTGGCTTCTTTAGCTCATCTTTATATGAGATCTTCTCTGGAGATCAGTTGCTTAGTCTGTAAAGAGGAAGGTAGACTGACACTGGGAGCTAAAATTTGAAAACAAACTGAATTTCAGCCCCAAACCACAGAGTTTCTGAATTTTTTTTTTTTTTTTTTTTTTTTTTTTTTTGGTCTGGAGTCTGTCAGGGACTCCAGAGTGGTCTATTACTAAAAATCCCGAAGAGAATTGAGCTTACAGGCTCTGAATCAAATGATCTCTCTCTCCCTCTTTCTTCTTTCTCCCTCTCCCTCCCTCTTTCTCCTTCTCTCTCTCTCTCTCTCTCTATTTTATACTCCCTCCTCTCCCTCTCTCCCTTTCCCTCTCTTCCTCCCTCTCCCTTTTTCTCCCTCCTCCTCTCTCTCTTTCTGTGTCTATCCCTGAGCCCTCTACTCCTTTCCATAGGGATGGATTGGCCACCACTCCTTTTTATCTCTATCCTTCCTTAAGTGTGCACAGAGCTCCTGTCAGATACCGAGCACCCCCTTAGGTTGCTGAAGGTACATGAGTGAACAAAATATAGTCCCTGTCATGCAGGGGCTCGGTCTCAAAAAACCCATACCTGAATATATAAACAAATATCCTTGAATATACTGTCAGTATATTTTCTCTACTCCATTAAGGCCCTTTTATTTTCCCTAGTTTATAGTGCATGCTAAGAGTTCTTTGTCTTTAATACCCACTCCAGACACTAGTTTATTTTTTAAATGGTTTAAATGGTAGCCACAAAAAACAATCTGACAATATTATTATAGATGCTATTTATTAACCTTTTGTAGGTCTTATAGTGAATTAATATGTTTGTATGTAATAAAAATAACTAAAATTTAGGCAGTAATAGCCTGTGAACATTTTTTAGTAAATTGCACATGTTTAGAATCTTCTTAATTTCTGAAAAAGCATATAATTGGTAGGAAATCAGCAGCATTGGGACTATTATGGTAAGCATTAAAAAATATTCAATTCAATTCTCTTGGTATTAGACCACAATAATTATTTGGTGTGTTTCTCTTATTGTATTTAATGGTCCTAAAAAAATTTTAAAAGAACATTTTCTTTTTTTAAGACTTATTAATTTGAGAGAGAGTGAGTGAAGGAGCACAGGCAAGGGCAGAGGAAATAGGAGAGGGAGAAGTATACTCCACTGCTGAGCAGAGAGCCCAACGTGGGGCTCAATCCCAGGACCCTGGGATTATGACCTGAGCCGAAGGTAGACATTTAACCAACTCAGCCACCCAGGTGCCCTAAAAGGACATTTTAGATGAATGCAGTAGAACATCCTGTTTTTCCAATTTCTTTTCTTTCCTCCTTATTTCCTTCCTTATACAGTCTTATTTTCTAGTAGCAAATTGAAAGGTAAAGAAAAGATTTAAGCACCATAACCTTATTGGATATTTAGATGCTGATGGGCAAAACAAGATTTGTTTGGTCATATTATATTCTGTGACTTCCAATTTTCTGGTTTTGGGGTTTTTGTTTTGTTTTGTTTTAGTAGAATGATTTCAATAAAACAAGTTTTCTTCTTAGTAACACTTATTTTGAAATAAATAAAAATCATTTTCCTCAAAGTAAATGTTCATATATTAGCTGCAATCATTTTTTAAACAAAGAACATCTCATTGAATATTAGTTTTGCATAAAATTATATTTAAAAAGGAATATAAATAATTTTCCATTGTATAAGGACAGATTTTGAGTCTCTTTTTTTTTTCTTTTTCTTTGCTTTAAGAGACATTTTGTCCTTTCTGTGAAGCTAGGCTAGAGAGGACATTGGCAGAATTTTGTATGTTCTTATGCATAGCTTTGGATGAGAATTTAATGGGATAGAAAACAATATCTTGCCAAGTATTAACTTTAAATCTTCTATTTACTTTAGAATTTCAAGATTTATGGAATACCAGAACCCAGGGAGATGACTCATAAAGAACTAGAACTTTCTAGTTTCCTACATTCTTTTAAAGAAGTCTTAACTGTTTAACTTCACTGTATAACACCATATATCAATATTGAGATCAACCTGTGAACATCAATCATTTAGAGTTTTGGGGTTTTTGTGTCTACCTATCACTCTAAATGGTTACAAACTGGTAATCATATCAAAACCAACTGTTTAAAAGCCATGGCATCACAATCTTAAATTATAAAGATAATACCTAAATTTAATTAGAGGAATATACAACTGTCAAAGTACAAATACATTTTTTAAAGTAAAGACTTAGTTATAGTTTAAGGTGAAAATATGCTTTATTTGTTTCACATCAACCCTCTGGCATAATGACCAACTCTTACTGGTTGAATCCCAATTACCCACATCCTAACATTCTCCAACATGCATAAGCAAGTCTCCTCCTGTATGGATGCTTTCATTGAGACCTAGTTGTGAAGCACAAAATCCAGTTTTATGTTAAGTAGGTGAGTTGCTAATCTGTGAGAATGCCATTCTTCATCAGGCCTTTATGAATTGTTTGTGACTACCAACCCAGACAATGGAAGCTTTATATTCGTTCTACAATTATCCGAAATAATTCTAGTTAAACTCTGGTAAAGATCTCTAGTATGAAATGAATGTAAAGTATTCATTCTTTCCTTATCTTACTCTCTGGTTTCATTTTAGCTCATTTGTTTATTTAAAAATAACCCTCTAAGTTGCCTTTTCACTGCTTTTCATGTTACAGATTGAAAATGTTGATGTCTGCCTTAGTTTTCTAGCAGCCAGAGGAGTAAATGTTCAAGGTCTATCTGCTGAAGGTAAGAAAAGGCATAATTGTCGCAAATAACACCCAAGTTTATAAAAAAAAAAAATGATTTTGTATTACAAGAAATGTAAAGTGGGAGTACATAGCTTTTTAATGCATGAAGTCAAGTTTCCAAAGTAATAGAAACATAAATGCAATGATTATTAATGTATGCTTTAATTACTTATATATGTTCCATATTTTGCCAAAACTGTTATTTTCATGACTGTGTGGGAGAGGGGTAGATTAACAAAACATTTTTATGTTATTATCAGTGTATAGTATTTTTAGAGTCTTAAGTAGAGGGATGGATGGATACATAGGTAATGCTACATTATAGATAGACTAAATTCAGGAAAAATAGTATAATTAATCTGCAAATATCATTTTGTCAGTAACATATCAAATTGGTAGTCCTAGTTGAAATATTTGGTAAGTTTAAATAAGTCATCATGAGTTCTGAAATAATTAGCAATTAAAATATTTAATAGCTGTCATATGTAAAAGCTTTAAAGTCATTAAAGATTTAAAATTATTAAAATTAAAATACAGAAAACTGGAAAAAGAGGGAAATATTTTTTTTTAAATCTTTGTCTTTCACATATAGTTTGAGGAAAACATTTCAAGTACTATAACAAAATCTAGTTGCTAAGGCTATGAAATAGCAAGTCTTGAGATCCACAATAACTGCTATTTTATTAGAATATTAACTTATATGCTAAAATTCTGCTAGATACTAGTATATGCTGCAACAATTTAGATTGGTTAATGCTTCTACTTTAGTCCCTTATTCTGAATAGTCTTTCCCCCCGACACATACTAGAAATATTAGACAGGTCTAAGTTTTAAAAATTTTCTGTCATTGGAAAAAGAGGAATTATGTGGCTTCTGAAATACAATGAACATTTAGTAGAATTATTAGGTTTTCTCAATTTTTCTTCTATATTCATTTTTTTGTTTTAAATTTCCTTTGTCTTTTACACTTATATGATATGTTATATAATATTAAATTACACACTTGGGGGCCAAAACCCTTAGGTTCAAACCTAACTGATGGTTCTGTAACTTAGAATAAAAGTTGATAAAATTCCCCAGGAAAATATTTTACTTTTTCAGTGGTTAAAAGTAAGTTAAAAATGTTACCATTTGTTCGTATTATATCTCTGTCTTCTCATATGACATTATTTAGTAAAAGAAACCCATTGATTTTCATTTATCTTCTAAAAATATGTAAATGCTCAAAATAATTTTCTAAGTTAGTAAAATATGCATAGTAAGAAAATAAGAAATTTTAAAAACCTTTAAGATCATCTAGATTTACATGAGAACATTAATACTTCCTTACTATAGCTTCATATTGATCAGACTAACTCTTCTATATTATGGCAACTGCGAGAAGGTTTGGGGGGGCATCTCATTTTCACTTTAAATGAATAATCCTACTGCATATATTGTGTGACATTTATAAACCATCAGAAAGCAAGAAATCAGAATAATTTGTTAATACCCTAAACTACAAAAAGGAAACATAAAACCTTGGCTTCACAAGAGGATGTGTTTTATTCCCAATGTCATGTTTTATTTAGTATATAATTACAGTTTTCATAGCCTTAGTTCAAGCTTTACTTCCATTTCTCCAAAATTTTAAATTATGACTACAAGTAAAAGAAAATGAAGTTCAGATTGTAGCTTACTTTGGGTGTTTAACTTTTTATTCAGTGTAAAAAGAATTTAAGAGCTCCATGTACTAGAACTAGGATTTACATTCACGTTTATTCAGTTGTTATCTAAAGACATGAATAAGCTGATCTTTATTATTTATTAATATGTAATATGAGTCAAGAGAAAAATTGGACCATTAAAATACTTATTACATGTACTTTTGGGATATTACATGTATAGTCATACATATAAATGCATAAACATTTTAATAAATTGATTGTTAGGTGATTTAGGAGGACAACTATAAATCTAGTTGCCATCATAATGTGCACCCATACCATCATTACTTAAAATGTAGGACAACCAACATTTAAGTGGCCATCTTTCTCCACTTCTTAGCCATCACTGTGTTGGTAGCAGCTGAGACTTTGTGAGGGAGGCAGAATGCTGAATCACATGATTAGCACAAGACAGAAAGCCCATCCATTTCTGGGAAGAAGCAAACTCTAGAAAAATTGCAGTTGACGATCAGCAAAGAACCTTGCTCCTACACGTTTTGTTCTCTCTACCTTCCATCCCATCACTCTGTCCCTGAAGCTCCAGGCTCTTTGGAAATGTATCATGCTTCAGAAAATTCAGATTTGCTGGAATCTGTGACTTCGAGACTCGAGGTGCCTTTCTATCTCCTCAGATTTAGTCTTAAGAGAATGGCAACTGGAATTGCATTTGTGACAAATAAATAAATAAATAAAAAGGAAAACTGCTTTCATTTCATATGCTACTGTTTTTATATTTTCCCTTTGATGCAGAAATAAGAAATGGAAACTTAAAAGCCATTCTAGGGCTGTTTTTCAGTTTGTCTCGCTACAAGCAGCAACAACACCATCAGCAACAGTATTACCAGTCCCTGGTAGAGCTTCAGCAGCGGGTCAGCCACGCCTCCCCTCAGGCAGAAGCCAGTCAGGCCAAAACCCAGCAAGATATGCAGTCCAGGTAAGGAAGGGAAGCAGGGCGTGTGTGTAAAACTAACTTGTCTGGACGTAAACTGTTTTTTTTTTTGTTTGTTTGTTCATTTGTTTTTTTTAATGACTTACTATTTGTGAGATTGGAAAACATATTATGTAGCTGCATCCGTGTTATGATGTAATTTGACCAATGTCATAGACGTTAAGACCACTTTTTTCTTATGGTTGGATGAGCAACCTTTATTAATTTGAGGTGAGATATTTGTGTTTGTTTTCTAAAGATGATGGTGGTTTGTATCAAAGTGTGTGAAATGTCTTTCTTGTGAGTGACGTGGCACCGTTGTTTCCTTCTTCAGATTATCATTTAGAATGGGCTATTGAGTCCTACTCTCTTGTTGTGTTGTTATCTCTTAATTGAGGCTTGTGTTCAGTTCATTAAATCTGTTAAAAATTTTGGGTCTGTTAAACATACGGATTTGAGTGTTTGCGGGACATACTGTTTTTAATGTGTGATTGTGTGCACGTGTGTGTGTGTGTGTGTATTTTTAAACACACATGCATGTGTTCATCTGACTTGAGTCTGTTGGTGCATTGTAGACACAGCCTGGGGTGGGGTGCTGACAAGTCCTGGCAACTTCCTTCCCTCTTCGCTTAGCACTGTTTTCCAATTTGGGATTATATCAGTCAGGGATCAACCAGAGAAGCAGAACCAGGAAGGGATTAAGAGATTTACTGTGAAGAATTAGTTTACATGGTCTTTGGGACTAGCTGGGCAAGTCTGAAACCCTAAGGGCATCCCAGCAGGAAGGGCAGGCTGAAACTCTCTCAGCGGGAACCAGAACTTTCATATACAGGTAGAATTTCTTCAAGGAAGCCTCCATCCTGCCTTTAAGACCTTTCAAGCAGGGAATCAGACCTACCCAGATTATCTAGGATAAACTCCCTTACTTAAAGTCAGCTCCTATGGGCTTTAACTGCCTCCACAAAATACTTTCTCAGCGGCACCTAGATTACTGTTTGATTGAACAAGTGGACTAAGTAAGCCTAGCTAAATTGACACATCAAAAAAATGATCACAGAATGAAATGAAATTAACAAGTTTCCTGCATACTGCTCATTTGTTCCTCACCAATGACCGGGGTATTGGGTCATTAGCTCTATTGTGTAAATAGCTGATTGTTTTTCCTTCAGAGGGAGAGTGTCTAATATGCAAATATTCATCATCTTTAAGAGTATATATACATATCAAACAGATGTAAATATTTAACTTTTTCCATCTTAGAAGGCAAGCGTGAAACCTAGTAACTGCTCAGTGTACCCTGAGTTTATTTTTGGTATTTAGTATTGACTCACAAAGTTAGAGTAAAATTCGAAATTACATTCACATACCACCTCCCCTGCCCCCACTTACTGTCAAATATTCAACAGTTGAGATTTCCTCTTCTCTTTCATCTGCCAGCCAGCCCTTTCTTCATATTAAGCAATACTTCTTTTCTCTGTATGACCAAGTAAACTCTATTCATTTGGGCAGATTTGACTCACTAATGAATTATGAAGTCAATAAAGAAAAATTGTAACTTTATCAAAAAACAGAGAATATACTGCATGGTTCAGGGAGTGATAAAAGATGTTTCTCATTAGTCAGTAATGCAGATATGCTTTTCTTCTTAAAGCTTGTCCTGGCTTTTTGTGATGTAAGTGAAATTGTACAAAAGTCAAAGTGAAAACAAAATTCTCTACAGGGGAAGTTCTTTGGATTTCTTTAAGAATGGGGGGGAAGGAAATATCTTTTTTTATTATTTATTATTATTTGGGGGAGATGGTTGGTAGAAAGAGATCCAGATTTTGAAAACTGCCAGAAATAATATTTTCTAGAGTTTGGTTTAAGTTATTTGAATGGACAAGAAGCAAAAATAGTAGCTGATAAAACAGGGAGTTAAGTGGTATTATACTAAACATGTTAACTCTGGAAGTGATACGCAGTATCATTTGTCTTTGCTTTACCTCAATCTATTTCTGTATCTGCCATGTGGAATTTCTTGCCTAGAATTTCTCAGTGGTTATGACCCTTCTGGGGAGATTGTTTTTCTCATTCTTGCTGGATATGCAGGGCTGTTATGGAACAATATTTTATTTAAAAATATAAAGCCCTATATATAGTAAGCATGTAATTTTATACCATTTTGGAGAGAGCAATTTTATTCTTTCCATTGGAAGATTTTGAGAAGTATTCTTTTCATCAGTGTCCTTTAAAACTGAGGTAGACTCTTAAAGAATTTGCCTTGTGATAAATTTAATTACTTTTAATTACTTGGTAGACTGATAATGAGTTGATAATGTGGAGTACGTGCTATACTAAATATAATAGTTATGACCCTGATGTACAGGAGTTACATGTCTTCATCTTAATAGAATTTATTATCTGTTTTGCAGAATATTATATTTCAAACATTAATACTTATTTCCATTTACATAGATTTGGTACAGAGAAACAGCCTATGAATTAGAATTTATGTGGACTTACCTACAACAATATATGTTAAGTATTTTTCAAAAGCCATAGTATATACATAAGAAAGGATGTTTACTTTATGTCTACATAGTAAAACAAAGATAATTAATGCAGAGAAAAAAAAACCCAGTGACACATTTATCTTCATTTGCTTCAGATGTGAGTCGTAAGTCATGATTTATGAAGACTTTCTGTTAATTCTAAAGCTCTTCCGAAGTAAATAGCTTAAATGACTGGTTGCTTTATTATTCTAGATATTTTGCCAGAAAATATTCTTATATTTCTTCTCTGTCAACTCATAAAAAATTTTAAGGGCACATGATTTCAGCTCAATGAGAGTTTTGTTTTGTTCTTTTTATTTAAAATAAGTTGATGTAACTACATATATTCCCACAATATTTATTTTATACATTAAGAATTTCTATTTTGCAAATAATTCCAAATGTTTTCAGTCATTTGAAACTTCTTTCATTCAAACAAACACTTAGACCTAAACATTAACAAGTACACAAGAGAGAAAATAAAACATGGACCAGGAGGACCAGAGTATGCCTAACAAACTTTCCTTTACTGGTTTCTCAGCTCTTTCTCCACTCTTGTGCATATATATTTGTGGATATGTAGGTACATATACATGAGGACATACCCACGCGAGTGTGTGTGTACACATGTGCAAGTGTGTGTGTGTCCTGTTCCAGTGGCAACTAGAGCTCTAGTTACTCAAAGTTTCCCTCTAGAATCAAACTGCCGGCACCTGGATCTGAATTTCAACACTTCCTCATTGTGGGGCCTCAGGTAACTTGCCTGACCTCTCAGTGCATCAGTGTTCTCATTTGTTAAAAGAATTAAAAATGGCATCCATCTTATGAGGTTGTTTTTGGGTTCCCTGAGTCACTACAATATAAAACATTTTGAACATACTAGGCACACATCACTCCCTGCTCAAAGCCTTGCAATGGTCTCAAATAGCCCAGGCTTGCTCCCACCTTCAGAGACATGCTTTTGCTGATTCCTTTGCCTGGAATACTCTGTCTGCTAGCTGCTTGGTTAAATCTCTCACCTGCTTCAAGGCAATGGCCCACATGTTATCTTGTCACTGATGCTTACCTTGACTAAGACCCTTTTACTACTACAAGCTGCCCATGTTCACTCCCCATTGTACTTTGCCATACTTTTTATTTTTTCTTACCTTTAATCAACCATTAATCTCAATGTACTTATTTATTATATTCATCATTTATTATTGCCGTTTCCCTGTAAAAGGTAGGCACTATTAATACAGGCACTAATAATACATATATTTTTTTATATTTTAGTCACTGGTATAGCCCAAGGGATAAACACAGAGCCTTACACACAATTTTCAACAATTATTTCTGCAACAAGATAATGTAAGAATTAACAAATTTTTGTTATGGCTGCTTCCAATTTTAAGTAAGAACATCAGTATTTAAAATTATAAGTGATTCATAGTGAAAATTGTGTGTATTTATAAAATTTATAGAATAAAAATAATTAAATTTGTTCTTGATTTTGGGGGTGGTCATGATATTGAACTACAATTAGTTTCAAAATGGTATACAGTGGAGATTGTTATTATTGTTGTTGCTGGAATTATCCACTTATATTATCCATATTAAAATAAAGCTGGGACTCAGGGAGGGAAGGAGTGAAGGAGGCAAGGAGGAAGAAAAGAAAGAGAAACAGAGAAAGAAAAAGAAGAAAAGGACGGAAGGAAAGAAAAAGGAAGGGAAGAAGGAAAGAAGGGAGGGAGGAAGAAAGAAAGAAACTTTAAAAAAATAATAGATTAAAGGTCCTTTCTTCAATCAACGGGGAAGATGTGAAAATGTTTTAATATAAAGTGATAAAAATTAAGAGTTGAAATCATAGTTATTTTCTCCAAGTATTAACTAAGAGATGGGGAAGTATTTTTTTTTTATTTTTTTTTTATTCATTTATTTGACAGAGAGAGAGATCACAAACAGGCAGAGAGGCAGGCAGAGAGAGAGGGAGAAGCAGACTCTCCACTGAGCAGAGAGCCCATGCGGGGCTTGATCCCAGGACCCTGAGACCACGACCTGAGCTAAAGGCAGAGGCTCTAACCCACTGAGCCACCCAGGCGCCCCAATTTCTTATTCTAGAAAGCAAAGTAGAAATAAACACTATATTTTCCAACTCAAAATTCATTTGATCAGTAAATATGGTTTGAGCATCAGGATATTTCTGCTAATCATACTTTTCCCTGTGTTGAGTTTTGACAATGAAAGTTCTATTTGACATGAAAGGTAACAGGAAGTTTAATTTCACCAAAATCATTCACAATGCCTGGCACATGAGACCAGCCAACAATGAGCAGAATGCATGTCCTGAATGGATAATTTTCTTGAGACTATCTGGTAAATAATTATAGTGAAAGAAAATTATATACTGAAAATTCATTTTTCTTATGTACTGTTCAGTTATATATGAGTTATTAGCATGATGGCATTTGTAAAAGATGATGATTTTTATTTGCTAAAAGCTTTACAAAAAAGTAGTTTTTCCTTTAAAATGTGAACCTTTCCCCAAAAAAATTAAAAAATAAAATAAAATAAAATGTGAACCTTTTAGCTTAATTGTTGTTCAGACTATTAAATAGTTTTCCTTCCTGTTATTAAATAGTGAATTTTACGAACTCACAAATAGTGATTATTGAATTGTGTGAACAAACATGTTTATGTTTTATAAAAAGAAAGCATGTAAAAAGAAAAGAAATTGATTATAAAGGTAGAGACAGGTATGAAATTGTGTAGATCATAGAAACATGAAAGGCAGTAATGTTGAAAAGTCTATTATAACTGCTATTTTCAGAATTTGGGAGATTATGATTTCCACATTTGCCCTTCTGCTTTTTATTTGTAGGAGAAAATCAAATATGCGCCCACTTGCAGTTTAGATGAACTTTCTCAATAAGGACTCGCAAGTCAAAGAGCAAAATCTATGGACACATGTTCTTTGAGTGACTTGTCTATTTCCTCTGCAGTCCCTTTCCAAGGTTCCCATGACCCCTGCCACACACATTGCTCTTAGAACCCTCCTCCCATTAAGGACATTTGCCTTTCTCTTTTCCAGGAAACATCATTTCCTTCTGGGGGATTCACTCAGAAACTGGGACGGTTTACAGCTTTTCAGCCTGGGGTTATAAATCTTGCAAAGTATATGAGGAAGTTTAATTTAAGATGACAGGAAGGCTCTGGTAATTTAAGCCCTCATGAACCTGGCTTCAATTAGTTTCTTAACTCAGCTCTGTGTTGTGGCCTATAGTGTGCTCTTCAAAAAAGTCAGTGAATCAATTAAACTTTAAACAAAACAAAACACAAAGGACATTTATGAATTTTTTTTAAGGCAAGATTTTTTTTCTTTCCTAGAGAAAAAGAACTGAGGGGAAGGAAATTACTCTTCAATTGCTTGATTTAGGAAACCAAGAGGGCATAATCTTAAAAGAGCATATATACACAACATACATGCTTTTCTTATGTTCTGTGCTTTTATTTCACCATTTTAAAAGCTTGACAACTACTTATACTTCTGTTGTGATAGACGAAGCAAGATCTATATAATTTTAGTTATTTTAGAGTCAGACAAACATGGGTTTAAATTCCGCCTGCCAATCCCCAATGGTGTGGCATTGGGCAAATGATTTTAACCTGTTCAAATACCAGTGTTCTTACCTCTGCAGTCAGAATGGAGATAACTTCCTCAAGAGGGCATTGAGAAGGCCTCACAGAGTAATTCATGTATAAAGTGCCCCCATAGCATAACACTTAGCACGTAATAGACACTCAACCCAGCTACTTTTACCTTACCTTCTACCCCCTTTAAGATCACGTCACATATATAATGAAATATTCTGACTCATGTTGGAAACCTCAAGTCAGCCTCATCCTTGGTCCCTACTTTCTCACTTTCTCTGATCAGTTCTGTCCATTCCACTTCTAACTTTTATTAAATATATAAAAGTAATGCAAAGTAATAATATCCTCAATATTAAAAATAACAGCCTAATACTCAGACGTTTTCATGCCAGTCTAGGTACACAGAGGTAAGCCCTTCAATTATTTTAGGTATTTACTTTAGTAGTCTTTCCCATGTTGCCAAATAAAATACTTCTGCCTCTAAGTTTTATTCATTAATTTGATCATTATCTTTTGATTCACATACTCCCCATCTCTCCCATCTCCCATTAATGTGTTCAACAAATAAATATTTATTAAGCACTTAGTATGTTCCAGGCACTCTTCCAGGCACTAAAGATAGAGCAGAGGACAAAAGAGATTAAGGAATTCTTGCCCTTGTGAAGCTTACATCCTATTGATGGGAGACAATAAAATATTAAAATATGTACCACTAACTGCACCACTGATGCTGGAGAAAAATAAACCAGGAAAAAAGGAAACATGATGTGTAGAAGCTACATTCATGCAAATTTAATTTGGGTTCTGGGAAAATCTTCACTCTGATGATCTTGAGGAGAGGAGGTGAGAGAACTAGTTAGTGGTTGTGGTTATGTTGTGGGAGAGATTTTCAGGCTGATAGAAGACAAGAGCTGAGACCTTGAGTTTGGAGTCTGTCTGGTTTATTTTAAGAAAAGGAAATACCACAGTTGGGATGGATCAGAAGGAAGGAGGCAGGAGAAGAGTAGGATTAATTCTGAGCAAGAGCAGGGAGAACTAATATACCCTGTTGCCATTAGAAGGACATTGGATTTTACTCCAGGAGGGATGGAAAGTTACCATATACCGTGAGGAGGAACATAAACAGGTATAAAAAAATCAAAGGGTCAGTCTGGCTGCTCTGCTGGGAATAGATTATAGTGAGGAAGAGGTGAAAACAAGGGGTTGTGGAGAAAAGCTTGGAGTACCATATTGGAAGCCGAGAGAGGAAGGTCAGTTCGAAATATATTTTGAAGACATTATCTGTAGAATTAGACCAGACTTGCAGTGGGATTGGTAAACAGAGAGGAGACTCTTCATTGGAAAGATGATGTTTCCATTTACTGAAAAGGGAAAGAATGTGGGAAGAGGAGGCTTGGTATGGAGAAGGTCAAATATTTACTTATAAACATGCCAATTTTATGGCGTCTGCTAGGTATATCCAAGTGGAAAGACTAAGAAGGCAATTGGAATTGCAAGACTAGAGTTTAAGGGACAGATGAAGGCTATAGACAAAAATTCTGGAGATACAAGGATATAGAAATAATAGAAACTATGAGACTAGAGGTGATGAAGTCACCAAAAATATGTGTATAGATGGGGAGAAGAAGACGAGGATTAGGGTCAGAAGCTCACTTGTGTTGAGACAATGGGTGATAGCAAGGACCTAGTCCTAGAGGAAACTTAAAAAGTGAGGTGGTCAGTAGTGTATGGATGGGTCTTTCTAGGAGTGCTACCACATAGTTAAATTTCACTCTTTTTAGTTCTTTTATTGGTTAACTTTATAACTTTATGTAATGAAATAACATCTTTGTTCTTTCTCAGTCAACTGTAGAATATCTCTTGCCATTCTGTGTTATAAAATACAGCTATTGGCATTTCTTATTCTCCCCTCATCCACTAACAATTTCCAATCTCGTCATCTGCACTTTCTTAAAATTAAGGTTCTTGTGATTTACACTCTACTTTACAGATTGATTCTAAAAGCTTTCAAACCAATGGAGTGTTTACCTAATGACTATTAGCAATATGTTCTGTAGAATCAGGATGTATATTTCCTGTTCAAAGACTTTCTTGAATGTCTATTGAACGTTGGTATTTGTTTGAATGCAATCATAAACTGATCAATAACTTAAAGAATTGACCAGAGTTCATTTGACGATGCTTTAGAGGGATCAGTCAAGGTATATTGAGGGACCCATTTTTGCCAGCATCATTTTTCTGGGATTATTCAGTTATTGTAGTTAACATTGCTTCCTGTTTATTTGGATGATTAACTAATTTGTTTCCTTATATCTGGCCATGGGGCGGTCATTGATAGTGTTTGACATAGATATTTGATTAATCTCCTTTTTATAATCCCTTCATTTTCTCTTCAATATCCTAGTCTAGCTTCCCTCCTATTTTTCTAGACTAAAACCTTCCTCCATGTGTACACCAGGATGAAACTACTCTCCTATGTATTCTCCATTAATTCTATTCCATTTATTTTCAGTTCTTCAAAGTCTGTTGAAGTCTCTTGTCTATTGATGTCACTTGTTCTCAATCCTGTCATTCTTGATGTTGGAAACTTAAACTTTAATTATTCCCCTTTTAGCATATTAATAGCATCATATTAGGAAAAAGAGAATAATGTAAATTTGAGTCTCAGAAGACATGGACAAAATCAATTTTGGTTCTGTTAATTTCCTTTTCTTCTTTAAAAAAATAAAAGTCAATTAACTGAACCTAATTTCTTCGGGTAGAAAATAAAAATATCACAATTATACTCTAACTTTTTAATGGAATTGGGAGAATATAATATACATTTTAAAGTATTAGACTGCTATTGATTTACAAGTTAAGACTTGTGTTTTTTGACATAAATGTCTACGTAAAACGATGGTTATTGATGGTTATTGATGAAATCAGTATTTCATCATTTGCTCTTAAAACAACCAAAATGTGATTCGTGTATCATCACAATGACTCAGGATAACTAATACATTTTATGAACATTGTCTCCCAAGCACTCGACATTGGGCTCTATTTGGTTTTTAGTATTTCTGGTACACTTTCTTCTCAAATAGAGCACTGACAACGTAGACTTGGTTATTATAACTTCAATCTTGTACCATATGAAATTACTTTATATTAATCTGTTTTCCAATAGAGACTGTATTCTGCTTACTGACTTAACAATAGAAAATGCAAGTCTCACAATAACCATAATAATCATGTCAGTATGACCATTGAACTATTTTCTTGCAGTCAGAGCTACGTAGGAAACCAAATAATAATTGGAATGACAGGACGAGCACATAATTGGATTTCGGGGACTTGTAACATTTCTGTAGCTGAGACAGTCTTGCCCATGAGACTTTAACTATTGGTCTAAGATCCCCCTCCTTCATAAAGCGCACTGTCAACATTTGCCTCTTAGCATCCATTTCCTGCGCTGCCACTTCTGACTATGCCCCCAGTCTCTCCCTTTCTGATTGACCTCTCAGTCTGAAAAGATGTGTAAACAGAATTAACCTTCCCTCCCTGGCAGACTCTAGACCAAAGCTCAGCATCAGAAATGTTTTGAAACCCCGGCCATTCCTTATTAACATGAAACTGAATGCAGTGATGATTGCATTTGCTTTGCCATAAATTGAGAATATTCCAGTTATAAAGACTCTATAAAGTAGACTCTTTCATAGATCTTCAAACACTGCATAGACATGCATTTATATAATTATTTTGTAAGTATAATAATTAAAGGCCATTTTCAGGAACATGTGTACCAAGAAATAGTCACTAACATATTTTGTGTTTAGTACACTTTTTGTCTTTTGAAAGTACTAAATAATTCAGCGTTTTCACCAACCAGGATAGTCTTTACCAAAGCTTGTTCAAATTTTTAGCTTAACAAAAAAATTTTGTCTACTAGTATTCAGGGTCCAGATGTGGTATTGATTGATTGATTGATTGATTGCATTAAAATAATCTTTTGTAATGGAGCACTCAATTCATTGTGATGCAATTTTACTCTACACTGAAAATTTTAAATTGCAAAGATCCATGGAGCAGGGTAATGCTTTGAGCTATTTGTAAGTAAAAGCATTGTTGGAAAATTTCATTTATGGTAAGACTGTGAAAGAAATATGAGCCTGGTTTCCTGAGTTGCCCTTTATCTGGAAATTCTGCATTCCTAAAAGAGCATGAGACTTTGATGCGGTAATATCTTACATAGGCATCTCCCTCTTTAGTTACTGGTTTGAGATCCCACGAAAACAGACCATGCAGGTGGCCTTATTAACTGTCAGTTGAAATTTAAGATAACACAGAGGTTATAATGTATTTACATACCATATTTCACTAATGGGATAAGTTATCACAGTAACCTGTCTCACATATAATCAGGATGATATTTCAACCACCCAGCTACTAAAAGAAACACATGTGGATAAAAGCTAAATTTCTGACTCATTTATGGATTAGGCAATAACTGTTTTCAGTGAAGTCTCAGCAAAATTTAAGTATAGGGACCGTATTTTTATCACGTACTCTAATATGCATGTAGCTGTTGCAAAACATCTTAAATATTTTTGAAGGAGCATATTTAGTGTTGAGGTGTAAAAGATATTTTTGCACCAGTGGTTGAACGCCTCCCTCTTTCTTAGAGCTATTAGCACATCAGTTTCCATTTTATAACACTGCACAAGGATCCCGCAAAAGGGAAAGTCTTTACAATAAAGGAAGAATTTGATTCAGAGAATTCTTTGGATCTTAATTCTGAATGTATGGTTTCCTATCTACCCTTAGCAATTATAAGATGTATAAGGGAATATATTTTAATCTATCTCAGTCTTAAAATGTTAGTGGGTGTGCTTTCCTATTTTCAAAACTTGTTACTTTGTTGTATTTGTTATTTTGTCTAAACATCTTTCAAGACTTTCTTCCCATATACTTAATTATAGTATGTGTTGGGTAACCTCGTCCTAATTTTCTCTCAAGCTATTTTCAGTATATTTGGGAGGAGAGAATTTCTACCTTTTTAACATGGTACCAATAGAACCATAATTGAAAGGTATAAATTGTCTACTAAAACCATAGCCAAGAAATTTTTTTACCTCCTATTTTATGATTTCTTTGTATTCTTCCTTGTCCTTAAGAATAGTGCTATTAAAAGGACAAATGTGATGTTATGATTAAGCGTGTTTTTCTCTTTCTTTGGATATCAAAAGCACTAAATGTCTGACTGTAGAGGGACTCTGTGTAGGGACTTCTACTCATAGTATGTTTGTGTGGCTCTAAGACTTAACGGCAAATAGATAAGAGTGGAGTAAAGGGTGTCCTAAATAATTTTTTATACAATTTCTTAATATAGATGAGGAGTTAAAAGAACCTACATAGACAAAAAATTGCCTTTAGATTCTACCTTGTTCTGATAAACATAGTTTATTCAATTATGCTTGTATTAAGTACATACACTTTAAGAATAACTGTTTTGTGTCTGATTTTTATGTTTTGATGAGTTAGTCACTATACAGTCAGCGAATACCATTTGGAAGTGAAATGAAATATTTTAATGAAAGATGATATTGTTCCTAATGATTCTGCATATATTGCCTTAGAGGCCAGTGTTCTTTTTCATCAGTGATTTGAAAGTTCAGCTATGACCTTTCAAAAAATAAAGATCCAGGGGCGCCTGGGTGGCTCAGTGGGTTAAGCCGCTGCCTTCGGCTCAGGTCATGATCTCAGAGTCCTGGGATCGAGCCCCGCATCGGGCTCTCTGCTCCGCGGGGAGCCTGCTTCCTCCTCTCTCTCTGCCTGCCTCTCTGCCTGCTTGTGATCTCTCTGTCAAGTAAATAAATAAAATCTTTAGGAAAAAAAAAATAAATAAATAAAGATCCAGCCCTCACTGCGTGCCAAAAGTTATGCTAGATGTTTGGTCCAGATATGGTGATGTTTTTACCACTCAAATTGCTGACAGTGTAGTAGAAGACCTAGATGTTTAAACAGGTAGTTCAATCAGGTATGCTACCTAATCCAACAGAGTTGCTTAGTGACAGCAGTTAGAGGAAAGAGCCTAGATGAGGGCACTCATGAATTAAATGCCATTTACATTCAGGAAACTCCCAAATATTTGGACAAGGAAAAAGTGTAAATAGAAGTGTGTTCTGGGTATCCATTGTTGTTTGAAAAGAAATACCCCAAATATAGTTGTGCAAAACAATAACCATTTGATTATAGTCATGGATTTTGGGAGCCTTGGAATCAGACAGGGCCCAGTGGAGATGGCTTGTCTCTGCTCACAGTGTTTGGGACTTCCACAGGGAAGGGTGGAGTGGCTGAGGTGTCACAGATTCCTGGGAGGCGGAATAGGTGTGGCTAGAGAATCCACTGCCAGGGTGACTTTTCACTCCATGTGTCTGGCAGCTTAGCCGGAATGGCAACCACACAAAGCTTCTCCAACGTGGCAGTCACAAGAACGTGGTGCTTCTTACATGGTGACCTATTGGTTGATGGAGTGACAAGCCCACCCAGATTCAAGCAGAGGGTCAGTGGAATGAAGATTTTACCTCTTAATGAAAGGAATGCCAAAGAGTTTATGATAGCTCTGTGTTTAAATTGCCACAGGGTATGATGACAGGTAAGACTAGAGATGTGGGCGAAGGTCAGTAAATAGAGGCTTTGGTTGTTATGTCTAAGAGATGGGACTTATTTCCTGAACGTACAGGACGATTGTTTTGGAGATTTTTTTAGCAGAGGAAAGATGATGCCGTTTATAATTTAGGAGTATAACCTTGGTGACAGGATGGAGGAAAGATGTGCTTTGGGGAGAGGAGTGGGAAGGGTACTGCAACTAAAATGGTAGGAAAGTGAACAGAGTAATGTTAATAGGCACGAGTTTCTGACTAGGAAAATGGACTTGGAGACTGTTTGGAAGTAAGGGTGAAACATTTATTTTGTTTTTATTTTTTATTTATTTATTTTTTTACTCGTTGGATAGTGATACTTTTCAGTAAGGAGAAAAATGATGCAATAGTGGAAACAGATGAAAAGAAGGAGGTGGAGAGAAAAAAAGAATTCACCTTTGGGTTTCATGAATTTGATAATTTAATGGGAATTCTAGATAGTAGTGTCTAGTGTCTCTGGAGCCCAGAAGAGAGGTGAGGCCAGAGATATAGACATGGGAAAGTTGTTTAACCCTGTTTTTTTTTGTTGTTTGTTTTGTTTTATTTTGTTTTTGTTTTAATTGAAACAATAGAAGTGGAAGAGATTACTTAGGGGAAAAAGTGTAAAGCTGGGCAAAAAAGGGAGGTCTCAGAGCAAAATTGTAGCAACCGAACTTACTGGTAAAGTGAACAAACAAGAGAATGTTCTTTTCATTTGTTTTACAATATATTCGGACTTATGGTAGCTAGTTCAATATCTTCTTCAAGGCAAATTGTTTTTGTTGTTTTGAGTATGTCTCATTTTTTGAGACATTTTATCCTTGTCTTTCAAATTAGATGTAAAATCTAGAGTACGAATCTAAAACAAAACACTGGTTGAAATAGTAAAATAAATATACTACATTTTATAAGCATATCAAACTGTATTTTCATCTAAGCGGTATATTATACAACAGAAACATTCAATAAAATCTGTATTTGAGGCACTTTTTGAATTATGTACATTGCTGAGAATTACAGGTTCTGAAATTCTCATCCCACGCAAGCTGCTTTGGGAATAGTGTTTCATGGATGTCTTACTGGGACCTGTAGAGATTCATACTGTTGAGTTCAGGAAATGAGAAGAGCGTGTAGTATCCAGGGACATTGGAGGGTGAAGGAGACTTCATTAACTTTGCTTTCAATAAATCATGGTCCCAAGGTAATTATAAATCTAGAGACTGAGAACCAGAGTTAAAGCTCAACTACTGTACTGAGAGGTCCATGCTTGTGGGATTTGGAGTAACCTAAAACAGAGTAACCTCAGAAGTGATAGGTGAGAACCAAAGATGTGTTGGGAAGACCAAGCACAAGAGAGCAGAGGAATTATAGGGATTGAGAAACGTAGGAAGTTATGTTGTATGAATTCATCAGAATATTTATAGAGCTTCCTGTGGGGGCTAGTTCATTCAGGGACTCTCAAATGTACATCTGAATCCCTCTGAATTTTCCTTTTAACTGTTATAACACTTATGTAAGCCAGACACTTTTCTAAGTGATTTACAGCTTAAACCCCATAAAAACCTTGAGGTAAACTGAGGGTTGCAGGGGGTAGGGGGGAGAGGGGTAGGGAGAGGGTGGTTGTGTTAGGGACATTGGGGCAGGTATGTGCTACGGTGGGTGCCGTGAAGTGTAAAAGCCTGATGATTCACAGACCTGTACCCCTGGGGCAAATAATACATTATATGTTAATAAAAAAAAGATGAAAAACAACAACAACAAAACCTTGAGGTAGGTAAAGTTACCATCCTTATTTAACAGATGAGGAAACAGGGACAGAGAACAACAAAAGCGAAGCTGGTATTCAGGTAGAGCAAGCAGCCCAACTCTAAAGTCTGTGCTACAAACCAATGTATTAGATTTTTACTACTGACATTTTAGTTTAATAATTCATGGAAGAGAAAGATTTTATTGTACCATTTGTACACACCTGCCTAATATTTTTATATTGCTCCTTTCAAGGTTGCAGTAAATTCAATTTCCATTAAATACCAAATTACACTTTTTTTTTTTTAAAGATTTTATTTATTTATTTGACAGACAGAGATCACAAGTAGACAGAGAGGCAGGCAGAGAGAGAGAGAGGAGGAAGCAGGCTCCCTGCTGAGCAGAGAGCCCGATGCGGGACTCCATCCCAGGACCCTGAGATCATGACCTGAGCCGAAGGCAGCGGCTTAACCCACTGAGCCACCCAGGCGCCCCCAAATTACACTTTTAAGAAAGGAGTTTGAATCAGTATACATGGTTTTAAGGGTTATACTTTCCACAGCGAAACAAGCCTGGCATGTATAAATCTAATTTTCCAAATGGAGTTTTTCTAGCATAATGCCAGTACATATAGGCAGTCAATAAAAGTCTTTCATGATGAATTAATTTCCTGACTACATCAATAAATATGTGCTTATTAGAATAAATAGAACACAAAACTGAATCAAATTTCACAGTATCTTACCAGTCTGCCACTTTGAAAACCTTAAGGATGTGAAGTCAATTTCTCATTTATTTATTCATTCAGCATCCAAAAGTGTTTATGTACTTTATAAGAGAACCATTGCAACAAGATCATAAAATGATCTTTACCTTAGCTGCGCTGTAAAGGTGGGTTTACTCACCACAGAATATCCAGCTTCCAAGTATATCCTGTTACTTTATTCACTCTGTGACTGTAACATAATCTAGAAGTTGAGTCTTGATTTTTTTTCTCATCAGAAACTATACCAAGGATGTTCAGTCTGCTTTTCCTACTCTGCCTCTAGGTAACCATCCTGTGCCACTCAAGCCAGAGGCCCAGGAACCATCCTAACTTCTTCCCTCTGCTTCAGTTCCTACAGCTACCATTATAACTCCTCTCATTAATCATTTACTTCTATATTCTCTACTTCCATCTTCTTTCAGACCCTCACCAAATGGTGCCTGAATTATAGCAGCAATTTCCCATTTGGTCTCCTAAATGGGAAATTTGGTCTTACTAAATGTCCCTACCTCCTTCCTTCCCCAGTTCCTCCTTCAGTCTCTCTCTCTTCAGTCTGAGAATTTATCATTTATTCTGCAGTCAAAAACTTTTGGTATTCCCTACTGCATCAGGACAAAAGTCCAATTGCCTAGCAAGTTGTTGTGGCTCTCCAGGTTCTTACCTGGGCAAACAATAGGTGTTAAAAGGATATTTGTTGAATGAATAAATAAGAAAAAATGTTTTTAATTATCATAATAATTAAACACAAATTGAGACAATTCAAATACCCACTGTTTCAACTGAGAATTTTTCAGAAGAAACTTGGTAGTACCTAATGAAAATAAGGAATGATAGATTGTGTGAAGCTGAGATATTATGTTTTGTTGATTTTTAATGATTCATGTGTGCGTTATGTCTGGGTCCAGTTTGATTTTTGAGGATAAAAACTAAGGAATAAGATTATATAATTTTACTTCTACATGGAAGTTCACTGCTAGAATAACTATAATATAAGTAGAATCTTTTAAAAAAAATCCTGTACTGAGCCACTCAAATCTTAATATTTTGATGAGACAATAAAGAAGAAATTCAAGTAAGTTTTTATTCTCATTCTAATTCTTTTGATTAATGAGGATTGCTTGAATCCTGGCCATGGATTTTGAAGCTACCACAGGGCTTATGAGGAAAGAATTCTGTGATTGATTGATTAATCATCTGTGCAATGGACATGGGAGCCGTGGGCTATAATTATTGTGTCAGTTTCCTTGCCCCGATTAAATGTTGCTTAAAAATTCAAAAGAGAGTGTTTACTTGGAAGATTTTTGAGGAGAATTGCTTAAATACTGTGAAAGTATCTTACTCTTTCAAATTGTCTTATTGTGTATTCTTGATTTCTTTATAAAATGACCTATTGAATGAAATTATTAACATTGTCTGAATGCTAAAGAGTATCTTTTGAAGTAGATTTATTTGATATTAGAAGAGTTGCTATTTTATAACAGTATTGAAATAATAATAATAATAATAATGACTTATTATATCTTGGAGATATACATAAATCCACAGGGCAATGAATTAATAGAAAAAGAAGCATTAAAATACTGCAATTTGTTATCAATTTGCAATAAAAAAGATAGTATGACAGAACATAGCAAAGATTGTATAGAATCTAACGGACCAAAGTTCAAATTCTAGTACTGTTATTTTTAAGATGTATAATGTATACAGATAAGTTAATATATAACATCTTTAGCTTCATATTTCCAGTCAGGAACAGATGTCACCTTTGCAGCACTATTATAAGGAATAAATGAGAAAATAAATAAACTGCAGATCACTTAATAAAGACACAATGAAGATGAATTTTTTTTTCCTTCCTTTAATATACTTCTGATAAACTCTTTCTTAAAACAATCCCCCTTGCTTAAAAGTTGGAGATATAAAAAAAAAAGTTGGAGATATAATAAATCATTGTTTGATAATACTAGTTAGTAAATACAAATCAATTATTTAGTTACTGAACACATTATAAACCCATGAAAGGAGCTGAGAATGCAAAGTGGACATAACATAATTCCTGTCCTTGTAAATAAAACAATCTTCTCAGGACGCAGATATTTACCATGATAAATTCCCACATTAACCTAATAATTAGAGGAGAATTAAGATTTGTGGACCAGGAGAGGACAAAATTAACTCTGGGAAACTTGAGAAATGCTTCAACAAGAAGGTGAGATTTGAGCAGGATTTTGAACTAGCAGTAGGATTTTATAATGCAGGGAAGGGAAGGACTGGCATTTCAGATGAAGGAAACCTCATGAGAAAAGCCATGGACCCACAGGAACAGAGGCCATAGGCAAGGAGCAGAGGTGTGGTGACAGTGGAGAACATGGTGTGGAAATACACTGAGTGGATGAGGCTGTAAGAGTCTGAGGGGACGTACTGAAATATTGTAAACCAAATCACAGGGCTTGGATTTTATCTTGTGGACAACGGCGGTCAACAGCAATTTCAAAGAAAGCAGTTGGCATTCATTCTTCCTTGGGAAAGTTCATTCTGTTGACTGAGAGGAATGATTTGATTTGTCTGGGAATAAAAATGGACTGAAAACAGTGAGACCAGTGAAGATGTATTATTAGAGTCTATAAGAGAGATGACACAGAGGAAGAAAAACAGTAGGTAATGATCAAGACAACTCCATATTGTTCAGTGGAGAAAATGGTGACAGTCAAGTTACATAGCAAAGTTGGAGAGAGGATGATTTGAAAGAATGAAAATGAGTTGTTTTGAACATTTTTGGAATATCTGGGAGAAATCTAGGTGATCTGGGTATAATATTTAGGGATCTCAAGGTGATATTTAAGAAAGAGATTGAGTTTAGGATTGAGATTTGAGTATAGAATGTAGATCTGAGATAGAAAGAATAGAGGGGTAGATCAGCTGTTCCCTAGGGTTACAATTTTGAAAATACTCATGGTAACAGTACAACAATTAAGGAGGGGTGGGAGTGAGTCAACAGTTATTTGGGAAGTAGGAGTAGCTGCAGAGGTAGCTGTTGCATTAGAAAAGCTAAGTGAGATAAGGATTTCTTTTTTTTTTTCTTTTTTTTTTTTTGAGATAAGGATTTCTAAAAGGATGATATCAATAGTATCCAAAGCCCCTAGAGCATAGATGATGAAGCATGACTCCCGAGATGTTTAGATTATGCTGTTTCACTTTAGAAACTACAAAGTTTTTTCCTCCAAAGTTTTATCTCCAAGGTTGGATATTTGTGGGTATTCTGTAGAGCACAGCTTTTTCAATTCTATTATGCATCAGAATCCTGTTAAAATGCAGAGACTCTGGGATGAGACCTGAGATCCAGTACTTCTTTTTTTTATTTATTTTTTATTTTTTAAAGATTTTATTTATTTATTTCACAGAGAGAGAGATCACAAGTAGACAGAGAGGCAGGCAGAGAGAGAGAGAGAGAGAGAGAGAGAGAGAGAGAGAGAGGAGGAAGCAGGCTCTCCACTGAGCAGAGAGCCTGATGCAGGACTCGATCCCAGGACCCTGAGATCATGACCTGAGCCGAAGGCAGAGGCTTAACCCACTGACCCACCCAGGCGCCCCGAGATCTAGTACTTCTAAAAAGTTCCAGGTGATACCAGTTTCGTTGGTCTTTGGATAACACTTTGAATAGCAAGGTTCTGGCAATTGGTAAAAATGTGTAAGTTAAAATTCAGGATATGTTTACATTGAGAAGTTTTTCTTTCCTTATAATAAGTGGATATTATAGTTCCACATGGGAGTTTGTGATAAAGGTAGATTAGAAAGTTCTGGTAGTTTGGATCTTTCTTTGTATTGAGCACCAGATGAGTTTCATTTTTAAAAATTCATTTGGGACGCCTGGGTGGCTCAGTTGGTTGGATGACTGCCTTCGGCTCAGGTCATGGTCCCGGAGTCTCGGAATCGAGTCCCGCATCCGGCTCCCAGCTCCATGGGGAGTCTGCTTCTCCCTCTGACCTTCTCCTCGCTCATGTTCTCTCTCACTGCCTCTCTCTCAAATAAATAAATAAAATCTTAAAAAAAAATAAATAAAAATAAAAATAAAAATTCATTTGACTGTCTCTAGTCTCCTTTCTTGTCTTCCATTTTAGGGAAGTAAAAAAGTACTCTCTTAATATTTTATTTTATCAGATGAGCAGATACTTTTTTAAAAAAATATTGTATTTATTTATTTGACAGAGAGAGAGAAAGATCAGAAGTAGGCAGAGGGGCAGTCAGAGAGAGAGGAGGAAGCAGGCTCTCTGCTGAGCAGAGAGCCCGATTTGCGGCTCGATCCCACGACCCTGAGATCATGACCTGAGCTGAAGGCAGAGGCTTAACCCACTGAGCCACCCAGGCGCCCCGAGCAGATACTTTTTGATAGAACCCACAAGAAGTCTCAAAATATGCATTTCTTTTGTGCTTCTGTTTCTGATATTTTTACCACCCGTTAGCTAGAAGGAGTCTCATTTGGCAATCTTTCCAGGGAAAAAATACACTATCCTCAATCCAGATATTTTGAAAATTCCTAGTTTATTAGCGTTCTGATTCTATTTATCTTCCCTGTCTTGCCTCAGAGCTGTGTCTACATGTTTCTTGTGTCTGGTTTACCAATAAATTGCATGAGCTGTACCACCTCACCTACTCTGTGACTAGACTGTAAGTCTGAAATGTGGGATATAGTATTGCAAGCAACTATGGGGGAAAAATAGTGGTTTTCTACTCAGTGTGGAGACAGAGCCAGGTAGAAGATTAAGAAAAACAAAAGGACCCAGAGGCATTGTGGGAAGTGTTGTGGGCTTGATTTAGTGCAATAAACAAGGAAATTGGAAGAGGACATAAATGTAAATGGATTTGTAGAGTTGAATCAGAGTGACAGCCTACTGACAATAATTAAAAGGAAAAAGAGAAGAGTCAACTACTGAGGTTTCAAGCCCATTGGACTAAAGAAAATGATGATCCTGTGAATAGAAATCAAGAAATTAGAGGAAGGATCCAATTAAGACTAGGGGGTTAAAAGAAGGAAAATGGTGTTTAAAGTGGTGACTCTGAAAATCATAGAAATGGACATCTTTTCCCCAGTTGATATTGGCAGTTGGGAGTGTGACTCACATATTAACACTTGTTTATAGCAGATTTTACTTAAAGTTTGAGGTAAAAAATGAATTGCTAAGCGAAAGAATGCATGCAAGTGTTTGAGGAAAGAGGACCTATGAAAAATCATGCCTTAAAGAGCTCAATAAAGGAAAAGGACTCAGTGAAGGAAAGAGAAAATGAATGAGAATGATGGTGGGCAAATCAAGTGAGCTCACTGGTATTACCATCTATGAAAGAGAGAGATTCACAAAGGCAGAGGGAACAATATGGGTCAGATAAAAGATGTTGGAGTATGGTGGAATTAACTAAAGTCCTGTGTTCTTCATACAACAGTTTCACTAGTGCAAGGGAAGCAGAACAGAAGCCAAGTTTCAAAGGATTAAGTTATGAGAATTTGGTACAAAAATCTAGGCAATGTGTAGAATATTGTTCTCTCATAATAAATTAGAAAACACATGTGGGCCATAAAACCAAACTGATTTTAGCAAGTCATTTGACCTTTCTAGATTTTCTTCCCCTACCCCACTTCTATCCTGGAAATTATTGAACTTCCTTAAAATCATGCAAGAAAATGCTATGAGATGGCTTCCATTCCCTGAAGGAAAGTACATTGTTTCATTGTCATTTCTCCAGCCAATATTTGTGTTCAATTTGTAGAACACAGGGTAAGACATAGTAGTGAACCTTGAGGTAGCTCTTTCTCTGGATTGACAAAATAGACTGAGAAGTTCACACACAATAAATATTTCTTCACTTTGGGTGCTTGTATTTGAAATTTAGATTTTAAATTAATAATCTCATTTCATTCAGACACTTTGGTTTTTATTTTTACATTATTCTCTGGTATCATTGTTAACTGAAGCAGTTGGGAGAATTTTCTCAGTGCCCAATGTAGTTAGGATACAGAATTTATTATATGCAAATAAATAATATATATCGAATGTGGAAAAGTAAGTGTTCTGAAAAGCTTCCTAGCTATGAGGATATATTCTTTTCTGTTCGGGCTGTTTTTAAGGGCCTTCGTGCTCCCTCACAATTCACCTGAAAAGTGATTCTCCACTCAGGCATCAATGGCAGGATATGTGAACATGTTTCAGATCTAATTGGGTCTCACTGTATCCTTCAAAACACTAATTTCAGAACACTCAGGTAATTCAGGAATTAGTTTAAGTGCAAAATTTCAGTTTTGTTTGTAAAATATTCTCTGTTCTTCAGAACTCGGTTTAAATAATGCTTTCTTTTGTGTCTTTGATCAACGATTTTGATTTAAAAATTATTAAGAACTACAACTCAAGAATGCCCAGAAACTGTCATTAATAGTTGTTCAGTTGTTCAGTTGGAGAATTTGACTCCAATTTATTCCATTTAACTTTTACATAGTTCTTTCTTTAGAAAACCATCTTGTTTTGTTCGCTTCCTTAAAACTTTCTATCCAGGACTTGAGATCAAACAATACATTTGTCAGAAACTACATATTTTAGTCACTTGGTTTTGGAAATAATATTCAAGTGAAAGCAGCAAATTTGAAGAGTTTACTAAAGAAAATAATGACTCTCATACTCTTTCTGTTCATTTTAACCTCTTTGAGAAAGAGCTCGTTGTATTATGTAAGGTCAAACTTCAGCTTTCCTGAAATTTTTCCAGTCATTTACAAAGGTTGAATTTCTTTATGAAATGAAATACTACTCAAAATAATATGAACACTATCACATGGCCATAATTTTAAAGTCACTGATGACACACTTAATTCCAATGGGTGGCCTGCATTGTTTCATAGTGTGTTCATTAATCAAAGGTCACAGTATATATGTTGCATTATCACAATTTTCTAATTAATTTATCCTTTATACATGCTTATACATGTTCCGATCGCATTTCATTAACTCATAGTTTTCTTGTAATGTTGTGCTTTCTTTCCATGTTCAAAGAATCTCTTTAATTCAATTTCTCTGTTTCTCCTCATACAGTCTGGCAGCCAGATATGCAACTCAGTCTAATCACAGTGGAATTGCAACCAGTCAAAAAAAGCCTACTAGGTCAGTTAATATCTCTAATTTATTGCTTGTTAGTGATGATAAAGTAACTGCCCAGTGATATTTTGTCCTATCATACTAAATTTTTTTCATAAATTACATACTTCTGGATGAAAAGTTTAGAAGACTGAATTCTTCCAAGTGGATTTCCGTATGCATTTCTCCGGGATGAGCATGTCTGTGTTAGATCATTAAATGGGTTCTGACTTCTTCTGTTTTAGTTTTGTTATATATACTATTATGACTGGGCTGAAGTCTAGCTTCTAGGCTTAGAGAAAGTCAAGGAAAAGATGACTTTGAAGGCCCCATTCCTTCCAGGTTACAGAGTCTGGAAGTTACACAACAAAAATGTAATTGTTTTTGGAGATGGACATACATTAATTTCTGCACATTTTGAGGCAGAATTGAGAAATACTGACAGTTTTTTGTGGGAAGGTTAGCACCAGGTCACCAAGTTAACCTGGATTGTTCCTTTACGTATAATAATATAAAGTTTTGCTTCTTTATGACATACATATTTTAAAGACAGTCTGTTATAGGAAATGACTGTATGATGTACTGTTTGGAAAATGCTGATAGATAAATGTATATTGAAAGTGTATGATTTATTAAAAAAAATGTTAAGTTGCCGAAGGCATGATCGTACAGCTGAGTGAAGCCACAGCAAATGTGTTTTGCACCCTTGATTATTATGTGATTATATGTGACATCTCCCTCACTGGTGGCTTCCTAATCACTGCTCTGATAATGTATCGTATTATGCAATGTTTGACCACAAGGACTGCTTATGATGCCTTGGTGTGAGGTATGTGCTTTTTCTCTTGCCTTGGTTTTCGAAGTTATGTTCATTTCCATAGTAATTAAAATGATTCTGGAGAGAAAAATTTAAAGGGCACTTAATTTAAAGTAGGAAAAATGATGTAAATTCAAATGTGCAAAAAAACAGTGACCTGCCTTGTACAGTTTTTATTACCACTTATAAGACTCATGCATATAAAATATATTTTAAGTACATTAATTTAATAGAACATTTCTCTCTCTCTCTCTCTCTCTCTGTCTTTTGTTGGCTTCATTTTCATTTCTCTTTTTATTACTTTGATGAATGATCTGGATCTCTGGCTGCCTGTCAAATTAGGGTAATGAGAAGAGCAAATGGATTTTTAAATTTGTTTTAATTTGTTCTTCGGAAAACTAAAGATCACTTGCCTTCATGGGTCACAATAAAGATTAAAATGCATTTTAATTGCTTTCTAGAAACAGGTCAAGTTTCATTGCAAGCAGGGCAAGTTCTGTGACAAAATTTGTTTATACATGTGAGTTTGGAATGAACTTTCTAAGTCTGTAGCTGTGTCTGCAGGGATAGTTCTTGGATTTATTATGATTGGGGCATTTGGCCAAATTAATTAACTGAGTCCTTTTTCAGAGTGCAGTCATTGGTACTCAAAATTCCTGGTGTCTGTGGTTTTGTGCTATACTTACATACCCTGTAGATCCATCTGAGCAAAAGTTAAATGCTGGAATCATTTGGAAAAGTTTCCAATCTTGTACATGGCACAGCTTCTAATTGGCAAAACAGCTGAAGGAACTATTTATTAGCCATATGTATTTAAACTCCAGAATACAGTCAACATTTTGAAACTATTAACTATTCCAAGAAAGCAACACTTCTGTTTTTAAGTTGGTATTTTTATTTTCCTGATGTTCATTCCCTGTTGCAATACCTGTTACTATTTTAAAAAACAACTATGAGTTTTAAAAGTTTGATTTCCTAATAATTTATGGAAATAATATATTAATTATGAAGGTGAATTAAAATATAAAAATAGTAACAACTGATCTTGAAATTGTGATATATCGGGCACAAATATAGCAGGTATAAACACTCTGTCATTTTAAAAACTTAGTATAGAGAACAGTAAAAATTTCTGTGCTTCATTTATAAGGCCTGGAGTTTCATTTCTTTTAAAATAGAAATTATCTGAGCAGTACACAGTGACATTCACATGGTGGCAGCAAATGCTAGCAAAGAGGCTGACATCCTTTAGTACCATGTTGTTAAATATGACTTAGAATGCCAATATTTGTTTTTAATTACTAGTTCTTAATTTATCCAGATTGTTTACTGTACATATATAATATGTTAGCAGGGTAGAGTAAAATACAGTGATTGTATATTGTGGGCACAATACATGAATAATTGATACTTGAAATTTCAAGATGGAAACTGCTTAAACAGTGACGGAAATGATCCACACTGATACTTAATTTTGGTCTGCATAGAATAACTGCAGATCACAACCTAACGTCAAACTTCCCCTAATTTTAACACAGTCTGCCTATTATTTCCTCTTGTCCTGTCTTTCATCCCCAAAGACTAGCTGAAGTCACTGTCCCTGTAGGTGTATTTTACATTGCCATTGTTAACAGAGATTTTCTGCTTCTGAGACCTGCATCCTTTCTTGTCGTATCACCTTTGTGATCAGCTGGCCACACTTGTAAGATAATTAGCTAATGTCTAGGTGCTTATTTCTGGCAAAATGATTAAAGAAAAAAAATTTTTTTGAGGCAGACCTGTAAAATACAGATTAACTCGTGACTTTGGTCTCTTCATCATGCTTGAATCGGAATAGCTTACTACCTTAGATGTGCAATAAGCATTTGCTATTAGCAATTTGTTCAGTAACTTTAAAACTTCTTGTTATTATCAAGTTGACTTATTAGGAAACCGCTATCTAAGAGAAAAACAAATGTCCCATACATCGAAAAGAACAACTTAACCACAACTGCAAATAGGTGATTAATACCTCGAGAACACGATACACTTGTGTGATTTCCCTTGCTTTTCATGTAATTGTTACAGTATTTTTAAGTCAGGGTGCCATTCATCAGAGGTGTTGTAAGTATGACTTTTTTAGTTAAAGGTTATTTTATTTCTAATCGCTCTACATTCTTAGTATCATTTGAGGGCATGTTTATTGAAAAGTGAAATAAGATTTTTCTGAAGATTCTTAATTCTTGTGTTTAGCTTATTTATCGCTTAAACCACCATTTTCTGCTAAACAGATTTTAGAACATCGTATGTTGTGCTTTTTCCACTAAGCCTTCCCCGATCAGAACCTCTTACCCCTTATCTTTTTGTGATATACAAAAATGATGTAATTTTTCTTATACTATTTCAGGCTTCCAGGTCCCTCTAGGGTGCCAACTGCAGGCAGCAGCAGCAAAGTCCAGGGAGCCTCTAATTTAAATAGGAGAAGTCAGAGCTTTAACAGCATTGACAAAAACAAGCCTCCAAATTATGCAAATGGCAATGAAAAAGGTAAGTGTTGGTCTGTTACATCATTATGGCACAAGTCTAACGTATTGGTCTTGTAAATTACATGCTAAATCCAATATTTGAGCAGTGTTAATGCCTTTTGGAATGGAGTTGTTATCAGTGTGGTTTCATGTTTTCTAACTGCCCCCTCCTGAATTCCAGTTTTCTTCAGGGCTTTTTTTAATCTGAAGAATATTTTAAGAGAGTAAAACTCATTTATTTTAAAGTGGCTAATTATAAACCCGAGTGTAAAATCTGTTTCCCCAAAACATTTCCTCTTGGTTGCATATAAATAGCACTTTCTTTTGTCTTTTTATGTTTTAGGAAAAATTATTATAAAATCATAAATCTATAGTAGGTTTGTTTGAGTCTTTAGCTTCAGTTGACATAAATGCCATAAGTGTTCTGGGCATCAAAACTTGAGTTGTAATTAGGAAGGGTATTTAATCTTTGATAGGAGCAGGACACAGAAATAATATGATCTTCGTTTTCTTTAAAGAGACAAATTATCCATGTTTGTTTTATTTTCTCGATTAGAGACAGGCTAGAAATACCAGATCACAAAATCTTTGGGAAAAAAAGACACTTTGTAGAAATCTGTGTTAAAGGCAAATTATATTTTAACCAGATGATACACAATTCTCTGTGTTGTGCACAGTGTACATTTAATGAGTGGCTTGCTTGATACATTACACTGTGGAGCATGGGTTCATGTAAAAGACTGTGCATTTCACATCTAAACCACAAGAAAATCAAGAACCTATACTCTCGTAGGCAGAGTGACTGTGTGAGGGACTAAAGCCTGTGGCTGGCTTTTGAGGTAGTCTCTTCAACTCCAAAGAACTTTAACTTCTCTTTATAGTATTTAACTTTTCATGCAACAAAACAAGAAGTTCAGAAGTAACAAACATGCTTAGTTAGTAGAATAGCTGGCAAATTCAACCAGGTAGGAACTTTTTTTTGCTCAAATTAGATCATTTCAAATTGTTTCATACAGATGATGTGATCCAACAACCTTCTCTAATTTAGACATGAACTGACAGATAATCTATGAATCAGACACTTTAGTGAAAGTTTCTCATGCTTTAAAACAAAATTGGACAGAACATAAATCCCTGAAAGCAGGGCAGTATGTCTTGATCCCTAGAATATTCTCTGTTCTTGAGTGGAGTGGGAAGAAAAGAAAATAATGTATAATTGGAAGTCAGGAGTTTGTCTTTAAAATTTAAAATAAAACCTCTGATTTTGGAACCTAAGAAATTTTACTGGACACTTATACTTTTCCTAAGGGAAAGGGAGACAACAATTACAAAAACTTTCTTCTTTGGTTTGTGACTTTCCTAGGAAGTGTCATACAAAGTCTGTATGTGCTATGAAAGTCTAAAGGAAAGTTCATTTAGATATACAGTGTGTTGGATGAACTGTTCATATACCCAGCTTAAATACAGGATTCTACAATTATGTAATATTTTTGCAAGAACTACTAATAATATTGGCAAAGAGATTTAGAAATGCTTTAGATGATCTAACACTTTGGTATCATAATGTATCTGAAATTTTCAGTCATGTGAAAAGTTTTTCTGTATTTCTGGTGTCTAAAAGTAAAAACCTAAAGGTAGACAAGGATTTCTATTTTTTCATAGCCATTCAACCTCTCTTATGAACAAAATTAAGTAGTAATCTTTACAATACCCACAAGGTGGAGACAGACAACATACATTATAAAATTTTTAATTCAAAAAAGCAGATTTCCTTAGGTCCACATCTACAGCAAAATACCAGGGTTTTCATTACTTTTAATTCCCAAATAACTAATCATTCAATAGAATTGAAAGATTTATAATATGTCCAATATAGGCATTAAATGTCTGAAAACAGCCGATAAGAACTGAAGCATAAATTGCATCCTGTGACTATTACATGGCATTTTCTATTAACGTGGAGTTACAACTTTAGCAATACATCCAATATCAGTGTTTCTAAATTACCATTCTGTCATGCTATTTTGTATTTCTAAAATATTATCTTGGCACCTGGGTGGCTTAGGTGGTTAAGCATCTGGCTCCTGATTTCAGCTCAGGTCATGATCTCAGGGTCATGAGATGGAGTGTCACATCAGGCTCCACACTCAAGGTGGAGTCTGCTTGAGATTCTCTCTCTCTCCCTCTCCCTCTGTCCCTTCTGCCACTTGTGCACACACACTCTCTCCCTCTCTCTTAAATAAATAAATAAATAAATAATTAATTAAAAAAAAAATTACAAGAGCAAACAAAACAATAATAAACATCACACACAAAACAATTTATAATTTACTCTTTAGCCTATTAGAGTGATCTATCATTTTGGATAGGAATATTTTATTTAATCTTTTTGACATGGATATTTATAGTGGTAGCACAATCTATATAAAAATAGAAGATTCCTCTACTGACAAAGTGATCTCTGTCACGGACTGGCCTGCGTACATATCCTAGATATGATCAAGTAAGGTGAAAACTAAGTCAAAGTTTTCGAATATCACACTATTATAATGACAGAATTCAGAAAGTACTAACTTGAGTATTCTAATCAATTGCTATTCCTTTTTTAGTTATTAGAAAGCATAACATATAAATTTAACAAATTAAGATGTTTTACTTGAGGGATTAACCAAATTGTCTGCAGTGTGTTCCCCAAATGCTTCTACGTGGAAATATACTTTCTACTTTCTTTAACAAGTCTTGGGTGATGAGTTATATGAACCACTTGAAGAATCTCTAGAATTTGTGATAGAAAATAAAGACTTATTCACAATTAAAACAGTTTCATTTCCCTATCAAAAAACATACTGTTGAAAGCACAGTAGCTTTATACCTGTATAGCATTGTAAAACTAACTTATTTTCAAGCTGTGTGACTGATGAAAGGAAATAGAGAAATCACAAACTACCACTTCGAAAAATCCATCTAATATCATCGTGCTACTAATACAATTCAAGAACTAGGGTGTTCATTTCACCCTTTTACCAAATGAGTTCTAATGTCAGTGAATGGAGCCATAGCTGCTCCTTTGCAGAAAAGGCCGCAAAGAAACGTTGTAATAGTCGGAGGCCATGGGGTGGCACCCTTCTGCTGAAATGGAGTGTGGGAACAGATTTTTTTTTTTCAGAACAAATGGTGACGTGAATATATCGCTGTTTGTGGAGAATTTCTTCTGAGAGTCTCCAGTTTCTTCTCTTGGTGACCTGCCATTCAGATACTGACAACGAGTAATACGTTCTGATGCCTGCATTTATCAGTTTGCCTGTATATTATGGGCAAGATGTATGCTTTAAAGAAAAATTAAATATGTGTTCCCTGGAAATCAGGGATCACGTGAAAAGAGTGCCCTGGTTCATTTATATCTACACTTTCCATGTTTGAAGCAGCTTTTTTTTTTTTTTTTTTTTTGTCAGAGAGAGATCACAAGTAGACGGAGAGGCAGGCAGAGAGAGAGAGAGAGAGGGAAGCAGGCTCCCTGCTGAGCAGAGAGCCCGATGCGGGACTGGATCCCAGGACCCTGAGATCATGACCTGAGCCGAAGGCAGCGGCTTAACCCACTGAGCCACCCAGGCGCCCCTGAAGCAGCTTTTCTTAAGAAATCATTCTTGTTGTACAAAATTTGGGTATTAAATATAAAAAAAAGCTACACAGTTTCATATTATTAGGAATGTAGATATTGCTAGATTTACTTGGAATTCAGTATCTGAATTATGCTCGGTAAACACTTGTCGCTTGACAGAGTTTGTTAGCAGAGAGTTGTTTTTTATGTTGCTAAGAAACGTGCCATGGTCCTGGAGGGCATTTTGCCATCTTTTGATTGTTTCTCCCAAGTGATCCTTACATTGTACCTGCACATCTACTAGAGATATGTCCTTTCTGTTCTCCTGGGTCCTAAGAAAGTGCCTTCTGCTATGGAAGGTTCACTTTCCTTTACACTCAACATAGATTGAAAAGGATTGATACTAAGAATTTGGCAACATTGCTGTTAAAATTTTAAAACTATAAGGTTAATGTGAATGTTGCATTAGTCATGGAACTTTGACTGCTAAAATGTAGCTATCTGATTCTTAATTACTTTTTTGTTGCTGTTTTTGTTAATTGCTCTGAAATTACTGTAGTGTCAAAGAACTAAACTGTTTATTTTCTTTTTGAGGCAATGCAAATGTATTTTACTTATTATATTGCTTTATTAGTGACTGAATTATGTGTTTCACCATAACTTTTTGCTTTATTTCCTTGACACTTAAAAAGCCTAAAATAAATGTCAAATAAAAATTATAGGCTAAGATTAGGGATTTTCATGAGATAATGTAAGTAGGTACATGTATTAGTTGATACAATTAAAGAGACCTGAAAATAAACTGAGGGTTGCTGGGGGTGGGGGAGTAGGGATAGGGTGGCTGGGTTATAGACATTGGGAAAGGTATGTGTTATGGTGAGTGCTGTGAATTGTGTAAGCCTGATAATTCACAGACCGTACCCCTTGGGCAAATAATACATTATATGTTAATAATTTTAAAAAAGAGAGAGATGAGAATATATGTTGTTTGCTTATGTATAAATGCTTACATGTTTAGGTGTGCACGTATTATACATGCCTGTACATAAATTACATACTTTTTCCAAAAACTGGATGGCGAGTGAAAGCTTCCCTAAATTTCACGATACTCCACAAAGTGGCACTGTAACATTGCATGAGCAGAATGGACAGCTCCTCTAGGCTCCCTGTAATCCCATTCCGTGTTTCTGTTAGGTCATCCTAAAGTTGACGATTGAGACATTGCACGAGTAATCATTCATGGAAGGCCGTGTGCTCAGGTGAACAAGGGCCCAGTTGGTAACAAGACATATTCGGATTTGAATGCTACATCTTTTTAAATTAAAAAAAAAATTAATCCTTTAAATTGTTCAAATGTATTTTGGTGCATTCTTGTGAAATGGGAATCTAAGGTGACTAATTGCCATGGTCACATCAATAAATCATTTCCTTCCTTTCACAATGACCTGTGATACTGAAGTTTCCCTGTATTTAGCAGGGATCAGAGATAACAGGGAGTACAGTGTCCCCTACACAGTGAATGCTTGAAAACAAATGGTGCTATTGTCATCATTTTTGTTACTTGGTATATTGTTATTCTGTTGTTACTTTTTAAGTTGAAAGCTGGTTTGCTTGCCTCTAAGCACCATACTATTCAGCAAGGAAGAAGAGGTAAATAGGTTGAAGCCCATCCCTGCGTCCTTTCTCAAGACTAATGGCACTGTTGACAACATGGCACTAAACTCTAAAGCTAGCTAACATTCCACAGAGAAATGTCCTTATCTATACTTTCCATATACCTGTTGTGACTATTAAATTTGTCCATGTGTATTAATTTTACTAGAACGAGATTGGCATTTTTTTCCAGGTCATCAACTTTGTGTGTGTGTGTGTCTGTGTGTGTGATAATATAACTAAAAATTAACTCTGTCAATTTATATATTTTCTAAGCATGAATTAAAATCTATTCCTACATCAGCTCAGAAGGATGATGCAGGTAGGTTACCCAAGGAGATAGTATATGAGGGACTAAGTAGAAAGGGTCTCCTATCATATTCTCCCCACTTGTATTTGGCTCATCGAAGAAGAGGGACACCGTGCTTCAAGGAGTTACCCAAATATCTTCACTACTGTGACAAACATGTGGCTTTCTGGAGAGCCACACCAGCAGAATTTCTGGGTAGGCAGTGAACACATAGAAACAATAGAGCGTGAAAAGCCTCCAAAATTTAGAGTCAGAAAAACCTGAGCTCCCATTTTGATTTTCTCTTTTCTAAGTTTTATTATATGTGTGAATTGGAACAAGTTGCTTTTGCTTTTTAAGCTTCAGTTTTCCCATTTATAATAAGAGAAATCATAAGTATATTGCAGATTATTAAGGGTTTAAGTGAGATCCCCTGTATGAAGAGCTTTCAGTGTGATACTCTGGATCAAAGTGCTTGGGGAACAAGTAAGCAGTTGATAAATAATATTATTTGGTTGTAGCAGAGCTGATAATGGGGTATGTGGAGGTGGAGGAAGAGGAGGAAGGAAAGGAGAACGAGTGGAAGAAAATTTCTCTTTAGGGTCTAGAGACCAGAAGGCAGGGCTGAAGGCAGAGACAGGCTCTGCAAATTCAAGGCAGATCCATTGCAAGAGTGCCTTTAAAAATATGTGCATTAGGGGGCGCCTGGGTGGCTCAGTGGGTTAAAGCCTCTGCTTTCAGCTCAGGTCATGGTCCCGGGGTCCTGGGATCAAGCCCCACATCGGGCTCTCTGCTTGGCGGGGAGCCTACTTCCTCCTCTCTCTACGCCTGCCTCTCTACCTACTTGTGATCTCTGTCTGTCAAATAAATAAATAAATTTTTGAAAAAAAAATATGTGCATTAGATATCTGGGCATTTCCTCATACCTAGATAACAACTCATTCATAGTCAGAATCTGAGTTTTCAACATTCAGAAAAATACCTGTGAAACCGGGCTACTTAATATTGAACGTGGAAATCAGAGAGACTAGAATCTGTGGCAGTACCCACTTCCGAGGAGCTGCACGTGCTAGCTTTTCCTCCGCTGCTGTCATGCACGCTTGACTGTGAGGAGTGCAAGGAGACTCTTATTTTTCCAGTGACTTTGTGATGTACAACAACTATGATTTGCCCTCTTAATGAGACCTGCAGCACCTCACTGTTGCTCAGTAGAGATAGGCTGTGGACAGATTGAGGGTGGAGCTTCCAGAAGTGGTTTCTATGTGGTTACTCACCTGAGAATGATTTTACACTGTTACCGTGACCATGACTGTGGTTTGGATGTGGATGTTGTAATTTTGAGTCTCTCCTGACTCATTTCTGAGAGTAGTGGTGTTGAAATTCCTCTTCTGCACTTGAACTGTTGTGGCAGTCTATCTAGCTGATGGCTATACACTTCAGAAGCCTCCTGCCACATTCTCTTCCACCTTTTCCTCATTCCCACGGAAGTTCTCAGGCACACAGGGATAAGAGTATCCTGACTTCTTAACCAAGTTGCGGAGACACAGAAGCTCCACACTAAATAGGTGGCCATCAGGAAAACCTGACGGGCTTCTTTTGTTTGCAGAACCCCCTGCCACAAACTGTCAAGCATCCAGTGAATTCAGAACTGGATGAGGTTCTGAAAGTTCACAGGCAAAGAATATTCATGCTGCACAGCTAGGGAACATTGAGAAATTCAGTCCAATTGGGTACTGTCATAAGAAACATTCTTGAGAGCCGATACTGTCAGCAATTGCCAGGATTTCTGAGTCCATTCAACCTTTGTTATTCAAAACCTGGTTTGTGACCTCCTCTTCCTCTGGAGCTTGTTAGAAATGCAGAATCTCAGGGCCCACAGCAGATCTGCTGAATCACAATATGGTGTGTAGTCCATGGGCCCTCATGTCACTTACATGCACAGTAAAGTTTGAGAACCTCTATTAAGTTGAACACGTAGGATGTCAGACAGTCTATGCACAATCATAATAGGCATGGTCTTTGCTTTAATGGAACCTACAGTATAGTACGAAACAGGCAATTTCACCAGAGTTATAATGGTTATAGGAGAGGAAATGATAAGCTATGGAAAAATGCAAAGGAGCCACTGAATCTGGACTTGATGCTGGGATGATCAGAAATGGGGGTGGGGATAATGCTTTTGGTTTCTTTTTTGGTTTTTGGTGGTGGTTGTTGTTGCTGTTTTTTCCGAAGGAAGTGAGGTCAAAGTTCAGACCGTACCAATAAATGGGAAATATTCTGAAGACATATTTGGTAGGCATTTCTTTCTTTTCTTTTTTTTTTTTTAAAGATTTTGTTTATTTATTTGACAGACAGAGATCACAAATAGGCAGAGAGGCAGGCAGAAAGAGAGAGAGGAGGAAGCAGACTCCCTGCTGAGCAGAGAGCCCGATGTGGGGCTCGATCCTAGGACCCTGGGATCATGACCCGAGCCGAAGGCAGAGGCTTCAACCCACTGAGCCACCCAGGGGCCCCTGGTAGGCATTTCTAACTGCAGGTAGTCAGTGTGTTCATTCTGCTACTGAGAATTATTCAAATTATGATGAAATGTTACCGGTTTCTGGAAGGGATCTTAATGTGTAAGTGAAAAAAATTTAGAATTACCTGTATTTAAAAGATTGAAGTACCTGTATTTAAAAGAGATTGAAGTAAAAGATTAAAATCCATTAACAGAGAGTGACTGTATTTGAGACATTGGGTACTTTGAAGCTTGTTGGATTTGTTTTGAATTAGTCAAAACCATTTTTCAGAACACCTTACTGTTTATGTACAAAACTAATGGATTTCTACAAATATTCTAGAAATGGACACAATTACAGAATTAACACGAATACTGAAAAAAATCAATTTATCATCATAGGCTGTACAATTTACATATACCATGTAAGCATTTTGACTTTTCAGTAAACTATTACATTTTAATGTAGAGTATGTGTGTACAGTCTTACGTTAACGTTTGCCAGTTGAAATATGGAATTGTAAAAAAGCAAGGAGTATTAGAATTAAAGTTGGTATACTATTTTTTTAATTATTTTTATCAACATATAATATATAATTTGCCACAGGGGTACAGGTCTGTGAATCGTCAGGCTTACACACTTCTTGGCACTCACCATAGCACATACCCTCCCCAATGTCCATAACCCAACCACTCTCTCCCTACCCTTCCACCCCAAGCAACCCTCAGTTTATTTGTAAGATTAAGAGTCTCTTATGGTTTGTCTCCCTCCTGATCCCACCCTCTTTCATTTTTTTCCTTCCCTCCCCCTCAACCCCCCTGCCCTGCCTCTCAAATTCCTCATATCAGAGAGATCATATGATAATTGTCTTTCTCTGATTCACTTATTTCGTTCAGCACAATACCCTCTACTTCCATCCACGTCATTGCAACTGGCAAGATTTCATTTCTTTTGATGGCTGCATAGTATTCCATTGTATACATATACCACATCTTCTTTATCCATTCATCTGTTGATGGACATCTAGTTCTTCCCATAGTTTGGCTATTGTGGACCTTGCTGCTATAAGCATTTGGGTGCAGATGCCCCTTCGGATCACTACATTTGTATCTTTAGGGTAAATACCCAGTAGTGCGATTGCTGAGTCATACGGTAGCTCTATTTTCAACTTTTTGAGGAACCTCCATGCTGTTTTCCAGAATGGCTGCACCAGCTTTCATTCCCACCAACAGTATAGGAGGGTTCCTCTTTCTCTGCATCCTTGCCAACAGCTGTTGTTTCCTGACTTGTTAATTTTAGCCATTCTGACTGGTGTAAGGTGGTATCTCATTGTGGTTTTGATTTGTATTTCCTTAATGTGGAGTGATGTGGAGCACTTTTTCATGTGTCTCTTGGCCATCTGGATGTTGTCTTTGCAGAAATATGTATTCATATCCTCACCCATTTCTTTCTTTCTTTTTCAATTTTTTTTAAAGATTTTATTTATTTATTTGACAGAGAGAGAGAGATCACAAGTAGGCAGAGAGGCAGGCAGGGAGAGAGGAAGAAGCAGGCTCTCTGCTGAGCAAAGAGCCCAATGTGGAGCTTGATCCCAGGACCCTGAGATCATGACCTGAGCAGAAGGCAGAGGCTTAACCCACTGAACCACCCAGGCGCCCCCCTCTGTGCACTTCTTGATTGGATTATTTGTTCTTTGGGTGTTGAATTTGATAAGTTCTTTATAGATTTTGGTAACTAGCCCTTTTTCTGTGATGTCATTTGCAAATATCTTCTCCAAATTCTGACAGTTGTCTTTTGGTTTTTGTTGACTGTTTCCTTTGCTGTGCAAGAGCTTCTGATCTTGATGAAGTCCCAATAGTTCATTTTGCCCTTGCTTCCCTTGCCTTTGGGGATGTTTATAGGGAGAAGTTGCTGCAGCTGAGGTCGAAGAGGTTGCTGCCTGCGTTCCCCTCAAGGATTTTGATGGATTCCTGTCTCACATTGAGGTCTTTCATCCATTTAGAGTATATTTTTGTATGTGGTGTAAGGAAATGGTCCAGTTTCATTCTTCTGCATGTGGCTGTCCAATTTTCCCAGCACCATTTGTTGAAGGGACTGTTTTGTTTTTTGTTTTTTTTTTCCCATTGGACATTCTTTCCTGCTTTGTTGAAGATTAGTTGACCATAGAGCTGAGTGTCTATTTCTGGGCTTTCTATTCTGTTCCATTGATCTATGTGTCTGTTTTTTTGCCAGTACCATACTGTCTTGATGATGACAGCTTTGTAATAGAGCTTGAAGTCCAGAATTGTGATGCCACCAACTTTGGCTTTCTTTTTCACCATTCCTCTATTTGGGGTCTTCTCTGGTTCCATACAAATTTTAGGATTATTTGTTCCACTTCATTGGAAAAAAAATGATGGTATTTTGATATGGATTGCGTTAAATGTGTAGATTGTTTTAGGTAGCATAGAAATTTTCACAATATTTGTTTTTCCAATCCATGAGCATGGAACGTTTTTCCATTTCTTTATGTCTTTCTCCATTTCCTTGATGAGTACTTTATAGTTTTCTGAGTACAGATTCTTTGCCTCTTTGATTAGGTTTATTCCTAGGTATCTTATGGTTTTGGGTGCAATTGTAAGTGGGATTGACTCCTTAATTTCTCTTTCTTCTGTCTTGTTGTTGGTATATAGAAATGCAAGTGATTTCTGTGCATTGGTTTTATATCCTGATACTTTACTGAATTCCTGTATGAGTTCTAGCAGTTTTGGAGTGGAGTCTTTTGGGTTTTCCCACATAAAGTATCCTATCATCTGCAAAGAGTGATAGTTTAACTCCTTCTTTGCTGATTCGGATGCCTTTAATTTCTTTTGTTGTCTGACTGCTGAGGCTAGGACTTCTAGTACTATGTTGAATAGCAGTGGTGATAATGGACATCCCTGCCATGTTCCTGACCTTAGCTTAAAAGCTCTCAGTTTTTCCCCATTGAGAATGATATTCTTTGCGTGTTTTTCATAGATGGCTTTGATGATATTGAGGTATGTGCCCTCTATCCCTACACTGTGAAGGGTTTTGATCATGAAAGGATGCTGTACTTTGTCAAATGCTTTTTTAGCATCTATTGAGAGTATCATATGGTTCTTGTTCTTGCTTTTATTAATATATTGTATCACAATGATTGATTTGTGGATGTTGAACCAACCTTGCAGCTCAGGAATAAATTCCACTTGGTCGTGGTGAATAATCCTTTTGGTATACTGTTGGATACTATTGGCTAGTATTTTGGTGAGAATTTTCGCATCTGTGTTTATCAAGGATATTGGTCTGTAATTGTCCTGTTTGATGGGGTCCGGTTTTGGGATCAAGGTAATGCTGGCCTCATAAAATGAGTTTGGCAGTTTTCCTTCCATTTCTATTTTTTGGAACAATTTCAGGAGAATAGGAATTAATTCTTCTTTAAATGTTTGGTAAAATTCCCCTGGGAAGCCCTCTGGCCCTGGGCTCTTGTTTGTTTGGAGATTTTTGATGACTGCTTCAATCTCCTTACTGGTTATGGGTCTGTTCAGGTGTTCTATTTCTTCCCAGTTCAGTTTTGGTAATTTATATATCTCGAGGAATGTACCCATTTCTTCCAGATTGTCAAATATGCTGGTGTATAGTTGCTTATAATATGTTCTTATAATTGTTTGTATTTCTTTAGTTTTGGTCATGTTCTCTCCTCTTTCATTCATAATTTCATTTATTTGGGCCCTTTCTCTTTTCTTTTTGATAAGTTTGGCTAGGGGCTTATCAATCTTATTAATTCTTTCAAAGAACCAGCTCCTAGTTTTGTTGACTTTTTTTTCTACTGTTCTTTTAGTTTCTGTTTCATTGATTTCTGCTCTGATCTTTATGATTTCTCTTCTCCTGCTGGGTTTAGGCTTTCTTTGCTGTTCTTTCTTCAGCTCCTTTAGGTGTAGGGTTAGGTTGTGTACTTGAGACCTTTCTTGTTTCTTGAGAAAGGCTTGTATTGCTATATACTTTCCTCTCAGGGCTGCCTTTGCTGTGTCCCAAAGATTTTGAACTGTTTTTTTTTTTTTTTCATTTTCATGAATTTTTTCAATTCTTTAATTTCTTGGTTGATGCATTCATTCTTTAGTAGGATGCTGTTTAGCTTCCATGCATTTAAGTTCTTACCAAATTTCCTCTTGTGATTAAATTCTAGCTTCAGAGCATTGTGGTCTGAAAATATGCAGGGAGTGATCCCAATCTTTTGGTACAAGTTGAGACCTGATTTGTGAACCAGGATGGGATCTATTCTGGAGAATGTTCCATATGCACTAAAGAAGAATGTGTATTCTCTTGCTTTGAGATGGAATGTTCTAAATGTATCTGTGATGTCCATCTGGTCCAGTGTGTCATTTAAGGCCTTTATTTCCTTGTTGATCTTTTGCTTGGATGATCTTTCCATTTCAGTGAGGGGGATGTTAACGTTCTGTACTATTGTTGTATTATTGTCAATGTGTTTCTTTGATTTTGTTGTTAATTGTTTATATAGTTGTCTGCTCCCATGTTAGGGGTATAGATATTTAAAATTGTTAGATCTTCTTGTTGGACAGACACACTTTGAGTATGACATAGTGTCCTTCCTCCTTTCTTACTATAGTCTTTGACTTAAAATCTAATGTATCTGATATAAGGATTGCCACCTCAGCTTTCTTTTGATGTTCATTAGCACGGTAAATTGTTTTATACCTCCTCACTTTCAATCTGGAGGTGCCTTTGGATCTAAAATGAGTTTCTTATAGACAGCATATTGATGTATCTTGTTTTATTTTTTTTTTTAATCCATTCTGATACTCTATGTCTTCTGAATGGGGCATTTAGCCCATTTACATTCAGGGTAACTATTGAAAGATATGAATTTAGTGCCATCATATTGCCTGTAAAGTGACTGTTACTGTAGATTGCCTTTGTTCCTTTCTGGTCTACTACTTTGAGGCTCTCTCTTTGCTTTGAGGAGCCCGTTCAGTATTTCCTGTAGAGCTGTTTTGGTGTTTGCAAATTCTTTTAATTTTTGTTTATCCTGGAAGCTTTTTATCTCTCCTTCTATTTTTAATGACAGCCTAGCTGGATATAGTATTCTTGGCTCCATATTTGTCTCATTTAATCCTTTGAATATATCATGCCAGTTCTTTCTGGCCTGCCAGGTCTCTGTGGCTAAGTCTGCTGCCAATCTAATATTTCGACCATTGTATGTTACAGACTTCTTGTCCCAGGCTGCTTTCAGGATTTTCTCTTTGTCACTAAGACTTGTAAGTTTTACTATTAGAGGATAGATGGGGCTGGACCTATTTTTACTGATTTTGAGGACAGTTCTCTATGCCTCCTGAATTTTGATGCTTGTTCCCTTGGCCATATGAGGGAAATTCTGTACTATAATTTGCTCTAGTATACCTCTGCCCCCTCTGTCTTTCTTCTTCTTCTGGAATCTCAATTATTCTAATATTGTTTCACCTTATGACATCACTTATCTTGTGAATTCTCCCCTCATGGTCCAGTAGTTGTTTTTTTCTCTTTTGTTAGCTTCTTTATTCTCCGTCATTTGGTCTTCTATATCACTAATTCTCTTTTCTGCCTCATTTATCCTAGCAGTAAGACCCTCCATTTTTTATTGCACCTCATCAATGGCTTTTTTAATTTCAGCTTGGTTAGATTTTAGTTCTTTTATTTCTCCAGAAAGGGATTTTATTTCTCCAGACAGTTTTTCTCTAATATCTTCATGCCTTTTTTGAGCCCACCTAGCTCCTTGAGAATCATCAATCTGAACTCTAGATCTGACATATTACTAATGTCCATATTGATTAGGTCCCTAGCTGTCAGTTTTGCCACTTGTTCTTGTGTGTGTGTGTGTGGTGAATTTTTCTGCCTTGTCATTTTATCCAGATACGAATTTATGAATGAGAGAATAAAATACTAAAAGGGTGGCAAAAAATCCCAAAAAATGTACGCAAACCAAATCGGAAGAGATCCTAAACCAGGGAATGAAGGGATGGAATAGGACTGTAAAGATGATAATTAAACAATGATTCTAAAAAAGGAATCAGTAAGATAAGTTGGTTGGAAAAAGAAGAAAAAAAAGAGGAAAGAATGTGATTAGGCTGAAGACTAGAACAAAGCCATGGGCTAGATTTAGGGTACATTTTGATCTTTTAGGGGAAATTGTATCCCAAAATTTTAAAGAAAAAAAAACCTATATGTATACAAAAAATAAAGTTAAATACAATGAAGGGATAAAATAGGACTATAACGGGCGCCTGGGTGGCTCAGTGGGTTAAGGGTCCTGGGATCAAGTCCCTCATCGGGCTCTCTGCTCAGTGGGAAGCCTGCTTCCCTCTCTCTCTCCTCTGCCTGCTTCTCTGCCTACTTGTGATCTGTCTGTCAAATAAATAAATAAAATCTTTAAAAAAAAGGACTATAACAATGAATATTTTAAAAAGATCATATTTTTTAAAAAAAGAGTTATTATTAAAATAGTTTAAAAAATTAAAAGAGGAAAGAAGAAAAGTTTTAAAAAATAGAATAAGAAAAAAAATAATTTAGCTTTGCAAGACTGAAGGATCATGGGGAAAAAAGCCATGAATTCTATGCATTGCTTTCCCCTAGTTCTAGAGTTCCACAGTTCTTGTCTATCAGTCAACTTGGTCTTGGCTGCATGTTCTTGCTGATCTTCTGGGGGAGGGGCCTGTTGCAGTGATTCTCAAGTGTCTTTTCCTATGGTGGAATTGCACCACCCTTGCCAGGGGCCGGGCCAAGTTATCTGCTCAGGTTTCCTCTAGGAGCTTTTCTCCCCTGAACATTTTCCTTAGAGATCTGGAGGACAGGAATGAAGATGGTGGCCTCCTAATCTCTGGCCCAGAGGAGCCGAGAATCTCGGGGATCCGAGAAGCTCGGGGATCCACTCCTCTTTGCACCCTCAGAGAAAAGCAGTCAGTTCCTCCCATCTCCCTGGTCTCTGGCTGTGCTCCATGCTCACCCGGCCTGTGACCGAGCGTTTCTGTCTCTGGCGCACAGCTACATTTGGATTCTCCAAATCCAGCAGATTCCTTTCATGTGCTCCTGCGCTGGTCCTCCCGGATGAGGAAGAAGGGGATCTCTCTGGATTTGCCACTTATGGGATCCCTGCTTGAAGAGCAGTGGTCAGACTGTGCCTTGGATCATGGTTTAAGTTAACACTGAGTTGAGATCTCACTTCTTGGCTCCATCTCTGTAGCTGGCTTCCCTGCTCTGATACCTGGTAACTCTGCCACTCAGACACCCCGGTCTTTCTGTGACTCCGCGGGTCCTGAGACAAGAATGCCCCCACTAGGCCCCCACCCTTGCTTAGCCTCTGGAGCAACATCCCTCGGTGGAACAGAGTTCTGATTTTGTGCTCCGTTGCTCCACTGCTTGCCACGAGCCGGCCCCTCCCCCCCGCGAAGTATCTTCCCATTGCTTCGGATTCACTTCTCTGCCTGTCCTACCTTTCAGACCCCCAGAAAGTGGTCGATTTTCTGTTCCTAGGATTGCTGCTCTTCTTCTCTTCTATCTCCTGTTGAGTTTGTAGGTGTTCATATTGGACTGATTACTATCTAGCTGATCTCCTGGAACCTAATGATATTTCATTGGCTACTCCTCCACCATCTTCTATAATATCCAGTATACCAGTTTTTTTTTTTAAAGATTTTATTTATTTATTTGACAGACAAAGATCACAAGTAGGCAGAGAGGCAGGCAGAGAGAGAGCGGAAGGGAAGCAGGCACCCTGCGGAGCAGAGAGCCCGATGCGGGGCTTGTTCCCAGGACCCTGGGATCATGACCTGAGCCGAAGGCAGCAGCTTTAACCCACTGAGCCACCCAGGCGCCCCTCCAGTATACCAGTTTTTAAAACAAATATTAAGGAGGGCTCTTGGGATGAGCACTGGGTGTTGTATGTAAGTGATAAATCACTAAATCCTACACCTGAAACTAATGTTATACTGTACATTAACTAACTGGAATTTAAATAAAAATTTGGCAGAATAAGTTATTGAATATAAAATTCATTTGTCCATTCTTGTTAACATAAAGTTCACAAATCTTATATCATTTTAGGCACACTTAGTTTAAAAAAGTTTAACTCACACAAATATTCAACTGATAATTTAACCTCTTTTTGTGTCTCTAATTACTTTCTCTTTTTGTGTATTAATTTCCTTTCCTTATTTTTTTTTAAGATTTTATTTATTTATTTGACAGACAGAGATCACAAATAGGCAGAGAGGCAGGCAGAGAGAGAGGAAGGGAAGCAGGCTCCCTGTTGAGCAGAGAGCCCGATGCTGGGCTCGATCCCAGGACCCTGGGATCATGACCTGAGCCGAAGGCAGAGGCTTTAACCCACTGAGCCACCCAGGAGCCCCTTAATTTCCTTTTCTGAAAAATTGTTAAGAGTAGTACTTGGTACTGATTGGCTTGATTACTTATCATTTTTCATGCATTTTGAAGGAAACATTTAAAAATAAAAACATTGTAGTTTATTGTTGTGAATATTTAATGGAATTAAATTCGCTCTAATTCCTGAATATTATGGAGAGGATATTATTTATAAAATATTTCCATTGAACATTTCATCAAAAATGCTCTGCATCTATTTACCAATATCTATTCTGTAAACAGTGCTAAATGACGCCTCTGTTACTTAGATATCTAATTTAATCATTGATCATTTCATGTTTCCAAAAAAAAAAAGTGAAAGAAGGAGGCAGTTTACAACAGATGAAGTTTAAGGTAAATGACCAGAATTCTATTGCTCCCCAATGTGAGTTAACATTTATACTGAGGTCTTTAAACTCCAAGCTCAGGGGCGCCTGGGTGGCTCAGTGGGTTAAGCCGCTGCCTTCGGCTCAGGTCATGATCCCAAGTCCTGGGTTCAAGCCCCACATTGGGCTTTCTGCTCAGCAGGGAGCCTGCTTCCTCCTCTCTCTCTGCCTGCCTCTCTGCCTACTTGTGATTTCTCTCTGTCAAATAAATAAATAAAATCTTTAAAATAAAATAAAATAAAATAAACTCCAAGCTCAGTTCTTTTTCTTCTATCGCATGTTATAAAATCCCTCTATGATTTAGTTTTTTATACTTAAAAATGAGAGTTGTAATCAGGCATCAATCAGTGTTAGAACCAAAGAGTCATAGAACAGTTCATACCATAATGAGATTTCTGAGCAAAAAGTAAGTAAACATGTGCATTATAAAGTTTTTATAGAAAAAGGCCTTATTTCCATAGCCCCACAAAAGTAGTTTGAGTTTTCACTAGTATTTAAAGTTTGTTCAGATCACTTCAGGAGGCTGGTTAAGAGCACCAGCTCTAACTTGTGTTCAAATCCAGACTGGGTGACCTTGAGCAAGTTCTGCAGTTTTTCTTTCCTTCGTTTTTTATTTATAAAATAGGGACAAAATATCAATACCTACCTTGTAGGGTTGTTATATGGATTTGTATAATATATATTATATGATGCATATATAATATAAATATATCTAGATATAAATGTATATTTTATATAAATATACAACATATATAATATATTCAACAGCATATATGTATTATATCTGACCCATATAAACCTAAATTTCAATTTTTTTCTAAAAATCAAAGTTAACAATATTAACTAAGAGCTAAGTCCTGATTCATAAGCACATTCAATCAGATAACAAGAAGGTAGTCTCCATATAAGGTCAAATAATTTCTCAACATTTATTATACAACATATTTTATATGGCTATGCAGAATCAATTTATTGCTCTGAGGTACAGCAGTAATTGGAAAAAATATAAAGAATTGCTTAAGGGAAGGATAATATTTTGTCTTTAGATATCTATGACTAACCAAGTTCATCTAGGTAAGAGTAATTTTAGGAAGGAAAAAGCAAAAGTTGTTTTCCAAAATCAATGGCTCTCAGATCCTGAATTTTTGATGTACAATATGAAAACAGCCATATCACCAACGTGACTGATGCCATGGAGCAGGGCTGCGTTCAGCTCACAGGAGAGATCCTTAACTGTGTCTGTGGTTAGAACTACTAAGGGGTATGATATACATGATCAGATATCATTAACCTGTTCTTTATTATTTTGTCTTCACGTCCAGATTCCTCCAAAGGACCTCAGCCATCTTCAGGTGTAAATGGTAACACGCAGCCCCCTGGCACAGCGGGGCAGCCCCCCGCATCTGCCATCCCTTCTCCGAGCTCCAGCAAGCCCTGGCGCAGCAAGTCCATGAATGTCAAGCACAGTGCCACCTCCACCATGCTGACCGTGAAGCAGTCCAGCCCAGCCACCTCCCCCACACCATCAGCAGACAGACTGAAGCCCCCTGTATCAGAAGGGGTCAAAACGGCTTCCTCGGGCCAGAAATCCATGCTTGAAAAATTCAAGCTGGTCAATGCCCGGACTGCTTTACGTCCCCCACAGCCTCCCAGTTCAGGGCCCAGCGATGGGGGGAAGGATGACGATGCCTTTTCTGAATCTGGTGAGACGGAAGGTTTTAACAGTGGTCTGAATAGCGGTGGCTCAACCAATAGCAGCCCCAAAGTGTCCCCTAAATTAGCCCCTCCAAAAGCTGGAAGCAAACATCTTAGCAATAAAAAGTCTTTGCTACAGCCAAAGGAAAAAGAGGAAAAGAACAGGGACAAAAATAAAGTTTGCACTGAAAAACCGGTCAAGGATGAGAAGGATCAGGTGACAGAGACAGCTCCGAAAAAGACCTCTAAAATTGCAAGCTTGATTCCAAAGGGTAGCAAGACGGCAGCAGCCAAGAAAGAAAGCTTAATCCCTTCTTCCAGTGGCATTCCAAAACCTGGCTCGAAGGTGCCCACAGCAAAGCAGACCGTGTCACCTGGCAGTGCAGTGAGCAAAGAGTCGGAAAAATTCAGGACTACCAAGGGAAACCCTTCCCAGTCCTTACCCAAGCCCATGACCACTGAGAAAGCAAGCACATCCAATTGCCCTGCTCCTTTGGAAGGAAGGGAAGCCAGCCAAGCCCCTCCCACTGGTTCCTGCGCTGCACTGGTGGCACATGGCGGTGGGCAGACCACGGGGAACGGTGCTGTCCAACTCCCTCAGCAGCAGCAACACAGCCACCCCAACACTGCCACGGTGGCTCCGTTCATTTACAGGTAAGATGGCCGCTGTGCGTCCACAGTTGTGAACTCCTACAGCTCTTCCTACTCCGCACATCATAACGAAGGTTACTAGAGCTGTGTTTTACTTTATCATTTTGGAACACTTGGGTCTGAAGATAAAGGGCTAGGATTTCATGTTTTAAGAAAAAAAAAATTTAGTATGCTCTAGTCTTATTCTCCCTCCTCTTCCCATCTTCTGTCCTCTCCTTCCTTCTTTGTAGGCCTTCTTCTTGAGGCCTTCAGAAGTTAGCTTACTTGTTCCTAGAGAAGAAGGAAAATCCAGATGCCATGATTCTCTCCTGTGTCTATTACCATTATGACTTCTACTGCTACTTTTATTATTAGTATTTTAAAGTAATTCTCAGTTTTATAGAGCTCACAGATATTTTTGTTTTCACCCTTGAGAGAAAATATGTCATGATGGTTAAAGGGGCAGGCTCTGGAATCAGACACCTGTGGATTAAATGCCCTGCCCTGGTACTTACCAGCTGTGTGACTTCGAACAAGTTACTTAACATCTCTTAATCTCATTTTCTACAGTTGTCAAATAGGAGTAACAGTACCTACCTAAAAAGCTGAGGAAAATAACAGGGTCATGCTTATGTTTATTATATATTCTGGTACACTGTGTTTGTTAAATGTTGTTTATAAGGCATTGCTCTCCCAACATAAAATTTATGTTACTTTCCTATAGCTAATCATAAGTTCCTATCCCAAAATAATCATCCACATGATTCTTATAATTGTGCTTAATTTATTAGTTTTTGCATTATAATTCTTTATTTTAGAAGGTTTAAGATATGTCAACATATGCTACATTTTAAAATATTCATTCTACTATACAAATAGCACATTTTGTCTATTGTGTGGTTTGTTTTCATTGATTAGAAACATGTCAGTTGCTGCTTTGTCTCCATTTTTTATTTTTATTTATTTTTTATTTTATTTTTTTTATTTATTTATTTGACACAGAGAGAGAACAAGCAGGCAGAGAGGCAGGTAGAGAGGGAGGAGGAAGCAGGCTCCCTGCTGAGCAGAGAGCCCGATGCGGGGCTCGATCCCAGGACCCTGAGATCATGACCTGAGCCGAAGGCAGTGGCTGAACCCACTGAGCCACCTTTGTCTCCATTTTTATTCACTATCTTTTTTGTGAGGAAATGCGTAGGGAGGAATAATATCTGACCTTTTGGCAGGTTGGACGTTCGATAATAGGAAAGAAATTTTCTGAATAGGAAGTAGGACCTGTTATAATTAAATAAGCATCAATATTATATAGCTTAAAAGCATATTAAATTTGTTAAATGTATGGGTTTTTTAAGTAAAGAAAGTAATTATAAGGATTTGTTTTCCTTCGATGAAAAATGTAGGTGCTTGTCTGGTGCTTTATGTACTCAGCAAAGCAAGTTTCTAATTATTGCATTTCAGCTCTTTTTTAGGTCTGCTTTTCTGCCTTTAGTAGCAGCAATTCATTTAAAACCTTTGTCTTTGGATCAGATGGGAGTCAGCTCTTTGTAACTCCGGAGTCCCTATCTGACAAATGAGAATTTAAGATGTCAAATCATAATTCACATTCCAAATATGTAAGAAAAAAATCACAAAGTTTTAAATACGCCATACTCAGCCCACTCATGCATCTCTAATATATTCTGTAGAAGCATCAGTCATTTCAAATCACCACAAATGAGTTTCACAGGAAAGTGCAAATCTAAGCAGAAAGACTGTACCTGCCAGGTTGGCAAGCATCTTCCTGGAAGTAGCAATAGGATTGTTTGTTTCTTTGTCATAAAGTATCCAGCGGAGGGGCACCTGGGGGGCTCAGTGATCAAGCATTTTTCTTTGCCTCCAGTCATGACCCAGGGTCCTGGGATTGAGCCCAGCATCCAGCTCCCTGCTCAGTGGGAAGCCTGCTTCTCCCCCTCCCACTCCCCCTGCTTGTGTTTCCTCTCTCACTGTCTCTCTCTTTCTCTGTCTCTGTCAAATAAATAAATAAAATCTTTAGAAAAAAATATTAAAAAACAAAAAATAAAAAGAGGAAGGAGTACAGCTTACAGTTTCAACCATGGATCAGCTGTGTGTCCTTGCCAGATTGTCCAACCTCTGAATTTGTCCTTTTTTAAAATGAAGATTATAAAACCGAGGTAATACAGCCAAGTAGCTAAGAATATAGGCTGTGAAGTCTGTTGGTTCTGTCATTGTTCAGAAACAATATCTTGCATTGTTGAGAAGATGACCCCAAGAGCCAGTTTGCCTGTGTTGGAATCTTGATAAGGTCATTTTTTAGCCATGTGACTTTGGGCAAAATATTTAAAGATTCTGAGCCTCGATTCCTATCTGTAAAATGGGGATGATAATAGACATTGTCTCATAAAGCTATTTTGAAGATTGAATTAATATTTATACAGGGCTTGGAACAGTACCTGCCACATGGTGAACAGTCTTCCCCAAATTTCAGTTTATAACCCTATAAAGGGTGGTGGTTAAGAATATCCACTGTATTTAGGTGTTTTGAAGATTAAGTAAGGCAACCCCATGTAAAGACTTTAGCACAGAGCCAGGTTCAGAGTGAATGACTTATAAATATCAGCAATTAGTTGTGTCATTATGAATAATATAAGGTAGTTGGAAATAAAACCATCTAATAAGAAAATTTCATATCATAGTCTATATAGGAGGCAATAATTGCTGGGAGTCTTCTATAAATTAAAAATAATTTTATAAATGATAATATAAATCTCCTCAAGGTAGAGTAGTTAACAGTTAAGCTTTTTAACTGTCAGCGAAAGCTATTTACATCACAGAGCCACGTAGTTTGGATTATATGATCTCCCTCATGTACTTTGGACTCTGCCTGCTCCAAGCCCATTTAAGAATTCTTCCTTCAAAATGTCTGACAGACTTTCTAGGAGTTGCTAATTATTTGATAAGATAATAGTAATAATTAACTACTTTATAATGTTGTTGAGTAGGTAGTGCAAGTCTGTATGTTATAAGATTTATGTTCATTCTCTCATTTAAACTTTATCATAACCTCATGAGAAAAGAATGTTATCTCCATTCTACAGAGGTGAAGAATCAGAGATTTCAAATCAGAACAGGACTCATCTCTTAAAGTCACAGGACTAGTAGGGGTTTGCCTTTGAACCCAACTATACCTAGACTTCTAGTATGCCCTTCTTTGCTCATCAATTCTTTCTCTATGTATATAAATATGAAGTATTGTTACTAGAAAAATTCTGGCTGCCAAGATGTGAATAATAGATTGTAAAATTTCTAATAAGAATTCATTTATGATGGGAAATGCTTAATTGGTTGGAAGTAATATAAATTTAGAATATATATTTGTATGTATGTGCTTAAATATACGTATTTTTGACATTTAAAGATAATTAAATAACTTCTATAAAATGGGAATATAGATGGCTGATGGTAGTATTTTTCCTTTTTTCTCAGCCCAGTGAGGTCAGGCTAGGTTATTAATTATTTCTTCTGGGACTCTAATATATGCTTCATAATACTCTTTCTTATAAATTGAATGTCAAGAGTTCTATAAATATAATGTTGAGTTCTGGAAGTTGATGGATTTCATATTAGTCCTACTTCCTATATAATGCAAGGATGTTCTATATTAAGGTTTTGTAACTCATTTGTCACTACAATGTGAAAAAAGTAATTTTGAACTTAGTATATCTTTATCCATATAATGAGTGGGGATAACTGAAGTCAAAGGTGAAAATTTTAAGAAAGAATATTTTAATTTAATGTCAAAAGTTCCCAATGTTTAAACCTATTGGAATGGAATAAGCTACCTTTGTAAGTATTAAGGTGACTACCAGAGATAATTTAAGAAATGATAGAATGACAAGTTGCCATAGTTTAGGTAAAGGCAAAGCACCAAATACTTTTTCATTTTTGTGCTCATCACTCATTCTGCCAATACTATGGAATAAGAGTTATGAAGGGTTTTTTTTGTTTGTTTGTTTTTTAGCCTCTGCCTTCAGGAAGCTCAGTCTATGGGAGATAATGATAGAATATAATAAAAATAAAACTCATTGCTCTTATGGAAGTATATGCAAAAAATTGCGTAGAATGGTTTTCCTACGTCTTGCATGAGAATGGAGTCAGTGAATGTATCCAGAGGAGATAAGACAAGAGACAAGATTTACAGCATGAGTTAGAATTTGTCAATGTTGTGGCATCATCCAAATTTGACATTCTATAATTTTACAATCCAAGCCTTATGGAACAAGTAGTAGGCAAATTAAAAAGTACTGGGCAAACGCTAGTAACTGAGCTACTACAGAGACTAGAGGTTGGGATGCATGGTTTTTGTGTGGGAGACTAAGGAAGAAAATTTAGAAAGAATCCATATTTTGTTCTGCAGTTCAGTCACTCTGTCCCTGTACATCTCTTTTTCAGCTACTCCTATTGGCTCTTTCCCCCAAACTTACCCTCAACTATGTATTTCTCTCCATTTCCCCCTCCCTGTCCTGGTCCAGGCTGTCATCACCAGTTCTTACCTAGGTTCCGGCGAGTCTTCCAGCTTTCACTTTTGCTCTATTCAGTAACATCCTTCACACAGCAGGGACTCTCACCTTCTGAAAGTATAAATCATATATATCATTCCAATTCATGAGACAATCTATTGAATATCCCTTATACTTAAAAAAAAAAAAAATGAAACCCAAACACTTTGCCCACCTAACCTGGCCCCTGTCTAGCCCACAAGCCACACTCATACCATTCTCCCTGTAGTGCACTGAGCCCCTCCCTTCATCCTGTGTCTCAAGAAACTAACCTATCCTGTTTAGGGGCCATAGTCATGGACAATCTCTCTACCTATAATGACTCTCTTCCAGAGCAAAGAAGGGTACTTCTTCTTATCAGCTCTCTGCTTACAGGCTACCTCTTCCCAGAAGCTCTCTCCAGTCATCTGGTTCAAAGAAACATTCAGTATGCCTCTCACCAAATCATATGACATCATCCTCTCATAATTTTTTTAATTTTTTTTAAAGATTTTATTTATTTATTTATTTGACAGAGATCACAAGTAGGCAGAGAGGCAGGCAGAGAGAGTGCAGGGAAGCAGGCTCCCTGCTGAGCAGAGAGCCAGATGTAGGGCTCAATCCCAGGACCCTGGGACCATGACCCGAGCTGAAGGCAGAGGCTTTAACCCACTGAGCCACCCAGGTGCCCTTCCTCTCATACTTTATTCATGGAGTTTCTCATTATCTGTAATTATTTTGATAACTTATTATTAAGTGTGATTTCAGCCATTTCCAGCTATAATGTAAGCTCACTGAGAGCAAGTGTTGTCTTTTTTATTTAGTAGCATAAGGCCCAGGATAGACCCAACCCACAGGAGACACTAAATAAAATTGTTGAATGTGGCGCCATCAACACAGGTTGAATAGAATAGAACAGCTAACAAAAATGTGCAGTGGAACAGGGAAAATTCTGAAACCTCTTCCTATAAATGAGATGCTTAATTGAAATATAAACAGCTTTGAAATATTTAAAGAATAAAATATCTTCTCTTCAGAACATTCATTCACTTATTTTTCTTCCCTTCCTTTAATGACTACTTACTAAGTATCTACTACACATAAGGAATCAAGGATAGAGTGAAACACACATGTCCATATGTCATTTTCCTTTCATCGTCCATAATACAGTAGGCAAAAGACTGTCTTAAAGATCACTACAGAATGAAGCAGGAAGTGTAAAGTTCTCTAGCAGTGAACCAGATTGGATACATTGAGACTTCAAAACATGGAAAATTACTGCTAGCTGTTGGAATCAGAGATAGTGGCACTTGAGCTGGGTTCTGAAAGATAGATTTAGGCATGCAAAAATGAGGAGTACAGGGAAGGAATTGCAAAACTGAAGTAACCATAAAAACAGGATAAACACCAGATGCATAGGGTAGTCAGTGAGTTGAATGGATTTCCTGGAAAAGGAAGGTTGATTGGAGCCTAATTGTAATAGAAATCCTTGAGTATCAGGTACTTAGACTCCTCTGTGTGTGTGTGTGTGTGTGTGTGTGTTTGTGTGTGTGTGAAGCATGGTCAGAAAAATTGATGTGTCTTCAGTTTGTAAAATAGATTGTTAATGAAAGAGGACAGCTTAGTTTATACCATGTTTAATGGCTAGAGGAGGGAGAAACTTCCAAACTTTCAGAGATAGCTTTGTTAAGACTTGAATTAAAGGTTCCAATTACAGGAAGAAATGGAGAGGAGAATGGAGAGCATATTAAGAAAGGAAGCTTCATTTGTTCCTGGTTTTTCTCCATTCTTTCTTGGTGTTCTTTCTTGGTCTACCCTTTATGCTGCCTTCAAACTTATTTTCCTCTCCTGGAATTCAAAAATTGTTACCTAAGCTCCCTTCTTTCCCTGTGTTATTTTTCTTACATTGCTTTTGTATTCATTATTTTAGAGCTATAGTCCTCATGATTGCAAAGATAGATGGAGTCAAATAGTAAAGTAGATAGTCAAAGAAGGGGAAAAGGGAGACCTGTACATTTTTCCTAAACCTCAAGCTTTTTAGCAACCCCCAATAAATTTAAAAACAGCTATTAACCAGATTAATAAGTTGTTATTTTGAGGTGCTTATTCTTTTCCTTATTTTCTGACCACTCATGGTAAATGCCAGGAAAACAGTGTGCATTGAACATCTAAAGGCAAAGGGAAGCAGAATCAGGAGTGTGGGTAATACACACACGCTTGCACACACACACACCACACACACACACACACACAAACACAGAGCCCAACCCTTAGCTAAGCCAAGACATTTTTGTACAGAGAAGAAAATCATCATGCATCTCAAAGCTATGAATTAAATATAAGAAGAGACCGTCTATACACACTTGATTTGTAAAATTAGGTCACTAAAGTCTGAGTTTAGAGGTTTTCTTCTTTCAGATATCTTATACCATAGCATCATGATATTTTTTGTTGTAACCAGTTTTTGCAAGATTTCAGATTTGCCTAGAAAGTGACATGGAAAATTGACACTTGAATATACTAAGTTCTGGAAGGTAAAGAATGTAAAACATCAATTTTGAAAATGCTTACTCACGGGGTTTTAAGTTTGGCTAATTTGTTGAACCAGTAAATTGAGTAGGAGGAGCTGTGAATTTACCCAGATTGAAATGTAGAGCAGATAACCATCATGCAGTAAAAGCTTTTGTGAGCCCTGCAGCTACTATTACAGATTATACTGCAATTGTGGTTTTATGTGAACTGGACATAATTGGTCGTCAGGACGAACTGCAGCTTATCGAATGCTTACCTTGGCGAGCTGGTCTTTTGCTAGATTCGATATAGAACTGTGCGTCGGGTAGCAGTTGAAACTCCCTCACACAGCATTATTTTGAAGATGGAATACAGAGACACCACTAGAAGAAGGCCTGTTGTGTGGGATAGTGCTAAGAGCTGGCATTCTCTCAGCAGAAAAGCTTTATCAAATACCTTCTGTAGTTAGCTTCCAGGGTTTACTGCCAGATTGCCCAATTGAACCACTGCTGTCTCTTCTTTCTATATTTTATGTGCTCTTGGAAAAATTTTAAGCTTACAGAAAATTTGCAAGAACAGTACAAAGAACTCCCACATACACTTCACTCAGAGCACCCAGAGACTTTATTCAATTACACTGATTGTGCCAGAGAGATCCCTTTGATGGATTCAGGATGACCATTGAATCCGGGTGTCACATTTTCCTAATATCCCTCAGTCTGGAACAGTTCTTTGGTCTTTCCTTGGCTTTCGTGAAGCTGATATGCTGAAGACAGGCTTTTGTAGAATGTTTCTTAATTTAGGCTTAGGCTTGTCTGAGATTTCCTCATGTTTAGCTGCATATTCTGGTTTTTTGTTTTGTTTTGTTTTGTTTTTCCTAGAATTTGTCACAGAAATGCTGCTGTGTTCTTTCCATTGCACCCTATCAGGTAGCAACAATATCTCTGCTTCCCATTTTGGTGGTGTTAAATTTTCTCCCTTGATTAAGATAATGTCTGTCAGGGTTTTTCACTCTAGAGTTACTTTGCCCCATTTGTATTTAATAAGTATTTTTGTGGGAAGATATTTTGAGACTCTTTATAAAAAGTCTATTCCTTGATCTACTTTTACCTGTAAGGCTTAGCATCCATTGAGATTTCTTGTGGAAATTAATATTTTACTTTAATAGAGGTCAAATGATTTCTAATCCTGCACATTCCTTGTGCATTTATGCCTTGGCTTTCTTTGTTAAGAAAGAGATTCCCTTTCCCCTTCTCCCTTCTTCTCTCTTCAAATTCTGTGGACTAATGGATTCTCATTGTATTCAGTGGATTATAATCCATTGACATGACTATTTTAATGCTTAAGTCTTCTCAGATTTCACTACTGGGATTCTCTTCAAGCTGGCTTCTGCTCTCATTATTCTTTGAGAGCTTCATTTCTTTTTGGCTCAAAGAGTTCCAGGCTCATCTTGTCCTCTCCCTGTGCTGGCAGCAGCTTTTACTAAGGAGTCCTGATTTCTTTTTGTAGAGAGTGATATTTAGAAACCAAGATCTCACCGCTCCCAATATACGTGTGCTCCCACATACACACTTATATCATTATTTTTCTCAGCATCTGTGAGCTATCTATGATATATATACACAAAGGCAGAAAGCCCTCAACTTACAATGGTGTCAAAGCAAATATGCACTCAGTAGAAACCATATGTTGGGATTTGATTTTTGCTCAGGAGACTGATATGCAGTATGGTCCTGTCTCTGGTGATGCCGGGTAGCAGGAGGAGCCCACACCCTGTCAGCCAGCAATCATGAGAGTAAAAAAACTGATGCCCGTACAATCCTTCTGTCCCCATACAGCCATCCCGTGTGTCACTTTCAGAAGAGTATTCAATAAATTACATGAGATATTCAACACTTTGTTGTAAAATGGGCTTTGTGTGAGATGGTTTTGCCCAGTGGAAGTTAATGTAACTGTTCGAGAACATCTAAAGTGGACTAGGCTAAGCTATGGTGTTCGGTCTCTTAGTAAATTCATTTTCAACTTACAATATTTTCATATTTTCAACTTGCAATGGGTTTATTGGAATGTAACTCTGTCATAAATTGAGGACAATATGTATTTTCCCTTCCTCTACTTGTATTTCCTTTAGTAAACTGAGAAACCTGGCTTCCATGATCCTCACTATGTTTTCTTTTCTTTTTTTTTTTTTTAAAGATTTTGTTTATTCATTTATTTGACAGAGATCAGAAGTAGGCAGAGAGTCAGGCAGAGGGAGAGGGGGAAGCAGGCTCCCTGCTGAGCGGGAAAGCACCTTGCATGGGAGGATCAATCCCAGAACCCTAAGATAATGACCTGAGCCAAAGGCAGAGGCTTAACCCACTGAGCCACACAGGCACCCCCTCACTATGTTTTCTTATTTGCTCAACCCACCTGAATCTCACATATCTCCCTTCCACCCTGAACTGCTTTTCACCTTGATAGATTTCTGTCCTTGGCCCTGGCTGTCACCTGTCCGCCTTCCCACTGGGAAGGAAAGAAGAAAGCAAAACCACTGGTGGTTTTGGAAAGATACTTTTCTTTGCCTTTGTTGGATTTATAAATCAAGAACTGTAAGAACATTAATTAATATTGCTACCTCAGATCAGTTCTATTTGTGTTCATATTTGTGACTAGATCCATGTTAAGATGAATGCACAGGAAGATATATCTTGATTGATATAAATCAATAAGCAAACACCCATATTTATGAAATTTGAAATTTGCCAGTTGATGGTATCTAGGACTTATTGTTGAATTCCTTTAAGCGGTGTGTATAATATCTTCTTTTTCTCAAGAAAAAATTTAAGGTAGTAAAGAACAGAGAATAATATTTCAGGTAGACCAATAGATATTGTCACATTCAAATATTGTGTGTTATTAACTTAGTGAGGTATGTGTCAGCAAAGGAGAACTTAAATGTACTAAAATAGTGTCCAGGGGCATTTGGATGGTATTAAACTGGAGGGTAGCAGTTAAAAAACAGTATTTCGAGGCAGCCAGTTTCAAATACAGAATGATTGTCAACCAGCTTGTTCCACAGACAGATTATCAATCTCTAGAAGTCTAAATTTATCTATAGCACCTAATTATAAGTGTCTTGATCTGTTCAAACTGCTATCACAAAAATATCATAGACAGAGTGGCTTAAACAGCAAATATTTATTTATCATGATTCTGCAGGCCCCTCCCACCCCGGCACAAACGTGCCCCCTCTGTGCCATGGAATGTGCTGGCACATTCCATGTCTGGTGAGAGCTTGCTTCCTGGTTCATAGATGACCATCTTCTCACTCTGCGCTCATGTGGCAGAAGGGACAGTGGAGTTCCCTGAGGTCTCTTCTACAACAGCACTAATCCCAGACATCAGTGCTCTACCCTCAAGACCTAATTAGCCCCCAAAGTCTCCATCCCCTAATACTATCATATTGGAGATTAGTTTTCAACATAAGAATTTGGGGGAAGAAACAGACATTCATTCCATAACAACAGGAATACCAGGCCTAGTATTTGACACATAGTAAGTACACATAGACAGGAAAGAGCTTTTATGTCAATCATCAGTGAAGTCTAGATTTTTTTACCACTATCCCCTTAGTAACAGATACTAACACTGAGAGCCTGGCTTATTAGCACTCTAAATGAATTAAATGGTGTTTTTTTGCAGTGCTGTATTTTACAGTTTCAATGGGTATTTGTAACATATTGACCATGTTGTAAATGCATAGTTATTAGTCTGCACAGGACATATCTTCTAAATATTTTAAAGGAACATCATGACACTTACTTTTTCTTTTTCCAATCAATATGAGGAAAGTGCAGTATCAGTTTATGTGGGAACAGTGGATGATGCCGATTTAGTATCTATTATATCTGTCAAGATGTACCCTTTGATTGAAGAGCACTATTGATCCTGAACTCTTCAGAAATTGTTTCATGAAGCAACCCCAAATCCCTTTGTTTTATTAGAATGAAACATGCACAGAAAGAGAGGACATGGTGGGAGTCTTCAGAGATTTAACTGAACTTCTTTGATCATTTGTTTAAAAGTTAAATCTTTACCAGTTAGCAGTGATTGCCCCTCTGGAGACTGGAGTTAAAATCTGATTTCACCCTAACAAATACTGAGTGGAAATCCCGGAGAAATGAATGGCTCATAACATATGTAAAACAGAGATCTGGACCCATTTACATGTCCATGCAAACCAGAGATGACTTCCAAGTCCTTTTTATAATTATTTAAAATTTAACCTTTCTATGTTCCTTTCCTTGATCAACCTTTTTCCAATGATGGTATTGCTGATGTAGGGAATACCATAGAAAATACACCAAAGAACTTGAAAATAAGGTAAATAAAATTGCCTCTTGTGACTTAAAGTAAAAAGGGATAATAAAGAGGGAATCAGCCAGAAACACACACTGACAGATTCATATAATAAAATAAAACAAAGGTTCCTGAGACAAGACTGAGCTGTCAGAAGCATGCATACTTTTCATAAAAGAGACTCAGGGGTGCCTGGGTGGCTCAGTGGGTTAAGGCTCTGCCTTCGGCTCAGGTCATGATCTCAGGGTCCTGGGATGGAGTCCCGCATCGGGCTCTCTGCACAGCGGGAAGACTGCTTCCCTCTCTCTGCCTGACTCTCTGCCTACTTGTGATCTCTGTCTGTCAAATAAATAAAGAAAAATCTTAAAAAACAAAAAAGAAAGAAAGAAAGAAAAGAGAGAGAGAGACTCAGACGGGGGTGTGGAGACGGCTGATGGTAGAGAGTACCGGGTCTCTCATACTGAGGAAGATAGCCACAGTCAGCTCCTGAGCAGCACTTTTTAAGATCTGTTTGTTCAGAGCAAAGCAAAATTTGTACTCTCAAAACACGTTCTGAATATGCTTTTGCTCCATGCAGATTTTTCCAGAGGGAGATACTGTGAATCTTTGTAACTAACATGACCATAGGCATTCAGGCTCCTATAACAGCTGCTGATCTTGTTCTAATAAGAACCAAGGCACTGGACTTTAGACAGCCATCACAGTGAACTACTTAATGTGACTCAGCTTCTGAGATCAGTCTGTGAATACTGAGTCTGCAGGACTAGAGGCCAATCCTGGCTCACAGCCAGTTTACCAAGGCACCCTGCCTTCCTGGCAAGCAGCCAGTCAGCTTTCCCTGGGGTCTCCCATCTCACTATATACTCTCCGTTTAAACTTCTTCAGTGAGTAACAAAAGTCCTTAGAAAACTTCAGAGGATTTTATCCCTTCATTCATAGCCAGCTGGCTAAGGATCAGGTCAGGGAAGGACAGTGGCTAGTGAGAAATGAGCCTAAGTAGAGGAGCCAACTATAGTGGGCTTCAGCAGTAAATACCAAGGGGTGTCAATAGACAGGGCTATAGGAGAACCTGGGAGCCAGAGAAGAAAAGAAATGGGCTATACAGAGAGCCAGATATATTCCCCACATTTTAATGTTGACAAGAATCCTACATGCCTCAAGAGAATGCCTTTCCAAACCTTAAGTAATAATAACGCTTGAGTTCACAATTACTTTGCAAGGAGCACATTTTTCTTTGCTTTCATACATGAGCAAATTGAGATTCAAGACCTTAACAAGGTCACATGAGTTATTAAGTAGGTAGTTAGAGAGCCAAATTTTACACTGAAACCCAGTGCATGCACCCTTATACCATGCTTCCTTCCACGTTGCTATACTCCAGTAATGCCAACTATTTCCTGAGTGCAGCATATTGTGAGACTAGGGCAAGGCATTGGGATACAACGGTGAGCATAAAAACATTTAAAAATCGGGTAAAAGAGAACAAAAGAGGAGAAAAGTAGCATCCATTGAGAATGGGGTACAAACGGGAAGATTTTTGTAATAGAAGCCAGGGTAGGGCGATTTCATGAAAAGACTAATGGTCTTCTGTTCTAAATGCTGCCAAAACATCAAGGAAGGTGAAGACTAAGATGTGTTGATTTTAGCAACATTGAGGTCTTTACTGGCCTTTATGGTACATCCTGTCGCTTGGATACTATATTCTCTTTCTTAATTTTGCCACGCTTTTTATATTCAGTTTTAAGTTAGAATAAAATAAGGATAGTCTGCCAGAAATCAACAGAAACCATTTGTATGAATTCTTACATAGCTCTTTCTTTTCTATATCAATCTCTGTATATACACATACACCCATACATACAACATAAAGTTTTCCATGATTTCTTAAAATCCTAATGAGCTCAGAGTTTTTATATCTGTCAGATCAAGTCAAAGTATTTTTGGTGATTATGTTTTATTTCCTTTCAAACAACACCAGGATTTAGAATAAAAATAACATATTAATTAAAAATTGATTCAGAAAAAAACATACTGCATTTTCCTTTCACATATAAATATTCTCTATAGATGTTTTTAGAAAGTGAGAACTATTTAGTGTCCTCTTGCCATGGTCTAAAACCGGTCGTACAAATGAGATGCCCAGCAAATGAGAAGTCTCCAAAGGACACAGTCTAGCATACAATACTATATGGCCTTGCCTCCATCTGTGTCTTAGTAGTTCACGAGGTAGATTTTTTAAAATGTGGTGATTTGGATCAAATATATGTAGATTTTGAAGCTGCATCAGGAAAGATCATGCTTCTTAAAACATTCGCCTGTGCATAAAAGGAAGAAGCAATGTAAGAAGTAAGATTGGAATGTCAGAATATTTACAGTCTGTCTGTTGCGTGCTTTTCATTTGGTTAGACCTACTCTCTACATGTTACTCACACACACAAATACATACCAATGCATACACACACACACAAACATAAAATATACAGTAGATGAAATTTTAATGAGAATTTGGCTTTCATTGACTTTAACTTTTCTGAAATTTGTTTTTACTTATGCTTCCAATTTTAGGATATATTTTCTAGAATTTTCATGGAAAAAATAATTTTAGGGGTGCTTTCAGTACTTTTATTGGTTATTCTGACAAGAACACACCTTAGCCAGACTTTTTTTCTAAAACAGCAGAAAAAAAGTTGGATCTTTTCATCTTTTACTTCTCCAAAATACAACTATTGGTAATTACAAGCTTTCAAGTTTAGGAGAGTCTAAGAAATATGATTTAATATTTCACTCCTACGTGAGTTGTATATGAAAAACATAATAAAGACTATCTCTAATAGATAGTTTTGGAATGTCTCCGTCATTAGGAAATGCTTACTTACCTTGATAGAAAACTTTTAACATGTTGATTTCTGCTTGTACTAGGGAACTTTGAGTCATTGGTGACAACAATTGCTATATGTTTCTGTCTTTTTGGTTAATTTCAGATCGCATTCAGAAAATGAAGGTACCTCTTTACCATCTGCTGACTCCTGTACCAGTCCTACTAAGATGGATTTATCATATAATAAAACTGCTAAGCAGTGCCTCGAGGAGATATCTGGTAAGTGACCTGACTGATGGGTAGGTCAAACCTCAGAATTTTTGCAATCTCTCTGTAAGTCTTTTTATTAAGCATTACTGTGCTATACTGTTTTTTCTTAAGCATAAATGGACTGTGTACATCTCATACTTCAGAGATTCTTAAATATTTGGCTACTTTGCTCAGGGTGATCTCTTTGTTGTTCTGTGAAGAATTTTATAAAGAATGGCAGTGCTTTTAGAGGTTGAGATCTTTAAGTCATTCTTGCCCTTAGTCAAGTTCAATGTAAGAGAAGTTCTGGAAAACTTTCCATTGTTAATAAGACAGCCCTTGAATATATTTGGAGATTTAAAAAATGTTAAAGATCAGATGTCAATGCAAATATTCCATGGCCAATCTAACCCTTTTTTCAATTCTATATTATTTAGAAAACTCTTACATGATGGCTCCAAAAGTATATTTAGGGAAAAAATCTAATTATGGAAATATTTCATTATATATAAATATTTAAGAAAAAAAACCCATATTCATACCCAGACACAATTTGTCAGACTTTTAAGTATATAAAACACACTTTTCTGTGTTAGTCCAAGGTATTTTTTTCCTAGGGCCCAGGTAAATATAGGCATATATGGAAAACCTTTGGTGTAATTGTGTTATATAGATCCATATTTATGAGCAACTAAGAAAGCTCTTAGCAAAATACATGCTTCTAGGGGAAAAAGAGTTTAAGAATATTTTATCTAAATGTAAGAATTCATAGAAGTAGTGGTATATCTGTTATTCCAATAAGTTTCTGGTCAGCCCTGGTAAATTCTGAAGGAAAAAAAAAAAGAAATATTTAATATTAAAAAAGTTGCTATTGTACTCCAAAGATTCAAAGAATTGTCCTGAAGCTCATAAAAATAACCATATCACAAATTTGGGTGCTAAAGAGCTTCTCCACTTTGGTGAACTTGAACACTTTGGCAGGCTGCAGCCATTAACACAATATCCTCCAGTAGATAATGACCACATTGATAACACATTTCAAGGGGTCCTTGTAGAATTATCAGTGGCATCATCAGGCATCAGAAGTTCGTGTGAAGATTACAGTGGGCCAGTACTGAGTAAAGGTAGAAAAGGTGATGGCAAGATATAGCAATCAGGATGGTATTTGCAGATTTTTCAGTAGTTGCAGGAAGCTTTGGCTTTCCCATAGCTCCAGATAGTCTCATAATCAGAATGATGATGGATATATGTATTGTGACTAGATATTTTTAAAACTTAGTATGGCATGAAGATTCATATACTTCAGACATTTCTGTATTCACAAATGTCTTCAATTATGTATCAAGATACCTATGAAATACTAGAGGTCAAGTACGTAAGACAAAATGCATTTAGTACAGTTTGAATTATAATTTTTATGGGAATTTCACAAGGAACATTGTTTCTTTGAAATTCATTTATCACTGAGTATCTCTATTTAAATAATCCATTTTTGATTTTGTTTCTCCAGTTTCTTATTCTGTCCACCGCTTGATCATTTTTTCACATTTTCAGTTAATATTTCCATTTAATATTCTGCTGTTTTAAATATAACATTTAGAAGTGAAATATAAACTAGACTTGAACACAATATAATAACTTAATGGATTTATTGGAGGTATGATATTACTTTGCATTTTTGTTAATTATTTATATGGAATTATAGATTTGAGTCTGTGATTTAGATAGGACTATAATAAAAGAAAGAAAACAGCAAATAAATGTTGAAATGAGTCTTATCTGTGTCATTTCTGTTATTTGTTTAAAATGATAAAATAGTAGGGTGCCTGGGTGGCTCAGTGGATTAAAGCCTCTGCCTTCGGCTCAGGTCATGATTCCAGGGTCCTGGGATCAAGTTCCACATCGGGCTTTCTGCTCCATGGAGAGCCTGCTTCCCTCTCTCTCTCCTCTGCCTGCCTTTCTGCCTACTTATGATCTCTGTCTGTCAAATAAATAAATAAAATCTTAAAATAATAGTAAAATAAAATGACAAAATAGTAAAAAATTCTCTGAGGCAAACTTGAGATTTTCTAGAAGAGGATATTCATTTATGATTAGTAAGCTATAAGTTCAGTGCTGTAATTGGAAGAATCTAGGTGAGAGTATACAGGTAGACCAGTGATGAGAGGATGATTAGCATACCCTGGTCTTTCCTCCAATGATCTTGTCTTCTAATCCCTCCTGAGCTACTTAAGCTCATGGTCCTACCCTCCATGCAGGCATCATCAGTCTCTGCAAATTCCCCACAGACTCACTTCTAGGCATCCCAATCTTGCTGATTCCATCCTGGCTTTTCAGTGCTCTTTCTTTTGGTCCAACTCTACCAGTGCTTCTACTAGGATTTCTAAATGCTGATTTAAATATGGATCCCATTTAAAAATTCTATTCCTATTGGGTCTATATGGTGATCCCACAGCATTTTACTGACCCTCATCAAACTCTGCATATTCTTTCTCCATCCTGCCCCCCCCAACTCACTGAACTCCTGTGTAACTGAATGCAGTTTGACTTTTGCATATACCCTTTACTCTTGCTCCCCTCTCACTTCCTTTGATAAAGTCACAGTCCTGGTTACGTTCAACCCTCCACCAGTTCTGTACCAGCAGTGAATGAACCTGGAGGAAAACTCGTCCCATGGTGATGTGATTCACTTTATATTTATGGCCTCCAACATTTAAAGAATATTTAGTGCTGCCTAGCAATCATTTTGTATTTCTTCAGTACATTCATTCTTTTTTTTTTTTTGTCATCTGAGAACCCTCTCAAGCTCTTAGATGACAATTTTACACCTTTTCTTCTCAAACTTACCATTCCACCTCTTCTACTCTCTCCCTTAACTGATGACCTTGATGTTGATTTCACTGCAAAAAATTAAAGCAGAGAGAAAAGAATTTCATACACCCCTGCTGCCACATCTACCTACATACAACATTTATACACATTCCTTCCACTTTTCCTCAGATTACTTTCTCTTCTACCTCCTTAATATCTCCCTCTGCTCCAGATCATTCTCTGTAGTCCTCAGGGTGCTAGTTATCTCCTGTTTTAATTTTTTAAAAAATCAAAAACAGAACTTCTCTTGACCCCTTCCTTTCTTTCTTTCTTCTCCTGATTTCTGTTGTCCCTACTATATTCTGACTGCTAGAGAAACCACAGACCACAAAAGTACTTGAAATCATTGCTGAGACCACAGAATATTTCTTCAAAGACAAGATGAAATAAGGGAAGTGAAATGTTCTAGGAAGTAGAAAAAATATACTTCCGGCCTCTGCGCTGCCACAATTTAGCTGAATTGTTCCTTGGTTTCCTTTTTTTTTTTTTTTTTTTTTTGTGAGATGACTGTGATGCTTAATAAACTCACAGGACTGTTGTGAGATAGAGTTTTATTCATCCACCCATATTTTCAGTAATCTTCGCCTGGTACTTATCCATGCTGGGCGTTGCAAGGATTGTGAAAACAAACATGACTAACACATGAGCCCTGTTATGGAAGGGTAAGACACAAAAGTTAACACCACAAATAATTAAATTACTAGATGCCTGGGAGCAACTAAATTAGCTGTGAAGAGTTACATAGGGCTTAAAATAATATTCCAGGAAGAAACAACTTCAATGAAAACAATTTGGAAAAAAAGATTCTACTTATTAGTTTCATTTGTTTTTTATTATACAAGTGGGAACTTTTCTTAAGTTCACTGGAATCTTGGTAGTTCACTGGTTTTTTATAACCAGAAATTTCAGTGCTATTGTTATTGTTGAACTCTTGCTGGTAACGGTTGGTGCGGGGGCCTCACTGGGGACTAATTCTGTCCTGCTCTCCAAGAGAAGTAGCCCTAATGATACAGAACTCTGATGGATTTAGTCTTGGCAGGATAAAATCCGGTTTTGAGAATTTTTGAAGCCTATGCTATTTGAGGGAGCGTGAAAATAATATAAAAATAGAAATATAAAATTACATGTAGTGTTTTAGGAGGAAGCATAAGCTGGTTAGAAGATCTGTATCTTAAGAACCATTGGCTTCATAGTAAATATGCCTTGATAACCTGGTATAGTTTTGGCTGACCAGCATCCCCTACCCTATCTGCTAATAATAATGGCACCTTAATCTTATTTTTTCTTCTTCTTCTTCTTCTTTTTTTCTGGTGGGGGAAACCATTGCCCTATCAATCACTGCTTATGTCGTTCAAGTAAAATTGACACAAGCAGATCAAATCAGAACAACCTTTTCCCTTAACCACAGTGACCCTTTCAAGAATGGACATGTGGCCCAATTCAGTTTAGTCAGAACCAATGAGAATAAATCTCAGAACTTTTCCTAAGACTATTAGAAGAGAGACGTGGTTTTTCCAGTAGACCCAACACTAATCAAAAGAAGCGAGGACCTTCCAGCAGTTACCTTCACCCTCAAGTGAAATAAGCATAAAAAAACAGAACCAAGAGCAGGAGAGAATGAGCTCAAGGTCATTGTAGGTAATGTCTGGACCCTGTGCACAAGCCATGCCTAAAATTATCCATCCCCCTTCCCTGCATTCTTCTGTTTTGTTCCCCAGGAAAAATCCCTTTTTATGCTTAAACAATGTGAAAAGCATCCCTATTGCATGACCTGTAATAGGCATGACATGTAAAGATTCGTGATACCATTAAGGAGCAGACTTGAATGGTTCACACTGAAAAGCAGGTTTGCTAGATTCATGAAGTTAGCCAGGAAGCTTAGCTCTTTACACTTTCATCTACACGGTAATTCACATGAAGTTACAAAAAACAGTGTCTTTGTGATTAAATGGTAGTGGAAGTTAAATGTAGTTTAAAAATGGTGTGAAGAGGGGTGCCTGGGTGGCTCAGTGGGTTAAAGCCGCTGCCTTCGGCTCAGGTCATGATCCCAGGGTCCTGGGATCGAGCCCCGCATCGGGCTCTCTGCTCAGCAGAGAGCCTGCTTCCCTTCCTCTCTCTCTGCCTGCCTCTCTGCCTACTTGTGATCTCTGTCTGTCAAATAAATAAATAAAATATTAAAAAAAAAAAAAAAAAAAAAAAAAAATGGTGTGAAGAAACATATCAGAAATGAATGACAATAAAATGGCATACAGGAGAAAATGCAAGACTTTTTCAATTTGGTGACCTTCTATCCCTCTGAATTCTTTGTGTATATCATTTAAGTTTCCTATTACTTGTCATTTTCTTAGGGGGGAAACCTAGGGATTTTTACCCAATCTAATAATGGGGGGGTTCCATTAATTATTACAGTCTGGTGGAAAATATTAAATAATTTGTGGCAATGGGTGAATGAGCTTCTTGCCTATCCTTCAAGATTCATGCCACAACTACAATACTATAAGTCCAGCCAAAGTGGTGACTCAAATTTTACTGCTATGGCTTGGGTTTCATTCTTACATTCATTGACAGAAAGAATGTGACCTCAGAGACCATCCCTTTCATCAAGTGCCAAGAGATTTTGCCAAATGTAAAGTAAGCTGTATTTTTTAGTCCACTGGAATCATTCAGGAAAGTTTTTAGGTGTACTTTTTTTTTTTTTTTTTTTGCTTTTTGTTTGTTTGTTTTTACATAGGTTCACCCTTGTCCTTTTTTTGTGCAGAAGGCTTTTTACCAACATGTATAACATCTGTTTAATGCATTTTTTTAACCTTTATCTAGAATTTATACTCAACTGAAAAACATTGAAAGTGCCAGACTGCCTTGGTATTAGCAAAGCTGGCATGCCATTTGTGAAAAGGTAATAACATAATTGAATGAATTTGGGAAATCATTTTAGAAGTGAGAATTTAGATGAAGCAGGATAAGCTAATGGTTACATGTGTTTTCTTTTCTGACTTACCAGACTTTGTCTTGAATAATGGTCAATATCTGGTATTTAAGACTTTTGTGAATGATCACTTAAGTTGCCATTTTCTGGAATATTTAGAAAGATTAAGAAATCAAGCTCAGGTAATTTAAGTCAGTTTCGATCTCTTACTTAAATGGCCACTTTATAATTATGTTTATTAAAAGCTGAAAAGCTTTCCTTTTTAGAACATTATAGAAGCTATGCTTAATTTAAATCTTTGTAAAATTAGAGTGATTCTCATTTTTAGTATTGATAATGTATATTCATTTATGCACCAAAGCTTTTTCCTCCACTTTGTATAACATACATTTATGTGGGTGAATGCAAATAAGTGTAATTATACACGTAAATGAATGCACATCCAAAGGAAGCAGGTATCGCTACCTCTGCAGAAGCAAGAAGTGGGTTCCCCACTGTTATTCAGTGTAAATTGATGAACTGATGTGGTTCCAGGGGAAAAACGATTATAGCTGCAAGTTGACAACAATATTTTTAGCTAAAGATATACCCTTTTGATGTTTTCTATTAGGGTTATTCAAAATAACCGGTTCCTGCTTATCAGCCCCTTCCTGGGTCTACCCGTACTCGAAGATTATATTTCCTGATCCATGAATCAGGACAGACCATGTGATTTAATTTGACCAATGAAATGTGAGTGGAAAAATGACGTGGGCCATTCCTGAGCAGAAACTTTAAGAGTCAGTTTGCTTGGATCTCTCACTGCTTGTTCCTCTGTCATAGTAAGAACATGTCTGAAGACTGTTCCTGCTCTTTTAGCATGGGTCTTAGTATTAGGGGTAATTGGATCAGAGCTGCAGCCAACAGAGTGGACGTTCATGTGAGCAAAAGTGCATCTTTGTTTTTGTAAGCCACTAGAATTTCTAAAACATTTGTAGATTCAACATAACTAGTCTAAGCCATACTGACATTGGCAATACTTGGCAATACTGACATTGTAGTCTGCATAATTCTTTGTTGTGGGGGGCTGTCCTGTCATTGTTGGGGTATCAACATCACTGGCTTCGACCTACTAGGTGTCAGAAGCACCACACTGCCCAGTTGTCACAACTGAAAATGTTTCCTAATGTTGCTGAATGTCCCCTAACCCAGTTGAATATCCTCAACCCAGTTGAAAAACACTAGTCTCAGGCTAGTAGTTATCAAAGTGGGGTCCCAGAACCAGCAGTATCTGCATCACCAAAATATGTTAGAAATGCAGTCTCGAGCCCCTTTCAGACCTACTAAATGAATAGGGATGGGGCTGGGGCCCAGCAAGCTATAACTTAATGAGTCCTCCGAGAGTTCTGAACACTAAAGTTTAACCACTGGTTTGAGCTGATTGGTAACAAGCTCCTTTGTATAAGAAGAGGACATAATTATTGTTTTCACTAATTTTGATGTCTAAAGCATAAGAATTCCCTTTTTTTATGAATCTGTGAGACTCAAGAGTATACTACGTGTGTACTTTAGTGTAATACATGTCAGAGAAAATAAAGTTATATAGCATCATTAAATCTACTGTAGTCTTATAACCTGGTGATTTACTGGGTCACAGTAATTCCAAATGAAAAAGAAATGTATTGCTTAGGAATCCAGAGGGAAGTGGCATTTTGATCTTTTAAATTTCTATCATCAGTTTCTATGATTTGACATTTGTACCCTCATTTAAGCACACTGCATATAAGAAATTAAGAAATTTATTTTTAAAGACCGAAGAATTGAAAATCAGTATTCACATTCACAGATTTGTTTGCTTAATTGCAATTTCTTTTCTGCAAATAATTGTAAAAAATTGTCTTTCATTTAATTCCCTTTTATATATGTGTGTGAAACAGATCTAGCTATGATCTTCCTTGGGGCTGATCTTAAGAATTAATTAGCTTTGCAAAGAAGGTTATTATCATATGTAAAGGTATAGGCAGTGTATATTATAATGCTAATTTATATAGTTAAGAAATTGAGCATTTCCCTTAGTTGAGGTACTTAATATGAAGTGAAAGCTCAGAGGTAATTTGATCTTATTAGTTCAGAAAATGATAGGGACTTATCAGTTGGAAAGGCACAATATTTCTATGTATTTCTCCACTTTCCTCTTTTTTCATATGGAATGTTTGTGGGCAGAAAACCTCAAAAAAATTTTTTTAATACTCTTCTCCTTTGCTTTAAATAGTACACATGGTCCCTACTAACTTAATAAGTGTTTTAAAAGTTTTCCTAAATTTAGAATTTTGGGGTGCTGGTGAATATACACAATCAGTACTGGATAAATATAATAAATTGTCTGTTTTTATTAAAATATTAAACAACAAAGAGCTACTACTGCTGTAATAGTAGACCAGAAAAAATGCTCAGTACACAAAAAACATAATTAGTATTTTATATTTTTTTGTCACATACTTATTTTCTGCATTCTTGGACATCAACTTTTAATTGTGCTTTGAGTGAAAATATTGGGGAAAATCCTCTTGAGTTATTTTCTTTGCTAATTTTTACAGGAAGAAGTCTTGATTTTTTAATTGTCCTGTTAGGATTTTACTAAATAGCTTCAGCATAACAAGCCCTTGACAGATGAGGTGAAGTCTTTCCCTTTAAAGCATTATCTGCCAGCCAGTGGAGAGTGTCATGCTACGTTTTTTAGGTCCTTTACACTCTTGAATTTGATTTGTGCTTTTACAGCACAAATCCCAACGTTCAGAAGGCAGATCCGTCTGCTTCAGCTGCCTGCAGCCGTAGAAAATTAGTCCGTCATTCTCCGAATCAGAGAATGTGTGAGTGTGTGAGAGTGTGTGTGTACGTGTGTGTCCGCATCTGGGGCTGGGTGGCCAGGAGTGATTTAAATGTGCAGAGGGTTAATAGTGTAGCCTCCCGTTTGGGCTTGGCTTTGAAACCTGTGGCATTCTAGGCTGGATAGCCGCTTCTGTGCTTCTGTTCTAATTTAGCAGGATGTTTGCTGCCATGGCAGCCAGCAGCATCCACTGCAGCAGCAAGGAAGGGCCATAGATCTGAGAATGCAGGTGGAATACTAAAGCCCCAGACGCTCGTGCAGCACTGGGCTTCGGTGCTAAATTTCTGCTCTTAGGGGGCTCCGATGCGGAGGCTGTATGCGTTGCAATGTGCCAGCTCATCTAGAGTCAAGAGCTGCAGACCTAGATCAGTGAAGGGCTGGTGAGAAGTAGGGGAAAAAAAAAAAGGAAGAAAGGAAGAAAGAGAAGAAAAGAAAAGAATAAAACAAAAAACCGTGAGTGAAATCACTGGTGCCTTGCGTTTGGGAACACAGAAGTGATAGAGGGAAATGTGGACCCATCGTCCTGCTGAGACACGTGATTGGATGAAGACTGGAAAACGTAGTTGGCTTCCTGTGCTACTTTCAGCTGGAGCAGTGTCTTTGGTGAACTCTTTTCTGCTTCAGATACACTCAAGCAAAATGCTTGTAAGTACTGCTGATTAGAAAGAGAATGTGGCAAGCTTGATTGTGGGCAACTGATTAATTGTACTGTCGCTCTAGAGTCTTATGTGAATGTTGGCACCTGTTGGGATTTTTACTGAAGTGCATGTGTTAATTAAAACCAAAAATGCCAGTTGCTCTCTCTGTGTAAAAGACAATATGAGGTCCAGTTGAAAAGAAGAAGCCCCTAGAAGAGCCATGCAGCGGCCGGCTGAACTCTCTGTGTTTCGGAGCAAAGAAGTAAGGAGAAGGGGAGCTTGCCTTCAGAAGCAGAAGTCTCTGACCAATCTTGCCCTCACCAGCGAGGGGGAGAGGAGACCCACTGTGCGCATTTCCAACTGGTTTGGAAATGCCGCAAAGGCCAGCCAGAGAGAATCGGACTATGCGGAGAGGCGTTCGCTGTCCAGATTTGTCTCGCGCTCTGTGCAGTCCCTGTACCACCCCGGCGGCCCGGGGGCCTGGAGCTTTTTGCCCGCTAGCCAGTCTGGCAGTGAGGGCTTGGAGGTCTGGTCTTCCAGAAAGGGCTTGGAAGGCGAGAGTGATGAAGATAGCAGGTCCGAAGATGAAAACGTGTCCTCCAGGCAAAGTAGCATCAGCAGGAGCTGGGCTGAGGAGGAGGGAGAAAGCTGCCTGCGGGAAGGCACAGCTCATCTGGACGAGGACGTGATCCTCACAATGCTGGGCGACCTGGAACAGGCGCTTTACACTGACTTGTTAGGTAAGTCGGATTTGTTCCCCCAGAAGGAGGATGGGATTTTAAGAAGTTGCCCATTTGCATTAGCTAAATAGCTTCCATTCTTCCGACTGGATTTTTAAAGCTGGTGACTCAAAAAAAAAAAAAAAAAAAAAGAATTAATTACTTGTTGCCATTATTTTCTTTGTAAAGCTGAACTTTGAGAACCAGTCGTAAAGCCTATTTGGAGAAAATAAATAGCAGCAATCTGCCCTGGGCACTATTGGCCTGGTATCCAGGACATTCTAGACATCCATAAAGAAGTGGTTAATGTTTTACAATTGCAAACATGCTTGTTACTTAGTAATTAACGGGACTTATTTATTGAATTTTCCTCAAGGTGACCTCACCACAAACATGCAATGAACAATGAAGGGGAAATGTCTTGGGGAAATGTTTTGTATAGTCAGTTTCTTCTGCGGCCTCAGTGGTATCCAAATAGATGGTCCTTGTTTGTACCTCAGTGACAAGCACCAGGCATAGGCATGCTAGTTACACTTTCAGAAATGCAGAGGCCTCTTTTGACAGCTTTACTCATACATTGTTTTGTTTTGTTTTTTGTTTTTTGTTTTTTTTTTGGTGTTTGGCAAAAAAATTCTCCCAAGTGTGTACATTGTAACTATTTCAACTACTGTGTCAATGACTGTGAACTATTTTTATACTTTACAAAGTAGGCCTTTTTGATGGCCTAAGTCTAGTAACAACTTCTCACATAATCTGTAATTAATAAGCTGTGAAGATATCTGGAGTAATTCTTCTATTTTGTTTCAGTTTCGACTTTGCTGCCTGCCTAGATAGCCAGCCTGGATCCATTTTAGTTGTTATGTCTCACTGAGTGTTCTACCAAAGTGCATTTCCATCACAGTCTTCTGCAAAAATCCATAAGTTTCAAACTCTTGACCACATTGCATTTTGTTAATATGTATGTTTACAAGAAAACTTCATGTAAGACTCTCCCTATTTGAAAGAATTAAACCTGACCAGTGATCTCTTTGTTTCTGGTTCATACAGCTGATGCTAAATGTGGATGTGTTTTTATTCTCTGTGTAATCTCTCCTGTTACCAGATGTTTGATGAAGCTTTCTGGAATCTTAGTGAACCAGCTTTAGAAGAAGAAAGCTTAGAGAGACAGCGACAAATAGTGCTTGATTTTTCATGTCTGTTTGTCTTTAGAAGAGTAATGTTTCCACGGGTATGGGAATAGTGATTTCTGAATCTGAATCTGAATGCACCAGGTGCTCAGACGTAGAAGATTGACTTCTTCACCATTGTGTGATATCTGTGATGAACTGCTTCTCATGAAAGTCCTCTATGCAGTACAAAGGCATGGGAGGGAATCTTACTCCTTAAGGATCTTTTTATTCTTTTGATCCTCTGAACTGCAGGATCAAATAATATTCATCTTTTGCCTTTAAAGTAGTAACATTTATCTCGTTCTAAGTACCTTGTATATAAGTACTCTCGAAGATATGAACAGAGAGCAGTCCCCTGCCAGTATTTGTTGGTTGCTCTGCTAAATTATACCATGCTGTATGTGGGTGTGTATGTGACATATGCCTTTTTGTGCATAAATAACTTGGAGCACTACCGTCAGAGGATAATCTCTCAATAGAAGTCTGTATATTCCGTGGTTTTTAAACTGAGCATCTGCTTATTATATTTATGGGATTATTCTTTTTAAGGCTTCCTCCACCCCAACTTGTGCCAGTATTCAAAATGCGAGCAAGAAAGTAAGGAAGAATTTATTCAGATAGTTGTGACATGAATAATCATATCAGGATAATGAAGCCCTCCAATGCAATTTCCTCAATAATGATGCATGTTAAATTGGTAAATATATCCAAGCCCAGAACACACAAGAATTTCAGGATTTCTGCCACATGCTTGAATAGATTCTGCTTCGGACTCAAAATGGCCTCTTCCAGGTTAATTTTTAGGCCGGGTTCCTTGAGTTCATCTCTCTTTAGTCTTGAGCATCCTAATAGATTAGACTGGAGTCTGTGCTGCAACTGTATAGGAGAATATTTAAAAGGTAGTTGGCCGTGTTTTGGCTATTTTCTGCTCAAAGTATCTATCTTAAGAGAATTTGAAAATTTCCATCCAAATCACTGTTGGGGACATCTGTAAAATTAGGGTTCTCAAAATAAATCAGGCAGCTGTACTCTAAATAATAACATTTGCAAAGTAGGTGATGTAGAGGACATAATTCTCTGTGAATCAGGTTCATTCATATATAATTTGACTTCCTATTAAAAGATGACAGTGCTGGCAGTGTTAATTACAATGTATATAATTAAAGCCTAAAAAGTACGAGCAGGACCTCAGAGATTAAATGGCCCATCTACCCCTAAGCAAAAACGTAAAAGCCACTGTTTTTCCCGAAAGAGGCCTCCTGAGTATCAGACAGGCTAGTAAGGGCTTACACACATTTTCCAAAATGGCATATTCTGGAATTCACTTTAAGTTTTTAACATGGTTGTAAACTGCTTTCTCATTGCTTATAAAGTGTCTTCTGTAAATGGGGCAAGAGTAGGTCTCAACTAAGCCTTAGTGGCTTTGAGAGTATGGAAGTGAGAGGAGATATAACACTGAACGAATTTATCATATGTATTTTTCTCTACTAACTTTTATTTGTCACTAAATGTGTCATTTTACTTGTGCTTTTACATTCGGCTTTTTCAATTGAGGCTCCCCTCCCTGCCCCAATCTTCTAGACATCATGTGGATACAAATTTATAGGATGTTTCAGATTTGTGTAATCCTAAAGGGGTTTGTAAAGTGTATTTAATTGTATTTTGACTTTTGTGGGTCATTGAAAACATTCACTGCTATAAGTTTTGGCTTGGTTGTTATCTTCCATAACCTGAATGAGGCAGCAATTATGTTTTGTTCGATTAAGTACCAGGAGGAAATTATCTGTCTGGTTGTCATGAACAGTGCAGTGCCATGTGAGTGAATATCGTGATGAATAAAACCAAAGGAGGAAAGGAGCTTGTGGTTCTGAAATCGGAGAGAAGCTGTATAAACAAAAATGTATGCAGTTGGAAAAACCAAGGATCTAAGATGGCTGTTGGATTGGAAGAAGGATATTTATTTATTTATCTATCTATTTATTTATATTTAGGTATTTGAGAGAGAGTGCACATGGGGGTGGGGAGGGGCAGAGGGAGAGAATATTCGAGCAGACTCCGAGCTGAGCAGGGAGCCTGGCTTTGTGTGGGGCTTGATCCTACAACCCATGAGATCACAACCTGAGCCGAAACCAAGAGTCCAATGCTAACCACCTGAGTCACCCAGGAACCCCAGAAGAAGGATGTTTAAAAGATGACTTTGTAGTCATTGGATGACTACATTCCTATCTTTAGGTTAAATACCCAGTACTGCAATTGCTGGGTCATAGGGTAGCTCTATTTTCAACTTTTTGAGGAATCTCCATGCTGTTTTCCAGAGTGGCTGCACCAGCTTGCCTTCCCACCAACAGTGTAGGAGGGTTCCCCTTTATTCGCATCCTCTCCAACGTTTGTCATTTCCTGACTTGTTAATTTTAGCCATTCTGACTGGTGTGACGAGGTATCTCATAGTGATTTTGATTTGTATTTCCCTGATACCAAGGGATCTGGAGCACTTTTTCATGTGTCTGTTGGCCATCTGGATATCTTCCTTGCAGAAATGTCTGTTCATGTCCTCTGCCCATTTCTTGATTGGATTGTTTATTCTTTGGGTATTGAGTTTGATAAGTTCTTTATAGATATTGGATACTACCCTTTATCTGATATGTTGTCTGCAAATATCTTCTCCCATTCTGTCAGTTGTTTTTTGGTTTTGATGACTGTTTCCTTTGCTGTGCAAAGCTTTTGACCTTGATGACATCCCAATAGTTCATTTTTACCCTTGCTTCCCTTGCCTTTGGCTGTGTTTCTATGAAGAAGTTGCTGTGGCTGAGATCAAAGAGGTTGCTGCCTGTGTTCACCTCCAGAATGTTGATGGATTCCTTTCTCACATTGAGGTCTTTCATCCATTTGGAGTCTATTTTTGTGTGTGGTGTAAGGAAATGGTCCAGGTTCATCTTTCTGCATGTGGCTGTCCAGTTTCCCCAACACCATTTGTGGAAGAGACTTGTCTTTTTACCATTGGACATTCTTTCCTGCTTTGTCAAAGATTAGTTGAACATAAAGTTGAGTGTCTATTTCTGGGCTCTCTGTTCTGTTCCATTGATCTATGTGTCTGTTTTTGTGCCAGTACCAAATGTCTTAATGATTACAGCTTTGTAATAGAGCTTGAAGTCTGGAATTTGATGCCACCAACTTTGGCTTTCCTTATCAACATTCCTCTGGCTATTTGGGGTCTTTTAGGTTCCATATAAATTTTAGGATTATTTTTTCCATTTCTTTGAAAAAATTTGATGGTATTTGGTAGGGATTACAATAAATGTGTAGATTGCTTTAGGTAGCATAGACATTTTCACAATATTTGTTTTTCCGATCCATGAGCATGGAACATTATCCATTTCTTTGTGTCTTCCTCCATTTCTTTCATGAGTACTTCATAGTTTTCTGAGTACAGATTTTTTGCCTCTTTAGTTAGGTTTATACCTAGGTATCTTATGGTTTTGGGTACAATTGTAAATGGGATCGACTCCTTAATTTCTCTTTCTTCTGTCTTATTGTTGGTATATAGAAATGCAACTGATTTCTGTGCACTGCTTTTATATCCTGACACTTTACTGAATTCCAGTTTTGGAGTGGAGTCTTTTAGGTTTTCCACGTAAAGTATCATATCATCTGCAAAGAGTGATAGTTTGACTCCTTATTTGCTGATTTGGCTGCCTTTAATTTTGTTGTTGTTTTTGTTGTCTGATTGCGGAGGCTGGAACTTCTGGTACTATGTTGAATAGCAGTGGTGATAATGGACATCCCTGCCTTGTTCCTGACCTTAGCGGAAAAACTCTTAGTTTTTCTCCATTGAGAATGATATTCTCTGTGGGTTTTTCGTAGATGGCTTTCATGATATTGAGGTATGTACCCTCTGTCTCTACACTTTGAAGAGTTTTGATCATGAAAGGATGCTGTACTTTGTCAAATGCTTTTTCAGCATCTATCGAGAGTATCATATGGTTCTTGTTCTTTCTTTTATTAATGTATTGTATCACATTGATTGATTTGTGGATGTTGAACCAACCTTGCAACCCAGGAATAAATCCCACTTGGTCATGGTGAATAATCCTTTTAATGTACTTTTGGATCCTATTGGCTAGTATTTTGGTGAGAATTTTCACATCTGTGTTCAAGGATATTGGTCTGTAATTTTCCTGTTTGATGAGGTCTTTGTTGGTTTTGGGATCAAGGTAATGCTGGCTTCATAAATGAGTTTGGCAATTTTCCTTCCATTTGTATTTTTTGGAACAGTTTCAGGAGAATAGGTATTAATTCTTCTTTAAATGTTTGGTAGAATTCCCCTGGGAAGCTGTCTGGCCCTGGGCTCTTGTTTGTTTAGAGATTTTTGATGACTGCTTTAATCTCCTTACCTGTTATGGGTCTGTTTAGGTTTTCTGTTTCTTCCTGGTTCAGTTTTGGTAGTTTATAGGTTTCTTCCAGATTGCCAAATTTACTGGCATATAGTTGCTCCTAATATGTTCTTATAATTGTATGTATTTCTTTGGTGTTGGTTGTAATCTCTCCTCTTTTATTCATGATTTTATTTATTTGGGTCCTTTCTCTTTTCTTGTGATTAGTCTGGCCAGGGGCTTATCAATCTTATTAATTCTTTCAAAGAACCAGCTCCTAGTTTCATTGATCTGTTCTGTTTTTTTTTGGTTCCTATTCCTTTGATTTCTGCTCTGATCTTTATGATTTCTCTTCTCCTGCTGGGTTTAGGCTTTCTTTGCTGTTCTTTCTGCAGCTCCTTTAGGTGTAGGGTCAGGTTGTGTACTTGAGATCTTGTTTCTTGAGAAAGGCTTGTGTCACTATATATTTCTGTCTCAGGATTGCCCTTACTGTGTCCCACAGATTTTGATCAGTTGTGTTTTCATTATCATTTGTTGCCATGAATTGTTTCAATTCTTCCTTAATTTCCTGGTTGACTCATTCATTCTTAAGTAGGATGCTCTTTAGCCTCCATGTATTTGAGTTCTTTCCAACTTTCCTCTTGTGATTGAGTTCTAGCTTCAGAGCATTATGGTCTTAATACATGCAGGGGATGAACCCAATCTTTTGGTACCAGTTGAGACCTGATTTGTGATCCAGGATGGGATCTATTCTGGAGAATGTTCCATGTGCAGTAGAGAAGAGTGTATATTCTGTTGCTTTGGGATAGAATGTTCTGAATATATCTGTGATGTCCATCTGGTCCAGTGTGTCATTTAAGGCCTTTATTTCCTTGTTGATCTTTTGCTTGGATGATCTGCCCATTTCAGTGAGGGGGATGTTAACGTTCTGTACTATTATTGTATTATTGTCGATGTGTTTCTTTGATTTTGTTATTATTTGGTTTATATAGTTCACTGCTCTTATGTTAGGGGCATAGATATTTAAAATTGTTAGATCTCCTTGTTGGACAGACCCTTTGGGTTCGATATAGTGTCCTTCCTCATCTCTTAGTATAGTCTTTGGCTTAAAATCTAATTTGTCTGATATAAGGATTGCCAGCCCAACTTTCTTTTGATGTCCATTAGCATGGTAAATGGTTTTCCACCCCCTCACTTTCAATCTGGAGGTGTCTTTGGGTCTAAAATGAGTTTCTTGTAGACAGCATATTGATGGATTTTTTTTTAATCCATTTTGATAGCCTATGTCTTTTGAATGGGGCATTTAGTCCATTTACATTCAGGGTAACTAGTGAGAGATATGAATTTAGTGCCATTGTATTGACTGTAAGGTGACTATTATTGTATATTGTCTCTGTTCCTTTCTATTCTACTACTTTCAGGCTCTCTGCTTAGAGGATGCCTTTCAATATTTCCTGTAGGGCTGGTTTGGTGTATACAAATCTTTAAGTTTTTGTTTGTCCTGGAATCTTTTTATCTCTCTTTCTATTTTCAATGATAGCCTAGCTGGATATAGTATTCTTGACTGCATGTTTTTCTCATTTAGTGCTCTGAATATATCATGCCAGTTATTTCTGGCCTGCTAGGTCTCTGTGGATAAGTGTGCTGCCAATGTCATATTTTAACTATTTTATGTTACAGACTATTGTCCCGGGCTGCTTTCAGAATTTTCTCTTTGTCACTAATACTTGTTAGTTTCACTATTAGATGACGGGGTATGGACCTATTTTTATTGATTTTGAGGGGGGTTGTGTGTGCCTCCTGGGTTTTGATGTTTGTTACCTTGGCCATGTTAGGGACATTCTCTACTATAATTCGCTCCAATATACCTTCTGCCCCCCTCTCTCTTTCTTCTTCTTCTGGAATCCCAATAATTCTAATATTGTTTCATCTTATGATATCACTTATCTCGCAAATTCTCCCCTCATGGTCCAGTAGTTGTTTGTCTCTTTTGCTTAGCTTCTTTAGTCTCTGTCACTTGGTCTTCTATATCACTAATTCTCTCTTCTGCCTCATTTATCGTAGCAGTAAGAGCCTCCATTTTTTATTGCACCTCATTAATAGCTTTTCGATTTCAACCTGGTTAGATTTTAGTTCTTCTATTTCTCCAGAAAGGGCTTTTATTTCTCCAGACAGGTTTCCTTTGATATCTTCCATGCCTTTTTCGAGCCTAGCTAACACCTTGAGAATTGTCATTCTGGACTCTGGATCTGACATTTTGCCAATGTCTCTATTGATTAGGTCCATAGCCTTCAATACTGCCTCTTGTTCTTTTTTGTGTGTGGTGATTTTTCCACCCTGTCATTTTATCCAGATAAGAATATATGAATGAGAGAATAAAGTAGTAAAAGGGTGTTAAAGCCACCAGGAAAATGTACACCAACCAAATCAGAAGAGAACCAAAATTGGGGGGAAAAGTGAGGGGGTAAAAAGAAGTTTAAAAAAAATTAAAGAAAAATCAATTTTTACATATATATATATATATTAATATATATATATATATATATATATATATATATATATATATATATATTAGACTGGTGAATAGAACAGAGCCATCCACTTGATTTTGGGTGTATTTTTGTCCCTTAGAAGAAAGTACCTCCCAAAATTTTAAAGAAAGAAAAACTTTTATATATACAAAAATAAGGGTACATTGATGAAGAGATTGAATATCACTGTAATGATGACAATTAAAAAAAATTTCTAGGGGCACCTGGGTGGCTCAGTGGGTTAAGCCGCTGCCTTCGGCTCGGGTCATGATCTCAGGGTCCTGGGATCGAGTCCCACGTCGGACTCTCTGCTCAGCGGGGAGCCTGCTTCCCTTCCTCTCTCTCTGCCTGCCTCTCTGCCTACTTGTGATCTCTCTCTGTCAAATAAATAAATAAATAAATCTTAAAAAAAAAATTTCTAAAACAGGAATTGATAATTTGGTTGGGAAAAGAAAGTGGAGAGAATGTGCTCAGGCTGGAGACTAGAACAATGCCCTGTGCTATATTTAGGGTATATTTTGACGTATTAGAAGAAATATTATGCCAAAAATTTTAGAAGATAAAACCCTATATGTATACAAAAAATAAAGTTAGATCCAATGAAAGATAAAATATGACTATAATAATGAAGATTTTAAAAGTTTGGTTTTTTTAAGAAAGGTATTGTTAAGATAAACTCGTTAATAAAAGTTAAAATAGAAAATAGGAAAAGTTAAAAAAATGAGAATAAGAAAAAAATAAGAGAATTAATTAACTTTGCAAGACTAAAGAATAATGGGGAGAAAGCCATGAATTCCATTCTTTGCTTTCTCTTCCTCTGGAATTCTGCTATTCTCCTTGATCAGTGAGCTTGGTCTTGGCTGGATGTTCTTGCTGATCTTCTGGGGGAGGGGCCTGTTTTAGTGATTCTCAGATGTCTTTGTCCAAGGTCCAACTCTGCCCCCCTTGCCAGGGGCCGGCCTAAGTAATCTGCTCGGGTTTGTTCTCAGGAGCTCTTGTTCCCTGAATATTTTCCGTAGAGGTCTGGAGGATGGGAATGAAAATGGCGGCCTCCCAATCTCTGGCCCAAAGTAGCTGAGAGCTTGGTTCCCCACTCCTCAGCACACCCTCCTAGGAAAGTGGTCAGTCATTCCTGTCTCCCTGGCCTCCAGCCACGCTCCAATCTCACCTGGCCAATGACCGAACATTTCAGTCTCCGGCACACAGCCCCGTTTGGAGTCTCCAAGCACAGCAGATTCCTGAATCCAGAGTAGGAAGTTGGGTCTCCCCAGATCTGCCATTTGTGGGGTCCCTGCTCAAAAAGCAGGGGCCTGACTATGCCATGGATCACAGTTTAAGGTAACTCTGAGCTGAGAGTCTACTCCTCGGCTCCATCTCTGTAGCCAGCTTCCCCACTCTGATACCTGTGAGCTCTGCTACACTCAGACACCCCCTGATCCTTCTGTGACCTCGCAGGACCTGAGACCACACTGTCCCTTCGAAGGCTCCACCCCTGGTTGGTCTCTGGAGTGATGTCCCTCAGTGGAGCAGACTTTATTTTTTTTTTTTAAGATTTTATTTATTTATTTGACAGAGAGAGATCACAAGTAGGCAGAGCAGCAGGCAGGGCATGGGGGTGGAAGCAGACTCCCTGCCAAGCAGAGAGCCTGATGTGGGGCTCAATCCCAGGAATTTTGTGAAAAATTAATATGGTAGAATTTTGTGCTTCCTTGCTCTGTCGCTTGTCGGGAGCTGGCCCCTCCTTCCACGGCCTCTCTTCCCATCCCTTCAGATTCACTTCTCCACACATCCTACCTTTCAGAAAGTGGTCCATTTTCTGTTTCTAGAATTGCTGCTCTTCTTCTTTTCGATCTCCTGTTGGGTTGTCGGTGTTAGGAATGCTTTGATAACTACCTAGCTGAACTCCTGTGACCTAACATCATGCCAGTCTGCTACTCCTCTGCCATCTTGACTCCTACCCCTCATCTTTCTTTCTTTTTAAAATTTCTCTACTTACTCTATTGTATCCCCATGTTCTTTTCAGTCTCCAAATAGACCAGTTTCAGAGGGCCACTGGCTTGGAAGTATTACATGTCCATAATCAAACTCATTTAATGGCACCTCTGCATCTAAAAGAGAGGTGGTGGTTGAGCAAGGCCAGTATTTGTCACATTGGAAACCTGTGGATTTCATGCCTATTAAACACATGCTGGGTTTACATGCTAGGGACTTTACTGGCACTCTGGTGTCACAGGGGTATGTTGTGAGTCCCTGTAGAAAGTGTAGAAAAATCAACATATTTTTATTTAAAAATATAGCCACCCAATGTTAATAGAAGACTTATAATGGTATTGCCTCTGTAAGAAAAGACCTCTATCTTATTCCCCAGAGCCCAAATGTGTAATTGCTACAAGGTAAGTTTATCTTACTCTTCTGACTAGACCTGGAAATAGGTAATTATGAGATTAATTAGGTTCTAAATAATTTCAGATTTTTAAATTAAGCTCAGTAATATGGAGTACTAAATAGTATATTACTGAATTAATCACTGTCACTTTGCAATGATTAAGGTCATGGATCTACAAAGTATTATTGTATTATCATCACTCCTAATCAGTTATTACTTGTAATGATACATTTGTTTCTATTCACATTTTATTGAATGTGAATGTAGAAAGAAGAATTACAATTTTCAGATAGTAGCCATTTGGAATTTCCTACCTATTGTTATATTTTTAAGGAGAAGAATTTATATTACTTATCTATGTATGCAGTTATTCTGAGATCAGTAAATGACTTGACTGACAAATATATTATTATGTTACTTTTCCAGGTGAAGACCCTGAAACAAGAAGAATGAGAACAGTTAAAAACATAGCAGATTTGAGGCAAAATTTAGAGGAGACTATGTCCAGTCTTCGTGGGACCCAGATAAGCCACAGGTTTTTTTTTCTCAATTCTATGTTTGTTGGGCCAATAAAGAAAAAAAAAATGACTCTCAAGAACTTAACGTCTTATAAGAATAAAGAAAAAATTTAATTTCCCCTTACTATTTTCTCACTTAAATTTTACATGACATTCAGCTGGCTACTTCTTAGCACATACCCTAGGACTTTTTTCTCCCATCCATCTTCTTCCATAGAGTATCCCTTTCAAACTAAAATAGCTACTGAAATTACCACCATCACAACCAAGTAGATTTCCATGCCTGTGACAAAGAACAGTGGGCAGAAGTTGCACTCGAAATGCATCGGGGGCAGGAGTGGAGATGGGGGGTACAGAGAGACTCTGAAACATAATTGGTCTCAACTTCCAGAATCGTTCTGGGAAGCCATTGGGGTTAGGTGAAGGGTTTGTTGAAATTGTGAAACACAATTTTGCTTTATCTAAAATGTGACAATGACCTTTCTTTCAAAAGCAAAAAAGCAAAACAACAATCTTCTAATGAATGACCCATCCCGCATGCTGACATCGGCAGAGGTGTTTTGCATCTCATCATGAAAGTATAATTTGACTTTCATGAAAATGACATACTTCTAAGAAATGACTCAGCTCTAGCCTTTCCTGTCTTCATGTATTCTTGGTCTATGATCCCAAGTGAATCCGAGTATAGTTCTTTCTTCATTTGTTTGCCAGCACCCTGGAGACCACATTTGACAGCACTGTGACAACAGAAGTGAATGGAAGGACCATACCCAACCTGACAAGCCGACCCACTCCCATGACCTGGAGGTTGGGTCAGGCATGTCCTCGACTTCAGGCTGGAGACGCTCCCTCCTTGGGGGCTGGCTACCCTCGCAGTGGTACCAGCCGATTCATCCACACAGACCCCTCGAGGTTCATGTACACAACACCTCTCCGTCGAGCAGCTGTCTCTCGACTGGGAAACATATCCCAAATTGACATGAGTGAGAAAGCAAGCAGTGACCTAGACATGTCTTCTGAAGTCGACGTTGGTGGATATATGAGTGATGGTGATATCCTTGGGAAAAGTCTCAGGGCTGATGACATCAATAGTGGGTAAGTGGCCTTGGTCTCTATCAACATTACACAGACAGGGAAAGTGTTCTACTAAGATGCATGAGCTGGAGAAAAAGTAATTCGGTCAGCTCACAAAGTCATTAGAACTCATAAAAATCGAAGGTTGTTTGGGGATGTATCAGACCCTCTCTTCTGCTCATTCATGAAGAGTAAAGTATCTAAAACTTCTATAAAATCTTTTCATTATAAGCCCTTAAATCTTTCTGTTGTTAGTTGAGAGAACCAAATGTGCCCTGTGCTTTTGGGAGTGATTTTCACACAATTCTTAAGTCACAGATTTTGTAGTAAAAGACGTGGGAAGGGGACAGGAGGAGTTTTGCTGGTCTGCTGGATTTTATTTTTTCAATTTGATTTGTCAAAACTGCCTCTAACTTCTTTGAAGACAGATATTTTCTAGCTTTCTTCAGTTATGCACCTCCAATCTAACTTGAGGAAAAATCATTTTAGAATTGAGACTTTCAATCTCTTTTGATGGTATCAGATTTATTTTTTAAATCATAGCCTTTGTTTTTCTTCTGTTTTCTATTGTAATCTCCAAAAATGTTGTGATTATAAAACTCTTAAAGATTTTGGCAATGTGGAATATTTAGCCCAATCTGAAGATAAGCCCTAATGGAGGCAATAGGATACTCTATTAAAGCTACTTCTATAAATAATTATAATTCCTTACAGATACAAAACCTTATCCTAACTAGCCACAATTGTATAATGCTAAGGAAAGGGGAGACTTGCATTAGAAGTCACGTACATCTGGCTTTAAAACCTTTGCTCTGTAATGCAAGGAAAAGCTTCCCAAATCAATTTTATAATTTTCATCATTTCCCCAAATGCTAAATTTAGTGATTTGACCTACTTTTTGTCCTTATACATCTGAGAGAACCAGTATCAGAAAGCATTCTTCTATATGAGTAAACTTCCCGCCTTCCTTCATGAAAGAAAAGAAAAGAAGAAAAAAGAAAATCTTATTTGAAAGGTGACAAACCTAAAAAAAAAAAAAAAATTACAGAAGAGCTTTCGATGTATAGCTCTGCTGTGATGTCCCCATATCCAGTGGTTTCATACGTGCTCCTTCCCAGATGCCTAAATTCCAGCACTTTAGAATTAGGGAGACAGATTGCAGTCAGTTAGGGTAGGAAGTAGTTGAGATGCTGCTGGAGTCAGAGTCTAATTTAAATTCCTTTCTACGATTTGCTGTCTGTGGAATCCATGGGGGCTTAATTTGCCCAAACTCTTTGTTTTCTGTAATAAGGATAAAATTGAAGAATCTCCACAAAATTATTAGGAATTAAGGAAATAATCCACAAAATTGTACTTACTCAAAGCCTGTTGCAGTATGAGAGTTGAGTAAATTTGTCATCAGCATCATAATTCCATTTATTATCATTAATAATCACAGTAACTTGCAGATGTTATTGTTATCATTTTTGTCCATATTAAATAACATCTGGGTGTGAGGATACCCAGTTTGGGCAGCACAGGAACATTGAAAGCATGAACTTTTTCTCCTGTCTCTCCCTTTTCTCACCCACTGTTCCCACTCTCACTCCTATCTCCTCCTCTTTTCTTTCTTCATCTCTTTAAGTGAGAGCATATGTGTTTTTATATTCACTACTGGATGAAAATTTATTTTTTATTTAAATTCAATTAATTATCATATAGTGTATTATTAGTTTCAGAAGTATATGTCAGTGATCTATCAGTCTTCTTTTTTTTTTTTTTAAATTTTATTTATTTATTTGACAGAGAGACACAGCAAGTGAGAGAACACAAGCAGGGGAGTGGGAGAGGGAGAAGCAGGCTTCCCACTGAGCAGAGAGCCCGATGCAGGGCTCGATCCCAGGACGCTGGGATCATGACCTGATCCGAAAGCAGCCGCTTAATGACTGAGCCACCAAGGCACCCCTCATCAGTCTTACATAATACCCAGTGCTCATCACATCACCTGTCCTCCTTAATGCCCTTCACCCAGTTACCCCATCCCCTTACACCCGTTCCCTCCAGCAATCTTCACTTTATTTTTATGGTTAAGAGTCTCTTATGACTTGTCTCCCTCTCTGATTTCATTTTGACTTATTTTTTCTTCCCTTCCCCTATGATCTTCTGCTTTTGTTTCTTAAATTCCACATATCAGTGAGATCATATGACAATTGTCTTTCTCTGATTGACTTATTTCGCTCAGCATAATGCCCTCTAGTTCCATCCACGTAGTTACAAATGGCAAGATTTCATTTGTTTTGATGGCTGCATAGTATTCCATTGTATATATACACCACATCTTCTTTATCCATTCATCTGTTGATGGACTTCTGGGCTCTTTCCATGGTTTAGATAGTGTAGACATTGCTGCTATAAACATTGTGGTATAGATTCCTCTTTGGATCACTACATTTGCATCTTTGGGGTAAATACCTAGTAGTGTAATTGCTGCGTCTTAGGGTAGCTCAATTTTCAACTTTTTGAGGAACCTGCATACTGTTTTCCAGAGTGGCTGTCCCAGCTTGCATTCCCACCAACAGTATATGAGGGTTCCCCTTTCTCTGAATCTTCACCAACACCTGTTGTTTCCTGACTTGTTAATTTTAGCCATTCTGGTGTAAGGGGATATCTCATTGTGGTTTTGATTTGAATTTGCTGAGTAATTGTTCATGAGTCAGGTGGCAAAGTTGGGTGGAATGCTAGGTGGGACACTGTGGTTTCAGGATTCTTGGGGCCACAGGAAGATAGGGGTGCCTGACTGCATCAGAGTTCCCAGGCACTGGAGCAAGGGAGCTAGCTGCAATCAGTTAGCCTAGGAGTGGGCTCTCACCTTGGTGTTGCCATAAACCATGAATTGCAGCACGGTTTGATGACAGCTCTCTGAGCTCGGGAACAGCAAGCAGGTGAACTGCAGGGAGACCCCCTCTTCCATCCCCCTGATTATATACATAAATATAGCATATTTATACACACACATATATGCACATATTAATGTATACACACATATGTACATATACATAGAATATACACACAGACAGACAGACACACACTCACACACACACACAGGCAGTCAACCTCCTTATTTGCAGTAGTCACCACATACACTGAATTAGTGAATATTGAACCATTGCTCCTAGGGGAAATACAGACATAGTTCCTGTGAGCTTTGGGTCACAACATTTTTATCAACTCATCAGAATATAATCTTGTTTTATGTGTATTTCAATTTAAAGCCACCTTATTTGTGAATTAATACATATTGTAGACTCATTAACATTGAGCTCATGCCTTCACAGCACTGTAATTCATGCCTAAATGAAGTTTATCTAACTCATAGTTTTCTACAAGACACACCACAGCCTTCTAACACTTAGGAACACAAGAATACCTTAAGACTACACTTGAGGGGGCATTTTAAGCAGCAGAATCTCCAACAGGGAGCACAAAAATGCAGAAGATGTGGCTCTAAAGAGCCTGTAAAAAGGAGACATTGACAGTAAGGGAGCTGAATCAAGAGGGGAGAATGTCACCTTATTTATTTGACCTCAGCTGAGAATGTCCTCATGGGCAACTCAAATTGCTGCTCTGTGCCTGTCCGTGAATGATCATAGAAGTGTTGCAGTAAATGATTTGCAAATTTTAGCAAGTAAGCAAATTTGTAAATATGGAGTTTGTGAATAATGAAGATTGACTATTTATTTATATACACAGAAAATGCTTATCTGGGGAGACAAAACATGCATATCTTGGGAGCAATTTAAATCAGACATCAATGGACATTGACAATGCAATGTGTGAGTAATTTCAAAAGTTTTGTACAGATAAAAACTTAGCTAAAAGTTCAGAAGAAAAAGTGTTAAATCCAGGCATGAGATAGAAAGGAGGGGATAAGAAAAGGAAATAGTTTAATTTAAATAGCTATAGAGGAGGGAAATGTATTAAGAGAATATCTGTAAGAAAAGGAGAAATATTGTAGAAAGAATGTCATTCAGTGAACTTGACTAAAATATAATTTTTAGAATCAGAGGGACAGTTGGATTAGAGGACATTCACTGACCTTTCCTTTAATCGAGATTCATGGAATCTGAATATTTAATTTTGAGAGATAGGGTCTATTGTGACAGGCCTCAGTAACATTATGCTTAGAAATTTAAACTGTGTACTCTAAGCAGTGGAAATCACTGTTTCTTAAGATTATTTAGTAGCCATACAGAATAGGTCATGAAGATGATTTCTGAAAGTCCCCCTCAGGGGAATTCTGAAAAATGTATTGAGAGGAGAAGCTCTGATGGTAGATTTCAGACACTACTGCAGAACTTGAGGTCCAAGGTCTATAGGCCAGAAATATGGGAGTAGCCTTGATGGGGATGAAAGGAGCAGAAAAACTGATATGGGAGATACCACAGAGGAGAAATTTACAGAAAAAGAGATAGGCTACTCATAAGGGCTTAAGAGAGTCAGTGAATTCAGATAAGATGCCCATTTTGTAAGCACCATAAATGGGAAATTATAGCTTTAGAGAAAATAGGCAGAAAAAGAGGCTTTTTTTTTTCTTTTTTGAGAAAGCAGAAGGGAGATGAGGAGTGTAGAGTTAGAAACATAGAGTTGACGACATTGTGGTATAAGTTGGAAAAGCAGTAGTTTTCAGAGTAGAGATATGATGGCAAGTGTGGTCTCCTATAGAAGAAGATAGTGGAAATTGTGGGAGATGTGTGGACTTCTGGGAAAAGAATTGAGAGAAGGATCCTGAGCTGAAGTGCGTATCCAAAATATATCTCTGAGTTCACCCTGTATGCCAGGAAGCATTTGGGAGCTGTGTGTGCAGAAGTGAGCAATATAGGCAAAATACCACATGACCCCCATGCTAGTGTGTTTTATATTTTCGTAGGTGCTCATTTGTTCAGTGAATGCGTAACTAATATATACACGTTTGTAAGTAAGTATGTGTGTATACATTCTTAGATTAGTAGTTTTTTCTTAAGGCAGTTTTTTAAAACAGCTATAACGTATATAATAACATATATTACAGGCGTACCTATACTCAGAAACATTTTGTATTTTCCAGGATTCCCGCTGTATTAGTTAACAGTTACTTCTGTAAGCAAGAAATCTCAAAATCTTGTAACTTAACCCAGGGTTGATTTCTCCTTCAAATAAAGCCCTCGCTGTTATTTCTGTCCTTCAGTTGGGAATGTCCACCATATAGTCTCTCAGAGAACAAGACTGAAGTGAATAATTCTGTTACAATCCCAGGATCACCCTGATCATTGTATTCAATAAGCAGATGGCAAAAGAGAAGAAGAATCTTGGTGTGAGAGTATTTCATATGTACCAGGCTTACAAGCGGTGCAGATAACTTCTACACACATTCCCTTATTCAAAACAGCTGAATGGCCACATCTAATTAGAAGAAAGGCCAGCAAATATGGTGCAGATTTATGCCCAGAAGGAAGAGGAAGTTGTTTGATGAGATCTGGGTAGTTTCTGCTGAATTCACTCATGAGAAACAAGAAGAAGAAAAAAATAATAATAAAGTCATGTCCATTGTCCTTCCTACTTGTTTCCTGCTTCAGTGGAAACCCAGTTCACACTTCTGTTCACTTTTGTTCCCTATCAGTCTTTCAAATAAAGTCTTGGGTAGAATGAGCCTATTTAAATATGCATCAGTAGTCCATGTGTTTTATGGTGTCATCCATATTCAGTATATTTAAAGAAAAACTAAAAAACCCACAAGTCCTATATGAAAGCTTCCCCTGGCGATGGTGACCTGTTGAGCATTTGGCATTTTCTCTTTCCTGTGGTGGAGTCCAGGAACACTGGAATTTAAAGAATGACCTGGAGTTCTGTCCCCTGTGTGGGAGGTGAGTAGGCATGGTCAGCAGATAATACGGCTGGTCGTAACTCACCGTGCTTAGGAGTGTTGTGCTTCATTGCTCATCAGTTTACACAGAAAATTATTGACATCTATAGGATGTAGCCTGATGCCTCAGCCCAGAATTAAAAGGAGGGAAGATGAGAGGGCTAGAGATATCCCAGGGGGAATTTTAATTTGATGTTTAAAGTGAGAAAAAAGGGCATTGAGATGTCTGTGCTATGGTTCATGAAAAAATTGAGTCACAAAGTTAATTTTCTGTTCCCAATTTTTATAAGTATGTTTCAGTGATTAAAGGGACAAAGAGCTCAAAAGACACAGTAATGAATGAAGGTGTTTAATTTAAGATTTTTTTCCTCATGTAACCACAAAGAATGTCATGAAGTGAATGGGAATGGAGTTTCACTTTCTCATGTACCTTAGACAGAACTCAGAAAACTAGTTAATCGGCATTCTGAGAATTCAGAATTTCCTGAAGCATATAAAGATTTACCTTTTTCTTCTCTTTCTGAAATTACTTTAAACACTTGGGAATGTGAATCTGCCAGTAATTAGGATTTAGTCAGAAGAAGGCCTCTTACTTATAACGAGTCTCTGAAAACACCTCCATTTATGAAATAAAAAAGGAACATGCTGGAAAATTGGGGAGAAAGTTACGTTTTTTAATTGGGTGGCAATTGAAGTGATCTGCAGGTGTCACAATATAAATAGTTGAGTCAGAACATAACCTAAAATTCTACTTTAAGTCATATGGCCCAAACACAAAGTAATTTAATTCTGAGAAGTGACCTTTTTACAAAGGAAGGTGAATACTTTTATCCTTCTCCCTTGATACTCCCTCCACTCACCCTTAGTAAACTTGATGGTGTGAAGCATGTATACCATTGGGAAGGGCAGGTTAAAGTGTTGGGGTGAAAGAATATATGTGATAAACCATAGACTCCTAACTGTAATGCTTCTACTCCTTTCATATTCAAGATGGGAGAGTTATGTTTGGTGGAGGTGGTGGTCCTATTGGAAAGAGAGCTGATAGTGCAAGCCAACACGGACATGGCACTTACTCTGTGCTAGATAGCATTCTATGCCTTTGGCATTTGTTGACTCATTTATGTCTCACCATAACTGTAAGAGGTAAATATATCATTATTATCTCCATTTTACCAATGAAGCAGTGGAAGCATGAATAGTTTAAGTGACTTTAGCTAGAACTCAGAAAATGAACCAGTTTCTGGGAATTTAAAATTTCTTAAAACAGGCAGTGCTGGACTTGAACCCAGCATTCTGACTCCGGTCTGTACTCTCAGCCATCGTGACATGCTGACCCCGTGAGACTGTCAACATGTCTACATGTACACATTTCTCTCCTAGGAGTTAATTTTTTACAAAAGAACAGAGCTTCACAGCCATCAGTCATTACTAGTATAGTTTTTTTTTTTTTTTTTAAGCTAGCATGTATGATCTAGGGGACAGTAGTTAATATTATCTGTGTTCATCAAAAAGAAGATGCTGAATGGTTGTGCCTTTGAGGGTTAAAAAAAAAAAAAGCCTGTGTGTTCATGTCATTAAAAAATAGCTAATTGTGGGGTGCCTGGGTGGCTCAGTCATTAAGCATCTGCCTTTGGCTTAAGGTCATGGTCCCAGGATCCTGGGATCAAGCTCCAAAGCCTGCTTCTCCCTCTCCCACTCCCCTTGCTTGTGTTCCTTCTCTGGCTGTCTCTCTCTCTCTGTCAAATAAGTAAAATCTTTTTTTTTAAAAAAGAAAGTGAATTGTAACATATAGTGGCTGACATGAAATTTGAATGTAAAAACACAGAATTCTAAAAAGTTATGGTGCAAGCCTAGGTTTTGAATCTTCCCAAATCCCCACAAAAACAGAAAAAGCAACCAGCCAGCAAAACAAAAAAAAAATCACAATCATTGTTCACACATAAAAGCTGATGACAAAGCATCATCTCAGCCCCCAAGTATAAACAGCTGAGGACAGACATCCAAGAGCCAAAGGATGGTATCACTGTCTGTTTCAGAGGAAATAGAGGTAGGCACTGGGGCATCTGGTAACAAGGAGAACAGAAGAACCCAAAATAGTCAGAAAACTGACTAGAAAACACACAGAGCATTTGAAGTTGGCAGCTGAAGCTGGGAGGGCTTTTGACCCCTTGACCAGCCAGGGAGAATAAAGGCAGAAGGTCATGTCTGAACAGAATAGAAGAGTCTAGTTCCTATGAGCTAGTTCATTCAGGTTCCCAACGACAACCCCCTTTCAGGACAGGACCCCACACTAAGAGACATCTTCTGGGAGCAGAAGCAAATTGAAAAAAAACAAAAAACAAAAAAACTGGCAATGAAGGTGAAGGTGACAGTCTGGAAGAAAGTGAGAGATGGAAACAGAATCCAAAAATCTCAAAAAGCTAATGACTGCTTTTTAAAACACTATACAAAAACAACAGAGGCAGTTACTGTGTGAAGTTGGAAAGGTATCTGCATTGTTTCCTTTTATTCAGAAAAATGAATTTCACATAAAAATAAGCAGGAGAAAAGTGTCAAGATAAAACCCAATGAAGCCACAAATACATGCAACACATGTAACTAATAAAGGATTAGTATCAATGAGGGAAGAAAAAAGGAAAACAGAACATAGCATTGAATCCAATAGAAAAATGAGCAAGAGAAAGTAAGTAAAACAGAGAAAGGCAAATACCATATGATTTACACTCATATGTGGAATTTAAGAAACAAAACAAATGAACAAAGGAAAGATGAGAGAGAGAAAGGAACAGATCAAGAAACAGACTATTAATTATAGAAAATTGATGGTTGCCAGAGGGGTGGTAGGCAGGGGGATGGGTCAAATGGATAAAAGAAAAAAGAGTACATTTATCGTGATGAGCACGGAGTAATGGATAGAAGTATTGAATCACTGTATTGTACACCTGAAACTAGTGTAACACACTACATGTTAACTAGATTGGAATTAAAATTTTAAAAACTTAATACTATTTTAAAAATGAGCAAAAGATATAAACAGATCTTTTTTTTTGATGGGTTATTGTATTTACTTGGTTATATATATTTGTATCACTTAGAAAGCATTACAACTGGTTACACATGATTACAGATTGCACATGCAATCTGCTTGAAAATTTTGAAATGGAGTCTTTCTAATAAAATCAGCATTTTTTTAAAATTTAAATTCCATTAGCCAACACAGATAAAACATAAATGGCTTATAACAAAGTGAAAATATGATGAACTTGCTTGGTAATCTGGAATTGGTAAACCAAACCAAAGTGAGACTTCTCACCTATAGACAAGTAGGTGTTTATTCTGAAACTCTTTTAAAAACTGTTTGTCAGTGACTAGTAAGGCTAAATATAGGTATATGTCTCTTATGACCCAGTGATTTCCTTTCTAGATCTAGATCTTAGTTAAGTTCTTGCTTCTGAGCACAAGAAATTGTCGGTACGCAACTGTTCGTGGCAGCAAAGACAAAAAACAACTCACATGTCTGTAATAGTCAAATGGATTAGTCAACCAGTACATTTGTAAAACAGAATAATAAAACTATAAAATGAATAATGCAATGATACACATGAAGATAGATAATTGCAAAAATTAATTTTGGGTGAAGGAAAGAAGTTAAAAAAGATTACGCATAGTGTGACTCGATTTCTATAAAGTTCAAATCCAGGAGATGCTAAACAGTATATTTTTAGGAATACATGACCATGTGGCAAAACCATGAAGGAAAGGTAGAATTGTATGTATTTCTGTTCATTGAGAAAGTAGGATTGAACAATATGAAAAATAAGTTTTATAAATCATAGTTCAGTGAATTCCAGACATAATTAGAGCATAATTATGCAGATTCACAGATTTGAACAGACTCCATCTTATAGTAGCAGTGGGTAGTGAGTGACAAGAAGGAGTGACATATCTAGATTATCGACTGGGTAGATGGTGTCTTTCCCTTTAGCCATCATAGCATGCACAAAAGGAACATGAGTTTTAGTGGTGAAGTTAATATATGGTCAGTTTTTTTCTATATTTGAGGTGCTTATGAGAAAGCCACCTATCTATGCATTGGAAACAGTTTAATACCTTATTTTAGAGCAAGGTGGAATGATATGGTCTAGAAATATTAATTTGGATAATAGACACCTAAAGTAAATGCCACGAGTATGCAAATTTGCCAACACAAAAAGAAGCAGGTTGTCAGTAGAAGTGACAAAGAATTAGGAAATGCTTTGTGAGACTGGTTTTTTTTTAATGTGAATTCTTTTACAACTTATTGAATTTGAACATGGCTAAAATTATTCTGACTTTCATAGTTAGAGGTAATTCATTTTTTGTCAGTAACCCTCACAAGTTTTGTTCCAGCTTTTTGTACCGATCTTCCCTGTGTCTATTATCTCTTCTTAAACCATCTTGGCTGACAGTTTTGAAGTTTAGATATAACATTGTTAGGAAATCATTTTTAAAATTTTACATTATTCTTTCAAAATGACCCCCTAACATTGATAGCTCCCAGACCGTAGTATAGTATTTCTAAAGGAGCTATAAGTTCATGTTCTTACAGACTTTTAAATCCTTCAGAAAGAATGGAAGAAGGAAGGATTACCAAGAAAAAATTCAAATCAGGGATATGTCTTACTTGTGTGATGCCTGGATGTGTTTTTGTTTTTAATTTAAATTCAATTAGCCAGCATAAAGTAGTACATCATTAGTTTCAGATGTACAGTTCAGTTACTCATCTGTTGCATATAACCCCCAGTGCCTGTCACATCACATGCCCTCCTTAATGTCCATCACCCCGTTATCCCATCCCTCATCCATCTCCTATCCAGCAACCTTCAGGTTTTTTTTTTTCCTATAGTTAAGAGTCTCTCATGATTTGTTTCCCTCTCTGATTTCCTCCCATTCAGTTTTCCTTCCCTTGCCCTATGGTACTCTGCTCTGTCTCTTATATTACACATATATTGTGGATAATTGTCTTTCTCTGACTGACTTATTTCACTCAGCATAATACCCTCCAGTTCCATCCAAGTCAGTGTGTAAGAGTTCATCCTTTTGGATAGCTGAGTAATATTCCATTGTACAAATACCACATCTTTTTTTTTTTTTAAAGATTTTATTTATTTGACAGAGAGAGATCACAAGTAGGCAGAGAGGCAAGCAGAGAGAGAGAGGGAGGAGGAAGCAGGCTCCCTGTCTAGCAGAGAGCCTGATGCGGGACTCGATCCCAGGACCCTGAGATCATGACCCGAGCTGAAGGCAGAAGTTTAACCCACTGGGCCACCCAGGCAGCCCCAATACCACATCTTCTTTATCCATTCATCCATCAATGGACATCTGGGCTCTTTCCATAGTTTGGCTATTGTGAACATTGCTGCTATAAACATTGGGGTGCAGGTGCCTCTTTGGATCATAGTATTTGTATCTTTGTCGTAAATCTCTCTTAGTGCAATTGCTGGATTATATGGTAGCCCTATTTTTAACTTCTTGTGGAACCCCCCATACTGTATATTGTTTTTTAAGTAACAAAGTCATGGTTCTGTTATGAAAATGCCCTATCAACATTCAAACAAGAGTATGTCTGTGTAAACGGAGGAATTATAACGGAGTACTTTTTTAAAGATTTTATTTATTTAACAGAGATCACAAGTAGGCAGAGAGAGAGAGAAGGAAGCAGGCTCCCCTCTGAGCAGAGAGTCCGATGCGGGGCTCGATCCCAGGACACTGAGATCATGACCCAAGCAGACAGCAGAGGCTTAACCCACTGAGCCACCCAGGCACCTCATATAACTGAGTATTTTTTGATTGAATTAATACCTCTTGTAAACCTACTTGATATGAACTGGAAAATTGAAGGGCCCAAGAAAAATGACTATCCTTTGAAATGTTTCTCAAAAAAATAGGTTTTCTCTCAATTTATTGAGGTTTTAAACATATGTGTTTTTTTTTTCCTTTGGAAAATTAGTTTTCAAAAACAGTTAATCTTTGTCTATAGAACTTACTCTTCTGTAAATATGGAAAATTGAAAGGTTATATTTCTAATAGAAGTGATCTGTCATCTTATTTCTTATTTTCATGCATCACCATTATTGGTAAAGTTACTGAAATCAGTTATGATGCTTTCTTTTTATAATATGGAAACCTTTTGAATCACATAATATATTTGTTGATCCCCAGTTATATGCAAAACCTTTGTTAAACAGTTTTGGAGATGCACAGATGAAGAAGACAGACCAATGAGACATACATGAAACATAGCGTGTTCATATTGTTACAGCTTCCTCCAAGGTTAAGATTAAGCATGTTGGTAGTTTTGTTTTGTTTTGTTTTGTTTTGTTTTAATTTTATTTATTTATTTGAGAGGGAGAGAGTGAGAGAGAGCATGAGAGCTGAGAAAATCAGAGGGAGAAGCAGACTCTCTATGGAGTTGGGAGCCCAGCGCGGGACTCGATCCTGGGACTCTGAGATCAAGACCTGAGCCAAAGGCAGTTGCTTAACCAACTTAGCCACCCAGGCGCCCAAGTATGATGGTAGTTTTTTTAAAAAGGGCAAAGGGAGTAGCTCACTTATCTGGAGAAATATCAACTACCCTCAACCTTTTGAAACACAATTTCAAAAGGAAAATGATTGAGAAAAACATTTGCCACTAAACACTTTTACTTAACCAGGAATTCCACAAACTCTACCTTACAAGGCTATAAAAACATTTAGATATTTATCAAGTACTGTGTGGGAAATATGGTAAGAAATTGAAAGTAAGAATAAGCCCTGAAATACAACACCAAGATGGGACAAGCTGACAAATGAAAATGCATGAAGGACAAATATCCCTTCACTCTTTTAATTTAACTGATGCTCCTAATCATGAATTAGTTATTAAAAAAAAGAAGTGAAACTGTATCTAGTATTTCTTATTTAAAAGAGTGTATCAGTGTTTAATACATTTTGGAGCAAAAGTCCTCCTTTATTTTTTCCGGTTTGGTGGGATTGAATTCTTTAGTGATCAAGAAAACTCACCATGTAGAGTCCCTTATAAGGATAATGCAGTATGACCTAAGTTTTATATATAAAATTCATTTATTTCCTTTTCAAAATATGTGGAAGAGACTTTGTGAATAACAAATAGCTACTTTTTATAAGGTTCTCATATTAAGACATTTTTGTATTTTTCCTTTATCATAAAATCTATCTGCAGATTTTATTCTTCCCATTTTCAGAGGAAGAAATTAAGGCACAATTTAAGAAACTTGTTCAAGTTCCTTCAACTAGTAAGGACAGATTTATTGATCATGTAAGTAATTAGCCAGTTTCATAATCCTAGCTTTAACTATTTGGTCAGTCTTCAATATGATCATGATTAAACATTTTTTATCACAAAAATTGAAATCAACTTAAATTTGCTTAAGCAAATTACGGTCATGATTATAAAGAAGCAAGAGTACCTCTTAGAACCCAAGGACGATTTGTGAAGTTGAAACCACGTGGCCAAGTGTCTCTGCTTCCTTTTGTGCACCTGGGTCATTGTTTTTACTTTGCTGACCAGCTTTCTCTGTAGCTCCTTATGTCTGCTGGAGATAAATACATCTCCTGCTTATTCATTATCATCAACTGTATTCACACAGAAAGCCTGAGGAGCTGTCTTTTAATCCTAGTTCTCAAGAAAGAAAAATCTCATAGCCCAGCATGGGGCAGGAGATTAAACAATGTGCCCTAGTCCACAGCCGTGGAAGCAAGATTGCCAATAGTATTTGGTCTACCATCCCTGTGCAATGATGGCGTTCCTGTGATGTCCTGGAAGTATTTCTCAAAGACAGGAAGTGGGTCAGACAGTGTGACCCTTCACTTCAGATAGTAATGCATGGTGGTTAAAATCATTCTGGAGCCAACTTTCTAGATTTATTTCTTAGTTCTGCCATGACTGGTTGAGTAAAATGTCACTTAACCCTTTTGTACTTACTTATTTTCTCTAATGTGGTGATAATAATATTATTATTAAACTATTTAATATTAATAATTTTTTTCCTTTAATTGAAATTTTTTTTTATTTTATTTTTTCAGCATAACAGTATTCATTATTTTTGCACCACACCCAGTGCTCCATGCAATCCGTGCCCTCTACAATACCCACCACCTGGTGCCCCCAACCTCCCACCCCCCACCCCTTCAAAATTCTCAGATCGTTTTTCAGAGTCCATAGTCTCTCATGGTTCACCTCCCCTTCCAATTTCCCTCAACTCCCTTCTCCTCTCCATCTCCCCTTGTCCTCCATGCTATTTGTTATGCTCCACAAATAAGTGAAACCATATGATAATTGACTCTCTCTGCTTGACTTATTTCACTCAGCATCATCTCTTCCAGTCCTGTCCATGAATATTAATAATATTAAACATATTATTAAACTATTTAGAACAGTTTCTGACAAACATTTAATGCATCTTGACTATTATTTTATCCTTATGGTCAATTGGTAAGATACATTTTACTTATCAAATAACTTAATCTAGTTTTAGGTTTAGTAATATTCCATTACTCCTGTGACCTTCATTGCTTCAAAAATGATACTTATAAAATGAAATGATCTTGTTCTTATTTTTCTAAGAGTTAAATTATCTCCAAGCCTGTCCAAAATGTTAACAAAAGGGGAAAAAAATGAATAGGCTAGTAGGCTAGTTAGTTGTAGTAAGAAAGATTGATTTCCTAATAAACTTGAAAAATACTCGAATTCTTCCTGTTGAGTAAAATGTTTCTATAGAAAAAAACTGTAATAAAGCACATTTGCATAATTATTGAAAATTGTGAACACTGTTAAATGACACAGATGAGATGATTTAATTTTATGTTGATTAATTATACATTTATTTTCAGGTACATGACAGATGGAGGGCTCAACCTGTATACTAGAAGTCTGAATAGAATACCAGACACAACTACTTCCAGAGAGGTCATCCAGAGAGGAGTCCATGACGTGACAGTGGATGCGGACAGGTAATGCTATCAGCATTTACGATGGTGAGAACAGCATAAAGCAATTTCATAATGAGATCCTAGGGTTTGACAGTATAAGTTAAAAAGACTTTTTATTTCAATATAATAATTATTTTGAAATATTTTTGAAACTAAGCTGGTTTTTCTTACAAGACTTGTTTAGTTCTATATACTGCATTGGTGAGAATATTTAGCAACTTTCAGTTACGTGGCAGCAAATTTTAATAGCTGTAAAAGCAAAACAATACACATAGACTTATGTTCCTTCATTGAAAAGAACCCTGGATGATAAGTTTGCTTAGGTTTGGATATTCTCAGATTTACCTGGAGGCTAATGATATAAAGATGAAAACAATTCAAATTATCAGGTACAATAAACTTGATGCTTTTCTTGAGGAGTTTGTTGAAAGCATAGAACTCTTGCCTTAGACTAATTTCTGTTTTGTAATTGTTTCAGAATGTTTAAAGCTCTGTGTGTGTGTTTGTGTGTGTGTGTGCACGCACGCATGCGTGTGCTAGTTATTTTGCTCAAAGGTGTTTTGTCAATTTGATCGGAATCACTGCTGTTAGAAATTATTGTTCTTGTAAAACAGTATTGTAAGACATACTTCTGACCTGATTTTGCCCTCTCTTCACTCAGAATTTTGACTTTATTCATCAGGAAGGTATTGCCATTTCTAAAACTATGACATATCAGTACCTAGAGTGGTTCTTTACTAAAGTCAGCACTGAGGAAGAGGACAAAAGCTTGTGATTTAATGTATCCACATTCTGAAGTAGAAACTGTGCACAATTCATTGCACATTTTAACATAGCCAACTCAGAAGGCTTGAATTCTATCAGTTATCAGTTTCTCCTCACTCAAATTATGTTGATATATTTTGGTGGGGATTTGGGACTTAACTCTTTTTTTTTTTTTTAAGGTTTTATTTATTTATTTGTCAGAGAGACATAGAGCACAAGCAGGCAGAGTGGCAGGCAGAGGCAGAGAGAGAAGCAGTCTCCCCATTGAGCAAGGAGCCAGATTCAGGACTCGATCCCAGGACCCTGGGATCATGATGAACCGAAGCCAGCAGCTTAATCAACTGAGCCACCCAGATGTCCCGGGGCTTAACTCTTTAAATAGATATTCAATTAGTGCCTCTGTTTTTATCTCTATCTTCACACCCATTTTCAGAAATACCACCACTTTTTAAATATTTGGGGTCTTCTCCAGGATAAGTAGGCTGTTTTGTAGCTTTTCTTATCCTGTGTTCAGGTATGTGTGAGAGAAGCAGGTGGTTACACAAGGATTATGAAAAATTTTGCTTCCCCACCAACAACCTGATCTCTTCAGCCATTTTCTCTTCCTGATGCCTTCAACCAGCCTGGTCTTCTTTCTGCTCTTGAATTGATGCTTCCTCCATTTGGAATGCCCTTTTCTACATTAGCTGCATTATTTCCTCTATCACAACATTGTTGAATGTTGTCTTCTCAGAGAAATGATTCCAGAGAGGCTAAGATACATTTGATTTGCATACAATTTCTTACTCATTACTTTGTATTGTTTTCTTCAACGTGCCCCATCACTCCTGGAATATTTCATACTTACTTATTTTTTACATGTTTATCTTATATCTCCCCAGTTACGATGTAAGCCCATGAATGCAGAAGTTTTGTCATATTCATTATATTAAGAGCCTTTAGCAAATGCTTATGGAGTTAAAGAACAAAGGAATGACTAAAAGCTATACATTCATATATGGCTAGCAATAGAGTTCAACTGGGTAGAGAGGCAAATGAGGCCAGAGCCAACTTTCTGTGAGGATATTACCGAGAGAGGGAAGGGGTTATGTGGAAAAACAGGAAGCAGTAATTCAAGGGGAAGAAATCTACAATTTGGACTACATTTTGAAACTAAGGACCTGTACATTCTTAGTTGACAATGGAAGATATTAAAGAAGAGGGACAGTCTATCGGTCTTTAGGAAATAAGATCATGGTGGCAGAACTTAGGAATTGATACAAAGGATCATTATTTTATAAGGAGGTAGTTGGGATAACCAGCTCTCCTTGCTCTTATGAGGTTCCAGCTTGGGGCCTGGTGGAGGAACCTCAGACCAGCTGGAAAGCCCAGATGTGTGTAGAACAAATTGAGACCTGTGAAAGCAGTGGTTCTTAAAGTGTGGTAACTAAGTCAGCAGCATCAGCATTGCTTGGGAACTTGATAGAAATACAGATTAGCTCTATCCAAGATTTACTGAAGGGGAAACACTGGGGTGGGCCCAGTGATCTTCAACAGACCCTCCAGGTGATTCATTCTTACGGATACTGAAATTACCAAACCACCATCTTAAAATAAACAACTAGATGCCAATTTGATGAAACCATGAACACTTAGCATAAACATTTTAAAATTTTAAAAAAGGGACATTTTGAAGTTTTTATTCACGTTTTTTTTAGCTGTGCTCCATCAGGGGAAAGAGAATATCAAAATAACACTGACACTAATCTTTAAATTAGATCAATTAATGACACATTGCCCCTGAAATAAATTGTCTCCATTTTAGAGTCAGCTTCTAAGAATTGCATTTTTGAAAGAATTGTAGAATTTAAGGAATCCAAAAACCGCTTTAGTCACTTGTATGTATTAAACACCAATAAGACCATAGGGAAAATCCTGCTATCAGCAGAGATAGGAGTTCATCTTTTATTATAGATAAATCTGAAGATCTTTTAAAATCCTATATTCAGGAAGTGATTCAGGTTGTAGATGGTTTAAAAATGTATAGTATTAAATATTATAGTTGTGTAAGTCCTTCTGTTAATTTCAAAACCTCCTTGTACAGGATGTTGTTTCATAAAGCTTTCTTAATTCTGATATCCATTCCAAAGAGGATAGGCAAAAATAGCTCTAAGGTACTACCTCTTTGCTTAGTTTTACTCAGAAAAGATACCGAGAAGTCCTGTACTTCAAAATAAAAACTATTAAATTGATTTAATTCAGTGCTCCCTAAGACATTTTTTATCACTGATTTCCCCACTTTCTTCTCTATAATAATTTGTTCCTATGATATTTTAAGAAATGCTGATTTTGCCTAATACCTTCATTTAATAGTTATAATAATGCAAAGACTTGGGTCTTTTACCTCCTGTACTTAATAGTTTCCCAGCTACCTTAGTCAGGGGTCTTTTAAATAAAATGAAAAATGTTAGTGCTTGGTTCATTTTAGTAAATTAGTAAATGTAGGTCTTGTAATAGTTCACTGGTTAAAAAAAAAAAAACACCTTAAGAGCAAAGAAAAAAGTGTTTTATTAATTTTCCATATTTCATAGACATTTTTTCTATAAGCGTGATGACTGAAAATGTATTACGTAAGAGCAAAGTAGTCAGCTGGCTAGGATAGCAATGGATTTGAATTGCTTGTATTAATTTAGTGAAGGTTATAATGTTTCCCCTTTAATCAAAGTTTGGTTAAAATGGGATGGGCAAGAGAGAACAGCTGAAATCTTCTTCCCAGCAAGTTGAAACAGCCCCAAGGAAAAGAGGATACTTCAATGGACAACTGTGGTATATCTTAAGTATTTTATTGCTCAAAGATATTACAGTTCTTTCATTTCCCATATCAATCCAATACCATCCCCATTTCCTTATTATGCTGACCAAAAGAAGATTACAGAATGGGACTAATCCTTGTAGATATGTTGGAGACGCTTTGGGAAACTCATAAATAAATTCATAACAGACAGTTAAAATGTGTGGGCTTTATCCATTTGGCCCTGGTTATAATGAAGTCAATTCTAATTCATATACACTTAAACAATTGGGTTACACTATATCAAAATAGTAATTTGGGGCGAAAGTTTGGAAATAGTTGTTGTTTTGGTTTTTATTAGCTCCTATTACTGTCCTGACACTAGCTTCCCTGCTAGCATTAACAAATATTAACAAATATTTGATAAATATTTGATAAATTTGATAAATAAACATATAATTACCTCCTAAGTGCATTGGCAGCATAATAATAGCACCTTGGGTAAAAACAAAACAGAAAAATAAATATGAAAGACCTTGAGTTTAATGGTCATACAGAATAATGTAAGCAAAAAATAAAGTGATAAATAAAATTGATTAAGTCGTAATAGATGTATACACACAGTATCTTAGAAGCACCCCAAAGGGAAGTGATTATTCCTACCTGGCAGGATAAGGAAAGACTTCAAAAAGCCGTATGTTTTAAATGGGGTCATAAAGAAAGCATAACTTTTTGACATATGGCCTGGTAGAAATTCGAAGAAATGTGGAATTGGAGAGCATGGAAACATTGAAGAATTTAGTTCAAGGGGATGTTATAGAAAACCAGAAGCGGCAGTTATTAAGGCAATGAAAACAGATCTCATAAGGAATTGTTGCGGTTGGGGGAAGGAGATCTTAGTATATGATTGGGCTCAATTCTGAATACAACAAGAACACATGGAGATTCATACCCAAAAAGCAGAATGAGGGGGTCAGTGAATGGAAAATTACTAAGAGAAGACATCAAGCGTAGGGGGATTCTTGCTAAGCCCACTTAAGATTCTTGCTGAAAAGAGGCCAGGGTGATCAGGTAATTCTAGTGGGGGTTGAGTACTATAACCAGATATCACAGGTGCTCGCATATCAAGGTGGAGGAATCTCTCTAAAATGCCCTAGGAGGCAGTATTCTTGCTAAAACTGGGCTAGGCAGGCCCAACAATGGGTCAAAGTCAAGACCTAGTCAAGAAGAGACCTCAGAGGAGCCTGAGTAAAGTTTGGTCAAAAAGAGAGTCCTTGTCAGACCCATTAATAATGGGATTTTGCTAGTGCACTGGGAATGTGGGCAAGGATGACAACAAAGGACCTGGAGGGCTGTTCCAGAGTATTTGGACTTATAAGTGATAAGGGGCTATTTTACTAATTTTAATTAGTTTTCTTTTTAAATTTCAAAGCAAGAGCATGTGTTGAACTGATTGTATTTTAATAATAACTCACCCACAGCAAATAGCAAAGAGAGATGGGGCAAAGATAGGTAGACTGCTCGGAAAGTGACTACAAAAGTCCAGGTGAAAGGAGATGAGCTTCTAGCTGGAGAGTGGGAATGGGGACTCTTTTCAGGCTGCCTTGACAAAATACACAGCCTGGGTGGCTTAAACAACAGATATGTACCAAAGGCTACACATCCATGAGTGCAGTGCTGGAAAAGTCATTATCCGGTTAGAGCTTTCTTCTTGATTTGTAGAAAGTGACCTTCTCGCCTTGTCCTCACACAGCCTTTCCTCTGTGCTCCCTCAGGGAGAAAGAGGAAGATGTCTCACATTTCTTCCTGTTTGTGTAAGGACATCAATTCTATTAGAGTAGGGCCCCACCACTATGAGCTCATTTAGCCTTAATTACTTCTGTAAAGGCCCTTCTTCAAATATCATCACATTGAGGGTTAGGGCTTCAGCTTTGACGAAAGAGGGGCACAGTTCAATCCATCCCACTGTGTAACTCCCAGGTGGTTTTATCCTTAGAGATACAGGTTAATCTCCATATAAATGCTGGATTAAAGTACTAACTGTGTATATGTATATAGTGTGTGCATTAATTAAGCTCAAATCCTTCAGGGTCAGGAAGATCAGGTGAAATGAATGAAACAGAAGAGCTATGTTAAACATGACCAGTCGAAAGGGGGTGGTCACCATTAACTCTAGAGGTTGCTGCCTGTGGAAATGCAGAAATTTGGAAAGTAGGGGCTAATTATTGCCAGACCATTTGATTTTTCAAGTGAAGTCAGACTCTGGACTTTGTTGAGGTATCTCCCAATTTTTACATACTGGTAACTGTGTTAAGAGATCTATAAGATCGGGGCACCTGGGTGGCTCAGTGGGTTAAAGCCTCTGCCTTCGGCTCAGGTCATGATCCCAGGGTCCTGGGATCGAGCCCCACATCAGACTCTCTGTTCAGCAGGGAGCCTGCTTCCTCCTCTCTCTCTCTGCCTGCCTCTCTGCCTACTTGTAATCTCTGTCTGTCAAGTAAAATAAATAAAATCTTTAAAAAAAAAAGAGAGATCTATAAGATCAATAGATAGTTAAAGATACACATTTTCTTCAATGGCAGAAAATAAAGGAAATTACAGAGAAGCCTGTATAAAGCAAGGGACAGTGTACATTTTCATGTATGGTTGTGTAAACTTCCTAATACCTTAAAGTTACCCACAGTTATACGCTGGTGAGGATATCAGCTATACAGAAAGAAAATGCCACAAGTCATGAGAAGCCAGCAAAACTCTTTGAGCCCAGTTCCAAGTTTATAATGTAAGACAGGACAATCTCAGGTCAGTTTCCCAGCCATGGCCTCCCTCAGTGGCGCTAATTAATCTTGTTTAAACCACTATGTGAATCAGCACTGTGCAGGCTAAGGGCACATTTGTGTCTATGATGTAGAGTGGGGGAAACAAGCCCTGAGAATGAACCCTTGATGTTTAAAGAGAGAATTTTTAAAGAGAGAATAAAAGGAGAGTAGCCACTGATGAGGCAGAGAAAAGAGCTCTCACACAAAATTTAAGAACAAATAGGGTTAACTGATATTTTTGAGATGGAGAGTAGAGGAACGAGGCAACAATGTCAAATTCCATGGACAAATGAAGTTAATTGGAAAAGGTTCATACCAAAGAATAGTTGAAAATAGTACGAAGTTTAACATTGGAGCAGTAGTGCTCTCTTGGGTGATTGAACCAGGTACAAGCAGTAGCCTGAGTTACTCAAGTAGAATGGTCAGAGAAGTCAAAATCTGCTTAGTAAGATGATTTACCCACATGACCAACCACTCAATATAATGACAGAATGAGTCTCAAAGGAGGGGAAGATAAGTTTCCAGGTGATAAACTCTTTTTGGAAAATGAGCAAAATTCCACAAATCCAGGCCCATTCCCGATTATCTGTTACATTGCTATCCAAGGCATATTCTTAAATCTATGATTGTTAATTTCAGTTGTAAACTCATCAGTTTAACTATTCATATTTTTTACTGATTTTTGTGTGTTGAATCATGACCTTTCGAAAATATAAAGGCATAATACATCATAGAAATTGTTATTTTTGTATTTTGCTAACAGATTGGCTTGATTTGTGATACTGCAGTTCAGATGCTGAAATCACAGTTGATGGAAGAGTTTACAAAAGGCATTAAAGGATTGTCATGATTTTACATGGCCCTCAGGTTATTAGTCATTGTAACTCAATATATCAAGGGAAGCCTACAACAAAACACTAGTCATACTAAATCCTTTGTTGGGGATAGCCAGGGAGTTTTCCTCTGTTCTCTTAGGTTTAGTGTTTGGGGCCTTCAAATTATGCTGCAAAAGAAATTATCAAGAAACAAGACATATTTTTATTCAAGTATGTATGTGGAAAGTGACAGAAAAGGTGACTCAAGGAGGCAATTACAATTTGGACTTAAATGACATCGTTTTCCCCCAGGTTTATTGAAAAATAATTGACATACATCACTGTACAAGTTAAAGGCAGACAGCATGGTGGTTTGGTTTCCATGTATAGTGAAATGATTACCACAATAGGTTGAGCTAACATTCATCTTTTCATATGGATAGAATAGAAAGAGAAGAGGAAAAAAATTTTCTCCTTGTGATGAGAATTTAGCATTTACTCTCTTAGTAGGGGAAGCAGGTGGAGAAGGGAAAACAGAGGACTTCTGGGAAAAATAAAAGGACACTTAGAAGAAGAGATGAAAGATGTGATGGTTTTGTGACAATGTCTGTTTAAGTGATTTCTTGTCCTTCTCATTTCTGGTGATAGGAGTCAATCTTCTCTGGTTACAGAACTCCCAGGGAGGGGATTGATAATTTATGAATTATTTGGGGAAGCCCCACTGTTAGGAAAATAAGGGGATTTTCAAAAAAACTCTTCACAGTCGTATATTTTGGATCCCTTTGCCCTACTTTTACAGTATAAGTGTGCCGAATCCTTGATAAGTGTGCCTTATCAAGGGCATTCATGGCAAATTCTCACAAAATCACATGAGGAGTTATTTCTAAGGATGCGAGGCCTTTGATATTTCCACAAGTTCTCTAAATAGGAGAAGTAAAGGCAACAGATTTCTCCTAAGCCATCAAGCAAATATCTCTAGGGGTCGTCTTCATGATGCTTGTCACTAGTGTCTGTACACTCTAATAATTCATCCTATTCTGTGTTGCTTTGTTCTAATATAATCACAGAATCAGTATAGTCCCATATCTTAAGTATTTCATTCGTTAGCTTACTGGCTTTCCACTGTAATTAAAAGTAAACACAAAAAAGATTAATAAGCTGAGATGGAAATAGATAAAGTAAATATAATTATTTCATTTCATAATAAAGTGGCCTGCCATTTTTTTGCTCTTGTTTCTTTAAGTAGAAAGAGACCAGTGCAAAATATTAGAGATGTAGAAAAAGTTTTATTTGCCCTTCCAACTTTCCTTTGACACCCTTGTAGGATGTCACCATTGTAGGCTTATGAAAGGCTGCTGAACTTCTATCCTGTGATCCAGGTCTCAGAATTAACTGACCTCATTTTTAATAATCTGTTAAACCTCCAATATTATTATGTAGTACCCATCATAGAATTAATTCACATGAGAAAAATTATTGAGAACCTACCCTCTACCAAGCACTGTGCTCAATCCTGGGGGGCCCTGTATGCAGGGGAATTAGAGTAGAGATTATAAAAATTTAAAAGTCATTGAGATTAAAAGGATACTTGAACAATCCAACTAGCCCAAGAAGTAGATACTTTTGTTTGGGATACCTTTTAATATTTTTCTGAACATGGATCCAGGTGACTCTAAGTTCTACCACCTCTTTGAAGGACTGCTCCTGACATTAAATATGGCCAAAGCTAAACTTTGCCATTATAGATTATTCTTCTAACACAAGAGATGGTCGTCAGTACTCTTATTTATGCAGTAGTTTTACCATATCTCCTTCCAAAACAATTTACTAATAATCTTACAAAGATGGTAAGGAGGAGGAAGAAGGGGAAGAATCAAGGTTGTTATAATAAAAATTAGCTATAGTAGCTATCAGCATTGAGGAATAGTTATGTGTAGCCAACATGCCATATTATTTAAATACATTGTTGTATTTTATCTTTACAATAGCCCTATGAAGTGGATTTTATTACTGCCATTTTATGAGGTAAAAATGTCTTAGATTAAGAAACTTGCCTGTAAACACTTTGTTAATTAACTGTAATGGGAAGATTTAAATCCAGTTCCTATGCACTTACTATTATTCGTAACATTATTAATTTAGATAAATGTTTTTATCATGCCTGGATGCATAATGTCAGATTTTGTAAATTCTTTCATTTTTCTATTTTTTATTATTTTTATTAACATATAATGTATAATTTGCCCCAGGACTACAGGTCTGTGAATCATCAGGCTTACACACTTCACAGTACTCACTGTATCACATACCCTCCCCAATGTCCATAAGCCAACCACCCTCTCCCCACTACCCCCTTCTAGCAAACCTCAGTTTGTTTCATGAGATTAAGAGTCTCTTATGGTTTGTCTCCCTCCTGATCCCATCTTGTTTCATTTTTTCCTTCCCTACCCCCAAACCCCCCACTCTCTCAACTTCCTCATATCAGGGAGATCATGTGATAATTGTCTTTCTCTGATTGACTTATTTCACTCAGCATAATACCCTCTGGTTCCATCCACATTGTTGCAAATGAAAGAGTTCATTTCTTTTGATGGCTGCATAGTATTCCATTGTATATATATACCACTTCTTTATCCATTCGTCTGTTGATGGACATCTATGTTCTTTGCATAGTTTTGCTATTGTGGACATTGCTGCTATAAACATTCAGGAGCCATGCCCCTTCGGATAACTACATTTGTATCTTCAGGGTAAATACCCAGTAGTGCCATTGCTGGGTTGTAGGGTAGCTCTATTTTCAACTTTTGAGGAACCTCCATGCTGTTTTCCAGAGTGGTTGCACCAGCTTGCATTCCCATCAACAGTGTAGGAGGGTTCCCCTTTCTGTGCATCCTCCCCAGCATCTGTCATTTCCTGACTTGTTAATTTTAGTCATTCTGACTGGTGTGAGGTGGTATCTCATTGTGGTTTTGACTTGTATTTTCCTGATGCTGAGTGACGTGGAGCACTTCTTCATGTGTCTGGATGTCTTTTTTCAGAAATGTCTGTTCATGTCTTCTGCCCATTTCTTTCTTTTTTTTTTTTTTTAAAGATTTTATTTATTTATTTGACAGAGAGATCACAAGCAGGCAGAGAGGCAGGCAGAGAGAGAGGAGGAAGCAGGCTCCCTGCTGAGCAGAGAGCCTGATGCAGGGCTCGATCCCAGGACTCCGAGATCATGACCTGAGCTGAAGGCAGCGGCTTAACCCACTGAGCCACCCAGGCGCCCCACTTCTGCCCATTTCTTGATTGGATTATTTATTCTTTGGGTGTTGAGTTTGATAAGTTCTTCATACATTTTGGATACTAGCCCTTTATCTGACATGTCATTTGCAAATACCTTCTCCCATTCTGTCGCTTGCCTCTTGGTTTTGTTGACTTTTCTTTTGCTCTCAAAAGCTTTTGATCTTGATGAAATCCCAATAGTTCATATTTGCCCTTACTTTCCTTGCATTTGGCAATGTTTCTAGGGAGAAGTTGCTATAGCTGAGGTCGAAGAGATTCCCTCCTGTGTTCTCCTCAAGGATTTTGATGGATTCCTGTCTCACATTAAGGTCTATCATCCATTTGGAGTCTATTTTTGTGTGTGGTGTAAGGAAATGGTCCACGATCATTTTTCTGCATGTGGCTGTCCAATTTTCCCAACACCATTTGTTGAAGAGACTGTCTTTTCTCCATTAGACATTCTTCCCTGCTTTGTCAAAGATTAGTTGACCATAGAATTGAGTGTCTATTTCTGGGCTCTCTATTCTGTTCCATTGATTGATTTGTCTCTTTTTGTGCTAGTACCATACTGTCTTGATGATGACAGCTTTGTAATAGAGCTTGAAGTATGGAATTGTGATGCCACCAGTTTTGGTTTTCTTTTTCAAAATTCCTCCTATTCGGGGTCTTTTCTGGTTCCATACAAATGTTAGAATTATTTTTTCCATTTCTTTGAAAAAAAATGTGTGGTATTTTGATAGAGATTGCAATAAATGTGTAGATTGCTTTAGGTAGCATAGACATTTTCACAATATTTGTTCTTCTAATCCATGAGCATGGAACATTTTTCCATTTCTTTGTATCTTCCTCCATTTCTTTCATGAGTACTTTATACTTTTCTGACTACAGATTCTTTGCCTTCATGGTTAGGTTTATTCCTAGGTATCTTATGGTTTTGGGTGCAATTGTAAATGGGATTGACTCCTTAATTTCTCTTTCTTCTGTTTTCTTGTTGGTATATAGAAATGCAACTCATTTCTGTGCATTGGTTTTATATCCTGACACTTTACTGGAATTCCTGTATGAATGAGTTCTAGCAGTTTTAGAGTGGAGTCTTTGGGTTTTCCATATAAAGTATCGTATCATCTGCAAAGAGTGAGAGTTTGACTTCTTTGCTGATTTGGATGCTTTTAATTCCTTTTTGTTGTCCGATTGCTGAGGCTAGGACTTCTAGTACTATGTTGAATAGCAGAGGTGATAGTGAACATCCCTGCCATATTCCTGACCTTAAGGGAAAAGCTCTCAGTTTTTCCCCATTAAGAATGATATTCTCTGTGGGTTTTTCATAGATGGCTTTGATGATATTGAGGTATGTGCCCTCTATCCCTACACTATGAAGAGTTTTGATGAAGAAAGGATGCTGTACTTTGTCAAATGCTTTTTCAGCATCTATTGAGCGTATCATATGGTTCTTGTTCTTTCTTTTATTAATGTATTGTATCACATTGATTGATTTGTGGATGTTGAACCAACCTTGCAACCCAGGAATAAATCCCACTTGGTCATGGTGAATAATCCTTTTAATGTACTTTTGGATCCTATTGGCTAGTATTTTGGTGAGAATTTTCACATCTGTGTTCAAGGATATTGGTCTGTAATTTTCCTATTTGATGGGGTCTTTGTCTTGTTTGGGGATCAAGGTAATCCTGGCCTCATAAAATGTGTTTGGAAGTTTTCCTTCCATTTCTATTTTTTGGAACAGTTTCAGGAGAATAGGTATTAATTTTCTTTAAATATTTGGTAGAATTCCCCTAGGAAGCCATCTGGCCCTGGACTCTTGTTTGTTGGGAGATTTTTGATGACTGCTTTAATCTCCTTACTGGTTATGGGTCTGTTCAGGATTCTGTTTCTTCCTGGTTCGGTTTTGGTAGTTTATACATCTCTAGGAATATATCCATCTCTTCCAGATTGTCAGATTTGCTGGCATATAGTCGGTCATAATATGTTCTTATAATGATTTGTATTTCTTTGGTGTTGGTTGTGATCTCTCCTCTTTCATTCATGATTTTATTTATTTGGGTCCTTCCTCTTTTCTTTTTGATTAGTCTGGCCAGGGGTTTATCAATCTTATTAATTCTTTCATAGAACCGGCTCCTAGTTTTGTTGATTTGTTCTACTGTTCTTTTGGTTTCTATTTCATTGATTTCTGCTCTGGTCTTTATTATTTCTTTTCTCCTGCTGGGATTAGGTTTTCTTTACTGTTCTTTCTCCAGCTCCTTTAGGTGTAGAGTTAGGTTGTGTACCTGAGACCTTTCTTGTTTCTTGAGAAAGGCTTGTGTTGCTATATACTTTCCTCTCAGGACCGCCTTTGCTATGTTCCACAGATTTTGAACAGTTGTGGTTTCATTATCATTTGTTTACATGAATTATTTCAATTCTTCTTTAATTTCCTGGTTGACCCATTCATTCTTGAGTAGGATGCTCTTTAGTTTCCATGTATTTGAGTTCTTTCCATCTTTTTCTTGTCATTGAGTTCTACCTTCAGTGCATTGTGGTCTGAATATATGCAGGGAGTGATCCCAATCTTTTGGTACTGGTTGAGACCTGATTTGTGACCCAGGATGGGATCTATTCTGGAGAATGTTCCATGTGCAGTAGAGAAGAGTGTGTATTCTGTTGCTTTGGGATAGAATGTTCTGAATATATCTGTGATGTCCATCTGGTCCAGTGTGTCATTTAAGGCCTTTATTTCCTTGTTGATCTTTTACTTGGATGATCTGTCCATTTTAGAAAGGGGGATGTTAACATTCCCTACTATTATTGTATTATTGTCGATGTGTTTCTTTGATTTTGTTATTAATTGGTTTTCATAGTTGGCTGCTTCCATGTTAGGGGCATAGATATTTAAATTGTTAGATCTTCCTGTTGGACAGACCCTTTGGGTTCAATATAGTGTCTTTCCTCATCTCTTAGTATAGTCTTTGACTTAAAATCTAATGTATCTAATATAAGGATTGCCAGCCCAATTTTCTTTTGATGTCCATTAGCATGGTAAATGGTTTTCCACCCTCTGACTTTAAATCTGGAGGTGTCTTTGGGTCAAAAAAATGAGTTTTTTGTAGACAACATATTGATGGGTTTTGTTTTTTATCCATTCTGATCACCTGTATCTTTTGATTTGGGCATTTAGCCCATTTACATTCAGGGTAACTATTGAAAGATATGAATTTAGTACCATTGTATTGCCTGTAAGGTGACTGTTATTTTATATTGTCTCTTTTCCTTTCTGGTCTACTACTTTCAGGCTCTCTCTTTGCTTAGAGGAACCCTTTCAATATTTTCTGTAGGGCTGGTTTGGTGTTTGCAAGTTCTTTTAATATTTGTGCTGAAAGCTTTTTATCTCTCCTTCCATTTTCAGTGACAGCCTAACTGGATATAGTATTCTTGGCTGCATATTTTCTCATTTAGTGCTCTGAATATATCATGCCAGTTCTTTCTGGCCTGCCAGGTCTCTGTGGCTAAGTCTGCTGCCAATCTAATATTTCTACCATTATATGTTACAGATTTCTTGTCTCAAGCTGTTTTCAGGATTTTCTCTTTGTCACTAAGACTTGTAAGTTTTACTATTAGATGACAGGGTGTGGACCTCTTTTTATTGATTTTGAGGGGGTTCTCTCTGCCTCCTGGATTTTGATATTTGTTCCCTTGGCCATATTAGGGAAATGCTCTACTATAATTCACTCCAGTATACCTCCTGTCCCTCTCTCTCTTTATTCTTCTTCTGGAATCCCAATTATTCTAATATTTTTTCATCTTATGGTATACTTACATCGCAAATTCTCCCTTCATGGTTCAGTAGTTGTTTGTCTCTCTTTTGCTCTGGTTCTTTATATCTGTCATTTGGTCTTCTATATCACTAATTCTCTCTTCTGCCTCATTTATCCTAGCAGTAAGAGCCTCCATTTTATATTGCACCTCATTAATATCTTTTTTTATTTCTGCTTGGTTAGATTTTAGTTGTTTTATTTCTCCAGAAAGGGATTTCATTTCTCCAGAAATGGTTTTTCTAATATCCTCCATGCCTTTTTTGAGCCCAGCTAGCACCTTGAGAATCATCATTCTGAACTCTAGTTCTGATATATTACCAATATCTGTATTGATTAGGTCCCTAGCCATCAGTACCAGCTCTTGTTCTTTTTTTGTGGTTAGCTTTTCTGCCTTGTTGTTTTATCCAGATAAGAATATATGAATGAAGAAATAAAATACTGAAAGGGTGGAAAAGACGCCTGAAAAATATATGCTAACCAAATCAGAAGAGATCCAAAAGTAGAGGGAGAAGCAAGGGAAAAAAAGAAATAAAAATATAAAAATGAAAATATATATATATACTTATATGTATAAAGATAAATAAATAAATAAATAAAATACACACACATGCGTGCGTGCACACACACACACACACACATTAGACTGGTGAATAGAACAGAGCCATCCACATAATTTTGCATGTATTTTGGTCTCTTAGAAGAAACTACCTTCCAAAATTTTAAAGAAAGAAAAACTTATATCTATATAGAACAATAAGGGCAAGTATGATGAAGGGATGGAATATGACTGTAAAGATGAAAATTTTTAAAAAATTCTAAAAAAGGAATTGATAAGATTAGTTGGTTGGAAAAAGAAAGAAAAAAAGAGGAGGAAATGTGCTTAGGCTGGAGAATAGAAAAAATCCATGTGCTAGATTTGGGTATATTTTGATCTATTAGAAGAAATTGAGTCCCTAAATTTAAAAACAAAAAACAAAAAATCTATATGTATACAAAAAATAAGTTTAAATAAAATGATGGGATAAAATATGACCACAACACTGAAGGTTTAAAAAGATCTTTTTTTAAAGAAGCATATTGTTAAGATAAACTAGTTAAAAAACATTAAAAGAGGAATGAGGAAAAGTTAAAAAAATAGAAGAATAGAAAATAGAAAAGAAAAATTTAACTTTGAAGGATTTAAGGATCATGGGGGAAAAGCCATGAATTTTATGCGTTACTTTCCCCTAGCTCTGGAGTTCTGCATTTCTTCTTGATCGGTGAGCTTGGTCTTGTCTGGATGTTCTTGCTGATCTTCTCTGGGAAAGGCCTGTTGCAGTGGCTCTCAAATCTCTTTGCCCGAGGCAGAATTGCACCACTTTTGCAAGGGACTGGGCTAAGTAATCTGCTTGGGTTTGTTCTTGGAGCCTTTGTTCCCTGAACGCTTTCCTTAGAGCTCTGGAGGACAGGTATGAAAATGGGGCCTCCCAGTCTCTGGCCTGGGGGAGCTGAGAGCTGGGGGCCCTAGTCCTCTGTGTTCCCTCAGAGATAACCAGATAATCACTCCTGTCTCCCTGGTCTCTGGCCATACTCCAAGCTCACCCAGCCTGTGACTGACTGTTTCTATCTCTGGTGCTCCTCATCCCTGTTTGTAGTCCCCAAGCCCAGCATGCTCCTGCGCCAGTCCTCCCGGAGGAGGAAGGTGAGTCTCCTAGGATCTGCCACCTCTGGGGTCCCTGCTTGAAGAGCAGTAGCCCCACTGTGCCTTGGATCACGGTTTATGGTAACCATGATCTGAAAGCTCACTCTTCAGCTCTGTCTCTGTAGTCAGCTTTCCTGCTCTGATACCTGACAACTCTGCCACACTCAGATACCCCTGATCTTTTTGTGACCCATGGGACCTGAGACCACACTGTCTCCCTGAGGGCTCTACCCCTGCTTAGCCTCTGGAGCGATGTCCCTCAGTGGAGCAGACTTCTAAAAGTTCTGATTTTGAGTTTCCCTGCTCTGCCACTTGCTGGGATCTGGCCCCTCCCCCCGTGGTCTCTCATCCCATTGCTTCGGATTCACGTCTCTGCATGTCCTACCTTCCCAAAAGTGGTTGATTTACTGTTCCTAGAATTTCTGCTCTTCTTCTCTTGGATCTCCTGTTGAGTTTGTGGGTGTACAGAATGGTTTGATACCTATCTAGCTGAACTTCTGGGATCTGATGTCATTTCAGTCTTGTAGTCTTCCGCCATCTTGCCTCTCACTCTTGTTTTTCTATTTTATTTTAAACATGTCTGTAAAATATGAACACATATATTTTATTCAACTTCATAAATGTTGTTATGTTCCCTTAGTATATAAAATCATATTCTATTCTAGTACAGACTGCTGATAAACCTAAAAGCAAAATTGACTTTCACATGTGTTAGAGATTCTCAAATGCTGGCTAGTTTGTTAATATGAGTAAAACAATTTCACAGAGTTTTGAGATATATATATATATATGTATATATAGTGTGTGTGTATACACACACACACACACACAACTTATTTATTTACTTTTTTATCTTGAAACCTAGGTTATGCATGTTGAAATATTTATTTCTTACAACCTCTAGGAAACATTAGAAAAATGGAAAGGGGAGAAATATATTCAGGTTATATACAGAAAAATATTAAGAGAGTATTTATTTGAAGGGAAAAGTGATGTGGGCCTTTTATAGTACACCCCCCCCCAAGAGCAATAAAATAGGAGAAACTGTATCAACTAATGTAGTTGCTTAATTTGATTTAAGAAGTTGCATTTATAACATTAAACACTTGTGTATGTTTTTGTGTTTTTTTTTCCTGCAAGAACTAGGGGTGAATTCTTTTTTTAACAGGCCAACTGATGGGGTGAGACATTCAACTTGGGATCATTAAATTGAGGGCTTCTGGCTGGCAGTTGATATATTCTGTGTCTTCCTCAGTCCAGCTGTATAGAGTGGGTGGCAAGGACTTGTTTAATAGAGTCACATGTACTCCGTTTATATTCCTTTTCCTTGCTTGACTTAATTTGGGTTTGAAATGGTTGAAATGATTCTCAGTGAGCTGGATTTTTAAACGTTAGTAGAGCTTCCATATGTTTTTGCAGATAAGTTGCACATGTAAGTGTTTTCATTACAAATGAGTACTTATTTTCTGAATTAAATTGTTATTTTGTTATTCTATAAAGTTTTCTGTGATTACTGAGGAAAATTCACAGAATACATAAGGCCACAAAGAGGAATCTAAAAATAATCTATTTCCCACCCATCCCCAAACAACCAAGAGTATTGCTTTGATGTATTTCCTCCAAAGTGTCCTCACCAATTCCTTTACACAGTTTGGGTCACACTGTCTAGATGATATAGTATCCTGCTTTCTTAATTTACATAATAAACAATACACATATTATTAAATATTACTTTAAATTATGACTTGTAATGATTACATGCTATTTTGGCATTTGGAATGAATATATCTAAGTAGTTTGTGTAATCAGCCATTAAATTGAAGACATTCATCAAATTTCTGATTGAATTGGCAAAGGCATTAATTAGCAGAATCTTACATATTTGGTTTCATGTCTATACCCATGTATTGTTTTCTAAAAAGATAAAATGTTGAGATTATAGAAGAGGATGCCTCACACGTCTACAGTTGCATGTTTGTGTCTGTGTGTGTGTGTATGTGTGTGTGTATATTTGGAATTTAATTTTATTTTTCCATGTAAATGTCATTCCTTAAGATTAAATTTTATAAATTATTTTTGCTTTTCTTTTTTTTTTTAATTTCAGGCATATATTTAGGGTTTTGTATATTCTTAGAATTTGTGAATTCGTTGTACTTTTACAATATTTTATCAGCCAGATTTTCTGCTGAGGTAAACACTGTTGACTGAAACCGTGCTTCCTCTTCAAATTTAATTAAATATCCAGAGGTACCTCATTTCTTACAGAATAAAACCCTATTACTTGTTTCTCTAATAGTATATTGTACTCTGATCCCAGATGGTTTGGATAATCCATGTCTGTTTGACAACCCAAATATTTATTATATAAAAGTAAAAATAGGGCACCTGGGTGGCTTGGTTGGGTTAGCATCTGACTCTTGATCTCAGCTCAGTCTTTGATCTCAGGGTGTGAGTTCAAGCCCTGAATTGGGCTCCACCACAAAAATAAATAAATAAATAAATAATTTAAAAAAATAAAGAAAGAAAGAAAATAAAAATAATTTTGGACAGGTGGAAGTAAAACAGATAAGCAGATTTAAAACTCATATTGATTTTTTTGAAATCTTTTCCAGCTTCAATTCGACTTGGTAATTCGGTTGTCTCCTGATGTCTTTTCTAAGCCAGTTTGATTGGCTAGTGGCTAGAACAGGCTATTCTTTTTAGAATACTTTGGTGTGGTTGATTTTATAGCAGAAATATTTTCACACTCAAATATCATAGCAGCTCTGATGCTACTAAAAACTCTCCCAATATGTTAGTGAAAAGATTTTCTTAAATATGTAAAGCCACAGGAGCCAGAATACAGAGGACAACAATAACAAAAAAAAAGCTGTGAATGCGACAGAACAGAGGGAGAATGGCTATTGATTCAGCAACTGCAGGAAAGCACTGAGCACACTGTGAAACACTGTAGTGAGGTCAGGAAGCAACGCTGTTCACACCATTGGCACCCCAATAGGCTTGGGAATTTTAGGATTGGTTATCTTGGGATGTAAGGATAAATGTGAAGTAAAAATGGAAGGAATTGGATCAAAGCGTATTTAAGAAATAATCTGATCCCCAAATGTCCAGCCTAACCCACAAATAACTGGGCAACTGTTCCTTTTCTAGCATAGTACAAGATTCCCTCTGGAGAGGGAAAAATATGGCATCTCAATGGGATGTAGGGTACAGTTGAGGGCTGACTACAAAGTAATTAAATAGGGCTTATACGATAACACAACGACTCTCAGTTTTCCCCTTTACTTGGTCCCATGACCCTGACAACAAGGTGTGAGGCCATCTGACCAGCACCATCATTTACCCTCTGCTTTTCCCATATATCTGTCATATGCTTACTGACCACATGTCATTAAATCACTATAAGCAGTATACATTTAGAGAAAACATAGTATTGTGAGATAGAAGTTGGAAAAATTGGTTATTGAAAAGGGGTTTTGAGTTTGAATTCTTGGTTTTGATCCCAGTTAAGCCATTGGCTGCTCTTGGCCTCATTTTTATGCTTACAAGTTGTATGAAATATTAATAATAGCTAGTTACATTCTTAGGCCTTTATGATTCTGACGGAAAATCTTACCAAAAATGGCTTAAGAAAAAAAGGCATGCATTTTTCCCATAACTGAAAAGTCCATAGGTAGTTCTGAGTTTGGATGTCGTTGGATATAGTATCCAGTTTTCTTTAACTCTTAGCTCCACTGTAGTATTTTGTATAGGTAGGCTTCATGCTCCTTGGGTTAAGTCAGACTATTCTCAGTACTACATAATTCAAAGTTCAAGTCCAGTGGGAAAGAAGGAAGCTTCTGCCAGGTTCCTAAGAATTACTAGGGTTGGACATAAAAAAACCTTATCATATGTACATTCTTGAACCAATCACTGTAGCCAAAAGCCCATTAACTGTCTAAGTCTTTTACTTACATCTTAACATGCTTTATCTATAAAATTACCAGTGCATGCGTGTCCTCCTTCCCTTCTTCTGTTCCAAACCTAGACATCCTAGCTTCTGCTCACAGCTTTACTTTGTCTCATGCCTTGCCAGGACTCACAGTTTACACTTTGAAAATACTGAACTATTTATTGTCCCCCGACCCCCCACAAAGTCTGCTGTTTCCTGCCTTTGCTTAGACTGGAATCCCATACTCAACCGGATACCCATTCTGTCTTGTATTATATAGTGACCTACACACAATATCAGGATGATTTTTGCCATGTCTTATCTGATTTTATATTTTCAGCATCTAACACTGAGCCTAATACATTTCTATTATGCAACAAATATTTATATAAATGAGTGAGTGTGTGAATGAATGAATTTATGCTTTATTTTGTGGAGAGTTGTTTTTAAAGCATAGGTCTAAAAAGAAGCATGTATTTAAGGATGTTAACAATTGAAGACTTTGTGGAGAAGAATTATCATGTATGAATGTCTTTTGAAACCATATGATCCAGAATATTGCTATTTGCCTCTTTAAAAAAAATTGAGATGTAATTGACATGTAACATTTTATAAGTACAGTCTATTGATTTTACTCTAGCAGGTGGTCTTTTAAAAAATATTTTGACCAGGACACTCAAACCAGAAACTTAAAGATTTATCTATTTATTTGATAAAGAGAGAGCCACACAGGGAAGGGGCAGAGGGAGAAGAGAGAATCTCAAGCAGACTCTGTGCTGAACATGGAACCTGATGGTAAGGCTCAATCTTAGAACCCTGAGATCACAACATGAGCTGAAACGAAGAATCAGATGCTTAACAGACTGTACCACCCAAGTATCCCTCAAACCAAAACTTAAATAGCAAGATATAACACTAGGATATCCAAAGGCAGTTTTCTTCAGTTCTGAAGTATGGGGTGTCTGGGTGGCGCAGTTGGTTAAGTGTCTGCCTTCAGCTCATATCATGATCACAGGATTAACTCCTACATGGTGCTCCCCACTCAGCAGGGTGTCTGCTTCTCCTTCTCCCTCTGCCTCCAAGTTGTGTTCTCTCTCTCTCTCCTCAGTATTCTGAGGATCTTTAAAAACAAAACAAAAAAAGGTCTGAAGTATGTTTGATTTTGTCTAAAATAGCACAGAACTTATCTCTGAGTTTAGAAAATTTATAGAGTGAAAGTATGCACTTTCAAAATTTGGTGTATATATAGTTTATATTAATATATCTGGGAAAATATAATTATATGTAAATAGACATTTTTACATTTCTTAAGTTATTCCACAATGTCATTTTTTGTTTACTCCTTGACCCTAATTCTGTGAAATCAGGAGAGTTGTTAAAAAGACTTATTCTATATTAAGAAAGCTCAGTAAAGTTAACTGAACTTCTTATAATTAAATGACAAGGTTAAAAGTGAACTCAACTTGATTCTTATCTAAGCCAAGTGTCAGCAACTTCTTTCTGGAAAAGGTCAGGCTGAAAATATTTTTAAGCTTTGTAGAGTAAGAGACAAAATCAAGAAATTGATTGGATGATGAGAGAAAAAAAATGCCACAAGCTTTTTAACTATGTAAAAATATAAAGGACATTCCTAGCTCATGGGTCTATAATTTGAATTTGGTCCATAGCCATGGTTCGCTGACTCTTGTTCCAAGGCATTCTTAAGCCTGATATTTATCCTCTGTATGCTTGCAAGGGCTGCTGAAACAACTGTAAATTGGGTCGTTTAAACAATAGAACTGTATTGTCTCACAGTCCAGGAGGCTAGAATTGAAGTAGAAAACCTAGGTGTTGGCAGGTTTAACTCTTGAGGGTCTTGAGGGAGGGACCTGTCCTAGGCCTCCCTCTTGGTCTTGAATTTGCTGTCATCTCTCTTCCACATTGTCTTCCTTTGTGTGTGTCTGTGTCCAGACTTCCCCTTCTTATAAGAATACAAGTCATATTGCATGAGTGCATACCCTAATGACCTCACTTTAACTAAGTAACTTTGTAACTAAGTAACTCAATAACACTTTAACTAAGTAACCCACCTCCCAATCCGGTCACATTCTGAAGTGATGGGGGTTAGGACTGGGACATTGGCTGGGGAAGGGGAATGGCAAACCGTTCAACCATAACACCTTCATTCTCTTCATGCTACATCAAACCCAATGGCTACTAGGAGGCAAAGTAACAAGTATCAGACTTGTGTCTCCCTCTTTCTGTCCTTCTAAAGTGAAAGCCATAGCTTCTCTCTCAGCACCTCTGCTGCGCAGTAACAGATATATAGAACTTAACAGAGAAAATGGAAAGACGACCCTGTATGGGTGGCTGCCTCCACCTTACAAAACACCCAGAAGAAAATGGGGCAGAGTATCAGTCATCTGAATGCTTCATCATTTTAGCAAAAGGAGAGCAATATTTATAAAAATCAATTATAAGGAAAAGATATTCATTTGGGTTATATTTCTGATAAATAGGCTGCTGGTTAAGAGCCTTAGCTCTCTGGTTCTCTAAGTATATGAAGAATAAGACTCATACAAATCATATCCTCCTGTGTCCAAGCAGCAGACAGAATCGACTCTAAAATCAATCTGTCATTTGAAGTCCCCAGCTGGGACTGTGCCTTGTTGGGAGATGTCACGCGTTTTATAGCCAGAGCTCTCTCAGCATGCACAGCCTACATATGATTGAGCCCTACAGTCAGGCCAAGGATGGGTTAGCGCAGGAATTCTACAAGTTTTTTTTAGTGAAAATACTGTGTGAGGTTCTTTGATATAATGACCTAGATTTATAGCTTACCTACGTGAGACTGTCTTTAGAAAAATTACCCCATAGTCATCAATTTTTAAAGAAATATGCCTCAAAACAATGCATGGTATCTTCCCTCTTTGATGTCTTAATTCACCTGCCATTGATCAATGCATTATTTTCATGACTGATGACTTCTTTTTTTAAAATTTTATTCATTCATTTGACAGAGATCACAAGTAGGCAGAGAGGCAGGCAGAGAGAGAGGAAGGGAAGCTTCCCTGAGCTCCCTGCTGAGCAGAGAAGTGCAATGTGGGGCTCAATCCCAGGACCATGAGATCATGACCTGAACTGAAGGCAGAGGCTTAACCCACTGAGGCACCCAGGTATCCCAGATGACTTTTTTTTTTTTTTATCAGCAAAGAAGTTAGTGTTTTTTGGTATTTGTTGTTTGATATTTAGTATTTTTTATTTGCTTCATCATTTCAAACCTATTTCAATAGGACTATTGTAGGAAATACATAAGATATTATACAAAAGTATCTTATGCAGTGCCAAGAACAATTCCCCCTTTGTCTTCCCAGAAGAAAATGTTGAGTTGATTTTTATTTGAGAGAGAGAGAGAGAGAGAAAGAGAGTGAGTGGGGAGGGGCGTCAGGAGAGGGAGAGAATCCCAAGCCAGTTCCATGCTCACCCAAGTTGGGGTTCAATCCTACGACGCTGAGATCATGACCTGAGCCAAAATTAAGAATCGGATACTTAACCAACTGAGACACTAGGGTGCCCCAAGTTGATTTTTTAAAACACTCACTTCTCTACAAAGAAGATAACAAACATGAGGCTTCTTTAATTAGAGAAGAGTTAGATACCCTGGTGCACTGATCATACCACTAGAATGGAACCCTCTTCAAAGAGAACACAGAAGTGACTAGGCCTGTCCACCAGATGGAGTTTCCATCACTTCCATGGAGGATAAGTGAGGGTTACTCACTTCCCTGCAAATGGCAGAAAGGGAAGGAGACTTAACATTCACCTAACCACATAAGACATGCTGTGCTAAGTGCTTTGTATTAGTGGTCGATGAGACTGTATCCTGCATTTTTCAAATAAGGTAACTGAAGCATGGAGAGGAAACACATTATATTATTAAATGTGTTTAGTTTATATTTTAATACCTTATGAACATGTTCCTTCCTCCACACACATACATGTCCTGTTGACAATAGAATCCCAAAGTATACCCGCATGGGCTTTCTTTTCTGACATTTCTGACTAGAGCAGTTTAGGGATAGGTTATAGTTCAGATTCTTCTCACTTAAAATTATCTTTTCCAGAGTAGATACTGATGGTGTGGGTTGAAGTCTAAAAGTACGAAGGGCTAGTGGAAGGTGGAAAAGGAGAATGTCACATTCCCTTGACAAGCAGGAAGCAGGAGTAGAACAGGCCTCTTTCTCTCATTTTCTAAAGATCCCCAGGAACCCTTTTATAAAATTTAGTTGTCTGTGTGATACATAGAGTGAGCCTTAAGTTAACTTTTAAATGTTTTCTCTCTTCAAACATGTTTTTACAATAAATTTTCACCTGCGTAAATGTTCTCTCTTGGATTAAATGCTTCCTCACCACACTTTCCTTAACCTTTTGACTCCATTGTTATTGTAATAACAGCAGCTCATTAACACAGTGGGCATCAGTATTGATTATGATTTTAGATTTTATCTTTTCCTGTTATAGTTTAGGTTTTTTTTCTAAAATAGATCATAACCATTGATTGGCTGTTGCCCTGGAGTTTTTCCAAGATATCAGGGTCCCGGTAAGATAATAGTGTTGAAATTGTCACTTAGGGACCCTGGACTTTTTTCTCCTATTGCAGTGCTCTGTTTCACAGAGGACAATCTGTGTAGTCTTTAATACGGAATTAATCACAAAAGCCAAGTGCATACTGCAGGTACAATCAGCAACATCTAATTATCTCAAACTTGTTTGTCTTATGACTTTATTTAGCAGAGCACATGCACAGGATAATAACAAATAGGCTAATTCAAAATCCTGTCACCCACCCCCAATTTAGCAATCATAAATGGAGTCTGGTGTGTTTTAGAGATTATATATGTATGTGACAAGCTAGCGTATGAAGAGGAAAAGCAACAAGGCAGAAAATAAAGCAGTCTGAGTTTGATTTTTTCTTCCTCCCTCAGGGGAAAAAACCTATCAAGTTATAGGAGTCTTTGTTTAATGTGTATATGAAACATTCAGTTATTTACATTGTTATAATATCTCTAATATATGATGAACTGTATCACACTGTACTATGTTAAGAGAGAGTGAGGTTGACTTTTCAGATTCAAAGGAATGTTCTTCTGTTGAAGGAATATTTATGGGTCAGAGTCAACAAACACTATGAAACCTTTCATTATTGCCAATAGATAGGTCCTGCTAATGAGCCTATTCGTTCAGCTCTGCAAGGTTCAGGGAGGGTCTAGTGCAGACACAGTTGTCGGTGCTCAGCACAGCTGGAGGGCCCCAAGCTGCTGATTGCAACCTTTATGGGATGTGAATGGCAGGAGATGAATAAGGGAAATGTAGTCTGTCATCAGTGTCCCTCTTAGCTGTCTATCCTCCTGACAGTCTCTTGCAATGTCAACAATCATTCACTCTCTTGGTCTCTTGCTGCTTTCTCTTTGAACCTCCTGGCCTAGACCTATTTACACACAGAGGAAACTTGATGGGGGCAGATCTTGAAGTGGGGGAAAGTCTTTTCTGAGGTGCTCCATTTCCTATGTGGAAATGATTCTCTCTCGCTCTGTTCCAGGAGAAGGGCATAGAGCTACTGGCTATCCTCCTCAGAGTCAGGCATCTCAGTGCTGCGTCCTCCATGTTTACTGGTCCCTTTCCCTTTGTAACCCATACTGTGTATTTCTGCTTCTGACCACACCACAAAGATACTTTTTCCTTCCTTTCCTTCCCTTTCCTTCCCTTCCCTTCCCTTCCCTTTCCTCTCCTCTCCTCTCCTCTCCTCTCCTCTCCTCTCCTCTCCTTTCCTTTCCTTTCCTCTCCTCTCCTCTCTCTTCTCTTCTTTTTCTTTTCTCTTCTCTTCTTTTCTTTCTCTTCTCTTCTTTTCTTCTTTTGTCTTCTCTTTTCTTTTTTATTTTAGAGGCAGGCGGTATAGAGGAGCAGACAGAGAGGGAGAGGAAGAGAATCTTATGCAGGCTCTCTGCTGAGCATGGAGCCCAACTCAGGGTTCGATCTCATGACCCTGAGATCTTAACCTGAGCCCAGATCAAGAGTTGGATGCTTAACTGACTGAGCCACCCAGGTATCCCCACAAAGATAAATTTTCATTTAAAAATGCCAAATTTCCTACAGACAAGAAGGTTAGTTAACTATTTCCCTGGTCACTATTTGATTTAGCTCATTCCCTGGCATATCCACATTTTCAAATATAAATGCATGGGCTAATGAATTATTTTAACTTAGTTGTTTACCAGTTTAATGACCTGTTTTGAAAATATCTGTACACAAGTTCTAGGAAAAACATGTTCTTTTATTTTTTTTATTTTTATTTATTTATTTATTTATTTATTTATTTATTTTTGACAGACAGAGATCACAAATAGGCAGAGAGGCAGGCAGAGACAGAGAGAGGGGAAAGCAGGCTCTCTGCTAAGCCCCGATGCGGGGCTCCATCCCAGGATCTTGGGATCATGACCTGAGCTGAAGGCAAGGGATTTAACCCACTGAGCCACCCAGGTGCCCCAAACATGTTCTTTTAGGTTGAGTTAACTCTTCCCCCCCCCCCCAGTAGTAATTACCTTGAGGGCAAACTTATGTGTTGAATACTTTGATACTTTGTCTCACACATACTATGCGTGATTTCTGTTCATCTATTATTATGTGAAAGCCAAGTGTGATATAGTTCCCCTATTGTTAACATTTTAACAGAAGGTATTTATTTTACACACTTTGTGTTTACATGTATCAAAATTTTAAGACATACATTTAACATGGTAATTAAAATGTTCTCCCTTATAACTATATCCCTATAATTGTATAGTTCTGTAAATCCTCCCTTTTAAAACTCCATTTTCCATACCTCCCTAATACCTGGTGTAGTTTTACTGTGCTTAGAATTCAAATCCACTGTCAGCTGCATTGCCTCTATCAGTAATCTGTTCTTGAGTCACATTCTTCCCCTTATTGTTATTGAATTCCCTTTCCCACTATGCCTGATTTCCATACAGTCCTTCGCACACAACCTTCCTATTACTAGACCTGCATGAAGGGTAAATGTCCTCCTTCCTTGAATACGTTTTCATTCCTTCTCCTCCCTAAAAACATCCAGTTTTTTTTTTTAAAGATTTTATTTATTTGACAGAGAGAGAGATAACAAGTAGGCAGAGAGGCAGGCAGAGAGAGAGAGAGGGAGAAGCAGGTTCCCCACTGAGCAGAGAGCCCGATGTGGGGCTCGATCCCAGAACCTGGGATCATGACCCGAGCCGAAGGCAGAGGCTTTAACCCACTGAGCCACCCAGGCGCCCCAAAACATCCAGTTTTAAAGTCCTCACCATTTGTCTACTCCACCTGTTACCTCCCCATGGTATTGTCATTCCCAGAATCTTAAGCCACTATCCCTGAGTTATTCAAGATTTTTACTCTTGTCACAATATGATATCAGCATCTATATAAACTTTGTAACAGCCTCATTTCCCAGAAACTTGACACCTCTTATCCTCCAATGATCTTGTTTTCCACTTGAGCTTAGCCACACTCCCATTGTCACAACCTAGAACTGGTTGTTAGTAAAAGCTTCACACTCTCCATTGAAGCAATTTTGAATATCATATTTTCAATAACCACTACTACTTTTCTAGTTCACTGCTTTTATCATTCCAGCATCATGAATAATATTCTACCAGGACCTGTATTCTATTGATTCCAAATTTGTCAGAATCCCATACTTTCATTGCATCCCCATATTCTTCTTTGTATAGGTTAGAGTCCATGGTTCTTTAAAAAAACAAACAAAAACAAAAAACAAAAAAAACCCCACATCTTTTTGGGTATAGATACCCTTCTACTCTACTGTTCCTTTCTTTTTTTGCTTAATTTACTAGTAAAACTTCAATCTTTAGCTGAGCCCAGCATTTCTTCTACTCTGCACCTTCCCAGCTGAATGTAATGAGAAAGTTTGAAAAATCATGCGATTCGCAGACCTGTACCCCTGGGGATAAAAATATATGTTTATAAAGCTGTAAAAAAAAAAAAAAAAAAAAAGAAAAAAAAAGAAAGGATGAATACCCAAGTTTTGTAGCAACATGGACGGGACTGGAAGAGATTATGCTGAGTGAAATAAGTCAAGCAGAGAGAGTCAATTATCATATGGTTTCACTTATTTGTGGAGCATAACAAATAGCATGGAGGACAAGGGGAGATGGAGAGGAGAAGGGAGTTGAGGGAAATTGGAAGGGGAGGTGAACCATGAGAGACTATGGACTCTGAAAAACGATCTGAGAATTTTGAAGGGGTGGGGGGTGGGAGGTTGGGGGCACCAGGTGGTGGGTATTGTAGAGGGCACGGATTGCATGGAGCACTGGGTGTGGTGCAAAAATAATGAATACTGTTATGCTGAAAAAATTAAAAAATTAAAATAGTCAAAAAAAATGAGAAAAGAAAAGAAAAAAAAAAACATGCAGACTGATTTCCTAGTAAGTTCAGGACTAGTCATCTCAAGTGGATTCCTGGTGTTCCCAGAAATCCTACATTTCCTGGGCCACTTATGCTTCCATTCTCTGGCAAATAATTAACACTTGTTCCTTTTTCCCTCAAACCTCTGATCTCTTCTTTCCATTCTTATCCTCAGTTAGTGTGTTTAAGGCTTCTCTGAGAAAACAGAAGCAATGCAAATGTAACTCTCATCACCCTGGCTACCTCCTTCCTGAGGGCTTACTTCTATTACCTCCTGTGGCGCTGTAGCAGTTGTCAGCTACTATCTAAGGCCAAATCCTCCAGTTAGGACTGGGTCCTATCCCCTCTCTTCTGTTTGGCATTATAGCTCCATTGTTTCTAAGCTATCCCGTATGGCCAATTTTTCTTTCTACTAGGTTATTATCATCAGTGAACCAACATGTGAGATTTCTCAAACAGACAAAACAAAACAAAAGACCCCTCACCAAATTCCATATTCCCCTTGAGCATATCCTCTTTATCTGTCCTTTTTTAAAACCAAAACTCTTGAAACTCTTTCCAGTTTTTTTTTAAATTGTCTTGCTATCTCTAATTTCTCTCTTCCTGTTGTCCCTTAAATATATTCTACTTTTCCAAAACTGTTCTTACTAAAGTATTAAATGAACTTTCTTGTTAAGGTTAGGATGATTTTTGTTGATGTCAAACATGTTGCTAAATCCAGTGTTCATTTCTTATTGCTCTTCTGATGGGACCTATAGCACTATTTGATAAATTGGTTACTTAGTCTTCTATGAGACCTCGCCCTCCAAACTTGGAGAATCATTTATGATATTTGAATAGGGAAGTAAAATGATCAAATTGCATTTCAGAAACAGTTACCTTGATAGATCAGAAACTAGAGAAAAAGGCATAAGGAATTACAATCATCAAAGAGATGGGTAACTATCAGCATAATGAGGGTAGTGGTGGTATATAAATAAATAGAAGATACATTATAAATGTAGAAATAATACAAATTGCAATGGATTTAATGTCAAGATGAAAGTAAAACAAAAGTCTATATTTGCAGTAACAAGAGATAATCCCCTAATATCAATGGCTTGCAATAACTGTAACATCTACTCCTTGTTTTCAATGTATGCCAAACTGTGGGTTGGATTCTATCTATGGCTTGACTTGTTTTCTCATTCCTAGATCTAGACTGAAGGAGTAGCCCCTGTTTGGTATATCTTAAGACAGAGAAGAAGAACAAGAGACTTGATAGAAACAGTGCACTACTCCCTAAAGGATATAGGATATGCCATGTCTGCTTACATCCCATTGGCTGAACACATCAGATGACCAATGTCAAAGTCAAACTGTGGCATGTATAAGCCACAAACAGGGAAGAGGGGATAGAATATTTGTGAATAATAATACCATTTGCTATAGTGATGATTCATACTGGTTTCTGTCCTAAGTGATTGTCAGAATGTTGGGCAGAAATAGAATATCTAGTAGAAAGGATGGATTTGGGAGGGAAGAAGATGAATTCAATAAGAAATATATATTGTATCAGTTGAACATCCAGGAACTTCAAGCAGGCAGTTTGAAATGCAAATCTGGCACTTAGGGAAAGGTCAGTGTTGGGGATTTCAAATAGAGCCAGGAACAGATAATTTGGGAACACCTACATTTGGCAAAGAAAGATGAAATGTGTAACAATAGGACACAGAGTAGCCTGGTTCACAAATTTTAAAAATCCAAGCTCAAATGTGAAGTAAAAATGCATCCTGATAGAAATGTGGATCGGTGATCCACTGTTAAGTCGCCTAGACTCACTAAGTGGTAGATTCAGGATTACATGAATTTATATGTCATAGAAATTAAAAACTCAAGCTCACAGGTCAAAGGTATGAGTTTACCTTTCCCGCTTTGTAACTTGTTCAGATTGGGCAAATTACTTCCTTTCTCTTAACCTGTTTCCTTCTCTGCAAAATAGTAACAATATTTACCTTACAGGATTGTTGAGAAGCTTAAATGAGATTATGCCTGTAAAATGTGAAGGTAGCCCCTGGCTTGTTTTGAATATTGAATCAGTATTAGTAGTATTGTTAACAGAATTACAGAAAGAAAACATTAACTCTGGCTTTGTTTACCTTTGCTTTTCTTGAAGTCTTTCTGTAAAGCACATGTTCTTTATTTACTAGCGTTAAAAATTCGTTTGACAATTTAACAAGAATGCCTGGGATTTGCGTTATTAGCCAGTTATGTGAAAAATGCAAATAAAAATTAAATGAAATTAGAAAGTGTATGCAGCACTTTGAATAATAACATATTTATTTCTAGATCCATTACACCCAAATGCTTATTTCTTGTTCCTTGCAGAAGTATGGCTGTACAGCATGTGTATTTATTGCTACTGGAATTTTTATCATGGTGAAATTATGAAAGGCTCTTTGGACAATGTTGGTACTATTTACCATCAACTTCTTAAGCTTTATGCTTTATGAAAAAGCATGTGGTGATGAAAAAATTTTAAAGGAATTAAGCACCACCAAGGGACAATTCCATTTGACTTGAAGAAATAATGAAGGCCAAAATAAAACACTTGAAAAGAGATACCTATTTCACTTAGTATTTTTTGCAGCCCACTTTGTCCCAGATTCATTTTTGCATTTCGTTCTCTACCATCACTTCTTTAATTGAAATGTGGTTGCCATTGAGAGATAGCTCTGTGTTAAGGATACAGTGGTTTTTCCAGTCATCTTTCGTACTAGCAAAAAAGAATCTTTGGTGAAGAACATTCCTTTTGTGACACCAACATTTTTTCCTGTTTTTGAGTTAAATGTCTATAAGTCTTCAAAGTTGTCAATGAAACAATATGTGTTCTAGGGCCTGTAGCCCATATTGTTCTTTTATGCTATCTTGTGATTTTCCTGTGAAATGGTTTTTGGTGTTTATTTTCTTTAAGCATCACTAGCCATTTGTTAGAATGCAGGGCTGATTAAAACCCAGACTCCCATATGAGGCTTACAGATGTCGTAGAATTAGAGGAAATTAGCTTCAGGTCTGGCAGTGATTTTCTAAAAATGGTTCTCTTGATCTCACTGAAATTGGGGATTTCTTTGCTAAGCTGCCAAGATACATAAATCTTCTATGAGCGCTGATTTTGTAGCAGACCTTGACATGTATGATCTAATTCTAGAAATCTGGCTTTTAGCTGAAAATCAACAGCCTCAGGGAGGATTAAAGATTTCGTTGGTATCCACATGTGTATTCTGTCCTGTATGGCACAGATGAGTTTGGAAGACATTTGATATATTCAGAAGGAATGCGTAAGCCTCTATACTCTATTAATGTAACATCCCTCCAAATTGCAACGCACAGCCAAGAAATGGGTATTTAGGAGGTGGGGTAGTGACCTGGGTGGTAATTAACATATGGTTTTACGTTGTTTGATTTTTTTTTTTTTCAACCTGATGACAGCAGTATTAGTGAATGGTAGCAGTGCTCAAGATTCTTCATAAAATGGAAGGTCTCACCTTCTTTTCTCTTTCTAGAAATAATAGTTTATAAAGTACAAACACTAAAATGAATTATCCTCTTGATTTTTTTCCTTGTAAATTGTGCAAAGTATTTTAGAATTACAGCAGCCAGTTGATTATTTTTTAGAGTCCTATAGATCCTTTCTATTTAATTAGGATATATTTATTTTCCCTAATTTTATAGATGAGCTCCTAATAAAAGAATGATTTGAATATTCATTTGTAGACCAACATGACTAATAGAAACTGTTTTTTATTGCAAAATCAATAACATCATACAAAGCTTTTGCTCAGTAGAGAAAAACCCCACAGCTTTTTTCATATACATATTTGTTTCCACCTAGATAGTTCATTCAATTTTATATGTTGGTTATTCATTTAACATATAAATCTTTTTTATGATGAGAGCAATAACATTTATTGTTATGTAATTCATGCAATATATAAAATACATTAAAATCAATTAGTGGTTCTGAAATGTATGTGAAGAAAAATATAGAGCATCTTACAGACAAAATATAACAGGTTAAAAATGTAAAATTCATTCAATCATCCTCTCCTTTCCAAATATCTTTCCAAGAAAAAAATAAAACACTGTTATTATAGAGCATGTGAATGGATAGCACTACAAACAATATTATCTCAACTAAATAGACAAAGAGGGAAGAGAAGACCCAATGATCACACTAGTTTTGCATCTGGTCCTTTTACTGTTTTGGGAGTTTGTTGAAACGCACTAGAGTGTAAACTTACAGGTGATGCTAATAATGTCCCCTCCAGAAGAGAAAATCAAAAAGACCTTTATCCCACTTTCTCTTTTTGTCCTTCTTTCAAGAGGAGCTCAGGGAGCAACTAAAGCCCTCTTAATCAGAACTTCATGTAAATGCAACTGCCTTTGTGACTGCTAAGCTCTCTAGGTCTTCCTTCTCTTAGACGGCAACAACTTGCTTTTACAGGGGTCCCCAGAGAATTTGAAAGTCACCCAGAATCTGACAACATGAGCTGGACCAAATCACTACATAGTGGGACTGAAGACAAACTGTACCAGCAAAGATGGGATCCAAGAAAACATATATTTATATTACAATCTCAAACATCTCTTACTGACATTTGGATTAGTACTTCCAGCTTTTAATCTTTCATAAGAAGCTACACAGTTCATTGTTAGTAACTGCTTGTTGATCTCTTAGAATTTGGGATTATGAATAGACTCTATCCTCTTTACATTTTGACGTCAGCATAGTAGACACATTTGTGCACTGTACTGTGCAGAAATGGCAGAAAAAGTAATTTATATTTGTGATTTAGTGAACCAGCTTATCATTGTTCCCTACCCCCACAAATTTACAACTTTATAGACCTCAACCCATTTATAAGCTCAGATCTTCCCTCTAAGGTTGCAGTAGAGATAAAGGTAATACTGTTGAAACAAACAAGAAAGAGATAAATGTTAAGTGATACAGTGAGGTCATAATTATAATAAAACATTCAGATGAACATACAAACATATTAAACTTCATCTTAACATATGAAAAGAACCAAGACATACTGGTGTTTCTGATTTGTCAAAAAATAGTTCATAATGGGCACCTGGGTGGCTCAGTGGGTTATAGCCTCTGCCTTCAGCTCAGGTCATCGTCTCAAGGTCCTGGGATGGAGCCCCACATTGGGCTCTCTGCTCAGCGGGGAGCCTGCTTCCCCTTCTCTCTCTCTGCTTGCCTCTCTGCCTACTTGTGGTCTCTGTCCGTCAAATAAATAAATAAAATCTTAGAAATAGTCCGTAAGTCCCCTGAATACTTAGGTTTTTTTCAAAGATATGTTGTATTTGTCTTTCCAAAGGTTTCTTTTATCTAGTTTCATTCCCTTATTTCTGAGATGAAATAAATTTCATTGTAGTTATTTTATCAGCTTGGATGATGGTTTTTAGGTTTAGCATTATGAATGATTTTTTTAATCTAATTCAGTATCCAAGTTGAATGCCCCAGTTAGTAATAGATGTAAGAGTGGAAACTGTGACTCTGAAGTTATGATGAGATACGAGGTGTTATAGGAAGTTGGTTCCGCTCTTCCTCCTTACCATATGTATGTTGATACCTGGGATCCCAAATATATATCTATCCTACTTTACTGTTCTTCCTTAGCCACTACATCTGTGTCATCTATTAAGAAATAATTTCAGATCCCAAGTGCTCCAGTGTATCTACTCAACCTCATATTTTATTCTTTTTCAGCTTATGTCTTGATTTCCAGCTGGGCTGGTATCTTCAATCCTTCTATGATTTTGCTTTCCCTTCTATATCTATTTAAAATTACCTATCTCTGGGGCACCTGGCTGGCTAGTGAGTAGAGGATGCAACCCTTGATCTCAAATTCAAATTCAAAACCCACCTTGGGTATAGAGATTACTTAAAGAGAAAAATCTTTTTTTTTTTTTTTTTTTTTTTTTTGAGATGGTCAGGGGAAAGAGTGGAGGGAGAGAATCTTAAGCAGGCTCCCCATCCAGAGTAGAGCCTGACATGGGGCTCAGTCTCATGACCCTGAGATCATGACCCGAGGTGAAATCAAGAGTTGGACCCAACCAACTGAGCCACCCTGGTGCTCCAAAAATAAAATCTTAAAAAAAAAAAATTTTTTTTTTTGAAAAATTATCTATCTCTCAAACTCTGGTATAAGCTCTCTTTTTCTAATCTGAACTGCCTAACTTTTATATGATTTTTGTTTACTTGTTTTATTAACCTCTATCACCTTTTTGCAAAATTAGAATTATTACATAGGTTTCTCCTTCTCTTGTATCTTCATTATGCACTACATCAAGTGATGGCTACTTTACTTTGTATATAGGACTATCCAAAAAATAATCTGAAAGTTAAATTATTTTGCTAGTGTTCTTACAACCATAGTTCTTTGGTCTTGTACTTCAGATGAATGTAAATGGTATTATATTAAGCAATGGAAAATTCACAGGTGTTAAGAAATTTATCCGAGTTTCTAATTTAAGCTTGTCTGAAATTAAAGCCTCTGCTACTAATATTAACCACGTTTTCTAAAGATGCTTGTTAAATCTGATGATGGGAATTGTGTCTTAAATTATTCCAAACTCTTAGATTAATATGCAGTATATGATGAATCAGCTTTGGGGGATATTTTTCCAATGATCATGATACCATTGACATTGAATAGAGCTTTGTAGTCAGTGAACTTTTTTAGAGAGCTACCCTGGGTACTTCCTTTGTCTGTTCTTGTTAAAATTAGGTAAGAACCATGTATGTTTTTAAAATTTTCTCTAAAACAAAAACTGCTATGGTGGACATCATAGGACTGTCTTCATGACCTATGTTTAAAGTGATGAAGAAGATCCATAATAGTTGCTTTCATGTTTCTAAGTCATTGATTTTAGAGATAAAAGCCAAAAAGATGTGAAAATACCTGTCTTTTCAGGGGATCCATCTTTTCACTTCCAAACTCTAACAATAAAATTGAAAGATGAATAGTATCTTGCAAAGTGCCTGAGCTATTTCTGCCCTGTGTGTGTGTGTGTGTGTGTGTGTGAGAGAGAGAGAGAGAGAGAGAGAGAGAATATATCTGAAGAGATTTGGGCTTTTACTCAAGTGACTATTATATTGGAAAATGACATAATATAATTGAAAAGTGAGGTTTACATTTAAAAATGCCTTTTTGAAAAAGAACTGATTTACTAACCTAGTTAATTAAGAAGAATCTGCTGAGGATATGTACTTGAAGTGATAAAGATCATAGAAATAATACCTACTGATTCTTACTGATGTTTTGACATTTATTTAAAAGCTCTTTGAGGAAAAAACTTTAGTTTTGTGTGGCGCCTGGGTGGCTCAGTGGGTTAAAGCCTCTGCCTTCGGCTCAGGTCATGATCCCAGGGTTCTGGGATCAAGCCCCACATGGGGCTTTCCGCTCGGTGGGGAGCCTGCTTCGCCTGCCTCCCGCCTGCCTCTCCGCCTACTTGTGATCTCTGCCTATCAAGTAAATGGATAAAATCTTAAAAAAAAAAAACCAAAAAAACACGAAACCTTAGTTTTATAAACCTAAAGTTGGCTTCGGAAGATGTTTCTGATGGGTTCTTTAGAGTGCATTTTTGGCCCTTTCTTGCTAAAATAAATTGTTCTTTGATAAATGCTGACAATTTTTAAACTGTTGGAAATTAGTAGTTCAGCAACTGATCCTATGATAAATCCCCACTCAGCAGGTTCAATTGACCAAAAACTTAACTCAAAATAAGTGTTAAGTTAAAACAATGTATGAATCACAGTATAGCCAGCAATTCATCTGTTAATGGGCTGCATTTCTAGTTTGGTTTCTCCTTTTCTTCCTTTTGACTTTTCGTTTTGAACCTAGGCATCATATAACAAAGCACTATCATGCTTGGTCCCTTATCAAAATAGCTCTCACGCAAAGTTAAAGAGCAGTCATGATGGTGAGAAAGAAGATGGTACTACTTTGATTTTCCAAATATTTTTCAGCCTTCGGCATTCATTCGTTATTCTTCCAGCAAGTATTCAAACTACTGTATACAAAGCATTGGGAATACAGTAATGCACAAGATAAACTAGGGCACAAATTCCACATAGCCTAGATTTTTTGTAGGCTCCCCTGAATTTATGGAAAGTTCACGTTCAAGTTCAAGGCTATTTTAAGTAACATTGCAAATTGGAACCTGTTTAAATTGGGAATTGAGAAGGGAGGGAGAGGTCAGCCCCATATGGAATAGTTGGCTTATGTTGAAGGAACATTGCAATATATAATATAAATATATCTTTGAACATGTGCTCATGTTGGTATGGCAGCATATTTCTAACACAAAAACGAAACCCACCCTTTGAAAGTATTCATTATTTTCCAAACTACTTGATCCACATTCACTTGGGCCTTAAACTAAATTCTAAGGCTGTTTCTTTCTAAGGAGATGAAGACATTTTGTTTCTCCCTGCTACCTAGCACACACAAGGTGTGTATTTTATTTTTGAATGTTGATTAAATATTAACTAGTTAGTTTTTCAAATCCCCCAAGGAAACTTGTTAACTCATGTCTACTTCCTGCAATAATTTTCATTTGGTCACTTTCTAGGTGGCTGGATTTTGTTCTGTTCATCTTTTTTTTTTTTTAAAGATTTTATTTATTTATTTGACAGAGAGAGAGCACAAGTAGGTAGACAGGCAGGCAGAGAGAGAGAGGAGAAAGCAGGCTCCCTGCCAAGCAGAGAGGCTGATGCGGGACTTGATCCCGACCCTGAGATCACGACCTGAGCCGAAGGCAGAGGCTTAACCCACTTAGCCACCCAGGCGCCCTGTTCTGTTCATCTTTATAGGCTGAGTAAGCTCCTAGCAAATCCTTCAGTTGCTGAATAAATGAAAGAAGAAATTATAAAACAGTAAACAATGAATACGATTCATTGAATGACATTTTCAAGTTTTTGTGGCTAGATCTGTTACTTTGTTGTTGTTGTTTGTTCGGGTTTTTTGAGAACAAGCAAATTCAGATATAGGTTTTACAAGATGCATTCTTATTTTTCTGTTACTTGACTGAAAATAAGTTAAAATTCAGGTTCTCAGTTACAGAGGTTTATCCATCTATCTTTTTCTCCATCTTACATGCTTTTTGAGGACAAAATCCAATTTTTATTTACCCTTTTATAATCGCCAATTAGTACTGAGCCTGGAATACAGAAGGTGCTCAATAAATCAAGAATGGAATAAACGAATAGGCGGGACATTTTAAGTTTTGGTTAGGATATCTAAAGTACTCAAAATCTGGGCACCTGGGTGGCTCGGTTGGGTAAACATCTGCTGTTGGCTCAGGTCACATCCCGGGGTCCTGGGACCCAGTCCCACATCAGGCTCTCTGCTCTCTGTAGAGCCTTCTTCTCCCTGTGCCTCTCTCTCTCTCTGCTTCAGTCTCTCATGAATAAATAAACTCTTTAATAACTAACTAAATAAATCAAGTACTCAAAGTCTAATAATATATGAAATTGTGATGGAAGTGATACAACAAATCCAGATATATATTTGGAAATAAAACACACATCAGTCTGGAATAAAGATTTGCAAAGCAGTGGAAAAGCTGTAGGGATTAGAGGCCTGAAACTGTGCTTCAGTTTGGCAAAACAAAAGGACTCTAGGGATTAACAAAAACAAAACAAAAGGACAGCGGAGCATTAAGTGGAAATATAGACAAGCTTTTTCTTTCCCAGTAAACCTTATTCTCTACCCAAAATCATCTTTACTTTTACATTAGGAGATATATTAATTCCAGAGCATATTCAAAGAAATGTCATTTACGGACATGGGTCTTAAAAATAATAATCATTTTATTCCTGTTTTATTTTTTAAGAAGTTCTAAAGTACCAGTTTGAATACAGAGGATTAGGTGTTCATTTTGTCTCCCTTCATTGAAGAATTTATTAAAAACCTGTAGAGATAATTGTGAAGTCTTGAGCCAGCTGAGAATTTCTTCCTAACATGAAACAATGAAGTTGGCTTGTCCTTGATCCCAATAGTAAGTCTAGAAAATATTAATTTGGAATACTTATGTTTACATTATGTCCGGGTTGTTAAGTAATGCAATGTTTGTTTTTAGTTGAAATGATTCAATGGATATAATGTTATAAAATTTTAATGAGAAGAAAATAATTCCCAAATCAGAAATTTGTACCTGATAAACTACAGTAATTACTGAAATGGTTACAAATTACATATTTAAACTTTGAGGACTACCTTAGCCTTGCTATACCATTCTGAGCATCCTAAAGCATTTAATTCTTTGAAGTCATAATTATAACACTTTGTAAATACATAATTATAAGTTGTCCTATTCTTTAGAAAACTCAAGAACATGATGAAGATTGAAGAAAAAGTTAAGTTGTTTTTAATTGCCAGATTATAAAGCAGAAGGACATAATGCTTGTAGTGCCTTGCCCATCAAAGATATTAGAAAATATTTCTTGATATGCTAGCAGACTTGGTATGATGGCAAAGTGTTTCCTACTATACATTTACTTTGTCAATACCTTGCACACTTAATGAGACCTCAGTTCCCAAGAGTCTTGCAAGTGATAATGGCTTCATAAGAAGATAATCCAGTTGCTGGAAGTGGCTTCTGTAAACTTCCTCAATCAATCCAAGCTCAAATCTTGATGGAAGAGTAAGGGTAAGAGAGAGAAAGAACATGAATGAATGTGATTTATAAACATGAAGTATTCCTGGTGTTCATTTCAGCACTCCCCTCAAAGAGCCCATCCTCTTGTGTGAGCACAGATGGAGAGTTATATTTGTAGTTCACTTAGTCGTAGTTTCTGCTTGTCCATAGAGTGAGTTAAGCAGTGATTCTAGTATTGGACATACTGTCTTTCATGTATTTTAGCCACTCGGTAAAACTTAGCTACTTTGTATAGGTCTGAACTGAAGATTTTGTTATAATGAGATTGAATGAGACCACTTAGGGAGGAGGTATGATAAAGGAATGACCACTTAGGGAGGAGGTATGATAAAGGAATGAAAATCATTGGAAAAACTTGGCTTAGGAATGCCAAAATCTATACCTTTTGCCTCACTGAAATCCTCACTGGACTCAAACCAGTCTTTCACATGTTAACATTTGAAGAAAAAATGAAGGAGGTATTTTATTTTTAGAAACTTTGTTTAAAAGATAAGCAGAAATTAGAGGGCTTGTAATTGTTTAGCTTTCTGAGAATTAAATCCCCCAATCTTGTATAAACCTATTATTAATGTAACTTGGACTTTTGTAAACGTATCAATAAATATATATACATACACATACACACACATATATTTTATAAAATGTTTCATGTAATCAAAAATCTGTCCATAACTACCTTCAAGCAGATCACCTCCCAATGAAAAATATAGATAAATAAAATAAGCAATATCAATTTGTGGAGAAAGTGCTATAATGAAAATTATAAATATGTGAACTGGAGACTCTCAAAATATAAAGGAAGTTCATTTGGAGAAGGTTTTTGAGAAGGAGGACAATTTAACTGGGGACACATAACAGTGTGAGAAGAATGTATGTGTAGAGAAATGCATTAATGAAAGCATGAACTCATCAAATTGAGAAAACACTCTTAGGGCGAAATAGCTCAGTGTGACTGTATGCAAGGAAGCAATGGGGAACTAGGCTAAACCATAGATATATTTTTTTAAAGATTTTATTTATTTGAGAGAGAGAGAATGAGAAAGAGAACATAAGAAGGGGGAGGGTTGGAGGGAGAAGAAGACCCCCTGCTGAGCAGGGAGCCTGAAGCGGGGCTCAATCCCGGGACTCCAGGATCATGACTGAGCTGAAGGCAGTTGCTTAACCAACTGAGCCACCCAGATGCCCCTAAACCATAGACTTTAAAGAGTCTTTGTACCATGCTAAGTTTTAACAGCCAAGCTAAATAATTTGTTCTGGCTCTTTGGAGGATACATTGGAAACCCAGACCCGAGACAGACATAGCAATTATGAGATGGCAGTAGGCTACTGGAAGTAGAGAGATCATTAGTTAAGACAGTGGCAGTGGGGATAAGAAATGCAAATGGAGACAATACAAATCAGATTGAGCTTGGTGACCAATCAGATATAGAGACTAAAGTTATGCAAGATGGAGAACTCTAGGTTTTTGTCCTGGGCAGGTGCTCCCATGGTGATACCCAGGATGGTCATGCAGGATTTCATAGGTTGTACACTACTCAAATATGCATGGCTGAATGACTTTGTAGCTGAAATCTAGACCACACTAATTTCAAAGCCATGCTCCCCTAGAACCATGTAAAGATACTTGCTGTCAAGCTATGGGCAACCCTAGAAGGAACCCATATGGAAAATCGGAGATGGGGTAGATTGGAATAAACCCTACTCATAAAATTGAGTGTTGATCCTAACATTTTAACTCATTTTGGCCTGAGATGAGTTTTTCAGATATCTTATTACTGAAGCTAACACAAGGTAGTATTAAATTCACTATTTGGAAGAGACATAAAATTCTCAAGATCAGTCCTATGAATCAGCATCACATAGGATGTGCTGCAACCAGTGATGAATTCTTCAGTGATTATAGAATAAAGCCTGGTTCTCCTCCTTTGAGAAGAACAAGGAATAACATCACAACCTGCATCACAAATGACCAGGAAAGGAGGAGTTGCTTTTTTTTATTAATTATTTTTATTAACACATAATGTATTATTTGCCCCAGGGTTACAGGTCTGTGAAATGTCAGGCTTACACACTTCACAGCACTCACCATAGCACATATTTTCCCCAATGTCCATAACCCAACCACCCTCTCCGTATCCCCTTACCCCCAGCAACCCTCAATGTGTTTTGTGAGATTAAGATTCTCTTATGGTTTGTCTCCCTCCCGATCCCATCTTGTTTCATTTCTTCCTTCCCTACCCCCAAAACTGCCCACTCTGCCTCTCAACTTCCTCTTTTCAGGGAGATCATATAATTGTCTTTCTCTGATAGACTTATTTCACTCAGCATAATACCCTCTAGTTCCATCCACATCATTGCAAATGTCAAGATTTCATTTCTTTTGTTGGCTGCATAGTATTCCATTGTATATATATATACCACATCTTCTTTATCCATTCATCTGTTGATGGATATCTAGGTTCTTTCCATAGGTTGGCTATTGTGGACATTGCTGCTATAAATATTCTGGTGTACGTGCCCCTTTGGATCACTATATTTGTTCTTTAGGGTAAATACCCAGTAGTGCAATTGCTGGGTTGTAGGGTAGCTCAATTTTCAACATTTTGAGGAACTTCCATGCTGTTTTGCAGAGTGGTTGCACCAGCTTACATGCCCACCTACAGTGTAGGAGGGATCCCCTTTCTCCTTCCTAACATCTCTCATTTCCTGACCTGTTAATTTAACCATTCTGACTGGTGTGAGGGGGTATCTCATTGTAGTTTTGATTTGTATTTCCCTGATGCAGAGTGATGTGGAGCACTTTTTCATGTATCTGTGGGCCATGTGGATGTTTTTTGCAGAAATGTCTGTTCATGTCCTCTGCCCATTTCTTGATTGGATAATTTGTTCTTTGGGTGTTGAGTTTGATAAATTTTTTATACATTTTGGATACTAGCCCTTTATCTAAGATGTCATTTGCAAATATCTTCTCCTATTCTGTCAGTTCTGTTTCCTTTGGTGTGCAAAAGCTTTTAAAGATTTTTTTTTTAATTTATTTATTTGAGAGAGAGACAGTGAGAGAGAGCATGAGCGAGGAGAAGGTCAGAGAGAGAAGCAGACTCCCCATGGAGCTGGGAGCCCGATGCGGGACTCGATCCCGGGACTCCCAGGATCATGACCTGAGCCGAAGGCAGTCGTTCAACAAACTGAGCCACCCAGGCGTCCCGGTGTGCAAAAGCTTTTGATCTTGATGATGTCCCAGTAGTTCATGTTTGCCCTTGCTTCCCTTGCATTTGGCGATGTTTCTAGGGAAAAATTGCTGTGTCTGAGTTCGAAGAGATTGCTTCCTGTGTTCTCTTCAAGGATTTTGGTGGTTTCCTGCCTCACATTGAAGTCTTTCATCCATTTGGAGTCTATTTTTGTGTGTGGTGTAAGGAAATTGTCCAGTTTCATTTTTCTGCACGTGGCTGTCCCAACACCATTTGTTGAAGAGACTGTCTTTTTTCCATTGGACATTCTTTCCTGCTTTGTTGAAGATTAATTGACCATAGAGTTGAAGGTCTATTTCTGGGCTCTCTGTTCTGTTCCATTGATCTATGTGTCTGTTTTTGTGCCAGTACCATATGTCTTAATGATTACAACTTTGTAATAGAGCTTAAAGTCTGGAATTGTGATGCCACCAACTTTGGCTTTCCTTTTCAACATTCCTCTGGCTACTCAAGGTCTTTTCTGGTTCCATATAAATTTTAGGATTATTTGTTCCATTTCTTTGAAAAAAATGGATGGTACTTTGATGGGATTGCAATAAATGTGTAGATTGCTTTAAGTAGCATAGACATTTTCACAATATTTGTTCTTCTAATCCATGAGCATGGAACGTTTTTCCATTTCTTTGTGTCTTCCTCCATTTCATTCAAGCATACGTCATAGTTTTCTGAGTACAGATTCTTTGCCTCTTTGGTTAGATTTTTTCCTAGGTATCTTATGGTTTTGGGTGCAATTGTATATGGGATTGACTTCTTAATTTCTCTTTCATCTGTCTTGTTATTGGTGTATAGAAATGCAACTGATTTCTGTGCATTGATTTTATATGCTGACACTTTACTGAATTCCTGTATGAGTTCTAGCAGTTTTGGAGTGCAATCTTTTGGGTTTTCCACATAAAGTGTCATATCATCTGCAAAGAGTGAGAGTTTGACTTCTTCTTTGCTGATTCGGATGCCTTTTATTTCTTTCTGTTGTCTGATTGCTGAGGCTAGGACTTCTAGTACTATGTTGAATAGCAGTGGTGATAGTAGACATCCCTGCCATGTTCCTGACCTTAACAGAAAAGCTTTCAATTTTTCCCCATTAAGAAAGATATTCACTCTGTTTCTAATAGATGACTTTGATGATATTGAGGTATGTACCTTTTATCCCTACCCTTTGAAGAGTTTTGATCAAGAAAGGATGCTGTACTTTGACAAATGCTTTTTCAGCATCTATTGAGAGTATCATATGGTTCTTGTTCTTGCTTTTATTAATGTGTTGTATCACATTGATTGATTTGTGGATCTTGAACCAACCTTGCAACCAGGAATAAATCCCACTTGGTTGTGGTGAATAATCTTTTTAATATACTGTTGGATCCTATTGGCTAGTATTTTGGTGAGAATTTTCAGATCTGTGTTCATCAAGGATATTGGTCTGTAATTCTCTTTTTTGATGGGGTCTTTGGTTTTGGGATCAAGGTAATGCTGACCTCATAAAATGAGTTTGTCAGTTTTCCTTCCATTTCTGTTTTTTTGGAACAGTTTCAGAAGAATAGGAATTAATTCTTCTTTAAATGTTTGGTAAAATTTCCCTGGGAAGCTGTCTGGCCCTGGGCTCTTGTTTGTTTGGAGATTTTTGATGACTGCTTCAATCTCCTTACTGGTTATGGGTCTGTTCACATTTTGTATTTCTTCCTGGTTCAGATTTGGTAGTTTATATGTCTCTAGGAATGCATCCATTTCTTCGAGATTGTCAAATTTGCTGGTGTGTAGTTGCTCATAATATGTTCTTATAATGGTTTGTATTTCTTTGGTATTTGTTGTGATTTCTCCTCTTTCATTTGTGATTTTATTTATATGGGCCCTTTCTCTTTTCTTTTTGATAAGTCTGGCCAGGGGTTTATCAATCTTATTAATTCTTGCGAAGAACCAGCTCCTAGTTTTGTTGATTTTTTTCTATCATTCTTTTGGTTTCTATTTCATTGATTTCTGCTCTGATCTTTATGATTTCTCTTCTCCTGCTGGGTTTAGGCTTTCTTTGCTGTTCCTTCTCCAGCTCCTTTAGGTGTAGGGTTAGGTTGTGGATTTGAGACCTTTCTTGTTTCTTGAGAAAGGCTTGTACTGCTATATAGTTTCCTCTCAGGGCCGCCTTTGCTGTGTCCCAGAGATTTTGAATAGTTGTGTTTTCATTCTCATTTATTTCCATGAATTTTTTCAATTCTTTGATTTCCTGGTTGATGCATTCATTCTTTAGTAGGATGCTCTTTAGCTTCCCATGCATTTAAGTTCTTTCCAACTTTCCTCTTGTGATTGAGTTCTAGCTTCAAAGCATTGTGGTCTAAAAATATGTAGGGAATGATCCCAATCTTTTGTACCAGTTGAGACCCAATTTGTGATCCAGGATGTTATGTATTCTGGAGAATGTTCCATGCGCACTAAGGAAGAATGTGTATTCTGTTGCTTTGGGATGGAATGTTCTGAATATATCTGTGATGTGCATCTGGTCCAGTGTGTCATTTATGGCCTTCATTTCCTTGGACAATCTGTCAATTTAAGTGAGGGCAGTGTTAAAGTCCCCTACTATTACTGTATTATTGTCGATGTGTTTCTTTGTTTTTGTAGTTAATTGGTTTATATAGTTGGCTGCTCCCACATTAGGGGCATAGATATTTAAAATTGTTAGATCTTCTTGTTGGACAGACCCTTTGGGTTCAATATAGTGCCCTTCCTCACCTCTTATTATAGTCTTTGGCTTAAAATCTAATGTATCTGATATAAGGATTGCCACCCCAGCTTTCTTTTGATGTCCATTAGCATGGTAAATGGCTTTTCATCCCCTCACCTTCAATCTGAAAGTGTTTTTGGATCTAAAATGAGTTTCTTGTAGACAGCATATTAATGGGTATGGGGTTTTTTTTTTGTTTTGTTTTGTTTTGTTTTTATCCATTCTGATACACTGTGTCTTTTGAATGGGGCATTTAGCCCATTTACATTCAGGGTAACTATTGAAAGATATGATTTTAGTGCCATTGTAATGCCTATAAGGTGACTATTACTGTAGATTGTCTCTGTTCCTTTCTGTTCTACTACTTTTAGGCTCTCTCTTTGCTTAGAGGAACCTTTTCATATTTCCTATAGGGTTGGTTTGGTGTTTGCAAATTCTTTTATTTTTGTTTGCCCTGGAAGCTTTTTCTCTCTCCTTCTATTTTCAGTGATAGTGTAGCTGGGTATAGTATTCTTGGCTGCATATTTTTCTCATTTAGTCCTCTGAATATATCATGCCAGTTCTTTCTGGCCTGCCAGGTCTCTGTGGTTAAATCTGCTGCCAATCTAATATTTCTACCATTGTATGTTACAGACTTCTTGTCCCAAGCTGCTTTCAGGATTTTCTCTTTGTCACTAAGACTTGTAAGCTTTACTATTAGATGATGGATGGGGCTAGACCTATTTTTATTGATTTTGAGGACAGTTCTCTATGCCTCTTGGATTTTGATGCTTGTTCCCTTGGCCATATGAGGGAAATTCTCTACTATAATTGGCTCTAGTATACCTCTGCCCCCTCTGTCTTTCTTCTTCTTCTGGAATCTCAATTATTCTAATATTGTTTCATCTTATGACATCACTTATCTTGTGAATTCTCCCCTCATGGTACAGTAGTTGTTTTTTTCTCTTTCGTTAGCTTCTTTATTCTCTGTCATTTGGTCTTTTATATCACTAATTCTCTTTTCTGCCTCATTTATCCTAGCAGCAAGAGCCTCCATTTTTGATTGCACCTCATCAATGGCTTTTTATTATTATTATTATTTCAGCTTGGTTAGATTTTAGTTCTTTTATTTCTCCAGAAAGGGATTTTATTTCTCCAGACAGTGTTTCTCTAATACCTTCATGCCTTTTTTGAGCCCACCTAGCTCCTTGAGAATCATCAGTCTGAACTCTAGATCCGACATATTACTAATGTCCATATTGATTAGGTCCCTAGCTGTCAGTTCTGCCTCTTGTTCTTTTCTGTGTGTGTGTGGTGAATTTTTCTGCCTTGCCATTTTATCCAGATATGAACTTATGAATGAGAGAATAAAATACTAAAAGAATGGCAAAAAATCCAAAAATAAAAAAATAAATAAATAAAAATTTAAAAATTAAAAAATAAATTAAAAAAAAAAAAACTAAAAGAGTGGCAAAAAAATGCACGCAAACCAAATCAGAAGAGATCCTAAACCAGGAGGAGAAGAAAGGGGGAAAAAAAAAAAATATATATATATATATATATGACTGATGAATAGAACAGAGCTACCCATTAGATTTTGGGTGTGTTTTGGTCTCTTAGAAGAAACTATATCCCAAAATTTTAAAGAAAGAAAAACTTATAAATACACAAAAATAAGAGTAAACACGATGAAGAGATGGAATATGAATATAAAGATGAAAATTTAAAAAGAAATTCTAAAAAAGAATTGATAAATTGGTTGGATAAAGAGAGAAAGAAAGAAAAAAGAGGAACGAATTTGCTCAGGCTGAAGACTAGGACAAAGCCCTGTGCTAGATTTAGGTTATATTTTGATCTATTGGAAGAAATTGTATCCCAAAATTTTTTATATTAAAAAAAACACCCTATATGTATACAAAAAATAAGGTTGAATACAATGAAGGATAAGATATGAATATAATAATGAAGGTTAAAAAAAATTTTTAGATGTTAAGATTACCTAGTTAAACAACGTTAAAAGAGAAGTTAAAAAAATTGAAATATGAAAAAAATAAAGTTAAAAAATTTAATTTAACTTTGAAAGACTAAAGGATCATGGGGAGAAAGCCATGAATTCCATGCATTGCTCTCCCCTAGCTCTGGAGTTCTGCTTTTCTCCTTGAGCAGAGAGCTTGGTCTTGGCTGGATGTTCTTGCTGACCTTCTGGAGGAGAGGCTTGTTGCAGTGATTCTCAAATGTCTTTGTCTGAGGCAGAACTGCACCACCCTCGCCAGGGCCTGGGCTAAGTAATCTGCTCAGGTTCACTCTCGGAGCTTTTGTTCCCTGAATGCTTTCCATACTGCTTTGGAGGACAGGAATGAAAATGGCAGTCTCCTAGTCTCCAGCCCATGGCAGCTGAGAGCTCAGGGCCCCTCCCCTCAGTGCACCCTCAGAGAAAAGCAGTTAATCACTCCCATATCCCTGGTCTATGGCTGCCCTGGGGCTTACCCAGCCTGTGACCAAGTGTTTCTGTCTCTGATGCATGGCCCCAAACACAACAGATTCCTGCCACACTGCTCTTCCAGAGGAGGAAGGTCAGTCTCCCCAGATCTGCCACTTGTGGGGTCCCTGCTTGAAGAACAGTGGTCCAGCTGTGCCTTGGATCACCGTTTCAGGTAACCCTGATCTGAAAGCTCACTCCTTGGCTCTGTCTCTGCAGCTGACATCCCTGCTCCAATATCTGGCAGCTCTGCCACACTTAGACACCCTTGATCTTTCTGTGACTCCGTGGGACCTGAGACCACACTGTCCCCGGAGGGCGCTACCCCTGCTTAGCCTCTGGAGCAATATCCCTCAGTGGAGCAGACTTCTGCTCTGCTGCTCCACTGCTTGCTGGGAGCTGGCCCCTCCCCCCACAGTCTATCTTCCTGTCACTTCGTATTCACTTCTCTGCACATCCTATCTTTCAGAACGTGGTTGATTTTCTGTTCCTAGAATTACTGCTCTTCTTTTCTTCTATCTCCTGTTGAGTTTTTAGGTGTTCAGAATGGTTTGATACATATCTAGCTGAATTCCTGCAGGCTGATAGTATCTCAGTCTGCTACTGCTCCACCATCTTGCCTCTCCCCTCAGGAGTTGCTTTTCATCCGATCCTTATATCATTCTCTCTCTCAGACCCTTCTGTTTGCCTTCACCAAACCCTGGGAAGTTGATTTCTGCTCTAGTGATAGAAATCCCCCCCACCTTTTTTTAAGATTTTATTTATTTATTTGACAGAGACATAGTGAGAGAGGGAACACAAGCAGACGGGTGGGAGAGGGAGAGGCAGGCTTCCTGCCCAGAAGAGAGCCCAATGCAGGGCTAGATCCCAGGACCCTGGGATCATGACCTGAGCCCAAGGCAGATGCTTAATGACTGAGCCACCCAGGGATCCCAGAAATGCTCCCTTTCTGGATGACAAAGTCTTTTTTGTTTGTTTGTTTTTAATCACCTCTGGATATCACATCTCTCCTGTTTATGTTTTGAGCCTTTTCAACTCCTGTAAATCCCCTAATTCTGTGCTGTGCTAGGACTCTGCGACCTCTCTCTTGCTTGCTTCTGTTCTACCTGATTGTCTTCTTGCGTGTGCCCTAACTCCACTTTGCTTGCCTGGGGTGACAGATGATCTCTTGACACACCACTGCTTCATCTTTTAAGCATCACCTTTTTTGAATCCTCACCTCCTGCTGGAAGGAAGACAAATAAATCTGATCAGATGTTATGGTTCAGGATCAGCAACAAAAACCACCGGACTGAAATCTTCTGGAAGGAAGCAGAATCAAATGACAGTTACTAAGCAGGGCTCAGAAACACAGAGAAAAGGTGTGGGAAATATAACAGTATCCTGGGAGACACTGGCAACCTTTCAACCCTGGAAGGAGTTTAGGCAAAGCATCAGCAATGGGTTTATGCTGGGGAAATCTCAGGATCTCACACCTAGCCAGAGGCTTGCTGTCACCTCAGCCTTGCTTTCAAGTTTATTTCTTTCCCTGTTAAGGCAGTTCAAGTGTCATTATTGCATTTTTTTCCCTTCTATATCCATGCATACAGTATAAGGAGACAGCAGTTAGATGTTTGTGATAGGAAATATAAATGACCATTTTGAAAGTGTGCCAGAGAGGATCTGCGGCAAGTTTTCATTGTTATTGCTGCCATCTGTTGTTTTTCAGAGCTGGGCGTGGATTTCCTGGCAAATATCTAATTATGAACTGTCTTTCACCCGCTTCTAGAGATCTTCACTCACTAAAGTGACTGTTTTAAGGAATGTTCTTTACCAAGACAGTGTTCTCAATGTTTTAAGATGGAGGAATCTGAAATGTTTTTATATTATCTATTTTAGATATTTCAGAGCAAAAATATTTCTTTATTGTTAAAAATATTTTTCTCTTAAAAATATTTTGGTGAATTCTTGTAACCTTAATGTAGGCTCTTTCAAGTAAGGTATCACAGAACAGGTTTGCATTTTCAACCTTGTTCACGGTTAGGTATGTAGCTAAGTTGTTGAGCTTTATCTAAGCTCTTTTATTTCTACATAATGTTTCTCTTTTCACGCAACCTTGAAATTATAGTAATTTGGGTGCTTCTGTTCTTCTGAAAGAAATAGCTAATGCCAAAAATATTTCAAGTGATAAAGAAGGTTTTTGAGAGGGGAGACAATTTAGCTGAGGATTAATAGCTATGATTGCTATTTATTAAGTAAAATGCCTGTGGCTAAATGTTCAGATATCGAAAAAGCCTGCGAATTCTCAAAAGGAAGAATTATACATTTTCCTCAATAAAGCAAAAGTCATATCTCTATACTATCGTACTGCTTTCTATATTCTCAATATCTGCCATAATGAAACCATTCAATAAATGTTTCATGTACTACTGAGTAAAACTGTGCATGGTAATAATTTTTCAGAGTAACAGCTAATTTTAGTAATTTTGAGAAGGTTTTTGAAAGGCTTGAATTCTTAGTTAAATATATATCTTAAAGTTGTAGTCTGCCTTAAAGAAAAACCTCTGAACATCAGTATAAAAGCTAAAGCAGCATTGTATTTCTAAAGAAATCACTGAATAGGTCAGTGGAACATACTTGATGATCGTTAAAAATACCCTAATATGTGTCATATATTAAGGCTTGATAAGTGAACCATAATAATAAATAGAAAGAAATAATTACCAGAGTTTCTCACCTTACCACAAAAATGGAATATCAAAGAAGGGAAAGGAGGAGAAATCAAATTATATATCTAAAATTTCTTGGGAGAAGATATTATAGAATCGAGATTGATGGAATTGGCTAAACTATTTTTGAAACTTATATATTAAAATATCAAAAAAATAAATAATCACTAATTAAAGTAAAAACCCAGAAATAGAGGGGAAAAATATTTGAAAGAATTTGTACATATAAAAATGTAATACAAATAACTTAAACTGTTAAAATATATGAAAGACATAGATGATTTATGGATATAACAATAGCCAATAAACCTACAGAACATTTAATCTCACAATTTAATCAATGTAGATTAAAACTAAACTGAGCAATTTTCAGATTAGTGACAAAAACCATGTTACTTGAAACTACTAGGATTTTGTAGGGTTAACATAGGTATATGGCTGGCAAGAATAGAAAATGATGTGTTCTTCAGCAGTTACATTGCATCTGTAGTGTTTCAAATGCTTATATCCTGTGAATCACTAATTCCCTTTCTAGGAATTTATGCTAAGAAAATAATCTTTAACATTTTTTTTAAAGATTTTTTTTATTTATTTATTTGACAGAGAGATCACAAGTAGGCAGAGAGGCAGGCAGAGAGAGAGGAGGAAGCAGGCTCCCTGCCGAGCAGAGAGCCCGATGTGGGGCTCGATCCCAGGACTCTGAGATCATGACCTGAGCCGAAGGCAGCGGCTTAACCCACTGAGCCACCCAGGCGCCCCAAGAAAATAATCTTGAATGTAACCTTTTATGTAAACATAAATGTACAAAGGTATTCATTGAAATATTACTTAGAAGAGTAAGAAAATTAAAAAGTATATCGTATTTCCTAAAACAGAAATGGTTAAATATATAATAATTTATATGATATCATTATGTCAGAAAGATTTTAAGGACATTCAAAAATCATGACAATGTCATATAAAATAAGTGATTAATGAATAACAGATACATATTATAATCAGCAAGGTCTCAGCCAGATTAATTGGTATCTGTTCATACAATGCATCTAGAAAACGAATGGATAGAAATCAGCAAAATGTTAGTGGTTGTTTCTTCTGGGCGGGATTGCAGATGATTCACGCTGTCTCTTTTATATATGTTGGGACTGCCTAGTTTTACACAATAAGCACGTACTGGCTTTGAAATTAATATAAGATATAAAATGATGCCAGTGGATCTTAATGAGTCCGTGGGTTAACTTTCATGTCATATGTTATAGTCTCAGCTTATCACTAACAGAAACTTTTAAATAAACTTGTACCTATTCCAACCATATAACAGCATCATGAAAATGAACACTGGAAGAAGCTAGCAAAATTACAGTAAGCGTTATGCTAGTAATGTGTTTCTGCAAAGTAATTTTAAGTAAGATCATTTTATCTCTTGCGATTTCAGCTCATATTATAATAAAAACAAAAATAGATGTTTCTTATCTGCTTCAGATATCATTAAAACATAAAAATCTGCCTGACTGCATAAATTCATTTCACGCTAACATCCTTCATCCCATTTAACCAAATCTACTTAGGGCTTTCTTTTGTAAAGAACAAGGGCTTTTCATTTTTCATTTATCTTACTTTATCTGATGCTACAATAAAATAAATCTTCATTATTTGTTTTCTAGAGAAAAGAAAAGGGAACTAAAAGTTCAGTGCCTTGAGTTTATTGATTGCTCTCCTTACCCAAAACCCACATGGTAGAAATGTAGTCTCTATGAATGTTTCATAGGTAAATACATAGCATTTTGTACTTACTAAAAATAATGAAAATAGAAAGGTTTTTACTTTATGTTTACATGAATTGCCAGTTTATCAAGAGTTATAAACTATGATACAGTAGACTATCAGTTTCCCTTGGTATGTGAAACTAATGTTTCCAAGTGCAAACTGAATTTGGGATTAAAATTATATTTTGAATCCTACTGATGGATTCTTTACTTTTCTGAAAATACATTTATGCCTCTGGTGCTGGTAGAAAGTATACAAGAGATCTAAAATCTTTTTTTTTTTCCTCTTTTACACATTCCAACTAAAAGAAAACTAAAAAAAATTCTCTACTCACGGAATGCTTCTGACACCAAATGTTTGGGGCTTTTCCCACAGCAATCAATTCTCTCACCCCACCTGCTGGTCCTACAGTTGACTTCAACTCAAGTCTGGCACTATCTGGATGTGAACATCACATCCCATAAGTTAAGGCTTCAGTCTCAAAAGACTTCCCCCACTTCAGAAACCAATTGCAAGTCCAAGCTTCCTATATGTTTGACTTACTGGCTACAATGGGGGTTCCTGCGATTCCTCCATGTTTGGTAATTTGCTAGGATGCCTCACAAAACTCAGGGTAGCAGCTATATTTATATTTACTGGTTTGTTATAAAGAATATGACAAAAGATACTGAACATCATCTGAACAGCCAATAGCAGAGGTACATAGGGCAAAATTTAGAGAAGGAGCATAGAACTTCCATGCCCTCTCCCAGTGCACTAGGCTCCCAACACCTCCATGTATTCACCATTTTGGAAACTCTCCCAAACTTGTAATTTATGAATTTTTATGGAAGCTTCATCACACAGACATGATACATTAATTGAATATTCTACCTCTCTCCCATCCCAGAGGATAGAGGTGTGAGATAAGTCGATAAATGACCTCATCTTACATAGTCACAAAGTAAGCCCTAAACTATAATTCATCAGGAACCCTATGTTAGGTACTGGGGTTGAAGATCAGATATTAGAACAAGAGATGATCCTGGTACCCTTATCACTCAAGAAATTACCAAAGTTTAGGAGCTCTATATCAGGAATCCAAGAAAGAGACGAAATATATATTTATTATGATGTCACACCAACCAAGAACAAATTCTACCATTTTTACCTCCAAATATATCTTGAGAGTGCCTTCTTTTAAGCATTTCCCGGATGAGAAACAAGAAGGTCACAATAGCTTCCTCGTTGAGCTTCTTGCTTCCACTCTTCCTTACCTCCAGTATATTCACAATACTAAAATACTTGTTAAAATATATATCCTCATGTCATTTAACTGCTTAAATCTATTTGATGTTTTTATTTTGCCTCTAAGGAGGTTGAATTTCTCCACATTGTCTGTAGAATCCCTCAGGGGCTAGCCCTACCTACTTTTGCAATCTCAGAACTTCCCCATTTCCCCTTGCCTGCTGTACCTTGACTTTTGCTGTTTCTGGGTCTTTACACTTGTCTCCTCTTTCTTCAATGCTCTCTCCTCCACCACTTTCACAGATGGCCTTTCTTCATCCTTCGCTTGTTTACATAACGCTTATTTAAAATTACCTCTTCAAAGAGGTGGTTCTTTCTTCACTCAAACTTAGCAGGTCCCTCTCACTGGTTCCTCCCTCACTTTTTCCCTTTGATTTTTTTTTTTTTTTTAAACCACGATTCAAAATTATTTGCCCACTGAAGGGTTAGGATGAGTGAATGAATCAGATGAAGGCTATAGATTGTTACTATGTGAGACTAGATCATTTATTGATTTATTTTGCAAATGTGGAGAACCTGTCATGGGCCAGATGCCAACCTGGGTACAGAGATTCCAAGAAACAAGCCACTCTCCTTGACCTCAAACATGATCCTGTGGCTAAAATAGCTTTGTGAGCAGATAAACTGCAGTACAGTGGAAGCATGCTACAATAAAACACAGATGTGGAAGAATTAGTTTCCTTGGATTTCATGAGAGGATTCATAGAGAAAAGGACATTTCAACTAGATTCTAAACCTGCTCCTAAACTCTACTATTTTTGCATAATTAATGAGCATTGGCAGGATGAAACACCTTTGAAGGTAAGACACCTGGGTGGCTCAGGGTATGGTCCCAGAGTGTTAGGGTCAAGTCCCACATTGGGCTCCTTGCTTGATGGGGAGCCTGCTTCTCCCTCTGCCTGCTCTTCCCCTGCTTGTGCTATCTCTGACAAGTAAATGAATGAAATCTTAAAAAAAAAAGAAAGGGAAAAAAAAACACTTTTGGAAAGTATAAGCTAAAACTGAAACTAAAAAAAAAAAAAATCCTGCAATTAAAGACCATTTCCATTTTATAATTTGAGGAGAATATATATATTCCTCATGACCTGAACCAAAATCAAGGGTTGGACTGCTAACTGAGCCACGCAGGCTCTCCAAAAGAATATTTTTAACATAAAATTATAAAATTATTTTTATCATGTTCATGTTGTTATATACTTAGGTTTTTCCAATTCAGAAGTCTTTTTTTCTTGATAATGAAATATTTTTCCAAGGAAATGCTGAATAAATCTTTGTTGAAATACACTACATTGTTTTCTGTCAATGACCCTGAAGTAATACAGAATTTACACTTCAGTGGTTGCAATGCTCAAACTTGACAGGTAGTGCATTGTGTTTGCTGATAAAAAAAGAAAGAAAGAAAGAAAGAAGATATGGCATAAGTCTAAGTGGTTTTGTGTTTATTTAGTTTTGAGAAGAAATTAATTGGTTTAACATAATGGTGCCAAAGCACAAAGCCTAGATAGGCCCCTGATTCTTCGTATTTTTTAAATTATTATTGCAGATGTCATGGTGTCTAAGTATATATATATTTTAAAAGTGTCTGTCTCTTCTTTTGTGTATTATTTAAAGTGCCATAAATAATGGAAATACAAAACAAAGCTATCCTGGAATAGGGTGTTTTTTGAAGTGATGCTTTCATTTTGTTATGCAAATGTTATCTTCTTTTCCCTTAGAAAGAATGAGTGTATCCAGAACTTTCTACACAACATTCTCATAATTGGAATTGCATTAGGGTTAGAACACAGTACTTCTAGAGGAATCAGTAGTAATATGCATGTTCATTTATATCATTAATGGGGTATTTAATGAGCTATCAAATTGAGATTGAGGTTACTATTAGATGCCTGAAGTATCAGAATTATTTATTGAAAGAAAATCTGTTTTACTTGTTCATGTAGAAGTAGGACAGTTGACCGGGCAATATGAACTATTGTAGAGCCTGGCTGAGTACCTGCTGTATGAATTGCTACTACATGAAAAATATGACTGTGTTGAAAAATAGCCTTTTCCTCCAGAATTGGTTTTAAATCTGCAAACTTATTTTACCTGTTCTTTAGTTAGGGGCACCTGGGTGTCTCAGTTGGTTGGGCATCTGACTCTTGATTTTGGCTCAGGTCATGGTCTCAGGGTTGTGAGACTGAGACCTGTGTTGGGCTCTGTGCTGGGCATGGAGTTTGCTTAAGATTCTCTTTCCCTTTCTCCTGCTCTCTCTCTCTCTCTCTCTAAGAATAAAAATAACAATAGTAATAATAATAATTTAATTAATATTTCAAAGTTCTTCATTATTAAAAGGAAGAAAAAGAAGACCTTGAACATATAATACATCTGTTTTCAAGCAGGTCTACTTCTGCTTGAATCCAGAGGTACATATGGGGGTCAGAGCTACAAGTGCACGACCAGATAAATAAAATAGATCCCTAGCCCCACTGAGTTATTTAAATTTAAATACGCACTCTTAAAAGACATGCAAAAAAAAAGGACATTTAAATACGCACTCTTAAAAGACATGCAAAAAAAAAAAATCATCCTATTCTTGGAATACTTAGTAATCTAGTGTATATCTAAGTTGTAATTTGCCAACAGGCTAACTGGCTACATTTTTGGCTTTTAACTGAGTAATAATTTTTTCCCTGTAGTTCTGAGTTTTGACATATGCCTCAAGCCATGTATGGACACCATGAATCTTCACCTACTTCTGACCACTGGCCGTCACTGGTCATCCCATATCTGTCGTTTTGCCTGTTCTAAAATGTCACACAAGTAGAATATAGGAGAATGTTCTTAACAGTTTTATTCATAGTATTTAAAAACTGGGAACAATCCAATGTGTAAATGCAATCTATGTGGATAAGATCCACAGATTTGTCATGTATAGAGCTGTCTTAGATTGTTGAGAAAAATTTAGGAGAGTAACAGATCTGTAACTTGGAAGAGAAGGAGAGTTGCCCTTTTATAAATAATATCATCAAGAATTCTTAGCACATCTTAATGAAATTAAAAATGAAAGGATGGAGAAAATATATTGATGAGGCTTGAGACCTCAGAGCTAATTATGTGAGTAAATTATCATTTTTTTTCAGTAAAAAAACCCCTATCTTTATGAAGCTTTTTCAACTTAATTAAGTGTGCCATAATAAACAAGATTAATTGCATACTAGCCAGGGAGAATCCTGGTATCCACAAAAATCAAAGATGAAAGTCAAAATCACAGGATAGATTAGGAAGATAATGTTGTCATCAATCAAAATTTGTCCCTTTAAGTTTGTTTAGCAAAGAAATATGTTGAACAAAATTTTCTCAAAATCTACATTTATTATGGGTTTGTTCTAACTTAACATTACTGGATAGAAGCAGCATTTTCAAAAGTAAAATCATTTCATTCATTTAACAAACATCTACTAGTCATCTCTTCACAAGTAGACAACATGGAATGTACTAGGATTATAAAGATAAATCAAATACAATCCTGACTTTGGGTAAATCAGATTATGATCAAAAATATAGAAAGGCACAAAAAATGGATATAACAGGTGATAGATGCTACATTATAGTGATTAACATAGATTATTTTATCACTCCACAAAATTCATATTGAATATTGTGAAATAATTCTTCAACTCTTCAAATAGATGATAGAAGATTTGCCATGCCATACATTTTACACTCACCTCTAATTAAAACAGCTTACCATGTCACATTGTTATCTTTTGTTTAAATGTTTGTCTTCAATAATAAACACTGAGTTCTTCAAGGAGAGGGGTTATAATTTATTCATTGCTTAATGAAGCAGAGTGGATACTTACTAATAACTTTTATGGAAGGAAGGACAAGCAGAGGCAGTGCATATATGGAAAAGGGTGGCCGTGTTACCTGTAGCTGAGAAGGATTTTTCAAGGATTAGTGATAACTAAGAATAGAGCCAGGAAGAGAGGAAAAAACACTTAGATTTATGACAGAAAGATTAATAGGTAATGTCAGTAACTGAAAGGGAGAATAATTTTTAAGGAGAAATGATGTAATCTAGCAGAGTGATTTTGAGATGTTGACAAGACATCCTAGACACACTGTCCAGTAGAAGGCTGGAAATGCTTATTTGGTAGTCAGGAACAAGTCTGGTTAAAGATGTGAACCTAACTGTCAAAATCACAGAGGTGATACGGAAGTTATGGAAGACTAGGGAATTTCCAAGAAAGAATGCAAAAGGTGAGTTAAGATAAATTTCTAAATATTGAATCCCAAAGAAGAGGAAAAAGTAAAGGATTTGGAGGACTCTGTGAACTTGCAAAGACTTTGAAGACTCATCATTAATATATTTCAAGAGAGAAGGGGTGAAAAGCTGGGAGGCAGGGGAGCATAATGCTAATCAAGCCATGGAACATAATTCCTGGGTTTAAATCCCAGGTCCATCATGTGCTCTTAGGCATGTCATTTAACCTACCTGAAACCACCCCCCTTCCTCCCTTCCTTCCTTCCTCCCTCCCTCCCTCCCTCCCTCCCCCCTCCTCTTTCTTTCTTTCTCTTTTAAGATTTTATTTATTTATTTGTCAGAGAGAGAGAGAGAGAGAGAGCACACAAGCAGGGGGAATGGCAGGCAGAGGGAGAAGCAGCGTCCCACCTGATGTGCAACTCGGTCCCAGGATCCTAGGATCGTGACCTGAGCCAAAGACAGATGCTTAACTGACTAAGCCACTCAGGCATCCCCTACCTTAATCTTTACAATGCCTGTCTCATAGGTTTATTTGAGGATTATATAATATAAAGTAATTAGAAGAGTAGGACACATAGTAAGCACTCAATTCATGGATTTATTGACCTTTGTAAAGGCAATTCCAGTATTAGGAGGAAGATTCTGGAATCCAGAGAAGAGAGAAATAACACTATACGTTTAAAATTTGAGGAAAATTAAGTTTTTTGAAGTTTTTATTTTAATTCCAATTAATATACAGTGTTACATTAGTTTCAGGTGTAGAATACATGATTCAACACTTCCATACATCACTTGGTGCTTATCAAAAGTGCCCTCATTACTCCCCATCACCTGTTTCATGCATCCCGCTATCCGCCTTTCCTCCAATAACCATCAGTTTGCTCCCTATAGTTAAAAGTCTGTTTCTTGGTTTGTCTCTCTCTACTCTCCCTCTCTTTTCCCCCTTTCCTCACTTGTTTTGTCTCTTAAAGTCCACATATGAGTAAAATCATGCAGTACTTGTGTTTCTGTGACTTATTTTGCTTGGTGTAGGCTAGTTCTATGTTTAAGTCTTTAAGGAACCTCCATACTGTTTCCCATAGTGGCTGCACCAGTTTTCATTCCTACCAACAGAGCATGAGGGTTCCTTTTTCTCCATATCTTTGCGAACACTTGTTGTTTCTTGTGTTGTTGATTTTAGCCATTCTAACAGGTATGAGGTAATATGTCATTATAGTTTTGATTTGCATTTCCTTGATGATAAGTGATGATGAGCATCTTTTTATGTGTCTGTTGGCCATCTGCACGTCTTCTTTGGAGAAATGTCTTTTCATGTCTTCTGCCCATTTTTCGTTGGATTATGCTATCAGGAGCTAATATCACAAACAAAATATACAGCTAGGGAAGGATCATCATTAACACTGTTCGCTATAAATTCAAATTTTATTTTCTTCTTGATAGTTGCATTTCTTATTGGTTTCATGTGTGATCTCAACATATCACTGTTATTTTGAATTTATGACACACCTCATAAAACACACATACCAGAGGAGGAAAACTATCAGTTCACCACTGTTCCTCTGTGGTTTACTTATGCTTTCATTACGGATATTCTCCTAATGTATAGATTGTTTTTAAAGGCATTTATCCATTTTATGAAACTTAACTTTTGTCTGTATCTAATATATGTATCCCAAGTGAGTGAATTTGTTTAACAGAGCACAGGTAAGCAGCAGGACAGCACAGTAGACTGAGAACCAGCCAGTAAATGAGGGAACTGGGTCCCACCCCTTTGAACTGTGGAGCTGCCATTCTCATTCAAGTTACCCTGCTTATCCTACGTTACTTCCACATCATCTGACACATTGACTCAATGAGAGTGCACACATTAGCCTGCACATGAATATTAATATAGCCTATTTTGTTTTTTCTTCTTTAGATTAAAAACAAATATATTCAGAATTTCAAATGTTTTTTCTTATGTCCCAATGGATTGCCTTGTTCATCCTGTGAGGCGGGTGCATTCTATTTCGGAATCTATGGCTTTGGTAAAGAAAAGTCTCTGAAGAAGGGAAGTGACGGGGCCAGATGTGAATTTTTGTGATCATTTTGATCATCGACCCAAATTTAGCAATGAAGTTGTATTGAGAAAGACCACAGGCAGAAAAGCCAAATAAGAGGTTATTGTTTATTGATTCCAGGCCAGAAACTGTGAGGTATGGCAGGAGTGATGATATGATAGAAATGAAACTCAAAGTTCAAGTGTTGGTGAATCCTTAGTAGTTGCTATGGTAGGAGAAAGAATGTGGAAGGACTTACTGATTCCTAACTGAAGCACAGTTGTTGGGTATGTGTGTGTGTGTGTGTGTGTGTGTGTGTGTGTGTGTGTGTTTGTTTGTTTGTTTTGTTTTTTAAACTTTTAGAACAAAAACTGAATTCTTATATGCTATGTTACTTTTTCCAGGGGGGAAAATCATTGGTGGTTTTATTCTTTCCTGATACCATGCCGTATTTGTTTTAGTGTTTTCATTCATTCTGTAGATACTCCCCTGGAACCTGGATCTGTACTAAACAGTGATTCTTTGCAAATATCAGATAAGGTTATCCTCAGGCCTGCTTTCAATTTCTTTTGTAATATGATTCTCCTAAAATGGAAAGTCAATAATTTTTCATCATGAGATTAAAAAAGTAAGGATTATCTTCCTGATACATGATAAATGTTATATGGAAATATAGGTGACTTCCCTCATGCCTCCTGTGTGTAGTTCATTGCTGCTGTGTGTCTTGCCTTTAGCTGGGATGACAGCAGCTCTGTGAGCAGTGGTCTCAGTGACACCCTTGATAACATCAGCACGGACGACTTGAACACCACATCCTCGGTCAGCTCTTACTCAAACATCACAGTCCCCTCCAGGAAGAACACACAGGTGAGAATTGTCTGCCTTCTTTCTCCAGTGCTTCTCCCAGGTTTACTCCCCAAACCATTTCATCTGAGATTAAAATATAGCATGACCTTTGAATCTGATATAATCGTATAAACAGAAGCAGCTTGTGTTTATGTATTAAACACATACATGGTCTATTGATTACAGGCCAACCCAAAGACTTACTGTTCCATATCTCTTTTTATAATATTGATATTTTAACCCTAAAAATTATTTTAATAGCCTCATTTTTAGATAGTTCTTGATTAATTTTATATTGATCTCTGAAATAAATCACTACATCTCTTGAGAATGGTAAATCAAAAGAGGATATTAGATAATTAAGTTTTCTCTTGTCCTCCTTTCCCTTGTTAAATTTGACATAGAAAATTCCTTCCTCTCTAGAGTAATTAATTTGGGGTTTTCTGCACGTATTTATTTGGACATTCTCTAATATGTGCAAGTGAGAATTATGTGGCCAAAATTAATGAAACTTAAATGAAGACATCAATTAAAAATAGGAGTCTTTGGAATTCTTTTGAAATATAAATCAGTGCTGCTTTTTTTTTTTTTTTTTTTAAACCAGTTATCTGAAGGTACATTCCAGGGCCTATTCACACTTTATAGAATTTTCTGCCCAAAGTTTCTTTGTAATATTTTCCTCATAGCTGAAGACAGATTCAGAGAAACGTTCTACGGCAGATGAGACATGGGATACTACCGAGGAGCTGAAAAAAACAGAGGAGGACTTAGACGGCCATGGGGATGGCGCTGGCAAATGGAAAGGTGTCTCCTCAGGACTTCCTGAAGACCCGGAGAAGACGGGACAGAAAGCCTCCCTGTCCATCTCCCAGACAGGTTCCTGGAGAAGGGGCATGTCTGCCCAAGGAGGAGCGTCATCTAGGCAGAAAGCTGGAACGAGTGCACTCAAGACCCCGGGTAGGCTTGCCACTTCACAGCTGTTATGCAAAAATGTTTTAATTTACGGTTTCCATTCCATCTTTGTTCACGTTAATACGAGCTTTATTTTTAATTAAATCATATTCTTCTCTGTATAGTTATTCTTTTCCATGTAAATTTCACATTCTTTACCATATAAGTCCACAATAATATAACCATCTAGGCGTTCTTGAGGGAGCAGCGTTATAATTTGGGGCTATTGAGTGTCTTTATTCTGCCGTAGTCATTTCTGTTCATGCGGAAATAAAAGAAATCGGCTTAATAAAAAATAAGATTGCTTTCCTTCTGCCTTCCTTATGAAAGTTTGGACTATTTATGTTAAATATGCCACTAAATTTCACTACCACCACTGAGAGGCAAGAGCAATCATACTAATGTGATGAGATGGAAGGCTGGAGATTTGCAACAGCATTTGTGAATTATACTTTATGAAAGAAGAGAGTGAAAGACTTCTGCCAAATTGTACTATCTTTTCTTTTTTTTAAGATTGTTTCCCTATTTTTAAAATGGTGCCTAATTTTAAACAGTGCCACGGGAGGTATTGTTGTACCAGAGGCCTCTAAGTAGAAGCATCTTCCAGATATTCAAATGAATTCTTTTTCTAGCACTTAGCTTGATAAGATTAAGTGCTATCCTGATAAAGGAAGAGAGTTGTGAGATATAGACAATAACAAACTGTAAAAATATGTGTTTTCATTTTATCTCCTTCATCACTTGTCACATTTCCTCGAAGAGCCATATTTTTATAGCTTTGTAGGCAATCCTCTCGATATGTTAAAGCTCATACCTATTGAGATCTAAATAAATAGATAGAAACTGAAGTAATTTAAGATGTATTCACATTTTTACACGTCGTTTACAGAAAGATTACTGTGTTCATCAAAATGCACAGGCATGTATATTTGTGTATTTCTCGTTAATTAGGGAAAACGGATGATGCCAAAGCTTCAGAGAAAGGCAAAACTCCCCTAAAAGGGTCCTCTCTACAGAGGTCTCCTTCAGATGCAGGAAAAAGCAGTGGAGATGAGGGGAAAAAGCCCCCATCGGGCATTGGAAGATCAGCTGCTCCCAGCTCTTTTGGATTTAAGAAACCAAGCGGAGTAGGGTCATCTACTATGATCACAAGCAGTGGGGCAACGATAACAAGCGGGTCGGCCACCCTGGGTAAAATTCCCAAATCTGCTGCCATTGGTGGGAAGTCAAATGCAGGGAGAAAAACCAGTCTGGATGGTTCCCAGAATCAGGATGATGGTGTGCTGCACGTGGGCTCCAAGACCTCCCTCCAGTACCGCAGTTTGCCTCGCCCTTCAAAATCCAGCACCAGCGGTATCCCCGGCCGAGGCGGCCACAGGTCCAGCACCAGCAGCATCGATTCCAACGTCAGCAGCAAGTCGGCTGGTGCCTCCACCTCGAAACTCAGAGAACCCACTAAGATTGGGTCAGGGCGCTCGAGCCCCGTCACTGTCAACCAGACAGACAAGGAGAAGGAAAAAGTAGCAGTCTCAGATTCAGAGAGTGTTTCTTTGTCAGGTTCCCCCAAATCCAGCCCCACCTCTGCCAGTGCCTGTGGGACACAAGGGCTCAGGCAACCAGGATCCAAGTATCCTGACATTGCCTCACCTACGTTTCGAAGGTAAGAATGTGTAAAATGATGCTGGAAAAATAGAAAATGCTATACTGTAGGATTCATGGGAACTGTTTAATAAATATAAATAATCCACGTGTGTCCTAAATCCTATATCCTAAATGTATGTTCTAAAGTTCATATATCTTAGATTCTTTTAGTTTCTGAGTGCGGTGAGTTTTAAAGAGCTGATCTTATAAATAGCTAGGGGAAAAAATGGTGTCCATTTTGAGAAATGCTCAAACTTCTCAGTCCCACTATCCATCGAATATTAGCAACACAAACAGCATTTATAAGAAACTTAAAAATAGATGGCAATACCGAGGGGTAATAATAAAATAATCACTTGTAAAGTTTCTGCAGATTTCCATCTCTCCTTTTCACAATTAAAAATAAAATAAAATAAAATAAAATAGGTTTTCATGACTATTGGTATTCGTTTCCAGTGTTTATGATCTTGCTGGCTCTTAATGAGTCAATGATCATGAATGTAGATGAAACTGTTTTCCTTGTAAGAGATTAGATTGGAAAGATTGATGTAGCACCATATCTTAACATATTAATGAAAATCAAGGTATGATGTTATGGACAGAATTTGAAAACAGCTGAATGTTTCATATAGGGTAACAACTCTGGGGTGGGTGAGGATTCGTAGCTTCATCAGCTTTCTGGGTAGGACTCTGATAAGCAGTATAACTTGGTTTCTGTATAGGGATTATCTTTAATACTGAATGTGTGGACTATGATTGTTTTAAATACTAATATATTTTAAGTGGCAAGAAAATACATAGCCCAAAATACTTGGCACAAATGGTTAAACCTCTGTGGTTCTGTTTTCTTGTTTATGAAATGATAGAGTATGATTTAGAGTCCGCTATATGTTAAGTATTTTAAATGTTTGTTTTTATTACAATGAATAGACCAAGAACCTTGATAACTGGGAAATAAAGGGTCTTGGAATATTTACATTTCAAGCGATCTCAGATACATGATTGTTTGAAAGCCTAGATGTTATATTCCTCAGTCGAAATATTAATTCTGCAAAACTGGCTTTTTGAAATGTTTATTCTCATTGGAAAGAATAATGACTCGTAGTGGGAGTAATTATTTCTGTTGTTTAAATAAAAGCCAATAGTGCCCTCCAGTGGCCCATTACCTATGAAACAATTTCTCATATTCGTCATAAAGTATTTCACTATAGGAAATACAGATTTCATTGCAACTTAATTAGTTAGTAATCATTACGCCATTACTTCATATCACTTTATTTCCATATTTACATAAATTCGATTATATCATCTGCTCCATTTACAAAACTAAAATGTTTTCTGAACTGAACTCCAACATCTAAGTTAGCACCAACTATGTTTCAAATCACTATTATAAATATGTACTTGAATAGCCCTGGCAACGGACATAAAACCTCTGGTCTCTCTTGAGGAAAATACACACAAACCAACATGTTGCCAACAGTGTCCAATCACATTTCTAACCGACTGCCGTCACTCAGGCCACCAGATAAGTAACATAATCTCCAAACCTTGCCTTAAGCACTCCTTTTAGTTTCTGAATAAACTGTTACAATGAAAAAAAGGAAGAAAAAAAAATTTAAGTGTTATGTACCGAATGCGTAGAAGTTGTTTCATTATAATGGTTCTGTAGGTAGGTAACAGCAAGTGTGCTCAAACTCTTTAATTTTCTCGAAAGATTCTGATGATCACTTAAGCTGTGAAAGCCAAGGATTTTCATGTTTGATCTACTTTTATTTTGCCCCTTTCCTCCCCACCCCCTGGGTGGCAGCCCAGTACCAACTTACACTTATGGTGATATGAGAGATTTTTTGGCACGAGATTAAGAAGTTCGAGCTTATAAAATTCATTAACATAGAGACAGGAAGTGCTTGGCAGCTCAGACGCCAAAGCACACTTGGCTCTGTGTACTGTAACCCTAGATATTTAATGTGGATATTAGTGTCTTGGAACAACTGAAGTTGTTATTTGTTTTTCTTTTAGGTTGTTTGGTGCCAAGGCAGGTGGCAAATCTGCCTCTGCACCTAATACTGAGGGTGTGAAATCCTCCTCAGTAATGCCCAGTCCTAGTACCACATTAGCGCGGCAAGGCAGTCTGGAGTCACCGTCGTCTGGTACGGGCAGCATGGGCAGTGCTGGTGGGCTAAGTGGCAGCAGCAGCCCTCTCTTCAATAAACCCTCAGACTTAACTACAGATGTTATAAGCTTAAGTCACTCGTTGGCTTCCAGCCCAGCATCGGTCCACTCTTTCACCTCAGGTGGTCTCGTGTGGGCTGCCAATCTGAGCAGTTCCTCTGCTGGCAGCAAGGACACTCCAAGTTACCAGTCCATGACTAGCCTCCATACGAGCTCTGAGTCTATTGACCTCCCCCTCAGCCATCATGGCTCCCTGTCTGGACTGACCACAGGCACTCACGAGGTGCAGAGCCTGCTCATGAGAACGGGTAGTGTGAGATCTACTCTCTCAGAAAGGTGAGCTTTCCTAGAGGCATTGATGAAGTCTTCCCCCTCCTTCCTCTCCACGCTGTGCCTACCCTCCTCCCCCACCAAATTTCCTTGATGTCAGTGGGAATGCCACTCTGCAAAGAAATATAAAATTAAAGGGATAGAAGATAAAGGAGGCTGGGCCTTTTGTTTGCTCTTACTACCAAGTTCGTAGAACGAAAAAAAAAAAAAAAGCCATGAAGAATAGGGTAATTGTATAATTAAGTTTCTTAATATGAATGCATACATATGTACCAAACAGGCAATTTGAATGAAATTTGAAGCATATGTTTATGTATTAAATGATGTCTTCTCAAGACATGTTAATGATTTGGCCTAAGCTCCAAGACAACGAAGCTCCTTATGATAATTTGAGCATTTTTAAAGACCGTATTTAAATGGATTTTACAATTTTGCTCTGAGCAATATGTTAAGTTTGCTTTATTAGTGCTTGTTTAGGAAAAGAGCAAAAAGATCACTGGGGAATCATAGTTGAGTTGGAAAAAAGGCCAATTGTCAGCTATGAATTCTTAGAGAAAATTAATAACACCAGTAATATTTTTAATAGGCCTCTTGAAAATAAATCATTTTATAAAGTGTTTCCCATTGGTTTAAGCAGTTTTTTTTTTTTTTAATTTACAATGAGAAACATAAAGAGGTATTCTTTACTGAATATGCTTACCAGAAAGTGTCACGGTTAACCAAAATGTCTTTAGATTCTCTCACCCCAAAAATCCTTTCTCAGGTATTTTGGTGCTGACTCCTTCCTCCTGGAAAATGTCCTGAATTGCCTCTTTTCCCAGATAAACTTAATGTTATTTGTTTCTTGACACACCTAAAGCTTTTAAAAATGCTGTTGGCCACACATCTTAGTTGTGTTGTTTGTAAAAGCACTACCAGCCACTGGAAATGCCCAATATGGTTCCCTAAGCTTTTGCTCAGTCTGTTACTGAGGATGACCTATCACCTCTTTTCCAGACTTCCAGCCTGAATTCCAGATTCATTTTTTAAAAAACATCGACTAAAGCTCTTACCTAGACTCTTACCACATGGCACTAGTTGTCCCTCAATCTAAAATTTCCCACTCTTCTTCCATTTCTCTTGTCTTTGTGAAATGTAAAACATGGCTTCCCTCCCACTCTACCTCTTGGTGTCCTCATGGACACGGACAGCCATGCCCATGAGACATCCCCCGATAAGAGAATTATTTATATTCTCTAAATTCTTTCTAAATATTTATGCTTGATAGTTCCAATGGTAGGCAGGTGATTATAAAATAATGTTTTTCTTCATCAACAAAAAACTGGGCCAAGAGACACAAGACAAACATGGGGGATAGAGAATAAACTGTAGCCATTTGCATCTGTGTCCTTTCTAGTTTTGTCATTATAGATAGCATATGTAAAGATCAACTATATACATGAAAACAAGTACTGTTTCATTTAAGTTTCTAGCTCAGAAATTAGGCTTCCTCCAGCATCTTGGATTTAAGTTTCCACGCTTTAAGGTAAATGGGCACTTTCGTATGTCATTTTTTAAGACTTGTAACAAGTAAATCAAATTGTATTGAAAATCTGTTAACAACCTATAGTTTTAACGAACGCATCTTTGATTGTATACTGATATGCGAGGAAGCCAAGTAACAATTTCATAAGCACATGCAAATAGGTCATTATTTATTAACTCAAGTCACCTTCCAAATTACTAATTTTTTAAATCACCAATATGGCTGCATTAAGCTGACCATTTAGCCATCAACCTATTTCTCTGGCCTTCAGATATTAAAAAATCAGGTATTGGTGGTTCAGTGGTAGAATTCTTGCCTGTCAGGTATCAAAAAACCAGAAAAGTAGACAACTGTTTGTAACCAAGTAAACTTCAAATCAAACCAGAGAATAAATTGAGTTTTATAGATACAAATGTAATGTTAGTATTTTACTTTTATCTGTATTTTAGCAGAAGCCAACATACATTTTCATTTACAAATACCCTGGCAAATATGTAGTCACAAATTTTCTTTAAGTAAATCTTCTTGTTGTTGATCAGCTTTTGAAATAGACCAGCTTTACAAATGGGAGTGTTCCAGTATTAAAAATAACCAGATAAACGATTTTTCTAAAATAAACCTTAGGCTAATTTAAAATAAATTCATATTTTGCCCTTGATTCTTAGTGCAATGTATTGATGAATAGTAAAGTGTGAAAAATAAAATAACTTTCCGAGGTATAATATATGATATAAATATTAATTAATTCCTCCCAGGATATTATTGATTTGAAATAATTTTTGATATGAGAGGTTGTACTTTTTCTTGGGAAGAAATTTGCAGGTAATAGCAATTTATTCTAATCTTTAAAAGTATATTCGAGAAAGTTTATGATCTATTGAAGAGAAAATAAGATCATATGAGAGATCCAGTCTTAATTAGAATTAAGCAGCCCAGCAGAACATTGGGAATGCTAAGGAAAGGAAAGAGCCACACCTGACAGAAAATGTGCTAATGTGTAAATATTGCAAACAAAGTAATTAGAGTGATATGATAGAGATGTGCAAAAGTTCAGGACTTACCTATCTACAATTTCAAAATATTTTACTGATATATTCATATCTTAATACTATTGAATCAATAGTTTTTCATGAAGCTTTTCACTTGGTTCAAATTCCTTTTTCATTAAAATGTCATAAAATAATAAATAAGCACAAAAAATTCTTCAATAATTTTCCCTCCAGCTGCTCCAAATCATGGGTGGCCCCTGAGCCATAACCAGTTCCCAGTTATTTTGTTTAGTTTGTTTTGCTTTTTGTAACCTAACCAAACTTTTTTTTTCCTTACCTAATCAAACTAAAAATAATCTAAAGTAGTAATAAACTTTACACATTGCTGGCTTGTTTGGAAATACCAGCTCAAGTAGCGCTGCAGAGCTTCTGTTGGCTTGGAACAGACTGGGCCTGACCTCCTCAGACTGTTGGCTAAAATCCCCCCTCTCCCTCATTGTTGCCACTGCCTGCTGGGTCCTTGCAGGCATAGGAGCTTGTGACCTTTCAGGGTGTGTGGGAAGTGTCTACATTATAAAACGATTAGTATCCGGATTCAAACAGATATTTCTAAAGTTTTAAAGAACTTATATTGGCAAATTTAAATTTTTTTTTATTTTTCTTTCATTAAATTCTCTGTGTGATATAAATACATGCACTTTAGACAATTGATAATTATGGCAAACAGTGCCTATTTTCAATCTCCTTTGCAATGTCAAGCTTTAATAAATCTGCACGTGTGAAAAAGATAACCTTTAAAATGGCTCATGACCATATTAATGCTTTAGCTTGACTGTAGTTCCTATTTATAGGTTTTTCACATTTGTTCAATCTGATTCTTTTTTGTTTGCTTATGCACACCATGAAAAAACCTTATGTAGTCAAAATGTATACTAGAACTGGTGTCTACGTAACAGGATATTTACCTTATGTGGACATTCCCAATAAATAAAGTCATTTGATGTCTTTGGTTGCTTTCTACTGCAGTGCTAAATAATGGAGTACACATAGAAGAAAACATTTTAGCTTTGATTTTGAGTGATTAATTTTCAAATCGATGTGTTTGCATTTGTGTTATATCATCCCCATTTTACATATCCTGTGTATTTATTTTGATCATAGGAGGTTCTACTGGAAGAGAGCTATCATTCCTCAAATTCAAATTAATTTTGTTCTTTGGTTATTCACATGCCAGAAATTGTAACAGAAATCCCTAGACTCGTCCCACTTAGCTGTTGACACCCTCTTCTATTTTTAGAGAGGCCATTTCTCATTTTCTCCAGACACATCCTTTCATCCCTTTCTATGGTCAGTTGAGATTTCTTTAAAATAGAGCCTGATAAAACTTAGAGCCTTTTAAATACCTAACTTCGAATTTCCAAAAGATGGCATAGATTAATTCTATTAAATATTTAAATAAATGGTGCCAGAAACATTACATTTCAAGCAGATATTTATTATATTTTTCTTTTCTTCTATACAAATGGAATGATCTGCCTTTATTTTTATTAAAAATAATATGAATACAAAAATTAAGTATTAAGGTATTTTATATCTCCTCTACCCATTAGAAGTTGTCACTTTAACTTAGGGAGAGCAGATCTATCTGATTTCCACCTATGATTCTCTTGCATTTGAAATCACAGTGAAAGTCTAGTCAGTTGCACACGGAAGCAAAAACCACCATAGCGGTAGGTAAACAGAACCTACAGGGGAATTATGTCAACAAATGACTTAGTCTACGTGCTCATAATCCTGTCACTAAATTATCACTGAACATGTTAAAACAGTTGACCTCTGGTCACCTTTGGTTGGCCTTTTCCAATAAGTTAAGCATCAAATATGTGTGACAAAAATTTTATTTTGTGAAGTTCAGAGAACCGTTTTTGTTGGATGTGTAATTTGGAGGTTTTGTTTGCATTATGTCCTTAGGGGTTTTCTTTGTTTTAACAGCATGCAGCTTGACAGAAATACACTACCCAAAAAGGGACTAAGGTAGATATTTCTCTCAGCACCATTGCTGCCTTTGTCTGTTGTTACGTAAACTTTGTGTGCTGTCTCTCTCCCTCTTTCTTTCTTTGTTTGCAATGAGGTATCTGCCATTGAGGATGGCATCAATTTTAATCCTAATGTTTTCTCTGGCCTGAGGAGTTGGTGAGATAAGCCTCTGGTTAGAGATACCGGTAGAGGTCAAGACTACGTAAATTAAATCCAGTCTAATGTCATTATTTGGGGAGCAGCAATTTTTGGTAGATTTCAGAACTCACTTCTATAAATTAAAATAAAATTAACTTCCCTAACATTTGCATCTTGGAGGCATATGCTTGCAAAACCTCAACCCATATAGTCTACAGATGTGGCCAGTTAATGTTGAAAGGTTGAAGGATGCTCTAATTTGAATCAAAGAAAACAGATTTTCATCATCAGAGGACAAATACTATAATTAAGGTATGAATTTTTAAAGAATCCTTTTGGTAAAAACTCCAGAGTTTTCATTTTGGTTTTTCAGGAGTGCTAGTCCATTTAGATAATGAATTAGTCTAGGATAATGTAATAATCTCAAAGTCATCATTCAGTTCATCATAAAAACTAAAATGAAAATTTAATCCATGGCCTTCCTTTACTATACGATTTAATCTGAGGAGAGGATATAAAATGAATGACTAATAGAGGTATAACACATATGAACTTAATGAGTCAACTGTTCTTTGATGTTAAGAATTTACTTACTCTGGTGAAAATGAGCACTGGCCAAATAGGTCTTTCCCTGTTATCCTTTTTCTCACCAGTCCCTTAATAATAGGAAACAGCTTGCAATTATTCCATTTCAAGATTTTGTTTCAGAAATTTATTTTCTACTAAAGTGAGCCCATTTTTTTCCTTTTTTTAAAAAAAAATCTAGACATGATGTCAAGTGCCATTTTAACCAAATAAATCTGGTATTTTTTAATATTTTCCTTTTTTTTTTTTTTCCAAAAAAGATCTGTCAATTTGTGTTCCATTTCCTATGCCTTTCTGTGGCCATCACTCCAGTTCCCTTGGCTCCTGGCCTAGCACTGTCTGCCATATTCAGTCTGTGCTTTCACCCTCTTCACATCCTTCCAAGCACTGTGCTTTTGAGTCCCTCTCAATTAACTTGGCTGTCTGCTCATTGCTTATGATTTTCAACTACATATCTCACAGAAGCATAATTTCCCTTTCAAAATCCTTTATTTTTTTTTTTCCCTGTGAGATTCACACAGATGGTGTCAGATCATCTGGAAGAACTAAGCAATTATAATTAGATTCAATCTGTTTGAGAATGTTGTTCAGTCTGAATAGTAAGCTCCTTTCGATTGTTTCCTTGTCCTGGTATTGCCTTGCCCCCCGTAGATGTGCTTCAGTGTCTTAGCTGTGCTGTTTTGCAGATACACCCCATCATCTCGGCAGGCCAACCAAGAAGAGGGCAAAGAGTGGCTGCGCTCGCATTCCACCGGAGGGCTGCAAGATGCTGGCAACCAGTCCCCTCTGCTCTCCCCTTCCGCCATGTCATCTTCCGCCACAGGAAAATACCACTTTTCCAACTTGGGTAAAATATTCTGAACACCATTTCATCTTGTTCCTTTGACCATCTGCCCTCACAGGAGCACTGCGATCTCTCCGTAAAACACGTTATAAAACATGTTCACTTAAGGCAAATATAAAGACACCTTAAGAGTACCTTTTATTTGTTTGATGGCTGGCTAGTCACTAAACACTTTCCAAAGGTTATGCAGTTTATTGCTCATGACAATGAGCAACAACTTGACATTGGTACGACTGCTGTGATTTTACAATCTAGGATCCAGAGGCACAGAGAGGTCATTTCACTCACAAAAAGGTCTCACCTTTCATAAGGGGCAGAGGCAGTAATTGATCCCAGAATACCTGACTTCAAGCTTAGGCGTTTTCCTCAGAGTCCTCTTAAAAAACAGTAAAACATCTCCTTGTTTTTTGCTTAAAAACAAGCAAGTTTGCTTGTTTTTAAAAACATTTAAGAAAAGACATTTGCTTAATTTTTTTTAAATCCTTGACAAAATTTATCATACTTTTGTAGAAAAACAAAATATAAATAATTAAGAAGAAGGAGAAAGTAACTCCATGACTCTAAGATCACTTTTTTACGGGTAATCAAAATGAATAGCATTTCAAAACTCTCATTAAAATGAACATGAATAATCCCTGTGAACGTTTTTTGATAAGTACAAGGAAAAAAGTGACAAATTTAGCCATTGCATTACTTTGTGCTTAGCATCATTTGTATGAAGTGTAAAATCATTTGTATAAATGTCACAGAAAACATAGGGAAGAGTGGCAAAGTAATGAAAGAAGTCTAAACATGCCAGTTCTAATTTAATAGATCCAATGCTTTTAAAATTAGATTTCTATTCTATAAAATCACATATAAAGTATTATTATTGTTATTATTATTATTATTATTATTATTTTGCTTCAATCATTTTTCTAGTAATGGACTCACCAGTTGTCCAAATTCTTGAATAGTTTGGGCTTTTCAACTTTTTCAATCCTATAGGACACTCACAGCTCTTTCTTTTCTCTTGTAATTCTTCCTGCTTTACAGAATAAAGCTTTGGCAATAGAAAACAATTATTTCGGTCACAGGTCCATATGAGCTAATGAATTCCTACTAAATACCAAGTTTTTGCTGCTACACCTTCACAGGGAGACACTTATTTGCCTCATAATGAAAACAGATGGTATAGCTTTTACTTATAATTGTAATTATAAAACATAGCAAGAAGCTTAAAATTTTAACTTCAAAAACTAAATTGAAAACGTTTTTTATAAACTCATAAGAATATGAAATTAACTCTAATTTTATGCAACATCTGAAACAAAACCAAACCACTTGGAATGATGAGTTTGCTAGATACCCTCTGTCTCCTGTCAATCTTTTCAATACCTGACATTAATTTGACTAACTGAATTCTTACCCCCACTATTTTCGCATTTATATTGTTTTGATTAAATCCATCTGTTCCATTATTATTTGGGGAAAAAATGCTCACCACTTACTATGTCTGACCTTGGCAAAGTCAATTTCCTCATCTGTGAAATGGATCCAAAATATCTAGGTTTTATTATGGGGGACTGATTTATGTGTACCAAGACTGATTTATGTGTACCATGAGAGTATAAAACTTAAAAGACCTTGTTACCTCATCATTTTTATCAGAAACTATCCTTTATGTTATCAGAAAATAGCAGTGTAATTCAAATTGGTGTTACTGCCTCTACCATCATTATCAACATTTTCACCCATTGGGACTTAGAAAGGAAGACCTTCCCATACATGTCAACACATTCTCATGTGCCCATCCAAATTTTATAAGCATACATGGCTTAAAATCAGGTGTTCTGAGGTCTCTATGCTGTCTTATTTTAAAGAAAAAATGACACATTTAAAAACATGAAATTTATTTTTTATTGCAGGGTACCTGGGTGGCTCATTTGGGCATCAGACTCTTGGTTTCAGCTCAGGTCATGACCTCAGGGTCATGAAATCAAGACCTGTATGGGGCTCCACACTCAGCACAGAATCTGCTTAGGATTCTCTCTCCCTCTCCCTGTGCCCCTCCCGTTGCTCATGTGCTAGCGCTCTCTCTCTCAAATACATCTTAAAAAAAAAAAAAAAAACAAAAAAACACCTTTTATTGATTTCCAGACAACCTGAATTTATATTTACTAGGTAAGACAGTGGGTACTATTAAAATGTAATCATAACCAAAGATTATTTTATTATTAAATTTTAAAAATGTATCATGGAATTTTTTAATGAGTATGGATAGCATTTTCTTGCAGTTCACTTTGGTCATCATTTGTCTTCAATTTGATCATTATCTCTTCTGAATGATCAGCAAGTGATTACTTAGTAGTAATTACAATACCTGTGTTTTCTTTATCCTTTTTCCTTATTAAAATATGTTAATACATAAAATTTTTAGAAATATTACTGTAAAAAGTCCTATATAATGAACAGAAATTTAAGATCACTTCAGTTACCTCATTATTGGTAGAGTAGCATGAGTAAGCTGTGGTTTGTGTGTAGTTCTTGGTGTAGGTATGATCCCTGTAATAGAAACCATTCTACTCAAGAAAGCAAATCAGAACATAACTTATGTAAACAAAATAATCTTTGTTTGAAATTTTGTTTACTGTTGGTCATAGTCTTTGTAAGGCATCTTATAACTGGCTGAGACTTATTGTCATCTTCCCATGAGTGACAGTTCCTCAGCCTCATTTTCTCCTTGCTGTAGGGGTTAGTATGTAGAAGTATTACTGTCAGCCTCTCACCTAGGAGTTCTATACATTTGTTGGATCCTCTTGCATACAGAGTATTGTTTAAACAACTTTATGGAGAAATTTCTACGCTTTTGCATCCAAGGGTTCCTCCACCTTGAGTGCCCTCCTACTCCTCTCTCCATATTCACCTTTCAAGCTATTGAAAATTAACCCTCTTCTTCTATATTCATGAAAGTATAGAATCTCAGAGACAGGAGACACCTACCTCTGGTTCAATTATTCAACTACTAGTTAAATACTTATGATATCTCTAGCTTCTTCTCTAAACCCACCCATGACAGAAACTTCTGAATCTAGATATATCACACTTTTGAACTTCCTCTTTTAAAAAAATCAAATAAAATTTTCTTGAGTTACTACCTAGTTTCTAATGATAGTCCCAGATTCCACAAAATAAGTTAAAATAAGGTTCCATATGAATATTCTTATTTTAAAACAATGTCATAAACTCACTAGCTAACATGTTTAGATATAGTAGCAAAGTCAAAGAGAGACCTTGAGGTATTTAAAAACCCACTCCATATTTCCATCAGGTCCATTCTCCCCAAATCCCCAAAATCAACATTTAATTTAATAAAAACAGGGTCTTTGTTCTGAAATATAATTTAAGACAAAGTCAGCAGACCCCTTTCCCCTAATACATGGTCGTATCTATATCTCTCATTTTTAGAAATTTTGCTGTGTCTCTAAGCTTTGAATGAGTCCGGAGGTCATTTATTCTGCTGTTTCAAAAAATTGTAATTCATGATGAAACTGAAGGGTAGAGATTGAGACATTTGCCTGAAGCAAATGGAAAACAAAGCCAGTATAGAATCCCTGTGCTAATTTGTGTACCATTGCAGAAATTCTTTGTCCATCATATTTTTGTCCTCTGTTGTATAATTTTTCTTGGTTTATTTACATATTAATTTTTCTTCCTTTCAGTCACCTCTGCTAGTAGCCATTGTTGAAGTTAGGGCCATGCCATATATATCTTTCTATTCAACCACTGACCCCAAAAAGCAGAACTATCATAGACATTAACATAACTGAACATTCTTAAATAGCATGGGTGTAGTTTCAGTGGAGAAGCTATCAAAACTGTAAATGCAAACTCTTCACTTTAAAATTCACCCTAATGGGGCCCCTGGGTGGCTAAGTAGGATAAGCCTCTGCCTTTGGCTCAGGTCATGATCTCAGGGTCATGGGATTGAGCCCTGCATCAGGCTCTCTGCTTGGCGGGGAGCCTGCTCCCCAACCCCCAACCTGCTGCTCTGCCTACTTGTGATCTCTCTCTCTCTGTCAAAAAAAAAAAAAAAAAAAAAAAAAAAAAATCACCCTAATCCTCATTATTTCTTGGATGATTTAAGTCACATGTTTTGAAATTATAAAAGGACAATTTACTTGGATAGCTCTGCAACCATTATGCAAAGCCAAATAGTGAGTGAAATGACCTTCTAACTTCTAGATACATATTAACATAATATATTTACAAATGTGTTGAATACTCCATTCATTTAGCAAAGAGACAGTCCATACTGTGGACATAGAATAGGATGATTTACTCTAATCCAGGTGCTCTAAACATAAACATTCAAGTCTAGAATGTCCTTTGGTGTATCTTCTGGCAGTTGGTTAGCAATCATATTGAACTAGTCAATGCTGGCTGACAGAATGTACCTGAAAGATGTCTCCCTCCCTCTCACTCTCTCCCCTCGCTCTCTCTCTCTCTCTCTCTCCTCACTCTCCCCTTCTCTCTCCTCACTCTTCCTCTTTTCTGACTCTCTCTCTGTCTCTCTCTCCACCCTCTCCCCCTCTCTCTCCCTTCCTCTCCTCACTCTCCCTCTCTTCTCATTCTCCCTCTCTCTCTCTCCTCACTTTCCCTCTCTCTTCCTCACCCTCCCTTCTTTTCTTCTTTCTTTCCTTCCCTCAGGGTTTTCTTCCTTCCAACAGATTGCACACTTTACACATTCACAATTTCTTTCATCTTTTATTGTATTTCATATATGCACACACAGATATAATTCTAAATCTTGTATTTCTTTCCTTTTTCTTATTCTTTTTTTATTCCAATCCACAACTGCTCTATCAGAATGTTGTTGTGTGTATGAATTCATCAAAACCTTTAAAACAGCCAGCATAGTGTCTGGAAAATAGAAAATATTCCCTTTCATTTGCTTCACAGTATATATGCCTCTTATTTTACATTGTTTTGAAAGCCAGTCATTATATTAAAAAGAAATGTAATTCCCATGTCAAAGAAAAAATAGCAAATTTTGAAATGATAATCACTCATTCTAAACCAGTGACGTGCATTCCCTAAGTTTTTGAAAGTACCCACATGTTTTGTGATTGCATAAGTGGTTCCTGCCTGCCTACTCACATTTCTGTAACAACTTATTTTTCTTAAATATGAACATTTGTGATACATATCTTTCCCAATTTTGTGCTTTGCTTTTGTTCCACATTTTAAGATGGTATTGCTTCTGAAGCAGCTGTACTGTGAGTCAACCACATCTTTCTTTAAATTCATAATTATCAGTGGGCATAAAAAGCTAAGTGTTATTAGAACTCTTTGGCAATGAACCCTAAGTAAATAAATTCTTGTTTCAAATTATGAACATGAGGTACTTCTTGGGAAACACAACAGGTTTGTGACATTAGACAGTCTTCCCTCTGGACTCTGGTCTTAGATGCAGTAGAAGAGTTCAGTGTGATTAACCTGACGATAAGCTATAAACCACATAGATTACATTTCATTTAAAGAAAAATTTCATATTCTTCTTTTACAAGTAACTCTGATAATAATGATGGTGCTGATCATGGACTTACATAAATTCAGAACTCAGAACGATGAAAGTCTTTGGAAGCTTCAAAAGGGTCTTCGTGGGACATTTGGGTTTCTTGTGTTTTCTTTTCGATTTTGTTTTTTCCATTAAAGAGGTGTATTCTTCTTGAAAAGAAACCTACAGAGCCTACGCAGGCAATCTTTTCTTCATAATCTCCAGCAGGATATACCATGCTGTTGTATTTCTAGCATGAACAAAAGAGGTTGCTTGGCAGCTTTGTTTAATATTGCTTTAGAAATTGACATACTGCTGGCCTTGAAAGTGTTAGAGAAAAGAGGGACTCTCCTGAAACTGTTATTGAACATTTCAGGGGCAGACTGTCAGCCTACCTTCAATAGAAACACCCATTAAATGCATGTTTCCGTAGAATTGGGATCACATTCTCACTTTCCAGCAGCCAACTGTTTTCATCATCCAAGCCCCAGAATAATGAGTCTATGTGTGCTTTGTTTTTCAGTGAGCCCAACCAATCTGTCTCAATTTAACCTTCCTGGGCCCAGCATGATGCGTTCAAATAGCATCCCAGCCCAAGACTCTTCCTTCGATCTCTACGATGACTCCCAGCTTTGTGGGAGTGCCACGTCTCTGGAAGAAAGGCCACGTGCCATCAGTCATTCAGGCTCATTCCGAGACAGCATGGAAGAAGGTAGGCGTAGGGGGAAATAAAGATGGAGTTCCTTTATTTAACTCAGAGATGAAAACTGTCACATCAGTCGCCATCACAAGGATTCCTGAAGAGTAAATAAATGAGTTAAGTGTAACTCTCATTTAGGGAGCCCTGAAGCTTGAAGAGGGTTTAGTCTGCATTACCTTCTGTTTCTTTATGCATTTGGAAATATGCCAGAAATTGTGTAGATTAATACTTGGTTATAGAACAGTTCAGAACAAATCCGGTATTCTCATACAGAAATCCTCATTATTTTAGAGACTGTTTGCTCTGGTGTGTCCAATATCAGAGCCAGTTTTGTTTGACATCTTGGTTAAAGAATCATAAAGATACATGAACCAGAAAAATTACTTAACGAAACTACCACACATTGCCAGCTTGTATCCTCAGAAACTCCCTCTGGTGTTGGTTCTTGTCATCATATCATAATAGAATTCATATCATGTCTACTTTTTGTCTTCTAAGTTTCATTTTCTTATCCAATGTAATAAGGTTCTGTGTGAATACTTTATAATAGTTCTATTCAAAAAACTCAGGAGACTTAATGGACGTTCAAATGTATGTTATTTTTTTAAACTATATAACTGCAGGTGTGAAATTTGATAATTAATATTTGAGAGATTTTCCTCTTCGATTTAATGAATGATTTTTAAAAGTATCCATAAAGAAAAATTGTGGCACACATACTATAAAGCATATCAGCTGAGAATAAAATAAAGGTAAACATAAAAGTTTAAATTGACCAGAATAAAATCAGACATTTTTATCTTTGGGGTAAATACCTAGGAGTGCAATTGCTTGCCATCTGCATGGATGTCGATGAAACTAGAGGGTATTAAGCTAAGCAAAATAAGCCAATCGAAGGAAGATAATTATCATATGATCTCACTCGTATGTAGAATTTTAGAAACAAACCAGAGGAGCATAGGAGAAGGGCGGGAAAAATAAAACAAGACATAATCAGAGAAGGAGAAAAACCATAAGAGACTTTTAACCATAGGAAACAAACAGAGCTGCTGAAGGGAATGGGGTAACTGGGTGAGGGGCATTAAGGAGGGCACGTCATGTAATGAGCACTGAGTGTTATATACAACTGAAGAATCACTGACCTCTACCTCTGAAACTAATAATCCATTATATATTAATTGAATATAAATAAAATTAAATTAAATTTTAAAAAAGAACAAAATCAAATATGAAATCAGCTAACTATCCTAGTCTTTAATGATTATATATAAAAGAAAGAACTCCAGATCCTGAAATATATCAAGTTTTAAGCCTCTGGCCATCCATTTATTTGTGGTCTGAACTTCAGCCAATTTCTTAACTTCATCAATCAGTAGTGCTAATTCCTGCATCTGTAATCTCACAGATTTGTCATGAAAATGAAATGAGGGAGTAGTTCTGTTCCTTTCTCTTTCTCCTTCCTACTTTCTTAAAGGCTCTTCTGATTCAAAGTTTAGATAGCTATGAGCATTGATTTCATGTTTTCAGGCCACTACTGTCCATTTAATCTGCTGACACTAAATCAGTTGACCATCATTGCCACTACCTTTTGGGATATTAACTGAACAACTGAGTTCATGGTGACAGTAGATTACATCCTGAGAGTCTACTGATTGTGGCAGACTAGATGGACAAAATTGGACTAATTGGAAATGTAAAGTCATTGCTTTTTTGAGATGGTTCTATCACTGTCTTCACAGACTGGCATCTTATAATACCATAAAAATAATTTGCTACGCATACTGATGGCTCTTCTAGAGTGCCTTGTTTACAGATGGAATGCTCTTCATATGCTTGGGAAAGTCTGGCCTTCTGTGTACGAGGTTTAAATAATCTCAGTTACTGAACACCAGCCCGAGTGGGCAAGATGGCTTTCTGATGCCCATACACTGAACACTGAACTATTTTAATTCTTACATTGTGGTCTACAACCAAGGGATTATTGAACTAGTGAGGTGGAAGGGGCTTTACTGATGCCCTCTCTGCTCAATGATCACCGTGAAGATAAACAGCCACACGCTAGGAGGTTATAGACCCATAAATAGCAAGTAGCAGCAACAGACCAGAAATGGGATCGCCCGATTCATTGTCCACCTGCCTTCTGCACACCATGCCAAAAATCTTAGTGCATTCTGGTGCATACTTAGTGCATACTGTTATTGGAGGTTGAAAGAATGTGGAATTGTATTTGTATTGTGTTCTTTAGTTGACTAACATTTTGCCCACCTCACAGACTGGTGATAGTTGCTTGAGCAAGATATCTGGGAGTTGTCCTTCATTGCTCTTTTGACCATATGTTTACATGAAGTCAGTTTTAAAGAGGTTCTTCCTGGTGTCCCTCAAATTCATCCCTATCTTTTGAGACACACTGCCACAATTCTACACAGTTTTCCCAATCGCCTCCAGACCAGCTTGCAAGCATCTCCCACATACCCTTGTAGTACTAAGGAGTATTTTTTACTCTATTGTAATTATCTTCTTAGTTGTATACCTTTCTGCTTTTTTTTTTTTTTTAAGCTCCTAGGATTGTGTCATCATTTTTATAGTCCCAGAAACTAGGAAGGGCCTGTCACGTTGGGTGGGCCCAACTAATGTTTGTTGAATGGATGAATATTCAGAAATAAATTTACCCCACAGTGAAAAGAGGAAGGACTTTTCTACAAATATAATTAAGCACACTTTTACCACCCTTTGGGCTTAACACATCGGATGTGCAGAAATATAAAACAGTCTATCAATTGTTTAAAATGGTATTTTGGTATACCTCAGTAAAAGACAGTATGCAATTTCCATTCTTAATTTCAGTGAGACACCACCTTGAAATAAGCATTTTTTCTATGATTAGAAGTACAAAAGAAGCAATAATTTTCCATTTAAAAGAGCGTAATCAACTCATCACAGATAATGTTGAAATAGCAAGTTCAATAAAATGCTTCTTCCCCTGAAAGCATACAGTGAAAACAGTGAAAATGGATCTCTGTTGTATAAAAATGAGATAAATAAATGAAACACATAAAGCTTTTTTTTTTTTTTAAGTTTAAAAGTTTTTGGCAACTTTATTTTAGATTTCCACTATTTTCTGGTTATTTATTCTGTGAAAGTTTACTATAACTTTAAATAAACCCACAGTCTTCTCAAAGGGCTTGTGTTTGTCCAATCCTCTCTAACGTGATGAAGGAGGTATTTTAGGGGGGCAGGTGTGGGACCTTCCCATGTCTCAACAATTTGACCTCAAAAAATGACCGCAGAATTGCCTTCCGATTCTTAGATCCAGCTGTTATTATTTAACTTCCCCGCCTCCCTATTCTCCACTCTCCAGCAAAGACCTGCTGGTTCTGAGCTGACTTCATTATATCACCTCTTGTTCTTTTTTGCTTTTTCCAGTTCACGGTTCTTCATTATCACTGGTCTCCAGCACTTCTTCTCTTTACTCAACAGTAAGTATCCACTGTGAAAAGAAAGCTTCTACTGTTTCCAAGCACACAGATGATTCAGTAGATTGATATTGACACAGAAGTTACACGGTGAGATAAGTGTCTGTGCTGAACGACTTCATACCCCATCCACTGACAGGTGCCTCTGGGCCAGGCCCTCTTTGGCCCACTTAGATATGCCTTCACTTGACTTTTGTGTACTTAGGAAAATCAGTGAGTGTATGAAAAACTGAATCTCGTAAAACCTATTGGGGTATGACTGGGAATCCCTGAACCCATGTACTGGGCTGTACCATAAATTTATGATATTGACTAGTTTTCCTTGTTCAGATCTCTGAGCCATGACTGGTGATGGTCCTATGGTATTTTCTCTATAAGAGTGATGTCTACTTATTTATTTTGAAGATTTTATTTATTTGTCAGAGAGAGAGCACAAGCAGGGGGAGCAGCGGGCAGAGGGAGAGGCAGGTTCCACACTGAGCAAGGAGCCTGAAGCAGGACTCGATCCCAGGACCCTGGGATCATGGTCTAAGCCGAAGGCAGATGCTTAACTGACTAAGCCACCCAAGGCATCCCAAGAGTGAGATCTATTTAGTTTACTGAATTTCACTGGGACTTGAGCACAGTGAATAATCCTTAGTCCAGTACTGAAAGGTTCATAAAAAGTTCAGTCTTTGCTGTCACTGACCAATTAAGCGTGATGGGCAATACTAATTGTTTTACTCATTTCATTAGGTTTCAATATTAGGGCCCTCCTTTTAGAAGCTCATCTTGCATAGTTACTGCTTTGGATAGTTACTCAAGATCAGACTACTGTTGGGAAAGACAATATTTTTCTCATCATTTCTCCTTTTAATTTGCCAATTACACTCTATAAATGGAAAAATCACTATTGTTATTTAAATTTACTGCTTTGGCAAATGGATAAGAAGTGAGAAAGGTGAAATGTTTTGGAAAAAAACAGATAAAAGAAATGTGTTAACACTGAGTGTCCCTCCTAATTGGCCCAGTGCCACTGCTTGTTGGGGGATGTGCTCTGACTTAAACCATTGTGGTTGAAGTCTCTGCTTAACATCAAAAGATGCAGTATGAGGGATGAGGGGCGCCTGGGTGGCTCAGAGGGTGAAGCTTCAGCCTTCGGCTCAGGTCATGATCTCAGGGTCCTGGGATCAAGCTCCATGTCAGGGTCCCCACGCAGTGAGGAGTCTACTTTCCCCTCTGCCTCTCCCCTCCACTCGTGCTCTTTCTCCCTCTCAAATGAGTAAATAATTTTTTTTAAAAAAAGATGCAGATTGATTAAATATTTTAAATACGTGTAAAAATAGTATTTGGATAAAATTACCTTCATTCAGCCTGAGAAACACTCAAGAAGGAAAGGAGCATGGTTTAAGGGAAGACAAATGGCCAATTAGTATGTAACCAGAGTCCACTAGAAAATTTTGTGATAATAAAAATGCTCTGTCATTGCACTAATACAGTAACCTCTGGCCACATGTGGCTGTTGAGTATTTGCAGTGAGTGTCTCTGGTATGATGGAGGAACTGAATTTTTAAGTTTCATTAATTTAACTTTCAATAGGCACATGCACCTAGTAGCTACTATATTGGATATTGCAGGTTTATAGGGAACAGAGGAGGGACATTTAAAAAACTGTAGAAACTGTAAAAACTGTCTGACTCTTGGTTTTGGCTCCAGTCATAATCTCAGGATTGTGAGATCGAGCCCCACATTGGGTTCCATGCTGGGAATGGAGCCTTCTTGAGATTGTCTCTCTCCCTTGGGGACCTGGGTGGCTCAGTTATTAAGCATCTGCCTTCTTCACAACCCCAGCGTCCTGGGATGGAGCCCAAATCGGGCTCTCTGCTCACTGGGAAGCCTGCTCCTCCCTTTCCCACTCTGTTTGTGTTCCCTCTCTCGCTGTGTCTCTCTCTGGCAAATAAATAAAAGTCTTAAGGGGCGCCTGGGTGGCTCAGTGTGTTAAGGCCTCTGCCTTTGGCTCAGGTCATTATCCCAGGACCTGGGATCGAGACCCACATCAGGCTCTCTGCTCAGCAGGGAGCCTGCTTCCTCCTCTCTTTCTGCCTTCCTCTCTGACTACTTGTGATCTCTAGCAAATAAATAAATAAATAAATCTTAAAAAAAAAAAAAATCTAAAAAAAAAAAAGATTTTCTCCCCCACCTAAATAAATAAATAAGAGCAGATGTCAATCAGAAAGCATAAATGAGAAATATTGTAGTATCAGTATGATACAAAATGGGAACAGAGATTAAAATAAAGTGACTATATATGTATACGTTTATGCCAAAATTTAGAAATGAAAATACCCTTGTGTTATGTGTGAAAAGAATGAATTAGGTGATCAAGCCACATGAGAAGGTGATTTTTAGGATATTAGGGAATTCAAATAGCTGTACAGAAAATGATAGAAATTATATTCTTGAATTCATAAATCTAGAGTTGAACAGTTCATATAAATGCGTATTTGGAGGACTGATAAAGAGAAAAATCAGAGATAATGAGGAGTCATTTTGACTTCCGTCCCCCATTATCATGCACTGAGATTCCACTGTCAATGACAAAATATCTGTGAAAGTGCTTTTTAAACCATGAAGGCAAAAGGCAATTTTATCACTATTTTTCACACCTTTAAGGACTGTGAATCAAGATTCATTTGATTTTCATTCTTGCCTAACTCTATCAGCGGCTGTTGTGTGACATCAGGCAGACTGCTAAGTTTCTCTGGACTATACCTGTAAAATAAAATTGGAAAACAACCTCCAGGCCTATCCCATCTATCCCGTGGGTCTCACATAATTATTAGAGAAGACCAGGAATATTGTATACCATAATTATAAAAATTATTATTATAAATTAAAATTAATTATAAAAATGATAAGAAATATTGTATACCATAAATTATAAAAATTATGGTGTTCTACATGGTTCTAAGAGCACTGTTTATATCATAGTCTATGTGAATTGCATCTTTTGAAGTTCTGCAGTATATAGCTAAGACAACTTGATGGCGTTCCTTCATAAAATAATTTAAGTGTCTATGGGGAGAAAAAGTCTTTTTTTGTTTGTTTGTTTGTTAAAAGAAGAATATTAGGCTCAGGATGCCTGGCTGGCTCAGTCGGCTAGCGTCTACCTTTTTTTTTTTTTTTTAAAGATTTTATTTATTTATTTGACAGAGAGAGATCACAAGTAGATGGAGAGGCAGGCAGAGAGAGAGAGAGAGGGAAGCAGGCTTCCTGCTGAGCAGAGAGCCCGATGTGGGACTCGATCCCAGGACCCTGAGATCATGACCTGAGCCGAAGGCAGCGGCTTAACCCACTGAGCCACCCAGGCGCCCTAGCGTTTACCTTTGATTTAGGTCATGATCCCAGAGTCTTAGAATTAAGCCCACCAGGCTCCTTGCTCAGTGGGAAACCTGCTTCTCCCTCTGCCTGCCCCTCCCACTGCTTGTGCGCCCTCTCTCTCATACTGACAAATAAATAAATAAAATCTTTAAAAAAAAAATTCTGGGGCGCCTGGGTGGCTCAGTGGGTTAAGCCGCTGCCTTCGGCTCAGGTCATGATCTCAGGGTCCTGGGATCGAGGTCCACATCGGGCTCTCTGCTCAGCAGGGAGCCCGCTTCCCTCTCTCTCTCTCTCTGCCTGCCTCTCTGTCTACTTGTGATCTCTCTCTGTCAAATAAATAAATAAAATCTTTAAAAAAAAAAATTCTGAACTTAACAACATTCTAAATTAAAAAAAAAAAAGAATATTAAGCTCTATCTGCTCTTATTAGGCAAAATACTGTTTTTATGAACCATGAGTATGAACCTTGTTTACTCTAACATCATGTATATAGCTTATAGAATTATATATTTGCTGTATGTATTTCACTTAGAGATAATAAATCTAATAACGATGGCTTGTTGCAAAGAACATTTACCTATAAAGTCATCAATCTAACAAATCTCATTGGAAGGACTCTCCCCCTGTAGATCTTTTAAAGCTTCTGTCATTAACGGTTCGGTAAATTTTACAGAGTATCTTGTTATAAAGTTGAGTACATCACCTTACAGAATTCTGAGCAGAAAGATTGCAGGAATTTGCATATTGGTTGGAAATCACAGGCCTAATTTCATCTGCCAAGTTGTTACCTTTGGCAAACTTAAGAGTTTGTGTGCTTGTGTTTATATCCAAGCCAACACTGTGAAATCTGGAGCTTTTATCTAAAAATGCAAATTGCTAGATTCTTTTAATGTAATCAGAATATGGAGCAACACTGAGGTTAAATTCCTCCAGGTTTACTGTCACTTGGCATCTCCCCCTTTAGATGTTGGCCTGTCTTCTCAGGCTGGTTCCTGCCTCTGCCGCCTCTTCTTTTCTTACTCAATTTGGGTTCTTAGTTATGACTGTGCTGTTGCTTTTCTCATAGGAAAGACCTACTCCTTATTATCCATATCTCTATGGAAAGTGGGGAAAATAGGCTGAGGAAGGCTGTGTGATTTTTCTTTTTAATTCTAGAGCTCTTTTTTTTTATTCTTTATATTCCTGACCCTTTGATCCTTGCAGTAAATAGGTTCTTTCTGACTGATTATATACTAAAAACTTTATTGAATCTGTTTTGTACTTGGAATCTAATTTATAGTAATAAGAGCAGGGGCTATATTTGGTTCATTAACATATTTCTTTTTTTTTTTTTAAGCTTTTTTTTTTTTTTAAAGACTTTATTTATTTATTTGACAGAGAGAGATCACAAGTAGATGGAGAGGCAGGCAGAGAGAGAGAGAGAGGGAAGCAGGCTTCTTGCTGAGCAGAGAGCCCGATGTGGGACTCGATCCCAGGACCCTGAGATCATGACCTGAGCCGAAGGCAGCGGCTTAACCCACTGAGCCACCCAGGCGCCCTATTAACATATTTCTTAATACACAGCTAATGCTGAAGAAAAAATTTTTTTTTAGTAACTTTGAATGGGTTAATGAATGGCCAATTAATGGTTTATGGAATAAAGAATCATCTGATGTATTTTTATTTAGGCAAAATGTTTTATACTGTCTACCATCCTTCAGGACATTGGGCTTGGTTCAAAACCATCATTTAAAAATGGCAAGTAATCACATTCCATCATCATTAATCCCAAGCCTATATCGCTGAAAGAAACATAATGTTAATATCCCGCCACACCGCTTCAGCTTGATGATAACACCTTACCTAGTATTAATAGCCACGGGGTATGAACAGAGGTAAAGATTAAGGAAAAAGATAGTTCTGAAAACACAGGGACAAGAAAAGTCATTATTATATATAATACCTATAGAATTAATATATAATGGTTATGCTTATGGGTAGTATATATAACTTACTTGGGGCTATTTTAATGAGAAAATATGATATCTTCTTAACTTTTTTGTTAAGTAGAATACATTGCTTTTTTTTAAACATACAAATTATTTATTATCAGTTTTATATAATCCTGGTGGGACTTGGAGCAGGATTTGGGCAGAATATAGTGGCAATAAACATGTGAAGTTCTAGGGAAAACAAATAGTCACAGTTAATTGTACCATATGTCTTAAGGCAAACAACGTCCAGCTTTCTTTGGCTTTAAGATGAAATTTCTTTCTTAACGTGAATTCTCTACTTCTGATTTAGAAACAAACTGTATCTAAAACCTTAAAATTATTAGAATTAAAAAAATAAAATCTTCCCTTAAAAATTAAAGTTGGGATGTAAAATATTCAAGTCTTACGTTAGCATTGATTTTTCTTGATTTTTATTTTATTTTATTTTATCTTATTTTAAAGATTGTATTTATTTACTTGACAGAGAGATCACAAGTAGGCAGAGAGGCAGGCAGAGAGAGAGAGAGGAGGAAGCAGGCTCCCTGCTGAGCAGAAAGCCCCGATGTAGGGGCTCGATCCCAGGACCCTGAGATCATGACCTTAGCCGAAGTCACCCTGGTGCCCCTAGCATTGATTTTTAAAACAGTTTCCTTATAAAGACTATTAGGATTCTACTGTTGAACTACTCTATTATTTAAATACTATATTATTAACTATACATTATTTTTAAGAGTAGAGAAAATATAGGAAAGAGAACACTCAAGAAATACTTATGCATAAAAATATCTTTTTATTTATTTTCCTTTGTTTTATTTTATGTTTTCTGTAGAAAAAAAGGGGGGGGGGATAAAAAGTAGTTCAGGTACTTCTGCATCAGTTAACCAGGAAATATCCCCAAAGGAGAGATAGGAGATAAGAGGGTTTTTGTTTTTGTTTTTGTTTTTTTGCTTTGAAATGGCTCAAGGGAGCAGGCAGTTTTGTAGCGTTCAGCGATATTTTCATTCTCCAGCTTTTTCCAGAGTAAGGGAGCTTTCCAGATGTAATGGTGCGCGTAACTCATTTCCTGGCATTTTGCAGCCCAGCACAAAGAAGAAAAACAGAGCTAGGAATTTTCTGCAACTGAGTCCAAAACAGTCTGCGAGTTCCTCCAGCAGTCCTCATTGCCATAATGTGTATGACCCAAGATGTTTGCCAGCCACTTTTATCACCATCTTGACCCTGGGCATTTTACTGTTTTGCTGACTTGCAGCTCAGTAAACTTAATGAATCATCATTAGGGACAGTGAAAGAAGACAGAAACTAATGAACTGATTTTCCGTGGCTATCAGTAGAGGTCAATATGTTCTCTCCAGCTTTATTTGGCTTTTTTTTTTTTTTTTTATGATATGTAAATCACAGAGTGAAATTCTGACTCCCAAGTCTTGGCCGAAGATCTCCCTAATATCATGGAGTGCATTTTCTATTATATGTATGAAAAAAATCTGATGTTTCCTTTTTTAGAGTATAGTTCTATAACTACTTTTGTTTTTTGTTTCTTATAGTCTGAATCTTAGAGTAACATCATCTTTAATTCCAACTTTGCTTTTAAGGCATGTTATATATCCATGAATCAAATGACCTACATTTTCAATATATCATTTATATATAAGGAAGCGTTAATTTGCAATCCTAAATGTTCCTATCATAATGATAATATAATAATACCATCATAATTATAATGTATAAATACAATATAAATATCAGTCATTGATAATAATATAAAATAACATGTATTTTACTATTGTATGTATTTTACTAGTCTTATGTTGGATCATAGTATCTTAATTATACAATGGAATGATTCATTTATACTTGTGGGACAAAATGACATTAGTTGTTTATAAATAATTTTTTACCTTTTGTCTTTTACAGGCTGAAGAAAAAGCTCATTCAGAGGTAAAGTTTGTAGCATGCTTGTATTTGATGCTTTGTTTACATTTGTGATGAAATGAATGTTTCTACCACTGGAGGGCTCCATGATACAGTAGCATAGCTCTCCCGTGCTGCTGATGGAAGCAATGCTCTAGCTGTCAAATGGTCTTTGGTATTTCCTCATAAAGAAAATAAAAGGAAGTTTTAAAAGCAAGCCCTCCTCTCATATTCTAGAACGGAGTTTGAGATCAACAACTAACAAATTGCCTGTAGTACTAAGCACTCATTGAGTCTGCTGAATGAATGAATGTGTGGTCTTGCACATTTATTGTAGTCTCCTTTCCCCAGCGCCTATGAGATGAACTGCATAGGATTAATGAAACTGTTGAATCTTGGGCACCAGACCTCCACAATAGAAGCTACCAGCATCCCAGCCTATCTGTTTCATGCCAGAACTTTGCTTCTCTAATAGCCACTTTATATCTCGTGTGCTATATGGAACTAATCACACACATTGCACAAATACTTTGTCGCAATCATGTACGAATCAGATTGCAACCCGGAGAGAATATTCTTTTTATTTCCCTTTGCGAAATAATTGTCCTACCCAAGGAGAGCAGGACTTTAATTAGGCCTTTATTCAAGGTGTGGTAATGACTATTTGATTGGCTTACGCTGAGGCAATCAGACCACAGAGAAAATCAGTGTCTTGGCAGTAGCCTTTGCAAAGGAACTCCTTGCCTTACTTTGCTTTATGTAAAATTTGTGCTGTGTTAAAAATATCAAAATAGTATTGATTATAGCAATTTGATCTTTATAATTGCTATACAAAAAAGTGAATATGTTTAGGGAAAAAAACCCTAGATTATTTTATTTACATGGACAGGACACTTCTAATTTGATTATAATATGGTTACTGAGGTATTCAAATGTTGCCTATTTGCCTGATTAGTACTTCTCTGACCTCGCCTTGTATCATTCCTCCCCTTAATGGGTCATGGTTTTTTAAAAATAATTAACATTATTAAAAGGTTGCCTAGATTACATTGTAAAGGATCTTATAATAGATACTATTAATTTGAGAAAGGCTCTTTGGCTTTGTATTGGTTTAAGATAAAATAGATGGTCTGTTTTCTGGGACTATCTGTGGTCATCATTCAAATGCAAGTCAAGTCCTATTTGGGGCTAGTGTACCTCCTTTTAAAAAAAACCAGGAACAAAATGAATTCACATTTGGTGAAATGATGCAAGTGTCCACAGTCTCTGCTTCCAGCTTAAAGTCCACAACTTTCTTTGAGTTCCTCAATGTTGACTACCATTTCTTTTCCACAAAAGAGGGGGGAAGAAAAAAAAGACAGTTAATGAACTATGTCAGGAATGCTCTTTCAAACTGAGACAGTATCCCAAAAGTCCACCCATGGCAACAGAGACTTCTTTTTGCAGAAATGAGAAGAATTAGAGTGCAATGTTTGGCATCTAAGTAACTAAGAACCTTTGAGACCAGAAGTCTACTTATAGATTTAGCCTCAGACGGTAGTTGATGTTTTACCCTTACTAATCTGTGTTTATATGTCTCAGCAACAGGAGCCATGCAGATTTATTTGCAGAAAGTGCTTATATTAACCATTTAAATGCGATATGAAATATTACCTTTATTTGGTTCAATTTTATTCTACTGTGAACTTAGCTAAAAAGGAAGGCAACTAGCATATTTATTTTGTTGGCTTATCTAATTATTTGAACAGTATTACTAAATTCCCCCTCAGTTTTAAACTATAGGTAATCTATAAAGCATTTCTTCTCCGAATGAATAGTAACTCAATGAATAACAGGAATTATAATAAAGATTTGGGAAGGCTTCTCTGAGTGTTAGTCATTGAAACTCTACCTAATAAAATTATTTTCAAATACGGACTCAATATATCTGGAAATAAGCCAACATTCAGGGACTCCAGGATAGTCTACAGCTTCTGAGAAGTTGCCAAACTACAGAAAATTAAAATAAGCATGCATCAAAAAAACTGAATTTTTTTTTTGCTAAAACTCCATGCTAAACACCATGCTAGAATATTCAGGACTTTTTGCTAAAAGAAGACCTAGAAGAAATGTGTACGTGTATATTTAATTTTTAAAAAGAAAATATTTTACTGCCTGAGTTTTATTATCACTAATTCCCAGCGCTAGAAGAATCAACAGAGAAAGTCAAGTGATTCTAGAGACAGGCAAGTGGAACCATGGAGCAAGCAAGCATCCTTTAATTCGCACATTTGAGTCCTAACCTTGAACATAGTCACTTACATCTCCTGACACGTGGCATTTGACTGTTACTATATATATATAGCTAGTGTTCACATTTCTTTGGCTTTTCAGGAATTAGTACTGATACACTAATTAAGAGGTTGCATGACCGAAATATAGTATTTGCTTTCTTGGATTGAATTCTTAGTTTTAAGGAAAAATCTAGCTTATTGAACTGATCTTTTTAAATTACACTCAGCAAATCCACAAACTGCGGCGAGAACTGGTTGCATCACAAGAAAAAGTTGCTACCCTCACATCTCAACTTTCAGCAAATGTAAGTCACTTTTTATTTTTTGATATATTAAAACAGATTTGTATGTAGTAAATGGGATAATTTTGCAAACTTTAAATGTCCCAAAACAGTCTTCAGTCACTCATATAAAGGTAAACTTTCCTGCACACTGAGTAATGAAATGTAAACCCTAATTGACATAGTTAATTTTTATTTCTTCTAAATTTGGAAATATTAGTAACAGTTTCAAGGGTTATCTCTTTTCTTATGTTTTATTTTTATTACTCTCCTTAGATTTTTTTTTTTTTTTTCTTCAAGCCACCATATGGTTGGGGGTTGATAGCTATTAACTTCGGAAGATAAAAAATTCTATGTGCCCTGACTTCTTCAGTGCAATTTACTGGGCAATTAGTTAAGCATCCAATTAAATCCCACCCCCCCCGCCCAAAATTAGGTCCAAATTTGGGTATCCAAGCAATACTGTAAATGAGAGATAGCTCTCTTAAAAATTTTGGCAGCCTTCTCACAACAGTTTTACCCATTGAGAATGGCAAAAAGGATGCCAACAAAGACCATCAATAATATTAACATTTATTGGATATCTTTCAGTGTGCCAGGGAGTCCTGAGAACAGATGCAGAATAGTACAGGGGAACGTGTGGCATTGTGCCTGGTCCTAAGCAGCATAGTGTCAGAAGCAGCAGTGTGGAGTAAGGAAGCTCCTGCTGTTTTGCCATATGTCCTGCCACATCCATTCAGCATTAATCTGCTCAGTTGGATGGTGTAGCTTTGGGACCCTCATCTGCCTCACCAATCCCTACTCTCCATTGAGGTTTTTCTACGTCCTGGACAAAGCAGGACATAGCAAGAGAGAGCAGGTGTAGTCCCACAGGGTAGGACTTGATTAAGAGGGATTTTAAGGATAAAAAGTATTGTGTAATATAACTTCCACAGCATGTAAGTAAGTCATTTCACTCACCGTAGATTCATTTTAGCAGTGTGTTTGAAGGGGTTTTATCTTCTCAACCTTGGGAGAATCAGATTCATTTGGGATTGTGTGTATTTATTTTTATAGATGTTGTCGGGGGATTGTTAAAACTCATAGTTTTAGAGAATTTTGGGGCAATACTGGAAGAGAACGGAATTATTTAAGCTATAGTTCACATCTAAGAATAAGTTTTAAATATTTCAGAAGCAGCTACAAATTTTATACTATAGGCTGGATGAATAATAGCATAAAATACTCTGTCTGGGCTCCTGAATCTTTACCAAGAGGACATGACAGTGTAAATGCCAAAAACACACTGGGTTGGGTTTATCTGCAATGAAGAAGGCTCAGTGACAGGCCCTATGCCTTGGATAACCAAGATATTTGCAGATGTCTTTAATGATTCATCAGGATTTTACTTTATTGTGTAAATGTCTCTCCCATGAATTTATATATGCAGTTATTAGCATAATAAACATCCTCTCTACATTATGGAATTGGGGCTTTTACAGTATTTTTTAAACTGTTGCCATTTAAAAAGCATTACATGCATGTGGTATAAAAAGGAAAACTGAAACTATAAAAAGTATATAATAAAAAGTATATATTTGTTTTTCCCTCAGATACCCTTCCTAAATATAGTTGTTGGGTTGGGGTGGGGGTAATTGTTGACACATGATGTGACATTGTTTTCAGGTGTGCAGCTTAGTGATTTGACAAATTTGTACATTATGCTACGTTCACTGCAAGAATTGGTGACCATCTTTTCCATTACATCACTATTACAATATCATTAACTGATTTCCTTATGCTCTGTTTTCTGTTCCCATGATTTGCTCATTCCATGAACTGAGGCCTTTGTCTCCCTCTCCCCTTCACCTATTTGTCTACCTGCTTCCCCTCTGGCCCCCATCAGTTCATTCTCTGTATTTATAGTTCTGGTTCTGTTTTTTGCTTGTTCTTTTTTTTTTTTTTTTTCAGATTTCATTTATAAGTGGAACCATACGCCATTTGGTTTTCTCTTTTCTCTCATTTGTGTTTCACTTAGCATAATAACTCAAGGTCCATTTATGTTGTCTCAAAAGGCTCAATCTCATCCTTTTTTATGGCCATGTAATGTTCGGTTGTTAGTTTCTTGTATTTCCTTTCAACATTGATCTGTTTTTATAGCCATGAATACAGATACGTAGTACACACTTGCAAAGGCTTGCATGTACGTGCATTTGTGTACACACACACACACACACACATGCACACACACACAGGAGCAACCAAATTTTAACATAAGGGAGCAGTCCTGAAATTTGACTCTGTGCCATTGTTTGGAAAGGGAACAAAAATATTTTAAAGGTTTCAGTCTTTGGCTACTGACCACTTCTGCTCCAGTCATACAGACCACACTGATTTTCACTGATGTGTTTGCATGACCTTACCTCAGATATTCTCAGCAGAGCATTGGTATGACCACCAGAGGGTGAAAATTGGTTTTTTTTTTTTTTTTTGGTGAAAAATCTTATACCTTTTATCCATAAAGCAATTACACATAGAGTACATAAAACAGGTATCCCACATATCTATGGTGTTATAACATCATGGAGAAAGGGGGCTATTAGGAAAAAAGCATCTACAATGTCTCCTCAAGGAAGAATAATGGAAAAAGGAATGAATACAGAATTAGAGGAAGTAGTGTCAAATAGACAATTTTGTTTAAAAAGTGCTGGTCTTAGAGAAAATGCCCAAATGTCTCCAGCTTCCCCTCGCCACATCTGTGTTACCCTTAGTAGTGCTTTTTGCACACAGATGGGAGCCTAAATTATATCCCATTTTGCATGCCTTTTTTTTTTCACTTCATAATACATTTTATAAATATTCTGAAATCACCTAAGAGCCACAGAAAAAAACTATATATATAGCAACTTTATTTTTTTAAAAATCACTAACAACCAAAATATCACTTCATATGTCATTGGATAAAACAAATCATGATAAATTTCTATCATGGTTTACTACTCAGCGGTCTTGTATGTCGATGTCAATTTGTATTTTTACACATATAATCTTCATACATTTAGAAATTCGAATTACTCGTAAATTACCTATTCACTGTAAATCATTATGAACTTACTTTCTTTACCATTTGGTTTACAATGTCGCTTCAGATCTCAGAGCATATGAATCATCAAGGAATTTTTTTGTTAATATTTTATTTTTTCTAAAAAGCAGTTCTAAAAAATACTGCATTTAAATTTCATTCAGAGAATATGTTCAGATGTTCAAAGTAACAAATTCAGATATTTGCTAATATCTGTTGATGTGTGTAATATATGCATATATTATACATGTACAGAAATTAAATTAATCGTAAGACCGAATGAAATTATCTGTACAGAACTCTTTAATATAAGCCAAAAATTATTTGTAACCTTGTAATCGTATTTGGAAGTAGAGATAAACCTTGTATTTTTTTAGTTTATTTAGACTAAAAGAGTAAAACCTTTATTTAGACAAAAGCTTTATTTAGACTAAAAGAGTAAAAGAGTAAACCTTTTAGTTTCTGGTTAAATAAGATCACTACAATGAGCATGATTGTAGAGAAGTGAAGTAGCAAAAGCCATGATTTTTAAAAGATTTTATTTATTATTTGAGAGAGCGAGCGAGCAAGCACAAGCAAGGGAAGTGGCAGGCAGAGGGAGAAGCAGATTACCCGCTGAGCAGGGAGCCCTATGCCAGGCTTCATCCCGGAACCTTGGGATCATGACCTGAGTCAAAGGCAGACGCCCAACTGACTGAGCCACCCAGGCGCCCTGAGACAAGATTTTTATTAATTGTTACTTTTTGAAATTTAATGATTATTTAAGTATCTAGATATTCATTTTTTACTCAATATTTAATCACTCTATCAGGACTAAAATGATTTTCCTTAATTTGGGTTTTTTTTTTTTTAATTGATCTCTTAGTTGATCTGTGTTTGGTCCAGGCAATAATCTTTTTATAAAGAGTCCACACAATAATCCATGTTTCAATTTTTACATTTGCTTCTCTACTAAAATGCTTCTTCCCCACTTTGTTAAAAGGAGCAACAGCAGGTGCACCTGGGTAGGGCAGTCGGTTAAGCATCTGACTCTTGGTTTTGGCTCAGGTCATGATCTCAGGGTTGTGAGATCAAGCCCCATGTTGGGCTCTGTGCTCAGAGTGGATTCTGCTTGAGACTCTCTTTCCCTCTCCCCCTGCTTTTTCTCTCTCTCTAATAAATAAATAGATTGATCTTAAAAAAAAAAAAAAAAGGAGCAGTGGTAAATTAGAAAGGGATCCAACCAACTCACTCCTCATTTGACTGGTAAAGTAAACCTTCATTCAGTAGAATGTGCACTGAATCTTCCCATCCACTTTTGAAGTTCTCTGATTAGAGCTTCAGAAAGCCCCTGGAGGACTCTCTGTAAAGCCCTTTCTCCTAGGATGTTTTTAGAAAGGTGAGAGGATATGTTGGCAGACACTGCTGTCCAACCTTCCCTGAATCAGTACCCCACCTATGAACACGAAGAAAAGAGGAGCGCCCCAGCAAGCATCTGTGAACATATGGTCATATCAAGCAGTCAGCCAGGGGCCCTCTGGCCTCTCACCTGCACCTCCCTTCAGCCAAGTCCGATGGGGACCATTAGTTTATGTTCTAATATGTTTTGTTTATCAACCTCAGCTCTTACATATTTAGAAATGGGTACTAAGATGTTATTATTTCCATTTTTCAAAGATATCACTGAATGAATATGTCACAAAACAAAGGGTACTTTTTTTTTTTCCCTTTCAGCACATAATGTCTTTTAGCCAAAAATCTCTCGGGTATTATTTTGTTTAGGATTGTGTCCTATTTTTTTGCTTTATTTAATATTTTTATGTATTCTGGCAGTTACTCTTGCTTTTCTGCATCTCCTTTTACAGAAAACAATTTTGCACATATTAACAATGACAAACACTGAAGGAACGATTTTATGATGTGTAAAAGAAATGCGAAACGTTATTTATGATAATTTCAGAATCATTTTCAGTTCATCTATTGATTTTCAAATGTAAAGTCACATTTATATACATCTCCATATAAATCTATGTATATCTTTTTTGGTTGATGGACTGTCACTAAATTCTGGGTGAGTGAGTACAATGCAGGCACTTTTTGTAATTTTCCATCTTACTGTTTAGCAGCACAATAATTCCCTTTATGTATAGATTCAGATTATATTATGGGATTCTAAAACAAAAGACAGTATATACTAGAAATACCTTCCCTTAACTAATATGCATCCGTGTCTATTTTATTCCCTTGACAAACTTCACCTAACACAAGTCAGGGATTGTATCATAGTGATACGATTTTACTCTGGCTTGAAAATTATGCAGCTGGTAATGAAAAAGTCAGAAGCAAGTAAACCATGATCAATAGCCCCCCTAAGAATCCACAGTTTTGGGGCGCCTGGGTGGCTCGGTGGGTTAAGGCCTCTGCCTTCGGCTCAGGTCATGGTCCCAGGGTCCTGGGATGGAGCCCCATATTGGGCTCTCTGCTCAGCGGGGAGCCTGCTTCCTCCTCTCTCTCTGCCTGCCACTCTGCCTACTTGTGATCTCTCTCTGTCAAATAAATAAAATCTTTAAAAAAAAAAAAAGAATCCACAATTTTAAAAAAGTCATCATTTTATTAAGTTTTTCAGGTAAGATCTATTGTCCTATACTCAATTGGTTTTACTTTCCATTTTCCTTCCACTGAGGTGACAAAGATCATCACTGGTAGGAATGGTATCTGTTATTGGTCTCTTGGACTCCCTTTCCATTAATCCAACTGGTGAGAAATTTAACCTGTATTACCTTCAAAGTAACAAAGTTAATCTGATAACCTAAGCCAAGGCCACATAAATTTAAAGCAGTATTTCACTAACATACTCACAACATATTTTTCATGGAGAATAATGTGACTTAAATGTTCTTTGGTAACCACTTACACGTTTTTTGTACGAGTAATTAATGAACAGCAATGTTCCAAAAATTAAAAACTGACATTGTCATAGTGAACGTTTTGTATTAACTAATAGCTATGAAATACAGGCAGTATATTTATTCAGCATATTCACATTCTTATTTTCTTTGTCGTATTTTAACTCCTGTTTAACTGAGAAAATATGCATAGAAGGTAAAAGTATAATTTCCTTCCGAGTTTATACATTCAAGTTTATATATCTGATAATTAAGCTGTACAGTTGTTTGGGAGAATTAAAATTGCAATATTGAGTAGAATCTTGCATTTCTTTTAGTACATATTAACAGTGGTTTCCAGCCAGAATTTTCTCTATTCTAAAAGAAAGTGAGAGATTTTATTTTAGGATTTAGTATCCCATTGTATAGTCACAGCAGGATTATTGTTAATAACCTCAATGGGAATCAGCACAAATGGTCAATCAGGGACAAATATATTATAAATCACATAAAGCAATGTATTCCAGCAAAAATCTAACTCCTGTGACATACCACATGTTTGAATCTCAGAAACACAATGTTAAGAAAAGGAAAACAGTCATAAAAATATTGTGGCACATGATTCCACTCTGATAGTTTTAAAAATAGAAAAGCTAAAAGATAGTGTTTAGAGATACAAGCTTTGTTGTGTAACTATAAAGAGAAGTAAGAAAATAATTATCATAAGTGTTACAAGAATAGTGGTTATCTTTGGGGCAGGGAGAGGGGAACATAGAGGAAAGGTAAGGGAACACTTCTACAATCTTCTTGACGTGGCTGGTGACAGTATGAATGTTCACTGCTTGAGAGACCAGTGAGCTGTGCATTTTCATTTGGTTCACTTTCAATATGGTTAATATGGTCTAATATGGTTTTGTTCACTTAAAAGTTTTTTACAATAAAAAAGTTTATGTATGAGAGAAAATGGTACGTAACCTTATGTTAATCTCTGATATAGTCCTAAGTCTGATGTAAGGATATTCCTTGTTGTTGGAAACATTTTCAACTACGAGATACTGTTCTTTTTTTTTTTTAAAGAGTGTTATTTATCCTAATAAGTCTGTGAACTAGCCTTGGAATATAATTCTCAAGGTTATGTTCATGTGTGTGTATGTATGAGATTGAGAGAGAGAGAGACAGTTGGTGGGGCGGGGGGTGGGGAGATAGAGGCAAGAGAGAGTGGAAAAAGAATAAAGATTTGTACTGGTGGACTGAAGATTAATTGAAGTATTCTTCACAAATGATCTTTATATTGTTGTGTCAGGAAAAGAAAGGGAGCACAAGATAAGCTCAGAGCTAGGAACAAAGACGCCTTTATATGTAATACTAATGAAAGAGACTTGTACATTCTAGCTGTTACCAATAATGGAATAAACTTCTTGCTGTTATCAGTAGTGGAATAAACTTCTAGCTGTTACAACTAATGGAATAAATTTCTAGTGCCCTAATTCTTGGGACTCCTAGCATCTGTCTGATAATAGCTACCTCAGCTTTTCAGCTCTACTAGAGTAACAAGGTGATGTATTTTAATAAGCCCTTTTGCTCCCTTCTCTTAAAAAATTAATCTTTTGCCAAGGATTGCCAAATTTCTCCACCCTTGACACGTATAGTTTTTTACAGATGTAAGGTGTAAAATATTCTATCATTGTATCTTTGTAAGGGAATAATAAAATTCGATCAGTCTAAGATAAGACAGGATGGGACTGGGGAGGGAGACAAACCATAAGAGACTTTCAATCTCAGGAAACAAACTGAGGGTTGCTGGGGGCTGGGAGGGGTAGGGAGAGGGTGGTTGGGTGATGGACATTGGGGAGGGTATGTGCTATGGTGAATGCTGTGAATTGTGTAAGACTAATGATTCACAGGCATGTACCCCGAAGCAAATAATACATTATATGTTAATTAAAATATATAACTAAAATATTTTTTAAAAGGCACCTGTAGCTCTCCTCCAGCAACAGTGAGAGATTGAAGCATCTCTCCATGCTTAATATTCTGTGGGTGAAGCTGTTGGATCACGGCGTGCCAACAGAAACTGGCCTATTCAAGAGCTGTAAGATTGTCAAATACTTCTTAATCATAAGAGTTAGTGTCTTATGCCTCAATATGTATAATTCCCTGAGATTTAAAATAAAACCCAAAAGCCATGAAAACTTAAATAAAATATGACTGAATATCATCTCTAGCTGGCCTCCCCGCACTTCCTTAGTTGAAGGGAATAAAGTAGAAATAAAAGCCCTATTATTGAAAGGAGTTTGGAAAGTGAAGACAACTCTTTCTGATTCCATTCTTTGTACACACAAAAAGAGGAAAGATCGTGTGTTAGCTGTCAGCAGATGTCTGACACTTGAAGGAGAGGATCATTACAACGAAGGAGCTAACAATATCTCCAAAGGTCATCATGCACGTATAAAAATGAGAAACATTTGTCCATTGACTGTGGCAGTGGCTTCCTCTTGAGCTTTAAGTCTAAAAACTTGGCAACTCCGAACTTTATTCAGTATTTTGGGTGTCAAATCCTCTGTGATATGCAAGTCAGAAGGTGTTGTTATTTGCAAAATACCATCCCTTTTCAGAAGTTGAACTCACATTAAATGTCAAGAGACAGAAGCGCTGAATTTAAACTGAAGTTTAGAAATGACATAAACAAAGATTTACATTGAAGGAGAGTCGTCATTGAAAGCTAACCATGATGGTCATAGTATTTAAAGAGTTAGAATACCTGAAATTAACCATTTTTATAAAATCAAGAGTTGTCATCCATCCACATAAGGTTCTGACATTCAAAACGTGTTCCTTCCATTTTTGTTCCCAGGCTCATCTCGTAGCAGCTTTTGAGAAGAGTTTAGGGAATATGACGGGCCGACTGCAGAGTCTAACCATGACAGCAGAACAGAAGGTATGTCCAAGAAATGCCACAGGGGGCTTGAAATAAGACAGCAAGTTGCAGAGAATGTTTAAACAATACATGAGGGGCCGCTCCTTAAACATAATGTGGCAGAGGATACATTACACACTAAACTGGAAAATGACAAGATAATACTTTTTTCTTTTCAGATTTTAATTTCTAAAGACATATGATTCAGTTTAACCCATAGCAGAGCACACACATCACATACACACACACACACGGGCACACACACACAAAGTTCTTCCCAGGCAGTCTATTATTTTACTCCCGGTTGGACCTATTAAAAGAATACCAATGATTAGGAAGAGAAACAGTTGTATAGGAGAAGAGTCAGAATATTCTAGGAACAACTTGTTATACAGTTGGCAAGAATGGACTCCGATAAGAATTTTCGCAAACACGTGGTCTGCAAGCCCAGATACAGATGATGGCTACAAGCAGAGATAGCTGTGGAGAAAGTCTGGAGGAGAGGTGAGGACTCTGTAAAGGAAGGGGCTCACATTAGAGCAGCTGTAGGACAAGAGGCTGAAACACTGATCCTGAGCTGAAGTTTAGAAATACAGAATGCTAGATGAAAATTTGTGTCCTTTTGGAGTAATGGGGATTAGTTTGCATCTGGGATTGCTGTCTTTGAAAAGTAAAGTTAACTCGTATCAAAAATCTTTAAATAAACCCAAAGAGTTTTATGGAAGGGGGAAGGAATTCTAAAAAGAAAGAAACAGAGAATTTAGTTCATGAGGCAAACATATCAAAAAGGCTCGTGTTGCCAGGAAAGAATATGGACACTTCCCATGGGAGGACCAGTGACTTACCTGTCAGCCATTATTTTGGTAACCCTGACCTGAGACCTTGGATCAGTGTAAGAGATGGATGAAGTGTCTAAAACTATATGGAAACATTTCTAAAAACTGCATATGGGCATAATGTGAGCAGACGTCCATAGTTTTTGTCTAATTTCCAAAGAGATCCAAAATCAAGAAAGCTTAGGATATTTTCAGAATCAGTACCTATTTCTGTCCTGAGAAATGGCTTCAGTTTTGTCTTCAGTTCTGTAAAGTATGTCATTAGCTTTAGAGAACTAGTATATGTTACCATTTCATCAGTGTATCATTTTTTAAGTTAAAAAAAGACAAAAAACACCTGAATGAACAGACCAATTAAACTCAGGAGAAAACCAAATATTCCTGTACTAGCCTGGTGTAATTAGCAAACTCTGTTTTATTTGCCCTTATCTTCATTCTCCTATTTCAGAGATTTTCCCCTGCCCATGGAAGAGAATACTGTGCATCCCTGTCAAACCTGTTCTGTAAGGGAAGGTGACAAATGCCTCTTGAGCACAGAAATTTTATCTTCATCTTTTTTTGAAGGGGAGAGAAGCCGTCCAGTTTACCACTTCACTATGTAACCTAAGAGCTCAGCAAACAGGATGATGAGGTCATTTAGGGCAGCCAAGTGGGGAAGATTATGAATGTTGGAGCCCAAGAAAGCTTGAGTATGAATCTTGGGGACCCTCTTAAGAGCTGTAGAATCTTCTTTTGCTGACCCTCACGGTCATCATTTTAGAAGTCAGGTTTATAATCACTACCTTGCAGAATCACTCTGAGGAATAAGCAAGATACTATCTAAGGCCACACGCGGTGGATAGTCCAAAAAAAAAAGTTACCTTTCTTTACATTTCCCTCCTTTTTTCCCTTAAAAAAATGTAGGTTAAACCAAATTCATCATTGGCCATATGCCAGTGTCTTGCTAAAAATCATGGTTAGTATTCAAGTCTCAATGTCTTCAAGAAATCAAAATTAACATTTTTTACCATCCCATATTTCCTTTGATTCTTTTGTATTTATAAGTTAAACTTCTCATAGATATTGAAAAACTATGATGCATTTGTTCATTTGTAATGCCTCTGAATAATGCCTGAGTGTTTTTAAAATGTATCTGCATAATACGTGGAATTTTATAACTATGTGCACATTAACCATTAAGGAACATTGCCAAAGCTATAAAATTTTCTCAGAAGATATCATGGTGTCTGAAATTGCCTTGCCATTTTTTAACTGAAAATAAAGTGATTGCATGTCTCATTGCAAGCCGTACACACACAACAACATTAGTAAGTAGTTTATTTTACTAATCTGAGATTTATAACTTGCATACTTCCAAGGTGGTTTTGGGAATCATAAAATTAATTGCAATATGAAATGGCACAATTCCATAACAGAATCTAGTGCAAACAAGCAGAGGAATGTATATAACAAGATGCCTGAGCCTATGTAATCGGTACCACAAAGCACTGAAAGGAGTTGAATGTCAAGGAGGCTAAGGCATAAAGGGAGATTGCTTGGCCTGTCTGTTCTCATTTTCTGACCAGAAGAGCATAATTTAGATCAAAGAGACAAACTTTTTGGCACTGAATTCAAGGACAAATTTATTGTAAAGTTTCTTAAATTGGGGTCATGGAATAACAAAAGGCAAAACTGCTGTTCAAATAGACATTTCTCTAAAAGCTGAGGGCATAACATTTAATCATATTTCAGTAAAGTCATTTCTTCAGGGAGCTGAGATAAAAGGGTATATTGCTCTCTGGTGATCCAACAATCCTGGGAAAAAGATTAGTGCATATAGAGCAGAGGTTTTGAAATTCTGTTCTTCGAGTTCCAAGGCTCATTTGTCCATTTAATCATTCACCAAAGCTATGTTGAATTTCTACTGTGTATGAGAGATGGCTCTAGCTAGTGAGAATTCAGCAGTGAAATATATATATGTAGGTAACATATACTACATATAATATATGTATGCATTTTATTTATATACACATACACACACATGCTGTTTACATCCTAGTTTATAACTGGTTAAAATATAAAATAGAGTTTATTTTCTAATAGGTGACAGATTAGGATTAAAAATACAGGATTTCAGTTGAGGATAAGCACCGCTGAGAATGTTGAGAGTGAGGATGTTGGGAGGCAAGGTGGGATGCTAACACATGAAGCAACAAAAGCCAAGATGGTTACATGGTCTTGGCTACATACTTAAATGTAAATGAAGCTGGGACTCAAATCCAAGTGTCTGGACTTCTTCTGGCTTCAAAGTATGATTTTCAACAATCACATGGCATTAATAGCCTGAAAGCTGTATGAAAATTTTAGCTTGATTTTATAAACCAAGTCCACTTCCTTGAATAGTGTCTTAAAATCTTTCCTTGTTCCCAGGTGCCGTATCTGGAATCCTGGTTCTCTTACCAGAGCACTGCTTTTATACATTTATAGCCTGGTGAGAAAGAAAAGACATGAATCGCTCAGGAGGCAGAAAATTTGGGGTGCCATTGGAAATATAATAATAGTGTCCTGAGAGGGCTCACAGGGGACCACCGCATCTTGACTTTGGTTCCAGAAGTGAAGATGGCATGGATGGAAGTAGGGGTAGGGGTAGAAGATGGCGCGGGTGGAAGATGGGAGTAAATGCGGCACAGAGGGGGCCCTTTGGGCTCTAGGAGGATGAAAAAGAATAATTCCAGGAAAACGGAGGACTACGTGTCGTAGAAGAAGGGGCACAGTGAGCATGAGCTTGAGCAAGGAGGGATATTAAGGGAGACATTAAGGGACGTGGAGAGGGAAAACGTGAAACTAAGGCTAGAAAGATGTCTAGGGAATCTGGTCCTTGAAAACAAGGAGCCATTCCAAGGCTTTTGACTCTAAACTAACATGATAAAAGTTAGTTAATGAAGATCAGTTCATCAGCATTTCCCGACAGTTTAACAGCATCCTCAGTAGCCACTGGGAGGCTACGTGCTACATAATAGTAAGTTTATAAGTAGGGAAAATTGAGATACTTGTCATGAATGCTTGTTGGCTGGAGAGAGAAATTGTCTCTAAGTATTGCCCTATACCTAACCTAAGGTTCAACAGATGGCAACACTGACATAGTTTGATCAAGAATTTTGCCTGGAGGGGCGCCTGGGTGGCTCAGTGGGTTAAGCCTCTACCTTTGGCTCAGGTCATGAGCTCAGGGTCCTGGGATTGAGCCCCACATCGGGCTCTCTGCTCAGCAGGGAGCTGCTTCCCCCCTCTCTCTCTGCCTGCCTCTCTGCCTACTTGTGATCTCTGTCAAATAAATAAATAAAATCTTGAAAAAAAAAAAGAATTTTGCCTGGATTTATGGTCCTTGTCCCTTTATTAGCACTTCTCCATCAAGACTCTTTGAGAGAATGAAGATTTAATGGCCTGAGATATCTATTATAAGTGATAAAAATAACTTTTTTCTCTGCGTCTGGAGTGGTATGACCTTTGTACCATCCTTGTCAGAACTGAAAAAAAAATGCCATTCAAATTTTTGTTCAGCACTTTATTTTCTTATAGAGTACCAGATGACGAAGGCTGTAATGCAAGTCATCAAAATGGCAAGAATTTTACAAATCTGTATTTTTATGAATGAATTTTTTTCAGAACTACTGCTAAATTCCAGCGAACTTACTAAGGCTATACTCACTGATAATTTGAAGACTTTCAAATTATTTCCCTGTAGCAGTTGTGCCAGAGGCCATTAGAACATATATTGAGGTGTACTTGGTTAGTCTTTTTAGAATGTCAGAACACAGGGGCACGTGGGCGGCTTAGTTGATTAAATGTCTGACAGGGTTGTGATACTGAGACCCACATCCAGCTCCCTGCTGGGCGTGAAGCCTGCTTAAGATGCTCTCTCTGCCTCTCTCTCTCTCTCTCTCTCTCTCTCTCAAAATAATTAATTAACAGGAATGTCAGAGACAGCAGAGGGATATCTTTTTGTAGAAGTTTAGAGCTCAGATATTGATCCTCATGCCAACTGTAAAGTCTGGGGTTTGCTCATTCTTACCTCTGTGAAGCTACTTTTTTGGTGACTAGATAAATAGACACTTAAGCATTAAAAATGAGAAAATGCAAAGCCAATTATCTGAAAATAGATAATGTGGAACTAGCTAAAAATTTCATTGAATTAACTCTTCCCATTTCAGGTTAAAATATTTGTCATATAGAAGTGTTTTTAAAAATGTATCACTAGAGGGGCCCTTGGGTAGCTCAGTGGGTTAAAGCCTCTGCCTTTAGCTCAGGTCATGATCTCAGGGTCCTGGGATCGAGCCCTGCAATGGACTCTCTGCTCAGCATGGAGCCTGCTTCCCCCTCACTCTCTGCGTACTGTGATCTCTCTCTGTCAGATAAATAATAAAATCTTTAAAAAATATGTATCACTAGAGTCAGAAAATATGTTCATTAGCCTTTTAGAGCATAGGATAACTTGAATCCATGTTATTCATGGAAACAAGTTACTTGCACTACTAGAATTCGGGGAACTTAGAGCATTTTGTTAGAGTCAGGGCTGGTTGGGTTCTTTCAGTAGAAAAATTTACAAGCTTTCAAGGCACACACATAGGCATGGAGAGTAGGACATGTTCAAAGAAGATACAGCTAGATAGTGTAAGATTAACGGAGTGTCAGTGTAAGGAAGCAAAAGCAGGTTTAGTGCAAATTTTTAAGTCTTGCCTAGAAGGTCAAATTGGTTGAGCCAAGCTTGTAGGATTTTCAGCAAGGCCTGTGTCCAGAAGAAATTTGGAAGGAGGTCAGATGCAGTTAGGAAATTAGGATGGAAGAGACACTAGGTTAGGGCTAGCATTATAACAAAGTATTTGATCACCTCATTTTGAAGCATTCTAAGTCTGACCTTGATAACTCAGTTAGCCTCAGAGACATGTACAAAGCAGTTAGAAAAGATACTGGCTCCATCCAGCTTGTTTTACATGAGAAACTGTCTTGGAAAAAGCAGATGTCTGGGGCATTGTTATCTTGAAGAGCTTATTATAGGTGAATGAAGTTTCAGTTTAATTCCCACTTTTGAAAAGTGGAAAAATATCTACGAAGTATAATCTGATCATCTATTCCCAAGATCCTGTACAGAATCATCCTAAGTCCTGTCTTCTCTTTAGTATATAATGAAGAGAGCAGAAACTGGAAACTACTGAATTAGAAGAGGCATTAAACCCATATCTTGATGGCATATACATTTTCCAGGTTTTTCTTCTGAAAGTTGAATAGAGAGTCTCAAAACTGAAGTATCTTTTATTTGGTCCCCTTCAAAATAAAGAGACTAAATGAAAATATTTCAGAGTGTCAAATGATTTTATATTTGGCTATTTCTAGAACTTGCTTCTTACTATATTTCTGATCTACTCCACACCAGGGCTCCCCCTCAAAAAAAGAGGATTTCGTAATTGTACTTGGAAGCAACATTGTAATTTCTAAGCATTATAGTCATCTTAGAAAAATATAACTTAAGGGATACCCTGGGTGGCACAATCAGTTGAGGACCTGACTCTTGGTCTTAGCTCAGGTCGTGATCTCAAGATAGTGATCTTAGGGTTGTGATATCTAGCCCCACCTGGGGCCCTGTGCTCAGCTCACAGCCTGCTTGGGATTCTTTCTTCCTCTCCCTCTACCCATCCTGCTTGGGTTCTCTCTCTAAAATAAATAAATATTTTTTTAAAAAGATATATAGCTTAAAAATAAATGTGAACCACCAACTGTAATTATGAAGAAGAAAGAAAAGACTAGAAACAAACTATTATAAAACAATTTCTATGTCTCAGCCAAGTTTTCATTTTAAAGTGCTTTTATTAATCTTTATATACTTACTACTGGAAGAGAGAAAGGGAAACCTGACTTTGTTGCTATCCTTAATTTTAGGGGCACCTGGGTGGCTCAGTTAATTGAGGTTCTGCCTTTGACCCGGGTCATGAACCCCAGGGTCTGGGGATCGAGCCCCACATCGGACTCCCTGTTCAGCGGGGAGTCTGCTTCTCCCTCTTCCTCTGCCCATCCCCCTGCTACTTGTGTCCGCTCTCTCTCAAATAAATAGATAATCTTTTTAAAGAAGATACTTAATTTTAGGGGGTGCCTGTGTGGCTCAGTGGGTTAAGCCGCTGCCTTCGGCTCAGGTCATGATCTCAGGGTCCTGGGATCAAGCCCCTGCATCAGGCTCTCTGCTCAACAGGGAGCCTGCTTCCTCCTCTCTCTCTCTGCCTGCCCCTCTGCCTACTTGTGATCTCTGTCAAATAAATAAATAAAATCTTTTAAAAAAAAGATACTTAATTTTAAAAGTGATCATTCTTCTATCTCATATTAAATGCAGTTTTCTGAAAAAGCAATATTCCCTGAGCATTCCACTTCTAATCTTTTTAAAAACAGTTTTAGGGCAGCCTGGGTGGCTCAGTGGGTTAAAGCCTCTGCCTTCGGCTCAGGTCATGCTCCCGGGGTCTTGGGATCAAGCCCCGCATCGGGCTCTCTGCTCAGCAGGGAGCCTGCTTCCTCCTCTCTCTCTGCCTGCCTCTCTGCCTACTTGTGATCTCTGTCTGTCAAATAAATAAATAAAATCTTAAAAAAAAAAACAGTTTTGAGGAGAGATTTCTCTAGAAAAGATTAAAGTTTAGACATTGAAATAAGTCAGCTTACTCACAAAATTAAGCTGTATTTTTAGACCTTTGCATGAGATCTCATTCCATTTTTCTTCTTTCAACATAAGGCCACATTTTTCAGCAGGTTTTTTTAATCCATAGTACAAGCATTCTTGTTTTAAATTCAAGGATGAAAATCTGATTTTCATTAAAATTTAATGTGCATTCTAATCTATATGTTGTAAAATTAGTATTTAAATTATTTGATTCATTAAGTATGCACTATAGAATTCCTTTTGTGAAGTTTTCTGGTAAAGGTAGAATGAATTTCCATAAATATTTTACTATTGGGAGATTTATTTTAAATGGAAAATACATTAAATTTTGGAAAATTTATCTATTACTGATTGAGCAAGGGACAAAATTATAGAGAGAACTTGGAGAGAGTAAGAAATTATGATGAATTGGGTCTGAATTTTGTATTATGGCAGTGGAAATTTTCCACAAACATGTTATTTTTTCCTTTTTGATGAATATATGCAAATTAAATTACAGTCAAATATTTGAAGATCCAGCTGTGAATCCGGGAGGTTGCTATCGATCACTCATTATGAGATTCTTTGACTTATAAACTATTAGAAGTCTGTAAGAGGGTTTATTATTATTTTAATTATCTGTCCTCTATTAGAAATATGTCAGATATCCAGTGAAAATAGTTATAGGACATACTAGGTATCTATTCCAAACTTGGCTATCATTTCACTTAGCATTGCCTATTTTATGTTTTTTGGGTTTTTTAGGTTTTTAGTTTTTTTTTTTTCAAGTGTCTAGGGTTAGACTAGTCTCTGGATGTTCTTACATCTGAAGATGTTTCCTCCAAAAGCAGTTGTCGTGATCTTACCTTTTTAATATATTCTGGGAGATGGAGAGTAGGAATAAGCTATTTACTATGGAGTGAAGAAACTGAGCCTGATTCTTTGAATTTCTGCCAAAGATGCTACAGAAAATGATGAGTGACAATTTACATTCCTTAGGGATTCTCCTTCTAAGAGGCTGACAACAATTCTAATTTTTAGAATTGCCACCACTGCCCCTTGTTTTTGAGCTCCTCAGGGAAATACTGCCCAAGCTGAAACAATATTCTACTTCCTTTTTTGGAGAGGCACATATCCTATCTTCTTCATTCTTTCTTGTAGTCATTTCTGATAATTCACTTAGATAACTGAAAAATCATGTCTATGTTCATTGGGACACATCTTAAAGTTACCCTGGGTTCAATAAGGAAAGAGATGTTTCATAACAATTTGATGTGTAGGCTACCTTTTTTTTTTTCTTTTATAAATTAGTATCATTTAAGGGCTATAGATTGCATGTATTTCTATTCACTTTAAAAAAAAAATTCCTGTGTTGCTTTGGCTTGGTAAAATTTGGTCTCCATACTGGGAATATTACTGGATGAAAAGGATCAGAATCTAAGATGACCTTGATTTGCCCAGCAGAATTTAATAAGATGACGTGTAGTTAAGGCAAGGTAGGGATGAGTTCCTGCTTTTATACTTGAATATAAAGAATCAGTTCCCCAAGGGCAATATAAAGGAGACAAAATCTGAAGTCATTCATTCAACAAGAATTCAGGGTTTCCGGCTGACAGTAAATGCCATGTGAGGCACCTGTGCAATTCTGCTTGCTACTCTGTGATCTAATCATGGTGGTATTAATAAGTGTGGCATCAAGTGTGCAGTGTGATGTCTTGCTTTATATTGCACTGGTCAGCTTTAGATGCTACCCTTTGAAAGGAATAAAGACTATTCAGATCACATTTATACGAGAATAACCGAGACATTTTTCTAAAATTCTCCTTTACATTTAGATAAATAAGAAGTTGTTAGTTATGACTTGACAAGGTCAGTCAGGCATCCAAATCTCCCCAGACATTAGTACTACATAAAATGAAATCCGTGTGATGGTGAATTATGAACAAGGACATTTTACTTTTCTCTCTAGTCATTAAAACTTCTAAATTCTGTTTGTTTCACAGGAGTCTGAACTTATAGAACTAAGAGAAACCATTGAAATGCTGAAGGCCCAGAATTCCGCTGCCCAGGCTGCTATCCAGGGAGCACTGAATGGTCCAGACCACCCTCCCAAAGGTATATTTAGAAATACTGCCATTTTTCCTTCAATATAATAAATACCCATTTCATTTTATTTATTGGAATGAAGCTGCTTTTACTCAGTGGCACTGCCTTTTATAATGAATAAGTAGGCCTTAATGCAGTCAGAATTCCAGAAATTAAGAATAATAGGTTTCCTTATCAATAATTTTTTAGTTAACCTTAAGGAATTTGCCTCTATACACACAATTTTCTCCATTTGATTTGGTGAAAGTGGGGTTGGGGAGGTTGCTTAATGCATTTATATCTGACTTCAAGCAAAACACACCCTGTAAGGAGTCTGAAAATCTAGATCTGTAAACAAAAATAAAATAATCGATACGGTGAAATATCAAGTAATAGATATAAGGAAAATATCATTCTGGATGGAGGCAATAGACATGTACATATCTTACAGAAATGTTAAAAACAGTAAGAAAAATGACCGAAAGTCTGCTTTTCATTATTACTATGCTTCATCAGTTCTCAACAATAATAGGGGCGCCTGAGTGGCTCAGATGGTTAAGTGTCTGCTGCTGGCTCAGGTCACGATCTCCAGATCCTGGGATAGAGCTCTGCATCAGGCTCTTGGCTGGCTCAGCGGGGAGTCTGCTTCACCCTCTCCCTCTGCCTCTCCCCCCTGCTTGTGTGCTTTCTCTGTCTCTCTCTTTCAAATGAATAAATAAAATCTTAAAAAATAGTAATAAAATAATCTTATTTACCACCATACCCTCCTTAGTTTCCCACTGAAGAAATGCTTTGTATTCATGTCGTGTCATTTTTTTCTTTGCATAGGTTCAACTTATTCATGTCCTAACTCGTCAACAGCATTCAGTACGCTCAACTCTTCACCAGCATACAAAAAAAAAAAGCTTTTCTAAACCCTGAATGCCCTATCATGTACTTTCCCATTTCCAGGTGAATCCTGGGACCATTTTATGGAATCTTTTTTTTTTTTTAAAGATTTTATTTATCTATCCATCAGACAGAGATCACAAGCAGGCAGAGAGGCAGGCAGAGAAAACAGGCTCCCCGGCTGAGCAGGAAGCCCGATGCGGGGCTCGATCCCAGGACCCTGAGATCATGACCTGAGCTGAAGGCAGAGGCTTTAACCCACTGAGCCACCCAGGCGCCCCATTTATGGAATCTTTTAATGTCTCCAACAGTCAGTCATACTTCAGACCTCTGGAATATGGCTTCTCCTACCATCAAACCAAAACTGTTCTCTCCAGGATCCATAATGACTTACAGGACACAAAATCCAGTACAACATTTTAAAATTCTTATCGTATTTGATGTGTAAATAGCATTTGATATTGATGTCCTTCTATCCTACCCGACACATTCATTTCTTCACACTCTTAGTTTTTCTCCAGATTCTTTGAAATCTCTTTCAAAGTTTCTTTTGCAGGTTCACTCCTTTGTGTCCATTTGTTAAATGTTGGTATTTCTTAAAAACCCAGTCCTCAACTGACTTCAAGATTTGGTATACTGTGAGTCTCTTCATCCCCTCTAAAAGTCTGTACAAACTCATCTAATCCTCTAGCTATAATTATCATTTATGTGTTGATAACTGTCAAATATATCTCTCCAGGCCTGGCTCATCTTTTGAGTTACAGATCTATAAATCTAGCTGCCCCAGAGAGAGCTGTCTTTGGTTATCTTTGGATGTCTGTTTGTCACACTAAACTCAACATCTTCTAGTTTGAACTTGTCATCTTCCCTCTTAGCCTGCTTTGCCTTCAGTGTTCCTTGCCTCAGTAAACAGTACCTCCATCCTTCTATATAGCCATAAATCTAGATGTCATTCATAAATCCTCTTCTCTTCATTCATTAAATCACTAAGTTCTATTGATTCCACCTGTTAAATATCTCTCGGATCTGTTCCCTTTTCTCTCATCCTCCTATCACCATCTCTCATCTCTCCCCTGAACTATGACCACAAACTTCTAAATCCTTCCTGCCTTTCATCCTGCACCACTTTATATCATTCTGAAACCAAAGCAGTTGTCAACAACATATATATATATATATATATATATACAGATGTCCCATTGCCCTTAGAATGAAATGCAAACTTCTTAACATAACATAATCTTTCTTCACCAGCTTTGTTCATTCAGCAAATATTTATTGGCTGCCACTTACTAGCTAGACACTGCTTTAGACCTTATTCTCTGCTTTTTGTCATGTTGTATATTTCAGCTACCCTGAACTACTTCTAATTCTCTAAAAGTTCTTTTTGTGTTCTGGTTATATCTCCTTAAAATTTTCAACATAAAAACTTTTTGAAACCTTATAAGAGTTGGCCTAAATATGCTTCCTTGACCCTTAAGCTGGATAAGGTCCCCTTGTGATATCTTTCTGGAAATGCTGTGCTTCTATCCAAATTTGTCATATACTTTGGTGCCTTAATTTATTTAAGTTAATTGTGCCTTAATTGGTGCCTTAATTTATTTAAGTTAATTTCTGATCAACAGTTGGATGGTTTGTTTTTTCAGTCCAAGTGGCTATGATGATGCCTTATCACACAAAAGGGGCTTATATGAATTTTGATTTAAAAAATATAATTTTTTAAATACTTGAATTTAAATTTTAGGCAAAAATTATATAAAGTGAGATATACTTTAATTGAAGGTAAAACTAGTTCTCTAGGGGCTACTTCTGTTAAGAATTTAGCAACTTTCCATGTGGGGGAGTTGATTTATATGCCACATGGAAAATTACTGCATATTTAAAGCTTATCTTAGAGCTATAATAAAGCAGCTTATGTTCTAAATCTTCATGTCGTAAATAGGTCCAGAAGGGATTTTAAAAGGCTTAATCCTTTCTTTAACGCAGTACAAGTCACTGAAGTAAAACTTTCTGGAAGGATTCTTTTTATTGTAGCCAACAGGTACCCTTGTATACCTACTGGAACTGAAAAAAAGGAACTCCTCTGCTCTATGTGGGAGAGACACATACAATAAGCAAGATGGTAACAGTTAATATTCAAATTGGTCACGAAAGATTTAAAAACATTTTTATAAGATTTAAAATGCACAAAAACAGGAATTATAAATGTATATAGGATATTTAGATTAGGTTTATGTGATATTAAAACTTCATATTAAATTCAGTGAACATAAACCGATTTTTACTATATTGACCATTGACATAACATGGAGAAAATAAAGTCTCTTGGACTAATTTTGTTGTTTTCCATTGGTTATTAAGGTGATTGTACAAGCTATAAACTTACAGTCTGAAATCATATTGAGATTTGGTTTTTGAGGATTTTATATATTTATCTCAGACAAATTTGTAACATACAACCTTACAGTATATATTTGGAGTGGGACAACACAGACAGGCCAGACTATGACAAATTCACATAATGAATGTAACTTTCTATTTTCTATTTGTGCATCGTGTTTATTAACCAGGCATGATAAATAATAGTAGTCTATAATATAATAAATTTATTTATTCATGCACAAATGTTCCTTGAACACCTAGTATATACTATCCACTCTATTAGATCTCAAAATATAAAGATTTCAAAAAAAGTCTTCAGGACTCAAGGGCTCACAGTCAACTGCCACAGAGATGTGAATATATCTCTTTATAACTTTAACTATATAGAAATACATCTATATAACTATATATGAAAAGTAAAGTAATGGAAAATTTTACTTTTATTTTTCAAAATATACTATTGCTTTTTAAGTCACTACCTCTGTGTACAAACATAGAATAAAATTTTTCCTTGTGATATGCCAAATACAGTTCAACAAAACATGTAGTAAATTGCTACCAACAATGAATACATTTTTAGGAATGTTAGGCAAACATAGTTACATTCAATGAATAATAATAATATTACTTACAAATGATTGTTGATTGCCTACCATTTGCCGTAGTTTGTTCAGCATCCCGGGTATACAATGGTAAACAAAACAGATATAATCTTTGTATCCATTAAGCTTTTAGTCTTGTGGGAGAGCAGGAAATAAACAATTGTGATCGTTGGCATAGCTGAATATGTATGCCAAAATAGTTATGTTATAAAAGCAACAGGCCTAGATGCCCATGGAAAACAAGGGTACCAGGGACCCTCCTAGAGGTTCATAGTCAGGAAGGGCCTTCCCCAGATAGCAACATTTAAGGGGAGCTCCAAGGAATAATGATCAACTTATTTGCTAAGTATTGAGAGAGGACTATTCCAGAAGAGCCTTGAGATAGAAAATGGACTAGAGCCTTTATGGGACTGGTACAGTGGGCAAAATTACAACACAAAGAACCAGGTTAGAGAGAGAATTACTGACCAGACTACTGAGGGACTTTTAAGCCCTGTTTAAGTGTTGAAATGCTTTCTTTCTTATTAAAATGGGAATCTGTTGAAGAGTCTTAAAGTATGGGAGTGATGATGTTTTCCTTTTAAAGAGAATTCTCTAGTTACCATCTATTGAAGGGTTTGAAGGTGAGAAATTTGGACAGCCATTCTTGCTGTCAAGCAGGTAAGTAAGTGATAGTGATAACTTGAACTGGGGCAGTGCTGGTATGGAGGGTAAGAAGAGGAAATGAATGGATGATGTAACTGAAATACAGACTTGTAAAATAAGCTTCTCCATTCACTCATATTGTCGATATCCATTGGGCCAACCATTCTCTACAAAGCTCTATGATGCCACATGTACTGAATCAAATACTTACAAGCACTAGAAAGGAATTGTTAGAGATGAGTAAAATGCATCCCTTTCATTCCATGATATCATGGAAATCATTCCTTTGCTAATCTTTATTGGTAAATGCCATCATAACTGAAAGTAAATAATACCCTTAAGGACTACTTTTGACTTACAATAATAAGAATTAACTCATCTTCTTAAATTTTGAGGGTTAATCAAAGTCAAATACAATTTATTAATTTTTGGATATAATAAAAACTCTGGAGTATGTTAACACCTAGTATAATTGCTTTATTTGTGAAAGTCGGATACAAATAATGTATCTTGATCACAAAAGCTTATAGACAATCACAGCAGAAATTCAAAACACAAATAAATACCAGCATATTTTTCTTTTATTCATATAACTTCCATATTTGTTGATTAAGGGATACTGTGCTCCTTTATTGTTCAACCAAAATAGTACACATAAATAAATGCCTTCATTTAAATGTTGACACTGATAGTATTTTGGGCAATATTTTGGGCATGTAACCACAGTAAAGTCTCATCATTATTTTTTAAAGGACTTTTAAGAGGCCAAACTCTATGGATTCTGAAAAATTGTTTTATTTTTTCCCTCCTATAAAATTGTCACCGTGCTTATTATCTTAATGGAAAAATTAAGGTACTTACTGATATGTATGTATATGACTCTAAGGTTAGAGATATGTATACATGTATTATGTACCCACACATATACTCCCTTATTATATTTGAAAGTAACAGTTATAGTTTCATTGTCATGGGGTCTTGTAATGTTAAATAAAGCAGTCAACTGGAAAGGCTTTGCTTTTATACTATTGTTTCTATGGAAGCTTTTTGAAAGCTATATTATAATTTCTGACATCTTGGAAGTTCCACTGAGATTTTTTGCTTGACAAATCTTAATTGATGCTGATTAAATATAGTAATAGGTTTGGCTTTAAAGCAGACTTGACCTTAAAAAAATGTTATAATTTCTTAGTGTCTCCACTAACACTTATTATCAGTTCACAGTAAGTAGGTGAAATTTCAGTTTCAACAATTATAAATCAATTTTATAAGCTGATTGTATGGAATAAGTGGGTATCTTCAAAACGTGATTAAATATCAAATGTTTTTTTTTTTTCACGTTATCTTGTGTGACTAAAGAAGCACTACATGCTTTTGAGAAGTATGGCAAGCCCGTATCACATGGCATTTAGCACAACAGACGTTAGAATCTGCCTAGGTGTTGGATTAGTTCTTTTGTGTTTCATCTGTGTGACTCTGATGAAATTACTTTTCATAATTAAACTTACTTCAACATTTTGCTTTAAGAATAAAATTAGATAAGGGATGCCTGGGTGGCTCAGTTGGTCAAGCATCTGCCTTCAGCTCAGGTCACGCATGATCTCAGGGTCCTGGAATTGAGCCCTGTGTTGGGCTCCCTGCTCAATGGGGAATCTGCGTTTTCCTCTCCCTCTGCTACTTCCCCTGGTTGTGCTCTCTTTCTCTCTCAAATAAGTAAAGAAAATCTTTAAAAGAAAAAAAAAAACCAGAATGAAATTAGATAATCCCAGGGCAGAGTAAACACAGAGTAAAAGCTAGCTTTAATATTACGTGTTGTTATTTTTATTACTGTCATTACTATTCCAGGTCACGGGTGGGACTATGGTAGAAGAATTGCATTGTCTTAAATATGTTTCCTGTTTAGTTTACACATGCAGTCTATGCAGTTTCTCTCTTGAGCACCTTTCCCAAACGGGTTCTTTGACCTTGGTTAAGTTACTTCTTTGCACTTCAATTTTGTCACCTGAATTGAATTGCTTAAATGACTTCGAAAGTTTGTTTTGACTCTATTATGGTATGATTCTGTGAAATGGAAAATTAATATATTTGGCTTCGGTAGCTTTATTCAAAGCACTGATATTAAAAAGACACAATTAATTCTCATGCTATTATGAGTTTCCATTTACTCCATGGAAGTAATCATTTGGAATAAATCACTTCGGAAGATCTGCTTGATCCAGGTATTCAAGAGAAATCACTAGCATAGCATTTCATTTTTGGATAAAACTCAGAATTCATTAAACCAGCAGAGCTCCAGACTTATGAGATACCCAGTGAATCTTAATGCCGATAACCCAGTTAATTAAAGCAAATAAGGTGGTACTTTATTAAACTTACAAATCCAAAACTGCACTGAGATGATCTGTACAAAGCTGTGTTGACTTTTATTAGCAGACTTCCTCTCAGAAACCATAAAAGTCTTATTTGTTCACAGTGAAAGTCTTTGGGAGCTAATGTGATGTTCTCTGTCTGTTGCTAGATCTCCGCATCAGAAGACAGCATTCTTCTGAAAGTGTTTCTAGTATCAACAGTGCCACAAGCCATTCCAGCATTGGTAGTGGTAATGATGCTGACTCCAAGAAAAAGAAGAAGAAAAACTGGGTAAGCCCTGGTCATCCATCTCATTCGAAAGCTTATTAGTGCACGATGAGTCAGGTTTGTTTTCTTTGGAGATTTAGAAGTCTGTAGCAGTTTACAAAGAGTCTCCCTCAAGTGACCAGCCCCCCGGAAGGCAGTACTCATCACCGGAATTAGGGTGGCCTGGTGCTGAGGAGCAGAGGTTTTGGTCAGGACTACTCTTGGGTTTGAATCCCAACTCTGCCACTTAATACTTGGACCATAGGCAGGCGACTTCACTTTTTGAGGGGGCCTATGTTTTCTCATCTACAAAAACAGGATAATTAATACTGATTTTATGAAGTTGTAAGAAAACTGAGATGACATCTATTAATAAATGACAGGGCAGGGATTTACCATGGAGATGAGGAAGAAGAAAAGATGGTGGTGTGGTGGTGATACTGTGGCAGGGATGGAGGAAGAGGAGAGGAAATGAATTATAAAGAAAGGGAAAGAAGAAACCTTGAAAGCCTCCCCACCTCTCACTTCAACGGGGTATAGTGTGAATAAAGCTTCACCTCCTCAGAAATCAACTACCTTAATGTCTGCTTTCTGGGTTTGTTTGTTTGTTTTTGTTTTTGTTTTTTTGGAAGAGAATATAGCAGAAATACAGAAATGTACTATCCCAGAACAATGCTTTACATGTGCTAGAGATAGAATTTATGATGATACTAAGCAATTGCTAAAAAACTGAGAGGAAGATGCTATCACAGCAAAATGTTTAAAAACCATGCAGTAAAGGATTTTTTTTAATATCATAAAATGAAGGTAGTTTCTTAAATAAGTACAACTATTGATGAAATCCAAAACATAACTACCAGAGGATTTTGCTGAGTGCCTGCTATAAATAATGAAAGAAATATCTTTTTTGTTTTAAAAAAATGTTTATACAGGTAATATTTTAAAATACTGATCAGCCTTCATTCCCTTGATTTGTAATTCCACACTCTTTCATGTTTCTGCAAGGTGAACTCTAGAGGAAGTGAGGTGAATATAAACCGTGGACAATTTGGCATGCATCTATAAAAAAAACCCTACCTTGGCATGAATGCTATTCATTTTGGCAGTAGGCTTTTTATACCTTTCAAAAACAGATTACCTTGTATGTCTTTTCTTTGTGTCTTTTCATTTTAATCTCAAATTTTAAAAAGAAGAGGTAAAAAAAAAAAAAAACTTTCTGAATAGAACTGTAGGGGATACCAATTCCGGTTTTGAATAGCATGGGAATTTAAAATTTGAATAGAAAAATCACAATTAATGAGGTGTTAGGCGAATTTGATTTCATTTTGCTTTTTAAGTTTATACTGTCAGCAGGACATGACTTGATTGTAGCGCTAAAGTGGCCCATTTAAAACAAATTGCCTTGAAGAGAGAAGCATTGGGAGTGGAGATCCCTTCAAGGTACTTAGTTTTAAATGAGTGCTCTGACAGCCATGCCCTTGACCTTGCACTATTTCAAAGCCTTCCGTGTTTGCGCTGCGCTGGATTAATATAAGAATAAAACAAAACACAAAACGCGGTATCGTTATTTTCTAGAGATACCGTGCTGCACCTGTTAATCCTCTGCTTGTACGTACTGACCCCAGGCAGTGGCTAGGATAGCACCTGCAAACTAACGCCCCAAAGCCAAATTCTCCACATGCACACAGACAAGAAAGGTCATTCCTGTCCTCTTTTCAGCTGAGAAGCTCATTCAAACAAGCCTTTGGGAAGAAAAAGTCCACCAAGCCTCCTTCCTCCCATTCGGACATCGAAGAGCTCACTGACTCCTCCCTCCCAGCGTCGCCGAAAGTGCCCCACCACGCGGGGGACTGCGGGTCCGCATCCATGAAGCCCTCACAGTCGGCCTCCGCGTAAGTCACTCCCCTCCGCAGGATGCTGAAGTCTCTTTTAAAAACAGCAGCAGGCCAAGCCCCTGTGTGTGTTGTAAATGCAGTCAGGCAACGCCATCTGTGCCGGTGGTTTTCTGATCTACCTTAGAACCGTGGGCAGCCCTGGTTTCTCCTTCCTTTTTCACACATGAGAGTCTGCGTGCTTTGCGAACTCACGCTCCACTCTTCTGTGTCATCAGCCTCACTTCTTTTCAAAATGGCCTTTGTCCATGTCTCTGCCTCACTGTGCATTCCATGCAGGTCGCCCCTTGTCTGGCCACCAAAGAAACGGCAAAATGGCCCTGTGATCTACAAGCATAGATCCCGGTAAAATGGCGTGTGATGCATGCAACTTGCCAAGATGCCGGTTCTAACCTCAGCAGCGTTTGCCTTTGCTCTTTCTAAAATCCCTCGCATGCATTTCAACGATAAAAACCTCCTCCTCTGTCTTCCTGGTTTTGAAGTCCAGCTTGTTTTCTTAAAAAACCAGGCTGTAATCCATTTGCCTTTAATTCCATTAGATAACCTAGCATAGCATTTTTATAGTAGCTCACTGTTTGATGTTACAAGAATGGATGAAACCTTGAGAACGTACAACATGTACTTTGATGAGGTGATTCTCTGTTTTATATACTGTTTAAATCAGATTTCTTCGGATGCCCGTGACAATGACTAGCCTAGCACTGTCATGTAGAACAGAGCCACTAATAGGACCATTTAAGACGCTTGTGTATCCCAGATAATTTCATCACTTATATAGGAAAGAGGAACCTACCACTATCATTCTGTAATCAACAAGGTAGTCCTCATATTTTTAAATGGGAAAGATACTAGTTCATCAAAATCAAGTTCTCACACCTTCTTTACTGCAAAACTACCCACAAAACAACAATAACAACAAAATAATGAGGAAGTAATGTCGATGACCTTCAAGGAGCCCTCAACTAGTCCACTTGCATGGGTTGAAACCTGTGATTTAGCTTCATTAGCTTTGATCTCCTAAATCAGCTGAGCTGACCAGGGAGATTATATAACACTCATCCATTATTTAAATGTCCAAAACTAATCTCCCTGATTTAATTTCTACAATATTTATATTGGATTTTCATGGTAACTTGAAGACAGTGTGGTAGCAAATAATGTTACACTTTCCACAGTTTTGCAAAAAAAAAAATAATAATAATAATAATCAGTTTTAAAAACATGAGTACTTTAAAAAAATATTTCCTAAATTGCAAATAGACCTTTAAGTCCCTTGAAGAATAGCAGAATGAGATGGTGTAATGCTATGCAGCCTCATATATATCAGCCACAAGGATATTTTGAAGATTACTTGGTCTTGAATAATAATGGATTGTTTTTAAACTTCGGAAAAATAGGAAGAAAGGATTAAAGGAAAAAGGTCCTGTTTCCAGTTTTGAACCTGGAAATGTATTACTGTTTGTAAAACTCTTTCTCTTTCTCTTTAGGTTTTGCTGGCAGCACAGAACCTCTGTAGCTGCTGGATAATATCGCAGTTCAGCCTTAAAGGAAGCATTGCTTTTCCTGACCTCCTGGTTTCCCTCCTGGCAACTGATTTTGTGTTTGTTTCCTTCTTCAGGATCTGTGAGTGCACAGAGGCTGAGGCAGAGATAATTCTGCAGCTGAAGAGCGAGCTCAGAGAAAAGGAGTTAAAATTAACAGATATTCGACTAGAGGCCCTCAGCTCTGCTCATCACCTTGACCAGATCCGGGAAGCCATGAACCGGATGCAGGTCAGTGCTGACCACATTGCAGGAGCGAAGAGGAGAGACAAAAAATATATGTCGTTGCCCCTCTTGGTTATTATAAAAACAAATCTCCCTTTGAAACCCACCACGGAAACAGTCTGTTTATTCAAACTTTGCCCCTCATCTCCTAATGGAGATGGAGCATTTTGTCAAAGCCAGGGTGGGAAGTGAGAGTACCCACTGGCCAGTTGCACTCAAGGGCCATTCAAGACACTTGTACCAGTGATTGGGTTCACTTGAGAGCTGAGTTTGCTGAGAAACTACGACAAACGTCGCGTCTTCACTTTCCCGTGATTTACCTTTGTGTTGGCTTTTCCCCCTTCTTTTGAAATCTGACTTTCAGTTGCCTTTACCTATTTTGTATTGAGGGGGGAAAAAAAGTAATTAGGAAACTACAGAAATTGAACACAAAGGTTTCTAAATATGAAAATAAAAGTGATGTAGAATGCCATCTGTAGAAGTAAAGCTTTTGTATTTGAGGAAGCACCTGAAGGTTAATTTTAGAACCAGTCTGTGCTCAGGCTAAGTTTTCGTTTTATTATTATAAACCGGTAATCGCTGGGTATCGTAGAGGACTGAAATAAGAAAAGCTCATTGCTGAGCAGATTTATCTGCCACTGTGTATATTCACCAAAAGGTCTCTGTGGTTTTTAGGAGCCTAGCGCCCCCATTTTGAAGGAACAGAAACTCTTTCGGATGTTAGCTGGGGTTTTGAAATAATTTTAAACCACCTTTTTTATAACGTTTCTGTTTGACTCTGGTTTTCAACTCTCCATGAGTTCAGGATATTATTACAGATGGAATTATTTACCTGTAAGATTTTAACAGTATGTTTAAAATGAGAAATTTGGGGGCGCATGTATCTCAGTCAGTTAAGTGTCTGTCTTTGACTTGGCTTTGACTCAGGTCATGATCCCAGGGTCCGGCTCAGCAGGGAGCCGGTTTCTCCCTCTCCCTCTGCCTGCTGCTCCCCTGCTTGTGTGCACTCTCTGTCTCTCTCTGTCAAATAAATAAAATGAAATCTTCAAATGAGAAATTTTATGAATGCTTTAAAAATTGTTGTTCTTGATTCAAATGGGATCAAGTCCTGGAAGACTCCTCAAATATAAGGTATATTAAAAAAATACTTAAACAAATTCTAATGGTTAGTGCATCTATGTTTGTGAATACACAAATATATGTATGTAAGAAAGAGAGTAGGTTGACTTTCCTTCTGTGGAGGAAATCCTGTTTTCATAGTTTATAATTGTTTACTTAACATATCACCACGTGCTTTATTTAATAAACCAAATAATCAACTCTGATAAAAGCATGGGTACCATTTTTCTTACTCAAAACTAGCTGGATTTTTTTTTCATACTTCCCACCCTCACAACAGAATGAAATTGAAATACTGAAGGCAGAAAATGACCGATTGAAGGCAGAAACTGGTAACACCACCAAACCCGCTCGCCCACCATCAGAGTCCTCAAGCACCACATCGTCCTCATCTTCACGGCAGTCGTTGGGCCTTTCCCTGAACAATCTGAACATTACAGAGTCTGTTACCTCAGGTAATTTTGTGTACACACCTGCCTGAATCAAATCATTCCTATGACTTCGTGAGTGGGGAGAGGGCTGGAATTTGGGGAATCTCACCCACCACTCTTCTCACTTTACCCTCATAAAAATGTGAGCCCTCTTAATTCTTGGAAATAGCCCCATTTCTTCTACTTTACTATAACTTCAAAAGAACATTCTCTGTGAAAGAGTGAAAGACCTAAGAGATCATGGTTTTCATATCATTTAAAAAATTACTTGTATTTGAGGAGTACCTCCTTAGCAATTATGAACACCATAAAGAAAAATAATGTTCTCAGTGCTGAGCATTAGTACTCATGACTATAATACTAGTAATCCCATGCAATTTTATGGTGTTTTAAGGGTACGAAGCCCATTGATGAGTATATCAGCACCTCTCTGTAAATTTGACCAGATCTTGCATGATGTTACCCGGAGAGAACATAAGGCTACTACATCACCCAGGGCACAGTTCTATTAAATTTTCAACAAACAAATGAAAAGAACTCACTGGATTCTGTTATTGTGTTCAAGGGTACTAATGATGGGACAAGGGTACAGTTTGATTTCATTGCAAATAGAATCATCTGACATAATGTTATCTTAGTATCTGACAACTCTTCATTTATAAAGTGTAACGGCTCCTATGGCCCTGAATCATTTTATGTATAGAAGATTGAGTTTAGGAGAGGTTTACGTGAAGATCTATGGTAATTGCAAAACATAGCCACCAGATGACGCTTGGAAACCAATGCTATACATGTTCCTGGGCAGCTGTAGATTCCATTATACAACTATATAGTTCTTCCAGGCTTGCCTTAAATGACACTGAAATATAGAAGATGAGGAAGAGAAACAGAGACACAGCGTGCTGATGTTGATGAAATTGTTACTAAGTCACATCTCTTCTACAAAGTCAGAATTTTAGTAATTCTACCGTTATATCTGTCCTTCATAATGTCAAATGAATGGTTCAAATGTATAACTTGCTTTCTTCTTAGAAAAGACAGGTGAGGACTAAAAAGGCAAGTAGGAACTCCTTGAAATTCAGGAAACCATTTGGCAGGTTTGGGGGAAGAGAAATGAATTCGGAGAAAAAACATCAAGTAAAATATATATCAATAGCCAAGAAAATAAAGAGATGTCATAATTAAATGAACTCATAAACCATACAGTAAATTAGAACTAGGGGACTGTGATAGTAACTTGGATGTGTAAATTGTCCCTAAGGTGTTATTACCCACGTTTTTCAAAAGACGCTAAAAAAGGAAAAAACAGAAAATTTAAATGTATAGATTCTGGGAGCCCTGAGCAATATCCTGTATGTTGGCTTGTCCGTGATGAACCTAATGGAGAAGAGAAGCAGGTTCGATAGCCAAAAGCAGTCAGTGACTCTCTTGTCCTGGCTTGACTCCTAAGGAAAGACAGGGGCCTGGACAACATCATGGCAGGATTTCCCTGCTTGCTACATGATTTTGTTTTATCTCATTGAAATATAATAAGGTTTAAAGGGGGCATAGTTAGTACGAAAGATAACTTAGAAACTGAAGCCAAATAAAAATGAAACTAGAATTCATGTCCAGGAAAGACTAAAATTCATAAAGATAAATATGAATTAAATAAATCAAATACAGTTTCTGTATTCATCAGACTGAAAATACTGATGTAAGTGATTCAGAATTTGAGGCAAATTTTTGGGGGGGAGGGGTTTCAAAATTGTACTTTTTATTTCTCATTTTATTACTTCTTTGTAGTTTATTATTATTTTATTTCCCTAATTATTTTTTACTAGTGACAATTTTATCTGAAGTAACAAAAGATTAAATCACATGACTAGGATACGGTTTTCACCATCCTCACTCTTGTTTACTGGGTTCAAAATTAGAAATCAGAAGCCCCTTTACATTGGGGTTTTTTAGTAAAAAAACTTTCTAGGGTTCGTGATCAATTTGTTAAGAAAGGTGAGGGGTAGGCAGGGCAGTGGATAATTGACAAATGTTTGGTTCCTGATTTAAAACTGCATATTCTATATATCCAGTAAAGACAGAATTTGAAAAGCCTGCATTTTTTTGGTCAGAATTTCACTTGATTGTAACCAGAATGCCAGGTCTTTTTATTCTTCCTTCAAAATATTGACAGAGGATCATAACTTGTTTTCTGTAAAACAAACAAAAAAATAAAACCAACCCCCACAGAAAAGTTTTACGTCAAAAATTTGCTGTTTTCATTTTTTTCTTGGAGTTGTTTCTTCAGGTGATCATCTTATCAATATATTGGGAACAGGGGCAGACACAGAGTGAGTCATGATGTGCTCCTCCCCCCACTATGAAGAGAAGGAGTTACAATAAACACACAGAAAAAGGAAATAATGGTTAGAACAGCTGACCTTATTAAACACTGAGGATAAAGTGCTATAAAAGTATTATCTCTGATGGTCTCAGTAGCCCTTGTAGTAGGTGCTGTGTGAGCCCCATTTTACAGATGAGGAAACCAAGACTGAGGAAAGAGATGATAATAATTTCTTCAAGATCATGTGACTAGTAGGGGGCAGAGCTAATATTTGAACCCAGGTCTGTATGAAGCCAGTACCTGACCTTTACACTACTATATTCATTTTGCTTTAATGTACCACATATGAGATGTTGAGGAGAATCATACATTCATTTATTGTAAATACTTACTTCTGCTCTCAGGAGAAATTCCATATTTTCAGCACAGTTTTTTTAAAAGTAAGCATAACATGAAAGGAGTAACAGGTTCCAAAACAAACCTGAACAGAGAAGTAGATCAGAAATCAGACTAAATGTCTTGCTGTGGAGAACTAGGCTGCTCACGACCTGGCCCTTGTCCATCTCATCATCATTTCATACTACTCTTCCCCGCCCCCAACTTGATCTCCACAGTCTGGCCACGCAGAGCATTTGTCTGAGCCTTGAACACACCCAGCTCTTTCATCAAGGCTTTTGCATCTGTTCTTGTTTTCTGGACCTCTTTTCCTAGGTCTTGCTGGTCTTATGTCCAAACAGCGCCTCCTCAAGGAAGGCTTCCAGGATGACCTATCCATGCAGAGCCAACTTCCTTTGGTTATTGTTTCACTGCTTCATGCCCATTATTTCTTGCACTTAACACATTCTAAAATTACCTAGGAGAATGTATACTCCAAAAGAGCAAAAAATTCATTTTGCTTCTTAGCATTCATTCCTAATGCCCAACACAGTTCCTGGTATCATTTATGTTTAATAAATATTTTTGAATATTTATAAACATTTATGACTAATGGAGCAAAGCACTAAAGAGATAATTTGGTCACAGCCTACCAGAAATTTAGATGTAGGCAGTTAATGGTAATCTATTCTAAACTTCTAAGAAAAAGAGCAAGAGGATTAAGTGACACTTACCAAAGAGTTTTATTTTTGACTGAGATAAGCAATAAGGTGAGAGGTTGTGCACATATTGATCTGGTAAAATAAATTTCTAGTAAGGAGATTATCTTTGATGATTTAAAAATTTCTAGCAAAAATATCCATGTTCCTCAAATTCTCTTGATTTTTGATTATTATGGTCTTAGGGCATTATTTTTACTTCTTCCTTTGTGAAAGTACATGCTCTTAATTATTAAGATAATAGGACTATTTCATTTTCAGAAGGTATTTGATTAAATTATCATTTCTCTGATAGTACGTTCACAGCCCTTATCTCTATAAATTTAGTCAGAGTAATTGAGGCCCCATGTCACCAGACACATGTGCTTTTTAGCACGTAACTGAGTTCTATAATAACGTTATTGTCAAAGGAAAACTTATATGTGAGATAGTTGATGTTAATAATTATCCAAATGGACATTAATCTCATATAATATATTTTGAAAATTAATCTTTAATTCCATTTAAAGGCTGCTGCTTTGAAGGTTAGCTAGCTTTGTCATGCTTCTGTAACTCTTAGCTGATTACTAGAAATACTATTTTGGTTTTTAAAAACTATAAGCATGAAGGGTACAGGAAAGTGATAATTAATGTACTTCCATAGGGAAGTATAATGCTATGGTTGAAATTCAGTAACAGTACTTAATAATTATAGATATAAGGTAAGCAGTAGTAAAGCTAGATATGTGCCAAATGCTTGAAAATAATTTCAGTTGACAGCCAATCTCAGCACCTTAACATTCGTAAATTGCATGGGTATTGAGCTTGGATATTTTAGGTTGGTTAGAAAAGTCAAATTGCTTTTCAGTTTGTCACAGTTACAATGGTAACTGAGTATTACTCAGGTATTCCTCAGACCTGGGTATAATAGAAAAAGAAATCCTTTATTTCCTCATCTAAAGGCAATGGCCCAGCATGTGGGTGAAGGTCTTTGAAGGCAGAAATAAATTCTTAGACTGAACCTTCAGTCCAACCACACTAATTCATCTTCTTGAAAGCTGAGATTTTTCAAACTAGTTAGGCTAGAATGGGAAACAAAAGACCAAATATTCCCACTAAAAGTTATAAAACTATGAGGGAGAAAACAATGAAAATAAACAGTTCCAAGCTAATGTAACTTATTGTGGTGTGAAACTTTGGTAGATATTTTGCTAGATGATGCTGGCGATGCAACTGGACACAAAGATGGCCGCAGTGTGAAAATTATCGTCTCCATAAGCAAGGGCTATGGCCGAGCAAAGGTATGTTCTTAATCTTAAATTCTTTAACTGAATTATGAGCATGACCATGAATCAAATCTATTTTATATTTGAGTATTTGTCCTAGTAAATATACTATCAGCATGTGTATCTTGGCGTTGGCTTAATATGTTGTAGAAGCATGGAAGTTAGGGACTTAAAAGAAATGATACTGTCATGTAGGTAGAAATGTGTTTCAGTACATCACGTTCATTCACTGGCGACAACCATTCTCATTGGTTGTCGACCATTCTCATTTCTAGAACTCCAAAAAAGTAACATTGCTTTCTTTGACAACAACATCTTGTCTAACATTCTTTTGGTGTCACCTTTAAAATACAGGTGTATTTATAATATGTAGTAACATGTTACCAGAGTTATCAATATAGTCATTGTATGAAGAGGAGACTATAAGCTATATGAATATTATAGACCCTGGAAAGAAATATTCACTGAACTTAGTATGATAATTCCATTGATGCTACGTGTATGTATCATTTTTAAGCAAAGTCTAAGTTGATGAGGAAAATATTTTAACTCTTCTGGAATCAAATTTTGTTATCATGACTCAAGTCCTTTTTTAAAACTAAAAGTATTTTTTTAAGCTGAATTTGTAGTTGAGTGGCCAAGAACACAAATTTGTAAGTCTCCGAATTTTTTCCTATCAAAAAGAAAAACAAAAACTCCTTTGGAATTTTAAAATAATTGAAGTTTTGAAGCTTGAAAAGTAAGATAGCACTTGTGAATTTTTACACTGAGCAAATATCCAAAGAATTCCAGTGCCATAAACTTTCTGCTTGAGCTGCAGATTTATGCCGGATTTTCCCAAGTGGGTCTTCATGCAAAAGGCTGTAATAGTCTCAGTGAAGCTTAAACTTGCTCTAATTTAAAAGCAGCTACTTACAAAACATAGTATAAGCATTCATTTTGCCTGGGTTACAATAATACGGGGAAACAAGTTTTCTTTTTAAAAATAATTCTAAAAAGTGATGTTTTTGAACATTGAAGGTAGTTGTCTTAGTCTTCTTGAGCTTCTATAACAAAATACTATAGATTGGGTGGCTCAAACATTAAAAATGTATTTTATCATCACTGTGAAGCCCAAGATCAAGATGCTGGCTGATTTGGTTCCTAGTGAGGAATCTCTCATTGCATTGCAGATAGCTAACTTCTTGATATGTCTTCTTATGTCCTTTCCAAAGTGTATGTACTTGGAGAGAGAGAGAGAGATGGAGGTCACTCTCTCCTCCCATATTTATAAATTACTAATCTCATCATGAGAGCCCCGTTCTACTGACCTACTCTGACTTCTTCCTAAAGTCTCCATTTCCAAAAATCATCACATTGAGGGTTATGGCTCTAACATCTGGATTTTGGGGAGACATAAACATTCAGTCCATAAGAGTACTAAAAAAAATCACAATGGTTTGCTGTGAATTTCTTAACTCCTTCTGGAAAAGGTATTGGCTTCTAACTTGAATTATATCTAAATGATGACAATAATCATTTACCCTTATAGTGGTAAAAGTTACAGATAAAAAAATCGAGGCTCTAAGGTGGCTACGTGACTTACCTAAAGTCCATTTCTTTAATTAGGTGGTAGAATTAGGTAGGTAATTCTATGTTGTAGAATCCGTATCTCCTAATATCTGACTTAGGTATTATTCTAACACCTTTTAAGGATGAATGCAGTAGGCGACCAGAATCAGGATTGTGATGTATCAACTAGCTAATTATATCTACTGGCCTCATGCTTACTATTTTACATGACCATTTCCAGTCATCGTAAAAAAGGCTCCACTTAGACTATAAATCTTGAATTATTTGTCCAATATATGTAGAAAGTCCTCAAAATCCCATGCGTCAAAAAATAATAATAAATTTGGGACCATTCTTTGTATTGAAAGGGATTCTTTGCTTGATAAAGTGAGTCCTGTAGGATTCCCTGACATGTACTTTTAGTGGATTTTCTGATAAATTCAAAATGGGAGCTATTTTGTAAATATGTGAATGCCATGCTACTGTGGATAACACATTTCTCAAAGATGGATTAGACTTTAGAGGTGTCTGGGTGGCCCAGTCGGTTAAATGTCCCTCTTGGTTTTGGCTCAGTTTATGATCTCAGGGTTGTGAGATTGAGCCCCACATCAGGCTCTGTGCTCAGTGGGGAAGCTGCTTGAGATTCCCCCTCTCCCTCTGCCCCTCCCCCTGGAGTGCTCTCTCTCTCTGTCTCTAAAATAGACAAAATAAATCTTAAAAAAAAAAAAAGATTAGTTTTTAGGTATAATCTAAATTAACAAATGAAAAAACTGATTTTGAGACTTAGCAAAGATAGGATCAAAAGTGAGTAAGATGAAGTTCTAGGGCTCATATGAAATAGTTCTCGTCCATCTCTGTCAACCTCTCCCTTCTACCAAGCTGCTTCTCTTCCAGAATGCATCCACTGCATTAAAGCAAAAGACTATTTTTCCTACTACCAAACAGGTCATGAATCAGTTTTCCATACCATTCCACTTCATCTCATCTCATTCTTTCTTGTTGTTGTTATTGATGTTATTTCATTTGTTTAGTTTCTTGGGATATGTTTTATTTTATATAATAAACTGTACATGTCTGTTACAATAACACCCATAGCATAGGCTTAATAAACATTTTAGTCCCTAATTATTAGCACATTAATATGTTTTATTAGAAAATAGAGTAATAAAACAAGACCTATAACTGGGTTTTATCATGTTTTATTTTATTCTTTTTTAGGATCAGAAGTCTCAGACATATTTGATAGGATCCATTGGCGTTAGTGGAAAAACCAAGTGGGATGTCTTAGATGGTGTAATTAGACGTCTCTTTAAGGTAAGTTGTGCAAGATATCTTGATATTAATTTTTGTATATGCTTTATTTTAGATGCTTTCCTTAGCTTTAGTAATGTAGACACATCTGCTTTTTCTTGCCTCCATTTCAAGTAGTAAGGAAAGCTTTCTCTCTTTATGCTGCGTGATATTAATAATTCTTTTATTACCAATTCCAAAATTCTTGACAGCTAGCTTCATATCCCCATGAGTTTTTTATTTGTTGTAGATGAATTGAATCTCTGTTTTGACTTCCTTTTTGTATGTATCATTTTAGGAATATGTGTTCCGAATTGATACATCCACTAGCCTTGGTCTGGGCTCTGACTGCATTGCTAGCTACTGTATAGGAGATTTAATTAGATCTCACAGCCTAGAAGTGCCTGAACTGTTGCCTTGTGGATACCTTGTTGGAGATAATAACATCATTACTGTGAACCTGAAAGGTAAAGCAAAAACGAAAAGAAAACAAACTGTATTTTTTTAAACTGACATCCATTTTTTTTCTTCCTCCCTTCCTTACTTCCTTCCTTCTTCCCTCCCTTCCCACTTCCCTCCCCTCCTCCCTCCATTTCTCTCTCATTTTTTTTTTTTAGTTTCACTTCAGATTTTCATATTTGAAAACTATGTTAACTACATTGATAGTTTTAGTATGAAATGGGACATATTTATTTTTAAAACACTAAAATCTTACTAAAAACACTAAAATTCAAGTAAATGAAATTCTTTGACTTCTGGGATGTGAAACTTGGAATGTAATTTTGAAGATTCTCCAAGACTCAAGAATAGGAATGTGATTTAGGGAATTTCAAATTTCTAGGTTTTCCCCCATTATCATCTTTCATTTTGGGAGGACACAAAGAATTCCTTGCCTATCCCAGAGTAATAAATTCATCACTGTACTTTGATTTAAAAATATGTGTACCCAATAAATACCCACTGGGGATAGAGAATAGATGTTAAGAATTGGGGCTAAGAAATTCTGTTTGCTTTGGATGATGTGATTAATTATAGGCAAATGGAATATCTGAAGTATACTTGTCTCTCTAATTCTTTGTTCATATATGTTAAAGAGCCGGAGCAGATCTATATAAACTGGATTAATAGAGGAATTTGCCAACATTTGATTTTGTGATTAAGGTACTTGGGTTAGTAGTAAAAGGGGATACTATTGCTTTGCTTCTTAATTCCTTGCCAAATATCACAATTCATATTCTTCAAAAGCTTAAGTGGTTGAACAGCTGGGGTTTGTAACGAGAGATAGAAGAGAATGAAGAGGAAGAGAAAATAGGAAGAAAAAGGGAAGAAAATACACATATATTTTAATTTGTACATTTGTTCTTAACAAAACTACCACCTTCAAAGGGAAGGAAGATATTAGAATAGAATTTATAGTAATTCTTCCACTTCTCTCTGGAAACATAAGTGGGAAACCTGAAGTAGACAATGAGGAAAGCCTGAACAAAAGGAAAGCACTTGGGTTCATTTAGATGTTCACTCTGCCTTATTAGTAATGCCTTTTTGTCTTAAAATGGCAACACATGGTTGTGAGATAGAAATATCAAGGAAAGCATTTTACAAAGCCCGCATTCCCATGACCAATAAAACTCCATTGTCGGTTAACACTGTATTTTAAATTCCAGCTTCTGTAGAACAATAAGGCATGCTGTTCCTTTTGTTTTTCCTTCAGGGGTAGAAGAAAACAGTTTGGACAGTTTTGTTTTTGATACACTGATTCCTAAACCAATTACCCAGAGGTACTTTAACTTGTTGATGGAGCATCACAGAATTATACTCTCAGGACCCAGTGGTACTGGAAAGACCTATTTAGCAAACAAACTTGCTGAATATGTAATAACCAAATCTGGGAGGAAAAAAACAGAGGATGCAATTGCCACTTTTAATGTGGACCACAAGTCAAGTAAGGTAAGTCACAAATTCCTAAGAGAATTGTTGCTATTTATCTGTAAGTGTTTTAAGCAATTAAGCTATAAGATTATGTGAAACCCATTTTGAACATGGAAACCTACCACCTCTCTGACTAAAACTAAAATCTGGTGGATGACTCAACCCTGTTTTATGAATTTAAACAAGACTGCTCTTCGGTAACATTCAGTTATCAGGTACTTCTCAAGCATTGAGAATATACAGAAGAAAATGACATGTCTCTATTGTCTGATTTCTCTTAGACATCCATCTGGGAAGTGTTAGAGTAGAAAGAGATCCATGCAGAGTTCTGTAGAAGCAAGAGGGAAAAATATAATTCTTCCTAGAAGAATTAGAGCTTTATAAAAAGTCAATACTTGACCTGGGTCTTAATAAATAGGTGGGAATTAACTGGGGTGTTACAGCCAGGAGGATGTGGGTATGATTAGAATAGTCTAGGCAGAAATTCTGGGAGTAGCAATTTGCTTACATTTCATTTTTATAGGATTTCTGCTTAAAAATCTTAGGAAATTGAACCATATTTCATTTTGCCATCAACAAAGGTCTAATGTACCATAATAATCAGCTTAAGCACTCTCAGCTATTAAATAGGCATGAGGGGGCTATAAAACCTAGCCAGTACTTTCATATATTATGAGTAAAACAAAGAATCCAAAAAAGAAAATACTTAATGCCTAACATATTCCTAATGCTAGAATATTTTTGCCTGTAAGTACACATTACATTCTCAATCAATTCAGCCTAAGCTTCTCTTAAGAAACTTCGTCTGTTATGGGCAATACCTTGATGGAATCCACATGACAATGGGTGATGTCATTTTTCCAAAGATAACCTGGTTAGATGATCTAAACTAACCCAGTGACTCAGAAAATTCAGGCTTACAAATTTTCAGAAATAAATTCAAGTCACAAAATTTGGATTGGATTCTTGAAATAAACCAGACGTACAGTTTAGTGAACAAAACATTTCTTAATGTTATGAACAATAAACCAAAAAACTGGACAACCTAAGAGCAACAGAAAAGCTACAGAAAAAGCAATGGAAAAAAATTTAGAACTTACCAGACTGAATCTGGAAGAAATAGAAAATCTGAATAGACCAATTACTTGTAAGGAGATTGAATCAGTAACCAAAAATCTCCCAAAGAAGGAAAACTCAGGAGCAGATAGCTTCGCTGGTGAATTTTGTCAAACATTTAAAGAAGAACTAACACTAGTCCTTCTCAAACTCTTCCAAAACTTTGAAGATGATGGGACAATCCAAAACTCACAAGGCCAGCATCATCCTGATACCAAAACTAGAAAATGATACTGCTAGGAAAGAAAACTATAGACAATATTCTTGATGAGTATAGATGTAAAAGCTTTCAATAAAAATACAGCAAATCAAATTCAGTAGCACATTAAAAAGATCTTTCACAATGATCAAGTGGGATGTATCCCTAGGGTACAAAGATAGTTCAATATAGAGAAATTAATCAATGTGATATGGCACAGAGAATGAAAACAAATCATATGATTATCTCAATAGATGCAGAGACAACATTTGACAAAGTACATCATTCATGATAAAAACTCTTAACAAATTACGTTTAGAAGGAGCACTTCTTAACAAAGGCCATATATGACAAGCCCACAGCTAACATCACAATCAGTGGTAAAATGTTGTTAGATTTTCCTTTAAGATCAGGAATAAAACAAAGACGCTGACTCTCATTATTTCTATTCAGCATAGTCCCAGAAGTCCCAGCTAGAGCAATCAGGCAAAGAAGAAGAAGAAGGAGGAGGGGAAGTGGGAGGGGATGAAGAAAAGGTATCAGAATCAGAAAGAAAGAAGTAAAATTGGCTCTATATGCAGATGACATGATTTTATATATAGAAAATCCTAAAGACTCCACCCTCAGAAAACCCTGTTAGATTTAATTAATGAATTTAATAAAATTGCAGAATATAAAATTAACAAACAAATCAGTTGTGTTTCTATACACTAACAATGGATTTACTGAAAAAGAAATGAAGAAGTTTATCTCATTTATAGTAGCATCAAAAACAATAAAATACTTATAAATTAAACTAATTTTACATAATATTTACATAACTAAATTTACATTACATTGATGAAAGAAATTGAAGAAGACACAGATAGGCATTGCATGTTCATGGGTTGCAAGAATTAATATTATTAAAATGTCAATACTAACAAAAGCTGTCTATAGATTCAATGCAATCACTATCAAGTTTCCAATGGCATTTCTTATAGAAGTCCAAAAAAAAAAAAAAAAACCCTCATAAAATATATATGGAACCATGAAAGACTCTGAATAGACAAAGAAATCCTGAGAAAGAAGAACAAAGCAGGAGATCACACTTCCTAATTTCAACTACTATAAAAGTATAGTCATTAAAATAGTAAGGTATTGGCATGACAATAAATACATAGAATTGGCAGGCACAATGAAACAGAATCAAAACCTGGAAATGAACCCAAGTCTATACCATCAACTAATATTGGACAGAGGAGCCAAGAAGACCCAATGGAGACTCACTGGAGTCTCTTTAATAAGTGATACTGGTATAATTGGATATTCACATGCAAAAGAATAAAACTGTACACATATTTACATTACTCACAAAAATTAGCTTGCAGTGGATTAAAGATTTAAATGTAAGACCTGAAACCATGAAACTCCTAGAAGAAAACATAACAATAAAACTCCTTGACATGGGTCTTGGTAATGATTTTTTGGATAGGACCCCTGAAGTACAAGCAACAAAATAAAAAATAAACAAGTGGGAATACATCAAACTAAAAACTTCTGCACAGCAAAAGGAACCATCAGCAAAGTGAAAAGACAACCTACAGAATTGGAAAAAATATTTACAAACCATATATATCTGTGGAGGGGTTCATATCCAAAATATAGAAAAAACTCATTCCACTCAATAGCAAGAAAACTTATGAACCAATTAAAAAAATGAACAAGGGACCTGAACAGACATTCTCCAAAGAAGATATACAAAAGGTCAACAGACACAAGAAAAGATGCTCAACATCACTAGTCATTAGGGAAATGCAAATTAAAACCACAATGAGATATCACCTCATGCCTGTTAGAATGACCATCATCCAAACGATGGGAGATAACAAAGGCTGGTAGGGATATAGAGAAAAGGGGACCCTTGACTGTTGGAGGAATTGCTAATTGAAATAGTCAGTATGGAAAACAGTGGAAGGATCCTCAAAAATTAAAAATAGTACTGCCATATGATCCAGCAGTTCCACTTCTAGGAATGTATCCAAAGGAAATAAAAATACTAACTCAAAAAAATTTGCATCCCCCCCATGTTTATAGAAGCATTACTTACAATAACTAAGATATGGAAACAACTTAAGTGTCCCTGAAAAAAGAAATTGGTATATAGATACATAGATATGTGTGTGTGTGTGTGTGTGTGTGTGTGTGTACGCACACTGAAATATTATCCAGCCATAGAAAAATGAGGAAATTCTACCATTTGCTAAAAATGGATAGACATTGAAGGCATTATGTTAAGCAAAATGTCAGAGGAAGACAAATACTGTATGATCTCACTTATATATGGAATCTCAAAAAAATAAATTACCTGAGGCAGAGGATGGGGGACAGGAATTGTAAGAAAATGGTTAAAAGTTACAGGATAAATAAGTACTTGGGATATAATATTAAAATGATGACCATAGCTAACACTGCTGTATGACATATAGAAAAGTTGTTAAGGGAGTAAATTCTAAGAGTTCCCTTCACAAGAAAAGTTTTGTTCTTTTTTCTTCTTTCTTTTCTTTTTTATTGGATCTATATGAGAAGATGATAGCTGAACCTATGGTGATAATTATCTCACAATATGTGCAAATCAAATCATCATGCTGTTCACCTTAAGTTTATGCAGGGATGTATCTCAATTATTTCTAAATAAAAATGTTCTTAATGGAGTAGTTTATTAAGTCCCTGTCACTGACCAACTGAAATCTGAGGCAGATAGCGGAATTTCCTTTGGCTTGGTTTTCCCAACTGTAATATGGAAAATAAAGGGGCATGGTAAGAGCTAAGAGCGTGGGGGTAGGAGGTGGGGAAGGGGGGGAGATATATATGTGATTAATGTATAATAGATTTCAATGAAGATTTCTTTCACAAATACAGAGCCATGCAGACATGACCCCCCGAACTTTGTTCAAAACTGTCTTATATGTTGTTTTCAAGGAGAGCAATGATGTATATAAAATATGCTGGGATCTCTTCAAGTTAAATAAATATAGCTCATGAATTCCAGATATTTCCTTGGAACTCATCACCTTTCAAATTGTTGAACCACCCATTCTCATTTCAATGAAATAGAGACATGTAACCTGAGGTCGAATATTTGACTCTTCTCTAAGCAGAAGTATAAAGAGTAGAGTCATTTGTTTGCTTCAGCCTACATGTTTAATGCCTCCCGCAAATTCTAGGTCTCCTCAGAACGTTACTTAAAAAAAGCATTTTTACCACCATTCTTTTTTCTTCTCAGCCAGAATGAGGAAAGGATTATGTCCCTTAACCATCCTCAGTGTGTTCTTTGGATTTCCCCCAATGTTGGTATGACTTTAGAAGTGACTTCCTTATGAAAAAAACAAGTGGTTGGTAAAAAGACAATAGATTTGTTACAGGAAACCATGTCATTTTGACAAAGTTGGGGATCACTTAAAATCAAGTTTTTAATCAAGTAGAGTGATTTGGGCTTCATTAGGATATAGTTTAACGTGGTATAATAAAACATTTGGTAATTTACACTAATAAAATTTATACTTAGAAAATTATTTACACTTAGAAAATTATTTATACTTATAAAATTTGCCTCACTCCTCAAATCTACTGTTATATTTAGGTTCTTTTTATTTCAGTCAAAAAACTGTTTAGAAAAAAAAAACTGTTTAGTGTTTGGAGATGTTCTTAATCAATAATATTATACTAATCTTTAAAAAAAATTGTCACCAAATATAACCAGCACTCTTATTTTTCTTCTTTTCCTGAATAAAATCACTTGTGTCATTAATAGGTGAGCTTAATGTTTGTTATTACAAAAAATAATGAAAAATAAAGCCTAGCCAAGAGCATTGGAACAGAATTAATGAGGCTCAGAAGTAGTAATAGGAAAAATCCCTGGACAAATCATGTGGCATTTAGTATCAAGAAAGCACAAAATACAACTAACAAACGTATATTGTTTCTTTCTGTTGTAAGATATGAATGAGCTGTCGGCAATGCGGGATACCGTTGTTGCTAGAGAATTTAGCCAATTCTTGCCAAATTCTCAGAGAATCTGCAATGGTTTTTGTTTGCATTGGTTTGCTTTTATGTGAGGAGCGGGTAAGTGAGAATGGTATAAAGGAATGGGGATGAGTAGTTGAGACTGTCTGAGGGACAGCTGCTCGCAGTGTAGATTTACTAAAGTAAAGTGGGAATGAGGCATGAAGTAATAAATCCTGTCCCTGAAAAATGAAGCCATGTCATGGCTGATGGGCGATATGCTAGGCTATAGGAAGCAATGAAGGAACAAAGCCAAAAAAACACTTATGGATTCAAAAAAACGTCAAACAATAAAACTATCAAAAGAAAAAAAAAATCTTTTCACGTGTTTGGTACCCCCTGCATTTTACATTCTGTCCCTCTTCCCGCTCTCGAAGCCCTCCCTGGAGCTGCCAGCTGGGATATTTTGATCGAGAGCAGTACACATAAACAATTACACTTTGTGACATTTGATATAATGAGCCCAGAAGGCTAGAGATGGCTTTAGTAAATAATATGTGGCCAGATGAAAACACTTGGAATGTTAGGTAGGAAAAGATCAGAAAACTGGTCTTGGCAGATTCATTTTTTTGGGTCTAGGGTCAAAACCAGAGAAGGCAATGATCAACAGCTTTTACAGAACTGCCGATTTCTCCGTATATTTTTAGAGTATGGGATTCATCTAATTATCAATGTCCATCTGATAGATATACCTGTTTTCTTTTGCCTAATTAGATCTTGGGCATGAAAATTTTAATGCTAATGCATCAGTACTTCGATCTAAGATTGAACCCCAATTAAGTAGTAGTGGGGGTTATAAAGTGATTTCAAAAGGGTCTGAGAAAAACTCAAGTTATATGACAAAATTATTTGTGTATGACTTTGTCCACTTGCAACTGGTCCATAGCTTTCATTAGATTCCCGAAGGGGACTACTGCCCTTCTCAAGATGAGAGAGAATCATGAGAATCGAACAGCCCTACTTTCCCACAATCCCTCAGTGATGTCTTAATTACCAAGTTCAATGCCCTTTGCTTCTTTTCTCTGTATCTCTCCCTCTCTCTCTTTCTCTCTTTATTGCTTATGGATAGCAAATTGCTATAGACAATCCTCCCTTTCTAGAAATTCCTCTAATTTTTGAGATTATCATTCTGTTTCCTTCTTACCCTCCAGCAAGCTCCTTCTCAGTCTCCTTCACCTACTGGTAAATGAAAAGATGACCCAACATTCTGTTCTCTCCCACTTCTGTTCTCACCTGGATGACTCCCCTCATTTCAATTTGCATTGATTCACATTGGACACTGCTAGCCATGTCCACCCTCCTGAATAGTAGGCCTTTCCCTTAGCATACAGATATGTTTCTACCAAGTACACAAGTTTAGAAAACCCAGGTTCAGCTCTGAAAAAATACCAAATCCATCTTCTTGCGTCCATCTCCGCTACCATCACCCTCCCACCAAAATTAACACTATCACTTGGATGACAGCAACTGTTTTCTAACTGCTTGATTCACAACTTCTGTTAAATCTTCCTTCTCTCTCTTTCTCATTTTTCCCTTCATCTCATGAAAAATATGGTATCTTTTCATTTTAAAGTCCGACTGCATTAAATCCTGCAACATTTTTCTATTCTTTTCTGTACAAAGTCAAAATCTTCCCACACCTGCACCATCCCTGTTGAGTCCCATATTTTCTCTTGGCTTCAGCAGTTTTGTTATTCTCTTGACTGGTTCCTCTTCTCCTCTACAATATACTTACCACATTTTGAAATCATGATTCTGACTACATTACTCAGGGCCCATTGAGTACATTCATTGTTTCTTTGCTGCCAGTAGGAAAAATCCAGTAACCTTTCAAATCATACCAGGTTGCAAACACTTCTTTCCAACTTACTTAACATTATTTATATTCACAAAACATATACTACTAGTTTCTTTCTTACCACTTTTTTTATGTTTCTGCCTTTAATTACTTTTTTCCCTCTATTTGGAAAGCTCTTCTTCCATTTTTAAGCATCAAAACATTACCTAATCCTAAAAATAAAAGGTTAGTAGAAAATAATACTACCACCAGAAAGTCTTTTTCGGCAGTACAAGTAAGGTTTACATGCTTTGAACAAAATCTTTCATGTATACTTTCTTAATACATTATTTTTTTAAAGATTTTATTTATTTATTTGACAGAGATCACAAGCAGGCAGAGAGAGAGGAGAAAGCAGGCTCCCCACAGAGCAGAGAGCCCAATGTGGGGCTCGATCCCAGGACCCCGGGATCATAACATGAGCTGAAGGCAGAGGCTTTAACCCACTGAGCCACCCAGGCACCCCAATACATTATTTTTTAAAAGATTTTATTTATTTATTTGTCAGAGAGAGAGGCAGAGGGAGAAGGAGAAGCAAGCTCCACACTGAGCAAGGAGCCCGATGAGGGACTGAATCCCAGGACCCTGGGATAAGCTGAAGGCAGGTGCTTAACCCTCTGTGCCACCCAGCCATCACAGATACATTGTTTTTTGTGGTTTTTAAAAGATTATTTATTTATTTATTTATTTGACAGAGAGAGAGAGAGAGATCACAAGTAGGCAGAGAGGCAGGCAGAGAGAGAGGGGGAAGCAGGCTCCCCGCTGAGCAGAGAGCCCAACAGGGGGGCTGATCCCAGGACCCCTGAGACCACAACCCGAGCCGAAGGCAGAGGCTTAACCCACTGATCCACCTAGGCACCCTACATTGTTTTTTCTACTGTGAATTACAGTTTGGTTTTTTACACACACACACACACACACACACACACACACACACACACACGTAACCCAGTATTCTGGGTAATAAGCTTCTTGAATGCTTTTCCATTTCTAATTAATCATTATCTCTTTGGTATTTCTGTTACCTTTGATAAATAAATTGCTCTTTCCCTACTGAAAAAAAAAAAAGTTCTTGGTTCACATTTGTTTATGTAGAAAGATCCAAATTTTTTTGCATGGATTCAAAGTCTATTTTCTTTTTCATTGCAACACCACTGCCATGCACAATTTCTCTTATAAAAACAGAGCACTTATTTTTCCCCAAACACATCACACACTCATACCTTCCAGCTTTCACTCTTTATTATTTGTACTTCAATAGTTTGTCCCCAAGGACCCTGTTCTCTGAACAAGTCTGGATGAGGTGCCTCTCTTAAGTTTCCCTATAGTGTTTTGTGCATTTCAACTTACCACACTGTTTTTGTGGTTTACTTTTTGAACTGCCTTTCTGCTTATCAATTCTAAATTCCTGGAATGGAGAAATATTCTCTGAATCCTTAATACCAAGAGTACCTGGAGCATAATAAGTGCTTGCTAAGGTGTTTGGAAAGGATAAATAACTGCGCAATTATCATTTAGAATTCTACTCACTGTTCAGAATTCATCTCAAATTTCACCTCGCTATGTAAGTCCATCAGGATCCCCCAGTTGGAATTAATCTTTCTTCTTCCTACAGACCACAACTCTCCTTTTAACCTCTCTAATGGGATGTTTTGTATTGCATTTTGTACATTTATTAGTTATGTATGTACCTACCATTAGTTATGTATGTACCTACCATAACCATGAGTTATGTATCACCCTCCCAAGCTCCAGCATTTCCTTCTCTAGAAAGCTTTCCTTGAAACCGGCCACCTAGGCAAAATCTCTCCTGACCTCTCATAGCTCATAATATATTATGATATCATATTCAAATGATTTATCATATTTAAATTTTAGTACCTAATGTGACCATCTTAAAGCCTACAAGGGAAGTCTTTTTAACACCTATGCCAAGAAAAGTACTTGATTCAGTCATAATTAATGTTCAACTTAATAACTTGAATGATGATCCATTATTTTTGTACACCTCAGGGGATTGTCTAGAGCAATGAATGTAGAAGATAGGCAGTCAGTGTTTTATAAATGAATGAATGACTTAACATGGGTAAATTATTGATATAAATTCCATTTTTGTCTTTTAAGATGAATGAAATTCTCCAGACTATTCATTAGTTTAAGCATATTTTTCTGTATTCTTTGATTTAGGCTATATTTGTTCAATGTGATTGGCTCAATGTAAGATATCCAGTCCATTAGTTTTCTAATAAATTTTATATTTGAACTTAATATATTACTAAATGCCTCAAAACCCTGGCCACTGTTTTTTTAACCTTTTCTTCTTTTAGTTCTAAAAGTAGTATTACAGACAGAGGGAGGCGGCCTCTAGGATAAGTGGTATCCATATTCACCTACCTGGCTGCCAGAAATTGGAATCGTGGAATTGTTTTTTAACCCTGACCAGGATTTACAAATTGAAAATGTCATTGTAAATATGCAAATATTATGGAAATGTTCTTACTGATTAGGATAATTTTAAGAAACCTAATTATGTGTCTGGCCTACCCATCTGTGAGAGCAGTCAATCAATGAACTGGTTACCATATTTAGATTAAAAGCTATTAGAAAGGAATAATACCTTTAAAAAAAAAACCAATAAGCTCAAGAAATGCTAAATGCTAATGTCAAGTGACCCAGAGAACTATAGCAAATTTTTTCTTTGTTTAAAATCACAGAAGTTGCATACAGATTATAAATAATAGCCATCCATCTCTCTAAGTCCTGGGGCTGTGAGTTCATGTACCCTATTGAAATGAACTAGAATTAAGACATTTTAAGTATTAGTGGAAATTTAGGTGTGCCTCCTTGGATTTATTATAAGGTTTGATGAAATCCACTTTTATCATTGTAATACCAAAAGCAAGAATGAAGTCTCAATATTTATGGTTTATTATAAGTGCTCATATGCAGAACTCACTGCCCCCTCTTTTTTTTTTTTCTTTTTTAAGGGGACACAACAACTGAGAAACATGCTTTTGTTTTCAAAATTTTCTATTTGCAGCAGCTGTTCTGTATTGGCTTTTCTCTTTGCTCTTTTCTTTAAAAAATATATCCTCTCAGCATTATATTTCTTTGCTTTGTTTTATATCAGCGCCATGACCTATGGGTTTTAATCAAAGTTACTGGATGGCAGACAAAGTGTGCTATTCCTAAAGTATGAATTGTTTGCCATTGGTATAAATCAATCACTGATGTATTTGTTTCCTTTATTTTTTCCCAAGGAGTTGCAACAGTATCTTGCTAACCTGGCTGAACAGTGCAGTGCAGATAATAATGGTGTAGAACTCCCTGTTGTAATAATTCTTGATAATCTTCATCATGTGGGCTCTTTGAGTGATATCTTCAATGGTTTTCTCAACTGTAAATACAACAAATGGTATGCTTATGAAATATTTTGAGTGATGAAATATGAAAAAAATGACCAGATTTGTTTCTAATGTCTTTATACCTTTTTAAACCTATGGTGGATGCCATGAATGTAAGAAGCCTTCATTAATATTAGAACATATTTCCCCCCCAAAAAAAATCCCTGTGCATTTCTTGAAACATCTATTTATTCATTCAGCAATTATGTTCCAAGCAACTTTTATGGAAACATGATTTACTTGATGGCGTTAGCTTCTATGGATATGTGGAAGGTCTGGGAGACCAATGTCAATGACAGAACATTTGGATCAAGGAAATTAAGAATTAAAATGAAGCTCTGAGCTCTGGTTTCACTTTTCCTCCATATCGAAGTTTAAATTCAACCTTCTGTAAAGATAAATTTAAAGCATTCAGATATATCATCATTAATGAGTCTAACTTTTAACTATTTACAATGAAAGTAAAGGTTGAAGTAGGGTATAAAAAAATCTGAAAACCCACTAAAGATGGCCTCTAAAGGAAAGACATATAAGAGCAACCTAAATATTAGTTTTAATGGTGCATATCCCTATTAATCTCTGCTAGAGATTTTTTATATGTTAAAAGTAGATCATCATAAGATAAGCTTTGAAACAAGAATACAAATGTTCTCGTCATTAAGAAACTTTAAAATATCTATGAAATAATGAAAGAGGGAAAATTAATGAATTTGATTATAATCATAAGAGTCCCAAGATGTTAGAGTAAAATGAGATTACTGTGATTATTCCATCTAACCTTTTTATTTTTTAGATGAGTAAACTCAGATTCAGAAAGGTAAAATGATTCTCCTAGGATGCTAGAGCTGAAAGTAGAAGCCCAAATCCAAATTTCCAGCTCAATGATCTTTGTTATTTTTCCACCTAACATTACAAAATCACCCTCTTAAAGCCTAATGTTAACTGGAATAATCCATATATACCTACATTGTTTTTTAAGGCGATTTTAATAGACTAATCTCTTCTACCTTCAGCACATCAACGTATTTAATTTTATTTTCCAGTCCATATATTATTGGAACAATGAATCAGGGAGTTTCTTCATCACCAAATCTAGAGCTGCATCACAATTTCAGGTAAAGATAAATTGAATGCTTTGTTTTGTTTTGTTGTATTGTCTCTTTCTGTTTGCTTTTGGTTAGTGTTTTTCCATTTGTACATTGACAGATCCTTCCAGTGGTGACCTGTGTTGTGAAAATAATTCTCACTTCTTCTGACACTTTCTCAAGCAGACATTTTGTGATCTTCAACCTGTAATCGGAATTGTTTCTTTAAAAAAAAAAAAAAAGAAAGAAAGAAAGAGAAAAGAAAAAAGAAAGGAAGGGAAAGAAATGTTTGTCCTGCTCACTATGTCACCAACTAAAGTAGAGCACTTTTCTTCAAAGTGTGAGGAATGTGAAAAGAGTTCCTATTTCAGGATTTGTGATTCTCCTACAGAAGAGTACTCAGCGTGTAGACTCCCACTCACTTCTGACGCACATGAGCTTTGCTTTAGCTTAAAAAGAAAAGTTATTTTGTATACCTCTAATGCTAAGAGATCTCCTAACCCCTTTGATCATTAAAATGAGCCACCAATTGACATAGGAACATTCTTTATTTATATTGGAAAGAGAATACTGTGGACTTAAAACTTAATTTATTTAAAGATTTCTGAATATATATATGTATATATATAATTTTTTTTTTGTCTTTTTGTAGGTGGGTGCTATGTGCAAACCACACAGAACCAGTGAAAGGCTTTTTAGGTAGATACCTTCGACGGAAACTGATAGAGATAGAGATTGAAAGGAATATACGCAATAATGACTTAGTCAAAATTATAGATTGGATTCCTAAGACATGGCATCATCTCAACAGTTTTTTGGAAACACACAGTTCTTCTGATGTTACCATTGGTGAGTTCCAAAACTGCAATATGCCATTTTCCAGGAACTAAGAGTACGTGGTAAGATGGCCAGATTGGATGGTAGAAAATAACAAGCAAAGCTAATTTTTTTCATGCTCCCAAAGATTTAAGTTTTCTTTTTTCCTTCTGAAAGTTTGCCTTCTTCTAAGCTTTATATGTCTGATTAGATTCATTATGCCTGACAATTATGGTTTTCTAAGATTTGACTGAAATCACATGGTTTAATATAGCCAAATATTTAAAAATCAGATAACCACTTGAAATAAGTTATATCTGTTTAAATTCCCTTTTTATGATAAAAAAACAAATTTTAACCAATGGTTCACATCAAATATAGTTATGAGAGAAGATTTTAGTTAGAGATAATTTAGGTGTTTTATGGATAACTGAGGTGTTTCATATTTTTCATCAAGGCAAAACTGAATTAATTCTCTTTGGTTGGCATAAAAATGTTTATTTTTCTAATCCTTCTTAAATTGCATGTATAAAAGTCTCTTTCCTATTTTGCTGGATTATAAAGATATGTTCACCAAAGATACAAGGTAAATGAAAAAGAAGAATTTGATAATTGAGATCAAAAGACCAAAGCTGAGGGGCGCCTGGGTGGCTCAGTGGGTTAGAGCCTCTGCCTTCGGCTCAGGTCATGGTCCCAGGGTCCTGGGATTGAGCCCCGCATCGGGCTTTCTGCTCCGTGAAGAGCCTGCTTCCTCTTCTCTCTCTGCCTGCCTCTCTGCCTACTTGTGATCTCTGTCAAATAAATAAATGTTTAAAAAAAAAAAAAAAAGACCAAAGCTGAGTCCCACTCTGCAAATAATAACATATTTTATACTTGGGAATTTAGTTCAGCACAGTTTCATCATCTGTAAAGTGGGGCAGGTTGACTGGATTATGACCTTTAGGGTTTCTCTTAATTCTAATAAGTTATGTTCTTATGTTAAGATCTTAGGGTAAAAGGAAGAGGAGTTCAGGAGTTTGAGTCTTCAGAAAAACATACTTTGATAATAATCAAGATGGCTAAGATTGTAATTGTTTAAGAATCCTGCAAGATATATTATTAATTCCCCCCAAATTATGTTGCAAATATTTATGTGTTTAGGTTGTTACATGTAATGGTTCTCAAAATGGTTTGCTTCTTCTTAGGCCCCCGACTTTTCCTTCCTTGCCCTATGGATGTAGAAGGTTCTAGAGTGTGGTTCATGGATCTCTGGAACTATTCTTTGGTACCTTACATTCTGGAGGCAGTGAGAGAAGGTCTTCAGGTATAGTATTCAATATTCTTTACTGTTTAAAAACAAGCAAAATCGTCCTTTGAAGCAAAAAACATTCTTTTCTTTGGGCATTTATACAGAAACTAAAGGCATGAACTATATAAACATATTGGTCAAGTTTTAAAGATCAACTAGTATGTAACTATTTATTGTGTATTCTGTTCTGAAAATAAATATGTGGGAGAAGGAGAAAACCTTTATTCTAACAACTACCCATTTAAGGCCAAACAAACTTATTGCCATGGGAATTAGCAACCAGTTGAAAGCCAGCTAATTGGACAGTTCTGTATCTTATAAAACAGACATGTTAAATGGGCCTTGATCATTTCTTCTCTTAACATATAGTTTGCAACAAGTAGTTTCTGCTTACTGGTTCCCTGTTTTTAGTATGTTCATTGTTTGAAACCCTTTAACCTCACTCGTAGGATCCTTTACTATTTTGAGGGAATGCTCTACATTCTAAGGCAATTGACTTTTTAAAATCTATGGCAGGTTGATTTAGCAGCATTCCTGCTGTTCCTCTCATCTACCTCATGTCATGAGGCCCTACGCTGTCTCTTCTATGTACTCTTAATGGAAAATTCAAAATACATCACTAATAAGAAAATTCTGTTTCTCAACGAAATTTACTATCTCCTCAAATTGGATTTGAGCTTTCATGAAATTGTAGAATTGTAAACCTCAAGGTTGAATCTTTAAGATTTTTAATTCATAATCATCCAGCTTATTGTAAAGAATTTAATCTTTTCTACAACTCGGCCAAAGTTTAGGAAGTTTTTGCTTAGGCATCTCTATCTCTGATTATTGCAACTGCTACTAGAATTAAGATACAGTTCTTGCTTTTCACATTTGTCATCTGCAATAGTGCATTAGGTATTTACCCTTTAAAAAGTCACTGGTGATCTATACTCCTTCCTATCCTTTCCTTTGAGCGGCCCACTGTCCTCACCTAGGAGAGCAGAATGGCAGTATTTAGAACCATCACGATGGTTCTGGTGAACATGATGAATAAATATTTGGAAGATGTGCTCAGAATCTTCAGAGATAATGATCCTAGAGCATGCTATCTACTGGTTTTATTCCAGATTTAAGTAATACAGTTTCCTATTTGAAGGCTATGAGCCAGTTGTTGTTTGGTTCCAATAAAATAAAAGACTATACCAAAGGTTTATATTTTTTAAATATAACATCTCACTTTTCTGGGTTCCTCTGAAACTGTTATGCTAAGGTGTGAGTTGAATTTCTCAATGTCAATCATTTTATACAAAAAAGAAATTTATGTGAAAGTTTATAATATGCTAGAAGTCATATTTTTAAAACCAATATTTATTTATTTATTATTATTTTTTAAAATTTCTTTTCAGCGTAACAGTATTCATTGTTTTTGCATCACACCCAGTGCTCCATGCAATACATGCCCTCCCCAATACCCACCACCTGGTTCCCCCAACCTCCCACCTCCCGCCCCTTCAAAACCCTCAGGTTGTTTTTCAGAGTCCATAGTCTCTCATGGTTCACCTCCCCTTCCAATCTCCCTCAACTCCCTTCTCCTCTCCATCTCCTCATGTCCTCCATGTTATTTGTTATGCTCCACAAATAAGTGAAATCATATGATAATTGACTCTCTCTGCTTGACTTATTTCACTCAGCATAATCTCTTCCAGTCCCGTCCATGTTGCTACAAAAGTTGGGTATTCATCCTTTCTGATGGAGGCATAATACTCCATAAATGAAAGTTCTCTTCATATAGTTTCAGTATTAATAAGCTGTCATCCAAGTTTTTACGTATAAAATCTCTTTATTTCCTATGTGTTTGCTAATACAGATAAAGGAAAAGAAGACTGCGTAAACTCAAAAATAGCAATACCTAACACTGCTTAGCTTCCTTAAGTCTAATTTTTAAAAAACTGTTTCAGTTCTTTTTTTAAAAATGTTTAAGTCAATATTATTTTTAAAACACTATCTGGAGAATTAGAATTTTATACAGCTTCCATTTAGGCAAAAGTATAACCCTTAGAGTAATACCGGTTTCCCAGACAAAAACTAAGAGATACTTTAAAATTATTTTTGAAGAGGAGAAAAAAATATCTCGTTTCTCTTTGTGGTTCTAGATGTTTAGTAGTCGGTTAGTGTAAATGCTGAATCAACTGTAATGTGTAGGGAATGTAGGGGGGAAGCCCAGTACCCAGGAGAGATAAGAAAAATAGGTAGACATTTCTCATTGCTACTGAAGGATGTGCTCAGCCACAAGCCCATTGGCAGATGATATTTCTGGGGTGTTCCATGTATGTTTTCTGTAAGAAAAGGAAGAAAAGGAATCATGTGTGTTACGAACAATTCCCTTGGATCTACTGGTAACAAAGAACCTTGAATTGGAGCAAGGGGTGAAAAACAAAGTCTTCTTGCAAAGATGAAACTCTGAGTTGAGTGGAATAGAAAAATCTCTTTTCAAATGCATGCTCTGATGAGGAACCATAGGGAATGCTCTCTGCCAGATGTTCTAGTTGGAAGAAAACACCGGTGATAAAATGGATTCTGATTTTCATTCTGATGATTCTACCTTTATCGAAATGGCAACAGCAAATTCATATTATTCTAATTATTTAAATATTTAATATTTTATAATTTTATAATATTTTAATATTTAAATCTTCTTTCAATTATTTTTCTATAATATCTGTTCTACACTGAAATTTAGTATTGGACCAATGAGCATTTTATTGGTCACCTCCAATTTTGCTGTCTTGTATGATTCTTTAAAGGGCTGGCATCAGTTGATTCTAGACCTTCATATTTTTTGTATAAAATTTACTTTCCAAGAATGACACATTTTCCTTCAGTTAGCTTAAGTTGTATGGCAAGCTGTGTCTTTTGCTTTATAAAGTAGGTTTTTAACTGAGAAAAACTTTTGCTTCAAAACTCTCGCTAGCCATAAAAACTATATATCTGTTATATAGTGATAGTGATTGCTACTCCTGCCTTCATCTCCCAAGGGATATGCAGATATCAGGACCTGGCCTGCTTGCTTGCTTGCTTGCTTGCTTTCTCTTTGTCTCTTTCTTTCTTTCTCTTTATCTCAAGGCAAGGCTGACACAACCTCATACAGTTCCTCTGGAAGAAACCCGAAAGGTAACTCCAAGGCAATTCATGTGCCTTCTGTGGTGTCAGTATCCACCATTTTGCTTTTGATCACTGACCCACAGTAGGCCATGTAGAACACCTCCCAGTGTGCTGAGACCATATATGCACCTGGTAACCAGGCTTGTAGGAGGGGGGGAGGAGGAGGTCAAGACAGGGGGGGGAAGTACATCAAAGACCTAGTTTGCCCATGTTACTGCCCTCTTCTCTTCATTTTAGCTTTTCTTTCTGTCCCCCTGCAGCCTGGTACTTGTTAATAAAGTCCATTCCACCTCTGTTTCTGCAGTGTGCCCTTCCTAATTAAAAATTTGTAACATGTCTTACATTCATCTTCTCCCTTTCCTCCACTACCAGTACTTGAACCATTATCATCTCTTTCTTACTGACTCTTTGCTTCCTTTTGGGTCCTGACCACATGAATGCTTTCATTTCCCATTTTCCTCTTCTTTTACTGTTGGCCTTATAAATAAACATCTAAAAAGAGTTTTTACAGGAACCAATGAGATTATTAGAGGAAATTAATCCAGAGAAAATGATTATCAGAGAAATTATTTTTATTTTCAAAGAAACTTTGAGTAGAGTGAGGTTGAAAAAGAGAAATTCTCTTACTGTATTTATCATCTTTGCAAAGTGCACCTTAGTAGAGAACTCTGTTTAGTGCCTAGCACAGCTTTCTTCAATTCTCCATCACTGGAACTTTCCTTCCTCAACTGTGAGTTTTCTTTTGGTTTATAAAATCACTAATAAAGATAAATATGGGCAGTGAATTCAATATGCATTTAAAATAAATCCCCTTTGTATTCTCTCCCAAATGCTGACTATCTATCCCAGATGTTCATCTGTATTTTATCTCTCCTTCAAGTTTAAAGAGAGTTAGGTGGACAGACATATATTTACAAACTGGAAAATTGTATATGGACACAATTCTCTTGAAAGTTCCATAAGAACTCAATGTGCAAAGGAATCACTCAATTAGTGGTCACCTTTTTTACTGAGTAGGAATGTATTAGATATGTATTAAATATGTAATCATTTTGTAGATGTATGGGAAACGGGCACCTTGGGAAGACCCCTCAAAGTGGGTGCTTGACACATACCCATGGAGCTCAGCATCTCTGCCTCAGGATGGTCCAGCATTACTTCAGTTGAGACCAGAAGATGTTGGGTATGAGGGCTGCATATCCACTAAGGAAGCCACAACCTCAAAGCACATTCCACAAAGTGACACAGAAGGGGATCCTCTGGTAAGAAGCTGATGTGTGATTTTTCTAATATAATCTTAACTACAGTGTGTTGTCATCAATATTTAGTCATTTGTATCAAAGATACTAGTTATCTTAGGTGGTATTTGGGACTGCTCGGATACAGGTATTCTGGTTTTAACTCTTTTTCCTTTGGCTTACTTTCCTTAGGTTAAATTCTTAAAAATGAAAGACCAAACTTATATGCTTAACAATCAAGAAACACTAAAATCAGGCTGAACTCTGAGACCATAATTTTTATTTTATTATGCAGAAAATTACGTAAATTCATAAGTCTTCAACATTACATGACTCGATTCACTAGGTATTTAAGAGAAAACCAGATTTTGTTCTTAATATAATATTTTACATATATCAACTAGTCTGACTAGATTTACAATTAGTCTTTTGTTGCCTACAGTTGAGAAGACTAAACTGACTTGGAAATCAAAGGGAAATTATTCTCCCTGATTCTCCCTGTCTTTCTTAATTTGTAGTTCTGTATGGTTTAATAAAGGTCAGTAAAACTCCAAACTATGAGTACTCTGAGAATATTAAGTAAGTAGTATTATTAGGAAAAATATTTTATTTTTCATCTATTTTTTTCATGTTTATAGATGAATTTATATAGATTGGTGTCAGGTGTAATGCATTTATTAGCTTACCATTCTATGGTTACAGAAATCACTGGACCTGTACAATCAATACAGAAAAAAATACTGAAATAAAGGCCATTATGTTATTTAAAACAAAAAAGGAAATTATTAAAAATCATAACCTGTGACATACCCAAGAATATAAAGTGATTTGATATTTTTTGGAATACTAGTATACTCACAACCCAACATATATACATTATCATCTCAGCTGACCAGTCTTAATATTTTGGTGGTTACATGTGAACAAGATGATAGATTTTTAAGATCTTTTCCAGGGCAAAAGACATGCGTGCACGCGCGCGCACACACGCGCGCGCACACACACACGCAGGCAGAAAATTGTGCATACTATTTCAAAGGGTTCCATAGAGTAATGGAAATATTTACAAAGGTCTGCTTAGAGTCCAGAGAACTCATATAGGACTTCCAAATTGGACTTTTGCTCTAGACCATAAAATCCTTAAGGGCCTGGATCTTTCTTTTTCTAACAGGTAGTTGGCCCTTTAGCTCATACATAACTTGAAATCAATAGTAATGGAAGAATTGGTTTAGATGCAGCATAATTGTGAGCAAATACTAACTAATTGCCTATAGAATGGTTCAAATTTAAGAGAAAATATTAACTTTAGGATACAAGTATGGGTTATTACATCTGAATTTTATAAACTCTAGTCTTGCCTTTGTGTGTTGATATACTGTGTCTGTTCCAGGTAAGGAGAAGCTTTATAGAGTTTGTTTTGAAAAATTAAACTGTCGAGTAAGGGACCCTTACGGGATGCCCTCAACTTCCCGGTTCCGATCAGCTAAACCCATTTAGCACTCTTCCCTGGCTCTGAATGCTCTGTCTTCTAGTACAGAGTCTCCCATACTGAATAAAAACTGGGGTTAAAAAATCTGATTCTTAAATGGCTGCTCAACTAAACATCTTAAGAAACAGGAGATTATGGTGTGCTAAATAACAAAAGACTTATCATCTAAAAGTAAATCTTTGGATCAGGCACCTTCTGATAAGAAAATAAATATTCTATCTGCTTTTATTTTGTTATAGTTCTATAATTACTGGTATCGAGTAAAAATATATTTGCAGTCCAATCTAAATCAAAAATATTTGGAAAAAATCCACTATTTAATGTCAGAAATATGTTGGATATGAACAAGGATACAAGTTTTTGGTGCATCTCACAGTATTTTATTCCTCATCAACAAATGCATTCATTCTTTCAACAAGTATTAATAAGTATATCCTCATGGCTAAGACTTGGTAGATAAATAAAAAAGATAAATAAAATACCATATTTGGTCTCAAGAAGCTCACAGTTCATTACTGGAAAGAGAGGTCTACCTATTTAAATTACAGTAAAGTAATGGTAGAGTCACATGCTAGATAAAGTTGTGAGTCCACTGAGGAAGTGATTAGGAAAAAGCTTTATAAAGGAGGAGACTCTTGAGCTGCATCTAGAAGGAAGAACAGATGTTCCATCATGTGATTGGATGGAGAACATCCAAAATTAAGGAAGCAGCAGGTGAATTTAGAACACTGTAAGAAAAATGAATATGAATAAAAATGCTATCTGCAGATTGATGGGATTAGAACAAAAAGGGCAAGAAAAGTTAGAACTACAAAAGTCTGCAAGAAGAAATAGAGCTACAAAAGTCTGCCAAGGCTTGTTTATCTTCGTAGGAAGTTAAAACTTTATCACACAGATAATGAAGAGCTATCAAAGGTGTTTGGTCAGGGGACTTATGTTATCTGGATTTGCAGGTTATAAAGATCTCTTTGGTAACAGAGCAGAAGACAGATTAAAGAAGAGAGGATGGAGGCTAGGAGCCCAGCAGATTGGTAATAGCAGAGGTGATAAGGAACTGAGCAATGTGTTACAAATGATAGACATTATATTTATGATTATGAATGTGGGGAAACCAGAGGAGAGGAGAGGAAGGACATTCTTTTGCAGAGAATAATGATCTATCCCAGTGACTATTGGATCATATTTGTAACCTTGCCCCCTCTTGTAATCCCCTTTGACTTGAATGCACAAAGCAACACTATGAGAAGGCAAATTAAATCCCATGTGTACATTTATTATGAATCTAAGACTTGGAACTTAGTCTAATAAAGTGTATTTACTATATGGCACCATTTTAAAAAATCAAGACTTTAGATGCTTCTATTACACCATAAAACTTCTACAGCATTCAGCATTCAAGTGATTTCAAATATTTGACTGAGGTTAGAATCATAACCCTTAAAATAGACCTCATTTACAATTTCTACTCTTATTAAATCAGGAGGACACTCAACACACAATGGTCTTTTACAAATTATCTTCACCCAAATGCTTGAACATACAGCCAGTGACTAATGATGGAGGAACTGATATCAGAAAGGAGGGAGGCAATATGAATGTGCATGGGGTGGGGGGTGTGGGTGAGAGACAGAGAGAGAGGGATAAGAAGAGAGAGAAAGTACATGTTTATGGAGACATTTGGCTTTTGCTTTATTGGGTTTGATAGGCTGTCACTAACTACTTTCATTTCATGTCTGTATATAGTTGATTTAATCAATTCAGAGAGTTAGCCTAACAATTATATTTAAAAATGTTGTCTTGAAGAATATTAAAATGACTTTAAAATACGCTATCACTGTAGCCTCTCTGTCAGAAAGGCCTGCTTGCTAAAATTGTTGATTATCATCTATCATCTATTTCACAGGCATTTATTCAACATGCATTTTACACAGAACACACAAGCATCCATAGCCTAACATATGTCTAAGGAATCCTTTTTTTAGATTTCTCTTTTTTATTGGATCAGATTCTCCAGTCCTCTAATTTGGGAAAGAAAAAAAGGAACAACTTGGATTACTTTATAAAATAATAAAATGACTATGCATTAAACAACATAAAGATTAGGACCACTTCTAGAAACCCTCGACAAGAAAACAAGTCTTACTTCATTCATGAAGACCCATGCCAGTTTTCCTGCACTTTCTAATAAAATCATTGAACAGGTTATCCACAATTTGCTTTTAAGCAGTCTTTCCTTTTTCCTCTAACAGTGGATCTGAAGATCTATCAAAAGCCAGCAAGCTGGCTGCCTTTTATTTTGTAGTACATGGAAACGCTAGCTGTCTTTCTCCCCAGGTGCTCTCAGGCGTATGTCCCTTTTTCTGGAACAAACATTACCATTGTCCTATCAACGGGGAAACCCGAGACAGCTGCTATTGTTCCAGAAGGTGGCTTTTGTTTTCAGTGATAGATCAATCATATTTTAGCCAGAAATTCAACAACAACAGAAACTTGACAGTGATCCTCTCCCTCTCCCTCCTCAAACACTCATGGTCGGCTTCATTCAGTGACCCCTTTCGAGGTCAGCCCCTAAACAGCAGATGGTGCGTTTGTGTGCAGCAGCTGGCGTCATTCCAGTCCATCCCCTCCTTATCTCGCGGGATCGTGTGCACGCGCTCGCGTGCGCGTCTGTGTGTGTATGAACATCCACGACTTTCACTTGCCATTCAATGCTTTCTGCTGCTCCGCACCAAAAAGCCGAGAAGCTTGGCGTGCTCTCCAGCACCGAGCCCAGATGTCCAGCTGTGATACAGTTTCTTTCCCAGTCTCCCTGCTGGAGCCGTATTCATTCACAACCCCAAATAAAAGAGCTCTCTAGAGGCCCTGTTTGGTCCTTATGGTTTGATGTCGTAGCGGTGTTCGGGCAGAACCGGGATAGGAGCCGGAGGCGATTCATGCAGACGTGACATTGTTTCCCCGTCTCCCTCGGATGGGATGAGGCGCGCTGCCTCCGTGTGGCTCCGGGCCGTGTGTTTTATGGGGCTGGCTGGCTCACTGCATCACTGCCTACATCGATGTCTCTTTTTCTTTCTTCAGATGAATATGCTAATGAAACTCCAAGAAGCAGCCAATTACTCGGGCACACAAAGCTGTGACAGCGATAGCACCAGCCACCATGACGACATTTTAGATTCATCTCTTGAATCTACTCTCTAGGGGGTAAAAGAAGTTAGGGGAAGAGAGGATGCTTTTGCTAAAGGTTTAACAAGGAAGGAAGGTATTTTCACGAAACCACTGCCAGTAGGAAAGCACCCTGTCAAGGGCCCTGACCCAGAGTCGTGGTCTCCGAGGAGCAGAGCGAAGTCTGAACCGCCAAGATGCTCGACTGAAATGCAAGCTTAACTTTATTTTATTTCTAGGCATTTTTTTTTTTTTTTTATATCCGTGGAGTGGTGTCCGGCTCCATTACTCAACTGGAAAGGACCCTAAGGACAGGGCAACTGAATAGATTGCACATGGGGTAGCCAAACTGGACTTTCTGTTTTTTCCTCTTTAAAAGTTTACAATGCAGCCCTTTCTTTGTCCCTTCCTTTCGTTTCCTCTGAGGGGGCCCGTCCTCCCCGAGCGGGGCCCCTTCTTCTCCGTCCAGCCTCCCTCGTGCCACATGGTGCTGGTTACAGGGCTCCAGCAGTGTTTGTGCTGTGCGCTCACCCCAGTCCGAAAGGAAGCCAAGAGGCCAGTCCTCCGGCAGCACAAGCGGAATCGCGCCACCGCCCGGCAGACGCGAGCACGGCAAGCTGGAGACGTGCCAATGTCATTCTTAACTGCCACGTTCACACGATGTGCTCCGCCAACTTTCTCGTGTATGAGTCACAGGTTTTATAAGGTTGTTTTTACCACAGGTTTTATAAGGTTGTTTTAAACCACCTGCCCACTCCCTTAACAAGAGTTTTATACCAATTATTAGTCAACACTGACAAAAGGCTTTCTTAGGGCTTTATTCGTTGGAGCCTTTTCAGTGAAAGAAGGAACATTTCCTATGGTGCTGTCTCACTGCCTTAAAACAGATTTCTATGACAGTTTAAGAGTTGGTTTAAATCCTAAACCATTGGTAATCTCCACTGTCTTTTCATTTCTAACCAAGCAACACAAGTTAACACAGTAGCCTCACCTCTAGATATCTGTTTCAGTTTTTGGGGTTTGGGGGTTCTTTTTTTTTTTTTTTTTTAAGAATTGGAGAAGAGAAAAAAAAAATCAGTGTTTTTGCTTTGGGAATAGATCATCTGTCCTCCAAAGTTCAAGTTAACCCAGAAACCCTCTTTGACCGTCACTTCAAAGCAAAGACATGTGGCTCACCTCCATCCAGTTCTAGGCAAAAAAGTTGTAGAAGGAGGGAGAATGGGAATTCTTACCCAGCAGAGCTGGAAGCACTAGTTGCAACATGAGCACAACTATTTGGCTTTTCCTCCCCTACTCTTTTTATTCTTCTTCTTACTATTCCTCTTGGTTTTGAGCATGTTGTTTTGATTACTATCGTTGTACATGAGAAATTCAGCATTAAAGAACACTGAAGCAGTGACGTCACTGTGGAAGCGGAAGCGTTTATACTGTAAAAGAAGGTTAGATTTGCACAGTCTACTGGGTAGGTATTGTAAATAATCATTTAAAAAATCTTGCACAAATTGAAACAAACACACACACACACAAATGTACTTTAATCCTGTTGGTGTTAAGAGGTGTTTCACTTGCTGAGATTTCCTATACATTGCAAACAAATACAGAATGCAAACCCTCAAAGCTGTTATTATCTGGTGTGTTTGTCCTGTATTTACAGTGGTTATGACGATGCAGGAGCTATCAGTGCTAGAGTGAGCATGCTTCAAAACTGTACATGAAGCCAATACATTTTTGGAAAAGTAAAAATGTCCGAAAGTGCATCTGTTGTGGCAGGCTTTAAAGAGCGTGCATGAAAACCAGTTGGGATCATGGGAGAAGTTACCACCACACACAAGAGGACGGGGTTTTGAGTTTTCCGAACCGAAGGGCTAGGCCATGCTGTAGACTTGTTCTAGGCGCGCGAAGATGGGTTGCTTTCGTGATGTGCCATTGGTGCTACTCTCTGTGACCACCCGTGGGTCAGTTGCTAGAGAACAACAACAACACAAGACCTCTGAGCCCTTTTCAGAGTGTCGCTAAGTCTATAGGTCCTACACGGTGCTATTGCCCCAAGGGAAAACTGAACTGAATTTATGCACATAGAATTGTCACCCTGACTTTGAAGCCTCAAACATGGATCAGAGCTGTCCTAAAACATCAGTATATGTAGCTGGATGAGTGACTAGTTGCCCTTGTATGATACGTGATCTAAAAGAAATTGCTAATCTTTCCCTGTCATTTTGAGAAACACAGTCCAAACATGATCATAAACACAAATTCCTGCAATACATCCCAGTAGGTTCACCTAGTTTACAACTTAAACTAGTTTGTGAAACATTTGTCTGTATACATTTTATATTTTGTACATTTTTGATGTAACATATCATGTAAATAGGCAGAAACAGTGAAATAAATCATCTGAAAAGTTTTGTAGTCTTTGTAAAGCCCCAATAATAAGTACTTGGTGTCAATGGACTTAACTGGATGATGTATTTTCTATTGGTTTATTGTTCCTCTAGCTTGTAAACCAGCTTGCATATATTTTTTTGCAAATGTGCACCCTGTATCTGTCTAAATTATTACTTTGCCATTAAAGTGGAATTATTTATTGACAACAAGGTGTGGTATCTATATATGGAGAAAAACTGAATAATCGTGCACCAAAAGTGTCCAGCCTTAAAATGTTGCTTGTACTATTTTTTTTTTTTTAAGATTTCATTAATTTGACAGATCACAAGTAGGCAGAGAGGCAGGAAGAGAGAGAGGGAAGCAGGCTCCCCGCTGAGCAGAAAGCCCGACGAGGGGCACAATCCTAGGACCCTGAGACTATGACCTGAGCCAAAGGCAGAGGATTTAACCCACTGAGCCACCCAGGCGCCCCTTCTTTGTACTATTAATGTGCCATCAGTAGGGATGTATGTAAATGTTTCTTTTATATACCTTAGAGAGAGGACCACATAGCTTTGAGTAAATAAATTAACTAAAGGCCCAAGATACACTTTTTAATGAAGTTTATTCAGTGAATATTTTTAGGAAACTCTCACTAGTCTATCTAAATGCTTGATTATAAAATAAAAGTTACTATAAAATAGAAAGTTGATAGTAGTTAAATCAACTTATTAAGTGTTTCTTTGCTTATATTTCACTAAATCCTCTACTAAACTTTTAGTTCTAAAAGATTATGTTAAAGCCAAATAATTTTTTTGGTGCTGCTTAACTTTTTAATAGAGATTAGAAAAAGAAAACTCCCTTTAAAATTAGACTTTTAAAAGAAATATCTTGAGCTACAACCCCAGTAATAAGAATGTACATTTGGATGATACACGTAGGGTTTTGGTTTTTAAAACAGGAAAACTTTTGAATTAGGACAGTGTGGAGGGGGAAGGCATTAGTTAAAATGGGTCAATCATCCAAAATTGATGCATTCGTTTCTTCATTCACAGTTTGGAAAATGAAGGAAATTTCCACCTTTCATCCTAACCAGGTAAGTACTGAATTAATACAAAACTTGAATACAATTTTGACACATGCACTATAGGAATCCCGCTGTCATTCTTATGTGTGTGTGATGTTGGCCCGTTTACCCACATTCTGGATGCCTCCGTTTCTCACCTATAAAATACTGATAGTAATAGTATCCCCCCTCTCACAGATTACCATGATGATCAAGTAAGTTATTACATCCAAATGCCTGGAACAGTGCCCAACATTTACAAAGCCCTCCATAGATGTAGCTGCTTTTACAACTATTATTATAAACTAATAATTATAAAATATGTATTAGACTATTTTGAAACATTCTTGAGAACAATGTGTGAAGCATTTCAACTTACTAAAAATTTTTTTTAAAGAATTTATCTTTTAATTCCCTCATTTAAAAAATGGTGTTTATAGTAAGCGTATCTACCTATAGGGATGCTGGGGGATTAGGTTTGGATCTGTAAAGCTTTTAAAACAATGCCTACTCAGGAAAATTTGAACAAATATTAGTTGCTGCAATGACAGTGTCATTATAATAAGTTAATTATATCAGTAGTACAACACATATTTTCAGGATTCAATTTGTAAATACATCCAAGGTAATACCTTAGTCTTGCTAAAAGTACATCTTTCATCCAGTTTTCTCATCTGTAAAATGGGATAATTATAGTATCTCTTCATAAGATTGTATTCAGGCACTGATAGAATTAATGGCCAAGTGAATTATATTTGAATTTGGAGAAATTCAGATGCTTTCATTTCAGCCTTTTGGATTTTCACATTTAAAAAACCCGTACATTTTTGTAAGAAATAAACTACCTTTAAAACTGTTAATGTTATGCCTTTGATAAGCCAAGATGTTTTAAAAGAAGCTTCCATTGTGTTTTGGTTTTTTGGATGACGGGAGGCATTAACAGATAAAATATTGCATTTCTGAATGCAATGTTATTTTTAATTTGTTAGAAATGATCTGGATAATGATGTGGAGGATCTCCTCATGTAGCATCCATTATCTCTTATTTATGCGAACACTCATCAATAAGAGAGCATATTCATAATTAAACAGTACATTTTGAACTATAATCTTATTAGAGGAAAAATGAAAGTTCTCAAGTTGTTTTCCATAAAATTGTAAAAAATAACAATAAACCCTTGTTACTGGAACTTTCAACAATCCACCTTCTATTCTAGAAGAGCACAGTATTGAGTTGAAGTTGATGAACAACTGAGTAAATAATTTTTTACATTCATTACATGTTAAAATGAAAACCCTGTCAATATCTTGGGTTATATTAATTGTGGTATATAATTAATTTACCTGATCCTCTTTACTTTTTCTACCGCGACTGCTAGAAAATTTACATTAAATCTGTTGCTGTATTGGTGACCCACGTATTTATATTCCTATTGGATAGCATATCCTAGAAAAACTGGTTACTATAAAATGTAAATATGATCACCCCCCTATCTTTTTTATATCTTGTGTTTATGAGTAAGATCCAAATATCAAAGAACAATTGCTTGCTTGATCTCGATTTTACTTACCCCTTGGTTTTCTTTTTCACTACATCCAGTGCCCCCATTTTGGTTGTGTTCTATATGATGTTAACCTAATTATAGACCTAGAAGGAATTCTTGAGGCAATAACAACAACTTTCTAGACAATTTAGCTCTGAGCACATGTCAGAGGTTTATTATAACCTTCCTGCGTGGGAAAAACCTCTAGTGGGCCAATTTAAAAGTTTCTCTCCTAGTAGAGGCATGTATAGACTATAGATTAGACAAAAAATACTCAGTTTCAAGGTCTGCAGACTCGTGGCTGTCAGATGGATGTATGAGTGATTGGTCTCCTAAGACCAATATTGATCCCATAAATAATTAAACAATTATCAGAGTTCTAATTTATTCAAATAAGGAGATTACTAATTATATCAAAGCAATAATGTTTTATCCCAGACCGGGTTTGAAATAATATTTCTTTTACAGTAATTTACTTCCTTTTACCTTAAGGCCCTTACACATTCTCAAATGCTATTACTTTAGGCAAGCCTTTCTGGTTCTTCAGACTAGGTCAAGAATCTGATTTATTGGCTTTTCTAGAAATCATATATAATTATATTCTATAATAAGATAGCTATTTTATATGCTTATCTTATGCCACTTAATTGTTCAATTTCAAGGCTTAGAATATAGTGCATTCTCAATACATATAAATTGAATAAAAATGTTTCTGTATGTGGAGATAGCAACAGAACGTTAGCTTCTGTAAAGCAAATATATTAAATTCAAGAAGAACCACTTTTTCAGGTGAGGAGCTTCCTGGGAAGCCAGATTAATTAGAAGCTATTTGGTGACCAAGGAAGGAAGTAGATAACCCAAGGGTTTGTGTAATCCGGTAAAGACAAAATACTGCCTCACACTTAGAATTTGTTTTCCCTTTAGATGTAATGTACTACATACTTTCTACCAAGTTTTCTTTTTCTTTCTGCTTTTCAAGTCCTTTGAAGATTACTTGGTTATATATAGTGCAATTTAAATGTGTGGGGTTTTTGAGGAACAGATGAAACAGTTGGAAATGTAGCACTAGAGTCTTGAAGACAAGTGGAGGCTGAAAAGATCAAAATAGGAATCCTTAGTATAGAAATGAGAAGTGAAGTTGTGAATTTCATTTTGGGATGTTTTCCCACTGGAAAGATCTTGACCAAGTGAAGAAGATGGAGACTAAAATTTGAGAGATGTGGGGGACATCTTTATAATTCATCTGGGCTTTATTTTTCAATTTGTAAAATACATAACATATCTATGCCCATTAATGTGACATTTATAAAGGAGGGGTATAATGGAAGAAAAAAAAACATTTAATTCAGAGTCAGAAATCTTGACTCTCATCATGTTTTGTGATTTTTCTACGAATAATCAACTAACCCATCATTTGCATTCATCTAGATTTTTAGACACTAAAGATGGTGATAACTAAAGGCACCCAATGTAGCCAGAGTCATTCTAGACATTGCGATGCAAAAGATGTGTGTTTCTCAGTTCCCAGAAACCATATTCTCAGGGGATAGTAGAATATTTAGAAGTCCTGTCAGAACCCATCTGTGGAAACGTCAATGCTTGTATTTTCAATAGTTGTATCTGGTTTGGTTTGGTCTTAATCCAGCGTGCCGATGTGAGGCAGCGAGTATAAGCTTGTTTGAGAGGGTAGTGTCCAAGGTGGAGAAGTGGGACCAAACTCTCTGTACATTGCTAGAGTGGAGTGGAGAGATCATTTGCAGAACATCAGCACCTCTTAGAAGGTGGGCTGCCTAGTTCCAAGGAAATGGCTGTCCTGGTAAATAGCTTCCATCCCCTAGTCTAGCCCTCCCATGGGTTACAACTGTTATGGGCACTGGGCAGTCTTCTCATCAGGGTGCTAGTGGGGCTAGAAGCTCTGAAGTTCTGATAATGATGGAGAAATGCTGCCCAGAAACCTGGTATTGGTTGAAATTTCGAGGCCAAAAGCAAGCACAATGAATAGCCAGACTCGGGCTCATCGTGATTGAAGGTAAATCCTCCAGTCTGGTCACTACATAGAAATTAGAGGAGGGTCTTTTCCAGTACCAGTGATTTCTCAATGGACTATGTTCATGCTTCATAATCTGGGCTATTGCAGAACATATGGTGGAAATAAGAGAGCCACATACACAATCTAAAAATGTTTAGTAGCCATATTAACAAAAGGAGGAACTGGTGAAATTGATTATAATAATGTACTTTATTATCCCAACATATCAGAAATGTTATCATTCCAACATATAATCAGGTTGAAATGCTTTTTAATAAGATTTTTAATAAAATTTTGTATTTTATTTTTTGAACTAAATCTTTAAAATCCAGCATGTATTTTACTCTTTTAGCATATGTCAATTTGGACATAGCCTTTATTGGAAGAACTTGATCTGTCCTCAGAATTCAAAAAATGGTTAGGGGGTACCTAGGTGGCTCAGTCAGTTGAGCGTCCCGATCTTGATTTCAGGTCAGGGCATGGTCTCATTGGGGAGTCTGCTTGTCTCCCTCTCCCCTTCCCTGACACCAAGGCACCTGTGCACACATGTGTGCATGCGCACTCTCAAATAAATAAATATCTTTTTTAAAAAATCAAATAGTTAAAAAAAGTAGATTCACACAGTAAGTTGTTCCAAACATAGTTAGCATAAATTGAATATGAGTTTTAAGTTTAAATTTTGGATAATTACCCTTAAGTTAAAAATTTGAGTTCCAATTTGCTCTATCTTCCCAGGACAAAGGATACCTCCTCATCCTCCATTTGGATAAATAAGGAACTTAGCTCAAATTGTCCTTTTGCCTGACAGGAAATGATTCTCTTCTCTAGATTTAAAAAAAAAAAAAAAATGAAGAGGAACAAGAAAAAGAAGAAAAGTGTAACCACTCAAAAGACATTTGAAATAGCAGTATTACTCCCAACACAAGATCAGAATTTCACTGCAAAACTATTGATAATATTAACATACATAAATACAAAGAGAAAATGGTTTAAGATATTGGAGACAGTGTAATAGAGCAATATCTACCAATACACTAAAAATGGATTTGCATACTCAGTGAGAGAGAAGAAGCAGATTAAAGTTGTGTTTTTCATGATCTGCATAAAACGTCCCGGCGGCGATTCACTTTTCTTGCCCACATTTGCTGTTCACCAAATGACATTGTAATTGTTAATCTGGTTTCCTAGAAACCCTGAAACCTGTATGGGTATTTCTCAAATATAATTTTTTTTCTTTCTTTTACTCACAAATTAAAGTTTAATGATTATTTATTTCCAAGACCTGAAAAACCATTATTTCCTTAACTACCTTTTTTTTAAAGTGCTGCTATTAGAAATTTAGTTCATCTGCAGAAGCCCCAGTGCTGACTATAAAGAACGTAGTAGTCTTCTTGCCAGAGTAGCACAGTAATTAGCTTTTATATATATATATATATATATACATATATATATATATATATATATATATATACTGTGCTCTTTAGCCATTTGCTTTTTTCAGTTTGAACCAAGCATTTTACTAACTAGCTTGAGAAAAAGATGTCTGTCATACTGGTGGCACACTCAGAAATTTGAAATTATTAATAGCCCCAACACACATTAGGGTTTAAGTGAAAAGAATTAATTACCCTATCAAAGAAATTATAATTGATACTAATGTTAAACGAATCACTGGCCTGAAAATAAAATGTCATTAGCATAAAACAACAGTGGAGAGCAAAGTTTCTGGGTGACCAGCTGATGTGATGGCGACATGAGGGTGACTCCCTCCTTGCTCCTGTAGGACACCATGGATTTGCAGTCTGCTCTGGAAATTTCCTCCTTGCAGAATGAATTGCAAAGGATATGCAGGACCTTCAGAGAACTAGAAAATAAATTATGTGCAAACAGATGAAAACATTTTTTCTGCCCAAGCAAATATTGATACTGCTAGAACCCAAACTACAGTTACTGTGTGACCATTAATTTCAAAGAAAGGTCAAGTTGCAGATTTTAACACCAATAAGGTAAAAGTGGAAAAGGAGTTTGAACATACCATAGAAAAATGCTGCAATCAAGTTTACACTGTTACCTCTCATTGACAAATCAACCCCAGAGTTAATTTGGAGAGAAAAAAAACCCAACAGATTTCTGTGGCCGAAGAATTATAGCTTCTGGCATATTGTGATGTGTTAATAATATCATAGAGATATCTCTACAAAGTAGTCTAACCAATTTTTAGAAAGTAGCAAAAAAATCTCTTATATAACTTTATATAGAAAACATAGGACCTAAACTGAAGAAAAAGAAGAATCCCAGCGTAAACACTACTGTTCAATCAAAGGATAACAAGCTAGCTAAATGCATGTCTTCTTTAAGATGCCTGGGACACTAACTGGAAAATTCCAAAAGAAACAACAATGATACCGTGATAGTTATATTTTATGTAAGTTTCAGCATTCCCAAACTGATAACTAAGAATCACCTGTGGTCTCTAACATTTGTTTTATTTCATGAATATCCATTACCTTATGACTCCACCGAGTAAACAAATGGCTGCTTTTAAAGACATAATAAGTGCTAATGAAACGGAAATTTTTCTCCTCTCCTGCATTTTGGCCTTGGGCCTAGGGAATAGAAATGTCACCTGGGAGGAATTGTGGAAGGAAAGGACACTCTCTCTCACCATCTCCACCCCCAGGGTGAGGGCCAGGGTGCAGGGGAGGAGGGAGCTGAGCCAGAGCCCAAACAAGTTGCATTTGTAAAAATCTCCTGCAAAGATTATTAGCCAGGTTACCCTCGAAAGTTCTCCAGAGCCCCAGCCTGCTCTCAAAAGCCCTACAGTTTAGTGGAATTTGCCCAGACCAAGAGGAACTTAAGTGAATGGGAAGATATTCACCCGGTCACACTCATCTGTCAAAGAGGACAGAATGGTCTCTTAAATCCACTTGTGTGCAAACCCAGCTTACCAGCTTGTATGCAGTAAGCATCCCTGGGCAGGGTCTCTACAAGCAGTGGAGACAATACTGGGGGGAAGCGGAAGTTCCCCAGCTTTTTCCCCCGCAACTGAGCAAGTCCAACTGTCTTCAAATTGATATTTGTGTGCATGGTCGTGGGGGGCAGTGGCGGGACACATACCAAGAAATCTTGGTAACATGTTTAACAGAACCCCACACATGCTCACTTCTATCTATAACAGGAAGATTAAAGAAAGAAGAAAAAGGAGATACTTGCAGCTAGCTAGCTGTAGGCATGTCTTTTCAGTCATCTTTGTTCTCAGAGTTCTATCCAGAGCACAGTGTCTTGAACACACCAGTTGTTCAGTTAACTATGCTAAATAGATAAGGAGAGTCTTCAAAGGGCTGCCAGAGAAAGTACTTGCTGATTAATCATTTTTATATTTAAGAAACACGTCAGCCAAAGAATGTTGTTATCTATGCAATGAGAACTAGTTTATTCCCAGAGCCACTTGGAATACTCTTCTAAAATGTATTTACCCAAATAAAAACTACCTCTCATGGAATTTCTGAACGTGCCCATATTCACTACATGGTATTCAAGCTGGAGAACTTTTAGGGATGCCAACAGTCACCATCTCTTTTACATCCTCGATCAAGAAATGAATGAAGCAGATTTGTGTAGGCCAACAATAGTTTTAAAGAAACAATTATCCCCAATGCATTTTTAGGAAAAAATGTTAAGGAAATTCCCCGTCTTCTTGATTTACCTCAATGACCCAAACTTGCGAACAGAGCAAATATCCACAAAGCCAAAAACCTGTCTCTAGTAATGCATTCACACATGATCATCTTATGCTTTTACCCAGTATCCAAAATGTGGCCATTTTTTATTTGCATTTCAAATCACAGTTTATCTTTTAAGATGCCCGTAAGTAAGGACCATAAGAAGCACAGTGTATAGTTTGTTACATCAGAAGATGGAGGAATGCTAGACCCCCTTCTGTCTAAACCAACTCACCTCACCTTAGCTATACCAGAGCTTGTGAACCAATGCTTCTTTGATGAATACTGATTGACTACTAACAGTTTCTTAAATAGTTTTAATTGCTTACAATATTACTTTTCTGTCGCTGGCTAATAAATAACCACATAGATAGCAACCTAAAACAACACCCGTTTATCATCTCAGAGTCTGTTTGTTGGTCATAAATCAGTTGGGCTCGGTTAGGCTCTCTGCTCAGGGTCTCAGAAGACCAAAATGGAAGTGTTGGCTAGAATGAGCTCCCACTTGGAAACTCTGGGGAAGAATTTGTCTCCAAGCTTATCTAGGTCATTGGCAGAATTCAGTTCCTTGGGGTTGTGGGACCAAAGTCCCCATTTTCTTGCTGGCTGTCAGCCTGGGACTACTCTCAGCCTCTACAGGCTTCTCAGTCCTTGAGTGTGGCCTTTCATAGCTCCAAAGCCAGCAAAAGCTTGTGGTATCCTTGCACTTTCTCCTTTTGATAGTCTGTGATTATATTAGGCTTACCTAGACAATCAACCTTCTGCCACGTAATGTAACAGGAGATTAATAGTATCTCATTCATATAACAGAGCCCATTCACATTCTAAGGGAAAAGGATTCCACATGGTAGTGAATCCTTAGGAGTCACTGTTAGAATTATGCCTACCACACTTATCAACATTTAAACATCAGGGTATTCCATATAGATATTCAGAAATCTGGTTCCTCTTAAAATCAGACGTTCTAGCAACACTGGGCCACGTTCCACCACTACAACAATTGGTGAGACTTGATAAATGACAATCTCTTTCAGAAGGTCACTCTTCAATGGACTGCACCAGACCCTACTGGTGTATATCTACCCAGGTTCACTCTGTATGTATTTCAGTTTTCCACAGTTGCACTGCCCAATATATAATACTCAACATAACATTTCTGATGGAGTACATATTCACACCTTTCAAACCTAAATTTATCCAGGAAACTAATCATCTCAATGATATCTGCACTTTAAAGATAATGAGACAATCTCAGGCTACACATGAACATTCCTTTTGCCTCTCAAGACTGATGCTTGTAATAACATTTCAATAACTTAGTAATTCTGAGCATGTACTGTCTTTTGGGCTGATAAGTGAATAATATGGCAACAAATTAAATGCTACCACTGAGTTAGCCCATGCAAAAGACACAAATGTACTCTCAATGGACAAATGTATTCCTGTGTAATCATGCCAGCAGCAGAAAATGGAATCTGTCATAAAACATAAATTATCCAGGAGTCAGACCATGTTCACACAGCTCGGCACTAAATTTCATTTTCCCTGTTCTTCAGCTGAGAGTCTAAATAAATACTTATAAAACAGTCTGAAAGATTACAATCAAAGATTCCTTAGCCTCGGAATCCAGATGTATGACACTGTGGCAGTTGGGAGTCCTGCCTCTTCTCATGTGCTGGTTTCTCTGTGATCACACCCCATTCAACAGGATTTTCCAGGTTCAGAAGACATAAAGGTGCAGACAGAGGTGGTGGAAAGCCGGCTGGCCACCTACTTGGGGACTGTGGGAGGGAAGGCGGGAGCTGATGAAGGTTAAAGTAATGGGATTAGCTAAGGGCTGTTGTGGGCCAGCTTGTAGAGGCTCTACTTAATAGGGTAAGAGGTCTAGAAATTTTTCTGTTGTGAACAGGGATGTCATTTAGAGTAGCAGAAAAGTACAGCAGTTAGAAGGATAGCTCTTAGGGATGCCTGGGTGGCTAGTCAGTTAGGCATCTGCCTTTAGCTCAGGTCAGGGTCCCAGGGTCCTGGGATCAGAGTCCCATATTGGGCTCCTTGCTCATTGGACTCCTTGCTCATTGGGGAGCCTGCTTCTCCCTCTGTCTGCCGCTTCCCTGCTTGTGCATTCTCTCTATCTCTGACAAATAAATAAATAAAGTCTTAAAAAAAGAAAAAAGAAGAAGAAGCATAGCCTTTTGGAGCCAGACTATGTGGATTCGAATCCCATTTCTGTCACTGAACTGCTATAGGATTTATGACTTGGGACAGACTATTTTTATATTTATATGAAACATTAAAGTATTAATATTATGTAAACATAATTAATGCTATTATTATTAATTAATAATAATATTTCATATAGATGTTCAGCTAAGCTATTCCCAAATTCCTGATTCATGGAAACTCTGGAAGCAAATAAATGCTTGTTGTCTTAAGTTACTAAATTGCATGGGTACTTTGTTATACAAAGAGTCGTTTTAGTAATATTTTGTAAAGCCAACATTTGACAGGTATTCAGAAAAAAAGTACAGCTGCTGGCCATTAAGGCAGCTGGCAGCCACATATGGCCATTTAAATTTAAATTGGTTAAAATTAAATAAAATTTAATATTCAATTTGCCAATCCCATTAGTTACATTTTAAGTAACTCTACAGCCACATGTGGTCAGTGGCTGTTGTACAGATAGTGCAGACGGAAAATTCTTACTATCTCAGAAGTTTCTATTGGATAGACAGTGTTGCTTTGGAGTAATGAGACTCAAATTGGGACCTTCAAAGGCTTAGGAAAACATGGATATATTTTGTTATTTTTATTTGGATTTAAATATTTGAGATGTTTGGGATAATGATTATTTTTTAAAGAAATTAATACATTCTAAATCATTTGAGCAACCATCTTAAAACCAAATACTGCTAGTCAATTTCTGTGCTTCATTTAAGTCTTGAATTTGGGTATTTATAATGGAGCTCCAAGCATGCTGTTCCAAATGGTAAGAATTATTGATGAAAGAACGAAGTCAAAGTTATTTTATAACAAGGGGTTATAAATTCTCTTCACATGATTTTTATTATTTTGACTGTTATTGATTGTATAATTTTGTTTATTTGTAACTGTCTTTGATCTTATAAATGGATAGTGGTTATAAATACAAATATAGGGTTATTCTTATTTATGATTATGTCATTTTTTAAAAAAAAATTTATGATCATACTGGAATTCCATGATATTTTCCTCACTTAAAAGTGGTGCCTAGGTAATTCAGATTTGAGGGACAAAAATCCTAGAACTGTTTCATTCATCTCAGTTTGCAATTCCTCATTTTTGCGTATCTGAGTTTAAATTCTTAAGCAAAAGATCCTGATGGGCTTAGGTAGAATCATGTAGCCTCCCTTGCCCAGTGGGCTCTGATCAAGATGGCAGGTTCACAGTAGTAAAATGTTTCTCTCCAGCCAACTCATATTAATTGGGGTTCTTTACAAAGAAGAAAAGCTGGGGAGGTAGCCACATGTTGCCATCTACAGCTTTATTAGCCATTAGAGATGAGGATCCTGCCTAACAAAGAAGTCTAGCTTTTCTTTCAGTTAGCTAGTTGAGGACTTCAAAGAGAAGAATGCCTAACCCCGATGACTCTCAGAGAGGGATTTCCAACCCCCCCCCCCCCAGTTCCCCCACAGTAGCAAGCCCTGGAGGGGAGGGATGTTTAAATGGAGAACCTCTCTTTGCACTTCACAGCATATCCAGTAGGTGTTCCTGTCTGTGCTTTCCCTAATGCATGTGAGCACAAGGGTTTCCTTGATGATGCATTCATTTTCTGTAAGACATCTAACAACTTGTGGAGAACAGGCTTTTAAAGAGAGAAAGGCTTTTGATGAATGCAGTAGAATTGTATTAAGTAATCGGCACACCTTTTGTTATGTTGATTGTGTCCTGGTTTTTATTGAACTAATGAAAAATAGAACGGTCTGAATTTCTCCCTCAGCTATGCACACACAATTCTCTCCGACAGCTCACAGAGCTAGGTCAACCCGTGCCCGGTACAACAGATTGGCCTTGGGGCATGCTGTTTTCTCCAGGGTCCTCTTTTTCTACTTCATGGAATGGCCTTGAGAAATGCCTTCCCTTGTTATTGATGGGGATTTCACTGTTCCTGCTTCCTCTTTCCTCTTCACCTCCCTCAAATCTGTTTGCAGAAGTTTTCCTTCATCTCCTTCCACTCTGCCTTGTTACCTCCCCACATTCCCACATTTTTGCATTCTGTTTAGTTTATTTCTCTTTCTTTAATGACACTTAAACCCAAAGCTATTTTTCACTTAGCTTCTGAGAAGTCTCTCCAGGTTTTTCCTCTTAAATGTGTTGCAATTAGCTTTTTTATTAAGTGCCACTGATTTTCCATTGATGGCATCCATTTACATGGTAATGATATCTTTGTGATGCATTTACTCAGAGAAACCAGACCTGCCTTCATAAGTCTGAGTAGAGGAAGTTCCCATGTTTTCACTAAATTATTTGCTGATGCTCACGGAATAAATTAGATCTCCTTGAAATGTATCATATAACCCATAGGGTCTGTTTGATGACTGGGTAAATCACATATGTGACAGTGGACATTTAGTTATATAAAATGCATTTGCATCACAGCCACTGTCAAGTTCCTACCTATTCTATAACTTAAACCAAATATACCTGATTCTTTGGGGACTCCAGTAAGTAATGAAATCTCTTTATAGAGTAGCTCTCGTATTTCAGGGTTTTGTTGTTGCTGTTGTTGTATTTTGTATGTGTGTGTCAATACAACTAGAACAGAAATACTCAGTTTAAGGTACTCAGCGTAATGCCTTCTACCTGTATAATAATTTAAAATAGTAAAGTTAGATGGCAGTTCTCTAATTGTGTCATGCTTATTTCTAGTACAAAGGTGTCTCATATCCTTAAAACACTGTCAAAAACCAAACTTAGCACACTGAGTAAAACAAAGGCAAAAGATGAATTTATTGCAAGGGTTTCAACCTACAATCCCGGAAACCCAAGGCTACGGGAACAGTGAGTTCTGAGTTGCTTATAGATGAAGGAATTTTTACAAGGCAAACGTGGAAGTTGTTTGGCTTTTCCAGCTGACTGGTTGCCTCGTGGTCTTCTTCCTAGCTTGGATCAGGATAGGCGAGTCAGGGAAACAAGGAAAGTCCAGAGCTGGCATCAACAGACCCGGCCTGTGGGGTTCAGCAGGTACCCTCTGCTGATTTCTAAAAAGAGCTGTGAATTCCGGCATCTTATGTTAAGTAAGGCTAATTTTTTTTTTTTAATTTTCTTTCACGTGCCTGCACTTGCCCCCTCCATTTTATTCCCAGTGTAAATGACTCCATGTTAGGTGGGTTTGACCACATTAAAAAGTAAAATTTCACTCATGTGTAGAATTGGGTCATTGGGTAAAGGAGGACTTATTGAAATTTATATTGTTAAAAAACAAAAATTCAACGGAGCAAATTTTAAAGATTTTGTTGGCTTCATTCAGTGATTCATGAATCGGGTACCATCCCGTCTAGCAGATAGGAAGAAGCTCCAAGGAACTGTGCAAAATGAAAGACTTTTAGGCAGAAGGGAGTAGGCGTAAGGAAGCTAAACTAGACAAAGAATCAGGTTGCCTATTGTAAGGTCACTTTCCAGCAGGGGATCACAGGGGCCTCTGAGGCAGATTACCTAACAAGTGCTGATCAGGTGATTTGGATTTGACTGGTTTAAGCTTCCATTTCTGGGAGAGCTGAAAGTGATTAAGTCTTGATTTGGAGATATGAGGCATAAAGGACTCCATTTTTGGCCTGGTGTCTTCTTTTTAACAATATGCTTGCTAAAATAAATATAATTAAAAATAGCAAATAATATTTTTCTTGACATTTTAGAATACAGGAGATTTATCTTAAAAGGCAATTAACTTTTGATTGCTGGTTTAAAAAAAAAAAAAACAAAACTATTCAAAGTCTATACAGATGAGGTGCTGGGTGGCCCTGTCAGAGCATTTGTCTCTTGGTGTCTGCTCAGGTTATGATCTCAGGTCCTGGATTTGAGCCCTGTATCATGAGTCCACGCTCAGTGCCTAGTTAGCTTAAGACTCTTTCCCCCTCCCTCTCCTTCTCTCTCTCCTCCTCCTCTCTCTCTCTCCCTGAAATAAATAAAATCTTTTAAAGAAGTCTATACTGATAATTTCCCCAGAGTCAATATTCAGAATCCATTTATTGAGCTTTTAGTGGCATTCACATCTGCCATCATGCTTTTCAAAACAGCCCCTGAAAGACTGGAATTATTAGTATTTTATTAGTTAATGTGAGTTTCTAGAATGCCTTTTGGCAATTAATATAATTTTACAGTTTGCAGTTAAATTGACAATTTCTTAAAGTTACAAAACCAAAAGCCACATTTTCCTTAAGTTTTTAAGTTATTTTTCCCAAATTTTATCATGTCATTTATAAATCTAAATATTGTATTTGGGAAAGACCAGTCACCTTAACTCTTTTACTTATTCTTTAATTAATATTGATTAGCTCAAGTCTAATGATTTTAAACTCTTTTAAACACTCAATTCCTTGAGCAACTTAATTAAATCTCCTTAAGTATTTTAACAGAATTTATAAGTTTAGTATCTTCAATTTGTTGTAAGCACTGACCTGAAAAATAGCATTTGAGAAAGTCAGAAATGATCTACCTGCTGTGTGCCTGAGTCTGAAACTTATTTGTTTATATTTCAGTTGATTAATTTAACAAACACATAATGCTTACTTTACTCTCTCAGGCTGCCCTGCCAAGTTGGCCTTATTGTCAGCAGATCTCTATTCTCAAGGTTACCGCATCAACAATTCACTCCTCACCCCCTGGAGGGGAAGGATGAGATAGGGCTCCTACAGATGAGAAAGTGAAACCAAGGGACAGATGTTCCCTAACTCACCCATACAACACACGGACACATGTGCACGTGCGCGCACACACACTCACACCCAGGCACACACACACTCAAAACCTCCAGTTATGTATTCTTGTTCCTTTGGGTGCTCAACCATTAAAACTATGCCTAAACAAGGCTGTAACTGTGGGCAACACCAGCCTGTGATCTGTCAAATTGCTTCTGTGGAGTTCTAGAGGCAAGGAAGACTTTATTCAAGACTATTAGTATAAGAGTCGAGGTTATTGCAATAGAAGAGAGAGAGAATGAACTGAATTTCACTGCAACAAAAGGTGGGAGAGTTTTAAGCACTGAAGTGAGGTAGAATGAAAGTAGTGGAAGGCCATGGATGTCTGTGTGATTAACCTGTCTGAGTTTGCTAATTAGTGCTTATCATTAAGTTAGGCTCCAGTCCTCCCACAGGGTTGGGGAGACTGAGACTAAATTCATTCATTCATTCATTCATTCATTCATTCCTTTCTCTCTTCTTTCTTTCTTTCTCTCTGACTACATTTCAAAAAAAGTGGCTTATAGGTCTGAGAAGGGCATTCTTGGGTTGTAGAAAATTTGTGTTCCAAATGGTCAGAGAAAGAATAAAGTAAATGCTCTAAGAAAAGGGAGGTTGGGAGGTGGGGGAAGGAAAGGAAAGGGATGTCAGGCGCCTATACTTAGGAAGAAGGTGGTCTAAAATTTAGTTAAGCTGAGGGGTCAGACTTCAGGTGGGTAGTATTGGATTTGCATCCAGAAGGCTCAGAAATGGATTAAAAAACAGGAGCCGAATAAATCAAATCTGAGTCACTCTGTATCCAAGGAGAAGGAATGAAGAACAGGCAGCTGTTCTCTTGTCCAGGCTAATATTTGAAAGTACCTAAGAGCTCTTTGTACAACAGATTACCTTAGATCTGTTCTGTTCTTTCATGTGCTTAAAGTTTAACTACATCCTTCTATTTCTTCCTCCCATTTCTGAAATGTTAATTCATCCTCTTTTAGGAGGTACTTAGAGAAGTAAAAACAACAAAAATGTATATGGATACTTATTATTCTGATATATATAGTGAATATTATAAAAGGCAGAATGTTGTTTCTTGATTGTAATGTAAATACAAACTAAGTTACTAAGTTCTATGTTCTGAGGAAGAAAAAAACAATTCACATTAAGGAAAATTCATGCCCGGAGAGTTTAATTATTAAAAAAAAAAAAAAAGTAGTCAGTCTTCTTCGTGATATACCAAGCTTTTGTGCCAACTTACAATTTAATTTTTCAGTTCTTTTACAGCAGCTAAACCTACCAAGGGCAGAGTTACTGGTTTTGATTTAATGAAAGCAGTGGGTATCATGCAGAAGGTGAGAAGAGGTGGACTCTATTCATAAGGGAGGAAATTAAATTTTTAAATTCTGATTGATTCTGGAATCCACTTTTTGGTGATAAGTTGATAAGATACTTTAACTGAAGAAAAACTGAATTAAATAAAGTGCAAATATAAGTATGCTAATTGAAAAAAGTTAGTAAGTGTTAGAAAAACCAATTCATTTTGTAAGTGTGCTGATAAAGAAGGCGCTGCAAGGGGATTTATGGAAATGCAATGAATTAAAGCATTTATCTTGCAAACTTGATAAACAGCAGTAGACATTTTAGAGGGGAAAGTAATTAGTTCCTCAGTTCCCGTGTGTACCTAAATCATTGGTACAATTATATTTGTTTATTATCTCAAAATGACTTTTTATTTCAATGTAACATAGAAACCTATAATCATATCACTTTTTTCCTAATAATTTTTGTTTATATTTAATGGAGGTGGATTCCCACCTTTAATAATGTTGCTGGCCCTTTTGTGTCTCTCTCCTTGAGAAGACACAGTAACACTGAGAGTCAGCTTATTATAGGCAATATCATTTCAGGAGCAACCGCTCAACTTCTTGGCCTCTCTACTACATTGTCTAAATTGCGATTTTAAGTTTATGGTTTTATTTTTTGGAATAGAAATAGGCCTTGTCGCTTCCTTTCTTAAAATTTCCAGTGTCTCCCCATTATCTGGCATAAAGTTCCCATAAGGCATTTTATAGTCAGCTTCTGTAAACTAATCCAAATTCATCCCACACTAATCACCTGCACCTTGAACTTTGCATTTCAGTCAAATAAAGTTATGTCCTCTGATGTGGAAGATGTTGGGGTTCAAGAGAAAATGGTCCAGAAAGAATTCTTGAGACATCTTCGGTGCGAAAAGCTGGTTTTATTGAAGCATGGGGACAGGACTGGTGGGCAGAAAGAGCTGCCCTGGGGTGGTGACTGGTGACTGATTCTATACTTTCAAGTTGGGAGGGGTTTAGGAATAGCGAAAGTCACTAAGGAATTTTGGAAGCAAGGTTTCCAGGACCTTGAGGGGACTAGCTATTGTTAGAAAAAGGTCATTTATTACTCTTCAATAAAACTGTAGTCATGAGACCCTTCAAATGTGTATCAATGGGCCGTATGCTTGGAGGATAATTGCTAACCTTTATCTTGGGGGGTTGTGATAAAGGAAGTTTCCAAAGGAATTTCTATATGTTTAAACTAGACTCACAGGATCCTAGGGGGTCGGGATATTATTAAGCTAATATTGCCTTTTGCTCTTAGCAAAGTGTCAACATCAAGACAACTGATTAGATCACTTTATCTGTTTCAAGGACTTGTCAGTGGACTGTAGGCAGAAAAACTTATCTTTTTCTTTGGCCTTTGCTTCCCACATCATCCCCTTATATTTTTTTCCTATCTTATTGGTGCACTGCTTCTCCAGAGAATTCTGACTATGACAACTCCAAAGATTTTGGCATGTGAGGGTGAAATGATGGTGTTACTGTTAATTGCAGTGGCAACAGGTGCAGGAGGTGTTGGTGGGTAGAAGCAGAAGCTCGAGTTTGACAGGTTGACTTTGAGATGTGTATTTGACATCCTTGCAGAGATGCCCAGCGAGAGGTTGCAGATATAAATCTGGAGTTCTGTGGAGTATTCCCATCTGGATATTGTGAAATCAGGTCCTCTATAGTCACCAAGACTCCATGGAACCAATTTGAAACATTTAAACTAAAATAACATAAAGATATTCTGTTTTACTTATGTGGGCATCTTAAACTTCTAAATAATGCTCAATTCCATATTTCTTCTTGATCTTCTAATAAAAGTGATTTTCTTCCATATCTTCAAATGTATATCTGAATGCTTTTCAACTGTCTGCTGACTGCTCTGTTTCAAACAGCCTTTTAAAGTTTGTTTATTCGTGAGTTCAAGGTCCTCCCTCTTCTCTGGATCACAAAGGAGGCCCCCCTGTGTTTCAGTGTGGGAGGCAGACAGTTAACAGGAGATCTTGTGCATGAAAGAAAACCTATAAAATTCTTGTCAAGTAGGTGCCAGCTTCTAGATAACACAACATTCGAGACTTAGATCCCAACTGGTGAGCTGTCATAGTGTAGGTGGTATGGGAAGCCATGGCACTAGGTGAGATCACGTAGGGAGCAAACAAGATAGAAAAGAGAGGAGTCCAAGCACAGTGCTGGGGCACTCCCACATTTAGAGTTCAGGAGAGGCAAATATATTTATTTATTTATTTATTTATTTATTTATTTTAAAGATTTTATTTATTCATTTGACAGAGAGATCACAAGCAGGCAGGGAGGCAGGCAGAGAGAGAGGAGGAAGCAGGCCCTCCGTGGAGCAGAGAGCCCAATGCAGGGCTCGATTCCAAGACCCTGGGATCATGACCCGAGCCGAAGGCAAAGGATTTAACCCACTGAGCCACCCAGGCACCCCGGCAAATATATTTAATAAGAGAATACAGAAAGGTAAGAAGAATACCAGGTAGATACCAAGAGAAGAAAGTATTTTAAATAAAACATAATCCATGGTATTCAATACTGCTGACATTTCTTCTTGCACATCTCAGTGGGAACTCATACTCATCCTCAGCTATCCCTAATTTGGCATGAAAGGTGCCAGAATATGCTCCCTAAAAAATGCCCTTTTCACATGTGGATTATTCTGAGTTAAGGCAACTGAGAACAGAGACAGAAAAAGCTCTTCACCTTCCCCTGTCTAAAAATAGAGTCTATGTTTCCCCTTTGTAAAGAAATTTTCCATTTGTAAAGAAATCTCAGGAAGGGAGAAATCTCAGGAAATATCAGGAAGGGAGCTATTTCTGGAGAGAACTTTTATTACCTGAGAGACCAGTATACTGTAGTTTGCAACTCTTTCAACACATTTCCCCCTTTCCCTTTCCCATAAGTTGCCTTCCTTTCCTTTTGTTTAGCCTAGATGGTAAATAAACATCCGTCATCTGGCTGCCTCCTTGAGGCACATGTTTCTTTGTGAAGTTTTGTGCATATTTACGTAATTAAGGCTATATTTTCTCTTGTTAATCTGTCTTTTAGCAGTGGGACTCATGGGCCCCAGCCATTGAGCACAGGAGGATTGAGGGAAAGATTTTCCTCCCCTTTGTCATTATCGCCATATGTCTGTGAGGGGAAGTATAAGCAGAGCCTTACTCAAGACAATAACCTAGGAATTGTTCCTACTTCTATCTTTGATTCCTATTCATTACTGAGCCTTGCTGATTTTTATCCTTTAGATTTCTGTGAATCCACCATTTCTATTTCCATTTAGGCTACTGTAATAACCTCTGCTCTACCAGTAGCCGCTCAGATCGGTTCTCCACATGATTCTTTTGAAATACAAATCTAATCTCCATGACCCACGCAATAACTCTTCAGGAGCTTCTGTGGCACTTTTAAAGTTAAGACACAACTTTTGAACACGGACTACCTCCAGCTTCATCTCATCACACTTCATTCTTTGTTCACTCAGCTCCCATCACCCCCGCCTTGTTCGAGTTCTTCCCGCTCACGCTTTTCTTACTGTGTCTTCGCACATGCCGATCCCTGTGCTCAGAAGACTTCTTCCGTCTCCTTACCTTATTAATTCGTTTTCATTATTCATATCTCAACACATATCTAACTACTTCAGTTAGTCTTTCTGGAGTTCCCAAGCCAGTTCAAAGTTCCCCATTTTGTGACTCTCTTTGCACCATAACCGTGACCTACATTAGCAGTGTCATAACACTTTATGTAAGCTCAATAAAGACGGGCTGCAACCTCCTATTTGCTCTCCATTTTTCTGACTGGTGCATAGTAGGCACTCATTGAGTGAGTAAAGACTTAATGCTTTGATCCAGGATGGAATCGTTTGTTACTCTTCTTTTCTGCCACCAGACCTTTAGCTTCTGGAGGGGAAATCACTGTGTTCACCATACTTAATCCTGTATGTTCAGCAGGAAACCAGTAAAAATAGGCTAGGGTTTGCCACAGTGATAAATATCCCCAAATGATAGAAGCTTAATGCAACAAAAGTTTCTCTTTTCTTTAGTGAATGGCACTAATAACTACAACATATTTAGTGAATAGCACAATGAATAAAACCCATGTTCTAGCATATACATGGACTAGAGACAAGGAGAGGAGTTGACTAGTAATTCATAGAAAAATCAGAAGGGAATTAATTATTTAGATTATAATCTAAGAATGACTGTCATGAATTTGTTTCTCCAAAATGTAATCACTTACAACCATGTCCAAGAGACAACACATCGATGTGGGCAAGTGCCCAGGAGTGTAAAACCAGCACTTGGAAAGTTTTAGCTTTCAAGGAATAGCTACAACCCAAGGAAAGAACTTTAGGAGTTACTCTAGACTTCCAGACAGCTCTAGATTACACGTTGACAGCAATGTGAGTTATGTCAAGTAAAAATAAATAACGGTTCTTGTTCTTCTTGCTCCTCTGCCCCTCACCACAGAATAAGGGGTTATTAGAGAAAACAGGAAATTAAACACAGGAACCAACCCAATATTTTCCCTTGACTAGATTCATCAAACCAGAATGATTTTACCAAATAAGATTTGTGTTTGTTTTGTTTTGTTCTGAAATATTTGCAGGCAATCAAAAGTTCTCAGTGTAGATGGCATATCCCTAAGTGTTAAGAGACAGGAGGAAATGGGCAGCATAGCCTTCATTTTAAAATACCACAAGAGTACTAGGGAAGATGGTTCTTTGAAGATAAATTGTAGACAAAGCAGAATGCTATGATGAACACAAGAAAGGTAAAGAATCAGTGCCATGGGAAGAAAACAATTAAATTACAAGAGATTAAATTAATGGTTGTTTTGTCTATACCATCATTTCTTTTCTTTTTATTGGTCTAAGCTAAAAAACTCTACTTTTTGTATAAAAGCACATCCTTTATTCAGATCGTTGTTGTTTAAATCAAAGAAGATTCATACAAATATTATAGCCCTTACAGGATACCATATTGCTTGTTTATCTGTTTTCCTACCAAAGTATGAGACTCTAATGGATGTTTTCTCATTTCACTCTCTCTATATAATTTTCAAATAAATAAATAGATAGATAAATAAGTAAATAAATGTATGTATGTATGTTTGAGTGAAAAAATGAGGAGGGTAAGAAAAGTAGATAAATTTCAGTTTCTTCACAATTTTGCCTAGTTTTAAACTAGCCCTATCATTAAATATATTTGCATTCTGATACAGACCCTCATCAGAATCAGGGAGTTTTTACTGCAAACTCATAGTTAGATGGTATTTTAACTCTTATTTTTTAAAATTAGTGCTGTTGTATCCTGGTGGAGTTAGAGAGATTTGGAAGCCTCAGTAGATGGCAAGAGATGCCCAGACAGGAGTGAATAGAGAAATAAGCCAGAAAATTAGTGCTGAAGATTCACAATGAGGAAATAGATATTTCCTGGTGAGTAAACACCTTCCACTCTGTTTGACATCACTCCTCGGTTTATATAACTTAGTACAGAAGAGGCTTCCAGATGTAGTCAGACAAGAAGTTGAGTTGTGGCATGTTAAAACTGAAAGCAGTAAAAATTATCATCAAAAGTCGACTTTGTCTTCTATTACCACTTCTTTTATCTGTATCCTTGTACTCGTAATGAAAAAGTTCTCTAGATTTCAAAACTTGTTTTAACTCTTAAGACAACAGGATGTGAATGTTTTATATTAAATGAAAGAAGGAAAGCTCACGTAGAACCCACTTTAAATTTAAAATTTTTTCTTTCAATAATTTTTTTACTTGTATATAGAAAAACTAAACCTTGAATATAGATTCGAAAGGTAATTCTTATAAACTAGCCAGGGTCAGTTATGTCTCTTGGATTATGAGCAAGCAGAGCTGGATTTTGGATGTGCTGAACAACTTTGAATGTCTTATTGGGTAGGCATGTGGCAGCAAGGCATATACTCAAAGGAGAAGCCAAACAACCAGGACTCTTAAAGGATATATCATAGGAGAGTTCCAAGACTTTTGGGATTATTTGGACATTGCTGTTGTGATAAATCAGAGCCCAATAATTGTTAATATATATATATATATATATATATATATTTTTTTTTTTTTTTTTTTAAACTTTAGACTTACAAGGGCACTTGGGTGGCTCAGTGGGTTAAGCTGATGGGGTCCATTATCAAAGGAGCAAGACTGATACAAAGTGAAGGTCAAGCAAAGCTTTATTTCGCGCCAGTATCGAGAATCAAACCGACTGGTGGGGGCTGTCTCCTACAGAGAGCGACGATCCCCAGCCTTACAAACTAGTTTTTATAGCTCAAAGGCCGAGTGGTTGAACCTGGCCCCATACAGGTGGCCAATGAGATTGTAATACACAGAGAAAGTTGCATAGTCATGTTAGGTCACACGTGGGTGGCCAATTGAATTACAATTTACCCTATAGTAGCTGTTTGAAGTAGCCTATCACTCTGGTCAGAATTGGCGCTCAAGTTTGGCACCCAAAAGGCGGGGTTTACATTCTTTGGTGGTTAGGGAGATAGTATTTGTGCTTTACTGATTGGATGTCTCCACCTGGCCTGACTCATCCTTGCATTCTGGGCTCTGTTATCTCTACCTGACATGACCCATCCTTGTATTTGGGCTCTGTTATCAGGGACTGGTTGACCATATTTTACTGGTTTCCCAGACTTGTTTTTAAGTAAGTTCCTTGGTGAGGGGGGAGGGGGGGAGGGTCAGTTTAAGTTTTACTTCACAAACAACAAAATGACTGTTTAACTGAGATGGAGTCGTTCTGGCTAAGTAGGCCCTTACAAAGCCTCTGCCTTTGGCTCAGGTAATGATCTCAGGGTCCTGGGATAGAGCCCCGCATCTGGCTCTCTGCTCAGGGGGGAGAATGCTTCCCCCTCTCTCTCTCTACCTGCCTCTCTGCCCACTTGTGATCTCTCTCTGTGTGTCAAATAAATAAATAAAATCTTTAAAAAAATAATAAAATAAATTTTAGCCTTACAGAAAACTAGCAAAAATAGCACAGAATTTTCATCTATCTCTTCTTTATAGCCCTGAGCCATCCTTTACCTGCTAAAACCAGGAAGTAAACATTGGTATAATCTTATTAACTGAACTAAAGCCTTATTTGAATTTGACCAGTTTTTTCACTGATGTTGGCTATTCCAGAATTCCATTCAGAGTCCCCTTTAACTTTAAAATTTTATTCCTTTTTTAGTCTCCTGCAGTTGGTAACAGCCCCTTTGTCTTTTCTTAAGTCACTGCTTTTATAAGTCACTGCTTGTCTTTCATGATCTTGATGCTTTCAAAGGTTATCAATCAGTGATTTGTGGAATGCTCTTCAATTGTGGATGTTTAAAGTCTTCTCATAATTGAATTGAGGTTATACTTTTTTGGCAAGTAGACCACAGAAATGATTTATGTCCTCTTCAATACATCCTATCATGGGGTTCATGACGTTGATAAGTTTGATACCAGGAATGTTGACCTTGATCACACGTTTAGGGTGGTTTCTGCTGAATTCCTTCACTGTAAAGTTACTATCTTTTCCTTTGCAATTAACAAATTTCTTTGGAAGTTACTTTCAGAATGTACAAATCTACATTTTCTTCAAATGTTTGATCAATAATTTTATCATCTATCTGCTGATCTTGTCTGCAAAAAGTTATTACTGTGGTATTTGCCAATAGTGAATTCATATTTCTCTCTATATTATTAAATAGAATTTTAAAGGGCTATCTTTTCTTCCTAATGTGTTTATTTGATTATTTATTTGTATCAGTATGGACTTGTGGATTTTTCATTATTCCACCATTATGTATTTGTTTGTTTTATTGAAGTTTAATTGATGTACAATATCTTAATAGTTTCAGGTGTACAGCATAGTGATTCAAGGTTTTTATACATTACAAAAGGATCCCCATGATAACTCTGGTCACCATCTGTCACTATACAAAAGTATTACAATATTATTGATGATATTCCCTATGCTATATATTATATCCCCATGACTTATGGATTTTATAACTAAAAATCTGTACTTCTTAGTCCTCTTCACCTACTTTGTCCACCTTCCCAGCCTCTCCTACTTTGGGAACTAATACTTTGTTTCCTATATCTGTGCATCTGTTTCTGTTTTGTTTTGTTTATCTATTTGTTTTGCTTTATAGATTCAATATATAAATGAAATCATATAGCATTTGTCTTTGTCTGATATATTTAACTTAGAATAATATCTTCTACATTCATCTATGTTGTCAAAATTGCATTCTTTTTTACAGCTAATACTCCAGTTTTTATATATACCACATTTTCCTTAGCCATTCATCCATCCATGGACACTCAGGTTGCTTCCATATCTTGACTATTGTAAATAATACTGCCATGAACATAGGGGTGCATGTATCTCTTCAAACTGGTGTTTTCATTTTCTTGGGATAAATATTCGTAAGTGGAATCGTATGTTGGTTATCTTTTTAATTTTTTTAGGATTTTTTATGGGTTATAATCTAATACAATTTTTAAATTTATTTATTTGTTTGTTTGTTTATTTATTTATTTATTTATTTATTTTAGTGAGGAGGGCCTCAAATTGTTCTGGCTTTGTCCATTAGAAACTTCTTTAGGTTGGTGCCTGTTTTTGACAAGTCTCCATCTATTTTTTTCAACACTTTCATACTATCTGATACCACATAATTTTCAGGTTCATCTTATATTTTCACTCCCTCAGTCCTGCAACCAACTGTTTCTCCAGGGATCCCTGGTTCCTTTTACTGAAGGATAGCGTTTAGAAACCGGATCTGGGCACCATGTGTGCTCATTGTTACTGGGATGTCATTGCTTTTCACCTATTTTCAGACAGAGGTAAGGAATACAGATATATATGCTAATTCAGTCATACTCAAATACCTGTATTTATGTATCTATCTACTTGCATATAAATTAAAACCCACAAGTTTTCACTGAGATAATTGAATTTTCAATCCAACAACTAGGGTTCATTTTTAGCTTTCTTCCTTAGGTTTTTAGCTTCAAACTCCAACCTGGCTCTTCTTATCTACCGTATGTTTACTTATTTATTTAAATCTAGTATACATATGAATTGTTGCTGAATTTCTCACCTGTACCACTGGGAGAAATTTTTTTTTTTTTAAAGATTTTATTTATTTATTTGACAGACAGAGATCACAAGTAGGCAGAGAGGCAGACAGATAGAGAGGTGGAAGTAGGCTCCCTGCAGAGCACAGAGCCCGACGTGGGGCTCGATCCCAGGACACTGGGACCATGACCTGAGCCGAAGGCAGAGGCTTTAACCCACTGAGCCACCCAGGTGCCCCTGGGAGAAGTATTTTTATCCCCGGATCCCAGCACTTATGCACAGTTCTTTTGGCCTTGCAATGTCCAAAGTTATATAGGTTGGTTCTTTTTCCCCCACCTCTTCCCTCTTGCAAATGGATGTGGTTGCTGTTCATGGAATTCATGGAATACAGTTCCCTTGTCAGGGTTTATATTCTATTTTGGGTTCCTCCCCATCCTGGTTGGTTTCCTTTTTTTCTTTTTTGGGTATGTGATACATTACTGTGGGTCTATATGTCAGAGCTATACCAAAAAATAGACTCAGAGAAGTGAGATTTTGTCCTGTTCCTGCTACCCCCTTCCTGGCCACTGCTTCTTGCCACCCCTTTCCATCACTCTTTATAGGGAATCAGTTCTTTTTAGTTTTTGGTTCGTCCTTCCAGCACTTATTCTATACAAAGGAGCACATAAGTGTGTATTTTCTTATATCCCCTGGTAGCATAATATTATGCTTTGTGTCTTTCGCTTAACAGTATATTCTTGAAATCATTCCATATCCATCTGTAGGCATCTTCCTAATGCTTCTATAACAGCAGCACAGGACTTGCATCATGGGGATGTCCTAGAGTTTACTCAACCACTTTCCTATGTATGGATATTTGGGTTGTTTTAATATGTTGTTACTACAAACAGTGCCGCGATGAATGACCTTAGGCATATGTGTTCATTCTTGGTGGCCTATTTTCAGAGTAGATTTCTAAAAGTGTGACTGTCGGGTTGAAAGATGTGTGAGTGTGTAGTTTTGTTAGTTATTGCTATATGTCCCTCCAGAAGGGCTGTACCTATATGAATTCCTACTGACAATTTCCCCCTCCCGAGTCTCACTCACAGAACGTTCTACTGTGTTTGAAATTTTTTTTGCAATATGATATACAGACAATGATATTTTCACATTGTCTTAATTTGCAATTCTTTCATTAGGAGTGAGCTTGAACTTTTTCCCCTTGTGTTTGAGGACAATTTTTAATCATTTTTTTTTTTTTTTAGAATTGTCTGTTCATATCTTTTTGACATTTTTATTGGGTTGTTATAATTTTCCTCTTAATTTTTTAATTATTTTTATTAAGATATAATGTATTATTTGTATTTTCCTCTAAATTTTAAGAGTTATTTATATGTTAGGGGTATTAGCCCTTTGTGATATATATTGTGACTAGTTTCTCCCAGTTGGTTAGTTTTCTTTATACTTTGTTAAGGGTTTTATTTTCATGCAAATTGGTCAGGGGGGATCCCAACTGCTGTCAAGTTTACCTATCCTTTCTTAGAGCCTCTAGATTTGGAGTCACAGTTAGAAAGCCTTTCCCTATAATGAGGTTAAAGAGGAATTCATCTTTGTGTTCTCATATGATTTGTTTGGTTTCGTTTTTCAATTAGATTCCTGATTCATTTGGAGTTTATTCTTGTTTCTGGTGCTAGATATGGATCTAATTTTATCTTGTTTTCCAAACAACTCTTTAGTTGACCGAGCACCATTTATTTAAAAAAGTCCAGCTTTAGGCAGGGATTTTCAATGCTGTCTGTGTTGTATATTAAGTTTCCATTTTTTTTTTTTTTGTTCGGTTATGGACTTTCTATTCTAATCCACTGATCTATTTGTCTACAAATGCACAGTAACATACTCTTAATTATAGGGACTCTATAAAAGTCTGTTTTAGTAGCTACTGGGCTAGTCGTCTTCTCATAAGTTTCCTTTAGTCATTTTTTCCATGTCATTCCTACATGTTTGTTTTTCCATATGAATTTAAATAGCAAATTATCTAACTGCAAAAATAGCTTGTTTGCATTTTTATTGGGATTGCATTAGTTTTGTAAATCAATTGACATCTCTATATTGAGGCATTTTATTCAAGAACAAGAAATGTCTTTCTCTTTTTCAGATTGACTTCTGTGACCTTTGGGTGTGTTGTACAGTTTTTCCTCATGGAGATTTTTTTTTTTTTTAAGATTTTATTTATTTATTTGACAGAGAGAGATCACAAGTAGACAGAGAGGCAGGCAGAGAGAGAGAGGGAAGCAGGCTTCCTGCTGAGCAGAGAGCCCGATGTGGGACTCGATCCCAGGACCCTGAGATCATGACCTGAGCCGAAGGCAGCGGCTTAACCCACTGAGCCACCCAGGTGCCCCTCCTCATAGAGATTTTATACATTTATTCCTAAGTAGTCTATTTTATTTGATGCTATTTTAAATGGATCTTTCCTTTACCTTTATGTTCTTTAACTATTGTTATATGTGTATATGAGGACTATTTATTTTTTATGTTAATTTAATATTTTCTTTCTTCACTGAATTATTTTATTGTTTGAGATAATTTTATCATTGATTCCCTGGGGATTTTCAGGTGTACTATCATATTATCTGCAAGTAGAAATGGTATTACTTTTTTTTAAGTTTATATTAAATTCTAATAATTAACCTATAGAATAGTTTCAGAGGTAGAGTTCAGTTATTCATCAGTCATATAGAACGCCTAATGCTCATTACATCACGTGCCCTCCTTAATGCCCATCATGCGGTTTCTCCATCTCCCCATCCTCTTCTCCTCCAGAGATGGTATTACTTCTTTATTCCTAGTCTCTTGTTAACTTCTTTTGTGTAAGTATTTTGACTAACATTTCTAGCATGATATCAACTAGCAGAAGAGATAGTAGAAATGCATGTAGTAGTTCCCCTTTAAATAAGATAATACCTTAAGAAGTAACCTATTACTTCTTACACATACACAACATTTTAAGAAAGCATCTATGTCTCAATTCTTACCTTGAGGGTTTTTTTTTTTAATAATGGGTGTTGAATTCTGTCAAAGGTATTTGCAACACCACAATTATGAAGATAATCATAATTTTCCCCTAGATAAAATAATATGATATATAAAGTTAATAGATTTTCTAATATTAAAGCAATCTTATATTTCTAGAATAAATCCCACTCAGTGATGGTGTATTATTTTCATAGCCCTAACCTCTGGTCTTTAGAATGTGATTCTATTTGGAGATAGGGCCTTTAAGGAGAAGATGAAGTTAAAAAAGCTCACAAGGGTGATTGGCCTCTCTTCTGCCACTAGACCCTCTTCTTCTTTCTCTGACCTCACCTGCTGCTCTGTGCTTGCTTAGTTCACTCCAGCTATACTGGCTTCCCTCGCAGTCATTGACCACACAGGAATCTGCATTGCTCAACACTTCTGTAATTGCCATTCTGTATTCCTGGAGAGATCTTCTCCCAACATTTGCATGGCTTACTCCTTTTCTATCTGCTGTAGTTTCACTGATGGCCCCCAAAGACAACCAGTTTCTAATCCTTGGGACCTGCAAATGTTATTTGATAAGGCCATAGAGTTTTGCAGATGTGATTAAAATCAGGATCTGGAGATGGAAAGATTATCCTAAATTATCCAAGTGGGCCCTAAATACAACTGTAAATGTACTTACATAAGAGGATACAGAGGAACAGTAGATGCAGAAAGGGCGGTGTGACCACCAGAGCCAGATACTGTACTTCTGGCTTGGAAGATGGAGGCCGGAGCTCTGAGCCAAGGAATGCATTCTAGAAACTGGAAACGGTTAGGAAACAAATTCTTCCTTAGGGACTACAGAGTGAGCATGGCCCTGCTAACACCCTGGTTTCTTCCAAATGAAACTGATTTTGGACTTGTGACCATCAGAAATATAACAGAATAAATGTAGGTTGTTTTAAGCCACTTGGTTTGTGATAGTTTGTTACAGCAACAATAGGAAACTAATGTACCGATATTTGCTTAAACGTCACCTTGTCATTGAACCATTCTCTGACAATTCGATTTAAAATTGCTACTGCCATCCCTACTCTCTATTCATTTCCCCTGTTTTTCATTTTTTGTGTAGCACTTTCCATTGTATTAAATAACTGACCTGTTGTTTTTCTCATTTCTGTCTTTCCCCAGTGAATGTATGTTATATGAGGGAAGACTTTGGTCTGTTTGGTTACTGCTTTGTATATGGTACCCAAACAGTGCCTAGGAAATAGCAGTTTCTCATTCAGAAAATTACACTGAACAAATCTGTATCTCTTAGCATAGGGCTTAAGTTCCATCTGAGCCAAAGTCCTGAGAACCAGGAGAGCCAATGTCTCATCTCAGCAGTCAGGCCAAAGCAGTACTTTTCCTACAGCCTTTTTGTTCTATTCAAGGTCTTCAACTGATTGGATGAAGGCCACCCACCTTAGGGAAGGCAATCTATTTTACTCCACCTACTGACTCAAATGTTAATCTCATTAAAAGCACACAGACATACTCAGAATAATGTTTGCCCAAATGTCGGCATCCACTTTTTTTGTCTTTTGTTTCTTAAAAATTAAAAATTACACATCATTTACAGTGCTGGATATTATGACCACAATCTTCCCAGTCCTGAGAAATTGTAAAGACCTTACTGCTGCCTTATGTGGAATGTAAGCTATGGTTGGTTTAAAATGTGTGTTTCAGAAAACCTTTTATTTATTAGAAATACATTGCTTTAAAAACAGATGCAAAATATAATCAGTATTTTTGTTTGGGTTGATAAAATTTGCTTACATTAAAATGGATAAAATAAAATGTCAGTGAAAACCTTTTAAAAAATGTTGACATATAAGATTAACCATCACAAATCCATCCTTTTTCAAGTTGGTACCCATACTTAAACCATGCTTAATCTTCAAACACAGACAATGACAAGGTCATAAATCTGACTAACATGATAACAACTCTTCTATGAACTACATCTGCTTTACTCAGTCTACTGATTCAAATGTTAATCTCATTCCAGAACACTCTCACAGACACACCAGAATTATGTTTGACTTACTGTCTGGGCATCCAGTGACCTTGGCAAGTTGAAACATAAAATTAATCATCACAGGAGTGTATGATAAACCCCTTTGGACGAGTTGAGCCAGGATGGAGGCTGGTGACTACAGGGAACATGCTCAAAACTAAAGGTTTCCACTTTTCCTTCTTTAAGCATTTTCTTGAGACTGTAAAGAAAGATTAGCTCAAGATGGGGGGGAGGGGGTTAGGGTAAATTCTTTAGGGGCAAAAGCAAAAGATGCAAAATAAATCTTTGTGTCTCCATTTCTTTTCTTTCTTTTCTTTTTTTTTTTTTTTTTAATGAGAATGTGTTGAGAGAAGTACAAAATTTCCATAGCAAGGGACAGCCCCAGCATGCAAGCTCTATTTTGAAATAGCAGAGAGAGGAAAAATTGCATTATTTTAAGGACTGGTACAGAACTCCTTCTAGGGAGAGAATAGTCATATTTGGTCATAAATAGAAGGATGAGGCCCTTTGGACATGAGCAGATGTTTTGCAATAAAACAGAGGGTTAGCTAAATGGTTCTACAGCAAAAATTATCTAAAACCTCTTATTGGGAACCATGGGTGAGTGAGTTTGGTTTGGGGAGAAAAGGAGCAGCAACATGACACAAAGCAAAAATCCTGGTAGAAAAAATGGTTGCCACAAATTCCCTGGGTAAGTTCAAGGATTTTTAAGGCCAGAGGCGCCTAATAGTCAATGTTAAGTTGTTTGTCCTGCTGCACAGCTAAGTAAATCTACCTCTCCCACTCTTGTCTCCAAATTCTCAAATAAAATCTAAAATATTTGTCATCTTGGGTTGGAGGAAATTGGCAAGATAAAAGTATCCATGTGTGACTCGGTAGGGCTGTGGAATATAGAACAAAGGATTGTACACATAGTAGACACAATTTGGAATTAAGATTGACAAGCAAGCTGAACTGATACGGAGAAATGTAGCTTGCCTTCCACATCTCTATCCAGATAATCATAGGAAATTGAGGAATTCAAGCCAGTGTCATGCAAATATTAAGGATGGGACCACCACAGCCAGCTGGCCCCATTAAGCATTGCCAGATGTTTAGATTACAAGTCTAACAAGAAACACTCTTATTGCACTTATTTATTTGGCTTTCAAAAAAATCGTTGGCCTATATAGGAAGCCACACCTGGGGTGAAAGTCAAAAGGAATATGAAATCTTGCATTGGATATTTTGGTCCACGTTTGTCCTTTGGTTCTTTCCTCTTAAAAACTAAGCTCTGGCACGTTTGTTCTGTCCCTTTCTGTAGCTCTGTGTACAGGCTGTTGCTTTTGTGTTCATGCTCAGTGGTATGTTCTCTTAAACTTCTATCAGTCAGAGCCTTCCTTTCAAAACAGAGCTGGAAGTCCACGCTGGAGTCTCACTTTAAGAAGTGCTTGCGAATCACACAATCAGGGCAAACCCTGCTACTCATCAAAATAGGCTCAAGGGATATTTGCCAGGCAGCATGACAGAGAGCAGCAATAAAATTAAATAAGTGCCTGTGGGAAGTTACAGATGAAAAAATATTTCTTTACTTGTACAACGATAGATCAGTGGTAAAGCACACTAGGGTCTGAAAGGCCCTTTTGGAGATGAGCTGTCAGAGAGGTCATTTACATACGTCTGCAGGCTGTCAGGGTTCCTAGTGTCCTAATAGCTCCTCTACTATGGCTGCCAGGGGCTGTCAGTCACGTCTCACAAAATAAGCTAAGGGTTGGGTATCTCTTCATTGTTTCAAATTGGAGGCTAAATGTTTCAGGCAGTGGACACCTGAAAATGGGACTAAGTGTTATGCCTGGGATTTGGAACACAGTCGGGTCTTGGCTCTTAGAGTCTCATTGGTTCATTCATTGAGCCAACAGATTCTTCCTGAGTTCATCATAGGTGCACACTTCTGCGTGATACATACAGAACTTAGGTACATATTCTTCCATAAATGAACTTCCCATTTAATGCCCCCCCCTTTTTAAAGCTTTTATTTACTTATTTGACAGAGATCACAAGTGAGCAAAGAGGAAGGCAGAGAGAGAGAGAGAGAGAGAGAGAGAAGAGGAAGCAGGCTCCCCACTTGGCAGAGTGCCAATGCGGGGCTCAATCCCAGGACCCCGGGATCATGACCTGAGCCGAAGGCAGAGGCTTTAACCCACTGAGCCACCCAGGCTCCCCGGAACTTCCCATTTAAAATGGAAGAAACAGCATATACACATACAGCCAAAAGGATCACAGGTCAGGTGTGTTAAATGTTGGGGGAGTGTCTTTAGGTCTATTACTTTAACTATAGTTCTTATATTGTCCTTCAGGGACTGCCATGGATAAAGCACTATAGAAAAGAAGTCTATGCTTCCGGCCCTCAATTCTTCACCTCTTACTCATTCCTCAACTCTCTGGATCCTGACCTTCACCCTCAGCAACCCATAAGAAGTGTTCTTTGCAAACATCACCAATGACCTAATGCTAAGAACTGCGACAGGTCTTTAGTCTTCAAGCAACTCAATGTTCATATCTTCACTTCCTCCTTTATTTTCTGTAGGGTACTTACAAGATGGACCAACACTTCCACTAAGAAACTGATTTCACCTCAACTTCCAAGATGGGGCTGTCCTGCATTTTCCTCTGGCTTGCCAACTCTTCTTTTCTAAATCTCAGCACTGGCTCCTCTTCCTCAACCACTGCCAGTGGTAGAAGCTCCTTCCCAGTTCTCATCCTGGCAGATTTTCCTCCTTCATACTTTCCTACTCCCTTTTCTTTGAAAAACCTCACACATGAACACAGCTTCTTCTATCAGCTTTATGCTGTGGACTTCCAGATTTCTATCTTTAGTTGTAACATTTTGGTGTGCTCTCTATTTCTAAATTCCCAGTGAGAAAATCCTCCTGGATATATCTCAGGCACCCCAAACTCCTAGTTTTCAAATGAAACTCGTTAAATTCTTCCTATCTGTACTCCCCACCTGCCCCCATCTGCCCCCATCCTGTCTTCTTTATCTCCAAATGGTTCTACCATAATGATCACAATGATCAAGCCAGAAACCTAGTGGTCACCCTTTCTTCCAACTGCTTGACACCAGATTCTTTTTTAATTAATTAATTAAATTATTATATTCCGTTAGCCAACATCATTACTTTTTGATGTAGTGTTCAACAATTCATTACTTATATATAGCACCCAGTGCTCATCACAGCACATGCCCTCCTTAATGCCCATCAACCAGTTACCCCTTCCCCCCGCCCCCTCCCCTCTGCAACCCTTACTTTGTTTCCCAGAGTCACTTACCAGATTCTTAATATCATCTGAACCTGCCATAACTTCATTTCCAGAGTTCATCATGGCCCTCAGTAGGTTTTACTTACACTATTGAAATAACACCAAGTGAGTCTTTTCATTATTTTATTTTATTTTATTTTATTTATTTATTTGACAGAGAGAGATCACAAGTAGACAGAGAGGCAGGCAGAGAGAGAAGGGGAAGCAGACTCCCCGCCAAGCAGAGAGACCAATGTGGGGCTCGATCCCAGGACCCTGAGATCATGACCCGAGCCAAAGGCAGAGGCTCAACCCACTGAGCCACCCAGGCACCCCGAGTCTTTTCATTTTTTAACCTCTCTTCTAACCTGCCCTTCACACTGGTAACAGAATTATCTGAGAGGAATTTCAGAGTTGAAGATAAGGGTGGCTGTCTCCGTCCCTATGGCCTAGTGTTTCTTCCTAAAACAATAGAGATCAACAAAGAGGGAAGAATAAAACTATACCAAAACAACACCTTCAAAATAATTTACAGAGAATATTAAACTTCGTATAAATTCAAAGACAGAAAGCCAAAACAGGAAAATCCAGCTTGGGGTCTCTAACACTGTCGTACAGCCTCCTCCTACCCCCAGGCCTTGTGGTAAGCAAAGGAGGCCACGAGCCATTATGGAAGGAGAAGATAAGATGGGAGCTAGGGAGCTAGCATGAGGCCACAGTTGATTCAAACCACTGTCAGAAATATCAAGCCTCCCTAGGAGGTGTGAAAATACTAAATACATACTCAGTAGATCAGAGCATGGGTCACAGGAGGGAGTTTGAGTGTTCATGAGATTTAAAGGGCCACTTTTTGAAAGTGTTAACTTCTGGGGAGAAAACAAATGCAAAAGGAAAGATAGAAATGCCACTTGGTGATTAAGCAATGTCTTAGTTTGTTCAGGCTGCTGTGACAAAAATCCCATAAACTGAATGGCTTATAAACAACAAACATTTAATTTTCACAGTTCTGGAGGCTGGAAGTCTGAGATCAGGGTGCCACCATGGTTGGGTGAGGATCCTTTTCTAGGATACAGATTTCTTGTTTTATACTCATAGGAGGGAAGGGGTAACTCCTCTCTCTGGTGTCTCTTTTATAAGGGCACTAATCCCATTCATGAGAGCTCCACCCTTATGACCTAATCACCTCCCAGAGGCCCCACCTCTTAATTCCATCACTTTGAGGTTTAAGATTTTAACATATATTTTGTGGGGGGACACATTCAGTCTGTAGCAACATCTGTGAATTGACCTCACCCTAAATAGCAACCTTTTTCATCAGATTTTCAGAAACAACCATCAGCCAAAACAGTTTAAGAACCCTTGCTTTTGACAGAGGTAGGGAAAGCCTGTTAAGATATGTCAGTGCCTTGGGGAAAAGAATTATCAGAACAATACCATATGTGCTTTGGAAGAAAGTGAATGAGAGGGAGCATTTATTTCAGATGGTCAGGCAGAGGATAAACATATCCCACTAATTAGACTAAAGGTTTATCATGCAGACTGATACTGTATAGATTACCAGATAAAGTCTGGACTTTTCTGTTGAGAAAATGATGAGCAATGAGGAAATGATTTCAAGCTACAAGGAAAAAGTTAAACTGAAAGCTGATCTATTTCTGGGTCAGATGAAATGATGGAAGGCAGAGAGTAGGTATTGTATTTCATCATACGGAAAATGCATAACCGTCTCAGCTCTGGGACTGTAGCCACAAAGACAGACTTTGGACAATTTGTGGTTTTCAACCAGGGAATGAAATTCACCCAAAAGATGAATCAAACAATCCATATTTGTTTTGTAGCTTTGTTTATTTGTTTGGCTTCATGTGGAAAGTTCTCATTGACCTAATAGTATAATAAAATTATTATTATTATAAAATAATTATTTGATAACAATATTTTGTAGATACCAGAGGATTAGCTGTAGAATTTTGATATCATCTTTCATTATTATCACCATTATTATCAGAGCTAACATTTATCTGTTCCATGTTTCTTATTGTACCATACTAATATTGTACCATATTCAATCTATATCCTAAGTCCTTCTGTGACATACGCTGTTATTACATCAGGTTGAGAGAAAGGGAAACTGAGGCTGAGAACAAGTAATTTGCTTCTCATATGGTAGCACACACTGAGGTCTGTGTGATGCTGAAACCCATTCTGCTGTGTTTCTAGCAGTTTATTTCCATTTTACTTTTGAGAGAGCGTTGAACAAGAGAATTAGCATTAAGAGAACTTGGCACCAGCTCCTGCCTGGAAACAGTGATTCATGATGATGTATCCTCTAAAAAAGGATAAAAAACATTGATTATGATTTGCATCAAAGCTCAAAAACATTGCAAAGTAGCACAACAGAACAGTCCCAGAGGAGAATGCAAAGGGAGGGGGAAAAGGACTTGGAGACTTGGAGAAAAGGGGAAAAAAGGGAAGGGTGGAGAAAATAGACAGAGGAGACTCAGTGAGCGGAGTCTAAAGACGTCTGAGGAAGAACAGGAACATGCCGTTTCCCTTCCGTTCTCCACCCACACAAGCACTTGTGCTGAACTGTGTGAAAATCTGTGAAGTATTGAGGAAAAGCCCACATTCTATTATCATCTCTTCTGAGTTATTATTGAGAAATATTCTAGAAATCAAGGAAATCATTTCCTTTCCTATATATGTAGTTTTCTGCAGTTTCCTAGCTTTCAGATCTTTTATTTAATAAATTTTTGTTGATTTATGAACTCTCTGAAGCATAATTTTTTTTCAACATAATTTTTAACTCTTGGCTTAAACTATTTTTCCTCCGTATTCTATGACTTTTTAAAATCATTTCCTTTAAAATACAATAAATACAAATAGACTAAGGGCATTTACATATTTCAGAATAATAATTTCCTTTTTAAGGAGTTTTAAATAGTAGGATTTAATATACCTGGCAATTGGCTGGCAGTAATAATGGTAGCTTCGGAGTGTGACAATGTATCAGGCACTGTGCTCAGGGTTTAATGTGTATTAACTCATTTAATCTGCACGCAGTCCTTTGGGGGAACATGGTGGTAGAGAGGACTGCTTGCCTACCAGTCTAATTCCCCTGTTTTCCTTTGTACCCAAATTTTATCTACATGACAAACACTAGCTAAAGGACTCGTTTTCCAAGCCCACCTTGCACCTTCATGCACCTACATGATTGAGTACCAACCTATAGCATGTGCACAGATTTGTCTTGTGGAAGGAACTTCAGGGAGGTCTTTCTTTTTGAGCTCACCCTCTTCCCCCACTTTCTCTTTTTAACTCTCTGGAATGCAGACGTGATTCCTAATGACTCAGCGGCCATCGTGTTCCAGGGTAGCTTGAGGACGGAAGCCTGTGCTGAGCAAGATAGAGGATCCTAGGTTCTGGATAACTTTCTGGAGCCTTATACCAGTTGTAAATTGCTTATATCTGTAATTCGTTTATGAGAGTGGTGTAACCATCTGTGTTTAAGTCACCGTTCTTTTGATTTTTCTATTACATGCTATCCCACAGAATTCTTAACTGATATGCAGGCATTGTTACCTTCATTTTAGGGATGAAGAATCTTACAACATGACCATGTTAGGTAACTATTATAGTATTGGATCCAAGTTGGGGTCTGTCTGACTCTAGAACCCAATGATTTACTACTAATTATTACCGATAGAGTAATTTTATTGTAAATATCCATATACTGTAGCGATCAACAGAATACTTTTCAAACCATAACAGTACTTTATACATGGGTAGAGACCAGAACTAGTCAAGCCAAGGTCATGAATACCTCACCAAGGACGTTGGTTTTATGTTAATAGCCACAGAGTTGTTCCTGCCTTTGGCTATTTCTCAGCTCCTGCCACACGCTGCCTAGAAATCCTAGAGTGAGCTGGATTAGGGTATGCACAGCGGCTCACCACCAGTGAGAAACCATAGAGTACTGCCCGTGACACCCTGCATCTGTGTGCGTGCACGTGAAAAGATGTGTATTCTAGACACGTCAATCAGCTCATCTGCTGTAATCTACTTTTCCTTCTTGGATACCCTTGACTATAAACACAGCCATTGAATTCAGGACCTTCCCTGCCCTCATCCCCTTCTAGACGTTAATTGGACTAGTGGCATCGCCTAATATTAGCCAAATCCTTCATTGATCAGGCTAAGTTAATTAGATTGTCCATCAAACAAGAGAGACCGTAGTCTGCCTGTAACAGTCTAATGCATGCATGATTTCCAGATTTGCAATCATCTATATTTTGGGTCTGTGCAAAACTTATAAATTGCCAAAAGAAACTGCATAGGCAGAAGAATAAAGTGGACATATCAATTTGAGACAACACACAATTGTACTAAAAAGTTCACAGCATAACCTGCCTGATTACCTTCTGTTTATTCTTATGATGTCAATCTCAACTTCATTTTATTTATTTATTTTTTTTAAAGATTTTATTTATTTATTTGACAGACAGATCACAAGTAGGCAGAGAGGCAGGCAGAGAGGGAGGAGGAAACAGGCTCCCCGCTGAGCAGAGAGCCCGATTCCAGACTTCATCCCAGGACCCGGGGTCATGACCTGAGCCAAAGGCAGAGGCTTAACCCACTGAGCCACCCAGGTGCCCCCATAATTAGTTTTTGATGTAGTGTTCAATGATTCATTAGTTGTATGTAATATCTAGTGCTCAGCTTCATTTCTAAGAAGACTTTACTATACTCTCAATCTTATCTGAGCTCTGCATATCTACTATTTCTACTCCGTACAGTTTTTCTATTTTTGTAAAGTATTTTAAATAATTGGCTAATGTCCAATTTCTCATTTCTGTTGCTTAGACTGTGCCTGGCACATAGAGGTTATTCAATATATATGTGTTGTAGACACTATGACCCAAGAGAAAGAGACAGTCCTCTTAACCCGTGACTTTCTTGTCATGATCTCAGTTAGATATAATGGTACTTTGGTTTCTATTTCTGAGCCATCCAATAAATCACAATGTTTATGGTTATAATTAATAACCTCATTTTTTCTTTGTTTTGGCTTAAGGTATATCTGTTTCTTGAAAACAAAGCGAACATAACTAGAGAAAATGTGTATAAAGTAAATAGATGGTTAGGTAAACAAAGAAGGAAAAGGCCAAAGATTTAGGAAATTAGAAGTTGTATTATGTGAAATAATAGAGATGTTTAGTTCATTCACTGCTACCTGGTTAAAATGAGTGTAATTATGATTTCTATGATGGCATCATATCAAACTTCTATTTTGACCAGCAGTTAAAGAATATCCTTTCATACTACAGTATTTTTAATAAATGGTGATATTCAAACTGAAGAATGGTATAGATTTCCTTCATTGATTTTTTTTTTTTACCCCAAAGAGGGAGAAATATAAGAATTAGCAATGCCAGAAATAAGTGGGGAAATCTTATGGGAAATGATGTTTATTAGGATGCTCATGTGGGAGACTGACATGCCCATGAGAACCTTCTGACTGAAGAAAATAATGGTTTAAAAGCCTTCTGTGCAACCTATCCACTCAAATGCAAATTTCCATTATATTTTATAAATTCATTTAGATACAAATTATAAATAATAAGAAGTCATAAACAAATCAGGGTGGCAGACAGGGAATAAACGGGTTTATGTCTAGTCCTTTGGAAGTAGAGGTTGACTAGAACAATTTAAGCTAAGAGATGCCACACCATTGCTTTTCTTGAAATCGTGCTTCTTAGGTAACAGATGGCACCAAATCAATAGCTGATTAGAGAACAGCACTTGGCATTCTATCTGGTGGGTGGGAGGAAAAGGGTGTTTAAATTTTAAGGAAAAAACATAACTCCTAAGCAAGATTGGCATACAATGCCTGAGAAGAATGCTAAGGGAAAGAATCACTTTCTTTCCACTTAATGTCCAGAAAGGCAGTGATCAGAAATCTTTTTGTCACAGCTCAAGTCAAAATGATAATTTCATATGGGCTTATTTCCTTAGAACTTCTTGTTTAATTTCAAACTATTGGTACTACTAGGGACACATTTCCTCCTTCCCTAGGTAAACCTATATGACCATTTCTAAAGAAACATAATCACATAAATGTGATTTTGTGTATGGGGAAAAAAATCAAGGGCTAGGGAGATAATTGGTGCTTAAGCCCATCAAGGGACCTTATTGTCATTTTACTGCCATCTTGTTATACTGAGTTATAGATCATCAGGGAAAAAGTTTCCAAGGATCTCTCCTCTGTCTTCCTCTTCTCATCTCAAGTTATTCATCCTGACTTTGTGTAGAACTTGTCTCTCAGGTGTGTTGTGCTAATGGCACTTCTATATTTTGTCATTGCCAAATATTAAGTATAGAAGAAAACATTCAGAAATAGTGGTCGATGGCCTGTGGATTTGTGTATGTGTGTATATGAGAGAGAGACAGTGACAGAGAGACAGAGAAAGATTCAATTACCGACAAGGATTGAAGTTAGTTGATACTAAGACTAAAATTCAGCAAAACCCAGGAGTTTATTATATAAGACCTTGAGTTGATGAAGGTGTACCTGGTGAATTAGCACCGACTTTATAAAGAAAACATTCATTACCTCTGAAAAAAGGCAAAATCAGGTTTCCAGTCTAAGGAATGTGGCAGCCAGCCAGCCATCTGTCTATAATGTAGAAATGCGATATTCATCTTGAACCAAGATCAGGGAGAACAAATGGACAAGAAACATGAGTGTGTATTTGTCATTACTGCTATTCCTTTTCCCTCAGAAAAGCTTTTGCAGCAAATTTTAAAGCTGTTAATCCTACTGGCAGAAGACCAGAATGGGTAAAGTTCAGCACGAGTTACTGGAGCCAGTAGTCCAAATGGGCACCCAGGGCCAGCCCCTCTGAAGATCTGCAGCTTTCATTGGGGGGACCAAAAATAAAGTTTGTCATTTTGGGGTTGAAATTGCCCTGCTCGTAGGTCTTCTATTAATGACCTCAGTTATGACCTCAGTTATGAGATCTGAGCCCTATAGTTAGGAGGGGTGAGTAGAAACTCCCTAAAATTACCTGGAGTTGCATCTTAATGTGGGATAGCTTCTAAAGGTGAATTTAAAGTGAAATTCTCATACATTCAAATTCAGGCTAAAGTCATTTTGGATTTTTGTGTCAATTTAGACTATGTTATCCTGCAGTAATAAAATGGCCCCCAGTTTTAGAAGTTTAAACACAAAGATCCATTTCTTTTTCATGTTAGATGTTGGCTAGATTTACTTGCCGGTTGATTCCAAAAGTTTTCTTCTTTCTGAGATCCAGACTGTAGGAACAGTCAGTCCTTTTCTGGTACATACTATATTTGTGCTAGGGGAGAAAAGAGCCAAGGGGAAACCATTTGATGGCTCTTCAAGTTCAGGTATAAAAAGTTTCACCTCTGCTTATGTCCCACTGTCCAAGGCGAGTGACAAGGCTGAGGCTGAAAATGATGACAGTGGGAAGTGTATTGCTTTCACCGGGAAAGACATTTCAAGTCACGTGCACTGAGTAGGGGTGTATGATGCTATTACTGGGAGTTGCAGAGAACAGAGAATAAAAATAAAATCTTCAGCACAAATGGGATCAACAACACAATCTAGCACAACGTCCCTTTAGAAGGTGTCACATTGGCAATATGTGATATCTTAGTATGGAACGATACAAGCTGCCTTAGTTCTTCCATATGCATACCTGATGAAGTACTTCTGTTTGGGGGGGCGGGTGGAGCGTGAGCCTTAACACAAGAGTCACATTCACTACTGGGAGAAGTGCATGTTTTGGGGAGGCAATCAGGAACTAACTAAATTTACAGGAGATCACCTTTCCCACTTTATGCTGACCCCAGGGATAACCTCCATTGACTGGAATGGCAGCAGACAATTTCCACACTGTTGAATTTGTGATTGCTTTCTTCTCTCCCTCTTGGTGTCAATCACATATATTTGACTTTGCAAAAGTTACATGTTTGCATGATGAAACCCCTGCAGTTGGGAGACTAGGCAATTGTGTCTCCATATGTGTGTCAACTGTAACATTTATTAACCCTTCCTGTTTGACCTAGACCTGGAGAGCACAGGAAGGCGTTTGCTGCACCTAGTGGCTCAGTCCACACTTGTGCAATGATAGCTTCTGTTCTGTAGTACAGCACAGTGTTTAAAATCACCCACTCCATGGGCATCTGCGGGGCTCAGCTGCTCTGTGACTCTTGGTTTCTGCTCAGGTCACGAACTCAGGTTTCTGGAGTGGAGTCCCACTCTTAGCGGGGAGTCTGCTCCTTTCCCTCTGTCCCCACTCCTCACTCTCATGCTCTTTCTATCTCTCCGTCTCTCTCAAATAAATAAGTAAATCTTAAAAATAAATAAATAAATAAAAATAAAATCATCAACCCTAGAGCCAGTTTGCCTAGTTTCGGTTCTGAATTTACTACTTACTGTGTGTTTCTTAAACATTTTATGCCTCACTTTTCTCACCTGTGAAATGGAGAAAATAGTTATTAGATCACACTAAGGATGAGGTGAATACATATGTATTAGTGCTTAGGACATATTAAAAAGTCAATGAATATCCAACGTTATTACAATGCCGATACAGTGGCTCTATGTTCAAGCATCTAGAATGGTACTTGGCATGTAGCAAGTATTCAATAAATATTTTCCAAATAAATGCATAAACCCCATTCTTGGTTCAGGTTACTGCTTCTCTTACCTTAACATTTCTTAAGCCAGAAATACGGGACTCATCTTTGAGAGCTTCTTTTTCCTTATTCTTTAATTTCATCTGTTTTCCTCTATAAATAAGCATTTTATCTATCTCCCCTCTCACCCAGTTGATGCAGACTGCCTTCATTTTCCAGGACTAAGGAAATCTCCTTCATGGCCCCTCTGCCTCCCCTCTTACTCAACAATCAATTCTCCACACAGCACAGAGAGAGGTCTTCTGAAAGAGGTGAATACTGTCATGACATCTTCTTGCTTGGAACCCTCAGGAATCCCCCATCACTCTTAGAGTAGGTGGGAGCTCCGTCATGTCAGTAACCACACCTTCTTGGTCTGGACCCTCCCAGCCTCGTGTCAGGCTTTCCTTTGCCCTTACTTTCTCCACCTTCATCACAGCAACTGTTACTCTGTTTCTCAAGCTCTCTCTACTTCTTTCATCATGGTTTTCACACCCAGCGTTCTCTATGGCTGGATCATGGTTTTTCTTATCCTTTCCGTTTGCCCCTCCCTTAGCTGATTTGTATTAACCTGGAAGAACACAGGTTAAAAGCGCCTCAGAAAAACCTTCCCTCCTTGCCAGGGAAGATGCCCCTGTTTAACTCCACCGGATACTTCTTACAATTCTCTTCTCTAGTGCTTATGCAAGAAAAATGCATATAAATAATTTTTGAAACTGACTGAATATAGGAGTGTAGCTATTTTTTAATTTTTTTTTTTTTTTTTTGGCCATGATTTAAAATAGCTACATGGGCTCAAGGAGGCCCTCAGAATCTACCTCCAAATCTTTCTCCTCTTGGATAAAAATTCTTCTATGGACTCTTCCTGGATATTACAGTCTCCCCAAAACAAATATTTACTGGACTCCCAGATGTAAACTTGTATCATTATATTTATTTCAAAATGAATCTTTTAGCAGAGCAGTTTAAAGACAATTAAGACATGGTAGTCAGCACAAATAATTCCTAAATAGGCATTTTCTCCTCTCCTGATAGTGCTTACATACTTAGTAACAAGGGACAAATTAAAACTGATTTAACATAGTAGAATTATAGCCTCTCATGGGCTTGTCACTAGGTTATGAAAGGAATCATTTGGGTACATCCTGAATTGTCTAAGGAATTGAGTGGAGAGACGCTCTTGACTCGGGGTCTTTAGAGATCTGCATTGTGCTCCTTTTACCATTAGCATTAATTTCTTGTAAGGTATGCATTCATATTGATCAATATTAACATAATTTATGAGCATTTTGTATATGCCTACATTTTGTCCCCCAAAGCAAGAGCCTCAGGTTTAAGAGCTAACAAAAACATTTTAATAACACACACTGACTGGAAATACAGCATGAACTGGAATGAATTAATGCTTATCCATTTTACTCCACACCCCCTTTATGTTTGTTTTTAATGAGCAGAAACCACAAAAAATATTGTTTTTCATTGTTCCTGAAAATATGGGAAACGGGGGTTCGAAAGTTCTTTCTCAACACAGAAGTGGCAGTATTTATAAACAAACTTTTTAACTCCTCAAGAAATCGCTATGTGCCAAGACATGGCAGTAAAGTAAAGATAAAACATACCAGCAAATTACATCTAGAGTACTTTACTGTAGGAGGGCTGACAAATTAGTCATTTTTGGACTTACCCAGCAGACAATTGAGGAGGTTTCATAGCCAAACTATATTGCTACTATATTTGAAAATTATTCCCCCCATGGGCACCTGGGTGGCTCAGTTGGTTAAGCGTCTGCCTTTGGCTCAGGTCATGATCTCAGGGTCCTGGGATGGAGTCCCTCATTGGGCTCCTTGTGCAGTAGAGAGTCTGCTTCTCCTCTCACTGTGCCCCTCCTCCCTGCATTTGTGTGGGTGCACTCTCTCTCTCTCTCTCTCAAATAAATAAATAAATAAATAAATAAATAAATAAAATCTTTAAAAAAGAGAGACAGAGAATTATTTCCCCCAATATTTAATTCTTATGGTAAAAAGCTCACAGTATATGCTTTTTTCCCTCTTAAACAGAATATTCCATTGATTTACTTTCTAAGTACACAAGTTGAATGTTCTTGTAAAAGAAAGTGATTTAAGCCTGTGAAATCTTTAATTGGTGTATAAATTCAAGCAGCTGTCTTTCTGCAGATAGGCTGGGCCCCGGAGAACCCAACTAATGTAATGCTTAGGCTTTGTTCAAGGCAACCTCCCCACTCTATCTCTGGAGCAAAGATTTGCATGTTTCCCTCAAATTAGCTTCCTCTTTTAGAAACCAAATTGTGTGTGAGAAGCTTTAATGTAAAATGCCCATTTTGTTTCCTGAGCTGAAGTCAGTCTTGGCTGAAATACTAGCTCTTGAGTTTATACCTGTAAGCAGATAGTGGACAGAGTTTAGCCCTTAAGCCCAACAGATTCCAGGAGCTTGGATGCTTACTGTCTTGTCACCCTCATTTTCCCTGTAGAAGGATCATAAGAAAATGCTTCCTAGTTTGTACGCCTTTTCTCTGCATTTTGACAGGCAAAACATGCTTTTTAAATTATTATGTAAACCATGCTTTGGTTGTCTTTGAGCTATAAACCACATTGTTGTGGGAAAGGGCTTCCTGTAATCATAAGATTGAAAGGGGTTTATTCCGTCTTGCTGTTGTGAAATGAGGCTATAATTTACTGTGCTAGGGTGATAAAGTTTCTCTTGCTTTAAAGACAGCAAGCCAATAAACAATAGACTAAGGGTCAGTAGTTTCTGAACCACCTGGAAGCTTTTTAGAAATGTAAATTATCTGACCTCTAGAATCTCCAGAGGTGGGCTGCATTGCATTTTAACAAGTCTTCCAAGTGATTCTCCTACCTGCTTAAGTTTGGGATGGGCGGAGCTGTACAACAGATCAGCTGTACACTGTGGATGTAGAGTGTAGACTATGGAGTTTAGACGGCCTGCATTCAAATCCTGTTTGGGTGTCTGAAGTGTTCCCGGGTGTGCTAATGTTTTACGCATTGCCAAAATGTACTGCTCTGAGGTAATTTTTCTTTTCATGGAATCTTGGTGACTAAAAGGGTCAATTCTCTCCTTTGCAAAATTTTTCTTAATAAGTTCTATGATCAAAAGCCAAGCAAAATGAAAAGTGGTGATGATATATAATGTATCCTAAAGTAACAGTGATTAATATATTCTTTGCTGAGATACATGTGGTATCTACTCTCTATGCTCTTTTAAAAAGAAAACCATTGAAAACTTGGTCTATCATTAGCTGTAAGCATATAACTTTCAACGTTGCTCATGACTAGTTGGGATAAACCCATCAAACCACTGCAATTGATAACCATGAATTTTAGAGAGTGATTTTATAAATATTTATGCCATGAGAGTATTTGTAAGTTTATGACAAGCTGTGTGGTTTGGGGAGGAAAAAAATAAAGAATTTTGACATGATTTTGGCTTATTTGGTATACTGGTATTTTCTTATTAGCATTTTTTATTTCTTCAAATTTTATGTGGAAAAATGAAATTAACATATCATCTATAATGTTGCCCAAGCCATTAAAAAACAAGCAAAACAACAATATGTTAATAGATCAAAGTAGAGACCTGAGTTGTACAGTATTAAAAAAAAAAATGGGATCCTTTAAAAGAAATAGATGAAGTTAGCCTTAAATAAATAAAGTTAGCCTGGTGTGACTTGTTCTGTTTTATTATAAGCCACCAGAACTTTAACCATGAGTTAGAAAATTTTTGAGTCAGAACCACAGAAATCCTGTCTGTAGGTTATGTAATACTCTGATTATAGAGACCATGTAAACATTGAAGGCATCTTTCTTTTCACTGCTGTTTTTTCTAGAGCCTAGCACTGTGCCTGGCACACAGTGGAATTACAACAAATGTTTGTTGAAAGATGAATGGAAAATCTGTCCCTGTTTTCTTTTTTAAAATAGGAGATCATCATTTGCCAAATTTCAAATTTCCTGCATCATTCCCAGTCTCTATAATTCTGTTTTTTAAAATATTTTTTTAAATTTATTCATTTGAGAGAGAGACAGAACGAGCACAAGCAGGGGGAGAGGCAGAGGGAGAGGAAGAAGCAAATTCCTGGTGGGGCAGGGAGCCAGCCCCACAGGGGGCTCTGGGGCTTGATCCCAGGACCTGGAGATCATGACCTGAGTCAAAGGCAGATGCTTAACCATCTGAGCCACCCAGGTGCTCCTATAATTCTATTCTTTTAACTTTTATAATATTTCAAGGGCATGTACACAAAAGCATGGATAATATGAACATCCATAGGCTTACCACCAAGATGATGAAATAAAACATTACAGATATTTTTTAAATTGAATTAACTACTGTGTTGAATTTTTTAATCAAAATCATATAAAGATAGTTTTACTAGACATTTAAACATACATCAACATTATTTTGGTTGATTTGAATACTTTATAATTTTATATAATTGGTATAAAATTATACAGCCCTCAAGCAATTTACTTTTGTTTTTTTCCCTCTCAACATCGTATTTGTGAGATTTATCTGTGTTTATAAGATAGCTCTATTTTATCAATTTTTACAGCTATCTGCTCTCCCATTATAAGGGTATTCCAAATGTATTCATGCTGCTTTGATAAGTTGGACTCCATTTTTCTGCTATTATAAACAATGCTGAAGAACCATTCTTGTCTATATGGTCCAAGGGTAAATGTGTGAAGGTTTCATTAGGTACTTTCAAGTTTATATTGTTAAATTATTCTCCAAAGAAATTGCACAAATTCATGCTTCTATGAGCATGATATGAATGTGCCTACTCTCTTAACAATTGGTGTAATCTTTAGATAGCTTAAAATTTGCCAAATCATTTTAAATTTTCATTTGTCATTTTCAAAAAAACTAAATAACCCTTATTTATTTGTTGGACATTTTGGATTTCCCATTTTTATTGTCTGTCCATATTATATGTTCATTTCTCTATCTTATCTTCATTTTCTTATTAATTTGAAGGTCTTAAAATATTTTCTGATAATAATATATTATCAGGTGATTCATTGCATTTGCTTTCAATTGTGCTATTGTTTATAATTTCTATTTCTTACAATGTCTTTGGCTATGCAGGAGCTTATAATTGTTAATGTAATCCAATTTATCTCTCTTTTACTTTATTCCTTGTGCTTTTTGCTTCCTGTTTACTCAGAGTCTTAAAAATATTTTTCCTGGGGCGCCTGGGTGGCTCAGTGGGTTAAAGCCTCTGCCTTTGGCTCAGGTCATGGTCCCAGGGTCCTGGGATCGAACCCTGCATCGGGCTCTCTGCTCAGTGGGGAGCCTGATTTCTCCTCTCACTCTCTTCCTGCCTCTCTGCCTACTTGTGATCTCTGTCTATCAAATAAATAAATAAAATCTTTAAAAAAATATTTTTTCCTGATTTTATCAGAAACATTTCAGTGTTTTAGTTTATACAATGATATATTTAATCTGTTTTAAAGCAAAATTATTATGTACTATGTGTTAGGAATAAAATTCTGTATTTTTTCCTATGGATGAATAATTGTATCAAGATCATAACGCATTCTTTCCCCACTACTTACTAATCACGCATCTACCATTTGTAAATTTTGAAGATATGAATGCATGTTTCTAGACTTTTCTGTTTGTTTTAATTTGTCCCTATGACATATCCCTACAACAATAGCACATTGGCTTAATTAATATCTCTAATTAGGTTTTGATATGCAGTAGGGCAAGACCCCAACTCTTGTACCTCTTCCTTCTCACATTTGTCTTGACTGTTCTTGGCTTTTCACACTTAACATTAATTGTAACATTAATTTATTAGGTTTCATGGAAAATCTTATAATTTTCATTACAATTTCATTAAATTTACAGATTGATATTGGAAACATTATCTGCTTTATGATACTGGGAATCCTCCATTTGCAATCTCTCACCACTTACTTGGCATTCTTAAATGTCAGTCATTTTTCTCAAATAGGTCTTGAACATCTTTGCTGCGTATTCTTATGTACTTTATGTTGACTTTTTGCTGATGTATATATCTTTTAAAATAATTAAAAATAAAACAATTTAAAAGTTTTGTGTTTATGGCTTGTAAAAATTATTTTCACATACTAATTTTATATTCAGATCATTGGCAGTAATGGTTTTGTTCTTACTTTTTTTTTCATTCTCTTAGATTTTCTGTATGTACAATTATATAATCCTTAAGTAAGTTTCCTCCCAATCCTTAATATCTTCATCATTATCATCTTTATCGTGTTTTTCCTCCTTCTCATTTTAGTACGATGGATAAAATCTCTAATGAAACTTGAAATGAACTGGCTGTGACAGATTAATACAAAATGATGTCCAGTGAGCAAATTCTTCTCTATGCTCATACCTTCATGTAATCTCCTCCCACAGTGAATCTGGCCTAGTATTTAGCTTCTGCTAAGCTATAGAACATTGCGAAGATTGTGCTGTCTGAGTTCAAAAGCCAGTACTTTAGGAAACCTTGCAGTTTCTGCGTTTTCCCTCTTGAGGTTCCTGAGATGCAATGTAAAGGAGCCTGAGCATTCCCACTGAAGAGGCCACACACACAGAGTCTAGGGAATGAAAGCCTATCCAGGAGAAGAGGCCCTAGAGGAGAAAAGCATACAAGTAGAGTGAGAGAGGACACAACTATCCCAGGTTAGGAATGGGGCGTGTGACTGAGACCATCTTGAATTCTTTAGCCCAAACTAATATGAGCAGGCCCACAGAGACTTACATGGGATACACAAGTCATCCCATCTGAGCCCAGTCAAGTCACAGAATCACGAGAATCAGTAAATCATTGTTTTCATACAGCACAAAGTTCTGGGGGCAGTTGTTTCACAGCAGTAGGTAACTGTTACAGTGGTAATGGTGAGATTCTTCTCCTCTAGTGACCTTAAAGGAAATGCTTCTCCTGTTTTACTTTTAAGCATGTTTTCTGTAGTTTTTTGGTCAGGTGCTTTCTAACAGGTTAAGAAGGTTTCTATTTGTCCAGTTTTCAAAAGATCCCTCCCCCCCCACAAATCCTTTCCCTATATCAATTGCAATTCCCTTTTTTTCTCTTATCTGTTAGCATAGTTAGTTGGATTCTCAAATATAGTATAATCTTTGCATGTGTAAGATAAATAAAATTTTATGATATTTTCACATACCTTGCTTCATTTTCTCTGACAATATTTTATGTAGGATTATTATATCTATGCTCCTAAATAAAATTCCTGCATTATTTTTTCCTTAGTTGTTTATATCTAGACTTGTATTAAGGTTTCATTGTCCTCATTCAATGATTGTTAATATGGGCATCCCTTGTTATCAACACTTAATATGTACCTGGAAATATGCTGGACTGAATATTTTTGCCTATTCTATTCTGATTTTTAAATAGTACTCAAAACCCATTCTCAGGCCATCCAAAGCCCTCAGTCAAGTTTCTCCACATGTCACTAAAACTTTAATGCAAGGCTTTTTTTATAATAGAAAACATCTAAAACCATTTTTGCTTTTATTTTCACTATTAAATAAAGATGCAGTATCAGATGCAAATGACATTTGTAATGTATACATAGTGCATGTTCCATAATATAAATAAATAATCAATGAAATAGTAAGTTAAAGATATTAATTTCAACTGGACCCAGGTTGGTATTATGCCAAGTTTCCCGATATTAGCAAACCATAGTGCCCAGGGAATATGTGGAGATAATCCAGCATAGACTGAAGCCACATTGCCTTCTATGGTCCTGGGTAGGGTATAAATTCAACATTTTTCCTGGTATACAGAATTTTGGTATTTGGTATTTGCATGAAATTTGGTATTTGCATGAAACTCATTTTATTTTTGGTGCATGATAAATCTTTTGTAAAAATATCATGTGAGCTTGAAAAAAATCATGTAGTTTTAAATCTCGGTATGGGTGGTTCTATATATGCATCATCAGACCAAATATATTAATAGATAATATTCAACTCTTTTATATTCTTATTGACTATTTATCCACTGACTATTCCAATTACCAAAGGAGGTATGCAGATATTTTTTAATTTCCCACTATGGTAGCAGAATTTCTAATTTCTCTAGATAGTCATCTCAACCATATTCTGAGATTTGTTCTTAGGTATATGCTGATATTTTAAATTGTCTTATTTTCCTGTTAAGTATTATTTTTATTATTATGTAGAGACCATTTTTTATCTCCTAATCGTGCTTTCTATCTTAAAGCATATTGTGCTTGCCATTAATACAGTCATGCCAGCTCTCTTCAGGCCAACATGTTCATGGTATTTTAACATCTTTTTGCAAGTTTTGCATCTTACTCATTTTGCCATGCAGTCCTCTTTATTGATCATAATTAGAGTCTCAATAATTTCCCTTGGATAATTCCTCCTCTCTTTGGGAGTTTTAATTTTCAGCAAAGTTAATATAGAACTTGTAAGACACTGTTTTGAGTGAAATGATTCTTTCTACATACTGCTAAGTCTTATTTCTGAAGGAGTTTCTTATTCTCCATCTGGTGGCCCTAATCTGAATTTTACCCAAACTCCAACACTAACCCTGTGATCCAACCTCTAACCCCATAGCAAAATCTCACTGGGGCAATCATTGCTCTTTAATTTGTTTTAAAGATTTTATTTATTTGTCAGAGAGAGAGAACAAGCAAGGGGGGCAGCAGGCAGAGGGGGAAGCAGGCTCCCTGCTGAGCAAGGAGCCAAACTTGATCCCAGAATGCTGGGATCATTACCTGAGCCAAAGGCAGACTGAGCCACCCTGGAGTCCCAATCACATTTTATATATATATATATATCTTCTTCTAGGTGTTCTTCAGTAATCTTTACCTGTTAAGATGTTGGTTTTCTAGGAGAACATAAAACTATGCCACTCTTTGTTGGTCTGCATGTCCTTCTAACACTGGATTCCCCTCTTCGTAGAACTCTACAAAGTCTACACATTGGTTTTAATTTTTTTCCTTACAATTTAAAACTCACATGAATTGGGACCTTCACAATAATATATATTTACATTTGAGGTTATAAGTGTAATTAATGGTTGCTCATTCAATTGTTTTCTCCTATGACTTGCTGGAACCTCCCACAATGTTTTCCTTCTTTGAATATATTAGCTACTTGTTTGCCATAGGAAATTGATTTACATATTTATCTGAATGTTTTTCTCCACCCTCATCACACTTAGTTTCAATTCCTCTTGATTAGTTTATCTCGCCTCTGGGCAGACACATTCTCCAAGGAAAAAACAGAGCTTGACAAAGCTTAGAAAATAAAATGAAAATAGGGAAGGCATCCTAGGTAAAATGGATGGTGCAGAGCTAGAAATAAAAATATGTGACAGGGGGACATTGTGTGGATCATTGTGGGATTTCTTGAAGAAAACAGTGAGAGCTTAGGTAGAAATGACAGGAATAAGCCACAAAAATAGCCTTGAATTTCAACTTGAGAAGTTTAGACTTAGTGTACAGATTTTAAAATTTCATCTGAAGTTGAACGGTGTTGCTCAAAATGACATCTAAATAGATGACTGTGGGGAGTGGCACACAGAAGACAGAGGAGATGGAAATAAAAAAAAAAGAATCTGCACTGCTATTTCAGAAAAAATGAATAGGAAGTAAGAAATTGAAGGGATAATGAAGAAATGCATAGGAAGTTACATAGGAACTGTAGTGGGGGATAAAGGATGAATTTGTTTGTGTTACCCTTGGTGAATTAGAGGCACATTCAAGTGGCCTTGAATGAGAAGTCTGTTAAACAAAGATGGTTTCTATCAGATAGAATTTGAAAGACACAGTCGGGGTTTTCTGTATTAGGGAGCACAGATGTGTGACCATCTAAGAAGGATGCTATATCATAGCATTTTCAGGTGCAAGTGAAAGAAACCTAACGCAAATAAGTTTAAGCAATAAAAAGGATTTATTGGAAAGGCACTGGAGTAACTCACAATATAAAGAAACAACTTCAGGGCTCAGGCACTTCTGAGGGGGTTAAGGATTAAGAACTGGGGCTTGGCCTCAATCAGAAATTTTCCTCTCTCTCTTTCCCATCTCTTTTTGCTTGTCTCTCTTTGCTTGTCTCTCCTTGATTCTGTTTCCTTCTATGGTAGACAAATTTTTTTCCCTGTGGTAAAAACAGTGGTTAGTGGACAACAGTGGAAGCATATTATTAGAGAATTTTTCTGAAGAGGAACTGTTAGCCTACTGGCAAAGGGCTCTGATTGATTTTGTTTTGGTCATGAATCTATTCCTGGGCCACTTACTGCGGTCAGGGGCAGGTGATAGGATGGTTAACGTCTGTCTCTATGGACAGGAAGGTGAAATGTATCACTACCCAAGGTGATGGTGAGGAATATGTCTACTGAGAAAAAAGACCCAAAGATGGCTCAACTTGTAATTCAATTTTATATTGCAATAATAACTAAAACATATATTTACAACTGTATCGCTGTGCAAGATGTTAATACCAATTCATGCTACCGTAGTCACCTGGCAACATCATCAATAAGGCTTAAAAGAAAGCACAATGAAAAACTGGTGGACTGACACAAAAAGTAGAAAAAATTTAAATGAAATGGCGACATAGTTAGAGCAAATCTATATGCCTCTTAAGCAAGTAAGGATAACATCAAAGGCATTGTCTTTCTTTGAAATAATTAGGATCAAACATGATGAGACATCAAAGAAGAGGTTTCAGGATAAGCAAAAGAAAGTCTGCTTCAGGAAGAAAATTGCTTGTTATGTAGCATTAGAGGAGGATGAAGTCAAAAGCATGAAAACAATAATCCATCAACCTGTGATAGCTCGACTCTGAACAAGTCAGAAAGCCAAAGATCTAAGTTGGGCTCATCTGTAACGAAAGCCATGAAGCAATTGATGTCTACAGAAAGCAGAAGTCATGGAGAAGATTAAAGGCGCTTAGGAGCAGAATAGGAATTAACAAAAAAAAAAAAAAAAAGAGGAAGAAGAAGCAGCACATGGAGAGAGAAAAAGAAATGAATAGAGCTGTTGAGTCATAGTTATGTCAGGGCATAAATATTTCAGTACATTGAGGAGCTGCTGAATTTGTTTTTATAAGATGCTGAACAGCATCTCAGTTCTGCATGGGGTTTGACTACATGGCAACTGGGACTGCTTCCTTTAGTTCTTTCCCATGTGTCCTGAGGATGGATCTCCAGTTACTGAAATGTATCTCTCTTCCTTGAAACCTGAAGAATCTTCATTTTACCCATTATCTTTCAGGCAAATCTTTTGTTTAAAGACAATAGGTTTCTAATGAAATCTATGAGTTTTGCAGTGCTGTGTTCTTGATTAATATGTGGGCTTTTTTGCACATTGTTGAGATTTGAACAGCAAGTATTTTAGAGCACACAGACCTTGAGAGCAAACGGACGTGGCTTTCAATTCTCAAAGAGCTCTATGTCCTCCAACAGGTTTTCCATGCTTAAATTTTAACATGGTAATAGTGCTCCTAATAGAGCTGTTTTCAAGTTTAAATAAGATATAATGTCTTCAGCAGGATTAGTTTCACAGAGCATTCAAAAGTGTTAGCTATTAATTATCATTTGACTATAACTTCATATGAACTTATTGCTCTGTAGTTAATAAAATTAACTTTTGCAAATATTAATGTCTTATTATATATTTGAGCAGGTGGTTCAGGTAATTGCCATATTATGCTAAAATGCTTTTATGATACGCTGGTAGGTCAGGAAAAAAAAATAAAACAACATGAGAAAAGAATGGTTTTTGACTATTCCAAACATATAGTAATGATCTTTGGATTATCCCTTCTAGTGGGTGATATCTTTACTTAATTTGTTGTGGTTCTTCAAACAATCTAGGGTTTGGGGAGCCTAGGAAACAAAAATAAATTTGCTACCTGAGTTCTGAAGAAATGAGGTATAAGACAAAAGAGGAAAGCAGCAATATTGATAACACTGACGTTGCAGATGGTGGCTTATAGCTAAAGGAAAGCGGAATATTTAATATAGAGCCAGAGACTTAGATAGACTTAGCCACAGGTAACCCTGGCTTTGGGGCCAGGCCTCCATGCTTAGGATATGAGCATAGAGAAACAAAACAAATATGTATATCCTGCAAACACCCTGGGTCCAAAGAGAAAGAGAAGGAGAGGTGACTGAACTTCCTAGTTTTTCATTGCAAGATAACCAATAGTTTTAAGTCATTATTTACACTTTGGGAGAAATAAGTGATGGGACAGAGAAAAATCTAGAAATGTTACCCTATTAGAGTCCCCTCCATGAGAAAGGGAACACCAGAAGAATGGAAAAGTATCTCCCCCAGTTTCTCCCAAATAAAACATATTTATTTACTCTATTTTAATTAGTGTTACATATTTTTTTTTATAAATCCTACATCTGTCTTATATTACTGACATGAGTAACTGCCTGAATATTTCATATTATTATTTTTTAGACAAGTCTGAAAGACTAAGTCTGAGGATTTGTTTCTTTTTCATATTTTCACGATATGCATAATTCACTATGTGGGTCATGAGTGGAAAAGTAGATCATTGTTTGGAAAGAAAAAAAGGATAGTGGTGTTACTAGCAGAATAGAAGAACTGCTTTTGCCATGTTGACTTTGGAAAGGGAAAGAAAAGAGCATCAAAGCACAATGATCTAGGGACTCTCCATTGTGAAGGAGAGGGCAAGCCCATGGGTGAGCAGATCAGACTGCATATCAGAGTTCGGCTGTGCTCTGGTGTGGAGGTATCAGAGGGTGTGCTGGACCTAGATCATATGTCATAAAGTATAGATGAGAGATTTGGAGATAGTCCCAGTTCTGGATTGTGCTCTTTTGGAAAATTCATTTAAATGTGAGAGATTTGGGACCAACTTTTTCTTACCAAAAGCTTCCCAAATATCCCTTTCCTCTAAGGCCAAGACTCAACCAGGTGTTTAGGTACTCACAGATTTCTGAATGGGTAAGAATTTGTATACAAACATGTAGTGATGTGGAAATTTATGAGAGACCCATAGAGAGGTAATGTTTTAGTCCAGTCTGGTGTTCATGCAATGCCAAGGGGCTGACAGCTATAAATTGCCTCTTTGATTGTGATAGTTTTAGTTTCAGTGAAGTTTAGTGCTTCTTCCTGCTAGCCAACACTGTCTTTATGATAACTTGTGAAAAATGTGATTAGATAGCGAGATCATCATAGAGGAAGCCTGGCTTCAGTGGAATAATTTCATTGATTGGTGTTTCCATTTGAGACGTTGTTGGAGATTGTTAACAGGTGAGCCTGTGCCTGGGTGGCTAATACTGTAATCGCACTGACCATAATGGCTTAAGCTTTGATTCCCTTCTGGTGTATTCAAGTCAAAATGTTGAATTCATGAAGAGGAAATTGAAAAAGTTTTAAGGCGTGGTTAAAATCTAAATTAGTGTCCTGCCGGATATAAGAGGATGTTTAGTTGTATGCAGCAAAGATGTTATTTAAAAATTTTTTTTCAGTGACAGTAAAATTGTTAGGTAATTGCCATATTCTAACAGAATAGTACTGGTACAATCTGCTTCCCAGAAATCATCTGGTGTTTATTGTAGAAGAAGAAGTGGCCACTTTAGAATGGTCTAGAAAAAGATCATTCTAGAAAAGAAATAATACAAAAACCATTAAATCTTTAAGAGAATTAGAAGAAAATCTTTGAATGTCACTTTTTAAAACAAAAAGTAATTCTCACCTGTATTTTGCTTTGCTGATGAATTTAGGAACTAAGATTTGGACTTTAGATCTTTTAGAACTAGGATTCGAGGGTGTGACTCATGGTCTTTATTTTAGAAATGTACTATTTAGACATAGATGGGATGGTGGGAATTTTCTTGGAGGAGTTATCCCTAACAAGTGCATTGATATTGTGAATTATCGTATGTAATCAATTAAATTAAAATATTACTTAATATTTCTTTAAAAGATCTAATAAGCTTTTCTCAATGAGTTAAAGTGTGGTACAGAAGCAGGTTTCTCAAGAATCTCAAGGTGTGTGGTTCAGTTGTTAAGCATTTGCCTTTGGCTCGGTTCATGACCCCAGGGTCCCGGGATCAACTCCAGCATCTGGCTCCCTGTTCTGTGGAAAGTCTGCTTCTCCCGCTCCCTAATACCCATCTCCCCTTCTTGTGCTGTCTCTCTCAAACTCTCTCAAATAAATAAATAAATAAAATCTTCTAAAAAATAAAAATAAAATTAAAATTAAAAAATAGAACCTCAAGAGGGTCTGGGGAGTACCTGCTTTACATCAGTTCTAGTTTAAGTGAAAGAATATTAGATATTAGTCCCCTATGTAACAATTATTTAATCATGGAATATTTAGGGTGATTTCACTGTTTTGAGAATTTAAAATTCCTAGCTTCTAAAATATCAGTCTTCAGGCATACAAAGCTGGATTGAAATAAATGAGGATATTTGGCCGATTAGCAATGCATGAAACTTGCCTCTTTCTGTATGTGAAGCATTCTCCCTGATATAAGTTCTCATTAATCTTGATTGCAAAGATATTTAGCACTCAGACCTCTATTCTTTGAAGTTGAGAGTTCTTTAGTTTGGAAAAAGAAAGTCACAACATATCTTTCCCACATTGTTGTGGCTCTCTTGGCCAGGTGTGGCAATTTACAAAGAGGATACTGATTTAGATTCTTGTTTTATTTCCTGAATCTTCCAAGAGTAGTGACTTTCAATAAGGCCAAATATAAGGCTGAGATAGGAGGGTGGATTATCAACCTCTACTTGGTATACACTCCTTCATTCATTCATCAAGCAGTCTTGAGTTCTGTTTTGTTTTGTCTTGTTTTGTTTTTTGCAAGATAGAGTAAGAGACAGAGATCAAAAAACCACAGCCATATTATTAATTAGCTGAAATAGAAAATGTATGTGTTTCATATATGTGTCTACCATCAAGCCTCCTCATTTTTTTTTCCTTTAGAATAAAATCTGTACAGTCAGAAATGTGGACATCTCCCCTTGGCAGAGGCAGCACCTGCTTTCAGAAAGCAGAGAAAGTGTGTATCTTGAGGCAACACTGCTAGAAAGAAATATCAGGGCAGGGACTGACAGGTTCAGGTTCTTCTCCCTAATGAACCTATTAGTTATGTCACTCTCCTCCTTGGGAAGAAGAGGACTCCACGTGCTTCCAAGTTTTTCTCTCCTGGTTGTACATATTCTCCTTCATTTGTCTGAAAAGTATGGGATAGAGAACTGACTTCACCTCCTCATTTTTGTCCTCTTCACAAGTAATTGTTCCAAGCAGACAATTTGCTAGGTGTTGTGAGATATGCACAGGTAGGAAACGCAGATTCCCTGTGCCTAAAGCTATCGGGTATAGAAGGGAACTTGATACCCAAAGTGAACAACTCAAATGATACTTTCTTGGAAAATCCTTCCTTGAATACTCTAAAGTTGTTTCCTTCCTATCTTAGACACTGTGTTACAGCATCAGGTTCTATTGTCAATCAGGACATTTATGAAATTATGTCCTGTCATACAACTCTGTCAAGTTGTATCTTTTCTGTCTCCTTCCTCTACAAGAAAGTCTTTGGGATTGGGTGATTGATGTTTCTTTCCCTGTATACTATTTTATGCTCAGCACACAGAAGAATTCCTGTGAACTAACATATTATCAATAAATATTGTTGGATGAATGAATATTTGAATGGGCCATCTATTTGCAGAACAAACAGGTATAAATCTTACACCTTGATGATTTGGTAGTAATAAGTTAATCTTTGATACATCCTTAATGGATAATATGAATCCTTTGAGTAAATATTTTTTTTTTTAAAGATTTTATTTATTTATTCGACAGACAGAGATCACATGTAGGCAGAGAGGCAGGCAGAGAGAGAGAGAGAGGAGGAAGCAGGCTCTCCACTGAGCAGAGAGCCCGATGCGGGGCTCGATCCCAGGACCCTGAGATCATGACCTGAGCCGAAGGCAGAGGCTTTAACCCACTGAGCCACCCAGGTGCCCCATCCTTTGAGTAAATATTATACATGGTTCATTTTGTTTTCAAATAAGGATGTTGAAGTTAATAACAAGGTGAAAAAATAATGTATTTCTTTTGTAGTTTTTCTGTTTTCGTCTGTCAGAACCTTGCTTTTCGAAGAGGTAGTTCCTAGGGTATATATAGAACCCAAGTGTTGATGGCTGTATCAAGAAGTACATGGGTAGAGAAAAAGCCAACCAATGGGATGCTTTCTCAATGGTGCCATGCAACCACTGAGGAGAACAGTTGCTCCTGTGGCCACATTTCCTTGATTCGTCAGAGTACTCCTGCTATTCGGTGCCCTTCCTGTGGAGCATCATTCTCTAACAAAGATACCAGAGAATGGATAAAAATCAAGAAAAACAGGAATAACAACAACAACAACAAGTTGGGCAGAACTTTTGACCTCATGTTTCATCTCTCGAAACAGTTGTGAAAAACTTGATACCTTTTAAGACATTTTAGGCCTGTGTTCTGTATTTCTGAGCACCTGAACTCCTATGAGAGTAAGGCCATAATCTATGTGAAGAAAATATAGATTTGAGAAAACAGAGTAATCTAGCATTTTCTGTTATTTTGTTAGTAATTTTGAATCTTACAATGAACATTCATTTAAGAGTCTAGACACCTGCACTGATCCTCAATAGGTCAATTCACGGTCATATTCATTTCCTGTCACTGTTTCCACTGCACTGAGAAATTGAAGACAATTGTAATTCTGAAGGTACAAGCAAAGAGCATTTGAACCTAAACTTTCATCAGGAAAGGCCTTTTCATACGCACAAAATAGAACGATTCTGTTTGAACAAAGCATATTTTTATATGATTTAGAATCATACAAATGATTTAATTCTAAATCATTAAAATGATTTAGCAATCATTTTAAAACATCTTCTGATGCCTTAAGTTTTTAGAATTTCTTTTGGCCACTCTATCTCAAGATTACTGACTAAAGGTTACTGGGTAACTGATGTTTGTTCTAAATTCTCAAAAATAATGTTTGTGCTTTATCAAAGTGTTGAGGTATCCTAATATGTCATGATGTGAATTCACATATCTCAGAAAAAAAATATTACATATATAATTATATGTATAATCTATAATATAGATATTGGTAAGGAAGAATGAGTGTTGGAAGGAAAAGAAATAAATTTTAATGTAAAATGCTTGAGGAGTTTTGAATTTGATTTCCAGGGCAAAGAACACTAAAATATTTATTCTTGAAATATAAGAAACAAGAACTCTCCATGGAAATTTAAATGTTGCAAAAGCGATAAAGGGTAATACAAAAGAAAAAAATAAGAAATATGTTTTTAGCCAGTGCAATTTTATGTACCAGCTCTGGAATTAGAAGAGTTTATACTTGGGCATTATGTATTACTTCACCTTTTACTATTTTTCTATGATAGAACGGAGGATGACAAAGCATGGCTGCAAAAGAGAATGAATTTATTTCATTCACAGAACTTAATTACAAAATGTTTGCTAAATCCAAGTATAGGGAGAGCTAAAGTCAGCTTTTAAGTTGTTCATACTCAGTATCTATGATAATCTTTGAAATCAATTGGAATTTTGATTCTTAAGCAAGAAGGGTTTGCTGGGAAATGCAGTTAGATGAGAAGTCTAGAAATCAATGTGCTGGCATTAAATCAGGGCTCATCCTTTTTCCCTTAAATTTTCTCTTTTCCTGAACTTGTGGTTTTCCCCTTAGCTATGATCTCACTGTCGTTGCATTTTCTCTTCTTAGAGAAACGATATTATTATTAGAAGAAGCATTGCTCTGCACGTGGAGAATTTCTGATTCAGTTATGCAAGCTTTAGGACATCAGCCTCCTCTTGGCTCTAAAATTACATTTGCTTCATTGCTTTCTTTCTCTTTCACAAAGGCCCTCATGCCAACGTCCAGCCCCAAGATGGGAGTTTTGAAAGAGCTAATCAGCAATCATCATGGTTGGAGGAGTTTAGAATAAATGGATGAAAACCTAGAGCGGCACCTTAGCGTTTCTACAGAACTTGAGAAGTCTTGGAGTATCTGGTTTGACATACGATTCCTAGGTTGACTGGTAACAAAACAGTCATTAGAGCCAGAGAATAGAAAAAGAAAAAAAGTTTTGCCCATAAAATCTTGACAACTTCAGGGAAGAAGCTGCATTTCCTTTAGTATTCATGGGAAGGAATTCTGACTTGCTCTAAGACTGGTTGTTATTTTACAGTTCATTAATCAGTGAGTGTAAAGGGCTCTGGGGGAACAGAGGGAAGCTGAGGTCAGCCATGCAGCAGAGGGCCCATGATAATGACAGTGTGGCAGAGGTCTTCGGCTGCCGGCAGCCAGCCCAGGCCCCAGGACTGTTAGGATTAGTCACCATAACCAGTCTGGCTTGACGTGCCCTCTACTTTCAAAGAAAGCAATGCTTAAATGTTTAAGTCCCTTGATATAATTATTCAATGCAAATAGCATATTTTTCTAGATCTCTCAAAGTCATAAAAGCTGAGAGGGATTGAAAGATAATGAGTAAATCAGAATGTACAATAATATTCCCTTTCCTTAAATAATTGCCATTTGATCTGCAAAAACACGGCAGATTGGGCAGAATAATTATCACTCATTCCATATTAAATATACAGTTATTGTAGGTATGTTTTTTCAGTTGTTCTCCAATTCTTCCTTCTTTCTCTTATTCCTCCCTGAATTCAGTCTGCAGACCTCGGTGATAAACATTATAAAAACTTGATTTACAGAGCTCTTATGTTCAAAAACCCTGGGCAAAATGCAGGGCTCTGAAATGCACTGTAACTTGATCAGTATAATAGTTGAGTATTGTTTAAAAACAATAAAAAAATATCTAGCACTTTCTTTGTAAAAGCCTTGTAAGAAATGCATTTCTTCTTTCAGATAAAAATTATTTATAAATACCAGGAAAGTGCTCAGAATTGAATGCCTTTCAAATAATATCAGACATTTTCTGTTATAGGACAGTTTTATTTAAAGGCTTTAGTGATAGTTGTTATGTTTTAAAATTTTGCCCTTAATATTTCTATTGTTTTGTGCCCTTACATAAAGAGCCGCATAATACACTGATAGAAAACTCAGTATTACACATATTTGAGATTTTAATTGAGAATGTATTATCTTTCATTTAGCACCTAATATGAAGCTTAATTTTGCATTTCATGATTAGCAGTTTTGCTAAAGAAAGTGAATTATTCAAAGGGAATTGCCAAGAAAATTTTTAAAATGCTTAAGTGTTTTATATCTAAAATATAAGGTATATTGTGTTTGGACACACAAAATATAGAAGAATGCATTTACTTATGAATAATTGAATTCCTAGGGGCACCTGCCTCAGCTGGTTAAGTGCCTGCTTTTGGTTTTGGTTCAGGTCATGATCTCGTGGTCATGAGATGGAGTCCCCAGTAAGGCCCCACCCTCAGGGTGAGTCTAAAATTGACTTCCTCTCCCTCTCCCTCTGCTCCTCCCGCCCACATGAATGCTCTCTCTCTCACTCTCAAATAAATAAATGAGTGAATAATTGAATTCCTAATTATAAACCTTTTAAAATGTATTTTAAATACTTATAATGGGTAATGCTAAACTTTCGCAGTCGTTCACTATGCTTGAAAGATATAATTTTTTGATATATGATAACATAGCATCCCTCTTTGTATTAATTTTTTTCCTCATTGAGCATGCAGTAAGTCTATTGAGAGTCACATTTAAAGCTCATTTTGATGTTTATCTTCCTTAAGGGAATTAGTTTAAATATGACAGTGATAGGATGGATTATCTGGTCTTTTCTTCCTTTTTTTTTTTTTAAGACATTCTAATTTTTATTCCTTCCATTTTAGAATAATGCTCTATATTAGCTTAGTCTAGATTGATAACAAAGAACCCCCAAATCTCAGAGGTTTACAACAATAAATATATATTTTTTAAATCATATTACATGTTACCTTCAGTTTGACTGTGACTCTACTTCACATCTTCAATCCAGGACGAGGTTGGAAAAACAGACCTTAACATCTTGATACATGATGTTAGAAAAATATGTGACAGACAAAAATAGAAATGAGAAATGGCAGAGCCTCATGAGGGGTCCTAATATTTTGATCAAAAAAAGCCATGTGTCAGTTTCAATTACATTGGCCAAAATACATCAAAAGGCCTAATGTAGGGCAAAGAGCATCTTTTTTTTTTCTTTCTTTTTTAACTGAACTACAGTTGGCATATAATATTAGTTTCAGGTGTACAGTATAGTGATTTGACAATTATGTATATTACAAAATGCTTACCACAGTAAGTATAGTTACCATCCCATCACCACACAAAGTGATTACAATATTATTGACTGTATTCCCTGCACTGTACATTTCATCCAAGTGACTTATTTATTTTATTGATCTTTGCTTTCTAATTGTCCTTATATAATACTATCCAGATCCTAGAGGACTCCATCTCAGACAGCATCAAGGCTTCAATCAGATCTTATATCTGCCAAAACTCTGATCACCCCCAAATGCATATAGATCTGATAGAAGGGAATTTGTGAACTTCAAAATTTGAAACTTTATAGATACAATGAGGATCTTAGTAAACCAGGAGAGATACAGAGTTACTTAGCAGACGAACATTTCATAGACCAAAGCTAGTTGGTAGAATCAAGCTGCTTCCAGATAAGATCACCTCATTTAGTAGAATTCTTGATTGGAAGAGTGTTGGCCTTTTTCCTGAACTACCCTTTGCTTCTCCTCTATCTCCCTGACAACTATTTAAACCATTTGCTGACATCCTGGTTAACGCTTATATAATGGACTATAGCAAATGTTAGTGTCTTCCAATTTCTGCTTAGAGCAATGTAAAAACCCAGCAGATAAATTATGGGCAAGGGAGACATTACATTTGTGAAAAGGTTTCACAGCAGGATTTCTTTAAATATTGTACTTCTCTAATGCAATTGAAATAATTCGATTAACTTTTAAAAAGACTTTCAGAAAGATAATCATATTTAGTTTTAGTTAATTCTTGTCATGTAGCTATTAGCACAGTGGTGATGTTTTGAAATGCAACTAAAACTCAAAGAGCTTTCCAAGTCCTCTTAATGTTTATAATTTGTCAGAATTAGAAATTTCATGGAATTATTCAAAAATATTTATGGAGTATTTACTGCATAGGCACTGGCAGGATGAAAACACACACACACACATACACACACACACACTAATATTAACATTAACATTTGGCTTCTTATAAAGATATATATCTATTTACTTTCATTTCATTTTTGGAAATATGTATGAAAAATCATTGAAAACCACAGGACTGAGGACTTGTAAATGTGAAAATTTTTTCAAGAAAAGTGCAATGGAGATTTTAGGTATCTTAGAGAAGAATAATGTTGATTTTTTGGCAAAAAGTTCAGAGTAGATTATTAAATATGTATCTCCTATCAGTTAAGATTGTGTTTGGCTGCAAGTAACAAAAATTGGACTACTGTTAACAGCGTCTTATTTATTTATTTGAGTAAGAGGGAAAGGGAGAGCACAAGCAGCTGGAGTGGAAGAAGCAGGCTCCCCACTGAGCAGAGAGTCTGAGACTCTGGGGCTCAATCCCAGGACCTGGGATCAGGACCTGAGCCAAAGGCAGACGTTTAACTGACTGAGCCACTCAGGCACCCCAGGCTCTTTCTGGTTCTCATCATTTGTAGCTTTCTTCCTCAGATTCCTTGGGTTACTGTTCTACTTGTAGGGCATCAAATCTGCAAAAGATGTTGTCAGCCACGTGGGTCCCTTTTGATCCAGAAAACAAAAACAGAAACAATCTTCTGTTTGCATCTCAAAGGCCAGGACAACATCACAAAAACACCTTCTAGATACAAGTTATTGTTTCTCACCTAGTAATCAGAATTGACCATTTCTAAATTTTTGCTTTGTTTCAGCCAAACTGTAGTCAGGCTTCTCTCTTCTCCAGAGAATGTCAGCTTGTCCCCTAAGCAAGTACTAACAGGCAGAACTCTCCCCTCATCAGCTTAGGTTGAGAAGTAGCTGACCAAGGAAAGACATTCTCTGTCAAACCACAAAAAATATGCAGTCTGCTTACTCTGCATTCTTTCACTAACTTTCCTTACTTACTGCTTACCCCTCCCTCTGCAAGAAAAGCCTTTCTGTTCAATATTGAGATGCTTCTAGATTTCTGAGATCAATGAGTTCTTCCTAATGCTCTAATCTTCCTTCCAAATAAAGTCTTTATCTAAATCTGGATTTGTTTTTTATGACCCTTTGCTTTCTGGTTTGGGTGAGTAAGGAGAAAGGGAGGTAGTGACATTGGGTATTAGATTGGCCATGTGAAGTATCTGTCGAAGTTAGTAAGCACTTAGCAGTGTTGAAGCCGAAGGTAGCTCATTTGCTGGCATTGTTACGTAAGGAAATCATTTATTCATTGGAAGAGGCTTGACCCAGATGATCTGAATGTTCTTCTCCAAATCCAGCAGAGTACTCTGCTAAGCATGGTTCACACAAACCCCCAAATCAGCTTTTGGGCAGAGATCATATCTAATTTTAATCAATTGGGAAAACATTAAGAAACAATAAAAATTTTTTTTAAAGATTTTATTTATTTATTTGACAGAGAGATCACAAGCAGGCAGAGAGGCAGGCAGAGAGAGAGGAGGAAGCAGGCTCCCTGCTGAGCAGAGAGCCTGATGCGGGGCTCGATCCCAGGACTCTGAGATCATGACCTGAGCCGAAGGCAGCAGCTTAACCCACTGAGCCACACAGCTGCCCCAAGAAACAATAAAATTTAAATTGGATTTTAATCATGTGGAGAATTTTAACAGTTGGGACAATACCTGTACATATTTGGGCAGGAAAACATTCAGGATTTATAGTTCATTGCCATGAAGCTCTCTGGATCCTTTACTGAACCATCAATGATTTCCCAAGCTCCCAGCTCTTACGAGGAGAATGACTAAAGTCAAGGTTCCAATACATGCCAATATGTGATCCCCAAATACATATTTTTTGTTAAAATTTTGCTTTTATTCCCATTTTAGATTAGTCTAATCTTGGTGAGAAGATAAAACTAATATGTAATTTTCTCTCCTCTTGGTTCAAGGAAGCAATGTGATAAAACTGTATCTTGAGCTCATCTAAAGTAATTTAAATCATCCAAAAGTGTCAAATATCTAATAATATTTGGAACTAGGATGAGAAAAATATCCTTCAGTAATTCTCCAGGAAAAAATAATCCTGTTTTATGGATATGCTGAAAGGTGTTAATACAACTTTCAGACAGAAGATATGTATGATTTAGTGTTTTCGCAGGAATGAATGTAGTACTTATGAATAAAATTGAGACTTAAAAAAATACATTGGGAGAGTCAAGATGGCGGAGAAGTAGCAGGCTGAGACTACTTCGGGTAGCGGGAGATCAGCTAAATAGCTTATCTAAAGATTGCAAACACCTACAAATCCAACAGGAGATCGAAGAGGAGAAGAACAGCAATTCTAGAAACAGAAAATCAACCACTATCTGAAAGGTAGGACTGGCGGAGAAGTGAATCCAAAGCGACTGGAAGATAGACCACGGGGGGAGGGGCCGGCTCCCGGCGAGCGGCCGAGCAACGGAGCACAAAATCAGGACTTTTAAAAGTCTGTTCCGCTGAGGGACATCGATCCAGAGGCTTAACTGGGGTGAAGCCCAGGCGGGGTCAGCGCGGCCTCAGGTCCCGCAGGGTCGCAGAAGGATCGGGGGTGTCTGAGTGTCACAGAACTTACCGGTATTAGAACGGGGAAGCCGGCTACAGAGACAGAGCCGAGGAGTGACTCTCAGCTCGGGGTTGCCTTGAACCGGTCGCAGGCTCGGTCAGCTCGGAGCGCGGCCAGAGGCCAGGGTGACAGGAGTCATTGGGCGCTGTTCTCTGAGGGCACACTGAGGAGTGGGGCCCTGGGCTCTCGGCTCCTCCAGGCCAGAGACCGGGAGGCCGCCATCTTCATTCCCGTCTTCCAGAACTCTACGGAAAACGCTCAGGGAACAAAAGCTCCCGAAAGCAAACCAGCAAACCCGAGCGGATTACTCAGCCCGGCCCCCGGTAAGGGCGGTGCACCTCCGCCTGGGGCAAAGACGCTTGAGAATCACTACAACAGGCCCCTCCCCCAGAAGATCAACGGGAAACCCAGCCAGGACCAAGTTCACCTACCAAGGAGTGCAGTTTCAATACCAAGGAGAGCGGCAGAATTCCAGAGGAGGAGAAAGCAAAGCACGGAACTCATGGCTTTCTCCCCATGATTTTTTAGCCTTGCAGTTATTTTAATTTTTTTTTCTTTTTCAATTTTCTTTTCTTTTTCTCTTCTTCTGCTAAATTTTTTTAACTTTTACCGTTTTCTTTTTTAACGTTTTTTAAATAGTTTAATATATATATATATTTTTCCTCTTTTTATATTTTTTCTTTATCGGCTTTCTTTTTTTAATTAGTTTCTTTTTTTTTTTTCTTTTTTCTTTCTGAACCCCTTTTTATCCCCTTTCTCCCCCCTCAGGATTTGGGATTTCTTCTGATTTGGCTAAAGCATATTTTCCTGGGGTTGTTGCCACCCTTTTAGTATTTTACTTGCTCCTTCATATACTCTTATCTGGACAAAATGACAAGGCAGAAAAATTCACAACAAAAAAAAGAACAAGAAGCAGTACCAAAGGCTAGGGACCTAATCAATACAGACATTGGTAATATGTCAGATATAGAGTTCAGAATGACGATTCTCAAGGTTCTAGCCAGGCTTGAAAAAGGCATGGAAGATATTAAAGCAACCCTCTCGGGAGATATAAAAGCCCTTTCTGGAGAAATAAAAGAACTAAAATCTAACCAAGTTGAAATCAAAAAAGCTATTAATGAGGTGCAATAAAAAATGGAGGTTCTCACTGCTAGGATAAATGAGGCAGAAGAAAGAATTAGCGATATAGAAGACCAAATGACAGAGAATAAAGAAGCTGAGCAAAAGAGGGACAAACAGCTACTGGACCATGAGGGGAGAATTCGAGAGATAAGTGACACCATAAGACGAAACAACATTAGAATAATTGGGATTCCAGAAGAAGAGGAAACAGAGAGGGGAGCAGAAGGTATATTGGAGAGAATTATTGGAGAGAATTTCCCCAATATGGCAAAGGGAACAAGCATCAAAATTCAGGAGGTTCAGAGAACCCCCCTCAAAATCAATAAGAATAGGTCCACACCCCGTCACCTAATAGTAAAATTTACAAGTCTTAGTGACAAAGAAAAGATCCTGAAAGCAGCCCGGGAAAAGAAGTCTGTAATGTACAATGGTAAAAATATTAGATTGGCCGCAGACTTATCCACAGAGACCTGGCGGGCCAGAAAGAGCTGGCATGATATATTCAGAGTACTAAATGAGAAAAACATGCAGCCAAGAATACTATATCCAGCTAGGCTATCATTGAAAATAGAAGGAGAGATTAAAAGCTTCCAGGACAAACAAAAACTGAAAGAATTTGCAAATACCAAACCAGCTCTAAAGGAAATATTGAAAGGGGTCCTCTAAGCAAAGAGAGACCCTCAAAGTAGTAGATCAGAAAGAAACAGAGACAATATACAATAACAGTCACCTTACAGGCAATACAATGGCACTATCTCTCAATACTTCATATCTCTCAATACTTACCCTGAATGTTAATGGGCTAAATGCCCCAATCAAAAGACAAAGGGTATCAGAATGGATAAAAAAACAAAACCCATCTATATGTTGCCTACAAGAAACTCATCTTAAACCCGAAGACACCTCCAGGTTTAAAGTGAGGGGGTGGAAAAGAATTTACCATGCTAATGGACATCAGAAGAAAGCAGGAGTGGCAATCCTTATATCAGATCAATTAGATTTTAAGCCAAAGACTATAATAAGAGATGAGGAAGGACACTATATCATACTCAAAGGAACTGTCCAACAAGAAGATCTAACAATTTTAAATATCTATGCCCCTAATGTGGGAGCAGCCAATTATATAAACCAATTAATAACAAAATCAAAGAAACACATCGACAAGAATACAATAATAGTAGGGGATTTTAACACTCCCCTCACTGAAATGGACAGATCATCCAAGCAAAAGATCAACAAGGAAATCAAGGCCTTAAATGACACACTGGAGCAGATGGACATCACAGATATATTCAGAACATTTCATCCCAAAGCAACAGAATACACATTCTTCTCTAGTGCACATGGAACATTCTCCAGAATAGATCACATTCTTGGTCCTAAATCAAGTCTCAACCGGTATCAAAAGATTGGGATCATTCCCTGCATATTTTCAGACCACAATGCTCTGAAGCTAGAACTCAATAACAAGAGGAAATTTGGAAGGAACCCAAATACATGGAGACTAAACAGCATCCTTCTAAAGAATGAATGGGTCAACCAGGAAATTAAAGAAGAATTGAAAAAATTCATGGAAACAAATGAAAACACAACTGTTCAGAATCTGTGGGACACAACAAAGGCAGTCCTGAGAGGAAAATATATAGCGGTACAAGCCTTTCTCAAGAAACAAGAAAGGTCTCAGGTACACAACCTAACCCTACACCTAAAGGAGCTGGAGAAAGAACAAGAAAGAAACCCTAAACCCAGCAGGAGAAAAGAAATCATAAAGATCAGAGCAGAAATCAATGAAATAGAAACCAAAAAAACAATAGAACAAATCAACGAAACTAGGAGCTGGTTCTTTGAAAGAATTAATAAGATTGATAAACCCCTGGCCAGACTTATCAAAAAGAAAAGAGAAAGGACCCAAATAAATAAAATCATGAATGAAAGAGGAGAGATCACAACGAACACCAAAGAAATACAGACAATTATAAGAACATACTATGAGCAACTCTACGCCAACAAATTTGACAATCTGGAAGAAATGGATGCATTCCTAGAGACATATAAACTACCACAACTGAACCAGGAAGAAATAGAAAGCCTCAACAGACCCATAACCAGTAAGGAGATTGAAACAGTCATCAAAAATCTCCAAACAAACAAAAGCCCAGGGCCAGACGGCTTCCCGGGGGAATTCTACAAACATTTAAAGAAGAACTAATTCCTATTCTCCTGAAACTGTTCCAAAAAATAGAAATAGAAGGAAAACTTCCAAACTCATTTTATGAGGCCAGCATCACCTGGATCCCAAAACCAGACAAGGATCCCATCAAAAAAGAGAACTACAGACCAATATCCTTGATGAACACAGATGCAAAAATTCTCGCCAAAATACTAGCCAATAGGATTCAACAGTACATTAAAAGGATTATTCACCACGACCAAGTGGGATTTATTCCAGGGCTGCAAGGTTGGTTCAACATCCGCAAATCAATCAATGTGATACAACACATTAATAAAAGAAAAAACAAGAACCATATGATACTCTCCATAGATGCTGAAAAAGCATTTGACAAAGTACAGCATCCCTTCCTGATCAAAACTCTTCAAAGTGTAGGGATAGAGGGCACATACCTCAATATTATCAAAGCCATCTATGAAAAACCCATGGCAAATATCATTCTCAATGGAGAAAAACTGAAAGCTTTTCCGCTAAGGTCAGGAACACAACAGGGATGTCCATTATCAACACTGCTATTCAACATAGTACTAGAAGTCCTAGCCTCAGCAATCAGACAACAAAAGGAAATTAAAGGCATCTAAATCGGCAAAGAAGAAGTCAAACTATCACTCTTTGCAGATGATATGATACTCTATGTGGAAAACCCAAAAGACTCCACTCCAAAACTGCTAGAACTTGTACAGGAATTCAGTAAAGTGTCAGGATATAAAATCAATGCACAGAAATCAGTTGCATTTCTCTACACCAACAACAAGACAGAAGAAAGAGAAATTAAGGAGTCCATCCCATTTACAATTGCACCCAAAACTATAAGATACCTAGGAATAAACCTAACCAAAGAGACTAAGAATCTATACACAGAAAACTATAAAGTACTCATGAAAGAAATTGAGGAAGACACAAAGAAATGGAAAAATGTTCCATGTTCCTGGATTGGAAGAATAAATATTGTGAAAATGTCTATGCTACCTAAAGCAATCTACACATTTAATGCAATTCCTATCAAAGTACCATCCATTTTTTTCAAAGAAATGGAACAAATAATCCTAAAATTTATATGGAACCAGAAAAGACCTCGAATAGCCAAAGGAATATTGAAAAAGAAAGCCAAAGTTGGTGGCATCACAATTCCGGACTTCAAGCCTATTACAAAGCTGTCATCATCAAGACAGCATGGTACTGGCACAAAAACAGACACATAGATCAATGGAACAGAATAGAGAGCCCAGAAATGGACCCTCAACTCTATGGTCAACTCATCTTCGACACAGCAGGAAAGAATGTCCAATGGAAAAAAGACAGCCTCTTCAATAAATGGTGTTGGGAAAATTGGACAGCCACATGCAGAAAAATGAAATTGGACCATTTCCTTACACCACACACGAAAATAGACTCAAAATGGATGAAGGATCTCAATGTGAGAAAGGAATCCATCAAAATCCTTGAGGAGAACACAGGCAGCAACCTCTTCGACCTCAGCCGCAGCAACATCTTCCTAGGAACATCACCAAAGGCAAGGGAAGCAAGGGCAAAAATGAACTATTGGGATTTTATCAAGATCAAAAGCTTTTGCACAGCAAAGGAAACAGTGAACAAAACCAAAAGACAACTGACAGAATGGGAGAAGATATTTGCAAATGACATATCAGATAAAGGGCTAGTGTCCAAAATCTATAAAGAACTTAGCAAACTCAACACCCAAAGAACAAATAATCCAATCAAGAAATGGGCAGAGGACATGAACAGACATTTCTGCAAAGAAGACATCCAGATGGCCAGCAGACACATGAAAAAGTGCTCCATATCACTCGGCATCAGGGAAATACAAATCAAAACCACAATGAGATATCACCTCACACCAGTCAGAATGGCTAAAATAAACAAGTCAGGAAATGACAGATGCTGGCGAGGATGCAGAGAAAGGGGAACCCTCCTACACTGTTGGTGGGAATGCAAGCTGGTGCAACCACTCTGGAAAACAGCATGGAGGTTCCTCAAAATGTTGAAAATAGAACTACCCTATGACCCAGCAATTGCGCTGCTGGGTATTTACCCTAAAGATACAAACCTAGTGATCCGAAGGGGCACGTGCACCTGAATGTTTATAGCAGCAATGTCTACAATAGCCAAACTATGGAAAGAACCTAGATGTCCATCAACAGACGAATGGATAAAGAAGATGTGGTATATATACACAATGGAATACTATGCAGCCATCAAAAGAAATGAAATCTTGCCATTTGCGACGACGTGGATGGAACTAGAGGGTATCATGCTTAGCGAAATAAGTCAATCAGAGAAAGACAACTATCATATGATCTCCCTGATATGAGGGAGAGGAGATGCAACATGGGGGGTTGAGGGGGTAGGAGAAGAATAAATGAAACAAGATGGGATTGGGAGGGAGAGAAACCATAAGTGACTCTTAATCTCACAAAACAAACTGAGGGTTGATGGGGGGAGGGGGGCTGAGAGGGGGGGGTGGGGTTCTGGATATTGGGGAGGGTATGTGCTATGGTGAGTGCTGTGAAGTGTGTAAACCTGGCGATTCACAGACCTGTACCCCTGGGGATAAAAATATATGTTTATAAAATTAAAAAAAAAATACATTGGAAAAATCTTGAAAAGTATTATTTTCCTCAAAACTTACCTCACTTTGCTTCATAAACACTTTTCTGGTCACATTCACTTATTTGATTTCTTTCTGAACGAGTGAAGAGTACCACAGTTTTATAATATACTTATCTTGAGACTCTATATTGACATAATCATTTTAATGAAAACGGGCAGGAAATTACTTTGGGAGTTTTTTACTTAAGATTTTAATCCTATCATACTACTTTTTATGTACTTTTAAATAGACTTTCTTATTTCCTGGTTTCAAGCAGCAGATATTTTTAGGCAGACACTCTATGAAACATTTCTGCCTTTGTCCTAGGAATAAAACACTAGGTTCAAACTTTTACTTACAAAAAGCATTGGTAGGAAATTTATGTTATTAATTTATGTAGTAGAATATATTTTTCTCTTCAGAAACATGAAACGCCTTTTATTGATTTGTTTTTGTTTTGAAAAGTTAAAAAAAATACAGCAAGTTACAATAAGTAATATAAAAAATATCAGTGTGCATGCCACCCAAAATTGGCCAAGATGGACATGTTCTGCTTTCTGTATAAACATGAATATGATCTATCTATCCACTTACCCACATTTGTGTACTTTAATAATTTATATTTTTTTCTTTGACTGTTTCACACAATTTTAATTTAACTTAGTCCTAACAGGTACTAAAGGTGGTTATAATTTGCATTGCTACTGTGAATATTTATATCCTGCATAGGATTTTCTAATTTATCATTGCTTACTTATAAGAATTCTAATGATTTTAGTATGTTGATTTTGTATTCAACAAACTTACTAAACCTTCTATTTGATAGAATGCAGTCTAAGATTGTCTTGGATGTTCTATGTAAATAGCAACTATTTTGTGACTTCTTCTTAAATTTGTATACTTTGTATTTACTTTTCTTGAGTTATAATATTGGCCAGGACAACCCATGTGATGTTCAATAACTGAATGATAACAGAATACTTGTTTTATTTCTCACATTAGGAGGAAAGATTCTTACATTTGACTTTTAGGAATAATATTCCTACAGATTTTTGGTAGCACTTTATCAGATAAAGATGTTCCCATTGACTCCTAAATTGCTTTTTAAATAAATAGGTGCTGTATTTTTCAAATGCACCTATTTTTTTCTCCATCATATGATCTTTGAGGTACTAGATCCATGTTTTATATTGAATTGGTAATTTTTAAAAAAATGCATTATATGGGGTGCCTGGGTGGCTCAGTGGGTTAAAACCTCTGCCTTCGGCTCAGGTCATGATCTCAGGGTCCTGGGATCAAGCCCCGAGACCAGCTCTCTGCTCAGCGGGGAGCCTGCTTCCCCCACCCCCCACCCTGTGTCTACCTCTCTGCCTACTTGTAATCTCTGTCAAATAAATAAGTAAATAAATAAATAAAAATGCATTATAGAAACCTCGCATTCTTGAAATAAACATTTTTGGTATTTTTTACTACTTTTTACTATATTGGGTTGAATTTGATTTCCGCTTTCTTTTTATTTCTTCATGTTTTTTAAAAGGTGAGATTTAGCTATAATTTAATTTTTATACCTTACCTAATTCCCGTTTATTCTATATTAGATTCATAAAATGAGTAAGGTCATTTTCCATTATTTTTTTGTTTCGAAAATAATTTGCTAGTATAAGGATTACTAACAACTTTGTCATTGTTTCTTTAGATTTTTATTTGAGAGAGTGAGAGAGAGAGAGCATGAGGTGGGGGAGAGACAGAGGGAGAAGCAGACTCCCCGCTGAGCAGGGAGCCCAATGTGGGACTGAACTGAGCTAAAGGCAGGCACTTAACTGACTTAGCCACCCAGACACCCATGGGTTATTAATAACTTTAACATCCGTTAAAACTTATGGGTGCAATGATCTGGATCTACTGCTTATTTTAGAGAGAGCCTCTTGTTTGTTTGTTTTTTTCCTCCCCTATCCCCAACCAATACAGTTTTTTAATGGCTGCTGGTCTATTCAATTTTTCTACTTATTAAATCAATTTTAGTAACTTATTTTTTAATAAAATTGCCCATTTTATCTATCTTTTCAAACATTGGCACAGAGTTACTTGTACTATTCTCTTGTGATTAAAAAAAAAACTCTGTGTTCTATTACCATCTTATCCCCTGAGATTGCTAATACTGTTTATTTTTACCCTCTTTCTATTTATTACTATTATTTTTTTCCTAAATTTTGTTAGAGGAACCCATGCTTAAGCCTGTAACACATGTAATTTTCTAGCAATAATAATTATTTCATAAATGAACACATGTCCTAATATACCACAGTGATGAAGGAGGAGAAGCTTTCTGGAACTGTTGGAAAATATGGACTTTCCCTTAAGAGATAGATACAAGAAGAGGTGTCCCTGTTTCTTCTGAGCATTTTGGGGCCCAGACTTGTGGCTCCAAACTGCTCTAATCCTAGTCATACCTCCCAATAAGAAAAGGCACAAAAACAATATCAGAAAGATTTTGTTTAGCTACTAGATTAAAATCAATAATCTTATCTCTGAACTCTCATATAAATGATTTTTAAAAATCCTGTTTAAGTCACTCTGAGAAAGGTTTTTGCTTATTTAAACTCTACCTGTTGCACCTGTATTATTTCTTCCATATAGTTGCCTATATACCATAACATGTACTCAGAAGTTGGTTAGTAAATGTTTTGCATGGGAATGAAGCAAGCCACCATCTTTCCTCCTCCTTAACTCCTTCATATTTGTAAGTTCTCCATCAATGTCCCTTAGGACCACTGCCTATTCTCCTTGCCCAGTGACACCACTATAGGTGGCCATTGGCATCTCTAATTTGGCTGATGGCAGACTCCCAGAACTAGACTCCTTGAGTAGCCACCCTCCTTCATGTTATAAACTCCACAGTTAGACAAATTGTACTAAACTGCAAACCTCTGTTTGCCACTTTTCTGCTTATAATCCTTTAAAGACTGAATTATCAGGGAATTGGGTTGCAAATAAGAGCAACCAACTGTGGCCAAGAATATGTTACAAAGTCTTCTCTGATTGAGCGAGTTGGACCCCTGATAGGACCCAAACTTTCCAGGGTTTGGGGGAAGGAATATCTCCATACCTTCTCTTTGGGAATTCTACCAAAGGGAAGGATGTTCATATAAAACATTATCAGGGGCATGTGGGTGTCCATTAAGTGTCCATCTCCTGATTTGGGCTCAGGTCATGGTCTCAGAGTAATGTAATTGGGCCCTTCATTAGACTCTACACTCTGCAGGGAGTCTGTTTGAGATTCTTTCCCTCTCCCTCTTGCTTGCCCATGCTTGCTCTCTTTCTCTAAAATCAGTCAATTTAATCTTTAAGAGACTGTCAAAATGACAAGTGAAAATTGACCGTGGTTCTCAAATTCTCCAGTCCAAACTGAACAACATGGCTTATAAAAGAAATACATTGAGTTGCCCATGTTTTTCTTTCTCTGGAAATCTCCCTTGGCTAACTCTCCTTCACCCTCCAGTTCTCAGCTTAATATCTACTTCCTCCACTGGAAGCTTTCCCATTGCCCTCATGTCCAAGTTGGAAGTCTTATGTTCTTGTAGAACAAATTGTACCTGAAATGTCTTATTATTTTATATATAATTCTAAATCTCCTTCACTGGACTTCATACTGTCCTCTATTTCTGCCTTGCACATAAAATGATGCATAACACAGCTAGACATTCACTAAACATGTATTGAATAAATAAATAATGTATGTGCAAGCATTCAAGGCAATGCCTAGAAAATACTATTCAGTAATGCCATCTTTCTCCCTTTTCTTTTTCTCTTTCCTAAGGTACAGTTGAAACTGAGATCTGTTGCCAACCTGAACTTAAACTCTGATGTACTAAAGGTGAACCTGGGGCAGGAACTTTGATATGCTTTTAAACTGACTACTCTCTTTCTACAATAATTACTTCACCCCAGTAATGCCTCTTGGGATTGCATTTTTCCATCTAACCAGAAACCGTGGATGTGAGCTCTGGAGTATATCTAGGATGCTTGATATTTTACATAGCATGGTAGCCTTTATTCTTTGGAATTAGAGCTGTTTCTTATGTGCCAGTGGAGGCTCATGCCAATCACATAGAGTTCCTTGACTATACCATCTTGATCCCAACATGTCTTGCATAATAAATTTATGATAAAAAAATAGAACTTCATTCTGTAACATTGAAATGCGTCATCTGTTTATTCAGCCAATCTTCCTTTAATTGGCGTATATTGGGTACCTACTAGGTTTCAGGCACTGGAATAGGTGTAAATAGTACTAAGGTAAATCACATTCAGCTTCTTCCTTGAGGGAGACAGACACCTAAACCATTCATTCTAAAATAAGCAAACAAAACAATAAATAAAATGGAAGCCCTGAGGAGAGGTATCCCTGGGTAAAGGCAATAGCAGCAACACTGTCCCTGATAGCTGAAGAGTGGTAAGGAATAAGAGTCTAATTGAAACACTAAGTCTTCTGATGATTCTTAAGTTTGCCAGTGCAATAGAGGGCAGCTGTGGAGAATTAATTAAAACAAGTATCAGTTGTATTCTACACATGGGAATCAGATTACAGTTGTGAAAGCTTTTACTTAGAGATACCTAGAAAACAATATACATTTAAAATCATATTAACTGTGGACATAATATCTAAAATAATTCAGTTGCTGTAGATACTACTTATGAGCCAATAGGCAATAAGTTGAGGAGTTATGCAAGAGTTTCCGAGAATGACTCAAGATCCATGCTTTCTTTATTAAAAAAAAAAAAATGGTATAAAAATAGAAAAGGATGGCTTGTGTTAATACATATACAGTGTTAATAAGATAATAACTTGTAGGGTAGGAAGCATTTTTTTCCCTTTTTAAAATTTTTTTTTTAATTGAAGTATAATGAAATACCGAAATGTGTGTTCCCCGGTATGCTAGTCTGAACGTCCCACCCTTGCTCATGCAGCTTTGTCATGGCCTCAGACAACATGCACAGCGAAAGCCCACTCTACACCTTGAGACACCTCTGTGGTGGATGGCACCTTCAAGGAGGTGAAGCTTTCTGACTACAGAGGTAAATACTTTGGTCCTCTTTTTCTATCCACTGAACATCACCTCTTGTCTGTCCCATGGAGATCATTTTCAGAGAACATGCTGAGGATTTTGGCAAGCTAGGCTGGTAGCTGCTGGGCTCTCTGACTACTCTCAGTTCACCCACCTGGCTTGGATCAACAAGCCTGATCCTCTTGAGAAGGAAGGAGGCTTGGACCCCGTGAACATGCCCCTGCCTGCCAATGTAACCAGAAGCTTGTCCCAAGGTCTGGTGTGCTGAAGGAAGATGAAGGCATTGCCTACAGGGGCCTGTTTATCATCCATAGCAAGGGTACACTTCACCAATCATTGTCAATGATTTGCTTCTGGGTGCTCCATGGACACAGCTCTACAGCTGGTCCAAGACTTCCAACCCACAAATGAGCATGAGGAAATCTGTTCTACTGGATGCAAGCCAGGCAATGACACAAAGCCCACTATGGATGACAGCAAGGAATACTCCAAATACAACTAGGCTGACAGGTGGAAATCCTGGGCTCTAGACCCCCACCTGTGCTCTTACATGGAAACCCCATGCTGGCTCAGGAAAGGCTATACCTGCCCCTTCAATCCCTAACACTGGGAGGCTAAGAGCAAGGCCTTCTCATTCTCCCAGCTGGGAGCTGGTGAGCGGTGGCCCCTTCCTTACAGTCCACCTAGCTGGGCACAGGCCTAGAGCTGACCAATAAAAAATTAGGACAAGCATGATAGATAGATAGATAGACAGATGGATGATAGACAGATAATGAACATGTAGAGTGATATTAGTTTTGGGTGTACAGTGTAACCATTCAGCAATTCTATATATGTCTCAGTGCTCAAGAAAAGTGTACTCTTAATCCCTTTATCTATTTCACCCAGCCCCCTACTCACTTTTCCCTCTGGCAAACACCAGTTTGTTCTAATTTTAAGAGACTATTTTCTTTTGCCTTTCTCTCTTTTTCTGATTGCTTGTTCATTTGTTTTGTTTCAATTTCCACATGAGTGAAATCATATGGTATTTGCTTTCTATGACTGACTGATTACACTTAACATTAGTAATAAATATGTAATACACACAACACCCCACATCTTTATCCATTCATATATAGATGGACACTTGGGTGGCTTCTATATCTTGGTTATTGTAAATAATGCTGCAATAAACATAGGGGCACACGTATGTTTTCAAATTCATATTTACATTTTCTTTGTGTAAATACCCAGTAGTGGAATTACTGGATCACATGACAATTCTATTCTTAATTTTTAGTGGAAACTCCATACTATTTTCCTTAGTGGCTGTACCAATTTCCATTCCCACCAATAGTGCACAGGAGTTCCTTTTCTTCTGTGTCCTTGCAAACACTTGTAATTTCTTGTCTTTTTGATTCTAGTCATTCTGACAAGTATAAGGTGATCTCATTGTGGTTTTGATTTGCATTTCCCTGGTGATGAATGACGTTGACCATATTTTCATGAGTCTGTTGGCCATCTAGATGTCTTCTTTGGAAAAATTTCTGTTCAGATCCTCTGCCCATTTTTTAATTGAATTATTATTTTTGGTGTTGAGTTGTGTAAGTTCTTTAGTTTGAATATCAATCCCTTATCAGATAAATCATTTGCATATATCCTCTTTCATTCAGTAGGTTGTCTTTTTATTTTATTGACAGTCCCCTTTGCATAGAAATTAATTTTTATTTATTATTGATGTTTTTAGAAAGCAATTTTTAAGTTGTGCTAAAAGTATAGAATTTTAGGATATATAGAATTTAAACATTAAATATCCAACTATGTAGTGAATATTTTATACATTTCCATGAATTCTGTGGTAAACTGTATTATTTATCTGTAATTCTTCCTTTCTTCTCCTCCCTAGCATGATTCATTGTGAGCCTAGTATATTTTCCTATGCCATTGACTTTGGGCTTGGCCATGTGACTTCATTTGGCAATGGAAAGAAGGTGCATTTAGAATGTACCAGCTTTGAGTTGAAGTCCCACGAAACATTAAAAACTTTCGCTCAGTTTTCTTGAAGATTCTTTGATCTGAAATGAAAAGCACTTGACCTGGGTATTTGGGGGACTAGAATGAGAAACAAGGTCTTGAATCTAATTTAAGTGTAAAAGAGAACTTTCCCAAACAACCTATAGACCTGTAAGCATGAAATAAATGCTTGTTGCTTTAAACTTCGGAAATTTGGAGATAGTTATACAATATATGTCAACAGAAACATGGCAAATACAGTTATCTCACTGCCTATCAAATCTATATTTGCATGAGGATGATGAAAAGAAAGAAATTAAGCTAGTGCTTTCTCAGTGCTAAATACTGTATTAGATACATAACATAATTATCTTATTAATAGTATAGCTTAGTGTTTAAAATTTCAGTTCATTACCCAGCTTCATCACTTACTATCTGTGTGTCCTTGGGAAAGCTAACAATATTTCAGTGCCTAGTTTCCCTGTTGATAAGTAGAAAAATAATAACAGAATCTATGTCATTGCCTCTTTTATGTTTTATATGAGATTTAAGAGAAAGAAAAATAATTGCTTACTGCATAATAATAATTATTCACCAAATGTTAGCTAGTATTATCTTAATACTCTTTGTCATAGGCCAATGAAGCAAGTTTCATTGAAGTTTTAAAGATTAAAAGTTGAAGATTGGTAATAATAACTATTTTTGCATGGTTTTAAACTCAGGTTTACTTTATTATAAAGTCCATACTTTTTGCATGAACTTGTGAGTTAGAAATCTTTTTATCCTACAGATTCTACATTTAATAAAATCTCTTAAGGCTTTCTTCTTTATGTCAGGTTGCTTTTGGATAAATGTATCTAATTATATCAATATGCTCTAAAATATGTGGAAAAAAACTAATTAAAAAATGAACAATTCCTATAAGAAAATGTAAGAGGAAGAATATTTAATCTGAAGAGAAAAAGAGAAGTGGAAATGTAGATTCTCTTTCTGATTATATAAAGCATTTTAAGAAGTTTTGTGTTTTTTTTAAACATACAAAGGTAAAGAATATCATAAACCCCAATAGATTCATAACGCAATTTTAATAACTGTTAATATTTTCAAAACATTTTTAAATTCAGAAGCTAATCACAAGATATGATAAGTTAATTCTATTTTTCTAGGGACATAAAAAAGTAACTGAATTTTCTATTGCTGTATAGCAAACTGCCCCAAACCTTAGTGGCTCAAAACAACACAATTATTATCTTAAAATTTCTCTGTTTCTAGAAGCTAACACAGCTTAGCTGGGTGCCTCTCCTGAAGATTTCTCTTGATGTTTTAATCATGCTATATGTTGTGTTCTCATCCAAAAGCTCAAGTGGAGAAAATTTACTTCCAAACTCAGTAATGTAGTTGGTAAGATTCAGTTCCTCACAGGATTTAATTTTTGATGGCTTGTTGGCAGGAGTATTCCTTGACTGCTGTTGGCAGGATTTAGATCCTTAATATTTGCTGGCCAGAGAAATTCTTTTCCTTTCCACGTGTTCTCTGCATAGGGCAGCTCACAATGTGGCAAATGGCTTCCCTTAGAACAAATGAGTGTGAAAGCAAGAGAGAACAAGCAGCTGAATGTAGGCCATAGTCTTTTCTACAGCACAATCTCAGAAATAACATCCTAGTCAGTTTTGCTACATTCTGTTCTAAGTCAGTTAAGCCTAGCCGACACTCAAGGGACTCAAGTGAATACCAGGAAGTGGGATGTTGGCAGCCATCTTGGAGGCTGCCTTCCGCAGGTTTGGTATAACTTTAAAGGGGAAGATGCCCAAAATACCAACTTTATAAATATAGGAAGTGGAAATTAATGAAAATACTTCTCTGACTTATACAACAACTGTGTGTTTGGCAGGTGGCAACAGAACTTTAGGCCTGGTTGGGGAATCCACATTCACAAAACTCTTTATGAGGATATCATTATTTATCTGAAATAAACTAGACCAGTGTTTTTCTATTAGGGATCCATGAAATCCATGGATATTGAGAAATATTTTCAGAATTCTCTGCTTTTAGAAACATGAGGCTACTATTATGGTTTATAAAGTCTGTCCTTCCTTTTAAGCAGTTGAATCTTAAAAAAAATGTTAAATAAGTCAATGAATGAGTGAGTAAGTGAATTTAAAAAACTAATTTGTCTATTAGGCATGCTAAATGATGGGTATCACTTAGGATTAATTACCTTAAGTAGGAGGTTCTTGAATGAAAATAAATTCTAGTTACTATGTACTTTCTTGCAAATTTTCTATGGACTACAATACCTAATAATTGATATTTTACTTAAAATTTTTTGTAAAATAAGCATTAATATTATATTTGCATTCATATAAGTTCTCTTTAAAATTATATTGAAATTTAAGTTGCATTTGAATGACATAAAGATTTTCTAAGAATTGTGAATGGATAAGTTTTGCATCCAGGCCTCTGTTATGTTTTCCCAATGATTGATGACTCTGTGAAGTTAGATTTTTACTTTCCTGTGCAAAATCAATTTTTCAACTAGAGTAACCTGCAACTGTAATGAGTTTGGAAAAATCTTTCTGCTTTCACGCTGAGATTCCATTAGTTGCATTTAGAGATTGCTATATACACAGATGCACAATACCAGCGGAATGCTGTTTTTCTGTAGTTGCCCCAAACCATTCAGTGGCATAAAGTTTGAATGAGAGTCCTAAAATTACAGCCTTTAAAGAACCTTAAAAGTCTGGAACAAATGTTGTAGTGTCAATTAATGTAGTTGTCTTCGAATCTATAAGCTTATTACTCCAGAGTAAATGTTTTACTTGGGGAACTTCCAGAAAAAACAGGCTTTTGGTACCCAGTGAATTCTCCAACTAAAAATGTCTCTAAAATGTCTATGTTGGGAAGAAGGTAATTCTTCATTGTTTTTTGGAAATTCAACAATGCCAAAGCAAAATACATATATCATATTTCATAAACTGGATGGAAATTAGTATTAAATTTTATTTGAAAGTTGCAACATTTTAACAGTAATAAATCATTATAATGCTATATACTCTGGTATGAATTTGTTCATTTAAAAAAATGTGAAGCTTAGTCAATCAAGGATTTTACTAGTAGCATTAATAGTAACACAATTCCCATGAAAGAAAATTTACTAAGTAAAACTCAAATTTCTGTAGTTATGATAAATCATTTGAAATAATATTTTTCACCTCTTTTCAAGAATGTCTCTCTTTAGTTTCCCCCTTCCATTTCACTAATATGTGTTAAGCAAAATAATTTATTTGATCAATTGATCCCCTTCCTTACATAATGACAATGAGTTCACTAATTTTTTCTGCAAAAGTTCTTGATATCACCAGTGTTCTCCATCTCATATATTTGCAGGCCTAGAATGTATAAAAAATTGTTCTGAAGATGGCAAAAGGGAAGCCAATTTAGTATATCTTGGGGAGGGGTGGTAAGTCTAGTATGATGCATGCAACATAAAGGAAAATTTGTGAGGAAATAATGTTAATATATCCAGAGGTGAGAGCGGAGAGAGACTAGTGTATGAACTTGCATTATCCATCCAATTGTAGCAGGGCTGCACAAATGCCTTTGAGATTTCCCACTAGATACAATTCCATCATATTACCTATTAGGGTGGTGACAGGCTTTCTACTTATGTTGCCCTTCTGAGAAAACCCCTATAGTATTAAATTCAGTCCTGAACAACACAATACTAGAAAAATGGAAAGACTAAAGGGGGTTTTAAGAAAACAACACATTGTAGGAAATATCAAGGATCATAGGGCCAAGAGGGACCCAGAAAGGTCATCTCATCTCTCAGCCTCGCTCTGGACATGATTGCATTTAAAGGATTGACTCTCCTTTAAGAAAGGAAATTGTACATTTCTACTGTTTCAATATTTCAGATGTGTATTTGGGACATTTAATCTAGGTTCATTAGACTAACTTTTTTTGTTAAACATTTTAAAAATTTGATAGGTTTAAAGCTCCATAAAGGGGCTCCTGGGTGGCTCAGTGGGTTAAGCCGCTGCCTTCGGCTCAGGTCATGATCTCAGGGTCCTGGGATCGAGCCCCGCATCGGGCTCTCTGCTCAGCAGGGAGCCTGCTTCCTCCTCTCTCTCTGCCTGCCTCTCTGCCTGCTTGTGATCTCTGTCTGTCAAATAAATAAATAAAATCTTTTAAAAAAAAAAAAGCTCCATAAATTTTTATAATAAAAACACTGATGGAATTACAAACCAAATCAAAACCCGCAACATTCTCAGCATTCCAGAAACCTCCTTCAATCTACTTCAAGTCTGTATTTCCCTTTACACACTGGAAGTAACTACTGTTTTATTTCTATTCCCATTAATTGATTTTCTTATTTTTGAACTTCATATAAATATTATTATGTTTGTTGGTCTTTGTTTTGGGGCTATTTGGTTCAATGTTATATAAATCTGCCATGAATAAAGGAATCTTTTTGTTGTTGTTGATGTTCTATGACATTCTGTTATATGAATATAGCACAATTTATGTATCTATCCTAGTGTTCATGAATATTTTCCTCCATTTTGTCTATTATAAATAAAGTTGTTTTGAGCATTCCTGTATATGTCATTTGGTGCAACTGTGTATGCATTTCTATTGGGGGAAATAAGTAGGAGTGGGATTGCTAAATTACAGATTATGTGTATGATTAACTTTAGCAGTATCACCAAACTCTTTCTCAATTTATACTTTTATTATCAGTACATAAGAATTTCTGTTCTTTCATAGTCTTACCACTACTTGGCTATGTAAGTTATTCTCACATCATGACCATTTTGATAGTAGGTATTAATATCTCATTGAGTTTCTAACTTGTGCTTTCTTTTTTTTTTTTAATTTATTTATTTGAGAGAGAGACAGTGAGAGAGAGCATGAGCGAGGAGAAGGTCAGAGAGAGAAGCAGACTCCCCATGGAGCTGGGAGCCCGATGCGGGACTCGATCCCCGGACTCCCAGGATCATGACCTGAGCCGAAGGCAGTCGTCCAACCAACTGAGCCACCCAGGCGTCCCTAACTTGTGCTTTCTTGATAACTAATGAAGTTGAATATCTTTTCATATCTTTATTGGATATTTTGATATTCTCTTTTTAAATACCTATTCGTGACTTCGGCTATTTCTAATTGTACATTTAAAAATCATATATGTGGGGTGCCTGGGTGGCTCAGTAGTTGGGCATCTGCTTTTGGCTCGGGTCATGATCTTGGGGTTCTGGGATTGATCTCTGCATCCAGCTCCCTGCTCAGCGGGGAGCATGCTTCTCCCTCTCCTGCTCCCTCTGCTTGTGTTCCCTAATTCTCACTGTGTCTCTCTCTGTCAAATAAATAAAATCTTTAAAAACATAAAAAAATAAAGATCGTATATGTATATGTATCTTTTTAGATCTGAGTCTGTTTTTGATTCAAGGCATCCAAATTTGCCTTGGAGGTTACTCTATCATAGGTGATCCAAAAAAAGAAAGAAAAGGAGAATGTAAGATTGTATGAGGACAAATTTATAAGAAAGGCCTGAAATTGATATATATATCACTTCTATACACATTTTATTGGTCAAAATTTAATTTATCTACAGGAGTTCCATTAGTTATAGGAAAATGTAACCTTACCGATTAACCTTAATATAGAGACTATAAGTTGTTTGAGCCCCTGCCAGACTCCGACACATAATAAAAAAATATTCTATAGAAAAATTTGTAGCAAGCAGTGTATCTTAGAATCATGCTTGAAACAACCTAACTTGCTAATGTATGTTTAGATTGTCTCTCTGTTGGAATCTAAAATCATGTCTGTGGCTACCATTCATTGCTGATTTTAATCATATGTAATATATATATTTTTGATGAATTTGTTTCATCTAGCATTTTGTTACATTGAACTCATCCCATATAAATTCCTGTTATATTGATTTCTCAGTCTTTTATAGAATCCCAGAGTTGAAAAAGACCACAGAGGTCATCTGGTCCAATCCTTATCCAATGCATAAATCCCCTCCAGCTGGTTAAACTCATTTTTAATTCCAAAGCTATTCTCCAAGCTTCTAGTCATTTCATCAGCAAACTTAATTAACAGGGACTCTATTCAATCTATTGACTCATGAGGCCAGCTTAACAAAATTAATAAATATATAATTTGGCTGACTGCACAGTGAGGTGAAAGATGTGGGAGTAATGTGCATTACTTCAATGCCTATAATTCCTTTCATAACATTATGAAACAATATTAGATAATCTAAAATTCACTTTGCTGTAAAAAAAAAATCGGTCTCGTTACAACAGCATGCTACTGGAAGATCAAAAAATATTGTCTTGTAAGTTAAAACATACTAGATGGCAAATTAAAACTTCAGATGAACCATAGGAAGCAAACAACACTGAATTCAATAACTTTTCAACTTTGGAAAAATGTACCATTTTTGGAAAAATTACTCTGACTATGGATGATCAGTGGCCACGCCGCTAATCTGAGGTGCACTGTTTATATAAACTGGAATATGAAAAGTATCTTGTGGAGTTGTACCGTTCACAGACATTTGTTCTTCACTAGTTTATTCATATTCAAATCTCAACAGAGTAAAATAAATACTTGAATGCACATTATGCAACATTCTAAATTTAAATATGATAGCAAAGATATCATTGAAAATATCTGAACTCCAGTTATAAGGTAGATTGACTAACTTTATTTCATATTAATGAGCAAGTCTTATTATATTTTTAAGATTTCTTTATGAGAGAGAGAGAGAATGAGAAAGTGAGGTGAGGAGGGGCAGAAGGAGAGGGAGAGAGAGAATCTCTAATCCCTGTTGAGTGCAGATCCTGACATTTTGCTCAATCTGAAGCCCCTGAGATCATGACCTGAGCTGAAATCAAGAGTCAGACACAATCGAATGAGCCACCCAGGTGCCCCAAATATGTCTTATTATTAATATCATGAAAGTTTTCACAAGTCATACCATATCAAGTGAAGATTACTGACTGATCAATTGGATGTAAAACTTGTTTTCCTACAGATGCACAGTAAGACCCATGTTATGTTTGATAATATCTGTTACAATTTACCCATAGTGCAAATTATGATTATGAAAGAGATAATTTCATCAACTTTTAAATTTCATATTGTTAAAGTGAATTTTGATGACATCAAAGTGGCTTTTGCAGACTCAAAAGATTAATCAGAGTTGAACTTTGGTTTTATTTATTTATTTATTTATTATTTTTTAAAGCTTTATTTATTCATTTATTTGACAGAGCTCACAAGTAGGCAGACAGGCAGGCAGAGAGAGAGGAGGAAGCAGGCTCCCTGCTGAGCAGGGACCCTGGGATCATGACCTGAGCCAAAGGCAGAGCCTTTAACCCACTGAGCCTCCCAGGAACCCCTCAACTTTGGTTTTAAAATTTATATTTTATTTATAAAGAAGCTAGATGTTCCTTTAGATTTTAGGCTTGGTTTATAAATATTGTTCTTTTGTTTGTGAGTCTAGGAATTATAAACAATTACTTTAAAGAAAATTTTGATTAATATGTCATTGCCTTTATAAACTTGGAAAGTTAAATGCCTTTATATATTTCATATATACTTACATATTGTAACTATAAACTTTAAAATACTAAGTTTCTCCTTTATGTACCTAAAGAATTACCTAAGAGATAAATCTTCTAATTTGTTCCAATTAATTTAGGAATGTGTCCATAAGGTAAAATTTTTAAGGTTACTTTCTTTGTTGATATTGCTCATCAACCAGAGATGTAATCCAGGGATATATTCTGAAGATGCTCAGAACCAGGGTGATTTTGTTTGTTTGTTTTGCAGTCTTCTGACTACTTCAATGAAACCCTTTCTTATAGCCATTTACCACTGAGCACATCGGTCAGGTAGCACAAAATGGAGAATTTAAGACTTAACATTGCCTAATTTACAAGTCAGATTAGAATCTGCAATCCCCAGTGAGGTGAGACTATGCCACTGGTTGGATACAACTAATATATTTTCTCAGCCCTTCAATTTTGAGTTCTATTTATGTTTTCTTTCTTATCTGTTGGAACTATAATTTCTATAGATAATGAATATGTTAACTAAGATTGGATATTTTTCATTGATATATTTGTGCCTTACATTCACTACTTTTAAAGTCTTCCTACTGACATAAAATAAAATGTTATGGGGATTAAAAGGTACAAACTTCCAGTTATAAAACAAATAAAGCAGAAGGATGTAATATACAGCACAGAGAATATAAATAAAAATATTACAACAACTTGTATGATGATGGCAAGATTTATTGTGGTGATCACTTCATCGTGTATATAAATATTGAAGGACTATATTATTATGTTGTGTAATTGAAACTAATGTAATATTATATGTCAACTATAATTCAATAAAAAAGTAAATTAAAAACCCATTATGTATTAATGTTGTACGCAATCATCTCATTTATTCATATTATATGCACCAAGCTTGGGGTAGGGTAAGGTAGGGAGTAGAGGTACAGAAATGAAGTTACTCTTGATCACCAAACACCTCCCACTCACTATTTTTAGATTTGCCTTTTATTTCATCTCTTTTATTTTCAAGGTGTATCTTGCAATGAACTTTCTTAAAGTAATGAGTTTTCTATTAAGTAACAGTAGTAACTAAAACATATCCAGAAAAGATACCTCTTTGTTTATTTAGTGAAAGCATCATACTAAAGCACAGTTTGAATAAAGAAAACCAAGGAAATCTATTTAATGCAGCCAGTTCTCTGGTGACCTGGCTTAAACCAGTGGTGTATTTCAGAGCACCTGAAGTCATGCTTCTCAAAGTAGAGTACCCTCCAGATGACATTCATAGAAGCATGACAGTGAGCTTCCCCAGGATACTATAGATTTCTGTAGGATAACCTAAACACATTTCAGTTCAATGGCAATTTTCTCTAAATATTTGAACAAAAAATGTTTTTTTAATGCATATAGTCTGTAAAAGTATTTTAATACATGCTCATATGGAAAGTCAGTAGAATACTACTTTACTGTGTCAGCCAATCTCACAGATACTTTTTAACAGTGAGTACTTTTGTGGTACCATGGAATTCCATGGTACAGTTGCATCAATGTGAACAGGGCCTATTAGCATAAACAAAAATATGCTAATATAAAGCAGAGATGCACTGTGACAATATCTTATTGAAGTTAGAAATATAAGAGGATCACCTTGAAAATCTCTTTTGAAGATTTTATTACCTTATGAACTAGCTTAATTTTTGGTTTTAACTACTTAAGAAAAAATTTGACTCTCAAATATATATTCATCTAGCTGCAACTACTGTAGATCAGATCTTTTGGTTACCTGTTGTATTCCTTGTTCTATTTTCTCAGTAGACGTGTCAAATAGCCCCAGGTTTGTGATTCACTTGCATCCATAATTTTCCATTTATAACACTTTATTTAAAACACATATTAACTTAAAACAATAATTCAGAAATTAAAAAAATTAAAGAATGATTGAAGTATGAGAATGAACCTGCTAAATATATCACAATATAGTAAATTTAAAGGAACATTAAATTATTAAGAGAACAGCAAAGCAGATACTATCATTATTCCAATCATAATAGGTGATTTGATGATAAGTGGCAATAAACAATCAAGAAAGAGGAGGATGTATTTACATGCTTATTCAAAATATAAATACCAAAGATTAAAGTAAGTCAGCCTCCTGAGCAAAAATTACATAACTGTATGTCTTTTTGTAGTATGTAAATGATAATCATGGAAAATTTAAATAAAAAATATCAGAAGATTTTACAGATAAAAGGAGAAAAGTTCTGTTTGTAAAACATAATAAAATAATAATTTAAAATAGTAAATTAAAGAATTGCTTAAAGTTTATTTCAAGGTCAGCTTTAGCACTTCCTAAGAAGGTCAAGTTCTAGACTGCTATGTGAGCTTACCTTCTTAGGTACTTATTATTGTAGTCACTAATAACATATTGTAAAAGCAGTAAAAAATGTTTGGGTCAAAAAGAGGCAGCAAAATTGAAAAAAAAAGTCCTTATTAAACAATGCTATTTAATTACAATCTGAATGTAGTGAAAGATGTGTATAGAAATGGTTAAGAGGCAATGATGGTATTTGATTCTTTATTTCACAGGTGAATTATATCATTAATATGAATTGTCCTATTTTGCCTTCAGTATATGTGTATCTTTATGATGATGGCTGTGAAAACATGACCATTTAAATAATGATAGATGATAAATTACTTGGTGGAAAAATAGTATATATAAGATGATTCACTGATTTTTTTTAAAAAGGTTATTTATTGGTGTGCCTGGGTGGCTCAGCTGGTTATGTGTCTGCCTTTGGCTCAGGTCATAACCCCAGGGTCCTGGGATCTAGCGCCACATTAGGCTCCTCACTCAGAGGAAAGCTTACTTGTCTCTCTCTTCCTCTGCTGCCACTATCCCCTGCTTGGGCTCTCTCTTTCTCTCTCTGCCAAATAAATACATAAAATCTTTCAAAATAAAAAATAAATAAAAACTTATATATTGAGAAAAAATATTACCAAATTTATATGAGAGAAGATTGAGAATGGTCACTTACATATAGGTCATCATATAACCTCTATTTTCTTCACAGTGATCTTGCTATCCTTGTCTCTTGGCATCTTCATATCATTTTAAAATCAGTTTGTCAAATTCCATGAACAAATCTGGATTTTTAGTTGACATTTCATTGATATTATATATAAATTTGGAAAAAATTGATTCTTTACATTACTGAGTCTACTAATCTATGAAAATCCCTCCAAATATTTATGCATTGTTTAATGTCACTCAGTAAGATTTTGTTAGTTTAGTGTATAGACTTGTGTTCTGTATTTTCCTTTCTTTTTTACTGTCTATGCTTTAGTCTAGATATGTTCTACTAACTTTTCCATCTTCCAACTGGTCCTCTCTTTAGCTGTGTCTAATCTGCTGTTGAACCCATCTATTGAGTTATTTGTTTTTGATATTTATTGTCTTCTCTAGTTCTAGATTTTCCACAGTTTCCACAGTAATTCTTCATAAATCCTGGTTTTATGCTGATGTTAACCATATACCCCCTGATTTTCTTTAATGTATTAACCATAGATATTTCAAAGTCCATGCCTGATAGCTCTAATATCAGAATCTCCTATAAGTCTTTTTCTTTTTTACCCTTTATTATGGCAATGGGATATGTCAGGAATGGTGTGGTTTATTGCTGTGTCAGGTAATTTTTGACTGCATGTTGAATATTATATATGAAAAATTAAAGACATACTTTGAGTCTTTCGAATATGTTATTTTTCTTTGTTGAGGATTTTCTCTTGCCTCTAACAGTAGTTAGACTTAGGAGAAGGTTGTTTAAGCCAACCATAGATGAAATTAGGTTTCTGACACTATGAAGACTTTCTGATTCTCCATTAAATCTTTAGTATAGACTTCCAAACATCTTAATTGAAAATTTGGGAATTTTACTAGAATCCCTCTCACTGACAGGCTCTTATTACATTTATTTTTTCTTCTTTCTAGCCCTGTTTTGAAACTGCTAAAAGCTACTCAGTTGCTCATGCATTACTAATGAACTGTCAAATGCTTCCCGAACAAAGGATGTACTAAATGTAAGACTGTGCCTCTGTACTTCTCTTCAGAATCTTGGCTATCAGTTTAGGTATCTTAGTAGTTTCCCCATGTCTTGAAACAGATGTTTTAACATTTGTTTTCCATCTTCCCATATTGTTATTGGTGAGAGGATTTGTCTGATACAAACTAGTTCTTTATAGCCAGAGTTAAAAGTGGTACTCCTACCTCTTTATTTGAAAAAAAAAAAAAAACAAAAAAAACCTTCAAGGGGTATTTATATGAGACATTCAGTACAACGAATCAATGAATTCTAGACACTTGTAGCAATTTCATGTAAAAAGAAAATACATATCAAAATTTTCAGTACCAGTTACCTATGTTATACAATGTTTTAGAGAATACTCCAGACATTTATCCTTTGTGATCACTGCAAATTGCTCACCAAGTGGTAAAAACCTCTTGCCATTTTCTTCCATATACCAAATTTTATTGTGTTCAAGACAATATTGATTTTAACGAGTAACACTTTATACACACACACACATATCACAATTTAAAGAAAACATTTTAACAATTATAATCACAAAGGTCAAAGACTTTAAAATGCTTCTCAATGTCAAAAATACCAATATGGTAACAATATAAACTATATGTAGTTTCATATAGTAAGAAAAATAGTTTTTAAAATTAAACATGGGATCTCAAAATATTCAAAAAGAAAGACAAAATTTCCTACTATAAAAATCTGATACATACTGTGGATTTTTCTCAATTCAGTTCGTATTTCTGGTGTTGATATCTTAAAAGCATCATTAATTAGGGGTACCTGGGTGTCTCAGTCAGTTGAATAGTTGAGTGACCTGTTGATTTTGGCTCAAGTCATGATCTCGGGTCCTAAGATCAAGCCCTGCATTGGGCCCAGACTGAGGTTCTCTTTTTCCCTCCCCCACCAACTCCCAGCCTACCCACCACCACCCCATTGCCACGCACGTGCATTCTCTCTCTCTCAAAAAAAGGGCATCATTAATTAATGAAATAGATCAGAAATAGATTAGAAAATAAAAAACATTTTATGAAAATTAATGTAAAATCTTTATGTTTAAAAATAAACACACAAAAATACATTGTGTAATAGGGTACACAAGATTTCAAACATGATACACACAGTTCTTTTGTAAAGAGTTTTAATATTACTGACTGTGAATAATGGGTCAATTTTACATCATTTTAGAAATTATTTACAATAGTGATCCTTTAATATGTATTGAGTGGTAGCTAGCTAAACATTGTTATATTCCCTGATGAGTGAAAATGTTCCTGAATGAGTGAAAGGAATGGCTTTATAAGCATGAATATATCATTTTAGCTTCTGATTATCATTAATTCAACAAGTATTTAGCACCACTGTGCCAAATAGTACAATGAAACTAACATTAAGTTCTCACTATTCTACAGACTGCTGAAGGTACACTGATGCAGGACTGTTGCTTCGAGGTATGTAGCATATAATAGTGGGAGAATCAAGGGAGTAACTGTATCATTTAAAAAAAGCCATATGATAAACTATATAACGCAAGAAGAGTAAGATAATAAAGGTCTGTTGCGTGGAAGATACTTTGTATTTGCCTGGAAGGTGAAATACACTTGACTTCTAGTGCTCTTAGTCTCTTAAAGGCATAGAGATAAAAGAAAACATGGCCTATTTAGTCTGATACTTTAGTGTAGCTAAAGATGGTGAGCTAGAAAGTAGTACTAGAGGGATAATTACAAGCCTGGTTAAGTTTCTTTCTTCTCTTTTCTTTTCATTTCTTTTTAAAAGATATTTTATTTATTTGTCAGAGAGAAAGAGAGAGCACAAGCAGGGAGACCAGCAGGCAGAGGAAAAGCAGGCTCCCTAATAAGCAAGGAGCCCGATGTGGGACTTGATCCTAGGACCCTGAGATCATGACCAGCTAAAGGCAGACTCTTAACCAACTGAACCACCAGGCAACCCAAGCCACGTTAAGTTTCATAACCATGTCAATGAATTATGACTCCATCCTGTAGCCTTAGCAGGGCTATTAAAGAAATATAATAAGAGATGATCATGAATATAATCAGATATTGCAGGTATTTTCAAGATCTATTAATAGAATTTGGACCATTTACTAAGCATCTTTGTTTGAAGAACAGATGAAGTATTCTTTTATGAAGTAGGTTTCCCCCTCTTTCTTATGATCACATTTAACAGATGAGGACTCAATCTTCAAGAAATTAAATAATTTTTTCATATTCCATATTCATGAAAAGCTGATGCTGGAATTTGATGTATTATAACTCCAGAACCTGAATCCAGAACCTGTGCATTGCTACTTGATTGCATACCCTAACCAGCATCACTGACATCACCTGAAATTTTGTTGGAAATACAAAACTTTAGACCTCACCCAGACCTGCATTTTCACATCTGCAAATAAATTACATGCACACAAAAGTTTGAGAAACACTGTATAGTGCTTCTTTATCTAAAACTTTTTTGGAGGGAGGTCATTCTGGGTTAACAGAATGCCTTCTGTTCTTATGGCCTTTGTTATGATATTTTAGTCAATGTCAGAGATGATACCCAAACAATATCAGTAAATCTAGATGAAAATTGGAAAATTCAATTTGGATATTTTACTTGCACACTAAAATGGTTGTCATACTTCTGCTTTATCCTTTTAAGTAGGAGACTAGAATTGGAGGTTAAATAGCTCAAAAAACACATCATGAAAAAATATAGCATTACTGTGTTTCCAAAGGATAGGTATCACTGGATATAGAGAAATCTTTTAGGTGGTACATGGACACGGTTTTACATAACAATGACTAAGACCATAACTCCATTTCCAATTCTCTGTCAATTCTCTGATCAACTAAGAGCAAACATTTTGGGACTATTTCTCTTAACACTTTTCTACCACTTTCTCTTTCAAAAAGAGGGAAATAGCTTTGTCAATAAGTTTTTACCATTTTGTTTTTGTTGCACTGTTATTGGTAATCATTTTATATGTATAGTTTTAAAGTATGTAGATTTGAAACTCCCTTTAAAATAGATTTTAAGTAAAAATTTGTCAAATTTAAATAAAGTAAGGTCATAATAGTACAGTTAATACAAGGATAGGACAAAAACTATTATGGATGTGTGTTAATACTGAACATTAAGATCACCAATGCACAGGATAATCAGTGTTTAAAACAAAAAAACAAACTAAATACACAAGTCAATGACAAAATTTAGTCTCAGAGGGTTTTAAGCAAGTTTAAGAATTCTTTGCAATGTCTTTATTTCCCTCTGTTTACGGTGGGGTGTAAGCTGAATGCCCTTTTAAGAAGGCAAAGGGTCTGGGTCATCAGATGACTCACCACTCTTCTTTCTAACCAAGATGACACCTGGCTGGAAGAGGGACACAATGCAGTTGGTTGAGATCAGGACACATATTTCCTTTTGACAGGAGCACAGATTTTTCCCTCTCTGGGAGGATCCCTAAAGACAGCAGCTAGTGACTGCTCAGTCTCATCTCTACCACATCCTTGACCTTGTCTCTTTTGGAGGAGGACTAAGAAATTCAGGGAGAAGTCAAAGTTAAGGATACATTACATGAAAAATCCTTATAATAGAAAAAGTACTTTACAAATATTGATAAGATATATTGTTATTATTATTAAGAGGAAAAAATCATCTTCCCCTATTTAGACACTAAATAGAATGAGGGAAAAAATTTGGACTCTAACTTACAATTTTTTTTAATCCAAGCTTACTTAAATAACAACTAACTCCTATCTTAGAACTGTGGAGATCTATAAATCACTACATTTTTTAGTGAGGAAAAGAAAAGATTACCTCTAAGTGCTTCAAATCCCAGCAGTGTTTTTAATGAACCAAGCTTGATTTTAATCAATACTTAAGCTATGAGGGTTTTATTTTTTATTTTTTTATGGTGTTGCTTTTAGATTTGTGTGCTTGCAAAGAGATAATAGCAAATGTCACGCTTGGAAGAAGGAAGTGACTTTGTTGCTGAAAATCAATAAGAAACATTGTTCGTCTAAGTAGAACAGATAAAAGTGAAAACAAATGCCATTTCCCCGATCTTATAAGAAATCGCCATGATGATGCATCAACTGTACGTGGGCACTGGAAGCCATAGCCTCTGAGCCTGGAGCTTGAGAATGTTTGCAGAAATCTTTTAGGTTAATATGAGTTGAGTAGAGTGCATTCCAGAACATTAAACCTGTCTTTAATTGTTAATCTCTTTTATTTGTAGACCATTTTATTGTGTATGGAGTGCTTTTGCCTCATATTACATTGTTTAAGTCTCACAACAATCCTGACAAGCTGGTAAAGTGGGGTTTATTATACTTATCCCACTAATGGAAAATTGGAGACTCAAAGATATTAAGTAATCAGCCACAGGTCATAAGAACTGGTGAGTAGCAGAGCACAGTAGGTACGTAACTCATGTGGAATGTGAGGAGAGAGAATTTATCCTTAAATTTCCTTGGCAAAATGTTCTCAACAGTTATGTCAAAGAAGAGGGGCTAAGAACAGTTGGAGTCAGTTTCAAATATAAAACTAATTACATGCAAATTAAATATTTAAAAGTCAATCAAATCATTATTAACTTATTCAACTAATATTTATTGTGTGCTAACTACATCCTAGCCATAGTTCTGACATTGAGAATAGAGCAAAGCCCAAGATAATAGCAACCCTGAGCTTGAGAAATTTAGTCTAACAACTATAACTAAGGATTTTCCTTGAAAATTTATACCCAGTTTCACTATTGGAATAATCCATTCAAATTTAAAATGAATAAATTTAATATAGTAACTTTACCTTTAAGAGTTTCTCATAAAGAATATCAGATATACACATAAAGATGCATACATTAGGTGTGCTCAGAGCTTTATAGTAACAAAAAGTGGAAATATGTGCATCATGTAGGATTAGTTAAATATGATACAATCACACAGGAAACATACTACTATAAGTTGGTCTGTTGATTGATAGTTAATGGATATTAAAAGTTGCCCATAGAAATCGGAGGTGGAGACAAACCATGAGAGACTATGGACTCTGAGAAACAAACTGAGGGTTTTGGAGGGGATGGGGGTGGGGGGTTGGGTGAGCCTGCTGGTGGGTATTATGGAGGGCACGTATTGTATGGAGCACTGGGTGTGGTGCATAAACAATGAATTTTGGAACACTGAAAAAAAAATAACATTAAGTTAAATTAAAAAAAAAAAAAAAGAAAGAGATTAAAAATAGAGCTACCTTATGACCCTGCAATTGCAGGGTAAATACCCAGTATTTACCCAAATACTGGGTATTTACCCCAAAGATACAGATGTAGTGAAAGGAAGGGCCATCTGTACCCAAATGTTCATAGCAGCAATGACCACAGTCACCAAACTGTGGAAAGAGCCAAGGTGCCCTTCAATGGACAAATGGATAAAGAAGATATAGTCCATATATACAATGGAATATTATGCCTCCATCAGAAAGGATGAATTGTATCTACATGGAAGGGACTGGAGGAGATTATGCTGAGTGAAATAAGTCAAGCAGAGAGAGTCAAGTATCATATGGTTTCACTTACTTGTGGAGCATAAGGAATAACACAGAGGACATTAGCAGAAGGAAAGGAAGAGTGAGTTGGGGGAAATCAGAAGGGGAGACAAACCACGAGAGACTATGGACACTGAGAAACAAACTGAACGTTTTGGGGGAGGTGGGGGTGAGGTGAGGCTGGTGGTGGGTATTAAGGAGGGCACATATTGCATGGAGCACTGGATGTAGTACATAAACAATGAATATTGGAACAGTGAAAAAATAAAATTTAAAAAAATTAAAAATAAAATTGCCCATAAACAATGATTATTTTTTAATAAATAATCTAGAGAATGTAACTTTTGTTTTATCAAATTTATGTAATGTTCTTAGAGTATAAGCATGATGGATTTTCTGAAAAGATAACCAAATGTTTGCTATTATCTCTGAATGGTTATATTTCTCATTTTTTCTTTTGTTTTTAAGCTTTTGGTAATATTTCATTTTTTTTTAAAGATTTTATTTATTTATTTGACAGAGAGAGATCACAAGTAGACGGAGAGGCAGGCAGAGAGAGAGAGAGGGAAGCAGGCACCCTCCTGAGCAGAGAGCCCGATGAGGGACTCAATCCCAGGACCCTGAGATCATGACCTGAGTCGAAGGCAGCGGCTCAATCCACTGAGCCACCCAGGTGCCCCATATTTCATTTTTTTAATAATAAGTATGTTGCATTTTAAGATTGAAAAATAATACCATTTTATTTAAATATAATTCATTAAAGATCAATCATTTAAAGAATATGCAGTCTTGCAATGAAATATGTTTTCAGGGGAATATTAGAACATATTTTTATGATATAAATAATGTAGGACTTTTTGTTTGTATTGCCTTGTGCAATTTTTAAGATTATTTTGTTACTTGAATTGCTCCATTTGGAGCCTGTTAGATTATACCATATGTTTTATATGTTAGAAGCTTATATTGGTATCATTTTTTTTAAAATTTGAATTTGGTTATTCTATGGATTGTGATGTGGGGGACAAAGACAAAATCATATGTAGAAAAAATTAAATTTCCTTATGACTTGCAGACACCATTGACAAATACTTGAGGCAGGCAGAGTATGACATTCCTCCAGGAACTCCCAATCTCAGTGTCAATGCCTTGCTAGAGGGAAACACAACCTTAGCTTGCAAGGGAAACAGAGGCAAAAATGAACTATTGGGACTTTATTAAGATAAAAAGTTTTCACACAACAAAGGAAAATCAACAAAACCAAAAGACAACCAACAGAATGGGAGAAGATATTTGCAAAATTTTATCAGACAGAAGGCTAGCATCCAAAATCTACAAAGAATTTATCAAACTCAGCACCCGAAGAACAAATAATCCAATCAAGAAATGGGCAGGAGACATGAACAGACATTTTGGCAAGGAAGACATACAAACGGCTAACACACACATGGAAAAATGCTCAACATCACTCAGCATCAGGGAAATACAAATCAAAACCACAATTAGGTATCACCTCACACTAGTCAAAATGGCTAAAGTAACAAGTCAGGAAATGACAGATGTTGACAAGGATGCAGAGAAAGGGGAACCATCTTATACTGTTGGTGGGAATGCAAGCTGGTGCAGCCACTCCAGAAGACAGTATGGAGGTTCCTCAAAAAGCTGAAAATAGAGCTACCCTGTGACCCAGCAATTGCACTACTAAGTATTTACTCCAAAGATACAAATGTAGTGATCTGAGGGGGCACGTGTGCCCCAATGTTTATAGCAGCAATATCCACAATAGCCAAACTATGAAAAGAGACCAGATGTCCATCAACAAATGAATGGATAATATATATATATATATATATATATATATATATATATATATAAAATTTACAAACTATACACACACACACACACACACACACTAGTATCTATATATACACACACACACAGTGGAATGTGATATATATATATGTCTGTGTTTGTGTGTGTGTAATGAAATGCTACTCAGCCATCAAAAAAAGTGAAATTTTGCATTTGCAATGACAGGGAAGGAACTAAAGGATGTTATGGTAAGCAAAAATAAGTCAATCAGAGAAAGACAATTATCATATGATCTCATTCGTAAGTGGAATATAAGAAACAAAATAGAGGATCATAGGGGAAGAGAGGAAAAAGAGAGAAAAAAATAAAACAAGATGAAATTAGGGAAATAAACCACAAGAAACTCTTAATCATAGGAGACAAACTGAGGTTTGCTGGAAGGGAGGGGGGTGAGAGGATGGGGTAACTGGGTGATGGACATTAAGGAGGGCATGTGATGTCATGAGCACTGGGTATTATATAAGACTGATGAATCACTGAACTCTACCTCTGAAAATAATAATACAGTTTATGTTAATTAATTGAATTTAAAGGAAACAACAACAACAACAACAACAAGAACACCCACCTTAACTTGAGTTTTCTTAAGCACAGGAAAGTCCTTTTGGAAACTTCCCTAGTTTTTAACCTCTCTCCAGTTTACAACTCCATTGTGTATAATCAGTTGCTCCTCACAATCCCGGGGCAGCTCTCCCTGCCCATGGGTCCTGTTCTGGTGGTTTAACAAAACCACATTTTTGCACCAAAAACATCTTGAGAATTCTTTCTTAGTCATGGGCTCTGCACCCCAACATTTCCATTTCAGATTCCATTATAGTCTCTTCTTATATTTGGTTTCTGACTATCAAAATTCTCTAAAAGGAATAAAAAGGACAGCTCTTTTTTCAACTACCATCAGAACCATGCTAAAATCCCTATCAAGACTTTTGACTCAGCATTTAGTTTATATTTCCTTGCAGGTAGGAATTTCCCACAAACAAGCAATTATTCTTCCTAAATTCCATCTAAGAGGATACAATTTCTTTCACCTTTCTGAGGCCTGATCTCAATAATGCAACAAAAATGCCAGTTTTGTTTTGTCTGAGATGAATGCAGAAAAGAAGGTAATCTGTTTATTTAATGCCTTGACTCAGACAATGCAGATTTCCTGAAGCTTTTATTCATTCTCCCTTTGGGAATCATTGAGTTTGGTAAAGTTGTTGTAAACTTCTACTCAGTAGAATCTTCTGTGAATTCTCATGTTCAGTGTTTAGATTGCCAAAGGTGAAGGCTGTGCCATTCCTGATATAAATGAACAGATTCTCTTGCTGACATGGTACAATATATCACCAAAGATTGTCTACTCTATCAATGCCAGGGACTGGAAAAGAGGAATGTAGATAAAACTGGAGAAGTCATAACTTCAAGCTCCCAACCTCAGGACTCTGGTCTGTAAAGCTCTTTAATCTCGTGTTGAGAAGAGTCAGGAAAACATGGAGGGGAAAATAAATGTGTGGTCTTAATTGCCAGCTCTTAATATAGGGAGTGGTTGCTCATTTAATGGTCCAAAGAATCTCTGTTTTGAGGCCAGCTTTTCCACTCATTATACGTGCTTTAAATGGGACTGAGCAATCATTATGTGTCTTGGTCAGATCCATTTAACTTCATATATTCATGTAATTACCTTTTTAGAATGATATTGCCAATCTCTACACAGGGATGATGACATTGACTTGTTAATGGTGGCGGCTGGAGCTTGCTGGGGAAGACTTTGAGGGCCAGCAGGAGCTCATTGGCAGAGCGCTAAAATCTATCAGTGATATCTGCCATCTGCAGAAACACCCCACATTTGCCCTCTGTTGAAGTTGCCAATTGGCAGTCTATGTTCTGGAAAGTTACATAAGCCAGGCTTCGTTGGCTGGTTTAGAAGAGAAGTCCTTAAGAATTAAAGTATTAGTAAAAATTCTTATTTTAGGGGGAAAAAAAAAAAAGAGACAGTTTGCTGTGGGGATGAAGAGAAGAGGACTCCAAACTAGGCCTGTCTGATCTGTGTTACCTGAACAAGTTATTAGAATTGTCTGTGTTGTTTCTTCATTGGTAAATGGGGATGTTAATTATCTTTCCTCAGAAGGTCATTATGAGGATATTTTCAACCTTTCACTCTGAGCCAAGCACTTTGTGCCACACATTATATTTATCTTCAGTGAATAGACTAAGTTCTAGTGGATACAATAGTTCTAATGGATTTAAAATTTGGTGGTTGAACTCAGGTTTAGAGGAGCAGCAAGGGTGGTAGATGATGAGGGGAACAAAGGCTAAAAGGAAAAGTAGATCTATTTCCCTGTAACTTTCCGCCTGTAGAGGAATACGTGAGGCAGCCTTTGATGAATACTTCTTCCAGGAACTCCCCAATCTTAAGGTTAACACCTTGGTAGAGGGAAAAACAACCTTAGCTCGGCAATAGCCAGGCCTCCAGGACCCTCTGATTCTCCTGTAGCATATGAAAACCCCTCTGGAGACTTCCTTTGTCTTCACCTCCCCCAACTCCATAGCATATAATCAGTCACTCCTCACATCCTGGGGGAGCCCTTTCTGCCCACAGGTCCTATAGCTGTGCTTTAAATAAAACCACCTTTTTGCACCAAAGTCATCTCGAGAATTCTTTCTTGGTCCTTGGCTCTGAACTCCAACATTTCCCCATCAGTAAATGGTCTTTCAGCATGATAAGGCTAGGTTTGTTAGCCTTTGACAATTTTGGTCAAAATTACATTAATATCGGGGCACCTGGGTGGCTCAGTGGGTTAAGCCTCTGCCTTCAGCTCAGGTCATGATCTCAGGTCCTGGGATTGAGCCCCACCAGCCATCGGGCTCTCTGCTCAGCGGGGAGCCTGCTTCCCCCTCTCTGCCTGCCCTTCTGCCTACTTGTGATCTCTCTCTCTTCTGAATAAGTAAAATCTTTTTAAAAATTACATTAATATCATCTCAGTAGCAATGAGCACAACTAGTGCATAGATTTTGAATATAAGGGCTCCTTGGAGAAATGGCTAATTCTTACCCTGAGTCAATAAATACATAAGATGAGCTGAAGCATCTTGTGATTCCAGAAAGTAAGGCAGTATTCCCATACACACGATGTGATGGGGGTATGTCAAAGTGACACAGGAGCCAACTGTGCTATGATTTTGGTGACTTGTTTTGTTCTGTGTCTTCTTCTAAGGTTCTGGGATCTATAATTACTTTTTCATTATTATTCACCCTGGCTTCTAATTTTTCATAGCTTTGGCTTTCTAAAGGCTTTCTCAAATATCATCAAAATCTCTGCCTGCCTCATCCTTAAAAGATAATCTGGTTGATTTGGAACTTCACCATCTGGTTCAAGAAATGCTTTTTGGGCAGGGCTTTTTGCTGCATAGACCAGCAGCCACCCTTTAGTTTGGTAGCCAATGGCAGAGTCAACACCCGTTGGGACACCTGGGTGGTTCAGTCGGTTAAGTGTCTGCCTATGGTTGGGGTCAGGATCCTGGGTTCCTGGGATTGAGCCTGAAGGTGGGGCTCCCTGCTCAGGGGGAATCTACTTTTTACTCTCCCTCTGCCCCTCCTCCCCGATCGTGCTCTCTTACTTGCTCGTTCTCACTCTCAAGTAAATAAACAGAATCAGAAAGAAAGAAAGGAAGGAAGGAAGGAAGAAAGAAAGAAAGAAAGAAAGAAAGAAAGAACTGTACAGTGAGGGCTGTTGGTGCCAAATAATTCTGAAGAAATTTCAGGTTGATTCCTGGCCCCTCAGAAACTATTTAGAGATATCCTGTGGATCAGAAAATGAAGGAGCCTTTTAGATGCAGTTACCTTTAGTTAAGGGTGAGCTCATAGCAGGCTGTACTCCTGAATGCCATTTGCCTATGCCACCAGCTTTCACAGAAGGCAGCAGTGGCCATGAACATTTTCATCTGAATTCCCTGTGGGTACGGCAAGCACACAAGTTATTATTATTTTTTTCTCTCTCCAATCCTTAGCCATTCCTCCCAAGACTAGAAAGAAGTTAATAACAAAGTAATGAAATGTTTGTGACGTTTGTTAGGATGAGGAACCATTCTATGCATAAAAGACAGTTTTGTGATAGGTGTGCAAGGAAGCACGGAAACCACATGTCCCTTAGCAAAGCTGGTGGTGGGATAGCCAGTAGGGTCTGAGCATGCATGACTCATATGGCAGGGGTGAGGCATGCTGTTAGAGGTAGGTGGCTTTCTTCTTCCACCTGGATTTTTTTTTTTTAATTTTACTTATTTATTTGACAGAGAGAGAGATAGAGAGGGAACAAGCAGGGGAAGTGGGAGAAGCAGGCTTCCCATCAAGCGGGGAGCCCAAAGTAGGACTCCATCCCAAGACCCAGGGATTATGTATGACCTGAGCCGAACAGATGCTTAATAACTGAGCCATTCAGATTTTTTTCATCGTGGGCAGTTCATCACTGGACTCCCTTAACTCTGAAGTAGTCCCCCAGCAAGTCCTTAAGGCTTCCAAATATAGCACTGTGGTTTATCCTTATGATTTAATTTCAATAATTAATAAACTGCCATTTTTGTAATTGCAGTTTTTTTTTTTAATTAAAGCCTTTCAGTTTGATTGCCTCTGTTTGCACGTGTAACTAGTACTTTTTGGTGTGCACTTGGGTAATTTTTATGATTTAATTAAAAACATAAAAATAATAAAATCATTTGACTCCATTATTGCATATTATAACTATTGGGATTGTATTAAACTGTTGTACAAATATGACCCCTAAAGAATTCTGTATAATAGAGATTGGGTTCCCTCTGAATTTTTTTCATAGAATATTAAAATCAATTCTATTTGAGAGCAACTCACAAAAGAAGGGCCAGAATTGTAATTTTCTACCAATTCCATCTAAATTATAGTCTGTTAAATAAAGCATAAAATTTACAGACAAATGGATTGCTATAAGATTCTATATATACTCAAAGTATTTTTTGACTAGTTTTTCTTATTTTTTATAGTGAAAATTTGAATGCTAAAAATGTATTTGAAATTTTTTAATTTAATAGGTATACTGGCTAAATTTTATATCCTGTAGTGATAAAGTGTTACCCTTCACCTTGATCTGACCATGGATACCTGAATATCTTTTTTATTTCTTCTTTAGGATACATTCCATTTCATCATAGTTCAAAGATAATAAAGATTCCAGGTATAGTAAAAACTATTTCTTTAAGTGTGGAGTTGGCAACAGTTCTAATTCCAGTTAGAAATATATATAGAAAGAAATATACCATATGCCATATATATATGGTCTAGCAAGTTGTATCATATGTGCATTTACTCATGTGATTGTTTATTGAAAACAGGTAATAATTGCTTTTACTATTATTGTTGAAGTTGAGTACTTGGAACCATATTTATGATCTTTATTACACAGAGCATTTTCAAAGTCTTAATGGGTATCTTTTGCATTTTTAAATAAATAAAATATTTAAATTCACAAAATGCTGCTGGAATACTATTCTTTCTAAAACTGAATTCTTTCTCAAGTTGTTTCTGTTAGTCCCTCATTATTGCTGACAGCTAATATTTACTTTGTATCCTCAAACACTTGGCCAAGAGATAGAAACTGTATTAGGCTCAACCCAACAGAAGATCTAGGTCTAAAACAGGAAACTGGCCAAGTTTTATCAGTTCCTACTTGGCCATCTGATTTGTGTCCTCCTTTTGTTTCCAATGTCACCCACCTAATTCAGATCCTTATACCCTTCTCTCCTGGTTTCAGTAGTCTCCTACCTGAACTATTCAGGCTATCTTACTTGGAGCTTCTAAATTAATGTATTCAAGGCACATTGTCCGATCATGTCACTTTCTTACAGATGAAAAGTACTACTAAATAGTAGTCATTTAATTTAACTCAATGACTACTTAATAGTCTAAGAGATACTGTAGATACTTACCAAGTTCAGAAATTGCATTACCCTGCTAATACAAAGATGAATAAAAGAGCATTCTTCCTTTGAGATGTTTATAGATTCCTAAGGAAAAAATTGTGTGGTATTTACTATGTATAATTTATTAGGCATTAAATCCATAATTGTATAGCAATATTGATATGTCTGTATGTGTATTTAAATATATATTATGAAGTGACACAGAGCTAGGATGTGTAGAGTAGGTATAAACCTGAGTCCATTAATTCAGCTGTGCAAAAAATAACATTGTATTTCATATAAATATTCATTTTCCAATCTAAGTTTCATTGTACTCACATGACAGAAATGTAATAACAGTTCGAACCCTCTCCTTTTTAGGATTGTGGCTAAATTCTAGAAGTTTATGTATGTACTATCTCTGCTACAAACTCAATGTGTTTCCCCAAAATTCCTATGTAGGAACCTACTTTCCACTCTGATGGTATTCAGAGATGGAGCCTTTGAAATATGATTCGGTCATGAGGGTGTTACTCCCATGCACAGGATTAGTGGTTTTATAAAGACACCCCAGAGGAGACAACTGGAAATCATAATTGCCAGATAGGGCCCAAGGACCATAAGATGGAAGGGCCAGAAGGTGTCTGATGGCAGCCATCAATCAGCTTCATCAGTGGCACAGTTCTGGAAAGCTCTGGCTCCAGGAATATGACCTGGTTAGCTAGGGCAGGCCCTATGCAACAGGCCAGGAGAGCTTGAGTGAGGGCAGGTGTGTGTAAACTGCACAGGTGCGGGCTGCTGACTCAGCGTTCAGGCTCTGTGGACTCCGTCCTGGGTCTGGGCTGGGTAGAAATAGGTCATGTGACACACAGGGGCTTTTGGGGGCCACACCTGGCTGCCAGGGCCCGTTAAGAAAAATTAATAAAAAATAGAGACCTCAGAGAACTACCGTGCTCTTTCTGTGGAAGGACACAGTGAGAAAACAGCCCTGTTTTGAGCCAGAAACAGGCTCTGCCTGGACGCTGAATCTGACTGCGCTTTGATCTTGGACTTCCCAGCCTCCAGAAAGGTGAGAAAGAAATTTCTATTGTTTATAGGTCCCCCAGTCCATGGTATTTTTGTGATAGCAGTCTGAAGAGACGAAGACAATTCCTGTAGAGGGAGAGCATATGGTTTTTCATATTGTCTGAGTTTGTAGGTATCCACTCAACTGGTCTGGTCCACACAAACCTCTTTTAAAACCTGTTTATTCCCGTTTACCTGACCACATTGGGCTCGATCTGACAGTCTTCCTTCTTTTTTGTTTGTTACTCAGAATTCTGGGCCGTACCTATTTTCTTCAACCTGCCTTTCTCAAAGAATTTGTTTATGCTTACAATTCTCTCCTTTTCCCTAAAATGACTACTAAGCTTTTACACATTATTCTACTCCTCGCAACCTACATGATAGACATTAGCAAGGTAATCATATACTGGTCCCTGTGTACTATCACAGGAGCTGTAACACTATGGTGTCCCTTACAACACTTTTCAGAACCCATGGGCACGAGCGGCATGGGCCAGAATGTGAGGTCCTCAGCTGTTTGCAGTAATGCCAGATATTAGCAGTATTTGTGTATTTCCACCTAATTACATTAAATTCAAGTGTTGTTTGTTGAGGGCTTATATTCTAGACACTGTTACAGAAGCTTTTTCAGAAATCCATTATTGATATGAAACTTGAGCCTTTTATTTTTAAGCCAATATCCACCCTGATGTATTATAAAATATAATATAAAATATTGATCAGTTAACCACGGGTGCAAATGCTACGATCTTGATGCTTAATATTGGTTTCTAATCAGCTAATACGGATGATGATGATGGTAAGGATAATAACTCTTTTAATTTATTTATTGAATGTTTATTTTGTTCCAGCTATAAATGAAATAATTTTATATGAATTATCTTCTTCAACAACGATACTGATATGCTCACTTTTATTTATTTTAAATATGAAGAATTGATACTTCGAGAGGGAAAATAACCTTTTGCAAGGTTACATTAATTATCTGAATGCTACTTTTAGACTCCAGTATTTATGTCAAGTTTTTGGGAGGCCATGGAGGGGCAAATGGAAAGGAACATGATGAATTAAGCCCTGTGTTTTACAATTTCTTCAACCAGAAAGCTGCATCATGGTGTGTGATAATTGTGTATGTGTGTGTTTGTGTGTATACACACACCTCATGGAGAGTTGATTATTAAGGACGGATAATGTTTCTTAAGCATTTAACATGTTGACCTACAAACAACTCAGTGAACGTTATTATTATTAAATTTGTCATGAAATGGATTAGGAGTAACTATATTTGGAATAATAGTTATGCAGAGATTTTATTGCAAGTATAGATAACATAGTGTCAGCAGAGTTGAGGCATTGCATCTCACAAATTACTAGTGACCTGTGATGTGATGAACTAATGTGTTGGTACCACCGTCAAGCATATTGCTTGAGTATCTTTTTACCTCCTAATAACATCAATTATCTGTTTTTCTCACACCTCCTCTCTTTTCCTATCTTAATCTTCATCTTTTCTCTCTCTAGCTCTGAGTTTCCTTATCCTTCTTGCTTCAAATTATCTAGCAATTTTCCTATATGTTTCTCTTTCCCTGTATGACTCATCTCCTAGGTTCTTAGAATTGTTAGTAATGTTGCATTTAGGAGCATACCCAGGATTTTTTTTTTTTCTTTCCCCAAAAAGGACCTTAGGGACTGACCTCTCCCACCAAAATTTTAATTGAGCAGTATAAATCTTAACAGGGTAGGGCGAAAATAGATGGAAACACTCTTCTGGTTCCAAAATTCTAAAGATCAGGAGGAAATACCTCAGTTTATGTGTAGGAAAATCATTTTTCAAATGTGGAATCATTTTTCTAAAAATTACATTCATATGGAGATATGTTTCATAATGACAAGGACTTGTTATTATGATAATGATGATGATGAAGATGATGTTACTTCCTTGAGAACAAGCTATGATCCTCTTCCTTGTATTTCCAGCCCCCAGCAGGGTGATTAGCACATAGTAGGTGCTTAAGAAAGTGTTGAAGGAAAGAATAAATTATAGTTAACTATAACTGTGATAATTATATAAGTATTATTAAAATACAATAATAATTATGGTGTATGAATCTGTATTTCGGGGCAATATACTTGTTGACAGTGTTCAAACTCAATTCTGGGAGACTTATGGGTAGAAACATACAAGTATGTCACAGATGGATCCCAAACTTAATCAGTGATTTAAATACTTGCCTCACCCTGGAAGCCTAACATTGATGGCATGAGGCACAATTTCTTAAGACTCTCCAAAGAAGCCCAGTACACTTTGTAGAACTACTTCATTCTCTGAGAAAGTCCCAGGATTAAAGCTCTGGGGACTTTCCTTTTCTGTTTGCAGACATGTTTTAGCTGGCCTACTTGAAATACTGTTAAGAGGCTTAGGAAATCCATAATTATTGTCTGAGAATTCTGTTTATATTTTTGGTTATAGCAGAGACTTTAAGATTTGACTTATAAAGGACTCTGAATACCAGATGATTAATATTTTACAAAAACAAAGATCAAATCGGGAAGCAAAGGAATTCATTACCCTTACTAAAATAAAATTACTAATGTACAAATACAAGAAAGGTCATTGTATTTGATACTTGCATTATGCATAAAGAAATAAGGCTTTTTTTGAAGTGTTTATTATAATGATTTGCCATGGGACTGAGTTATGAAATCACTGTGTATAATTAAAATGCAGTCTCTACGTCTTGCAGTAACACACTAGGGGTTTAATAGAACCTAGGACGCACTCCTGGCTATTTGTAAACATGCTTTATGTTTAGAGAAGAAAAAGGAATTAGCTGCCTATGCACCAGATGAGTAATCTCATAATAAAACATAATTGCCGTGAGACAGTTGACATCTCAATATGATTTGATTTCTTCCAATCTGGTAAAAGATTATTTCATGGGTTTTACCGTGGGAGTGTTAGAGTAGAAGGTTATAGAAAAAAGCATAGAGTGTTATTGTGACCGGATATACAAACTTAGGAGTCAGAACTCATGAATTTATATTCTTGCTTTCTTCTTTCTCCTTCTGATAAAACTGGGCAAATATCAATAACTTCCCCAAGGCAACAATTCCTCATTCTTAAATGGTAGAAACAGTATCTGCTTACCTAACCCAAAAAAGAAGTTTAGACTGAAATAAAAAAAAAATTGTTAAGTGACACAAAGTGCTGTTTAAGCTTTACGAGTACTAATTTTCATTTTTACAGAGATCAATAAGAGGGTGCTATTCCCTGTGACCGCACTAAGATAAAGATGGCTCCTAGGATCTTTTCTGACTTCTTAATGACCTTTGTAGAATCTGCTAGAGTTCTGAGAGGTGTTTGTGCAAGTGAGGCTTTAGTTTTAGCTCTTAATCAGATGTTTTCATTGTTTTTGGTGCCACTTTTTCAGGATGAGGCAGATTTTTCAAGCATTTTACCACTTACCCTTTAACATCTATGCAAGAGACCTAGTTGTGCTATTTTTGAAATGTTTCTAAGGGAATCCTTGGAATAATTTTATCCTTTCTATTGATTATTTTCTTTGGCTCAGTTAATAGGTTGCCACATTACTTAGTGAGTCTAAAACTGAGTATTCTGTTTGTGTATCTGAAAGAGGTAATGGATAATAATTATCACCGTGAGGTGGGCAGTATTCACTTGAGGGTAAAAATTACATTGATTCTCTGACCTGAGTAAAAATATCTTCTTCAGAAAATGTTATGACAATTCCTTCCACTTTTCCTTCCTTCTCTTTATAACTGTTATATCTCAGTTCCACAAATTCCAGGTAAAAATAAGCTTAGAGTCCTACTGAGAACAGTTGTCTCCAAATACTATTTGTTTTGTTATTTAAATCATTTCTATACTGGAGAAGATGTGGAATGGTCTTAATTAATGAAATGATTTTCTATGTACTTTCATGAAATAAACCTTTATAGGCAATTCAGGCAGAACTCGATTATTTAATGATGTATCTGGAGAATATGGATTTTGCAGTCCTGGACTGGCAGCTGTGTAACCTGGGGGGGGGTTAGCTAACCTCCCTGACCTTCAGTTTTCTCTTCCATAAAATAAGAGGAATAATATTACCTAATCCAGTCACAGATTTGTGACAGAGATCAAAGGATACTTGTACATTGTACAAGAATGTACTATAAAGTGTTAAATAGGATATACATGTATCTTTTTCATATTAATGGATATCTTTGTCACACTGGAAGCATTTAAATACATTTCAGTGTAGCAGACTCTCTTCTTGAAATGCCTTTGTTGAAGAAAAGCTGTCCATTTCTGGCTTTTTGTTTGTCTACCTCTGTATAAGCATCATTTGGTATTTGATATTCTCTCTTCACTTCTTATAGTCTTACTGGTTGAGATTTTCTATAATTCACTAATCCATCTGCCCATGTCCGTGTCCTGAATCATATTTCTCATTGTAGAAAACTGTAACAACATTCACCCAATCACTCATGCCAGAAATAGTTCCTCCTCTTTAACCTCTATATTCGCTAGATTACCCAGATTTGTTGAAGTTACATTCAAAGATTTCCCAAATCTTATAGACACTGTATTTGTTCAAGTCTGTCTCACTTGGACTGTGAAAGTAGCCTCCTGTTTTCAATCTCACCTCAGCCCAAATGCATCCTCTATCATTCTCTTAGAGTAATCTTTCTAAAACCCTTTGAGTGTGTTCTCATGTCTTGTAATTTTTTGGTGGGTCCCTGTACTTTATAGGACAAAGTATGGATTCTATATTGTGCTAAACATTTTTAATACCGTTTGCCCACCTGCACCTCCCTCTAGGAATACAGACCTGATGGGATTCCCAAAATAGGGTCTGAATCCCCAAGTTTTGTGTCCTTTCCTTGAAATCGTCCCTTTCCTTTTCATCCTTCATTGCCTGGAAAATTGCATGCCTGAAACATAACCTCTCCTCTAGAGCTTTATCTGTGCCAAGAGACTCTTTGAGCCCTACACTTTGTGATTTTATGGAATCTTCTACATTTCAGGATTACAGCCTTTAAGGAAATTGTAATATAATTACAATTTTTCTCACATTTGCCTTCCTCTCTAGGCTGAGATGTTTTTCTCTCATCTTTTTTTGTACTAAAAAATAAAAATGCTTGTTCTATGTTTACTGGAAGAATGAAAAATGGTAATGCAGCATAGCTTTCCATTTGTTATCACTTCCAAAACAGTAAGATAAGGACAAGGCAAGGAAAATCTGGGGAAGAGGTTCAGGGACTAGTGGTAGGTTGCCATCTGCCTGGACAGATAGAAAATCCTCTTACCCTGTCTGTCTCATGCTTCAAAAGAGATTCTTTTTGACTCAGGTTGTTTGTGACAAGTTAGGGCCTGTCCCCTGTTCCTCTTTTTTAAAAAGCGTATTGGTAGACATTATTATGAAATGAATAAGATATCACCATAAATATCTGTGAGGTTTCCGATTAGTAAATGGCTCGTCATGGAAGCATTAAAAACCAGTGACTCTGACAAGTGACACTTACCATTTTTGAACAATGGACTTTATTTGTCTAATTTAAAGATTTTGTGGTTAAGTTCACAGTTAGCACAAACATCAGGTCAATCATTTTGGAAGAAATAATATGTAATATTTGTTTGTGCTGGATTATTTGCCTGTGACATTCTATTTTTTTAAGGCTAAAAACAAACATCTGAGTGATAAATTAATAAGATTTAAAAGCAGCACATTGTTATCAGAGAATGCTGAAGTACAGGGTGTGATCATATTCCAGAAGCCCATGATCCATGATGACAGGGAGCTAGTGTATCATGTCGTCATGGCAACAGGATGTCTTCTTGGGTTTAAATTTGTTTGTGTTGCAGATCCATAACTTTAAAAGCTTATCCAAAGCTTTTAAAGAACAACTTGTATCGCTTCCATGGTTCAGGCTATATGCTAAAAATTCATGCTATTTTGCAAATGGTAATTTGAGTGTTCCTTACTTTTGTTCTTTTTGTCTACAAAATGCACAGCTATCAGACTAAAATGGTCACGCTTGAGCATTTTGTTTTTTTTTTTTTTTGTCACTCACATTGCTTCAATATAGAACTGTGGAGGTAAAGAGTCTCTTCCCCATATTTGCTTTACAGAGACTCTGGATTTATGTTTTTAGATGTAAGTACATATATTTCTTCACTGAGGCAAAAATGATGAAAAGCAAACATCTATTTTAACATGCAGAATATTCTGAACTTAATAAGCTTAATGCATTGTTCCAAAATACCAAAGCCATGCAGCACTCTCAGTTCTTTCTGCCTGGCAAAGACTCTTCTCTTGCCCAGAGATTCTCTGTAAGCAGTGAAGATAAACAATGATCAATGGTCCTGTTCATTGCCTAGCAAAATGTCCTTCACACCACTCCCACTGCAGCACAATGCTGACAGCTGGGACCTTATTTGGAACCTAGGGACAGAGAGCCAGGGAAGTGAGAACCACAAAGGGTGAGAAGGAGAGAGCAAGGGAGGATGGAGGGAGGAGAGAGAGAGCTATTTGTTGTTGTCTTTGCGATTGTTAACCTCTTAGAGTTAGGGGTGGAAATTCCCCACATCACTATGCATTGTATTATTCCCTCCAGTGAAGCAAATTGTGTTTGTAAGTTAGCTTTGTCTTTAAAGAGGCAAACAGATGAAGGTTATGGAGTGAATGCAAAGTAGAGAAGGTGCTTTGTGATGTTATTAATACCGAATTAAGAGGAAGGGCATCTGCAGAATTAAAAAAAAAAAAATAACTAAATTGGGAACTAAACTCTGCAAAGTACTGGCTTCATTTTTCTACTGCCAATTATTCGCCACAGTGTATCCATACATGGGTGATGGGAAAGACAATGCAGGACATGCAGTGGGTTTTTGAAATGGATCTTGGGTGTTTTCATCACATCATGATTTTTGTTGTTTGATTTTTATTTTCTGCTTCTTCCTGGGTATGACATAGATTATAATAGTTAAAATCTTGGAGTGCTTATGTCCATTTATCTACTATTAGTTTGCCAAAAAACACAATAACTTTCATAAGGTCCATTCTGTTATTAATCATTTGATTTTTAAAACTCAATTAGTGGGTCTAATTGTAATTAATATTCATAACTCCTTCTGAAGTCCTTAGCCATATGCTTTGGGAGAGAAAAAGTATTGTATTCCGAAGTCCACGAGCTTATTCTTATGTAATCTATTAGATAAGAGTAGAGAAGCAACCCTTAGTTTGGTCACCTATAATCAGTCCTTCACTTCCAGCATTAGCAAATTGCTTAAGCTTCTAACACTCATGGTGACGATGCCTGTTTTGGAAACATAGACAATAACACTTCAGTATCACATCAAGCCAGATGTTCAAGGACAAGATTTACTCTGGGTCTTGGATGCAGATTAGACATTTCTCTTTTAGGTTGTTCAGTCCATCTTTAGAACATTTTTCAAAGAACCAGGATTTTATATGGGCTGGAGAAGAAGTCCAATCTTTGTAAAGAATAGCTATACCCCATTCTCTTTGTTCTCTGTCCCCCACACACTTGCACTAAGGGAAGACTGAGCTCAAACTTATCTGAATGAGGGAAGAATTATCCCTAGGAAAAGAGACTGTTGCACTTTGTCAGAGACTGAATTTATGAGAAATATTTAATCAGGGTATAGTTGGTTGAATGGCACTCCCCGTCCCTTGTCCAAAAGGTACACATTTGTCAAACCCTTGGAACCTATTAATATTACCTTATTTGGAAAAGAGGATTTGGCAGATGTGATTCAGGTGATGATCTTGAGATGAGATCATCCCAGATTATCCTGGTGGGCCCTAAATCCAATAGATGTCCATGTAAGAGAAAGAAGGAGATTTGAGAGAACCTAATGCAAAGAAAAAAAAAAAGTGATGTGACACATAGGCAGAGATTGGAGTGATGCCACCACAGTCTAGAAATGCCAAGCGTCACCAGGAACTGAAAGAGGCTAGCAACTGAAGAATCTTTGCTAGATGGAGTCTTCGGAGGGAGGCCAGCCTTGCTGATGCCTTGATTTCAGACTTCCAGGCCCCCATCACTGTGAGAGAATACGTTTCTGTCTTGTTCAATGACACGAAGTCTGTGGTAATTTGTTACAGCAGCCACAGGAAACTGATACACAGAGGATCACAGGGATGGACTATGTGGTATTTACTGACTCAGGTGAATGTGGGATATTTGAATATGTGATGGATGTTTCTTCACTGGCATCCCTCCTTCCACCCTTGCCCCCATCTCAGCCTGTGCAGATACCTGGCAGAGAACCAGCTGCTTGAAAACTGAAAAAGCCATCTCAAGGGCTTTGAATTATTTCTGTTTCCTTCTGTAAACACTCTCCCTTGGCTCTCTGTGTCATCCTGTTGCAAATATACCAACTTCAGCTCAGTGGCTTTTGCTTCTCCTGTATATCCTCCCTTCTGCCTTCCCCTCTTCGTCCTCACTATCAATCCCAGATATCATGTTGGTAAAATATCTTTTCTTCCCAGTAAAATATTGTGTCTCTTAACACCTTGAAGTTTGTTGTTTGTTTTTATTTGTTTGTTGTCTGTTTTTTATTTTTATTTTTTTAAGATTTAATTATTTGGGGGAGGGTTGCAGTGGGAGAGGGAGAGAGAGTCTTACGCAGATTCTGTACAGAGCATGGACCCCGATATGGGGCTTGATCTCATGACCTGAGCCGAAACCAAGAGTCGTTCCCTTAACTGACTGTGCCACCCAGGTGCTCCTGTTGTTCTTGTTGTTGTTTCATCAAAGCTCTTGCTACTTCTGGCCTTTGCTCCAGAAAATTCTAGTTTAAGAACTGGTCCTAACATAGAGGAATATCAGTCAAATGGAATATATAGAAAAAGGATGACTGACAAATGTAATCTATTCTGTTTTTAGTGATCTGTGTATTTTTTTCCCCTTGTGATGATCAGTATGCATTATAGCTAGCACCTGCCATCCTAAAATCATAGCCGTCTGACTGAATGGTAACTGGTGAGTCTGTTTCTTTCTAGAATTTTTAGGCCAAAAGATGTTGAGAGATTCTAGTCATAAAAAATAGGAGTTTGGGAGCTTGTCTTAATAGCAACAAATATAATTTCCCAGACATCATATGAAATGATTGACTTTGAAGACACAGATTGTTTGTGTATGTTTGCTTTCACATCCAGGGGGCCAAGATAGCACTGTTATTGCAGGGTTTAAAAGGCTAGACAGAGTTGTAAGCTTTCCTGGCTTCATCCTTTATCACCATCTGATATATAAAAATGTAGTGACAAAGACTAGACTTTAATATGTGGTAGCTGATAAAATTAACTTTTTCTAACTACATATTTCTGATTATGTGTATAGAGCATGGAGACTGACGGCTAAGGATGGAGAAAAATATGAAGAAAGAATGAATATTTTTAAAATGTCAGAATATAATGAAAATATGTCAATTTTATACTTTTTTTTGGTAGCACCAAGTAAAAAAATCACATTTTTATCCATGATGTGATTCTTGTGGAATTGTTCTGTTACATAATAGTTGGACATTGTGTTGATAAGACAAAACTATTCCAAGTTTAACACAGGAGTTAGTGTAATAATTAAGCTTAAGATCTTTGGAATCAGATAGGATTAAAATTCTGACTCTGAAACCTATTTTGAGATTTGTCTGTCCTCCGATTTTTTTGTGCCTCATTTTACACATTTTCATTGGGATGGTTATAATACCTCAAAGAACTGTGAAAATTAAAGGAGGCAGGAGCAAACAGGACAATGGTTGTCATGTAATAAGTGCTCAGAAATGCGTATTATTGCTATATCTCTATCAAACCCTGGAAATTCTCAATTATACTTTCTAATATAAATGCAGAGATGAAAAAGAACATAGAAATTAATATGTTAAGCATTTTCTGCCCTGCTCAAGGTCTTAACAATAATTCAAGGAAGCATTAAACTCTGGAAAAGGGATTGAACAGGATGCAAAGGAAGGGAGGATTTTTCTAACGGGGTGACATCTAACTTAAACACTAATAAATACAAATAGGAAATGAATTAAAGTCAATTTAGAAAGCTAACAGCAAGAAACAAAGCTTAATCAACAGAGATCTTAACTTCAGAACAATTATACTCTACACCAAGACCAAACATAGAAGCATGGTAAACTATAGTGTTTCCCCATAATATCTGCTTTTAATCTTTACTTTTAATGAAATATTAGAATAATCAGAGGTAGGAGGAAGAGAGAAAAGAGAAAAAGCAATCAGCAGAATTTCATGGCTCAGCGATGGGGAATGTTAGAGATTTCGTCCCTATAAAAATATGAGGAGGCAAATTGCATTACTATTGCTTTATAAATGAAGGCATTGAGGCTTCGAGAGATTAAATAACCTGTCTTATATCCTCATTTTGTAAGTGGCTTTTTTAAAAAAAGTGTTGTATCAGAGTCTAAGGTTGAGTTGAAAATAACGAATAGGGAATCTGGGGGACAGTTTCACTTTGGAAGAACTGGCTTTTCTCTCTCTTTTTTAAGTTTTTTTTTACTTTGTTAAGATTTTATTTTTATACTTATTTATTTGAGAGAAAGAGCGGCTGGCGGGGCGGGGCAGGGAGAGGGAGAAGGAGAAGCAGGTTCCCCGAAAAGCAGGGTTCCCTGCTATGAGGCTCAATTCCAGGACCCCAGGATCATGATCTGAGCCAAAGGCAGAAGCTTAATGACTGAGTCACCCAAGTGCCCCTGGACTTTCTCTTTCTTTTAGGCCCTGAATTTACTTATCATAGTGTACTTATTTATAAGTGTTTGAGATGGTATTATGAGGGAGAAAACAAACAGAAGATATGGTTCTACAGCAAGGGAAAGAAGATGAGAAAGAACTATATCCTCTCCCTTGGATTAATGCTCCTACACCAATAACTCTGTGGATGGGGCATGACGTCATCAAGGCTCCTCTCAGATGTCTGTTCACATTCCTGTTATTCTTTGTAATTCAGGCCAACAGGTCTACTTTTCACATGAAGCTAGGAATTTCAGGCTTTCAAAATGTACACTGTTAGCAAAAATGATACTTGGGAGCAGTAAAATAGCTTGCCATTAAAAATATACTTAAGAGTGTGGAAAATAATATGGAACTTGATTCTTGGTGGGTACCCCAACCCGGTGGGGCTCTGGAATGGTGTTCCCCAGGGCAGCAGCGGTAGCATCCCTTGGTGCTTGTTAGAACTGCAAATTCTGGGGTGGGTCTCCAGAATCAGAAACTGCCAGCAGGGCCCAGCAGTCTGTGCTTTTAACAAACCTTCCAGGTGATTCTGATTCAAGTTAAAATTTGAGAACCACTGCCCTAGAACTGCCAATGAAGATTTACATGAAGGGGCCGAGATGGGGTGAGAGGTACAATTCCTCCCACTGAGGTCCTTCTTTTGAAGGAAGAAAGTGAAACGGTGCTAGAAAAGCAAAGAGAAAGGCCATTTTTTACAAAGTCTTTTGGAAATGATTTAGACACACATTCAGGGCGCCAAATGTGGGCTTTTGTCTTCTCAGCACCTCCTTGCAGAGGAACTCAGAGACCTGTCACAAAAGGATGGAAAGCAAAACACAAAGAGAATTTCAAAGAGGCTTTGCACACACACTCTGCTCCCTAATACAACCGAGGACAGAAATCTTGTGAACTCCAGAGCCTTGCAAAGATGGTGGACACGCCTGTAAATTGCTCCCACCTCCCGACCCTGTCAGGGGGCCTCTGAGTCAGCACTGCAGAGGTCCGTGCTGTGATGTGGCTGGACTGTGTTCCTGAGACCTGCCCGCTCTCCTTAGACTGAACCTGCAGGCCAAGTAGGAAGTGAGGCAAACCTCCCAAATCCTTGTTGGGGTTCATTTGTCTTCAACTGTTCCTCTGCTCTTCTGTGGGATGTGGCTGTGCCACAGAGTCTCCTTTGTCACTGCTTTGTGAGTAGTTCAGAGCCACCTTGTTTCCATCAGTCAACACCCATGGTGGGGGCACTTCGGAATAAATGCTGACCCTTGGAGCATCTGAGAAGATTGAGTCTTGGCTCTGGAGGTCACAGATGTCATTGTGGGTGCAATAGAACAGAATCCTAGAACCAGAATTCTTGAAGTCTTTTCATCTGAACTCCTCACGTTTCAGATGAGGAAGTGAACGCATGGAGGAGTTATCGTTTACCCCATTAGTTTCTTTTGTCACTTTTTTTTTTTTAAACAAAATGGAGTTCTCTTCTTCTCCTTCAAAATATTAGTAGATATTTAAGAGCTATTAGAACATAAGTGCCATGAATACAGAAATTTAGTCTGATTTAACTACAGCTGTGTCCACTGCAGCTAGCATCTTTTGTTGCGTGAAAAAGTATACGCTCAAAGCATATTTGTTGCGTGCATGTATGTGTCCCGTAACTAATTTTCCTTATTATGACTAATAAAGTAGGTTTTTTATAATTCCTCCGAAAATGCAGCCCTGATTAGAAAGGAGTGTCTCTCCTGTAGTGTAGTGTGTGCATGCAGGACCAAATTATATTATTTCCTCACTCCCCTCTGCAGCGTGCATCAATAGTTACCCCAGAAATACACATCTCTTGTTCCTTCAGTGAAGCTCTGTTAGTATGTTGGGATTTTGACTCGCAAAGGAGACAGATTTTTCTATACTATGGCTAGCACTGATGTTGTTAGGAACTGAATCCTGTGTGTCTCGCCTGACTCCACCCCCCACCTCAAGTCATTTGTTGAAGCCCTAACTCTCATTATGACTGTTTTTGGAGATAAGGCCTTTGAAGAAAGAATTAAGGCTAAACGAGATCATAAGGGTGGGTCCCTAATCCAACAGGACTGTGTCTTTATAAGACCGAAGAAAAAGCCAAGTGAGGACCATGTCCCTGAGCCATAATGGCTTCTCCACATAGCTAGAAACATTCATCCTGCAGCCTCATCCTTTAGCCTGCAGACAGAGTTTGACTAGCCCTTGCTTCTCATGGGGAAGGTCATAGATATTCCTCTCTGCAGCTCCATTATTGCACATGAGTTAAAAGGGAAATATTGGAAGCTAAATATTTAAAACATGCTTTTCACTAATAAGTAGCTGTTTAACTGTGCATCCAAGGATAAGTTTAAAACTGCATATAATCCACTATATGGAGGAACAGTTTTGTTTTGAAAATGGCATTAAAATTCTTATAGTAAAATGTAAATTAAAAACTTTGAAAAATAGCCACAAGATAATGTGAATAAAGCACATCATCTTTACAGTGGAAGGTTTATAGAATTGTGAAATAATCTCTCTTATGGTAAAACTTAGTAAACACCCCAAAGGCACAAGTTTATATAATAAACGTGCAGGCAGTGCGAATGTGAAAAACAGTAAACAAAGAGGCAGAGTGGAAGACAAGCACATAGCTGAGGCAAGGAGATTCAAATGGAATTACAATGAGTTAAGTGCTGGGCTTGTATCTTTTTAGCTGTCAGTGTTTCAACATTTAGTGCATTATTTTAGCAAAATAATAAATATTTCAAAAATGACAGAAGCTACTGTTTACCTACAGATCTATAATTCTGGAGACTAGAAGGATAGAAAATAATAGGCTTTGTGTACCATTCCAAAGGTTGTCAACTTTCAGAGGTGCAGAGCATACTAAAATGTCTTTTACTAAGTTCCTTTCAGTGAGGTTTTTGGAAATAATTGCTGTAAAATCCTAATTCTGGTAAGACATTCTAGGAAGGAATAATGAGGACTGGCCGTAATGGAGTGGGACCATTGTAATTCCTATCTTGCAGGGAGATAGCATAAATTCGATTCCCAGGTAAGGATATAGGGTCTGAAAGCTCCAATGACTTGAGGGTCCCCCCATAATACATAGAGGCACATCTAATCTCAAAGTCAAGACATTTTCCAATGATACTTGCCATATGGCTAGAACGTTCAGCGACTTCTGAGGGTTGATTATACTGTCAGAGGGCTCCTGAATGAAAAATATGTAGTAAGTATTGAGCTCTCCCTTAATCCACTAGATTTGGGAACAGATTAAATAGCCACACACTAAAACACAGAAAATATGCACCATAAAAGCTTATTGTTCTCTCCAGAATGAGGAATGTAAACTACCTGCAAGAAAAAAATATATAAGGGGCGCCTGGGTGGCTCGGTGGGTTAAAGCCTCTGCCTTCTGCTCAGGTCATGATCCCAGGGTCCTGGGATCCAGCCCCGTTTCGGGCTCTCTGCTCAGCGGGGAGCTGTTTCCCCCTCTCTCTCTGCCTGCCTCTCTGCTTACTTGTGATCTCTGTCAAATAAAGAAATTTTAAAAATCTTAAAAAATATATATTAAGAGTGTGTCTGAATTCTTGTATTCAGAAAGTATTCCACATTAAATAGGGCTGTTCTAAGCTATTTTTACTTAGACATAACTGATCAGAGACTTAGTAAGTCCACTCATTAAGTTCTATTCTTCTTTCAAGACTTAATTTGGGAAAGGAAGAATTTTTTTTTTTTAAGGTGAAGGCCCAAATAGTTTAAAAATTGTTTTATTTATTTATTGATGTTCCTTAGCAGCATGGGCCTCATATTCCCAGAGGGCTGGTTAAGGAGAAATATTGAAATGTTTTTCATGAGGAATAAAATAAGGAATTTCAGAAATTATAGATTTACATAAATACCAAAATTGATGATCAAACATTGTGCTATAACTTAATTTAGTGTTATGTAGTAGCATGGCTAGTAAAGACAGAGTTATGCAGATTAATAGGAAAGAAGAGATAATTACTGATTTTAGTTCTTATTCTGCTTAATGATAAATTCTCCATAATCTAGGAATTCTAATCTGGACTCTCCCCATGTAATGCATGACAGATATAGTAATTATTCCTTATTCCATTCCTGGGCTTATTATTAGGTGAGAGAAATACAATCCATTTGATTAAAGCAAGTTTTATTATATGGAGTTGATTCACATGTTGGTAACAAGATCACAGCATAGGTAGTTATCTGTGGCTCTGGATCAACTTGAGTTATATTTCAGATGATAATTCACAGAGATCTTCTCTTCTTATTTGATAATTTTATGATAACCTGTCAAATGTATCAAAATCTGATTACTGGGGCACCTGGGTGGCTCAGTGGGTTAAAGCCTCTGCCTTCGGCTCGGGTCATAGTCCCAGTGTCCTGGGATCGAGCCCCACATCGGGCTCTGTGCTCTGCAGGGAGCCTGCTTCCACCTCTCTCTCTATCTGTCTGCCTCTCTGCCTACTTGTGATCTCCGTCTGTCAAATAAATAAATAAAATCTTTAAAAAAAAATCTGATTACTACATTTATAGATATAACAATGATGTAGTCCCACAAAACACAATGGAATTCAAAAGAAGAAGAAATATCAGTAAGTAGGTACTAATGGTAAAGATAATAATTTACAGTGGCAAAGAAATAGCTTAGACAAATAGTCAAGCATTTTTTAGGTCCTGAGGTAAATACAGTTATTATTGTGGTTCTCTGGTGAACAACTAAGCATTCTTGCCAATCTGCTACAATATGCTTGAATATCACATGTAGTACTTGGAAAATAATCCTTCCATTTTAATTTCCATTAGACAAAATCTTCCTGTTGCAGAGGAAGCAAATTTTTACCTGGATCCTCTCAGGGTTTTTCAGTTGTGCCTAAGAATTAAGCTGACAAACAGCAGATTAACAGGAGAAAAGCACACATATTTATATTAAGTTTTATATGACATGGGAGTGTTCATAAAGAATGAAGACTCAAATGACGAAACCTATTTGCTTTTATATTAGGTCAAATAAAGATTAATTGTGGGGAAGCTAAAGGCAAATAAGAATTATTTTAACTAGGTCCATATAATTTTTTTCTCAGTCTCAAGTTTTTGTCCCTAATAATTCCTTTTGCTTCTTGTTTTCATATTGGAATTTTTCTGCTTTTAAGAAAAAGGAAGTCAGAGTGATTTTCTTGTATCTGGTGTTTTTCAAGAGCCTGTAACTCACAAAAGTAAAATGTAAAGCAGCATATTTGGGGGTGACATGTTCTAAATGCCTTCACTGTACAGTTTATGTGCATATTTGATTATCACATTTTAAATAAATGTTTAGAAACTGTACAGAATTTGTAGAAGAGTGACAGTGACATGATTAAAGGGTTGAAAAGTCAGTCTTACATGGAAAGGTTAATAGAATTGGCATTTAGCCTGGAGAGGAATAATATGATTACTAACTTCAAATATATGAAGTGTGTGTGTGTGTGTGTGTGTAACACTGTGGTAGACTACCAAAATTGGTTACTGTGTGGAGAGAATTTATTATCTATTCAGTACATATTTCTTAGTACATAATTTCTTGAAGCCTACTGGGGGCCAGGCTTTGCATTAGGTAAATAAGTCGTTTATTTTCCTTTAAGAATTTCACAGTATAGGGTGCTATACTGAATAGGATGAGAAGAGTTGTATTCCTTAGGGTAAAGGTTAAATTGCTTTATCAATGAGATCCTCAAATATAATTATTCAAACATGCTGTAATTCAATTTTTTTTTAATTTAGTAATCCAGCTAGTCATAGGTAGATGAGGCAGATCAGCTTGATAAGGCACTAGGGAAATTTTCCTTCCATTCTCTCCCTCCTCCCTCACAGATAATATGTGTGTTTGAAGTGTGTCATCACCTATCTGGAAGGTGATAAAAACAGCAACTGGATTCACAGATGGCATGATACTATATATAGAAAACCTGAAAGACTCTACCAAAAAATTACTAGAACTGATACAGGAATTCAGTAAAGTCACAGGATATAAAATCAATGCAAGGAAGTCTGTTGCATTTCTATACACCAAAAAACAAAACAGCAGAAAGGGAAATCAAGGAATTGATCCCATTTACAATTACACCAAAAGCCATAAGATACCTAGTAATAAACCTAACCAAAGAGGTAAAAAGATCTGTACTCTGAAAACTACAGAATACTTACGAAAGAAATTGAGGAAGACACAAGAAATGTAAAAACATCCCATGCTCATGGATTGGAAGAAAAAGTGTTGTTAAAATATCTAAACTACCTAAAGCAATCTACACATTCAATACAATTCCTATCAAAATAACACCAGCATTTTTCACAAGGTTGGAACAAATAATCCTAAAATTTGTATGGAACCAGAAAAGACCCCCAAATAGTCAAAGTAATGTTGAAAAAGAAAACCAAACTAGAGGCATCACAATTCCAGGCTTCAAGCCATATTACAGAGCTGTAATCATCAAGGCACTATTGTACTGGCACAAAAACAGACACATAGATCCATGGAATAGAAAAAAGAACCCAGAACTAGGCCCTCAACTCTATGGTCAGCTAATCTATGATAAAGCAGAAAAGAATATCCAATGGAAAAAAGACAGTCTTTTCTCTTCTTTATTTTTATTTTTTTTAACATCTTAATTTTAGTTTATTTTTTCACGTTTCCAAGGTTCATTGTTTATTCATTGTTTATGCACCACACCCAGTGCTTCATGCAATATGTGCCCTCCTTAATACCCACCACCAGGCTCGCCTCCCCACCCCCTACTCTCCCACCCCTCCCCTCCAAAACCCTCAGTTTCTCTATCATCTTACATTTTGTGACCTTACCCAACGCACTATATACTACCTCAATAAAATCATTTCAATTTTGAGAATTTCCTATCTCATAAGAAGATAAAGAACATTTTTAGAAGTTAGGTTTATGAAACTGCATTATTACTATTATAATCTCTTTGTGGCCATTAGATTCTGTCTGATACAGTTGCACATGACAGGTGAAAGATCATCACTTTAAATGAAAATGATAGAATGGCTCTGAAATGATTCTGCTACTTTTATCTCCAACTCAAAGAGGCAAAAAATTACATTGTTTAATGGAGTTAGTTACTTAGCTCTGGGTATTTTCTAGTATAAATTAGGGAAGTTGAAATGTTGTATATTGCATTTTGTAGTTCTTCGGTTTATTTTCACTTTTTACTGTAATTATTTTTTTCTTTTTATTTAATTTATTTTCAGTAACAGAATTCATTGTTTATGCACCACAACCAGTGCTCCATGCAATATGTGCCCTCCATAATACCCACCACCAGGCTCCCCCACCACCCTGCCCCTTCAAAACCCTCAGATTGTTTTTCAGAGTCCATAGTCTCTCATGGTTCATCTCCCCCTCCAATTTCCCTCAACTCCCTTCTCCTCTCCATCTCACCATGTCCTCCATGTTATTTCTTATGCTCCACAAATAAGTGAAACCATATGATAATTGACTCTCTCTGCTTGATTTATTTCACTCAGCATAATCTCTTCCAATCCCGTCCATGTTGATACAAAAGTTGGGTATTCATCCTTTCTGATGGAGGCATAATACTCCATAGTGTATATGGACCACATCTTCCTTATCCATTCGTCCATTGAAGGGCATCTTGGTTCTTTCCATAGTTTGGTGACTGTGGCCATTGCTGCTATGAACATTGGGATACAGATGGCCCTTCTTTTCACTACATCTGTATCTTTGGGGTAAATACCCAGTAGTACAATTGCAGGGCCATAGGGAAGCTATGTCACAGGGAAGCTCTATTTTTAATTTCTTGAGGAATCTCTAGACTGTTCTCCAAATTGGCTGCACCAACTTGCATTCCCACCAACAGTGTAAGAGGGTTCCCCTTTCTCCACATCCTCTCCCACACACATTGTTTCCTGTCTTGCTAATTTTGGCCATTCTAACTGGTGTAAGGTGGTATCTCAATGTGGTTTTAATTTGAATCTCCCTGATGGCTAGTGATGATGAACATTTTTTCATGTGTCTGATAGCCATTTGTATGTCTTCATTGGAGAAGTGTCTGTTCATGTCTTCTGCCCATTTTTTGACATGATTATCTGTTTTGTGTGTGTTAAGCTTGAAAAGTTCTTTATAGATCCTGGATATCAGCCTTTTGTCTGTACTGTCATTTGCAAATATCTTCTCCCATTCTGTGGGTTGCCTCTTTGTTTTGTTGACTGTTTCCTTTGCTGTGCAGAAGCTTTTGATCTTGATGAAGTCCCAAAAGTTCATTTTTGCTTTTGTTTCCTTTGCCTTTGGAGACATATCTTGAAAGAAGTTGCTGTGGCTGATATCGAAGAGGTTACTGCCTATGTTCTTCTCTAGGATTCTGATGGATTCCTGTCTCACATTGAGATCTTTTATCCATTTTGAGTTTATCTTTGTGTATGGAGTAAGAGAATGGTCGAGTTTCATTCTTCTACATATAGCTGTCCAATTTTCCCAGCACCATTTATTGAAGAGACTGTCTTTTCCACCGTATATTTTTTCCTGCTTTGTTAAAGATTATTTGACCCATAGAGTTGAGGGTCCATATCTGGGCTCTCTACTCTGTTCCACTGGTCTATGTGTCTATTTTTATGCCAGTACCATGCTGAAAAGACAGTCATTTCAATAAATGGTATTGGAAAAATTGGACAGCCACATGCAGAAGAATGAAACTGGACCACTTTCTTACAGCATACACAAAAATAAACTAAAAATGGATGGAAGACCTAAATGTGAGATAGGAGTCCATCAAAATTCTAGAGTAGTAAAGAAAGAAATTGAGGAAGACAAGCAGCAACTTCTTTGACCTTGGCCACAGTAATTTTTGTTTTTTTAAGATTTTATTTATTTGACAGAGAGAGAGAGACAGTGAGAGGGAATAAAAACAGAGGGGCGTAGGAGAGGGAGAAGCAGGCTTCCTGCTGAGCCAGAAGCCTGATGCAGGGCTTGATCCCAGGACCCCGGGATCATGACCTGAGCTAAAGGCAGATGCTTAACGACTAAGCCACCCAGGTGACCCAGCCATATCAAATTTTTACTAGACATGTCTCCAGAAGCCAGGAAAGCAAAAGCAAACATGAACGATTGGGACTTCATCAAGATAAAAAGTTTCAGCAAAGGAAACAGCCAACAAAACTGAAAGACCACCAACAAAATGGGGAAGATGTTTGCAAGTGTCTTATCAGATAAAGGGCTGATATCAAAAATCTATAAAGAACTTACCAAACTCAACACCCCAAAACAAAAAAATCCAGTCAAGAAATGGGCAGAAGACATGAACAGACATTTCTCCAAAGAAGACATACAACTAGTAACAGACACATGCAAAAATTCTCAACATCACTCATCATCAGAGAAATACAAATCAAAACTACAATGCGCTACCTCACACCAGTCAGAATAGCTAAAATTAACAACTCAGGAAACAATAGATGTTGGTGAGGATGTGGAGAGAGGGGAACACTGCTACCTTGTCAGAGGGAATGCAAACTGGTATGGCCACTCTGGAAATTATGGATATTTCTCAAAAAGTTAAAAATAAAAGCTACTGTATGACCCAGCAATTGCACTACTGGGTATTTATCCAAATACAAAGATAGCGATTCAAAGGGGTACATGCACTCCAATGTTTATAGCAATGTCCCCATTAGCCAAAGTATGGAGAGAGCCCAGATGTCCATTGACTAATGAAAGCATGAAGAAGATGTGGTATTACCCAGCCATCAAAAAAGAATGAAATCTTGCCATTTGCAATGGCATGGATGGAAATAGAGTGTATTATGCTAAGCAAAATAAGTCTGTCAGAGGAAGACAAATATATGATTTCACTCATATGTGCGATTTAAGAAACAAAACAGATGAACATAGGGGAAGGGAAAGAAAAATAAAATAAGATAAAAACAGAGATGGAGGCTAACCATAAGATACTCCTTTAACTAGGAACAAACCGAGGGTTGCTGGAGGGAAGGCAGGTTGGGGGGATAGGGTAATTGGGTGATGGACATTAAGGAGGGCACTTAATGTAATGTAACACTGGATGCAGCTGATGAATCAACCCCTGAAACTAAACAATAGCAACAACAGAAATAAACAGCAACAACAAAAACCCCACAAAAAACCAGCAAGTGGAGGGCATCAATTTCATTTAGAGTAAGTGAAGAGGTAGGTTGCTCTTTAGTGTACATTCTATTGTTGTGACTTTAGTCATATGACCATCCCCTGCAAGGGGCCTGAGAAATTTTGTCTCTAGCTAGGTAGCCACATGCTCAGCTATAATCCTATTATTTTGGAAGATGGAGAAAAGGATGTCAGGAAACAACTAGCAGTTTTCCATAGATAAAAAAAATTAATATATTTTTTTAGCATATCAGTATTTCTATTCTTAAAAGCTATGTGGAGAGCAGCTAACAATGCTGCTGGGTAATTGAGATATACTTTGCCCGAAGTCCAAAGGGTGAGTTGATCATATCCATACTATGTGTAATAGTGTTGGGGTTATTATTATTTTTTTTTTACCACTTCTCAAAACTGGTTTTTCAAATCTTTTTGACCTCTAAGGATTTCTATCTATAGATATGTCAAGAATACCTGAAATTTCTTAAATTCTATGAGTGAAAGATATGATCAGAGTGAATTTGGTCTGGGGTCTCTATCTTTATCTGTTTTCTTTGAGGCTTCTTGTCCTAGAGAAACCTCTTTTCCTAACCAATGAAGGGTACTATAACCAACTTGTGTTCTGTTCTTCTACTTTTATAGACAAAGCCCTTGGGTCGCCATATTCTCTTAACATCTACCAAAACTCAAGCACAGAATTTTATTGAAATCTCCCAACAATGGATACTCTTCATCTACATTTTTTGGTATTTAGTTTAAATGGGCATTTTCTTCAAAATCCTATCTGATCCTGACATCATAGGCAGTACATTGACAAAGTCTCATATGATTTAATAACATTTCCAGGATCAGATTTAATTTAGTTCAATTCTTACAGCTCAAATTCCATAAGCACTGTAACAAACAATTTTATAATACATGGCAAGACTATTAAAATAATCAGTCCAAAAAACCAGACTCTCAAAAACCCTTCTAATGAAATTGTTTGTAATTTATTTATAAGAAGATATTATTCCAAACAGAATAACTCATATCCTACATCATCCTGTAAGTGCTGCACTTTTTGCAAAATGATGTATATATCCTATCAGTGGTTCCATCTTATAGCAGTAATTGGAGATAGGAATTCTTAGGAAAAAAAAATGTTATTAGATAAATGGACAAATACATATTAGATTGAATTGTTAACTCTCATTTGTCCATCTCTAAAACATAGTAATTAAAAATATTAATTATCCACTTAATAGACTCTTTTGTATGAAATTCCAGTTAATTTAAGTAATCACTTTTCTTTAAAAAAAAAAAAAAAAAGTCCGGTAAACTCAAAATTAGCCTGACTACTTTTTGAACTAATCAACTTGTCATTTAAGTCAAAATGTTCCTATCGATTGTGTGTATAATTAAAAGTCAATGTATCTTAAAGCCTCAGTTCCACTAACTTCCATCTAATAAAATTGTGATTTATATATGCTTAAGGTATTGAAACTTAAACTATATATTACAAAATGATTTAATCAGTTAGATTTCTGTGGCTAAAATATGGCCTCCTGAAACTTTACATATTCAGAAATTATAGCCTTAGCACTTGCAAGACTATTTTAAATAATCACAGAGGACAAGAAAACTTAATGTTCTAGATACAGCTGGACCTGTGCACATAGAAAAATTCCTTCTGCTTTTTTTTTTTTTTAGATTTCTTTTCTTTCTTTTTTTTTTTTTTGACACAGAGAGAGAGATCACAAGTAGGCAGAGAGGCAGGCAGAGAGAGAGAGAGGAGGAAGCAGGCTCCCCACTGAGTAGAGAGCCCGATGCGGGGCTCGATCCCAGGACCCTGGGATCATGACCTGAGCTGAAGGCAGAGGCTTTAACCGACTGAGCCACCCAGGCGCCCCCCTTCTGCTTTTTAATGCACAACAGAAGTGATTCTTTTCAAATTTGTTTGGCTATTGTTTAATGCAGCTCTAACAAATTTTTAAATAACTGATTCAGACCTATTGCTACATCTAGAATATCTGACTGCTGCTCAGTTTTTCTGCATCTTTTTGATTTCCTGACAATTGCCTAGATTGCCAGTATGATTAGAATAAGATTCAGCATTTTAAAGATGGGCTTCATTGCTATGAGTATTATAAGTAATTATTTCCTTATACTTAGGATAGCACAGATAATGGAAGTGTGAAAAGCTAGCACATCTGGATTACAGCAAGACATTTAAGAGGATTTATTATGAAAACCTCATGTTTAAGCTTTGGGTATCAGCAAAAAGATGAGGTAACTTACTAAGTGAGAAAACAAATTATAACCACGCTAATCAGAAAGGAAGTATCTACTCATAGGCTAGAGGTTTCTATATGATCCAGGATTGTATCCACAGATAGGGGATTCGTGTAGGTATATTGATAAAATCTGTGGTGATACAAGGTGTAGCCTTACAAATGCAATGTATTTTTATATCAAGATGTGAAATGCCATGACAGTTTTTTTGGGCTGAATCCAATAAATCAAGTCCAGGACTTCAAGTTTTACCCTAACACCATTTTCACCAGTGAAAAAAAGGACAATGAGATATTGTGATATGGCTCAGAACCAAAAACTGACCAAAAAGCCTTTGAAATCTAAGTGAAAATTTACAAATTTATGGAAGTATAATATTTCAAATCAGCATGGGCAAGATGGCTCTCTATTATCATCAATCAGTTTATGATTGGAATTTTGATTTTCCAATGTTTAAGGTTATGGTAAATCACATGGTGAAGAGACACAAAAAGAAGGATTGATGGGACGAGGGATGATCGTGCTATAGGAGAGTAGATTTAGGGGAGACAATAACATTTTTCTTCATTGTCACAGGAATAAGAGACTAAGCCTGCTGTAGATGGTTCCAACAGTATAAACAGGAAACTGAAAGTTAAAGAGATTTAGCCTTGACTTAAAGGGGATTTTTGGAAAAGAGTTATCCTATGCCAAGTTAGAATGAGTCACTCAAGAATAATCATTTCCTAATTTGGGGTTATTCCAGAATAGGCTAGACTGTTGTTATACAAATATATCATTTCAGGAGTTCAACTGTTAAATAGATAAGATAAAATGATCATATCCTTTCCAAGACTCTGACCTCTATCCTACATATTTTACTAGATTTTTCTGAAGATTATATATATTTTTTCTTCTGAAGAGTAATTGAAGTAATATACACAGAAGTCCTTTGAAAAATATATGTTTATTTTAAGTCTTTAATAATTCAACATCTAGGTTATATAGAAACATTTTAATATAAACTCAAATTTTCTAAAAAAGTAGCTGAAATTAAAATTAATAACTACCAATCCTGTGAGGTAATTTTTATATTATTGAGGTAGTAGAAAAAAAATAGTGAAAGTGTTAATAGAGCCTTCCACAATTCAAAAACAAAAAATTTCTAAGTTCTTTTTATAAGGTATAATAAAATGAAAATAAGACAAAATGGAAAGCCATTTTACTACATACAAACAATTAATATCTATATTTTATAAAGAAACATTCAAAATACACTTTAAAATTCTGAGAGAAACATGCAAATAAACAATTTTCTCAGAAGAATATACCAATATTAAATATAATTGCATGGGGATCATTATTTTATAGTAATACAGATGTCAATTCAACCTTGAGAATAATTCTACATCTTAGTTATTAAGTTAATAGTATTAAAGAGACGATTATACCCAGGTACAGATGAATTTATTGGGAAAATTATACACATAAACTCTTCAGAAGGAATTTCAAATTATTATAAATTCTTTGTGAAACAATATTACAATATGATCCTTCATTTGGTATTGGGAGACAGTTCTTCACAGGTCTCTCTCATTTCTGGACATTTTGTGAACAGAACCACAGATGGCTTTTTTTTGTGGCTAATCTTTTCAAGGATGTTTCATAGCAAATCACCTTACATGATAGGGATAGTACCTTTTTACTATTCAGTATAATAGGAATGATGTCTCCTAGGGCTAAAGGCAGTTGTACTTATATTATATGGATTATTAAAAAACCTGAGGGTTCTCCTCTGGTAACACAGCCCACTGCATGTGCGGGTGTCACCTGCACTTCTTTATGTCACCCTGGGGGAAGTGGGGCTTGAGGAACTGATACATAAAAAATTATGATATTCTGGCTTTTTCTATTTCTGTGACTAATAAAGTATCCTCTGTCTCTGATCCAGGAGTCTCGTGTATTCTGCAAACATCATGAAAACTATAGCAGACTAACCTGTTTGCAAATCTCTGTTCTTGGCTTTTGGTATAGAGACAATATGGTGTAGTTTAGGAGGAGTGTAAACTTTAGAATCAGGCCATTCATATTCATGTTTGATCTCTGCCACTAGAGTAGTCTTAAAACCCATCAAAATCCCAATTTTCTCATCTCCGAAATGAAGGATAATAATGCCTAATTTTTAATCTTTATGTGACCCTTAAGTGAGAAAATGAAAGGAACGTGTTGACATTTTGCCTGCCACAAACAAGATATAATTAATGCCTATCTCTTGTCTTTCCCTTCCCTCCCAATCCATCATAATTGGTATTCAACATTTCAATACCACTATTGAAATAAAAGCTCTATCAATAGCAAATAATTGGTCACTGTCTTTGTAATTACAATTATTAAGGATATTAATCAGCAGAAGATAAACTTATAATTTATTAATAAAATGTATTTATTGTGTGTTAGTCTCTCTCTGTCTCTTTTTTTTTTTAACCTGACATGATGGTAAAACCACGATCTGGAGCTCTACTGCTTCACAAGTAAGAGTATATCTTAGTCATGTAATATGTTAAAAGCTTTCTTACCATTAATGAATAAAGTTCTGAAATGTTCCTATACTGTGTTAAGACCAACTGCAAAAGTTTCTGGGAAGCAACATGAAGCTTGGCAATCCTATAGTCCTGTCAGGCAACATCTTAGTAAATCTATCCTGACCTGGTTGGGGATAGGAAAGAAGGTGGTATTTGCTTATTTGATTTTTTTTTTTTTTTTTTTTTTTGGTCCTGAGGTATTTCTTATCTCCTCAGGGCTCTGACATTACTCCCAAATTATGAGCCAAATTTCTCAGGAAAATTATCTGAAATATTTTTTTTTCTTTCTTTCTCACCATTTCTGAAAGACCTGTGTATCTTTCAAGTGAGTCTTCTTTCTGTTTCCTCTTCTAATGCCATGACCTCAGTCTTCTTCCTTAGAGTTATACTTCCCTTTGAAATTAATTACTGTCTGGGATCTAGCTCAAATTTGCCTCCCTCCTTCTGACTTGGTGATCATACCCTGCCAGTTTCTCTCCAAAGCAGGGAGGTCAGGTGAGTTCTGTTACCATGTTTCCTCAGCAACTTTAATTTGGCTCCATCTGGGTCTCACTCACTCCCAGAATTCCATGTTGTCACAGCCCAATTTATGTTGTTTCCCTTCTTGGCTGGGGCATATAATATTGGGGGAGAAAGGTGAAAAAGGGAAAACAATTCAACCAAAGGATAGTGGTTAAGTCAATTATGACATATGTATCTAATGATAGGCCTATTGTTGCTTTTATTCTCAGTCTTTGGCTATTACAGAAAAATATTACAATGAATAACCCTGTAGACATGCCCTATTATACATATGTATGTAAATTGGAAGACTAGATTCTTAGACGTAGGGATGGATGGATTGAATAGTAAATGCATTTTTGTTTTGAGTCATCGTCAAGTTGTCTCCACTAGGGTTGCACCTTTTTATTCCCACAAGCAGTATATTAGAGGAATTATTTCCTCACAACTGGCTAAGAGTGTTTGCTGTATATTTTGGATTTTTGCTATATTTATATGAGTTAAAATTATATCTTGGTATAGTTTTTGGTATGCTGTTTTTTTTTATTCTGAGAGATGTTGAGTATGCTTTCATATGTTTGAGACTTTGTTTTTCTTTTAACCTATAAACATTAGGTCTGGGCGCCTGGGTGTCTCAGTGGGTTAAAGCCTCTGCCTTCAGCTCAGGTCATGATCCCAGGGTCCTGGGATCAAGCCCTGGCATCACATCGGGCTCTATGCTCAGCAGGGAGTCTGCTTTCTCCTCTCTCTCTGCTTGCCTCTCTTCCTGCTTGTGATCTCTATCTGTCAAATAAATAAATAAAATCTTAAAAAAAATTAGGTTCACTTTCTTTGCCTATTTTTCTACATATATATATATATACACATATATATATTTATATTTATATTTTACTTTTTAATCCACTAGGAGCTTCTTATCTATTCTTTCTGTGAGATATATAATTTGAAGGTTTTACTTGTAATTTGCTTTTGCTTGTAGTGTTTTCATGCAAAAGTTGAATTTATACAGCTTTTAATGACTTTGGAATTGAGGTCATAATTTGGAAGATTTTCTCTACTCTAAGGCAATAAAGAAATGTGCCTGTATTTTCTTCTTCTATTTACATGGTCTTGTTTTACCTTCTAGACTTAGGCTACCACCTGTTCTGTTGCTCTGTAACAATGTGATAATTTACTTTTGACTCAATTTGAGTTCTCAATAGTCAATTCACAGTGTAGAATAAAAACATAATACAGTAGATTAAAGTTCATAAAGTTATGATTTTAAATTCATTTAATATCGGAAAAATAAAGAATACTCCGCACTGTTATAAAAGTGAAAGAAATGATTTCTGTTGACCGTTCTGGACAACTTGTGGGAAAGTAAGGATTGCTTTGGAGTATATTAAATGGCTACATTTCCTGTTTTTTTCAAAGTAGGTTTCTTCCGTGAAGGAAATGTGTCTATTTTCACACATGAAGGACTAGAACACTTAATTATCTCCAGGTACATTCCTAGCTAGGCGTAGAGGAGAATGGTCAAGAGCATGGCACACTAGGTTTACCTTCCAACTAGCTGTGTTACTTTGGGAAAGTCATTTACCTCTTACTTTCAGTTTCCTTATGGGAAAACTATGGAAAAATGGTGTCTTCTTCATAGCCCTGAAAGGATTAAATGAGATGAAACAAGCACATACATATCGTATATATTATTCAATAAATAGCTGATTTATAGTTGGACTTTTAGAGGACTCCATATTTTTTAAAGATTGAAAATATTAATAAGAACATATACTTTTATGTTAACTCAAAGTAAAGGCAGCAATGAAGATATATGATAGCATAAGTCTTCAAATGTATTGTCTCATCTAACTGATTGAACATGGCACTTTTAGTCTATTAGATGAGGCCTTGGAGGTATTCATCTTCAAGGTATTTGGAGAATAACCTTGCAAGAACTCAGTGGCTGGTGACAGTAATTCAGTTAGTTCTACATCTTCCTAGTGGAATCTAGAGTAAAATATACAAAACCAGGTGATAAATTTTGAAAAAGTCCCCGATATGGCAGTGGTGTGCATTGTAAGTGTACGTCAAGTTTTCAGGAGACAGCTTGAGATGGATGTTCAGTGTGTTGGTGTCACATTTTTAGACATGTTCACAAGGTCTCTCTTTTTTTTTTTTTTTGTCTCTTCATTCTTGCATTTCAGCAGCGAGAAATGGCTTTGCTGTTTCAAAATCCTGTGATATCTCTTTACTATAAATTTAGATTTTAAATGCCATTGTCACTTGCTAAATGCATTTGTGAGAAACGCACAAATCAGCAAATCTTTTTGAAGTGTATTTTGCCTAAATTATCTTTACTTAATGAATAGTTCCAAAACAAAAGGCATGGGTGATAATCATTATCCTTCTTTTGTTCTTGTTACCTTGGCAAAACTACAGGAGCCAATTGTAAGCAAACAATTGTTCTAATTTATGAATAGTAATGAATTTGTGTTACTGTGGCTTCTAGAATTTGGCTTTGTTCAAAGTACTGTTGGAGAGCTGGAGCTGTAGAAATATAAGTGGTATAGTTACAAAATGAAAATGCCTTCACAAATACACACAAGTAACACCTTGCTCAGATGGTCAGACCATAAGCAATTATTTTCTGCTGATAGAGCATTTACTTCAGTAGTGGTATTGAAATGTTGAATAGCAATAAAATTAACATTATTAAATATCCTTATGTAATTATAAATGTTTGTCAATTGTTACTGTAATAAAGACAAAATGTAGCATTCAACTGTAACATTCATGAACTGGGTGAATTTTTAAAAATTATGAACTGGTGTGATTCTTCCCTTTTTCATGTGTTTAATATGGATGATAGATAGTACCTACCTCAGTAGATGATTATGAGAATAAAATGAGAATATGTATCTAAAATTATAAGCACAGTATCTAGCTTATAGTAAGTACATACTTCTAGTTATTCAAGTAAAGATGAAAAAAAGAATATATGCTTATATTATTGGCACAGATACTTAGTTTATATCCATATGTGTGCCTTCATATGAATTTATTTTAGACATGACGCTCATTGCTGTACTTTTATATTTATAGATTAAGTGGTAGATTTAATAAAAATCATCAAAATAAAGACCATGCATAAATTCATACTTACAACTGGATTTTTGTTCTGAAAGTCTGTATAGCAGCTCAAGATTTACAAAGGATCATTTAAGTTTCTAGTTTTTTCTGGAGTTATAAGAATATGAATATATTTTTGGAACTTTAAAAAAAATTGGTGGTATTTTTCCTTGCAAATGTATGCTCTGTACAACAAATTTATTTAAAATAGGCCACCCATTTTATCAATATTGAAAATCTATGGAATCAGATTATGTTCCAACTTGATGTTCTTTGAGTTTGTCTTAGAGCTGTGCTATCCAGTAAGACAGCCACTTGCCCCTTGTGGTTATTTAAATTTACATATAGATTAATGAAAATTTAATTATAACATTAATTTTAAAATATTTATTAGCAAAATGGTATTCAAACTTTAGAACTATATCAAAATTAGTAATTTCTTCAGTCCTATTTGTCCCTTTCCAGTCCTCAGTAATCACATGTGGCAAGTGGTATTGTATTAGAAAGTGAAAATAGAGAACACTTCCATCATTGCAGAAAGTTCTATTGGCCAGTGTTCCCTTATAGAATCTAAGGGTCTACTTCATTATAAATGGAGTAAGAGGCTTTTTGACCTGTGGCTTGAGATAGTTTTATAATCAGACCCTCCTGCAATCTTAAATTTAAGATTTTGAATGTATTCCCAAACTTCTCTTGTCTTAATATTAGTTGGCATCTGGCATTAACGCTATTACCTTAATTCAGTGATACTCAATATTGGCTGTACATTAGCGCTATTTGGAGAGATTTAAGAGATCTAGATATCCAGGCCACATACTATATCACAGACTAATTAAATTAGAATCTCTGGGCAGGGGCAAGCAGAAGTCAGTCAATATTTTTAATGCCCTTGCAATGAGTTCAACATCTAGCAAAGTTTGTGAACTAGAGATCCAGCCACACAGATCTGGTTTTCCCATTTGTAACTCATTTTTCTTATCACTTGATGGCTACATATTGGAAAGGCCCATAACTCTTTCCACACATTGCATGATTTACTCTTCGTCTTTAAGATAATGTTTTGTACTATTATTTCTTTAGGTACATGCAACATTATTTTCTCATACATTGCTTATTTTTGTCAATACTATTTTCCTTCCAAATCAGAAACCTTCTTTTCTAAGAACTTTTCACATCCTCACATCCTTTTGCATTTTTCAGTATTGGTAAGCACAAGTTCATAAAATATGTAAAGCCAACCTGAAACAGACCAAAAAAAAAAAAAAAGCCAAAAAAATAAAAAAGGTGAAGGAAAATAAAATAACCTTATATTACCCCCTCTTCCATATTTCTATAAAGTTATGGTACTTTTGCCTTATAATGCAGTTTTTTAACAAGCACGAAACTTGTTACTTTAAAAGTTCATGAATATAGGAGCTTCTGTATTGACATTCTTCCAACCAACATGATTTTCTAGGAATAAATTTTAAACTACCTGACTATTTTGGGGAAGGCTCACGGTGCAAGAAAGAGTTTATATTGAGAACTTTAGGGAAATGTTAACAATTTCTTAAAATAACAGGTGAGGAAAATCTGTGGATGGTGAAAATTGAGAAATACATTTGTTAAATAATATTTTAAGCCCATGCGCCACTAAAAATTATATTTTATTCATTTATTAAAATAATCTGGCATGACAGAAACTACTAGATGTCCAATATCTGTTCATTTTTTGCATTATAATAGCACATTTTGTTGAGCATGTTAAATTTTTTTTAAAGAGAAAATGAAAAAAATTAATGAAAATATTATGTATATAAAGCACCAAATATAAGATGTATATAGAGAGGATGAATGCCAAATCATTATGGAGATGAGTGAATATAATAGTTTAAATATTGGTTCAGCTCAGCAATAGAGAGCAAAGATCATAGAGGCTTGATCAAAAGGGAATTTTTTCTCTTTCATGTGCAAGCCTAGGAATTTGGTCCTGGCTAGCATGGTAATTCCTTAAATATCAAAAATCCAGGCTCTTTCTATTCTGTTGCTTTCATCTTTAACAAACAACTTCCATCTCATGGTATAATATTTTTGCTAGTTAGAGGAAAGAAAAATAAAAATGGAAAACAGAAGTCATATTTCCTTCCTTTATGGCCATAATTTGGAAAGTGGACACAACAACCCCATTCACATTTCATTGGCCAGAACTTAGCCATGAGTCCACACATAGCTGTAAGGGAAGTGGGGAAATGTTGTCTTACAGTAAGCAGCTTTGTGCCCAACCAAAAATCCTATTCTTATGTAAGAAGGAAAGAGTGGATTTGAGAGCAAAATTTTAGTTTCCACAATAAGACATTGAAATATCCAGACACATACTCCTTCCTCTACCTTAAGCATACTCCCCCAAACCCCTCCTCAAATGAAACAACCTTTTACTGAACTTAGCTTAAAATCCAGGATTTCTCCAGGATGTACAGTCTTTCTCTTCAGATCTCACACCAAAATAAAAATTTGATCTGTGGCCAGTTTCAGAATCTGGCTTTTTGATAGGAAGAACCCATACAGAGTTAATTAGAGGGAAGAAAGCATCAAATATCGCTGTTCAGATGTCTTCTGAAATATTATTGTCCTGCTTGAGTTGCTATTTTATATTTCTCATAAAAAGTAAAAGTTATAGAAACTGACAGTGAGATACCATTAGGGGCTCAATTGTCGAATCACATTCACAAAGTCCAGAGATACTACCCTGTATCAAACTTTTCTAATAACTCAAAGGAAATTGGGGTGAAATATGGTAAAGTCCAGGACTAATGACACAGTTTTCTATGCTTTTCCTTAAAACAGTAGTATCCACCCTGCTCCAGATTTAATATAATTCTAATTTTCTAAGTGGTGCATGCAGGGCATTGCTGACACAAAGAGAGATGTGATGGTCACAAAACTCTTCATTTTATATTTTGTTAATTATGTAGCTGCCATGACATTTTGTAGCTGGTCATGCCTCATAAGTTCATAAATTCCAGGTTTGTTTACCATTAACAATCTGAATGATCAAGATAGATTCTGTTAAAATCATCTAGAGATAAGAACTCTCCATTACCTTTCTATTTCTAACTATGAGTAAGATGTTTAACATGTTTTTTAGAGACTTAATTAGGTCATTTTTCCTAAACAAAGATGGTTTACACAAGGGGGAAAAGTAATAACTCATAAATACATACAAGGGTAGAATGTCTCCAAGTTGCTTCAGAGACTTTACTGACATTTGGGACTCAAGTGCTTTCCCCCTTTCTGCTCTCCAATTTCCGTGTACTGGCTTGTATTCATAGGTTTGTTTCCTCATGGTCACTAGAAGGCTACCACAGCTTCAGGCAGCATATCCTCTTTTTTTTTTTTTTTTTAAGATTTTATTTATTTATTTGACAGATAGAGATCACAGGTAGGCAGAGAGGCAGGCAGAGAGAGAGAGGAGGAAGCAGGCTCCCCGCCGAGCAGAGAGCCTGATGCAGGGCTCGATCCCAGGACCCTGAGATCATGACCTGAGCTGAAGGCAGAGGCTTTAACCCACTGAGCCACCCAGGCGCCCCAGCATATCCTCTTTTTTATGAAAAACAAAAATATTTCTCAGGAACCTATCAGCAAGCTTACCCTTGGGTTTCATTAAGAGTTGAGTCATATGCCCATGCTCTACTTTAGAGACTATGTGGCATTTTTCACCTCTATGATTTGGAAAGTAGGATCTACCAATAAAGGGCAGGACAGAGAAGGGAATGCCTATTGTTTAAGTGACTGAAAGTGTCCTCCTCCACACCTTATAAATGTAATTTTTTTAAAAGTTTCATTTATTTGTTTGACAGACAGAGATCACAAGTAGGCAGAGAGGCAGGCAGAGAGAGAGAGGAAAGCAGGTTCCCCACTGAGCAGAGAGCCCGATATGGGGCTTGATCCCAGGACCCTGGGATCATGACCTGAGCCGAAGGCAGAGGCTTTAACCCACTGAGCCACCCAGGCGCCCCTAAATGTAACTTTTAATGTAAAAATATAAAGAGCAAGACTGTTTCATATATATATATATATATATAGATAGATGTAGATGGATGTGTGTGTGTGGGGGGATATATATATACACATATATATGTATAATATATATCTTCCTAGCCCAAAGCTTATCTTTTATACTGAACTTTGGTGAAATTTCATTTCAAATTGCCATTGACTAGAAAAATTGAAGGTTACCCATGAGAACTCACTTGTGGAATTAACTCAGGAGATGCTTCAATCAAATTAATCTCTAAGAAGAGATAGAAATCAAGTCTCAAAGATGTTTCAGAGGGATTTTTTGAATTAGTGCTATTATATTGTCCCTATTAGTAATTCAGTATCACTATGAAAAGGTTTATAATTTAAAAATCATGCTGATGTGTGTAAGCCTACACATACTGTGTGAAAAATATGCAGTCTAGGTGGTGGTATTGTCATTATTGAACAAATTAATCTAAAAACACTTTAAAGCTCATAAAACCAATTATGTTTTAGGATAATGATATGTACATTTTAAGTTGGCCATATAAAAACATTTATTCACTTATTTAAAAAATATTTTAACCTTTTGTTTCCTTCTTCATTAGTGGTTATGATGCCCCTTAACAACCTGCTTAATGCTCATCATAATCAGTGACTTTTCCATATTAAAAGAAAAACTGTATCAAACTCTCTCCTCTATAATTGCATCTCTTAACTGTATGAGGATATTTTAGATCAATATAATGGTGAAATATAGCTGAAACCCAATATCCAGTATCATAGCAATTCTTCAGCACACTTGTTATTTTGATGAAATTCCCAAATTGATCAAATTATTGACCTAATTAATTCTACCTGGTTGCTTTAAAATAAATTTTTGCTTAGTCTTGGGCAATACTTTCATTTCATCATTGAATCTTGCCATAAGATTGAAGGTTTCTTATAGACTGCTAGAGGAAAAGACAGCTGTAGTTCACAGGCTGTGAATGATTTATGGGAAGTGAGAAAGTACAACTACCTTAATGTAGCTATAGTGGTGGGAATTCAGAAGCAAGAAATAGTACAGTGGAGGGAAAGGTGCTGTAAGAAAGTACAAGTTCTGAGCATATGGAGTCTTTGGGAAAGCTGGAGAGAAGATCTTTGTTAAGATTCAGTGAGAAAGAAGAAGAGATCAGCACTGGATCCAGGAAAAATTCAGTAAATCTTCAAGGGAAGATTCAGGAAAGGAACTTACTGGTGAGACATACTGAGATGGTTAAAGTCTATGGGAGATAGAACTGCAAGATAGAAGAATTAAATGATGGAATAGATCTCTTACCTTCCCAGCTTTGTTTCTTATGTTCATTCTTTTGTCCTTTAAATACCTAGAGCATTTGCTCATACATTCTGATTCTCTGTGTCTCCTTTAAACCACTATACCTACACTTGGGGCTGACTGCAGGAAAAGGAAAACCAATCTCTCATCTTTGGCTGGCTTAGATCTGAACTGCTTTTGCAAAGGCAACTCTGATCATGCCATATCTTTGCATAACTGACTTCACTGGCTTTCCACCTTTAATAAAGATCAGAATTTAGGGGCGCCTGGGTGGCTTATTGGTTGAGCTGCTGCCTTCGGCTAGGGTCATGATCTCAGGGTCCTGGGATCGAGCCTGCATCGGGCTCTCTGCTCAGCGGGGAGCCTCCTTCCTCCACCCCCCTCCCTGACTCTGCCTACTTGTGATCTCTCTCTCTGTCAAATAAATAAATAAAATCTTAAAAAAAAAAAAAGATCAGAATTTAGAAAATGACCTAGTGATTCGGAATGGCATAATTCTGCCTGTCTCCCAACCTTGTCACTCCCTGTTTTCATCATTCTTCTGCTTTCTATGATCCTCCCTCACTGGCCTCTTATCAGTTTCTCCAAGGCCCATTTCAGGGTCTTTGTGCATACTCTTTCTTCTCCTCCTTTTTGCCTCTTCTCCTCCTCTTTCAGACTTCAGCTCAATATTTACCCTCTCCTTTCACAACACTTGACAGAATTGGTAAGTGCATAGTTATGTAACATTAATATCCATCTCATTGGAACCAGGATTGAGTATATTTCTAGGAATCACAAAAGCCTGGACATATCTAGCAAATAGTACAATAGGTTTAGTGGAAATATATTTGCAAGGGGCACAGAGTATCCTTAGAGAAAACTTGTTTTAAATAATAAATTCCCAGTGGAGGTGGCATAAAGCAACACTTCTCCAAAGAGGCACATCTGAATTACATGGAAGGGGGTATTCTATCTGTGGTGTATACTGACACAGTCTCCTCTAGCAATGTGGCCCTAACTACGCACCTTAAAGTAGGCTAGCTCTTGTTTGTCCATCATGGAAAGATGGTATATATTTCAGAGATGTGAACTGGAAAAGATCCAATACCTCCTCTCCATTCTGCAATCTGAGTTTCTTATTATACTGAAGAAAATAAGAAGCGATCAGGAAATAACATCCAGCCCTCTGCCATTACATATCTACTAATGCCATGGATTAAATGCACTTGCACTTAAGACTCTCTTATTTGCATATCTGATTTTCTCCCCTCTTACTTAAAAACATTTCCCATTAATTTCTCCTTCTCTATTTAGTATCTTTATTTTTTCCCACTTTCTGACTCATTCCCACAGACATATAAAACACGCTATGATAGCAACTGTGTTAAAAGCAAAACAACTTCCTTGACCTAGCATTTATCTGTATCCGCCTAGCCTCTACCCTGCCAGTCTCCAAAATCCTATGCAACAAAACTCTATGAAAAGGTCTATACTCTCTCAAATTTCTCTCCTCACATTTTTTTCTTGAATCTTCTCTAACCAGTATCTCATCCATGCTACTCCATCAAAACACATCAATGTTACCAAAGACCTCAAATTGCTAAATCCGGTCAATCTCATCTTACAAATATTTGAGGAGAATTTGACACTTGCCGATCCCTTCCTTCTCAAAACAGGTTTTCCACATAGCTTTCAAAACACTATACTTCTTTTTTCTTGCTGACTGTTCCTCTGAGTCTTTTTTATTTTCTTCTTCTTTTATTAGTTTCTTCTCGTTACTCTGACCCCACAATGTTGCGGTGCCGCAGAGCTCAACTGTACTTCTGTAATCATGCCTGCTCTCTGGAAGGACCTTATCTGGTTTCATGACCTTAAAAAAAATCTGAAATACACCCAAAATTTCAAATATATAATTAGGGACATATTCATATAACTTACTTGCCTTTCAACATCTACGTTATCTAATAGACACCTCAAACTTAATAAGTAAAAAACCAAACTACCAATGTTCTTCTATCTTCCCTCAACCTGTTTCTACCAGAGCAACACAGCAATGGCAGAGTTCCCTTTAAAATGTAGATCAGGTCATGTCACCCTTTACTCAAGACTTTTCAACTGCTTTCTTACCTAGAGTAAAATCTAAAATACTTGCAGTGGCATACAGACACCTGTATCAATCATCTGCAGCCTTTGACTTTTCTGGCATTGTGTTCTACCACTGTGTTCTGTTTTTTTCCAAATTCTGTGTTTGTCTGTTTGGCATCCACTAATCATGGGACCAAATTAATGGCCAAATGTGTTTATATCCCTCGGTGATCCAGTTTTTACAGGCACGTGAAGATCACCTTGCAAACCCTCCAACCAAACCTGAGTCCACATTTCCAACCACTTCCTATACCTAACTCCCACACCAAGCCAGTGTTTTTCCTACCCTTAACCAAGTAAAGGCCAGATATTAGAAAACTACAGATAGCTCCAATGTTCCTAAATCTACTGGACTTATTGAAACTAGCCAATCCTCAGCTATTTACCTTGCCCTGCCTTGCTTTTCCTACAGAAACTCCAATAAAATCTGTGTTCTGTGCTTTCCCCTCACTCATGCTTCTTCCTCCTGACAAAACCTACCGTATCCCTATGTAGCTCTGTGTGGTATGGCATGTCACTTTCTCTCTGGAACTGTCAGCAATACATTCCTTCAGTGATACTTTCCAATCTGTGTTGTCATTCAGTCACTTTTACAAATTAAGACCTGGGCACAAGTCACCCTGCTACCTCACACTCCTTCAGACTTACTAGTCAATCTTCTTACACTTCCTCAAGTAAACCAAGCACTCTTCCTTCTCAGGGCCTTTGTCTTGCTCTTTCATTTACCTGGAATTCTCTTCTACCATTTATCCACATGGTTTAATACTTCTTTTCCTTTGGGATTTGTTCAAATGTCATCTTATCAGCAAGGTCTTCACTGAGTCCCCTTTAAAGATAGCACTTAACGGGGCGCCTGGGTGGCTCAGTGGGTTAAACCTCTGCCTTCAGCTCGGGTCATGATTCCAGGGTGCTGGAATCGAGCCCCGCATCGGGCTCTCTGCTCAGCAGGGAGCCTGCTTTCTCCCCCTCTCTCCCTGCCTGCCTCTCTGCCTACTTGTGATCTCTCTCTGTGTGTTAAAAAAATAAATAAAATCTTTATTTTTATTTTTTTTTTAAGATTTTATTTATTTTTTTAACACACAGAGAGAGATCACAAGTAGACAGAGAGGCAGGCAGAGAGAGAGAGAGGGAAGCAGGCTCCCTGCCGAGCAGAGAGCCCGATGCGGGACTCGATCCCAGGACCCTGAGATCATGACCTGAGCCGAAGGCAGCGGCTTAACCCACTGAGCCACCCAGGCACCCCTAAATAAAATCTTTAAAAAAAAAAAAAAGATAAGCACTTTCCCTTCACCCCACCCCAACCCTAAGTTGACGTTACTCTCCTTAATATTCTTTGTTTTCCCATAGAATGTATCACCACCTAAAGTATTACCCATTTGTTTTTTTGGAAACATAACTAGTACATAAGCTCCTTGAAGAAAAGAGTTTTGTTCACAATGTACCTCCAGTGTCTAGGACAGGATTTGGAATAAAGTAGGTATTCAGGAAATATTTACTATTTGGATAAAGAAATGAATGAATGAAGAGTACAGCCACTTCCAGGTTAGTTTAAGAGTCTGTGAACAAGTAAGTGATCAGATCATTACACTTCCTGTTGTAATGATCCCAGCTTGCCCAGATTCCTCATCAGCCATAGATAATGCGCACTTTAGTCTGATCTGGGAGGAGACTGAATACATTTAAATATGAAAGAGAAAAGCTAATCTACATAGAAAAAAAATCCCTATTATAAGGGAATAACTAAAAGCAACAAAATATAACAAAAATAGGGAGACAGTCCCCTGGGGCTACCCTAGGCTGGCAGATGGAGTGGCAGTAGAATTCAGTGAGACCCCATGGAACCCAGGAGACAGGAAGACACTAGAAATTAACTGGCTTTCTATTTGTTCCAGTATCTTGCAACAGGATGTTGATTTAAATTGCATTCAGAAATTTATATAAGATGGAAACAAAAATCTGATGCAAGTCCTGACATTACTTAGGTTGTTGAGGGCTTTCCTCTCACCAGTCATGCTGGCCTCTCTGCCGTGTAGAGAGATATAAACTCTCAGATATTTTCTTTCCAATAATCATAAACACTGATTTGTATATAGTGTTGTACTTTCTACTTTTTCTAGACGGTAGCAAACTGATCATCATCATAGGATTTTTAAAAATTTTCACCCAGATATAAAATTTAACTTCTGGATTAATTCTCCCTCCTTTTCTCATGCAAATCTTTTCTGAGTTTAAGAACTTATCCTGGCCTCAAAGATAGACATTTTCACATATTATTTTCAACCATATATTTTATATAGAAACATTAAGTGAGTAGCAGGCAGGCTTTTGAGTGGTTGTGGTCTTTAGTTGTGTTTACAGAGGACAATTTTTTCATACTTGACCTTTAAAAAATTCACTCAGTGAAAATTTATTAAATGTTGTGTTTGGCATTGTTAGATACCATTTTGTGGCAGAAAGAATGAAATCATGTACATCTACACTGTTATCCAGTTGATGTGGTTATTGTTATTATAAAACTACATTATTTAGAAACCCAAATAGAAGTGTACACACGAAAGCCTGATTGAAAAATGGAAACATCAAATTGATGTGACAGGTAGTTTTAGGAATCATGTGGTCATAGCCAAGCTATTTCTTTCTTCAACTTGCTTGTTTTTCATTCCCTACCTTCATTTCTTAACTTAGAGATTGGTTGGCTCTCTCCTCGACCATCTCTACACTTCTTCTTCTTTTTATTTGTACTTTATTGATTTATTTTAATTTAAATTCAATTAGCCAACATATACTACATCATTGGTTTCAGATGCAGAGTTCAGTTATTCCTCAGTTGTGTATAACACCTAGTGCTCATCACATTACATGCCTTCCTTAATGCCAATCACCCAATTACCCTATCCCCTCCACCACCTCCCCTCCAGGAACCCTTAGTTTTTTTCTTATAGTTAAGAATCTCTCATGGTTTTTATCTGTCTCTGATGACTTCCCATTCACTTTTCCCTCCTTTCCCCTATGTTCCTCTGCACTGTTTCTTATATTCCACATTTGAGTGAAACCATATAATTGCCTTTCTTTGATTGACTTATTTTGTTCAGCATAATACCCTCTAGTTCCATCCATGTTGATGTAAATGGTAAGGATTCATCCTTTCTGATGGCCGAGTAATATTCCATTGTATACATATACAACATCTTCTTTATCCATTCATCTGTTGATGTTCCATTTATTTATTTATTTATTTATTTAAGATTTTATTTCTTTGAGAAGGAGAGAGTGCACAAATGGAGGGAGGGGCATAGGGAGAAGGATAATCAGGCTCCCCACTGAGCAAGGAGCCTACGCAGGTCCGATCCCATGATTTTGGGATCATGACCTAGGCCAAAGGCAGAGGCCTAACCAGCTGAACCGTCCTGGTGCCCCTACACTTTTTCCTTTTAAATAACTCTTTAATATAAGTGACAGAAGAATGTTTCTACATCAGTGTCTTAAACATGTCTGTACCTCCTAAAAATATTGGAAGCTGTCTCATTGTCAGTAAAATAAAGCCTATTCCCTAGCATGGGATCCAAGCCCTCCCAATTTCACCCCCCTGAGCTTTTATCTCTTGCCTTTATCCTTCCTCCGGATTACTCTTTCCTCAAGCCATGATGTGTATTGTTCCTTCTACATGACCCAAACTTTTTTTTAAAACCTCTGTATTTTGCTCAAGCTTTCTTCTCTGCCTAGAAGGCCTGAATGTTATTCTTCCTTTAAAATTGCCACCTCTTTGGTGTAGTCTTTTTAACTACCCCTAGTTGGAATTAGCTTTCTATAGTCTTTACTTGTAATATTTTAATAGCCCTTGCAACATTCATCTTTCATTTTAATTATTTATTTTAACTGCTTATCATATTTCCCATTAACCTACATGCTTGAAATCAGACTCTTTCCAATCCATAGCTATGCTTTCATAACACCAGTTTTAGATCCTTGAATATACAAGATCCTTAAATATTTATCAAACCAGAAAGGATATAGTTATATTTAATATAATGAAGTTAAATAATCTTTCCTGTCTTCATGAGCATCCATATGTTTGATTTATTTTTTCTCTTTTCCTGTCTTTGAAACAGCCTGGCTAGGAACTAGTACATACATCTCGCTGACAGGCCTTCTGTCAACATTTTCTCAGGGAGATCTAATTTTGAATTTTTAATGTCTCAGTCTAGTGTAGTATTGGGTAATGCTACATTTCTATGCACAGATAATAGGAATCAGTAATTAATAATAATTACTTAGTAAATTGCTAGGTAAATTAATAAATGTAAACACAATACCCACAGATGATTACCTCATTTTTATGTTTTTTACTTTTGGCTTCAGTTTCCTCTTCCAAAGTAGGATGTAGGTGATCCCTCCTAACCTGTGTGTCCTGACTTAACAGTATTTTTTGTCAAGACCCAGTTCAATTTTGCTACTTTTGTCTTCTTATTCTGAAGTTGATTATTAAATTGAGTAAGCAATCACTGGTAGAAACACTGTATTCATTACAAAAGTGACAATATTGTCAACCCTCAAGCGTCTTCTGCTGGAGGACAACAGATGGACTCTCAGGTAGGCATGCAGTTCCGTATTCATCCTGAATGCATAAGCCAGCTTCCCAGCATTGCCTCTCATCTGTCTTGAGAACCGATTAAAATTATGGAGGTGAAACTGCTTAGTAAGGTCTAAAGCGCTAGTCCCATCTAGGGGATCATGATTATTAGTGTTGTCACCAGCTTTATAGTGTGGTTTATAAGGCCATGACATTTTGGTTTTAAACAAATTTACTAGCAATTATACATTTGAATGCATTTTAGCCTCTTCAAATGATATTTGGGAAGTTATCCTGTTATTGCAATGATGGTATTATTGCTCAAGCATGATTTAGAATCCATTTAAAAATAGAGAGTCATTGATAATGGTCTCACTGTGACTTTAAACAAAACTAGTTGTCAATGTTGGCATCATTGCACACATTAAAGCTACATAATTCTGGATACATGGTTTTGGACAAACAGACATTTAATAAAGAACGAAGCAGAGATGGGGAACTTCACAAAAAAGAGACTATTTGACATATTTTTGTCATCTGATATAATGCTGTAACAACTATTGTAGTACAACCTATGAAATATTCTTTCCAAAAATTTGAACCTGAGTCTGATCAACATCTAGCTCTAAATACCAAATTAGAGGATAGACACAGGAGAAGGGATATTAAATGGTAAAGAAATAGAGTTAGCAAAATCCATAATTTAGAAAGTTCTATAAGACAAATAATTCTGTTTCTTTGACCAATCAAAAGGACTAGGGAAAAAAAAAAGAGGACCTAGGAAGTGTTATAGATTGAAACACATTTAAGTGACAAATCAAACAAGTACTAAATATTGAACTTGTTTGGACACTAGTTTGAACAAATCGACAATTAAAAGACATTTGTGAGACAATCAAGGACCTTTAATACTGATGGGATATTTGATATATCAACAAATTAATTTTCATTTGAATTTAAATGTAATAATGGTCTATGGTTATAGTACAAAATAGTGCACATCTTTCAGCAGTATGTACAGAAATATTTACTAATGAAATGTTACAATGTTTAGAATGTGCTTTTGTATGCTTCAATAGTGTAGAATGGAAAAGGGAAGTAAAATATGAGACGAGAATACAGAATATTGTAATTGAAGAACTTGAGTTATAGGTGAATTGGTGTTAATTATACTCTTCCCTAGAATTTTGTGTATAATTGAAAATTTTCATGGTAAAATGTTTAAAATAAAAATATAAAGTAGGCATATAATGAGAACAGGAGTGATAATATTTCTGGGCTTCACAATATCCTAGATAGCCTCCTGGCCTTGGATTGGACAAGATACCCTCAAACTCTCCTTTCTTTAAATGATATTTGCACTGAGGTCCTATCTGCAACTGAGATCCTTAACTAATACATTAAGCCAGCCACAAAAAATGCTCATGAGCTTTCTTAATAATCATATTAGAGAACTAAAAATGTTTAAACCTACTTAAAAATACCTAGTAAAAGCTGTGCTTTATATAAATATCACTACTTCCATTCAAGTGTCAATCTTCATCTTAGTTAAATATTGGGCATATTTCTAATCTAAAATGAAATTAGATAAAATTGAGACCATGGAAGCATCACTAAGAAAAAAAGAAAAAGCTAGAAATACTCAAATTAGTGATTCTCAACCAGGGATGACTTTGCTCCACAGAAGACATTTTGCAATGTCTGTAGACATTTTTCTTTTAAAGATTTTACTTATTTATTTGGAAGAGAGACAGCAATAAAGCACGAACATGAGTGGGGTAAAGGGTGGAGGGAGAGACTGGATTCCAGTACTCTGGGATCCAGACCTGAGCCAAAGGCAGAAACTTAACCAACTGAGCCACCCAGGTGGCCTCTGTGGACATTTTTGACCATCACAATTTCAGGGAAGGAGTGGGAAGAACCAGGGCGGTGCTGCCTGTGTATAATGGGTAAAGACCAGGGATGCTGTTTAACATCCTGCAATGCACAGGACAGCCTCCTTTCCCCTCCCCGCAGACAATCAAGAATTACCCCATTCAAACTTTCATTAGTGCTAAGACCATTGCTTTAAATGTGAAACAGTCAGATACTCCTAGAATTTCTTCATTTTAATACTTCTTAATGTGTTTAGCACTACATACATTATGTACATCATACATGAAAATATAGAAAAAAATCTATTTTTGTTTGGGAAACAGATATACTGTAACCAGAAAAAAAAAAAGTTTAATGACTGTTTTTCTAGCAAATTAAAAAAAGTTCTATCTCTAAAATGATCTCTTTTCACATATTTGGAGTCACAAATTCTTTGCTTGCTTGATGAGTTGTAAGTAGTAATTTTTTTATCTAATTATAGGTAATTACTATATTAATTTCCAGCTGACCTAGCATATGATTTATCAAAAAAGTGAAGACATATACTTTAGATGTTTCTAGCTGAAACTTTATTTCATTTTGCAATCTCTAGACAGGTACTATACTAATCATTTAATGACTATCAAATTTGCTTCAAAAGTTATCTCTTATAACGTATGATATTCATTTATACTTAGTGCAGAAAAGGTACTTTAAGAAAGCAGTTTCTTGTCTTTGTGGAGCCTTAATGTTTTAATTTAGGAAAGTAAATTTTTTATTAAAAACAATATATTTTTTAGATATTAAAAAGGAAAGAAGAACTAATATTTTCTACCTAATTATCTGTTGTTATATAAATAATATATGCCGCCTTTTAGTGGGGATGAGAAATACTGTTACTTAAGATACTTGAAAAATAATTTATAAGGCTATGCCATGAATTTTAATTTATTTTCTTAAGTTTTTTTTTTTTTTATTTGAGAGAGAGAGAGTGAGAGAGAGAGAGCATGAAAGGGGGAGGGGTCAGAGGGAGAAGCAGACTCCCTGCCGAGTGGGGACCCTGATGTGGGACTCCATCCTGGGACTCCAGGATCATGACCTGAGCAGAAGGCAGTTGCTTAGCGAACTGAGCCACCCAGGCGCCCTATTTTAATTTATTTTTACACACACACACATACACACACACACGCACAGAGAGGGAGAGAGAGAGAGAAAGTACACTTGCATGTGTGTGCAGGTGGGAGCTGAGGGTGGGGTGGGGGAGCCACAGAGGGAGAATTTTAGGCAGACTCCGCTCCCCTGGGAAGAGCCTGTTGTGAGGTGGGACTCAGTCTCAGGACCCTGAAATCTCTATCTCAGTCTGAGCTAAAATCAAGAGTTGGTGGCTTAACCGACTGAGCCATCCAGGCACCTGTCTGCCATGCATTTTAAAGACATACCAAAGGATATTTTACTCTTATAACCACCCCTATGATATTTTTTTAAATTCTTTTCCCAAACTGCTTCTCAGAATTTCTTTAGACACCTGGTTATATGTGAACATGTTCTTAAGTTTTTTTGTAAATGATGTTGCTAGATTTTACTTCTTAATCTTATTTTTTTCTTTAGACTGTTGAATTTAGTTAATTTTAAAATAAATGCCATATTAATATGTGCAGTCACCTCTACCATCTCTCTATGTACTTTCTATTTTCCCTGTATTTATGTATTTCCTTCTTATTTGTTGCCTTCTTTCTTTTTAAATTAAGCTTTTGTTTTCAATTCTCTTCTGCCCCCTCCAATTGATTTTGGAAGTACGCGTCCTATTTCTGTTATTCATTCCATAATTTTCCCACGCATGCTTAAAATCTGCTACTAATACCTCCATCACATTCTTGGGCTTTAGAGTTTTTTTTTTTTTTTTTTTTTTTTAAAGACCCTCTGGCCTCTTTTTTTTTTTTTTTTTTTAATTTATTTGACAGAGAGAGATCACAAGCAGACGGAGAGGCAGGCAGAGAGAGAGAGGGAAGCAGGCTTCTTGCTGAGCAGAGAGCCCGATGTGGGACTCGATCCCAGGACCCTGAGATCATGACCTGAGCCGAAGGCAGCGGCTTAACCCACTGAGCCACCCAGGCGCCCGGGCTTTAGAGTTTTAAAGCCACCCGGTCTTACGTGTCATTAATGACAAAGTTATAATTCTAACTTTGGTTTTTAGCCACAGTCTATGTGGCTTAACACACAGAACTTTGTTGTCTCGAAGTTTTAGAGTCTAGATATCCAGAATCAAGGTGTTGGTTCTTTCAGATGGCTGGAGAGAAGGATCTGTTTCAGCTGCTCTTCTTGGCTTGTGGAAGGTCATTTTTCCCTTTGTTTCTTTGTATCAGCTTCCTTCTATGCATGTCACTGGGTCCAAATTTCCTCTTTTTATAAAGACTCCAGACAGATTAGGGTCCACCCCCAAGAGGTCATTATGACCTTGATTATCTCTGCAAAGACCCTTTCTCCAAGTATTGTCACATTCTGAACTACTAGGGGTTAAGGACTTTAATACATGAATGCAGGTAGACACAGTTCAACCCATAACACTGCCCAAATTTGACATTATCACAATGGTAATGATCAACTTTTACTGTTAATGTTTCTTTCAATTTATTTATGTTTATTATTTTCTTTGCTCTAAAATGATATATTCGATTCTTTGGTGTTTCTGGATTTGTTTCCTTACTTTCCCCAAGCAAGTTTTTTAAATGAGGTTTTATTTGTAATAAAGTATTCACCTTTATCTGAAAATGACTTTATTGTACCTAGCTCTTTAATGGTAGTTTATTAGTGGACTCGATTCCATGTGAACAGTTATTTTGTTCTTGAAGTTTGAAGGTATTATTCCTCTGGCTTTTCGCTTCCTTTGTCCCTTTATCTCTATGTGCATATTACATCTTTCCCCTATCATTGCTTTGAAATTCTCCCTTTTTTAAAATGAAATTTTTACTATTATAAGTTTAGGTTTTGAATCATTTTTATGTATTCAGCTTGGGATGGATTGAGCTCCCTGTACCTGAAGAGTCATATCTCTTTAAATCCTAAAAGTTTTTAGAAATTACTTCTTTGGGAACTTTGTTTCCCCTCTTTTCCTTTTATTCTCCTCTTTGATCTGAAAGACATTTCTCATCATTTCTCTCATGTTATTTTTTCTCCTCTGTTTTCTATCGATCTCTGTTTTTCTGTGATTTTGGAAGTATTTCTCAATTTCTTGTGAAAACATTTCTGTATCTGTAAGTATTTTTTGAATTTTATCTAAGATTTTTGTTCACTAAGGTTTTTCAAGAAAATTCAGTTTTACATAAACTTTCATCCCTGATCTTTGCAGGGCTCAGGACAAGTGTGTAAATAGAGGCCTATATAGCATATCTCTACATATTTAAACAAATTAATTCATCAAATAAATTCTGTCTTCCAGTCTTAACAAATAAACCTTCAGAATGATATGAAAAACCAAGTTTTGAATTTAGAATGCTTGGACTCTTCATATATCTGTGCTACAAAGAGTGCCATCTTCTAGCCCTAGGGGCCCTGGCCTATGGCCTTCTGCCTGCTCCCCTTCTCTATCCAACATTGTGTCCAACCCATAATGTAGGAGACTCCCTGACTCACATGTAGACATGGCATGCCTGCATCCAGGCTTCATCCCTGACTCCACCCACAGCTGTCCCTTAGTCTTCCCATTCCAGCCTAGTGATGTGAATACCAGTGGCTAAGTTTGCTCTTAGGATGAGCAACATAAGGAAGAGATGCTAGCAAAATGTGGGGCAGGCTAAGGTCACATAGACATGGAAATTGGGTTTCTTTGTACTAGGAGTATGATACAGAAGAGCAGGACTAGAGACTCTAATTGGGCAGGTCTCCTTGAATCTATCTTCCTTACCCTCTGAAGATGGGTGTGGCCAGAAAAGAAACATTTCAGGCTCTCCACAGTACTCTACTCAAGCATAGACCTCTCATGCTTAGATCTAGGACCATTATTGTTGTTGCATTGTTGAGAATAGAAGGATCCTTATCAATACCTTAAACAACCAGGAGATTTTTCTGAGCCCACTACTTTACTAAAAGTAATCTGCTTGTGGGTAATAAATACAACACATATAGTCAATACATATTTAGTAATTTCTATTTGCCCCGCAGCAAGCTAGTGCTTATATATATTTTCTCATTAACATTTCTTGGTTTAACCACTTCTTATCTATTTTTACCATCACTGAATCATCCAAGCCTTTATTATTTTCCTCTTGGACCACTGGAATAGTTCCCTGAGGGGTGCCCTTGTTGCAATTTATTTTCAGGCTCTTTGTTGACTTCAAGATGATATTCAAAGACCTAGTGTGATTTGCAGAGGCATTGGTGATATCAACCTTTACCATTTTTCCTACCTTAACTCCTTTGCCGCCTTTCCTTACCTCTTCCAACTATATCAACAAATTTGTAGTTTCTCAGATGTCCTTTTCTATTTTCTGACCCATCTCTTTCGTTTCTCTGCCTTTTTTTTAACATTTCTCTATGTGTTATTTGCCCTATGAGGACTTTCCTTGATAAGCAGATAGAATTCTTTGTGTCCTGACTGTATGCCCAGAGACTGCTATTTGTGTTCAAAAATGGATTGCATACATTGTCTCCCGTGTTTGTCTCCCCCTACTGGACTCTAAGCAACTCATCTTGATGGACTGTGGCCTCAGGTGCTAGTGCTCAGTGAGTACACACCAAATAGTAATATTTTCTGAACAAGTAAGTAAATAAGCAATCCAGTTCTATCTTGCTCCCTGATTAATCCTAAGGTAGGATATTACAGCCTGTTCTTTTTCTTTCTGTTTGAGTCTACCTTGCAAGATAGTGTAGGGACATGCAAGCTTCAGGAAAAAGCAACTATTTATTTATGAGGAGGGTTGAGTTTCTTAGTGGCTTCTCATATCATGCGGAATCGGCCGTGGTTTTGTAGCTGGGTCAATTCCTGCAGGTACCCTTTGTGAAACCGCTTTCTCAAGTGACTGTGGTTTGTTTGTTTATTTGTTTGTCCCAAATTTTCTCTACTATTAAGAAAAAAAATCAGACATATTATAGCAGAAGAGAGGAATGCTACCTCTTATCAGTCTGGCTCACAGAAGGCCTTAGGCAAATCTTCCCAAGAACAAAAGTTTTAATTGCCTTCCACTGTTATTCCTTATTACTATTATTATTATTGGTATATAATTTATAACAGTGTGAGTCACTTTTGCTGTGTGCTATGGACCATGTGATATCAATGTAAATGCTAGAAGTCTTAGGTCTTAATGATTAAATGCTATCTAAGAGGAAACAGTGTATAAATGCTAGCTGTAACTAAAGAAGCTATAGAAATAAATTTAAAAATTTATTGAAAATTACGGGTGCCCGGGTGGCTCAGTCAGTTAAGCTTCTGCCATTGGCTCAGGTCATGATCCCGGCGTCCTGGGATCAAGAGCGGGATTGGGCTCCTTACTCAGCGGGGAGGCTGCTTTTCCCTCTGCCTTCTGCATTCCCTGCTTATGCTCGTTCTCTCTTTCAAATAAATAAATAAAATATTTTTAAAAATTATTGAAAATTTAAAAAAAAAACTTTATCTATTGCTTTCTTCCATTATGTATTTTATTTGTAAACTCAATACTCAACCAAATATTATCTTGTTGTATTCTTGTCAAGACACAAAGGAGCATTCTGATAGTTTCTCCACATTGCTTTATAAAGGCCAATTCTGGCCTCCTCTGGAAGATTGTTGATGGCTTGGTAGATGTTAGTCACCAGATGACTTCCATTTTGAGCTATCACAGTTGCTCTAGCTGCTAGCCCAGAAAACTCAGGTTTAACATGAGAATCTGAGACTTAAGGATGATTGTTACTTGGGTTGGACAAAATTTCAGCCTTTGCAAATTAAGAGAATAAAAATGTTTACCCAATTCAATACTTATGTATTTTATAAATGTTGTAATTGCATCCAAATCAACTTTAAATTTGGAAAATGCCCATGAGTCGGAAATATGAGATGTGAATGTTTAATGGTGACTTTCCTGTAGCAGTTTATTAAACATTCTCTCCCTTCATCCTCCCCACCCTCCTGCTCCCTCCACTCCCACTCCATGGCACTGTGTGTTCTTGCTGTTACGAGCCCTTTCATAGTCTCATGTTTATGAATTCATTAGAGAAGGTGTTATTATGTAGGGTGCTGTTCTAGATGCTGGCGTAAACAAGATGAACTGGGTACAGGCAACATTCTTATTCATGGTCTGAGTAAAAGGGCAGTTATGAACACAGGCAATTGCAGTCTTAAATACAAACTCGAGGTAAGCATGAGATTTTAAGGGTGCATACAGGAGAGGGGGTGGCATTAGGATTACTGAAAGCAGGAAAGTAATCGCAAATAAAGCAGATGCCATGAACAACACCACTTGGAGCCAGAGTTATATAATGTTTAGGGTGATGGCACAGTGCTCAAGGTTCAGGTATGAGATAAAGAGGGATGGGATTTAAAGCTAACATTTGGGTGCATAGATACAACTAATGTGGGTCACTAGGCAGTTTGTATAAGCCAAATAACAGGTCAGCTAGACTCCTTTCTATGATGGTCAAAGGGAAGCTTGGTTAGGGGTACAGGAGAGAGGGAACATAAAAGAGTAGTGATTCTGAAATATAATTACTTAAATGCCATCTGTTTGGAATTACCATTTGTTTTCTTGTATATGTTAGAAAAACTGGCACTTACGAAATAGCATCTTCTAATGGTCAATGGAAAAATAGTTTCTAGATATTATACCTTATTATGTCAAAACACTGGGAACATCAGAGCAGTGGTAATCAATTCAGACTGTGGTTGAACTGAAGAAGAATGAAAAGTGATAAATGTGTTAGATATGGTCCTCATTACAGTGGGGGTGGCTGAAAAAGAGCCGGGATTTTTTATTAGCTTGTCCTCATAGATAAAATAATACCTAAATGCTCAGGCATGGATTTACATTTTACATCTGCCTTGGAAATACTTATGAGATGTTGAATTCATTATTTCTGTGACTAAAAACCTTAATGGCATATGCTATTTTAAAAGCAATTTTATTTAAATAACAATAATAATAAAAAAACCCAGAAGCATCAGAGTTCAGCAGTACCACCTTCTCTGAAGAGTCAATATATTGCTTCAAACCACATTTTTAAAATAAAGCGTTGTCTAAAATTCATTTATGTTTGAACACTTGCAAAACCTTGTTCACTATTGAAATTTTTATCGAGTGAGAATTAGTGTTTATTTTCCTCTGGATTTCATGTAATTCCAAAACTGAAATTTTTAAAAAGCTAAAAAGGAAAAACAATTACTTTTTAAAAATGTACATTTATATATTTTTTTTCTATTGTGAAGCCATATGGAGTACACCCTCAGACCTGTTCTGAGAAAAAGACAGCTGCTTTTTCCTGTCCTAGTCATGTGCTGGGGATAAATGCAATCTGAAAAGGATGTGATAGTGAGCTCAGAGGGATCCTAAGACTTTGAGGAATGGTAGCCGGGGTATTATTATTTATTTTGAATAGCAAATATAGTAGACTATAGTTACCCTGCAGGGTGTGAAATCCACAGAAACTCATTCACAGTCATGTGTTTATATCTCCAGGTACTTGCATTTCCAAGCTTTTTATATCTAAGTGTGGAGGACTTATTTTTTTTTTTTTTTTCCAGTTAAGGCTGATAGGAGAGATTTATTTTCCCTTTCTTCTCTTTTGTGCTTGTTATTTTGTATTGTGTCTGGGAAGAGGCTTTTTTGTTTGTTTGTTGTTGTTCTGAAATCATCCCACACCTGAGATTATCATTAAGGTTCTTTTAATAATCAAAGATGCAGAATTCTTAAATTTGCCTTCTAGACCCACAGACTGCAAAGTGCAAAGTTAAATTTGTGGGATTGACTAGCATTATTACTAGAATAGACTGTTGTAGAAAATATCGGAGGGTAATATAAATGCTAGAGTAGGCAGTTAGGTTCTAAAAGGATGTCCAGAGGCCAGCAAAGAGGAAATCCTGGCCAATGAGGAGCAAGTCAGAGGCTTGTCCTGGCAGCACTCTCAAACAAAACCACAAGAAACTGGATCAAACCAGACAGCCCCAAGATGGCTGACAAAGTAGGCCACAGTTTAGATTATTCCTTCATTACACTACATTCACATACTAAAATCGCCTCAGGGGCCATGACAGTAAACCCCTGACCAAATAAGGAAGAAAAAGCCTAACCCCTGCTTCCAAGAAATCCCTGCCTCAAGTAATCAATATTCCATCCTCTTGTTACCAACTGTCAATAAAAGATAGAAACTTAAACCCCAGGGGGCACAGCTCTTTCTGGAGCTCACCCACTCCCATCTTGAGAGTATACTTCTTCTTTAATGAACTTTCCTCCTTGTACTGTTTATCCTCTTATGTTATGCCTGCCCTTGAATCCTTCTTGTGATGAGGCCAAGAGCCTCCTGCCGTGTGTTTGGATGGGCTGGGTTGAGGTCTCAGATCCTAAGGTCTTCCCCAGTCCACACGGCTACACAAATGGGGGGGATTTCATGTTGTTGGATTTCTGTTTCACTTATATAGACAAAGGAATGGAAAAGACTGTTAGTTTTTCACAGATACCTATTCTTCTCTTCTTTAAATAATAAATAACTACATTTCAACTACATTTCCCTAGCACCCTGTAGCTGTATGGGCTTAACATTTTGAAGGGTACTGTACCACCCCAAAATTGCCTCTTTGGCATATGGACTTATTTTGAGCTAACACCCATTCAAAATCAGCATAGGCAGGAAAAGCTCTAAAAATAGGGCACACATCTTCCCTAAGATTTTCCTAAGGGAAATTTACATTTGTACAAGGTGTCTCCCTCTCCCATACCAGGGAGTGGAGGGCTCTTAACAATTTACCAGGGGACCCTCCCCCTAAGTTAAATATATATAACAAATCTTAGTAAATAATTTGTTTATCATGCTTATCTGGTCACCTTCCTGATGAGGGAGCAGGAGGCTGGCTGAGGACAAAGCAAAAGCTGGCACCTTGCACCCCCTCTCCTCCCGTTCCCCTCGGTAATATGTGTAACATTCCTCAGGCAACCCTGGCTGCCCTAAAGGAAAAGCAAATAGTTAACTCGCAGAGGATCACCATCCTGCAGGATAGGAGTCTCCCTTGGTTTACAAATGTCCTAGAGATCTACAAACAAAGAAGTTACCTTATCAATAGCACAATTTCCAGACGGAAATAACTCAGTTCCTCAAGCCCTAATGTCCTCCTCCCCTCCATAAACAAAACTGAAGGAGGCTGAGGTAGAAGGAAATGTAAATAAAGTTAAATCTCTTCTAAACCTAAATCTCACTAACAAAGACGCTTGATAGCAGGAATGTGACATCCCACCAGCAATCTCCCAACTATCTTGATGTTAATGGCTTGCCAAAAGGCAACATTGATCAAGCCACAACCTCGGGTGCCCCGGCACCTTGTAGGCCCTCTTTAGCATATGAAAGCTCCGTTGAAACCCCCCTTTTCCCTCACCTTCCCCCAACCGCAGGGTGCATAACCTGCCATCCCTCACAACCCGGGGCAGCAGCTCTTCCTGCCCTTGGGTCCTGTCCCCGTGCTTTAATAAACCACCATTTTGCACCAAAGATGTCTCAAGAATTCTTTCTTGGTCATTGGCTCCGGACTTCACCCCACCGAATCTCACCTATGTTCTAGAACTTCATCATTCCCATAACAAAGTCCCCTGCCCAGAACCTCTGAACTTCTTTTCCTTTGTTTTGCCTAAGGTGGTATATAAGCCCAAGTTCTAATCAGCCCTTTGGGGAGCGCCTTGATGGGAGTTCCCATGTGCATGTGCACAATGTACACATTAATAAACTGCTGCTTGTCTTTCTCTTGTTAGTCTGTCTTTGGCCAGTCTAATTTATCGGTTTTCCATCGGAAAATCCAAGATGGATGGGCAAAAAAGATTATTTTCCTCTCCTACATCCTAATTCCGGCTAAAGGTATATGAACAGAAGTGAAGTATGCTATTTTCATGTTGTGCCTTTGAGGGAGTGAAATGCAACACCTTCCTTTCTGTGACCTCCCCTTGAGCTAGAATGCACACATACTGATGACAGCTAGAGTAGCCAAACCACTAAACAGAAATCACATACTGAAAATGACCAGATAAGAAGATCTAGTGAGCTTGGATTTCTGATTATTATGGAACCTTTACATCAGCCCAGGACTTTCTAGCTCACTTCTAATTAAGACATCAACAACTCTCTTATTTATTTATTTATTTATTTATTTATTTATTCTTTTGGATTCTCTCTAACTGTGGTTGAATTGATATTCCAATTAATACAGACCATGGTATCTGGGACTGGAGCTGTAGAAACAACACTTAAAAATATTATAGTGGCTTAGTGATTAGGTGGCATGGAGTGAAGACATAAATGTTGGACTAGAAAGCTGTTGACAATTAGTATGTTGTAACAAAATACTTGCCAAATGACTTGGAGAGCTCTTGAATGTAAGACCATGTGCCAACAAACTGTTAATACTTGTGTTATCTATAGGCTGTGTAGGGGCCAAGGCAGGCTGCTCCAAGATGGAGCACAAACATTATTTATTATTTATTATTATTATTTATTGTTTATTTATTATTTATTATTTATTATTTTTTTACTTCTGGCACAAACATTATTTTGAGCTAAAAGTGATCAAAACCCAGTAGGTACAGGCAGAGATCTTGGTCCTCAGCTGCCTAGATTTACTTTGAAAAGGACAAGGTGTACCAGGCAATTAACAGACACTCCCCTTAATGCAAGTAACTTATCAGCATAATAAGACAAACTTTGTTTTTCGAGACATCTCCTTCACCTTCCCCTTAATGGCCTTTCTCCCCTTTGTATCCTCAGACCCTGCCTCCCTCTTTAGGTCACAGAAGCTTCCCGTTGCCTCATTGTCTTTGGAATTTCATGTTTTTGTGTATTCCCTGTATGTACAGCTATTAAATTTGATTTTCCCCTTTTAATTGGTCTCATGTCAATTTGATTCTAAGTCCAGCTATAAGGGACCTTATAGGGCAGAAGTTCTTCCTCCCTGACAGCTGTTTATTTTTTAAAATTAAAAACTTTTTTTTTTTTTTTTTTTTTTTTTTTTGCCAACTGACATGTACCACAAGGGTGAACTCAAGTTAGAACTGGCCACTTGCAAGGAGGAAAAGAAGACAATGAAAAAAGTTCTGGCAAGGTAGACTTTCTGTATCTTTGGCCTGCAGTCTAAATTGAGAGTCTTATAATGCAGGGCCTTGTAAATCAGTTCTGACAAGAAACAATGCCATTTGTGCCCAAATGGAGGCAGTGATAAAATGAGTCTCTAAATCAAGAAACAGTCTTTGCAGGAGATAAGACTGGACAAACCATTAAGACTATCAGACAGTAGGAGCCAGCCCAGTGGGAAACATTAGATTAAAGCTGTTGCCTTCTACTGAAGACAATTGTTTTATTTGGCCTGAAGGTAGTCACTATTAAATTGAGCAAGAGAGTGATTGACAGGGCACAGAAGCAAGTAAACAAAAGACCAGAATTTTCAGGCTAAAAAGCAATGTACCAATGAGAACATTGTCTTTATTTACTTGCAACCAGAACTGTTGGAAATAAAGAGTCCATTGACCTTCTATAGTTTTTTGTTGCCTGGTGTTAACCAGAGAACTTGTGGGCCAGACTTGCAAAATTATGTTATAGTTCACCCCTTAAAACCAACTTTGTCTCCCTAAACCCGTCCAACCAGCAGGAAGCAGACTGCCAAAATTCTGAAGCTTCCAAGTTGGGAATATGTTCTGATATGTATCTCTTATGTGGGCGGGGGGGGGGGGGGGGGGGGATAATGGACATACAAGAACATTGCTCAAGGCAAAGTCACACATTGGCAAGATAAAGACCAAGGTGGAATGCCCCAGAAAAGGGAACCAAAGACTGCCAGATAGCTTAATTTAGGAAATTACTGCCATGATAGTGAGTTCTTTACTGTAGTGCTGTTCTTTTCCCGTTTCAGAACTGAGTTCATGATGTTGATCCCATTACATAGTAACTACCATATATTAGTCTGGCCGGATAACTCAATTTTGAGTTATAGATTGTCAGTTCATGCAAAGCCACTTCCAGCTTGGTGGAAATGCATATCACCCAGAGATGCCAGGCTTAGAACAGGAGGCAGGACTTAGATGAACCTTTGGGGTAGTCTGTCTCAGCTGGTGGGTTGGAAGGAGCATGTTCTACGGACAGCTAAGAAGGGAGATGTGGTCTGGATGGGTAAGGAGCGCAAACCCACAGGTAGACCTCCATATCTGTTCTCCTTTTCTCATGCAGAGAAAACCCTTTCCACCAGAATTACATTCTCTTTCATAGGACAGAGTCAATCTCAGGATTCAGGGACTACATTTTCTAGCCCTTCTAATTCCCAGATGGGATCACATAACTACTTGCCAAAGAATGCAAGTCCATGTGACATGTGGAGTCTGTCATTTCTTGACCAAGTTGTTTAAGAAACAAGAATACCTTCTTTATCCTCTTTCCTCCCTTTCTCATGGCTGGAAAGGACAGGACAACCCCTCCCTCACCCCAGTGATGGAATCCATATATTGAATATGACAGAGCCAGCATCAGCCTGGGTTTCTGAACAAATGCCAAACGTGAGTGAGGAAGAAACTTTTATTGTGTTTGACCTATTTTGCATTTGGAGGGGACTCTCCCTCTTTTTTTTTTTTTTTTTTTTTTTTTTTTTTTAGAGAAAGAGAGTGAGAGTGGGAGGATGCATGCAGCAGGGAGGCACAGAGAGAGAGGGAAAGAGAAAGAGAATCTTAAGCAGCCTGCATGCCCAATGGGGAGCCTGAAATGGGACTGGATCTCAGGACCTTGAAATCAGGGACTGAGCTGAAACCATGAGTCAGATGCTTAACTAACAAAGCCACCCAGGCAACCCTCTTTTTCTGTTTTTAAATAGCAGCTAGTGTTACCGTATCTAATACACCTTTTTGCATGTAATAGGATATTAATTTGGGACATGGTCACTCAGCACAAGCCTGTATCTTCCAGTCTTTTTTGCATCTGGATGTGGCTATATGATTAAGTCCTGCCACTGGGATATGAATACAGTGATTTTTATAACTTCTGTGATATGTCCTTTAAGAAAAGAGGTATGTCACCTTTTTCTCTTCTCCTTCCCACTAATTGAATGTGGGCATGGTGATTGGAAGTGAAGAACCCATATTACACAAAAAGGGGTCTGATCAGGAAAGTAGGACAACAAGATAGGAGGAACCTGGGTCAACATTGCAGGCCTGGGTCACCCTTTTGGAATTTTCCATGAGCGCAATGAACTTTTCTTGTTTAAATCATTGTTATATAAGAAGTCTCTCTGGGGATGCCTGGGTGGCTCAGTCGGGTAAGTGGCTGCCTTCAGCTCAGGTCATGATCCCAGGAATCCCAGGGTCCTGGGATCGAGTCTCACGTCAGGCTCCCTGCTCAGTGGGGTGCCCGCTTGCCCTCTCCCTCTGCCTGTCGCTCTGCCTACTTGTACTCGCTTTCTCTTTGTCAAATAAATAAAAGAACCTTAAAAAAAGAAGTCTCTCTGTTACAGCATATGAATGGATGCTTACCTTATGCATATATGTGTGTGTGTGTGTGATTGACAATAAAATTTATTTTTGCTGCAGGTTGCAGTTTTAGAAAGTTTAGACTGTTCCACTGTATTAATTCCATTAATATTCTTTTAATCTGATGTCTCTTAAGCTTCTCTTCTTGACACCTCAGTAGATAAAGGGCTCATAAACTCGATGCCTTTCTATGGTATTTATGCTGTCAGCTTTCCCTAGACAGGACATCTGTAGCTGTGTAGGGAAGGTCAAATAACTTCCTCTTAAAACCTCTAGGTTCTTGGCTGAGACACTCTGTAATAAAAAACAGATTGGGATGCCTGGGTGGCTTAGTCAGTTAAGCGTCTGACTTCTGCTCAGGTCATGATCTTGGGGTCCTGGGATGAAGGAGTCTGTTCTTCCTCTGCCACCCCCCACCCCCCAGTTTGTGTGCTCTCTCTCTCTCAAAAACAAACAAACAAAAAAAGTTAGAAAGAAAGAAAAGCTTTTCTAGAGATTTGGTCCTCTTCCTTTTCCTGGGATAGAGAGGGAGATACCCTTACAAATGGAGTTTTCTCTTGAAAACATAAACATCTCTTGCTGAAAGGTGACTTAGTTTTCAGAGCTTCCCCTGTATCTGCAGTTTCTCAAAAATAACCAGCTCAACCTCGTGCCTAAGTGGCATATTTTGGCACAGTAAATTTTGCTCCCCTTTACCAGTTATTCCAAATGCAAAATGCTTTGAGCTGTCTGGTATGCAGGCTTCCAGAAGTTTGGCTAAGGGAGTAAGGTATCCTATCTATTATGCCTAAAGGATTGGACAGATAGAGGAAGCCCTGCAGGGATTCACAGGATGACTCCGCTGGTTCCTATGCAGAAGTGTCAGACCCTTGGGATCCTGTCCATTGAAGAAAAAGATTTAGGACTTTTGAATTTTAATGCAAGTAAGGATGAGTTAGTTTTACCTCATATCAATACGTTGCCCAGTCCTTTTTGAACAGGAATGTTATAAAAACTGATGAACAAATGAAACAAGCAGTGTTACTGATGCATATATAGAGCAAATAAGTTAAAAATTAACAGAAAAAAAATAGGTGACCAAATGAAACCATGTTTCTTGGTAATTCATGATTTATTTCTACTTCTCATATAACCCAATGATTAGCTGTCTTACTAAACAGAGGTCAAATTAATGTGGTTTTGGTTTTCTATTTTTGTTTGTTTTGTTTTGTTTTTAATTTATAATGTGGGGTGCCTGGGTGGCTCAGTCTGTTAAGCATCTGCATTTGGCCCAGGTCATGATCCCAGGATTCTGGGATCAAGTCCCACACTGGGCTCTCTGTTCAGCAGGGAATCTTCTCCTACATCTGCCCCTCACTGGGCTCATGCTTTCTCTCACTCTCAAATAAATAAAAAAATCTTTAAAAAAGTAAATTTATAATGTTAACTACATTAGTATCTTATTTATTTGCCTTCGAACAACAATGAAAATGTATGTGGAACCTTAGAGTCAAAACTTGTACTTGTGTTTTACTACTGGAAGACTGACTAAGTGACTGTTTACAAGGTTGGGAACTATCTATGTTCTGATATTATTGGGAACTGGATCTTGCCAAAATGAGGGCATTCCACTGGGAGATAGGGACTGGGGTCTCTTGGATTCACCAGTAATAAGTTATAATGACATGGTAAATTGTAGCAATATTTGGACTTCGATTTCATTATCTCTGCAATAAGGAATTTATGACAGACAACCCCTACAATTCATTCGAGTTCAAATTATGACTTACAGGAAATGAAATGTAATTTAAAAAAGAAAGTGACATCATAATAACAAAACCCTATTTTTTGAAAGAAGGGAATGGATTTAGATGTATATATTTTACTTTTGGTAAACAATCCAAAGTAGAGTACAGGTCTTCACATTATATCTGAGAAACATTCTCATTGTTCCAGATTTCTTCAGATTGTTGGGGAATCTCGCCCCTCCCTCCCAGCTCAACAGCAAATGACTGTTACACTTTCATCCCCCAGATGGCAGTGTAGCATTCCAAGTTTAGAAGGGTCTGGTCCAGGGCTGTGGCAAAAAGTGATACAGGCTTGTCTCTGGCATATTTATGCGCCATGTTTCTTTCTTTTGGGGGAAATACTCTACAATTTTGAGGTCACAAGAGTTGAGTAATCAGCGCCAAATCGCTCATTTCGAAGTGAACACAGCAGCTATCCACTTTCATGTTTGTGTAGTTCCACGTCCAACAAACAACATGGAAAACCATTGCACAAAATAATCTCATGAAATAATGGGAGTTTAAAAGATTATTAGGTTGAAGAAATCACCTGATTTTTAAATTTTTATTTTACAACTTAGTTAACTGCTCAGAGATTACTTTTCAAACACACTATCATTGACATGTATAGTATCTGCCATACCTTCCTTTAAATGACTGCAAGCTGCTTACGCTGTTCTGGTTGCTGAAACTTGCTTATGAGACAGATGGACACAAACAAATGATGTAGCTTCAGGGATTGAGCAAGAAAGAAGTCGGGGAAGGAGCCACATCTCCGTTGTATGATTAAAAAGTCTGTGGAATTAATCGGATCAAAACAATATATGGTCATTTGTGATGTGGAGAACAAAGGCAAAAGAAATTTAGGGAAAAAAAATTAAATTTCTTTACTACCTACAGTCCATTGACAAGTCCTTGAAATAGGCAGAGTGACCTTCCTCTAGGAATTCAACTGCCTCAATGTTAATACTGTGCTAAGGGGAAAAAGCAACCTTAGCTTATCATTAGTCTGACCTCCAGGATCCTATTAGTCTCCTTTAACAAATAAAAATTCCTTTGGAAGCTTCCTTTAATCTCTACCTCCCTAAGATATATATTAGCAATCATCCTTCAAGCATATGGCTCACTGATATACATCTGAAGGGTCTCATGACTAAGATTTTACCAGACAGAAAAAATGACCTTTCCTAACAACAGCTAGCCTCCTCAAGGTCCTGAAAACCTTGCTCCCAAATTCCTTAGAGACTTAAGCCATCTCTAACCCCTTCCCAACTTCAAGGTATATAATGGGGCACTCCTCATGACCCCAGTGCAGCTTTTTCTACCCATGGGTCCTGTCCCCGTGCTTTAAACTAACGTCTTCTTTGCACCAAAGATACCTCAAGAATTTCTTTCTTGATCATTGGCTCCTAAATCCCAACATTTTCACATCAACTTGTATAATGGCCAAAGAGATTAGAATTAATCCTTTAAGTTTCCACTATATGTTGGGGGATATTATTATATTAAATATTATTATAGAAATATTATACATTCACAATACTAAAGCAATATTAATTGGTAATGCCCCAAAATAGCACAAATAAAGATAGGAAAACAGAATGTAAAAAGGCTAGGTGAGACTATCTTGAAAATAAGAAACATTTCATTTTGATGGGTTGTGCAATGTGGTCCTATTTCTATGTTCTGGAGATTCCTCTACCATCAGGTTCAATGACGTCTTCTTTCCAAATAGGTGGGAAGTTAGGAAAAAGAAAAATGTAAGCCCAAACATATATGTTAAGGACATTTTGCTTTGCACTAGTTAGGAAATACTGCTTAATTTGAAAATATGACATGACATGAGGAGTTTTTACACAAGACATGGATAGTCAGATTTATGGTATTAACATATAAAAAGAAAAGTTGAGTGTAGAAGGTACTAGAGACAGGACGCTCAGAGATGAACAAAGCAACACAATCCAGAACAATAGGAGCATGCATCATCATTGCTTGAAAATAATGATTGGTTGGCTTGACAACCAATTTAAAAATTGCATCATCTATACAAAGACCTTTTAGTAGTCTGCAAATTTTTACTTGCTTTTCCCATCAGGATGTTGATTCCCACTCCTCCCATCTACATAGCCTTCAGATGCATAGATAAACAGTTCTACAGAGAAACTGCTACACTTTCCAACAGCTCTCCACCCCCTTTCCCCCACTACCCCGCCAATACTTTAGACCCAAACACAGGAAGATCCTTATCTTTTCCTCATAACAGCAGTTTGTTTCCAGGAAGATTGAGCTGGTTGAGGCTTGTAAGAGTAAAAAAAAATTTTTTCCTTTTAGTTGTTTTTGATGATCCCATTAGTGATAAACTTGACCAGCCAGCAGGAGGCATATCAGAGAGCGTACAATGTCTGCTTTCCCTACTTTTCTCAGTTTTTTTCAGCCTTATTTTTCCTTTCCACCTGCAGCTAATATGTTTCTTATCCACCATCAACTTCTTTTGTCTTCCCTTCCTTCTTCCTAAATTGCAACAAAATATTTGAACACATTCCTTCTTTCCTTCTTCTCACCAGAGGCCAGAGGGGTCTTCATTTAGCTAATGGGCCTCACTGTTCTGAACAATGTGACTTGAAATAAAGCAACAGGCAGTCCAGATGGGATAGTGGTTCTTGCTCCCCATTGCAATTGTGGAAGAATAACCCGAATTACTGAATAGAAACAGTATAATTTGAATTCTTGAATCTTCACTGGAATGAATTCAATTATAAGTCTCAGGAAGAAAAGCAATAAATGGCCTTGATAGGAAGCTTTCTGTAGGAATTTTTCCAACTCCCAACTTCCATCAGAAGACTACAGTTAAAAGAGAAGATTGGTTTAATGCACAGAGAGAACCAGGAAATAGCAGATTTTCAAGACACCAAGCTGTTGCATCACATCTCACATTATCTCTCTGCGGCCTCACGGTCACTCTCCTCTGCAGTCTGCCTGCTTACCCACTTCCACAGACTGGTTTTATTTGCTTCCACCTGCATGCAACCAAAGGAGGCTGCTCCAAGCTCCTAAACTGCTATGTCCTGAGTTCCAGAGGTCAGCAGCCAGAGATGGGAAGCTGGCCCAACAAGAGTGAGCTACTCACTCTTGGGCCAATTACCTTGGATCCTGGAGTTGTAAGACATGGTTCATCAAGACTATATTCCTTATGGTATGATACTGCCATGATAAAAGAATAGATAAAAATGAATCAGGGGATTTTGTGACTTCAGCTTCTTTTATGGTATCGGAGCTCTCTGCTGGATCTTCTGTAATGGGGATGCCAACAGGTGGAGAGAGAGAAGAGGTGGAGCAGCTCCTGGAAGGGTTTTCAGGCCCCAGGCTTGGGAGCGACATTCAGCACTTCCACCCACTTGCTATGGGTGGAGTTCAGTCACAGGACTCATCTGCCTGCAAGGGAGCCTGGGAAATTCTCTCTACCCTTGAGCCAAGGAGTAAAATTAGAATTATCTTTGCCACAGGGACCCATCCTCGTTGGTCAGCAGGGGAGTCATCAGAAAAACTGCTGGGCAGCTATCCCAAAGATGTCTTCTTCTTTTTTTTTTTTTTTTAAGATTTTTATTTATTTATTTGACAGAGAGAGATCACAAGTAGACAGAGAGGCAGGCAGAGAGAGAGAGAGAGAGGGAAGCAGGCTCCCTGCTGAGCAGAGAGCCCGATGTGGGACTCGATCCCAGGACCCTGAGATCATGGCCTGAGCCGAAGGCAGCAGATTAACCCACTGAGCCACCCAGGCGCCCCCCAAAGATGTCTTCTAATCTTTGAGGACTGCCTGGCTTTTCCTGGGAAGGACTTCAGCAATGTCTTGGTCTCTGCAGCCTAGTTCGAATTACTTGTTTCAACCAAATTATGTTATTTTCTGACAGCATTCAAGAGAATTAAAGAAATGACTTTCATGGCTTCCTTTCATGGCTACTCATCTAGGTTCTCAGATGGTTTATTGGTCATCTCTATTTCTTTTTAATGTCTTTTCTAGGGGAGACAATCCTATTTCAGCCAAGAGATTTCATTCTGTAATTACATCACAAAGGATCACCTTATAAGGAAGGTATTGACTTTGAATTTCTGTCAACTTCAATTTAAGTAGATGGAAAACTATGGAATATATACCATATACAACAATCATTTTTAAACATTGTAACCAGAAATATTTTGGCTCTCCAAGTCAGCTGACAAGCCTAGGACCTACTCATCAATCCTATGCCAGAATAACTCAAACACTTTGTTCATAGAACACAAAATGGATATGAGCTGTCTCTCAGAACTTGCATTGTTTCAATATATCAGATTCCTTCCCCAACCCCCATCTATTCTAGCAAGGCTGGCTGCAATTGCTATGTGTGCTAAACTTCAAGAAATCTATAATAATCAAACCTTTAAATTACCTCTTCTGTTTAACACAAATCTGCCAGGGAATGCTCTGTGGGAGTGTAGAAGGAATCCTAGCTGTTAAGAACCATGTTGCAGAAATGTGATTTTCACTACTACTACCACACCAGTAGTAAAAATTTAGGAAATGAGCTTTTTCATCTCTTGCTACCCATTTCTGCTGCTAAAGCCAAAAAGGGACCCCTTTGGTATGCAGTCCCTTGAAGTCCAGAGTGCCCTGTAGACATGTATAGATCTGCACACTTGCAAGACTAAAGATACTGAATGTGCATGTTGCTATGTAGACAGAGAGCTAATCCCTAGACTGTTTGTCTTTAAAAAACCCAAATACTGTATCAAGGCAATATGCCTAAGCTTATGCATTTTCTAAGCCACTTAACACATTTTAGAATAAATACATCAGATTTTATAGACCAGAGACAACAGACTGGAGAAAACTTGTTATATTTATGAGAGGCTGAAAATTATTAAGAGTTTTGTTTTGAATTATAAAAAAAATATGTTTAAAGACACCACAAACCCTACATCTCTATTTGCTAAGCCCCAGGAGGCATCCTTTTTTCATCTCCCACAGCAATCAGTTATGAAGACTAACTAAAGTACATTTTCTAAAACTCACCTGAACCCATCTACTTCTCTCCCAACTGCCCTGCTATCACCTCATCCAGTCTCTGTCATTTCTCACCCAGTAGCCTTCTATTCTTCTATCTGTCCTCAAAGTGAGGACCTTAGCTCATTAGCATCCATCACCCAGGAACTTATTAGAAATATGGAATCCCAGCCCTCACCTGAACCTACTTATTATCTCCATTGTGATCCCAAGGTAATTTACATGCATGGTATATTTTGAGAAACATTGACATATCCCCTTTCCTCTAGCTTTATTTATCTTCATCCCATTCTGAACACCAAAGCTAGAGCAACCATTACACAATTCAAATCTGATCATGTCAGTATCTTATTAAAACCCTTGTCCTTTGGCTAAAATACAAAACCTTCAAATTAAATTACAAAGTCCTTCACGACCTGATCACCCTCCCACCCCAGCTTTGTCTTACTAACACTTTCCCTTCACATACTATGCTTTAGCCATCTTTGTCTCAGATGTGGTCTTCTCTTTCTTAAATGGGATGTTTGCACATGCTGTTCCCTAGTCTGGGATATTCTTCCCCCCACACCAATAAACCTCAGTCCTTTAGATTTCAGTTTAAATATCAGTTTGTGGGGCGCCTGGGTGGCTCAGTGGGTTAAGCCGCTGCCTTCGGCTCAGGTCATGATCCCAGGTCCTGGGTTCGAGCTCCGCATCGGGCTTTCTGCTCAGCAGGGAGCCTGCTTCCTCCTCTCTCTCTGCCTGCCTCTCTGCTTACTTGTGATTTCTCTCTGTCAAATAAATAAATAAAATCTTTAAAAAAAAAAATCAGTTTGTTAGGAACCCTACCCTCTGACCACCTGGATCTCAGAGCATCGTTTCTTGTCTTGTCATCATACTCAGTATTGTATCAACTTGTTTAATGCATGTACTTTCAGATGAACTTTAATTTCCATGGGGACAATGATCAAGTCTGTCTTGTGCAGAGCAATATCCCTGGTGCTTAGGCCAGCAGCTGGCACATGGCAGTTGTGAAATAACGACCAAATAAAATACCTTCTCATAAAGATGAATGGGTAGCTTTTCATGTCTTTAAGAATAACTGTCTTCCAAAATTATGAGATGCTGTCATAGAGAAGATAGATCAGATGTATTCTGATGGGCTCCAGAGGGCAGAATGATATAAGCGGGGCCCATGCATGACTATACTGCTATATCTTAGCTATTTGTTGGATCTTAGCATCTGTTGGCTAGATGAACCAGAACCAGTAGATGAAAGTTTTAGGAAGAGAGAAATCATTCAAGTAGTAACTTAGTATCATTTGCCAGGTACTAGTCATAGAATGGATTGTTTTGTAAGGAAGCTCAGGATGACCTGAGCAAAGGCAGGCTACAGAATAAAAAGTTCCAACCTTAAAGTATTTGAACTAGATAATCTCTCAGATCCTTTGCAACATTTACATACTATTATTTTGTCAGTTCTTCTGTAAGTGGAAATGTTAATCATAAATAGTGCTGGCCTTAATTTTTGAAGAAAATGTGATTCATATTTGTTAATGATTGTATCACTAGTTTTGTGCAGAGACTGTTAGTAAATTGTATTATTTGGTATAATCAAAAGGACACTGAGAAAAGGACAAACACTTCTCTATTCAGTTGTCATTAGTCATCAAACTCCACCATGAGAGAGTCATTCTTTAGAAAATATTCCTTCTCCCAGCACCAACATTCAGAATGCAAATGTCATAGGCAACATATTTGACTCTTATCCATAATTTTTATCTTTATTTGAATTATTTCATGATGACCCATTCTTATAGTTGAGAATAAGCAATGGAGGGAATAGGGATACTGTGATGACATTCGGAAAGGAAGAAGGCTCCAGATATTTTTATTCAGCCTCAGCTAAAATATTTCTCCATCAGAGACCTTTTTAGATACCTCAATCTAAATAATCTGTCTCTCCATGTTTCTCTTATATCAATTTTCATTCATGTAAAACGTATTTATCGAGTATTTACTCAGTGCCTAAGCACTGTTATGTACTAAGCACTGTTCAAGGTACTTTGGATACATCAGTTAATCACAGAGATAACAGTAGACACAAATGACCACCCTTGTGAACTCTGCATTTGAGTGAACTGTTCCAAGGACCAAGAATACGAGCCTCACCTAGAAGCTTGTATGACATGCAGAATGTAGGTATCACCCAGACCTGCTAGATCATGTTCTACCTTCTAACAAGATCCTCAGATTATATAGACATATGGATGTTTAAGTTCGACCAACACTCTTCTAGTATACTCATCCCTTATTTTGTAGCATTTTCACATTCTTAAGTAATATATCTGTTTATTTGCTTTGAAGCACACTTGGTCTGCTAGACTATAAACTATATGAAGTCAAGGACTAATGGGCAAAGATGGAAGAGATGGGTAAAAAACTTCATCTGTTTTTCAGCTTTACCAAGACACAGACTTCACTCTGCACAGATTTCTCTTTTTAATCTCGCTGGCTAATTCACCTACTGCCCAGCAGGCAGGGCAAACTGAAACTTATGCAGGAGAATTAGCTAACATCTGTGAGTTCTTTTCTACCTTCTGTCTCAGCTTCATCGTCTCTTGCATTTTTAAGACTTGTATGAGAAAAATCTCCTGACAGGGTTCCTGGCTGGTTAAGTCAGAAGAGCATTGCAACTCTTGATCTTGGGGTTTTGAGTTTGAGCCCCATGTTGGGTGTGGAGATGAATAAAAAAGAAAAATTTAAAAATTTACTATTTACTAGAATATTTGTGATAAAAATTAATAGTATTAATTGCTGTGGATTAAAAAAAAAAGGATTTCTGTGGTTTGTGACACATGCAAAATCAATCTGGTAATCTTGCCTCTTTTTTCAACCCTGCAAATCTCATTTAAGATTTTCTTTTCTATCCTAATCTTCTAACATAACTTGGTCATGTTTAGCATGGACAATAAACTTTGGTGGATGATCGAATTGTTCCTACATTGCACTTTCTGTAACCCATACTTCATAGGAGTTGGCAAACTTTGTCGCATGGGCAAATTCTTTTTTTTTTTTTTTTTAAGATTTTATTTATTTATTTGACAGAGAGATCACAAGTAGATGGAGAGGCAGGCAGAGAGAGAGAGAGAGAGAGAGAGGGAAGCAGGCTCCCCGCTGAGCAGAGAGCCCAATTCGGGACTTGATCCCAGGACCCCGAGATCATGACCTGAGCCGAAGGCAGCGGCTTAACCCACTGAGCCACCCAGGCGCCCCGCATGGGCAAATTCTAACAGACTGTCCCCCCCATCCATTCTTATGTGACCTGTGAAGACTGTTTTTCATATTTTTAAATTGCTGGGACAAAATCAAAAGAAGAATAATATTTTATGACACATGAAAATTACATGAAATTCAAATTTCAGTGTTCATGAATAAAGTTTTATTGGAACACAGCCATGTTCATTCATCTGTGTATTGTCTATGGCTGCTTTCATGCTATCCTGGTGGAGATGAGTAATTGAAACAGAGACCATATGGCTGCAAAACCTAAAATATTTACTATCTGAGCCTTCACAAGAAAAAAATTGCCAACTTCTGCTCTATAGTAGTCTTGTCCAGTGGAAATAGAATAAGTCACACATATAGTTTTAATTTTTCTGATAAGTACACTAAACATGTTTTAGAAAAGGTAAAATTAATTTTAAAAATTTTAGCCAAATGTATCCCAATTATTATTTCAATATATAATCAATATTAAACATTATTGAGATATTTTGATTCCTTTTTTGTACTAAGTCTTCAATGTCCAGTGTGTATTTTGCACTGAACAGTGTAGCTCAATTTGAACTCATCACATTTCAAGGGCTAATAGGACCAGATAGCTGGAGGCTACCATATTGCTGCCACTTCAGAGTAGGTAGCTAAAAGTTGAGTAATTTAGTTTATCTTAAACATCATTGACATGCGTGTGGTAGAAAAAATGTATACTTCATAGCTTAAAGCAACACTACCCTTACGTATCAAGGAGGCAAAACATCATCAGGGGCACATGGAAAATAATCTCATAATAGCAAAGTATCCAGATTTCCTGGTCCTCAAGTTTGCATTACAGAAGGCATTTTTCCCCCCTAAAGTTTCTGTAGCGAGAAGCTAAATCTTGCTAAGGTGGAATCTATTTGTCAGGGGAAAAAGGGATAGACTTAATCTGTGGATTAGAGTTGTCTGAATGCTCTGCGGAAATGAATGGCAGAGAGAGACGGAGACAGGGAGAGAGAAATCACTAAGCCATGGTAGCTGATTGCTTAGGGTAATCCATTTTAAACAGACCACTGAGAAGACCACCTGCTATTAAAAAAACAAAACAAAAACAAAAACACCTGTTTGAACTGAACCCCCTGAAAATAGGACACAGGATATTTTAAATATAGGCCACCCTTTACAAAGAAAACTATTTTTACAGCCTCCTATAAGGAAATGTGGCTTGCTTTCAATATCTGGAATTTCTTTCCTATTTAGCATGCAGAATAGCACCCGACAGCCTTCCCAGTTACTAAAGGAAGGACTCTGTCTTCGTCCTTCCTTCACTTACCATCTGTTCTTTTTCAAAACCACAGTGCCTCCGCTGTGCTGTGGAAATTGACAAAAGTTAATGACTTCTAGCGCTGGCTTCTGCTTCCTAGCACTAGGTAGCTCCAATTACCTTTCACGATCTCAATTTCCTCACCTGCTAAATGGGGATAATGATGATCAAATGATGGGCACCATGTAAGCAGGGGTTAGAAGTGTTCTGTTTGCTTCGATGAAAAGAACATGGTGTTAGTGCTGTAGAAAAACACAGAAAATGCCCTTTGCTATTTAGCAACTCATATGCTCTCCTGCTCTAAAAGATCCAACTTCCCTTAATTAAGTTTGGCAACAAATGGGCATCTCCTTCAGGTAAAACCTGCTTCATAACAAAAATAAAAGGATTTGACAAGGCGCTGGGACAGTTCCCAGTTCAGTGCAGGGCATTAGAAGATAATTCAATGAAAGAGATATAAGGTCTGAGAAGGCAAAAGATGACTCCGAATTTTACAGAGCAACAGAGCATGTTTGCAGCAGGCAAAGGTGGCATCAAACAAGAGAATTTTTGTAAGGAAAATGTACTTACACCTGAAGAGGATTTGAAGTTTTTGTTTGATGTGGCCCTATTCTGTGCTGACAAAACACATTCTTTTGTATATTATTCTTTGTGGTTGTTTGCTCTTATGGCCCTGAGCCCTGTAATGATGTATTATTTTTACTGAGGCAGGGTGTGCCTTATGATGGATGAGAGGTCCCACAGTGAAGGAGATCCATCATCTAGTACAGTTGAGTTAATTGAAGTGACTCTGCCTGTGGCCACTTGTCTAAAAACACACTGTAAAAAAGAACCTGGATATGGCATGACATGTATTTTATTTCTGGAATGTGGCTGACTCTCAGTAAAGAACCCAAGTCAACCTAAGTAAAAACCTGTAACCATGTGGCAAACTAAAATGAGAAGCAAAATCATGAGAAGGTGACCTGTGATTTTTGGGTAGTTGACTGACTTCAGGAAAAGAGTAAAATGTGAGCCCTAAAAGTGCCCATTTCTCCTCACCACTCTGTACAGCCCCTGTGTATGTCACAAAGAGCTCCATTTGGAAACTTCAGAATTTTATAGCGTAATCAATGAATTCATTTTCATATAGCTGAGCTATTAAATAATAAAAACTAGAGCTAGTCCTCAAAATTTTCTACTTTAGGGTGTGAAATGTCAACTTAGCACTTTTCAATTCAACAAAACTTTACATAGAAGAAATATCATAAGCCCACACATGCACACACAAAAGGTTCTAGTTGAGGGTACATGACTCTTTAGCTATGTAGTCTTAAGAAGTTCATTTTTTTCTACATGAGCTTCTGTTTCCTCAACTTTTCCATGAGTGTGCATTGAACCTGATGTGTTCCCAGGTTGTGTATTATAGTATTGGAGCTGCTGACCACGTGTGGCTATTGGGCTCTTGAAATGTAGTCATTACAACTGAGAGACTACCTTTTAATTTTATTTAATTTTAATTCAAATTTCAAAACAAATACAGTGTATGTTTGATTTAATATTAATTATTTATTAAAATAAAATTAGTTTAAATATATTAAAATTCATTTCTCTTTTTTTTTTTACTTTTTCTTCAAGATGGCTACTAGAGAATTTAAAATTGCATATGGTGTCTCTGTTTATATTTCTTTTGGACAGTATTGTTCTAGATGAATAATTTCTATTCACTATCTGACTTTTGTGGACATTTATAAAATGCCTATAAATGTTCAATGAAAAATATTAATGAGTAAGCCTGGTGGTAGATATTATGGAGGGCATGTATTGCATAAAACACTGGGTGTGGTACATAAACAATGAATTCTGGTACACTGAAAAGAAATTAAAAAAATAAAAATAAATAAATAAACCACAATAAATAAATAAATAAAAATATTAATGAGCTGTATTTGTCCTTTCTCTAAATATATATGTTTTTTCTTATTCCCACTTTAAACTTTGAAACAGTTTTCATGAGAGAGAATCCATATGCTAGGCGATCAAGGGTAAAAATATCACTTTCCTTAGGAGTATAAGCTTTTCATATTTACCGTTAATCAATGTCTGCTCTGCAACTCTAGGAGGCCCACTTTTCTCAGATTTAACTTCCCTCCCTTTGAGAAGATGCTTCAGATACATCTTTTGGATATTAAGGATTACCTTTAGGAGAGTTGCTGAGTATAATAGTTTTCTCTTAGTTGAAGGACAAAAGAGACAAATGTTGCCCCGTGCTTGCAATTTGGGGAGCATAAATTTTCTAGATTTAAAAAAAAAATGAGATACCTGCTTCATATTCATCAGCAGGGAGGGTCGTGGTGCTGCTAGATCTTTAAGAGGAGGGTTTCGACCTTTTCTGCACAGCCTCTGACATTTAAAGGCCAGGGCCATCAAGCCTATCTCAGAGGTGAAAACTTCAGTTCAAGATTTCATTGGCCAACTTCTACTAGATGCCATATTCATGGCTAGGGATTAAGATCAGCATGTCATAATGCCCTAAAGATAGCACAGAATCAAACACACTTAGGCAGATGGTTCCACATGGGCTGTAGCTTTCCTGAACAGCTAAGATTGATACTGAGGCTGAGATCAGGCATGTTTATCAAATAGTTATACTTATCAATTCACATATTATTAGAAATAATATTGCCATATGAAAATACTTTCTTGGCCGCATAGTAGTTTGCCTTAGGAAAACATCTTTTATTCCTAACATCTTATAATTGATCACCCAAATCAGAAGCTTTGCTCCTTTAGTTCAGAATAGCATACTCTATTTTTGAATATTGAGACTATTTTCTTATTTTTTTTTTTGTATCATTTTCCCGCTTAAAAAAAAATAAACAAACTGGGACATTTAGGTTTCTCTGGCTGCCCCGTCTAGTATCTAATCAACATCATTCAAAGTTCTCTCTTTTGTCTTTTCTCTGGTTTTTGAGGGAGAGAAGCCTAGCTTCTTTCCTGCAGGTATTTCTTATTTCTAATCATTGTCATTTCAACAAATTTCATCAAAGACCAAGAGATTCCCTTCACCCTAACTGCTTTCGAAGAGCTTCTGCTAATCACTGAACAGTGAAACAAAAACAGTGAAACATTGCTATATCTGTTTGCTTTTATACCTTTCATTTGTGTATATTTTATTTTTCTAGGAGGAGAAAACATAGGAAACGGTTCATCGAACCGAGAGCGTTTTTTAACTTTTATCCCCCACCCCTTTCTCAGAATGATAATTATTAAAAATCTCTTTCTAGGACAAGACGTTTGTATATTCTGGATGTTAGAACTCTCCTCCATTTGCTGCTGACTCCTGTCTGAGGGAGATGAGCCCAGACTCTTGAGAGGAAATCATTTTTCACAGGCAAGTCAGAATGACAGACCTTGCAAATCAAGATGTTATTGATACAGATATGAAAACAAAACCATATCCGTAGTCAGACATTAGGTGCCTGGTATAGCAGGGTATCTGCCGGACTTCTTGAAGACTGACCATCTTTCTTCTAAAGGTAGAATATGAAAATTATTGGTGAGACAGACCATCTTTTTAAGAATAGCATACAATTAAGGCCTCCACAGTGTAGCTTAAATTGAGAAAACATCTTGATATTTTAATTTTCTTAATCTGGTAAAATTGTTGTTTTATTGGCTCACATTTTATAATGAGCTGGAAAATCTATCCATGTTTTATTATAAAAGAAGACTTTCCTAACTCCAAATCCTTCTCAGAAAGCATATTCTGAAGTTCTTCTATTTTTAACAGAAAAGGTGATATAATAAAACAGGTCCATTCCGTTTCTGAGGCCACTGTGTGGCTTATTGCTCTGACTCTCCTCTCTCCTCTCCTCTGTCCCTCTCTTTTCTTCCTTTATCCCTCTCCTTTTCCCCTCCCTACCTCTCTTTCAGGATTACTGATGTTAATCAGCAATCTGCATAATTATGCATATGCACCTAGTCACCTCCTTTTAGTTTAGATATGATCTATTGTTATATAGCAATAAATAAATAATTCTCAAAAGTTGCAATAAAAGCCCATTAGCAACTACTAGAAATGAAAGGAATACTGAGATGTTTACACTGTAAAATCACTCCTCAGTCACAGCACTTCAAGTACAAAATGAGAAGTGCAGTGGGAAAATTTGGGCTTTGAACCAAAGAACATTTTCCCCTGCATTTAATGTTTCTCATTGGACCAGGGAGCAGTGCTTTTTTTGTTGTTCTTAGAAAAAAAAATTAAATGTACGTGCTTCTTTCAGAAAGTGGAATAATTATATGTGGTTTCACCAATTATGTTTTTCACTCTTGGTTCTCTATATGAAAATATTCTAAAAGGAGAAAGCGCACATTATTACAGTCATGGCTTAAACTTGGGTGTGATAATTTTATTTAATAGGCTTGGATAAAATCTGGTTAACAAAGAGAATTTTTTTTTTTTAAAGATTTTATTTATTTATTTGACAGACAGAAATCACAAGTGGGCAGAGAGGCAGGCAGAGAGAGAGAGGGAGAAGCAGGCTTCCCGCTGAGGAGAGAGCCCTATGCGGGGCTCGATCCCAGGACCCTGGGATCACGACCCGAGCCGAAGGCAGAGGCTTTAACCCACTGAGCCACCCAGGCGCCCCAACAAAGAGAATTTTTAAAGCAAAACGATTTCTATGTCCTGTTACATGACCACAGCAATAATAATTTGTTCACTGTTTACAGTTAATTCCTTATAATAAGTGAGCTTATTGAATAAATTCTTCTAGAGTTTCTGATGTGTGAATAATGGCTAGTTACTCCCTCGAAACAAATTATCAACTATTTTCAAGGCAATTTGATGGAAAGTATATTAGAGACGATAGGTTAGGTAATTCTGTGGCAACAACTACAAAATATTAGTGACTTACCTAAAAAAAAATAATTATTTTTCATACTACATGTCCATTGTAGGACACCTGTGGCTTTATTCTATGTTATCTTTATGACAGGATCCATGATCAAGTAGTCATTCCTTGGAACACTGCCCCGTGGCTGAGTTGACAAAGACATTAGAGAGCACGGAAATCAGGCACTCACTCTTTAAGTTTGGTTCAGAAGTGATACCCATCACCCCCCTCACATTTTATTGGCCCAAACAAGTCACATGGCCAATTGATTAAAAAGGGTGGAGATGTAACATCCGTCTGCAAGAAGGAGCTCTGAAAGGAGTCACCAAATATGTATGAACCGAAATAAAATCTGCCTCCGAGATTATATCTCTCCCTCAGAGAAGGAGATGCGAATTTAAAAAATAGCTGATTCTTTATAGTTTTACAAACTAATTTCTCTTACAGTTTTTCACCCTAAATACTTAATTGCCTTTGTTGCAATATATGCCTCATTTGCATATACCAAAAAGGAATCAGCATGTTTATATTTCTAAAACCTAAATTAGAACAAAAGTATATATAATATCCAAATGCTTAGAACAGGAGAAAGTCAAGTTGACAAGTGAAGGGGGGATGGAATCTGACTGTCCCTCCGTTAGGATTAATATTAAAATAAATTTGTTATTAGCCAATTTATCCAATAAAAATTTGGTGCATTTCTGCACCAGGGAAACTAAAAGGTAAGCACAATTATTCATTATACCAGAACTTTACTGTAGTAGTTCAATATACTTTTGGGATAAAATATTAATTATTTATTTAATAACACTTCTTTGAAGAGATATAAATTGGGAAACAGTTTCATAGGAGTGTCTAATCCTTTGCCCCAAATATTTGTTTTAATAATTATAAAAGGAGCTATGAAAAATTCTCTTGTATAGACTTTTCTTAATAAATCACAGCTCTGTTTTTATATAGCAGTGACCAACATTGGAAAATTTTAGAGAAACTTACATTTGGAGGAACATACTCATATGCTCTCTGTTTCTGCATCTGGAGATCATTTTATGTAATTTGGCATTAATATTTTTATCCTAAGCAATCTGTCTGAGAGTTCTTCTGTTAAATTCCCTCCTTAGGGACGCCTGGGTGGCTCAGTTGGTTAAGCAGCTGCCTTCGGCTCAGGTCATGATCCCAGCGTCCTGGGATCGAGTCCCGCATCGGGCTCCTTGCTCCTCAGGGAGCCTGCTTCTCCCTCTGCCTCTGCCTGCCATTCTGTCTGCCTGTGCTCGCTCTCTCTCTGACAAATAAATAAAAATAAAAAATCTTTAAAAAAAAAAATTCCCTCAGTTCTGGATTCATTAAGTCTTCATGCATTTCCTTATCCTCTAGGAATTGGAGTATAATGTTTAAGTTGATCAATTTAACTATAGTTATTTTTCTACTATTTGATAAAGTAGGGACCTTTGTTGTACTTCATAAATTCAGCACTATTAAAAAGCTAATTTCAGGGGCACCTGGGTGGCTCAGTGGGTTAAGCCTCTGCCTTCAGCTCAGATCATGATCTCAGGGTCCTAGGATTGAGCCCCACATTGGGCTCTCTGCTCAGCAGGGAACCTGCTTCTCCCGCTCTCTCTCTGCCTGCCTCTCTGCCTACTTGTGTTCTCTCTCTCTGTGAAATAAATAAATAAAATCTTTAAAAAAAAAAAAAGCTAATTTCAAAATTACTTCGTAAGAATTAGCCAATGTTAGTAACTGCTGGATTTGAAGGTTAAGGTAAGTCTTTAGGTATATGGAAAGAGTAACTCATTGGGAAGAAGCTCAGAGGTCTTGAGAATTTGAATCAGAGCCAAAAGAATTGAAGGGCACGCATAAATTGAGAAGTTGGGTCACCGTGGACTTCATTCTCTTGCTGTAATGTTTGTGTTCCTGTGTATCTTATTATATATTTATGGAGCATGGCTAGGTTGCTTGGTGATTTATACAGCATAGATGAAACACAAATCTTTATTCTCAAGAGCTTAGAAACCAAAAAACTAAAAATAACAAAATCTCCCAGCCAAACACCAGCCCCTCCCAAAAGAAACCAGCAAATATACTATGTTACTAGTATGAAGGAAAGGGTATCCCTTTTTATTCACTTTTCATTTTAAAATCTCTGTTAAATCATCTCTGTGCAAAATACACACTGTCATGCTTTCTTTCTGGCTTATCTTCACTGCAGAGCTGTGGAAAGGGCAGATAACTGTTTCCTTTCTCCAAAATGTTCAAGGTTATCAAAGCAGGACCTCGCCTCGTTAGCCTCAATTTTAGATTTAGAAGTTGACTTTTATTAGAATGGTTACTGCTTATCTTATTTTGCATGAAATAAAACTCTGAGTCTTTAAACTATCAAACCCATTCACAAACCAATCTACAGTAGCTAATTTTTCTTTAATATGATGGGTGAATATTTTATCTTGAATGTTCTAGTTTGAATTATGTTATTTTATTTATGAATGTAGGATCAAATGAGATGCCACATTTGAGGTTTATATTTCAATATTCAAAACAGGCTATCTAAAGAGGGAGACCTCGTTGATGAGGATGAAGTATGGATTTCAGATTGTGAAGTCCAGCAAGTGTTGTGGATACTGACCGAATTCTTTAAACCGGAAGGACCTGGGAATTTGTATCTTATGCATATTAGCATTTTTTTTTTTAAATCTGTTCGAAGCTAAATATTTACTATTATATTCAGGAAATTAAAATAAATCTCACTGACTATATGAAGCATCATGTAGTATGGACATTGGAGTTTGATTTTTGAGGTTCAAATCCTTCCCGAGTTCTTTGAGAAGTTAGAAAATATAAAGCACTCAACACATAGTAAGTAGTCATTTTCTAGTTCTCTGACCTTGGGCAACTGTTTTAACATTTCGAAGCTTCCTTTTTATATCTGTGAAATTGGAATAATAACAGTCACCTCTCAAGACTGTTATGAGGATTCAATGAGTATTGACAATACCTAGTGATGTTTCTCACAGTTTGTGGATGATACGTTAAATTCTTTGTCATTGGTTATAAATTTTTGAATCATTCAAGTCACTGATGTCACTTTGAAAACTAGATTTAAGGTCAGAAGTTCTGGTCTTGAATTTCAACTAAGTCACTTGCCAGTTTCATCTTCTTGGGAAAAAAGATGTAACCACCTCACTTAAAATATAGAATAATAATAGCATATCTAAAACCTTTGTTATGAAGTCTAAGCAGGGTCATGATGTATCAATAGTGACCAAAGAATTTGTCCACAAATGTTTGTTGAATATACACTATGTGACGTCACTCTTTTCAGTTTAGGAGACAAAAGAATAAATAAGAGGTGATCATTGACCTTAAGATATGCTATAATAGGTGGATCGTCAGTGTGTCAAATCTGGCTTTACTAATTTATCCACTCTTTCATTAAACAAGTAGTATTCTAGTACTTCTAATTTGTAACTCTAATCCTAGGTTTAAGCTCAAGGAAACTTTTAGTAGTTCATGGCCAGGTCTGCCTTGCAAAAAGGCTCTAGGCTAAAAAGATTTGATGCAATGTGGAATAACCTTTATGTTGTTTGGAAAACTCAGGGATGCAAAATCCTACTTCCTGTGACATTGAAAGAAATTGCACATTGAGAAGAACCATTCTCTGGGCTTCAGGCCTCTGGTTGTTAGGACACATGTCAATTGGTTATCATAGTGATTATGTTACTTCTCAAGTGAGTAAAGAGTAAAAACTTAAGGTGGAAGCTGTCTGATGCTCCTCTGAACCGGCTAGATTCTTGACCCTGCACTAACTGTTCAAGCATACCTGGGGATAAGAGAACTTAAAAATCTAATCTTTTTAGTTTTATTAGTTGTTTCCTTCACTGTGCAGAAGCTTTTCATCTTGATGAGGTCCCAATAGTTCATTTTTCCTTTTGTTTCCCTTGCAACTGATGGAATGGGAGAAGATATTTGCAAATGACCTATCTGATAAAGAATTGGTATCCAGAATCTATAAAGAACACATCAAAATCAACATCCAAAAATTAAATAATCCAGTTAAGAAATGGGCGGAAGACACGAACAGTCATTTCTCCCAAGAAGACATACAAACGGCTAACAGACACTTGAAAAAATGCTTAACATCACTCCTGATCAGGGAAACACAAATCAAAATCACATTGAGATACGACCACACACCTGTCAGAATGGCTAAAATTAACAAGTCCAAAAACAACAGATGTTGGTGAGAACGCAGATCTTACATTGTTGGTGGGGATGCAAACAGGTGCAGCCACTCTGGAAAACTGTGGAGTTTCCTCATAAGCTAAAAAGAGAACTACCCTATGATCCAGCAATGGGACTACTGGGTATTTATCCAAAGGGTATGAAAGTGATGATTCAAAGGAGCATAGCAGCACTACTCATCAATAGCCAGATTATAGAAAGAACCCAAATATCCATTAACTGATGAATGGATTCAAAAAGAATGAAATCTTGTAATTTGCAACAACATGGATGGAACTAGAGTGTATTATGCTAACTGAAATAAGTAAGAGAAAGGCAAATATGATTTCACTAACATGGAATTTAAGAAACAAAACAGATGGACATAGGGGAAGGGAAGGAAAAATAGAATAAGATAAAAACAGAGAGGCACAACATAAGAGACCTTACAGTTAAGAGAACAAACTGAGGGTTGCTGGAGGGGTGGTGGGTGGGGGAATGGGCTAAATGGGTGATGGGCAACTTGTTGTGATGACCATTGGGTGTTATATGTAAGTGATGAATCACTAAATTCTACTCCTGAAACCAATACCACATTGTATGTTAACTAACTTGAATTTAAATAAAGCAAAAAATAAAATCTAATCCTTAGTTCTAATTAGCAAAGGTACATTTTCTTTTCTGGCGGATAAACAGTTGTTTACCAGCTTTGAGGGTGTTATTTCTGCTGATTTATTTATTAATCTAGAACAGTTTAGGCTTTCATAGAAATGTGTAGAACTTGGATTGGATCCTTTGTATATGCCTCACTCTTTCGCTAATAGTCATTCAAGGACTCATTAGCTGGGTAAAAATTGGAAATGTAGTATATCCTTCATTCAAATTCTAGTTCTCTTCTTAAACCAGGTGTATGACTTTGGACAAATCTCTTAATTTCTGTTCACCTTGGATTTTTTTCTTCTCTGAAATAGAAAATAGAAGTAAAAGTTTACAGAATGCTTAACATAGTGACTAGTACAGATTAAAAATTAATTAAATTGAGGCACCTGGATGGCTCAGTCAGTTAAGTGGCTGCCTTCGGCTTGGGTCATGATCCCCGGGGTCCTGAGATTGAGGCCCGCATCAGGCGCTCTGCTCAGTGGGGAGCCTGCTTCTCCCTCTCCCTCTGCCTGCCGCTGTCTGCTTGTGCGTGTGCTCTCTCTCTCTCTATCACTCTGTCAAATAAATAAATAAAAATCTTTAAAAAATTTCAATAAATCTTAGTGATAGAGTCCTGTTTCCAGGCAAAGTAGGAAAAGTCATTTGAGGGGGAGATACACATTCTTGGTCAGAATATACATTTAGAAATAGTGGCATTTGTATGGTTTAGTGTTAATCAATAGGTCATAAGAATTTTCAAACTATTGATACATAATGTATTTGGCCTCCCAAATTGTCCCTGTGCCAGAACATTAGCTCTGTAATTTCAGGAGATATTATTCATGTTCTAGTCTGAGCACATGATGCCCTCCCAGAGCTGTTAGGGCTCATTTTGGGTTGGTTGTGGATTGCAACCCTTCCTGCCCGTCAGAGCATTGAGTACAGAATTTCACAGTGGTCAGCCCCACACCAATCTGCAGAAACTGACAGAAATGTTTTGATTGATTCAAGAAAATATTGCTAGCAAATATATTAGTTTATGCAGACTCAAATACTTTTTGTCCCACAGAAATATCCACATGTGAGAATATGTTGCATATACATTTATATTTCCAATAGAAAGTATACAAATTGTCTTTGAATGTACTAAAAAAATGCAATTACTTCTTGATTAACAAGAGAAAAAACATTTCCCCAAAGATAATGGAAAACAAAATTACTTAAAAACTGTATTTTTAATAAAGAAAAGGAAATTAATTAATATGAGTTGATGATCTCCCTGAGATGAGGAAGTGGAGATGCAATGTGGGGGTGTTGGGGGGTAGGAAAAGAAAAAATGAAAGAAGGTGGGATTGGGAGGGAGACAAACCATAAAAGACTCAATCTCAAAAAACTGACTGAGGGTTGCTGGGGGGACGGGGGGGACGGGAGAGGGTGGTGGGGATATGGACATTGGGGAGGGTATGTGCTATGATGAGTGCTGTGAAATGTGTAAACCTGGCGATTCACAGACCTGTACCCCTGGGGATAAAAATACATTATATGTTTATTTAAAAAAATAAATAAATTTAATTAAAAAAATGAGTTAATGAGTTGCCAGGAACATTGACTTTTCCCTTATATTATGAATAAGGGAATTTCAAATTCTTGGAAAAAAATTGAGTTCACCTTTGTTTTGTTGTTTTATGAAAATCATTTATATGATCTGTCTTTTTCTTCTACCTGAATTTCATATAAGTAATGTATTTTCCAATGTAACTGAAAAGGTGTTGTGCTTTTACAATCATAATATAAGGATGAGTAAGTAGCGTTTAACTGAGATATAGCATTTCTCTCTTGCTTACGTATTTTTATCCTGAAGCATAAACCCTATTCCATGGACTAATGTGTTATGTGAGAATGGAAGCTGCCATTTTACATTGAGAACTATTTCCAGTGGCTGGGTGGCTCAGTCCGTTAATCCTCTGCTTCTGCTCAGGTCATGATCCCAGGGTTCTGGGATGGAACCCCACATCAGGCTCCCTGCTCAGAGGGAGTCAGCTTTTCCCTCTCCCTCTGCCCCTCCCCCCTGGCTTATGTGCTCTTGCATGTGCTGTCTCTCTCTTTAGCTTGCTCTTTCTCAAATAAATAAATAAAATCTTAAAAAGAGAGAGAGAGAATTGTTTCAACAACAAGCTAGGTCAACCTAGAAAACCCCTCCTGGAAGGCTCCACTCAAACATCCCCTCTTCATCACACCACTTCAGCCATCATTTATTATTTCTTCACTTGTGTTCTTCTGACATTTCATGGATACCTTTTTTATATACTCTATATACTGTTTATTACTTATGTGTCTTTCTCTTTTAGTGTGCTGTGAGCTTGTTCTTATTTTTAACTTTTTCCTTTTTAAAATACTTTATTTCCAAATTTAGTGCTGTTGCACCAACTAAGTTCTTAAAACATGGTTGTAGAGTTGAATTAGTAAAACATCTCTCTATTTTTTCTATCATTTAGAAATTTTCTAGATATAATAATCTTTCAAGGAAAAAGGAGTACTGTGTCTAGGTTCATATGGCTAGGAAGTACAGATTTGGGACTCAGATTTAGACATTCTGTTCTTACAGACTTGTCCTCTGAGCAACTAAAATATGAGAATTCTCAATTGATAAAAATGTCAATATTTGTATTGGAAGATATGGGTAAAGTTGAAATGATATTTAGGTTCTTTAAAATGAGAGAGCATTAAATAAAATATTAAGACAAATAGAACAGTAGCTAGTAAAACATTAAAGAGATTTAAGTGGTGGTATGGTTCAATCTGTTGTTTGTTTAGATCCATCTGTTGTTCTTACATTATAAGAGGAACATTTCTAAATTTGGGGTGAAATTATTACGTTGTTCTAATTAATCATTTAATTTATATATTCTGTTTCCATAGATAAGAAAAAAATAATGACTTACTTAATAACTTACTTCCTTAACATTTTCTGATATGTCCTCATATTGAAATATTACTGGATCATGGAATTAGAGACAATGTATTGCTTCACGAGGTGATATCTTTGGATAGTTCGAGAGTTTCTACAGATAATGAAAATGAGCATTAGTGAATACCCTGAAAGTGCATAAAGATTTTGCTTGCATATGTGCATATAAATTTTTCTGGGGAGAAGTTTGTAGCTTTGTTGAGATTCTTAGAGATGTTCATGACTGTGAAGAGGTCATGTAGGGGTAAGTGCTGTGGCATAAGAATCGCTTAAATCCCATTTATAGATTCCTGCATGTAAGTTGTTTATCTAATGGGGCTGATGAGGAAATTAAATGATATAGCATAAGTACAGAACTGGTTTTAGAAGGTGTAAAATGCATGCTGTCTAGAATAGTTCTCATTGTCATTCATTGCTTGAGGAGTAAAGTCCAAATTCCTCAGCTTGGTATTCAAGAACATGGAGGATATTTACCAAATTGCCTTTTCTGGATTCCTTTTCCCACTCTGTTCTCTAGTCAGACTGGATTATTCCGTCTCAGGAACCATATCCACCTTCTCATGCCTCTTTGTTCTTGTTAATGTATCCACTGTGTCCAACATTCATCCTTATGTATAATTTGCCCAAGTGTTAAGGCCCAATTCAAGGGCTCCTACTTCAATAAAACCTTTGCTACTTTCTCTGTGAAGAACTATTTCTTTTTCTTTTTTTTTTTTTATTCCTCTCAATTTCATAGCACTTTGTAACCTTTCATAATTTTGAATATGTTTTATTTAACAAAAAGGATAATGTAATCTTTGACCTAAGGATCATATAACCTAAGAGAAGCTATATGATCCTTAGGTCAAAGATTACATTTTCCTTGACTTTGTGTTTGCTTAAAACCCAGAAAAAGCTGAATATAAATTTGTGGGATTACTGAATGATTCCAGTCAACTCCCTTCCTGCAGACAGAAATAAATTTCTAATTTTCTAAGCATGTGTACATCTATATTATCCTATACTGAGCACTTACAATAAGCTCTCTGGCATGAAGGACATAAAATTCAAATTCAAAAAAATAAAATATCTCCTTTTCCTTCAGAAGAAAACATGATGGAATTCGTGTAACACCTAAGGCACCATCAGAGCCTACTCATGCATAGAATCCTAAAATGATTGAGATTTAGACGCTTACAAGAAAAAAAAAAGAAAGAAAGAAAAGAAAAAAGAGATCAGTTTGTTTTATAAAGTTAGTTAATCTTGCTTTCAAAGTAATAAGACTCTCCATAAATATTAACTACAGAACTAATAGTTGTTTCCCCTTTTTACTTTTAGTCCATTTCAGTGAGTCTTTTGTGAAATAACTTTTGTTTCAGAACTGGCTGTCCTGACTTCCTAATCAAATTACCACCCACTCCCTTCCTTTCAAGCTACATCTCCCTGATCTACTTCGATTCCCAACTCTCTTTGTTTGCATTAGCTGAATATTTCAAGAGAAAATGTTCCAGGCAACACTATTGTAGAATATTAAGAAGAAATATCTTGCCAGTGGGAAGCCATTGCTATTTTAACCTCTTATATTTCCACATGGAAAGGACAAAAGTTCAAGAGTTTTCTTTCAGTAAAATAAAGGCCTATACAAGCATGACCTGTTTATAATCAGTTTTAATGGTGTCTATTGATTATTTGACACTCAGTAGATGTGATAATTTTGGTGTTGACCTTTCACTTTTATAAAAGGTTTTCACTTTTGTGTAGCCAGAAACTCAGTGTTAACTAATCCCTACTTTCCAGAGGTCAACGTTTGGCAAAGAAATATCTGTCACAGTTCCTAATCACCCTTAGTTAGATTTTTCCCCTTTCCACCAAAATGTTTTATGAAAAAGTGAGAGATAGAGTGGGTCATGGGGAAGACAGCAAAAATTGTGTTGGGGATGGTACTCAGTGAACTTAGGTGGAATAAATTTCTTGCTTGCGATGAAACCAATCAATCTCAGGAACATTGAGAAACTTATTTATTGATCATAAGGCATATTGCAAGGAAAATATATAAGGAGAGATTAAAGTTATCACAAAATGGTTCTAGAAATTGGCTTCCCTCTCTCAGTGAATTGCTGCACATTGTCTTTATCTGTTTATCAAAACACCATTGCTTGTTGCTTCCAACGACAGCTGAGAATGTAGGAAACATAAAACACACACACACACACACACACACACACACACACTCGCATATCCCCAGCAACCTTTTAATAGGAAATAAAACATTTTGATAAGAATTTCTCTGAATCTTTATATTAAAACAATGGTTTGCTTAAAAGAAGATGAGATTTTGATAAACCTTGATAAACCTTGATTTCACCTGCATTAATCAAGTAGCCTCTCTCTGAAAGTGTGAGGGCTGTGCTAGGATATTTTTAGAACCATTTTATCATACATTTCATGCCTTTACAGCACGTAGTTGCTAATTTTCCTAATAAGGTCACCTTTCAGTAAATGGCATGTGTTCTCAAATTCATGTGGGGTACTTGCCTAAAAATAAGGCCAATTTGTGTGAGCTAAGGATCCTTATTTTATCTCACCTGTCTTTCTCATTATAGTATGCTCAAATCTGTGTCTTTCTCTGTATAGTCCGATAAAAGAAATGTATGTAGGATTTAACTTGCCCAGGTATCTCATGTTTGGAAATCTTCAAAGGCAAAGATAATTTCCTCTCACACCCCAGTTCTTCTCTGCTGATAAACAGTATGGCAGCACAGCCTCTCCCTGGAAAAGGAGCTCAGTAACCTTGTTGGCTGGTGGTTGGAGCCACATAGTCAAATGGGGAAAGATGAAAGAAATGTTTTTACCTTCTCAGGTCAAGGGCAGGCAGAATGAGAAAGCAGGTTTGTAATCTAGCTGATGAGGAAGACAGTTTAGGAATCAAAGTCTCTCTCATTCGGAGAGCTGGAAAAATGTGTTCCTAGCATTTTAACCTCAGCTGTGCCCTAATATAGGGACTTGGTTATTTTGCTAAGCAGCAGGAGGGACTGACGATCACTTTCTCTGAATGTTTGGGCTAAATTCTTCCACCGCTTATAATTTTCATCCCTATGTGAGTCCCTTAATAAAAACCCTACACCTTTTACCTCTGAACAGTCAAAAAACATATTTCATGCTGACGGGTGTTACGGTTTCAAAGATAGTTTCTACTAAAGATAATGAGTGTTCTAGAGTGCTAATTGAAACAGCAGGAGAGAATGGTTACTTTCCAAATATCCCAGGGGAGTCCTGTGTGCCAAGGTGATGACATAAATAAAGCTAGACTAATGGACTTTGGTTTCTTACGGTATAGACCAAATACAGAAGATTTAAGGAAGAATACTTTTTCATGCCATAAAAATTTAATAAACACCACTCATAAATTAATATGAAAGATCTGTTTAACACAGATGAAAGGACTCTACCATATGTTAGTGTTTCATTTGTTTAGAATCTAAGGTGTAAATACTCTTATTTTGATGCACAAGTTTTCTTTGATATGAAATAATTACTCAGGGGATTATTCTGATTGAGCCCATATTTTAAATATCTGAGTGAAACACAAAACTATTTTGGTTTGAAGTGACTCATTTGTGAGTCAGTACTTATTGAACACATACTATAAAGAAATCAGTGAGGTTGCAAAGATGAATTAAACATGAATCTTGTTCTCAAGAATTTATAAATCAGTAGAGGTTAAAACATGTATATACAAATTATAGTGAGTATAAAGTGATAAATGCCATATAAAAACAGACCATGCTATATATTCCAATGTTTTTGGTCAAAACTTTAATGAAAACATACTATCTAGTTTTTCCTGATTTTTAAATAAACTTGCTAGATATAATTGGCTATTTGATGTTAGAAAATTTACAATTCCCTCTTCCTAAACATCTCTTTTCATTATACAACAATATAGAAAATAACAAAAAAGAAAGGAATCATTTGTAACCCCATAACAATAAATGTAGCAGTAATCATGCTGATAGTAACTGAGTTCTGCTTAGATAATTGAGGTATTTCTGCATTATATCTTAGGTACTCTAAATAGTGATTAATACATTTTGCCATTCAATTTTAAGGCACAGATTATAAACCTACAAGTTTGATTGGGTCTTAGTGTTTTGAGGAGCTGAATTAGTTGTTATTATAATTATTAATATAATTAATAATTTGAAATTTTTGGCAATTATAAAGAACGTACTTAATACATATACTGATTGCTAGTATTGCCATTGCCTACCAAGGTACAAAAAGTTTTTTTGAACTTCCTTTACTAAGGACAATTATCATAGAAGAAATTAAGCCCAGGGACACCTGGGTGGCTCAGCTGATTAAGTGTCTGCCCTCGGCTCAGTTCGTGATCCCAGGGTCCTGGGATGGAGTCATGCATTGTACTTCCTGTTCAATGGGGAGTCTCCTTCTCCTTCTGCCTGCAGCTTCTCCTGCTTGAGTGCTCTCTCTCTCTCTTTCCCCCTCTCTCTCTCTCCCGTATACAAATAAATATATAAAATCTTAAAAAAAATAAGCCCAATAAAATTAGGACACAGAAGTGACATCATGATAGAATAGGAATTAAAGTGAGAGTACTCGGGTTCAAGTCCCAGCTGTGCATACTGGACAAGCAAACCTGCAGACTGAAGTCTACAAATCTACTTCCGAGGTTGATAGCATTAAACAAAAGAGGGCTGGGAGAAGTACACAGCAAACATTAGTTGTTTTGCATTTATCATTATTATTTCTCTGAAATTATTGTACATTTACTATTATGTTTACCTTCATCCCTAAGTGGTCTTTTTTTCCAAATGGGTAATGGCCTCTGATTGTTGTCTTCTTTATAGGAGCAGAAATCACCTGTCCTCCATCAATTTGCTAGTTATTGTCAATTAATGCCAAAAAAGACTGGGTTTAGATTCTTGTCTATTGTGTTAGTTTGTTAAGGCTTTCATGAGAGAGTACTAGACTAGGTAATAAAAACACCTGGAATTTTATTTTCTCATGATCAAAATGTCTGCAGGCGTTGGTTTCTTCTGAGGGCTGGAAAGAAAGAATGTGTTTGAGGAGTCTCTCTGTGGCTTGTAGACAGCCAGCTTCCCTCCTTGTCTTCATATGGTTTTCCCTCTGTACATGCCTGGTCCATATTTTCTCTTCTTACAAGGACACTAGATTGAATTAGAGCTCTCACAATGACCTCATCCTATTAATTAGTTAATTAATTTTTAAAGATTTTATTTATTTTATATAGAGAGAGTGTGTGCACAAATAGGGGAGGTACAGAGGGAGAGGGAGAGAGAGAATCTCAAGCAGACTCCACACTGAGCATGGAGACCAACATGGGGCTCTATCTAACAATCCTGAGATCATGACCTGAGCTGAAACCAAGAATTGGACACTTAAACGACTGAGCCACCCAAGCACTCCTCCATTCTTTAAATAAATAAATAAAGAAAGAAAGAATAAATGAAGAAAAATAAAAATAAAAAAAGAATAAATAAAGAACAAATAAAATAAGAAAGTGGGGAAAAAGTAGTAGACTGCATCATTCGGCATTGGTTTAATGGATCCTCAGAATAAAATATTTATTTAAATACTAAAAAATATATATATAAAATTCAACCCCACAGATTTGGAAAGAGCTTGTGTCTCATTGTAAAGTTCTAAACTTCAATATAAGAAATGGCAAATTTCTGTTTAGAAAATGATTCTTTGTGACATTTCAGTGAGTTGTCAAATCTATAACCTCCAATTTCTGAACTGTTGCTGGAAGACAGATGCTTTTCCTGTGGGGGTTACACCTCTGTGAGTGGTTAAAAAAGGAAGGCAGAGCTTTCTGCACACGGTACCACTATTCACTGAAGAAGGTTATTTTCGTGCTAAATCATCTGCACAAAACCATATGGCTAGAAGAAAATAGACTGCAAGCCAATATACAGCATCTCCAGAGGGCACTAGACTGGCATTAGATGCCTGCTGATATGTTTGCTATTTGAATAGACACCTTCTTTTCCTTGGCTCATTGAAGGAAACTGTTTTGGAACATTAATTCCACTTTAGAAGATAGAATAGAACAGACTGTTTTCAAGTAAGAAAAATATATATGTCTATATATTTGTGTATATATATGTATATATATATATGTATACTTTTCTGATTTCTAGATATTATCTAATGTCTTTTGCTGATCTTTGCCACAGAAATTATATAAATCTCTCTCATCCTATATCCTATATCCTATATATCCTATATCCCATCCTAATTCCTCTTATGCCCTGAATTTTGTTTCTTCCTTCAAAATTTATATGTTAAAGACCTAATCCCAATGCTTCAGAATGTAACTGTATTTGGAGACAGTATCTTTAAAATAGTGATTAAATTTAAATGAAGTCTAGGGTACGTGGATGGTTTAGTTGGTTGAGCGTCCAGCTCTTGGTTTCAGCTCAGGTCATGATCTCAGGGTTGTGAGATCAAGCCCCATGTTGGGCTCTGTGCTCAGTGCAGAGTCTGCTTGAACTCTTTCCTCCTCCCTCTCCCTTCTCCCTCAGCTCTTCCCCACCCCACCCTCACTTGCACATAGGGGCATGCTCTCTCTTTCAAAATAAAGTCTTAAAAAAAAATTAAAGAATGGAGACTAGCAGGTGATTAAATACTTTCAGTATTTAACACTATGCTGCCACAAGAAATTATACATAATTGTGCTATATGGTCATAAGTTGTTTCTGATTTTATTGCATAAATGCTTTGAGACTAGAAGAAAATGTAGTATTTTTCAAACCATACAGTTTATGTTTGAAAAATGAAGGCAGGATGAGTAATTTATAGTAAATAGCTAATACAGAAACAACATGTTATAGCCAACACTGAAAACTATGCTCCCAGTGGGTTCATTTCTATCTGGTAGAAAAAAAAGATCCTGGTTAATACATACATATCATAGTACTTTTCATTCAGCTGTTCACCAAATATGATGTGTAGACATTATTCAACACTCTTGGGATACACAAATGATTAAAACAAAGACCTTTGCCCTTGTAGATTTTATATTTTCATAGGAAAAGATCTGCAATAAAAAAGAAACACAGAAGATATGTAAATTACATGGTTATTTTAGAATTCACGAGAAAGAAAAAGTAGAACAAGTTAAGGTTAATCAGGATGCCCTGTTGGAGATGAGGGGTTGGATTTTAAGTGAGTGGTCAGGATAGGGCCTCAGAGGCTGCTGTAGGTCAAACCATTTTATAATAGAAAACATAGTGCCTGAAATGAATCATTTTCTCATTAAATCTTCTTCCTTAAAATAAACTTTCAGTGTAAGTTATGAAAAATTTTGCAAAGTACATCTACTTTTAAGGTATTTTATTAAATAGCATGTTGCTTTGTCCGTCTGTTGAATAAGTGGTGATACCTTACTTCCGTAGTTTTCCATTGTCCCTAAGAAACCTGCTTTGAACTAGCTAGCTAGTTTCCCATTTCCTTCTGACTCTAAACCTGTGCCTCACATTTCACTTCTATATCTTTAGACACGAGAATGTCACCGATACTGCAACATCATCACAAGGCATTTGTTTCTTTTAGGCAACTCCCTGTAATCTTTATTCATTTTCGTATCTAAATGCCATGTGACATAAAATGGAAAGAAGCCCAAACTTCAAAATAAAAATTACCAATGGTAATGTGTTATCGAATAACCTCAAGGTGCATATTCTCCCAGGTTAATTTGCTGTTTGCAGTGCTGATCCCACCAATTCATGGTTTTGTTGTTAGGTCTTAAAAGAAAGTCCCTAAGCCCATGAAAAGTTAGCAAAAGGGCAAAATAGTATTTTTAACAAGAGAGGAAATGAAGATAAAGGAGCACAAAGGCAGAGAGGGTAACTTTAAAATATACAATGCTCTGTGAAGCTGGCAAAACATTATGAGACATCTAATTTCAGCTGTCAAAGGGGCTCCCATTGATTTTTAGGCTCGTTATAGGCACTCTTAGGGTCCTCTAAAGGGAGTCTTATTTATTTGGCTCTTATTTAACCTATCTTTCTCAGGGGAGAGTTAATAGTACCCTCTAGTAGGAAAATAGCAGCTTACTTTGGATTAGAATAGTTGACAGTCTGTTTTACTTCTGTTTAGATTCAAGAAAATGAAAGGCTTTGACTTTTTCAAGGTATAGAAGTCAAGAGAAATCCAGGAACCCAAAATCGCTACTCTAAATGCTAGCCATCTTTGTCCTCCTCTACATGCTTTTGTTAGTCAGTATCTGATCCATTTATTTTTAGCCTCCCAACACTGATCCCATAAAACTATTTCTGAGAATGAAAAGAATATCATGACTCAGCTAAAAATATTTCTTTTGTATAAAAGCATTTAAAAGTTGGCCAAAAATTAAACCCAGACCCTGATCAAAAGAATCTGTTTAGAAAATATAATGTGTATTTACGGATGACTCATTTCTGTTGTTGTAAAATATTCTTTTCCAAAAATACCTTGGCAGTAGCTTATTCAAAGAAGCCATTTTACTATCTCACTTTCACAATATGACATAGTTATTCTAATGGTACTCATAAATGGAAAATGTAATTGTTTTCCTTTGGGCATTATAGATTTTTTTGTCATTTTATATTAAGTCTATTTATTACAGAATGAGGGGTTTTGTCTTTAGAGCTCTTGTAATGAGTTCAGTAGGTTATTTCAACTTCTGATGTGGTGTGTCGTGTAATCCCAAATGTTAGACTCTAGAATCTAATCATGCTTTCACTGGCCTAATTGTTTAAAGGTAAAATAACAGGTCAAGTAATATTTTACAGCTTAATTAACTACACCAGAGAGGGAATAATTTGGTAAAGTTCCGAAAATGATTGATTTTCTGCAATCAACCAAACCCTCAGATTGGTAGGGGTTTGAGTAAACCTTGTGTTTCCTAAGTCAAAATGTGGAATCTGTGAATCCCGATAGATTGCTGGAACATGGCAGTTCTGGGTTTGCATGACATGTCTCAGGTCCCCAGAAGTCTGTCTCGTGTGTTCTACAATATCACCTACTTGTGTGGATTCTGAGCACATTTCATGAGGTTAGAAAAAAGGACAGTGCAGAGTAATATCTTAGAATTCCTTTTTGCATATCCTGGAAATCTTTCAAGGCAGCTAACTTTTGAGGAGACAGTCTCAAATTCACAAACACAACAGGACCTTATTTATTTATTTATTTTAAGGATTTTATTTATTTGTTTGAGAGAGAGAGAGAAAGATCATTATCTGGGGAGTGGGGTGGAAGGAGGCTGAGGGAGAGGGAAAAGCAAACTCCCCACTGAGCAGGGAGCCCAACACAGGGCTTGATCATGGGACCCTGAGATCATGACCTCAGCTGAAGGCAGATGCTTAACTGACTGAGCCAACCAGGCTCCCCAACAGGACCTCTTAAATGCACAGCAATTTTAGAATATCAATGGAGACATCTGGGGATGGCATTTTGGCATTTTGAACACACTAACTCCTGGGACAAGAGTGATATGCAGAAATCTTGGTAAAGGGACAAAAAATAGTGTGGAAGAAGTAATGACAAAAGGCCAAAAATTGATAACTGAAAAATAAGCCTACTCTTTTCTTTTGGAGGCAAACGTATATTACCTCTTACCCTGAAAACCTTACTATACCAGTTGCCAGGCCTAAAAGAAGTCAAAGAACTATCAGTGGCATCCAGATGACTGGACCAATCTAAGGTGTCTTTTTCCTTGCTAGCATTTAAAACTCTGTATGAAAATTTATATCATGATACGAGTGATTTTATTTGTGTGTGTATGTACGTTTTTTTGTTTTTGTTTGTTTTGTTTTTAGATTTTACCTATTTATATGACAGAGAGAGGCAGTGCAAGCATGGGGAACAGCAGGCAGAGGGAGAAGCAGGCTCCCTATCATAGAGAGAGCCCGAGGTAGGGCTCGATCCCAGACCCTGAGTTTATGACCTGAGCTGAAAGGTCAACTGACTGAACAACACAGATGCCCTTTTATTTGTGTTTTATAGAGACATTTAAGAAAGAAGGCATGGGAACTAATGCACCTACAATTTGTTCAGTGCTTTTATATATATATATTTTAATCTCATTTCACCTTACATAAACTCCATGAGTTAAGTACAGTTTCCTCCAGCTTAGAAATGAGGAAACTGAGGCTCACAGGTTGTGTAATTTGATCAGTGACAGACCCAAGAAGTGGTGCAAGTATTTATGAACCTGATTAATAAAGCTTGTACTTTGGCAACTTCAAAATACTGGTACTGGGCTTGGAACTTGAGTTAGGTTATTTATGTCTTACAGCAAGTAGTGACTCCAGTATCATTGTCTTGTTATTATCCCATTATAATCATCATTTTACAGAGGCAGAGACAATTTTAGAGAGGTTTAGAGGACTGTTTCCTAAAACTCACTGACTCATCAGAATTACATGGCAATTTTTTAAAATTCTGGACTCAAGGACCCATGCTTAGATATTCTTATTTAATCACTCTTTCGTGAGGTATTTATAATTTTTTAAACTTTCCCAGGTATTTGTAACATGCCACTAGGGTTTGGAAGCACTGATGAGTGGACATTTTTACAAATTGGAAGAACAGGTAATTGAATGCTTATCTATCTATGCTCTACCATGATGTGAAGCTGGGATATAGGGGATATTTGTATACTATTATCATCTTATTGACATTTTGTAATTTAATGCATACAGTGATGCTCTGTGATAAATACTTACCTCCTGGTGCTTAATGGACACAAATACCATTACACGTTGTATTATTTATTGTTGCATAACAATCTTACTACAAATTTATCAGCTTTACATAACACACACTGGGGAATTCTACCTCCAGGAAGATAGAATGGATATAACTTTGCCTATTCCTTTTGATAAGTAAAAGTAAAATCCCTGGACATTATATACAAAGCAAACAGAAGGAAACTGAAAAGTGGAGAGAAGTAGGTAGACTGGCTAGGGATCTTGGGAACTAAAAACTGACATGATTGTGAGTTTTCTTTCTTTGTTTTTTGAGATGACATTATTTGTTTTTCAACATGATAATTTATAATTTAATCATAATCCTATTTCTATTATTTATTTATTTTTAAGATTTTATTCATTTATTTGATGGAGAGAGCAGCAGAGGGAGAGGGAGAAGCAGACTCCCTGCTGAGTAGGGGGCCTTATGCAGGGCTTGATCTCAGGACCCTGGGATCATGATCTGAGCTGAAGACAGATACTTAACCGACTAAGCTACCCAGGCATCCCACATTCATATTTTTAAAAAACAGCTTTATTGAGATGTAACTTACTTACTGTACGATTCAGCCATTTCAAATGTAAAATTCAATGGCTTTTACTATACTCCCAGTTATGTGCAACCATCATCACAATTTCAGAACCCTTTCATTGCCATAAAAAGAACCAACCCTATATAATTTAGCTGTCATCCCTACTTCCCTAAGTTCTAAGAAACCTCTGTTATACTTTCTTTCTCTACAAACTTAACCTACCCTGGATATTTCATATAAATGAAATTGTATAATATGTGGCCTTTTGTCTCTGGCTTCTTTCACTTAGTATTGTATTATCAAAGTTCATTTATGTTGTGGCACATATCAGTATTTTATTTTTTATGACTGAATTATATTCCATCATATGGATATATTTATCTATGCATTTGTTGACTAATATTTGGATTGTTTCCACTTTTGGCTAATATAAACAGTACTGCTAGGAACATTCAGGTATTAGTTTTTGCTTGAACACATGTTTTCAATTCTTTTGGGTCTTTCCACTCTAGGAGTGGAACTGTTGGATCATCGGGGCAATTGGTATTTGCTTTTTTGAGGAGCTGTCAAATGTTTTTCACAGTTGCACTCTTTACAGTATTCAACTTATGATGGTTCTTTTCCACACCATCACCAACACTTGTTTTTGTCTATTATTATTAGCATTATTATTACTACAAGTGCTACAACTATCCTAGTTGATTTGAAGTGCTATCTCATTGTGGTTTTGATTTGCATTTCCCTAATGATTAATGATGAGCATTTTTTATGTGCCTGTTGGCTATTACTATATATGTGGGAGATGTTTTTTTCAAGTCCTTTGTCTATTTTTAAATTTGTTTGTCTGTGTTTGTTGTTGAGTTGTAAGAGTTCTTTATGTATTCTCAGTACTGGACTTGTCAGATGCATTATTTGGAATTAAACTGGAAATTGGTAACAGAAAAATAACAGAAATATTTCCAACACCTGGAAAACTAAACAGCACATTTCTAAATAATTCATTGATCAAAGAGAATATCTTAAGGAAAATTTAGAAGTACACATTGAGCTGAATAAAATGAAAATGCAACGTATTAAAATTTGTGGAGTACAGTTAAATCAGCGCCAACAAGGAAATTTATAGTATTAAAAGAATATATTGGAAAAGAGTAGAAGTCTCAAACCAATAATGTAATGTTTCCTCCTAAGAAATCTAAAAAAAGAAAAGAAAAATAAATCCAAAAGTAAGCATGAGGGAGGAAATAAAGATGAGAGTAGAGATCAATAAAATTCATTCACTACATCAAAAACTTATGATGTGCTATATGCTGGCTAACTGAACATAATAAAAAAATACATTGTACTAATAAAAAAAAGAAATCAATAAAATTGAAAACAGAATAGTAAAAACCAACAACATAAAGGGCTGGTTCTTTAAAAAGATCAATAAGATTGGCAAATCTTCAGCAAAACTAACAAAAAACCCCAGACAAAACAGAAATTACTGATATCAGGGATGAAACAGGGTACATCATTACAGATCCTGAAAACATTAAAAACATAATGAGGAATCGATGAACAAATCTACACATATAAATTTGACAACAGACACATATTTCAAAAAACACAAACTGCCCTAATTCACTCAATATGAAATATAGAACTAGAACAGCCCCATAAATATTAAGGAAATTGAATTAATAATTTAAAACAAAAAAAATCTAGTTCCAGATGGTTTCACTGGAGAATTATATACTAAACTTTTAAAAAAGAATTAACACCAGTTCAAAATAGCTTCTTCCAGAAAACAGAAAAAGAGTGATCATTCCCAATTCATTTTATGAGCTAGTATTATTGGGATACAAAAACTAGACAAAGACAGTACAAGAAAAGGGAACTACAGACTGATATCCCTCATGAATTAGATGCATCATTCCTTAAGAAAATATTAGCAGGTCATAAATAATTATATATCACGATCAAGTAGGCTTTATTACAGGATGCAGGGCTGTTTCAATATTTAAAAATACATGAATATAATCCACCATACTAACAAGCTGAAGGAAAATCTACATGATCACATAAGTCAGTTCAAAAAGAATTTGACAAAATTTGCCACTCTTTTATGATAAAATCTTTCAGAAAACTAGTAATAAAGGAAAACTTCCTCAGCTTGATAAAAAATCATCTATAAAAATCCTACAGTCAAAATTATACTTCATGAAGAAAGACTGAGTGCTTCCTTCTTAATTTCAAGAACAAAGCAAAGCTATCTGTTCTCATGACTCTTATTTAGCGCAGTACTGGAAATTTTAGCCAGTACAGTAAGAAAAGGAAATTTTAAAAATGCAGATTTAAAAAAAAGAGCTAAAATTGTCTTTCCTTATAAATGACATGATAGTCTACATAGATTATTCCAAGAATTCTTAAACAAACAAAAACTGTTTAAGCAACATCTCAGGTTACAGAATAAATGTACAAAACTCAATTTTATTTCTAAATGCTCGCAAACACGTGGACAGAATTACTAAAACAAATGAAAGGACTGATGGGTAAAAATCTTACAAAAAAAAAACCATGTACAGGACTCATAATGAAAATGACACAATGCTGATTACAAAAAAATCATAGAATCTATGCCTAAGAATCTAAATAAATGGAGAAATATGTTGTTTTCACAGATTGGGAGATTCAGATAGTAAAGATGTCAATTCTCTTCAAATTGATACACAGATTTAAGATGATCATAATAAAAATCCCATCATGATATTTTGTAGAAATAGACAAGATTATTCTAAATTTATATAAAAGGCAAAGGAACTGAGAAAGGTGATCAATTTTATAAAAGATGAATAATGAAGAGGAATCAGCCTACCAGATTTTAAGACTGATTATGTTACTCCAACATAAAAGGGCAACATGAGGGTCCTTATACTGATGGGAAATTTTATACCTTGAGGGTGTCAATATCAATATCCTGGTTGAGATACTATGCTGTAATTTTGCAAAAATGTTCCCATTAGGGAAACTGAGGAAAGGGTACATAGTATATCTCTGTAGTGTTTCATATAACTGCATGGAAATCCACAACTATTTCAAAATTAAAAATTTAATAAAAATATTTGCATTCATTATCTCACATTTTCTGTGCACTGGAGCTCCAGGAATAGCTTCACTGGGTCCTCTACAAAGCTAGAGTCAAATGGTCAGGCACAACTGCGTTCTTATCTAAAAGCTTGATAAATGTGCTTTCAAACTTGGTTAGTTACTGCCAGCATTCACTTTTTGTGGATGGTTAGACCTAAGTCTTCAGTTTCGTGCTGGCTATTAGAGGCACTTTCAGTTCATTCATATGTGGCTTTCCAAATATTGCTTTATCAAAACCAGTAAAAGGGGTGGACTCTTAGCTGGACAGATGTCATAACTTTATGTAAGAATATCATGGAAGTGCATTCCATCACCTTTGCTGTATTCTATTGGTTAGAAACAGTATCATCACCCTCAAGGAGAGGGGATTGTACAACGTCATGAGTACCAGAAGATAAGGATGATTGGAACTCTCTTAGAATCTTCCTGCAGCTATGTTTATAACACAATCCATTAAAAAATCACTGGTTTTGATATAATTGGGGATGTCTACCTTATTTTACAGTACGATTTAAAGTATTACTATGGGGACTCTTGAATTCAGCTCAGGGTCATGGAATCGAGCCCTGCACTGGGCTGTGGGCTCTGCACTCTGTGGGGATTCTGCTTGGTATTCTCTCTCTCCCTCTGCCCCTCCTGCATCTAAAGTAAATAAATAAATCTTTAAAAAGTAAAGTATTACCACCTATGTTCTACATTTGGAACATCTACAGTAGGTTGTAGAATTGAAGGAAGTTAAAATATTTTTATCATAGGAAATAAGATATATAGAAGCAGATTGGGAAATACTGCATCTTATTTACATTACATATTTTTAGATTATGATATATCTTTTAGACTTACAGAGAACTGTTATGTTTATAACTTAATAATCAGGAGAGGTTGACATAATATCCTAAGAAACAACATTATTTTTTGGAAAAAATTTATTCTTTGGAAGAAAGTTTTCTATTGCATCCTACCTTTGGGCAAAAATTATCTTTTTAGAGGCTCCTGACTGGCTCTTTCAGTGGAGCATGTGGCTCTTGATCTTGAAGTTGTAGTTTCAAGGCCCTCGTTGGGTATAGAGATTATTTAAAAATAAAATCTTAAAAAAAATTGTCTTTTTAGAAAACTCAGTTGACTCATAAAGCTTAGAAATCTCTTTAAAATAGAAAAAATATTCCATGTGACATTTTTTGTGGAGAGAATCTATTCAAATTCTTAGTGACCTAGTAAATATATTCAAAGTATAATTCTTTAGTTAAGTAATAAATTTTAGGTTTTTGTGAAGACTTACATTGTTAACCTATTTTTATATACTAGAACATAAAATATTTCCTTTTTAGAGGATTGTGATATGACACTTTTCATTCTTTTTATGCTTCTTGGGTACTCCCAAGATCTCTTAAATATTCCTTATGATGCCTCTGAAAAAAATTTCAAATATCTCCTTTTTTTAAAGACTTTTTAAAATTTATTTACCAGAGAGAGAGAACAAGCAGGGGGAGCAGCAGGCAGAGGGAGAAGCAGGCTCCTCACTGAGCAAGGAGGTCAATGCGGGACTCCATCCCAGGACACTGGTTCATGACCTGAGCTGAAGGCAGATGCTTACCCGACTGAGCTACCCAGGGGTCCCTCAGATATTTCTTAATGTTGAAATAAGGCAGATCACCTGGAAATAATAACAAAAACTCTACTCACCATCGTAACATGAATAATTCACAAAAATAAAAACTGGTATCTGGAGAGCACTAATTTCTGTAACAGAAAATGGGTGAGATCAGAAATGAACAACTCCCTCTGCTTTCCTTTTTCTCAAAAAAGAAAAAAAAAAACAGTTTTCCTTCCTCTAGTACATTTGGAAAAAAAGAGATTTGTCTCATATCCCTGATGAGTCACTCTCCATATGGCCCTCGCTTCTCTGTGTGCCTGATCTAACCATGCCCACTGCATGCTCAGGCTGCTTTGTACCCAGCTGATCACTGGCCCTTTTTGCCTCAATCCCCATGGCGCCACTAAAACCAGAGTGCTGATCAATAGATTAATAGAGGGTTTGTGGCACTGTACTGAACAAAGAACAACATATCCATTGTTATAATCAGGGTTTTTACAAGGTTTTCAGCTTTATCTGTGTTAGAGAATATTTCTCTGACCAATAGTCTCATCTGGCCTCTGCTTTTGTCTTAATGCTGGACCTTTACTCCATGGCCTTGTCCATCTCCACAAAATTCCCTCCTGTATTCAAATGTGTGTGTTTTTTTTTTATTACTTCACTATCCTCCTACACCATATCCACAAGGCCTTAGCTTTCATAATCCTATAAAGCACCTATTTAGATGTCTAGATAAGAGTAGTTTTTTGCCTAAAATAATTCTGATATTTTCCAAAGGCATCTAACTCAAATTCTTGGTAGGTTTGAAAGGAACACTTTTTTCCAGCTTCGTAATGATAACCACTACCATTCCCTGAGACATAAAATGCTGATAAGTATTATTTATTGAGCTCTTTCATCATGTTATGGACCATTTTATGTATTTCACACTTTATATATTTTGAGTCATTTAAGTCTCAAAATAACTCATTGTTCCATTTTACAATGCAGTGATTGTGAGAAGAGACTTTATGCTTTAGAAGCATGTATATCCCACAACACTACCAGAGAAAAATTAATTTTCCCCAGACTTCAAGACTAGGGACCTCCTATATAGGGAGTGTTGATAATTTTTCTGGTAAGGATAGCCAGGTATTTCTGACTACAGAATCTCCCAAATTAATCACGAGACCTCACTATAAACCTAGATTTCTTAAAAAAAAAAAAAAAAAAAAAAAAAAAAAAAAAAAAAAAAACAGGGGCACCTGGGTGGCTCAGTGGGTTAACTGGATCAGATCATGATCCCAGGGTCCTGGGATAGAGCTCTGCATTGGGCTCTCTGCTCAGCAGGGAGCCTGCTTCCTCCTCTCTCTCTGCCTGCCTCTCTGCCTACTTGTGATCTCCGTTAAATAAACAAGTAAAATCTTAAAAAAAAAGGATGTCTACTTTTATGATATCATTATCTGTTGTGGTACCTAGAATAATGTATCCTTACCCCACCTCCAAGATGTCTACATCTTAGTTCCAGGAAACTATGAGTATGATTACATGACAAAGGGAAATTAAGATCACAGAAGAAATTAAGTTTGTTAATCAACTCACCTTAAAATAGATTATCCTTGATTATTGAATAGGCTCAATGCAATTGTAAGGCTTTAGGAAGAGGGAGAGAAAAGAATCAATATCAGAGTGATTCTACGTAAGCAAGACTTGACTGGCCAATACTGGTTTTGAAAATGAAAGGAGGATATGAACCAAGGAATGAAGGCAACCTCAAATTGGAAAAAATGAGAAAATAAAATCTTCTCTAGAGTCTCCAGAAAGGATTACAGTCCTGCTGACACCTTGATTCAGTTCAGTGAGACAGACCTGTTTTTGCACATCTGACCTCCAGAACTATAAGATAACACATTTGTATTACTTTAAGCCACAAAACTTGTGGTGATTTTTTATAGTAGCAATGGGAAATTATTAATTTGTTTTTGAGTTTTTATTATTTCTTATTCCCTGTTTCCAGTTTGAAAATTATTATGCTTATTTGATGTGTCAATTGACACATGATATTGGCATTATTTCTGTTTCACTATTTTCCCTCTCCTTGACACTTCCAAGTGGCAGAACTTGCAATTTCTCTTCTTCTTAATCCTAACAAATTCCAAAGATCATTTTATCTTTCATGAAAAAGAAAAGCTAAAATAAAATGAAAAGCAAACAACAACAACAACAACAAATTCAGTCTTCCTTGGAATTTAGGCTTCCAAAACTTTATTTTAGTCAAAGGCAATAGAAGATAAGGCAATAAAGTGTTCTTTAGATGGCATGAAGTTTAGAGGAGGTGAAACATAAGAATTGTGTGGAAGGGGGGCAGCTGGGTGGCTCAGTCATTAAACGTCTGCCTTCAGCTCAGGTCATCATCCCAGGGTCCTGGGACTGAGCCCCGCATTGAGCTCCCTGCTCAACAGGATGCTTGCTCCTCCCTCTTCTACTCCCCTTGCTTATATTCCCTTTCTCACTGTGTGTCTCTCTATCAAATAAATTTTAAAAAAAAGAGAGAGAGAATTGTGTGGAAGATTTAAGGTATAAGTTGTTTAGGTATAAAGGAGATGGAGTAGGAGTATGGTCAAGGCAGCCAGTTACAACAACATAAATCCAATATGAAAATTGCTTGAAGTGTAAGATCACTGGTTGGGTGTAGGAGATGAAGAAAGGTCATAGATTGACCTTCTAGGAAATTTGGATTTTATCTTGGAAGCTACAGGGAGTCTGGGAAATATTTAACCTAAGAGGAACTTGATCATAGTTGATTTGGAAAACAAATGATGGAAGCAATGCAGTGAATGGAATTATGCAGCAAACCTAGAGGCAGACAAATGAGTCAAGAAACTTTTGAAGTACACCAAGGGAAGGATAATAGTAGTTACAACATACACTGGTTGCCTTGGGTGTGGGTGGAAAGAAGTAAGGAGATTTGAAAAATATCAAGAAGATAGAATCAATAGTATTTATTGACTAAATGTGGAGTGTAAGAAGGCAAAAGAAGTCATGTTGCTGGTGTGGACGAAAGAATGTATGGTGTATTCACCAATCTGCGAAATATAACAGATTTGAGAGAGAAGATGTGCTGTTGGGTTTTAGTTGAGTTTGAGTTATTCTGGATAATTCCGTTGGAAATGTGAATCTCTGTCACTTTCTTCTAGAATTTTACTTTGTGTTCCTACTGGGTATCTCTAAGTTTCAGGACCTACTTCTTGCAAACTGATAAATAATCAAAGTCTTTCCTTGGGATGTGTTGTGCCAGCACCTGCCAATTGATCTGTGATCATATGCAGATCTCTTCCATTAACTCAGGTTCACTTTTTTGTTTGTTTGTTTGTTTTTAGCAAATTAACAAAATAATTAAACATTGGAACATCATGAAGACATAGTGGGAAACTACATGGAGGCCTGATATTTAATAAAGAAGTAGTGGTACAAATTAAAGCTTAGATATATAACAAAATGATACAGTTGAAGCAAATGTAAGAGATAATGACATCACAAAGCCTGAAGGGGTCAATATGATATTTGGGACAATTGGTGAAAAGGTTTTATTGACTACTTTAGCATTGTAGTTTGGCCACATGAAAAACCATGAATGATTTAATAATGCCAGATCAATGACAATAGAACCTGTTAATCAAAATCTACTTACTGTTTTGCTTATTGAACTGACTGGGGCTACTATTTGTACCTCATGAAGTAAAAATGAATTTTTATAACTTTTGGTATTAAAGGTTCATTGTTAGTACTTTTGAGGATTACCTATTAGCGTTTGGTACTGTGCTAAATATGGTAATGAAATTAAGAAAAATGTAAGATGGAATCCCTGTCTCCAGGGAGCTTACATACCTTTTAGGAAAAGAAAGGTTAACAAGCACAGGAAGCCTCTAAAATTATTTAAAAAAAACAAACAACTAAATAAAAATCAATTATCTGTGTATCTTATACGTGGGGAATTCAATAAATGCTAGAAAAATTTATCTGTAATATTTTATTTTATTATTATGACAGTTCTATAGAGCAAACTATTATTTGCTTTATGGAATTAGTAGAACTACTTGAAAAAAAATCTCTTATATGTATTATATGAAAGATTCCAAAAAGTAAAGACAATGTGCTGTTTAGCTAAACAACCAAAGTATCAAAAAGGCACATCTACTAATTGCTGATTGCTATATTTTTAGCGTGTAACTTTTGTATAATTCAAGAATATCCTGTAATAAATGAGCATGTACTTAAACTAATGTGATTTTAATTGAGGCTTGGGGGCCTTTGAAAATATGCCTCTACAAACAGCCCCAGGAACAATGACTTCCTGCAAGGGGAAGAGACAGATATTTTGAAAGTCTAGGAGAGCCTGTCTAGCATTTTAGTCTCTGCTCTGCAGAGCAAATCCCTTGCATGCTTTAAAAAAGATTGATTTTTGATATAAAGGCACATTTAATCATAGCTTTGAAAGTCTAAAAAGTGTCTGTGAGTGTTTCTTAGTGGACTGGAAATCTATTAGTATATAGTCAAGAGGCCACTGAATAACAGAAATCAAACTTTTCAAGAGTTCTGATGTAAAATTTGATGGCACATACCAAAGTACTACATTTCTAAAAGCATAGCATTGAAGGTCCACCAAACAGAAATAAGACTAACAAAATAATTTCTTATGAGGTATTATTGTGGTCATGGATCCTCCATCTTGTAGTAGAAGTTAACCAACCCTGTAAGCATTTCAAAATAAACCTGAGCTTATAAAAAATACTACCATCTAGAAAAGATTCAGTGGCATTGGCTATCATATTCAAAGATTCTGGGTTCTTCTGGGTTCTTTGTATATGCTTTATTCCCTATCATTTAGGTTATTTTCTGTGCCTTTAGAGTATATTGATAAGCTGTGGTCATAATCATGTCCTACTGGCCTACAAGACGGAGTAATTCCTTTTGTATCTTCTCTCACTTGGTTTTATAGTGCTAATTTCCAAAGTGTTCTCCCTATTTTTTAGTTTGATTCCATTTTCATTAATTTTCCTCTCTGCCACCACAGTAAACTCTTTAAAATGCAATCCAAGGCATGTCACCTACTACTTAAAATCTTTCTATTGTCACTATTACCAGGAAAATAAATCCAACACTAGAAGCTGTGACTTGACTCAGGAAAATTACTTGGACAAGCAGGCAGAGAATATATGCCAGCTGTCCCCCTGGCCTTCTCACTGGTCCCCCAACATAGGAGGTGTGGTGCAACGAACCAAGTGAGATAGCACTTGGGGGATGGCAGTTTCTAAGGTACATTTGTTATTCCAGTAGTACAGATTAATCTGGTTAGTTTGTCAAATTCACACTGTAATTGAAATTTTGCCCAATTTGTTATTTTTATATCTCATGTACTTTATTTATAAATTCTACTCAAATTCAGGAAGAGTTAAGTTTGGTCATAATAATTTCCAAAGAACTGTTAAAATGAAGACAACATGAAAGATAAGAAAGCTATGTAAAAAAAGAGGATATCATTTCAGTTGCCTTTTAGTCAATGTATACTGACTCCTCCCTGTTTCTCCTAACCTGGGTATTGACACGATTTCTCCAAAAACATTTTTTTTCTTCTCATTTTACCTAATTTTTCTTTCTAGAATTGACATCCCTTTGTACTTAGTTATTCCTGTTTACTTCTAATGGCTTCTGTGCTCATATCTTCCTTTTAAAATTTGGGGTCCACATTCTTCCACGAATATGTAAATACGTGCCATACTCTCGGCACATACTGTTTCTCTTTAGTTTTCCTCTTCTCAAAGGCACTAAAACTCACAATCTCAGAAGAAGACTTCAACATTCTCAAGGAAGAATCTAGGATGTTTTCTTTAAGAAAATTCATGTGCTCTACCTATTGCACTTCCTTTGTTGTCTTGAAGGCACCTGCCTACCGCCCAGAGAAGATAATTCTTTTCTCAAGATTTCAACATTTGTTTCACTGTCCTTTGTTCTACCCTGTATTTTAACTTTGTTTCTGAAACTACTAATTACCTTCCGTTTATGCAGACTTCCAATATGTAGTCTTCATTTCTTCTTTTAATGAAGAACCTCATTATATTTATTAGAACACTGTCAACCAGCCAGAGACTATCGATCTAAACCTTCTTTGCAACTGTCCCTTTCTTCCATGTTCCTTAAATGTGCCATGTGACTAAGCTCTGGCCTGTGGGCTAGGAGCGTAAGAGCTGTATGACTTCCAGGTCAGCCGCTTGCCTTAAGCTTCCCCTCTTCTGCTTCTCGCAGACTATTTAGAAAAGGAAAGCAGCCGAGGGGAAGGTGAAGGAACAAAACAGAGAGAACCTGAGATTCTGGATTACTTTGAGGAGCTAACCGCCTACCCACACCTACATTTGAACTGGAATTTTAGGCAACAGTATACTTCATGCAAGTATAATTTAGAATGTGTTGTAAAACCAGTTCAGCCTGTATACAATTCAACAAAGCATCTTGATGATACTATTGAAATTTCTGAGGGCAAAGTCCCTCTATGCAAAAACTACGATTTCTTTTTCTGTCTCAGCCACCTACATATTTTAGTAATCTCTGTAATCCAAGAAGTAAAATATCAAAATCTTCTCTCTGGTTACAATCTTTTATACACCTTAATTTTTGTATACTTTAACTCTCTTCTAAGCACCATCTGCTCAGACTTGCTAAGTCTAGACTTGCTTCTATATCTACATGGATGCCAATTCAGAAGGAATATCAGGAGAATAGTCAAGGAGGAAAAAGTAAGCATCTGTTTGGAGGTTTTTACCAATGTCACATGCTACTACTGAAATCAAATAAGGTGAAATGTGCCTTTTACAGAAAGTTTAGATGGATGTAGAAAGTTCAGGGATATGGTGAGTATATGCTGAGTATTTACTTGTAGGAATAAGTAGACCCATATGATGTCATTAATTCTAGTGAGCTGGAAATGTAGAGGAAAAGAAAGCAAAAGATAATTAATCTTACTTAATCTATCATATTTCAGGCATGGAATTCCCTCACTCTCATTACTCTCTAACCCCATTTTTGTTTCCTCTGCTTTCCCCTGACACTTTCTTTTGTCTCACTGTTCCATAGTGCCAAGTGATCTGGCATCTTTTCCAACATTCTCTCTGAAAAGTTGCAAATGATCTAATCATCAAGCAATCTGGTCTGTATAGTCCTCGTCTACCTCAGCCATTCCACATTTTTCTTTCTTTTTTCTTTTTGTCTAGATTTTTAAAAGGTAGGCTTAATTTTCCTATTGATAGAAATAATATCTACTAACTATAAAAACTTTGGAATGTATATAAAGTCATTAAAGTAACTCACAACCTTAAAAATAACCACTGATAAGATGATTATGAATTATTTGAGTTTTCTTTGTAATCTCTTATATGATCTGTTTTTAGAAATATTTCCATGATTATAAAAATTTTTATTTTTTAAGGTAAAAATATATAAACTCAGTCCTACCAAGTACATCACTAAAATATTTTATTATATTTTATTTAATGTAAGAAATAATAACATGTTAAATCTGTCAGTCATATGGTCAGTTAAATTTGGGTTACTACAGATATTATTTTATGCATTCTGTTGCCATTTAAACAGAACATAATAGAGGTGCCTGGGTGGCTTAGTCAGTTAAGTATATGACTCTTGGTTTCAGCTCAGGTCATGATCTCATGGGTGTGGGATCAAGCCCCACATCAGGTTCTTTGCTCAAGTGGGGAGTCTGCTTGGTATTCTTTCCCTCTGTCCTCCTACTCAACAACCCTCTACCCTACATACATGCTCTTTCTCTGTCTCACTCTAAAATAAATAAATAAATCTTTAAAAAAAATAAAGAGCACATAATATTATTTTTTTTAAAAAGATTCATTTATTTGAGAGAGAGCGAGTGAGCAGGGGGAGGGGCAGAGAGCAAGGGAAAGAGAGAGAATCTCGAGCAGACTCCCCGCTGAGTGTGGAGCCTGAGTTAGGCCTCCATGAGGAACTTGATCCCATGACCCTGAGATCACGACCTTAGCTGGAATCAAGAGTGAACACTAGATAGACTGAGATAATGCTTTCAATTGTATGGAAAAGCTTGGACTTTATCCTAAGGACAAAGAAACAAACCATGAATCAAAGGATTCATTCAAAGAAGTGAAAAGATGAAAACAGCATTTTAGAAAATATCATTCTGGTGGCAATGTGGAGAATGACTTCGATTCTGTTAGTAGTTAAATATGTGAGTCTGGAGCTCAGGAAACAGATTTAAGTAGAAGATCAAGATTTGATGGTCATAACCATGTGGGATAGATATTAACTGGATGGATAAATAAGTGTTTTATTTTTATTTTTTATTTAAATTCTATTAGCTAACATATAGTACATCATTTGTTTCAGATATAGGGTTCAATAATTTATCAGTTGTGTAAAACACCCTATGCTCATCATATCTTAATGGTCTATTTTATGAGACTTTGTCCAGCTACTGCCTTCACATTTGAACAGCAGCTAGGCAGAATGTGGAAATCATGGGTCACAGTCTTTCCTTTCAAACTCTAGGGGTGTTGTTCCCTTGTGCTCTGGCATTTGGTGTTTGAAAGGAATGTTGGCTCAGTCTTACACTTTGCTTTTTCTTTGTGTGAAGCATTCTTTATGCTTAGAATTCACTAATGTCACCAAGCTATTTTTTATTGTGTAAATTTTGTTATTAGTTTGCTTGGAAGATGGCTAGTCTCTCAACCTCAAAATATAGTTTATTTTTAAAAACTGAGTAATTTTCTAGAATTCCTCTTTGATTATTGTTATAATGTACTTATTCTTCTTTCTTTTGTAAATCTTATATTATCTGCATTTCCATGAGACTTGCCATTTTTCTCATTTTCTTTGACTGTACATTCTCTTTGCTCTTTTCTTCTGGATTCCTCAGTTCCTTCTCAGTCTTGTCCTGTAAATCACTAATTAAATTTTCTGTGATGTCAGGTCTGCTAATTATTGATTCAGACTAAAGTGTTCTTTAATTCAATAAGTATACTGTTTATCACCAGTTTTTCCTCATCTTTGTCATCAGTTTCTATTTTATAAGGGCAGTGTTTCACTGATTTGGGTTTTTTTTTTTCTTCTTCTTCTTTTCCTTAAGGAGAATGAGAATCTACTGGATTAGGCACTGTTCTCCTTTTCTTAAACATTGAAACCCTTTCTTATATGCTTTTTATTGTTTTTCTTCTCCTTATTTTGTTAATTATCTCTTACAAATAAATGCACATTTCATATAGTTTTTTAATTAAACAATGCTCTGTGTTTCATTACAAATTTTCACGATTCTCTAACAAAATCTTTCATAAAGGACCCCACTACTAGTCAGTGCTTCAGTCTGCCTCTTGAAAATCTTTGTAGAGTGTCTCACTTTTCACACAAAATTAACATGTCCAAACTAGACTAAGAATCACCTTCTTCCCCTTCTGAACTCCCACAACAATTATGTTATCATTCTGCCAATCATTCAGGATTAATTGGAGTATCTTTTACTTTTCTTTTTGACCCTTTCTTAAAGATAGTTTCTTGTATCACAATGATTCATGTAGTGTCTCCTTCTTTTTCATGTTACAAATTAATAACTATTTTAATAACTATTTGGTCTTGTCCTACTTCAAAGCAACTCGGGTAATATTGTCAAATTATTCAACTCTCATAATGCCTCTCTTTGAAGCTTTTTATAACTTTTTTGCTTGCTGAATTAAGTACACATTTATTCCTCACCATGGCATTCAAGACCTGTCAGAATATCACCTAATATTGATCCAATCTACATTTAAAGCCTTGTCTTCCACCAGTTAATGCATACTACATTCTAGATTGATCTACTGATCTGCAAGTATGTCTGTGGCTACCCACCTACATCCCAGTAAAAGACATTCCTTTCCCAGTTCATTTTTATTCTATTATGAGACAACAATGCCTAGTTAAGTTATTAGAAATTAAATCTACAAATATAATGTTTCTTCTTAACTAATAGAAGATTCTGACATATACAGCTCAAAATATAATATGATGATGTGTTGGCATGGATCAATAAAGCACAGCAGGAGCACTGAATAAGAGGAAGAATGTTACTAGGGAATTCAGGGTCAGTTCCACAGAGAAGATGATTTTAGAGCAGTGAAAGATGAATTTGAAGTTATTATTCAGAGAAGAATGAAATGGTATTCCATAAAGTGGAGGTGACATGAGAAGAATAAAAAAAAACCAAACTGTATAGTTTATGATATATTGGGGAAAAGATAACTAGTTTGACATATTCACCCTTGATATGCATACAAGATCTAGAACCTGATCTGGAATGTTGTGCTTAAATAGGTATTTGTTGAATAAATGAATTAAAGACTATAACACTTGGAAGTATTACAGGTACATAATGGAAGACAAGATTGGGAAGCAAACATGAAGCTATATTGTGAACATGTGAATGCTAGTTCAGAAGTTTAGACTTTATCTTATGAGTAATTGTGAAGTAGAGAAGATTTTTGCCTATGTAATTGGATTGGATGTCAGAATGGAAGTTTCAGCCAAATTTTAAGAATACAGGTACCATACCAGGGACTAAAATAAGCAGTGAGGCAGACAATCCTATAGAATTTTCACAAACAAGAACTGGCCACAAGTCAAGTTTGCCACAGTCATTGGTCAAAAGGTTATCAAATACATATAAGTTTCATTGAGTGGAGACTGAGAGACAATAGAGAAGGCTGTGATGTGTCTCAGTTCCATTCATAATGGGGAGAGTTGGGTGTGCTTTTCCTTCACCTGTAGTCAAAAGATGTGTTTTAAGACCACTCCAATATCTTAATACGTACTTTCTACAATTTTTGCAGGGTACTGGGGGGCAGAGATAGAGTAAGCAGATAGTTGACTCCTACTTTCAAATTCTAAAAGCAGAAAAACAACTGGATAACCAACCTAATAGCTAGGGTAAAAAAGAAGCTCTTTTTGTTGTAGCAAAAATGATTGAATTTTTGAGTGTTTTCTTTGGGCCCCAGGTAGGTCAGGAACTAATGGAAGTCTCTTTCTGAGGTCTTATGTAAAAGGCTGCCTGCAGGAGCAAACACACAGGACTTTCTGGAATTTGGATTATGTGGGATATAGAAGTAGTAACTGGGCACTCAGACTAAAGATGCTTTTATTTGGATTTAAGGAACTGCCAGTGAGAGATCATCAGTGATTGAGCAATCTCCAGAAAGCCCATGAAAGCTCTAATGAGGGAGAGTCTGCGCTGAACAGCTGCTAGACCCACAGACTGCAGCTCCGACAGTAAGTTCTGTTATGTCCTCCATTCTGCTCTGTCCTTCCTGGATTTAACCCAGTAGTGTTCAGAAACTTGTATTTTCAAGCTGGGAAGAGGGAGAGAGAAGCTCAACCATGCCCCTTTCTTTATTGTGAGCTCCCTTCTCCTCTTTGCAAACTTCCCCCACCACCGTGGAAAGGATACATGTCTGTGTTTAAAAAAAAGTTGTACTAAATAATTTACTTATAAAAGTGAGATAGTAATTTTGATTAAAAGTGACCATTTCCTTAGAATGATGAAAAGAATCATAAGAATTTCATCCAGTGGAAAGAAAACACCTAAATATACGACAAGGACAAAGTAAACTTGTTTTATGATCATATCTTATGAGTCATACTTATTATCTACTATGTAGTTACATAGAGAAATTTTATGAACTTATCTGTGTTTGAGAAATATCCTCTACATGATGAAAGAGTAATACTCTGAAGAGGGATAGATGATTCAGGAAGACCATCTCTTCCTGTCAAAAAGTTCTTCTTTATCATCAAGGTACTGCCTCATATATTAAGTCATGAGTGATTTTCTTCCACTGACTTTTCCCTCCAATCAAAGCTGATCATTCATTAATTTATTCAGTAGTTGTTTATTGAGCACCTACTATGTTTCAGATATTGATCTGATGCTTAGAATGAATCAAGGAATGAAACAGGAAACAGATAGAATCCCTATCTACATGGGGTTTATATTCTATTTGGCAGAGATGAACAAGAAACACACATGATAGCTGAGTAATTTTTACAGTACACTAGAAGATAATAATCATAATAGAATGAAGAAAACAAGAGTAGGATAAAAGAATTTGAAAAAGGTGGTGGAGTCGGTATCTTAATTTTAAGGGGCCATTAATGCTCCTTTAGAAGGCAATATTTGAGACCGGTCTTGAGAGAGGTGAGAGAGTTAGCCAGGTGATTATATGGAGGAAAGAACCAGATCCAAAGGCTTCATGTGGGATAGTGTCTGGTGATTTGTGTACAACACAGATCTTCTGTGGTCGAACAGATTAAGCTAGGTGATAGGAGTTGATGAGGTCAAAGATACAATAGTAGACAGATTGTGTAGGGCCTTGAACCTCATTGCAAGGACATTGACATTTATATTCAGTTAGGCAGGAAGCCATTTGAAAATCTCAGAGGAGGAGTGATGTAACCTGACTCATGTTGTAAAAGAATTGCTCCTTTGATTTTTGGTAGCCTTTTTTTTTTTATTGTTTATATGGCATTTACCATACCTTTTGTTTTGTTTTGTTTTGTTTTTGTTTTTGGTAATGTGGTTACTTGTGTGTGTAAGTCTCTTCCAAATTGTAAACTCACAAGTGAAAAAGTCTAGGTCTTACTCAGCTCTTTATCACTTATACTGGATAGTCAGTACCTTGCATATAAATGATACTCAATCCACATGTGTCAGAACATATTTTACATTCCTTTCAGCAAGTGATATTGATATTGTCTGACATTCAAAGAATTACTTCATCAACTACAGTATTTGATTATTCTGGACTCATTATTCTCTTATGCCAAATAGCATAAAATTGACTATAAAATTGCATTTTCTCTATGTTTGACTATAGTATACAAATCAGGTTATTCTGCACTATCTTGTTATTGTTTGTAATAATGAACTATTTCTTCTTACTCTATCATAGCAAACTGTTTAACCATAACTGGATCTGATTTTTTAATTTGTTGTTTTCCTTCTTTAGAACCTGAGCTCCCTGAATATTTTGTTCATTGTTGAATCCCTAGTGTCTAATTCACTGACACATAGTGGGTAGTCATAGACATTATTGAATGTATAAAAGAATGAAAGGTATCCTATTATCATAACAGTCTCACAACTATAAAGATTCATCCAACTGAATGTGAATCATCCAAGTTTATTTCCATATGTCTCATGGCTAGTCAGAAGTATGGAGTAAATCATGGCATTTCCAAACTTTGAAAGAAAGAGAAAAGAATGACTGAAAGAAAGAAGAAAGAAAAAAGAAAGGAAGGAAGGATGGAAGGAAGGATGGAAAGAGAGAAAGAAAGAAAAAAGTGAAAGAAAGAAGCAAAGAAGGGAGAAAGGAAGGGAAGGAGGAATTTGGGGAAGGAAAAAATGAGGGAGAAAGGGAGAGAGGTGCAAGAAAGCAGAATTTCCAAATGTATCTCTGTGATTATATGGATTATTTTTAACTAAGACATGGGAGAAGCTCTGGAAACCAGGTAGAAGTTACCCTTTCATAGGAGAACTTTATAAGATAAATCTTCTTTTGTAAGGGTGTCCCTATATGTAGCTAGAGGAAAAGAACACTAAATTTCTAGAAACTCTGTTAATGGAGAAGGCACTCAGTTAAATGTGCATAACAATCATACTCTTGTTTACTGTGCTTTGTTTGATAACCGCCCAGGATTAGGCTCCCTGCTTTCCCCAACATCTTCTTTTGTCATTAGCTGAGGTTAGTATTTAAATTGCTGGATAGGGCCATTTTGGGGAGTTACTTAGTTTTCCTGAGTATCTCTCATGTATGTAGGAGGTGTACATGTTATTAAACTGCTGTTTGTTTTTCTCCTGTTAATCTCTCTCTCTCTCTTTTTTTTTTTTTTTTTACAGCAGGCAAGATAGGATGGGTCTTAGCCAAGAAACTAAAAGGGTAGAGAAAAAATTATTTCTCTTCCTTCATCAAGGAAAAGAGGGAGAAAGGAAAGAAAGCCAATTTCTCAGTGCTGTAGAGGCTAATTTTCTCCCCAAATCCTTTTAAGTTCCCACCTTAGCCTCTGCATACAATTTGTTCCATATTGCTTTGCACCTCACCATTTTTAACGTTTAAACACTGAAAAGTACATTATGAACTAATACTTTCTGACTTGCTTGACATTGAGTGATCAAAAAAAATTCATTTTTTAGTAGGATTCTTATTCTGTAATAAAGAATAAAAAACTATATGGCTGCTTGTCAAAGAACTGGTAAGATTTACCCAGCCTCTTTTACATATTAGGCAGCAAACATGCCAAACCTAACAGCTGAGAACCTAGTGATTAATGTAGCTGACGGTGGAAATCAACTCCAGTGAACTCATTTCATTGTAGAATGCTTCTAGACCAGAACTCAATAGGCACTTTCTGTGTTTTCATCCAGTCAGCCTGCTGTGTGCAAGATGAATGCAGGTTTAGATAGATTCATTATATCATTTGGAATGTTCTAATCTAGAGAGGTCCAAATTTAAGATTTGAACAGTTCAGGCTCATATGGCTTTATATGTAGTCAGAGACTGTAAGGCACTATTTCTAGGGAGATAAAAGGCATACTTCACGAAATCAGGTATTCTAGGTCCCTGACCATTAAAACTCCTTACATAAAGGAAGGCACCATGGTCATTATTTCGACTGCAAAGGAGAATGCAGGATTTCTAAAAACATCAGAGAACTGAAATCTTATCCTGCCAACATCTTACACAATCTTGTAAGATGTCAAATACATGTTATCTGTGATTCTTTTCAGAATCTCACACGATAAATATAGCATCAGCTTTGTCTAGGAGGTAAGGGAGGAATCCTGCAGCAAGGCATAACAGAGAGGCAGAAATATAGAGGTCAACAGACATGCTTTTCCCTGAGAAAGTAGAATTCTATCTTCATGAACAAAATTATCCAGACATTGATCATTTGCTCTATTATATATACACTAAAAAAGAAAAAAGAAGGAAAATAATAAAATAAACCTTTTACTGAGGCTTCATCAACAGTTTTGTTGTCATGTATCAGCAGTTCCTTTTCATAATATCGTCTAGGTTTTGGTCTGGATGATTTTTGTCTGTGTTGCTCAAACGCTATTACTGGCAACACTTACCTGACTGTATTTGATTTATCCAGACACTAGCTTCTTTTTAAGTCTTGTCTTTATCAATGCTAAGGAGAAAAGTTCTCATGGGTTAGAGTGATCAGTTTAACCTGGAATCAGGCAACCTGGGTTTCTTGTTTAGTTTTAAAATAGATCATTGCAGTGATGGGTTGACTAAGGCCTCCCAAAAGATAGATATCCAAGTCCTAATCTTTAAAATTTGTGAATGCGACCTTATTTGGAAAAGGCTCTTCTTAAATGCAGTTAAGGATCTTGAGATGAAACCATCCTGGATTTGGACTGGGTCCTACATCCAGTGTCAGGTGTCCCTATAATAGAAAGTTAGAGGAAGATTGAAGATACAGATATAAACAAGGAGAAAGTAAAATGTGGAAGCAGAGCTGGAAGTTACATAGTGCTAAACCAAGACCCAGGAAAGATTGCTGCCAGGTACCAGAAGCTAAAACCAGAGCATGGGACAGATTTTTCCTCAGAGCCTCAGAAGGAGCTCTTCACTTGCCTTATTTTTGAACTTCTGGGATCCAGAACTGTGACAGAATAAATTTCTGTTGTTTTAAACAAATTACCTGGTTTGTGGTAATTTGTTATGGCAGCCTTAGCTAACTAATACAAATGCCTTAGGGCATTGCTAGAGTAATCAGCCTGGACTCTTTCTGAGCTTACTAAATGTACTCTCTGCATTCAACATTAATGATAATTAAGAGGGGAAAGAAGTTCCAAGATACTTTTCAAAGTACGTTCCACACTTGCACTAATGGATATGAATCTGTTTGATTAGAATGACTGTATGTATTGTGGAGATATTAAGATTTGTTCCCTTTCTTTTAAAAATCAAATAGGCTCAGCTTCAATTCTAAAAGTGACATTTCATATATGAGGTGCAAAGTTATGTCCCATTGTTGCAATTTAAGCAAAAATTATTTGAAGAAATTTAAGTACATTTTCAACCTCTTCTAAATAGTCAATATGTTCATGTTTCATTTTTTTTGTATTTTAACTTTTTTAAAATTTAATTTAATTTTATTTTTTTTTCAAAGTTATTGTAGTTCTTTCAGTTTTTTTTTTTTTTAAAGATTTTATTTATTTATTTGACAGAGAGAAATCACAAGTAGGCAGAGAGGCAGGCGGAGAGAGAGGAGGAAGCAGGCTCCCTGCTGAGCAGAAAGCCTGATGTGGGGCTCGAACCCAGGACCTGGGATCATGACCTGAGCCGAAGGCAGCGGCTTAACCCACTAAGCCACCCAGGCGCCCTAAAATTTAATTTTATTTTTTATAAACATATAATATATTTTTATCCCCAGGGGTACAGGTCTGTGAATCACCAGGTTTACACACTTCACAGCACTCACCATAGCACATACCCTCCCCAATGTCCATAACCCCACCGCCCCTCACCCAACCCCCCTCCCCCCATCAACCCTCAGTTTGTTTTGTGAGATTAAGAGTCACTTATGGTTTGTCTCCCTCCCAATTCCATCTTGTTTCATTTACTCTTCTCCCACCCCCTTAACCCCCCATGTTGCATCTCCTCTCCCTCATATCAGGGAGATCATATGATAGTTGTCTTTCTCCAATTGACTTATTTCACTAAGCATGATACCCTCTAGTTCCATCCACGTCGTCGCAAATGGCAAGATTTCATTTCTTTTGATGGCTGCGTAGTATTCCATTGTGTATATATACCACATCTTCTTTATCCATTTGTCTGTTGATGGACATCTAGGTTCTTTCCATAGTTTGGCTATTGTAGACATTGCTGCTATAAACATTCGGGTGCACGTGCCCCTTCGGATCACTACGTTTGTATCTTTAGGCTAAATACCCAGCAATGCAATTGCTGGGTCATAGGGTAGTTCTATTTTCAACATTTTGAGGAACCTCCATGCTGTTTTCCAGAAGTGGTTGCACCAGCTTGCATTCCCACCAACAGTGTAGGAGGGTTCCCCTTTCTCCACATCCTCACCAGCATCTGTCATTTCCTGACTTGTTAATTTTAGCCATTCTGACTGGTGTGAGGTGATATCTCATTGTGGTTTTGATTTGTATTTCCCTGATGCCGAGTGATATGGAGCACTTTTTCATGTGTCTGTTGGCCATCTGGATGTCTTCTTTGCAGAAATGTCTATTCATGTCCTCTGCCCATTTCTTGATGGATTATTTGTTCTTTGGGTGTTGAGTTTGCTAAATTCTTTATAGATTTTGGACACTAGCCCTTTATCTGATATGTCGTTTGCAAATATCTTCTCCCATTCTGTCAGTTGTCTTTTGGTTTTGTTCACTGTTTCCTTTGCTGTGAAAAAGCTTTTGATCTTGATGAAATCCCAATAGTTCATTTTTGCCCTTGCTTCCCTTGCCTTTGGCGGTGTTCCTAGGAAGATGTTGCAGCGGCTGAGGTCGAAGAGGTTGCTGCCTGTGTTCTCCTCAAGGATTTTGATGGATTCCTTTCTCACATTGAGGTCCTTCATCCATTTTGAGTCTATTTTCGTGTGTGGTGTAAGGAGATGATCCAATTTCATTTTTCTGCATGTGGCGGTCCAATTTTCCCAACACCATTTATTGAAGAGGCTGTCTTTTTTCCATTGGACATACTTTCCTGCTTTGTCAAAGATTAGTTGACCATAGAGTTGAGGGTCTATTTCTGGGCTCTCTATTCTGTTCCATTGATCTATGTGTCTGTTTTTGTGCCAGTACCATGCTGTCTTGATGATGACAGCTTTGTAATAGAGCTTAAAGTCCGGAATTGTGATGCCACCTCATGTTTCATTTTTGATATGCATAGATATCTACTCCAAACATTACATTTGTTTTATTTATTTGGAACTATATTATTGATGAAAATAATTTTGAAAAATACATTCCTTGGGCCAATTATCTTAGTAATAGACTTAATTATGAAATGTATTTGTTAGGGGCACCTGGGTGGCTCAGTGAGTTAAAGCCTCTGCCTTTGGCTCAGGTCATGATCTCAGGGTCCTGGGATTAAGCCCCACATCAGGCTTTCTGCTCAGCAGGGATCCTGCTTCTCCCCCCTTGCCAAAAAAAGGAAGTCTGTAGAGGTCCAAGTTCGGAAATACTCAGCAAAAATACTGCAAAACTTCTCTTGCTTCTGGATCACATGGGGCTTTGGGAGTGAACCATTGAAGAGTTGAAGAAAAAAAAGATTCTCAAAGATTCCCAAAAAGGGCTCTCCTTGAATTTTCTCAACTTGAAGGAGCCCTACAGAGGATGCCTAGGCTTCTCCTTGGGTCTGTCCTCTTCTTGTGGTTGCCAAAGATTAGGCCAGGGGTTCTTGAATTTTTTGTGCCATGTGCTCCTTTTGCAGCCTGAGGAGGTCTACAGACCCCTTTTCCAAATTATGCTTTCTTTGTTTTTGTATTTTGTCTGTTTTTAACTGTTCATTTTGAAGTAATTATAGACTCAGGAAGTTGAAAAAATAATATATAGAATCTGTATATCTTCATCCAGCTTTCCACAATGGTGACAACTTATGTAACTGTAAGCACAATATATAAACCAGGAAACTGACTTTGGTACAATAATATTTAACTAGATTATGGAACTTATTCAGTTGTCATAATCTTTTTTGCCTACAGTCATTTTTATGTGTGTATGTGTGTCTCTCTGTAGATGTATCACATTTTTGTCAGGATTGCTGTCTTTGAATTTATTGTCTCCTACTACATTTTGCATATCAGATCAAAACTTATGATACATCTATGTCTTATGCCATATATTGTCACAGTGTCTTTCTAACATCATCTCTATAATTATCTCAGATCAGCAAATACTCATAAAAAATTTATTGATTGATAAAATGATAAGGGAAAGTTAAAAAAAAAGGTAAAACTTAGATCAAACATTTAGCTCACTGTATATATGGAACACTTGGAGGTACATAGAGTTTTTTTTAATAGGAATTGGGAGATTCTCTTTCAAAGAAGGAAAACTCAGCTCCCATGGCAAAAATCATTAGGAATAATCCACCAAAAAGGAGACAAGAGTATCATAAGTTTATTGTAAGAATCTTTCATTTTTAAGATGATATTTAGAGGTTTAGAAGTCAAAGAGTATTACTTTGATGGAAGACTTGAATTTAAGACCAAATCTCAGCTCTATGGCCTGAGGTAAATCACTTGATCTCTTGGAGTCTCAGCTTATATAGCTCTAAAAGAGGAAACCAGTTGCTCTAAAAATAATTTTTTTTCCATATACTATGACAGGTGTATATTCAGCAAAAGTATAAAGTAAGAAACTTTCTCTTTGAGATTTCATGTCCCTTTGCATTGTGACTCTCACTGGATTTCTAGCTAGAAATTCCTATATTCCTCCTTCAGAGTGTCCTACCATTTTAACCTATTTGTTTGCCCTTTTTAGATGCATGATATGATTGTGGCAAGTATTTCCCAAATTGATTTGACTGTAGACCCCAACTACCCTTTCAGCAAAATCTGTTAGCAAATCACTTTGGGAAATGCTTTCCTCAGGTTTTATCCACTAGCACCTGGACCTTTCTATTTCATGTGTCTATCCTACTAGATCTTTTGGGAAAAGATATTTGATAAACCTATTCACTTTATTCTCATGGAGGAGCTAATGTTTCTACATACAGTTAGTGTATTAGATTTTTTAAATCATAAATCAAAAAACCATTTAAAAAAATCTCTGAATCATAGAGTAAATATCTTAATGGAGCAAAATTGTTTTCCATAATCTGTATTCTGTGTAAGATGACCTGCAGGATTTTATCTGCTCTTACATTATACAAGAAAGTCTAGTGTTATTCTACCATTTTTATTTATGCCTATTGATATATTTTTCCTATGTAAGTTATGTCTCAGGAAACATTTCACTCATATTTTTGACATTAAAAAGTATCTAATTTCATTTCATTTTTTGGCTCAGAAAAATCTACCATCCTGCCTGACTAGGGATGGAAAGAGACAAGTCAGACATTTTCATAATGGCAAATATCATTTTTGTTCTTAGTTTTCCCACTAGCAAGCACTGTCACTTAATATTGGTGACATGCTTGACTTGGGATTGAGCTTTTCCTCCCATATTTTACATTCACTTCTGAGTTTTCCATCTGATGGATTGATCTGCCATCTAGCATTGTGGCCTCCTGTCAGCACCTCTACAACATTATCCCTGTAAAGCTCTTATACATACTTTATATCCTATCATTCTCACAACTATAAAGATCTTCTAAAAATTTGACTTTCTAGCCTCAGCATAGACATTCTCACTCCTGATAGAAAGGACTATAATCGCTGTGACAACCAAAATGTACACAATATTGTCATCAACTCGAGCTGTAAGACACCCCATATTGATCTGACATTTAATCTTTCTTCCATTATCTCCCCAGTTCCTCAAACCATTGTGAGAGAGACACATAGCAGGTAATATTATTCTTTACAACTTTTTGGAGACATAGAGAAATTAAATGACTCACTTATCACACAGGAAACCTGGCACTACTCAGTTCTCTTGTGTTCTAAGCAGGTGTTTTAATGTGTTATCCTTGTAGTGCCCATCTCATATGAGACAAGTCATGCTTCATGTATGAGAATAAACTTCAGTTTCTAAAATGTTCATGCCATCTCAAGGCAATATATTTTACAACATCAACATCACAATATGCCTCTGCCTGAAACCTGCCAGTGAGTCCTCATTTTTTTTCAGATTGTTACTCTAAACACTTACTTGACCTGCTCCCTTTTCCCTTAATTTGTACTTTGCCTACTATGTTTACCCTCACTCATTCTATGCCTAACCCCCAGTGGCTTCCTTCATATTTTTCAAACTCACTGGGCATGTCCTGACCTCAAGCCTATTGTACAGGCTGTGTCCTCTCCCTGAATCATTCTTCTCCAAGATAAGAACCACTCAGATATTCAAATGTTTCCTTTTCAATGAGGCCTGCATTTTTTACTATTTCTTTTAAAATTGTAACTCCCCCAACTTTAGTCCTTCTTACCTTGCTCTATTTTTTTTCCATTGTATTGAGCATCTTTAATATACTATGTGATTCACTTATTTGCTACATTTATTGTTATCTGTATCCCTCAACTGGAAGGTAAACTCCACTTTGGTGGGAATTTTTGTCTGCTTTTTTTTTTTTTTTTTCTGCTGATGTATCCTTTGGAGAGGAAAGATATTCTTTCCTCTTCCTCTTCAAGATTCCTCTAGCTGGAAGATTTCCTCTTCCTTCTTCAAGATTCTTCTAGCTGGTCTAACAGTAAAATTCATCTAATACAGATTAACAGGACAAAAAAAAAAAAAAACAACAACAAAGTTTAATTATGTACATATGGAGGCCAACATTGAGATTGAGACCCAGAGAAATGACCAAGACAAGCTTTTTTTTTACTTTTTAAACAAAGAAACATAAATCTGTGAGAATTGACAAGACAGAGAAAATGTATGTTTGGAAGCTTCAATTAAGAAGGAATTTTAATCAGAATTTGGGCTGAGATAGTAAGTTAGTAAAAAAAAAAAAAGAAAAAGAAGGAAAGAAAGAACAAACAACTTTTGTTTTTATGCAGTTTCTAACTAAATTTCCTATGTCTAACAATAAGGATATCTATCTAACCCCTGGTACAAGGAAGTCACCTTTCACATGGGAGATTTATATTCTGCTTTCTGGAGACAAAAGGAGGTCAGAGCATTCTTTTTTGCACTGGCTTCTTCTTAAGTGATTTTAATCTAAAACAATTCATATGCCAAAGTGGCACATTTGGGGGAAGCCTACCCTTGGCCCCCACATATCCACAGCATCTACCGGTCTCAATAAATAGCAGTTGAATTAGTGAACACACACTCTGCCAGGCTCTCTATACATTCTCAGATGCCAACTTCTCTCAGAACGAGGCTTTGGAATATTGTCTGCATTTCTTAAGTTAGAGGGTTAATAACCCTGGAGCTCCCTCAAAGGAGACTGTAGCAGAACAAGAAGCTCACTTTTGCAGCTTGAGGGAAATCCAATTTAAAAAGCTGCCATGTTCTATAATAGAATATAGCTTGATAAAAGATTTTGAAAATAATTTAAAAGCTTCCTGGTCAGCATTACTTTTATCAGCTGATATATCTCTATCCTGTCACTCTTCTTTTCAGCTTTGAAATTGTAAAATGCTTTTTTCTCTGGCTACATGTCTGAGGAAAACAGTATCTAAATGCTATTTCTCTTAAGACAGAGTGAGCAAGCTATGGAGAAGCCCACATGCAGCATTCCAATTTTTACATTTTCCAGCAACTAAAATGATTGTCTTAATTCATGGGATTAGTTCGCAAGTATCTAGCTTTGTCCAGTTACATATTTATGTGTAAATGCTTTTGAGGTGTGTGTGTGTGTGTTTGGTGAATTTGTCGTTTAAGACCTTAGTGATTGTTTCAGTGCCTGGATGAACATTTTGATCTTTTTCATTCTGAAAGCATACAATGATGTGCTTCACTTCTTAAATGGGATTCAGTGTTCAAGGTCTGCTAGCCATCACAGAGCAGTGTTTCAATCAGTCTGGACGATGATGACTTCAAAATAAATGGGAAATATTTTAAGGACTCTGCTTCTTCTTTTACGAGTTGACTAAAAGAGAGAGAGAGAGAAAAAAAAAGATATCCACTTAGATGTTATCTTAACAAGCCGAATCCAAAATATTCTTCTCTCTTTCATCAATTTACACCTGTTTCCTTAAGATGTCAACTGGAGACAAAGGGAACTTTATTTCAGTGTGGTTTGCCCAGAGGAAATGTTAATTGAGGGCAATGGTATTGTGTAGCAATTCTCTGGCTCCATTATCTGTTCAAATTTGTTGATTTCCTTGGAAAATGAGAAATGAAAAGTTGAGTTTGTGGCTCAGCGCTTTCACTGATTCGGATTTGTCTTGGGCACCAAAAATGGAGGTAAGGAAGTCAAAGGATTTAAAAAAAAAAAAAAGAGCACAGTCATGTCTCAGGAGGACTATCTGGTACAATCAGTGATATGCTAATTTTCTCTCTATTACATTTTTATTTTCCTTGAAGTTTATCATCGAGTAAATGAAATGGTGAAGCCCAAGAACAAATACATCTCTCTATCTCTTAGCAAAGCAAAAAAGAAAATTGACTTTATTTCGAGGTGTACATCAAGCAGAGTACTGGTGCATAGCCTGGGCCAAACATTAGGTGTGGTCTTTCAAGCTCTTTCACAACATAGCCCACTTCTTGAAAAGTCAGGTTAGATTAGTTAAATAAAATAAAGGGGAATGTCCTCAGTTTTAAAGTCAGTTACAGTGAATCTGAAGCAGTTTTTACAAGTATAGTAAATTAGGAAAGTATTGGATTTGGCCCCTAAAACATGACATTACTTTGGAGAGCAAGACTGATGTGCTGAGCTAACAAATTCATGTTCCTGTAGGAGTGCCTATGTGAGCAGACAAACTGAAGACACACGCAGGGGGTTGGCGGCATAGGGTGGAGCAGGTGAAGAAGTTTTGGAGAGAGCAATCCTTTCTCTTAGTGTATGGAAATAAAGACAATCCTTGGCTTTTCAGTAAGTGTTGTAAAACTAACTTTCTTTCTTTCTTTCTTTCTTTCTTTCTTTCTTTCTTTCTTTCTTTATTGTAGAGGGTCAATAAATATTTTAAGTTTTGTTGGCCATGGATTCTCTCACAATTACTGAATTCTATCAACACTATTTTTTTTTAAAGATTTTATTCATTTATTTGACAGAGATCACAGGTAGGCAGAGAGGCAGACAGAGAGAGAGGAGGAAGCAGGCTCCCTGCTGAGCAGAGAGCCCAATGAGATGCGGGGCTCAATCCCAGGACCCTGAGATCATGACCTGAGCCGAAGGCAGAGGCTTAACCCACTGAGCCAACCAGGCGCCCCATCAACACAATTCTGTGAAGACTGTGTTTCAACAGAACATTATTCATGGATATTGAAACTTGTATTTCATATCTAATTCTCAGGTTGTCTTGAAAAAGCCTCTCTTTTAATTTTTTTCAGCTGTTTAAAATTGTACTACCCATTCTTAACTCATAGGTTGTGTAAAACCCAAGATTTAGATCACAAGTGGAACCATGGATTGTTGGCTCCTGTTTCAGGAAAACAACTGATATGGCTCTGAAATACATTTTTAAACCCAAGTGAACATTTGTTGAGTTTTATAAAAGTCAAATTCAATATGGATAGTCTGTGTTATTGCCAGTTAATCTGACAAAAATAAAAACTTTCTGTGGCCCAATAAAAACAATAATAAAAAATTGGCCTTTTGTGGTTTAATTTAATCCCTGATGACCATGAAATCAGCTGTGAATGTACAGAACATTCCTCCTCAATACATATCACAACTTTTAGTCCCACATGTTTTTTTAACAAGAAGTAAAGAGAATTACGTGCAGTTTCTTGTATTTATGCCGGTCATTTTAACCATAAGCTCCTTCTCCACCTCTAACAGTTGTCTTCTCTATTTAGTACTTGCTATGTCCTAGGCACTATGGTAAACTTTTCAGAAATGTCATCTTATCTAATCTTCATGAAAACTCTTTAGAAATGTTTTACAATTCTCAGTCTTGAGGTGATGGAACTGTCTTCCATGGGTTGCATAATGTGCTAAAAGTCACACTGTTAGCAAGGGGTGGGTTTGGATTATGAAACAGGGCTTTCTAAATTTCCAAATTTATGCTATATTTTTTCCTATAGACATTAATACAGTATTAGCAAATCTGTAGGTCTCTAAGCACTCTGAAGATTATCAGACAGATTGACTATGCATTCACTAAAATGTTTGATTCCTTCTCTGTAATAGGCACTGGGGCTAGAAAGGTAAACAAACATGATTTCTGCATCAAAGGATTTTTAGTTTAGCAGAAGAGACAGATACCTAAATAGTTAAATATAAATTTGGCACTCTCGCAAAGGTAGGTATAAAAAAGTAGATATAGGAATTTAGATTCAGTAGTGATTAATTTAACTGAGAAGAGTGGAGGGCTCTAGGGATGCTTCACACAATTTTATGAGATTGAGTAGGACCTTGTAAGATTGGAGCATGAATGAATGATTTCTGCCCCCTAGATTGATTTGTTTATAGCTGTAGTTCCTAATATTCCCTCGTTAAGACAGTGTTTGAAGCTGTAATATTTGTTTCAATTCTTCTGTAAGAATTTGATTGTTTCCTGAGTGTGCATTTTAGAGAATAAGCTAATGTGTTCTGCCCAAATAAGATAAACAACAAAGGCTTTCCAAACCAAAATAAAGTATTAACTCTCTTTAGCAGAAATCAATTAGAACACCAAATGAATAATTGCTTATACTTCTGAAAAACATCATAAACTATAATGGAAAGAATAAGAGGGTGAAAAATAAAATCAAAGAGGCAGGTTTTGCATCCATTTGTTCATTTATTCAGCCAGATATTTATGGTAAGTTTCTATTAGGTGCCAGAGACAGTTTTGAATGATGGAGATATAGCAGCAAATAATTAAAAAAAAAAAAAAAATCCCTGATTACTAGAGCTTGTATCTAGGATAAGACAATAACATGTAACACAAAATAAGAATTTAAAGAATAAAAGTGCTCTGAGGATTTTAAAAAAAAACTATTATAATGGAATAGCAAGTGAACTAGGAGAGGAACACTTTTAAAAGCACAGCCAGAGAAGGTTATTGTGAGAAAATGATATTTCAACTGAGATTTCAATGGATGTTAGAAGTTAGCTATGGAAAAACCTGGAACCAGAGAATTCTGGGCAGAGTTCATGTCAAATACAAGGGAAGGCGCTTGGTGATATATTCTAGAATCTGGAAGTCCAGAATTATGAAGATGGAAGGTAATATCAATCTTTAACATTATATTAAATAGTTTTAGTTTTATTCTAATTGCACTGGAAAGTTATTAAAGGGTTTCATGTAATGAAGTGATATTTGTTTTATAATTTGTAAACTCAGCTGTTGTCTGGACATGAAATATAGTTGAGCAAAGGTAAAAGTCTATTACAAGTGCTTATTCATTTCCGATATGGATAGAGTCTTTGTACTAACTAAGAATGGTAATGATTTTTCTGCTTCTAGATGAGTCTAAATGTTTATTTGAATTTTGTGGTAGAGAGAATAGGTCAATTTGCAAATAAATTTGTCTATTGGCAAATGGGCCAATTTGCACATATGGGCCATTAACATTTATAAGAAGGTGGACCTACATGTGTCATAAATGAAACCTCACTGAAATGCTTATTAAAGTCTATCACGAAGATTCTAGTCAAAATCTGATTTAAAAATATTTAAAGGTAGTCTTAAATATTTAAAAATATTTAAGGTGGTCTCATTTTGGAGAAATGTCCATGTCATCTGAGATTTACATGATTTAATGGAGATGTTTACTTAAACACTTGACGGTCTCTTAAAGAATCAAATTTTCACAACACTTGTTTAACCCATATGAGTGTGCTGCTTTCATTCATGTTGCTGACAAATCCCCCAGTTTATTTCTTGATAAATGAAACATTGGGCTGGCCAGTTGTAGTTAGTGTCTGTTTCTAATACTGTCTTCTGCTGTGATGAGCATTACTTCAGTGTGCTTTCTTACGATCCTTCTCTTGCCATGATTAAAGTTGCTTTGACAGTCCTTTATTCCCAGCATCCAGGTTTCTATGTAAGTGTTGTTCTTACAGTGTTGTTTACCTGAGTCCCTGGTGAATAACGTGATCAGTAAGTGTTTGAACAGCTGGTCCTAGAGTTTATGTAATAATACCCAATACGTATTGTGTGTTTGCTAAAGGTCCACCATTGTACTAATGCTTTTGCAATTCTTATGCTTCTTATAAATGAGGACTCTGAGACACAGAGAATATAAGTAATTTTTCCAAGGTCTCACTTGGAGCAGATACTGAACCCTGGCAGCCTGACTCAGAACATGCACTGAGATGGGGCCTCTGTCCTTTGTCCTCACAGACCTGAATTGGGAAAATTTCCTAAGCAAAATGCAAAGGGAAACTTCATTCACCCTATTTCTCTGGCCACAACTTCACTTATACTCCCTTCACACTCCATGAAGACCTCACAGCAGGACTATGCCAGGTTCCCTGGACACACCTCTGGCTCATGCTTCTGTGCCTTTGAAAAAGGGCATGCTTCATGAACATGCAGTCTGTGTGGTTGGACAGAGTTCCATACATGCAAGGGCCCCATGCTTCACTGAATATTGTGCTATAGTGGTCTGAAAAGTCTAAGTAATTTTAACTTTGAACTTGTGTTTTTTTTAGTGATGTTCCAAGGAACAAGGGAGCATGAACACGAACAGAGAGAATTAATAACTACATGTATCTGACTTTGCTTTTGTTTATTTACCCATAAAATGCCCCATGGATGCAGCATATAGTGGAAGTTGTTGAAGGTCAGCGTAACTCTAAACTAGGTACATGTATTAAATCTATAGTTGAGGCAGCAGGGTCACAGGCAGCCTGAGAGGCCTCACTTTCCTATTGAGTCTGAACAGGCTTCAGATGCAAAAGGAAGACAATGGTGTTGTAAGAAACTCAAAATACCAGGGAATCCTATAAAATTCTTTATCACTTGTCTTACTTCTCTATATTAGCCAACTACTTATATGGAAATGATGACATGGAATAAAAACATTTCTCTAATATCTTCCATGCCTTTTTCGAGCCCGGCTAGAACCTTGAGAATCGTCATTCTGAACTCTGGATCTGACATATTACCAATGTCTGTATTGATTAGGTCCCTAGCCTTTGGTACTGCCTCTTGTTCTTTTTTTTGTGGTGAATTTTTCCGCCTTGTCATTTTGTCCAGATAAGAGTATATGAAGGAGCAAGTAAAATACTAAAAGGGTTGCAACAACCCCAGGAAAATATGCTTTAGCCAAATCAGAAGAGATCCCAAATCCTGAGGGGGGAGAAAGGGGATAAAAAGAGGTTCAGAAAGAAAGAAAAAAAATTAAAAAAAGAAAACCAATAAAGAAAAAGTATAAAAAGGAAAAAAAATATATATATTAGATAAACTAGTTAAAAAATGTTAAAAAAGAAAAGGGTAAAAGTTAAAAAAATTTAGCAGAAGAAGAAAAAAAATTGAAAAAAAAATTAAATTAACTGCAAGGCTAAAGAATCATGGGGAGAAAGCCATGAGTTCCATGCTTTGCTTTCTCCTCCTCTGGAATTCTGCTGCTCTCCTTGGTATTGAAACTACACTCCTTGGTAGGTGAACTTGGTCCTAGCTGGGTTTCTTGCTGATCTTCTGGGGGAGGGGCCTGTTGTAGTGATTCTCAAGCATCTTTGCCCCAGGCAGAGTTGCACCGCCCTTACCCGGGGCCTGGCTGAGTAATCCGCTTGGGTTTGCTTTCGGGAGCTTTTGTTCCCTGAGCGCTTTCCGTAGAGTTCTGGAGGGCGGGAATGAAGATGGCGGCCTCCCGGTGTCCAGCCCGGAGGAGCCAAGAGCTCGGGGCCCCACTCCTCAGTGCGCCCCCAGAGAACAGCACCCAATGACTCCCGCCACCCTGGCCTCCAGCTGCGCTCCGAGCTGACCGAGCCTGCGACCGGTTCAAGGTAACCCCGAGCTGAGAGTCACTCCTCGGCTCTGTCTCTGTAGCCGGCTTCCCCGTTCTAATACCTGTGAGCTCTGCGACACTCAGACACCCCGATCCTTCTGTGACCCTGCGGGACCTGAGGCCACGCTGACCCCATGTGGGCTTCAACCCGGTTAAGCCTCTGGAGCGATGTCCCTCAGCGGAACAGACTTTTAAAAGTCCCGATTTTGTGCTCCGTTGCTCTGCCGCTTGCCGGGAGCCGGCCCCTCCCCCCGCGGTCTATCTTCCCGTCACTTTGGATTCACTTCTCCGCCAGTCCTACCTTTCAGATAGTGGTTGATTTTCTGTTTCTAGAGTTGCTGTTCTTCTTCTCTTCGATCTCCCATTGGATTTGTAGGTGTTTGTAATCTTTAGATAAGCTATCTAGCTGATCTCCCATTACCTGAAGTAGTCTCAGCCTGCTACTTCTCCGCCATCTTGACTCCTCCCCACTTCACCCCTACTTTTTGCACATGGGATCTGATCTCGTGTTTTCATTTTGCACAGGGCCCCATAAATTATGTAGCTCAGCTTAGCACATACTGTTCCTATATTCAACAAATCATCCTTTCCTGATGCACCTAGCAAATAGCTAAGCAAACTTCAGATCTATCTCAGATAACATCTGTGCAGTGATTCCTTCTGCGTAGAGATAGAGATTAGGTGTTTAATTTTCTGTCAACTCAGAATAATTAGTGCCTCCTTACTCATTCGTTCATCCCACAAATATCTGTGGTCTACTATATAACAGGCACTGTTCTAGGTGGATTTTATAGCTGCCTCAATGGCAGTGCTCTTCTATTGTGCTTGCCTTCCTATCTCTTCTGCTAAATAGAATGTCTTTGGAGATAGATATTGTTTGTCAGTCATCAATTTTTTTATTATTTAAAAGTACTATTTAGTGCCTATACATATCAGTCACTGTACTTCCTTCTTTTTTTGTTGTTGTTCTTCATCCTCAGGCAGAAGCAATGTGTGAACAGAAATGGGTAATAAATATTTTATAGGCAACCAAATGGACAAAATAAATAGGAGCCATAAATGTAGCTGAGTAATACCCAAGCATCAGCATGAACTTGAGTAGAAAGAATAAACTTACCGTAAAGAAATATAGTCATCCATGATGATTTTATCAGTTATCTTTCATCTACATTTTCTAGTTCATGCCCAGAGAATGTAAATAGTCTTCTGGATGAGTTCCATTAGAGTTATCTCTGGTTCATCATATGGCAAACCTGAAGCAGCAATGGTAGTCTCCTGAATGGCAGTGTCTGCCAGCAGGGAAACCAACCTGCTGCCCTTGAACTCCACTGAACTAGGTAGGGGGAACGGAGAGATAACAGGAAAAAGTTACTAGGACATAAGAAGGGGGAAGCAACAGTCCATAGACATCTGAGGGCATAACTTCAGGCAGTATAGCTGTGAAATATTGTGGGGAGAACAACAGTAAGTTGCTCTCAGTAAGCCAATATATGTGATCAGAGTGAGCACATTTTTTCTTTATTTTTTGTATCAAAGTGTCCAACCATGGATGAAAAGAGGCAGAACCACAGGCATCAAGTTGCCTTGTGTTCAAACATTGTAATTACAACCCAGAAAAATTTCTTGCAGTCATCATGGGAAAACTATCATAGGAAGGAAAAAAAAAAAACAATGTAGAGGGAGATGGATGGTAGAAGGTGAGTCTACAGAGTTATGTCATTGTTAGACCATGGAGTCTCTTGCATGGTGTTCCTAAAAGATTTACCTGTATTCTGAAGTCAAGGAAGGACTTAGCAGAGGGTTTTAAATAGCAGAATTCAGTGATGATGCTGGGAAAAGGACAAAGTAATGGAATGCAGTTTGAGCTGTAAGAGTTGGAATAAGTCAAATGGATATTTTGTGAATAGCATTCCAGGCAGAGGAAATAGCAGTACAGTTAAGAAGCTGCAGGGTGGGGGAAGTGGCTGAAATTGAAGGACTAAAGAGAAAATTTGTGGGAGATAAAAATTATGGAGGTGATCCTGAGTGGCCAGATCACAGAAGAGCTCGTAAGTTATGGTTGGGACTTTGATTTTTATTCTAATTGCAATGGGAAACCACTGGAATGCTTTGAATAGGTGAGTGGCATAGCTTCTCTATTTGAGAAGGATCACTTTGCCTACTCTCCATAGACTCAAAAGTAGAAGCACTGATATTGGTGAGATGATGAGATACAGGAAGAGCTTATATCAAGATTTTCATCATGGAAAGTGGTGGTAGGTAGTAATATTATAATATATTTTGAAAGTAAACCTGACAGCATTTATTGATAATTAAATATGGCATCTAAGAGAAAGAGAGAAGATGAGTATAATTTCAATGTTAGGTGAATTTTGGGGCCAGGATGGGAAATGGCAGGGCTATGGGATAGGGGTGACCTGACAGTAGTGAGATAATTTTCAAGTTCAGTTTTTCTACATGTTAAATTTGAAATGCATATTAGATAAACCTGCAGAGATATGAGATATATAGTTGTATATGATTTGGAGGTGAAGTCATAGACAAAGGAGGTCAATTAGTTTTATAAGAGAAAAGAGTCCCTCCCCCCCGCCAGAAGATAATCTGTTTTAAGTCTATCAGGTACCAGAATGGACTCATACTTAAATTACAGTATTTAATCCCCATCATAACCCCTTCAAGGAAAGTGGTATCCTCATGTTACAGACAGGGAAACTGAGATGCAGCAATTAAAAATTAAATTAAATTAAATTAAAAATTAAAAACTGTTCAGTGGTGAATTCGTTATTCTAAGACCAGTGTTTCTATCATGACACCTAATAATCTTCTCAAAGTGAAGGAAGGTAGCAATTATGGTGTATAGCTGGGGATAAAATGAAACGTGACAACCAGAAAGAACACAAGTTTGGGCTACTCTTACCCTTTCTCATGGGAATGTATTCGGAATGGGAGTCCATGCAGAGGTATATGGAATAAAGATGGGTCATTCCTGGGTTTTCCATATGAATGTATCCCTGGACTGAAGTCAGTGCTTTCCAACTTCTCAATGGCTCTTTGCTTTCAAAAATAAAGCAATAATCACTGTAGACAAAAACTGAAGGACATAGCATGGGTTAAATTAGGTCCCTCATCTCCTCATATAACTCTTCCCATGTTATAAATGGGTATTTGCAGTGTTATTTCATTATTTCCTGCCTCTTCCGTCAGAACTTAAGATGTCTGAGGACAGGCTCTTTTTCTGCTTTAACTACAATTATAACCTCAGCCTGCAACACTGATATATTTTAAGTACTGATATATTTTAAGTACTTTCGCAATATTTATTGACTGAATTAGTGAGTAAACAAAAGACTATGGCAAAATTCACTTAGGTTTCATGAGGCAGTCTGACTTTCAGTGGTACTGTTCTTCTTTATGAAGGAAGAACATGTATGATTCCCTTTGAAATGTTCTGTTATTTTCAAGGAAATGGCCAGAAGAAAATTGAGAGTAAATTTTAATTTGGGGACTATGACTGATAGTCTCTCTATAAAGAAATTTAATAGGCTCTTTATGCATATTCTTTATTCTTTAAATAAATATTTAATTAGCACCATGAGCTTGACTCCTTCATTTCATGTCCCCCTTTCTAAAAAAAAAAAAAGGCTTGGTTTGAGCCTCACAGACTAGTCTTGGTAAACATTTATTAAATCGTGATAGGATTATGTATTGATTTAAAACTCTGAAAAAGCAAAAAGTTGTAAAGTGATATAACAGGTTAAAAAATGCAGCTGCTATCATGGGGTATATGTTGGTTTTTATATTGTTCTTTGCCTTGTAGGGACAATCTTAGCATTTACTCAGGTACCTCTTTTGACCTGCCTGAAACTTCTTTGATGTGTGAAATTCTCTTAGCCATAAAATAAAGCAAAAGTTTGAATATAAAGTTATTTAAAGAAAGACCATAACTGTGATAGGACAGCATGGGCCCAGCAGGATTTTTTTTTTTTTTTTAGTAAAGTGAAAAAAGGCTTTTCAAAGCCCAGCAGTTGCTACTATGTATTTGACCCCCTGTTTCAGTCTGCAATTTCAGATGTTGTGCAAACTTGGATGGAATATAACACCACCAAAAGAGCAGCATTCTCCTCCTGAACCTTGCCTCTTGCTGATAGAATATAAAGTGTAATAGCAAAGAAAATTTTAGACTGAGACTTGAGCTTCAAAAGACAAAACATGTGGGTTGCTTCTTAGCAGAAATGAAACATACACATTTCAATGGGAAAGTCGGGAAGTCAGAGGTTACGATTGCTGTGGAACATATCTCAAGATGGAATCAATATCAAAATGATCATTTAAGGTACTATGGAGGGCACCAAAGGCCAGAGCAATAATGCTTCAGGACTCTGAAAAAAAAAAAGGTGAGGGAGAAAAAGCTTTCTGTCTGTCAAGTAAATGTGCTTTTATTTTATTTTATTTAAAACAAATAATCAAATGTAAAGCATCACACTCTAACAGTTGCAAAAGTGTTTTTTTAAATAAAAAATTGTTAAAATGGGTACAGAATGCAAATATTCTTTTTCTCTCAATATGTTCCTAACAAAGTCATCAGCAAACAGTCTGCTATTTTAATTTATTTTAATTTTATTGTGCAACCAATTTTATTAACAACCTTAATTTCAGTATAGTTAACAGTGTGATATTAGTTTGAGGTGTACAATATAGTGATTCACCAATTCTACACATGACTCAGTGCTCATCATGACAAGTGTACTCTTAATCCCCTTCACTTTCTTCACTCATCTCCCAACTCACCTCCTTCTGGTAAACATTGGTTTGTTCTCTGTATTTAAGAATCTAGCTTTTTGTTTCTTTCTTTGTCTGTTTTTTATTTTTTTTGAGGGGTTTGTCTCTTTTTTCTTTCTTTGTTTTGTTTTTTAAATTTGACACATGAGTGAAATCATATGGTATTTGTCTTTTTCTGACTGACTTATTTCATTTAACTTTATACCCTCTAGATCCATCTATATTTCTTGCAAATGGCAAGATTTTATCCTTTTTTATGACTAATATTCCACTATGCATACACATACATATTTGTACGTATATATTCCACACCTTCTTTATCCATTCATCTATCAGTGGACACTTGAGCTATTTCTATAATTTGGCTATTGTAATTAATGCTGCAATAAACAGAGGGGTGCCTATATTTTTCTATGATGATGTTTTATATTCTTTGTGTAAATACCCAGCAGTGAAATTACTGGATCATATAATAATTTTATTTTTAATTTTTTGAGGAACCTCTGTACTGCTTTCCACGGTGGCTGTGCCAGTTTACATTCCCACCAACAGTGCATGAGGGTTCCTTTTTCTCCACATCCTTGCCAACACCTTGTTTCTTGTGTTGTTTATTTTAGCCATTCTGACATGTATAAAGTGGTGTCTCGTTGTGGTTTTGATTTCCATTTACCTAATGATGATGATGAAGGATGTTAAACATCTTTTCATATGTCTGTTGGTCATCTGTATATCTTCTTTGGAGAAATATCTGCCCATTTTTAATTGGATTATTTGTGGGTTTTTTTTTTTTAATGTTTAGGTGTATTAGCTCTTTATATATTTTGGATACTAATCCGTTAACAGATATGTCATTTCCAAATATCTTTTCCCATTCAGTAGGTTGCCTTTTAGTTTTGTTGAAGGTTTCCTTTACTGTGCAGAAACTTTTTATTTTGTTGTAGTCCTAATAGTATATTTTTGCTTTTGTTTCCTTTGTCTCAGGAGACATATCTAGAAAAATTGCTGTGGCCAATGTCAGAGAAATTATTGCCCATGATCTCTTCTATGATTTTTATGGTTTTGGGTTTCACATTTATGACTTTAGTCCATTTTGAATTTATTTTTGTTTATGGTGTAAGAAAATAGTACGGTTTCATTCTTTTGCATCTAGCTGTCCAGTTCTCCAAACACTATTTGTTGGAGAGACTGTCATTTTCCCATTGCATATTCTTGCCTTCTTTTTTTAAATATGTTTTTAAAGATTTTATTTATTTATTTGACAGAGATCACAAGTAGGCAGAGAGGCAGGCAGAGAGAGAGGAAGGGAAGCAGGCTCCCCGCTGAGCAGAAAGCCCGACACAGGGCTTGATCCCAGGACCCTGGGACCACGACCTGAGCCAAAGGCAGAGGCTTTAACCCACTGAGCCACCCAGGTGCCCCATATTCTTGCCTTCTTTTAAAAAAATTAATTGACTATATAAATGTGAGTTTATTTCTGGGCTTTCTTTTTTTTTTTTTTTATATATATATTTTTATTTTTTCAGCATAACAATATTCATTATTTTTGCACCACACCCAGTGCTCCATGCAATCCGTGCCCTCTACAATACCCACCACCTGGTGCCCCCAACCTCCCACCCCCCACCCCTTCAAAATTCTCAGATCGTTTTTCAGAGTCCATAGTCTCTCATGGTTCACCTCCCCTTCCAATTTCCCTCAACTCCATTCTCCTCTCCATCTCCCCTTGTCCTCCATGCTATTTGTTATGCTCCACAAATAAGTGAAACCATATGATAATTGACTCTCTCTGCTTGACTTATTTCACTCAGCATAATCTCTTCCAGTCCCGTCCATGTTGCTACAAAACTTGGGTATTCATCCTTTCTTTTTTTCTTTTTTTTTTTTTACAGCTTTATAAACATATATTTTTATCCCCAGGGGTACAGGTCTGCGAATCGCCAGGTTTACACACTTCACAACACTCACCATAGCACATACCCTCCCCAATATCCATAACCCCACCCCCTCTCCCAACCCCCTCCCCCGATCAACCCTCAGTTTGTTTTGTGAGATTAAGAGTCACTTATGGTTTGTCTCCCTCCCAATCCCATCTTGTTTCATTGACTCTTCTCCTACCCCCTCAACCCCCCATGTTGCATCTCCTCTCCCTCATATCAGGGAGATCATATGATAGTTGTCTTTCTCCGATTGACTTATTTCGCTAAGCATGATACCCTCTAGTTCCATCCACGTCGTCGCAAATGGCAAGATTTCATTTCTTTTGATGGCTGCATAGTATTCCATTGTGTATATATACCACATCTTCTTTATCCATTCGTCTGTTGATGGACATCTAGGTTCTTTCCATAGTTTGGCTATTGTAGACATTGCTGCTATAAACATTCGGGTGCACGTGCCCCTTCGGATCACTACGTTTGTATCTTTAGGCTAAATACCCAGCAATGCAATTGCTGGGTCATAGGGTAGTTCTATTTTCAACATTTTGAGGAACCTCCATGCTGTTTTCCAGAGTGGTTGCACCAGCTTGCATTCCCACCAACAGTGTAGGAGGGTTCCCCTTTCTCCACATCCTCACCAGCATCTGTCATTTCCTGACTTGTTAATTTTAGCCATTCTGACTGGTGTGAGGTGATATCTCATTGTGGTTTTGATTTGTATTTCCCTGATGCCGAGTGATATGGAGCACTTTTTCATGTGTCTGTTGGCCATCTGGATGTCTTCTTTGCAGAAATGTCTGTTCATGTCCTCTGCCCATTTCTTGATTGGATTCTTTGTTCTTTGGGTGTTGAGTTTGCTAAGTTCTTTATAGATTTTGGACACTCGCCCTTTATCTGACAGCATGGTACTGGCACAAAAACAGACACATAGATCAATGGAACAGAATAGAGAGCCCAGAAATGGACCCTCAACTCTATGGTAAACTCATCTTCGACAAAGCAGGAAAGAATGTCCAATGGAAAAAAGACAGCCTCTTCAATAAATGGTGTTGGGAAAATTGGACAGCCACATGCAGAAAAATGAAATTGGATCATTTCCTTACACCACACACGAAAATAGACTCAAAATGGATGAAGGATCTCAATGTGAGAAAGGAATCCATCAAAATCCTCGAGGAGAACACAGGCAGCAACCTCTTCGACGTCAGCTGCAGCAACATCTTCCTAGGAACATCACCAAAGGCAAGGGAAGCAAGGGCAAAAATGAACTTTTGGGATTTTATCAAGATCAAAAGCTTTTGCACAGCAAAGGAAACAGTGAACAAAACCAAAAGACAACTGACAGAATGGGAGAAGATATTTGCAAATGACATATCGGATATTTCTGGGCTTTCTATTCTGTTCCATTGATTTATGTGTCTACTTTTTTTTTTACCAGGATCATACTGTTTTGATTGCTAAAGTTTTATAGTATATGGAAACAGTATGTTTTAGAGAATCAACTTTCATGATTGATGAGGTTGACTTTGTGTGGGGTATGGAGAGTAAGGAGGAAGAATTAAGTATGTCAGGCAAGACTCTGACTTCACCAATTGGTTAATTGGTGATGCCACTCACTGAATTAGGAAAGATGGAAAAATGAATTGATTCTAGTGAAAGATTTGGCTTTTTGGGGGGACATATTCTGGTTGGGATACCTATTTTGTTCACTACTAAATAATCAATGCTTAGCAGCGACTTGGCATCTAGCAGTTGCTAAATAAATATTTGTTGAATGAATGAGTAAATGAATGAATAAAATATAACTGTTGAGGATATAGTTGGGGAGATTTGGGTTGGAGACATAGAATTGGGAATCATCAGTACTGAGGTGGTACATTAAGGGAATTTAAAAAGAATGAGCATAGAAAGAAGTTACAAAAGTAAAGGACATTTAAGCTAACTTTTTTTTTTTTTTTTTTTACAGATAACAAATTATCTGTAGTTCCTGGAGTTGGGCAAAGCCTTTTTTAGGCCCTCATCTAAGTGTAGAACTTTCTGTAAATGGTGTCCTTGTGAACAAAAATGGTACATGGAGTCAATCTTGTGCACTGAGTCAAGGGCAAGTTATAAAAAGAAGCAGAAAAACTAGATAAATAATTTGACCTCCTATTTAGCTATTGTGCTGTTACAGCTTTTATTGCCCTATCGTTGAATCACCATATCAACTTCGTGGGAAGAAGGAGGGCAGATATCAAGCTGTAATTCACTATCTGTATCTGTTTTCACTGGTCACACTTCTGTGCTGATTGACTGGAACTTGTACCTTACTAATTTTTAACTACTTTGAATATCACCTTTGAAGTCAGGTATTATGGACCACATTTAATAAGCAAGGAAAATGAGGCTTAGGAACTGAAGGTCCAAGGTCACAGCACTTATCATTATTTTAACCAAATGTGAGCTGGCTGGACATTTATGCAATTAAAGCTTTCCTTAAATTCTCTCCTGGCTTCCTCCTCTCTGTTTCTCCCATCCCAAATGGCAGAGAAGACACTGAGGGTCAAGAACTCTTTGTCTCTGTAGATTGTGACTTCCATCATATTTGCCTCCTGCATGAGTGTCCATTTAATAGACAGGTGTTTTTTCTGGTTGGAATTCCCCATGAAAATATCATGAGTATTGCCAATTTCTGTGCAGTTTTGTAGAGTCTTCTTGCGTCCTGTCTTGTTCATGTTCTTACTCTAATTTTTAAGTCACTGAATCTGAAGAATGTGACTACAACTTGCCTTCTTTGTTCTACCTTCTTCTAACTCCTTACAGTTGCCCTCAAGCCAGCATAAAACACATTTTAAATACATGGTCTCATAAGAATATATTTTATGTAACAAATAAGTACAAAGCAGACATGTGTTGTCTATGCTTTTTGAGTGAAGTCTAGATGTAATACGTTTTAAGTGTGTAGACAATCATGAAAGTGGTGTGTCAGTAAAATACTGAATAACATAGTTAAATGGGATCTGGAATTACTCTGTCAAGGAATGTTCAGATACAGATGACAGCTACTTAAAGGGATTCATTTAGGTAATTTAAATTGCTTGCATATTGTGTATAAAACATTCTATCTTTTTAAATAATGAGCAGTAAGTTGAAAGACTAATGGAGTAGACAAGACTGAAAAAATGTTATTTCCAATGGATCCTTTGATGAGCTCAATCTAAAATTTACCTTTTATATTTAGCATCCTTTAAAGTAAACAAAGAGTTTTTGAATTAGTTCTATTATAACAATTCCAATTTGTTTAAAATACCTTTTGCTGAAGCTGTTTTCAAGCAGTAATTAAGGATATTTTTGAACAGTTAAAATCAAATAATAGAAACATTTCAGAGTCATGTTTCTTTTCAAGGACTCATAAGGATACCTTTTTAAAAGTTTCTTCTGAAAAGTCAGCTGTAAAGGCAATAACAGTATCACAAACTCACAATTTTAATTAACATTGCATTAATTAGCAGCACATAGATTAAAATCCAAGAAAATGTATGCTTCTGTGTTTATGTGAGGGTGTATTAGTGCAAGACTCTCAGTGTGTTCATAGTCTTAATTATTGCAGAGAGATTTAACATCTACTCATTTGGATCTTACGAGCACAGAGACTACCCAGAGAAAGTGTGAAGATACCTCTAACATGGGGCTCAGTTGTGCATATAAACGGTAATGTTAGTGGCAGTGAAATGTAGAAACTTGAGTTGGCATCAACTCCTCTGCCTCCACCCCCTCCCCCAATCATCTGAGGCTTAATAGATCCTACTATTTTGTTTCTCCTCCTGAACTCCATCTAATTGAATTTAGGCTATTATCTTTTGTTTTGACTGATGTCAGTTTCTTTTCACTCAATTCTTCAGCCTGCTACCAGAATTACTTGTTATAATATATATTGTTTGTTTCTAATACTCAGCACTAAACCCCCCCCCCCTTTTGGGGGGCCTTTTCAATTAGGGTACCAAATTCCCTTAATCACAGGGTTGCTTTAGATGGCTATTTGGCCAGTCCTCACCAATCAACTTCCCCTGCCATCCCCTCTCATCTCCCAGTGCAGTGATTTGTTCAGGGGTCAGACTGTAAGCCGAATTAGTACAATTGGATTGGTTCTTAGAACGTGTTTTAGAGCTATGGAAGAAACACTCTCATTCTGCCTGGAGTAGAACCTGCGAGGACCAGGCCCTGGCAAACAGTTATCAACTGTTTGGACACTTGAAAGAACCCCTGGAGATTCAGAAGAGAACTATGGAAAATTGACATTGTTTTCTTTTGGATTAGTACGTGGGAAGAATGTAGCTCTAACTCTCTGGCAGGTTGTTTTTTTTTTGTTGTTGTTGTTTTGTTTTGTTTTATTTTTTAAGATTTTATTTATTGATTTTTGTGAGAAAGAGAGAGCACACAAGGGTGGGGAGGCACAGAGGGAGTAGCAGGCTCCCCACTGAGCAGGGAGCCCAATGTGGGACAGTGGGATCATGACCTCAGCAGAAGGCAGACACTTAACCACCAGAGCTACCCAGGTGTCCATCTCTGGCAATATTGTTGTCACCAGGTAAATCCTGAGATAAAAAACAGCATGGAAGAAAACCAAGATGTCAGAGAGGGAGTCCTGGGGTGGGGTTTGGATTCCTAGTTCAAGGAGAAACTGATGCTACTCCTGAGACAGTTTTATCTGAGATATCTGTCCCTTGCAACCAAATGGATCCTCACTGATCTATCTTTGGACTAATGTATAAACAACATAGCAGGGTATTCAAATTCCTTCACAGTGGGGCTTCTTCAGTCATGCTTTCAGTATCATCCCTCTGTCCACCTGCTCTATAATCCAGAGCCCAGGAAGACTGTACCGTTTACCATTTTCCCATCTTGTAGTGTTTGCCTTTGTGTACTTGGTAAACTACTCATCTTTTGACCTGTTTAAATATCACTTCTTCCAATAACATTTTCCCGAACTCCCCAAGGAAGAGTTACCTACTTTCTAGACCTTTCCCATAGGTCTTTGCTCCTATTTCTATTGTGTTTAAAATTCATCTGTTTCTTTTATTTTCCCCTTCTTACAGTTGCATTATTGCAAAAGCAACACCTCAGTCATTTTTCTTTCTCTATGGCCTGGTATAGTAACTGGGAAAGCCCAGTATGGTTCTCTGTAAGTATTTGATGAATATGTAAGGAAATGCCCCAAATATCTAAAATTACCACTTTACTTTAGGAGTTTTGCCATTGAATGTCCTGTTAAAATGCAAACAAGATCCTGAAGAATGTAAATTTAACAATCTGTTGTTTCTTGGATTTATTTTTTTAAAACTTGTCAGCTATCTCAGCTGGTTGATCAGTCTTCCCATACTTGATTATCAGAATCATCAGGGAAGCAAATTTAAACACTGGACCTTAATTTCAGTATTCTGGATTTGTTTATCTCAGGTGGAGCCCAGATCTGTGTATATTTTTAAAGATACCTAGATGATTCTGATTCTCAGACAGGTGGGGGAAATACTAATCTAACACATAGAGAAAATGGCTCTTTTAATTGAGAACCTTAGATGATGGAGTAGAGAGGATGAAGAAAATCTTGAGATATAAATTGATTTGGAGTCAGGGAGGATTGAAAATCAGCATTTGGCACATGGAGGGAAAGAAGGAGCAATGAGGAGCGAAGACAGAGAACAAAGTGACGTTGATGTCAAAGATAGACTGTTACTTACTTCTCATTTTTCCTCCTTAATTTCTTTTTTATTTTGCCAAGAATGTTTTTTTTTTCACATGTCTTTAAAAATATAACATTATTATTCTGTGGTTGGCTTTAGAAAAGTAGCTTATTTATAATTTTATTTAACTTGCTTATTGGTGTTTTCTATACATTATAAACTAAGCTGATCACATATTTCATCAACTGACAGAACATTTGAAGTTGTTTTGTTTTGTTTTGTTTTCACTTTATTTGTAAAATGGGATCTCTGTGTTATGAAAGACACTGGAGGTTACAGGAATGCTATCAGAGTGGCAAGAAGAAAATTTACTGAGTCTCTAATAATCCATTGATAAGCTTCAGACCTGAGAACATTTCATGAATTAGGTTAAATGTGCTAACATTTGGAAAAAACTGGAGGATTAACTTTTAAGCTCATTAGTTCTTCAAATGGCTAAAAAATAATGCCCAGCTGCAAAACGTAGATCAATTTCTTTTTCCCAAAGGCTTTCAATAGCATGTTTATTACTTTTGCACTTAGTACTTTTATTCCTTCCGTTCTCATTTCTGTGTATCTGGAGTTTTGTTGTCTCTTGTTTTTTGATAAATGATGTTATTTTTGGGGTGCCTGGGTGGCTCAGTGGGTTAAAGCCTCTGCCTTCGGCTCGGGTCATGATCCCGGAGTCTTGGGATCAAGCCCCACATCGCATCGGTCGCTCTGCTCAGTGGGGAACCTGCTTCCTCCTCTCTGTCTGCCACTCTGTCTACTTGTGATCTCTCTCTGTCAAATGAATAAATAAAATCTTTAAAAAATTAATAATGTTATTTTTATTATTTTTATTTTTTTATCGTGTTATGTTAGTCACCATACAGTACATCATTAGTTTTTGATGTAGTGTTCCATGATTCATTGTTTGTGTATAACACCCAGTGCTTCATGCAATCTGTGTTCTCCTTAATACCCATCACCAGGCTTACCCATCCCCACACCCACCTTCCTTCTAAAACTCTCAGTTTGTTTCCTGGAGTCCATAGTCTCTCATGGTTTGTCTCCCACTCTGATTTCTCCCCCTTCATTTTTCCCTTCTCCTAATGTCCTCCATGCTATTACTTACATTCCACAAATAAGTGAAGCCATATGATCATTGACTTCCTCTGTTTAACGTATTTCACTTAGCATAATCTCCTCCAGTCCCATCCAAGTTGTTGCAAAAGTTAGGTATTCATTCTTTCTGAGGGCTAATATTCCATTGTGTATATGGACCACATCTTCTTTATCCATTCATCTGTTGAAAGGCATCTTGTCTCTTTCCACATTTTGGCTATTATGGACATTGCTGCTATGAATATTGGGGTGCATATGGTCCTTTCCCTACATCTGTATCTTTGGGGTAACACCTAGTAATGCAATTGCTGGGTCATAGGGTAGCTCTATTTTTAATGTTTTGAGGAACCTCCACACTGTTTTCCAAAGTGGCTACACTAACTTGCATTCCCACCAACAGTGTAAAAGGGTTCCCCTTTCTCCACATCCTCTCCAACATTTGTTGTTTCTTCCCTTGTCATTGCCATTCTAAGGTGTAAGGTGGTATCTTGATGTGGTTTTGATTTTAATTTCCCTGATAGCCAATGATGATGAACACTTTTTCATGTCTCTGTTAGCCATTTTTATGTCTTCTTTGAGAAGTATCTGCTCATGTTCTCTGCCCATTTTTTGACTTGATTATCTGTTTTTTGGGTGTTGAGTTTGAGAAGTTCATTATGCATCTTGGATATCAGCCCTTTGTCTATAGTGTCATTTGCAAATATCTTCTCCCATTCTGCAGGTTGCCTCTTTGTTTTGTTGACTGTTTCCTTTGCTGTGCAGAAACTTTTTATCCTGATAAAGTCCCAAAAGTTCATTTTTGCTTTGGTTTCCTTTGCCTTTGGAGACATGTCTTGAAAGAAGTTGCTGTGGCTCATGTCATAGATGTTACTGGCTATGTTCTCCTCTAGGATTTTGATGGATTCCTGTCTCACATTGAGGTCTTTCATTCATTTAGAGTTTACGTCTGTGTATGGTGTAAGAGAATGGCTGAGTTTCATTCTTCTGTATATAGGAGTCCAATTTTCCCAGCACCGTTTATTGAAGAGACCAGCTTTTTCCCATTGGATATTTTTTCCTGCTTTGTTGAGGATTAGTTGACCGTGGACTTGAGAGTCCATGTCTGGGCTATTTATTCTGTCCCATTGATCTATATGTCTGCTTTTGTGCCAGTACCATGCTGTCTTGGTGATCACAGCTTTGTAATATAGCTTGAAATCAGGCAACGTGATGCCCCCAGCTTTGTTTTTCTTTTTCAACATTTCCTTGGCAATTTGGGGTCTTTTCTGGTTCCATACATATTTTAGGATCATTTGTTCCAGCATTTTGAAAAATGTCATTGGTATTTTGATCGGATGGCATTGAAAATATCAATTGTTCTTGGCAGCATAGTCACTTTAATGATGTTTATTCTTCCAATCCATGAGCATGGAATGTTTTTCCATCTTTTTGTGTGTCTTCAATTTCTTTCAATTTCTTAGAGTATAGATCATTTACCTCTTTGCTTAGGTTTATTCTAAGGTATTTTATGGTTTTTGATGCTATTGTAAATGGGATTGATTTTCTAATTTCTCTTTTTACAGTTTCATTGTTAGTGTATAAGAAAGCCACTGATTTCTGTGCATTGATTCTGTATCCTGCCACGTTACTGAATTGCTGTATGAGTTCTACTAATTTGGAGGTGGAGAATTTTGGGTTTTCCACATAGAATATCATGTCATCTGTGAAGAGAGAGAGTTCGACTTCTTCTTTGCCAATTTGGATACCTTTTATTTCTTTTCGTTGTCTGATTGTTGTTGCTAGGACTTCTAGTACTATGTTGAACAATAGTGGCAAGAGTGGGCACCCTTCTCGTGTTCCAGATCTCAGTGGGAAGGCTCTCAGCTTTTCTCCATTGAGAATGATAGGCCCTGTGGGTTTTTTGTATATGGATTTTTTTTTTAAAGATTTTATTTATTTATTTGACAGAGAGATCACAAGCAGGCAGAGAGGCAGGAGAGAGGCAGAGAGAGAGGAGGAAGCAGGCTCCCTGCTGAGCAGAGAGCCCGATGCGGGGCTCGATTCCAGGACTCCGAGATCATGACCTGAGCTGAAGGCAGCGGCTTAACCCACTGAGCCACCCAGGCGCCCCCGTATATGGATTTTATGAAGTTGAGGAATGTTCCCTCTATCCCTATACTTTGAAGAGTTTTAATCAGGAAAGGATGCTGTATTTTACTAAATGCTTTTTCTGCATCAATTGAGAGAACCTTGTGGTTCTTCTCTCTTTTCTTATTGATTTGTTCTATCACATTGATTGATTTGTGAATGTTGAACCACCCTTGCATCTTAGGGATAAATTTCACCTGGTCGTGATGGATAATTCTTTTAATGTACTGTTGGATTCTATTAGCTAAGATCTTGTTGAGAATTTTGGCATCCACATTCATCAGGGATATTGATCTGAAATTATCCTTTTTGATGGGGTCTTTGCCTGGTTTTGGGATCAAGATAATGCTGGCCTAATAGAAAGAGTCTGGAAGTTCTCCTTCTATTTCTATTTTTTGAAATAGCTTCAGAAGAATAGGAATTATTTTTTTCTTTGAATGTTTGGTAAAATTCCCCAGGGAAGCCATCAGGCCTCTGTTTTTTGGGAGGTTTTTGATCACTGCTGCAATCTCATTACTAGTTATTGGTCTATTCAGGTTGTCAGTTTCTTCCTGCATAAGTCTTGGAAGTTTATAGGTTTCTTGGAATGCATCCATTCTTTCATCCATTTGCTTAACTTATTGGATTATAGCTCTTGTTAATAATTTCTGATGATTATTTCTATTTTCTTGGTGTTAATCATGATCTCCCCCTTTCATTCATAATTTTATTAATTTGAGTCCTTTCTCTTTTCTTTTGGATAAGTCTGGCCAGTGGTTTATTGAGCTTTTTAATTCTTTAAAGAACCAGCTTCTAGTTTCATTAATGTGTTCTACTGTATTTCTGGTTTCTAATTCATTGATCTCTGCTCTAATCTTAATTATTTCCCTTCGCATGCATGGGTTAAATTTAATTTGTTCTTGGTTCTCCAGATCTTTAAGGTGTAAAGATAATTTGTGTATTCAGGATTTTTCTATTTTTCTAAGTGAGGCTTGATGGCTATGGATTTCCCCCTTAGGACTGTCTTTGGTGTATCCCATAGGTTTTGGATCGATGTGTCTTCATTCTCTTTGGTTTCCATAAATTGATTAAGTTCTTTTTTCATTTCCTGATTGACCCAAACATTCTTGATTAGGATGGTCTTTATCTTCCAAGTGTTTGAATTTCTTCCAAACTTTTTCTTGTGATTGAGTTCCAGTTTCACAGCATTGTTGTCTGAGAATATGCAAGGAATTATCTCAATCTTTTGGTATCAGTTGAGATGTGATTTGTGACCTAGTATGTGGTCTATTGGGGAGAAAGCTCCATGTGCATTCAAGAAGAATGAGTATTCTGTTGTTTTAGGGTGGAATGTTCTGTAATATCTGTGAGGTCTACCTGGTCCAGTATGTTATTCAAAGCTCTTGTTTATTTATTGATTTTCTGCTTAGTTGATCTGTCTATTGCTGAGAGTGGAGTGTTAAGGTCCCCTACAATTAATGTGTTATTATCAATATGTCCATTTTGGTTAACATTAGGCTTATGTATTTGGCTGCTTCCATATTGGGGGTATGGATATTTACAATTGTTTTATCTTCTTGTTGGATAGACCCTTTAAGAATGATATAGTGTCCTTCTGTATCTCTAACTACAGTCTTTAGCTTAAAATCTTGTTTGTCCAATATGAAAATTGATACCCCAGCTTTCTTTTGAGGTCCATTGGCATGAAAGATGGTTCTCCATCCCTTCACTTTCAGTCTGGATGTATCTTTAGGTTCAAAATGAGTCTGTTGTAGACAGCACATGGATGGGTCCTGTCTTTTTATCCAATCTGCAACCTTTTTTTTTTTTTTTTTTTTTTTAACCCTGTGCTCTTTTATGGGAACATTTAGGCCATTCATGTTGAGAGTGATTATTGACAGATAAGATTTTCTTGTCATTATGTTGCCTGTGAAGTCCTTCTTTCTATGGATTGCCTCTGTATATCTCTGTTCTGTACCAGGTTTGGGGTCTTTCTCCTTTTATAGAAACCCCCTTAATATTTCTTGCAAGGCTGACTTAGTGGTCACATATTCTTTTGGTCTCTGCTGGTCCTGGAAGCCTCTTATCTCTCCATCCATTTTGAATGACAGCCTTGCTGGATAAAAATTCCTGGGTGCATATTCTTCTCATTTAGTACCCTGAGTACATCTTACCAGATCTTTCTGGCTTGCTAGGTATCTCCGGACAGGTCTGATGTTATTCTGATGTTCCTCCCTCTGTATGTAAGGAATCTCTTCCCCCTAACTGCCCTTAAAATGGTTTCCTTGGTTCTGAGATTTGTAGTTTTACTATTACATGCCTAGGGGTTGATCTACCCTCATTGATCTTGGGCATGTCCTGTCTGCCTTTATGACATGATTACTTGTTTCACTCCCCAGATTAGAGAAGTTCTCAGGTACAATTTCTTCAAATATATCTTCTAGTCTTCTCTCTCTCTCTCCACCCCTTCAGGGATCCCAATAATTCTGATATTGGAACATTTCATGGTGTCTTTTATTTCTCTAATTCTGTTTTCATGGATTTTAAACTGTTTGTTCCAGGCCTCCTCCTGCTCCTTTTCTATCAGTTTGTCTTCAAGATCACTAATTCGTTCTTCTGCCTCATTTACCCTGGCTGCTGGAGTATCTAGATTAGATTGTATCTCATTGATAACATTTTTAAGTTCTGCCAGATCTGGTTTCACTTCTGCCTTTAACAAATCTATATTGTCAATAATAGTTTTCTCCTGCCTATTGTCTTCATAACTGCTACCCTGAAGTCTATTTCTGATATCTTGCTTAGATCCAATCCATTAGATCTGCTGGAAAGGCCATTATCTCTGGGTCTTTTCTTTGTTGGGAATTCCTCCTCCTTGTCATTCTGTCAAGTTGTGGTTGAGGGGATGTATAGCTGAATATATCAACCACTATCCAGGCAATGTGCACCTAGGAAATTCTGGAGCAATCAGAAATTAGCACCAAAAAGAAAGAAAAAAAGAAAAACAGCCTGAGTGAGTCCCAAGAGTAAGGTTTATAAAGTACAAAAGCAAAAGCAAACAAACAAAATTACTGACAAAAGAAAAAAATAATAAAAATAAAAAGAGGGTGGTGACAGGAAGGTGGTCATAATCCCTTGATGTGGGTGAGGAAGGGTATTTCAGTTCTTCCTGGGTGTATCTTGTTATCTTTGTTAGAGAATTCAACTTTCCAGAGATACAGGGAAATTAAAACTTTATATATATATATATATATATATACACATATGTATACATATGTGTATATATATATATATATATATATATGTGTGTGTGTGTATATACATATACACACACACACACACACATACATACACACGCCAGTTTTGTGTGTGTATGTGTGTATATATATACACACATACATACATACTGGTATATATTTACAGTTTTATGGGGACCCTGTGGTTGTTGTCCTCTTATTATTTCAGCTTGTCTTCTGGGGGAGGGGCCTGACATGTTGTTTTTCAGTTAATCCTGTTAGGGGGGAGTTGCCCTGCCTGCTATCAAGGGGCTGGGCTCTGTGGAAACCAGTTTTTCTGGCTTTTGTTCTCTGGAGGCTTTTGTTTTCTAGAGGATTTGTTCCCTGGTGGCTTTTTGTGCCTTTTTGGAGGGTCAGAACAAAGTAAACTGTCTGCACCCAGACCTCTGCCTCAGAGAGAAGCCACAATCTGTTCCTCTCTGAATGGTCCAGAACACACAGACTCCCCCTCTGCAAACGCTGTTGAATACTGCAGCCTTCCACAGGTGGTTCATGCCCCCAGCAGTCCTCCCAGTGGTTGACCCTGGATCATCCTTGTCTCTGTGCCCCTGTGCCACCAAAACCATGAGAGATACTGGTCTGGGTGACAGCTGCGGCTGATCCTGGGACCAGCCACCTTCCCAACAATTATCCCTTAAGTCCCATTGTTCTATTTGAGTGCTGTTTTCAGTCCCTTCTTATCTCACAGTCACTGGTCTCCAAGCTATCACTATTCCCCAAGCACAGGGCAATTTTCACTGGGGTGTTACTTTCCAATGGCTGGCTTCTGGTGGTTCCCTTCCCCTTCTGTCTGTCCTCTGATATCTGTCCTCACAGTCCCAACTCCTTCCTTTGTACCTCTCCACTGATGATCATCTGGCCCCATAGAGATCCAGAAGTGTATAATCTTACATCTCGGGATGTTTCAGGGTGTTCAGAGTGCTCTGGTAGATATCCAGCTCAATTCAGGGGACGGGTTGTTATAGGGTCCCCTACTTCTCCACCATCTTGCCCCTTCCCACACTGTCTCTTTAAAATATTTCTGAAATTGCCTGAATACAACTCTGATATAGAATTACTGGCAAAAGCAAATGTGAACTCTCCCATTTGTAGTTCTCTATCTGAAAGCAATATCATGGTTGACTTAGTTACCTTTCAAGGGGAAAATAAGAATTCTTTCCAAATTCATAAAATTTTTCTCATGACCATGAGTTTGAGGAACTAAAAAATAAAATTCTAATCAATTAGTTTGTATTGCTAATTATGAATGGTAGTAGACTGTGCACTATGACTTATGAAGATAACAACTGAGAACAAAAGAGCATATTAAATAAACATATTACTGAAAAATACAGGCTATTCAAGGACAAAGATACCATATACAAGCTTCTTTTCATTTATAATCACAGTTATACCTATTTATTTGATTTTAAATTAATATTTTATTATAAAATATTTTAAATTAATATTTTATTATATTTTATTATAAAATTTTATTAAATTAATATTTTATTATAAAAATTAATATTTTATTATAAACTGATCTTATTCAATTAAGAGTAATTGAAAACTGTGCCTATATAATAAGGTTGCAGACATAATACTTTCTGAAGCCAGAAGTATTGATTTATGATATATATTTAAGTAGTAAGAAAACCTCTAAATTGCAGATAAAGCAGTTCTAACACAGTATTCCTTTACCCCAAATTATAGTTGTTTAGTATAACCTTCTTTTCCCCCCAAACTTTACTGAGATGTAACTGACATATAGCATTGTATAAGTTTAAAGTATAAAACATGATGATTTGAGACACAAATATACAATGAAGTGATTAGTAAAATAAGGTCAGTTATATCCATCACCTCACATAAATACTTTGTGTGTGTGCAGTAAGAATATTTGAGATTTAGTCTCCTCGCAAACTCTATTATAATACAGCATTGTTAACTATAGTTGACATGCTGTACATTAGATCTCCAGAAATTATTCATCTGATAGCTAAAGGTTTATATTCTTAGACCAACATCTCCCCATTTTCCTCAGCCCTTAGTTCCTGGAAACTACCATTCTACTCTTTGTTTCTGTGAGTTTAGCTTTTTGAGATTCCACATATATATAAGATCATATAGTTTTATCTTTCTATCTCACTTATTACACTTAGCATAATGTGTTCAATGTCCACCTATTTTGTTGCAAACAGCAGGAGGTCCTTCCTTTTGATAGCCAAGTGATATTCAATTGTATATATATCCCCATATTCTTTATCCATTCATTCATTCAATATTTAGATTGTTTCCATGTCTTGGCTATTATAAATAATGATGCAGTGAACCTGGGGGTGCCAGTATCTCTTTGATATAGGGATTTCATTTCTTTTGGAAATAATCCCATAGTGAAATTGCTGGATCATATGGTAGATCTAGTTTTCATGTTTTAAGGAATCTCCATACTTTTCCCATATGGCTGTACACAATTTACATTCCCTTCTATAGTACATTCCCTTCTATACATTCCCTTGCTATAGTATAGCAAGTATTTCACTTTTTCTTTATCCTTGCCAACACTTACCTCTTGTATCTTTGATGATAGAGGTGTGAGATGATATCTCCTTATGGTTTTGATTTGTATTTCCCTGATAATTGGTGATGTCAAGCACCTTTTCATCTACCTGTTGGCTATTTGTGTCTTATTTGGAAAAATGTTTATTGGGCTCCTTTGCTCTTTTTTTTCCCCTCCTTTTTGCTATTGAATTGTATGAGTTCTTTATATATTTTGGATATTAACCATTTGTCATATGTATATGATTTGCAAATAATTTGTGGCATCGATTATAATGTCTTTTCTTTATAATTTCTTTGAGTCCTCTCTTTTTTGTTGGAGTCCAGTTTACCTCAAGTTTTTTCAATTTTATTTATCTTTTCAAGAAAGAAACAACTTTTAGTTTTGCTGAGTTTTTAAAAATTGTCTTTCTTGTCTCAATTTCATTTATTTTACTTTGATTTCTCCCATTTTTTTCCTCTGCTATTTTTAGCTGAGTTTGCTCTTTTTCTAGTTCTTTGAGTTATGAAGTTAAGTGTTTTGAATTTTTCCTTTCTTTTTTTTAATGTAGACATTCATTGCTATAAACTTCCTTTTTAAAATTACTTTTGCTATTCTCATAAATTTTGATGTGTTTCCAATTTTGTATGTCTCAATATACCTTCTGATTTATTTTGTGATTTCTTTTTTGACCCATTGATTATTCAGGAGCATGTTGTTTAATTTCCACATATTTATGAAATTTCTAATTTTCTTCCTGTTCTTGAGCTCTGGTTTCATGCCATTGTGCTCAGAGAAGATACTTTATATGAAGTCAATTTTCTTAAATCTGTTAAGACTTTCTTTTTGACCCAACATCTGATTTATCCTGGAAAATATTCCATGTGCACTTTTGAAGAATGTGTATTCTGATACATTTGAATGAAATGTTCTGTATATGTCTATTAGGTCCATTTGGTGTGTAGTGTTGGTCAGGTCTGCTATTTCTGTATTGATTTTCTGTCTGGATGATCTATTCAATTTTAAAAGTGGGGTAATAAATCCCCTTATTATTACTATGTTGCTATTTATTTCTCTCTTCAGTTTTATTAATTTTTGCCTTAAATAAAGCTGTTATTGGGTCTGCAGTGAGGTCAGTGGTTGGCAGGTTTATTACTAGGGTCTTGGGCATACATGGATCCTGTTTGGCCCCTAAGTGGAAGGAACTGCCTCTAGGACCTAGTTCAGTAGGTGGTGTTGGGATAAGGATCCACTTTTGGGTCCGCAGCTGGGTTCTTAAATAGCAGATCTGTTACCAGGTACAGAGATCTATGGCTCCTGTCAGGTATCTGGGAGGGCTCCTGCCAGGACATTGGATGTGTCCTTGGGTGGAGAGGATTAAATCCAGACATTGACTGGGAAGGGCTACAACTGAGTTCTAGGGCTACTTCTGTCCACAGCCAAGGTTGAGGCTTATAGAACTTGCTCTGGAGGCACACAGAGACTAGTTTTCTACCACTTCCTGGTCCTAACCATGGAGTGGTTAGGACCACTCTATGACCATGGCTGAGAGAGGCTGATGTTGAGTTACAAGACCATTTCAGACTCTGTAGTCAGACTGAGGTTGACAGGCTTACCTCCAGGAGCACACATGGGTATGTCTCCTAGTGGGTCTCTGAGTGGACTGAACTTGTGGACCGCAACTGGGAGAAACTGAAACTCAGGTCCGTTCTAGGGCCTTCTTTTCAATTGCGGTTTGGCCTGCCTGTGGGGCTAGCAGGAAGGTTTCTAACCTGCGGCTGGGAGGGGCTGGAGCACAGTATAGGGCCATTTCAGGATCATTAGGGGCCTAGGAGAGAGAGTCTCCCATCTCCCATCTCCCAGTTTTGTGCCAGCAGGACTGCTCATAGACTGTAGTGGTTTCGTATAACTCAACCATATTTTTTATTTCCACAAAATAACACTTCACTGGCTTAAATATAGCATTAATGAAATGGTATTTAGCTCTGATTGCTGCAAGTTTTACTTGAGAGCCAATGCCAAAATGAGACGGAATTCTCTCTCTCTCCCTCCCTTTGTTTTCTCTACACATTCACCAACTATATTCTGGTCTATATAGTCCAGTTCAGTTTAAGGAAGGAGCATACATCTTTATTTTTAAGTTAAGTAGAGGGCATACCTAGTTAAGTGGATGAATAAATGAGGTTATAAGTACATGAATGAAATGAAGGTTACACAGCAATAATGGAAATATTGCTGGATATTCTCTTCTGACAGTCAATAAAAGGACTGATCAATGGAGCTCTTGAATTACTCTTTTGGTAAGAGAAAAATTTAACCCGGGTGCTGAGAGCCTGACTGAAGATGTCTTCCTTGAACTCTGCCTTTGATGTTGAGCCTGCGTGATGAACTTGCATTGATTAAATGTAAGATGCTGTGTGTCAATCGTGAAGATGCTGGCTTTCAGAGAAGATAATATATTATTTTTAGAATAGGAATCAGGTTATTTGAGAGAAAATGAGGGGGGAGTAGAAAGAGGTTGTTTCAGTTGAACATACCTAAAAGACCAAAACAGTGGTTATATCTGTATTTCAAATAGGTTTATTTTCTTCTTTTTTGTTTTCATATTTATTTTGCTTTCTGTTTTGCTTTTGCAATCAGTGAAAAAATCAAATTGAATAAAAATATTTGAATAAAAACTACCTGTAGTTAAGAATAAAGGCCTGACAAGTTCTTTCTTGTAATTAAAACACTCTCTCTTTTAATTTTAACTACAGAAATGACAAGAGACAGGCTTAGGAAGGAAAAAACGTATTTGGGGTTTCACCTCAAAAATGATTGAGTACCCCTTCCTCTTTATAGAAATTAGATATAAATGGCTAAAGTATTTCCCATTTAGTTATGACTCGAGGAAATAAATGTTTAGGGCAATATTTCTTAAACTTGTTCAATGGAACATTAACATCCTGAAGATTTGCTGATAGGCATTTCTCAGAACAAGAGTTTTATAATCAAATCAGTTTGGGAAATGAAGCTAAAGAAAATCAAGCAGCCTTCTTTTACAGCTAGTTTCTGAGAGCCATTTCATGTAATAATGTGCCTTGTGATTTTTCGATGAGGAGATATAATTTGTAATGTTTCCTAAACTTTCACCAAGGATTCCCATTAACAATGTCATAATACAGTGTGGGGAAAAACATGATAGTAGATTTTGGCTACTGCTTTCGAATAAGACATAATGCTTTGCAATGGTTAATTTACTCTAATTTTACTTTGACCTTGTTTTGTTCACCTTATGAAATGTATTTCTATCCTCAAGCATAAAATTATCTTCTATTGCTTTCTTTTTATTTTGAGAGATTGAACCATTTATCTTTTTTCAAGAAAGTTGTTATGAATTGAATTCTATTATAAGAGATATATAGGGCATATTTATTTCTTTGTCAGTTTATTTTTGATGACAAAATTTCCAGGCATACAAAAAGTCATAAACAGTGATACAATGAATACTTGTGTAGCAGCCCCCCAAAATAAAACATTATGAAAAATGTTTCCCTAGTCTAGAACCACATACTCTTTATCTACTACGTCTAAGAGGTGGGCATCTTGAACTTGAAAACTTAAAATACAGGTTTATATTTTTACTGTTAATGGTATGATGCTCCATATGTTTACCTGTCCTACAATTTTCCCTCTCAGTAATGTGCTTGTGAGTTTTATATTAATTTTTTTCATGGCTACCATGGTAAACAAGCAAACAAAAATACGGGGTGAGTGGCAAACTCTGCTTCCTGGTGTGGAAGTCTTGATTGATTAAGGCTTGATTATTTAATGTACTGTGTTGTTAATTAGCATAAATGTCCCATTTGTTCCTGATACCATTTATTCTTCAATTTTTGAATACTGTTTTATACAAGCATATGATACATGGGCATTTTTTTTTTTTTAATTTGACAGATCACAAATAGGCAGAGAGGCAGGCAGAGAGAGACAGGAGGAGGTAGGCTCCCTGCTGAGCAGAGAGCCCGATGCGGGACTTGATCCCAGGACCCTAAGATCATGACCTGAGCCGAAGGCAGAGGCTTTAACCACTGAGCCACCCAGGTGCCCCGACATGGGCATATCTTTATCCTATTGTTCAAACTTCTATAAATCACACATTTATTTTGTTTGATGATCTATCAACTAAGAATGATGTTTTCAAATTTTCTGCATCCAAGTACATATAATTTCCTCACTTTAACTTAGCCTCACTAATTTCTTCTTCTAATTCTTTCATGTTTTTGCCTTATGTCCTTCTAAGTTTGTGTTATTATGTTTAACTTAATTTTAGGATTATTATATTATGTCTTCCTGGTGAATTTAACTACTTAATTGTTATATTGTGTTCCCCTTTATCTTTAGTATGTTTTTCTTTTTTTTTTTAACCTTTGAGTTTATTGAATTTGATAGTTATATAGCTGTCATAATTTTCATTTTTAATGTATTTCTGGGTCTTTATGTTTTAGATTTGTCTCTTTAAACAACAGAGCTAGAATAATTTAACATAATCTAAAAAATATCTATTTTAACAGATAAATTGAGTTACTTTATATTTATTGTATTTATGAAGATACTTGCTCTTATTTCTAATAGCTACTTCTAGCTTTCAATTTGTCATGCTTTTTCTTCTTTTTTTTTTTAATACACAGTGCTTTCTTTCAGAATGTTTGAAATAGTTTTACATTATATGCTTTCCTCTGCTGATTCAGAAGTTATACCTCAATTCTTTTCTTTAGTTGCCACCCTTAAACATTGAATTTAACAAAATCCAAAGTTAATGCATATCTCTAGGCTGATTCTAAACAATTAAGTATGCTTTGACATCCATTACTTCCTTCTAATTTACATACTATTGTTTTCCAATATTGTACTTCCATCAGAACAATCTTGGTTTTTACCTCCCAGATAATTATTAATTCTGTTACTTTATGTAATTATTATTTGCTTAGATTTGATCACACTTTTATGATTTCCTTTGATCACCATTAACTTCTTTCATTGAGCTTTTTCCTTTTTGGTTCACTCTCCTTCCAGAAGTTCCTTTATTGAATCTCTGTTTGTAGTAAATGCTCAGTTTTCGTTTTTCTGAAATGTCATTATTTTACTTCCTTTCCAGGTGAACGTTTATGCTAGTCCATGATTCTAGATTAACAGTTCAGAGCAGTTCAGAACTGTGTATCACTATCCCATGGTCTCTGGCTTCTTCTTGTATTGTTGAAAAGTCTGCTTTAGTGTGTTTGTCCTTCCTACAACATGTATAGATTGTTAAAGACAGTTAATCATCGGGTTCTTGAGTCATATCATATCAGAAAGCTGCATCTTAATGCCCAATCCTCTATCCATTTACAGACAAATCACTGCTACCTAATCCCTCTGAAATCCTGTAGGTTTATAAGTGATTTAACCCCAAGATCTCTAGAAAGTTTTGTTAATAACCCTTTCTACCTTCAGCTTTACCCGTTGCCACCCACAGAACCCCCTTTCATTGACAGTGAGTGAATTGTAAGATCTTTAGATTGAAAAGCTCAGAGCATGTCATGTGAACATTAGGCTGGGCGTGAGCATCCCTCTGAAAATGTGACATTCAAGTCACCAAGATACCTTGACCCTTTGGCCATCAGAGAAGCCTGGAAAATAACTCGTTTTTTTTTTATTAGGGCATGATTCACCAGCTGCATCTAGAGAGGACCAAGTTAGACTAAAATGCCCCTTGAACCCTTTAATTATTATTTTATTTTATTATATTTATTTTATTTATTTTATTTTAGTAGGCTCCACACCCAGTGCAGAGCCCATCGTGGGGCTTGAACTCACAACACTGAGATCCAGACCTTGAGATCATGACCTGAGCTGAAATCAAGAGTCAGACACTTAGCTGACTGAGCCACTCAGATGCCCCACCCTTGAACACTTTAAAAGAACAGGGTGTGCACCAGGAGATTTGGGAACCAGAGAAAGGAACTGACAGGCTTCTCTGTGTGTCATGCATAGAGAACTTAGGCATTTACTTTGAGTCATGTTAGATTCTGTGTAGGTGGAGAAGCGAGTAATGCTGCAATTTGTCATGAGTGCTAAACTGGAAGGAAGAATACATACCTAAATTGATAACACAAGATTATTTTGAACCTGGACTCTTCAAAACTCCTTCTGTTGTTTCCAGAACAGTGTGTTTAAACTGTGCATGTGTGGGGGGTGGGGTGGGTGTAGGTGTGTAGGGATAACTTGGGGTATCTTACAACTTCCATCTCCTTTCAGTTTGTCCTTTATGATCTCTAGCTCTCAAGTGACTAAACTGGCTTTCCCTGGCTTTCTTCAACAACTCATGCACCATTCAAGGAATCCATAAAGTTTCCAAGAAACCTATATATTGCCTGAGCTATGGAGGTGCTGTTTTTTACCACAGCAACTATACTTAGGCCCAGGATAACACCACCTCATAGAGATAGAATCCTCCTCTCCTTGGAAGGGGATCTAGGCTCCAGAAGCAATCTCAAACAAAGTGACAAACTTTATGTCAGTTGGGAGCAGAATACTTCCTCCTGCTGCCATGACCCTCATATAGCTCCCCTCAGAGAGGCGGTAGTTCTGATCCAGCTACTGCCTGTCAGTCATGGCATCCAACAAGACTTTTCCTTAGCATCACCCACCTCTGGCTAACCACAGTCTGTTGCACATCTTGTCCACTCTCTTCACTGGCACAAATGATGCCAGCTTTACATTTCTGGGTGGGGTCTTCACCTGTTTCTTAGGGTACCTCTGCACTGCTTCTTTTTAGCTTGAGCCTTTGTCTTAACTGAGCAATCATTTTCTTCCCATTATCTGGATCAGATTTTGTCATTTGTTCACAGGTCTCCTCCTCACCCCCTGGAACATCTGTCATCTGCACCTATCCACTCTGACCCTTCAAATTTCCATCGGCTCATTTGTTTAAATTGTTTGCTTTTGTTTATTTGCATATCATATTATTAGGGGAGATGGAATAAGTAATGATTCATTAGTTGCCATAAAAATGTTTTTTGTTTGTTTCTCCATGATGTTTACTATGTGTGTTATTGTTATCTGAAATACATAAGTCTTTAAGGTCTTTTTCCAGTAGTTTAAATGAACAACATCATTCTCAGAGTGAAAGACTTCTTTAACACTTAAGTGCATGAAATAATATTGAAAAGTGATCTGTCAGCTCTCTGAGTAGGGCAAATTCATGAGAGTTTATCGTGGACATCAAGAAAGAGAAGTGGAAGTTAGGCCTAAAGACAAATTACTCTCAAAGTCAACCAAAGCAGCTGACTGAATGGAGGCATTTTATAGGACCTGTATCAATAAATAAAGTAGATAATGTTGTAGACTTAAGAGATCTGAAATGGAACTCTTTGAAAATTAAAAATATGTCTTGAGGTATTTTTTTTCTTTTGTTTTATTTTCCTCTCCCAGGCTAATGAGTACCCAACTGGAATTTTGTGGCACACTTACAAAGTAAAAGTGGAATTCCCTGAGTTATGCACAATGTTCTTAACTGCACATGGTCACTACAACCATTGTCACCTACCCTCACATCTTGTCTCTCTCTCCAAAAAAGTGAATGCCCATGCTGCTAGACATGTTGTATCGAATTACAGGGAAGAAGTATGAAGAATATCCAACTCTCCACATCCAAAACTGAAGCACTAAATTTGCACATTGAATGTATTTTTCAGATGAAAAACACTAAATTTCTTTTGATTTTTACAATAGTGTATGCTGCTTGGAAATTATGGGCTGGCATTTCAAAGTAACATTTTAGAAGAGGAGAAAGGATATTTTAGAAGAATATTTCTTTTGGCATATGCTGTGTCAGAATGGATTTTTTTTTTCCCCCAAATGGTGAAAATCCCTATAAGGCTGGATTCTATCTTTGAAGGCAGAGGAGAGAGGATGAAAAATATTTTGTGACTTAAATACATCTTTCTATATCTTAACTCCCAATTGTTTCTTTTAGAATGGCCTCAGAAAGACTGATTTTACTCCACAGAAAACTGTCTGAAGGTGAGAAACAGTTTCAGTAAGAGAAGCAGAGAGTAAACAAAGCTAAGATACCAAAGTGAATGTCATTAATCCTGCATAGAACACAGTATGGATAAACTGATTGGTTCCACTTCATTAAGTTACATTGAAATAGAAGTTTGCGGGACTCTACTGTACATAGAGGTTAAAGTGGTATGTGTTTTTATCAAAGTGAATTCTAATTGTTCAGAGGTATGAAGATGAATAATGGTGATACGGCACCGTGGGTAGAAGAGCATGAACTTTGTGGTCAAACTGAAACTGGCTTCAAATCCCAAGTGAGGGCAAGTTACTTAATCTCAGTTTTATGTCTCGCTTTTGTCTGTGTCACAGGATAATTGTTTATTATACGAAGGGTAAGAAGTATATAAATTGTCATCAAAAGTAAGTAAAACGAAAGAACTCAGCATAATGCCTGACATGCATATATTAAGCTCTTAGTAGATGCTACTTATTATTTCCCATTTATTATTATGGTAAGAGAAAAGGTTGTCATATAAGAAGCAGCCAAATACTGATTTTAAACTTTTTCAAAAAATTTTTAAATATTTATTTGAGAGAGAGAGAAAGAGAAGAAGAATCAGACTGCCTGCTGAGCAGGGATGCTGATGTGGAGATCGATCCCAGGACTCTGAACCCAGATCATGACCTGAGCCAAAGTCAGGCTCTTAACCCTCTAAGCCACCCAGGCACTCCTAAACCTTCCCAAATTTTTATAGTAAATTACAGCAGCCCCTCTTATCTGCAGGGGCTATTTTCCAAGACCCCTAACGAATGCTTGAAACCACAGATAGTACCAAACCCTATATATACACTATAGTTTTTCCTATATATACATACCTACGATCAGTTTAATTTATAAATTAGACACAGTCAGCAATTAACAGCAGTAATAAAATAGAACAATGATAATAATAGAGTGTAATAAAAGTTATGTGAATGTGGTCTCTTTTGTTTTGTACTTAACTCTTCTTCCTGTGGTGCTATGAGAGAATAAAATGCCTATGTGATGAGATGAAGTGAGATGAATGACATAAGCATTGTGACATTATATTGGGCCACTATTGCCCTTCTGATGATATGTAACAAGGAGGATTATGTTACTTCTGGATCTTGGTTGACAGTGAGTAACGGAAACCACAGAAAGCAAAACTGTGGATAAGGGAATACTATTAATAACTTCATAGATGAAAGTTACCATAAACCTTGAGGAACTATGGCAAAAAAATTTTAAGCACATTTTTATATCATTTCAACTCTACTTTATCCACTTCCCTGATTATTCATAAGCTTAGAACTCTTCTTCCAAAAGCAAGTACTTGTCAGTCCTCTTAATGGCCTCCAAGGAGAGAGATGTCAAGAAATTCATTTGAAGCCTATCTTGGTGTTTAAGCCTGCTAAGGCTGTGTCTCTACAATCTGACATTCAGTGGAAGCAATAAATGGTGATCATATCATCAAGAAATCAGATTCACCCTTCAAAACATTTGAGTTACCCATTCTTTTCATATTTCTACGTGAAGAGATTTATACTCAGAATGGTTGTGTGTGTGTGTGTGTGCATGCATGTACATTCAGAACGCCAAATTCTGGGTCTTTCTCATGGTGTAGCCATGTGTTTGGAGAACTGTACTAGTTTTACCATTTAGTCATACAACATAATACATTTTATCTATGTCCTGCCACATTAAACAAATCCAGTACTTTTCTTTACTTGATTGCATATACATATAGAAAGACTTAACCTGAAAGACATATCTTCATTTGGATAAAAATTTCTTCTATTCTAGATTTTCAATTCTCCCTACATTGGCCAGGACTATTGATTACAAGTATGAGAAATGAACTTCAACAAGATTAAGAGTGGAGGACATTTATTATAAGAAGGTATAGGACAGAGAGCTTTCATGAAACCAAAGAAAAAAGTACTAAAGTCTCAAAAAGAGGGATTGCAATCAGAAATTAGATAACTTTTAGAAATGTTGTAGCCTACCTCTGTATATTTGTTGTATTATTCCACACTTAAAGGTTGACTATTTCTTTTTAAGATTTTACTTATTTATTTGAGAGACAGAGAGGGGGAGGGGCAGAGAGAGAGGACAAGTAGACTCCCCACTGAGTAGTGGAAATGGAGGAGGGACTGGATCCCAGGACTCTGAGATCATGAACTGAGCTGAAGTCAGATGTTAAACCCACCGAGCCACCCAGGCACCCCAGGTTGACTATTTCCTTTTTATGTCCTAGATGGTTTGTGGAAAATGTCTGGCTTATATTTGCTTATTCATGCTTAAGAGATAAAAAGAAAAGATCAGTTTACTTGAACCAGAATTCCTTAACCTTTTAAATTCTAGATTTTCAGGGGAAAGAAACTCAGGGGAAAGAAGCTTGGGTCAAGTATACAATAAGAGTTCAATAAAGTGTGGACATAGAGTGAAGGTTATGAATTTTAAACATGTTTTCCTAGTTGTTTCCCTTGTATGTTTTTGAGGAGGTAAATTACAGGGTCATAATGAGCTAGGCTGATACTGTAAAGGAAGTCTACTACTCTCTTATTCCAGTGTCTGCTCTGTGTCTCAGAATATTATAGGAGGTGTAATATTTATTTCACCTCTACCTTGACCCACCTCTCCCCCCATGTTTTCTTTGCTATATTTGTGGCACTCTTTCTTCATATTGTTTCTTTTGAAAAATCTTTTTTTTTAATGTGACTACTTCCAAAATTAACTGTAATTACATTGGATCATATTTCTGCATTCTATTGGTAGTATACTTATCCTGAATATGCTGCTATTCATAATTTTACTAAGATATTATTCATTCTAATATCTGTGACATTCATAAATACTATCATTGATTCAGCTTTTAGAATATTACTAAATATGTTGTCCTGAATAGATATACATATAGTCAGCTATACGTCACCAGCTTGTCCCATTTAAATTTATCAAACAAAAGCCAAGATATAACAGATATCAGTGTGTGTACATGAGTGTGTACATGTGCACATGTGGGTTTGGTAGTAGATAATGTTGTGTAGTGGTATGTAGGAGCTGTCAAACATGGGAGAAATGTAGACTTTTTCTGGACAGAAATAGAGGGAAATAGAACTATACCCACATCTCTTAGGATCTTGAGGAACCTGAAAAGGTTTTAAAACACGTACGAATCAACCGAAATGAGCATAATTGTCTATTGCAATGTCTATTTGAGCATAGTTTCACAAGTTTGAGGTTTTCATGCCTAGACTTCTATTAATTTGCTTGGCACACTATTTTCCTAGACTATAAAAAGGTTCCTACTGTCTACTTCAATCAGCTCTCTATTTAACAGAGTTGGCAGTCAACACGCAGTTGAGCTAGTGAGACTCCCAAGAGGACTCTTAAGGACATCTGTTGCTAATCTCCATTCCTCGGTTTTCTGAAGATTCACTCCCTTTCCCCACGTCTCTCACTCTTAGCAAATAACATTACTTACAGCTTTCCTGAGAAACGAAGCTCATCTGACTCAGATCGCCTCATCTTTAGTCTGTGTTCTTGCTCTTATCACTTCCGACACCTGATGAGACATTACTCTAAATAATCTGTCCTTCCATCTTCTTTTCCTGTTGTCTAATAATATGAACATACTCCTCTTTTCTATTATTTATTTATTTATTTATATATTTTCCAAGAGAGTGAGAGAGAGAGAGTGGGGAGGACACAGGGAGAGGGAGAGAGAGAATCTTAAGAAGGCTCCATGCCCAGTGTGGAGCCTGATGTGGGGCTTGATGCAGAGCTCACTCTTATGACTCTGAGATCATGACCTGAGCAAAAATCAAGAGCTGGGTGCTTAACCCACTAAGCCACCCAGGCACCCCTCAACTCCTCTCTTCTAAAAGACATTCTCATCTGATTCCTTAAGTTCCTGCTCTTTTTCCCTCCCTTCTCCACCAGACATCTTAACATAACTGCCTACTTACTGCCCCCATTTCCTGACTACCCACATTTTACTTATTTTCTTTTCAGTAGATTCTATACCCAACGTGGAGTCTGAATTCATAATGGTGAGATCAAGAGTTTGTATGCCCTAGGGACTGAGCCAGCAAGGCATGCCCTCCACATTTTAATCAAGCCCCTAGAATCCAGTTTCTATACAGACTATGCTTAATTTGTTTTTACCAAGTGAATAACTGCTATCAGAATTTTCTAATGCTTATGACATAGGTAAGATGCATCTCAATTTTATAAAAATCTTGTTTTGAGGAAAAAATGACTAGTTTCCATCAAGGTTATTTAAAAATATGTTTAGAATAAAATTATTATTTTATCAATTTAATTACAAGACCCTATAAAAATAAAATCAAAAAAGAAATAAAAATTTCTGCCTAGATTGTGATAATCTATTATAGAAAAGAGTTAAAGATAAAAATATAACTAAAAACAATATAATGGAAGAAATGAATATTAGTACTTAACAAGGTTATAATACCTACATCAAAAGAGACCTGGAAGGATTAAAATTTTCCCAATATGTTCCCTGCATGCCCTCAGTACCCACAGCTGTTTCTCTCAGACCCCTCTTGAACTTGACCACTAACTCACCCTTCCAATAAAAATAGGTAAAAAACCAATATTATATTAGGTGGTATAGATCTTAAATAGAGGTTGGTGCAGTTTGTTGTTTTCTAAAACCACTTTATTGAGATTTGATTGACATACAAAAAGGCATGCCTGTTTAATGTAAAAAACTTAGTGAGTTTGGAGATGAGCACATGCCTGCAAAACCATCACTACAGTCTATTATCTTATTCATCACCTTTAAAAGTTTCCTCCCATCCTCTTTATTTAAATATTATGAACTCTTCACACAAAATCTATCTAGCAAATTTTTAAGTGTATAACACAGTATAGTTGCATAGTAGATCTCTAGGACTATTTATGTTGCATAACTAAAATTTTGTACTCTAATATCTCCTCATTCCCATTTTCCCCTAGCCCCTGGCAACCACCATTCTAATTTGCTTCTGCATGACTAGTTTAGATTCCTCCTATAGGTGGTATCATACAACATTTGTCCTTCTGTGTCAGGTTTATTGCACTTACCCTAAAGTCTTTCAGGTTCATCCATGTGTCACAAATGACAGAATTTCCTATTTTTTTAAAGACTGAATAATATTCCATTGCATGTCAGTACCACAATGTATTTATCCATTCATCCACTGATGGACATTTACGTTGCTTTCATCTTGTGGCTGTTATGAACACTGCTGTAATAAACATGGGACTGTAGCTATCTGCTCATCATCCTGGTTTCAGTTCCTTTGGAGCTAACACTCAGACCTGGAGTTGCTGGATTACATAGTAGTTCTATTTTTAATTTTTTGGGGAAACTCCATATGGTTTTACATAGTAGTTGCATGAATTTATGTTCTTGGTAGGAGTCTACAGGGATTTCTTTTTCTCCATGTCCTCGCCAATACTTATTACCTTTTGTGGTTTTTTTGTTTTGTTTTTTGATAATAACCATCCTAACAGGTGTGAGTTGATATCTCACTGTGGTTTTAATTTGTGAGGATGATTGGTGATATTGAGTACCTTTCATATATCTGTCAGCCATTTATTTGTCTTTGGAGAGATGTCTATTCATTTCCTTTGATCACTTTATATTAGGATGATGATGATGATAATTACTATTGACTTGTACAAGTTTCTTATATATCTTGGATATTAACTCTTTTTAAAAATATTTATTTATTTTAGAGAGAACAAGTAGGGGGAGGGGCAGAAGGAAAGGAAGAGAGAATCCTCAGGCAAACTCCCTGCTGAGCATGGAGCCTGACACCAGGCTCAATCAAGACCTTGGGCTCATTCCCAGGACCCTGAGACCATGACCTGAGCCAAAATCAAGAGTTGGTTCTTTACTGACTGAGCCATTTGGGTGCCCCTTGGATATTAACATTTTATCAGATATATGGCTTGCAAATATTTTTTCCCATTCCATAGGTTCCTTTTTCATTTTGTTGATTGTTTCTTTTGCTGTGCAGAAGATTTTTATTTTGATATAGTTTCATTTGTCTATTTTTGCTTTGTTGCCTATGGTTCTGGTCATATCCAAGAAGTCACTGCCCAAATCAATGTCCAGAAGATTTACTCTTAAGTTTTTTCTAGGAGTTTTATGATTTTCTTTTATTTTACTCTACTACTTGGCCTGGGGTCCCTTCTTGAGAGTATGAAGTATCTGTAACATTTTCTTACAAGAAGATAGTGGAAGTAGAATGTAATTTATTTATTCTTAACTTTTAAGAACTATGTGATATTTGATACATATAAAATATATATGTTGAAAAGAGATTAACTATTTACATGTAGGGAGAATAAGACATGTTGGACCATTTGATTCCAACCTCACACATGTTACTTCATGGAGATTTCTTTTTTTTTTTTTTTTTTTTTTTTAATTTTTTTATTTTTTTCAGCATAACAGTATTCATTATTTTTGCACCACACCCAGTGCTCCATGCAATCCGTGCCCTCTACAATACCCACCACCTGGTGCCCCCAACCTCCCACCCCCCACCCCTTCAAAATTCTCAGATCGTTTTTCAGAGTCCATAGTCTCTCATGGTTCACCTCCCCTTCCAATTTCCCTCAACTCCCTTCTCCTCTCCATCTCCCCTTGTCCTCTTCATGGAGATTTCTGATGTGCACATACACATCTGGGTTCTAAGAGTCAGACACATTAAAAAATAGATTTCAGTAAGTCAGACTGAGAAAGTCAAATACCGTATGGTATGGTTTAACTGATACATGGAATCTAAAAAACAAAACAAAGGAATAAACAAAGAAGAAAATCAGACCTATAAGTATTGAGAACAAACTAATGGTTGCCAGAGGAGGGGGGGTAGTGTGATGGGTGAAATGGGTGAAGGGGAGTGAAATACAGGCTTTCAGGTATGGAATGAATAAGTTATGGGAAAGAAAAGTACAATGTAGAGAATATAGTCAGTGATATTGTAATAGCACATGTTGACAGATGGAAGCTATACTTGTGGTGAGTATAGCATAACACATAGAGATGTTGAATCACTATGCTGTGTACCTCAAACTAAGGTAACATTGTGTCAATGACACTCAAATAAAAAAATAAAAATAACTAAATAATAAAATAAATTTCATGAATCTTGGCTACTTTTGATCCTGTGAACTTACAAAGCAGGACAAATGGTTGGAAATTTTATGTACTACTGAATTCACTTAATTTTTGAATACAACAGCTCTAGCTATTAAAACTATATGTGCAACTCATGATTTTTCTTGACATACACAGACTACTTTTGAATTCCTATTTCAAAAGTGTTCTGAAAAATACTCAGTGACCTCATGGGCCAGTGTCATGAAGTATGTATTAGAATAGGTGTTTGCCTGGACTTGTTTTTAATAAAATCTCAAAAGATGTCCCTTACATCTCAGAAAAACTCAGACGAATATTTTGGTTTGTGGTGTAATGATAAAATGAAACACTATCCCCTGTATGCAATAGGGAGCAATAATACATTGGTGATAAAGTAGAGTTTCTCTTCCTTTATAAATATATTTTTAATTTAACTTCTTTGTTGATTTTCATCACACTTCTATGTAATTTATTGGGGATTTCTCTCTAAGCCTATTTTCATACAGTTAGAGCTTTACAAGAAAAGTAATTCCAATGTAAACAACTTTAACATGAGTTTGTATTCTATAACATTTGTAACCTGTTTGTACTGTTATATTAGCAACATTTTTCTTTTGTTGCAGAGTTACTCAGATACAATTCAATAGCATAAATATTTTATCCAGATAACTGAAAATGTCTGTATTAGTAATGTTGTCCATCTCACACTCTGGAATAATATATTGGTAATGTTTTTATTCCACTTTTAACGTTGGTTGTCAATCAGGTGGGGCAATGAGAATCTTTGAGCAACTTCTATAGCACTATATGCTAAAGAAGACAGGAGAAAGGTGGAAAAAAAAACCATAAAATTTCTGGCTTCCATTTTTCCTCCTCTAACACTTTTGAACACCCAGTTCCAGTTATTATCTATTTGAGAAAAGACCAATCAAGAGTCAGCTTCCTCATTTTTAGTGTGATAATAAGGAGGACCTGAATATTATTAGAAAGTTTACCCATCTTCCAACTAATCATTTTGCTCTGTTTGTTTTAGATAGTCTGTGTATATTGTAGATATTAAGGAAGTAAATGTTGATTTCATTTTGAAAGAGTTGAATCTATTTATTATATTCTTCTTTTACTCTTAAAATCGCATGAAAAAATAATTAGAAATTTCCTTTCTTCTGCTTCCCAAAGCAGCTTTATCTTGTAAGCCTTGAGATACTTCTTGAAGTTCACCACTTTTGCTTCCTTGTCATTTGTGTCCAATTGAGATAAAACCTAACATTTTATGTTTGTTGCCTAGTTAAATTTTGAGACAATCTAACCATTCATGGTTTTTTGATAATTTCAAAATGAGTTATCTCTTCAACCCACTGGTATTGTTCATTTTAAAAATCACGTAACATTCGGGTGAAATTCAAACACTGAATGCCACAAATAATGTATTTTAGGCTTTGCCTCCAAGTTTAAAAACTATGTGCTTCTCTTGGGTTTGCTGGGAATAATTATTTCATGTGAATCTTCATACGTCAGATAAGACATGGAACAGCTTATTTTTTTGGCATAGAACTTCACAAAGTTTTTGTTTCTCCAACAGGAAGGAAAGAGGTTGTTAAAATTTTCATAATAAATTGCTTCAATTTAATTGATTAATATTGTTTACAACTTAACTTCTATCCTTGCTATATTAATCATAAAGCTCTTATTAAACTCCACAAAGGAATGGTATAAATTTTAATATTTATATGAAACATGAACTTAATAAACAAGATTTCAGCTTTTCTGCAGTCAAATAATCATTTTCCTAATGTAAATAAATAATAAGCACTTCTATAGATCATAAAGAGAAAAAGTCATTACAGAGTCATCCCAGATGTAAAATTTTCCAAGCTACTTTCCCAAAATATTTCCCACAGAAGGATCTTTCTTTCACATCCTGGTCTCAGGTCAACCCAACATAGATTGCTTTTAAATAAAGACAAAGAATTCTTGGAAATTTGGAGAATTGTTATTAAGAGAAATATACTGTTGATGTAGAGGAAACAGTAACCAACTTTCTGTAATTATATAAAGAATGAATGCTACTTTGGACTTTAACAGGATACACAAATTGGTTTGGCTTTTGAAAAGTATATAAATAAAGGGAGACAGTTGAGTGAAAATGGTCACATTGACTGTGCAGGCAGCTCTAACCCAAGGGGAAATTAAATAGTGTACATGTACAAAGGCTTATATTTTATGTAAGAAGAAGGAGAAAATTCCTTCCTTTTCAGCACATTAAATATGTTTGGCCCGGGGCAAAGCAAGAGGATTATATACTTGGTCTTTTCCCTCATAAACAAAGGTTTTGCTATTTCACCTCTATAACAGTTTTATAGAAAACTTTATAGTTTTTAAAATAGAAAAGAAAGATTTCTGATGTACCCCTGCAAGCAGGAGAATTGTTTTTTTGCCAGGAGTATAGTGCATTATCCATCTGGTGTGAAGGTTAGAGAAACCGAAAGGGTCACTTCTTAGTGCAGAGGGAGGCAAATGCTTCTAAGTCTGTACAAATAAGCTCTGTTTTCCACATTGATAGAGATGATCAGTAACTCATATATCTTCAGAAAATACTTCAACCAGAAATGAACGTTTCATCTTTTTCTATTTTGTAACTTTAGCTGAATATTCTCAGAATGGCCCACTTTATTAACTCTCTGTTCATCAAGGCATTGAAGCTTTCCGCTAATAGAAATATCATTTTGTTTTTACGTTCAACCAGGTGAAAGGGCATCCCAGCTATCAGCAAGCAACTACTGGGTATCTGTTCTGCCCCAGATGAAGTCCAGGTATGATTCCTAAACAGTACAATGTTACTATGTAAGGGAGACAGTATCAAAGATCCTGAAGGCATTGGCAAACACATAAGATAGTGTATGAAAATTATGCAAATTCTATTTTTAAGTATTGTGTTGTGTGATATAAATGTATGACCACATGTTACAAAACCAAAAATCAGTATCCTTGTTCCAATAAATTATTTTTGTTTCATTACTGGGTGTTAGAAACTGTTGGGAAAGTAGTTTAAGTGCTTCAGGATGTTTTAAGAGCTTTTGGGGAGAGCAAACATTTGAAATTAGATTCGTCCCACAAAATCTGAGATATAAATGTATTCTGGAAATTCAAATGGAACAAAGAATGATGAGAACTGGAACCTTACTACTCAGGACTTTATATTCATGAGCTAACATAAAAGATTTTTTTTTTTAAAGATTTTATTTATTTATTTGTCAGAGAGAGAGAGGGAGAGAGAGCGAGCACAGGCAGACAGAATGGCAGGCAGAGGCAGAGGGAGAAGCAGGCTCCCTGATGAGCAAGGAGCCCGATGTGGGACTCGATCCCAGGACGCTGGGATCATGACCTGAGCCGAAGGCAGCTGCTTAACCAACTGAGCCACCCAGGCGTCCCTAAAAGATTTTTTTTCACTTGTCCCTGTGTTAGTGAAAAATTTATCATGGATCACATTTGAGAAAATGGTGTCAGAAGCAATATAAAATGACTTTATAGACACAATGAGCTGAATTTCTTCAGCAAAGTGGATTTTGGTGAACAGGAAGGATTAGAAAACATACTAGGTCAGGGGAATGAAATGTTTAAAGAAATAGAATCTAGCACAGATGTAGAACTATGATGGAGGTCGAACCATTGAAGTAAAAAGTACATGTTGTTGATTGGAGGACATGAGGAATCAGCAGCAAAATGAAACCAGGATTATGGAAGGCTTGAAAACCAGAGTCTGGGTGTGAGGGATTATCTAGATTATTTATACACTCCGATTGCAGTAAGACCTCGAGTCAATTATAAGATGATTATGACGACTGTGTTCCTTTTCAATTTTATACTGGTAGATGAACATATTTCATGGTGACTATACTTTGATACTGTTTCAAAATTTGAGTTCCCTCCTTTCCCCAAATCATTTAAAAAATGTAAAATAACTTCTCCTTCTTCTCTTCCTTGTCCTCCTTCTCTTTCACCTAGTCTGTTTCTCTCTCTCAATCTTTCTCTCCATGTACACATATACACACTACATGCATACACACACACACACACACACACAGTAATCAAATGACTGAATACACACACACACACACACACAGAGTAATCAAATGACTGAATATACAGAAATCAATTGATTACTTTTCCAGTGTTCCTTTTATTTTCCCTGTGATACTGTGGTTCCCCCTAGTTCTTATGCCCTAAAAATATTTTTGAAAAATAAAACAAAAACAAATCCCACCCTAACTTATTGGAAGGAAAAAATCCCACCCTAATTTATTGGAAGGAAAAATCTTATATGTATTAAGCAAAAACTACTTGATAATCACTATTTTGGATGTTAACATGCACACATCCATTAATGTTGTAAGAAGCCACAGTACAGGGTAATTTCCATGTAACAGATGAGAATATTGAAAATCAGAGAGGTCAATCAACTTGCCCAAGAGCGTACAACAGGCTAATCTGAGAGGCTGGATTTGAACCCAGGTTTTCTGGCTCTAAAACTACCATTCACACCTCTGTATAACACTTCACTCAAAGTATTGCCACTGTAGAGTTAGTGATCTAGAAGATTAAAATTAAATTAATCATTTCAATACCGCATTTGTTTGACATAATTTAGTGAAATGTGTGTTTCTGTTTTACCTTTCAATTATGGACCATGAAACAGTCACTTTCAATTTCTTTAATGGGGGAAAAAAAACCCTCAACAACTGATTAGTCTTATTTGTTCATAAGAAGCTGTAAGATAAGTTAGGAATCATGGATCTCATGAGAACTGTTTGTAGTCAACAGAGAAAATAAACTACAGGTAGTTTTGCTGATAAGAAAAAGTGAAAACACTGATTCTGGCAGAAAAAAAAGTTAGCAAAATGGAATTAGCCTTTTTTTTTTCTTTATAACTCTCTGCTATCTACATTCTTATTGCTAATTCTATTCTGTTATCTGAATAATGGAAGGTACTAATGGAAAATCACAATCTAATCACATGCTAATCTTATAACCTGGTCCCTGATCTGTGACTTTTCTGAATCATAAATGCTTCCCTTATCTACTTTGTCCCTGTCTATGTATCAGCCACTCCTAGCTACCTGAGAGTTTATTAAGGAAACGGAAAAAACAAAGCTTTTCATAGCTTTTTAGTTCTGTGCAGTAGTTCTCATTCTTGCCCGATTTACCTGACCCAGTTACTTCCATTGCTTTTTTTTTTTAAAGATTTTTTTTTTTTTAATTTATTTATTTGACAGAGAGAGATCACAAGCAGGCAGAGAGGAAGGCAGAGAGAGAGGAGGAAGCAGGTTCTCCGCCGAACAGAGAGCCCGATGTGGGGCTCGATCCCAGGACCCTGAGACCATGACCTGAGCCGAAGGCAGCGGCTTAACCCGCTGAGCCACCCAGGCGCCCCACTTCCATTGCTTTTGTTGAGGAAAATATATCACCTAGTATTTGTTCAGTCTTTGCTGTATGAGAGGCCCAGCTTGAAGCCCATTATAGGTAATGGCTGACTTACTCCTATACTTCACCCTATGAAGCCACTTCTCTTGCAGACAGAGACCCTGAAGCAGAAATTGGCTATGGAGAAGGGATTTGAACCCATGTACTCCGACTATAGGGGCCAAACAATTAAACCCAACATTGTAGCACTCAATGCCAACAAGAAATTTAAGCCTCATTTTCATTCTGGTTAACAAGTAGATAATATTTCCTAACTTTCTAAATTGTCAAGATTAAATTAGATAATGTGTTACGATGATTACCATAGTATTTGACACAAAGTGTATTCTCAGTAACTAGTAGTTGCTATTAATTATATTTTATTTAGTGAAACATTAAGCTCAGTTATATATCAAACATAACTGAAATATGAATTATATATTATTTTCTTCATTATCTTCATTTTCATCCTGACATGCCTGTCTCCTCTTATAGGTATAGCAGGATTCATTCTTATTTATTTATTTTTGATTCAAGATGAACAGCATCCAAAATTTAGCATCTAGTTAACATATTAACTAAAAATATTAATATTAACATTAATATTAATATTAAATAAAATATTAACATGTTGAACCATTCAGAAATGTACAAATTGCTTAGGTAAATTCATGTGTTTGGGAAGTTATTTTGAAATTAACTTTATACTTTCCATGTTTTAGTTAAACCCTTGTAGAATGGAAGTATTTAAAGCCCCTTAAAATTCCTTAAGATGAGATATACCATGTGTTTTATAATGAGGGATGAAGAAAGGTAAATTTGGACCATTAAGTAAGAAATGCTAGAAGATTGATAAATATATAAAAATGTTTCTGTTTACATTTTCTATAATAGATCTGCCTCAAAGTGAAACCTTCAGAAACTCATAGATAAAGCCTACATATTTATTTCACAGTGGTTGCAAACAAAGATCTGTTTTGTCCAATTATAATGTAAACAACACTAATATGTTTTCTGGGAGTGTCATCATTTAGGGAAGGTACTGTCAAATGATGGATTACATTTAAAAATGACTCTGGTGCACTGGTAGCTTAACATTTAATATATATAAATACAAATGTCATATAATTGCAGTATCATTACTATTGTATAATAGCATGTATTACTGACAATTGTTTAAAGAAGTGACAGCTTTATCAACTTATATGTGTAGAGTGAAATCAGTGAGGAAGGTCTGGAGCCTTGGAAGGACATTGGGATGTGACAAAACATTGAAACGACTAGTAAATTCAGAGGCACTTGATTATCTTTCTTCTTTTCTCTTTGTTTTTGTTTGTTTTTTCTCATTCATGGTCTAATTCAAGTGAGGAATTTCTCTTTAATTCATCCTCCTCTTCCTTCCCATTATGCATGCATTGTCTGTCTGTCTTTCCTTCTTCCTTCCTTCCTTCCTTCCTTTCTTTTTTTAATGATTTTATGGATTTATTTGACAGGGAAAGACACAGCAAGAGAGGAAAAACAAGCAGGGAAGTAGGAATCGAGAAGCTGTCTTCCTGATGAGCAGGGATCCCAATGCAATGTGGGCTTGATTCCAGGACCCTGGGATCATGACCTGAACCGGAGGCAAGTACTTAATGACTGAGCCACCCAAGTGCCCCATTAATGCATTTTCTTAATTCTCTTGCTCTTTCCACTGTTTCTGTAGTGGAAATGGCATTTACTCTTCTGCAAATATTTATTATGTGCCCACTAAGTCAATGGACTTTGGAATGAGACACATGGTTTGACCACATAGTAGCTGTATGATTTTTCTTTTCTTTTCTAATGATCAATTATCAAACCCCCGAGTTGGTTGTATGGAAGAAATCTTGCCACATGTGAAGAAAGGCCACTCAAAATAATCTCAGAAATAGGCAGGAAACACACAAACAGAAATATAAGAATGCATTCCATAAACAGTACAACACAAAACAAATATTTGCAGGAAGAGAAGTAGAGAGGTATTTACCCATTTTCCAGGAATATGTGATGTTTCTTACCTCAAACCACTGTTGACAGTCTAGGTCAAAGTTTGCACTAAGTAAGAAAGTGAGTATTCTAAGAAATAAAGTTAAGGAAAAATTGTCTATGGGAAGTTAGGATACTTCTAGGATTTAGAGTATGTAAGTCAGGATTTAGGAAGGGAGACATGGTGGAACATTAGAAAACATAGCATTGAAGTCAGAATAAAGTATGTTCCTGTGTTTCCATTTCTAAATCCCATGGTTCCTCTTGATTTGATTCAATGAATCCAATTCATATAAATGGGCATTAGTGGGAAAGGTAGACTCCCACTGGATTATGATGGAGACGGAAGGAGAAGAGTGGCTTTGTTTGTAAAGTGCATGAATACATTCAGGAATAGAAGAGCTCAACAAATCCAAGAAATGAATATTGATCTTGATTACTTTACTTTGTGAAGTAATATTCAGTGTCCATTTGAAAATGAACTTCACAGATACCTCTTCTGAAAAAACAATTATTACAAAAAAGCCTGACTCTCTTTCCTCCTTTACCCTTTTGCTTTCTCTCCCTTCCTCTCAAATACTTTGGCATGAACACAGACGTGTGCAACAATCACCAGTTTTACAAAAGCTATTTGAACAATGCTAGTACTTTGAACAAAATAGCATGGCATGTACTCATCTTTTTAAAAGCAAACTTTAAAGAACTTACTGAAACCCAGGAAAACAATGACTCAATTTCACAGCTAATGAACACATATTTATAGTTAGTCACATCTTTTTTTTTTTTTTTTTTTTTTTTTAAAGATTTTTTTTTTTTTTTTTAATTTATTTATTTGTCAGAGAGAGAGGGAGAGAGAGCAAGCACAGGCAGACAGAATGGCAGGCAGAGGCAGAGGGAGAAGCAGGCTCCCCGCCAAGCAAGGAGCCCGATGTGGGACTCGATCCCAGGACGCTGGGATCATGACCTGAGCCGAAGGCAGCTGCTTAACCAACTGAGCCACCCAGGTGTCCCAGTTAGTCACATCTTTTAATGTGAATCCCTCTATTTGCCTGAACGTGACAGAACCTGTCAAGAAGGGCCTACTAATAGGGTGCCTGGGTGGCTCAGTGGGTTAAAGCCTCTGCCTTCGGCTCAGGTCATGATCTCAGGGTCTTGGGATTGAGCCCCACATCGGGCTCTCTGCTCAGTGGGGAGCTTGCTTCTCTTCTTCTCTCTCTGCCTGCCTCTCTGCCTAACTGTGATCTCTCTCTCTCTCTGTCAAATAAATAAATAAAATCTTAAAAAAAAAAAAAAAAGAAGGGCCTACTAATAAATAAATCCTTGATACCCTGAAGAAATCTTGCATTTTTATTTTGCTTTTTTTGTTTTGGTTCTGTGTTCAGACTGATCAGGAATATGTGATTGATTGCATTACAATAATTATGTAAACCTCTGCATCTATGCCTTGACGCAAAGTGAAAAAAAAAATAGGCTGAATGGAAAACTAAACAGGTGATGGGGATTAAGGAGTGCTCTTCTCGTGATGAGCATCAGGTGATGTATAGAATGTTGAATTACTATACTGTATACCTGAAACCAGTATTACACTCTTAAACTAACTGGAATTTAAATAAAAACTAAAACAAAAAAAAAAGAAAAAAGGAATATGTGATTCATATATCCTTAGCATGCTCTTTATATCAATAAGTACAACACCTTTGCATATGTAGAGAAAATATATTCTTTAAGAAAATATTATAGAGTAGATACTACAAAAATAGTCTTAGGAACAGTGAAGGAGATTATAACTTGGCAACATGCCTTTGGTTTTTACAGATTCTAGTGCAAGGACTGTTTTTTCTGTATAATTTAGGCTTTCCAAAGAATGAAATATAAGAATTCTCGATGATCCTTAGAGAGAAACACCACAGATCAGATGGCTTAATCTGAACATGAAAGACACTGCCTTTAGAGAGATAAGAACTGTTCTTATTTAGAAAGATCTAGAAATATCAAGAAAAAGAAGGAGTAGAAACAAATTACCATAATACTAGCAAGTCTACATGAAGTGAGGAAGATGAGATATTGGGTCCGTGGTATTGGTGGAAGCTTGTGGCATGAATCCTGGCAGTAGTCTTAGTTGATGTATATGATTAAGTAAAGGCATGAATTATGTTCAAAGACAAATATACTGGGAGAAAATGACATTTGTGATATACATACCATAGTATTAATATGCATAATATAAAAAACTTTGCAGATAATATAATAGATTAGGAGACAAACTCTGGAGCCACCTCTAACTTCTGCTGAACCTTGAGTCCTAGTTTGGTTTCTTACCAGCTGTGTGACCTTGGAAAAGTATTTCAACCTCTCTGGACCCAGTCAGTGTTCCTAGTCATAACAATATATTCATATATGAGTAGCTTGCAAATATTCAAATAATTTATTCAAATAGAGTTTTGAAACTTATTTATCTTTTTTTGAGAGAGAGCATGTGAGGGCAGAGGGGCAGAGGGAGAGAATTTTTTTTTTCCCTTGGGGGGAGGGGTGAAGGGAGAGGGAGAGAAAGAATCTTAAGCAGGCTCCACACTCCGTGTGAAACCTAAGTGGGGCTCAGTCTCATGACCTTGAGATCAAGACCTGAGTGAAACCAAAAGCTGGAGGTTTAACTGACTGAGCCACCCAGGTGCCCTGAAACTTATTATGTATAAAAACCAAATTTCTCTAGAATAAAGTTGGTGGTGGCAGATGACTCAGTTATAGTTCACTAAGATGGTTAGGACTTAAGATCATATGAAATATTACAGAATTAACCTTCAGGGAAAGAGACTTATCTCCTATCAGTTTCTCTTTATTTAAAACAAACAAAACACCACCCAAACAAACAACAGTTGTTCATCTGTTTCGTTTTTAATGACAAAGTCAATATTTGGTAATTTGTGATATATGTAATAGGTTCTACTTCTTTTGATTATTCAAAAATTAGTTTAAGGACATGGGGTGCCTGAGTGGCTCAGTTGGGTAAGCACCCAACTCGATTTTGATACAGGTCTTGATCTCAGGGTCTTGGGATTGAGCCCTGAATGGGGGTCCACATGGAGTTTACTTGAGATTCTCTTTCTCACTGTCTCCCTCTGCCCCTCTCCCTGTGCTTTCTCTTTCTCAAAAAAATAAATCGTAAAAAAAAAAAAACCAAAGTGTTTATTTCCTAGAGTCCAGAGTCTCTCATGGTTTGTCTCCCTTTCTGATTTCTTCCCATTCAGTAAAGAAAGAAATAAAAAAGTTTAGGGGCAGTTCTTTGATAATATGTTCAGTCTCTGGGTCATGCTTTTGGTTTTGAAAGTGATACATTTGATCTCTCAATTAGTCAGTTGCAGAAAAATTCTCCACATTGAATACTCTTTGAATACCTTTTGAGCGTTTGTTTCTGGGACAAAAAATGCTTTAAACTGATGCACAAAACATTCTTAAAACCTATAGATTTGCATAATGGAGTATATTTCCATTTTGATTATGTATTTTTTGGAATATACAGTTTTTATGGAACATGTCCTATGACATAAGGATATTCTTTAAATAACAACTTCAATAATCTCTTAAAGTTTCAGTGGAAATGTGCCATAATATGTGGTTTTATTGATGCTAATTACATTTGCAAACATTCATTTATAATGTTTTCTCATGAAAGTCAAATTTTGAGTGTCACAAATTGATGCAGTTTGATTAGTCTCTTTGGGACTGAAGGAATAGGTTCTGGGGCTTTGGTTATGCTGGGACCAGAACTTTCTCTGGGGAGAAAATTAGCTTGACTTAGGTAGGGAATTTCATAAGGAAGAACTTGTTATTCAAAAGAAGGTTTTGTTTAGAATCAGTACTTCATAAAACCAGAGAGAGAGTTGTTTACCAAGAAATGGAATTTGGGGAGCTAGTTAATGTTTATGAAGCAAACAAAGATATGTACTTTCTCTCTTCATTCTTTCACTCAAATTCTTTGCCATGTTATTTGCTTTTCTACTTACGTTAATAAAACAAGTCCAGCAATGCAAATTAGATTACCAGGGACAAAAATGTGATTTTAATTAAGTTTGAACTTTTGGCTCATTTTTATTCCCTTAGGATTTGAATAATCAGCATTCCTTTTTTTATGGCAATTCTCCAGTGCCATGACAGCCGACGTGTCTAAACCTTGACAGTCATTTTCTCCAAGTCCTTTGAGAGTTTTCAAGTCTATGTAAGAGATGATTTCTCTCATCATCAATAAGAGGCAAGAAGAGTCTTAGTGGAAACTTCCCATTACCCTTATCTTTAGTGTGTCAGTAAAGTGCAGTTCAAACAACAGCTGTAAAGTCAGATTTTTGTAAGTGTCCCATTTACTAGCTGCATGGATTTAAGACAATTCCCAAAGACTCAGTTTTCTTAGTTGGCCATAGTGATAATACCTCTTAAAATGATGATGAAGACGATGTGAAAAGATCATCTGTAAAAGAACATATGTGTATAAAAACCTAGCCCAGCTTCTGACCTGTAGGGATATTCAACAAGTGTATTTATATTCATCTTTTTCTATTTCCTTTCCTTTCTCTCTCTCAAACTTAAGAAGTTTTTACTAAACTAAATTGTATTAATAGTCAATATTTTCTATTTGGTAGAAAATTTCATACAGGCCTTCTCCAACTATTTTCAGTGGAAAATATATTAAGGGAGAAAAGACTTGATCTAATTGTGAATCATGTTAAATTATTTCACATTCATGTGAGTGAGGAGAAGTTTGTAAGCTTGCTCAAAATGCATTTTTATATTTCTGAGCATAATTTAAAAATATTTAATAGCTTTCCATTTTCAATCAATTTTATTGAGTGAATACCACCTAGTTGTTTTGATGTCATCCCGTTTTCAATTTCTTTCCTGCCACTTATTTTGACTCAACGGTGGACTTGTCTCAATAATGTGTTTATTTGGAATACTTACTTGATAATGCTATTTTAATGATAATGATACATTTTCATAGAGATCATTGGTAGGTAAGCATGAGGGAATTCAGGAGAACATATGTAGAATAGCTGAGTATTTTAGTAAAGAAAAACCAGGCTAATGATAGAGATTTTCTTTGATGAAGGCAAATTAATGGGAGGGGAAGAAATCTTCATTCACATTTAAGATCACTTGATGTAAGTTCCCAGGTTCACTTAAGGGCCATGAATATGGGAAGAAATAAGTAAACTAGCATACTAGTTTACTAGTATTCTAGCATACTTCTATTTAAGATGCCATCAGGACCCATCTCTCCATAGCCTCTAGAAGCACAAAGATTAACGGATGTATTCTTTGTTAATTCATTCACTCAGTATTTACTGAGCCCCAGTTATGTGCCTGAATCTTTTGGGATACTTTGGATACAGCAGTGTCCCAAACAGAATATAATCCTTGGCCCTGCAGAGTTTACATTTTACCAGAAGCTTTTGTTAGACAAGACATAATAAATAAAGTATATACTTTGCTTGTAGGTGATAAATGTTTGAAAAAGAAAGAAGATCAAGGATCAAGTAAAAGAGCACTCAGAGTACTGGGAAAGAGAGTTTGTTGCATTTGCCCTACTGGTGTGATTTAAGATTATACCAAACCAATAGACCAAAAGGTCAGGAAATAAGACTGTAACTAGGAGAACACTATCCAAATACAATGAGAAAATGGTTACTGAGTGTTATCAGTCTATGTTCTTAGGTGAAAACAGGTAGAAATTTATTAAAGTTCATTAGGTAGTTCAAAGTATCTTCTAGAGACCCAATGACTAAGCATGACCAAACCCCAACAAGGCCATGTGAACTGTTGTAGAGAAGAAATCACTCTTATGCTCAATGTGCACAAATAGCATAGTTCTGAGTCAACACGGTTTGAACCAACAATGCCAATGATGATCACACAACAAATTCTACCACTGTTGCTATCAAAGGGTCTTAACCCCTTCACCATGTTATCACTCAAAGATGGATTCTGCACATGCTTACTTCTTGTTTTTCTTATAGAGATTCTTCTTGCTCCTTCTAGTTGCCTCACATAGGTATGTCTAATTGGCAGAATCAAAGGTGCCTGATGCCCCAGCAGTGGGAAAGCTGGCACAATGAGTCCTGGGATTGACTTTAGAAGTGTGAGAAATTCCCCCAATACCCAAAAGATACTCAAATGATTTGGGACAATGCAAGCCCAACAAATATAGATTGCAGCTAAGAATCATTGATTAGCTTCTGAGCCATATAACCTAATTTTAAGCTTTACCTTACTTTTTAATTATTGATTTTTTTTTTTCTCAAACAGATTCACAAGAGTGTAGCTCTATGTCTTTTGATAGCAGGGTTTTGGAGCATTTTAGTGTTCCAAGCAGCATGGATTTTTCTTTCAAATAGGTTAGAAAGAAAATCAGTTGATGTTTTTGATAATGGTTTTCATGGTGATTATATGTGAATGTCTACTAAAGGACGAGAGAAGCTTTCTTAAAGACTACAAGCGAGATGTAGTTTTAAACACAAAACTCTAAATTTTGGCATGCTCTGGGAGGGCTACACTCTGAGTTAGCAATCTCTTTTTTAATATATTTATTCCTTCCTAGAAACAGGCTAAAAAATATATTCCTTTCTCCTTTACAACTGGTAAAATTAGAAGATTATTGACCTAAATATTATCTTTGGAAGAGTATACACAACTATTGTGAAAATCACAGTTGTAGAATTATATACATACTATGGATATCAATGTAGGTATTTTAGTTATGATTTATGAACTACATATTTTAACTTATGGATGAAATATTTTTCTGCTTAGCTTCCCCCCCCTTTCCTTAACTTAAATCTAATTTTAATAGTTCTCATCTATACTTCTCAAGAATTCTTAAATATATACATTACTCATTTAAATACTTCATATTTTTAAAGAAATCAAATGCACATAAATAATGGGTTGTTTCCATGTTTTCTTTTTTTTTTTTAACATCATTTAAGCAAAACAGAACTGAGCCGAAAACTTTAGTGAAATATCTTTCCTGAAGAAGGATGTTTCAGAACAGAGTTTTCAGTTTTTACGTCATCATTAAAGAAAGGCAGGAGGACATGAGGCTGAAATCATGTCAGAATTGGAAGGGGGTGGGGCACATGTGAGCATGTTGAAGAACTGCTGGTAAATCGTACGAGAGGCAGAAAGAAACTGGCATAAAATGAATACCCTCAAAGATGGGGTGGACAGGCTTACTGGAGACACATTCTTCCTTTCAGGATCACTTCCAGACTCAAGCCTTCGACAGGCGCTAATGTTCCCTTCACTCTCTGGATTATTCCGTCCACACACCTGCCTCTGCAGGAAGACGTCTAATTGTGGCCTCTGTGAGGTTGTAAAGCAAATATTACTTACTTCCATGGGCTTATTACTGGGTGTTTCTATGCAAGGCTGGCAGAAAATTGGGCCACGCACGAGCTCCTTTTGAGTTAGTCAGCCAGACGACAACTTACCACAACTGAAAATGCTTTGTAACCGTTGCCAAGGATGTTTGGACAAGCCAGATTTCCACAGCTTCCCTCAGGGGAATCCTGACACATTTGTCACTTCCTAAATCATTCAGTGGCCTTGTTGTTTTGCTAACTTTACCAAAGGCAGGTCTACTCTCCCTAGAGATACTGAGAGCCTGGCGAGGAGGCTGGGCAGTCTGCAGAAATAGGTACCACAGCCAGGATTGTCAAGCTGTGTGAGTTCTCCCTTGAGCTGAGAAAATTCAAACACTATCAGGATGCAATTCCTTGGACTGTAAGCAAGGAATTTTCAAAATAAAGCTTTCTTGTATGCTTGGCAGCATAACAGATACAACATGCAGAGAGATTAATCTGATCATTATCCAAAGAATAGAACAGAAGGGAGAATCTGGCCTAGCACACCTTCAACTATGTCAAACACAACAACAAAATAAAACAGCAATCTATTTGGAACACACTTTATCTTTTCTACTGCTTTCTCACATGTATTAGCTCACTTGACTAGAACAGCTCCATGAGACAAGACAATGTAGCATGTGGCTGAACACAGGATTGGGAATCCTAAAATGTGGATCCAAGCCATAATTAAATATGTGTGTCATTTGCATCTGAGTGCCATTGTGTACAAGATAATGGGAGGATAAATGAGATGAAGAGTGAGCAAGTGCTTTGTAAGGGCCCTGCAGATATAGAGCAATTATATTATTATTCAAGTAGACCATACCTTGGTACGTGGGGTTGTATAGTATTATTTAGATGACCTGGAACACCTGTAAAGATTCCCAAAAATAGATGAAGAAGGAAACCCAGTAAAAAAAAAAAAAAAACAAAACTTAAAAAAAAAAACACGAAACAAAAAAACTAGACCCCTGTAGGCAAGGAAGTTGAGGATTTGGACTATTCTTATTTGGGCTTTGTAGGAAAAGATGACCCTGGAAAGCTGGAGAAATCTAGGACATCTGGATTACATAAGCAGTTCTTTGAAAGACAGCTATTACTTTTGGTCAGATAACACCAGAGGGAAGTTTTTATAATTCCGTTGTGTGTGGAACAAACAGTACCTGTCCAGGTACTGGGAATTGAATGATGTTCCTCATTCGTAGAAGCAGCAGCTATGAGGTAGCCATTTTGACATGACTCTGAAGCCGTGGCCAGAAGTAGAAAGAGAGAAATGATCCAACAGACAGTAATTTTATTTTCAGACTCTAGAGCTGTTTGTCTCAATTTCCCATGAAAATATTAAATGTGTATGCATGCATATGCACACATATCACAAGTGCAAAAAAAAAAATGCTTACTATAGGACAAGGCTCAGGAATTTGGATGAAATTGTGAACAACACTATTGAAGCTGCTCTAATTTTAAATTCCCTCTCGCAGCTGCAGCATCCTGCCCTATTCTCTATGAATACAACACACTGATTTAAATAAAAATAGTTATCTGCATCATGCTTCCCTTTACCAGCTGCAGGACTTTCATAAGCCTTTGATTTACTCTCTATTAGCAGTATAGAAATAAAGTCGTTTAAGATTAAAATAGTACTGTCTCTTAGTCCAGCCCCTAGATCCTGTCAAATTTAACCTAACATCAATTAATGTGGCTGGTTTTGTATTTAACAAAGGAACGAATCTGGTCCTTTCTGTAAAGTAGAGAGGAAACCTTTTTGAACACTGTCCTTTTTCTCTGTTGTTCACAGATTTTGTGCTAAAGTTGGTGGTATAGTTGGCATCTTTTGTAGTAGTTCCTGAAAACCCCATGGTCTTTACTCTCTTTTTTTACTTGTAAAGCTTCTCCCTCTTCCTCCTACATATCATTGGAAAACCTGTCTTGATAATACTTTTTATCTCTTACCTGCCCCCTTATCCACATGGTACACAGAGACAGAAGTTATTTTAGGGGCCCCTCCTTAGTGCTTTCAAAGTCCTATGAGCCTCACTCTGTGGTAACATGCGTTAGATCTCAGTAAGAACAATGACCCCATCTGTATTTCTCCCATCATTGTATCCCCTGCACATAGCCCAGTAGATGCTTAATAAAAAATAATGCAAAAATGGAAGATAGCAATGAGTCTATTGCTTGCTTTCTGGCTTGTCTTTTCTCGTGCCTAATGCCGTGTTAGCATGACATACATGCTTAGTAAGAAATATCTGTTGTGGGGCGCTTGGGTGGCTCAGTGGGTTAAAGGCTCTGCCTTCAGGTCAGGTCATGATCCCAGGGTCCTAGGATCGAAACTCCTATCGGGCTCTCTGCTCATCAGGGGGCCTGCTTCCCCCTCTCTCTCTGCCTGCCTCTCTACTTACTTGTGATCTCTGTCAAATAAATAAAATCTTTAAAAAATCTAAAAAAAAAAAAAAGTGTACCATGGTGGTTTTTACTTGTTTGTGTTGACCATAAGAGGAAGACAACTGTGAGAGCAGGAGAGAGGATACTTCCTTCACTATTATCATTGCTTCTAGAATAAACCTAACAGTCCCTATGGTGGTTAGAGCTCATCTTGATTCAAAGCTTACTCACCTCTCCTGTTCCATCTCTTTCCTTTTGCCAGATTTCTGCCCTCCCACCCCCCCACCCCCACCCCCCCCGGAACTGCCCACTGCATAACTTCAGACCTAATGCATCCCACCCTCTCTTTGCCAGGCCATTGTATGTTTTCCTTCTATCAGAAATATCTTTCATAACTTCTTCACCTTGCTTCCTCAACCTTCAGGTCTTGGAATCAACATCCCTCTCCCAGAAGACACTTTCCTAACATACCAGGCTGGTATGAGTTGAGTTTTTATGTGTTTTTGTTGCCTACTGAGCTCACCCTGCTTTAATAGCTATATTTTTGTGATAAATTATGAGATTTCTGGTCCTTTAAGTACTTTTCTACTCTATGATTTTGAAGGTCATTTCATTGAAGATAAAGCTCAAGTGTCTGAAATAAGGAACACAAGGTCCTAGGGGATCAAAGCACTATTTGCCATCCCAGTCTCACCTCAGCCGTAGGATCTTTCACCATAATGTTTCTTGCAGTTGAAAAATTCTTCCTCCTTCCCAGAAATTTCCTTCTCATCTTTTAGTTCTCTCTTGGAACACAGAACCTCTTCAGTTCACCCACTCACTAATTAATTCCTAATTCAAAATATTTGTTGCACAAGTAAATGACCCATCACTATGCAGCTAAGTATAGTGACCAACACAAATAAGATATAGGCATATGATATTTGATTAAATCTGTACATGCTTTAACAAAATTCAGCAATTATATGCTTTTAAAAACAGGTCTAATGCTCTGAAGTTGCATCATAGATCTGTGTGCATGTATATTACTTCTCTCTTTTTTCTCATTAGGCTCTAACAGGTAAGACTCAGGGGTTTGTTGTGTTGTTCTTTTCTTGCTTACATCAATTAAACCCTTCAACAAGGAAATCAAGGTATTTAAAAGGGAAAATGTTGTTTAGCCCACTATAGTTGAGAGTGCAGGAGTTTAATCCTCATATCAATAAATAATCACTGCTGGGTTGTATTATTCACCTGTACAGATTGGGCAAACCAGATGCTCATTGTTTTAATTAAACTTCAGAGCTATTCCAATTAAGACAAGCTATAGAAAGATGTGAAGGGAGAGGAAAGTGGAAGTAGGGCATTTGAGTGTGAGAAAGAAAAAAAAAGTGATGGGGAATTTGAACAATGAATTCTATATTACATAACAAAATCAATTTGAGAAGTCAGATCACAGGAACTGGTTTTCTCACATTTTTATGCAAGATCTAGCCTGCAATCTGTATGCCTTAATGAGTTGAGTCCTTCTTGTGCCCAGGGAACCTATACAGGAAGGACTAAGAGCTGCCTCATAAGCCTGCTGTGCAGATACATGAAATATTAGGAATAGAAATTAAAATGTTACACAGAAGGCAATGGTGAGTCAGTGAAGGGATTTAAAAGAAGAGATGAATAATGTGTGATTATTTCATTTGAGTTTTAAGCTGATTGAAGTCAGGGGTAATTAATAATGTCTCAAAAAAAAAAAAGACTTGGAATTATCATGGACTCTGTTCCCAAAGACACAAAAAAATTGACAATATGAAATATTCCACTCAACTACATATTAAACTCTTGCTATATGTCTGTTCAATTACAAGCTTTCTATATTTTCTGTCTCAGCTTCCTATAACTCTATGAGACTCAGGTTGATATCATTGTTACCATTTGAGAGGTGAGAAAATTAGTAACTGTCCCCATAACCCATGCACATCAGATGTCAGAGCTAGAATTTGGACGCAAGACAGTTGTACCCCAAAGACCAGGAAATCGCCTTTCCACATAGCCTATATTATTTAATTCTTTTATTTCTGACAATAATCCTATTAAGATAATGTCATTATTCTTATTTCATAGATGAGAAAATTGAAATCCAGAAGAGGTCACTAACTAACAGAAGGTCATAATCCCAGTCAGTAATAGGGCCAGGACTTGAACCCTTCCTGTCTTCAATCCTGTTCATGGTCTTTTTCTTTTTTTGCTATTATATTAGCTTTGATGTGGTAATCCTATGCCATGCTCTGGTAACTCTGTAGGTAAGGAAACAAACAATCATTTCACCTTTACATAATTAAGAGAGTAAACAAGGGTACTTTAAAATTATGACTACACATAATAAACATTTATTAATATAAAGCTTACTTACACACGTTTATATTTCAATTTGATTTTGGTGTTTGGAAATTAATTCCATTTATTATCAATGCATTTGAAATAACTAAGTGCCAAGGACAATTGAATCAAGTTACTGAAATTCGGAATTCATTTATTGATTGAGTAATTTATGACATCAAAATCCAGCCTCTTCTGACTAAAAAAATCTTGCTTCTTTTCAGCTCTACCTCATTCTAGCTGGGTAACCTTGGGTAAATCCCTTAATCTTTTCTATACTTCAGCATTCTTACCTGCAAAATGGGGGTCATAATAATGCTGATCTTATACTGGAATTGTGGAGTGAAAATAGTTAATATATTTATGGTTCTTAGACCAGTGTCAGTACAAAGTAAAAATTCTTCTTTTGCTTCAATCCCCCATTATCTCAGCTGCTTATAGATAAAAAAGATAGAACACTTTCTATGGTCTAAGAAGTCAACCAGGCTCTTCAAAGTAGTCATTTCAAAGCTTCTGCTGAATTTTTGGACATGTAAAGAAAAGCTCTGACCTGAGTTGATAGCAGGGGCATTGTAGAGGCAAACTGCTCTGCATTAGGAAATGGGAAGGATTGTTGGTAGTGTCGTTACTGGGTTTATGTCTGTATGTTTTTACTTTTATCATAAAAAAAATGAGAAAGGAGGGATAAGTTACATTGAATCACTGAATGCCATACTGGGCAAGGACAAGAAATAATAGCAATCAATTTAAAGATATTTTTGTTCTTCTGATGTAATGCTATTTTCATCTCCTCCAAAACTTCCAATCACATGGAAACCTTTATAAATATTGTTTTCTTTGTTTCTTTGTTTTGGTGTTTGCTTTTGCTTTTTATTTTATGGTTGCAGTTGGTTTTTGGACATTATAAAATGGAGCTGAGGAAAATGCCATAGCAGAGATAAAGGAACGTAAGTGTAAGAGTCAGAAATAGGATCCAGAGAAATGTTGTAGGACATCATCTATGGCTTAACTATAATGTACTCATAATTGATAGCAGTCTTAGCCACTTCCATCCCATGATATCATTATCAGAAACTATTAAGTTTCTTTATTCAAAAGAGATTATTTTTTTTTAAAGGGGGAATGATACTATTGGCATCAATTACCTGGACTCTCCAATCCTCCATCCTTCATCCAAGGGTTGATGACTCTTATGAGTCTGGCATGCTTCCCACAGGGATGGATGAAGGTTCTGATCTTGGTTAAATCTTGGAAGTTTCCCATCTTTCTACTCTAGAAATAGCAGACTCCAAGTGGATCATAATTAGGGAATGAATATTTGATCAATTCAAATAGCCTCTGTCTGTACTTGTTCACAATTTTTATTGATTCCCCCTTACCACCTACAACACAAATACCACATTTCTCTCCTTCCACTAGAAGATAATGCTTTTCTCTTAGACTGTTTCTTGAAAAACAATAGACTAATGTTTCCCACTGACTTATGTCCTCCACAGTTCTGACAGAGGTGAGGAGGTCTGACATTTTTTGATTCAACGTTTTTACTTTATTTTATATTTTATTTTTTTCAACATTTTTGTTTTTTATATAAGGAAATAAGTTCATTGAAGTAATTTTTTTTTTCTAATTGGACTGTGTTTGATCAGAAATAAAGAAAATTTTAAATTGTCACAATTTTGATCCAAATATACCTTTTACTTTTTCTGAAGGGATACATTTCTTTCTACAAAAGAAAATGTACATGCTCAGGGTAAAACTTGCTTCACCCATTTTATGGAAATATTTGATAATAAAAAGCATAACTTCTTTAATAAAATTAAAATATGACCCTCACATTCCACTTTTTTCCCCCCTTTACTATATTTTGGTATATTTACTATATTTTACTATATTTGATGAAGGAATTGGATTGTTCATAAGACATTGGACAGGAATTCTAGCCAATTTCATCTGACTTTCACGAGGGCAATTGATAAGTGCATGAAATATACATTATTTTATTTAATCTTCACACAGACTCTGTACAGATGATGAAATTGAGGCTAAAGGTAGATTTAGGTATTTTTTTCAAGTCAGATACTAATGAGGACAGAACTAGGATCTCTGCTCAGGTCTGCATCTACATTACTGCAATGAGGACTCCTACAATAATAGTTTCCTATGAATTAAGCACTGATTATATAATGGTTACTATATTAGGTCATTATCTCATTTGGTCTTTAGAACATTTTCGGAGTAGAAATCATTACTCTCACTTTAGTCTACTAGGTCTTTACCTTATTTGAACCTTATAGCTAAGGAAATTTGGGATCATACAGCTATAGTCCATAAGTGGTAAAGTTATGAATTGGAGCTATACATCTTGGTTCCCAAAGCTTTCCTTTAACTATGATCTACATCTTTCTGTCTACCTCTCATTCTTATCCCTTCAACTCCTAAAATCCTCCTTAGAAGCTATTGCTGCTTGCTCTTGTTTTTGCTCCTTCCTTCCTATCTGTTCTTGACACCATCTTCAAGGTCCTTGTTCTACTAATAATGCTCAAGTATTGGGAAGGGTGGTTCCACGCAGAAATTCCAGTTTTATCAGACTATCATAAAGTTTCTGACCCTTATTTGATTACCTCTGTTTTAAGCCAGTGCAAAGTGGCATTTACAGTCTCTTGTAGAAGAAATTAGCTTATTTTACCATAGTTTGAGTGGAAAGAATTTAATGTCAACTCAAAGTTGAACACAGTAGGTTTTCCTGGCCTATCAAAATTTTGCAAATCTCATTCTCTGAAATTTTGAGGTATTACTTCACATTCTAGGAATACTGCCCTTCAAAATTTGGGGTTCTGATTACCTTCCATTTTTTTCTTTAATCTTGATGCTATTAAATCCTAAATGTGCTAATATTGGTGTCATTTTGTGTCATGACTATGTTTGTGTTACTAGATGTGATATAAAATTTCACTTTAAAATAGGGAGCAGGAAAAAGCCATTTTACCATCACATCATTTTATATTTAATAAAGAAATTCTTATTAGATATCCATTCTTGTAAGTGGATGAATCAAGTGCCCTGTCTTAAAGGAACTCTCATTATTATGGTGAGATAGATATACAAATAACTGTAAGATAGGTAAAAATGATGAGCGTAATTTAGAAATGAAAAAAAAAAGTGCTATTGGAATTCAGAGAATTTAGAGAAGACTTCTAAAAGGGTGGAATTTGGGGTTGCCTGGGTGGCTCGGTGGGTTAAAGCCTCTGCCTTCGGCTCAGGTCATGATCCCAGGGCCCTGGGATCGAGCCCTGCATCCGGCTCTCTTCTAGGTAGGGAGCCTGCTTCCTCCTCTCTCTCTCTGCCTGCCTCTCTGCCTACTTGCGCTCTCTGTCTGATAAACAAACAAACAAATAAATAAGTAAATATTTTAAAAAAATAACTAAAAGGGTGGAATGTGATAGAGAGTAGGAAGGACTGTTTTGAGAGAGTATTTCAACTGGTGATATGGGATTTGGATTAATACTAGATATGCAGGAAGGGCATTATTGGCACCAGCAATGAGCTGATCAATAGAAGCAAACAGTGAAAGTATATATATAGGAGGCAATTTTTGCTGTTAGTGAGACTTGAGGTGCATAAAAAAAGCAAAGGGGTTAAAATTGGGGAAGAATTGCATACCAGGCAAAGGCATTTGGGTTTGTTCACAATTCATTGGAAAGCCACTGAGGATTTTGAACAAAGCACTTACAGGGCCAGATCGAGCTTCAAAAATACTTTTTAAAAGATGTATTTATTTATTTGAGAGAGACAGGGAGTCAGGGGAAAGGCAGAAGGAGAGGGACAGAGAAAATCCCAAGAAGACTCCAGCCTGAGCTTGGAGCCTGATGCGGGGCTCAATCTCATGACCCTGGGATCATGATCTGAGCTGAAACCAAGAGTTGGACACTTAACCAGTTGAGCCACTCAGGTGACCCTTGAGCTTCAAAAATATTAATCTGACAATAAAGTCTAAAGTGAACTGGAATGAAGAAAGTCCAAATAAGGAAAGTTAGGAAACTAGGACAATGCTTTGGGAATCTGAGTAAGTACAGGTTGTAAGAAGGAAATGAGGATCAGAATGAAATCCATTAGGACTTGGTTGCCAACTAGAAATTAAAGGTAAAGAGAAGAAGGAGTCAAATATGACTTAATCCTAGAATTAGTAATAGAACTAAGGAAACCAGAAAAGTGAAAAGGATTGAAGAAAATAAATTGAGCTTGGTACATACTGAGCCTGACACACAAGAAGAATGTCCAGGTGGAAAAATTCTAAGAGAAATTGGAAATGTATCTGAACTATTAATTTCTTCAGAGAAGAACAAAAGAATTTTCTCTTTTCAGAGTTTTTTAGAATTTATTTTTAGATCAGCTTGCACTTGCAGCTCAATGTATTCTGGGAACAGAAATGTTTAGAAGGAGAAGGGACAGAATTGCTTTAAAATTACATTAGATCGCTGATAAATCTGATTGGAAAATATTTTAGAGATTCTTATAATGCATGTTTTCTTTTCCTAAACTAAAGATATCTATTCTATTAAATAGCTCTTGAGAGACAATTCCAACTCATGTTGAAAACTGGAATGGTCAAGAAATGACCATTATAACTTTTACAAGCTAAATATAATCGATTGTAATTTAAAACTATTTACATTCATTTTTTAGAGACATTTTCTATTGTTAAATTGCATTTTTTACTCAAATTTTATTCATTACTTACTATGATCTGCAGATCCACTTTTGTATTAATGACCTTTATATTTGTATTTTGCTCTTGAATTCAAATTTACTGAGATGTATTGCCAGGAATTTACCATTATTCCTTGACGTGTTTAAAAGATTTTTCATTCTTTTCTGTTTGATTGTATTTATAATATACTTCAGTATAGCATTACCTGGATGTCTGATTGAAATAATTTAATGATTCATTAAATGAATTAAATTCACTGAAGATATTTATGACAGAACACAGAAAAATTATTTTAACTTTTCTGTGGTCTCAAAGGTTTGAAGGCAGAAAGTAATGATTATTTGGGAACAACTGAAGTGGCATTTGGGAATGTTTTTCTTCTCATTTAGATGTGGTTTTAGGCATGTATAAGAAACTATTGGGGTTGTTTAAGTCTTAGTATACCAGGCTCTTTCTCCTATATATGTAATTGTATAGTGTAAGTTTTTTTCTGCATTAGGCAAAAATAGTAGCAATTTTATCTGGAAATTAAATGTAAAAGTATATCTATATATAAAGGATATCTTCTAGCCCCTTCTAAAATCTATTAATAATTTACTTTAACCTTAGACATAATTCTACCTTATCATAGATCATATTTGTTCTCTTGGTATCATTTGAAACAATGCTGGTCATCATTTCCCTTTTTTAGATGTTCTTGTGGCCTAACGTCAGTAATATTGAATGCTGATCATTTTGCTCCCATGACTCTAAATCACCTTGTAGAGATGTAGCCATATTTGACTCTTTTTATATTTAAGTTGTAGCCATATCTTGTCTAATCTATATCATAAATAATCTCTGTGTACTCCTCACTAACTCCACTGGTACAATCATCATTTTCTGGATGGTTGAAATCAACTTCTAATTGACCCTCTTACCCAGTCTCTCATTATCTCCCTTTCTACGTCATAGTCTAAGACATATCCTTAGCATGTGCCCAATTCTTTTTTAAAATTATTTTTATTAACATATAATGTATTATTTTCCCAGGGATACAAGTCTGTGCATCATCAGGTTTACACATTTTACAGCACTCACCATAGCACATACTCTTCCCAATGTCCATATCCCAACCATCCTCTCCCTACCCCCTCACCCCCGACCAACCCATAGTTTGTTTTGTGAGATTGAGTCTCTTATGGTTCATCTCCCTCCCAATCCCATCTTTTTTCATTTTTTTCCTTCCCTACCCCCCCAAGACCTCTGCCCTGCCTCTCAAATTCCTCATATCAGAGAGATCATATGATAATGGTCTTTCTCTGATTGATTTATTTCGCTCAGCATAATACCCTCTAGTTCCATCCATGTCATTGCAAATGGCAAGATTTCATTTCTTTTGACGGTTGCATAGTATTCCACTGCATATATATATATATACGACTTCTTTATTCATTTATCTGTTGATGGACATTCTAGGTTCTTTCCATAGTTTGGCTATTGTGGCCATTGCTGCTATAAACATTCGGGTACATGTGCCCCTTCAGATCACTATATTTGTATCTTTAGGGTAAATACCCAGTGGTGTGATTGCTGGGTCATAGGGTGGCTCTATTTTTAACTTTTTGTGGAACCTCATCCTGTTTTCCAGAGTGGTTGCACCAGCTTGCATTCCCATCAGCAGTGTAGGAGGGTTCCTCTTTCTCTGCACCCTCACCAACATCTGTCATTTCCTGACTTGTTAATTTTAGCCATTCTGACTGGTGTGAGGTGATATCTCAATGTGGTTTTGATTTATATTTCCCTGATGCCAAGTGATGTGGAGCACTTTCATGTGTCTGTTGGCCGTCTGGATGTCTTCTTTGCAGAAATGTCTGTTCATGTCTTCTGCCCATTTCTTGATTGGATTATTTGTTCTTTGGATGTTGAGTTTGATAAGTTCCTTATAGATTTTGGATACTAGCCCTTTATCTGATATGTCATTTGCAAATATCTTCTCCCATTCTGTCAGTTGTCTTTTGGTTTTGTTGACTGCTTCCTTTGCTATGCAAAAGCTTTTGATCTTGATGAAGTCCCAATAGTTCATATTTGCCCTTGCTTCCCTTGCCTTTGGTGATGTTTCTGGGAAGAATTTACTGTGGGTGAGGTCAAAGAGGTTGCTGCCTGTGTTCCCCTCAAAGATTTTGATGGATTCCTTTCTCACATTGAGGTCTTTCATCCATTGGAGTCTATTTTTGTGTGTGGTGTAAGGAAATTGTCCAGCTTCATTTTTCTGCATGTGGCTGTCCAATTTTCCCAACACAATTTGTTGAAGAGACTGTCTTTTTATCATTGGACATTATTTCCTGCTTTGTTGAAGATTGGTTGACCATAGAGTTGAGGGCCATTTCTGTGCTCTCTATTTTGTTCCATTGATCTATGTGTCTGTTTTTGTGCCTGTACCATACTGTCTTTTTTTTTAAGGCTTCATGAATAATTTATTCCATTTGAAGTTTTTTTTTTTTTAAAGTATAAACCTTTTCATTTCCTCAATCACAATTTGTACAACTCAGTGTTATGGCACGGCAGCAATAGTGTTTGTTCCTTTTTTTTTTTTTTTTTGTCACATAAAAAAAAAAATTGGACCATATTAAATGTCACTGCTAAACAACAACTTTAAAACGCCCCTTCATAAAGTGACCAAGCTATTTTGAGAGAGTTGATGCTGACATGTCCAGTAATGACGTTACAATTTGTAGTTTAAACTCAGTAACTTTAAGGTCCACAAATCCAGTTTACTTTGAAAACTAAAGCTATTTTAAAACTTCATGAATACATCAACCTGAGGAGTATTTTAGGTCCCAAATCCAGTTTTTAATTCATACTCCACAAAAGAGAAAACATGAAAATTTAAACCACAATTCTTACTGTCTTGATGATGACAGCTTTGTAATAGAGCTTGAAGTCTGGAATTGTGATGCCACCAACTTTGGCGTTCTATTTCAACATTGCTCTGGCTATCTGGGGTCTTTTCTGGTTCCATATAAATTTTAGGATTATTTCTTCCATTTCTTTGGAAAAATTTGATGGTATTTTGATAAGGATTGCATTAAATGTGTAGATTGCTTTAGGTAGCATAGACATTTACACAATATTTGTTCCTCCAATCTATGAGCATGGAACATTTTTCCATTTTTTTGTGTCTTCCTCAATTTCTTTCGCGAGTACTTTATAATTTTCTGAGTACAGATTCTTTGCCTCTTTTATTAGATTTATTCCTAGGTTTATTATGGTTTTGGATGCAATTGTAAATGGGATTAACTCCTTAACTTCTCTTTCTTCTGTCTTGCTGCTGGTGTATAGAAATGCAACTGATTTCTGTGGTTGATTTTATATCCTGACACTTTACTGAATTCCTGTACAAATTCTAGCAGATTGGGAGAGGAGTTTTTTGGGTTTTCCACATAAAGTATTATATCATCTGCAGAGAGTGAGCGTTTGACTTCTTCTTTGCCAATTTGGATGCCTTTTATTTCTTTTTTGTTGTCTGATTGCTGAGGCTAGGACTTCTAATACTATGTTGAATAGCAGTGGTGATAGTGGACATCCCCGCCGTGTTCCTGATCTTAGTGGAGAAGCTCTCAGCTTTTCAGCATTGAGAATAATATTTGTGGTGGGTTTTTCATAGGTGACTTTGATGATATTGAGGTATGTACCCTCTATCTCTACAATTTGAAGAGTTTTGATTGAGAAAGGATACTGTACTTTGTCAAATGCTTTTTCAGCATCTATTGAGAGTATCATATGGTTCTTGTCCTTTCTTTTATTAATGTATTGTATCACATCGATTGATTTGTGGATGTTGAACTAACCTTGCAGCCCTGGAATAAGTCCCACTTGGTTGTGGTGAATAATCCTTTTAATGTATTGTTGGATCCTATTGGCTATTTCTTCCTGGTTCAGTTTTGGTAGTTACGTGTCACTAGGAATGCATCCATTACTTCCAGACTGTCAAATTTGCTGGTATATAGTTGCTCATTATATGTTCTTATAATTGTTTGTATTTCTTTGGTATTGGTTGTGATCTCTCCTCTTTCACTCGTGATTTTATTTATTTGGGCCCTTTCTCTCTCTCTCTTTCTCTCTCTCTCTCTCTCTTTTTTTTTTTTTTTGGCTAAGTCTGGCCAGGTGTTTATCAATCTTATTAATTCTTTCAAAGAACCAGCTCCTAGTTTTGTTGATTTATTCTACTGTTCTTTTGGTTTCTATTTCATTGATTTCTACTCTGATCTTTATTATTTCTCTTCTCCACCTGGGCTTAGGCTTTCTTTGCTCTTCTTTCTCTAGCTCATTTAGGTGTAGAGTTAGGTCGTATACTTGAGACCTTTCTTGTTTCTTGAGAAAGGCTTGCATTGCTATATACTTTCCCCTCAGGACACTCTTTGCTGTGTCCCAAAGATTTTGAACAGTTGTGCATTCATTTTCATTTGTTTCCATGAATTTTTTCAATTCTTCTTTAATTTCCTGGTTGACCCATTCATTCTTTAGTAGGATGCTCTTTGGCCTCCATGTATTTGGGTTCTTTCCAAGTTTCCTCTTGTGATTGAGTTCTAGCTTCAGAGCATTGTGGTCTGAAATTATGCAGGGTATGGTCCCAGTCTTTTGGCATTGGTTGAGACCTGATTTGTGACCCAGGATATGATCTATTCTGTGGAATGTTCCATATGCACTAGAGAAGAATGTGTATTCTGTACTTTGAGATGGAATGTTCTGAATATAGCTATGATTTCCATCTGGTCCAGTGTGTCATTTACGGCCATTATTTCCTTGTTGATCTTTTGCTTGGATGATCTTTCCATTTCAGTGAGGGGGTGCTAAAGTCCCCCACTATTATTGTATTATTGTCAATGTGTTGCTTTGATTTTATTATTATTGGTTTATATAGTTGGCTGCTCCTATGTTAGGGGCATAAGTATTTAAAATTGTTAAATCTTCTTGTTGGACAGACCCTTTGGGTTCGATAGAGTGCCCTTCCTCATCTCTTATAGTCTTTGGCCTAAAACCCAATATATCTGATATAAGGATTGCCACTCTAGCTTTCTTTGGATGGCCATTAGCATGGTAAATTGTTTTCCACCCCCTCACTTTAAATCTGGAGATGTCTTTGGATCTAAAATGAGTTTCTTATAGAGAGCATATTGATGGGTCTTATTTTTTTTTTAATCCATTCTGATACCCTGTGTCTTTTGATTGGGGCATTTAACCCATTTACATTCAGGGTAACTATTGAAAGATATGAATTTAGTGCCATTGTATTGCCTGTAAGGTGACTGTTACTGTGTATTGTCTCTTTTCCTTTCTGGTCTACTACTTTCAGGCTCTCTCTTTGCTTAGAGGAACCCTTTCAATATTTCCTGTAGGGCTGGTTTGGTGTTTGCAAATTCTTTTAGTATTTGTTTGTGCTGAAAACTTTTTATCTTTCCTTCTATTTCAATGACAGCCTGGCTGGATATAGTATTCTTGGCTGCAAATTTTTCTCATTTAATGCTCTGAATAGATCATGCCAGTTCTTTCTGGCCTGCCAGGTCTCTGTGGTTAAGTCTGCTGCCAAACTAATATTTCTAGGATTGTATGTTATAGACATCTTGTCCCACGCTGCTTTCAGGATTTTCTCTTTGTCACTAAGACTTGTAAGTTGTACTATTAGATGACGGGGTGTGGACCTATTTGTATTGATTTTTGAGGAGGATTCTCTGTGCCTTCTGGATTTTGATGCTTGTTCCCTTGGCCATATTAGGATGTGCATAATTTGCTCCAATATACCTTCTGCCCCTCTCCCTCTTTCTTCTTCTTCTGGGATCCCAATTATTCTAATATTGTTTTGTCTTATGGTATCACTTATCTCTTGAATTCTCCCCTCATGGCCCAGTAGTTGTTTGTCTCTCTTTTGCTCAGCTTCTTTATTTTCTGTCATTTGGTCTTCTATATCACTAATTCTCTCTTCTGCCTCATTTATCATAGCAGTAAGAGCCTCCAATTTTGATGGCACCTCATTAATAGCTTTTTTGATTTCAGCTTGGTTAGATTTTAGTCCTCTTATTTCTCCAGAAAGAGATTCTCTGATATATTCCATGCCTTTTTTGAGCCCAGCTAGCACCTTGCTAATCATCTTTCTGAACTCTAGTTCTGACATATTACCAATGTCCATATTGATTAGGTCCCTAGCTGTCAGTACTGCCTCTTGTTGTTGTTGTTGTTGTTGTTCTTCTTCTTCTTCTTCTTCTTTTTTGTGGTGAGTTTTTCCACCTTGTCATTTTATCCAGATAAGAATATATGAATTAGAGACTAAAATACTAAAAGGGTGGCAAAGACCCCAGAAAAATATATGTTAATCAATTAGAAGAGACCTGAAATTGGTGGGAGAAGAAAGGGAGAAAGGGGGAAAAATATATTTAGACTGGTGAGTAGAACAGAGCCACCCACTTGATTTTGGGTGTATTCTGGTCTCTTAGAAGAAACTACCTCCCAAAATGTTAAAGAAAGAAAAACTTATATATATTAAAAAATAAGGGTAAACACAATGAAGGGATGGAATATGAGTATAAAGATGAAAATAAAAGAAGTATTCTAAAAAAGGAATTGATAAGATAAGTTGGTTGGAAAAAGGAAAAAAAAAGAGGAGAGAATGTGATCAGGCTTGAGACTAGAACAAAGCCATGTGCTGGATTTAGGGTATATTTTGATCTATTAGAAGAAATTGTAACCCAAAATTTTAAAGAAAAAATAAATCCTGTATGTATACAAAAAAAAAATGTTAAATACAATGAAGGGATAAAATATGACTCTAACAATGAAAAATTTTAAAGATTCTTTAAAAAAGGTATTTTAAGATAAAATAGTTAAAAAACATTACAGGAAGAAAAAGTTAAAAAATAGTTAAAAACTGTTACAGGAGGAAAAAGTTAAAAAAATAGAATAAAGAAATAAAATTAAAAAAATTTAACTTTACAAGACTAAGGGATCGTGGGGGAAAAAGCCATGAATTCTATGCCTTGCTTTCCATTAGCTCCGGAGTTCCACAGTTCTTGTTGATCAGTGAACTTGGTCTTGGCTGGATGTTCTTGCTGATCTTCTTGGGGAGGGGCCTGTTGCAGTGATTCTCAAGTGTCTTTGTCCAAGGTGGAACTGCACTACCCTTGCCAGGGGCCAGGCTAAGTAATCTGCTTGGGTTTGCTCTTGATATCTTTTGTTACTCTGCTTTCTGCAGAGGTTTGGAGGATGGGAAAGAAAATGGTGGCCTCCCAATCTCCAGCCTGGAGGAGCCGAGAGCTCAGAGCCCCACTCCTCAGTGTGCCCTCAGAGAAAAGCAGTCAATCCCTTCCGTCTCCCTGGTCTCCAGCCACACTCCTTGCTCACCCAGCCTATGACCAAGCATTTCTCTACCTGGCGCACAGCCCCATTTGGAGTCTCCAAACCCAGCAGATTCCTGCTGGGAATTCCAGGGAGACTCTCTGGATTTGCCCCTTGTGGGGTTCCTGCTAGAAGAGCAGTGGTATGACTGTGCCTTAGATCATGGTTTAAGGGAACCCCAAGCTGAGAGCTCACTGCTTGGCTTCATCTCTGTAGCTGGCTTCCCAACTTGGATACCTGGAAGCTCTGCCACACTCAGACACCCCTGTTCTTTCTGTGACCCCATGGGTCCTGAGACCATACTGTCCCTGCAAGGGCTCCACCCCCGCTTAATCTCTGGAGTGATGTCGCTCAGTGGAGCAGACATCTAAAACTTCTGTTTTTGTGCTCTGCTGCTCAATGGCTTGTTGGGAGCCGGCCTCTCCCCCCGCGGTCTATCTTCACATCGTTTTGTATTCATGTCTCTGCACATCCTACCTTCCAGAAAGTGGTCGATTTTCTGTTCCTAGAGTTGCTCTTCTTCTTCTCTTCTATCTCCTTTTGAGTTTGTAGATGTTTAAAATGGTTTGATAAATATCTAGCTTAACTCCTGGGACCTAATGATATTTCAGTCTGCCACTCCTCACCATTTTGCTTCCTCCTTCTCGTGTGCACTCATTTCTTACAGAGCTTTCTTAACATGCAAGCCAAGGCCTGGACACGCTTGCCATAAAATCCTTTTCAAAGCAAACTCAAAACCTCTCCCCTTAGCAATATGTATTCTTTGATGATGAAAATATATCTTGTTCCTTTTGTTTCTATTCCTTTTCTCATGATCTTCCATATTACCAGGACACTTTTCCACTTCCTTCTCTGCTTTGTAAATTCTTCCCATTTTAAAAGGCTTAGTATAAATATCACCTCCTGTAGTTTTCCTTGATTCTTCTTCCAGAATCACTTTTTAATCTTTATCTGAGTTTCTACAGACACCTCCCTTATAGAACTCATCATGTTGTACTAGAGTGAATTGCTTATGTACTTGACTGCTTGCAAAAGACTGAAAGCTTCTCATGAATAGATGTGCCTTATTTCCCTATGTATCCAATGACAAAGATAGTACCAAAAATTAACCAGCCCCAAATAATTGTTTGAATCTCTATGTTATCATATTTAGAGACATAGAGAAACCAACTATCTTTAAGGGAGATTAAGAACTAAGAGTCTCAAAATTTACTGAAGTTTATTTTTTCCCCACGGGATTATTATAATAATCAAGACAGATATCATTAACAGGGTATAGAGAGTAGAGCAACAGACCTTCTGAGGTTCAAGCTGTACTTGCACAGGTTGTCCTGTTGATATGTTGTAGGGAAAACATTTTTTCTTGAGCAGCTAGCCAGACAAGACAGAGAATGGTAGGAGTGAGAGCAGCACGTGAGTATTAGCAACAGAGGATGGCCTTTAAGAGTCTCATAATAAGCAGAGCTTCCTGAGGTTTGGGACCTACAGACTTCTATAGACCAATGGGTAATTGGACAAGATCAGGTCTTGTACTCACATATCTCCTTTCTCCATACTATCTTCACTCTTATTTTTTCCTTATTCTTCCTTTTTTGTTCACATTACTCTAGATTTAAAAAAAAATGTGTATTGGGAAAGAGAGGAATATGGTTAAGAACAATTAATAAGAAAGAATTTCTTGGAATTTACACGTTTGTTCTCAGATGCATGTTTATTCTGTACCAGAGAAAGTAGTGCTACCTATACTACCAAGTAAATTCCCAAATCTCAGTAGTTGAACATCATGGAGGTCTATTTCTTGCCCACATAAATTCCAATTGACAGTTTGTCAGGGAGAGGGTGGGGTGAATGTGTAGTGGGTATGTGAGAGAGTAAATGTGTGGAGTATGTGTACATGAGGGGATTTCTGCTCCAGACAGTCATTCAGGAATCCAAGCTAATAGAGACTCTGCATTCTTCAGCATAGAACTCAGTTAAGTAGACATTTCTAACTAACATCTATAAAAAGAACTCTAGGAAGTGCCAAGGAGAAAAGGGAATTGAGTCATTGAACAAGTGGCCAATCTCTGTCACGCTAAATGCAAGTAGTGCTACCTAGAATTAGCAAGAAGAAAGTTTTAGCTGTTATATTTATATCCATATGCACACATACGTATGTGTGTATCCACAAAAAGCCACAAAACAAATTCAGTTAGAATAGTCTTTAAAAGCATAACAATAACTAATCCCATACTTTTCTTTTCTTTTTTTTTTTTAATTTTTTTTAATTTTTTTTTCAGCATAACAGTATTCATTATTTTTGCACCACACCCAGTGCTCCATGCAATCCGTGCCCTCTACAATACCCACCACCTGGTGCCCCCAACCTCCCACCCCCCACCCCTTCAAAATTCTCAGATCATTTTTCAGAGTCCATAGTCTCTCATGGTTCACCTCCCCTTCCAATTGCCCTCAACTCCCTTCTCCTCTCCATCTCCCCTTGTCCTCCATGCTATTTGTTATGCTCCACAAATAAGTGAAACCATATGATAATTGACTCTCTCTGCTTGACTTATTTCACTCAGCATAATCTCTTCCAGTCCCGTCCATGTTGCTACAAAACTTGGGGATTCATCCTTTCTTTCTTTTTTCTTTCTTTTTTTTTTTTTTTTTTTACAGCTTTATAAACATATATTTTTATCCCCAGGGGTACAGGTCTGCGAATCGCCAGGTTTACACACTTCACAACACTCACCATAGCACATACCCTCCCCAATATCCATAACCCCACCCCCTCTCCCAACCCCCTCCCCCGATCAACCCTCAGTTTGTTTTGTGAGATTAAGAGTCACTTATGGTTTGTCTCCCTCCCAATCCCATCTTGTTTCATTGACTCTTCTCCTACCCCCTCAACCCCCCATGTTGCATCTCCTCTCCCTCATATCAGGGAGATCATATGATAGTTGTCTTTCTCCGATTGACTTATTTCGCTAAGCATGATACCCTCTAGTTCCATCCACGTCGTCGCAAATGGCAAGATTTCATTTCTTTTGATGGCTGCATAGTATTCCATTGTAATATTCTAGTCACTATCTCCAAACTATAAAATGAATTTACTGAAGCACCGTGTATTGATGTCATATGGAGACATTTGAAAAGTATGGGATTCCATTGTGTATATATACCAATGGAATCCCATACTTTTCAAATGTCTCCATATGACATCAATACACGGTGCTTCAGTAAATTCATTTTATAGTTTGGAGATAGTGACTAGAATATTACAAGTATACTTTTTTGCTTATTTTTGTAAAAACAGAGCAGTTAGAACTTTAAATTACAGTTGCCTAAGCATTCAAAAGTAGAGATTTGTGGATGTAAGTGATTTATGTGTCATATAAATGATCTTATTTCTGTTTTAAGACAATTGGATGCAGCATAAAAAAATACAGATGTTCTATTGAGTGAACATAGGAAACCTTATTGTGGAGACATGCTGGAGAACTGGAGTCAATAACAGATTTGCTTGACCTTTGCATAGTTTGAGCTATATTTTCCACAATAAGAAGACTTATTTTACAGAAAAATTAAGTCAAATTTTGAAATAAAAAGATGCTTATGCCTAATAATGAATAGTATGTCAGATTAATCCATTTCTGTCTGCTACAAAGCATTTTTTTTTTTTTTAAGAGAGAGACTGTATGAGCAGGGGAGGGAACAGAGGGAGAGACAGAGAGAAGAGAATCTCAAACAGGTTCCAGCTCAGTGACAAACCTGATGTGGGGCGTAATCTCAGTATCCTTAGAATATGACCTGAGCCAAAAGCAAGAGTCAGACACTTAACGGAGCCACTATGGCACCCCTACAAAACATTTTCAGATGCACCATCTTCATAATTACTAAACCTCAACCCTGGGAAATTAACAAACTCTAGTTAGAAAGAGCCAGAATCCAGGTTTGGAGTTGATAAAACACAGGCCCCAAATTATTTTTCTTAGGGTTAAGAAATAACACTAATAAATGAGACCTTTATTTTCTGGTTTTATTTTGTTTATTTTGTTTAGTATGTTTTATTTTGTTTAGTATGGCCATTTAGAAATGGCCAGGACGAATTTCACTGTAAGCTACTTCCCCACATCACACACTTACTTAACCATGGTTTTATAGGATTTGAGGTTCATTAATTTCACCTCTGTGACAGATCAGCAGTGTGATTCAGGCTCATCTCAGTGGGCCAGTGTCCTGTGCACTCAATACTGAATGAAAGATGCTCTCCCTTGAAATGGACTTCTTCATGCCTTCGCTGTCCGTGATTCTCTCTATGTTCAATATGTCAAATTCAAGTTAAATTGTGCCCCAAGTAAAACAGTAATTGCATTTGATACCTGGAGGGGTGAATGTCAACTAGCTTTAAGTGTTCAAAGACTCCTGACTGGCAGGTTACATTTTTCTTGTATGATAATTTCCAATTGCTTTGAAGGCATTTTTAGTAATGTCAACAGGTAGCAAAACTTTTAAATAATTTTGCCACTTATCTTTACCATGATTCCATTAAAACCTTCTATTTATCTACCTTATCTAACAAAGCTTGATTCTGGTCTCTCTGGATTCAAAATTTGATTTCTTTCTTTTCCTATTATTTTCACTGAAATTAATAACATAACTATGTAGGGGAAAGAACTTTAATCACTTACAAGGAAGGGCTCAAAAAGTCAAAGTGATTTACAGTGGCTTCTCAAATTTTCATGTACATACAAATCACCTGAGGATTTTGTGAAAATGCGTATTATGATTTAGTAGGTCTGGGGATCACCACAGAGTCTACATTTCTAATAAAATCCCAGATATGGCCGATGCTGCAGGTCTGTGGAACAAAATTTGAGTGGCAAGGAATAATAATAGTTGAGTAGTACGCAAAGTTAAAGGTTAGCCACAAGGCTAACACATAGCCACAAATTTAGGTCTCTCATTTTCTGATTAGTAGAATAAAGTCTAATATATTATTTTAAAATACATATTTTTAGATGTCTTTGGGTCCACTAATAGCTACTCATAATTCCTGAACTTTAACCCCTGGCAATGAAAAAATTCTAGTAAGGAGAGCCAGAAGTCCCAGAAACCTGGCCTGAGGAGAACAAAGGGAGCAAATAAGAAATCTGGCCTCATAATTTGCTTTTTAGTTGTCTGATTGCAGAGCCACAAAAAAAGTAGGTCTAGATGAATGTCCCTAGAGTTTAACAGAATGTATGGCACTTATTTATTTCTTGGTGAATGTTGAATGAATAAAATTGTATAATAATCTCTAATTGTTAAGAGATGTTGCTAACTGATGGCCTATATAAATTTGAGAGGTCAGTTTTCCTGTTAAATATATTCTTCCCTATATAACTGTATTAAATAAAAAATGTACTCTTTTTCAAGAATATGAGTAGTTTTGTTGAAAGGCTCTCACTATGCAGACTTATTAGACTTATTAGACTTATTAGTAATAATTTCTGTTCAGGAAGTAATTCAAGTAAGAAGTCACCAAATGGAAGGTAGAGAGGATAACACAATTAGTTATAAGAAATTAACAAACAGAAGAAGGCATAGTAGAGAATGAGACAATACGAATAAATTCTAGCTAATTAAAAAGTAGGTAAAAAGCATTGTGTCTGGCATCTATGACATATGGAATGTATTAAAGAGTAAATGAATGAACAAAGTTATTATCCTTCTCCAAAAAAAGTTGAACCCATGTTTATAGGAAAAAGAAAAAGCTAATTTTCTATAATAGAAAAGGCAAAAATTTTAACCTTAAGAATAATATATATAGTGTAGTGTTTGTTGTCTCAGTGCTGAAAATGAGATAGACAACCAGAGGAAATGTAAAAGAAAAAACTTTTGCTCACAGCTACATTTGTTTAGGGTGTCAGTAAAAATTAGATGTGTGTTTCATCATAACAGGTTCAAATCAACTGAAGCTGATAAAGGACAATGAACTTTGAGAGACTCTGGGATACTAGACCTTTACCAAAACCAAATGAAGACTTTCTTAAACCATGAACAATGGAACCTGTTTTAATTAACTGTGTTCAAAGAGATAAACTCATTGGAGTCATAACTGGAATGCAAATTTTCACTCCTTAATTGGCAAAACCACCATGAACCCTCTCCTTCTAACACTTAAAAGACCCTGAAAATTTCCTTTATCCAGGAAGTTAATAAACTCTTGCTGTAGACTGAAAGTTTGTTCCCCACCAAATTCATATGTTGAGACCCTAACTTCCAGCGTGATGGTATTAGGAGACGGCGCCTTTGACAGGTGGTTAGGTCATGAGAATGGAACCTTTATGAATAGGATTATTTCCCTTATAAAAGAGGAGGATTCTCTGGAGGGGTCTCCTCACCCCTTCCACCAGGTGAGGACATAGGGAGAAGTGAGCGATCTGCAAGCTGAAGAGAGCTCTTACTGAACCCTTCTATGCTGGCACTCTGATCTTGGACCCTTTAACTTCTGAAACCGTGAGGAACAAATTTCTGTTGTATGTAAGCCATCCAGTTCATGATCTTCTGTGATAGCAGACTAAGACACTAGCTACTTTTAAAACTCTGGAGATCTTTGTTTTATTTTTAACCAGTCTCTGAACTGGCCAATTTCCAGGAGGTTGTACATTTGTTGAGGAAGAAACCTATTTAAAGTATCAGTTATGCTGACAGTAGTCATGTAGTCCTAGACTACCCGTGACACAAGATGAATGATGCCATTAGGACAAATCTAGGAGATATTTTAAGGATTGTGAAGATGCGAACTCAACTTGAATGACAGGAATGCATGGCAGATATTTCTCTCTCTCCTTCCAGTTTAACTATGATACTCTGGTAGAAAAAAGGACATGGGAAATAAATAGCAAGTGATAGTTATGGTGCCAGATAATGTGACTACATATTGTGGGGAAGATGGGATTTGTCTCAACTATATCTATCTATATCTATATAAATATATATATGCTTCCAGATAAAACTGAGACATCATACACAGTGAGAGAGGTTAGATATTTTCATTCATTTGACAAATATTTATTGAATGCCTAATATGTACCAGGCTGCATTCTATATTCTTAGGAAATAGCAGTGGACAAAAGTGAAAATGCCTACACTCTTAATATGTATGTGTAAATAGACATTTATAAAAATAACTAAATTATATTGTGTAATACCATGTAATATATTAAATAGAGTCTGGAGAAGATTCAACCATAAAAGTGGGATAAGAAATGCTGGGAATGTGGGTTGGAGAGAATTGCAATTACAAATCAGGCAGTTGAAGAAGGTCTGGTTGAGAAGGCGATGTTTGAGCAAAGACTAAAGAAGGTGAGGGGATGAGCCGTGTGCAAACCCGAGATCAGAGGATCTAAGTAGATGAAGCTGCAGGGACTTAGGAGGGTGCCCTGGATATTGTGGAAAAGGGAAGTGTGGCTGTAGCAGAGTGAGCTACAGGGGAACAAATAGGGAGATGAAGTCAGAGAGCTAAGGTTGGAGGGTGAGGAGCAGATCCTGAAGAAAAATATATCAGAGAAGGGAGATGAGCAGCGCTCTGTGTGTGTGTGTGTGTGTTTGTGCATGTGTAAGGAGGTATACTTACAAATTAGGTGGTGATTATATGTAATTAAAAAGTTTTGGCTTTAAGCTTGAGTAAAAAGCGAAATTTGGGAAGGGTTTTGAACAGAAGGAAAAACACGACCTCATGTCTTGATGATACCACAGGATCAATCTGGCCATTGTGTTAGGAACAAATTGAAATAGAATGATGTGAAAACAGAGGCCAGGTAGGGTACTATTAAAATATCTGGGTGAGAGAAAACTGTGACTTCACTAAGGGGATAGCAGTGGAGATGAGGAGATGTGTTGGATTCTGGATATATTTTGAAGTCAATAATAGAAATATTTGTTCATGGATCTAATGTGGGATATGAAAAAAATATGAGAGAAGTTAATATAACTCCAAGATTTGGGGACTTAGTGAATGGAAGGTCTAGGACTGAGATATAAATCAGCTTATAGAACGTATTTAAAGCCAGGAGACTGGATAAGCTAATCTTGATATCAAAGAGAAGAGGCTCAAACACTGACTCTTGTGATGCTTCAGTATGAAGAAGTTGGGGATATATGAGCAGGAACCAGCTAAGGAATCTGAGACTAACCAGCTAGTAAGGTAGAAGAACGAATAATTAATTCTCAGAAAGTAACTCTCAGAGATGAATTACTTTCAGTCATACACAGGAGAAACCTCTAGTAATTCAAAAGTGAAAATAAGTGAGAAGAAAGAAATGCTTTCAGAACTCTATGTATCAATATACAGAATATGAGAAGGTTACTTAGAAATGTAAAGGGATATCATCATTATTAACAATGTAATGAAAAACAAGTACCATTTAAGTTACACATTTTATTTAATCTTCACAAAAGTGATAATATTATTATTCAGTTTTTATGGAAGAGAAAAGCAAGTAACATCAACGTCATTCAGTTACAAAAGAATGGAAAAAATGGAAGTTAAAACTGGAATTTAGACATCAAATGGAATACAAGGATATAACTTTGAATTTAGAACATGCATTTTAATGAATTTAAAATTGTTAAGATAGCATACATTCAGCAGAGTGTATTACATATAAATACAGTTTAAAGAATTGTTATAAAGCACCTATTAGTATAATTACCACCAAGGGCATGAAATGGAATATGTCAGAATTCTAGAAAATTTTCAAGTTCCCTTTTTATTGTATTTTTTTAAAGATTTTATTTATTTATTTGTCAGAGAGCGAGCGAGTGCGTGCACAATTAGGGGAAGCAGCACAGAATTAGTGGGAGAGAAAGAGGCAGGCTCCCCACTGAGCAAGGAGCCCAATGTGGGACTTGATCCTAGGACCCTGAGCCAAAGCCAGATGTTTAACTGGCTGAGCCACCCAGGCATCCTGTAAGTGCCCCTTTTAGGTCAACACCTTCTAATTCATCCCAGAGGTAACCATTATCCTGGTTTCTTTGTTGTTCTAAATAATTCTTTAGAATTATTTCTAAATAATTGAGTAATTCTGCCACCAACGTATGAAATAAATGAGTAATTCTGCCACCAACGTATGAACCTATAAGCCACAAAATTATTTTGTTTCCTTTTGAGCATTACATAAACAGTCTCATATTCCTTTTAGTATTTGGAGATAAGAACTATAGTTGCATCAAGCATAGCTATTAGAACTAAGAACTAAATGTTATCAACATGATTTAATTGTGTGTTCCAGGAAATCTTTGCTCAAGAAAAATAAAACTATCAACCAATGAATGACACCACTGCCTGCTTTAGAAAACTTATGCAAAAATTTCTATGAGATAACTGCCCAGGACAATTGTAGATTACCACTTTGCTATGTTTATTAAGCTGGAAATGATATCACTAACTACAAAATCCAGTTAGTTCCCTGACTTGAAATCCTCACATTAAACCACTTGTGCCAAAACCCCAAGATCTTACAAATATCCCTCTTCTGACTCCCACCTTCTGAATCACTGCTAAGACCTCGCTAAGGTAGGGTATTCCCTTAGTGCAGTGACTCTAATAAGTTTAGCTTTTCTTTATTAACAAGGGGTCTGGTGATGTTTTGGGGTATTCACCGAACTTGGGGAACTTCTGATGAGGCCCACTGAGATCCACCTAAGACTTCCTCATTGCCATTGTCAAAAAAACTTACCTCAGAAACTGTGTGTTCCAGAGGTCCTCTGAGCCTCTCGCTCAGTGGTCTATGGAGTAAGTCTCCGTGGGTCTCAGCACTGACTTCTCTGAGCTCCAAGTATTGTTTACTTTGTATCCCAGAAAGTAGGATATTTTAGGGGAGTGTTTTGGTTTTGGGATCAGATTTGAAATCTCTAATTTTTGGTGGAAATTTGTTTTGTGATTACAAACACTACTGTTTATGGTATCTCTCCTTTTAAATTTACATTGTAAATCTGTAAAAAGATTTCATAGGGAGAAGATGAGCATCGTCTCTGTCTCAATAAGTACGCCGTAGAACAGGTTCTAAAAGTTTCTTCACAAATCCCTTGGGCACATTTTGCCTTGGGCGATATTTTCAAAACCCTGTGAGGAACTTCCTCAGTTGCTTTTATTAACTGATCTGTTTAGTTCTATTTGGGTTTGAGAAATTTGTTGCCCTGTTGGTTGGTGGTACATCATCTGGTGGCTAATATCCGAGGACACCTTTTTTACGTCTGGGCACCACACTTAACGACGGTTGCAATTCTCATGGCTGTTCACATTTAGGTCTTGAGTCCACATGGAACTAATTTTTATGCAAGGCATGGAATAAGTATTTAATTTCATTCTTCTTCCATGTGGATGCATCATTTCCCTGAACATTTATAGAAAAGGCTGCCTTTTCCTACTAATCTGGAATGCCATTTCTGTCATGTATTATGTCTCTGTATGTGTGGATCAATTTCTGGCTTCCTAATTATGTTCCTTTTTGCCTCTATGTCTAGCTCAGGACTATCATCACACTGTTCCAATTACTATATTTTTATAAAAAGCTTTGTTGTATGTTAGTGCAACGCATCTTCCTTCCTTCCTTCCTTCTTCTTCTTCTTCTTTTTTAAAAGATTTTATTTATTTATTTGACAGACAGAGATCACAAGTAGGTAGGGAGGCAGGCAGAGAGAGAGAAGAAGGGAAGCAGGCTCTCTGCTGAGCAGAGAGCCTGACATGGGGCTCAATCCCAGGACCCTGGGATCACAACCTGAGCCGAAGGCAGAGGCTTTAACCCACTGAGCCACTCAGGTGCCCCGTCCTTCCTTCTTCTTTATGGATGTCTTGGATATTTAGACTTTTTTTGCTGTTTTATACAATAAATTCAAATTTATTGTCAAATTTATTGTCAAATTTAACCCAAAAAAGTAAGGATTTTGTTTAAGATTGCATTGAATCCATAAGATAATACAGAGAATAGTGACATTTTTCAATATTTCAGGTTTTCCTGTCACAAACATGGTATATCTATTTAGGTCTTCCTTAAGGCCTCTCAATTAAATTTTATAATTTTATTTACAGATATATCAGAGGAAGTTTGCATTTCTGATTACATTATAAATGGTATATTTTTAAAATTTCATATTCTAACTAGTTTTTGATGGTTTAAAGAAAAGCAATAGGTGTTTATATTTTTATTTTTCTCTGGTCATCCTGTTAATCTCTCTTATAAATTCTAATAATTTACTTATATACTCTTTTGATAGTGCAGATCACAATCATGAAGTACAGATGCCATCACTGAACAGTGAGAGTTTTGTCTTTTCCATCCAATCCTGAGTCTATTTATTTTATTGCTCTGTTGTGTGATACAGACCTCTTTGCTAAATGTCGAGTAGAAATGTTGATGATAGAAGTAATTTTTAGTCCTCTCATAAAGGGAAGGCTGTCAGTATTTCACTGTTAAGTCTGATATTTGCTTTAATTAAAGTGGGGTTACCATTTAGCTGGTTAAGGGAGGTCCTTTCTAACAAGTTTTCTAAGAGTATTACTTTTCAAATCATGAATGTAAACTTTTATCAACTTTTCTGTTCATAAACCCACAAATAAACTTGGTACTATCCTCCCTGCTCTTTTTCTCAGATTCCTACCATTATTCTGTCAGTCTCCATCTTCAAAATATCCATGATTTGCCCACTTCTCACCATCCCTTCTATGCTACTACCCTTTGTTGAGGTCTTCATCATTTGTCACCAGGTTGTTCAAAAATCTCCATCTTCACTGTACTCTCTCCCTCGCCCTTGTGCAGACATGGAAAATTTTTTAATATATAAATTAGACCTCATGACTTTTCAAAACCCTCTAATCGCTAGCCCCTCACTCAGGATAATAATCCCTAAGTAACAAGACTGTTCATTAAGACTCTTCAGGATCTCCTTTCCCCAGCTCTGCGCATGTATAGCCTCTCCTGCTTCATTTTCTAATGTTCTTCCCTGGCTCTCAGGACGCCAGCACAGTAGTGTTTGTTCTCTTCCATGGATATTCCAGGCTTGTTCTTGGGTCAGCGATATGCACTCAGCGATCCACTACTGAGAATGCACCTTCATCCATCTGCATGACTGATGTTCTCACATGCTTGTGTTTTATTAGTTATAATTAACCTACTACACATCATAATAATAACCCATTCGTTTATATTTATGTTTAATACTGATTTATTTTGCATTATTTTAAATTGCTTTGACTATTATAAATATATACTGTGATGGGCATTAATGAATATCACCTTTTTCCATATTTAGATTATTTCCTGAGGAAAATCTGAAACAGTTATTACACCACTACATGCATATATTTATTGTTTTGATACATCATGCCAAACACAAATTCAAAAGGACTATGCCAATGTACAATAAAGGTTCTACCAGCTTAAATTTTATAATGTTGAATTATTGCTAATAGGCAAATGTGTTTTCTGTTGCTATTTTGATTTGCATCTGATTACTTGTATGAATGAATGTTTCCCTTATGATTGTTTCTTATTTGTATTTCTGCTTTTGGAAAGTATGTTCATTTGCCCATTTGTCTTTCAAGATATCTTTTCTTCTATTAATTTTAAGAACTTTTCTATAAAATAAAGAGGTTGACCTTTGGTCTATCATATTTGTTGCCCCTGTTTTTCCTACTCTCTTTGCCTTTTAATTCTGGTTTTTGTTTTTACATGCAAAAACTTACAATTTTTGTACCTTTGAATCTGTAGATTTGAATCCTATGAGATTTTTCCTCTTGCTTCTAGATTAAGAAAATTCTTATACAGAAGATATTTAATAGGCAGTATTTTTTTGTTGTTTGGCTAAAGTTTACTGTTTACCTTTGGGTACTTAGTTAAAATTCAATCTATTTGGTATATGATACTATAAGAACCACAAGGAAACTTTTCTGTTTTGCTAACTGTATATTACAAATCCATTTATTACCTGCTTTTCCATTGATCTGAGATGTCTTTTTTTATATGTATGTATTTATTTATTAATTGTGTAAGATTTTCAGTGTGATTTTAATTTTTTTCTTCAAAGTAAGTCAATATATTTATGGTCCTTGGACTACCTTTCCAATAATGTATATTATATTTTGAAATAGAGACTCCTTCCTTATTAAATAACAATAAATAACTCCTTCCTTATTAAATAACAAATTCATAATAAACAGATTTAGAGGTTATCAGATATGTACTTTTGTTCTGAAGGATAGATATCCTTCTTCATTAAAAGCTGCTGAATGGAAAAGAGACCAAATCACTTTGTTTGTCTTGAAAACTACAGTAAGTTAGATTGGAACATTAAGAACTCTCTCACAATTAGAGCTTTTCAAATGAAATTGACCATCTCAGGAGGCATTGAGTTCTCCTTCACCAAATGGCATTAAAGAAGGTAGTTAAATAAGAGCTCATTACCAATTGGACAGTTTTCATAAAGAGTCCTTGTTGTTTTATGCTTGAGGATTCCTAGGTCCTCAGGAACTGAGGATTACAGCTTTAAGAATCCATTTTTCTTTAATCTACTGGGAATAAGTTGTTTTTTTTAAAATTGAGAAGATTTGGAGGGCAGGAGTATTTTGGTTAATTTTGGGGTAGCTCCTAAACCATAGAGGAACTCAATTGTTTCATTTAACTCTATTTTATGATGAAATTTGCATAAGTTCTCATCAAGTTTAATGTCTATACTAATTCTATATTTCTCAGTAGACAACAGAGTCCTGGGGAATAGGTCCATACCTAAGAAAAACACAGGCTTGTTTAGAGGTTCCCCGGGTAGTTTTAGAAGTTGAATAAAACAGTTAACTGGTCTTACCCAACAGGAACCTCATGCCTTTATTGAGAGAGTACATATATATATATCTTTTAAGGAGGGTAATGATGATGAATCCATAAAACCATGGGTAAGTTGCAGTGAAAGCAAAGTTATGTCTCATCTATTTAGATAATTAAGAAAAAAAAATCTAACATTGAATTATAGAATATTTTAAATAAAAATGTATAAAGAGTAAACAAAACAATAAAATATGATCATGATGGAGAAAAAGTATATTTATTCTCCAAGATGAATTGCATCAACAAATAGATAATCACAAATTATAATTAATGTTGATATTACATTTAAGTGGATACCTTTAGGATTAAAATGCTTGATTTCCCTTATAGTTTGAAAAATATTGATGAGATTATAACCTATTAGTTTGCCCATGAGTCTCTTTTCAGTGATAACCTAAACATTAGTTTGAGCCCTAAATGATCAAAAAAAAAAATAAGTAGGTGTTTCTCAATGATGAAATTGTAACACACTTACACATTTCCTGTAAAGCAAAGAGAATGCCATAGAAATACACATTACAGAAGAGGTAAGAACCTATGGCATTTAAGATGACTCTGAGGATCCTTAACCCTGAAATTCCTGCATCCTTGACTCCAAGAAACTCTGTAGACAGGTCATAAGAAATTATGTGTTTTGGTACCTCCTATTCTGCTGTATGTCTGCAGAAAACAAAATCTGCACTGTTGACATGACACACAGTATTCACTGTTCCTGCAACAGACACAGAGAAATTTGTAATGTATGATCATCATTTCAAAAACTTTGCATTTATTTCCTTCTCTGGAGGAATCATTTAGTATAATGTGTCTAGTAAAGGTGATTTTCACAAACACATACACAAATGCAAGGAGGTTCCACACACTTGAAAAAGTAGCATCCTATTTTCAAATAAATTGACACCAGAATGTAGGTTAAGAAATAAAAGTAATAGTGTTTTAACACAATTAAATATTGCACAAGAAACAAGATGAAAATTTTCCTGTTTTGGAGTTTTGTGAGAAAGATAATAACACCCACGTCAGTGGGTATTTAAAAAGTTAGTAAGTATAAAGCATAAATGCTATGTTCCATTACAATGAAGATGTTTATTATTGTTCCTTAGCATTGAATGAAATGAGTTCATTTCATCTCATCTGTTCAATATGACAGGTTTATAAAGTCTTGCTAGGCAGTATAGAGAGAGCAGGATGGATGAGATTGGATACATGCAAGAGACAGATACGAGGTTAACCAGTTATTAGATTGGCGATGGTGCTGGAACACATGGACAGAGGAGACACATGCCTGGCTGGAGGGGGGTGGATGGCTGAAGAAGAACTGGGGGGATAAGTTTAAGCAGTAATACATGTTGTGGTTTCCCTTAGACCAAATATATTCCTTATACACATAATCCAAACTTCCCTGTTGTACTCTCTTAAGTAGTCCAATATCCTATCACTGGAAACATCCTCAGCTGAGTTCAGAAGCTTTTAAAACATATTCATCTTCCAGCTATCTTCTAACTCTGTTATATCTTATCTCTAGGCCTTTGAAAATGCAGTTCTCTCGGCCTGGAAGGCATCTGCTCTCCCCTTCCTGCCCACTGTGGACTTTATCAGACAACTTGTAAGCCCCCTCCAAAACCCACCTGAAAATAATTTCTTCTGTGGCACCTTCCTCATATCCTTCAGTCTGGTGAGCTGCCCTTTTCTGGTGAGTTTTCACAGTGCTTTGCTCTGTGTTTCATCATGTACTTATCCGACTGAATATCAATTTATCTATACTCCTGAAAACAGTGTTGAGCTACCTAGAAACAAGGACTGTATCTTACCCATAACAGATTTCCTAAAATCTAGCATGCATGGTGTTTCTAACAGATGTTTTTACTTGAGTTGATGGATATAGTAGTTTTTATATCATAACTTGCTAAAAATAACATGGAGACAGAAACATAGCTGAGGGAGAAGGAGGGGGAAGTCAGAGGTAATGAGAAATCTTTAGGAATGCCAGTTCTAGGAAGACACCTGAAAGCAAGACTCCAGTAACTTCCAAATGAGAGGAAGGGTTTCCAAGTGGTGAAAAGGGCTACAGACTTAAGAGGCAAAAATTAAAAGAATAAATTGCTTCTCAATTCTGTCCATGTCAAACTCTGAGAAAATTCAAATTGCTGTCTTTTTTAATTGTGCCCCCTCCAAAAAAGCCACCAAAGACACACTATAATAGACATGATTGACTTTCATTATTTCTGTGCTCTTACTCTTTTTAATCACCATTTAATTAATGTGCTACGTTTAGTTTTTAAGTTTTCATGCTTCTTTGTATTTTCCCTTTCCGGGGGAAATTCTGTAGAAAAAATTCTCTACAAATTTTAAAGCAAAGCATTACTTCTCTTACTACTAGTTTAAAAAAATGTATTTTATGAAATCTAAACTGTGTCCCAGATCAGTACTAAGCTATGTGTGACTGTGAAGAAGGAAAAAAAGAATAGTATAAAGCTATCAAAATATGGGGTCTGCTCCCAAGGAGCTCTTGTGGGCGTGGGAAAGTAAGACATTTATAACATTTTATAGGGGAAAAGATGCTTTCATATGTTGAGTCTCATTTCACCTTTTTACAACTTACTTGTCATCATTATCATTTACTTCTTAATAGAGGAGGCAACTTCAGGTAAGAACTTGAATGGCCGTTGTGGTCACAGATATTAAGTGGAAGAGTGTGGTCTTTGAAAAATGATTTTCTGACTACAGCTCACATATGCTTTGAAACGCACCCTACTTTGTTCTCTTGTAAGACTCATAATGAAATTGATTAAGATTGATCTGGAGAAGCTCAGTTTATCATTGGAGACAGGCACATTTCCAGTGTTTTTTTATGGAACTTATGCATGGTATGTATGTATCCACAAAGTGAAACAAGACCCAAAAGGGTTGAGCTGTAATATTGGGAAGTGGGATGAGAATGTGACTTCCAAAAGGAATTGATTCTTAAGCTGAGTTTTGAAGAATAAGTAAATGCTCACTCAAGAAAGATTCAGGAGATTACCTTCATGCAGAGAGGGTCAAAGTGTATGTGTGTACAGAGGTGGGAAGGGCCAGGATGTATTTGGAGAATTAAAAGTACTGCAGAGAGACTGAAATAGAGAATAAAGGCGTGGAAGGAACTGAGGAAAAGGCAGACAGACATTAGCTTCTAAAGAGGTTGATGGATTCTGAAAATAAATCTTTTGTTTAGGGAGTGGGGACTCTGCAGAAGTGTGACATGATTGAATTTATATTTTGAGAAGTTTGTTCGGTTGGCACAGTAGATGATTGTTTGGAGGGAGGACAGGGATTATTTAAAGGCACAGAGTGGAGGAAACCATCACAACCACTCAGGGAAAAAGGAAAGAAAGTTTAAAACACAGAATGGCAGTATGAATGAAAAAGAAGGTACATGAAAGATTTAGGCAGGTAGATATCCATGATAGTTGATAAGAGATTTTATGATTGAGATGGAAAAGAAGGCAGGATCTGTGATAATTGTCAAATTTATGGTTTGGAAAAACAAAATAGGTGATGTTGCTATTTGCTGAGGGAGAAATTTGGGGCAGTTCCGAAGAAAAGATACAATGTGTTTAGGCTGCCATATGTTAGATGTGATGCATTTTTGAGCACTAGACCACGTAACCCAGCATTAAGGATTGCAGTCTGTGAAGTTTAGGTGACTCGCATATCGTGCCCTCTCACCACCTATCCACCTGCATGACTTTAAGCAACTTATTTATTTATTTATTTATTTAGTTAGTTAGTTAGTTAGTTAGTTCAATTACCCAACACATAGTATATCGTTAGTTTTTGATGTATTGTTCAATGATTCATTAGTTGTGTGTCTTAAAATCTTATTTCGGTAACTGGTAAAAATAAGTTTAAACTACCTCAAAATTTGTTTTGAGGATTAAATATGAGGATTAAATATTAAAATAATTATTTATGGTCTATCTGCCCAACTGAATTGTCTCCTATTTGAGAATAATGACTAAGTCTCCTTTGTTTAATTCTGTATCTCAGTATTTAGAGCTGGTCTGGAATAGAGTAGGTACTCAATAAATGCTGAGTCAGTTGATTGACCAAATGCATAGGGACTCTTGCGTGGTAGGTGCTCAATAAATTGTTGGTCTAAGTATCATATGTGAGATTGGAGCTTAGCATAGAGTTGAGAGAGAAGATATATTTGTGTAACTGATTCTAGCTATGGGTTGAGAGTAGGCCACTCCTTTGCCAGCTCGGTGAATTCTCCAAAAATATGCATTAGTCAGTCAAGGTTAGGACCAGCTTAAAATTAAAGATCTTCCTTTGGGCAGTCTATCGTCCATCTGCCTTCTGAATTGGGGAGTTCCAGCAACATTCAAGAGTGTCACTGGCTTTAATAGGGGCATTTAGGGAACAGACAGGAACAGCCATTCCTTCTATGCATTCCTGTATATAGCAAGCTGTAGGTGTTCACTTTATGTGGATATATCTCACTAACTTCTGTGCTGCTGCTATTAAAACATGAAACAACTGTGGCATCTTTAGATGGGAAAATCTAATTTGTTTCATGCTATTCTGGATTTAAGTTTCTAATTAGACTCAGAGAGGTGACAACATTGTGGGTGTGTGAAGTTGCCTTCCTGCCAGCTGAGTGTTTCTCCTTTTCCTTGTGTTGCAGAGAAGGTTGTACTTTGCTTTGTTAACAATACATGACAGATGCTTTCTCAGGCTTTCTGTCAACAGCTGGCCATTTGGTGTACACTCAACTGCTCTTCAATCAGATGACTGAAATGTCTTAGGATGGTTCTCTAATCACAACCAAAAGAGTTTTTCTGTATATCTGAGTGATAACAATGATTTTCTGAGTTTTTATTACATTTTAAGACATGAAGAAGACAAGGAAGGTAAGAATGGAAGGCTGTGAAGGAGTTGTTTATTGTGATTTAAGGGCAAGGTGATGATGGCCTGAGCTGAGATGGGGGTTGTGGGATTAGAGGGAAATGAGGGGATTTAAGTATATAAGGAGCTATAAATTACATGCCTTGGTACTAGATTGGGGGTAATAAGTAAGAGGGACAATCAGTGATGACCCACTGCCATCCCTAATAATTATGTGTCCCGTATATATGTTCTATGTACTTTACCTTTTCCAACAGTCTTAATATCTGCTATTTCTTGTTAAAATTTATCTTTACTATTGGATTGAAGCTGAAGGAAGGCAGGGACCACATCTGTCTTGTGTGCCAGGGGATCTTTAGCAGCCAGTAGTGTGAATAAATGCCATTTTCTAATGGTCCATTTTCTAGTGGACCACAGAGAAAGGAGCAGATTGGAATTGGGTGAAAAAATGATAGTTTGGGGGCATATGTGAGGCATGCAGATGGAGCTGTGTCATAACAAGTCTGGGACAGCATTCTGGGCTGAGGAGAGAGTTCTCTGGTGAACATTTAGATTAGGGAGCTATCAATGCTTAAACAGGAATTTCAACTCTTAGAAGATTTGCAATCCATGAAGAATTTATAGGGTGATGGAAAACATTTCAGAACTCTCCTAATCCAAGGACTTAAGAGGATAGAGAAAAGCCCTACTCTCCTTAAAGAAATTAAGTAAACTGAGGAATTAAAAGCAACCTTTGGGTTAAGTACTCAAGATCTCATTGATTACCTTGCTAAGGGGAGATTCCATGGACTCTTGGCAATGAAAATAAGTTTGTAACAGATAATCTAGCTTCTGTCACTGTTATTTTGGAATGGCTATTTCCTTTTGTGCTGATTGAGAATACTTGTCTTTTTCTCTCCACAACTGCTCAGAGTGTACACTTGCAGGACAAAGCTGTGACTCTTTTCTCTCCTGCTCTGTACATTCCCTTTATATTGGTTCTGTCAGGCTTGTGTGAGGCCCTGAAATGATGAGACATACTTTCTCTTTTTCTGGTAAGTTTGGGAGAAAGAGAGAAGTGCCCAAGCTGACCTGCAAATGAGTTTTATAGCTGTTATGAAACTTTGGGTTACAATATCATGGACAGCCTTGACTTTAGAAGCTCAGCGTTTTTCCTAAATTTTCATGCTCCCATAGGTGAAAGCCATATAAATATCACCCAAATTGTGTCAGCTAGAGACAGGGGAGTGGCAGAAGTAATAATCCACCACCATGGCAGTCACATCTGAACTAAAACACTTCTTAGTAATCTTGACCTTTAAAACATCCATTTTCTCTACAACCATGTTCAAAATAAGCTCATCACCAAATGTCCTGTGGATGCAGCTGGAGAAACTGATGAAGGGAATAATGGAACCCATATCAAAGAGCTCATGAAACATGGCTAAGGAGTCAAAGCAAAGATTTACTGGCAAAGACTTCTGAAGAACAATCATCTTGGCATTGAGATGCAACAGGTGTACACATTGGACAGTATTTGAGTCATGCTCTGAGGCCAACAAAGAGCCTGTCCCTACACCGCTAGGTGAGAGCACATGAGTTCCCTTAGTTCCCTGAGATATTGCTAAATTGAATCCTGGCTGCCATTATAACAGATAGAGCTTGATTTATTTGTAGGACTTCACTTATCATGGACATACCATGGGGCTTGAGGAAGAGATTATTTGACTTCTAATGTTGTAAATTTAATTTTCTTTCTGAACACCCACTAAAGGACTAACTAAATCATTTACCAGTATGAAATACAGGCTTACCTCTGAGATACTGGGGATTCAGTTCCAGACTAGTGCAATAAAGTGAATATCACAATAAAGTGACTCAAGTGAATATTTGGTTTCCCAGTGCATATAAAAGTTATGTTTACACTCTACTGTACTCTATTCTAGTGTGCAATAGCATTACGTATAAGAAAAGTATGAATCTTAATTAAATAATACTTTATTATAAAAATGTTAGCTATCATCTAAGCTTTCAGTGGGTCATAATCACTGATTATAGATCGCCATAACAAATATAATAATAATGAAAATGTGAAATCTTGTGAGAATTAATAAACTATAGCACAGAGACATGAAATGAGCAAATGCTATTGGAAAATGCTTGACATAGGGTTGCCACAAATGTTCAATTTGTAAGAAGTGCATAAAGCAAAGCACAGTAAAACAAGTATGCCTGTATATCATATTGAAAGCTGATAGTGGCTATAATTACTCTCCTGGAGCCCTATTGCCCAAGAAGTCTGCCTCAGTCTATAGAGGCAGAAATGAATTTCTTTTTTTCTTTTTAAAGATTGATTTATTTTAGAGAGAGAGAGAACATGTGAGCCAGGGGAGAGGCAGAGGGAGAGAATCTCAAGCAGATTCCTGTTGAGCCTGGAGCCTGATGCTGGGCTTGATCCCAGAACCCTGAGATCATGATCTGGGCTGAAACCAAGAGTTTCACCTGAGCCACTCAGGCACTCCTGAATTTCTTTTCTTCTCTTTTATTTTCTTTCCTTTTTTTTTTTTCTTTTCTTTTCTCTCTCTCTCTTTAAAGATTTATTTATTTATTTAAGATTTATTTATTTTAAAGATTATAAAGTTAAATGTCCCAAGAGTGGGACATTTAACCAATTGACACCACCCAGGTGCCTGTGAATTTCTTTCTTTTTTTGTTTTAATTTAAATTCCAGTTAGTTAACATATGGTGTAATATTACTTTCAGATATAGAATTTAGTGATTCATCATTTATATACAACACCCAGTGCTCATCACAAGTGCCCTCCTTAATACTCATCACCCATTTAGCCCATTCCCCCCTCACATACCCAGTGGTAACCATCAGTTTGTTCTCTATAGTTAAGAGTCTATTTCTTGGTTTGCCTCTCTTTTCTCCCCCTATGTTCATTTGTTTTGTTTCTTAAATTCCACATATGAGTGAAATCATATGGTATTTGTCTTTCTGTGAATGACTTATGTCACTTACCATTATAGTCTCTAGCTCTGTCCCTGTCATTGAAAATAGCAATGTTTCTTTTTTTTAATCACAGAGTAATATTCCACTGTATAAATATACTTATCACATCTTCTTTATCCATTCACCAATTGATGGACATTTGGTTTGTTTCCATACCTTGACTATTATAAATAATGCTGCTATAAACATCAGGGTGCATGTATCCCATTGATTTAGTATTTTGTGTTCTTTGGGTAAATACCCAGTAATACAATTGCTGGATCATAGGGTAGTTCAATTTTTGACTTTTTGAGGAAACTTCATACTGTTTTCCATAGTAGCTATGCCAGTTTGCATTCCTACAAACAGTCAGGAGGTTCCATTTTCTCCACATCCTCGCCAACACCTGTTCTTTCTTGTGTTGTTGATTTTAGTTACGGAAATGAATTTCTTAATGAAGATTTTACAGCAGTTAAATCTTTCAGGCTAAAGGTTGAGTAATTGTAGGTTATACCTACTAGTCAGAGTATTGATTATAATGTAGAAGAACTTTAGAATTTTTGTGGTACATTTGTCTCACATATTTAGTCTCTTAGTTGTGAAACTGTCACATGCAGTCATCACACTTATCCAAAGAAGCCCTGACTGTATTTTCACTAACAGTCTCACTGAGAGTCTCCACAAACAAGTCAAATAATTAATAGGTAGGAAAACCAAACTGTCCTCCTACTACAAAAAGCAGGACAGAATTAGGGCAGACACATTTGGGAGAAAACTTAGGAACTTTGCCTTGCTTTTTGAAAGAAAACTAAAGTTTCCATTTAACATCTTCTTGATACTTTCCTAAAATAAAAAATGAGCTATTCAGTTAAAATTAGGGAAATAAGTTAATAATATGTACAATTAATTAGTATTTGCCTTAGTTCTATAAATCTCTTAGAACAGTAGAAAAAAAAATTGATTTTATACCTCTGGTATCCTAAACAGTATAAATGAACTTGAACAAAATATACTTTATAATGGAATACCCCATGATATATAAAAATTAATATAAATTTGATGTTGTATAATATGAATAATATTCTAATGAATAGAAATTTAACACTGTATCATCACCAGGGTTTACTTATTTACTTCAGAATGTAGAATAACAAAATCATATGTGTGGAGGAAAAAAGGAAATATATTTCTAAATTGAAAATGATCTTTAGGGGACACGTGGGTGGCTCAGTGGGTTAAGCCTCTGCCTTCAGCTCAGGTCATGATCTCAGGGTCCTGGGATCAAGTCCCGCATCGGGCTCTCTGCTCTGCAGGGAGCCTGCTTCCTCTTCTCTCTCTCTCTGCTTGTCTCTCTGCCCACTTGTGATCTCTCTCTGTCAAATAAATAAAATCTTAAAAAAAAAAAAAAAGAGGGGGCGCCTGGGTGGCTCAGAGGGTTAAAGCCTCTGCCTTCAGCTCAGGTCATGATCCCAGGGTCCTGGGATCGAGCCCCACATCGGGCTCTTTCCTTGGTGGGGAGCCTGCTTCCTCCTCTCTCTCTCTGCCTGCCTCTCTGCCTACTTGTGATCTCTCTCTCTGTCCAATAAATAAATAAAATCTTAAAAAAAAAAAAAGAAAGAAAATGATCTTTAGGAAAATAGTTTGGTAAGTTCCTCTTTGGGAACGCCTTCAGAATCAGACTCACACATGAAATTCAGATTTTTATATTATAGTAATATATTTAGGACCCTACATTTCATAATTTCTCTCTTAAGACCTTTATTTACTTATTCCATTAATTGTATGCATGTCTGTCATCACAAGTAGATTATAAACTCCTTAAAGTGTACAAACCATGGTTCGTTGAAATTTACATCCTTCACATAATCTAACGGAGTGTTTTCTATTTGATCATTTTGATTTTTGAAACTTTTAGGGCATATGAGAATTCATGTGGATAAAAGGACAAAGCCCTAAAAGAAAGCAAAATGTGGGAAGGTTGGGTCACACCCTATAGTTCCACATGGGCTGTTTTCCTAGGCAACCCAAATAAGCAACAGTTGTTTTCCTCAAAGAGCTATACTACCTATAGTTGCTGCTGTGAGTTTAACAAGGAGTGGGAGCTCTTAGCAGATGCTCTAAAATTATTGCAGTAAAATAGCAGAAGTCTACCTTATAAAGTCCGTTTACTAAGCTGATGCAGAAAACTTACGTACAACCAAAATGAATGATCATTAAAATGAGGACCAATAACTGAGAGAAGGACCAATAATCAATAAGAGTTGATGAGCTGAGAATATATGTGCCACTGAAATTGTACTATGACCAGGTCTTCAGTTTTCAGGTGGAAAGAGCCAGGAATTAAACAGGAAATAAGAGAAGAGAAAGGAAAGAAAGAAAAACACAACTCCTTTAGAAATGTTTGGCAATGAAGTACTAGGGTTTCATCATTACAGTTTGTCACCTAACTCCTTCATAGAATTAGAGTATTTAGTGGGTTTCAGTGTGTATTTCTAATTTTAATTTAATTTATTTTTATTTTTAATTTGTCTTAACTTTAATTTCAATCTCTGCTCTATTTTAAAAACCACTAAACTTATTTATTTCTAAAGAAGACAAAATATCTGGGCTCATGTCAATTTTCTTAGCTCTGTTAAAGCAGACTGAAAATGGATTATGAAGTTGTTCATTCATGAACAACCAAATATCCTATTCTTTGCTGAAATGACAACTTCGGTTAGTTCCTTCTATTGCAGGCATTTCCACTTCTGTGGGCAGAGGTCCGTGGTCTAAGTTGCTCATGGGAGCAGCTTCAAGATTGTCCTACTCTTAATACTCACATATTATTAAAAGGGCTTAACCTATTAAAAAAATATTTTCATTAATGATCATTTTCTCTCTCTCTCTCTCTCTGTCTCTCACTTCCCTACTTAAAGCTTTGTTAATGTAAACCTAAATGACCGGTAGTTCTCACCACGGATACTGAATGAATGGTTTTGTCTGAAAATGTCATTGTTTCCTAAGCTTTCAATTTCTAGTAGATCCTAGAATTCTTCACCCTCTCCCCTTGAAATGTTCCCTCGCCTTCAGTTTATATGTCAACAACTCAACCCACCTCATCAATCTCTCTTGTCTCTGCTGTTGCAGAAACTTCAATAGTAGGACTGGAGGATATAAGATTCGAGCTTTAATTTTCAATTGCATATGCTCTTTGACCGTGTCCTGAGGAAGCTGTGAGATTTCAGTATCCCATTTTTTTGAGCAAGGGTTTGTTGTGAATAAGTCTGGCAGATGGCCACAACCCTGGGACAATTAAGCCCCAGGGATGGATGAGTAGTTTCTAAGGGGAGCAGAATTTTCCATCTGCTCAAATGGCACTTTAGGGGTTTAAGCAAGCCAGTGTTGGCAGTCTGGGGTGCATTCCTCATATAAGCCCACCTTTTGGTCCCCCAGGACTTGCTGGCTGTCCCTCTAAAAAGTGGGAAAGACTGGAAAATAAATATTTACTGTATGTTACAGCTGTCTGCTGCTGGAAATGGATAATTTCACTTCTTTGGGTTTATCTTTAAGAAGCAAGATCAAACAGTTTTCAAGAAATTCCACTTACATCTTAAATGCACGTCTTATTTTGGTTTGTTATGTTGTAGAATATTCTAAAGTCAGAATTGAATGCCAAAGAATAAATTAGCCCATTTAAAAGAGATCATTGTGCCATGAAACAGGTGTGGCCACCCATATTCTGAGTCAGGCCTTCCCCTCCAAATTCCCCACTATCCCCTTCACCTATACCACCCACTAATTAATATTGTATGATGGAATCATATCAAATCAGTTTTACGAATGGGTTATTTAGAACCTAGGTTATTGTTTTGAAGATTTGTTTCTTAAGATAATGCCATAGGAAATCTTTTGCGAATTGGGAAGGTTGGTTGTTTGTTTTCTGTTTGAGGGTGTACAGTAAGTTGGCTTGTCCAAGGAAGCTCTTACATCCCTGCAAACTTGAGTCACATTGCCATGTAAAGTCATTGCCAAGTTTTCAAAAATGAGCCTGGACTGCTATTCCAATTCACCAGTGTTCCGCCTCCGTGGCAGATGGTGTTCGCTTATGCAGGGGACACAGCTGAAACTGCGCAGTGGAGGTGTCATTCCATTGCTAAGGCTTTGGAATTTGTTGCTTTGGAGAACTCACATGCTGAAGAGTTACAGCTTCTCTGTCTTCTTTGCTCTGCATCACCGGCTGGAGCTCATCCTAGACCAGCCACCCCAGTATCACTTCTGGACCACCCCTCTTCCCTTTCTAAACTTTTTTTTTCTTTTTGTAAGCACATTGAGTTATATGATTTACTGGTAATTTCTGAATATGCATTTCAGCCTTGAATTTCAGTGCCTTTCTGGCATAAATATCTGGACGATCTTGTGGCAGTATTTGGAGAATCCTCTAAATGCTGAGAACCAACCTGTCGAAAAGTTGAGCTAGCATGAAGGACAAAAAGAGCATGGCTCTTGAATTCAGACAGACCACATTTGAACTTGGCTTTGCCACTTGCTATCAGTGTAGCTTTAGGGCATATACTTGACCTATGCTATTTATAAAATGGAAATAATTCTTTAGAAACCTCACAGGGTTTGGAGGATTAAATGAGATTGAATCTATGTTTGATAGAAGAAATGATAAATGATTGTATTTTTCTCTGGGCCAATTTGTTAATAGTAAACTTCCAACATTGGCATTATCTTTAATTGTTCACTCCTTTACCTTCTAAATCAAATATATTGCCATGTTTTATTAATTATAGTGCCTCTCTTTTTCTGTGTCCATGGCTGCATTTTTTTTTTTTATTAGCTCAGACCATCATTGCTTACCAGGAATACCACTATATTTTATATTCAAAATTCTTTACCTTTTTCTATCCCATTTAATATAATTACATTTTCTTTCAATTTAGCAGACATGATTTTGAACCTACTATATGCCATAGAGATTATGAGGCTATGTCATAAATGGGGTTGCTCAACTCCTTGGAAGCCACTATTAGTTAAAGCTTGGGCTCTGGAGCCAAATAGAGTTCAAATGCCAGCTCAGCCATGTATTAGCTATGTAACTTTGGGCAGTATCTCTTTTTACTATTTCTTTATCTTAACTTCCTCATTTCTAATAAAGATATAATAATAGTATCTCATGTCCTAATGATTGTTAAAAGGAAATAAAAGAGATGCTGCATTAAACCTGCCAAACATGTAGAAAGCACTCATAATTGTTACTTTTTATTATTAATAATCTTAAAATATTTCTTTCAGCCTTAGCCTCCCACTGTGAACACCTACAATGACCACATCTTCCTTTTTTTTTTTTTAAATTTTATTTATTCATTTGATAGGCAGAGATCACAAGTAGGAAGAGAGGCAGGCAGAGAGAGAGGAAGGGAAGCAGGCTCCCTGCTGAGCAGAGAGCCCAATGTGGAGCTTGATCCCAGGACCCTGGGATCATGACCTGAGCTGAAGGCAGAGGCTTTAACCCACTGAGCCACCCAGGTGCCCGACCACCTCTTCCTTTTATACAAAATTGAAGTTTGTGTATTTGAGTTCTCCATTAACTTCCTTTTAATCAACTTACACCAAGTTTGGTTTTTTGACACCTGCCTAAATAACACACATTCAGCCTACATATGTACTCATTTGTCTTCTTTCCTCTGTTATTCCCTAGACTTCCAATCTCCCACATGTTTTGTCCACAGTAGACATTCTCTGTCTCACTCATTATTCATGTTCATGTATCTTCATTTTCACCTGATGTACAGGATCTGATAACCGATTCCGTGTATTTACCTAACTCATTTCTGCTTTTTTATTTTTAATTTTGCTAATTTCAAACATTCTGCTTAGAACTCGCTTTTCAAGAATCTTTTCCTTATTAAATGCTCCTAAACTAACCACTCTTGTATTCCATCTGCCTTTAGAACACTTATGTTCTGTTTGTGCTATGTTGAATCTATTATTCCATTTGCCTGCTTAAATCTTTCTTCTCCCGCCACTTTGGTCTCCTGCTGTTCCTCAAGTATGTCAACCATTGATCTATCTTAGGGCTATTGCACTTGTTCTCCCTTTTAACTGAAACTGATGTTTTTCTCTAGATATTTACATGGTTTATGCTCTTACTTCATTCAGGTGTTTGCTCAAGTATTCGCTACCATGGAGAATTATCCCCATCATCCTTACATGGTTTTATTTATCTTTGTAGTATTTGATACAGGTAGCTCTGATATTTATTTGTTCATTGTTCTTTTTCCCTGCTAGGGAGAAGGGCCATTGTTTGTTTTGTTCACTGTTCTATTTCCAATTCCTAACACAATGCACTTTATATAGTAGATTCTCAATTAAAATTTTGGATAGATGAATGAGTAAACTGTAACCAGGCATCCCCCACTCAAAGTAATCTTAAATGCTTAAAATGGTAAGACAATATTTTGATTTTGTAACATACCACCATATACTGTGATATAGAGGAAAACATACTGGTTTTTGGACAAATCTGGCCCAAATTCCCAACTTCTCAATTATTATCTGAGTGAATCTGCGTAAATATCTCTCTGAGCTTCAACATCTTTATGTATAAAATATAACAGTACCAACTGTGATGATTAACCTTATGTCAACTTGCCAAGGGTTATAGTGTCTAGTTGTTTGTTCAAACACTAACCCAGGTGCTCCTGTGAAGCATGTTTCAGATGCGGTTAATATTTAGGTAAGTAGACTTTGAGGAAAACAGATTACCTTCCAATATGTAGGCAGACCTTAAGAGAAATGACTAATGTTTCCTGAAGGAAAAACAATTCTATCTCAAGACTGCAACATAAAAACCCTTTCTGGGTTTCTAGTGGGCAGGTTTTGCACTCAAGGTGGCAACATCAGTTCTTCCCTGGATTTTCAGCCTGCTGGCCATCCCTGAGCATTTCAGATTTAGCTCCAGTTGTGTGAACCAGTTCCTTAAAACCTCTCCTCTCTTCTCCCCTCTTCTTCCCTCCATTCCCCTCCCCTCCCCTCTCCCCATCTTCAACCCCCCTCTCTTCCTCTTCAATCCCCCATCCCCTCCCCTTCCCTCTCTCTGTCTCATATTCTGTGCATGTGTATATGTGTATGTGTGTACCCACTTATATACATATATACCATATTGTATTGGTTCATTTTCTCAGGAGAACACTGACTAATAAACCTATTTTACCTGATTGAAGTTAGCATTAAATGAGGTAATATATTTAAAACTCTTTAATGTGTTTAAAAAGGTAGTGATTATTATATGGTCAGTAAATTCTTTTGGCAGGTTAATATGCCAGTCCCATAGTAGGTGGTCAGTAAGTATGTGATAAATGAATGAGTCATGAATGCCAGGAATTGGATGCCCTTTGAACAAATCTTACTCCAGATGACTGTAAAAGCTCATATGATTTGGTTACCATTAATCATCTCTGAATAGTATTTGAGGCTAGATATACAGCATGTTGCATTCTCTGTGAAGGTCTAAGGAAGCCTATTCATATGCAACATCATTCACTGAAAGAAAGTATTTCTTTTGTGATGGCAAAAGTACTGTTTGAGATTGAAAGGAAGTCTGATGCCAAATCATCCCATGAATCTTCCAGTGGCTTTGAAATAAACCTCATTTTCTATATCTGAAAACATTCCATAAGAGTGTTTTGAAAACTACTTGGCTAATTGGGGCAATGTTCTTTGAGGGGAGAAAAATACACACACACATACACACACACACACACACACACACACACATATTATGTAAATGTTAAGTATTTTGGTTCAGATGGAAATGGAGGTGGTAAGGATTTTTTTTTTTTAAAGATTTTATTTATTTGTCAGAGAGAGAGGAGAGCGAGCGAGCACAGGCAGACAGAATGGCAGGCAAAGGCAGAGGGAGAAGCAGGCTCCCCGCCAAGCAAGGAGCCCAATGTGGGACTCGATCCCAGGACGCTGGGATCATGACCTGAGCCGAAGGCAGCCGCCCAACCAACTCAGCCACCCAGGCGTCCCGGTGGTAAGGATTTTTAAAATGTCTGAGCATCTGGAAATTAGGTACACAAAATTTAAGAATATATATATTCAGATGGTGTTCTAATGAGAACATATTATGCTCTAAGAATTGAGAAGACTGAAATAGTCACTGTTGAAATTTAGCAGATTCACACTTATTGTAGAGGTATTTAGTAGTATGTGGACTTGGAGGCTTATTAGATGCCTTCATATTTGGGGCTTCCCTGAAGGTATCAACTACAAGTCGAAGAGGTAGGCCCATGTGTCAGGGATGACAGAACTAATACTGGACAATGGTAGCAGTCTTTGGTGTCAACCAAGCATACTCACCAAAGTCCAGGCTCTAGACAGACATCTAGGGAGTAGATAAGAGGAGGGAATGACTGAAAGATCCAAAATCAGATTCTGGAAGCGAAGTTGTCACTTCTTAGGTTCGTGTTGCTTCCCAACTGAGTCCTTCAAAGAAAATGGTATTTTAAAACTCTATTGACATTCTTACTGTGATGGAAATATCTTGAGAATTAGCAGCAATTCCAGTCATCTTCAAGCCTTGATTTAGGACAATTTTATAACCCTACCACCACTATCTTTCCAATTCCCCCTGATTTGATAGTTGGGGATAAATGCTCTAATGTGAATGTTTTTGTTAATTAAGATAGGAACCTAAAATAGGAAAATGTTTCTGCCACTTTTAAATACACTTGCATTATAAACCCACTGACTGGAATAACCAGCTCCTCAAACATTATTAAATACTTATTTAAAAATTCATTTTTAATATTTCCATATTACATTGAGTTTTGTTTATTTCAACAGATGCTAAAGTAAGCCTGCCAGTTCCATGGGAATTTTAGCAACAAGACAGAGGAAATATCTAGATTTCAGTTATTTTCTAAGCATTTGAATTCAGGCCAAATATAGGGTATCAGCTTCTAGATGTGTTCAAGCTGTCAGATTTTTTTTCTTTTTTCTTTCTTTCTTTCTTTTTTTTTTTTTAAATGAAAGTTATACAGATTAGAATATCAGTGCAATGGAGATATTTTGGGGAAAGGAGGGACACATTAAAGAACTCAAAGCTAATTTATAGATTTGCCCCTTGTATCCTAGGTTCCCTAAAGGACATAAAATGCCTTGTGGCTATAAAGTATGGCTAAGTAAAGTGACATATTGGACATAAATTGAATTCCCTATTGTAAAGAAGAAGAGAGGTCTGTGCTAGAGCAATAGAGCTTGCAAAAATAAAGTGTTGTAAGCTGAACTGTACTTAAAATTCACATTAAGCACTTGTGCCCTATGCCATAAGCATTCGGGTGTTGTCCTCCTTTGTCCCTTGGTGTCATTAGTGCTCCTTTGACTTGTAGTGGGCCCATGGCTGGGAAGCAAGCACAAGTTAAGAGCACGCATCACCTGGGAAGCAGGTAGATAATAACAAGAGTGTACTTGAAGGGGGAGGGCACAAAAGAGGGCTTAGGCAGCCGTCCACTGAGATTTGCTACTGTATGCAGAAGAGGTCAAGGACCAGCAGAGTGACTTAGAAAATGCCACTGTGGGACCCGTTCTAATCCAAGTGATCTATAATTTGAGGGATGCAGTTTCCATGCTTGCCTAACTATATCATCATTTTTCACTAAGCAAAATGAAATTTGTTACAAATGACTGTTTTGTATTGATATATTCAGGTCTAAAGTACCTTCAATCTGATAATACTATTAAATAAGCTGTGATACACAACTCAGCATGTGTATCTTAATAGAAATTCAGATAGTTGCCACCCAGAACATTCAGCAGAAGGGAGGGACTTTCCTTCACCCCAACTCTTTAATTTCTTTTTTTTTTTTTAAGATTTTTTTTTTTTTTTTGGTCAGAGAGAGAGGGAGGGAGAGCGAGCACAGGCAGACAGAATGGCAGGCAGAGGCAGAGGGAGAAGCAGGCTCCTGCTGAGCAAGGAGCCCGATGCGGGACTCGATCCCAGGACGCTGGGATCATGACCTGAGCCGAAGGCAGCTGCTTAACCAACTGAGCCACCCAGGCGTCCCCCAACTCTTTAATTTCTATCTCTAAGTTGCATGGTTGCTTCTTGGGCCTTTTTAGAAATCCTTGTCACCAAAGTTAAACATATCTGCCAAATTAGATTTTAAGAAGAACAGTGCATATATGTACTGATTTTTGCTTGTTTGTTTTCAATTTTGCTAAATTGCAGATACATAATTCTCTGCACAGCTGAGCACTGTGCTCTTTCAAATATTTTTCCCTTATCAGAAATTTAAACAGGACTGCAATTGCACTACTGGGTATTTACCCCAAAGATACTGATGTAGTGAAAAGAAGGGCCATCTGTACCCCAATGTTTATAGCAGCAATGGCCATGGTCGCCAAACTGTGGAAAGAACCAAGATGCCTTCAACGGACAAATGGATAAGGAAGATGTGGTCCATATACACTATGGAGTTTTATGCCTCCTTCAGAAAGGATGACTACCCAACTTTTGTAGCATCATGGACAGGATGGAAGAGATTATGCTGAGTGAAAGAAGTCAAGCAGAGAGAGTCAATTATCATATGGTTCCACTTACTTATGAAGCATAAGGAATAACATGGAGGACATTAGCAGAAGGAAAGGAAAAGTGAGTTGGGGGAAATCGGAGGGGGAGATGAAGCATGAGACACTGTGGACTCTGAGAAACAAACTGAGGGTTTTGGAGGGGCGGGGAGGATGGGGGATAGGTGAGCCTGGTGTTGGGTATTAAGGAGGGCACGTATTGTATGGAGAATTGAGTGTGGTACATAATCTTAGAACACTGAAAAAATAAAATTAAATCTAAAAAAAAAAACTTAAAAAAATTAAAATACACATATGTATTAATGAAATTATCTTTCACCAAAACATGTGCAAAAATTAATTTTATTAATATTTCTTAAGTTTCAAGGTGGCATATCTACCTTCAGAAACCTGTCACTAAAGGTTACTTGCCATCACTTTAGACAGGCAGCCAAAATGTTGGCCCCAGGTTTTATTATTCAAATCTGCTCAGTGAAACCCCAGACCAACCTTGATCATGATGCAATAAGGCTACAGATATTGTCAGAGAATCTAGAGTCCATAACATTTGCATGTTGCATGCATAAATTTGCATAAGAAATTATAGAGGGCTTCACTCCAAGTGGGAAAACTAAGTGGCTTCCTGAGCTTAAATGCTTTTATGTTTCATCTCAATGGTCATGTCTGAACATCTGAAATTTACAACTGGTTGTGCCACAATGCTTAAGAAGAGTGGGGTAGGAGTTAGCCCATTCTTAGCTTCGAGCAGGGAATCAAGCTTCAGGTGAGGCCTATAATAGGCACAAATGGACAGCAAAGGTTTCCGATGTTCTGCTTGTTTCTATTTCTACAGGGTAAATGAGTGTCACATTTTAACTATATATTATAATGAGTCTGATAGCCACAGTTCAACAGTAGCTGGTAGTAAAGAAAGAACTGGACAAATCTTTCTGACTCCTATTTTGATATTTCTCTTCTATCAGACTGTCTTAACAGGCTAAAACCATAGCCACAATAAAGTACAGAATTTGGAGATAATCCACATCATTTTTTAAGTACTTTGTAGATCTCTCCCTTTCTACCTGCAAGAGCCACTTGAATGATGTTCATGGAAGCTGAAAATAGCTAATAACTTATTCATACAACTCCATTTCTGAGGAAAACACATCAGGGAAAGACTTGCTCTGGCTTTTCCAGTATGCAAACCCATTCATATCAGTTCAACATACAAAAACAATTTAATGAAACACTTAAAGACTCACTCCCCCTGGGCCCAAGGTCATATCTATGTGGAATTGATAAATTGAAAGTTTTTTGACAATATTATTGATTTTCAGTTATTTTTAACTTAGCCAAACCAAGCAATATTCACAAATTCTAAATATAATTCTTAATCATTAGGATGATTAAAAATAACATATCAACAACTTTTCTAAGCAGTGCTTTGCATTCCTTCTTTATAATCATAACATTCTCAATTATTAATTTAACACCTACTTATTGAAAATAAACTGCTCTAGGCATTGTGAAAAGCTTTGAGAATATAAAGATAAATAGCAAAATCCCCTCCCTGAGTAGCTCAAAAATATAAACTTCTTGAAAAGAATTGCAGAAGAGCTTTTAATCCACTCTGTCACAATAGTCTCCACAGCTGCTATCACACACTGGGTGGAAAGGCTGGTGGCAAAAATCCCAGTAGGGGAATCAGAGGACCCGAGTTAGAATCCTGCCTCTGTCATTTGTTTGCTGAGTAACCTGGGTAGGTTAGTGAAGAGATATACTCTTCAGCCTGTTTCTTAATTTATAAAATAGGGATGTAATAATGCCTATCAGTTGGGGTTATTTTCAAAGTGAAATGAATTGATACCATGTCAAGTGCCTAGTACTGTGTCTTATGTAGAGTCTGCATTATGAATAGTAGCTATTTTCAAGGAATTGACATTTAAATAAGGCATCTCGTTCTATTTTTCCACAGTTCTAATGTCACAAAGTTCTGAAATCTGCCTCTCTGCAAATTCCAACCACTGGAACTCATTATGTTTACTAGAGCAGATACGTTTAATTCTTTCTTCCACATGAACACCCTTAAGATATTGAAACGCTTTCTACCCATCTTCATTTTTTCCCAGCTGAACATCTGCAGTGAGCTTTTATTGTTACTTAACTGCTTTTTCTTAAGTGTAATGAATATATTAGAACCTTCAAAACCATTTATGCTAGAGTAGGAATCAGTATAAATAGAACATTTTATACTTAATTTAAATCTGTTTAATAATTAAAATTAGAAAATAACCTCTCCTCCTAGTTTTTCTTGTAAAATAAACTCCCTTAAACTCTCCCTGGGACAGCAATCTCCTAGCCTGTTTCCGGTCTGCTCACCGAGTCATGTTCCAAATACAAATCTGTTTTTCTATGTAAAGTCGTAAATTAAAGTTTTCAGCTTACTTAGTAGAGTGGTTGTAAACTCTTTGGTCTCCTGACCACTTTACACGCTTAAAATTTATTGATGACTTCTAAAAGCTTTTGTTTATCTATATCAGAGAAGAAATCCTAGCACTATAATTACTTCTTGAGCTAGTTTCTTAACCATTCCATGTCTCTAATCTCTCATCTGTACAATGAAGTACTCTTAGTACCCCCAGAGAAATATTGTGAGAATTAAAAAAGAAAATGCATACATAGTTCAAAATATTAAGTATCATCATTATTACTAAGTGTGTTTTTTGTTTGTTTGTTTGTTTAAAGATTTCATTTATTGGGCGCCTGGGTGGCTCAGTGGGTTGAGCCTCTGCCTTTGGCTCAGGTCATGATCTCAGGGTCTGGGATGGAGGCCCGCATCAGGCTCTCTGCTCAGCGGGGAGCCTGCTGCCCCCTCTCTGCCTACCTGTGACCTCTCTCTCTTGCTCTCTCTCAAATAAATAAATAAAATCTTTAAAAAAAAATTTCCTTTATTTATTTGACAGAGATCACAAGTAGGCAGAGAAGCAGACAGAGAGAGAGGGGGAAGCAGGCTCCCTGCCGAGCAGAGAGCCCGATGCAGGGCTCGATCCCAGGACCCTGGGATCATGACCTGAACTAACGGAGGCTTTAACCCACTGAGCCACCCAGGCGCCCCTTACTAAATGTTTCTAAGGGATTACTCCAATGATTAAAGGATTCCTGTCTTAATATGAAAATAATTAGTCAGCATTGCGTCTATAAAATTGAGTTTACAAAGGTTTCTTGTCTTGTATTTTTCTATCTAGGGTCTAAATTCTAAACAATAATTTACTTGGGTAATTTTTCATCCTTCATGAATTCTTTTTGGTAAGCAAACATTTGCAGGTAAGATGCTTCTGTCACTGTGTTTATTCTATGAAGCTCCATATTTTTAAAAAAATATTTATTTACTAATTTAAGAAAGAGAAAGAAAGAGTGGGAGGAGGGCAGAGGGAGAGTGTCTTCAAGCAGACTCCCCACTGAGCGTGGAGCCTGATGAGGGTCTCAATGCCATGACCAGTGAGATGACGAACTGAGCCAAAACCGAGAGTCAGATGCTTAACCAACTGAGCCACCCTGGCACCCCTTTGAAGCTCCACATTTTAAGCACCATTAAGTGGTTCAGGCTCTCACTGACATGGTCTTTCTAGACTCTCTCCTTTCCCTGATCAAGAAATCCATTAACCACATCCTGCTCTTAGATTGTTCTTCAACTCTCATCCCTACTGCTTCCATTTCAGTTTAGTTCCTATCCCTTTACACTTGAACTATTCCAAATAATTTCCATTCTTCTTCACCTGCAATTTAACTGCATTCTGATTCCAGAAAGATCTTTATAAAATGCAAATATAACTAAAAACCATTGTTAGCTACCTGTCACACACACCAAAAAAAACTCAAATATTTTTTGCATGTGTATGAAGAGTCTTGTGCCCTTACCTCTTTATTTCTTGCTAAACTGGTTTCTCAGCTCATTTCCTGTGCCCCGCCCTACTTCTTTATGCACCTGCTATGTTAAACAAATTGCAGCTCCTGGAATGTGCTCTATCTCTAGTTTATGGCTCAGATATATATATTTTTTTCTATTCCTGGGATATCTTTTTGAAAATTAGCACTAGGCTTTCCAGACTCAGCTCTTCTCTGCCGTGATGTCATTCTGCTATGACTTTCTCCTCTCCTGAGTTTATTTAAGCTCTATATTTAATAATGATTTATGTCATAGCCCATGGCACTTTGTTATCTCTATATGTGCTTATATTTTACTTTCTTCACACAGAAGGCATATTTACAGAACCTACCAGTCATAAACTCTTCCAAGAAAAACTGTTCTCCCTTCATCCCTGCTGTATAAAGATCTATGAGTTGGAGCACAATTCTGTTCTCCTAGTAAGGTCTTCCATCCAGGAATGTTTAGCTAACAGGAGGACCATTCATCTAAAGAATACAAAGGATCGAAAGTGATCTATGACTTACGACCAGTGGCAAACCAGGTATCAACCTTTGAGCTAGGCTGATCACGTTCTCTGGGCAAACCCAGTCACAAGGAACTGAGTCATAACTTGCAGGTGAAAGAATTTCTGGGAGAACTTTCACAAGTTCCTATCTCTGTATCTGCTCACCTGCCTACATCCATACCCACAACGCCAACTTCACCACAGCTGTACTTACTGCAATGCTTGTGGAAGGCCAGCTCTCCACCAGTACACTCCATTCTACCCTTTCTCATGTATTCAAGAATATCAGTGATTCTCTCCTTTTCTCTTACTTTATTGTTCTCTACTCTAATAAATCATTCTCATCAGCATACACCTATCCTATAATTTCTTCTGTCTAAAAAGATATATATAGTATTCCTATTTCTCTTCTCCCTTTTGTGGCAAAATTTCTAGAATAAAATCATCTCTAGTAGATGTAATAACAGAATCTCAAACCTCGAAAAGAACAGTTCTCGAGTTCCCTGAACCCTCTCCAGTCAAGCTTTTACTCTACTACTGAAGAGCTGAGCTTCGGTCATTCTCTTCCTTGATGACTCAGTGGTTTTATACCGCTGGTCAAGCCCTCTCCCATGAAACACTTTCTCCACCTGTCCTGCAGGAGACCAAACTTCAACTTTGTGACCCTCCTTGGGAGTTGTCCTGCCATTTTCTCCCTGTTTTCATGCATTAAGGAAATTCTTTTCCTTGTCTATACTTTTCTTGTTAGTATATTCATCCAGTCAGGTGGTTTTATATAACATCCCTACACTGATCATTCACACATTTTAATCTCCAGCTCACACTCCTTTCCTTAACTGCAGATTCCAAATGTCTCCTAGATGTATCCTTCTTCTCCCAACTTCTGCATTTACCCCTCCCAGCAACACTTTTACTAATGCAGTAGCCAGACCAATGCTTTTATACTGTTAGTCACAGATTACCCTTCCTCTGTGGCCCTCACTTACAAAGATAAGTCAGAGTCCCTGGTATGACCTCAAGGTCCCTACATGGTCTGGTAGACTTCATCTACTGCTCTTCTCATTGGTGTCAGTACTCCCATTAAACATGCTTCTCACTCAGAGATTTTGCACTGGTTCTTACCTCTCCCTGGAATTCTCTTTTCCTTAAATATTTCCTTGGCTTAACCTTACTCCCCTCAGAACTTTGTTCAAGGTTAATCTATTAGTGAGGACATCTATGACCCTGTTTTTAAGACTGAACTCCTCCCCCCTGCCATCCCCTGCCTTCTTCCCTGCTTTGCTTTCTACTATAGTGCTTAATCAGATACACTGTTTTATTTACTTACATTCTATCTTTTTTTATTAATATAGTCTCCTAGAATATAAGAATCAAGAGAGCAGGGATTACTGCCTAACTTTCTGCCTGCTATATCTCTGACCAACAATCTTAAATTCCCCCTTAGCTTAACTAAACTTTAGACAAGTTTATTTCTGACTTTAGGCCCCTGACCTCCCTTTTCTTAGAGCATTCACTTTAGAAAACTTGCAACTGTAAATTTTTTATCTGCTCCTTTGTAATGTAAATTTTCTCCCAGCCTCTTGCTAGTTTTATGACCCACGCACACGGATGTCTTTCTCAAAGACCGGGGAGTCATCCCTTTGAAACATAATCATCAAGAAAAATTTAACTCCTCTCTCCCAGTCTGTGTTGGACAGTAGGAGCCTAATGTCGGTAAGCACCAATTAGCAAACACAGGCGACCCAATCCCATTGACAAACCTACATCCCCCTTCACTTCTTCTAGTACTTGTTCCCTAGTTCACTCCAGTGCCTAAAAACTCTTCTGCCTTTTGTTTCAATGGGTTTGAGGTCAGTTCTATAATGAAGTCCTCTCCCCCACACAGTAACTTGAATAATAGCTATCTTGCCATATTTAATGAGTGCAATTTTTTTTTAACATCCATGTCACTTCTATTGGGCATTCCACAGACCATGCCTGCACATAGTATATATTTAAGAAATGTTTGTTGAGTAAATAAATGGATGCAAAGCCTCATAAAAACAAAAGCTTTGAGAGGGTGGGAAGGAAGTATAGAAGATAAAGATTCTAGTAGGCAGAAGGAAGATGAAAGAGAATATGCTTAGAAAACAGAAAAAGGGAAGGAAAGAGATGGGGGAGAACAAAGCACAAGCCACCTCTGGGCTGTGTCTGTCAGCTCCTGCTGCCTAAAATGTATTACAGTGATGCCTGGGTGGTGCAGCCTCTTGGTTTCAGTTTAGGTCATGATCTCAGTGTTATGGGATCAAGCCCTGTGTCAGGCTCTGCACAGAGTGAGCAGCCTGCCTGAGATTCTCTCTCCCTATCCCTCTGCCCCTCCCATTTGAGCTTTCTCTCTCTCAAATAAATACATAAATCTTTAAACATTTAAAAATAAAATATATTACATATGCATCATAAGAAATTATCAGAGACATATATTATATATTATGCATATATGATTTATGTAAAATATGTTAAGAGAATATACATATTACATATGATAATGATATTAAAACAGTATCCTTACACTAAACCTGCTTTTTCTTGAGTTTAATTGAGTGAATTTCCTGAATCCCTGATGCTAGCTATTAGATGAGGCCAATTAGAACTCTCCATTAGTCTCTGATCTCTTTTTTAAAAGACCCCATCTTTGAATTTGGAGTCCCTTGCATGGAACATACTACATATCAGGCATTCTCTGGCCAATTTTAAAATAAAAAACACAAGGATATTATTATCTTACTATTCCACCATCCTCATAAGTAGGTATTCTAACAGTTTATGATGAAATTTTGGACAGAATAAGTTTTATGTGGTCAAGATTGGGAAGAGAGTTAGTTATATGATAGCCTTACCTTGGGATAGCATTAATAACTTTGACTACAAGTGGAAACAAATCAAATTCTTTTGGAATTAATGATTGTTTACTGAGGCCCTCACCAATTTCTGGTTGGCAGAAACTCGAGGTAATCTAAACACACTGATAAGAGAAAAATACATTTAGATTTCAAGTTCCAATTTTATTATTACTTCTTTACATTTTGCCAACAGAGGTGGACTGATTTTTCTGTAAAACCCAATTAAAGGTCTCAGAAGAAGTAGTCAATAAATGTATAGTAAAGAGATGCATTTTCCCTTTGTTTGAATGACCCCTCTACCCACTGGCTCTTCCCAATTCTAGTCTTCAAACCAGACACTTTCTTAAAGCTGGATGAACTGTCTTACTTCTCTACTGTCTTCATAGGGCAACAGATCTTGTTCCGTTCTCATATATATTTTTTATTTAGGAGGCAGAAAGCTGTCATGCATAGCTTTGCAGTGCAGTGTTTTGCCAGTTAACTTTGATGAACTCTGTGTCAATTCACAACAAAGCGAGGTTTGTGCCACCCCCTCAGAAAACCAAAGTCTCTCTTGACCTTTGAGCAAAACAAAAAGTATCTAAAGGATTCTTAAGTCCCCCATGCTAATTATCTTAGGAATTTGGTCAAACAGGAAGATAGATTTTACGCTTCTGTGTATCGATCTATTTCAACTGCACAACCTTTTGTGTGAAATAATTCTTTTTTTTAAGCAGTCAAGTGAGATATGAGGCAAACATCTGTCTTTGACTTTAATTCAGGGCTTTTTTTTTAGGACCAGGCTAAAGGGACGTGTATCGAATGCTTCATGATGAGACCAAAGACATGGAATTTGCTTCTTTTTCTAAGGTCCAAATGTCAAAGCCAAATCGAGATTCTTAAGGCAGTTTACACCAAAGGGCTCTAAAAAGCAATGCTCTACCCAATTCTCAACTGCTTTGACCCGCCCTAGCTAAATGCTAACTACAAGCCAAGCACAGACTACACGAAGGGGAGCCGGAGGGGATATGTTGTTCTGTAAAGGGGTCAAATGCATGGTTCAAATCAGTCTCACAGCATCCTGGTTTCTTAGAAGAGGGAATTATTGTATTGAGTGCTAGAGATGGTCCAACGGGACTACAGTGTGCTTTATTCTGCCTCTATTGTGTAAAAGGATTTAGGGAAGGACGGAAACAAAATACATATAAACTACCCACGTGGGTGTGTGCACACACATTCATTTAATCATCTAATGATTTGCTTTTATTTGACAAAGGCAGACTCTTCAATGCGAAAGATTGAATAGAGTTCTCAAGAGACCAACTTTGGAACACCATTTATTAATGTTATTGTGAAATGCTCAAATATTTCATCTTTTTCTTACTCTGTGGGAAATGTGTTCAGATGGTAGCAATAAAAAACAGGATTTTTCCTGATCCTCCCTCCACGCTCATATTGTTCTTCCTTGTTTTACTTCAGCTTTTAATTATATTTAGCACTTATTATTGCGTTTTCCCAATTAGGTAGGGCCTTGAACCTGCTGAAATGTGCTCTATCTGCCCTCTCTTGGAATGATTTCTACTGATTTTTTAAAATTATATTTAAATTTTAGTTAGTTGACACATAGTGCAATATTGGGTTTCTGGAGTAGAATTCAGTGACCCAACACCTCCATACCACCCCCAGTGCTCATCACAACAAAGGCCCCTCTGACATTTCACATGCAGTCTTTAGATGTCTTTTCCACTTTTCAATCCAGGGGGAAATGATGAGAAGGCTAATTTGGATAAACAAGCCTCCCAGAAAATAATTGCTTTTTAAAGAAGTTTAAGATATCTTATTTATTGCAGTTATTGTTAGGAGGAATTGGATTGAACTTCAACAACTATTTAAAAATTAGTGTTATAATCTGTACTACCAAGGAAAATGTGGTGATTGGACTTAGAATAATATTTGTGGGGGTGCCTGGGTGGCTCAGTCAGCTAAGTGTCTGCCTTTAGCTCAGGTCATGATCTTGGGGTCCTGGGATTGAGTCCCAGGTGGAGGGTAGAGACCTACCTGCTCAGCTGGGAGTCTGCTTCTCCCTCCCCCTCTGTTGCTCCCTTTGCTTGTGCTCTCTCTTTTTTCTCTCTCTCAAATAAATAAATAAATCTTAGTGAAAAAAAGCTTAAAGAAGGTCAGGCTTGCTCAGGAGGGTACAATATGTTATGGGAAATATATGATTTTATTAGTACTGAAATAGGTAAACAGCCTGATGGCAGAAATAAGAACTCTCTCAAAAAATTCAAGGGCTTCCCATTGTGTTTAGAATAGTTGAAATTACCTGGTATGGCCTTTCTCTACCAAACCACTTCCTACAATTTTCCTCCTGGCCACTTTGCTCCAACTGACTGGTCTTTCAGTTTCTTGGTCATTTCAGGACTTTTCTTAACTTAAAGGCTTCTGCCACAGCTTCTCCCTCTACCTGGGCTGCTCCCGTCCTGCTTTGTTCTCTCAACCTTTAGGCCTGGAGTAAGTATCATAGTCACATTTTGATTTTCCCCGACCATCTTATCTAAGCAGGCTCCCCCATCAGTTTCTATTGTTTTTCTTTGTATGTAAGCTTAATTAACACAACTCATAATCATATGCTGATTTAGTTATTTATTCAGCTATTTATTTATATCCAGACTCTCTCTATTCTAAGTTGTAAACTTAATGAAAGCCACTTTATGAAAAATTTTAGTGTTCGTAGGAACTCAATAAATATTTTAAGAATAAATGCAAAAGAAAGGAAATGATCAGGAAAATTTTCAGACAACGATAATATTTTTAATATTTTTCTTCTTTAACAATTCCAAAATTTCTGAGGTTTTGAATATTTCTTTGTTTTTTTCTTTTTCATCTTGAGAAAATTCTTCCAACCAAATGAAATGGAGCTAAAACCTAGGCTAGCACCAAAATTCTAGTAAAGCTTTCAGAAAGCTCTGTTTGTCTATCTATAGCTCCACGGGGGGAATATTTGTAAGGATATTAAACTGTAATCATCTCTTTCTGTTGTTGTTGAACACCAAATGTTGTAAAGTATTCTCTGCCACAAGGCAGGTGAGAATGTGACCCAAAGGAGAGAAGAAAGGTTAGTGGTTATCATTCCAGTCACTTTGAAATGAATGAGAAGAGACCACTTCTATCTGATTATTATTTACCTTTGATCCTTTACCTTTCGAAAATTCCAACCATCACAACTGCAATCTATCTCACTTTAAGAAATATGATCCACCAGATTTATATTTCTCTCTTTCTGAGTGGAACAATAGAAGGAAGGAGTGGTGAGAAGTCAGAGTCCTTCTAGAGAATGTCTAGCAACTCTTTTGCACTTGAAGAAATGTGGATGAGGCGTGCCTGGGTGGCTCAGTGGGTTAAAGCCTCTGCCTTCAGCTCAGGTCATGATTCCAGGGGATCGAGCCCCCCCATCGGGCTCTCTGCTCAGCAGGAACCCTGCTTCCTTCTCTCTCTCTCTCTGCCTGCCTCTCTGACTACTTGTGATCTCTCTCCCTCTGTCAAATGAATAAATAAAAATATTTTTAAAAATGTGGATGAAAGCTAATCTATTTGTGCATTCTGTTTTCATATCCAAGTGTCCTTCCATCCCAAAACAATCCTGTCTGATATTACTGCAGGAAATCTGGGTTTGATATAAATATATACAAAAATATCCAACATAAAATATGTAAAATAATCTATGTGAAATTTTTAGGAAGAAGATAATTACTGCAAAGATTTTTCAGGCCACATTAGAACAGAGAAAAGTACAAAGCTGCATTTATTTTTCCCAGTAAGTCCTTAGTGATTAATGTGTGAGGATTTGGCAGGTAAGGAAGGTCATCTCTCAGACTCGTAGATCCACAGACGAGACAGAAATAAATACGAAGTGTGCCAAATCACACCGTTGCCTGTTTTGGACCCCTGACCTCAAAGGACAGGTATTTTCCATGTCCAGATATTCCATCCCTGATGATAACTGGAAACTTCAGTTTACCTGTCATTATGTAACAAAACATCTAGAACATTGATATGAAAAAAAAAAAACCCTAGATATCTAGGCATTATTTAGTCTAAATCTCTATTTAAACTGTACAGAAATAGTGTTTTAGAGTATTTTTCTTATGAAATACTTATTTATAAATTCACAATATCTCTCTGCCTTTTAAAAGTTGTCTGAAATGTCAGAAAACATTTAAAATTATGAAGGTTGTATATCCTAATAATATAGGGTATGCTTTTGGCATTTTTCTGTGCAAGTTTATTCTGTTACTTCACTGTCCTTTATATTGTATTATATAAACCTAAATTACGATTTCCTTATGCTCCTACTTTTCTCTTTTATGGTAAGTAGCTTCATAGTTCTTTATAAAAATCCAATCATCACACTTGTCCATATAAACCATTTTCTCAGAAGAGGCTATTTGCTCTGAGAGCTCACATTATTCTTGAAAAATTCTGCTCATCTCTCTGTTGTGGTTAAAAATAAACTGTTGTACTTCTTGGAAAACAAAACTACTGAAATTCTAACTTGTAAATCAAATAGTAAATCAAACACAATGACTTGTAAATCAAACATAATGATTCTCTAATCTGAGCAATAATTTTAGCATACCTGATTAGATAGGGTATATAGCATCTGGACAATTGAAATAAATCCCCAAATAACAAAGGAGTTGAATTTCAGTAAAATTTTGGAGAAAATTGTATAAGTTGTCCTATAAGGAACAAAACTAATTTCTGTCTTTAAGTTCTCTGTTTTTACATAGAATGGGGTTAGCTAGTGAACTAAAAACCAAAAATGAGTCACGGTGCTAGTTTTAAAATCAGCAGTTATTGGAATATAAAATCAGATGTATGAATTCTAGAAGCCACAGAATATTTGTTTCTAGAAATAAAAAGGACTCCTTGGCCACTGGACTGTTTTTTTTCTGGAAGCAGAATGTGGATAGGTTTATGAATCTCTTATGTTTGTTTGAAAATGTGACGCTATTTTATAAACAAATCTACAATTTCTTAAGAGACACTTAAAAATAAATTTCTGTTAGAGAAGTGTAAGTTGGATTATACTGAAATTTCAGGCCTGAAACCGGGAGAAAAAAACACACACACACACACAATGCAGATTATCTGTTGAAATGAGAAACCTGGTATCAAGGATTTTGCTAAAAGTGGTTGGTTGCCATGGTAACAAGAAGTAAATGTAGATACTAATGGGGAAGAAAATACCATGTAGTGGTATCAGATAGGATCAGAGTGGCAGGAGAGAGTTTTATTTTCCTTCTAATTTAGAAGGAAAAAAGAAGTAAATAATGAAGTTGGCTAGGGCAGATCAGAATCCAACTGAAACAGATCCAAAATAGTTAGTGTATTACTTCAGGTTTATGGGTGAAAGTATTGTAACCCCAAACGGCTAATGATGGGCTCTCAAAGCCACCCTCGGGGTGGGAGAGAGGGGAGACAAGGGCTGGACAGCTGGATCCCAGGTTTGCCATGACTCTGGATTTAGTACAGATGATCAAATACATGAGTTTATCTAATGTGAAACAGTAATCAAATACGTAGATGTGTATCTTTTAATTTTTTTTCCAAAGGAGTTATATTTTTCAATTCAAGGTTACCCATAGATGGAAGACACATCAAAATGATAACTTTTTTAAAAGTAAGGGTACATTTTACCTTTAATATATCATATATGTATCTCATTGGTTGTTACATGATAATACTTTTTAATGTTTTAACTCTTTCACATCATTTTTAAAATTTAAATTTGTTAGCTAAAATATAGTGTAATATTAGTTTCAAGAGTAGAAATTAGTGATTCCTCCCGTGTATATAACACACCAGTGCTCATTAAAATAAGTGCCTTCCGGGGGGTAGGGGGTGGGTGCCTGAGTGGCTCAGTCTGTTAAGTCTGTTAAGCAGCTGCCTTTGGCATGGTTGGGGCTCCCTGCTCAGCGGGGAGCCTCCTCCCCCTGCTTGTGCTCTCTCTCTCTCTCTCTGTCTCAAATAAACAAGTAAGTTCTTTCAAAAAAATAAATTAAAAAAATAAGTGCCCTCCTTAATCCCTATCACCCATTTAGCCCATCCCGCACCCCTCCCTCCAGCAACCCTCAGTTTGTTGTCTGTCGTTAAGAGTCTCTTATGGTTTGTCTCTCTCAGTCTCACTTTTCTTTCCTTCCCCTATGTTCCTCTCATTTGTTTCTTTTCCTTTTTTTTTTTTTTTAATTTAAGAAACTACAAAGTGTGAACATCTAGGATTTATTTGATGTTTGACAGAAGTTCTTTATACACACATAATACAAACTAATGTGAAATATAACTTGTAATCTAGATTAACATCAATAAGCTTCACATACAATGTTTAATTCTTATTTGCTTTTCAAATGTGATGAAGTATAATCAAAACAGAAATCCTACCATTCCTCTCCCTCTCAGAATCCTTACCCGCTCTGCTTTTTCTTCCAGTCCCTCACTCCAGCTCAGGTCTGAGGCATGAGAAGGCATTGGTGCTTCCCTCAAGAATCCTGGGTCTCCGCTCATGTTCTGAAGTTAGAGGAGGCGGCTCTTTCTGGAGTGGTTTGCACTTTCCAAAACGCCTTTTTTCCAAAAAAAAAAAAAAAAAAACCTTGTCCTTCTTTTGCCAAAAGCCCTGAGATCAGATAGAAAAGGAGAGTGATCCTTTTGGTTTTAGCATGGGCATAGAACAGAAGAGAGGCTGTGACTATGTAAAGTTTTTGCTTTCGGCCAATTTTGTCTTGTTGTGCCACTGGGCCACCTCCTAACCATTTGTAGGTTTATGGAATCCTTGCCTTTACAAAGATGCTTGGCCATACAAGTAAACACATAGACAATGAATTCCAGCTCACAGTTTGCTTGCCAAAGTATAAACATGGTCTTAGGGGTTTGTCATTTGAGAGAAAGTGTCGGTGGGTGCTTTTCAGCAGCGGCAGTGGAAACAATAAAATGATAATCCTAACTATTGTTCACTTGGCATTTAATATACACCTTCCTTTGTATTTTATCTGAATGATCTCTTTATCTCATTTAATTCTTAAAAAGAAACTTGTGAGATCTGTGGTTTGAATCCCCAAATTTTAGAGAGGCTGAGGAAAATTAAGTATCTCATCCAAGGACAAGCCTCTGGTAAGCAGAAGAAACAGGACTCCCTCTCAGGGCTGACTGATGCCAATGGCAGGGCTCTTAATGCTTTGCTGTCTTGATGCTTCAGAGTGAAAAACACCAAACTTCTAAGAAACTTGGCCTTCAAAACTGTCAGTGACTAAAGTTCTAGGAGAATTTCATAGGCCTAGAAATGACACATCAGTGGATGTCAGCCTCAGAGACAAGACTTGTTTGGAATGGAATAAAATCAGAAGTCTACTCACACAGATGTATTTCTGTACAAAACTAATGACAGAGGAAGATTATGTAGTTATCAAGATAAATGCCCCCCAAAATGATTACTGAAATTCAACACTCATTTTAACTTTCCCCACCCCTCACATGAACACAGAAGAAAAACTAAAACAAACATAAAAGATTCTTGAGCCAGAAATAAAATAAAGCATTATGTGTGTAGGTCTGTTTCTGAACACTCTTTTCTCCTCTGACCTATATTCCTTTCTTTATCTCAATAATACATGGTCTTGATTATTGTGTCTTTTGTTGTCTTGGAATCAGTTAGCATAAGTCCTCCAGTTTTGTTCTGCCTTTAAAATTGTTTTGACACTTCTAGGTCCTTTAAATTTTCAGGTAGCATTTAGAATCTGCTTGTCGATTTCTACAAAAAGACTCTGGGAACTTCTATTGAGATTGCATGATTTATTCATCTTTATGTGAATATATATATAAATTTATTTATTTGATTTATTTTATTTATAAAATAAATTTGGGGACATATCTTAAATAACTGTCTTCTAATCCATAATCATGATGTGTATCTTCACTTATTTAATTTCTCTGACCCGTCTTTTGTAGATTTCAAAATACAACTTTTGCACTTTGTTAATTCATGCTAGGCATTTCATATTTATTAGAATTTGTTGCTTGTCATTTATTAAAAATTACAAATGGCATTTTTAATATTTTTGTTAGTTCATGGAATATAGTTGATTTTTGTATATTGATGTATTCTGTGTTCTCACAAATTTACTTATCTTTTCTAGTAACTTTTTAACAGACATCCTGGGGTGTTCTTCAAATATGGTAATATTGTTTGCAAATTAAGGCAGTTTTACTTCTTCCATATCAATTTCTATGCCTTTCAGTTCTTCTTTTTTTGGGGGGGGGGCTTTATTTCACTAGCTAGGACCCCTGGGAAAATGTTGAATAGAAATAGTAAGAAGAAAACTCCTTATCTTACTCTTGATCTTGGGGGAATAGAATTCAGTATTTCACACTTAAATATGAGGTTAGCTCTAGGTTCTCATGGATATCCTCTATCAGATTGAAGATGTTTCTTGTATTCCTGGTTTACTGAGAAGTTTATCATAAGCACCTATGGAATTTTATCAATGATTTTTTAGTCTATGATCTTTTTTAGAGGGTATAAGACTTTTCTTTTTTTAGAATACTTATATGGTAAATTATATAAAAATATATACAAAAAATAAATTATTTTGATTGATTTTTTAAATATTAAACAACCTTGAATCCATGTAATAAACCCATTTGGATAAAATATGCCATCTTTTTTATATTTTTCTGAATTCAGTTTGCCAATAATTTGTTAAGACCTTTGCATCTATGTTTAAGACAGACATATTGGTCTCTTGCTTTCTTTTCTTATGAGATCTATCAGATTTTGGTATCAGGATAATGCTGACCTCATAAAATGTGTCAGAAAATATCCTCTCCTCTTCTCTTTTCTGGAAGAGTTTGTGAGGAACTGGTATTTATTTCTTCCTAATGTTCTGTAGAAGTCACCATTGAAGGCAGCTAGGCCTGAGGTTTTTCACTGTGGGAAGGCTTTGAATTATTAATTTATTTATTTAAGAGATACAGCGTCATAGAGGTTATCTATATATTCTTTTTTTTTTTTAAGATTTTTATTTATTTATTTGACAGAGAGAAATCACAAGTAAGCAGAGAGGCAAGCAGAGAGAGAGGAGGAAACAGGCTCCCTGCTGAGCAGAAAGCCCAATGTGGGGCTCGAACCCAGGACCTGGGATCATGACCTGAGCCGAAGGCAGCGGCTTAACCCACTGAGCCACCCAGGCGCCCCTTATCTATATATTCTTGAATGAACATTAAGTTGGTGTCTTTCAAAGATTTTATTCTTTTCACCTAAGCTGTCAGTCTGATTACCAAAAGGTTGGTGACAAATTTTTTTCTTATTATTTTTTTAAATGTCTACAGGTTATTTAGGGATCATCCCCTCTCATTTTTGGTATTGTAATTAGAGGTATGTTAATTTTATTGTTAAAAACACTTATTGCTCTTTCAAAGAAACAACTTTTAGTTTTATTTATTTTTGTTGTTTTGTGTTTTCTGTTGGTTCTTCTTGCTTTAAGTTTCAGTTCTTTTCTAGATTGTAAATGTGGAAAGTTAGATTATGAATATTAGACCTTTCATATTTTCTCGTACAAGTGTTTTTTGATAAGTTTTTTACTAATTACTATTTTAGCTGAATTGAATACATTTTGATATTTGTGTTCTAAATCACCCAGTTTAAAATAACTGATGATTTTTTTCTTTGACCCATATTACATTTATGTCTTTTGTTTAGTTTCCAGAGACTTGGGAATTTTACAGATGTCTTTGATACAGTTTTTGATTCCCAGTTTAATTCCATGTGGTAAAAGAATGGCTTCTGAGGTCATAACTGCCTGAGGACTCTCTCTGATGTCCTGTGTGTTGTACATCTCGCCACAGTGACTGGTGGAAAAGCACACTATTCCCAACCTTGTGGGAGTGCTAGAAAGTTTTCAGCTTATTGCTTTTTAGTGGCCCTTTTCCTGATCAGTGGTAGTTTTTTTTAGGTAGGTACCAGTCATTACTCATCACAAGATTTAATTAAGAGGAATCTCTGCAGAATTCCAGAGCTCTCTTCGGGTAAGCACCGCTCCTTCCCTTAGTGTTTGGCTTCTTAAGTTTCTAATGGCCTGTCTTCCTTTAATTCATATTTCTAACTTCAATTCAGCAAGACTATGGGTTCTTATGGAAGTACCCATATGTATTAGTTTCCTATTGCTTCTGTAACATTACCATAAACTTCATAGCTTGAAACAACCGAAATATATTTTCTTATGGTTTTTGGAAGTTAGAAGTTCAAAATGGATCTCACCAGGCTAAATTCAAGGTATTGTCAGGGCTTAATTACTTTCTGGTGGCTCTAAAGTTGCACACCAAGAAACATTTTATATATAAATATTTTGCCACTATAAATATAAAAATTTATAAAATATAAAATATGTATATAAAAATATAAAATTTGGCATAAATGTTATGCCAATATAAAATATTTTGCCACTTATGGATGAATACAGTCAGCTACATTTCAGAAAAGTTATCTCATTAAAGGAACATAAATTAGACTTTCAAATTTCTTCTTCTTTTTTTTTCAAATTTCTTCTTAGTAATAATAAAGATTAAAAACCTAAGTGTCCAGAGATGTGTGTGTATGTGTGGTTTATGTGTGTGTATGTGTGTGTGCGTGTTTGGTTAGGGGTGGGGAGTACACTCGTAAGACTCTTTTCCCATCCGAATAATCACTCATTTGGGAAGTTCAAATGAAAGCCAAAAAATATGCCATAAATATACATTGGTAAAGAAATCTTTCAGATTTATTTCAGGAACCTGAATAAAGAACCAAAAATAAGAAAGAATAGGAATATTGACATAAAATAGGGCTTGAAGGTCTTTCTTAGCTTTACCATCTAAATAGGGACAGCACTGGTTAACAAAGAGTCAAAGGATTCTGGATGATTTTTGTTTATTTCAACTTTTTGGGGTGTATTTTCCAAAGTTTAGACAATAAACATGTATCACTTTTATAAGATTCCAATGGACTGAATGTTCATGTTCCCAGAAAATTTATATGTTGACACCCTCACCTCCAATGTGGTTGTGTTAGGAGGTTGGGCCTTTGGAAGGTAATTAGGTTTGGATGAGGTTATGAGGATGGAGCCCCCCAAGGAGATTAGTGTCCTTATCAGAAGAGGGAGGAAAAGCAGAGCAGTGAGAAGGCAGCCATTTGTAACTCAGAAAGAGGGCGCTTTCTAGGAATCAAACTGCTGACACCTTGATCTTCTGACAGAACTGTGAGAAATAAATGTCTGTGGTGAAAGCACCTATTCCATGGCATCTTGTTATAGTAGCCCAAGTTGAGGAAGACAAATGTGAAAATAGACATTTAAAAATAAATATGTGTAATTTGGGTATGAATAATCACAATTATTATTAAGATATGTACATAAAATAAATTTTAAAAGTTCACTAAGATATCATCTTAAGACAATGTATCTCTAAGTCAGTCTTTCTCTCTTTCTTTCTTTTCTTTCTTTTTCATTTCCCATGATTTCCCTCTTATCCAGCTTTACTTTTATAATAAAAAATGTTATTTAAAATTGTAAATTTTAAAATAAAATTATAAATAAAATTTCAAAGACAATCACCCAATTTACAACAACAAACATTTAAAAACAAATATTATAATCTATGGAATATAAAGTATATGCTGTGGTTGACAACATAAATTGACCAAAAAAAAAGAGTAAAACCAGGATACTTCACAAAGTAAAGAATAGAGTAAAGAATACTTCACAATGTAAAATAAAGATCGAGTGATAATGTTGTATAGTCATAGCATATAAGTGAAAACAAATTTTAGTTACTATCATTTTGAAGGCCCAAAATGGATGTACAGTGCCTAAAACTAAAATTCAAATTAAAAACATAAACTATAGCAATAATTTGGTTTATAAGTCTCAAATGATAGAACCTAGGGAAATAAAAAGGAGAAAAAAAACTCAAAGTCCAGAGTTTGTTGTATAAGGAAATAGAATGTGAGGTAACATTTTTAGATTGCTTTGGAATTTGGGGCAAATTTGGATATTTGGTTGATTATGGAAGAACTTTAAATGTCTTTTTTTTTAATCATTGAAAAAGTCTTTAGGAACAAAAGAGATTATATATGTTAAATATATTTGAAAATCAAGAGTAGATATTTTTAAATTAAGACTCATTAGTATCAGGCTTTTCAAAGCAGATTTGGCTCCGTATAAGAAAGAAATATCTGTTAGTTAAGAATGTCCAGAAAGTGTATAGATGGCTGCCTGGGGAAGTCCATTCTCTGAGTTTCTGAAAGTGTTTAAAAATAAACTTGACTTCAGTGGGCGGAAATGTTGTAGAAGAGATTTAGCTTCAATTGAAAAAGCGAAGCAGATAACTTGAGAACTCTGCCAGATTATCAAGTAAGAGATTTCATAAGTAGTATATTCCAACCTCCGGTATGCTGAAGTTGGCTTGCACCAATCCATGGTAGCTGGCTGTTAGTATCTATTCCTAACCCAGCCCTGTGTTCAGGGGCATCATATTGGCATTTTGAAATCAGCCATGGTGGGAATAAAAATCAGCAAAAATTTTCCAATCAAGACTTTCCCTCTGACCAGTGAGGCAGTAGTTAAACATTTATACTAAAGCTTTCAACAAAATTCAAGCCTATAAAATATTTCTATTCATATATGCACCCAGTATTTGGGAATTAGAATAAAGCATAGTTCTTTTCTACAGCATAAAATAAATGTTCTTTCCCCAGGGCCAGGTTGAGTCACTTAGACACCCTAAAACCTGAAAAGATTACAGCATCTAACAATAACAAATCACAAAAATATGTGTAAGAAAATCCAACTAAAGTCTGTTGCATCTCCAGGAACAAGAAAGAATTCTGATGCCTTTTATTATTATTTTTTTTAATAATTACATTAAAAAAAAAACATTGTGTGTCTTTATTAGTGACTAAAATGTTTGGTTGGTTTGCCTATTAAGTAATCCAGCATAGGCCTCCCCTTTATATGTTCATTTTATTAAACACTATCCTTTATTATACAATAAGAATTAAAGAGATCTATTTAGAAGGAGAAGTCTGGCTTAGCACTCATTGTCCATTATATGACAAGGATGATTGGATGGATGGATGAATAGATAGATAGATACATATATGTACGATAAACAATAGGTAGATGGGTACTGTGTCTTTTAATTTCATTCCTCAAATAACACTGTAAGAAAGGTGATATTTGCCACATTTTTATGTTTAAAGAGGAGACTCAAAGAGATGAACTAAATTATCCTTGTGTTTAGAGCTTTTATTTTATTCCCTCTGACTGAATACCACTCTTCCCGTAGGTAATACATAAACACACACTGCATTAGGTGTGGCCTCTTGTAGTCCCTTATCACTAGAGGAATGTGGTGACTGACTAGTACGCAGAAGATAATGTTGAATTAGGAAATTCACATGAGAACACATTTAATTTTCTACAACATTTTATATTCACATGTGATGCAAAAGGCCTTAAAGGGGAGGCTCTTTGCTTTATTCATTATTGTTTGGTCCACTCTTTTTCCTACTTCTAGTCCCACTTATGTTACCTAGAAATATTAGGGATGCATGTTTTAAATGAAGTGATGAATAATTAATAGCTTTCTGATGTCCTTTCTGAAATGATTGCCTTGTAACACTGTTCTTCATTTACTATCTGTAGATATATGAAGCAGATCCACATATATTTCTACTCTGACAACTGAGTAGAGTTTATTCAACTTCTGGATGGAGGAAAAATGCTTTGCTTAAATTTATTCAGATGGCAAATGGCAGGGACAGAATTGTAAAATATGACAACTTAACTTCTCTGTCATGCTCTACACACACACTTTTAATTTAGTAAACCACTAACAAGTTCCTTTGAAATTTTGTTAAAACTGGATTATATAATTTTACATCAAAATTATTACTTCAGCAATGAATAAAATGATTAGAATCTCATTAACTCTTCATTTTAATGAACTCTGATATGCCTATATGCTCAATTTCCTCAATTAATGTGATAGTATTTTAAAAGTTAAGTACAAATGAGCACGGAATTTAAAACGGGGAAAAGAGGAATTTCAAAAAGCACATGTTGGCGCCTTCTGAGAAACCGAGAGACTTAAGAAATCTAAATAGCTATTTGAATTTTTTGAAGTGGATTCTAGGCTGACAGTTTTTTTTTTTTTTTTTTTTTTTTTTTTTTTCATTTTACAACAGTCTTATTTTACATTGGGTCATAAGATTTGGAGATGAAGTTTGATTCAAGTCAATTCTGGTTTATCTGCAAATGTCTGATCTACTTTTGAAATTTCATACAGTCCCTTTCCTGTCACTCCAGGGTGGGTTGAAGCCTGATGACTGAAGATCCTCCTTGACAAGGGAAAAGAATATTCAAACATGAGCACCTGGGCAAATACTTTACTAAATCAGTATCTCAAAATCTTTCAAAAATGAACATGCTTCCCCTAATTTATAAAAGTAGAATTATGCAAGTTTGGTTGAATAAATAATGGGGTATTTATGATGTAGAATATTACATAGCTATGTAAAAGAATGAAGCTGACTCAGATGACATGGAGTGATCTGCAACATTCACAAGCTATTGCTGAGAAAAGATAACACACAGAGGGGCATGCCCGTTATTTTGAGTATACTCTTATAAATAATGTGAAATATCCTATGCAAGTTCACTTACATGCCCATGCCTCTAAGGGTATGGAAAATAAATTTTTATACTCAGATGATTTAGACACCTCACCTATGGCTAGGATTAGGATTGTGGTGAAAGGGAGATCTGGAGGTATAGAATGGAGAGAAGCAATATGGAAGAACAACTACATAAAAGAAAGTAGCACCAAATTGTATATATGATCACATTTTTGTAAAATTGTGTGTGTATTATAAATATATATGTGCATTAGAGATAACAGAGGTACAAAAGAGTTTGGTTTATATTTACTGACTCCAAAGGAAAAGAAAAGTGTGAGAATATTGGCACATGAAAATATTTAACAGTGGTTGTCTCATAGTTCTATGGGAAGGGAAATGAGCGAATGTGTGAGGTAGTATTTAGTTTTGCCTTTATATCATTTCATGTGTATTATTTAAATCAAGAGATTTAAATATGGTAGCAGGCGAAGGTGGTCAAAAGCTAAAAAGAAAACAAAATTAAATATATTCTTATATTCATATATGCATCATTTTTATGATCAAAAGAAAAGGAGAAATTATTTTTCTAAACATTTTTGTTATGCATAGAGTACATAAATGTAGGACTGACTGTATTTTGACATGTGATTTTTGCGATCAAAAGAAACCTTATTTATATCATAAAAAAATACATTATTACCTGAACATTTTCTATGTCTCCTATAACTTTTGTCCATTGTTTGATAGTTTCTTTTCAGTTGGATGTACTTTTCAAAGAAACTAATTGGTAACATATCCTTTACCAAGCTTTGAAATGATCATCAAATGGAAGAACATGAATATGAGTCATAAAATATTAGTTTTATATTATTGAATGCACTCTAATTATCTCTGTGTTCATTTCTTTGCTGGAAGCATGTTTTTCTCCTTTCACAGTCATTAATTTTCACAAGTATGAATTTAAACCATCTCAAATGATTTTCTTTTGGTATTCCACACTCTCCACCAGTAGGGTAGTCTAATTCAATGATGTTGGAGGGAAAAAAATGAATTAATTAGTTTTCAGATAAATACCATAATATATTTAACTTTTAAAGGGATAAATAAAGTATTAGATATCTGTAGTGAGAACAAAAATATATTCTATCTATAGTATTATTTTTCTTTCTATGCATACTTATTTTAAGACCTATAGATATTATCACATCAAAATAAATATGTGCTGGTTAATTTGTACCAAGGAAACGAAGTATGAAGAATAATTTCTCTTATATGTTTATTTCTCTTATAATGTCTATTGTTAAACAATAGACAAAATCATGGGACATTAATAGCATACAAAGATTTGTATCTTCATAGCTAAAATTTTATTGTACCATTTTGTGAAAGAAAATGAACCTGAGTCTCCAGTATTACTAAATAGTATGTATTCATATTAATTCTTAAAAAGAATATAACTCATTAAAATAAAATAAAAGATTTAAGTAAAAGAACATTAAAAATAAAAATGTTCAGGAGTTTAGATACATTGTATCACCTTACTATGCAAGATTTTTTTTTATTTTAAAGATTTTATTTATTTATTTGACAGAGAGAAATCACAAGTAGGCAGAGAGGCAGGCAGAGAGAGAGGAGGAAGCAGGCTCCCTGCTGAGCAGAAAGCCGGATGTGGGGCTTGAACCCAGGACCTGGGATCATGACCTGAGCCGAAGGCAGCGGCTTAACCCACTGAGCCACCCAGGCGCCCCATTACTATGCAAGATTTACTGCTACTGTTTCTACTAAATAGCCATTTTTTCTAAAAATTGATATAATTATTTTTTTTTACTTCAGAGTCACAAACAGTAACTATTATGAACAATAAATACAAGCAGCGTTTTGTGCCTGATACCATATTAAAAGAGAATTATGTATACACAGGTCATTCCTAGAAATGAAATATATACATCAATGATAGTATAAATGGTGAGCTTATGATTAGATAAGTCAGGATCACTTATATACTGAGGGTTCCTGGTCGTTCACTACAGGGATAAGAATCCCTTGTTCTCTTCTCACAGTGAAAGACTCCCTGGTGTAGCATGTGAGTAGAGGCTTGGGAGTTCAAAGGATCTGGCAGTAAATCCTGTTAACACTAATTCAATGGCAAAACTTGGACCAACTCATAATCTGACTCAGTCTTGCTCTCACTCTCTTTTCTTCTCTGTAAAATAGGAGCAAATGCTGTCTATTCCACACAGTTGTTAGTTTTATTTAACAAGATAGTGTATCTCCACATAAACATGTTATTTTTTCCATTTCAACTAAGCCCTTTCTCTACTCCATTTTTCACTCCTACAGCTTCCCTCCTTCTCTGCTCCCCTTTAGAGCAACATCTCTTAAAGGAGATTTCTATAGTTAGAATACTCTATTAGATAGAGTTATATAGTTAGAATACTCTATTACTCTCCATTTTTTTAAAAACTCACTACAGTAAGGCTTGCATCCCCTCCTCAAAAACCACTCTTGCCATGTCTGCAATGATACCCACATTGCTAAATCCAAAAGTCAGTGCTCAGTCTTGGTCTTGTCACAGTTGGTTTCTTTTTCTCCTGGAAATACACCAAGTTCTCATGACTTCTTTCCTACATTATAGGCTGCTTCTTAATATCTTGTGCTGTTCCTTCTCACCTCCTCAATTCCTGAACTGTGCCTCCAAGCTCAGCTTTTGGGCCTATTCTCTATCTACCTAGGCTTTTGGTGACCACACCCAATGACAAGGTTTTAAATAGTTTATATGCTGATGATTCCCAAGTGTTTTCTTTCTAGTCTGTAGTCCCTCCTGAACTCTCTAGACTCCTATATACTCTACTGCCGTTTGGATATCTCTAGCTCAGTATTTAAATTTTATCTTAAAATTAACCAGGCCAAAATTAAGCTCCTAATCTGCCCTCTCATAACTCCTTTATTTAGACTATTCCTCATCTCAGTTAATGCCTACAACAGCCAACCAACCATTCAGGTCCCAAACCTTGAAGTCCTCACTGATACATCCAATTAATTGGAAATCCATTCATCTATCACTTTAAAAATAACCAAAATAATATATACAATGGAATACTACGTGCCATCAAAAGAAATGAAATCTTGTCATTTGCAACAATGTGGCTGGAACTTGAGGGTATTATGCTGAAAGAAATAAGTCAATCAGAGAAAAACAATTATCATACGATCTCCCTGATATGAAGAATTTGAGGGGCAAGGTGGGGGTTTGGAGGGTAGAGAAGGAAAAAAATGAAACAAGATGGGATCGGGAGGGAGACAAACCATAAGAGACTCTTAATCTCACAAAACAACTGAGGGTTGCTGGGGTGGGGGGTAGGTAGAGGGTGGTTGGGTTATGGACATTGGGGAGGGTATGTGCTATGGTGAGTGCTGTGAAGTGTATAAACCTGGAGATTCACAGACCTGTACCCCTGGGGCTAAAATACATTATATGTTAATAAAATATAAAAAATTAAAAAAAAAAAACAGAATAAACATATCATCACTTCTGCTACTATTACTCTAGTCCTAGCCACCATTTTTCTCTCCTGGATTTTTTTCCCGTGTGGTCTCTGCTCCTACTCTTGTCCTCCTCTCTTTCCTTCAATCCAGAAATACTGTAAGCTTTTCAAAAACTTTTAGTGAGATTGTGTTTTTGATCTGCTGTGTTCCCTCCCATGACTGCCTATCACTCAAAGTAAAAAGTAAAGTCCTTAAAATGGTCTTCAAACCCTGCATAATCTGGTCTGTCATTAATTTTTTAGACTTTCTTTTTTTTTTTTTTTTAAGATTTTATTTATTTGAGAGAGAGAGAGCAGGCGGAGGAACAGGAGAAGAGGGAGCGAGAGAATTTCAAGCAAACTCCCTGCTGAGTGCAGAGCCCTACTTAGGGCTCCATCTCTCTGAGATCATGACCTGAGCTGAAATTAGGAGTCTGATGCTCAACCAACTGAGCCATCCAGGTGCCCCTAAGCTTTCTTTGCAACTGCTCTTCCTTTTCCTCACTTGTCTCCAACTACTAGCTTCCTCGCAGTTTAGAGAATATATCTAGCATGTTGCTCCCTGAGACCTTTGTAATCTTGTTTCCATTTCCTAGAATACATTTTCTTTAGATAGCAGCATAACTTGCTCCTTTTTCTTCTTTACATCTTCATTCCCTGACCTCACTGCAAATCTCAGCACTTGCTATCTCTTTCCTCTACTTGATTTATTTTGGTTGCATTCATCACTGTGTTATACACTGCATCATTTACTTCCCCAAGGAGAATGAGAATGTGGGCTCCATCAGGATGGAATCCTGGTCTGCTGTGTTCTGTGCTATATCCCAAGAATACCATCGGTTGTATAATAAAGGATCAATAAATATTTATTCATGGAATGAATGAATGAATGAATGAGAAAGAACTTTGTGAAATAGAAAGCACTATAAAAACAGAGCTTATTATGTTTTTCCTAGCATTACAGGAAACACTATGAAAATAGCTAAGCATCCATCTGAGGGAACAAACAGTTCTGGAATGTACATGCATTGCTTTGGAGAGTACCCAGGTAGTAAGGACATAACTAGACTTGTCTGCTACATACACATTCAATAATTATATATAATATACATGTTCTGTATCTTCTGTACTAGATTTGCCCACAATTATTAACAGTCAGCCCTGCTATTAGGATATAAGCATTTTGAGAGCAAAGACCATAAAAAATGGGCCAGGTCGATGTCATATGACAATGTGGCTCTTGTAGAATCAAAACTAGGTGTTGATTTTAGCTCTTGTATCCCATCGAGTAGGAATATGTTAGCAAAAAATGCTATGAACTTCAAACAATAATTAGAAGACTCATACTGAAGCTTATGGAAGCTTTAGAGGAAGATACAGGTGAATTTCCTACAGAGTCTATATTATATGACTTAGTTGGAGAAAACTAACCCCCTTGGCAAGAAACAACACTAGTAATGATATGGAATTTATGTAGTTATTAGGGCTCTGAGTGGGAATAGCAGTGCCCAGCAGCCAAATTCATATTTTTATTGACTGCTTCTTATCCTACTGCTACAGGACTCTACACCTTTTTTTCAGGCATTATGTACAGAATCTTAAATACCTTGGATGAGTCAAGGGGTAAGTTTTGAGTGACAGGCTTTCTCTTATATTTACTTTGAAAGCCAGAACAGAAAACTTTCTTGGCCACAATGAGCTATAACACAATATTCTGAAATACAGTGTGGTCAAAGCACTGTTTTAAGAATGTGGCAAGAAGAAAAAGATGTACAGTGTTTTGTTTGTTTTTCTTTCCCATTGTAACCACAGCAACTGTAATGTTGACTTTGTATTTGAAGCCTTTCAAACTGCTGAGGTTTTGCATGGGAAAGAAAGAAAGAAAAGAAAGGGGGAGAAATAAATAAGGTAACATCCTCTCTCTCCATCTCAACATTCGGTGTCTCAGTTCTGGATTCGTATTTCCAGGGCTCGTGCCACCGTCTGCTTGCTGTTTTCCCTGTTTTCAGGGGCCGTACTTCCCATCTTCCTTGATTGCATCACAGTGATTTTCCTAAAACATGAAACAGGCTTCATTTTTCTCTGCTTTAAGTCTTAAAATGTATCTACGAATATGGTCTGCATCTCTTGAAAGGATCCTATGGTTCTTATCCTTCCTTTTATTAAGGTGTTGGTGTATCAGGTTAATTGATTGGCAAATATTGAACCACAACTTGCAGGGTAGGAATGAATCCCACTTGATCGTGGTGAATGATTCTTTTAATGTAGTGTTGGATTCGATTTGCTAGTATTTTATTGAGAAGTTTCGAATCCATGTTCATCAGGGATCTTCTCTTTTTTTTTTTTTTTTTTTTTTCTTTACGGCGTTCTTTGCCTGGTTTTCGTATCAAGGAACGCTGGCCTCCTAGAATGAATTTGCAGGTTTCCCTTCCATTTCTATTTTGTGGAAAAGTTTGAGAAGAATAGGTATTAACTTCTTTAAATGTTTGGTAGAATTCATCTGTTAAACCATCTGGATTCAGACTTTTGTTTTTTGGGAGTTTTTTGATTGCTGATTCAATTTCTTTGCTGGTTTTTGGTCTGTTCAGGTTTTGTCTTTCTTCCTATTTTGGTTTTGGTAGTTATACGTTTCTAGAAATGTATCCATTTCTTCCAGATTGTCCAATATGTTGGCATATAGTTTTTCATAATATTCTCTTATAATTGTGTTTCTGTGCTGTTGATACATGTATAGTCAGTATAAGCCTTCCGGAACCTTACTGCTCCATCTGAAGGTGATGATGACGAGGAGAATCTTATCACCCAGATACTAAGAAAATATTGTAGATGCCTGTTTTGTTTTCTATTCACAGAATCCCTGTAAAGTGAATATCATTCTCTCTTTCTAACAAATGAGGCCCAGATAAGTTATTTCGTATGCTCAAAATCACTCAGCTACTCAGTGGTGGGTCAGAGCTCTGAGCTTGTTTGACTTCAAAGTTCATGTTTTTCTCTCTATGATCATACCTTATAGCTTAGCCAGATGAATCTACTTGGAGTCCCCAGATGCTTCTCAAGGTTTATATATCCTTATGCTTTAATGCAGTTTGCTCTGAAATACTCTCTCCCCTTGATCGCTTGAAAGTCATTACTCATCCTTCAAATAACTAACACGCTCCTTCTTCTCTGACGCCGGTCCCTACTATTCTTCCTGCCTAGGGGCATTTAGATAATAAACTCCCTCTACAGCCTTCAGTGAATCCTGGATATAACTCTATTACCACATCTTAAATTATCACATTAATGATTAAGGTTTGTTCATCTGACCTGATTTTTGGGCTAAAATTTCACTTGGGGCAAGTATTATGAATTATTCTTTATACATTTTATAAACATGATTTTAAGTAATTCTAACACATTATAATTAAAGGATAAGAAACGTACTTTAGAAACAATTACATTTTCTATGTTTTGTGCATTGCACCACCTGCTGTTGAGAGATATTTATCTCTATTTAGCCCTGGAAACCCCTATTCCTTTTTTTAAAAATCAACTCACTTGGGATCTCTGAATTGAATTCTTAGAGGCTCCATTTTTCTGTTGTTCTGTGCTAACCAGGCATTTTCCTTACATTGTTCTGTATAGCTGCCTTTTGCTTACATGACTAATTAAGGGCTGAGATTTATTGTCTTCGTGCGGTGCTAAGGTTCACTTGGAAAAAAAGGAGGGGTGCCATTTCAGTCAACACAGAAATTTCTTAAAAACTGGGAGAATAAGTAACCATTACTGGAGGTAGCATGTTGCTCTTGTGAATGATATCTTTTAGATGGCCAAACCAGACATGTTGAATATCTCTGCTTAGCTATATTCTGTTGTCTGCCGTTTGGCTGAAAGGATAATTATTTTAGAAGGCACATTCTAATTCTGTTTCTTCTGACCTCCTTGGCCTCTCTTGGTCTAGCTTACCTTAAATTGTATATATCCATTGTCTTTTTTTTTTTTTTTTTTTTTTTTTTTTTTTTTTTGTCAAAAGGAATCTTTAAGTACCTACTACCTAAGTAAAAGAAATGAACACATTCATTCCTTCCCCTGTGATGTGGAACACGAAGAATGGATATTGTTAGGAGGAAGACCACCCCCTATGGAGAGTAAACTTAGATTGTGATTTTTTTTTTCATACCTCAAGTTTAAAAACTCACTCTATAGCTGCTGAAAAAAGGATAACATGTTTAATGCAGAAATTGAAATTTGCATACTAGTTCCTACTATATAAAAGGAAAAAAGAAAGCTAGAGTTTTAATCTTAGCATCTTTTTAAAAGTATTTGAGGATTACATAGACTTATTTGTAGCTTTGGATATGATGCATACATTCAAGAAATAATCTCTAATAGTGTATGAGTACTTGCTGTAAGCCTGACATCATGGCAGGTTTTTTAATTACTAAAATGAATATGTTAAATTTTTCCCTCAATAATCTGGATTGTAGCTGATGAGATAGACATATACATAGATAATTATAACACAGTGGAGAGAGAGTTGAAGTACACTATCTTATTATAATGCAGATCCATACTCCCAGAATAATTTAAAAAAGAAAAAACAACTAACTCTATTACAATGCAGCTTGAAATCTTTGAATATTTTTCTCGTGTCTAATGGGAAGAAGTCATCATTATGAGGTCTTCTGTGATATATTCCCTGAATACTTTTCTAAACATATTCTTTTTTTTTTAAGATTTTGTTTAAACCCAGTTAGTTAACATGGAGCATAATTTTAGTTTTAGATGTACAATATAGTGATTTGATCAACACTTCCACACAATACCCAATGTTCATCACAACAAGTGCACTCCTGAATCCCTGACATCTATTTTACCCATCCTCCCACCCCCTTCCCTTCTGGTAACCATCAGTTTGTTCTCTATAGTTAAGAGTCTGTTTCTTGGCTTGCCTCTTTCTGTCTCTTTTTCCCCTATGCTCATTTGCTTTGTTTCTTAAATTCCACGTGTGAGTGACATGATAGGGTATTTGCTTTCTCTGACTGACTTATGTCACTTAGCATTATACTCTCTAGTTCCATCCATGTTGATGCAAAGGGCAAGATCTCACTCTTTTTTATGGCTGAATAATATTCCACTGCATAAATATACCATGTCTCCCTTATCCATTCATCAGTTTATGGACACTTGGACTGCTTCCATATCTTGGCCATTGTAAGTAATGCTGTAATAAAAACAGGGGGACACATATCACTTTGAATTGGTATTTTTGTATTCTATGTGTAAATACCTACTGGTGCCATTGCTAGATAGTAGGGTAGTTCTATTTTTAACTTTTGGAGGAAACTCCATACCATTTTCCACAGTGGCTGTGCCAGTTTGCATTTTAGCAATAATACAAGACAGTTCCCCTATCTCCCACGTCCTTACCAACATCTATTTTTTCTTGTGTTGTTGATTTTAATCATTTTGATAGGTGTGAAGTGATATCTCATTGTAGTTTTGATTTGCATTTCAAAATCAGTGATAATCAGTGATTTTGAGCATTTTTCATATGTCTGTTGGCCATCTGTATGTCTTCTTTGGAAAAATGTCTGTGTCTTTTGCCTATCTTTTAATTGGAATATTTGGGTTTTGGGTGTTAACTTGTATAAGTTCTTTATATATTTTGGATACTAGCCCTTTATCAGATATGTCATTTACAAATATCTTCTCCATTCTATAGGTTCTCTTTTAGTTTTGTCAATTGTTTCCTTTGCTGTGCAGAAGCTTTTTATTTATTTATTTAATTTTAAAAAGTATTTTATTTATTTATTTGACAGAGAGAGACATAGCGAGAGAGGGAACACAAGCAAGGGGTGTGGGAGAAGGAGAAGCAGGCTTCTGGCTGAGCTGGCTCCCTGAGTAGGGAGCCTGATGTGGGGCTCGATCTCAGAATTCTGGGATCATGAACTGAGCCAAAGGCAGACACTTAATGACTGAGCCACCCAGGCACCCCAGAAGCTTTTTATTTTAATGTAGTCCTAATAGTTTATTTTTGCTTTTGGTTCCCTTGCTTTAGGACACCTATCTAGAAAAAAGTTACGGTCAATGTGAGAGAAATTACTGCAATTTCAGGCCTCATATTTAGGTCTTTAATCCATTTTGAGTTTATTGTGTAAAGGGAAAACAAGGATCTGATTTCGTTCTTTTGCATGTTGCTGTCCGGTTTCCAAACACCATTTCTTGAAGAGACTGTCCTTTCCCCCACTGGATATTCTTTCCTGATTTGTCAAAGATTAAATGGCCATATACTTGTGGATTTATTTCTGGGTTTTCTATTCTGTTCTATTGATTTATGTGTCTATTTTTGTGCCTGTACCATACTGTTTTGATTACTACAGCATTGTAATACAACTTGAAGTCTGGAAGTTTGATGCTTCCAGATTTGCTTTTCTTTTTCATGATGGCTTTGGCTATTCAAGGTCTTTTGTGGTTCCATAAAAATTTTAGGATTGTTTGTTCTAGCTCTGCAAAAAAAATGCTATTGGTATTTTGGTAGGGATTGCATTAATGTGTAGACTGCTTTGGGTAGTATTGACATTTTAACAGTATTTGTTCTTCCAATCCATGAGCATGGAATGCCTTTCCATTACTTTATGTCATCTTCAGTTTCTTTCATCAGTGTTTTATAGTTTTTAGAGTACGGATCTTTCACCTCCTTGGTTAAGTTTATTCCCATGCATTTTATTTTTGGGGGTACAATTGTAAATGCAATTGATTCCTTAATTTTTCTTTCTGTTGTTTCATTACTGGTGCATAGAAATGTAACATATTTCTGTACATTGATTTTGTATCCTGCAACATTACTGAATTCGTTTATCAGTTTTAGCAGTTTTTTGGTGGAGTATTTCAGGTTTTCTATATACAGTATCATGCCATCTGTGAACAGTGAAAGTTTTACTTTTTCCTTGCTTATTTGGATGTCTCTTATTTCTTTTTGTTGCCTGATTGCTGAGACTCGACCTTCCAGTGCTATGTTGAATAAAAATGGTGAGAGTGCAGTGTCTTGTTCCTGACCTTAGGGGAAAAGCTCTCAGTTTTTATTTATTATTATTATTATTTTATTTTACTTTTGTACCCTCTTTAGCCCATTTAAGATGATGTTAGCTCTGAGTTTTTTCATGTATGGCTTTTATTAAGTTGATGCATATCCCCGCTAAACCTACTTTATTGAAGCTTTTTATTGTAAATGGATGTTGTCCTTTGTCAAATGCATTTTCTGCAACTATTGAAATGATTATATGGTTCTTAACCTTTGTCTTATTAATGTGCTGTATTACATTGATTGATTTGTGAATACTGATCCACCCTTGCAGCCCAGGAATAAATCCCAGTTGATTGTGATGAATTTTTTTTTAAAGATTTATTTATTTGTTTATTTATTTATATATTTATATATGTATTTATTAGACACAGAGAGAGAGAGGAGAGAGAGAGCACAAGCAGGGGGAGTGGCAGGCAGAAGGAGAGGGAGAAGCAGGCTCCCTACTGAGCAGCGAGCCTGGAGAAGGACTCAATCCTTGAACCCTGGGATCATGACCTGAGCTGAAGGCAGCTGCTTAACTGACTGAGCCACCCAGGTGTCCCAGTGATTGATTTTTTAAATGTGTTGTTGGACTCAATTTGCTAATATTTTGTTGAGGATTTTTGCATCTATCTTCATAAGAGATACTAGCCTATAATTCTTATTTTTGTGGAGGCTTTATCTGGTTTTGGTATCAGAGTAATGCTGGCCTCATAGAATGAATGCAAGTTTTCCTTCTATTTCTGGAACAGTTTGAGAAAATATGTATCAACTCTTCTTTAAATGTGTCATGGTATTTGCCTATGAAGTCATCAGGTTTTGGACTTCTGTTTGTTGGGAGTTTTTTGATTACTGATTCCATTACTTTGCTGCTTTATTGATCTATTCAAATTTCCTATTCTTGTTTCAGTTTTGGTAATTTAAATGTTTCTAGGAATTCATCCATTTCTTGTAGGTTGTCCAATTTGTTGGTGTAGAGTTTTTCATAGTATTCTTTTATAATGTTTTATATTTCTGTGGCGTTGTTATTTTTCCACTCTCATTTGTGATTTTATTTATTTGGGTCCTTTCTCTTTTATTTTTGATAAGTCTGGCTAATGGTTTACCAATTTTATTAATTTTTTCAAAGAACCAGCTCCTGGTTCATTGATCTATTCTATGTTTTTGTTTGGTTGTGGTTTTAGTTTCTGTATCATTTATTTCTGCTCTAATCTTTATTATTTCCTTCCTTCCGCTGGCTTTAGGTTTTGTTTGTTGTTCTATTTCTAGCTCCTTTAGGTGTAAAGTTAAGTTTTTATTTGAGATTTTCTTTCTTCTTGAGGTAGGTCTGTATTTCTATATATTTTGCTCTTAGAACCACTTTTGCTGCATCCCAAAAGTTTTGGTCCACCGTGTTTTCTTTTTCATTTGTTTCCATGCATTTTTTTTTAAATTTCCTGCTTGACCCATTCATTGTTTAGTAGCATGTTATTTAATATTCATGTATTGGTGGTCTTTCTAGTTTTTTTCTTGTGGTCAACTTCTGGTTTCATACAGTATTTTGGTCAGAGAAGGGCATGGTATGATTTCCATCTTCTTGAATTTGTTGAGGGCTATTCTGTGGCCTAGTATGTGATCTATTTGGGAGAAAGTTCCATGTGCACTTGAAAAGAATGTTTTCTGCTGTTTTAACAGAATATATATGTTAAATCTTAATATATCTGTTAAATCTATCTGGTTCAGTGTGTCATTCAAAGCCATCATTTCCTTGTTGATTTTCTGTTTAGATGATCTGTCTATTCCTGTAACTGGGGTGTTAAAGTTCCCTACTGTTATGGTATTATGATCAATTAATTCCTTTATGTTTGTTATTATTTTATGTATTTGGGTGCTCCCATGTAGGGCATATAAGTATTTATAATTGTTACATCTTCTTGTTAGATTGTCTCCCTTATGATTATAGAGTGATCTTCCTTGTCTCCTGTTGTAGTCTTTGTTTTAAAGCATAGTTTGTCCAATGTAAGTATTCTGATTTTCTTTTGACAACCATTGGCATGATAAATGTTTCTGCATTCCCTCACATTCAGTCTACAGGAATCTTGAGGTCTAAAATGAGCCTCTTATAGGCATCATATAGATGAATCTTGCTTTTTTTTGGTTTTTGTTTGTTTGTTTGTTTTTTAAATCCATATGGATACCCTGTCTTTTGATTGGAGCATTTATTCCATTTACATTCAAAGTAATTATTGATAGATATGTATTTATTGCCATTTTATTACTTGTTTTATGGTTGTTTTTGGAGACTTTCTCTGATTTTTTCTTATTGTTCTCTCTTTCACAGTTTGTTTTCTTTACTAATATATTTGGATATCTTTCTTTTTTTTTCACATTTATCAGTAAGTTTTGATGTTGTTACATTAGATTTATATATAATATCTTATGCATATAGCAGTCTATATTAAGTTGATGGTCATTTATGTTTGAATCCATTCTTTACTCCTGTCCTTCCCACATTTTAGGTATATGTTGTCATATATTACATCTTTTTATTTTGTGATTTCTTTTACTTATTTTTTATAGAAGTATTCATTTTTACTGCTTTTGTGTTTCCTACCTTCATACTGTCACTTTTGGTCTTTTCCACTCACAGAATCCCTTTTAGTATTTCTTGCAGTGTTGGCTTAGTGGTCATAAGCTCTTTTAATTTTTGTTTGTCTGTGAAAATCCTTATTTCTCCTATTTTGATTGTTAGTCTTGCTGGGTAGAATATTCTTGGCTACAGATTTTCCCTACTCAGGCCTTTGAATATATCATACCAGTCCTTCTGGCTTGGAGACTTTCTGTTGAAAAATTTGCTGGTAGCCTTATGGGCTTTCCCTTATAAGTAACTGCCGCCTTCTTCTTCTTTTTCTTTCTCCTCCTCCTCTTCTTCTTCTTCTTCTTCTACTACTACTACTACTACTACTACTTCTTCTTCTTCTTCTTCTTTTCCTTTCTTCTTCTTCTTCTTCTTTTTCAGATTTTTTTAAGTTTATTTGAGAGAGAGAGAGATAGATAAAGACAGAACATGAGCAGGGTGGAGGAGGGAGAGGGAGAATCAGAGTCCCCACTGAGCAAGAACCCCAACATGGGGCTCAATCCCAGGACCTGAGATTATGACCTGAGCCAAAGGCAGATGCTTAACTGACTGAGCCACCCAGGCACACCAGTAACTGTCTTCTTTTGTCTTGCTGCTTTAAAGATTATTTCCTTATTACAATGATCTCCTAGTTTAATTGTAAATTGTGTTGGTATGGATCCACCTTTCTTGATTTTGTTGGGGGTTCTCTGTGCATCCTGGGTCTGGATATATATTTCCTTCCCCAGATTAGGAAATTTTTCAGCTATTACTTCTTAAAATAAATTTTCTGTACCCTTTTATTTCTCTCTTTTTATTCTGGGACTCCTATTATATGAATGTTATTACGTTGGTTGGAGTCACTGAAATCCCTAAGTCTATTCTCACTTTGCATAATTCTTCTTTCTCTCTTTGTTCAACTTTATTGCTTTCTGTTACTTTTTCATCATTGTTGTCTTCGTCTTCTCCTTCTCCTTCTTCTTCTTCTTCTTTGTCATCATCGTCTTTTCTTCTTCTTTGTCGTCGTCTTCTTCTTCTTCTTAGCTGAGGGAGGGACCAAGGGAGAGAGAGTAAAAGAATCTTAAGCAGTCTCCATACTCATTGTGGAGCCAGACATAGGGCTTGATCTCACAACCCCAAGATCATGGCCTGTGCCAAAATCAAGAGTCAGACACTTAACCAACTGAGTCACCCAGGTGCCCCTCGATTACTTTATCTTCTAGATCATCAGTTCATTCCTCTGCTTCTTCAGCCTGCTGTTCATTCCATCAAGGTATTTCTAATCTTGTTTATTATACTCTTCATCTCTGATTGATTCTTTTCTCAACTTTTGTGTCTCTTTCATAAGGGTTTCACTGATGTCTTTCATTCTTCTCTCAGTCCAGTGAGCATCCTTATTATCATTGCTTTAAGTTCTCCACCTTATGTCTGTTTCAGTTAGATCTTTGGACATGGCCTTATCTTGTTCTTTCATTTGGAATAAATTCCTCTGTCTTCTCATTTTGACTAAGTCTCTGCCTTCTTCTGTCTGTTAGAAAACCCAGTTATGTCTCCTGCTCCTAAAAGTAAATGATGAGGAGATTGTGTAGGGCTCATGGCTTGGCACTTCAGGGAATGCATGCCACATGTGTGCTGTTGTTGTGTCCTGGCTGCTGTACCTGCAGGCCAATCATCTACAGAGGTTTTCCTTTACTGCTGTGGGCAGTGCTTGTTCCTTGGTCTAGATGTTGTGAGTTTTAAATAGATATGCTCTGGTCTGCTTGTGAAATGAGACCTGTTACCACCACCACCAGAACTGAGGCTCCACAAAACTCCCGAGTCAGAAAACAGTGTGAGCAAAGGTTTGGGCAGATCTTCTTGGGGAAGGTTTGGGCAGGTCTTCTGGGTGAAGGGGCCCATCACATTGGGACTGAAGTAAGTGTGACTGAAAAAGGCAGTTCCACAGGAATTCAGAAGGGATGGGGCTTAGTGTGAGCAAGTTAGGTAGTCTGTGTCAGCACTGCACTGCTTCCTAAAGGTGACTCTGTTTATGCTGAGGGGCTGGGGAGAGAAATGGCATTAACCATCTCCTTTGTTCTCAGAAAGGTACCTCTATGAATGCTGCCTGTTAGGGACATGTTCCAAGAAGAGTAAATAATGTCCCCAGTATGTGCCCAAGGTGCTCTTCTGATCACTGTTTCCACACTGTATGTCCCTGGGTTGTTTGCCTGCCTTTTCTCCAAGAGTGGCCTGGTGCCTCTAGCCTCCCCTGGAGTCCAACACACACTTAAATTAGGCTTTAAGCCCTGATGGTTGCCTTTTCTCCAAGGGTAGTCTGGTGCCTCTAGCCTCTCCTGGAGTCCAGCCCATTGACACTTAAATCAGGCTTTAAGTCCTGATGGTTGCAAGAACTTAAAAAGTCAGCTCCTTTCACTTTCTAAGCCAACAACTATGGGAAAATATTCTTGTGTATTTCCTTGTGTGCACCCCCCACCCTTCTCTATGACCATAGCTCCCTCCCTCCACAGCAGCCAGGATTTGTTTCTCCCTTAAACCATTTCTCTGCACTTTGTACCTTCTTTACTGTGGCCCCTTCTCTACCTTTAATTGTGGAGCTTTTTTGTTTGTTTTTTTGTTTTGTTTTGTCTTTTTTGGCCAGCCTTTAGGTTAATTTCTGGGATATTTGGGATGATTTGATAGTTATCTGATTGTATTCATAGAATGAGGCAAGCCTAGGGTCCTCCTATTCTGTTGCCATCTGCCCCCTCCCAAATTTGTTTTTAAAGAAACATTTTAATACTCCATTCTTCAGCCATACTGAGGTACTATACTTGCAATAATCTTCTCTTCCTCCAATTTTAATTATGTACAAAATAATTTGATATGGATATATGTATATATGCTGTTGTATGTATATGATATTTGACTCCTTAACTAGATTTTAAGTGCTCAGAAAAGTAAAATTTATGACTTAAATTTATTCTTTGCCTTGACCCAGTGGATAACAGTTTTAAACACATATGAAATTGTGCTATACAATGTTTAGAATGAAGAACACTAAAGCAAGAAAGAGAGAAAGGAAAAGTTAGTAGAAAACAAAGGTGAGAAGGAGAATGAGAATGGGGTTTGGCTCCAAAGACTGGGACTTTCTGTAATTGCTGACTGTATGCACTGTCTACTGCAGTTGCCACCAGTCGCATATAGCTATTTAAATATAAATTTAATATAAAAATTAAATGAATTCAGTTCCTCAGCTTACTAGCCATTTTCTCTGTCCTTGCTATCTATCTGTGACTAATGGCTACTGTACTAGGAAATGCAAGACATTTCTGTTATTGGAGAAATTTCTGTTGGACAGCACTGATAGCATATGCTCAGTGCTGGCCTTCAGTGTTGCTACATCCCCAAACTTCTAGAAACCTTCAGATATTTTAAAAATACATAATGTTAAGAGTTCCAAGTATTGTTCTAAAGGAAACTCATGTGGAAAAAAGTTCAGTATGTGTTGAATTAACCATATATTTTTGGTTAACCTCTCTTTTCATTACAGAGAGCTGTATTTTAATAACACAGGCCTACTATCTAGTCCTATATATACCTCTTCACACGCATACCTGCTTTGAGTGGTAAAAGAAGACCTGATGGCTAAGGGAGGATTGTTAGTCACTATTAATCATTTATAACCATTTATTGCTTTAGAGATACTTGGCTGTATGAAATTTAAGGTGTTTTAAACATAAACTTAATGTTAGGTAACAAGTTTCTCACATACATACCTAGTTTCATATTCATTCTGCTAAATGGATTAAGATAAATATTTAACTCATCAGAACAATCTGTAAACAAATGAATGATAAAATGTTGAAAGTCCACTTAAGATACCAAGATAATGGTGATTGCAAGTAGAGAAGAGATAAACTACTAAGCCTTAAGTGACTCTCAAAAAAACATTTTTATACATTTAGATAGGTATTAACTAAACCAATATTTTTATTTCATGATGTACTCAAAACTAATACCATGTCTAACTGTGGGCATGCTCACAAAACAGTTAAGAGAGGTAAATTTGGATAAGAATGGTTCACATCTTGGATCATAGGAAATATCTGAATATTCCCAAGGGGTTCTTTTACTGAATAAGGAAATTTGAGTATATGTTAATAAATGGTTTATATTCAGACCATTAGGTGTTTGAAAAACTCAATTTTTCTTTGTAGGGAGTTGTTGTAGATCAAGTTAAAACAATATTTGTCTTACGTTATTTAGATGAATATCATTTCAAGCATCACTAGCAGAGAAGTGTCCTTTTGTTGTGGGAGATGGAAGGTAAACTAAAACAGAGTACTTTGAAGCATCAAAACTGAATTTTAAAAATATAGTCCTGCTTGCTCTGGTAGTTTTGAAATCTGAAGTAGCTGTTAATAAGGTCATCCTAAACTCGATACAAACTGTAATGTTGAATGCAACACTTGTAATTTATTTGTACTATATTACACATTGGAAAAACTAAAAGGGTAAACTTGTGTATATTTAAAGCATCCAGACTGACTAGAATTTTTTTAAGTGACTTTTATTTTGTTTCAAAATCCTATGAACATTTTGTTTTTATTCAAAGAGAATGTATTCTATGGTAACATTTAAGAAAATCATGATGTGGGGACGCCTGGGTGGCTCAGTTGGTTGGACGACTGCCTTCGGCTCAGGTCATGATCCTGGAGTCCTGGGATCGAGTCCCGCATTGGGCTCCCAGCTCCACGGGGAGTCTGCTTCTCTCTCTGACCTTCTCCTAGCTCATGCTCTCTCTCACTGTCTCTCTCTCAAATAAATAAATAAAATCTTAAAAAAAAAAAAAAGAAAATCATGATGTGTATTCTTTGAGCCATTGTACAATTTTTATTCTATTTTTTAAGCATTCATACTACCTTAGTCTCCTGTACCTATTCTTTGTCTCTGAATTAGGAACAATAGTGAACCTATTTTCCTTTTCTCTTTTTTTCCCCCCGCTTTTTATGAAGATTCAGTAAACACCTACTCTGTACCATATTGGGTCATTGGCAGTAAACCAAGTGGAGGTGTTCTTTAACTTCTTGGAATTTACAGCATGGAAGAGACAAATTAAACATTTATGATATAGTACAGATATAATTCTCACATCATATTACATTAGAGAGGTAAATTAAGATCAAAGCTAATACAGGTTACCTCTGCCAGAGTAATCTGCTAACACTCTTTAAATTGGATTCTCCACTATAACATTTAGTTTGCTATTATCTGCAACCAAGGAACAAAACCAAGCCAATTGGCTTAAAAAAAAAAAAAAAAGCAAAGGCTAAAATTATCTGCATAATAAAAAGTCCAAAGGGAGGGTGTGGTTCCACCCAGGCTGTTGCTCTTGCAAGAGCAGCACATCACACAACCAGAAAAAAGAAAAACTGTCTCAGAAACCCTCATCTGTCTTCATAATTCTCAGCAGTCTAAATTGGGTCAAATATGCTCCAATTCTTGTGTCAGTCCCAATAAAATTTGGGGCACAACAGCAAAAGAGGAAGGGGATCCCTAGAAGTTAACAGGGTACTCTTGGCAAAAGAAGGAGGCAATGGAAGCTGGGGAGACAACTGGGATCCATTCTTTCCAGCACGTCTTGTGCTATACTGAACATCAAATAGTACAAGCTGTACTAACTCTAAAGGCGGAGAAATAAAGGGCATTACTTTTATAAAAGTCTTGGTTTTATGGTCCTTCTTCTACAGGACAAAAAAAAAAAAAAAGAATATTTATAAAATGTTTTATTATTTGCTATCCAGAAAATCATTCACCATTTTTCAACTTACTTTTTCTTTCCTCCCTACTTCCCAGGTGGGCATTGCACATAGAGAAACTCTGGCATGAAACTAGTTAGAAGATTTACCCAAATTCAAAAACAGCTGATCCTAGTACCATTGATAATTGCAGTATGTGGCCCAACACTTCATTGCCACATCTTGATAAAGACCAAAAATGAGGATATACAGCTAGTGCTTCACATATGGTAAGTAAACAATTTATATAGGTCGCTTTCAACATTGTTGTTGTCATCCTTGTTTGGCCATTCAGTAACTGCTTGCCTTGTATTATGTGACTTTATAACTGTGTGGCTCAGTTCCTTGACCTCAAAAACTAGGTTTCTGAGGTCCCATTATATAACTAAAAAGAATTGCAATGGGCATAAATTGGGATAATGTATATAAAGTCACATGGATAAATAATACACAAACATGAAGTAGTAATATTATCTATTGATTAATAATACAGAGCTGTAAGTCTTGGTGATCAAACATAGGAAATATGTTTTGGATATATCAAAGATTATGTATTGTGATAGAGAATGGTAAAAGTAGTTAACAAATAATTGCCTCAAATATCACTCTTATCTGGGAATTATCAGTTCCCCTCAATCAAACTCTAAAAGTATCCACTTTATAGCTCTAGGTGATTAAGGTTGAGTGAAATTCACTATATTTTCAATGAAAAATATTCCACTCAGAGAGCACAAAAGCATTTTTTATTACACATCAGCAAGACCAGCAGGAGGTCAGGGCTCACTGATGGACTGGGGCAGGGAGAGTTATTCTAGCTGACAATTTGTTCCTAGGTCAGATGCCATATGGGCTTACTGACATTTGAAAATGTAGCTATTTTTCTCCACTACCAGCCCCACCCCCCTCAACCACACACACACAGCTTTTTCTTTTCTGGCATTGAAGTGTTATATTCATTTCCCTAAAGAAGCAACAGGGAAATGAACTATAACGAATACTGTTTATTTCTGGAATGAACCCCCTCAAGTCCTAGAGAATGGCCTGGGATTAGAGGAATCACTGATATTCTTAAAAGATCTCGTCTCCACTGAACAAGGGAACAGAAAGCATGATGGCTGTTATAAATAACAATTATAATTTTAATATAAAATTGCTTTATTGGGGGCACCTGGGTGGCTCAGTGGGTTAAAGCCTCTGCCTTCGGCTCAGGTCATGATCTCAAGGTCCTGGGATCGAGCCCCGCATCGGGCTCTCTGCTCAGTGGAGAGCCTGCTTCCTCCTCTCTCTCTCTCTCTCTCTGCTGGCCTCTGCCTACATGTGATCTCTGTCTATCAAATAAATAAATTAAAAAAAATTGCTTTATTGAAGTGGTTTGAGTTGTTTGGAGAGATAACACACAAATTTTGACTAAATAAATTCATAGAGATAATCTAAAAAATACTAAATGAAGGATCTGAGAAAAGGCTAATTTCATGTTCCTCAGATGACAGCCTTAGATCAGATGGTTAATGCTTTTAATTGATCTTTGATGAGAACCCTGAGGCATAAATCCAATTAGGATTTACATGGATACATGCATAAAAGTCAAATAAACTACTCTTATTTTATCAAAATAGAAACTCTTCTGGAATTTCAAAATTGGAATGTACAAAGTGAATATATTTAGGTTACCTAATTATGAATTGCTTAAAATAATTTTGTAATAATACCAGTGCTTGTCACATATACAGAATGCTCATATATCTAGTTGTAAAAGGTACAGTTATAATTACAAATATTCTACTGAAAATTCATCAGGAAGATAACACATCCAAATTGGTCCCCTTTTTCTTACATATTTTTTTCAAGACAATTGAATTATTTTCCTTTTTTTCCGCTCAGGTATGAATATAATATCATTAATTTATTGTTAAGGAAGTAATGTCTTTAAAAGAGAGATGAAGGAATTTGAAATTCAAAGTTGAATTACCTAACCTAATTCAATCATCTAGTAAAGGTCATACCAGCACCAGATATGCAAGCCCTGTTTTTTGTTCTGTACATGTTACCATGCCTAGAAATAATTTAAATCAACCTTCGACTCAATACATGAATACAAATTATAATAGCTCAAAAAAAGAGACCATTTCTTCTCTAGTTAAACAAAGATTTGGCACACTTACCCATTTCATTTTTATTTATTTTTTTAAAGATTGTATTTATTTATTTGACAGAGAGAGAGGTGATGAAAGAGGGAACAAAAGCAGGGGGAAGTGGGAGAGGGAGAAGCAGGCTTCCCACTGAGCAGGGAGCCCCAATGTGGGGCTCGATCCCAGGACCCTGGAATCATGACCTGAGCTGAAGGCAGAGGCTTAACATCTGAGACACCTAGGCACCCCTTCATTTTTATTTTTAATTTACTATTTTTTAAGATTTTGCTTATTTGAGAGAGAGTGAGCAGAAACATGAGCTTGTTGGGGGAGGGATGGGGGCAGAGGAAGATGGAGAAGCAGATTCCCTGCTGAGCAGGGAGCCCAATGTGGGCTTGATCCCAGGACACTGAGATCATGACCTGAGCCGAAGGAAGACGCTTAACCAATTGAGCCACCCAGGCGTCCCACCCAATTTCATTTTTTGATAGTTCTAAATTGTTAAGTTCTTTCTAATATTAAGCTGATATTTGCCTTTGGACAACTTTCATTCATTGCTTCTGCATTTATGATCTAGTACAAAAAAGAACACATACTTCTTTCAAAAACTACATCAGCTCTTATAACACCTCCACCCCCCCCCCAACTTGATTTCTTCTTTCTCAAGTCAAAACAGTTCCATCAATCATTCTTTATGCATCGAGTGCAGTGGGTCCTCGAGATTCACCTGTTGAGATAAATTTAAATGGATTGACTTATTTATAAAGTTTTCATCATGATTTCATAAGTAGAATTCTTTAATTACCCTGAAATTTTGCACCTGGAATAACAGGAAAACACACACACACACACACACACACACACGCACGCACGCACAACAAAACAAAATCTCCCCTTCCCCCATATATACACAGAAATGTAAATTTTTAAAAAGATTTTATTTATTTGAGAGAGAGAGATTAAGAGAACAAGTGGGAGGAGGGACAGAAGGAGAAGCAGATTCCCCACAGAGCAGGGAGCAACTTGGGACTCAATCCCAGGACCTGGAATCATGACCTGAGCTGAAGGCAGATGCCTAACCAACTGAGTCACTCAGGTGCCCCACAGAAACATAATTCTAATATAGTTTAATTATAGTATATACTAAAGATTAATGAGATTCTAAATGAACTCTTTTTTCTTGGTTTAGTAGTAAGGTGCATAAGTGTTTTTGCCTGTCCCTGTGATCGTTAATGGACATTTGCCAGATGACTTGTGTGTATGAAGATGGCCTTTGACATGGATCAGAAAAGATCTAGCTATGAAGTGATCATAAGATCATGTCTCCCTTAAATTCATTAGCTATATGATATTTGATACCTCTTAATTTTCACTATGTAAAAATGCCCTACGGTTAAAGACCATTATAAGAAGCATGTCCCACAGGGGTTTGCTTTCTCTATTTTGGAAACCCATATGAACTAATAATAGAACCCAGCCAGTCTGCTTGCCTCAATTTTAAGCCCCAATTTATCCTTCATATTGATAAAAGAGTTATTTTTTAGAATATACATCTTCTTATATTTTTGCTGTAAGTAGAACTTACATTAGGTCTACTTAAAAAAAAAAAGGTCAGAAAACTTGTCAGTTTATGTAGGGTATTGAATTCCAGGCCAAAGTCTGGGAGGGATCATATAGGTAATGGAAAGTTTTTAAAAGTTTTAGAAGGGGAAACAAAAACAATAAAAATTTTGATCCAAGGAAATAATTCTTGTAGTGCCTGACAGAAAAAAATATTTTCTAAAGGTAAACTGGAAGTAAATGAAATAGAAAATTTTCACTTTGTTCTATTTACTGACAGGCTCGGACAAATAATATAAAAGAGTTAATTCTCTACTTGCTAGACTATGAAACAGGAGTAATGCCACTATTTCACAAAAGATCACAAATAAATGAATAAATGTGATATTTCAAAATAAATGTGTTATGCCTTCAAAGAAAAGATAAAATAATAAAAATTATGGTGAAACTATAGTGAACTACTCAAATTCTCAATATCCTTATATAAATATACACAGGTAGTAGTTTAAACATTATGTCTTCTCAAATACTCTTTAGAATTAAAAGTAATGAAGATGTAAAAATGATGTCCATATTAGTACATAGATTAAGGCATTTGATCTTTAACATGCATAAGCTATAATAGGCAGTGATAGGCAGATGGGAAGTTAGAGGGTCTGTATGTGAGCTTAATAGAAAATAACCAAGATAATGAAACATTGGCTGTACAGCTTTTATAATTGCTATTCATTTATTAATCCCATCAGTTTAATTTAAAGCAATACACAGCACAGTAAGAAAACCAATTCATGGTTACCATGGTAAATTCAAACACATAGAAAAAGCCAGCTGTGAATCAGTATTCCAAACATTCAGTTATTAACTCAATCAGCTTCTGTTAAAGGACCAACTACCGTAACACAAAGACAATTAACAACTACCGCGGGACAGTCAAGTGTTTTGCACACTTTTTCATTATTACGTGTGTCAGGAAATACTTTGATAGTATTATCCACATAACATCACCCACCACAGGGTCACCAGAGCTGCAAGTAATTTCTTATGCTAGAATAATGAAATATTTGAATTTATAATATAAATAAAAGAGTTAAAAAGTATTAACCTGTTATATTTTAAATGTATTTTATATGTATGATTACATCAACTGCTAAAAAAATGACTATCCTCTTACTATTCTCTCTTAGTCACAGGGAGTACTATTACATATAACGAACCCATTGTTGAAGTTGGATAACAGCAGTAAAGCAGATTTCATGACTGGATTAATAAAAAGAAAAACATAAACTTATATTAATCAATACAATTCATTGATTTTCTTTACTTAAAGTTATCAATATCCGTATGATCCAGAGTTCTCTTCACATTCTATCCAGTATGCATATACACATGCATATGTGTGTGTGCATATATGTGTGAGTGTTGTCTAGGCACTCAGGGAGCAGAAGAGATGAGGTAGATACTGAGCAACATTAAAAGATAAACACCTTGAAGGCATGGGTTTCTGTCTCATTTGATCACTATTTTATCCCTAGTGAGACACAGAGTAGATTCATGTAAGTTAGGTCTGTTTAGTGAATGCAAAGAAAATTGTACTGATCAAAAAGAATGTATTTCTAGAGTAAGAGTGCTGGTTCTTTTGGGGGTTTGAACTGCATCAGTGAAAATTATTTTAAAAGGGGAATTCCAGGGGCACCTGGGTGGCTCAGTCATTAGGCGTCTGCCTTTGGCTCAGGTCATGGTCCCGGGGTTCTGGGATCGAGCCCCGCATCGGGCTCCCGGCTTGGTGGGAAGCCTGCTTCTCCCTCTCTCACTCCCCCTGCTTGTGTTCCCTCTCTCGCTGTGTCTCTCTGTCAAATAAATAAATATTTTTTTAAAAAAAGGGGAATTCCATAGATGTTTTAAGAAAATAACCTAGTTGCCTACTTTGACAGATCTTTATCATTTACATTCCATAAGCTCTCATAAGTGCATCCTGTAAAAAATCAGGTCTCATTTATATTCATACATTTAACTAGTTTTAAAATCCATAGTTTAAAAGGAATTTTTAAAATCACTTACAGAAGGGACCTCTGGGTGGTTTAGTCGGTTAAGCATCTGACTTGGTTTCAGTTCAGGTCATGATACCAGAGTCATGAGATCGAACCCTGCTTTGGGCTCTGGGCACAGGGCAGAGTCTGTTGAGATTCTTGCCATCTCCCTCTGCCCCTCCCCCCACTCACTCTTTCTGTCTCTCAAATAAATAAATAAAACCTTTTTAAAAAATTCCCTACAGGATGCAAAAGAAGTGATCTGGTAACAAACAATAAATTACTTATTCAGTAGTCTAGGTATCCACAACTAATACTTTTTGTTTCTTAAGCTTCATTGTACGTAAAACATCATCAGATATCCGAGTTGTAGTCTGGATTTTGGTGTTCAGGAAAAACAAATTCCCTATCAGAGTGCCTTTAGAGACAGAAGTTTGGGGTTAGTTTTCAATTTGTTTCATCAATGTATGAAACACAAATTAAATTTTCCTCATTTAGAGTAGATTAACTATGAGTTTGCTATCGTTACTAATAATTTTGGAAGTGGCCCACTCATTTTTAACTTAATGAACAAGTATAGACCACCTCTTCTGTGCCATTAGTCAACTAGATGATACATATTCAAGATGAATAAGATCTAATGATATAGTTGGGATAGGTAGACAATGGTTTTGGGGGCACACCAGGATCCTGAGCTGAGAGAGTTGTGATGTAAGAAGACAGGTATGAAAGGTGGATAGTGAAACCTGCAAAAGTTGAGCCTGTAAAGCTAGCCAGGCATAGATCACTTTAAAAACCTGTTTTATAACACTGAAAAAAAAAAAAACCCAAAACAACAACAACAACAAAAATCCGTTTTGTTTAGACACTTTAAACAGGTGATGAGATACAGAATATGGTATGAGAATTGGTTTGATGAATGAAAAGTTTGCTTTGGTGACACTGGATGACAAGAGAAAAGAGACTAGAGCCAATCTGACAAATTAGAAGCATATTTTTATAGATAAACCAAAAAAATGATGAAAGCCTGACTTAAGTAGAAGCAGTGGAAAGGTAGGAAAGGCAATAGCCCAGAAAGATGATAAACTGATATAATCGACAGTACTTGGTCATCACCGGAGTTTGGTGACAAGGAAGATTCTGGAAAGAATACAGAATAACTTGTAAAACTGGGTGAATAATTGTATTCACTAAGAAGGGGATAGCAAAAGAGATTATGTTTTGGAGAAAAAAATAATATCCACTTTTGGACACTAGATTTAAGTTGCCAAATTGCAAGTAAAATTTCCAGGAGGCAGGTAAATGTATAGCTTTGGGACTTAAAAAAAAAAAATGTAGGCTAGAGATAACATTTGGAGATGATCAGCGTAAATAATAACCAAAGCTATGGGAGAGATGAAGTTTTATTAGAAGAGCAATGAAAGGCCATTCATTTGCTTATTTTGTGGAAAAAGGATAATGGTGCAGGGATCACATTTTAAGAAAGTTGTATGCCTCCTATATTAGGATGGCTCAAGCAAATGACTTTAAGAGATCTGAATGAATAGTAAATGGTTATAGGATGCAGAGAAATTGTTAGAGATACCTGTTCACGAAGTGGCATGTAATTGACTTGTCCCTTCCTTCAGATTCCCTTCTAACTATAGGATATCTTGCACTATAGGATTCTTAGTGCAAGAGGATATCCTTCCCTTACTCTGGATTCAAATTGGAGATGGAATTAAAAGGTCAAAATGTTTGAGATGATGACTGAATTCATTTTTTATATTTGTTTAAAATGAGATTCTCCATTCTCCACAGAGTATATAAGTTAGAATTCTTCTAGTTGCAATAAATAGGAAATCAAAACCAAAGTAGTTTAAACAATAAAGAAATGTACTGACTCACATCATCAAAAGACTATTAGTAGGGAAAGCTTTCTGATGTGATAACATAGTGATGTCATCAAGGACAATGTGTTTTCCACCTATAGGCTTTGACCCTGGCTTTATCCTGTGCTGGTTTCCTGAATGATCCTTCATGGTAGTGGGATGGCTGCCAGTAGCAAACACGGTTGTATGCTTTTATGCTCACAACAGAGGTATAAAAAGAGAAGCCTCCCATACCTCTTTTTAATGAATGAGGAAGATGAGTCCCAGAAACCTCCAACCAACCCCCAATGAAAGGTTAGTAACAGTGGCCAGCTTTATTCTTCTTTATTTATTCTTCTTGATGGAAATTGCTTCTGTAAAGGTCAGACCCACTGCTAGTGTTGAGGCATGAAGACCAGTTCCCTCAGCCATATGGATATTGTATTTGATGTACACAAAATTGAAGATCTGTTAGGAAAGCACAAAGCAGGGTGGTTGTTGGGGAGGGGGGGTCAGTGTCAGCACTGCCAGCTGTAAGGAGCTTCAGTTCTACAGTATAAATATTCACAATATTAATAGTTTCGGAGAAATACATCAAGAAAATTATGAGGCACTTTATATGAATTATCACATTGCATTGTCATAACACTTTTCATTTTGGTGATATTTTGCAGTGGAATAGTGGAAGTTTTTAGAGATTATGTAATTTACTTATGGTCCAACAAATGCAGGTCTCGATTCCAGCTTTGTCTGTCTCCCAAGATATTTGTCATGACACTTCAGTCTTGAGGAAAATTCTTGCTTTTTCTGCCTCATTTCCCTTTTGTTGATACAGGTATTGTTTCTTTCCAAACAATTGACCAAGTCCCGCTTGGTGACCTCAGATCTTTAGGTGTCTGAAGAGTATCATTCATATAAGAATCTCTTCTTCTTGTGACCTCCTTCCATCCTAGAGGTCCAAGAGAACACCATAAAGTCCCATGCTCAAAAACAATGTAGGTCCTTAGAGTCTCTTGTACATAACAAGATATATGCAGCCGTTGTGCTGAGAAGCACGAAGGGAAATAATTCTCCCACAGCTCCTGCTTTATAGAGGTGCTTGGAAAGGCAGATGAGGCTGAAGCTTTCTGCTGGAAATCTATTAGTTTCACAAATTAGAACCAACAAAGTGAATGAGAATGCAAACTTAGACTGCTTCATGAAAACAAGCCTAGTTTAGCAAGACTGCTTGGAGAGTCCAGCCTTTTAAAGGTCACAAAGTCGCAGTAAAATGTTATTTTTCTTCATTGGCTCTGTATTAGGCAAAGTGAAGAAAATCTCTATATCTGGCTTAGAAAATATGGGCATATAGAGTTTCTTTTATGAAACATGTCTCTTCATTGAAACTTTTTCATACTAGATGAAAGAGACCTAAGAAACAAATAGAAATGCTATCAAAGCCTTAATTTGAAGGTGCTTGTTATATACTAATTTAATAAATGGTTTATTTCATTCTTTCTATGACTTGATCAAAAGCCTATATATCAAAAGTCTGGATTAAAAAAAATCTTGGTTTTGATTATTATTTTAACCAGGGTTATTGGCCAATTTAGGAAGTGATGATAGAAAAATTTTAATCATTAATAATGTACATGACTGGGAAGGAAGTAAAATGCAAGATAAACCAAAGTAAGAGAGGAAGATGACATCACTTTCTCTTTCAAGAAGCTATTTTGATATAATATATTTTCTTAAAGAAAGATATAATATATTTTCTAATGGAAACTATGTTATTCATTTACCTTAAAAAATTTCAGTACATGCAAGGAGCTATCCACAGAAGGAGATGTGAATCCAACCATAAAGTGGCTGAGAGTGCAATAGGGAAATAAGATTTGCATTTAAATAACTGAAACGCAATGTGAAATTATAAGTGCCATATAAAAGGTAAAAGTGATGGTATTGCCAAGGGAAAAAATATTATGTGCAATTGAATAATCAGGGAAGATTATTCTTACCTGCTTACCTGGTAAGCAGGTAGCCCGTGAGCTGAACTTGAGGATTTAGACTTGCAGATAAGAAAATGAAGGATCTTTGCAGAGAGTAGGGACAACACAATGATCAAAATAGGAAAGCAGGGCTATGATAAGCTTCAGGTTGGTAGATTAGTGTGACTGGGAAGGCTTCTGCAGGTCAGTGCCTGGCTCTTTTGTTTCTTCTTGGGGGGAACAGACTGACCTTATCTACAATTAAAATTTTACTCATCTGGGGTTTAAACGATGTTGAATATGTTCCCAATCTTTAGTGTTCCCTTCCCCAGACATATGGACAAAACCAACCCAGGCTTTTGATCTGAAGCATCAAAGGGTTGTCCAGACTGGCAGTGAGGCTGGGCTGGGACTAGTTGAAAGTGAGAAAGTCTAGTGGGAGGAGGTAGGGGATCTGGCCATGATGTCTCTGAAAGTCCGGACTATCTTTCTTGCACTGGATTCTATTTGCTCTATCTAGTATTTTTAGATGTTGGATTTGAACATTACTTGAGGAGAGAAAACTGCATAGCTGCATGGAGGGACCTTCAATATTTTAAGAAAAGATTGGGACTACTTAAGGAGGGATCAGTAAGTCTGTCATGTTTTTAGCAAAGGGAATGAACATGACCAGATTTCTGAAAAGGAACGGTTTATGATTCATTTGCCTTTCATTCTTCAGTATCTAAGTATAGCCTTGCAAAAACCAGATGCTTAGTAAGAGTTTTCATTTTTAATTGTTGGACATATCAGCAAACAAGATGAAGTGAATAAGGAAAAACTGGTGCCTGAAAAAAGGATTGAAGGCTTGCAAAAAAGTATAAAAGTTTGCAAGAGGCCTAAGGGAGCCTTGACTATGACAGTGACAGTGAAAATGGGGAGAGGCTCTGTGACAGTGGCAATGGGGAGTGGCTATGACTAGTAAATATTTCAAGGAGAGAACTGACAGGAATTGAAAACTGATAGGATATCAGAGTCAACAAAGAGATCAAAAATGATTCTTAGTTTTAAACCTGGAGTTTGTGAATTTGATGGTATTAAAAAAAGCAAAAAAAATTTAAACTAAAAAAATAGAATGCATACATAAGGAAGGCAAGAGAGATTGTGAAGGTGAAAAGTTTACTTTTGAACATGTGTTTAAGGTGATAGAGATATATTTTAGATGTTTAATGATAAGTAGTGGTACAAGCAAGCCTGACTTTTGCATGAGATAAAAACTACAGATAAATAATAGTAGGGAGGCATCTGAATCAAGGTAATTGAGAAAGGAGAGACTTAATAGAAGGTGAAAGCCCAGAACATATTTTGAGGAATCTTTATTTAGGGGAATTGGAGGAATATCTGGAAAACTTTTTATAGATATGATGTCAAAAAGCTATTTTATTCAATGACAAAATTAGAAACTAATGAGGTAATAAGAAGCAGAAGTATAAAGACTATGCTTGAACTCCTTCTGTGTCAAGGAAAGAGAAATTGAAATTCAAGTTTAATCACCAGAATGCAAGTCCACAAAAGAGCCATGTCTGACTGGCTTAGCACTCTGTTCAGTATCTTGGACTCAGTAGTTGCTCCACAAACATATAAAGATATTTTAATTAAATGGATTAGATAGCTTAAAAGTCCATAATTTATTATGGAATAATTACCTTTTCTGTTCTTTTTTTTTTTTATGATAGGTATAATATATGCTTACTGTAAAAGTTTCAAACAAAAAAGCAGAAGGCAAATAGGAAATTACTACCAATGTTTTATATGTATATTTCAGACATTTTTATATGTAATATATACATATATATTCATAAAAGAATTTGCTCTTTATCCTTCACAGCATATTATGTGAAGTTTATCATATTAGCATATATACATTGATCTTACTGTTTTTAATAACTAAGTATAATATTCCATAATATGATGTATAATGATTATTTTTGCCATACCAATACCAACAGGAACATAAGTAATATGCATTTCCCCCATATTGAGCAATGATGATGCGTTGCATTTTCTTATATAAATATCTTTGTGCCCAGGTGTGAATAATTTTGTAAGATGGATTCCTTTTAGTCAAAGAGTATATTAATTTCTCTCTTGTTAGTTATTGCCAAATTTCCTTCAACAGGGAGCATCAATATAACCTCTTTACAAATATATGAAAGCAAATATGTAAAGCAACTCAATCACAACTGGTTTGCTCTTTGCTGTTTCGACAATAAGGATCTAAGTCCCCAAACATAACTTTTACTTTAAATATTTAAAATAATATTTCCTGTGTGAAATCCATAGCCATGAACAAGTATTTCCTATAATGGAAATATGCCAGACTGTTTTTCTCCTTTGATCCCCATCTCATGATTCCACTAAATGTACGTGTTCATTGGAAGAGTTGGGCTGATTGCAGTTGAGTTGTGTAGTGCAGGTGTGGTAACTCTAATAGGAACAATAAACCCACATTTGTCCAGGGGATCCTCAGGTAATAAAAGAATGTGAGATTGTCAAGTTTGACACGATTAGCGTTCTGAATAGGAAGCATCGTATACCTAATATATCAGAGATAGTCTAATTTACCTTAATAATTTAATAGTATGGTAATTTCATATCAAAACCCAAATTTAATGTTATTTAAATATGTATTATTAAAATATGCACATCAAGAAAAGCATATCTGTGGGGCAGATTTTATGAAGCATGATGCTAGTTTTGGCTCAGTTCCTAGTGGTGTTGCTTGGGGCCCGCACTGGGTCTGACTGGATGATTCACACCCAATCCAGTGTCTGTAAGACCCTTGGCCACTAGAGAAAAGGGAGGTTCTATGGAACTGACATGTCTGCATAAGGGTAATGGGATCTTCTCTGCAAACCTAGTACTTGTCCTCGATATCACAGATCTCTAAAACAGCTTTATTACCAAAGAATATGTTTATTGCTCTACTTAAATAAATTTTGTAACCTCTCTGTAAGTTATTGGCACAATTTTATAGATCAGAAAGTGAAGAGACCAGATAAGTAACTGGATCCAAGTGTACATGCAAATAAAGGGTACCCTAGACCTCCAACTTAAATTTAACTGTAGATCTAGTGCTCTTGCTAAGATATTACGCTTATTCCTGTAAGTACCTGAACTGATTTCTAGAGTGAAATTCTCTGGGGAAATCCCAGACCATACCTCAGGCTCCTCTGTGTTGTGTGTTTAGGCATCAAGGCATTCAAAGGGCCTAAGTGGTGGCTCAGGGCCTTCACTATGGGACACATACAGCTGACACAGAACCTTTCAGGGTAATTTGTTGCCTCAGGATGAGCCCTGGAGCGTTATGTAATGCCACCAACCAGGAAAAATGAGCTACATCTAGTAAGGACTCAACATTTAAACTGTGTCTTCCTGTGGAAAGTGACAAATAACAACCAAGTTACTAGGAACACAAAAGTGATGATGTCTATCTGACAATGTCACAGTCTTTTAAAAAGGGCAGTTTTAGAATTGTGTCAATGTTACTAAAGATTGGCACTTTTCATGGGTATAAAAAATTGAATAAATTATAAGTAGCTCAGTCAAGATGACCAAAACTTAAATTCAATGGTATAAAAAAGCATGGAAATAACTTTAAACATATGTCTAACCTCTTATTTATATCCTCTCAACAACTGTGCCACTTCTGTTTATCCCAGATTTACAAGTAATTTTAAACCTTGGGTTCCCCCCAATGTCTATAAAATCAGCATTGTTTCATATAGATAGTCTCATGTCGCTCTCATCCTCCTATCCATCCACATGCACTTTAGACCTTCCCATTTCACCAAAATCAGAGAAAGCAGAGTCAGGAAAGTCTGGAGGAAGGGCAGGTTGTGAGGACTGGAAATGTCCTGTCTTCAGCCTTTGGGAGGAAGAAAAGGAATGAACTGAGAGGCAGGCTCAGTGTTCACCTGCACTGCCTCTGTGAATCTGGGCTCATCACTCTGGGGAGTTGCCGATGAAAGGGGATATTCATGAGGAACAATCTGAAGAATATGGTTTACTTTCCCAGCTTTTATGTATATTTTGTGCTTTAAAAAGTCTGGAGATTTAAGTTTCTGCTCAGATTCCAGGGTGCAGGAATATCTCTAATGAAGGAAGGCTTAGGGCAGGTAACTCCCCCCATCATATTTCTGGGAGTAACAAAAGGAAGGGTAAGGATTATACCTTAATTTTATTTTAGGAAATATTCTTTTTCCCAGGATATAATTAAGGTCTGCACCTGACATAAATTTAAAAAGTAGAATCAAAATTCATTTTGTTGAGTCAAGATGGCAGAGAAGTAGCAGGCTGAGACTACTTCAGGTAGCGGGAGATCAGCTAAATAGCTTATCTAAAGATTGCAAACACCTACAAATCCAACGGGAGATCGAAGAGAAGAAGAAGAACAGCAATTCTAGAAACGGAAAATCAACCACTATCTGAAAGGTAGGACTGGTGGAGAAGTGAATCCAAAGCGACTGGAAGATAGACCGCGGGGGGAGGGGCCGGCTCCCGGCAAGCGGCCGAGCAACGGAGCACAAAATCAGGACTTTTAAAAGTCTGTTCCGCTGAGGGACATCGCTCCAGAGGCTTAACTGGGGTGAAGCCCAGGCGGGGTCAGCACGGCCTCAGGTCCCACAGGGTCACAGAAGGATCGGGGGTGTCTGAGTGTCGCAGAGCTTACCGGTATTAGAACAGGGTAGCCGGCTACAGAGACAGAGCCAAGGAGTAAGCTCTAAACTCGGGGTCACCTTGAACCGGTCGCAGGCTCGGTCAGCTCGGAGCGCGGCCGGAGGCCAGGGTGACTGGAGTAATTGGGCGCTGTTCTCTGAGGGCGCACTGAGGAGTGGGGCCCCAGGCTCTCAGCTCCTCCGGGCCGGAGACCGGGAGGCCGCCATCTTCATTCCCGTCTTCCAGAACTCTACGGAAAGCGCTCAGGGAACAAAAGCTCCCTAAAGCAAACCCAGCAAACCCGAGCGGATTACTCAGCCCGGCCCCGGGTAAGGGCGGTGCAACTCTGCCTGGGGCAAAGACGCTTGAGAATCACTACAACAGGCCACTCCCCCAGAAGATCAATGAGAAACCCAGCCAGGACCAAGTTCACCTACCAAGGAGTGCAGTTTCAATACCAAGGAGAGCAGCGGAATTCCAGAGGAGAAGAAAGCAAAGCATGGAACTCATGGCTTTCTCCCCATGATTCTTTAGCCTTGCAGTTAATTTTTTTTTTTCAATTTTCTTTTCTCTTCTTCTAAATTTTTTGAACTTTTACCGTTTTCGTTTTTAACGTTTTTTAAATAGTTTATCTAATATATATATATATATATATATATATATATATTTTTCCTTTTTATATTTTTTATCGGCTTTCTTTTTTTAATAGTTTCTTTTTTTTTCTTTCTGAACCCCTTTTTATCCCCTTTCTCCCCCCTCACGATTTGGGATCTCTTCTGATTTGGCTAAAGTATATTTACCTGGGGTTGTTGCCACTCTTTTAGTATTTTACTTGCTCCTTCATATACTCTTATCTGGACAAAATGACAAGGCGGAAAAATTCACAACAAAAAAAAGAACAAGAAGCAGTACCAAAGGCTAGGGACCTAATCAATACAGACATTGGTAATATGTCAGATATAGAGTTCAGAATGATGATTCTCAAGGTTCTAGCCGGGCTTGAAAAAGGCATGGAAGATATTAAAGCAACCCTCTTGGGAGATATAAAAGCCCTTTCTGGAGAAATAAAAGAACTAAAATCGAACCAAGTTGAAATCAAAAAGCTATTAATGAGGTACAATAAAAAATGGAGGCTCTCACTGCTAGGATAAATGAGGCAGAAGAAAGAATTAGCGATATAGAAGACCAAATGACAGAGAATAAAGAAGCTGAGCAAAAGAGGGACAAACAGCTACTGGACCACGAGGGGAGAATTCGAGAGATAAGTGACACCATAAGACGAAACAACATTAGAATAATTGGGATTCCAGAAGAAGAGGAAACAGAGAGGGGAGCAGAAAGTATGTTGGAGAGAATTATTGGAGAGAATTTCCCCAATATAACAAAGGGAACAAGCATCAAAATTCAGGAGGTTCAGAGAACCCCCCTCAAAATCAATAAGAATAGGTCCACACCCCGTCACCTAATAGTAAAATTTACAAGTCTTAGTGACAAAGAAAAGATCCTGAAAGCAGCCTGGGAAAAGAAGTCTGTAACGTACAATCTAAAAATATTAGATTGGCAGCAGACTTATCCACAGAGACCTGGCAGGCCAGAAAGAGCTGGCATGATATATTCAGAGTACTAAATGAGAAAAACATGCAGCCAAGAATACTATATCCAGCTAGGCTATCATTGAAAATAGAAGGAGAGATTAAAAGCTTCCAGGACAAACAAAAACTGAAAGAATTTGCAAATACCAAACCAGCTCTACAGGAAATATTGAAAGGGGTCCTCTAAGCAAAGAGAGACCCTAAAAGTAGTAGATCAGAAAGAAACAGAGACAATATACAATAACAGTCACCTTACAGGAAATACAATGGCACTAAATTCATATCTCTCAATACTTACCCTGAATGTTAATGGGCTAAATGCCCCAATCAAAAGACACAGGGTATCAGAATGGATAAAAAAACAAAACCCATCTATATGTTGCCTACAAGAAACTCATCTTAAACCCGAAGACACCTCCAGGTTTAAAGTGAGGGGGTGGAAAAGAATTTACCATGCTAATGGACATCAGAAGAAAGCAGGAGTGGCAATCCTTATATCAGATCAATTAGATTTTAAGCCAAAGACTATAATAAGAGATGAGGAAGGACACTATATCATACTCAAAGGAACTGTCCAACAAGAAGATCTAACAATTTTAAATATCTATGCCCCTAACGTGGGAGCAGCCAACTATAGAAACCAATTAATAACAAAATCAAAGAAATACATCGACAAGAATACAATAATAGTAGGGGATTTTAACACTCCCCTCACTGAAATGGACAGATCATCCAAGCAAAAGATCAACAAGGAAATCAAGGCCTTAAATGACACACTGGACCAGATGGACATCACAGATATATTCAGAACATTTCATCCCAAAGCAACAGAATACACATTCTTCTCTAGTGCACATGGAACATTCTCCAGAATAGATCACATTCTTGGTCCTAAATCAAGTCTCAACCGGTATCAAAAGATTGGGATCATTCCCTGCATATTTTCAGACCACAATGCTCTAAAGCTAGAACTCAATAACAAGAGGAAATTTGGAAAGAACCCAAATACATGGAGACTAAACAGCATCCTTCTAAAGAATGAATGGGTCAACCAGGAAATTAAAGAAGAATTGAAAAAATTCATGGAAACAAATGATAATGAAAACACAACGGTTCAGAATCTGTGGGACACAACAAAGGCAGTCCTGAGAGGAAAATATATAGCGGTACAAGCCTTTCTCAAGAAACAAGAAAGGTCTCAGGTACACAACCTAACCCTACACCTAAAGGAGCTGGAGAAAGAACAAGAAAGAAACCCTAAACCCAGCAGGAGAAGAGAAATCATAAAGATCAGAGCAGAAATCAATGAAATAGAAACCAAAAAAACAATAGAACAAATCAACGAAAATAGGAGCTGGTTCTTTGAAAGAATTAATAAGATTGATAAACCCCTGGCCAGACTTATCAAAAAGAAAAGAGAAAGGACCCAAATAAATAAAATCATGAATGAAAGAGGAGAGATCACAACGAACACCAAAGAAATACAGACAATTATAAGAACATACTATGAGCAACTCTACGCCAACAAATTTCACAATCTGGAAGAAATGGATGCATTCCTAGAGACATATAAACTACCACAACTGAACCAGGAAGAAATGGAAAGCCTGAACAGACCCATAACCAGTAAGGAGATTGAAACAGTCATCAAAAATCTCCAAACAAACAAAAGCCCAGGGCCAGACGGCTTCCCGGGGGAATTCTACCAAACATTTAAAGAAGAACTAATTCCTATTCTCCTGAAACTGTTCCAAAAAATAGCAATAGAAGGAAAACTTCCAAACTCATTTTATGAGGCCAGCATCACCTTGATCCCAAAACCAGACAAGGATCCCAACAAAAAAGAGAACCACAAGAACTCCTTGATGAACACAGATGCAAAAATTCTCGCCAAAATACTAGCCAATAGGATTCAACAGTACGTTAAAAGGATTATTCACCACGACCAAGTGGGATTTATTCCAGGGCTGCAAGGCTGGTTCAACATCCGCAAATCAATCAATGTGATACAACACATTAATAAAAGAAAGAACAAGAACCATATGATACTCTCCATAGATGCTGAAAAAGCATTTGACAAAGTACAGCATCCCTTCCTGATCAAAACTCTTCAAAGTGTAGGGATAGACGGCACATACCTCAATATTATCAAAGCCATCTATGAAAAACCCACCGCAAATATCATTCTCAATGGGGAAAAACTGAAAGCTTTTCCGCTAAGGTCAGGAACACGGCAGGGATGTCCGTTATCACCACTGCTATTCAACATAGTACTAGAAGTCCTAGCCTCAGCAATCAGACAACAAAAGGAAATTAAAGGCATCCAAATCGGCAAAGAAGAAGTCAAACTATCACTCTTCGCAGATGATATGATACTCTATGTGGAAAACCCAAAAGACTCCACTCCAAAACTGCTAGAACTTGTACAGGAATTCAGTAAAGTGTCAGGATATAAAATCAATGCACAGAAATCAGTTGCATTTCTCTACACCAACAACAAGACAGAAGAAAGAGAAATTAAGGAGTCCATCCCATTTACAATTGCACCCAAAACTATAAGATACCTAGGAATAAACCTAACCAAAGAGACTAAGAATCTATACACAGAAAACTATAAAGTACTCATGAAAGAAATTGAGGAAGACACAAAGAAATGGAAAAATGTTCCATGCTCCTGGATTGGAAGAATATATATTGTGAAAATGTCTATGCTACCTAAAGCAATCTACACATTTAATGCAATTCCTATCAAAGTACCATCCATTTTTTTCAAAGAAATGGAACAAATCATCCTAAAATTTATATGGAACCAGAAAAGACCTCGAATAGCCAAAGGAATATTGAAAAAGAAAGCCAAAGTTGGTGGCATCACAATTCCGGACTTCAAGCTCTATTACAAAGCTGTCATCATCAAGACAGCATGGTACTGGCACAAAAACAGACACATAGATCAATGGAACAGAATAGAGAGTCCAGAAATAGACACTCAACTCTATGGTCAACTCATCTTCGACAAAGCAGGAAAGAATATCCAATGGAAAAAAGACAGCCTCTTCAATAAATGGTGTTGGGAAAATTGGACAGCCACATGCAGAAAAATGAAATTGGATCATTTCCTTACAACCACATACGAAAATAGACTCAAAATGGATGAAGGATCTCAATGTGAGAAAGGAATCCATGAAAATCCTTGAGGAGAACACAGGCAGCAACCTCTTCAACCTCAGCCGCAGCAACATCTTCCTAGGAACATCACCAAAGGCAAGGGAAGCAAGGGCAAAAATGAACTATTGGGATTTTATCAAGATCAAAAGCTTTTGCACAGCAAAGGAAACAGTGAACAAAACCAAAAGACAACTGACAGAATGGGAGAAGATATTTGCAAATGACATATCAGATAAAGGGCTAGTGTCCAAAATCTATAAAGAACTTAGCAAACTCAACACCCAAAGAATAAATAATCCAATCAAGACATGGGCAGAGGACATGAACAGACATTTCTGCAAAGAAGACATCCAGATGGCCAACAGACACATGAAAAAGTGCTCCACATCACTCAGCATCAGGGAAATACAAATCAAAACCACAATGAGATATCACCTCACACCAGTCAGAATGGCTAAAATGAACAAGTCAGGAAATGACAGATGCTGGCGAGGATGCGGAGAAAGGGGAACCCTCCTACACTGTTGGTGGGAATGCAAGCTGGTGCAACCACTCTGGAAAACAGCATGGAGGTTCCTCCAAATGTTGAAAATAGAACTACCCTATGACCCAGCAATTGCACTGCTGGGTATTTACCCTAAAGATACAAACGTAGTGATCCGAAGGGGCACGTGCACCCGAATGTTTATAGCAGCAATGTCTACAATAGCCAAACTATGGAAAGAACCTAGATGTCCATCTACAGACGAATGGATAGAAGATGTGGTATATATACACAATGGAATACTATGCAGCCATCAAAAGAAATGAAATCTTGCCATTTGCGACGACGTGGATGGAACTAGAGGGTATCATGCTTAGCGAAATAAGTCAATCGGAGAAAGACAACTATCATATGATCTCCCTGATATGAGGGAGAGGAGATGCAACATGGGGGGTTAAGGGGGTAGGAGAAGAATAAATGTAACAAGATGGGATTGGGAGGGAGACAAACCATAAGTGACTCTTAATCTCACAAAACAAACTGAGGGTTGATGGGGGGAGGGGGTTTGGGAGAGGGGGGTGGGGTTATGGATATTGGGGAGGGTATGTGCTATGATGAGTGCTGTGAAGTGTGTAAACCTGGCGTTTCGCAGACCTGTACCCCTGGGGATAAAAATATATGTTTATAAAAAATAAAATTTAAAAAAAAATTCATTTTGTTTTAGACTTGCTAAGTAATTCTCTTTAGGGCTGACCTCATTTATTTATTTATTTTTAAGATTTTTATTTATTTATTTGACAGGGAGAGAGAGAGAGCACAAGTAGGCAGAATGGCAGGCAGAGGGAGAGGGAGAAGAAAGCTCTCTGCTGAGCAGGGAGCCTGATGTGGGGCTCAGTCCCAGGACCCTGGGATCATGACCCGAGCCGAAGGCAGCCGCTTAACCAACTGAGCCATCTAGGCACCCCAACCTCATTTATTTTATTTTATTTTATTTTAAGATTTATTTATTTATTTGACAGACAGAAATCACAAGGAGGCAGAGAGGCAGGCAGAGATAGAGGAGGAAGCAGGCTCCCCGCTGAGCAGAGAGCCCGATGCGGGGCTGGATCCCAGGACCCCGGGATCATGACCTGAGCCGAAGGCAGAGGCTTTAATCCACTGAGCCACCCAGGCGCCCCCAACCTCATTTATTTTTAAACATAATATATACTCCTTTAAAATCTGGCACACAGCAGAGGTATATTTAGTCACCATAGGTAACTGCTATGCAAACTATTTCAAAATTTCAATGGTTTAATACAATTAGATTGTATTATCTTTCTTGTGTCAGATCCTATGGTAATTAGCTGGGAGAAGAAAGGCTGTGCTCCATACAGTCACTTAGGGACCTGGGCTCTTGTATCTATGGCCATATCATCCTTTGAGGCTTTCAAGTCCTCTAGTAGGCAAATTATATCCAGGTAGGAGGATAGAGTATGGAGGATCACTTTAGAATTTGTGCCTGAAAATGGTGTACAGTGCTTTCACCGGTGGCAAACCACTGGCCACAAAGCCTAATCATGTGGCCTCATCTAAAACTTCAAGAACAATTAGAAATACAGTTTTAAAGTATGGCAAGGAGGAAACTAGAACATAGACCTCAGTTTGTGCTAGCCATCTCCACCACATGTAATGACTAATATTTCTCAAAAATCTATCTCATTACTTTTTACTTTTAACTAGCACTAACAAGGATAAAAAAAATTATTGAAAAAAAAGAAGAGACTACCCAAAAATATACATCTATTTTTTCCATGTTGTTGTAAAACACCTGCTAGATTCTCTAAATATGAAAAATAACCACTTTTGTATATTTTGTTGTTCATTATATTAATAAAAAGTAAATAAAAAGATTTTTAAAGATTTTATTTATTTATTTGACAGAGAAAGACACAGTGAGAGAGGGCACAGAAGCAGGGGGAGTGGGGGAGGGAGAAGCAGGCTTCCCGCTGAGCAGGGAGCCTGATGTGGGGCTCGATTCCAGGACCCTGGGATCATGACTTGAGCTGAAGGCAGATGCTTAATGACTGAGCTACCCAGGCTCCCCAGTAAAAATATTTTTAAATAGCTAGGAGAATAGTTATGTAAATTTTGATTTATCTAGATAGTAATATATTATGCAAAATATTTAGGAAAATATTTAATGAGATGAGGATATTATCCTGATATATTTTTGATAGGTTTATTGAAGTCTAACTGATATATATACTGCATATATTTAAAGTGTACAGATTGATTAATGTTGATATATGTATGTATCCATGAAACCATAACTACAATCAAGGTGACAGGTAAATCCATAGACCTCAGAAATTTTCTCTTGATCATTTATAATCCTTACCCACTGCTGCCCATCTCCAAGCAACCACTCATCTGCTATCATTGTAGTTCTCATTTTATAAGGCTTTGTACAAATAGAATTATGAAAATATGTACTCTTTCTTTCACTCAGCATAATTTTTCTGAGATTAATCCATGTCGTAGTAGATATCAGTACTTTTTTTTTGTTGCTAAATAGTATTATACGGATATACCACAGCTTATTTATTTATCCATCTATTAATGGACATCTGGGTTGTTTCCAAATCTGGGCTATTACAAATAAAGCTGCTATGAACAGTCAGTACAAGTCCTCATGTGGACTTAGGCTTTTTTGTCTTGGGGAAATATCTAGAAATGGAAGGGCTGGATAATATGATAGATGTTATGTAGAACTTTATAAATGAAAATTGCCAAATGACTTTTCAAAGTACATAGTTGTAACATTTTATATCCCCCCTAGAAATCTGTGAATTTCCAGTTCATTCACATCCTCACCAACTTTTGGTGTGGTCAGTCTTTTTAGTTTCAGCCATGCTAGTAAGTTTGCAGTGGTATTTCATTGTGGTTTTGATTTGCATTTCTATAATGACTAATAATCTTGAGTATCTTTCCATGTTTATATATGCTACCCAAGTGTCTTCTTAGGTGTTATCTCTATTCAAATATCTTGCCTATATTCCCATTGAGTTTTGAGTGGTAGCCCTTTCCTCTGGACTTTTGGTGGCAAAACTACCCTCTCTAATAAGGACTCTGGACCTTCACCCTCTGGACCTATGTTGGCAGCAATAGCCTTGAGGCCTTTGAGTCACCTGAAGAGTTATCCTTTCCTTTTCTCCAAGGAAACACATGTCCATAGCCGAGTAGCAGTTTTGGCCCATTTCCTGCATATAGAGTCCCAGGATTCTGACAGTCTTCTTCATTTCAGCCCAGGTCTGTCCCCCTCCATCCAACCTGGCAGTATTTTTGCTTAAGTGGTTGATTGAATCTTTGAGTTGCATGTCCAAACTCTCCAGCCAAAATTTGTACAGTCATACCTAGGCCCAGTTACAGAGCCCATTATGTGGATAGGCTGAGAATCTTCCAAATCATTAAGTTCCGCTTCCTTCTTGCTTATCAGTTCCTTTTTTACCATATCTCATTTCTTTCACATTGGCTTTCACACTGGAGAAACCAGACTGCATCTTCAAAATTTGCTCCTAAGCTACTTATTCAAGTTCATTACTGAAAATCCTACTTTCCACTCAATGCCGGAAAATAATGCAGCCAAAATTTTTGCCACTTTATAAAATAATATATATATATACATACATATATATCTTTTTATGTATTTAAGTATATAGATATGTGTATAGATAGATATAGATATATAGTGGATAAGTGTCATTATATTGTCTGTAAACTTCTCTTATTCTCTCCCTTGCTAATACATTTCAAACATTATCCTATTTTGATCCACATATACATGCATCAACACATACATGTATATAATTCTCTTAATGTTTACATGTTATTTTATAATATGTAGTTTTATATTCTTCATCCATTAAGAGGTGTATGATCTTAGGGCAAGTTATTTAATTTTCCTGTACCCCAGTTTCATTATTTAAAAACACTGGTGCTGATAAAATATCCATCTCATAGGTTGGTTATAAGAATTGTATTATAACCCTACGAAGCCATTATAACAATATTTGGCAGAGAGTGAGCACTACATAATTTTCACCTATTATTATTATTTCCAAGGTTTTATGCCAGTGCTTATGTCAGTGACCAGAAGTCCTGAACAGGAACAATTCCTTTTGGCATTGTTAAGAGTGAGATATTTCTTCCACATTTAGTCTCTCTGCTCTTGTTAAGTCCTCATTCATCTAGCACTTTAGCCACTCAGGCGATCGTAAAATTTACCAGGGACAATGTGGAAAAGCAATCACATTCTGGATTACATGGCTGTCTCTTTTCACTATCCTAGCTGTTTCCTCTTCATCCACTGCCTGCTAGGCCCCCTTCCACATGGCACCTCTGAAACTGACAGCCTCTGACACGTTGCCCAGAAACATCTTTCTGTGAAGTAGCTATACCACGTCTCAATGGCCCTGATATTCAACCCTGTGAGATGACATCCTACAAGGTCTCCATCCTCAAAGCAGCAAAAACAAAAACAAAAAAATTTAAGTTCAAAATGAAATTTTATTTAATTCAGTTACTTTTTTTTTTTTTTTGGTAGAGAAGGAGATAAAGATTGATATAAGATCAAAGAGTATTAAGATTTGTACAATCCCAGAAGATGGTAAACCATTGCTTTGAAGAGCAGGGTAGGGGAAATGTATTCTTATTTAAAATTCATTAATAAAAATTTGATTAGTCATGAAATGTATCCATTTGATTCATTAATTTTCAGCCAAGTAAGTTGTCAGTGAAGCAGGACTCTGTAGTGTGTGAATCCTAATCAAATAATTTATGATCAAGGTGTGAATTTCTTAAAACATCTCCACTTCAAATTCCCTAGTGAGATTCTGTTGGGTGGGCATGAAGAATATACTTAATGTTGCTTAATTTTTAGTCTTCGTGTATCAAATCACACTGGTGTTTGCACATAACTTTTGAGAAAACAAGGAGTCCTCTTCCTTGTGTTTGGTATGCTTATACAACTGACACCTATTTTTAAGAATTAAGGTGAGATTTTGCTCTATTTTTGAAACTGGGTGCAAGCCAGTTTAAGGTTAGAGATGAAACGTGTTCCTTGGTTTTTCAGACAATTTTTTTTTCAGAGAAGTATGCTTTCGAGATGGTGACTGCATGAACATGTCTCCCTTTCCTCCACGGCGGCTGTTAAAAATCCATTCGGATTTACACACTTCACAACACTCACCATAGCACATACCCTCCCCAATATCCATAACCCCACCCCCTCTCCCAAACCCCTCCCCCCATCAACCCTCAGTTTGTTTTGTGAGATTAAGAGTCACTTATGGTTTGTCTCCCTCCCAATCCCATCTTGTTTCATTTACTCTTCTCCTACCCCCTCAACCCCCCATGTTGCATCTCCTCTCCCTCATATCAGGGAGATCATATGATAGCAGACCTGTACCCTTGGGGATAAAAATATATGTTTATAAAGCTGTAAAAAAAAAAAAAAAGAAAAAAAGAAAAAAGAAAGGATGAATACCCAAATTTTGTAGCAACATGGACGGGACTGGAAGAGATTATGCTGAGTGAAATAAGTCAAGCAGAGAGAGTCAATTATCATATGGTTTCACTTATTTGTGGAGCATAACAAATAGCATGGAGGACAAGGGGAGATGGAGAGGAGAAGGGAGTTGAGGGAAATTGGAAGGGGAGGTGAACCATGAGAGACTATGGACTCTGAAAAACGATCTGAGAATTTTGAAGGGGTGGGGGGTGGGAGGTTGGGGGCACCAGGTGGTGGGTATTGTAGAGGGCACGGATTGCATGGAGCACTGGGTGTGGTGCAAAAATAATGAATATTGTTATGCTGAAAAAAAATAAAAAATTAAAAAAATAATAATAAAATAAAATAAAAAAAAATCCATTCGGAGGTTTTAAGCAGAGTTCACTTGATTGTAGGTCAGTACCCGGTGGATAAATCACAAAATTGCTTCAAATAATGTACGTGATTTGCTTTTTCCCTGCTGAGGAGAAGCTCTGAACTGAGAGAGCATGAAGTAAGGATTGTTTCCTCACCCCTAAGGTTAATGCCTCTGTCACAGCTGAAGTCCCCATCAAGGAAACACAGAGAAGTAGCTTAAAATGCAACTGTTTTCATCAATCTGCCACAGGCAGCGGAAAACGAATGATTGTGGTTCCTATCTTTGCCAGTGGCAGAGCATTTGTTAAAGTACAAAGATAAGAGAAAAGAAAGGGACAAGAAATCCCTTGGCAGAGAGCATGAATGAAATATGCCACCAAAAGTGCAGAGTCTTTCAAAAATAGTCGCTTGTAATCACTGAGGCCTGTTAGGGTGGCAGAGTGGAATGTTTTGGTGAATGTGTTAGGTGAAAATTCCCTTTTTAGTATTAGGCTATTGACCCCCTGCTTGGAGAATAATCTTTCTCAAGCACCCTTTTCATCATGTCATTCCTAGTCAAGAACCCTTAGGGAAGAGCACTCCGGTGTCTACCATATTAAATCCAGACTCTTCATCCTGGCATCTCCAGTGGCTCTCTCCACCTGATTCCTGCCTCTGTTGTACCAGCAAACAGGCCCTCTTCAGTCCATTCAAATACATGGGCTTGCTTTCCTCCACATATATATTTTTTTTTCCCCAGAAACTGGCTTTAAGATTTTGCTCCTCATTCTTTTGCAGTCTTGAATGTTCTCCTTGTTCCAAATACACTGATTCCAAACACACTCCCGCATCTACTTCCATTCCATGCCTGTTGAATTCTCTAAGATTAGCTTTAAATTGGCTTCCCTCAGGAAGTCTTTCCTGACCATATTCCTATTAATTTTGATTCTGTATCCCTTTCAATTCATATTTCGCACTATTTTAAAATATATATTCTGTACTGTGAATCCCACTTCTGCAAATTTGGTGCTCCAAACTAGAGTCAAAATATAACAATGGTAGCATGTTTAATGTTTGTTTTATAAATGACTCAATCGTCATGCATCATGTTTATCCTTACTAATTATATGTCAGAAACATTGCCAAATTATGAGCCCAGAAATGGACAACAAATTGGCCCAGGTTGAGGGAGTACTTAAATTCTAGTTAATTTAAGACCCGAGTGTTGTATAAGTGCAGAAATTCAGGTAAATCTTTCTGAAACAAACAAAAACCAGTCTCATCTTAACCTATATGTGACTGGATTTGGGATAAACTAGGAATTTCTGGGAAAGAGGAAACAAGATCAAGAATTTCATTAATATAAAGTAATAAAAAAATTGATGGGTTGTCAGAATATAAATGTGATTCTCAAAAACCTCAACCTTAACTTTTTCCTAGCACAATCATTTTTTTTTTTCCCTTATGGGCAGGTTCACGGAATGCAAGTTTATTTTTAAATTTTGAGTCCTTTAAATAGATGCTATGCTAGGTACTACATGTTACAGAATTACTTAGAATTTACCTGGTGGTCTCAAAAGTAAATAAATGTTGTTATCCTCCATGGGTCATAAAATTTATATATGCAATCAATTATTCAATAACCTTTTCTCATTATCTTCAACCTTTCAGCAACATTCCGGGCTATTAATCACTTCTTTTTCATTAAACTCTCTCTAGCTCCAAGCTACAATATTCCCGGTTCATCTCTTATCTCCCTGGTAATTTAGTATCCTTTTTTTTTTTTTAATCATTACTTGTGAATATAGGGAATTTCTGTGTTTTACAATGTGCTCATTGCTTTTCTCTCTATATTTTCACCCACGTGTATTCTGTGGAAGAGAGTACTTTTCCTAAATAATCCTCAAAGTAGAGGAAACTGTTTGATGTAACTGATGAGAATTTGAGACATTGATTGGGTCACAGTTACTGTGGGGTGAGGTCACCCCATGTGCAGCTTTCCATTTTGCACTGCTCCAACCTCCTCTGCCAGCCTCTACGGGAAGAGGCACACTGATCGAGGCTGAGACCTTTGGGGGCAAATGTCATCCTTGTACATTTCTGCCTCTGCCTCCTCTGAGAATGGAAAGGGATGGGTAAGTTCATCTCACATTCACTCTTCAGATCTAGCCATGTTGCTCCCCAGTGCTTCTGTGACTTTATTATCTTGGTCATTACCTGGATTTCTGCTTTTGCTGTAGTTGGAAGGTAAAGGCTAATTTATCTTCACGTGGAGGAGGCCCCCTCCTCTGTCTTTTCTCTCGTTTTTACTATGCCGGCTTAGGATCCGATTCCTAGACCATGTAATGTACAATGTAATACCAAAGTACAGCTGATATTGTTATTATATTATTGAGAAATTAACACTTCAGGACAAAAAGAACCCCTCACATTTGAAAATTCAGTTTCAGTATACAGACCTTTTATTTGTATGGGTGGATCCACTTCTTTTTATTAATATGGCTTAATCCTTTAATTTTCCCCCCTTTAATTTGTTTTGTCATTTTCAAGCCAACTTCAAGAGTAGTTAAGTCTCAGATGAGCTACAGATCATAAATATATGAGAGTTTGGGCTTACATGTTAGTTTTAGATATTTAAGGTGATAGCCCACTTTAGGAGCTATGTTGGTCAGAGTTCTTCAAAGAAACAGTACAAATGGATGGATGTGTGTGTGTGTGTGTGTGTGTGTGTGTGTGTGTGTGTGTGTGTTTCATGCAGAGAGAGAGAGACTGATTTTAAAGTATTGGCTTAGGTGATTAAGGAGGCTGACAGGTCAAAAACTTATCAGTAGGTCAAAGAAGCTGAAGACCCAGAGAAGATCCACTGTGCAGGGCAAGTCCAAAGACAGCCTGCTGGCAAAATTCCTTCTTAGGAGAGATCAATCTCTATCCTATTACAGTCTTCACTTGAATAGATGTGTCCACCCCACATTATAGAAGGCAGGCATCTTTATTCATATTTAATTGTTACTCTCTACCAAAAATCATCCTTAGAAACAAGCGGGATAGTGTTTGACCAATTATCAGAGCATATGGTCCATCCAAACTGACACAAGAAATTGAAGTCAAAAGTCAAAAGAAAGAAGTCAAAAGTTCATCCTTGCCTTACTTTAAACTTTATTAGAAGTTAAGGAGCGTGGGGCACCTTGGTTAAGCAGCCAACTCTTGATTTGAACTCAGGTCGTGATCTCAGGGTTGTGAGATCCAGCTCCACATCAGGGCCCTCACTGGGCATGGAACCTGCTTAAGATTCTCTTTCCCTCTCCTCCCTCTGCCCTCTCCCCTTCTCTTAAAAAAAGAAAAAAAAAAAAGAAGAAGAAAAAGAAAAAGAAAAGTTGAGGATGACAGGGGAAGGAGGAGGGGCTGGGTCCAAGGCTAAGCTTTTGAATTCATATGACTTGACTAGATTTGTGAATTACAGTTCCCCCCCTACTGCCACCCCATCACAACTAACACATAGTTTAACACTGGCTCTGTATTATTCCCTGAAATTTTCCTAATTCTGGATAATCAACAAATATTAGAACCTAGGTGTCCCCCGAGTGATTAATGGAAAAAGAAAATGTGGTACACACACACACACACACAAATATTATTCAGCCGTTAAAAAAAAAAAGAAATCATTTGTGATAAAATAGATGGACCATTATACTAAGTGAAATAGCATATGATCTCACTTATATGTAAAATCTTAAAAACAAAAACAGACTGGTGGTTACCAGAGGTGAGGGGTGGGGGTGGGTGAAATGAGTGAAGGAGGTCAAGAGGTTCAAATGTTCACTTATAAAATAAGTGAAGTCCTAGGGATGTAATGTACAGCATAATGACTATAGTTGATACTGCATTATATATTTAAATATTGCTAAATTTCAAAATAAATTTTTTTCTCATCATAAGAAAGTTCTCATCATAAGAAAAGAAAATTGTAACTGTGTGGTGATGGATGTTAACTAAACTTACTGGGGTAATCATTTTGCGATACATACCTATAGGAAATCATCATGTTGTACATCTAAAATGAATATCAGGTTATATGTCAGTTATATCTCAATAAAAAACAACAAATGTATTCTGACTGCTTGTTGGGTTCCATGCACTATTCCAGGTACTGGCCATAGCATAGCAACCTGTACTTGTGGACTTCACATCTTATTGAATGTCACAGAAAACAGTAAATAAATAAATGAGCATAACATATACTATGTTATATATTATATTTATACCAACTACTATGAAGAAAAGTCAAGCAGGGTATTAGAGTAGAGAATAGTAGGGAAACTATTTTAGGCAGTGTGTCTGGGAAGCCTCTCTGTGAAGGTGATGCTCCTTTTTAAGCATGAACCTAAAGAAGTGTGGGAAAAACTAGGCAGGTATCTGGGGAAAATACATTCTATTCAGAGAAAGTAGCAATTAAGAAGTCCTGAGATGGTTTCAGCTTTTTATAGCTAAGGAACAACAGAGGCCAGTGTGACCAGAACAGAGTGAAATATAGAAAAAAGGTAAGAAACAAGGTCAGAGGTAGCCAGCAACAGGTTGTGGTTAGGAATTTCAAGGGTCTAAGCTATATATTCAAGTAAGTTGCTATGATGATTTCATTAATAAACAGAGAAAAAAAGGACTTTTGCACCTTACTTTATAAGCCAAAGTTTTCAAATGTAAATTCAGTCTGGACTTGTCAGATAAGGAAAATGTGTGAGGCATGTTGATGGAAACTTTGGTGACCTGGAGAGTAAAAGCCTTGTCCCAAGTGGGTTTCTGGTACCAAGCTCTAGCTAGTTATCACCATACAGGGAATTCAGCTTACAAGTTGCAAATTTGAGACTTCTGATAAAATGGCTTGGTATGCTAATCATTATGTGAATTAGGGAAAAGAACATGCATTTATTAATCTCTGTTCTGTGCCAGGCATTGTAGAAGTAGCTTTCATACATGTTAATTCATTAAATCCTCACTATTATATTATTTCATGGGTACTTTTCAGAGAACATAGCCATGATGAAGGCAGTTCCTAATTTACAAAATGTTCAGAAACCATGGCAATAAGTTGGTTGTCTGAATTGGCCCGTGCTTTATCACGTAGCTGGGTCAATAAAATGGCGCATGTAAATGCGATTCATCTAGTTTGTCTGAGCCACCATGGTTTGATAGCTATCAAGTACCAGAGACAGACAGATCATTATGCATAAATTTCAAAATTTCTTTCCAAGAACTAGTTAAGTACCTTTAAACTCTTCAAATATACCAAGGTTATTAAATAATTGAGAGTAAGAGGGCTGGTTTTGGAAGGATTTCCTTCTTATAAGCTATGCTATGAGGTCCATTCCCAGAAGGAAAATGGGTAGGGATATTGACCCATCACCAAGAGCCTAAGAAGAAAGGTTTCTGTAGGATTAATTCAGAAAACATTTATCTCCTGAATCTGAATCCCATTTGGAAAAAATCTCACAAGCAGAGATGGCTGATTTGATGGCAGGAACTAAGTAGAAGCTGCTACTGCATTATTTTCAGATTATAGAAAATAATGCATAGACTAGTTGTAGCTGTATAAATGAGTGCGGCAGCATAGAGCATACTTGACCCTGTACATAGAGCAAGAAAACTAACTAATGTTGCTAGATATCTACTGACAAAGGAAGCACTAAAAAAATGAGCTGAGGGACGCCTGGGTGGTTCAGTTGGTTAAGCCGCTGCCTTCGGCTCAGGTCATGATCCCAGGGTCCTGGGATCGAGTCCCGCATCGGGCTCCTTGCTCAGCAGGGAGCCTGCTTCTCTCTCTGCCTCTGCCTGCTGCTCCCCCTGCTTGTGTTCTCCCTCTCTCTCTCTTTCTCTCTCACAAATAAATAAATAAATAAAATCTTTAAAAAAAAAATGAGCTGATAGTATATCACCGTGTCAAGGGAAATGCAGATAAGTGGGTCCCAACAAAGGGGGATTTCTGAAGAATACACAAAAGTGTTCCAGGAGAGAGTCAGCTTAAACATTGGGCAAGGTCACAAAACTGGAAACTAGTTTATGACTTTCACAATCAAGTGAGATCTTCACCAATCCTGGATCTGTCCCCCAAACCCTGCCCCACCCCGCACCTCACTTCGCCTTGCCTCTTTTTTCCCCAACCTAGGAAGGTGTCCGCTTCCTTCACAACAAGGACGTTGATGTACAGAGCACACAACTGAGTGTTATCAACAATTACTTCAAGAAATGTTAATGATTAATCATCTCTAGATCAAACCACTACAGTTTAACTCATACATAACTTGTCCTTGTCTGAAAGAAATTCTCCCAGACTTCCACAGACATTCCTTAAGCCAGAAGTTGGGAAACTTCTTATGTAAAAGCCTATCTAGTAACTCTCTTATACTTTGCAAGCCAGAGGGTCTCTGTCCCAAATTTTCAACTCTGCCACTTTCATATACATGTATACATATATACATGTACATTTCATATACATGTATACATGTCTCAATAGACAATACATAAGTGAATGAGACCTATATCCTAGTAAACATTCATTTACAAAAATAGGCAGCAGGCTGAATTTGTTCCATGGGCCATATATTGCCAATATTTGCCCTAAGTGGTGGAAGCAATCATATTCCTGTTTTATGGGAGTAGTGTCATTGTGATATCCTTGAAATAGTGAGTAGTCCAATTGTGGAGCAACCAAAAGTCATAGATACTTAGTTTGGTGGTAGCGAAAACCTTAACTTCACTTGTCAAACTGTGTTTTGTTTTTGCCTCACTTCAGGTGAAAGAATTCAAACCTTTTATTATCACTCTATTCGTTTTACCTTTTCCCTACAACATTTTGGTGACCTGTGCTACTTTCTGTGATTTCATTTAGTGACTTTTTCCACTAATTAAACCTGATGTTCTTCCTTTATCCAATAAAATAAATTGCCATTTGAATCAATAGTATACTGTTAGATCAATGTACCTTTAGATTTTCTTGTGTAAACAATCCTAGTGGGTCAGTTGATATTCAAATAGAGTATGTCTATGAAGTTTTAAAATCTAGTAAATAAATTAAGGGTTGGAAAAGATCACTGTGTCCAATGAAATCTTGTCATGTCAAAAGCCTGGAAGTTTCATTTCAAGAACTTTGTCACTAGATTTTTCTAGAAACAAAGACATAAACAATAGTTGCCTTTGAGATCCAAAAAATAAGCCTAAGAAATAAATTTACTTGTAACATTACCTGTCTTGGCTTTATTGATTTATTAGGCATTAGGTATGAGAATCTAATGAAGCATTTGATTAATTCTTAGGATGTGACTTGATATAGAACTTTGTATTATACATCTTGATGGATATAAGAGTAAAATTATTTTCGAAGTACACCAGGCAGACAACAGCAATTAGAGGATCGATCATAAGACAGAATATTTAAACAAGCTATTGGAGTAGATGATTATTTGATCAGAAAGTAGATTTATAATATATTATTATTGATTGCAGAGAGATAAAAATAGGTAATAAAGCAAATGTAAATGAAGATAGAGTTATTTAAGAGGAGAATCTATAAGCTTGAAACATTGTACTTTTTGTTATTATTGTTTTGTATTGAAATCTGATTGAGAGTGAAAATGCCTTTATCTTATTCTCATAAATAGATGTTAGGTCTAAAGCCCACATTCTGAGAACTTCAAAAGAGAATTTTTTCCTCCAGCACTACAGAAAGTTAAAAAAAATAGTCTTCTCTCTATAAAACATTTAGAAATATTCCATAAAATATAGCAAACAATCTTTCAGATGCACACCTGAGTTCACATGAAACTAAAGGAAAATACCCAGAATTCAAAATCAAAGAAGTCAGAAAACCAGAGTTGTTATTTGAAACTGAAGCTGTTGCTGCCCCCAAGGGTCTCTACAGATCTCAGAAACCTAGAACTGAAGACTGGAAAAGACACTCGGAGTTAAAAAATAAATAAATAAAAATTTAAAAAAAAATAAAATTAAAATTAAAAAAAATAAAAATAAAAAATAAAAGCCAAGGATAAAGAACGAGGTCCCATACAAACTTGAGACTCTTGAAAGACTATAGCCAGTAAAAAAAAAGACTGAAAAAAAAAAATCTATTTATTGCCCTAAGGAGATGACAAGGAAATAAGTCTGTGTTGATTTGCAACATGGAAAAAAGGAAGTTCCTAAGAATTAAAATTCATAGTACAGCAGTTCTGCAATTTGAGGTTTGTATTTATCTTAAATGTAGGGTTCAGAAAATAAGAAAAATAAATAGATTACAGTATTTATAGCTCCCAGAATTATGTGACGGAAGTAAAAGCAATTTTTTTTTTTTGAGGGACATACTTTCATGCCATGTCTCAAGGAATTTTTACAGTTAAACCTACATGAAACATGGGTTCACAGAACAAATTACAGAGCACCTAAAGAAATAAGCCACCTTGAAGGGAAGTCCTCAGAAGCAATAGTATAATTAAACTTGCCAGAATATAATTTAATTGGAAATACCAGAAAAAGAGTATAAAACATATATTACATATATACAGAAAAAAGAAACTACAAATATAAGCAAGGTGGGACTGAAAAACAAAAGAGTTTGCAGCAATGAGAACTATAATTTTTCAAATTAAAACTCAAATGAAAATGCATGCAACCCAGCTGAAAATAGAATTAGTGAATTGGAAAATTAATTTGAAAAAATTATGCAAAATAAAACAAAAAAGTGTACCCAACAATTATGAAAATGTATTCTTTTCAAGTATACATACAACAGTGAAAAACAATTTTTCTCTAAATAATTTAGATACCCATAGCAAAAGAAGTCTAAAAGAGCAAAGGAAAATTTAAGATAGATTACAAATAAGCAGTATTACAAAAATTAGAAAACAATTTGAACTGTACTAACATTATATATCAAATCTATGAAAAATAGCTGAAGTGGTTTATGGAAGAAACACACACCTTAACCATTTGCATTGGATAAAATTATCAGACTAAGCATCCAGCCAAAGAACTTGTAGAGTATAAATTAGATAAAATATAGTATAAATTAGATAAAAAGATATAATATCCCCAAAATCTTCTCATGAGACTAGTGTGATTTTGATGATGTTTAAGTAGCCAAAGACATAAGAGAAGAAAATTATAAGTAAATCTCACTTGAAAAGACATACAAAAATCCAAAATGAGTAGTATTAAATTCATTCTAAGAATATATGAGATTAATGTATCAAAGATGTATTTATCCCAGCAATGCAAAAAAGGCTTAACATTAGAAAAATCTGTCAGTGTAATCCTCCACACTGATGGAAGGAAATAAAAATATGGCCATTTTAATAGTCTCATGAAAAACATTTGATAAAATGTAACATTAATTGATTATAAAGCAATAATAAGCTTCTATTAAACTGGGAAGAGATTATAAATCCCTTACTCTGATAAAGGAAGACTGCAAGAATGTCACCGGCAGAATTTATAAACATTTCCTTTAGAGTCAAGAGTAGGGCAACAAAATCCATAGCCACCATTTTAATTCTCCATAGGATGGAAAGTTCTGGTGAACATGAAAATAAAAGGAGTAGTAGAGGAGAATAAAGATTATAAATGGCTAAAATATATATAATCACCCACAGATTATTTGTTAACCACATAAAAGACTCAAAAGAACCTAAGAAATATTAGAAAAGTAGGAATATAGCAAGATGGCTGGGTTGATAAAGAAGAATCAATGGCTTTTCTACACAATTTTTAAAAATGCTTAATTTTTAAATGTCACTTGTATTAAGAACAAGAATATAAAATATCTAGGTATAATTGTAAATGATGCTTGAGATCCATATGGAAAAAATAACACTTTATTTTAAAAAGTCACTAAAAATACTTAAAAAAGTAGTGGAAATATATCACATTAATGGCAGACCTCATTATCTTAGAGGTGACAATCTCTTCACTGCAGTACAAATCAAAATTCTGAGTGAGTTTTTCATGAACTTGACAAGCTAAATTAAAAAAAAAAAATTTGGAAGAGCAGATGGCCAAAAATAGACAACTCAATCTTAAGAAAGAATAAAAGGGTGATGAGAGTTCCGATGTACCAAGATTTATTGTCATATATTTATTATAGGATACCGAGATTTATTATGACTGAATCGTAAGCATGCATCTATGAAAATTTGATTTATGATGGCAGAAGTACTATGGATTAAGAAGAAAGGATGAGCTATTTAGTAAAAAGTGGTAGTTGATCAATTAGTTAATCAGGTGGAAAATAAAATACAGTTATCTTCCAACCTTGCAACACACACAAATTACAGATTCATTAAAAACATAAATATGAAAACCAAAATTTGTAGAAAAACACTATAATGGCTTTTGTTCAGAAAGGATCTCAGGACACAAACAACAGTAACCATGAAAAAAAGAGTTAAATTTTATTTCATTAAGATTAAAAACTCCTATTCATGAAATGTGACAAATACAAGGCAGACACAGGGAATGCCTGTAACTGACTGAGGATTAGTGCACAGACTCTATGAAAACCATCTTCAGATTAGTAACAAAAAAACAAAATCTCATGGAAATGTGGCAAGGTATATTTTGATAGAAGAAATAAACCCCAAACACAAAAATACTATAGAAAGGTTATCAACTGCTCTAAATACCTCACTTGATAAAGATATTAATATAAACAAATCAGGTTTATAAAATATTAACTAAATAAAGCTATTCTGAACTGAAACCACAGTCATATATAATTTTACACCAAATTGGCCAAAAAATACTTTAAAGATTCAAAAAGGTGGATACATAAAAGCTATACTACTGGACAAAAATGTATTTGGTGTGGCCTCCTCTGAAAGAAAGTTGGCTATACACCATAAGATACCAAAAAAATGGAAATCGGGGCCCCAGGGTGGCTCCATCTTAGTTAAGCATCTAACTCTTGATTTGAGCTCAGGTCATGATCTCAGGGTCATGAGATCGAGCCCTGTCTTGGGCTCTGCACTGGGTGTGGAGCCTGCTTAGGATTCTCTTTCCCTGTCCCTCTGCCCTGCCCTCCCACTCTCCACTTTTCTTTAAAAAAAAAAAAAAAAAAAGGAGCTAACCTATGAAATTGTACTTTCAGGTATAGAAACTCTTTTCCCAAGGAGACATGAACCGTAACAGTATCGTAACAGTCATAAAGAAGTGTAGCATATTTATTTCAAACTCTATAGCATTGTAAATAAATGACCTAGAGCCACATATATTAACATTGATGAATTTCACAAACTATATCAAAAATATTATTTCATAAGGATGGGAAGAAAATAACATGTGCCTGAGAATTACAGAAAAAATATTTTGGTTAACATTTCCTTCCGAAGAAATAGAGTGTGAAATAAGACAGGGTTATGCTCTATATTTTACAATATAGAGCACAATATTTGTTCACAATATTGTCTATATATTTTCTCTTGTCTGAAATTGTTCAGAGTAAAATGTGTAAAAAAGAAGAAGAAAGTGTTTAAATGTTTTAATCTTGTTTTCCTTTCCTATCATATGGCCCACCAGTCTATGCCACCATGTTTTTGCTTTTGATCCCCAGAAAAATCTTGGCCAAATTCCTTCTAGATTACTCAACTCTGCTCTATGAATGTTTAGTCTGTATACCCCTATCCTTACTTTCTGATTCTTATAGTTTCCAGAGTCACAATCTTTTGTTTCTCGGGCAATTAGTGTGAAAGAGAAAGTGTCATGTTTGCTACTTTGCAATAAAAACTAAAGAGCACCATAAAATTTTTCTCAATTATATCCGTTAAGTTTCAGAGGCTGTTTGGTATCAAGAATAGATCTAATTCTACAGCTCTGGAAGCAGTTTGGCTTTTTCAAGAAATACTCAAAAGCCCAAAAGCTAGTCCATGAAAACAGAATTAGTCAAGCCCTGTTCAATCATTCTCTATCATTCAGTGAATTAAAGCACGTATGAACAGCACATCCTGCCCTATTTAATTGAGGAGAGCATACTCATTGACGCAAGCAACCAAGGAAACCTGCGTGGTGCAGGGATTTCGGTGGTGATGTGATTTCCTTTTCAAATATGTATGTAAAGATACGAGCAACCAAAATTATAGAAGTAAGAGTAAGACATAGATAGGCTAAACAGAGGAATTTGCCATTTATACTTTTACTAATAATTTAAAACGGCATGAAACGTGGGTACATTGATATATTATGACAAAAACTCCAAAGAACAAATTTTAAACAAACATCTGCGATGGCAAGGGGAAATAAACTAAAGATGTAATGAAGCGGCGATGATCCACCGCACATGACTCCTAGAAGATGCTGATAAAACTTCTCATTTGAAATGAAGCATTTGAAAAGACTTTTAAGACTTGTGTACCATTAAATGGGAGCATAGAGCCCACCATGGGCTTAAGGAACCCTGTCTCTGTATCATCACGTCATAGTACTTGGCACAATTCTCTAGGTAGTGTGTGTGCAGGGGCTAGCTTGTCAGAAAATGGTTAAACAGCTGTAACATAAGAGAAAGTTATTCATGTTCTTGCTTGAGAAGCAGAAGCAAAAAAGGACAAAACACGCTGTGGCCCAAATTAGCATGATGTGGCACAGTAGGGTAACTAAAGGAACAAATGGACCAGCTTCCTTCTCGTAATACAAAATGAAGCAGATCACAGTGTGGGGAGAGCGGCAAGGAGACACAGCGGGGGTTCCCTGAACCAGATGCCCAAAAAGGGCACCATTAGTGGCAGAACTTTGCAAAGGAATATTCCTTAGGCATTTTAACTTAAGGACCAGAAAGCATGTGTCACTTCTAATATGCACACATAAATGTTTGTATATATAAAAAGAAACACAGATTAGTAACCGTAGCAAAAAAAAAGGAATGCATAATTAAATTATACTTGAATTAAAGAAGTAGTTATAAATAAGCACTGCTTGTTGTGGTAGATTCCTTGCTCGGTGTAGGAGAAATAGTTACCTTTAACTCCCAAGGACAGATTCCCTTGAGATGTTTGTAAATTTCTAGTGAAGGAAAAAAAGTTTGTAAAGTCATCTGAAAACATTGTAACATAAAACATTAAAAAACGTATTTACTTGCAGAATGAAGACAAAATGTGTAATAGGTCAGAGAAGCTTTCATGGAGGGTAAGTTCTTTGAGATGGTCTGTGAACACTTTGCAAGATTTTGATAAATGAATTTGAATGGAAGGTGTCTTCTGTATACAAACAGTCCCCATATAAAAGCAGAAAGACAATAACGAGCTTAGAGTTTGCAGGCAACTGTCAAGAAAACAGCTTGAATGAGAACAAAAAAGTGTTTTGTAATTAGCAAATGGCATTGGATAGCTGAGGTGGAATGAGATTCCTAAGAGCTTTGAATTCCTGGTTGAGGAATTTCAGTGTTATCCCACAGAAGAGAGGAACACATCCAATTATATGAACTGACCTGCTTAGATGGTGTTTTAGTAAGATTAACCTCTCTGTAAGTGTGTAAGGATGATTTGAAATGGAAGATTGGAAACTCAAGAGAAATAGGAGGTATTTGCATTAACCTGTCTAAGAAGTGATTAGGTGCTGAGCTCCTGGTGGTAATGGAAAATGGCTAATTCTACTCACACGCACAGTTATTTTTAAATTTACTCACTCATTTATTCATTCAGCTAATATATATTGAATACTTATAGAACCTGACGTACTTACAGTACATCAGGTTCTGTCCTAGGCACCAGAGATATAACGATGACAAAGTAAGTCAAGGTCCCAATTCTCAAAAAATGTACAAAGACCAGGCAGGAAAAATAAATAAATAAATAAAAATAATTTTATATAGTAATAACGGTAAAAAATATTAAGTAAAACAATAGGATAGAAAGTAATGAAGATAGTGGTTAGTTGAGATTGGATGTATGGTTAGGGACGGCCTCAGAAGTCAGGTTACATTCAAGCTAGATTTTTTTTTAATATTTTATTTATTTATTTGGCAGAGAGAGAGTGAGCACAGGCCGGGGGCGGGGGCAGGAGAGGGAGAGGGAGAAACAGGCTTTCTGGTGAGCAGGGAGCCTGATGCAGGACTCGATTCCAGGATTCTGGGATCATGACCTGAACTGAAGACAGACACTTACCTTTCTTAACCACCCAGACGCCCCACATTTGAGCTAGGTTTTGAATGAAGTAAGGCAATGATCCTGTGCAAAGAACACCCTAGATAAAGAAAATAATAACAAAGATGCTAAGGCAGTAGCATTCCTGGTGTGGAGATTCACTACATACAACAGCATATTAGCTTCAAAGAATCTTTTTAAAAATTTGTTATCACTTCTCCAATTTGTTTGATTCCAAACTCTAGTGGTTATTATTGGAGCTGTTTTTCCTTAAACATCTATTGATGTGTTACATTAGATATTTTCATGTCAACGTCCCAATCACTTTGCAAGCTGTCTCTTTTTTGTGTGTGTAAGAGAAAACATGTGAATGCAAGTAAAAATGTCATTGCCTGGCATCACACCCTGGGTCAAATTTGCATTAAGTAAATGAAATGCCAGGTGTTGTTCTGATACTTCCTTGAGACTAGCTCAGGGGTATGCCTGCTCAGTTCCATTGGCATTGCCACCACACTGTTTCAATCATGCTCAGCTCATCATGGAACACATCCCCAGTGAGTGTCACTGTCTTCTGCCACCTTCTGGGTTCATCTTACAACCCTACTGGAGTAATCCTGTTGAGAAGCAATTTCATCCAGTTGCTCTTCTGATCAATAACTGATTCTACATTGGTTACAGAATAAAGTTAACACTTTCTTATATGAGATTCAAGGCTCTTTTTCTAATTGTACCCTAGTCTATCTTCTGAAATTCTAATCTCCTGCATTAGCCCATCTTAAAGAGGAAGCATTTTTTTAAGATTTTATTTATTTATTTGACAGATCACAAGTAGGCAAAGAGGCAGGCAGAGAGAGAGGAGGAAGCTGGCTCCCCGCTGAGCAGAAAGCCCAACGTGGGGCTCAATCCCAGGACCCTGAGATCATGACCTGAGCTGAAGGCAGAGGCCTTAACCCACTGAACCACCCAGGTGCCCCCCCATCTTGAAATTTCTACCCATTACCAGTGCACAGCGTTCTGTACCACCTAAAATAATACTTCCCTCCCCTATTGTAAATCTACTTCATGTTACTCATATCTCAAAGCCTATGAGCCAACCAGCTCACAATTCTCTCTTTTCCTTCCCAATTTCTTCAACATTTGTTGTGTGTACTACTGATTCAGGATAGATAGATTTACCATCTATCTACCTATCATAATGTGCTATATATATTTATACACATATATATGTATATATACATTATACATAGATATTTGTTTATAATTTTCTAGATAAGAGAATATATACTTATATGTCAATTATATTGTGAGCTTCTGAAAGACAAGAACAATTTACTTTTGTTATCTCTATTAACACCAGAAGAATTGTCAGCTCCTAAGAAATACTCAACATTATATGTTGACTGATTAAATAGCTACATATAAATTATAGACAAACACATTCATGAATTGCTGATGTATTTGCTTTTATTCCATCATTACTCAAGGTTTGGCTTGTTCTGCAATACACTTTTCCTTCTCATCCCACACATATGTCATAAAATGTGTTGTGTATAGTTTCTCTCTCTTAATACACACACACATATATATATGCACATACATATGTACATGCACATATATATACATATGTACATACCACATACACAGAATCTCTTTACACATAGGATATGAAATACATATGGCACAGTGTTGGCTTGACAACATAAAGTCACATTCAGAACTACAGTATAGGTTATCATTCATTTTTTAAAATTTTTAACATGTGTTTTTATTCTATATTATAATATGATATATATGTTTAAAATATAACATCTTTCTGATAATTAAATTGTTATATAATAAATTGTTTTTATTTCTAGTCATGGTTTAGATTGATACTCTATTTTTTCTTTTTTTTTAATTGAAGTTTGACACTATGATTAACTTTTATTTCTGAGAATTAAATAAACCAAGAGTTGGTGAATCTAACCCACTACCTATTTCTGTAAATAAAGTTTTATTGGAACACAGCCACACCCATATATTTACAAATGGTCTATAGTTGCTTTTCCCCTAAAAAGAGAAGTTGCTAGATGCAGTGTGGAGCATATGGCACACAAAGCCTAAAATACTTACTATGGCCCTTTATGGGAATAGTTTGCAGATACCTGATCCAAAATAAGAAAAGATGTATGCTTTTGGTTTTCATAGTTCTTGAGACCCAGGTATCAAAGATCAATCGATAGTCTTCTGTTTGACTTCACTCACATTTTGTAATAGGACACATTCATCCACAGGGACATTGTTTACAAATCATTCTTTTGTTTTCAAGGCATTCAGTTTGAGAGACACTGATCTTGAAAATGTGAAGATATTACAAGGACATGTCAGAAGGTGTAGAAGTTGAGCTTAATTCCGAATTATTTTCTTTCAAATTTCCTTTGATTATGCAAGGCCTAATTAGCAAGCTAAATCATAACACGACGAATGTGTTTGCTTTGCAAAATCAAATCAATTGCACAATTTATGTTCCCTGCAGCTGCTACTTCCCATTTTTATAGAAGCAGATCCCTTCCAGCTGTGGGTATGAGCAGCTCGGCCTCCTCCTCATCGATAGTGGAGATATTTCACACTCATCAATATGATGCCAACAACCAAAGCTTATAAGCAAATTTCTTAAAAAAAAAAAAAAAAGGCCAGTATTTTGGAACTGAAAAATGACTAAATTTTAATATGTTGTAGGTGTTTAGTACACCTGAGGAAATGGACTAATATTAGAGTAATATACTAATACATATTAACATATCAATTTCAAAGTTCAGTCTATTAACTTGGGGTTTGGATCCTATGAGTCTTTTTATGCATCTCAAACTGACACATTAAAATATTAACTTATGACAAATTCTAAAAATATAACATTGAAGAATAATATTTTTATTCCTTTGTAACATAACTTTAAGCAACTAAAGAGAGGATATACCTCATTTTAAAGAGCCAACCAGTGTCTTGTTAATGAGTTAAATGAACTATTTGACATTCTCAGTAAATTTCATTGACCTTCAAGCATATATTGACACTGACATTCAAACATATATCTGTGCAATATCTAAGGTATGGATTTTGGCTCTATGTTTACTCATCTATATCTGTTCTCCTTAATAAATCTCTGACTAATTAGTCCTGTAGTTATTTTTCTATTTCTATCAACCATCTAGCACCATGGATATCAAAAATCCCAGAACTGTAAGAATATAGATCCTTGACGAGCAAAAGCAACACCTAAGAACTTCATGTCGTGAAATGTCTGTGGAATCACACGGTAGCTTGAATAAAAAGTGTAATGTATCCCTGTTCACGGAGCAGGATTCTGAAGTCCCTTTTATTAACTTTTCCTGTGTGTTGAGAAGTTAGAGAAATCTGAGATCTTAGCCAAAGGTATTTTTCACACAATGGCACAAATACATTCTGCATTTTTATTGTTAGACCTTTGGTAATGTGGGCTTGTGTTTCTAAATTTTTTTTCCTTTACTGTGGTAAGGGTAGAATTGATCCTGAAAAGGACAGAGGGAATAAAGGAGGAACCCACTGTCACTATAATAACATGTAATATTATTTAAAAGTCTAATAGATTTGGTATTCGTACATTAGCATGACATTTTCATTTGTGCATGTGGCAGTTACTTTGGAGCCGACACATTCAGGTAAAACTTAATTTAGGGAAGAATATTCATGTGGCATGTCTTGTAATGCCATTAGCCCCAGTTGATGAAATGTTCCTGAGCTTCTCTCAGGATCTGAGTCATGCAGGAAGACTTGCGTATATGAATAAGGGTAACATTTGATGAAGGTATCTAGGAGTAGGGAAAATTCAATGGTAATTTCATAAAGTATATTTTATAGTTGCATCATTAAAGTTAAAAATAATAAGTTTCCACAGTTGAATAATTTTTGGAAAACATTACATATTATTTCCCTTGAAAATTCAGTGTTCATTTGTATACCAGAGGCTCTGAAAAATCTTAAATTAGGGTTCCTATGCTTGTTTTGTTTTGTTTTGCTTTACTCTACTCTTCTTTCTCCAAATGTACTTAATCATAAAATGCTTTATTAAAACATCAGCTATTGCCATCCTCTGGAAAAATGCTCCCGAAAACAGTTTGGGAAGGATGGAAATTAAGTCTTCAAAAAAACAAAACAAAACAAAAAAACAGATGAAAACACACACACAGGTATGCAAAGCCCATAGGGTACCAGCCACTCTCACCAGACTCATTTACAGTTTCTGCCAATTCTAGGTTCATTCAGGTGTTTTCTGATTGAGAAGTGACCCTGGGGGAAAAAAAAAGACTCTCAAAAGGGAGCTGGGAACATAACAGTAATTCTCAAACTTCTTTAATGGGTCCTTTACAACTGGCAGACACTTTTCAAGGAATACCTAGTTGTCCTCTGTGATTCTCTCTGGGAATTTCTATCTGCTAAGGGTTGCATGCTTCTGCCATATCCCTTGTTAAGCCATAACCCACAATCCCAACAGTTAACAGTAAAAATATATTAAAACACATTTCTTTCCAAACTAGGGTGCCTTTGGCTCCTTGGTAATTACCTTAAACAAATGTGGAGACCAATACCTGTGTTTAACCCTGTGTCAAGGATGGAGATTTAAAAAAATGATAAAGTAAAAGCCTCAGAGGAGTAATAAGTCAGTGTAGGATATAGTGACATAAAGAGCCACAATAAAACACAATAAATGCTGCGCTAGTGGGATAATTAAAGGGTCATACAGTCACAGGGGTGAGGGGGAGAATACATTCTGCTTATGGAAGACAGGTAGAAGATGGCTACAATTTCAATGAATATGTGACATCTAATCAGACATAATTTAATAATGAATGAAATAATAAAATTGAAAGAATTCACCCCATGGGGGTAAAAAATGAACTAAGAAAGCTGTTGCCTAGTCTAGAGCCAATGCATAAGTTGGGTCTCAAACCACCAGGGACAACTGTATCAGGTCACTATGCCACTTACGTCTAGCTATGACCTTGAGTAGTAAGCAGTCATTTAACACTTTTGAGAATTTCCTATGTGCAAGGTATACTTAATAAAGTAGTAGGCATATGCCTGTGAACAAAACACAAACCTCAAGCTTAAGATCTAACAATACAATGGAAAAACATTCAAATAGGCAATCAAGGCAAGTATTTTGAAAATAAATGTATGCAAAATGCTGCCTAGTCTGGTAAGTCTGTTTGTTGTGTTTATGAAGAGTTTACTATGCTGAACTAGAGTGGTAAATGAATGATTCTGGTCATTGCCCTCAGGAAGTCATAGTCTCGACAGACTTTGATAAGGCTCTGATTCTAGTTGTGTGTGTATATATATGTATCTCTGTGTGTGTGTGTGTGTGTGTGTGTGTGCTATCTCCTTTGTAAAGTAATCCAACAGCAAGCCTCGGTTGCTATATAGGTAATGGTACAGCTTCAAGATTTCAAAATGGAGCATTGTAAGTATTCAATACATATTATGCAGAGGAATCCATACACTTATGCATCACAAGGAAATTTCTAGTTTGATCACCATTGGAGAATTTTTCTCAATGTGCCATTTATGTTTTGGATACTTTCTGCTATTATTAGACGCCTTCATTAAAAATGGGGGATGGAATAGTAGATATAAAAAATTTCTATATGTTATTGTCTCTTCTTTCTTTAAATTTTTATACATACTTTTAATACTACATTTTCTTTTCTGTTTCCTTCACAAGTAAAATCTGGACTCATGTCATGGGGTAAATGCAGCCTATACTGGCAAGCTGTACATATCTAGGTAAGGTAATATTTTAAATTGAGCATTTATCTCTAAACTCCATAATACATACATGTGGATAATTCTGGGGAAAAATTAAACATACACACACTCAGATACACCATCTTTCTTCAGAGGAAATTTTGTTTCCCCTAGAAGCACAAACTGTTCAAAATGAATCTGTCCAGGTTAAGTTCATCTTTGTAAAAATTCAATTTATGAACAATGACTCATTTATTCCTTGATTCTTAACATAATAAAATTTCCCTGAGAGTTTAACTGCTGCTGCATAATTAAAACATGGTATCTATACGTTGGAAATCTTTCTCTTCAAGGTTATAGAAACATCATATGGTATATCATAATGCATGCTCTCTGGTAGCAGGAGCATCCTATGTAGATGTTAACAGGTGTGGAAATCATGCATCACCCATGCCAAGTCATTAGCAGTAATCCAGCTGCCTTCCAGACTGGAGAGACTGCCTTTCCTCCAACATATACACATATTTCCAGTCAACAGAAATCACAGAAGATTTCTGAACTTTTATTCCTTCATTTCTTCAAGGAAAAATAATGTCAATTTCTTCATAATCATCTACCAGTTAGTAAAGAAGCCAGATGTCCCCATAGCATTCAAAAACTCGTATACCACTAAGAAGAGAGTATCTGATGCATCTTGATTTATTTTGCTTGTACTTTAGGTTTTTAGAAGACAGTGAGAAAACAGAGATGAAGTGATAATTTATCACCAGGTGGAATCATTGAAAATACAGAAAGAGAGTTTGTTAGAAATTTGCATGACACCACATCCTAACCAATATTTCTAGGTCTCAGTACTCTATCTATTGTATATTACACACATTTGTTCAAATGTCGCTGTTAATTACTGAAATGTAAAGGTAGGACCAACTGAGGAGTTGAAGAGAGCTTCACCAGCACTGAAAAATTCATCCTTTCCAAAAGTCTGCTTCCTTATCTTTGTGATTTTTTTTCACATTGATTTGCTTCTATTACTTGATTGACAAAGTAGTGACCATCCTCTCTGGCACCTTTCATCACATTCTGTTGGACAGCATCCTTATAAGATGCAAGGATTCATTCTGAACACCAGAGACATAGCTCCAGAGCACCTATTGCTTGTTAAATATCCTCTTGTTTTCTGATTTTGAAAATTGAAAGTGAAAATTAGCCTGTTGCATCTCTAGGAATATTCTAGTAACACACTCACAAACACTTGTACGGAACTGTAGACTTCTATTTCCACCAGGCTTCTAACTAATCTATTTTAGTATTTACTGTGGTGGTTCCACAGGCACCTAGCCCAGTACTTACCCCATAGTCAGTGCTACTATTTGTTGAATGAATTAATTTGTTAAATGCCGAAGTGAATTTTAGGTCAAGCAGAACAAAGATGGAATAAACTCATTGATTAGGAAACGTAATATAAATTTAACTGATAATGAAAAGACAATACAATTGTTTATCTTTACATTTATCTTCTTCTATAACTAAAATGTTTACAAAATGGAAAGGAAAGAGCAAATACTAAAAAGGAAATTAACCTTTGTGCATGTCAGGATAGACCAGTCTATGTTAGAGTAAAAATAAAGCCTACAATTTTGCAGTTCATTGTGGGTCTGGGACTCTCCTTGGCAGGAAACAACTTTATAGGCTCTTTCCATCTTGTGTTGCTGATATTTTAACTACATGGTGCCAAGTACACTACAGTAAGGAAGGGTGGGGAATTATACACAGGTTTTGTGCCCAAAGTTATAGGATAAAAATAAAAATATATAAACAGATGATCGATAGAGATAAAGTCTCTCCACATCAGTCACATGGGTTTTTTGTTTGTTTTGTTGTTTTGGGGTTTTTTTCATGGTTTACATGTAAACCATGTAAACATGATTTATACAGAACTGCAAGGCAGTATGGGAAATTTGTCAAACAGTGTGACCAGGAAGAGGAAATGGTGTGATAGACACTTTAGACAGTTTTAGACACAATGCTCACCGTAGATAGCCACTTTAATTAAACTCAAATTCCTAGCCCAAATTAATTGGACATCATATTACATAAAGAATTTACATGTTTAATTGTGAAATTGTTACAAGTAATCATATTTAAATTATATAAGTATAGAAGTGATGCCAGAAGAATTGAGGTAGGAAATGTTTTCTCATATTTTGTTTTTAGCCATTCTAAAACTTCAAACTGGCAAACATATATTTTCCAAAAAACAGAATGTTTACATGACTAACAGATGGTTTGTGAACCCCCCCCAAAAGTAAGGGGGTGGTAGCTAGGAGCCAACATAATTCACTAAGAAGTCAGCATAGGTGGTATAATTACCCTGTGGAATAGTTATCTTTTTAATTATTATAACTTTATGATCCAAGAAGGCTGACATAGACAGGAGTGGAGTGGATAAAATGATTAAGGTTAAGGAATTGAACAAGGAGACAAAACCACTGTCCTATGTTCCTACGAAAAGAAAATAGGGGTGTTAGTAGACTACAAACTCAATGTGTGTCAACAATGTGAAAACACAATAAAGGAGTCAATCTGTCTTTGACTATACAGTGGTAATAGATAAAATTTAAGAGTAATTAGTTGTTTATTAGCTACACTAAAAGATTACAAAGCCTGTCAGGTCAAAATGTGATTCTACTTAATTTTTGACACTTGGCAAAATTCCAACTACCTGAATTTATTATCTTTCTCTTAATAACCAATTTCTTCTGCAATCTCCAACCTAATTAATGACTCCACTATCCATCTAGTCCCACAACTGGAAACATGGGAGTTATTCTCGGTTCATTCCTCTGTTTCATCATCTATCAATCATTATACCTTTGATTATATTTCTATCTCCTGCTTTCCACATTTTATTTTCTTCTGTAGTCTTGCAGTCATCTCATATAGGCTTATTACTTCCAGGGCTAGCTCTTTCCAGCTTCATCACCATGCTACTGGGAGTGATATTTCTAAAGCATATAATCTGATTAGGTCATTCCCTTGTTTGTTTGGTTTTTTGTTTAAAAGATGTATTTATTTATTTGAGAGAGAGAGTGCCCAAGTAGGGAGAAGGACAGACAGAGAGAAGAAGAGAAGAATCCCGGCTGAGCTGGGAGCCCAGCAACACAGGGCTCGATCCCAGTACCTTGAGACCATGACCTGAGCCAAAACCAAGAACAGGAAGCTTAACTGATTGAGGTACCCAGAAACCCTATGTTACTCTGTTATTTAAAGTCCTTCACTTGCTGCCCATTTTTTTTTTTTTGGTAGGATAAATTCTACATGCTTTAGAAAGATGTGCAAATTATGGTACAGTGCAGTATTATTCAAACACTAGACTATGATCACTTAATGGTTCCAAAATAAATTTTCTTTTGTGACTAGTATTTCTAAAAAAAAAAAAATTTAAATAGACTATACTAGAATCAAAATAGCCAAACAAGTCATACATAGTATGGATAACTATAATTTTGTAGAATTTGAAATTACACATACTATAGATAACTATAATTTTGTGGAACTTGAGATATATATACACACATGCACACACTGATTTATGGCATAAAATACATTTCTCACTGCAGATTGAGGTAAAAAAAAAAAATTACTCTGAAAGCACTGGCATAGTTGTTAAAAGCGTGAGCTCTGGAGCAAGATGACCAGAGCTCCAAATTCAGTTCTGTGATTTACTAATTGTGCAACTTTGGGTAAATTACTTAATATCACTGTGCTCCAGTTTTCACATTTCTAATAAGGCAAAGAATAATATTTAGCTTTGTGATTATTTTTGAACATTAGTGACTATATGTGTCATATGAAAAAGTACCTGATTTAAATTATGTATTCAATCAACATTAACTCTATTGTTTGGAGGTTTTGAGGTGGTTTCATTTTGTTTTTTTTAATCTGACTTCTACTCTAGTCTATGACTTTACTTACACTTTCCTATCTTACATACCTTACCATAGCCTATTTGAATTAACATTCTTTTTTTTTTTTAAGATTTATTTATTTATTTATTTGAGAGAGAGAGAGAGAGAGAGAGAGAGAGAGAGAGAGAGAGAAAGGGCAGGAACACAGGGAGGGGCAGAGGGAGAGAGAATCCCAAGCAGACTACCTGCTGAGTATGAGTCCAGCATGGAGCTGGATCCCAGGACCAGAGATCATGACCTGAGCCAAAATCAGGAGTCATGCCTTTTAACTGACTGAGCCACCCAGGTGCCCCTGAATTAACATTTTTTTAGTGCGCTGTCAAGCTTAGAATCTCACAGGATTTCTCTCTAAAGAGATAGGGGAAGAGAGAAGTAACATATTTTGTCCAGATTCACAGAGCTAGTTACTCTGGTCTACTCAAGGCCAAAATTCATGCTCCCAAGCACCAATTCATATTATACCCATATTGCCTTAACTATAATCATCATTAGAACCATCTAAACTTCCCTCATTTTCACTTGTCTTTGTTGTGCATCTCTTACTAAAATTCCCAACTACTTCATAACATATCTGCCTTTCATTTTAGATTGCCCTTCCTGTACTTGTATTATTCTTCGCTCAAAAGTTTTTTTTTAATATTTATTTATTTATTTATTTATTTATTTATTTTAAAGTCCTACATGTCATTCTAGACTCTTCTCTTAACCATCCCTCTCTAAATACAACTCCTGGCAGACATAAGGGGTTTTTATTTCCTCATATTCCAAAAGTACTTCGTGATTTTTTCTAACAGTATTTCTTAATTTCTGTTACAGGGTGCAAAAATCTTATGAGATGCCAAAACACAGGTCACTGTGGTCAAATTTGGGGACTGCTATGCACTATGACTTCTAGTACTTAGGAAAATCATAAAATATATTAACATTTTAAAGGCCAGAGAAGACCTGAAGGAAAGATGGAAATTTTTCTTTTGTCTTCCAGATTTTATTTTTTTATTTTAATTTTTATTGATTTTTTTAAAGATTTTATTTATTTATTTGACAGACAGAGATCACAAGTAGGCAGAGAAGCAGGCAGAGAGAGAGAAAGGGAAGCAGACTCCCTCCCAAGCGGAGTGCCTGATGCGGGGCTCGATCCAGGATCCCAGGATCGTGACCTAAGCTGAAGGCAGAGGCTTTAACCCACTGAGCCACCCAGGCACCCCTGTCTTCCAGATTTTAAGAGTAAACATTAAACAATTATGTTGGTTAATGCTTATTAAGGAAACTCTTTTGACGATGATGCATGGTTAGTGTTTATTTCCCTAAATAGGATTTTTTTTTTCCATGCCTGAGCCTTTCTCTTGAGTATTGTAGTGAATGTTGGTTGTTTTGATTATCCAATGTTGGAATGCCCCTCCTGTTTTGGAATAACCCTTAAATGTTTGGGAAATTGTATTTCACCCACCAGCATGAAAGCAGAAGGAGCTCTGTGACCATATGATGTCTGATGCCTAAATACCTATTTTTATCTGGGAATTTTGATACTTGAGGGAAAAATTAGGAAAGTATAAGATATTTATTGCTATTTTTGGCAAAAATCTGTGGCTGTCAGTGTCTAGTAGTATTGGGACTATTGCTTTCCTATGTTGCTCAGCTTTTACAGCACAGCAAACAACCACAAAAATCTCAGTGACATGCTCAGTGGCATTTGCTTCTCACTCGTGAGTTACGTGTTAATTGGGGCCCAGCTGATCTAGACTGTGCAGGACTGGACTTGGCTCCAAGCCATGCCTAGTGTTTTAGGATTTCTCCATATCACTCAGACCTTTCTGAGACAGTGTGATTCTTGGCACATGCACATTCCCAACACATTCCAAGCCTATATGGTATGTCATGCCCACTAACATCCAAGTCACACGGCCAAGCCCAAAATCAAGCGACAAGGAAATACACTTTTTCTACCAAGAGACCATGGCTAGAGTGTGAACATATAATGTTATCATAATGGAATGGAGATTTGAGAGCATAATGAAATCTGCCACTTGTTTCTATGCATATATTTCCATGGCTGACACTTCAGTCCTTTGTTTCCTGCTGTAGAGTGTTTCTTCATTCTTCTTATTGATTCAATGAGCTACTTGATACCCTTTAGCAAATCGTAACATTTCAAATAATATGGCATCATATGGGCATGTGGGAGAGAGTCTTCAGCCACAAAGATGAGATCCTTAAGTGATGTCAGGAGGCAGTGTCCTACCCTATACCTGAGTAAATCCAGATCCTGATTTATAAATCTCCGTGATACTTACACTCTCCCACCAAATATTTATGATAGGAAAACTTGATTAATATATACGATATAGGAGCGCCTGGGGGGCTCAGTGGGTTAAGCCACTGCCTTCGGCTCAGATCATGATCTCAGGGTCCTGGGATTGAGCCCCGCATCAGGCTCTCTGCTCAGCAGGGAGCCTGCTTCCTCCTCTCTCTCTGCCTGCCTCTCTGCCTGCTTGTGATCTCTGTCAAATAAATAAATAAAATATTTAAAAAAAAATATATATATATAGGATATAATTTTTAGGAATATACTTTTTAAAATAATAAATACCTTTATTAGGATATAACTATTTCAGTTTTTAATTCCAAATTTCCCATTTGTATTATCTTTTAAGCCAAGATTTTTACCAAAAAACTCATTTTCATAAATATGAGTTGCAAGTAATGATATGTATGCTTAATTGTTGTTGTTGTTGTTGTTTCCTATCAGGGTCCAGATTTGACAGAGGTGGGGGTCTCCAAATAATTACATTGGTAGGTATGAAATAGCTGAGTTTCAGCTAGCGATAATTATTTTTTTTCCCCCACAAATGTCATATTCTTCCAGATCACTAAATATAACTGGTATTTAGTTTATTAAATAATATTAAGGTTTAATATTTAAAAGAGTCCTTCCACTTGAGGGCAGACAATACATATTAGACATCAAAAGAATGCTAGTTAATAACAGAATAACAAAACCAAGACCTGGAATGAAGACAATTTCTAGTATATGTGGGGAAAAATAAGTAAGCCCCATGATTAGTCAGTGTGAATTTTTCTCCGTGCTCTCCCTTTTGGTTAGAAATTTGAGCACGCAGAGTAATGCACCCGCACATCTGTGACTGCTGGACGGAATTGAGTGAAAGCACGACTGTCTATCCCAAAAGAAAATAGCATTTTAAAATACCTTGTAATGCAAGATAATGAGCAGATGTGATTACAAGCTAATAGACTCCATTACAGCACACAGTGCCACTCTGGGGTCAGTCTGATATTCCTCTTCTCTCACTCCAGATGCCACTCTGCTACTCTTCTGTCTCCCTCTTTTTACTCTTAGTGACAGATTTACTGCTATGTTGTATGTTTAATTTTGTTCGAGAAAAAAAAAAGTCTTGGTGAATTCTGGTCTTAGTTAGTATTGGATGTCTGAGAAGCAAGTGTAAAATCAATGCTTTCTAAGCTCTGGGAAAGAGTATCGACTAGTAAAGAGATGCATCACAGTCAGTGTCCGACACTCAACAAACTGCAACAAACCAGTCCTGCTTCTTCGAACTCTGGTTCTTTGTCCTTAGAGGAGCAATGTTTTGTGTCAGATTGTATGTGCCATGGAAGATTTATCAGTAATGTAACTGAGAACCTAAATATAACAGATTAAACAAAGTGAAGTTTATTTTCTGCCAGGAAAGATAAATTGGAGAGTAGACCTTAACTTTCACTTATATATCATTATCCAGAATTTAGCCACCTGACCAAGTGCTGCCTACAAGGCATTATTTTTTATTTGGAAATATTGCTACACTCAACTAAATAGTAAAGGCAAAAAGACAAATGGGTATAATAATACATTTAGCCACAAATCAAATCCAACAGCAACAGTCCTGGAACCTCATGGTAAGAGAATACCTCATGTTAAGACAGACAGACACAACCAGCAATTGGAATATAATCTCATTTAATAAGAATAGTAGAGTACTCCAGGGTACTATACAGCAGAGTATTTTGAACTGTCAAAGAATAATTATTCCATATGGAGTTAAACGGGCAAGGAGGACTTTATTTAAGAGAATTGTAATAGAGAGACATTGAACTAACCTCTATGGAACAGAAAGTGAGAGACTTGCAAAACACTGAGGTGAACTCATGGTAAAGTACTGAAAGGCCTTGGAAGCTGAGTCAGTGTGATTAGGTCATCTGTGTTGGCTAATTGGTGCTTATGGAAGTTAGGCTCCTACCCTTCACAGAAACTTGGAGACAGGGGCACTATCTTGAGTACATTTTGAAGGGATGACTCCCAATTTCTTGAGAAAGAATTCCTGGGTTATAAAAATGGCAAGAGGTTGGGAGAAGAGTTACATCTCAAAGGGGAGATACTATAAGAAAAGGAAGTATGGTGGCTTATTATAGTTGGGGAGAAACTGGTCTAAAGTCTAGTCAAGCTGAGGGGAACATTAAGGACCTCTTGGTTGATCTCATTAATGTTGTTGAGAAACACTAGACTATGATGTTGACAAAAAGCATGTTAAACTTAAGTTTTTAAAAGTTGTTCTTAAATACTCTAGAGACTATATTTCGCTTTACTGCCGGCACCTCAGGCAAAATACTCCTACTGCCTTCCTTCTCCCCAGCCTTTGCTGTGTCACTGCAGGTGAGATTAATTTTATGGACTAGTCAATACGAACTTTAAATACGTGTGTTTAATGTTCTGTAAGACACATCTGAAGTAATGGTATTTATCAAACTAACAGGAAATTACAAAACAAAAGTTGGCAGAAATGAAATAAGTGTGTATGAAGAAAAAGCACTTAGCATATTGGAAATGAACATTATATTCACTGAAATAAGTATTTCATCTTGCTCAATCTTAGAGAATTAGTGAATTGAAGGACATAATACCAGATATTTGGCACTGATGGACAGAGCGTTCAGTGATTTGAAAGATAACTTGAAAAGCTCCAACAAATATTTAACTGGAGTTTTTGAATAAAAGAATGGAGGCGGGGCACCCGGGTGGCTCAGTTGGTTAAGCAGCTGCCTTCGGCTTGGGTTATGATTCCAGGGTCCTGGGATCGAGCCCCGCATCGGGCTCCCTGCTCAGCAGAGAGCCTGCTTCTCTCTCTCCCCCTCTCCCTGCCGCTCTGCTTACTTGTGCTCTCTCTCTAGCTCTCTGTCAAATAAACAAATAAAATATTAAAAAAAAAAAAGAATGGAGGCAATAGTAAATAAGCAGTATTTAAGTGACTAACTACTGCAAATTTTCCAAAATTAAAGACAAAGTTTCTCAGATTAAAAGCTCACTGTAAATAAGGACCAAGAAATGTCAATAAACATCCAGTCACATCTAAATATGCTGTATTGAAGCCTGAATACAGGCTTCAATACAGCAGGTAGAGACAGGTAGAGACAAATCTTGGAAACACAGCAAAGCAAATTCAAATTAACAAAAATAAAAAATGTTAGATGATCAATAGATATCTCATCAGAAGGAAAAAATGAAATATTTTTTAAAGGGAAGAGACAATAAATGTGAAACTAAAATATTGATAAATTAGAAATTAGGAGCCTGGGCAAAATAAAGGCATTTTTAGTCATGCATGCCAGATTTAAGAAAGTTCAGTCAAAAAAAAAAGTATTTAAGGATTTTTTTAAAAAATATATTTATTTATCTGAGAGAGTGTGAGTTGAAGGAGGAGCAAGGGGAGTAAATCACAAGCAGACTCCACACTGAGCATGGAGCCCCACCAGGGCTCCGTGCACGGCTCAATTTTGTGACCCATGAGATCATGACCTGAGCTGATATCATGAATCAGGCACTCAACTGACTGAGCCACTAGGTGCCCTGTGATTTTTTTTTTTTTTAAACAAGTAAAACCAGGAAACAGGAATGTTGAACATATAAATTGATAAAATATTTTATAAATGAATTATAAAATAGTGATAATTTTGTACTTAAGAATAGAGCTTAAGTTTACTACTATAATTGCAACACTAATTTTGTTCATTTACATTATAAATTGTAAAATAACTTTAAATACATGACCATTTATAATTAAACAGGAATGTTCCAAAGGGAAAACAAAAAATTAGAAATAAAATCTGTAGCTCCCAGAGCAACAGATGAAAAGCAGGATGGAGGGAGGTGATAAAATTTTATGATGCCACCAGAAGGCAGAAAAGGTAAATATATAATTAGTCATAATATAAGTGAGCATTAAACTCATTTATTAGAAGATTGGTAGAAAGGATTAGATTAAAATTAAACTGCTTTTTACTTATGTTCATAGAAAAGAGAATTTACATAAACCATTAAAATTATAGGAAAATTTAGCAAAATCTTTTTCAGATTTTAGATTAGATTTTAGATTTTTAGATTTTAGATTTTAGATTAAATTTAGATTAAAAAAACATATCAAATATAAAATTTAATAATTTTTATATACAAATAAGGATCAAACTGGAAAATATAATTGAAAGAATACTATTCACAAAATCTTAAATTACATTGAAATAAATCTAGCAATATATGCAAGATTATCTAGAAGTTTTGAAACATTGAGAAACATAAAAAGAATACCCTGATTAGTGGAAATTATAAAATATTTATGGACAGAAAGACTCAATACCCTGAATATATCAAATTGTCCTCACTTAATCTGTAAATTCAATGCAACTCCAATCAAAATTCCAGTAAAGATTTTCAAGGAACAGAGCAAGCTGACCCCAAAAAAGCATAGATATGTACAAAAGAGCAAGAATAGCTAAGTTAATTTTGAAAAATATCATGATTTCTTTACTGCAAAATAACAAAATATGCCATAGAATGTCATAGTAATTAAGACAATTTGGTTTAGACAAATATAGTGGATGTACAGAATAGTTAACCCAGAAATAGACCCTCGTTATATGGAAAGTTGAAAGAATGGATCACTGAAAAAATACTGGCAAGGTAATTTACAAATCCAAATACAAATGAAAAAAAGATTAAAGTAAATTTTAATCTTAAAGCATATGCATGTATGTGCCCACACACACACAACACAATTTCTAATTGGTCTTAAAACGTTGAGAAACACTTGAAAGTTTTAGAAAAAAAATAAGAGAATATGTTTGATTTCAAGATAATATTTTTTTCTTTTAGAAAACATCCTGGTGATACACATCATTTTTTTTTTTTTGATACACATCATTTTTAAAGTTGAATATTTTACTTAATTAAAATGAAAGACTTTTTTATCACAAAAAAACACCATGAATGAAAAAGCCCACATGTGGGCAGAAGATATTTGAAATACACAAAACCAATAAAAGAATAATATCCAGAATGAATATAAACACTCTCAAATTATAAACCATGCATGGATCAAAATGATAACATTGGGAAATAGACAAGAATAAAATAAACTGACAATCCATAGAATAAAAACCAACTGACCAACAAATGCTTAAAATGAAGCTAAACAAAAAAGCAAAACTATTTCACTCATCAAATTGGCAATGTTCAAAATGTTATGAGAAACAAGTACTGGTGAGAACATATTTGTGAGAAATGCCCTCATTGTTGGTGGATGTGTCTTTTGGTTAAAACAGTTTCAAAGGGCAAATTGATGAATCGGTGAATTAAAGATACACATATCTTCCTACCCAGCAATTCCATTTATAGGTATATTCCTCTGAGAAATTCTTGAATGTATGCACATATAAAAACATATAACAAAGCTAATTCCAGCACTGTTTATAATAATAAAAACTGGAAATATCCAAAATATCCATTACTGGAATATCGGATGAGTCAGTTTTAGTATGTTTATATACAGGGACATCAAACAGTATTTAATGCAATTGAATTAAATATGTCCACATCAATACATTTCAAAAACATAAGATTGAACAAAAGAAACAAATTACAAAGTGGTAAGTATAATGTAATATTTATATAAAGTCAGAATAAGTCAACCAAATTTATGCCTTGCTTATGGATTAATTCATATGCAAAATAGTATAAAATAATGGAGAAGATTCTAAAATTCAGTTTGAGAGGAAAAACACTATTAAAGGAGGATTATACAAAAGACTTTAAGAATATTTGTCATTATTATGGGTTGCACTTTGTTCCCCCCAAATTCATATATTAAAGTCCTAACCTCCAGTACCTCAGAATGTGACCTTTTAAGGAAATAGTAGAAACAGAGTCACTACAAATTTAATTAGTTAAGATGAGTCCATACCGATGGTCTAATCCGGTATATCTAGTGTCCTTATATGGGGAAAAGTTGGACAGAGAGACACACACATAGGGAGAAAAACCATGTGAAGATGGGCTGCCATTCCCCAAGGGACTACCAGAGCTAGAAGAGAGACCTGGAACAGATCCTTCCCCAGTGCCTTTACAGGAAGCATGTCCTTCCAAGACTTTGATTTCAGACTTCTGGCCTCTCAAACTGTGAGGTAACAAATTTCTGTTTTTGAAGTGCCTCAATTTGTGGTACCTTGTTAGGCAGCCCTAGCAACTAATATAGTCATTTTTTGTTTCTTGAAATTGATCTACAGCAAGTACTACAAACATTTAAAAATTGATAAAACTGAGTGATAATTGTATGTAGGCATGCCATATTATTCTCTATGCTCTTCTTTGAACTTGAAAATGACATGATTTTAAGAAATAAGAATAGATTGCAGTCCTCAAAAACATAATTAATAAAATAGAAAAGGTATTTCCCTAAGGAAGCTAAAATGAATTAAGAAATTGGTTTCATGCACAGCAAGAGGGAAATCCTAAATAGTAATAAATACTGAATTTGCGCACTGAAAAGCAGCACAATTAAGAAAGTTATTCCTTGAGTTTAAAAAGGAAAACTCTCAAAAACTCCAATTAATAAAAAACTTTATAGGCAGAAAATGTGTAAAGAAGACATTGATTCTGAGAAGATATATAGAAATGATTTTTAAAAGGATATGATATAGTTTCAAAGTTATATACTAATATATTTAAATATCTTTGGAAAGAGAGTCTTTTAAAAATTATAAATCTCCTATTATACATCCAAGAGAAAAAAATCTTAAAGTCCTACTGAATGTATGTGGAAAGTATATATCATATAATTTATAAAGGAGGAAGTACACAATTTTAAAAAGATCAAAGTTATGTATCATCTAAGTACAAATTGAAATCATGAAATGTATTGTCATGTACCACTCTACTTAAAAAATTCCCAGTATCCAGGCGTGGGAAGTTTAGGTACTACAATTGGATTACCACTGCAAGGAAGTAAGAGATGACAGAGACTTTTGACATTTCAAAAGTGGAAATGGCTCTGAACAAGTCCTCAGCACATTGTTTTGTGTACGCCTCTTTACCTATTTCTTGGACAGACTGAGAGCATCTTAGAAGCAAGGATTTTGCGTTTTCTTTGCTTTGATATTCCTCAGCACTTAAAAAAAAAAGAAAAAATATATATGGAAATGCATAATGATAACAAGGTTATAGGTAAAAATGAAGTCTATTACATGGTTAGGAAGAATGGACATTGGAAGAGAAATAATTTTGCAACCTTTTTGAAAATCTTTCAAAACACCCTCTTTTCTGCACTAAATCCATTTCTTGAAAACCAGTCTAAAGAAATCATCAGAAATTCAAACAAAGGATTTTATCAAATATGGTCAGCTATTAATTGTAAAACAAAACAAAACAAAACAAACTAGAAACCCAAATGCCAAACCACTGAAAAGTTACTGTGTAAATTATAGTACAAGGTGTTATGCAGTCCTTTACATAAACTTGATCACAAGATTTTAATGAGGTGGAAAAATCGCTTATGATACATCATGACTCAGTTTTCCCAATTATACAAAGAGAATAATAACTACTAAACAAAAATCATGAAGGAGAACATATACCAAAATATGAAGAGTGCATTTCTTAAAGTGGTGGACCGATGCTTCATTTTTATTCCCTTGTTGATCCCAGTATGCATTTTCCAAGTTTTTTTTTTTAAATCATGCATTATGTTACAGTCATGAAACACACATTTAAGAAGATAGCTTTTTTTTTTTTAACTTTTCAATACTGTTAACCTTTGTCTTGTAAAATGGTTTGCTTCAATAAGTATGATTAGAAAACCTACATTGCACGAGGCAAACAAATTGTTTGGAAAATCAATATGACAGGAACCCATCAGACATGTTTGCAGCTTAGTTAACACAAAGGCAAAAAGGCATTAAAAAGTAATTTTAAGGGTTTATCATCTCTTGCCTGGTCTATTATAACAGATTCATACTACATTTCTTCCCTCCTGCTATACCATTCTTCGAGTTTATTTGCTGCGCTATGGCCAGAATCCTCTGTCAAAAGCACAGATTTCATCATGCCTTTTACTTCCTAAACTTATTTGGTTCTTCTTTGCAGAAGCACTGGTTCTCAAGAAGACTGTGCATTAGAATCAACGTTGTGAGCTTTAAAAAATGTCCGGTGCTGGACTTTCTTCCTCACTGTGACCCTCAGAGTTTCTGACTTAATTATTCTTGAGTGGGGCCAAGGCATCAACATTTTCTAAAGCTTCCTAAAATTAAGTACCTTACCATGGCATGTAATGATTGTGGCTACCTATCTAGTCCTGTTCCTTACCAGTTCCTTTAAGCAGACCCCGGATTTTAGGCTGAATATGACATACCATTTCACAACTGTGTGTTTACCTGATTCTCCTTCTCCCTGGAATGAACTTTCTTCCCTTATAAAGTGGAATTCTCCTAGTCACCCTTGTCACTCTTTAAAATTCTGTTTAAAGAATGCCTTGCTAAGTAAACCTTCTCTGATGCCCTAAAGGCTGAGTTAGATGCCCTTATCCACTTTGCCCTAAGGAAGCCCAAACACAAGCCAGGCCTGGAAAGATTAGGTCCTGCAGCAGGGTGAACCTTTAAAGAAATGGAACGTGACAGGGTTTTGATGTTTTAAAGTAGAACCATCATGTGATAGAGACTTTGGTACACCATTTGGTAAATGTCCCTTTTGCTGTCTTCTCACACTAGACTGAGAGCTTCTTACAGGCATGGTCTTACCACACTCATCTTTGTATTTCTTAGCACTGAGTCCCATGCCAGACAGTTTGCAGACACTCAAGCAATTTTTTTTTAATATTTTATTTATTTAGTTGACGAAGAGGACACAGCAAGAGAGAGAACACAAATAGGGCGAGTGGGAGAGGGAGAAGCAGGCTACCCGCCGAGCAAGGAGCTCAGTGTGGGGCTCGATCCCAGGACCCTGGGACCATGACCTGAGCTGAAGGTAGACACTTAACAACTGAGCCACCCAGGTGCCCCAAGCAATTTTTTAAGTAAATATAAGAAAGAATTATTCCAGTGTATGATAAATGTCAAACATATGGTACAGAACAAAATATGGTACGAATTCAAAATAGAGCAAGTTTGCTGAACCAAGTTTTCACTGCATCACAGTGCAAGGGGAAGCTTTGGGTTCACGGAGACCAGGGTGCCCCTCGCTAGCTGTGTCACCGCAAACAAGTTACCTGGTCTTTCTAAGCTTCCACCTCTCCAAGTGTGAAGCTAAAACCATCCTGATTTCACTAGGTTGTCTATGGCCTGTAATGTGTCTGGCAGATATAGGTGGTCAATGAATGTTGGTTCCTCCTCCTCTTCTTCACTTTTTACACTATTATAATCGAGACTTTCTCAACAAGGTATGTGCTCCTTGGAAGCAGAAAGGACATCTTACTTGTTGGTGCTATTTCATAGCTAGGACAGCGCTGAGCACAAACCATGCACTCCATAGATCGTTTTTGAATTAAAGGAGAAATTACATATAGTTGAAGGTTGGGTCATATTAGCTATATGAAAATGTAGCAAGATGGCGAGAGGAATACTGGAGATGAAAGAGGTGAAGCGTGAACAAGGCAGGGACTCTAGAAGAGAAGTTAACTCAGTGAACTAGATGACTTAGGTAAGCAATTTAACAGAAGAGTAACCAGAAAGTCAGGTTAAGATTCGAGATTTTATCCTTTATATAATGGTGAGCCATAGAAGTGTTGGAGAAGAGCATGACATGTTCTTCAGCTCAAGACTCACAGTTGTTCCCCAGATTTGGATGCGGGAAATAGCAGTTGTCTGAAAATAGAAGTTTTATACATTTTGTATACATTTACACACAAAAAAATATGTTTTATACATTTCATGCATTTAAAGAGAACTATTATTATTGCTAACCATAGATGTGATATAGTCCTGAAGTAGAGTAACATTAAAGAAATAAACATGAAGCTTGATATATGATTATTATTACATGCCAGATCAATAGAATATGACAGGGAAAGACAGAAAGAGCATGCATAATAAGAAATGCAATGAAATGAAAAATAAGTTTGAGAACTGGGAATTCAGAAGGAAGATCTATTCACCATTAGATGGGGGGATGGTATAACCAAATACAAAAGCCCAGTAGGCATTTGGAGAGGTGGGACTGGATGGACTCCTAATTACACAATTATTGCAGACTTGGTAGGTTACAAGATTAGAGTAGATGAAAACATGCTGGCTCACAGTACAAAACAACAAAAAAATGATAGAAGGCAGGAGTTGCCTCCTTCAGGACAAACGACTGGGTGTTAGGAACCAAAGGAAAAAAAGATTCAATCTTGTACCTGAAACAGTCTTTTTTGTTTCATGTAACTTTAATGTTTTGCTTTGCTTTGTTAAACAAGGAATAATGATTCAGGGAAAAGTTAAGTCCTCTTTGGATCCATTTAAGGCTATCACCTTATTTTATTTTTTTCTTCTGTTAAAAAAATTATTTTACTGAGACATAATTCACATGGCTCACTCTTTTAAAGTACCCAATTCAGTGGTTTTATTATATTCACAAAGTTGTATATCGATCACTGATATCTAATTCCAGAACATTTTTATCATTCCCAAAAGAAACCCCATGCCCATTAGAATCATACCTATGCTGCTTTGCCTAGCTCCTGAAAAACTGATCTGCTTTCTGTTTCTAGAGATTTGCCTATTTTGGACATTTCATGTCAATGGAATCCTATAATATGTAATTTTTTGTGGCTTCTTTTTCTAAAAATTTTATTTATTTATTTTAGAGAGAGAGAGTGAGTGTGTGCATGCAGGTGAGCAAGTAGGGAGGGTTTATTGAGGGAGAGAAGGGGAGGAAACTCAAGCAGACTCTGTGCTGAATGTGGAGAGGGACTTGGGGCTCGATCTCATGACCTTGAGACCATGACATGAGCTTAAAACAAGAGTTGATGCCTAATTGACCAAACCATCCAGGCATCTGTTCTGTGACTTCTTTTACTTCACATAATGTTATCAAGGTCTATCCATGCTGTAGCATGTATCAGAACATCATTGCATTTAAATGTTGGATAATTCTCTATTGTATGGATATACACGTTCTGTTTAGCCATTCACCAGTTGATGGACATTTAGGTTGTTTCCACTTTTTGGCTATTAGAAAGAATACTGTTACGGACACTCATGTACATATTTTTCTGTGCATATATGTATTCATTTATCTTGATTATATGCCTAGGAGTAGAATAACTGGAGTATTTGGTAAGTTTATGCTTCACATTTTGAGTAAATGCAAAACGGTTTTTCACAGCAATTGCACCTTTTTACATTCCCACCAGCAATAGTTGAGCATTCCAGTTTCTCCACATTTTTATCAAAACTGTGTCTTTTTGACTAGTGCCATCCTAGTGGACATCTCATTGTGGTTTTCGTTAGCATTTCCCTATGGACGAGTGATGTTGAGCTCTGTGTGGGTGCTCATTGGCAATTTGTGTTATCTTCTTTGGAGAAATGTCCATTCAAATATTTTGCCCATTTTAAAATCAGGTTGTCTCTTTATTATTGAATTGTAAGAGTTCTTTATATATTTGTCATATTAGACCCTTATGTATATGGTTTGCCAGTGTTTTCTCCCACTCTGTGAGTTTTGTTTTCACTTTCTTGACAGTGTCCTTTGAAGCCCAAAGCTTTTAATTTTAAGTCCACTTTATTTTTCTTTGATTGCTTGAGCATTCGGTACCATATCTAAGAAATTATTGTCTAATTCGAAATTCTTAAGATTTACACCTCAGTTTGCACCTAAGAGCTTTATAGTTTCAATTCTTACATGTAGACAGAGGTACATTTGCATCTGAAATGGGCTCAGCATTCTGGATGTAAATATTCACTTTATTCAGTTGTTAGTTAGTATGGTACTCCTAGCTTTAGCCACATCTGACTTTCCCTATTGGCAGAACATCTGTTTTCCTGTCTTTAGAGAACAAATCTCCCCTCTTCCACCAGGATTGGAGAGGGACAGACATCCAGCTGCAGGGAATGGGGGATGGAATTGAGGCACCACCAACTTGAGCAAACTGTTAATAGGAAATCCTCTTTGGAGCCCCTTTCCCACCGGTAACTTAGGGGCACCAGGTGCCACCAGTAGGTAGTTAAGATGTTGAAGTGTTGACGTCCATGGTATAAATTGGACTGGTTCTGAGTTTCCCCTGTAGTCTGTGTGGGATCCGGCACTCTGAGGACTGGTAAGTTGGTTATTTTCTATTTACCTTTCGTGCAGGTAAATCGTGCTGCTGTTTTATTTGGGAGTAAATACCATTCTGCCATTGGGAGAAGTGTCTTTATTAAGTTGTCTCTTTCTTGTGTCATAAATTTCAGAAATAGCAAAATTTAAACCACCAAATCACTAAGTACTATTTACTAAAGTTTATTGTGCGTATAAGAGCAGTTCTGAACTGGAAGCTTCCAAAAATTTGAAAAAACAAAACCAAAACATGGTATGAAGTTAGGGGCATGAAGTTACAGCATGGATTATAAAGTGAGAATGAGGAAACTCTTTAATCTTTACTTGATTGATTATCGGTGGGGGTTTCCAGACGGCAAGGGATTAAAAGCAATTACCTCATACCGTTTTTAAGATGATTTAAGTGTCTTTTATGATTGTCAGAGGCATTTACAAGAAATAAGTTTTGCTTATGTTCATGATATAAGTTTGATTTAGTTTTGCTTGCATGCGTGGCTTTAATGGTTTTGTCTGCTTAAGGAATTCTCACGTCTGGTCTCCATTTCGTATTTAATTTTAATACTTGAAGCAAAGTCAAGCTGTGCCATGTGATTTTTTTTTTTTTGCCCCCTTTTTGTTCTAAGTAATTGGTGTTCATTTTGCTCACATTTTGATATGTTTTCTGACTTCTTGGTTTCTAAAGTTGTGCTGAATCTTTTTATGGATCTCTTAGTGATAGACTGAGAGAGGCTGTGTTAGAATTTTCTAGTCAGAGACCATTTTCAGCCAGAAAATACTGATTTAGTTTGTGAATGGATGAAAAAAAAAATAAAAAAGAAACTAGAGTTGAGGACACTGGTTTTGGATATTCTATTCCGGAAGAGAAAAAGCCTTTTACCACATTTTCTAAAAGTGACTTTTTGCATCCCCTGAGGCTTATCTCAGCATATCTGGGTCATCACACCTCACAGGTGTTCAATGAATATACTTAGGCAGTTGCTTTCCTGAGTGCTTCTCTTAGAGCGAAACTCCTTAGAAGATATGTCTGTACACACCTTATTATGCCCGTTCCTTGGGTAAAATCATTCAATTTGATGACTCTAAAATACGATCAATAAGATGCTGGATCCAAAACTTAACAACTCCTCTTTAAGTTTGCATTTACTTAACCAACTACCACTTGCATGCCTAGTAGGTATCTCAAGAAAAAAAAAAAAGAAACAGTCTTAATTAAATCCACCTACTTAATCTTTCCCAGACAGAAAAGGTTGTTTCTATCTCCATAAATGACTGTACCATTTACCCTGTTTCTTAGGCCCAAGTCCTAAGAGTATTTTATTTGTTTTTTATTGAGGTATAATAGACATCATATCATAATAGTTTCACATGTATAACATAAGGACTTAATATTTGTATATGTTGCAAACTAATTACCACAATAAGTCTAGTGAGCATCTGATACTATACATCATGAATGAACCTTTTTCATGTAAAGTCTGGGCACTTTCAGATGGTAGCTTCTCCCCTAGGCCCTGGGACGACTAAATGTAGACAAGTGAGTCTGTCCACTCTGCACTAACTTTAAGAGATGTGTCTCCATTCCCCATGAATAGAGAAAGGATGGGACTTTAGATAGGGAAAGAATAGGGATCCCAAGTAGGCTCTGAGGCTATTTCAGGTATGCAGATGTTAAGACAGAAGAAAGATCGGGAAAACTTAGACCACCCTATTCCAATTACTAGGGTCAAAACATTTTTCTAACAATTACACTGTAACCACAGAAAATAAAAATAACCACAAAAACTAGTCAGGCCTTAAAGGGAAACTCATAAAGATTAACGAGACCTAGCAATACTTATCTATAGATCGTAAATGTCGCAGAAACAAAAACTCTGACACAGTGTATAAGTGTCACTTCCAGTTCCAGGCCCCTGACCCAACTGCCAGTACGTTTCCTGGTAAAGTCCTAAAAAAACGCCAGAAATGAAAAACCCTAGTGGCAACTCAGTTGGAACCCCTCTCACCACTGAGTGCTTTTTCTGTATCCTCACATAACAAAACTCTATTGCTTTGCTGACTGTCCTTTGTCTGAGAGATTCATTCTTCAACTCCAGGAGACTAGAACCTTCCTCTTCACAGCTCCCCCGGGGTCTCATGAGCTTAAGACCCATGGGTTTTCAAGCTAGATGTTGTGGGGGCTCATCCCTCAGGTATGAGTTTTATAAAAGCTGAATGCTTGCTGTGGGCTATGAACACTTAGCTCTTCAGGGAAAAGTTTCAGATTTTAAGTTCCTTCCTGCTTATGGGTCACCACGCTGGGCTGATGGTGGTGTGAGGGGGGGGTTCATTGATAACAAGATTGTGTCCCAGTCTTTCCTACCCACCTTGATGTGTTTTTATTTTCAGTTCCCCAATATGAAGAGTTGCTCCACTAGTGTTCAGGGGTTTTTGTTGGTTTGTGTTAAGAGGAAATTATTCGCCATGTAGCTGTAGATTTGGCATGTTTCTGGGGGAGATGAATTTAGGACCTTCATACATTGTCATCTTGAACCGGAACCTCAGGCAGTGATTTCAGAAGATAATGTGATAAACGATTTCCTATCATGTATGTTTGCTGCTTCGGTATGAGACTCTGTCATGATTATCCCTTTTCTACTTCCTAAAACCACATACTGATTTTGTGTATTCCTGAGGGTAAGAGAGTGATGTTTCTTAGGTTTATCACTGACAGAATGCTTACAATTACATTTAAGTTTTACCACATAACTTATAGATACATGGTAAATTTCATTTTGTATAAATGAACTTAAATGTCAGGAGTGTTTTAATCTGAAATAATTCTGATTATTCAAAAAGCGTCATTTTCAGCATTCTTCCATCTGTGTCTTTGATCTGGATGTACTGATGAACAGTCTACTCTTTACAAATTAATCTCCAATTAAACGCTGCTCCTGAAAGTGGGGATATTGATAGTTTTAATCAGGAACCATGAAATAGCAGATTTCCTTTTATACTTGAATATGAGAATTTCATAGCCTCCCAAACTTAGAGCTTCTTAACATTTCAAAGCCACTAGGAACAACTAGATATATTGCGTTTATGGTAACTTAAACAAATCATTTCTGTGTACGTTTTCATGCCAACCCTGAAAATGAAATGCCTAGATCTTTCCTAGAGGAATAGATGCTCAAGTCTATTATTTCTTTTTTTCCAGAAGATTGTGTCCTTTTAAAAATGAAATACATTTTAAACCAATATTACACATTGTTTTTTAACTAACAAAAAGGCAATGGAAAATTTCAAGCCTACAAACATAGGCTACACAATTCAGAAGGTATCCCCAAATTTCTTAAATAATAAAAATTGGAAGATAAAGGTAACAAGATTTTTTTTTCTGAATCATGAAGTAGGTGCAGCCCCAGTTGCATGAAAAATTGTCTGAAGCTGAAAGCTACTTTTGACAAACACAAAGACTCCTGCTTAAATGCGGACTCTGCCGCTTCCCCATAGTAGTGCAGTTAGCTGACAGAAGTTAAACAAAGCCCTTACTTTGTGACTTCCTGTTGATATGCTTCATAAACACTTTTCCCCTTAAAACAGAAGGCAAAGAAAAACCTGGAAGACTCTTGCAATTCATATAGGATACTGCTGCCAGTCCTATTCCTAAATCCTTGAGCGTATTTGTCCTTCAACTTTCAAAGGGTAATCATAGGGCATTGCTTAACACACATGTAAACCCTGGGGAAACAGTTAACTAGGCAATTGCCTAAATTTTGAGGTTGGAGATACCTGTAGCAAGATCTTATTTGAAAAACATTTGAGAATTAAAGCAAAATTATCCCAGGGGCGCCTGGGTTGCTCAGTGGGTTAAGCCTCTGCCTTTGGCTCAGGTCATGATCTCGGGGTCCTGGGATCGAGCCCCGCATCGGGCTCTCTGCTCAGCAGGGAGCCTGCTTCCTCCTCTCTCTCTGCCTGTCCTCTCTGCCTGCTTGTGATCTCTCTCTGTCAAATAAATAAATAAAATCTTAAAAAAAAAATTATCCCAAACTAATGATTTGGTTTTATTTTAAAATTTTGCTTATTTATTTAAGAGAAAGGGAGCAAGAGCACAAGCAAGGGGAGCCGGAGAGGGAGAAGCAGACTCTCCGCTGAGCAGGGAGCCTGATACTCGGTTTGATCCAAGAACCCTGGGATCATGACCAGAGCTGAAGGTAGATGCTTAACAGACTAAGCCACCCAGGTGCCCCTAACTAATAATTTTAATTAAACCTCTAACCACCTATTTATTTTGATTAGGTGAACAGATAATTGTCTACAGGTGGAAACTTTTTAAATTGAGGTATAATTGATACATAACATATTAAAGTGTACAATATGATTCAATATAACTTGTGATATCCCGATATCCATCACCATACATTAATCACAATACATAGTTAACACCCATCACCATACATAGTGAAAATTTTTTTTTCTCGTGATAAGAACTTTTTTTTTTAAGACTCTATCCATTTATTTGACAGACAGAGATCACAAGTAGGCAAAGAGACAGGCAGAGAGAGGATGGGAAGCAGGCTTCCTGCTGAGCAGAGAGCCTGATGCAGGGGTCGATCCCAGGACTTTGGAATCATGACCCAAGCCGAAGGCAGAGGTTTTAACCTGCTGAGCCATGCAGGCGCCCCTCTCGTGATAAGAACTTTTAAGACTTACTCTCCTAACTTTCAAACATGCAATACAGTATCATTAACTGAAGTTGCTGTGCTATGTATTATATCCCCATAACTTACTTTATAACTAGAAGTTTATACTTTTGATACCCTTCACCCATTTTGCTTACCCTTCTCCCTCCTACCTCTTGAATCATGACCAATTAGCTTTTTAAAGATTCTACATACAAGTGAGATCATATGATCTGTTTTTCTCAGACTTATTTCGCTTAACATGATGCCCTCAAAATCCCTCCAAGTTGTTGCATATGGCAAGATTTTATTATTTTTTATGGATGAACAATATTCCACTGTATGTTTTATACCATAACCTGTTTATCCATTCATCCACTGATGGACACTTAGGTTGTTTCCATGTCTTGGCTATTGTAAATAATGGTGCAGTGAACACAGGGGAGCATGTATCTTTTTGAATTAGTATTTTTGTTTTAATTGGGTCAATATTTGGAGTTGAGGTCATGTGATAATTCTATTCTCATTTTTTTTTTTTGAGGAACATCAATACTGTTTTCCATAAGGTTGCACCAAGTTATATTTCCAGCAATGGTATACAAGGATTCTCTTTCCTCCACATCCTTGCTAATACTTGTTATGTATTGCTTTATATGGTAGCCATTTTAACAGGTATGAGGTGATATTTCACTGTGGTTTTGATTTGCAATTCCTTGATTAGTGCTATTAAGCATCTTTTCATGGACCTGTTGGCCATCTGTGTGTCTTCTTTGGAAAAATGTTTATTCAGATCTTCTCACTGGTTAACTAGGAGTGTTTGGATTTTTTTGACTATTGAGTTATATGAGCTCTTTATATATCAGAACATTTTAAGTATTGTGGCTTTGAGATTTCTGAGAGATTCAACCCTCTCTGTGCTGGCAGCTCACACTTCCTATTACAGATGGTCATCTCAGGAATGTCCAAACATAGGTCTTTGTTCAATGGGCCTCTACTTCGAAAGTGAGATCCCAGGGGATCCAGAGAACTATCTCTCTCACACCTTACCGAGAGAAGGTAAAGTTGTATAACAAATTCTACTTTTAGCCAAGTGCAAAGGAGAAATGATTTCCCCATCCTTAAAAGGGAAGCCATCTGGATGGAGGATGGAGGGAGTGAGGAGGGAAGCTGTACTCAGTTCTTCATGGCTTTTGGAGCCCACTACATTGGGGCCTGTGAGAGGAGCCCTGATGTGTCACTTGCCTCCCACATGTCCCCAAATGGTTTTCTTAAGTTTTCAAAGCAGACATCCTTCATTTTCTTTTCCAAGAAATGAAGTTTTAAAGGTCAACTATATTGGAAGGAATGTAAGCATTCTTGGGTAGCTGCTTTTGTTTAAAGAAGAAAAAAACAATCTAGCATTTTTGTCTTTGAAAATATTTCTTCACTTTTTTTTAAGTCTTTTACTTCTGTATCTAAAGAAACTTCTGAGCAAACTTAAAGGGAATTGAGGCTGAACTAGTTAAATATTAGAGTATGTGGGAATATTTCTGCTTTTTTTTATAGTACTGATTTTATTAGCAAGTGCCCTTAATTCTAATAGAGAAAAAATAACAATAGGAGAAAGATTCTATAGTAAAGCTTGTGCAAGTCTGTAAAAGTTCCTGTTTGGTAAAAGACTTATAAAATTTCTATGTGAAAAATCTGAGGAAAGATAATCAAACTTGGAAAAATGTTTCAGTAGAGAAAGATTCCACCAGCTTGTATTCCATAACTGTGTGAAGCAAGATGAAAAGCAGATATTGGAGTTGAAGTTGAAATAATTGATCTATAGCTTTGAGGTACCACTGTTGAATATTTATTAAATGTCTCAAACTCCCCAGAAGCCAGATTGACTTTTTTTTCCAGAAAATTTCAGATTGTCTTATCACCAAAAAGACTGACAAGCTAGCAATAATGAAAAGACCAGACTATTCTGTCTCCCTTCATTAACTACCCCCAAATCTTTGTTGAAACATTATTCTCACCATAGTCACCCTCTGCTTAGCCTCATATTCTCCTTGTAACTGGGTTACCTTTCAGTCACTAAGGACTTTAAAGATGCTGCTTTTACAGGTTACCAGTGTGTTCCTAAACTGCCTACCCAGAGATGTACCCTAGAAAATTGAAAACTTCAAGAATCCGAGCAGATTTGAGTCCCCCACCACCCCCAAGCCCACAAAAGGTAAAGGGGAAGTGGAGAATCTAAGTTAGGTAAAGCAAGCTGAGTGTTACAGCCCTTCCTTTCCCATCCCTCAAAGATCGTAACTATGATGAACCAAGATCTTCAAATTTTATTGTAGACTGTGCTTATTAGAGGAGCTTTGTGAGCAAGGGTCTAAAAAATCCAGTTCGCATGAGGATGATCTGTCTTCTCTCTCTGGTGGCAGTTTCTAAGAGGGTGGTGGAAAAAATCTAATGGTGATATATAGATGGGGCGGTTTTTCCTTTGAGAAGTCGAGTTCTTTTGTTGTCTTTCTTTTTCCACCTTCTTGTCTTCCCACCCACCACCCCACCTATTGCCTTTTGATTCCCATACTGCCTCCAAAATAGAAGTGCTCTTAGAGTTTTTCTCTGGGCCTTGGTGATAAATGTTCTGGCTACTTTTTCACTCCCCTTGTTCATTTTTGGGGAGAAGGCAAACAATTTCACTTGGGCACGTCTGCTTCCCTAGGGAATTGCTTTGAGACATGAAAATAGAGCCTCAGCTTGGAATGAAAAACATTCTTTGCACACTTTCTCCATGATTTTTTTCCCTCTCAGGAGCCTCATGTGGAAGTGTGGTTGATGTAGGACAAATCTAAATAGTATGACTTACTTTCAGCTCCTATATGATGATATTTGTACCTGACCCTTGCTTTGAGCCATCTCTAATTTGCCTTTGTTTATTAACATTATTCCAATTTACTAACATTAATTCAACTCTTTCATATGACCAAAATATGAATTAGGTTGAAAGAATATAAATAATCCAGGGTCCCTGGGTGGTGCAGTTGGGTAAGCATCTGACCCTTGGTTTTGCCTGAGGTCATGATCTCAGGGTCATGAAAGCATGCCTCTGGCTCCATGCTCCATGTAGAGTCTGCTTGAGATTCTCTCTCCCTCTCCCACTCATGCTTGCACACGGGTACATGTTCTCTCTCTCTCAAAATCTTTAAAAACAAGTATTCTACTGACAACGATATTGCAACCTTGTTGAGAAGATTGAGCACACAGATATTTAGCAAGAGTGTTAAGTAATGTGAGAGTAGAAAACAAAACATAAGAACTTGGTCACTAAGTAAGAGAAACTTTTTTTTTTTTTTTTTCCATTTGGGGTTAAGGAATTTCTGTAGAAAGGATGAATTTTGAGCAGAGTCTTGATAAATGAGCAGAATGCCAGAAGTGACATTTATACTAATGGCTATTTCATTATATGGTTATTATATGATGGTTATTCCTTATACGTGAATGATAAAGAATAAGGCAGGAAAAAATGAAATCCTGGGTATTCTCAAGAATGGGAGAATAGTCAAGTTTGTCTGGGAATATGTAAGTGGTAGGAATTTTAAGTCAAAACTCAGAATGGGATCAGACCGTGAAGAACTTGACTACTAATCTGACCTCCTTGTAGTTCAATGTGAAGGAAATGAGGACTGACTTATGGTTTTGGAATAGGAATTCAAACTAATGATGCAGAATGGCTTATTTAGTAATGATATGCTTGCTACTTTTCCAAGGCCAGGCCCACAACTTCTCTGTTCATTAGAAGAGCTCCATTGTTTGCCTTAAATCTGTCAATACTACCACCAGAGTGATCTCAACATAACACAAAATGGACCTTGCCCTCTCCAAACCTTTCAATGGCTCCTCAAAGCTTATGGAATAAGGGAACCATGATTTCTTATAATTTTCCAGACCCTTCATGCCTGAAAGCCTGCCTCTGCTGGAGGGTAATGTTCTGTCATTCTCCATATGAAGAGTAACCATCTATTTGGATGAGAATCCGAAGAGAATCTTAAGATGTAGAACTTAGTTTAAATAAATGTGACATAAGGAAGGGAAATTGAAGTTGACTTTATCCTGAATGACTTAGAAAATGGTGATAATCAGCATAAAGTTAAATCCTAAGAAATCTGGGTTAGGAAAGACAGATAATTGTTTTGCTTTTCAACTTATTGAGTAAGAAACTTGAAAAATTATCAGGTAAAAACTTTCCACATGCAGTTAACAAAAAGGAGCCAGAGCTCAGGGGTGAGTAAAAGTAGATCTAGAAGTTCTTTTAATAATTTTAGGCATAATGGTGAAAGTAGAAGCCACACAAATTATTAAAATTGACAGGAAAATTATGTAGAAGAGAAAGATGCACTGAACATTTATAATGTGCACAATTAGTTAAGTGGGTGTAAGAGGTTCCCAGAAAGAGACTTCTTATCAGAGAAGTTTCCTTTAATAGCCTCTTAAAACTAGAATGCTGTATACACACCACACACACACACACACACACACACACACAACACACACACACAAAATATACCACACAGCACACGTTTCCACGCATGCATTCACTAGCGCACACATACTACTCCACTTTCATCACCATATTCTGCCTTTTCTTCCTAGGAGTTTTCACAACCTCTGACTTATTCTTAATTTGCATAATAAATATCTCCTCCTGTGATAACAGAGGCTCTGTTTCATTCCCGCTGTACATTTGTTCCTTTAACAGTATTTGGCACATGACAAAATTTTAATAGCTCTTTGTTAACATAGTTGAATAAAAATGAAGACATAAATCTACACAGTATGAGACATTTCTAGCATTTCTGATCATTTCAGCATCTGGGAATAGAGAAGATAAAGGATTCCCTCAGGATCACTCAGGATCTGAGATGGAGGAATTCCTAGGAGTTATCAGACCCGTTGTTAAAGAGATGGGTCAAGGTACCCAACTAAGAAAGAAAGAGTGAAGGCTAAGGGGATTATAGGCTTGGAGTGTACACACTTGCATTTCTCAAGCATATAGAATGGAGAGGAGACATTGTGGGGGTTGTAGTCAGGATAAGAAATGTTAAATTCAAGATACTGCCTTAGCTCATGTTTTCTTCCTCTAGGGATTTATTTTTTATCTACTTCTAGGACTTCAATTGTCCTGTCTGGCTCTAGAAAAGAATCCAATGAAAGTAAGCTATTATCTTTCCTGTACTTGCTTATATGCAAGGCCTCGTACACAGCTTTCTGACATCCCTAGGTAGCTCCAGATTTCTCATCCTAATTCTGACCTCAAGTATCTCAGATACATAGCTTGTTAAAAATAGAATTTATCCGTCTTTTTTTTTCTTTTTTTTTTTTTAAAGATTTTATTTATTTATCTGTCAGAGGAGAGAGAGAGAGAGAGAGAGCGAGCACAGGCAGACAGAGTCCAGGCAGAGGCAGAGGGAGAAGCAGGCTCCCCACAGAACAAGGAGCCCGATGTGGGACTCGATCCCAGGACGCTGGGATCATGACCTGAGCCGAAGGCAGCGGCCTAACCCACTGAGCCACCCAGGCCTCCCACCGTCTTTTTTTTTTTTTAAGGAAAAGCTTTTGCTTTCCTGTGCCAAAGTAAATTCTATTATATACCCAGTCTTACCAGTTAAAGCCTTAGAATTCTCAACTGCCATCACTTTCAGACACAGTCCCATCTAGTCACCATATCCTGCCAAGTCCCATTTGAGGATCTCTCTAACACTGGAACTTCTCTAGCTGAGACATTCCTAACCTATAGTGTTCCATTCACCAGATGTTTATACATCTCCACCATTCTCCACATTGTCATCATTGTTATTCTAAAACTATGAGTAAGTCAACAATATTCAAGATCTGCTGGTTGCTAACTGACCACACAATGAGACCATTCATTTATTCACTATTGACTCATTGTGCCAGATGCCTGATGCACAGTGATGAGCAAGGCACTTGCGATCTACTGTTCTGTTCTGGCTCCCTTTACTTCATGCACATCTATAAGCCATGCATTTGCCATGCATTCTCTTCTCCACATGGAGTTATTACCATCCAAGAGGATTCCAAGCCTTTTCATAATTCATCATCTATGTCCATGCTGATGCTGTCTAGGAAATACTACCTACTGAAGCTCAAATGAGAAACTTTTCAGATGCTATTCCTTCTGTGAAACATGTCTGTCCATGGCCAAGAAATGTTCTCTTACCTGTGCTAGGACTCTGTTTATATTTCTCTATTAATCCTTAATAAAGTACTTTCTCTTTTCCCTTGATTGTGACTCCCTATAAAAATAGAGATACCAGTTAATTAACTGAATTTAAATAAAAATTTTAAAAAGCAAATATATATACACCAAAGTATAATTTAATCCTTGACATATTGTATACACTGAATGAATGGGAATCAGTACTGGGAAGCCTTTTGAATACTCTGGAGATTAGACATCATCAACAGAAGGTTACAAGCAGATTTTGTAGGAAATCCTACTTAATTGGAATTCTTAAATCTTTAGTTTTTCTTGTTATAGAACTTGAGCAAGTAATTTAATATCCTTTTCTTTTAAAAATATTATGATGGAAAACCTCAAGCTTACACAAAATAAAAAAAAAATAATAATAATAACATTACGAACTTCTCTCCTACATTCCCTAGCCATTATCAGTTATTATCAACATGTGTCAAACCTTGTTTCATCCATACTCCATACTTTCCCCTTCTTTCTGAACTACTTTGAAACAAATTGCAAACTTCATTAACTTTAATCCATAATTTCTCATGTATCAGTAGAAGACAAGGCCTTCCTACATTTTAGAAGACCCTTTAACATCTCAAATTAATAATTTCTTAATATCATCAAATACCTAGTCAGTGCAAAATTTTCCCCATTATTTCTGAATCAGCATGTGTGTTTTCTAAACAGCTGGTGTGTGTGAATTGGCATCCTAATTTCCACATTGCATGTGTTGATGCATCTAACTATGTTTTAATAAGTTTTCTTTCGTTTTCCTCCCTGATACTTAGCTATTGAAGAGACCAGTTTTTTGTTTACCTATGGAGCAATGCTTCCTTAAAACTTATGAATCACCTGAGAATCTTATTAAATATAGACTTTAAGTCAGTAGTTGCGGACTGAAGCCTGAGAGTCTGCATTTTTGGGGGAGTGGGGAGTCTGCATTTCCAACAAGCTCCCACCTAAGGCCAAAGCTGCTGGCGCATGGGTCACACTTCAGAATAAGACTATAGAGTATCTCCCATTTGAGACTGCTGATTCCATCTTCATGATGTCATTTGCCATGTTCCTCTATACTTCAAGATATCCTATAAGTTGGGGGGCCTGGGTGGCTCAGTGGGTTAAGCCTCTGCCTTTGGCTCAGGTCATGATCCCAGGGTCCTGGGATCGAGCCCCGCATCAGGCTCTCTGCTCGGCAGGGAACCTGCTTCCCTTCCTCTCTCTGCCTGTCTCTCTGCCTACCTGTGTTCTCTGTCTGTCAAATAAATAAAATCTTAAAAAAAAAAAGATATCCTATAAATTGATAGAGTCCTAGTCCTCAACCTTGGCTACACAAGGAACTTGACAAAATTTTCACGTCCACGCCACACTCCGGACAATATATTCAGGATAAAAATCCTCAATCCTTTTTGCCAATCTTTGGAACAATGAGCTATTTCCCCACATCCTCCAAACGACTTTATTTAAATGTAATTATTTGAATGCATTAGATAAATATATCCAATACATTCATATATGTAACATATAAAATAACCAGAATTCTTAATAGAAAAGGAATGTTCTAATTTGCACATATGTATTGATGAACCATTTAAACATAAAATAGTTGCTCTTCTTTGTGGTGATGGTTTCAGGGGAGTTCTTTTCTCTTTTTCGTGTTTGTTTTTGTTCTGTATCTTTTTAGGATGTGTGAAAGCACAAGAGTATGAGTGAAATGTGCTATTGTCAACTGTAAGTACACCATGACACAGCACTGACCTCTCTGCCGGCCTCCCTCACACCTGAGCTTCTCCCTCCCAGGCTGCAAATACATTGTCCCTTGGCATCCCGAGGGCTCCAGAGCAGTTGCCAAAGCCAGGGTGGTTCTCTGCAGCAGCTCACAGGATGAGGAGATTCTCTTCTGTGTGTGCCCTAAGGCACCCTACACTTTATCAGAAACCAGGAGATTTTTGTCTTCTAAAACAATGTTTTCAGCTCTGCAAAATTCACGAGACAAGGAAATAGTGGGCCTTGCTTGCTGGCTAGGTATAGAGAGAAGAAGGGGAAATGCAGAGACCAGAACAAAGAAAAAGAAGTTGTTCCTGTCACTTAGAGTTGTCACTGACAAGAGTCTCTCTGCTTTCTCACTTTCTTCATCTAGCTTGAAAGAGCACATTTCCATTAAAACCCAGTATTAAACTTTACCTTCTGGAAACCCAACTAGACATTTTATAGATGTGAATGGATAAACATAGATGTGGGCCACTGAAATATTACGGTTAGTCTGAAGACTTCTAGAAAACGCTTTCCTTCTATGCATTGGACCATAATACCACTAAAGATTTTAATCAACAGTCTGTCTAGTAACCAGGAAGGCTTAATATTTAAGTAGTGTGCTCCAAATGAAAAGAATCCCCTCGAATAAAATAATCAACTTCAAGCAGGTTTTTTTTTAAATGTAGTTTATAATGGGATTTTAAAAATAAAACCTATACAAGACCAGGATACGTTGGAACATTTGTGTAAACTAGCTGTTTTTTGTTTATTTGTTTGTTTTTTTGTTTTTGGGTTTTTTTTCCCCAAACCAGGAGGTTTAAAGTAAGGTGAAAACTAAAAGTGCTGCCAGAAAAGAAACTGCACTACACGGGTGGCTAGAGGCTAATTTGTTCCAACTACTGCTGTTGACTTTTATCCATTTTTCCATCACTGTGATATCATGCAATATACTGAGGAGTGGCTGTCTTAAAAGTATAGTGGTATTATAAGTATGATTAGCATAACACTTCATAAATTATAAAATATAGTAAATGTATATATGCTTATACACCAGCTCGAAAACCTAGTCTTTACGATACTCCTGTGAGACAGGTGCTACTGTAATACTCTTACTGAGACTGAAACTGAGGTTCGGAAGAATAAAAGCTCATAGATGGAAAACAGTCTCTTAGAAAGTAGAACATAGGGTATTTTTTTTTTTTTAATGCACAGACTAAATCCAGATGAAATTTGGTCTGAAAGGCATAATTATGTTCAGGACTAATCATATCCATGATTAAATGCTCAAGAAAAATGATTTCCTAATGATGTCTGAGATACTAAATAACTACATTTAGATGCCACATTAAAATTTTAAGGTACCTTTGCTACTTTAATCTCATTTTAGGCTCCCAAGAAATCTGTAAGTTAATACTTCAGTACCCAAATGACAGATGAATAAGCAGAGGTCCAGTGAAGTCGCAGAACTCATCCAAAATTGCTAATTTACGCTGTGATGAAGCCAGAAAAATACTCGGTCTGATTCCCTGAAGTGACCCTTTCCACTAGAACCACTTCATGTATAAATAGTTATGTTGCCTCAATTTTACCAACAAAATATTTCATGACCTATATCCATTTCAGAACTATAAAGCTATTTAAACCTCTGTGGGGGAAACAAGCATATGAGAAAGTAAATTTTCTTTTAAAGACAACAAAACCCAGAAATGTTTGCAATCTGTAAGAGCACCGATCTGCTACAATGTTTAATATGTACCACTACTACCTTTGTCTTACTCTCTGGTTTAATCTTTCTGCCCAGTATTTAGCCATAAAGTAATTTACAAAATAAACATTGGGTGCAAATGAAACAGATATACTGTTTCCAAAGGCAAAGACACTGACCTGCCTAACAAATTATCTTCTGAGGAACATCTTTCATCATTAAGACTTCGACTGTTATCAACATTATACTTTCAGAGTTGTGTCTCTCTCGAATACTTGGCACAAAGAAAATCAACATATTGTGCAGCTGAGTCCCCAGGGCCTTCAGAGCCACACAGCTGTGAAAAGCTTCTCTCTCGAAGTGAGTTGGGCTCAAGTAGAAAGGTTTATTTAGGCCCTTATAGGAGACGATTCAGGAGGGAAGTAGTTTTCAGCCCAATTACCACCAACTGAGTTGGGAAATCTGTCTTGATACCTTTATCCAAGGGTGGACTATTTGGATATCTGACATGTCATAGAAATTGGTGAGGAGAGCTCTGATATTTCAAAAGCAAAATATTAAACTAGGTCTCACCCTAAAATTTTAGGCACTTTTGATGGAAGAAGAAAGTAACTCCATTGCTTACAGTGACACCAAAGATTGAATAGATTGAATGTGAATCAAATATGTTTTGATGATTCTCAAAGTCGGCTGGGTGCTTCAGAGAGCCCATCAGCAAGCCAGCCATATGACTAACCAGAGGTGACTTTAGAACTGCCAGTTTCCCCAACCAGGGAAGGCTTCCAAAGAGCCATCTGCCGCTAGAAATGTGTCTGTCACAATTTAGCATCTGAATATAATGCTTGCTTTCCAGCTTAGGAATAAAAAATGGTAAAATGTGTCAACATCCTACCAGAGTTTTCCCTTACATTCAGTTAAATGGTTACATTATTTAGTGACCAGAAGTTCCAGTGACTGGTCATGAATATAAAAAATTGCAAGTCACTAGGAGACAAGCTTCCTAAACTTCAGAAGCAGAGAATGTCATGGAAATATGGTGGTGCTATAGTACTGAACACTGCACTAAACCTTTCCAGTCCCTTCAAGGTCTTAGTTCCTGAATAAAGAACCTCGGGCATGAGAAAGGTACTGACAATATCATGCATGCGGGTACTACATAAATATGTCGATTGTCCCAGAGCTGTTTGCATGTTAACAGAGACAAAAATACTTGAAGTCAAAATAATGACACTCAAGGGAATTACCTTTAGGCACCAGTGAGCAGGAGGGAAAAGTGTATTTCACTGGTGTCTGTTCAGCATCCTGGAAATCATGTAATACAAACAGACAACTTACTCACTACATGTAAATGTGGTCCCAAAATTGGGACTGTATTGATCTCATTGCCCATAAAGCAACAACTCCTTTCTTCCAATAGTAATAAAATAACAATGAAAATGTTAATTCTGTACTTGCTAATATATTATTTTATTCTTCTCCATAACCTTGAGTTATGCAAAACACATATGATGACCCCCATCATATGTGGTTTTTTTTTTTTTGTTTTTTTGGTTTTTTGTTTTTTTTTTTTAGAAAAGGCAGACTGTAGGGTCTAACTTCCTAATAAACAACAGTCTTAGGAATTAGAATTAACTTTTGTGTTGCAGGAGCAGAGTCCTGATCGGTTATGATAGTGGATTCCAGAAGCATGCTTGACTGACCAAAAAAATGCACATTTTCATTGAATGGAAAGGGAGAATAGTAGCCCTTGCTGCACATATGTGTTCTGAGCATGGAATGGTTGGGAGAGCAGGTATGAACAGCCAAAAGATGAAAATGAAAAAAAAAATACGATTAAAAGAGATAACAAAAGAAGAAATAAGAGTTAAATTAAAAATAATAAAACTGGGACTCCTGGATGGCTTGGACAGTTAAGCATCTGATTCTTGATCTTAGCTCTGGTCTTGATCTCAGGGTCATGAGTTCAAGCCCTGTTTTGGGCTCCATGCTGGGCATGGAGTTGACCTAAAAAAACAAAAATCTGTCCCCCCATATAGCAATAGTATGTTTCTGTTAGAAAAGGGGAGAAAATTGCTAAAGTTATTGTATTCAAAGCAGGTTTCCTGACCTCCTCTCACTGAGCTACAGACTTGAAATTGTGAAGATGCAAGTTTTCCAAAAGACACACATTCTTGACCAAAGCACCTTGTAAGCTGCTGTCACATGGCAGAAGAGAACGGGTCCACAAAGCAGTTTCTCCAGACACATGTAAAGTGTGTGCCTAGGAAACTGTTGATTTGATTATTAACTCCATTTTATAATACTTTGTTATTGATCACCAAGAAAATTTATCCACAAAGCCAAATAAAATTGAGGAAAAGGAGGAATTTTCAGAATAGATGGATGAAACACTTGAAACAAGGGTTAAAATAAAATATTGGGCAAAATAAATAAATAGTTGGAGTACTCAGAGGTCTTTCTATGTTTTTTGATATTCCACTTTCTAATTCTCTACCATATTCTTAAAATAGTAGAATAAGTCCTGTGTTTAAACTTGATAAAATCATGGAAGAGATTAAAATAATATGGGTTCCTATTCCATTTTTGCAGTGTGCTTTTAGGAGGGCTCAAATATATAGCATCATTAGAAATTATAACTATGTTTTGTGCTGATTGAACAAAATTATCTAGGCATGAGGAAAAAGATAAATTAGAAAAGTGTATCGCATGAGCTAAGATGCAGTCCTATAATCTACCCTAAATCTGAGATAGGTATGTAGGGCAAACTTTAGGTCTCCATTAAATGATAGTTTAATTGGTTAACACAATTATTGTTATTGCTCATGTTCTGTTGCTCATGCCAGACTCTTGAGGGAATAATATTAGTTTAAGACAGAATAATAAAAGGAGATCTGAAGGTTAATGAAACCAAGGGTAGCAAAGAAGGGAGATGTTAGTTCTGGCACACCAGCTGTGTATTTCAAGCACAGGAGCATCTGTCTTCTGTCTGTAGGCCTATTACTATTAAATTTGTCAAGGCAGTAGCACCTAATGGAGCTTTATTCTTCTCCAGTAGAAGGGCATTTCTGACAAAGTTGAAAGAAGGTTCTTAAGTTCATGGAAAACTCAAATATTGAAAACCTAATCTCCCTAATAGACCTTAGACCTTTCACTTCTTGCCTTCAAATCTGACTACAAAATCCTGAAAAACTCAGAGTATAGATAACCCAGGCAAACCCACAAGAATATTTTCTATAAGCTATTGCTCAACTAGAAATGGGGCAGAAGCCCAGCATGAACAGGCTTTCAGTTACTGAGGGCTGATAAAGGACAACACAGCCAGAGAGCAAATTGCAATCACAATAAATGAGGAAATCGAGTATCATGGTCACAGAGGTAAAACAGAACATCAGGAACCAGGTACCTGAGCTGCCTTTAAGATAAAGAAACAAGCCCCCATTGGCCCTGAAACCCATCACATTCCATTCAACACTGGTAATGGAGTGCTAAGATAGAGCAGTGGACTTTGTGATTAACCCCCCCCCCCATTATAGACTTGCTGATTAAAAATCCCCATATAATCTGCATAATCTTAAGTACTCTCTTCTCACAGAAAAATCCTGAAATATTAAAGGCCTAATCTAGTAGCTATGGTGGAATTAGGTATTCATCAAGCAAAAATGTTGATTCTACTTCCTTGGAGTTGAGCTGTTGGGAAGAAACTGTCCAGGCAGGGGTTTTATTTTATAGCCCTATGGAATCAAGGGTTTCCCTTACTGAGCTCTGAACAGTGGAATGTAGGTAGTAGAGACGTATTTACTGCTTGTCCTATCCCTGAAAAAGAAGACCAACAGTATACCTGACATAATGCAGTCTCCTCTTTGACTTCCTGCCTCCATAATTTGTGAACATCCAGGGAAAATGATTAGAAAAAGGCAAACTGCTTTCAACCGGATTTCTGATTGAGTAGAAATCCCTCACTGCAGATTGGCCAGTTCTGGATCTCTCTTTCATCTAGTGCTTGCTAAATGCAGTGTATAGTAACCCCTAACATTCTATTTCTGTCCTTATTCCTAAGATAAAAAGGCATGGGGTCTTCTGACCTGCATTCCAAATTATTGTGTGACAATTTAACCCAGTATTTTGTCATTGTATAACATGAATCAGCTTTTCAGACACCAATACCCATTTCCTAGTTACCCATTATCTAATTCTTGAGCTAATGCTATATAGTTTCATTTACTTTTATGACACCACACCACTTCTGAGAGGAATATCTCTAAGTACAAGGAAACATTAGAATTATAACAGAGAAATTCTGGAATCTTAGGGTTAACACAATCACTTGGTTTCTCACCCAAGTAGAAATCAGGTGACAGCAGGAAAGGGGGAAATTCTACTTCACACAGTCATTCTGGGATCTCAGATGACAAAGGTTTTGCTATTCTCATGTAGTCAACCTGGGAATCAACAAAGAAACCCGATCATCGGAAGTGGTAAGAGACTGCATGTGGTGGGTTTCCAAAATATTTTGATGGGACAGGGACTGAAAGCATCACATGACCAGCCCCACCTACGTGTAAAGGAGTTGTGTGGAAGAAATGACAGGGAAACCTGTCATTTCCTGGCTGGACAGCCTCTGTTCAAAAACCAATTATACCATATTTAGTCTCTAGTCATCCCTGCCATATTTTGTAGGAAATCCCAATAAAAACATGTGATAGAAAGAGAGACAACAATCAGAATAATAGAAGTAACCACACACTGAACATCTAATACATGCCAATCTCTTATAAAGATCTGTGCTAATTCTCACACTAACCTGGATGCAATGAATAGTATCCTGATTTTATCACAAAGGACTTGAAATGCAGAGTGTTTTGTAATTTGGTAAAGCTCCTGTCATATGATCACAGTCACATTTTGCACTCAGATTTTCTTAAACCAAAAGCTGTGATCTTTCTGCAGTACACCTGTCTATACTTTATCTAACAATAATTTGCAAGTTCTGGCAAATAAAACGGCTTAAGACTAGAAATAGAAAAAACTTTAACTCCTAGAAATTAAGAAGCAAAAACATTTTTATGCAATGTTTATTTACCTAAAATAATCAATAGAAAAATAACATAAGCAAAATTCAGCATTCTTATATGTTGTTAGAAAAAAAAATTGCTGTCTCATATTTTACTGATGTGAATTTTTTTTGAAAATATTTTGGAAAGCATTTTTTTGACTCATAACTTATTTTTAGGAAGCTATTCTAAGCCAAAAAAAATAATTACAGAAAAAGCATTAAGCACATGGTATTTTTCTAGCTTTATTTATACAAATATAGGAGCCAATATAAACATTTAACAATACCAAATGGATAAACATCCTCTGGATGCAATCTTACACAGTTGTAAAAATTGCTCTTCTTATTCACCCAGAATACTATAATCTAGAAAATACTTGTTGCTATGACAAATTAAAAAAAGGTATACTAACTTCTTCAGATAACATGCACATAACTCTTTACGTAATGCAAATAAGAAACAAACCAACATGCAAAAAACCAAAAGCATTGAGCATTAACTGTGGATATTATATGATGTGAAAATAGTTGTTATTGTCTTTATTTATTTAATTGGGTTTTTTTTTCCCTCACAATCTCTTGCATGAATGAATTTTATAATGGAAAATATCTGACCTTTTATTTCAATTAGTGCGGCAGAGAATTATATTTGTAAAAGTAAGAGTGATTAACGCAATTATCATCTGCAATCAGCACTCTGGGTATAACACCTTCCATGACCTACTCAATAAATGCACAATCATAAATGTCTATAATATGCTAAGTAGCTTTTAAACCCCATCAAATTCTGTAGCTCTATATATTTCATTTTAAAGTAGTTAGATTACTTTTTCCTATAGAAAAAATTAAAGCTCTAAGCTTTTATTTTATTTTAAGATTTTATTTATTTATTTATTTGACAGAGAGAGAGAGAGGTCACAAGTAGGCAGAGAGGCAGGCAGAGAGAGAGGGGGAAGCAGACTCCCTGCTGAGCAGAGATTCCGATGCGGGCCTGGATCCCAGGACCCTGAGATCATGACTTGAGCCAAAGGCAGAGGCTTAACCCACTGAGCCACCCAGGCACCCAGCTCTAAGCTTTTAAATGATGATATTAGGGCATTATTGTTTTCATCATCATTACTATCATCATCTAACTTTAGATATTTAACACAGGTACTCAGAAAATCTATACGTGTTATTCCAGACTAGCCCCCTAACAAATCCGAAGACTTCTGATGCGATTTTATATCTCATGACCTATTGTAGATAATTTTTGCTTAGCAGTCTCTGATCCAAATTCTCAGCCAATTTATTCTAGAGGGAGGGCAGAATTCCATGTTTTAAAGCAAAATATGTGCCTAATTGAAATATCATAACACCATTACCCATTCTAAGAATCTTTATCCCATGAATCACTATGCATTTACATCTGATTTGTTACTTGATAACTATTAACTACCACCTCCATTCTAGAGTAAGACTTAATAAAGAAGCTAATTTCAAAGTATGTTATGAGATCCTGACCATTTGGCCCTAATATTTTCCATTTCCATTATCTTTAAATAAATTTTTATAGATCCAGTTCCTAATTCACATCTTATTTTAGTCAAACTTTTCTTCAATCCTAATACCATCCACAAAAGAACAAATTCTCTTTAATAATGGACTATTATTTAACATACCAAAGATTGAACTATGATCTTCCTTCCTATCAATATAGAATGGTTCACTTACTCCACTAGAAATTCACATTTGTGTTTTTTCCTAAACCCAAACATCTTAGATGCTGTCTCCTTTTCCAGGTCTTCCCTGACTCTGCAGCCTAGGTCAGCTGCCCCTCCTCTGGGTCCTCATGACCTCCCAGGCTTCCCCTAGTCAAGGAGAAATTCTACCCAAATGGTGAATTAGCATATGACTGAAATGCTGACCACCCAATATGGCTTCCACCCTAAGCATTATTGACACACATAAGTCACATACAAAAGAAAATGGCCATTATATTAGATTCATGAAAATCCCAGCATCTAAGATCATGTCTATCTATATGATCCTCTGAAAAGTGTTACTGTGAATAAAATCACATAAGCAATTTGTCATGCCTGTTCTCATTGTGAAAGCAATCAATCCTGAGGCCTTTAAGCTTTAAATGTCTGGTACCCAATAATGTATTCCCATTATTTCCTCATCAAGCTTGTCAAACATGACTAATCACCTGTACACATAGAAACGGTATAGTCCTAACCTCAGGCCATATAAATTATACATATAAAATATACAAATTGTAGAATCATGGAACAGGAGACAACTGCAATATCTGGTGGAATAAAAGAGGTTAAGACTCAAAGATAAGCTTGATTGTTCCTTTTGTTCTTTGTTGAGTTTAATTACCCACAGGTCTTTAGTCTACTCCTTTCCCTGTTTTAAGGAGGAGATCTGAGAGAGGCACACAGATCTGTGCTAATCTGTCATGGGCCCTGAAATTAGGCTAAATTCCGGCTTCAGATCCATGAAGAGGGAAGTCCTCTAGGGGATGCAATGGCCGATGAGAAGAGCTTGGATGAATATCTAATCAGACTGTTGCAATTTCTAAAAATGTGAACAGTGTGATGATCGCAATTAAGTGGTGCATTGTCTGGGCTTGTTTACCCAAATTATTAATGAACAAACCCTGAAAATATTCCATCTCGCATGAAAGGGGTAAGATTTTCTTTAATATGAAATATGTCAGACAAGAGAAAGCCCACTGAGTCATCCAGGAGCTCTGAGGAGTCTTTTAATGTGCCCTAATATTTCTCTTTCAGGGAACTAGCCAGAGCACTGCATTTTCTGTCAGAATCTCTAACCCACTTAGCACTCTGTTTCTGGGCCTGGCCTTTTGTTTGTTTGCCTTAAGCCTGGACCTGATTTAGTTAGACAAGAAGCCCCAGCCAGATTCTTGTCATTCAAAAGCACTTCCTGACTCTTCTGTTTTTATTAATATTATTAGACTGTTCCTTACACCCTGAGAAGACACTGTCAATATTATCTTTCTCCTATATAAACATTTATATTCCAAGATAAATTTAAATAAACTACTTCAAGTTGGAATATTTATAATATTTAAATATATTTAAAAGCTCACACCACAAGTTTGCAGTTTAAAGGAAATGTATGGAAAGTCTTCCTATAAAGCAAAAAAGCCTAAAAGAAAGCACAGAGGAATATGCATTGAAATAAGGGTTGAACTGAGCAATCCAGATCTAGGTCCTAGATCTCAAAAAGCCTTATTGCATAATCTCAGGCAAGTAAATCATCTAAACTGCAACTTTAATTTCTTGTGCTTTGCAAATGGAGTGTTGGAGCAAATAATCTCATTAGCTTTAAAATTTTACTAAACTGCCTTAAACCACCACTGAATTATGGGTACCCAGACCCCAACACAAATGACCCCTTCCATAAAGCCAACTCTAATCCCACTGAACTATGCTTCTCATATGCCACCCACACAAGAGTTGCAGGTTCTTGCTCTGAATACAGACCATTGTAGTTCAATGTCAAATGAGACCTTGGCTAATCTTCCAATCTTTTCATTATGCACATTAATTCCTTGCCTTTAAAAGGTATGGTAATTGTTCCTTTTTTTCACAGAGCTATTACAAAGATTCGGTAAGATAATACCTACTCTGGGGCTAGTATATGGGGAGAGAAGAGAACAAATTTGACTTTTGACATTTAGAATTCCAATTGCCTGTAGGCCATTAGTTATTCTGATCTAAAACCGTGAGAGACATTGAACAAGACGTGAAATTGTTAGCCAAATCTTTTTTTCCCCTCTACTTGCCACCATTTTTAACAAAGCTATAAACTAACCTGTGGCAGAACCCAGGCCCACAATTGAATTCACCGGCGTATCTACAGTATTTGTCCCAGTATTTAGCATAGTATATGTCTTGAGGTTTCATGGAAGTCATAGATCTAACAATGCCCAAGAAGAAATAGGTTAAGAAAATTCTAGAGGCCAGTTAAAGGCTTTTATAGAAATACAATAGAAATGTTTACAACTTTAAATATTATTAGCAGTGAAGATAGAATGATGTGGATGTACTTGAGAGACCCTTTACAAGACAGAACCAACAAGACTAGGTGATTAAGTGGATGTGAGTGGAGGGAGAGAGAATCGGCCAGGTTTTTAAGCTTGAATTGGGTAGAAGATGGTGTCATTTACAGAGTGAGTAGAGGTTTTGTACATATTAAATCTGAGATGACTATGAGCTATCCAAATGTCAAACAGATGGCTGGATATGAGAATCTTGAAATCAGAAGCAATATGAGAGCTCTAGAAATACAGCATTCAGATTATAACTGAAATCATAGAAGCACATAGTTTACCATAGATATAGAAAGGACATAGAAGAAGAGAATCTAGAAGAGGATCCTGGGAGTTTCTAACATTAATGATAGAAATCAAAGGAAAAGCCAATAATGAGCCCAATAAATAGATGACAGATATGGGAATAAAACGTGGAATGGTGGTATCATGAAGGAGGGTTAGAAAGTATTTCTAGTAAAGGGAATAATCCCCTGTGTCAAATGTGACTAAGTCATGATAATGGGCTTTAGAGACATGCATTTGATTTAGTAACATGGAGTCCATTGGTGAATTCAGTAAGAGTAGTTCCAGTGGAATGGAAAGATGGAGCTGAATTGTAACCTACTGGGAAGTAAGAAGTGAAGATGCTGAGACACTGAGCACAACTTCTTTCTTTTAGCTAAGTTTGATAATGAAAAATTAGAGCAATGAGTAGAAAATACCATAGTCATAAATGAGGATTTTTTTTTTCTGGTCTACTTGTTTTTAAACACAAGTGAAATGTGATCATGTTAAAATGCAAATTGGAAAGAGCTGGTAGAAAAGGTTTGAAAGTATAAAAGGAGATAAGCGAAACAATGACATTTTTGAGAACACAAAGCAGATGGGATTCCAAAACAGAGGAGTTGTTATTTCTCCATTTAACTAAAAAGAGGGAAAACTGTAGCCATAGGTACAGAAAAGTTTAGTAACTCTACGTTGAGTAATTCTCATTCAATGCCAGCAGCTAAGTGAGGGTGAAGAGGGAGAATCCAGAGATTTAAGATGAGTAAAAACTATAGAATAAACTTTGGACAGAATAAGAAGTCTGTAGAAGAAGAAAGGCTAAATAGGGTGTTACTAATCAATAAGTATAAAGTTATAGTTTGGTAAGTTGAATAAACTCTAGAAATCTGCTGTACCATATGGTACTATAGGCAACAATAATGTATTGTACACTGAAGAATTTAAAAAGGTGTATCTTATGTTAAGTATGCTCATCAAGAATATATTCCAACAATAAAATTTAAAAATATTATACCATTTTCATATTAACAATATTGTAAGTACTCTGCAAACTACAGAAAACCATGAAAAAAAATCACAATCTCATCACTGAGATAATCTCAAATGACTTGAAACCTCACCTATCAGTGCATTTTGACATGCACATCCCTGATATTTCAAGTGTACTGCAGCAATATGCTCCATTTTATGTTTTCTTAAATAATATGGTACTACTGCTATATTTGGCATTACAATTAAGTCAGTTATTGTACGTCTGTACTAGAGATGCTAGGTTCTAGGGCACTGTAGGTTATCAAGGTATGGGTACCTATAATGTACAAATTGATAAAGCATGAATAATAAAAGTGATAAAGGGTGTGAACAGTAATGGAAAAACAAATTATTAATTCAGAAGAAAGCACAGAGTTAAAATGTTTCAATCCTCTGAAAGATGCCTCATTATTTCCCTCATTTTATCACTAAGAAAACTGAACCCCAGATGATTACTCACTTATTTGAAGTTACATAGGTAATATGTGATAGGGACAAGATTTAAGTCCTGGTGAGGTGATGGCAGAACCCATGCTCTTATAGTCACCAAGGTGATGCTATTGCCTTTCACCAGCATGATTTTATTTAGCAGAAGGTAAGCACAAGCAGGGCAATAAAAAATCCATGTTATACTCAAGGAAACACCAGATGTTTTCTCTAGTAGTAGTACTAGTAATAAGTCAGTGTGAGGTGATGGAAGAGCTAAGACTTGAAGTGTGGTGCAGATAGATTATAAAAAGCCTTAATACCTTGTTAAGGAATTTGGACTTAACCTGCAGGCAATAGGAGCCATGAAGAATTTTAAGAAGAAAGAAGACATGGTTTCTTCGTGGACCACTAATTCAGATATTGACATTACTAGTTTAAAGTTAGAAATTGCAGGTGCACTGGGTGGCTCAGTGGGTTAAGCCGCTGCCTTGGCTCAGGTCATGATCTCAGGGTCCTGGGATCGAGTTCCTGCATGCGGCTCTCTGCTCAGCAGGAAGCCTGCTTCCCTTCCTCTCTCTCTGCCTGCCTCTCTGCCTACTTGTGATCTCTGTCTGTCAAAGAAATAAATAAAATTTGAAAAAAATAAATAAAGTTAGAGAATCACTTATTCATGTTTTCATCATATTTTAAATTGTTTTTAGAGGGACCGATTATCACAGGAACATTAATAATGATGCAGCTTAGATGAAAAGAAAGTCTCAGTCTAACTTTATAGGAAGTTGGAAAAGTATTAGGACAGGTAATGTGTGCCTTTGTCCAGATGTAAAAGGCTTCACAGCGGGAAGGGTCATCTTCTATGTGTTGTCCCGGTAGACTTTGTCACCCTATAGACACTGAAGAAGATGCAGGCCATAAGACATTAGCTTGGAGGTTTAAAAGGATACAGCTGATTAGGTGAAATATTAAACTTACTGTTGAGAGAGAAAGCAAAAGACTAGCTCTGATTAGTGAAGATCTTTTCTGTACTTGGTTATAGTTGTGTTTTTTTTTTTACCTGCTTAACGACTATATCAAACATACTGTATTCTTTGATTTCATTTTACTCCTGAGAAACACAGAATGATTTTACTAAAAAAAATTACAATTTCAAACAAGTATATAATTTAAGAGGTCATTTCACAGACCTCCCCCCCACCGAAATATTACATATTCACTTAGGAATCGTTTGGTTTTCCGTGGTATTGGATATCCCATATATGTACCAAGGGTTTGAAGATAAAATAGTCTGTATTTTAAATAAGTATTTGCAGTTTTTACCTATCCTCTTGAAAACAACGACTCCCAACAAAACCCAGAAACCAAATAATAACAACAAAAACACCCCCACTATTCCTAGAGCTACTAAGTTTTTTAAAAAGACTTGGTTGAAGTTTCAGACCTGATTTTTTTTTCCTTTTTTCTGAGTAGGAGTGCCAGAGACAAACCAGATGATCAATAAAGATGTAGAAAAAAGGCATCAAAGGATCGAGCTGAATCATTTTCAGAACACTGGTATTAGCACTGGTTCATGCTCTCTTTTAGCAGTATACCCTGTAGGACAGATCATGTTTTCTCATTGGCAAATTAGACCATTTCCTTTCTTAGTTAGCTAGAAACAACCAGCCAAACTTTGAGCTTCCTTTTTTATGCAGCTGAAATTTGCAGAGCTATGGACTCTGCCATTGTGCTTCCTAGAGACCAAAGGTAATTAGTCATGGTTACCAAATTCCAGTCTCACAAACAGAATATTAAATTAAGGTGAATAAATGTACCTCCACATGTAGGAAACTTAAAGAGCAGAACAAATAAAAGACAAAGAAATTTTTGCTCTTTGCCGAGATAAGCAGCTAGAATTGAGGCTTGAATTCTAGGGCTGAGCTCTTGCCTCTCCTTCCCATCTGTTGGTAAGAACTCTGTTTAAACCCCGAAAGGTCCTACACAAACACCCCACCCTTGTTTATCTCGGCCTTTAGTCCCTCTCTTGCATCTCTGTTCTGTACTCACTCACTTCATCACCAGCTGCCTCTGTTTTGTTTTTTCAATTTCATTCGTAGAAAGGGAAAATAAGTTGATTTTGGTGGATGATGTCTGGAACGAGCAGATCCCCCAAGAAGCAAGTCTCTACTAATGAAACTTTAGGCACCTCTAACACCTGGATCAGCGTATTGTTTGAGGCCAATGGATCTCAGACAGTTCTTTCTGGTCTCACCGAATGATCATTGTGCAGCAAGATTTAATCTTGAGAATACAGTATTGGATCTAGAGGGCCTAGACTTGAATCCTAGTTTCACTGCAGACATCCACTCGACATAGCTGTGGGAAACCTGCTTGGGCATAATACTTTGAGTCTGTGCTTTTAGTTTCTTCATCTCTAGAAATGAATAGTAACAACCACGCCAGCTTAAAGGACTGACAGAGAATTAGAGGGACTATGTGTAAGTGCCTTAAAACCATTTGTCCTTAGCAAGCACTCCATTGTTAACTGTTATTAATACATTTCTATATTTTTTTCCCCTCATTTCGAAAGGAGAAAAAAGAAAGATGCTTGGCATTGATTTGATAGCAGTTCCCAAGGATCGTGACGATATAAAGCTACCCTTCTTAGGAGGATGGTGGTGGGAGGCAGGAAAGCTTCTGTTATCCCGATATAGCAGAAATAGCCTTGGATTTGGGAAACTTGTTTCAAATACTGGCTCTGCCACTTAAAATCTAGGCAGTTGGTAAATTTCTGTTCTCTGTGAAATGGAGGGTAGTCATTGCCCATATTGGTTGGTCATGGTGGTAAGTGGAGGCTAACACCTCATACTTTAATCAAATGCCATATTAAAGAAGGAGAAAGAAGGTGGTTTGTGGTGGGGTATAGCTTCAAGCCATGGTAAGAATTACATATATCTCCATTTCTACTTCCTGATAAATATCCATTGCTACCAAGTGACCAATTAAGTTTGATCTGAGTTGAATGGGCTCTGGTTTAATAATGTCTCTTGAGAGGGCTAAGCAGGCAATATGCAGCATTGACGAACTTTCTCTGCGTGTTTCTCCTTTGGCTTCTATAAGATTTCTGATTTTTCCTTCTACTTTACTGGCCATTCCTTCTAGAGTGGTTATTAGGGGCTTATCTCTTTTTAACAAGTCCATTTAAAAGTCCAAATTTTTCAGTGATCTTTGCTTGCCCTCTTGCTGTTTATGCTCTGTATTTCTCTTAGGTAAGCTTTATCACTTCAGGTAGTGTTTGTGCGGGGCTTACTCCCAACACACAACTGTCTCCAATTCAACCTTGTCTGCTGTGATTTCAACTAACTAGCTACTTGCTATAGAGCTTCATGGGATGTCCCACAATCCTCTGAAACTCTGTCTAGTTCTGAACTTAACCCACTTCCCAGTGAAAGATCTTTTCTTACATTCTGTCTTAGAAAATGGCACTACTTTCTACCTGCTCATTCAAGCCAGAAACCTGAGAAATACCTTAGACAATCACTTTGTATGTGTCTCCATTATCACTATATATTCTTCTTCCTTAATAGTATGTCTCAAATCCACTCCCATTTTTAATCCCTCATGGTTTCTTGACAGAATGTAATAGCCTTAACGTAGTCTATGTTTAATAACTCATTGCCCAGTCTTTTCTCACATGGTGATCATAGTCATCTCTTTCAAGGCAAAACCAAACTTGCCTTTCTACTGCTTAAAAAATGTAATGTTCCCCCTCACCCTGCCTTGCCACATGCATGCACCCCCTCCCCCCCACACAAATTGTAATGGCCTCCATGACTTTTAGGATACATTTTGAATATATAGACTAGGAGGCACTAGGCACTCTGCCGTTTCCTCTTGTTTTATCTCTGGATTGTAGTGTGCATGCAGTATCCACATTTAATCACTCTGAGGGTGCGGGACTGTTGGTGACAGATAACAAGACATACAGAATTCTTTCTGTTCAAAGAATTGTACTGAGATACTTCTATTGCACCAAATTATTTCCAGAGACCAAGGAATGAGGTTAGAGTTAGCTATCCATCATTATTTGGTGATTCTTTGCTGCAGATCCAGGAGGCTTGGCGACACACTGTTGAAGTAACATTGGTTGGAATACGCAAGCTGGTGTGAGCTGAGTGTAGGAATCCTATCTTCATGGACATCCTATACCTGATGCTTAATACAACGCCCAGCACATAGGAAGCACTCATGAAATTATCATTTAGAGAATAAGATATAGCAATGAGGGAGGACACAATAAAGATGTGCTTGACTCTCGTTCACTCCCTACATTTCTACTTTATGATCTCATCCAGTGTGGTAGAAGATGAGAAGAGGAAAGAGTATTAACCAGAGTTTTTAAACATTTTTATTGAGATAGAATTTACAGATAGCAAATACAGTTTTTAAAGTACAGTATGTGTTTTGACAAATGTGCACCAGTATAAATATCCCAATCAAGAAGTAGAAAATCTTCAACCTTGTTTTTTTTTAATGTTCCTTTTCAAGTAATCCCCCACCCAAAAGCCAACTTTATTTATTTCCAACACCATAAATTAACTTGTATGTTCTTCAGTTTCATAGAATGTAATGTATATAATGTATACATTTTTGTGTTTGGTTTCTTTTAGTCGTTTTAAGGAGTAAAATCATTTAAAGATTCATTTATGATGTTCAAAGTATCAACAGTAATTTATTTGTTGCTAATAGCTTATCATTGGATGGGTAATATATACATCAAAATTGTGTTTGTAAGAGACCCATTAATGGACATTTCTACCTCTATGGAGATCTTAAGTATCTTTTACTAGATATATCCACTTTTTAAAATTATATTATGATTGGTTTTGGCTTTTAAATTTTATTATCCAACTGTTCTTTGTTTAGAAAATGGCAATTGAGGGGCGCCTGGGTGTCTCAGTGGGTTAAGCCGCTGCCTTCGGCTCAGGTCATGATCTCAGGGTCCTGGGATCAAGCCCCGCATCGGGCTCTCTGCTCAGCAGGGAGCCTGCTTCCTCCTCTCTCTCTGCCTGCCTCTCTGCCTGCTTGTGATCTCTCTCTGTCAAATAAATAAATAAAATCTTTAAAAAAAAAAAAAGAAAAAAAAAGAAAATGGCAATTGATGTTTATATATTGTCCTTGTGAACGACAACTGGGTAATTTGCTTGATCTAGTATCTATTTATTTGCATATTTTTGTGGACTTACAATGAACAAAATTATGTTATCTGTGGAAAAAATATGTTTTACTTTTCAATCTTTATTATTTTTTTTTATTAGCTTATTGTACTGGGTGGAACTTCCATTATAGTATTGTTAAAAGTGGTGAGGATAAGAAACTTGTCTGGTACCTTAAAAAGGAAAGTATTTAATTATTAAATATGATGCTAACTGTGCATTTCTTTTTCTCCTAAGTGACCTTTATCAGATTGAAGAATTTCCCTTTATTCCTATTTTATTGAGAATTTTTATCTGGAATGGACATGGAATTTGATCAAATGCTGTTGTTGCACCTAATGGAGTAATGATACAATTTTTTAATATTTGCTAGAATTTACCAGTGAAGTCATTTGGGCCTACTGTTTTTGTTTGGCCCAAAACAGTTGGGAAAGTCTTGAATTTTGAATTCAAGTTATTAAGTACAATACTGTTCAAGATCTTATTAGTTTCGTTTTGGTAACTCGTGTCCTTCAGGAATTTCTTCATCATTGCATCTGAGTTGTCACATTGATTGACATAAAATTGTTCATAGTATTCCCTTATATTCTTTGAATGCTTTCATAAGCTATAATAATTATTCCTCTTTACTCCTAATATTGGTAATTGGTATTTTCATATTTTGTTGTTCACTGTAGTTATAACTCTATTTTTTCTCTTTTCCAAAATCTGGTTTTTGATTACATTGATTTTTTTCCTCTATTTTTTACTTCCTATTTCATAATTTTCTACCTTTAATTTTATTTCTCTTTTATTTTTTTTCTTACTTTGGGTTTAATTTGATCACCTTTTAAAGCTTCTCAAGGTGGAAACTTGGATCAAAGATTTTAGAACTTTCTTCTTAAGTCTATGCATTTTCTCTAGTAATTATATAGAAACTACACTGTGCTCTGTTCAGCTTTCAAGGCTGATTTCTCCCTGTTCTGTTGCAAATGCTTTCTTCTAATCCCACAGAGAAATATGTTCATTTCACCTTTATTTTTCTTAATTTTGCTATAGGAGGGAAAAGTCTTTTAAACACTGTACACCTTACTTGGTGGTGGAAGTCAATTGTTCTTGTTTTTGTCTAAGAGTAGATGTTCAGAGCAGACTGAGGTGCTGCTAATAGCCAGTGTAAAAGCACTCATTCTTAACATCTTTCCCCATTTTCCTAAATTGCCCCTAAGTAAAATGTTCGTATACTAATTCTGAAAGATCTCGGAAAAAATTACTTTAGAAAATGGTAATTATAAGAGATTTCGCTTTTCCAGGAAAGAAAAAAACCAGCTAACCATTTTAATTATTTTCTCTACAAGGGTTACTTACCTGTTAAATTCCAAGGTGTGGTTTTATGGAGTATTTCTTTCACATCTTTTTATTTCAGCTTTAAAATACATGGCTCAATAAAATGTGCTAGAAAGTAATTGTGTATAAGTATAAGCGTAAAATATCTTCAAAGAAAAAGGTTGGAGAATAAGGGAACATTTTATTCCATCACAAGATTCATTTATCAGATAGTACATCCTTTCAGGTAATTTTTTTTTTTACCTTTTCATGAATGACGGCTATTCAATTATAGAACATATATATTTCGATATCAAATTGCCATGGACCCCCACAGGGCCACCTATTATTGTTATAGATTAATCATGTCAGATCACCCTTCTGTGAGAAGCTAAAGCCATGCCCACTTGATGATTTATTTCAATAGATCTTATTCCTTTTTCTGACTGCTACTTTATTCTTTGCCTGTATTAGAAAAAGGCATGGTTAAAGGAGTCCCATTATGGAGAGAAACCAGGAAAAAGCTTTGCTACAAGGCAAGAACTAATTCACTATTCTGTGGGGGCTGATATTCATCTATCCTTCAATAAAAGCTAATGGCTCGATAGGCCCAATGCACTCAGCTAATCTAGGAAGAAGTTGATGCTTGGGAACTGGGATTCAATCAAGGATCATGCATAAGTGCTATTACTGCATATAAAAATGTACTAATATCTACTTGATATAAAATATGACTAAATTTTTAAAAATCTAACCAATTGGCTTTAGCTTCATCAATATTGAATAGACATTTGAAATGTAATAGTTTTTGGATGAGGTACTACTAAATATCAACTTGGGTATTATTGCGAGTTATGATATCTGCTGATTAGAAAATAAGTAAATCTCTGGCCTGGAAGTCAGCCTTGTTTTCCCAAGGGCCTTTAAAGGTTTAGGAATATTTAAGTAATGGCATTTTTTTTTTAAGTTCAATTAGCCAACATATAGTACATCATTAGGTTTAGATGTGGTGTTCAATGATGCATTAGCTGCGTATAACACCCAGTGCTCATCACATCATGTGCCCTCCTTAATGCCCATCACCCAGTTACCTACCCCCTTCCTTCTGCAAAATAACCCAAGACTGTTACTATTGAGTATTCAGACATCACAAAAGGAAATAGGCTTTCCCATGTAAAGATATTTTTACCAAATATCCCCAAGAGCAATTTCCCCTGAGTAGCATATTGGCTAAGTACTCAGGCTATACGTAGCATGTCCTGCAAACACAGAAAAAAATCATGAACAGAGGAAGAAAGCGAGTAGAAGAAATGCACAGCATAAAATTTGGAGACAAAGTTCTTGTATAGGTGAAGAGTAGGGTGGGGCTTTTTCTTTTAAGATTCACTGTATCAGTTAGGAATAGTATGCCCAAAGTATGAGTAATGAGTGATTAGTACAAAAAAAAAAAGGCACTTTAAAATACCTTCTTGTCACTTAATTACATACTATTTCTTTAGATGGTTCATTTTAGTTTGTTAAAAACAAGAAATCATAATGTTAAATTGCTTGCAATTGCATGAAGATATAGCATTTTAAAATGTTGATTTGCCAAATACTCTTAATATAAAAATCATATGCTACTATTGATATCATTTCAACTACAATACCTGTTTTTTATTTTATCTGGGATGATGTTCAGCATCTAAAAAGTTGACTTGTAAAAGTGATGCCTGTCCTTATATGTTAAAAACCATGTTTATACATAGGCATGTGAAGTTTTAGATAAAACCTATGCATTCGATATATATTTATTCACTTGACATCTTCTCAGATGTTTGAGTGTTCTCTGTCATTGGAATATTATTATATGTGTTGAATTTTTAACAGTCTCCCTTGAGTTTTGATCGAAGCAAATAGAAAGTAAGCCATGAGGGGTTATTTCTCCTTAATATAATAGGATACAGATCAAACTGTAAGAATTGTATTACACACTGAACATTCATTATGAAAACTCTCTACAGGAGTTTAATTTGCTCATCAAAAATGAGTGTGACCTATATCAACTCCTATACCTCTAATAAATTTAATATTCTATGATTGTGTGATTATAGACATTATTCTTATAAAGGATAGAAGTAGGTATGCTTTCTTTACCCCAGGAAGTGCTAACTAAAAAATCTCAGATTACTGTTTTTTTCTCCAGGCAGTTGTGACCTTTGAGAGATTTAGGAGTATCAGGAACAATTGGTCTTTTTTTTTTTTTTTTCCTAAAGGTTAAAATGCATTGTTCATTCCCTGTAAGGAATTAATTTTGACATTCTGTACAGACTTGTTTATCTGAAAAGGGAATATAACACCAGGGTGGTTTTGAAAAATGGTAACTATTTGGCTTCGAGGCACATCTTTACTCACTGTGTGAATCCTAGAATAAAGCTGAGCAACTTCACAATAGTGACTACAACAATATTGAATACTTATTGAGTGATAAATGTGTCAAAGAATTCTAAATGCTCTAAATGTATAAACTTACATAATCCTAACAATTTTTCAAGACCACTGTTACTGTTAAGCTCATTTACAAATGATTCACAAAGATTAGTAATTTGCACAAGGTATTAAATGGTCAAGCTGAGGATTCAAGCCAGGCATTCTGGCTCTGCAGCCTGCACTTGAAATCAATCGCTATAGTGTGTCTATGGAATGAATAAATATTGAGTTGAACATGGTCAACAATAGTTCTAGGTCATTGGTTTATTTTTTACCACCAAACTGGGAAACATGGACCATATTAGTGGTCTATGGCAGCTGAGTTTTCTTGCCTAGAGAGAAGATACCACACCAAAGCTATCAGAATCTTGCTTTTCCAGTCCCTGATTTATTATGTACTCGTTCAACTATTGACTATCTATTAGGGGCAGTGATGTAGTTGGCTTGTACTGCTAAAACAAAATGCCACAGACTGGAGGCTTAAACTACATTTTCTCACAGTTTCCAAGGTTAGAAGTTTGAGATTAGGAATCCTGCATGGTTGTGTCTGGTAAGAGCCCCTTTCTGACTTGGAGAAAGCAGCCTTCAAACTGTCTACTCACAGGGCAAGTATCCCTTCCTTCCTTAAAAGGGTATTAATCCCATCATGGGGTTTCACCCTCATGACCTTATCCAAACCTAATTATGTCCCAAAGATTCCATTCCTAAAGATCACTTTGGGGGTTAGGGGCTTCCACATGAGTCAAGGGGGAGAGGGGGACACATTCTGTCCATACAAGCCGACATTGCTCTAGGCACTGGGGGTACAGAAGTCAACAAGGCAGACAAAAAGCCTTGCCCACATGGAACTTACAGTTCTATGGGGAAGTTAAATAAGAGCAAGATAAGTAAATCGACTGTATGTGTTAAGAGCAAGAAAATGCTAAGATATCTAGGGTGTTGCAATTTTGGGTAGGTTGGCTCCATCCTAGGTTGAAAAGGTGACTCAATCTGAATGAGCCAAGCTGGGGGAAGAGCCAGTGCAAAAACTCCCAATGAGGGAGAACAGAGCTGGGCTATAGGAGACAATGACAAAGCAGCCACTGGGATTTGTGTGATTTAGAAAGTGTAAGAGATTAGGTTAGAGATGTAAGGGGGCTCAGACCATTAACGTCTTCATACTTCATAATAAGAACCTTGGATTTTATTATAAAATAAGATGCAAAACTGTTGGAGGGATGAATGGAAGAGCGACAACGATCTGACTTCCATTTTAACACAATTCTGGCTGCTCTGCTGAAAATAAACGGAAGAGAGAAACAAGACTGAAGCAGTGAGACCACTTAGAGGGTTATTACCTGTCAAATTATTAAAAGAGATTAGGCAAATGGGTGCTAATCATGTCTCATCTGAATTGATCAAATGTTTTGTTTGCTGCACAGAGAAAATTTGAATGTTATTTAATGCTAATTTGGGAAGACTTCCAAGAAAGTTGGCAAAGTGTGCAAAGCATTAATCTCTTTCAAAGAAGAAAAACAATCTCAAATTGGATGTAAACTATATAGATACTAAATCAGTGGCAATAAGCCATACTTAAAATACTAAGGGTTTCTCTGCTAGGTGATACACAATTTATATCTAGATTAAGTCCTCAACAATTCAACAAAGATTATCTATACTCTCATTTTTTTTAAACATTATTTATTTGAGAAAGAGCATGCATGCAGGTGGGAGGGGCTGAGAGAGAGGGGGAGAGTGTTAAGCAGACTCCAGGTATGGGGCTCACCCCCATGACTTCTGAGATCACGACCTGACCTGAAATGGAGTCGGATGCTTACTGACTGTGCCACCCAGGAGCCTCAGGGTTACCTGTACTCTTGAGTATGACAAAGAATAAGAAGGTGGAAGTACTATTAAATTCTCTAGCTTGGGAGGTTTAATAGTGGGAGATACTTAAGGATTCATTCTTATTCCATAGAACAGGGAGGATAGTAAGGCTGAGCAAGAGATCTTCTGGTCACCTGCGAAAATAACCATGGTAACTAATTTAAAAGGGAAAGGGCAGAGATCGTAGCTACAACTGGGTCAAAGGAAAAATGAGGAACAGTAGTGCAGGTACATTTTGGGTCCACAAAATATTATGTGAATAGATGCAAAAGCAAAATACTCTGATCCGTCGAGATTCACAGTAGATGAAACTTTTTGCAAGGTGGTATTCACTCCTGAGAGCCTAGCCATGGACATCTCATCCTGACCTCACACTTAATTGAATATATATGACAATACAAGATGGAATTCAAAGAATCTGTGGGAAAGCTGATAAGTTGGCTGCCTAATGTCTTTTTCCCGCTCAGTACCCTTCCTCCTGATAGCTGAATAAGCTTAACAGTTGGAAAAGGAAAAAAAATAAATAAATAAATTACAAGCCCTCCCATTTAAGATCACGAAGCAAAGCCATGATTAGGGGTTAAGTCAAAGAAAATCCCTGCACAGTATTGAAAGGCAAATAGTGACCTCTGTGGGACTGCTCATCAGTGGGCTCATTGTATTAAAAGCAAACTTAAAAATAAATGCAGTATTCAATCAATGCAAAAGTTCTCAAAACAAAATGCAAACAGAAAAAAAAATGTGTGCAAACTGTAGGTAAATTCAGATTTGGAATTTTAGAAAATAATTGCTCTTCCCTTCCAGGTAAATTAAGACATCAAAATAAGCTGTAAAATATCAAATTAGTCATTGGAAGGGGCTCCTGGCTGGTTCATTTGGGAGAGCGTGTGACTCTTGATCTCAGGTTCATGAGTTCCTGCCACCACATTGTGGTAGAGTTTACTAATTTTTTTTTTAAAATCAACTGGAAAGAAGCTACTAGAACTAGTAATTAGATCATTCAAAAACATATTGAAACAGAGCAAATTTTTTTAGTGTTAATTTTACAGGATGCCAGACAGACTTGAATATAAGTAGATACTGCAGTAAAGAAAAAATTAAAAATTGGATCAGTGTAAAAATTGTGCTAGATAAATAGGTATGGAGGGCTTTGCTCAAAGCTATTACCATGGGGGGAGAAAGATCAGAATGTAGTCTGAACTCAGCTCTGCTGATAAAAGGGGCAAGAGAGCTTTTAACTCCCTAGGTATGGGTACCATTGCCATCTTGTATTCTTATGACGGGACAGATAGTTTATAATTCGGAGCAAGGGAAGTTAGGCTTCTACCCTCTCACGGGTTGAGAAATGGGTGTATTCTCTCCCCCGATAATTAGGAATGATTCCCAGGTTTTTAGGAAAAACAGAGGGAGATTATAAAACCAGCAGGAGCTCCCTAACAAGATGTAAATCTGAAAGAAACAGAGAATTCATAATGAGAAGCTTTCTAATGTAAATGATACAAGAAGAGGGAGAGAGACATCTGTGGTTAGGCCAAGTAGATTTCCTAAGGAAGATGAGTGGTCAGAGGAGGGAAAAAGCCTGTCTGAAGTTTAGTCAAGCTGAGGGCAAACGTGTAAACTTGTCCTTGCTCAAAATAGATGATAACAGTTGGTATGGAAGACCAGAAAAAGATTCAGTCCTCTACAAGAGTACAGACAATACTTTCAAAGACCTAATAAAAGAAGAATTCCTGAAATCAAATAACATGTGGACATGTTCAGATCATGTTCTAGGGAAATTTAACACCATGGTTTATCTTGATAAAATTAAGTTTTGAGGATAAAAAAAAAAAAAGAAAGAAAAAGAAAAGGAGAAGAAAATCCTACAAGTTCCAGGGGGAACAACATATTACATTTTCAAAGCAGGGAGAAATAGTTCGCCAGGCCACCTTTACACCTCAGATATTGGCATGTATGGTTCAGTGTCCTTCGAATATTTTCGGAGACTGGTCAGATTGCAGAGGGCAACAAATTCCAAGCTCAGAAATATTATTGTTTGTTTTTTCCCATGTGTACTTTTTCTTAAACAGCTTTATTGAAGTATAATTGACTTTTAATAAACTACACATACTGAAATGTGATAAATTTCAACATACGGTATACCTGTGAAACCGTTATCATAGTTAAAATAACATTTCCATGAATTCTTAAAGTTCCTAGTGCTCTTCTGTAGTCCAGCTTTTCCACTACTCCCATCCCCAAATAACCACTGATATGTCTTCTGTCATTATGTTGTCATTTTCTAGAATTTTACACAAATGGAATCCTACATTATACAGTCCTATGTGTATGACTATATAATGTACGTGTATGTAAGATGAGGGAATGTGGCTTCTTTCACTTAGCAAATTTGTTTTGAGAAACTCATGATGAGTCAATATTTTTTAAATTACTAAATAGTATTCATTGTGTGCTTATACAATTTGATTCACCTATTGGTGGTCATTTGGATTGTTTCTAGCTTGTAGTTTAAAAGCTTCTAGATTTTGGGGTGCCTGGGTGGCTCAGTTGTTAAGCATCTGCCTTCAGCTTGGGTCATGATTCCAAGGTCCTGGCTTGGACCACAACTGGCTCTTTGCTCGGTGGGGGAACCTGCTTCCCCTCTCTCTCTGCCTACCTGTGATTTCTCTCTCTGTCAAATAATAAATAAAATCTTTAAAATAATAAATCTCTAGATTTGAACATTTGTGCACAAGTCTTTGTGTGAAAACAGACTAATTTATTTAGAGTACATACCTGGAAGTAGAAATGCTATCAGGTAAGGTAGCTGTCTAATTTTGTAGGACTCTGCTACCACCAGCAGTCTAGGAGAGTTCCAGTTGCTCTTCATACTCACGAGCACTTGTTATGGACAGTCTTTGTAATTTTAGCAATACAAGTGGGTGTTCTGTGATATCACATTGTGGTGTTAATTTGCACTTCACTGATGACTAATGATCTGGAACATTTTTTTCTCATATTTACTTTCCATTAGTAAATCTTTTTAGATGAAATGTCAGTTTCAAATCTTTTGTCTAGTTTTTTTGCTTTGTTTTTCTTTATTTGTTTTTTAGTTAGGATATGGGTCCTTTTTTCTTACTAAGTGGTAGGAATTCTTCATATATTCTGGATTCAGGATCTTCATCAGCTATATATTTGCCAGTAGGGTCTCCTGATCTGTGGCTTGCTGGCCCTTTCATTGCTTAAATGGGTACTGAAGACTAGAAGTGTATAATTTGGTAGAGTCATTTGTCACTTGTTTTGCAGCTCATATTTTAAGGTTTCTTTTCCTAAGAAACCTTTTCCTAACATCATCACAAAATTTTTCTCCATTATTTTTTAATAGAAGTTTTACAGTGTTCGACCTTATACTTAGATGTGTGGTCTATTTCAAGTAAATTATTGTATATGGTATGAAGTAAGGGCTCAGGTTTATTATTTTGTATATGGATACCCAGCTGGTCCTGCACTCATATATCCATTGTAATACATAGACTCTCCACTCTGTTTAATTATTCTGTATATCTATTTTGGTACCCATGTTACACTGTTCAGATTATTGTAGTTTAATTGTAAGTCTTGAAATCTAGTAGTATAACTCCTCCAACTCCTTTTTCAAAATCGTTTGTATGTTCCAGGATATTTGCATTTTCATATAAATTTTAGAATCATCCTGTCAATTTCTACTCAAAAAAAGCCTTCTGGGATTTTGAATATGATTGTGTTGAATTATATGTCAACTTGTGGAGAATCAACTTCTTAACGCTAATCAGTGTATAAATTCAATGATCATGGCAAATCCTTTAATATATACACCCTTTTAAATTTCAGCAATGTTTTGTGTTTTCCTTGAGAAAGAATTGGAAATAAGTTTAAAATATGAATTTTGATAAAGTATTAGTTACATTTTAACTGTTAGTTTTGAAATTTCAATTATCAGTTGATAATAGTATAGAGATGTAGTTGGTTTTTTTTTAACATTAACCTATACCTTCCAACTTTGCTTTCTTTGTGGATTCCTTTTTTTTTTAAGATTTTATTTATTTGACAGACAGAGATCACAAGTAGTCAGAGAGGCAGGCGGAGAGAGAGGGGGAAAGCAGGCTCCCCACTGAGCAGAGAGCCCGATGCGGGGCTGGATCCCAGGACTCTGGGATCACGACCTGAGCCGAAGGCAGAGGCTTTAACCACTAAGCCACCCAGGTGCCCCTCTTTGTGGATTCCTTATACATTTTTTCCCTCAGCTTTATTGGGATATAGTTGGGCAATTTAAGATTGTATATATTTAGTATATACATTTTGATGATTTAATATCTATACATTGGGAATAGTCACCACAATCTGTCCTGTATTTTATGTCAGCTATTTCCAGCTGGATGTTCCAGAATCAATGCATGTTACATTCTCTCACTCCCACTTTGAAGGTTTATTTCCTATATTAGCATATTAAAGTCTTAAGTTCCACACAAACATGCATAGCTTTTTTAAAACAACGTTTTCTAAGTATATTTGACTAGAAAAACTTTGGGGGAACAGCTTTTAATATTGCCCAAATTATAGCAATAGTCCCTAAATTTTCTGCCTAAGTCATTTGATCAAAAAATTGGCATCAATAAATGGGTACTTGGGGAGATTAACACAGTGGCTGTGAAGAGAATGGATTGGAAGCCAAGAGAGTTTACAACACCAAGGCCATTGAGATAGCTATTGCAATAAGCCAGTCAGGAGGAGATGGGAGTCCAGAGAGCTATAAAGAAAGAATTGATAAAATGTCTTGCTGACTCCTTTGCCTGAAATGCCTTGTTTCTCTCCTTTCCAACATGGATTTTAAAGAACTGTTTTTGTTTGAGTAACTACAACAACAAGGAAAATAGGTGGTAGTATTGACTACTTGACAAATTATAATCACTGTTTTTTCCCTTGTTTCTGCGTTCTTCTCACTTTTATTTGAATTGACAAATAAATCAGCTGGTCAAGTTTGTTACCAACAGATTAGCTAGCTAAAATGGGATATAATAATTTGTTATATTAAAAGTCATTGTTGGTAGGCTCCATCTCTGTATGCTATCCCTCAAAATTACTGTTTCATAATCTGGGCGAAATCCACCTCTTCACGAAGAACTCCTAGACCATGCTCTCATATATTAACTCTCTCATCTCTGAATTACTTTGGCATTCGTTTTTCTATATTACTGTAATATATTTTGCCTTGATTTGTTTCTTTTATGTATTTATTCTTCCCACTCATCTATATTGTAATTATATTCTATGGAAGGAATTTTTCTTAGATAATTGCTTGCCCTCCCCATAGCACCATCTATGGAAACTACTGCATTGGGTCCATAGTAATAATTGATCAGATATAAATATTATACTTTCCTTTATTTTCTATTTGATAAAGAAGCTGTGAATTCTAATGTTCTATACACATTGGAGAGAAATGGGACAGAATAGGGTAATTTCTCATGGAATGGGAAGTGCTTAGTCTTTAAAGATATAAACTTTGCAGGGAATGTATACACATAGTTAAATTAGTAGGAAAGTATTCTTGTGAACTTTCTATTAAATTCATTATATCTCAATATCAAACAAGATAACCAAGAATACAGAGCCAAATCTATTCAGTATTGGGACTTGTATGAAAATGCAATGTCCATATACTTCATTTTCAAACCAAGCATTTAAGTTGCCTATCTACTTTTTTTTAAATAAATTTTAAAGAAGAAGTACAAGTACCAATAGCATTTTTTTTAGAGTCTTGCTTACAAAGAATAGGAGGTTAAATAAAAAATATCACATGTGGTATAGTGTTAGAGTATAAGCTCTGGATTCAGTGGAGTCCATGAAATTTGGTTTGAATCACAGCTTCTGTTTTGTTAGCTAAGTGATCCTAGGCGAGTCATTCCATAATTGTCCATTAATATCTTCACAGGTTGAAAATAATAGAACTTTCTACAGAAGATTACTATGAAGCTCATAATATAATAGTAAGTAGATAATAGATAAGAGTTAGATAATAAGTGTAAATAGTTGTAAGCAATAAAACAAATTTGTTCTATTGTTTTTTGTGTAATTCATCGTAAGATACAGAGGGATATGTAAGCAAAACTTCTGGTAAACAAAAATGAAACATCTAAATTTTAGAACAATTAGTTTTAGAGATATTTAGGACAAAAAGATTCAACTGTACTGAATTTACTCCATGTTGAGAAGAAATATAAAGACCCCATTATGTTTTAAATTTCCAGGAAAAAATGTCTGCATAGTCCATTGCCACAAAGTTTTTTTTTTTTTTTTTCCAGAGTGTTTCTAGAAATTTTATAGTTGTAGGTTTTACATGTAAGTTGTAGTTTTACATGTAGGTTTTACATTATAGTTGTAGGTTTTACATGTAAGGTTTACAAGCAACGTCTATGCTCCATGTTGAGTTAACTTTTTATGTGATGCAAAGTGTGTATGAAAGTTCATTCTTCTATATATGGATATCCAGATAATAGAAACAACTATCTTCTCTCTGCAGAATTGCTTTTGTACCTTTGTTGACAACGAGTGGTTCATATATGTGTGGGACTATTTTCGACTTTCCATTTTGCTCCATTGATCTCTTTGTCTAGAATTACACCAACATTACACTGTTCTGTTTATTGTAGCTTTATAAAGAATTTAGGGAGTATTAGTCTTCCAATTCTTTCAAATTTATTTGCTATCTTAGATTCTTGGTATTTCTGTATAATTTTTAGAATTAATTCTCCAATCTCGGTAAAGTCATCTCTTCAACTTTGGTAAGAATTGAGTTAAATTTATAGGTCTGGGGAGCCCTGGCATCTTAAAAATATTGAATCTTCTGATTCATTTAGAAGACATATCTGTCTATCTATGTCTTTACTCTTTCAGCGATATTAGATTTTCAGATCTCTTTTACTTTTTGTCAGGTTTATTCTTAGGTACTTCTATTTTCTATTGCTATTATAAATAGTATTGCTTTTCAAATCTCAACCATTTTGGCAACTGGTTAGATAGTTTGTTAAAAATTGCTGACCAGTATGTTCCACAAGTTCTGATAAACATGACCTCAGGGACAATGCATATCTCTCTTAGATCACAGGGTGGCTGGCTGTGTGGGTTAGGAAAGTTTCAAGGGAAGGCAACTCCGCAGGATTCCAATGGCAGAGTGGTCACACAGGCCTCGGCATTCCAAAGGCCTACGCCCTTCTCAGAAATGTTCCATTGCCCACAGTGGCCTCTGTGTTACATTTGAGCAAGCCAGGTATTATGGATGATGTCATGCTCTACATTGACCCAAGAGCTCCCCGTTTTTGTTTCCTTAAAGCAGCAGCAAGCAGTTCCTGAGACAGTTGCACTGTGAAGATATACTTCACATCTCTGGTGGTGGGTAGGGCATGTATTCTAATTTTGCAGACTATGATGAGAAGAAAAACAATAATTATTATTACAATAGCAACTCCTAAGAATCCCCATTTTGTGAAAGAGAACCACGTGGCTGGGTTAAACCACCACAGATTGATAGAAGGAGATTGCTAAGCTTCTGTATGAAGGTTATGACTTTCCAGTGCTATCAAAGAGGTGAGATTCAATCCTTTAGCTGCTGAACTTCAAAAGTTAAGTCATCACGGAGTGGGGAAGGGGATCCACGTGTTTGTTTCTTTATCTTTTCCCAATCATGTATAGTCTGGTTCCAGGGCATGGAGGTAGCACAGGTGGATCTGTGAGCCCAGTTACATAAGAGGCCTTGACGACAGGCCAAGGCTTCTTATTTTTTCCCCAAGATATTCAATAGCAGCTTCCATTAGTTGAAGACGTTTTAATATTTTTTGATCGATAGTTTGTTGAAGTTGAAATTCCCTTGTGGTATTAAAGGCCAGATGATCCACAAAAGCAGCAGTCTGAACTGAGCGAGAGGCAACTGCCACACCAGTGGTGATAATAATTGATCTAGGTGAGATGGCAATGAGTAGAAGCACTTGGGTTGTCGTCAGATAATGCCTGATTCGGAATGCTACCTGGATTTGGATTCCTCCCAGCCTCTAAGATTAACAGGGATGAAGGAATAGGCCTGCGTCCTTCATACAAAGACTGAAGAGTCTTGATGTTTGGTAAGTTAGAATATGAAAGGCAGGCCAAGTAAAACACACAGGCAAGCCAATCAGTAGAGATAACAAAATGCTCTTCGCCTTTGGACAAGGGACAGGCTACTAACAAGTAAAAATATGGGTGAGGAATGCATAAGATAATTTGCTCCAAAGAAGTTGGAGATAAGGTTATTGAGTAATTGGAGGTGTTATTTTTGTAAAGGGCAGGCCACACTTTGAGGGGAAAAAAGAAATGTCCTAGGGGCACCTGGGTGGCTCAGTCAATTAAACGTCTCCCTTTAGCTCAGGTCATGATCCCGGGGTCCTGGGATCCAGCTCCGCATCGGGCTCCCTGCTCAGTGGAGAGTCTGCTTCTTCCTTTCATTCTGCCGCTCCCCACAACTTGTACTCTCTGCCTCTCTCAATCTCTGTCAAATAAATTAAAATAATTAATTAATTAATTAATTTTTAAAAATCCTGGTATCCATAAGGAAGTCTGGTTTGGAAATGCTTCAAGATGCAGGAAGGGGGCGCTAAGCCCACTCCCTCACCATTTTATGGGATAAGAACTGTAGAAGGTCCAAGAATGGTCAGAGGACCAGTTGCAAAGAGAGATATTAAAAGACACATTACAAGTAAAAGACCTGATATGCCCCCATCTGGTGATACTACATGGCCCTAGCCATGAAACATGGGGAAACTGTCCCCTGCAAGACTCCCATGTGTTTTGATTGCTAAATGGGGTCCATTTGCTATTTTCTTTACCGGGCGGGGGTCGGGGGAGCAAGTTGGAATGATTCAAATTGGTGGTGGTATCGCCATCAGATATGCTTCCCATAGAGACACAGATTAAATTAGCCCTTCGGTTGTCATGAGGAGGAATGTATTGTAAAAAATTCTGAATCCTACATCTAGCACAGAGAATATTAGCAGTGGAGACACACAAGGGTAAAACGGAGGGATAAACAGTGAAACAGTAAAGTTAGGGAAGACTGAAGTCCAAAAAGTTCTACTGACTTGAGAAGTGTCAAAGGGCATAGGAATTCCTCCCACCAGATTAGTGGCATTGCTGAAAATAGGAAAAGGGGCATCCACCCAAGTAACAGGTTTCCAGAGGGGGAGATTTATAACATAGGCCCAAAAAAGGGACACAAAGCATGCAGGCATCAGCAGAAGAAAGACAAGAATACATACCGTGGTAGAACTGGTGTTAAGCACGGATATCATAGCCAAGAACATGTTTTCAGGAGTAGAGGGTTTACCCGTCTGTTGTAGAATCTCCTTGGCTTTCTGAGTTGTCTTTTTGAGGTCTCCCCAGGTCATGAAATTGGCCTTTTGGGTACTAGGGAGGCACATGAAGGGCAGCTGTTTTTCCTCTAGATTCAAGTGACTCATCTGAGGGACTGGATTCTGGCTGTGCCAGGCCATGGTAATTTTAATGTTTCTAGCAGGGATCTACCCAGTCCAGTAGATCCACAGTAGAAACACAAGCGTCACCTTGCCATGTTATGAGTTCTACTGGTCCCTGCCAAATGCCCATGTTTGGGTCCTTCCAGAATACTTGGGCTAGTGGTTTTGGCTAGGAGTGAGGTTTGAAATGTTTTTCAGCCAGAGTTTCAAAATCAGAATTAAAAATTAAAAAGATTTAGAGTAAGCAATGCTTTCTGTAATTGTGATATAGAACGCATATCTCCCCCTTTTTGTTTTGTATCATGCGTTTAAGGATAAAATATGCTCTCTCGATAATAGCCCGACCTTGGGGGTTGTATGGGATTCCAATAATATGTTTAATGCCCCAGAGCATACAAAAGTAAGCAAAGGATTGACTAGTATAGGCTGGTCCATTATCTGTTTTTACAGTTGTAGGAATGCCTAGAACAGAAAAGGTGTATAGTAAATGTTTAATAATGTGCTTTGTGGTTTCTCCAGCTAGGGCTGAGGCTGTAATATAATTGGAAAAGGTATCAATATAGTGACATGAACATATTATAACCAACCAAAGGAGGCATATGAGTCACATCCATATGCCAGATTTCATTAGAAGTGAGCCCAGAGGGGTTAACTCCAGAAGGAGGTGGAGAGGTATCTGTACATTGACAACCAGAGCATTGAGCAATAACTTGTTTGGCTAGAGTCTGGGATAGGGAGAACTCCTTGCTAAGAGATCTCCCATTCTGATGTAAAAAGAAATGTGAAAGATGGGCTTTTTTCTAATAAAGAAGTCATTACCATGGCATCTGCCCATTGTTGCAGATGGGGGCCTGGGAGGCCTGAGTGTTTGTGTATGTGACCAGTGAAAACTGCACAAGAACGTTGCCTTAGCAAATGTTGTAGAGAATCAAAAAGCATATAAACAGCTGGCAGCAAACAGGGTTTAATGTAAGCAGTTTAAATATGTTGGAAGACAAAGACAGTACAAACCGAATCACCAAGAATATTTAAGGGTTCATATGAAAAAGATTTCCAAAGCCAGTATCAAGGCTCTGAGTTCTGCTCTCTGGATAGCTGGGCGCCCTGAGCGAACAAGGGCAGAGTCATTGCCCCGTACTACACTAGCTCCATATATATGGTCGGTGCATTAAGAAGGGGAGATGAGGTTATGATTAGGGGCATTGTGGAAGGGTGGCAAGCAGTGAAGTGAAGTATCTTATTAGAAGGTAATGAATAACTATACCAATACAATCCGCAAGAGCAGTTTGCGTAGGTAAATGATTATTGTGCAGAGAGGAAAATTGTTCTTGAGGAACAGGATTATGAAATACATGTGAACCTGTTCCTGACAGGTGTAGGCATCTCTTTTGACCTTTACTTATAATAGAGGACATCATATCTAGCTACAGGGAAATAGATTTTGAGGGGGTTATTGGCTAAGAATATCCATTCTAAATATTGGAAATTTGGGGTGAGTTGCCAAGGAGTCCAGAAGTCATGTTTTGTGTGGGGAAAAGAAACAAATGAATATTGGAACTAAGGTCAATTCTAGAGAGAGATTGGGAAGATAGGGTCCCTTCAACCAATTAACGTTCCTGTATAGACAAGGGGGTTAATTCTCGGGGGAAAGTTAGAGAAGGGTCCCCTTGCAAGGTTGCAAATGAATTGGACAAGGAATGGGTTGGAATCCCATATATAGGGCAGAACCAGTTAATGCATCCTAGGAGTTTTTGGAAATCATTGAGTCCTTAATGGTGTTTTATCTATCGTTAATTTTTGTGGTTTAATAGTTCTTTCAGAACATGACCTAGATATTTCCAGGGTGAAATGAGTTGAATTTTATCTGGGGCTATTAACATATCATACATGGCTACAGTGTTTTTCAAGAAGACAAGTATTTTACGTACAGTCTCTGAATCAGGATGAGCAAAAAGGATATAATCTATGTAATGAATAATTTTGGCATGAGGCCATTTATCTCTCACAGATTGAATTACTCTAGGTACATGATATTGACACATGTTGGGGCTATTTAGTCTTCCTTGAGGAAAGACTTTCCATTTGTATTATTCAGAAGGAGATTCATTATTAATGTTGGGAACTGTGAAAGGGAATTTTTCTTTATTCTCAGGGGCTAAAGGGATGGTAAAAAAGCAATCTTTTAAGTCAATGACTTCAAGAACCCAATCTTTAGGGATCATTGCAGTGGATGGGAGTCCTTGTTGAAGTAGTCCCATGGGTTGAAGAACTGCACTGATAGCACTGAGATCATGTAACAATTGCCATTGTGCTGACCTTCTAGGAATTACAAAAATGGGAGAATTTCAAGGGCTTTTAGAGGGTTCTATGTATCCTCATTTTAATTGTTCTTGGGTAAGAGCCTTTACTTTTATTAGTTTCTCCCTTTTAAGGGGCTACAGTTGGACCCAAACTGGTTCTGAAGTCAGCCATGTTGAGGCAGGGGAGGAAAAAGGACAGTGCCCCAATATAAAAAGGGGTATCCCCAATTTTTATTCCCAACTGAAAGAGTAAGTCTCTTCCCCACAGATTAACGGGTATTGCTAGTATTAACAGCTAACAATGAGTGAGTTTTCCACCTGGCTTTTTGCAGGTAAGAATTGATGAACTTTGGCAGATTCAGTTGCAAGTCCCAATGCCAACTATGGAATTATTGGAAGGGGATTTTGACCATTTATCTAACCAATCAGTGGCTCTAATAATGGTAATGTCTGCCCCTGTATCAGTGAGTCCTATAAGTAATTTCTCTTGTATGTTAACATCAGCCTCTCTAAAAAGATACCTTCATTCCAATAAATGCCCTTGGTCCCAGTGCTGCCAAAGACTTGATCCCCTCTTTCTTCTGGGGACCCAGTAAGGAAATACCTGGCAATTTTTGTTTTTGGACAGAATATATGTAGATCTTTTCCTGTCATGAGAATGGCAATTTCCCCTGTGTAGTCATTGTCAATGAGTCCTGGAATAACTGATTCCTTTGCTATTGAGACTAGATTTTCCCAAAATAAGTTGTACTGTTCCTTTTGGCAATGGACCCCAGACTCCTGCAGAAACTTCTGTGAGGTTTGCTCCTTCCTTTAAAAAAGTTCTGATTGAGTGAGGAAGTCCAATCCTGCACTGCTAAGGCTATTGGACTTGAGAGAGGCAATTGTGGTTTTCTCATCTGACTGAAGCAAACTGAGGTCCCCATTTTTGGTGGGTCTGGAGACAAGCTCACATTAGGAGTTCCCCCCCACATTAGGGGGCGGCCTGCATGATCAAATCGTGATTTGCACTGGCTAGCCCAAAGAAAGCCCTTTTGGTATTTTGGACAAGGTTTCTTTGGGGGGTTGCCTGGAGGGGCTGAGCACATGTTGGAAGTGGACATTTGGAGTTATTTCTTAAAGTGACCAGGCTTTCCACATTGGAAACAGGCAGATTTATCATTAGTTCCCTTTGGGAATGCAGGGTGCAATGCCACCACAAAGACTCCTGCTTTGAATTTCTGTGCCAAACCATTGGCCTGCTTTGATTGATTCTCTTATAGTGGGGGCTTTACTACCACTCCCTTTCATGGCATCTCAACAGTCTTTGTTGGCCTTTTCATATGCCAACTGTAATAGCAGTAAGTCTGTAACCTGATTAAGACAGATTTGTCTCCAAATAGCTTGCTGTAATTAATTGACAAAGTCAATAAAGGGTTTTGGGGGGTCTTACTTAATAGAGGCAAAAGAGCCTTGAGGAGTGCCCTGATCAGGGATCCATTCCCAAGTTCATTTTGCACAAAGAGAGCATTGATCAAAGATTCCAGTGTCCTTAAAAAGTTGTTGTTCTAGGGCGTCTGGGTGGCTCAGTTGGTGAAGCAACTGCCTTCGGCTCAGGTCATGGTCCCAGAATCCTGGGATCGAGTCCCACATTGGGCTCCCAGCTCCATGGGGAGTCTGCTTCTTCCTCTGACCTCCCCTCTCATGCACTCTCTCACTCTGTCTCTCTCTCTCTCTCAAAATAAAGAAATAAAAATCTTAAAAAATAAAAAGTTGTTGTTCTACATCTAGGTATGGACCTCTCCCCTGAAGCATATTAGCCACTATAGGGACTCCTGCTAAGTGATTGTGAACAGCTTGTTGTTCACATTATTCATCATATTCAGTATGCCAGACCAAATACTGGGAGATCTCAAGTACTGGTTTACCTAAACACTGCCAATCCCAATGGGTCAGATAAATATTAGCCAGAGAATCAAAAGTCCTTTTGAAAAGGGGACGTGGTCCCATTTTCCCTATCGTTCATGTTTTCTTTTCATATTAGTACCTGCTCTTTCCCAAAGTCTACACCTAAGGTACCATTCTCGGGAACCAAGGATTTATATCTAAAAGGACTTGTAACATATGTTGGAGCTCTTCCTCATTTTGGTAGCCCCATTAACCTTTAAAATTTGCCTAAAACCTTAATATATTGCCTCTGTTGGAAAGGGAGGTTTTGCCCCATATCTGGAGTTCTTAGAGACCTTTTAATTCTGTAAAAGTACCCAAGTCTGAAACGTCCCTGAACTTGGCTGTGAGCTGATGTCAACTTACTGCAGGCAGACTTTTGGTTTTCAGGCAGCCCGTCAGGTGGCTCTTGCAAGATGGTCATGTCCAGGTCACCAATTGCCAGGAATGGCCAGCAATCCCTGTACAAACAGATAAAAGATCATTCCAGACTTTGCTGCGAAAGAGAGGAGAAGGCAACAGGGTCCAGGCTCAGAAATGAAGACCCTTTGCTCTTCTTTGCTCTCGCCTTTATTGGTGCTTCAGTTTAATCATAAATCTTTATTACTCTTTCTCAAGCAAGTGATGCATGGCAAGGGGTCTTGCAGAAAATAGATGAGTCTGATTACGGGAAAGATACAATGTGCTGATCAGTGTGTTCTACGAGCTCCGCTAAAGGGACAATGCATAGATCTCTTAGATCACAAGGCAGCTGTTTGGGCTAAGAAAGCTTTAGGAAAGGTACAACCCCCCACCCACCCAATTCTAATAGCAGAGTGGTCACACAGACCTCGGCATTCCAAAGGCCTAGGTCCTTCTCCAAAACCTTCCCTAAACCCCATCAGCCTCCGTGTTACATTTTAGCAAGCCAAGTACTATGGATGATTTGATACTCTACATCAACCCTAACAGGTATTTATTTACTCAAGAGAAATGAAAGCCTATATCCTAAAATGATTGTACACAAATATTTTACAGTAGCTTATTTGTAATAGCCAGAAGCTAGAAACAACTTAAATATTCATCACAAGGCGAATGCGTAAACCAACTGTGCTGTATATGTACAATAAAATAATACTTAACAATAAAAAGGAATGAACTATTGAGCCATAGTTAGAAAATGAGATCTAAAGTTAAGTGGAAGAACTCAAAAGTGAACACTATATATGATTTCATTTAAATAGGGTGGTGTAAAATACTAACAATCCTGAAGTGAAAGAAAGCAAAAGTGAAAGAAAACAAATCATTGGCTTGCAGATGATAGCCTTCTTGTTACGTTTAGAAGTCCTTTCCTCTGTGCCTGCAAGCATTCCTGGTGTCTCTTTCTCTTCTTATAAGAACACCAGTCATGCTGGATTAGGGCTAATAATATCTTCAAGTCTATCTAGTCTTCTTGTACCTCAAAATACCTGAAATCTACCAAAATAAGAAAAGGTAAAAACTTATGGCTCGTAGTTATGGATTTATTTTAACTAAATGTGCGTGTTCCTTTACTACGTTAACCTAAAACCTTGAGAAATTGTGTTTTGTGTCTGTGGCTAATGGAATTATTTCTATTCAGTTTGCATAACTGGTGGTTTACCATGATAAGTTTTTAATAAAAGGTAGCAAGATTAATAGAGTCTAACATCAAGTACCACAGATAAAAATGGAGCACAAAATGAAGTCAGTGCCTATCTTTGATAATTAAGTTGTTAAAACCTGTGATATTTTAAAAATTCGCAATTGGCTATTTCTCCCAAATCATTTCACATAGGGGATTTACCTGCTGTTTGTCACTCAGTATAGCAATATACCTCCCAACTGTCAGTAAGTCTTTAATTTTGTATGAAGTGGCTGCTTACCCAAATGGCAGGTCTGAATTGTGTGTGTGTGTGTGTGTGTGTGTGTGTGTGTGTATACTATACTATATATATAGTTATATACTATACTATATATATATACTATACTATATATAGTTATATACTATACTATATATATACTTTATATATATATAATATATATATATATATAGTAATAACTAATGAATATGCATGGATGTAGTTTTAAGAATTCAATTAATAATAAATTTAGGAGAAAACTCATAGTTTGGGGAGCTCTCTGCATCTGACTCCAAACAACAAACAGGATTTATTATACTTAGTATAATTGTCCTTTTGAAGGTTTATTTTTAGTTCTAAAATATTACTTATAAACTTGTTAGTATTTAAGGCCTCCACTTATCTAGAAAGGGAAATAAGGCATTACACAATTCTTTATAAACAGAAGGTATTATTGATTTAAAAGAACAAATAACTGGGGCGCCTGGGTGGCTCAGTGGGTTAAAGCCTCTGCTTTCTGCTCAGGTCATGATATAGGGTACTGGGATTGAGCCAGAGCACTGAGCATGGGCTCTCTGCTCAGCGGGGAGCCTGCTTCCCTTCCTCTCTCTTTGTCTGCCTCTCTGCCTACTTGTGATCTCTGTCTGTCAAATAAATAAACAATATCTTTAAAAAAAAAAAGAACAAATAACCATGTGAATGAGGTATAGATAACTTATTAATAAATGCTGCACAAGACCCCCTCTTTTTCGTTGTAGGTACTACTTACTTTGCTTTTTAAATGTCATCCATATTTATCAGACTGCGTGGTTCTTGACATTTAGAATTTTTTTTTATCAAATTGTAACTGAAGTTTTGACAACAGGAGCTAATTATCAGGGGACTGAAGGGTAACTTCATTTTTTTTTTCCCAAGCAGCAGGCTACAGTAAATGTGTGAATTATCGATCATTTGTGATACTCTGTAGCTGAAAACTTTTATGATCATAATGTAGTGAAGTCTTTCTTAAAGCACATCTTTTTTTTTTTTTAAAGATTTTATTTATTTATTTGACAGAGAGAGATCACAAGTAGACGGAGAGGCAGGCAGAGAGAGAAAGAGAGGGAAGCAGGCTCCCTGCTGAGCAGAGAGCCCGATGCGGGACTCGATCCCAGGACCCCGAGATCATGACCTGAGCCGAAAGCAGCGGCTTAACCCACTGAGCCACCCAGGCACCCCAAAGCACTTCTTTTTTTTTTTTTTTTTAAAGATTTTATTTATTTATTTGACAGACAGAGATCACAAGTAGGCAGAGAGGCAGGCAGAGAGAGAGGAGGAAGCAGGCTCCCTGCTGAGCAGAGAGCCCGATGCGGGGCTCGATCCCAGGACCCTGGGATCATGACCTGAGCCGAAGGCAGAGGCTTTAACCCACTGAGCCACCCAGGCGCCCCAAAGCACTTCTTAATTCTTGGAAGTTTCTATGGAAAGTTTCAGGAATTAAATTGAATTTATTAGGCAAATTATTCATCTCTTTCCAAGTCATCTTTGTACATGATACTGATAAATTTGTTTTCAAAATCTTTCACAAAACTAAGTCTAATTTGAAAGATGTATTTAATAGAGATAATTATTTCCCCATGGAAAGTACATGAAAACAAATGTTATAAGGTCTATTGTTGATTATTCAAATTAATCTCTTAAAAGCCCCATTTCTAAGTGGATTAATGATTAGTCAACATTTTGTAAACTTTACAATTTCCACTAGATATGTTGCAAATTATTTATCAGCAGTAGTATAATTGTTTTCCTGCTCTTAAACAAGTTATATATCAATCAGCCTGAGTTAATAAACTTCAAGGACCATTGTGTGTGTGGAGAAAATATGTTAGGAAACTTTTAATAAAAATAGTGGATTTCCATCAAAATCCTTGAGGGGAACACAGGCAACAACCTCTTCGACCTCAGCCGCAGAAACATCTTCCTAGGAACATCGCCAAAAGCAAGGGAAGCAAGGGCAAAAATGAACTATTGGGATTTTATCAAGATCAAAAGCTTTTGCACAGCAAAGGAAACAGTTAACAAAACCAAAAGACAACTGACAGAATGGGAGAAGATATTTGCAAATGACATATCAGATAAAGGGCTAGTGTCCAAAATCTATAAAGAACTTAACAAACTCAACACCCAAAGAACAAATAATCCAATCAAGAAATGGGCAGAGGACATGAACAGACATTTCTGCAAAGAAGACATCCAGATGGGCAACAGACACATGAAAAAGTGTTCCACATCACTCGGCATCAGGGAAATACAAATCAAAACCACAATGAGATATCACCTCACACCAGTCAGAATGGCTAAAATTAACAAGTCAGGAAATGACAGATGCTGGCGAGGATGCAGAGAAAGGGGAACCCTCCTACACCGTTGGTAGGAATGCAAGCTGGTGCAACCACTCTGGAAAACAGCATGGAGGTTCCTCAAAATGTTGAAAATAGAACTACCCTATGACCCAGCAATTGCACTGCTGGGTATTTACCCTAAAGATACAAACGTAGTGATCCGAAGGGGCACGTGCACCCGAATGTTTATAGCAGCAATGTCTACAATAGCCAAACTATAGAAAGAACCTAGATGTCCATCAACAGACGAATGGATAAAGAAGATGTGGTATATATACACAATGGAATACTACGCAGCCATCAAAAGAAATGAAATCTTGCCATTTGCGACGACGTGGATGGAACTAGAGGGTATCATGCTTAGCGAAATAAGTCAATCAGAGAAAGACAACTATCATATGATCTCCCTGATATGAGGGATAGGAGATGCAACATGGGGGGTTAAGGGGGTAGGAGAAGAGTAAATGAAACAAGATGGAATTGGGAGGGAGACAAACCATAAGTGACTCTTAATCTCACAAAACAAACTGAGGGTTGATGGGGGGAGGGGGGTTGGGAGGGGGGTGGGATTATGGACACTGGGGAGGGTATGTGCTGTGGTGAGTGCTGTGAAGTGTGTAAACCTGGTTATTCACAGACCTGTACACCTGGGGATAAAAATATATTATATATTTATAAAAAATAAAATTAATAAAAATTTTAAAAAAAATTTAAATAAAAAATCTTTTGGGCTGTCAAAAAAAAATAGTGGATTTATCAAGAATGGTGAATGATCTGAGGTTTTGTTTTTTTTTTTTTAATCCACTTTCAAGGTGACAAGTTAGCCTGCCACAGTTTTATAAGTGTTGATGTAAGATCCAAGACTTCTGGATCAAAGACTAATAACAGTTCATTTCTCAATGATAGCAGTAGAGAGTACCATTTTTGCATAGGTTTTCTGAGTCTCATTTCTCACAGAGGAACATACTGAGGACCAGCTGACACCTGTATATAGGGTAGGTTGCATTATAGAAGAACCCTAAGCCTGTGGAACCCAAATATTTTGTAATGGGCAGTAAATGTACTGACTTTTGCTCTGGAAGGAGACTGTATCTTTCTTTTAAAGTTGTTTGCCACTATGGAAAATATAGTCAGGAAAAAATTGCTTCTGTTCTTAAAACATAGAAAGACATGAAAAACCTGTGAACAATGGTCTCCCAGTTGTATTTTCTTGTGTATGTATTTTTAACCCACTGAGCCACCCAGGCGCCCCTCTTGTGTATGTATTTTTAAATAGTAAAGTTCTCTAAAGAATATTGATCATTTGACTAATCCTAAAATTTATTAAAGGCTTAGTATATTGAGACCTATGGGATTAAGCTAATTTATTAATTGACTCAATGTAATTTAAGCCTTATATATAAAAATCATCATATTCCTACATTAAGGGAAAGTTTGTTCTGAACAGTACAAAAACCAGTAATCTTTCCTTAACTTAATAATTCTGGTTTCTGTTATGAATTTACTTCTTAAAAAAGTCCAGTTAGTTTCTTTCTTATTGAAGCTGTTATTAATACCTATATTGGTGTTACAAATACTGAGACTCTAACATTAAAAATGGGCAGCTACATTTCAAACAATGGATAGAAAAGAAACAATTCAAAATCCACAACCATCTGTCTCTCTGTTAATGATCTACCCTTCTTAAATGGTCAACTAAAAACCCTGTCAGCTGTATAAAGTATTTTAAATATGAATCTTCAGAAGAACATTTTATTAATTTTAAGATAATGCTGAGCAGCAACTACACACTAAGAAAATAGGTATCTGAAAATAAATTACACTAAAACCAAGCATATTTTGTTATAAATACTGTGTGAAGAAAAGTAGATAATGGGATGAAAATGAGAGCCTGAGCATGGCGAATATTTCGTACTTTGGGGAACATATCGAATATGACTTAACACTGCGCTACGGATGGGACTCTTAGCTCTTAGATGGCTCCAGGATCTTTTGTTTCTAAACTGTAGATGTTGTTGTCCTAGGTTTTTTGCCCTAACATACAGTATTGTCCTGCTTTAGTGTTGCCCATAAAATGGGAGATCAATCAGTGGAAACCATCAGGAATATCAGCACTGAGACATAAAGCCATCATTAGAGAGTGACATCAAAGCCAGGCACATTGCTGAATATGCTGGATATCAAGGAGAACAGCTGCCCTTGGGTGTTTGGCCAAAACCACTGCCCAATAAATGCAGTCTTTATCAGATGAACTTAACATGACTCAGTGGGATAATCTCATAATTTTCAATGAGCTATGTGCAACGATTTAGATAGGACCTGCTTGATTCTTTTCCCCAGTGTATATTCTTGCCTCCCTTATTGTAGATTAATTGATCCATGTAAGTATGGGTTTTCTTCTGGGCTTTCTATTCTGTTCTGTTGATCTGTCTTTTGTTTGTTTGTTTTGGTACCATGCTGTTTTGATTACTACAGATTGGTAGTGTATCTTGAATCTGGTATTGTAATACCTGTAGCCTTGTTCTTAAGAGATGCTTGCTTCTGAGGGGAACAAACATGAATATGGATCATTTAAGTTGTTATTTAGCCTGAATCAAAGTAAGATATTATATTTCTATTTCTCTTGAGGCTAAAGCACTTTCAAGTCATGGAAACTGAGAGTAGGATCCAGTAACTACACAACTGCTGATGGGGCTGCCCACACATGCTTACTTCTCCCTGCACTAATAGAATAAATCCTCATTACCTCACATACTTGAGTATATATCTTCTCTTCAAGGAAGAAGAGTTTCCCTGATACACAAACATAGAATTAATTATGACCAAAGTATATACCTTCCTCTGTGGTTAATTGAATGAGAATCACATAAAAATTACCTATGTTATATAACATAACATCTGTTGTAATTTCCAATCCCTCCTTTGTAGGAATTATTGAAATTGTTACTTACATGTAGTTAACATAAATTATGTCCATGTCAAACTTTGAGCATTCAGAATGTCTTCTATATCTATATCATTTCTCCAGAAAAATACTTAATATTAGTTTGGGAGGGTTCTGTCTCTAGATCTGAAGCTACTCAAAATCTAATTTTTAATTAGAGAAACATTAGAGACTGAATTTATATAACTCTGGGTAACAGTTTTTAATTGTGTTTTTAATGGCCCAAAAAATAAGACTGGCTTTTTCTCTTTCAATATCATTTTCAAAATGTCAGTGCCAACCCCATGTTAACCACCACCACACTCAACTGTTGTTGGACATTCCACATAACACTATAATTTTGTTTTTTCTCTCTCCAAATACTTGAGTTATATTTACAAAATCACTGCAGGAGATGTTTTTCTTTCTACATTTGTAATCTATTTATGCAGTTGCAATCCACAGGGGAGGAGGTAGGGTAGAGGGTGCATTTTTCAATTTGTCTCTGAATATTTTTAAGGAGAGATTATCTCATGGAAGTCCAATTTAAAAATTCTTAAGTGCACAAAAGTCTGATTTCCTGTGTACCACTCTATTTTATTTTTCTTCTAATTTTAGCAATATCTCCTCACCTTCATAGCACTGTTTTTATTGTTTAATTATTTGAACACCTCTGGTGTATAAGCTATAATTTTTTAAGTTAGTACATTAAGGTAACATTGTGCTGTAAAACTTCTCTGCAGATGTCTGAGGAAAGGGAAAAATAAAAACAAATCTGCCAATAATAAAAGTTACTTTGCTATGTAAGATGAAATTGAAGGTGTGATTTTAACATTAGCACTCTATGTACTTGATACTTCTCAACCTAAGATCAGCTAATGCAAATTCTTTACATGTCTTTACCCTTGATCTAATTTGGTAAATAAAAATTTTTTTTTTCTAATCATCTCTGTTAAAATTAGGAAGGGAGTATTATAGTTTCATGGAAACATTATAGGCTTAGGAAGTAAATAAATTGAACTCAAAACTTGATTCTTCCATCATTATGGATGTGAACTCGAGAAAGTCATCATGTCCTCCAAGCCTCAGTTTAAACATCAGTAAATCAGGACTAATAATACCTAGTTTGCACAGGTTTTTGAGATTTATGACATTATGAGTACACAATACTATGTCCATTGTTTGCTCTCAATAAATACTTAAGGAATGAAAATTTGATATGAGAATGGAATTTTTGCCAATCCCATGCATACTGTACATTTTTTTCATTTGACATTTGCTAATCAGTAGGAATCACCCAAGTTATCTTTAATATAAATAAAGGGATATTATCATTATTTCACCCAGGCTTTTTTTTCTCTGACATGTTAGTATCCATGCTTTCTTTAAGTTTCCATAATTTGTTCTTCCTTTTTGGTTGAATCTGCACGTGTGTGTGTGTGAGTGAATGTGCTCATATATACACAGGCAAGGGTGTATGCACACACAAAATATCTGGATAAAAGGCATAGCAAGTGAGAAGTTGTTTTTTCTGGGAAATAGCATGGCAGCTAGGGGAAGAGATGCAGTTAGTTTATAACCATATGTAATAACCAGTACATATTTTTACAATATGACATTAACACGTAATCATATTTCATACTTTCCTATTAAAGTGGTATTTAAGCTAACAGGAAATGCTGGTTTTGTTTGCCTTTAACTCTTTGTCTTTGAAAATGTTGAATTTCTTAACAATACAAACTACTTTTAAAATTCATGCAGTGATCATCTTTGCTCTCCTGTGCCCTTACACCATCTATCTGTCTTTTAAATCAAGAGACAAGTCATGTTAATTAAGTTAGTATATTGTGCCTCTTTAATGTCCCAATTGAAACACTAATTTGAAACTTCTTACTGGGGGTGCCTAGGTGGCTCAGTGAGTTAAAGCCTCTGCCTTCAGCTCAGGTCATGATCCCAGGGTCTGGGGATCGAGCCCCGCATAGGACTCTCTGCTTGGCGGGGAGCCTGCTTCTGCCTCTCTCTCTGCCTGCCTCTCTGCCTACTTGTGATCTCTTTCTCTCTTGTCAAATAAATAAAATCTTAAAAAAAAAATAAAATAAACTTCTTACCAGGAGGATTTACTTAAAAAGAAAAAAAATGACACTCGATCTATAGTGGATACTGAAGTTTATCATATAATAACAAGTATTATACAGCAATAATTTTCTTTATTTAGATTGCATGTGGTCATAAACAAAGAATTGATCCTACATCAGCCTATTTATAGTTCCTATGGGTCCAGAGAAGCATTGTAAAGTAGCTACTATAGTAAAAAAGATTTCATATGCAGTGTGTGTCTTATAACATATTGCAGTTTTGTAATCTCCAAGGAGCCTTTAAAAAATAGATTTTCTTTATGGCAGACTTCCCCATGCAATTCTTTTTTGATTAGAGTTTCCTCCCCCGCCCCATCTTTCAAGGGAAGCAACACCTGAGTTCACAAAACAAAGACATTGTTATTCTTTATTATGCAATTTTTAAAGACAATAAGGTTTTTTAGTCTCATTTTATATGACTAAATGGTATATGTTCAAAGCAAGATTGCTATTTAGCCCATATGCACAGTTTTAAATCAAGCCAGATGTTCTGGATATTAGAATTTATGATAGCTTCTTAACTAGAAGGAAAAGAACCACCACCTTGAGCCCCCAGTATTTTGTCAGTATCTCCTTTCAGCATTTTGTCCATTCTGTCAAGATTGCTTTAAGACTTAGGGCTAATGGGGTAATATTTAAACTGGATGGACCTCCTGGATTCTGTTTTAGTTCCTGTTGATAGGTGTCATAATCATTTTTAAATACTTTAAATATCAAGGTATATTGGTAGGAAGTTAAATATACATTGCATAATAATTTTGTTAGAATTTTTTATAATTAAAAAGAAGTATACAGGAAAAGTTTAAGAATATATTTGCATTTAAGTGGAAAAAACTGCATCTAATGAAGATTAACACTCCTATTTTTACAGGTACAAAAAAGGAGAAGAAATGCCCACAAGATGCAAAACTATCTTAGATTAGTATCATCTAATAGGTTAAGTGTTTGATGTTGAACAACTCATTTTTTAAAATTGTATTGATTGACTTGATTCTTTTCTACATGTGTTTTTTATTGAAGTATGATTAACAGTCATACTTCTATTAGTTTCAGGTGTCCAACATAATTCAACAATGCTATACAATGCTCAGTGTAGTCACCCTCTGTTACAAGCAACATTATTACAATCTTATCGACTATATTCCCCTATGCTGTTCTTTTGATGACTTTATTTTAGGACTGGAAGTCTGTACCTCTTAATCCCCTTTCTCTGTTTCACCCCTTTCCCCTACCCACCTCTCTTCTGGCAATCACCCATTTGTTTTCTGTATTTAAGGGTCTGGCTTTTTGTCTGTTTCTTTATTCATTTGTTTTATTTTTTAGATTCCACATGTGAGCGAAATTGTATCTTTGTCCATCTCTGCCATTATACATTTTAGATCCATCCATGTTGTTGCAGATGGTGAGATCTCATTCTTTTCTATGGCTAAGTAATGTCAAAACCATAATGAGATGTCACCTTATACCTGTCAGACTGGCTGGACTCAAAAAGATAAGAAAGAACAAATGCTGGTGAGAATGTGGAGAGTAGGAACCCCCTTATGCACTGTTATGGGAATGTAAATTGGTACAGCTACTGTGGAAAACAGGATGGAGTTTCCACAAAAAATTAAAAATAGAAATACCATATGATCCAGCAATTCCAATACTGGGTATTTTGCCAAAACAAGAGAAAACACTAATTCAAAAAGATACACACATCACTATGTTCATTGCAGCCTTATTTATGATAGCAAAGATATGGAGGCAATCCCAGTGTTCATCAATAGATAAATGGATAAACAAGATATAGTATATAGATACAACGGAATGATTCACCTGATTCTTACCTGGCATGTTAGAGTCCCTCACATCTGTCTATAGTTACTAATATAGTTTACTTCCCATATTCTTTCCTTAATTCCATAATTCTCCTTTACCTCCACATTTCTGAGCACCTCATGGTGTTCTATCCTAGCTAATGTTTTATTCCATTTTTAGAATAATCTTGACAACCCAGGGCTTTCTGATGATGCTGAAAATAATTCCTCTCTCTGCGATAAATATAAGATTTAATTAGGAGCAAGAGAATAAGTCTAAAGGGAAAACATTTGAATGTCAAGGTGAAAATGATTTTTTGTTTCTGATTCTGAGGCTTAGTTTGTTTTGTTTAAAAAAAAATGAAATCTCATACAATACAATGAGAGATCCAGTTTATTATGTAAATGATTCCACCATTTAATTTGATTTCTACTATATTTTCAAACAAAAAAATGTCAAATCAAATAATTAAATCAAACCTAAATACAAAGTTTGAACCAAACCACTAATTTGTATGTTCCCTGAAACATCCATCATTATATATCCTTATCATGGGGGTATAATTAGATGATTCCTTCTCTAGCTTAATGTGAATATTTAGCATGTAATTTATGAATGATCATTGCTCATGGAAAAAGTCTACCTTGTGAAACTGAGAAGCTTCCCAAATTGGTACTATTAATTGTTGCTTCAGAACAACTCATCTCAAATGAACAAACAAAAAAAGTTGATTGGTCTGTAACTATGATTCTCCCAATAAAATCAATTGGTGCAGCCACTTAAATTTCTGGAATCTTTTGCTTTTTGAAGGTAAAACATTTTCTCAACTGCCAAAGTTCAGCTTTATGCCAAGACAGTAAAGTGTTAAAATTAAATGCCATTCTCACTTTAAACAATTAAGTAGAAAATGCAGCTCTTCTTGAGTAAATTAAACAAAAGACTTTGACAGAGGATCACTGAGAAAAATGTCCAAACAAAAGCGTGTACAACATTAGTCAGTAAATCCATGAAAAGCCCTGACCAAAGACAAAAACATTGTAGTATTTTAATATACTGTGGGATTTTTTTCAATTTACATAAAATGGATTAAAAGGGGTTTGAAGTGTAGGAGTCTTTATTCAATAGCTTATCTACAAAAACAACCAATAGAAGATTTATACATCTTTGTAAAATGTATTACCTTTCCACGAATCTTCATGATTGTACAAATCCTGGCTACTCAAGGAGATTGTAGTTCACAGAGACCCTTGATTTGGCTTGGCTTGGCCCTGCCGGATGGAGGAGGTATGACATGGTATGATTGCTCATCGAACACTCCTCTTTGCCCTAACAACAAAGTGTCCATTGGCAATACAATTAGCACAGAGTCCTTTGAGATAAAGGAATGAAGAAGCAGGCTATGTTGCTTCAACATTTTTGCACTATGCAGTCTCTCTCCTTGTCATCTCATATCTGAGAATCAAAGAGTAGAACTAAATTAGCAAATGGATAGCCTCAAAAAATATACAAGTCACTAGAATCATTAATCAGTCTTGACAGGAGCTTAACCTTGGACTGAGTGATACTCAACTTCAGACCCAAAGAATGGGATTTGAGGGAAATGAGCTAAGAGACATGCTATCATCAATTCCCTAAATTCTCAAAGTTTAACTCCCTTTAAATAAAGTCACTAAGCAGTGATTTATTTGGTTCTAGGGAAAATGTAAGAATTACCCATCATACATATTTTCCATCTCTTGCATTATTTGCGGGATCACCTTTTTCCTCTTTTGAGGACATGGTCTATTAACTTTTTTTTTTTTAAGATTTTACTCATTTATTTGACAGAGATCACAAGTAGACAGAGAGAGAGAGAGAGAGAGAGAAGCAGGTTCCCTGCTGAGCAGAGAGCCCGACGCGGGACTCGATCCCAGGACCCTGAGATCATGACCTGAGCCGAAGGCAGCGGCTTAACCCACTGAGCCACCCAGGTGCCCCGGTCTATTAACTTTTTAAAGCTGCCCTTTGAGACAGCACTGAATAGCAGAAACTTCGGTGAAATGAAGAATAAGAAAAGTCTAGATTCCTATTTAGGCTTTGACACTTACAAGGCTATAACCTTTTATAAGGCACTTAATCACTTTATGCCTCTGTTTCTCTTCTAAAAGAGAAGCAGGACAAACCTTTCTACTACCTTTCCCAGCTCCAAATCGGCATAAAGTCTTTATTATCTCTGATATAGGGGGATAGCATGTATCCGTCATATCTCTATGGTCTTTAGGCTCCAAACCTATCAGTAGAAACCCTTACTCTATGATATTCTGTGCTAGGACTCTGCAAGACCCATTTCTCTTTTGCCACCTGGTTTCCCAATAGATCCTCTCAAGAGGAGGCTCTGGAGGAAGGCTGCAAGGCTGAAGGAAGGATATGGGACTTGCTCCTTTCTGTTGTATTTTTGCCCATGAGCAAGGTCTAGCAATCATACGTTGCCTTAACAATTAATTCCATTTTCCAGCCGTTTTTAAAATTCCCACTTCTTTTTCAGCCCTCTATATGTAACCAAACTTTTCCCTCTGTTGAATTTCTCACTGTACTTTTCAGTGTTCTGACTAGACTTAGACTGGTCGTCTTTATGTCATTCAATGCTGCGTTCATGGTATGAAACATAGTGAGCTCTCAATACATACTGGGTAACTATAGACTTTTAAAGACAGGTGACCCTGATTCAAGCCCTAGCTTTACCACTTAAAAGTTCGGTCATCCTGGGAAAATTTCCTAACATTTCTGAGCCCAATTACATAATCTAAAGAATATAAAAGTAAAGTAGAAATTATATTTAGTAATTTCTGGTTACTTAAAAAAAAACTGGCTTAAAGGGTTGGGTTTTTTTGTTTTGTTTTGTTTTGGTTTTGCACACCTTAGCATCCCAACATTGAGCAGATCGTCTGACTCATGGTTGATATTCAATAAATTTGTGTTGAACGAAAGAGTGAAAGTTGCATGTGATTCAAAAAAGTTACAATTAGGGGCGCCTGGGTGGATCAGTGGGTTAAAGCCTCTGCCTTCGGCTCAGGTTGTGATCCCAGGGTCCTGGAATAGAGCCCCACATCAGGCTCTCTGCTTACCAGGGAGCCTGCTTCCTTTCCTCTCTCTCTCTCTGCCTACTTGTGATCTCTGTCTGTCAAATAAATTTTAAAAAAATATTACAATTAGCCAGAATATGGTAGATACTTGAAAAATTTTGTCTATACCATCTTACTATTTTTTTGTAAGAGTCCTGTGTTTTTCAAGGAATAGAAGGTATGTGGATAAGTATGTGGGTAATTTTCCACAGCTCTTTGTATTTGATGTGTAACACAGCACCTGTGCATATGTATGTTTACGAATAGTTGAATGAAGTCTATTGCTAATGGTGCTCCACTACAGTAAGTGCTTCAACTTGATCTTGGTTGCAATCTTCTCCTTTTTTATTACCCTAGCTGCACTGTGTATGACATTGCAAACTAGTATATAAGACATGAGCTGCGGGGCACCTGGGTGGCTCAGTGGGTTAAAGCCTCTGCCTTCGGCTCGGGTTGTGATCCCCGGGTCCTGGGATCGAGCCCCGCATCAGGCTCTCTGCTAGCCTGCTTCCCTTCCTCTCTCTGCCTGCCTCTCTGCCTACTTGTGATCTCTGTCTGTCAGATAAATAAATAATATCTTAAAAAAAAAAAGACATTAGCTGCCAATGTTCAAAACCAATTTCCACAAATTACTAGTGGTTAACCTCTCTGTTCCACAACTTTCTCATACATGAAAGGTACTACTATAATTTCGAATCTCATAGAGCTGTTTGGAGGATTAACTAAATTACTACATCAAAAGCTTTTAGAGCATTGCCTAATATGTGGTAATCACTCAATAATACTAGCTCTTGTTCTAGAGCTAGTTCAGAGTTGCTAAAATATGACACTTGAAATAGGTGAAGTATAGATTATAAATAAACCAATTGCTGAGTTAAGTGCATCCTAGAAAAAACTATTTCTTGAGAGCATTCTTTTGCTCATGAGAAAAATAAGATTGTTATTCAGTTTTTATGAGCAAAAGCTCATTTATCAATGGATGGCAAAGGAATAAAACATAACTTTAGCAATACCAGGTTCAAATGAAACCTTAGAGAATGGAATGTATCGTGTAAAACCCAAGAATAAATATATGAAATTAAAATTCCCATTTTTCTATATTATAGGTAAATGATACAATTCTTGGAAAATGCTACCAGTGTTGCCTCTGAAATCTGTTAATTATTTCACAGATAGGTACTCATATTTGAGTAACCACTAGAGCCATTAATTTTGCCAGTGAACATATAAAGTTGTCATGATCCAACAGAAATCCACCTCAGAAACCTGTCAGGCTTTTTCCCTCTCAACTTGCATACCTAACTGGTCATAAAGTGTTCTGCGAATGAACCAAAGATGCACTCTGTACATTGGCCCCTAGCTTCTTTATTGCTTTTTTTTTTAAACATTTTATTTATTTATTTGACAGAGAGAGATTACAAGTAGGCAGAGAGGCAGGCAGAGTGAGAGCGGGGAAGCAGGCTCCCAGCTGAGCAGAGAGCCTGATGTGGGGCTCTATCCCAGGACCCTGGGATCATGACCTGAGCCAAAGGCAGAGGCTTTAACCCACTGAGCCACCCAGGCGCCCCTAGCTTCTTTATTTCTTACTGCAGGCTGAGACCCACTCGTTCAAAACCCTACTTGTACCAAACTCCAGTTTGACAAAGATGGTAGCATCTGAAGCTCCATGAGCTTCTGGGTGGTCTTGTCCTATGAGGAACTTCCCCTCTCATGTGAGTCTGCCCGCATGACCTCCAGTATCTTGTTTCATGTTACTGTTTCTCACGATCATATCTTTTTCTTTAATCAGCCTTCAAATCTCTCTTGCTTGCCAATTTTTTTTTTAACATTTCTAGGATTTACCCTTTTGTTTTTATCTTGGTCACAAATGCTATGGTTCAAGACTATTCTCTTTAGCCTCAGCTTTTAAAATAGACTTGGAGCTGATCACTCCACCTCAGTTTACCCTCCATATAATTGTCAGAATGACCTTCTCAAGCATAAACCTAATCGTGTTATGTGCTGCTTCATGTCTCATTAGTATCTCATTACACTGTGGCTTTGTTGAATTGAAATGGGCAACACAGATGTTTAATGCTTAACTTTTAAAGTAAATAACATAAAATTAAAGTAAATAACATTTGTATTTAAATATAAATAATCGGGGTGCCTGGGTGGCTCAGTGGGTTAAGCCTCTGCCTTCGGCTCAGGTCATGATCTCAGGGTCCTGGGATTGAGACCCACATCAGGCTCTCTGCTCAGCTGGGAGCCTGCTTCCCCCCTCTCACTCTGCCTGTCTCTCTGCCTACTTGTGATCTCTCTTTGTCAAATAAATAAATAAACTCTTAAAAATATATATATATATATATGTATATAAATAATCACTAAAAATAAATTAAGTTATAAATGATGTGAAAAAGTACTGGATGACCATTTTAAAAAAGAGACAAAATAGTATTAGTCTGCGATATGTGAGAAGACCTCCAAAGAAATCTTCAAAGATGCTTCTAAAATAACAGGTTTAAAATTATGTGAAGTATATTACAGTGATTTTCAAATAGGTCTGTGTTATTTCAGTGTTCCTAAAGAGAATTGTCACTCATTTATAAAAGGGTTCAAAAGGTACAGGATTATAAAAAGTAGTAGAAAAGATAAAAATAGCTATCTATATTCCAAATGTGTAAATTTACCTGCTCATTCTGGCCAAAGTTGTTTGAGTCAGGTTAGATTCATTTGTCATTTAGGAATTCCTAAATCAATCATAGAAAAAAAATCTCTTATGAAATTATTAATCCTCTTTCACCAGATAATTTTCTGATATTTAGGATGTTATATATATTTTGAAGGTCAAATTCCAAAGCTGTCTCTCAATATTCATTTATATATTTAATTTCTAATTTCTGATTTTATATTTTATAGCAAACTCTGTGCTTGGTGTTGATATAAAGATGAGTAGAAAAGATCTTTGATCTATAGTAGTTTATATTGTTTCACAGTAAAATGATACATAATTTATATTTATATATAGTGATATATAAATATATATTTTCATTTTTTATATGTATATATGTATTTCTGTCACTGAGTGAAAATGACTACATAGTGTTTTGTTTATGCAAGATACAGGCATAGTTTAAAGGAGTCAACCCCTTTTAGGTAATCAACTCCCTTTTAGTGAATGAAGAAAAGGTTGCAAAGAATAAATTTTGGGCCTGGATTTTAAAGGAAAATTCTCTAAGACCACTTAATTGGAAAGCTACCACCAACCAGACACTAGCTTGGCCCGGGACCTTAACTCTTGAATAACTTGACACATAGTATAAAATATTATTTCTATTAGATTTTTCTCATTTTACTTCACCATAAAATGGTATTTAAAATTCTCACAATTTGCACTTTATTTTTTTAAAGATTTTATTTATTCGACAGGGAGAGAGAGAGAGAGATCACAAGTAGGCAGAGAGGCAGGCAGAGAGAGAGGGAGGAACAGGCTTCCTGCTGAGCAGAGAGCCTGATGTGGGGCTCAATCCCAGGACCCTGGGATCATGACCTGAGCTGAAGGCAGAGGCTTTAACCCACTGAGCTACTCAGGCACCCCTCGAGAGATTAAGATTCTCTTATGGTTTATCTACCTCCTGATCCCATCTTGTTTCATTTCTTTCCCTCCTTCCCCCCCACAGCCCCCAGCCCTGCCTCTCAAATTCCTCATATCAGAGAGATCATATGATAACTGTCTTTCTTGACTTATTATAGTTATATTATTACAACTGTCTTTCTTGACTTATTTCTCTCAGCATAATACCCTCTAGCTCCATCCATGTCATTGCAAATGGCAAGATTTCATTTCTTTTGATGGCTGCATAGTATTCCATTGTGTATATATGCCACATCTTCTTTATCCATTAATCTGTTGATGGACATCTAGGTTCTTTCCATAGTTTGGCTATTGTGGACATTGCTTTTATAAACATTCAGGTGCACATGCCCCTTTGTATCACTACATTTATATCTTTAGGGTAAAAACCCATTGGTGTGATTGCTGGGTCATAGGGTAGCTCTATTTTCAACTTTTTGAGGAACCTCCATGCTGTTTTCCAGAGTGATTGCACCAGCTTGCATTCCCACCAACAGTGTAGGAGGGTTCCTCTTTCTTCACATCCTCGTCAACATCTATCATTTCCTGACTTGTTAATTTTAGCCATTCTGACCGGTGTGAGGTGGTATTTCATTGTGATTTTGATTTGTATTTCCCTGATGCTGAGTGATGTGGAGCACTTTTTCATGTGTCTGGATGTTTTCTTTGCAGAAATGTATGTTCATGTTCTCTGCCCATTTCTTGATTAGATTATTTGTTCTTTGGGTATTGAGTTTGATAAGTTCTTTATAGATTTTGGATACTAGCCCTTCATCTGATACATCATTTGTGAATATCTTCTCCCATTCTGTCAGTTGTCTTTTGGTTATGTTGAGTGTTTCCTTTGCTGTGCAAAAACTTTTGATCATGATGAAGTCCCAGTAATTCAGTATAAAACATTTCATAACTTTTGAAAAAAAAAATCAATCTACTCTGGTAGAAGGAAATTTTTTTTTGTTTTTTAAAATCTCTTTATAGAATGATTTACAGAATTGCTATCATAGGAAGACACAATCATGACATTTGCAGCCAAAATTTTTAGGGAAGCAGTATTGTAAAAGTAGTAGTAGTTAGTAAATATAAGTATTGCTTTATTTCCTCATTTTTGTGGTATCTGCAGTCCTAATCAGTTTTTAACAAGTTATACTTTATTACAATTCCTTTTCTCTCAATAAATAACCACATTGCACCAGTTTTTACTCTGTTTTGTATTTTTTTTTAAGTTTTTTTTTAAGATTTTATTTATTTATTTGACAGAGAGAGAGATCACAAGCAGGCAGGGAGGCAGGCAGAGAGAGGAGGAAGCAGGATCTCCACAGAGCAGAGAGTCCAATGCAGGGCTCGATCCCAGGACGCTGGAATCATGACCTGAACCGAAGGCAGAGGCCTTAACCCACTGAGCCACCCAGGCACCCCTGTTTTGTATTTTTTAAATATAATAGTGTCCTTCAAATTGTCTTAGTCATGGACCTTTCACACTGAGTGCTGCTTTTACATCTGATTGACAGTGGAGGAAACTGAGGCACAGAGCCAAAGTCACATGACTAACAAGTGACAAAGCAGGATTCTTGTTATTATGCAATGAATGTGATGGGAAATATATGAATAAACTATGAATAATTGAATAATATGATATAATATTAATCATATACTTATATGAATAAGGCACACAGGGAAAACAGATCAGATGTCCAATTGAGGGGAAAAATTTTAAAGAAAAAACCTCAGTCATATGTATTCAAGGCCAAAGAGTCCTGTCTCTGTGTCTTGAGCAGGTTGATGGAGGGAGCAGAGACCAGCAGAAGTTTGCAGACTGAGTGAGGAGTTGCTTTGAGGATACTTTGGGAGGAGGTGGAGAAGCAAAGCCAGGAAAGGGAGGCAAGGAGAGGGAATAAGAGCAAAATGAAGATGAAAGGAAAAAGTGCGAGAAAATAAAGCTTTTCATTTGACTGAACTATCTGTTAGGGTTCTGCCTCCAAAGAATAGACGCCTACTTGCAAGTTTGTTTTTGAGTAATATTGTGTGAGGAACATATGTGAAGTATCTAGTGAAAATTTAATATTTGGCTCTCTTAATGTTACTTCACAGTTAAAAAATATATAAAAAATAAAGAAACTTGAATACAAGAAGGATGAAATAGAAAGAGTAGTTGTTCCAGGTCTAAGTAAAAATTACATAAGATTACTAGAAACTTTGAAGTAAATGATAAAATAATATCATTATAACCTGATGGAAGTTTTATAAAGCTCAGAACCTTTGAGGAGCTTTACATTAAGATAGTGAGAAATAGATTTAAAGACTTTATTTATTTATTAGACAGATCACAAGTTGGTGGAGAGGCAGGTGGGGGGGGTGGAGCCGGCTCCCCACTGAGCAGAGAGCCCGATGTGAGGCTCTATCCCAGGACCCCAAGACCATGACCCGAGCTGAAGGCAGAGGCTTTAATTCTCTGAGCCACCCAGGTGCCCCAAGAAATAGATTTAAAGGAGAAGTTCCCTAATCACTTGACTACATTGCCACATGGCACCACCAAGATGAAGATAATCTGACCACATAAAATATTCTATCTAGATTGCTTAAACATGTAATCAACTGTTCCTATTTTTTTCCTTCTAAATCAGATGGTACAAGATATCTTCATCAAAGGCTGAGCCATGGACCGGAAATATTGGCAATCGTTCCTTCACTCATTTAATCATCATTCAAAAAACTATTCAGGGGTGCCTGAGTGGCTCAGTGGGTTAAAGCCTCTGCCTTCGGCTCAGGTCATGATCTCAGGGTCCTGGAATTGAGCCCCTCATCAGGCTCTCTGCTCAGCGGGGAGCCTGCTTCCCCTTCTCTCTCTGCCTGCCTCTCTGCCTACTTGTGATCTCTCTCTCTCTGTTAAATAAGTAAATAAAATCTTTAAAAAAAACAACAAACTATTCAATATCAATTGTGCTGCAAGCACGATGCTTTGTGCGGGACAAACAATGAATAGCAAAACCAGGCACAATAGTTGCTCTCAGAGAATTTATGTAATAGACAGGCATTAGTCAAATAATTACATAAATGAATGTATGACTACATTGTGTGAGAGAAATGTTATAAGGGAAAGTAACTGAATGGGTAGACATTCCCGAGTATGTGTCTATCCAAAGCAGAAGTGATGGAGAGAGAATATTCTAATTGAGCGAGCCAGTCAGGTTAAGGTTATTTCTTAGCCTAATAATAAAGTAATTTAAAGGGGGAGAATGGATTGAAAAGGAAATATATATATATATATATATATATATATATATATATATATGATGCAGAAAAAAGTAGTTGCAGGTGACAAGTGAAATAGGACAGAAGACAAATAGTAGCAGTTTGTGTTGGGTGGTAATATTGGAGATTAAGGGAAATAAAAATATTCAAGAAGTATTTAAGAGATAAAACATAAAAGATTTACTAATAAATTGGATATGGCAGCAGTGGTGAAAGGAAGAGCAGTGTCAGGAATGACTTTCAGATTTTCAGTTTGTACCTCTGATAGATGTTTTACATACTAAGCTGGAAAACACCAGAAAGGTGGGATGAAAGAATGGTAGAGATAAGGAAGGTTATCTTATCGAATTACACTAAACTATGCCAAAGATCTACAGCTAATACACCATTTCTCTGGGACTCAAGGCTCTAAACTGAAACCACAATTACCTCTAATGATAAATGGCCATATAGGCATAAATCACTTAATAGTGAGCAGTATTTCATCATCTTTACAGATAATTCTATAACAGGACCAAGGGAAGTGTAACAGCACAGATTACATTCTGTTCTTTAATTAGATGGTTTCTTCTGGCTCGTATAATTGTTAATTTTGTAGCAGAATGGAAACAGAATATGTAAACATAATGCAAGAACAAAGTTGGCCTTTTAAAAATCTATGCTAAATGTGTTTTTCTTTACATTATTCCTAAGTAGCCTTCCTGGAAAATGTAGTCAGTTTACTATAATCAGTTTATTGATCTTCTTTCCCAACATAATTTAAACCAGAGTAAGACATTTCTACTTAACAACAGAATAAAAATCTAGTTAGACTTAATATTTGGCTACAAAGTTGTTTACTTCTAAAGAGAACCATGATAAGAAAATAGTCTTGCATATTCCCAAACCACATTTTTCCACAACTCTCTGGTATATAAAACAGATGAGAATTATTGATTTTTATTCAATATTGAATAAAATTCAGGCTCCATAAGAAGATAATATATTTGTAAATATGTTCTTCTGAATATAATTCTAGTTATTATAGCCCCATGACTTCCCAAATTTTAGTTAAGTGTGGATTCTAAGAACAGATTTCAAATACATGTCAGATTTTGATTCAATCACTTTACTCCCTACAGTGTTAAAAAACTTAATAGCTCACGGAATTTTTAAAGATTAGAGCTAATTTCAGATGAGAAAATCAAGGCCCAAAGAAATGAAGCCAGTCTCCTACAACCATATAGAAAGTTCCTGACCAGATCAGAGTGTGGGATAATGCTGCATGGGTCCAGGCCAGTGTTTGTCCTGCTGCTGCTTCTCCACTAATGTTGGCTTTTGAAGCCATTTTATTTAAAACCCACTAGATGCTATGTAAATTCCCTGGCAGAGTCTCCAATGTTTGGTTACCACTAATTATCCCACTTTTGTAGAGGATGGAGCTGAGCCATAAAGAGATTAACACTGGGACGCCAGGGTGTCTCAGTGGGTTAAGCCTCTGCCTTCAGCTCAGGTCATGATCTCAGGGTCCTGGGATCGAGCCCCGCCATCAGGCTCTCTGCTCAGCAGGGAGCCTGCTTCCTCCTCCTCTTTCTCTGCCTGCCTCTCTGCCTACTTGTGATCTCTCTGTCAATAAATAAATAATAAATAAATAAATAAATAAATAAATAATCTTAAAATAAAAAGAGAGAGATTAATACTTTACCTCAATAAAGGATAGAACTGTATTCCAATTTATGAAGCCTGACTTTTGCATCAGTGAAGTTGACCAATACACTCTGCTGTCTTTTTTAGAAAAGCTCCCCAAATAACTGAACCTGAAAATGCCTCTTTTCTAATAATTTATCTTATATAAAATATGAAAATATGTATAATTTATCCATTAATGTGAACAATTTAAACATGTTCAAGGATATTTTTAATTGTTAAAATATAAGAAATTCTCATGAAATCTGAGTCAATAATCCCTTAAACTTACTTTAACATATTTACCTCTTCATAAATTAATATTCTTTATATTTTTCAGAGGAATTCTAATTACTATGACTTGAGCCAAGGGTAGAGTCAGCATAGAACTCCTTAATCGTTTTTAGAAGTAGAATAACTTAATGCAATAAGGACTCTAGTCTTCTTAGTTTCCTTCCTTTTTATAGTAAAAGTGGTAAAATAACAAGGAAAGTCCAAAATAGACTTATTTTAATGAAGCTTATTATAATGTACTTATTGGATTTATATTCTACTTTGCTTTTTTTAAAAGACTTTGATTTAAACATCATTTTTATTGCTACAGATATGTGTAGAAAAAATATTTCGAATGAACTGAACTGCTTTTATTTATGTTTTATGAAATTTTCCACCAGAATATTCTCTCAGACCTTGAAGCTCTATCAAAATATAGATGGCGTGTGGTAAAGGAGAAAAACTACTGTTGAACTAGGTGCTAGGTATCTTGACATTATCTCATTCTTATCACAGCTTTAAGATATGCCTCCACCCCTCCTCTCCAAAACTTTCAGTTTGTTTCTCAGAGCCCACAGTCTCTCATGGTGTATCTCCCCCTCCAACTTTCCCCCACTCACTTCTCCTCTTTTTTAAAAAAATATTAATGCAACAGTTACAAAACAAGATCCTATACTAAGCTAGAGAAAACAGTTTAGAAAATTTCCCAAAGTAGAAATTTGACTAGCTGCATCTCTGACCATAGTAAAATAACCCTATAGGGCAATTTATTTTTTAATTCTTTTAAGATTTTATTTTTAGGTAATATCTACACCCAGTGTAGGGCTCAAGTTCACAACCTTGAGATCAAGAGTCACATGATCCACCAACTGAACCAGCCAGGTGCCCCACTACATTATAATTTCTAAATTTAACTAGCAAATAAGTAATTATAAAAACTTAAACATACAGTCTTAATTCTCAGTGGTAGTAAAATTCAGATTACACTGATACATTATTTAAAATTTACTTTTAGAACATTGCATATGAAAATTTGGATGATAGTGAATATCAAGTTTAATAGTGAAATTTGTTAGAAATGCTGTCCAGTTGAACTTTCTGCAATGATGGAAATGTTCTCTTCACCGTTCCAGTATCTCACTAACTACATGTTGCTATTGAGCACTAGAAGTATGACTGATGTACCTAAAGAACTGAATTTCATGAGGAAAATCCATAGTAAAGAATACTTATCATATTAAACATGAACAGAAACAAAAGTTAAAAAAAAAGCTGCAAAAGTTAAAAAAAACATTAAAATTAAAAATTGATGACTTAAATTAGAAGTGCATTAGAATTTATAAGCAAATCCAAATTCGGGTAGCCTTTTAAAATGAGAACACACTAGTGTCACACATCAAAAATGAAAAAGACATTATAACCCAAATGAAAAAAAGTTTTTTAAAGGATTAAAAAAGGAAAATCTCTTCCAAGATAATTGAGAAAATCTCAATAAATGTGACAATTGTCTCAAAGTATAAATTATAAAAATGGACTTGAAAATGGTTTTCTATCAATTAACCATTAAATACCTAAAATATGGGGCACCTGGGTGACTCAGTTGGTTAAGCATCTGCCTTTGGCTTGGGTCATGATCACAGAGTTCTGAGATCGAGCCCTGGGTGGAGCTCCCTGATCAGTGAGGAACCTGCTTTCTCTCTCCCTCTGCAGTTCTCCTTGCTTAGGCTCTCTCCCTTGCTGTCAAAAAATAAATAAAATCTTTTTAAAAATACCTAACATGCACCAGACCAAATTTTTAAAATAGGTAATTATTTGACATGTTCCAGAGAATTGGCAAAGATTAACTCCTCCCAGAATTATTTTTGAAAACTAAAAATGTTTTGATATAATATAATGTTATACAAAGAAGAAACTAGGGGCGCCTGGGTGGCTCAGTGGGTTAAGCCGCTGCCTTCGGCTCAGGTCATGATCTCAGGGTCCTGGGATCGAGTCCCTCATCGGGCTCTCTGCTCAGCAGGGAGCCTGCTTCCCTTCCTCTCTCTCTGCCTGCCTCTCTGCCTACTTGTGATCTCTGTCTGTCAAATAAATAAATAAAATCTTAAAAAAAAAAACAAAGAAGAAACTATATTTTGATATGATGAATGAAAGAAAAATTCCTTTAAAAATTTTAGAGAATTTCAAAATGGCAGAAAGAAATGCCACAAACAAATTGTATTTCTCTAGGAAAGCAAGGATGACAAAGGTTAGAGAAATATCTTTATGAAGTCTATCATGCAAAGCAATTGAAGATTTTTTTCAAAAAACTATTTAATTCATTTGATGAAATTTAACATCTCTTCCCTAGTCTCAAAAGCACTTAGAAGTTATTATTTCCTAAAACATGCTTCTCATAATATGAGTGAAAATTACCCATTTTGACCAACAACAGATATCAATTTTGAGAACGGAATTCTTTAGCAGTGCTGTCCAGTAGAACTTAAGCAGTGATAGCAGTGTTCTCTTCTGTCCAACATGATAGGCACTAGTCAAATGTAGCTATTGACCAGTTGAAATGTGCCTAATGATAGTGCAGAGCTGAATTTTTAATTTTTTTAACTAATTTAAATATACATTTAAAAGTTACATGTAATTAGTGGCTACTATATTAGGAAGTGCAATCCTAGACACAAATCCCTCAAATCATGAATGTATGTATGTGTATATATATATATATATATATGTGTGTGTGTGTATGTATATTTAGAAAGAGAGAGAGCCAACTAAGTGCTATGAACTATGCTTAGAGGATACAAAAGTGGTTAAACATACCTCAGTCCTTCCATCATGACAGTTAGTCATGACACTAACATTCAATTTATCTTAATGTAAGCAACATTAATATTAAGAGTATTTATAGATCTCATTTTGCTATGTTGGTATTCTCAAAAAATATGCCAAATTTAAGGAAAAAATCTAATAGAAGTTCATTTCCACTTTTATATAAATAAAATTCCACTAGAATGAAAGTTCCTTGAAGTCTGGGACTTTCTTTTGTTCACTATTATATGTCCTTGCTTAGAATGGAGTATGGGTATAGTAAGCATTCATTAAATTTTTGATGAGAGAAAGAGATAAAGAAGGAAAGAAAGAAAAGGGTAGGGAGGAAGGAAGGAAGATTAAGTATATGCTTTCTCTATCAAATCTTATGATGTTGGATTATGGCATTGATATTATTATATTGATACATAATATAAGAACAGATAAAGTGGGATTTCCATACCTCTGAGCTATATGTAAGGTTATATCAGTTAGGCTCACATAAGATTATTTCAAACATCTAATAAGGTGTGTTGAAGATGTTGAATATTTTAACAGTTTTATAAAGGCAAATATATTTCAAGACTTCCTATTGCTATTAATGACCAATTTTATGTTTTTCTAGCTAAGTCATTTACAAATCAAAGGCAGTTATAATGTATTCAATATTATTGTTAGAATTGAAAAAGTTTTATATTCAACAAAATTATTAAATACTGAATTGGGGAAAAGAATGGAAGTCAAAATTAACAAGTCAGTTGAGGGGTTTGGTGATCCATGTGGACATGAAAGTCTAGACACCATGAAGATCAAAGTGAATACAAATCCATGATCCTGAAGGCATAGTGTAAGGAAGGAGGTTGTACTTTACAGTTACATTGACCTGAATTCCAGTCCTTTCTGTGCCAAGTACTGAGTTTATGACCCTTAGATTTACTGTAAGTTCTCATGATGATACTTCACCAGAATGGTATAGCTGTTAAATAAAGTATTGATATAAAGCACCAGTCTGATTCATAGTTAGCACTTAATAAATGCAAACTCCAACATGAATAGCATCTCTCCCTGCCTAGTATCTCCGTACTCTTTTTTGAAAAACCTTTTATCATATTGAGATGGTATTTTGCATTACTGTACCAGAACAAATTGTTTTTCATGTGTTCTCCAAATTTTTTAAAGATTTATTTTTATTTATTTATTTATTTATTTATTTACTTATTTATTTGACAGACAGAGATCACAAATAGGCAGAGAGGCCAGCAGAGAGCGAGATTATAATTGCACCCAAAGCCATAAGATACCTAGGAATAAATCTAACCAAAGAGGCAAAGAATCTATTCTCAGAAAACTATAAAGTACTCATGAAAGAAACAGAGAAAGACACAAAGAAGTGGAAACGTGTTCCATGCTCATAGATAGGAAGAAAAAATATTGTGAAAATGTCTATGCTACCTAAAGCAATCTGTACACTTAATGCAATCCCTATCAAAATACCACCAACTTTTTTCAAAGAAATGGAACAAATATTCCTAAAATTTATATAGAACCAGAAAAGACCCGAATAGCCAGAGGAATGTTGAAAAAGAAAACCAAAGCTGGCAGCATCACAGTTCCAGACTTCAAGCTCTATTACAAAACTGTAATCATCAAGACAGTATGCTACTGGCACAAAAACAGACACATACATAAATGGAACAGAATAGAGAGCCCAGAAATTGACCCTCAACTTGATGGCCCACTAATCTTTGACAAAGCAGGAAAGAGTGTCCAGTGGAAAAAAGACAGTGTCTTCAACAAATGGTGTTGGGGAAATTGGACAACCTCATACAAAAGAATGAAACTGGACCATTTCCTTACACCACACACAAAAATAGACTCCAAATGGATGAATGACCTCAATGTGGGACAGGAATCCATCAAAATCCTTGAGGAGAATACAGGCAGCAACCTCTTTGACATCAGTCGTAGCAACTGCTTCCTAGAAACCTCGCCAAAGACAAGGGAAGCAAGGGCAAGAATGAACCATCGGGACTTCATCAAGACCAAAAGCTTTTTTTTTTTTTTTTTAAGATTTTATTTCTTTATTTGACAGAGAGAACACAAGTAGGCAGAGAGGGAGGCAGAGAGAGAGGAGGAAGCAGGCTCCCTGCTGAGCAGAGAGCCCGAGGTGGGGCTGGATTAAGGACCCTGGGATCATGACCTGAGGCAAAGGCAGAGGCTTTAACCCACTGACCACCCAGGCGCCCCACCAAATTTTATTAATAACACACTGAAAACAGTTTTTGCTAACACGTTAGGTGTGATTTGCTGACATCGTAGGCTTTTCAGTGCCATAGAAAGTTTTTTGATGAAATTTCTTCCTTTTCTTGAAATTCTAAAAATAAAAATGGGAATCTTTCTTACCCTTCAAAGACCAGTTGTTTTGAATAAATTACAAACAAGTTCATATCTTGTTTGATAGAAATTTCCAGTTTAATCAAAGGAAGTCTTTCTATATAACCCACATCCTCTGACCTTCTGTGAAATAAGTAAATTATATCAATTCATAAGTGTTATTTCTCAGCAAGTTTCTATCTATACTGAATCCTTTTGAAACATTTCCATTTTGACCTTGACAGATTCTTGCATTATTCCCACACAGTCGTTGATTGATCACAGAGAAAAGTAGGTTGGGATGGGAAAATGAAAGATGAGGTAGGACTAAGAGAACATTTCAGCCCAATTTTCACTTATACTCATGTTCCAAAAATGGAATGAAAAATGTAAAATGCCAAAGATTCATGTTTAAAGTAGATTTTAATGGGATAAGGAGAACATTGTATAGTAACTTCTCATTAAGATGTAAAGAAAATAAACTTGAATATTAAAAGTGATACTTGGTGGTTCTTTTTAAGCTCCTTTCTGAGGGAAAAAAAATCCCATTTTTTTGTTTTTGAGATGCTGTGTTTTATTTCAGTCTAGAATAAGTTTTGTTTTAAGATTGACAATATGGCCTAACTTGATAGTGCATTTCTTCCAAAAGCAGTGTACTGAAACAACATTGCAGTATTGATTTATTCTACATGGTTGATAGTGTGATTGTATAATTAGAAGAACTGTGAAGAAAGCTTTCACACCTCTGCCCTGGTTGAAGAAATAAACAGCTCCATGGGATGAATCTTTAAAACACTGAAGGATTTAAAAAATAAGTGTTGTGTTGGTGAATTATGCAGCCCATAATAATTTGGGTTACATTTGTCCTTTAGTTACACAGAATGATACTTGAGTGAATATTTTCTTGGATAAAGGGAAGCTTAGATATCTCTTGACTTACCATAGCAAATAGCAGAAATTAATAATGTTAAAAACAGTATTTTCTCAAAGTTTAGTATATAATCTATAAATCACCTGAGTCTTATAAAATGTTTATCCCCAGCCCCCACACCCTAATGTTTGGTTCTAATAGGCAAGATTTGGGCTTAGGAATCTACACTGAATAAATCACTAGGTTGTTTTTTTATAGTTGATCTTAAGACCACATTTTGTGAAACACTAGGGTAGAAAACAACCTTTAAATCAATTCAAGAAGGAGATATTCATCTGTGATTAACTTATGGGCATAAATCTTTGTCTTTACACAGTCAGAGATAACTTTTAAATTCCCCTAGATTTAAAAACATCTACAATGAGACAGAGTAAACAACAACAACAACAACAACAAAACAGAAATAATGGGGTTTTTGCTTGTTTGATGTTGCTTTTAAGTACTGGGAACAATCTGATGCCATGGATTGTTGAAGACATAAAATTATTTCATCAAAACAACCATGAGATTTGAGTCCTTATTCAGAAATCCAGGAAACCTGAGATAAGGATCTAATAAGAGAAGCTATCAGCTTCTGCTTTGCCAGAATGGAAATCCTAGGAATAGTTTTTAAAAATCCAGAATGCTGTACTGTGGAGGAAATTGTTTTAGTTTCAGCTCCCACCTGTAAAGAGCTTGGAAGTCTTCACTTGTGTCCTTACAATAAAAAAAGCTGGAGACACAGAAAATAAGTGACTTTTCTTGGATGCCTTAGAGAATTAGACAATTTATGAGTCTTATCTCCTCTGGAAGAAGGGCAGATAAAGAAAGTAGGCAACATGCAAGATCAGATAGGTAATGTAAACAAAGATGAAAACCCTAAAAAGCAATAATAAGGAAATGCTATGTATCAAAAATACAGAAACAGAAATGAAGAATACCCTTGATGGACACATTGGTATGCTAAAACGGTGAAGGAAACAGTGAACCTGGAAATGAAGTCAGTAGAAACTTAACAAACTGATCTGCAAAGAAAAACAATGAAAATACAGAACACTCAGAAAATATGGAATAATTTCTAAAAGTATCATATAAATGTTAACTGCCGTGAAAGAAGGAGAAGAAAGAGAATTGTCAGAAGAAATATTTGACTCAATATCCCCAACAATGTTTCAAATTAATGAGAAACTCCAGGCCACAGATCCAGGAAGCTCAGAGGAAATCAAGCAGAACAAAAATAAAAACAAACAAAAACCCACCAAACCATTTAGTTTTTAAACCACAGGAAATCCAAGAAAAAGTCTTCAGTAAAGCCACAGGAGAAAAAATATTTCATCTATAGATGAGCAAAGATAAGAATCACAGTGGACTTCTTGTCAAGCAAGAAAAGAATAGAATGAAATATGTAAACTGATGAAAGAAAATAACCCACCAACCTAGAATCTTATATACAGCAAAATTATTCTTCCAAAATGTAAAAGAAATAAAGACTTTTTGTGCAAACAAAAGTAGGGAATTCATCACCAACAGAACTGCCCTGCAAGGAATGGTAAAAAGAGTTCTTCAGGCGAAAGGAAAATTATATAGGCCAGAAACTTGGATCCATGTATTTAAAAAAAAAAGAAAGAAAGAAAGTACCAGGGAAAGAATAAGTAAAGATTTAAATATATCTTCTCTTAATTTGTCTAAAATAAAACTGGTGAATTAACAAGAGTGACAATGTATTGGGTTATTATAATGTATGGGTAAGTGACTGATAGCAATACCCCCAAAGGATGGGAAAGAATTGGGAATACATTATTCTAAGTTGCCTTCACTTCATGTGAAGTGTATACTGTTATTTGAAAATGGACTTAGATTAGCTAAAAGTATATGCTTTTCTAAGGCAGCCACTAAAAACCTTTTTCAGAAGAATATTATGCTAAGAGAGGAGGTGAAATGGATCAATATATAAGATGCTCAATTAAAATCAAGAAGCAGAAAAATGGAGCAAAAGAAAGTGGTTACAAATATAATAGAATATTAATCCAACTGAAGCAATAATTAAAATATGAAAGATGTAAAAGCACCAATTAAAAGAAAATTTCCAAATGGATAAAAATACATGACCCAATTATATGTTGTCTATCATCAAACCTGCATTAAAAAAGATACCCAGGTTAAAAGTCAAGAAGAAAGATACACCATATTAACACTAATCAAAAGAAAGCTGAAATAGCTACTGAATTTCACCAAGAAGACTTCAAGGAAAATTATAAGGGATAAAGATTGGCATTACATAATGATAAAGAGGTCAGTCGCATAGCAATCCTAACTATATAAGCACTTAACAACAGAGCATTAAAATTTGTTAGACAAAAACTGAAAGAACTTGAGATCAATGGAAACAGTGAAGTAGGGACCTCTGAAAATTCTCATCTTAATAAAAATACAACAACCTCTTCAAAATTGCAAATTTTGTCAGTACCAACTTCTCCAGGGTTTGGGAAACTAACCAAAGACTTGAAGAAACCCAGGAAGCCTTTATTCCAGAAAAAAACAGCTAAATATTGGGGGGGAAGAAAACTGAGTTTTGTGGCATTTTAACTTGTCCCAATCCCATCTCTTGTCTCCAACCATGCAGAAGTCTTAAAAAATAATAACCCAAATTCCTGGGGCAATTTGGAAGCCATAGGAGGGAACAAAATGTACAAACGAACGGACACTGTTAAGAGAATGCAAAGATTTGTAAAATGCATATCTGAAGATGGACTTGTATCCAAAATATATTTTTAAAAAATTCACCATTTTGACTGGTATAAGGTGATATTTCATTATAATTTTGATTTGTATTTCCAAGATGATGAGTGATGTTGAGCATCTTTTCAGCAGCCTGTTGACCATCTATATGTATTTGTTAGAAAAATGTCTATTCATGTGTTCTGCCCATTTTTTAACTGGATTATTCTTTTGGGTGTTGAGTTTTATAGTTTGTTTTTTTTTTTTTTTTAAGGATTGTATTCATTATTGGAAAGACAGTGAGAGAGAGATTGAGAGAACAAGTGGAAGAAGGGAGAGAGTGGAACAGGGAGCCCAATGCAGGGCTCAGGCCCAGGACTCCAGGATCATGACCTGAGCTGAAGGCAGATGCTTCACCAACTGAGCCACCCAGGTGCTCTATAAGTTCTTTATACATTTGGGGCATTAACCCTTTGTCACATATGTCCTTTGCAAACAAACAAAAAAATACCCTGAAACTTAGAATGAAAGAGTAAGAAAACAAACTACCCATTTTAAAAGGAGGCAAAAGATTTGAACTAAATACCTCACCAAAGAAAATGTAAATATGGCAAATAGCATATGAAAATATGACCAATGTTAGACATTTTTAGTGAAATGCAAATTAAAATATATAATGTAATGTTTTATTATTATCTATTAGAATAGCTAAAAGAATTTTTTATTTTTTTATTTTTTTATTAACATATAATGTATTATTAGCCCCAGGGGTACAGGTCTGTGAATCACAGGTTTACACACTTCACAGCACTCACCATAGCACACACCCTCCACAGTGTCCATAAGTCAACCACCCTCTTGCTACCCTCCTCCCCCTGGCAACCATTAGTTTGTTTTATGGGATTAAGAGTCTTCTTACGGATTGTCTCCCTCCCAATCCCATCTTGTTTCATTTATTGCTTTCCTAACCTCCCAAACCTCCACATTACCTCTCAACTTCCTCATATCAGGGAGACCATATGATAATTGTCTTTCTCTGATTGACTTATTTCGCTCACCATAATACCCTCTAGTTCCATCCAAGTTGTCGCAAATGACAAGATTTAATTTCTTTTGATGGCTGCATAGTATTCCACTGCATATATATATATATATATGTATATATATATATATATATATGCGTCTTCTTTATCCATTCTTCTGTTGATGGACTTCTAGGTTCTTTCCATAGTTTGGCTATTGTGGACATTGCTGCTATAAACATTCGGGTGCATGTGCCCCTTCGGATCACTACAATTGTATCTTCAGGGTAAATACCCAGTAGTGCAATTGCTAGGTCATAGGGTAGCTCTATTTTTAGCTTTCTAAGGAACCTCCATGCTGTTTTCCAGAGTGACTGCACCAGCTTGCATTCCCACCAACAGTGTAGGAGTGTTTCCCTTTTTCCACATCCTCTCCAACATCTGACTTGTTTCCTGACTTGTTAATTTTAGCCATTCTGAGTGGTGTGAGGTGGTATCTCATTGTGATTTTGATTTGTATTTCCCTGATGCCGAGTGATGTGGAGCACTTTTTCATGTCTCTGTTGGCCATCTGGATGTCTTCTTTGCAGAAATGTCTGTTCATGTCCTCTGCCCATTTCTTGATTGGATTATTTGTTCTTTGGATGTTGAGTTTGAGAAGTTCTTTATAGATTTTGGATACTAGCCCTTTATCTGATATGTGCATTTGCAAATATCTTCTCCCATTCTGTCAGTTGTCTTTTGCTTTTGTTAACTCTTTCCTTTGCTGTGCAAAAGCTTTTGATCTTGATGAAGTCCCAATAGTTCATTTTTGCTCTTGCTTCCCTTGCCTTTGGTGATGTACTAGGAAGAAGTTGCTGTGGCTGAGGTCGAAGAGGTTGCTGTCTGTGTTCTCCTCAAGGATTTCGATGGATTCCTTTCTCACATTGAGGTCCTTCATCCATTTTGAGTCTATTTTCATGTGTGGTGTAAGGAAATTGTCCAGTTTCATTTTTTTTGCGTGCGGCTGTCCAATTTTCCCAAGACCATTTGTTGAAGAGGCTGTCTTTTTATCATTGGACATTCTTTCCTACTTTGTCAAAGATTAGCTGACCATAGATCTAAGGGTCTATTTCTGGGCTTTATATTCTGTTCCATTGATCTATGTGCCTTTTTGTGCCAGTACCATACTGTCTTGATAATGACAGCTTTGTAGTCTGTCTGGAGACAGCTTGAGGTCTGGAATTGTGATGCCACCAACTTTTGCTTTCTTTTTCAACATTCTTCTGGCTATTCGAGGTCTTTTCTGGTTCCATATAAATTTTAGGATTATTTGTTCCATTTCTTTAAGAAAAAAAAAATGGATGGTACCCTGATAGGGATTGCGTTCAATGTGTAGATTGCTTTAGGTAACATAAACATTTTCACAATATTTGTTCTTCCAATCTATGAGCATGGAACATTTTTCCATTTCTTTCTGTCTTTCTCCATTTCTTTCATGAGTACTTTATAATTTTCTAAATACAGATTCTTTGCCTCTTTGGTTAGGTTTATTCCTAGGTATCTTATGGTTTTGGGTGCAATTGTAAATGGGATTGACTCCTTAATTTCTCTTTCTTCTGTCTTGTTGGTGTATAGAAATGCAACTGATTTCTGTGCATTGATTTTATATCCTGACACTTTACTGAATTCCTGTACAAGTTCTAGCAGATTTGGAGTGGAGTCCTTTGGGTTTTCCACATAAGGTATCATATCATCTGCAAAGAGTGAGAGTTTGACTTCTTTGCCAATTTGGATGCCTTTAAAATTTCTTTTTGTTTTCTGATTGTTAAGGCTAGGACTTCTAGTACTATGTTGAATAGCAGTGGTGATAATGGACATCCCTGCCGTGTTCCTGAACTTAGCAGAAAAGCTCTCAGTTTTTCCCCATTGAGAATGATATTCTCTGTGTGTTTTTCATCGATGGCTTTGATGATATCGAGGTATGTGCCCTCTATCCCTACACTGTGAAGAGTTTTGATCATGAAAGGATGCTGTACTTTGTCAAATGCTTTTTCAGCATCTATTGAGAGTATCATATGGCTCTTGTTCTTGCTTTTATTAATGTGTTGTATCACATTGATTGATTTGTGGATGTTGAACCAGCCTTGCAGCCCAGGAATAAATCCCATTTGGTTGTGGTGAATAATGTACTGTTGTGTATTAATGTACTGTTGGATCCTATTGGCTAGTATTTTGGTGAGAATTTTTGCATCTGTGTTCATCAAGGATATTTGTCTGTAAGTCTCCTTTTTGGTAGGGTCTTTGTCTGGTTTTGGGATCAAGGCAATGCTGGCCTCATAAAATGAGTTTAGAAGTTTTCCTTCCAGTTCTATTTTTTGGAACAGTTTCAGAATAGGAATTAATTCTTCTTTAAATGTTTGGTAGAATTCCCTTGGGAAGCCATTTGGCCCTGGCCTCTTGTTTGTTGGGAGATTTTTGATGACTGCTTCAATTTCCTTACTGGTTATGGGTCTGTTCAGGTTTTCTATTTCTTCCTGGTTCAGTTGTGGTAGTTTATATGTCTCTAGGAATGCATCCATCTCTTCCAGATTGTTAAATTTGCTGGCGTATAGTTGCTCATTATATGTTCTTGTAATTGTTTGTATTTCTTTGGTGTTGGTTATGATCTCACCTCTATCATTCATGATTTTATTTGTTTGGGTCCTTTTTCTTTTCTTTTTGATAAGGCTGGCCGAGGGGTTATCAATCTTATTATTTCAGGGAACCAGCTCCTAGTCTCATTGATTTGTTCTATTGTTTTTTTGGTTTCTATTCCATTGATTTCTGCTCTGATCTTTATTATTTCTCTTTTGCTGCTGGGTTTAGGCTTTCTTTGTTGTTCTTTCTCCAGCTCCTTTAGGTGTAGGGTTAGATTGTGTATATGAGACCTTTCTTGTTTCTTTCTTTTTTTTTTTTAAAGATTTTATTTATTTATTTGACAGAGAGAAATCACAAGTAAGCAGAGAGGCAGGCAGAGAGAGAGGAGGAAGCAGGCTCCCTGCTGAGCAGAAAGCCTGATGTGGGGCTCGAACCCAGGACCTGGGATCATGACCTGAGCCGAAGGCAGCGGCTTAACCCACTGAGCCACCCAGGCGCCCCTAGACCTTTCTTGTTTCTTGAGAAAGGCTTGTATCGCTGTATATTTTCTTCTCTGGACTCCCTGTGCTGTGTCCCAAAGATTTTGAACCGTTCTGTTTTCAGTATCATTTGTTTTCATGAATTTTTTTCAATTCTTCTTTAATTTCCTAGCTGACCCATTCATTCTTTAGAAGGATGCTCTTTAGCCTCCATGTATTTGGGTTATTTCCAAATTTTCTCTTGTGATTGAGTTCTAGCTTCAGAGCTCTGTGGTCTGAAAATATGCAGGGAATGATCCCAATCTTTGGTACCAGTAGAGACCTGATTTGTGACCCAGGATGGGATCTATTCTATAGAATGTTCCAAGTGCACTAGAGAAGAATGTGTATTCTGTTGCTTTAGGATGGAATGTTCTGTATATATGTGTAATGTACATCTGGTCCACTGTGTGATTTAAGGCCTTTATTTCCTTGTTGATCTTTTGCTTGGATGATCTGTCCATTTCAGTGAGGGGGGTGTTAAAGTCCCCTACTACTATTATTGTATTATTGTCGAAGTGTTTCTTTGATTTTGTTGTTAATTGGTTTATATAGTTGGCTGCTCCCATGTTAGAGGCATAGATATTTTAAATTGTTAGATATTCTTGTTGGACAGACACTTTGGGTTTGATATAGTTTGATCATCTCTTATTATAGTCTTTGGCTTAAAATCTAATTGGTCTGATAGAAGGATTGCCACCCCAGCTTTCTTTTGATGTCCATTAACATGGTAAATTGTTTTCCACCCCCTCACTTTAAATCTGGAGGTGTCTTTGGGTCTAAAATAAGTTTCTTGTAGGCAGCACATTGATGGGTTTTGTTTTTTTATCCATTCTGATACCCTGCATCTTTTGATTGGGGGCATTTAGCCCATTTACATTCAGGGTAACTATTGAGAGATATGAATTTAATGCCATTGTATTGCCTGTGAGGTGATAAACTATCTAGCTGATCTCCTGCTACCTGACGTCATCTCAGCCTGCTACTCCTCCACCATCTTGACTCCTCTCCCTGGCTAAAAGAATTTTTTTAAAAAAGAATATCAATAGCTGGTTAGGATATAAAGCAACAACAATTCTCAATCAATACCCGTGGAAGGGCAAAATGGCAGTTGAGTCACTTTGAAAGAGGGTTTGACAGTTTCTTACAAAGCAGAACATAGTCCTGACATATGCCCTTGCATTGTGCTTGCAAGTATTCACTTAACTGATTTGAAAATATATGTACACACAAATTTGCATGAGAATGTCTGTAGCAGCTTTATTCATAATCACCCAGAACCATTAGCAACCAACTTGTCCTGAAACAGGTAATGAATAAGCAACCTGTGGTATTTCCATGTAATGGAATATTATTCAGCAATAAAAAGAGAATGAAGTCTGAAGCATATAAGGTATGAATGAATCTTAAGTGTATATTGCTAAGTTAAAGAAGTCAGCCTAAAAGGAAATGTATTTTATTATTGCATTCAAATGAAATTCTGCAAAGGCAAAACTATAGAATCCATAGGCAGACCAGTGGTTGACAGTGGCTTGAGGAAGCAGGGAGTAGGGGGAGTAAATAAGTTAAGCACAGATGATTTTCTTAGGACAGTGAAATTACTCTATGTCATGGTGAATATGACACTATGTATTTGTCAAAATCCAAAGAATTTTACTGCAGTAAGCGTGAACTTTCATGTATGCAAATTTTTAAAAAAAAAGTATTTAGGAGGCCAAGGGATCTCCAGATAGAATGTGGAATGTGAAAAAAGAACTGAACTGTTTTAGAAAGTTGTGAAACAGCTTCACTGACTGGAGCAGGGGAGTAAGGGCCTGACTTGAGTAATAGTAAACCAAGTGGTGTCTGTAAAATTAAAAGGAAAAGAAACTGTACCTAAACATTCTAATCTGGTCAATAAAGCTGGTTCCCACTGGCTTATGTTTAACAATTCTGAACTCGCAGTATATTGGAATTGAGCAATTAGTAAATGGAAGGGTATGGTGGGAGTCTCTTTTCTCACGGTTGGAGTGGGGGTAACTTGGAATGGATGAAAAAAGCTAGAATGACTCATGTGATTGATTGGAGCAGAGACATCAGTATCAACTCCTATCATGTTTAATGTCGGAACAGATATTTGCATGTGGAGCTATTTGTAGATAGGTGATAATATGCAGATTAGTATACACATATACAATTTTCTTGCTCTGTCAGCTAAGAGAGACTTTGCACAAATAGTTGAAATTGTTTATTGAGATTTTTGAACTTCCTTTTGAAATTCAAGACCTTTTTATTATTTTCTATCTTGATCTGATCCTGATTACGAATTTTTTTTTATTGAGTGTGGCGAACAAAATATAAACAATGGAGTCTGTTCATTCATGTGTTCATTATTCATCCAACAAGTATTTACTACATGTCCAATGAGCCAAGAATGTTCCATCCTGGGTATAAAATCAAGAAAGTCATTGACCTCATAGACAAATGTGGAAAAGTTCAATAAATATATATTTACTGTATAACTTTATCTTCAATATGGCAGATACATCTAAAATAAGTAGAATAATAATAATTATTATTCTATGTTATTAGCCTATAATGAAATTTCAGAGCAAAGCAATATTTAGTTCTCTGACTTGGTGTTTGACAACTGCCTGCAGTAGAGAACATCTAGTCTGATGATTGCAGTGATTCATTAATCCAATTATATACTCAATTCAACAAATACTTGTTGGCACCTAATATGCTATATATACATACTGTCAAGAGTTAGAAATATCCATTCATTGCGTTATTCAACATTTATTGAGGAGCAACTATGAGACTATCTTTAGAAATTTCCAAGATGAATTAGACATATTTCCTGTCTTTAAATAGGCCAGTGGAATGGGAGAGAACTACAATTAAACAATTTAAATACACTGTGGCAGAATGTGCACAAAGCTTTATGGAGCTAGGGGGCATAGCACTTAACTTAGCCTGAAGGCCAAGAAGGATTCTTGTTACATACCTTTTCTGAGCTGCAAGACTAAAAGTTTGAGAAGGTAGTTAGGTTCCGGGAGCAGTCAGTAAAAATATAAAAAGTCAAAACGTATATCACCAAGAGAATATAAGCAATGAGAAAAGAAACAAAATAGAACATACGGGGAATTACAAGCACTTTAGTGTGGCCTTTACTTCAGGGGCAAGGCAGGATTGATAGGTGATAAGGCTAGGAAAAAAAACTGGACAAAGAAGAAGCAAGATTATACAGAAGCTTAAACTGTGTTGTAGATCTTTAAATTTAAACTATGGGAATAATATGTGGGTTTTAATCTAGAAAATGATATGGTCAGAAGTAGAAGTAAATGTTGTATTCCTTTCTTTGAGAAGCTTACAACCTCAGAAATCAACTTTCTCTTTATAGGATTGCTCTCAGTCCTTGAAGAAATTCAGAGTTTAGGAATAAAGAAACCAGTTCCTGACACACTACCAATAATAAGGAGAGATACCAAGGTCTCAGGGAAAAATAGAGTGAGAGTTATCTTAGTAATTTTCTTTCTTTCTTCCTCTCTTTCTCATTTTTTTTTCTTTCAAGAAAGTTGGGACTGTGAATTCTTGAGTTCTGAGGCTGATCTTTAGAAATATCTATTTTAAGGACTGAAACATTTAAAGAGCAGGATATCTCTCTAACAGGTTGGCATGTGTAGGAGGAGGAGATTTTGTATCCTCTCCACTATCTAAGCAGGATCACTCAAGTGGTCACAAGCAAAGAATGATCATAATTGAAATTAACTTTTTGGTTTCTTCTTATTAAAGATGTGCCTTTTGGTTGGCATTATAAAATGCTTAACACATGAAAGCACCTGCTTTTGATGTTGCTACAGTGATCACAGAAAAATATAACTTTCCTCTTAGTGAACTAAATGAAGCAAATTATAGTGAAGCCTATGAAGAAGAAAATTACATGTTGTCATCAACTGAGGCAATAGAGTAATGATTTTAATAAAAACTTTCCTTATTAATTTTGTCAGTCACTTTCCTTCTATGAGTTACTGTTGGATGACTAACCATCCCAATGGTCTAGATGGGCTCACATTAAAAGTTTTGTTCTTTGGCAAAAGTTTTCTGAGAGCTATCAGAGAATTTAACATTCCCACTCATTTGTCAGAAAGTATAATGAAAGTGACACATAATAAACACAAAGTTGTTGAGAAGAAAGCAAGCTTGAAAAAAATATGAGAACTCACTGGATCTCAGATTTTGTGTGCCGCAGAATCACTTATGAAATGGTTTGACATATAAATGCGCCAGTCTCCATCTCTGTCAGTCTCAAGAGGGAAAGTACCATCTACATTTTTAATGGCCTCCATAGACGTCTCTGCTGCACCCCAAACATTGAGAACCAGAGTTACAAATGACAGAAAATTTCTTGGATCAATATGGAAAACTGATTTTTAAATTTTATAGTGAGAATAAGAATGCTTTGCTGCATGCTTAAACATACGTATTTCTAGCATGTTAAATTATCTTTAAAGTATGTATGTCACCTAGAAAATTGGAATTTGCAAAGAGGAACAGAGAGTAACTAATGTGTTTAAAAAACTCAATACATTAAGAAAAATGTTTTTAAAAATCAGAAAAGTAATTGCCTCTAAAACCAGACTTTGGTTCTCTGGAACCATTGGTAGTTTTTGTTTGTTTGTTTGTTTGTTTGTTTTTTCTTCTCTCTCTCTCTCTCTCTTTTTTTTTTTCAAGATTTATTTATTATTTAAACAGCGAGAGAGAGCACAAACAGGGGAGCAGCAGGCAGAGGGAGAGGGAGAAGCAGGCTCCCCATGGAACAAGGCTGGATTCCACGACCCCAGGATCATCACCTGGACTGAAGGCAGCTACTTAACCGACTGAGCCCTCCAGGTGTCCCATTTTTGTTTTTCTTTAAACTTGTATAACATGAAAAACAAAAATAAAAAAACAAAAACAAAAGCTGTACTCCAAACAAGCATATACTTCAAGTTTTAGACATTGGTACAGAGAAAACTCAGTGTCTCTGTGCAGTACAAACATTTAGTATTGATTATATATGTAATGTAATTCAGTGCTTATGGGAAGGGTACTTTCCCAACAGTTAAACTTTTCTCAGTGATGCTATAAAATTTCCATCTGTCTCCATATTATAATCCATAATATTACAGAATTTATTTTAAGGGAAGTATGCACTAACCTGTGACATCTGATATGTTTAATGACCTTATAAATGCCATGGGCCTATCACTTTAAACTGATGAGATTTACATAATCCTACCTGAACCATCAGGGCATTGCAAATTATAAGGGACAGGAGGGACTAGAAGGCACAAATTTCAAGTTAACTCCTGCTAAGCTCCAAAAGTCAGTCTCCTGTCAAATTTTTGTAGATATGTGCTTCCCTGGGGCTATTGCAAACTTACAACCTCTGCTCTTCTGATTCAGTTGTTCAACTCTCAAACAAATATGGTGGATAACTTCTTGAGTGCACAGAAATGAAATATGGAGTCCAAAATTTAGCTAAAATTGTAAAATGTCAGAATGATTTCCCTCTCTAGGCCTGCAAAGTCCATCATTCTGTGCTGAAGTGAAATGCAGCCAGTCCTTTGTTTATATTAAAGTGAACATTAGGGAAACACACTGGGTAGTATATTGACAACTGCCGGGTAAAAAGCACAGTGGATCAAAGCATCAGTGAATGGTAGAACTGGATTCCAATTCTGACTCTAGCAGTATGTCTATGTAGCCTTAGCTACTGTCTCTAAGGCTTCTTCATACAAAAAGCTGACTTCAGTATCTTGATGAATTCTTGTGATGGTTAAATGTTATAATTCACATAAAGTACTTGACAACTATCCAGAAATAGGATCTATGAGTAAAAACTATGTAGCCAGAATCATTCATTCCAGATATATTTGCTGACCACCTTTTTTGTGTAGTAGGGGTAGCAGGTCATATCAAAATTGCCTGTGAGTATCTGTGAAATTTTGAGGAGCACTTTAGAAGGCCCTGAAGGACCCATAGTTTGTGTTTCAGTGTAATTAAGCTTTAAGGAATGGGAAAGAAAGTCAAACTGTGTCACATGCTAAGATTTCTAAGAAGTTATGAGGGACTATAAATTTACAGTAGCAAAAGATGACACAAGTAAGTTACTTTTTCAATTGTACTGAGACTCCCAGAAGAAATGGAGAAGAGAGAATGTTAGAATTATTCAGGATTAGAGTACTGTTGCTTTTTGTTTATTTTTCCAAGCAGTTATAAAAGATCAAAAGGAAGCAAGTGCGTAGATGATGTTGCAAGAATGTAACTGAAGTTGCAAAAAAGGTATTAGAACGGAATATCAGAGTTTAAAATTTTGCATTAGAACAGTTGAGAAAGATGAGCAAGCAATTTCTAATAAATGACCATGAGTATGGATGACTTGAGTAAAGAAGAGTTGTTGGTTCTTAAGTTAAGGAGATTCAGATGTTTGGAGGGAAAGCAAGAAGACTAGATGTTTATTCTGTTTATTCACGTAGGTGTCTAAGTCCCTCAAGGTTATGTTGAGGCTATAGATGACAAGATACACTCTAGGTCAGTCCATTGCAACCTCCAATGGCTATAGATTTGACCCAGGGCCAGGTCTCCTATCAAGGAGAGATAAGAAGATTATATGGATATATACCAATGGGTATCATGAATCTTAAAAGAGTTCTTATCAAGGTATGACTTGATAATGGGGAACAGAAGCAAAGTGAATGCTGATACCACCTCTATAAACAGGAACATCAACACAGTGACTGGAGGAATTGAGCTGAATGGATCCAATAATATGAGAGGCAAGTAACAGCTAAGGAAAACTACTGGAGTAAGGGAACTATGAAATAGTTGGGTATATAGGGAAGTTTGTTTACTGTGAAAAGGCCATTCCAGAGGCCAGAGAGAAGAGTTAGAAGGGAAAGGAATGAAAAAAAAAAAAAAAGATGACAAAAAGGTTCACAGGATATATAGGAAGAGGTTATGAGAGAAGATAGGTGTCAGGAAAGGAAGCATTTGTAATGATATCTAAGGATGTGGTATGTGGCTATTGTAGGATGGCTTAACCTTTGAGATCCCAAAAGAACTGACTTTTTTTTTTTTTTTTTTCAGTTTCTGAAGTCCAGGTGGTTCAGGTGGCTTGCTTATTGGCAGGAAGTATATTATAGTGGTTGGATGCATGGATCGTGTGGTCAAATCACCTAGTTACAGATCTCCCTGCAGTTCCTACTCGCTCTGCAACTTCAGTGGAGTTATTTCATCTCCTTAGATCACAGGTCCATCATAAAGTTGTAGGATTGAATGACATAACATGTAAAGTATTAGAGGAAAGCAACTTAGTGATGAAGAGGGGGAAGATGCAAAGGAGATTCTTTTCCAAGACTGCTGCCTTTATTGTTACAAAACAAACTACTCTGAATTTAGTGACTTTATAAACATTTTAAAAAATATTCTGTCACATAGTTCTAAGGTTGACTGCCCTCAAGCATGCTTCTCTCTCTCAGGTTCCACATGAGGATGTGAATAAAGTCAGGTAGTGACTATAAAATTCATTTTTTGTTTAATTTGTTTTATATATACAAAATTATTACAAAGAGAGTAGAATGTTCCCATGTATCCCACACCCAGATGCCACTGTAATCAACATCATATATTCACATGGTGTACTTGTCACAATTAATGAATTGATATTTATACATTACTATTAACTAAAGTACATAATTTATTCAGGTGTGCTCAGTTTTGCCCTAATGTCCTTCTGTTTCAACATTTCATCCCAGATAACACATTCCATGATATGGATGGTCACATCTCCTTACACTCCTCTTGGCTGCAAAAGTTTCTCAGACATTCTTTGCTTTCAATGACTTTGTCAGATTTAAGGATTGTTGGTCAGGTCTTGTGTATAAAGTGCCTCCTTTGGGATTTATTCAAAGTCTTTCTCATGGTTAGATTGGGATTCTCTGCTGGGGGGAAGACCACAAATAAGGCACCATTCCCCTTACAAAATGTCAAATGTACATATTATCCATACGATGTCTCACTGTTGATGTTACCTGTATTCATTTTCTATTACTGCTGCAATACATTCCCACTGCAACACATTATCACAAACTTAGAAGCTTAAACCACCAAAAATTCTTCTTACATTTCTATAGGGTACAAATCCAACCTGGGCCTCACTAGACCAAAATCAAGATGTTAGAGGAGCTGCATTCTTTTCTAGAGTCCTGGAGTTGCATATGATTTCTTGTCTGGAGAGGTTCTAGAGGCTGCCCCCATTCCTTGTCTCTGGGCTCTCTTTCTCCACCTTACAGGCAGCAATAATCTCTCACTGTTTTGGTTTCATACTCACACTTCCCTCAGACTTTGCTGTTCTTTCATTTTTAAGTACCTTGTGATTACATGTAATAACTGAATGATAATCTTCCTATCTCAAGTCAGCTGATGAGCAATCTAAATTTCATCTGCAACCTTAATTTTTCCCTTTGCTATATAGCCATAACCGGTTCACTTGTTTGGAGCAATAGGATTTGGACATTTTTGAGGTCATTATTCTGCCTATAATATTACTCTTGATTAATGATGTGTTTTTTTTTTTTTTTTCTCCTTTTCCATAATATATTCTCTGGAAGAAAGTCACAATATACAATCCACATGTAAGCCAATCTGCTTTTTAGGGCCACAGATTCCCACAGGGCCCAGGGATATGCTTGTTTTTTTTTTCATTCTAATTTGGTCAATTTTTTAAAAGTATCTTCTGTGAAATCTCTCGCTTGGCCATTACTCTTGTTCACCTCCTCTACCCTTTTTGCTTCTTTTTATATTTTAAAATTTTTTAAATTAACATATAATGTATTATTTGTTTCAGGGGTACAGGTCTGTGATTCATCAGTCTTACACAATTCAATCCACTCACCATAGCACATACCCTCCCCAGTGTCTATCCCCCATCCACCCCATCCCTCCCACTGCTCTCTCCTCCAGCAGCCCTCAGTTTGTTTCATAAGATTAAGAGTCTCTTATGGTTCATCTCCTCTGGCTTCATCTTGTTTCTTTTTTTTTTTTAAAGATTTTATTTATTTATTTCACAGACAGAGATCACAAGTAGGCAGAGAGGCAGGCAGAGAGAGAGGGGAAAGCAGGCTCCTCGGCTCTGTCTGCCAAGCAGACAGCCCAACACGGGGCTTGATCCCAAGACCCTGGGATCATGACCTGAGCTGAAGGCAGAGGCTTTAACCCACTGAGCCACCCAGGCGCCCCCATCTTGTTTCATTTTTAAATCCCTTTCCCTATGATCCTCTCTCTTATTTCTCAAATTCTTCATATCAGTGAGATCATATGCTAATTGTCTTTCTCTGAACGACTTATTTCCCTCAGCATAATACCTTCTAGTTCCATCCACATCATTGCAAATGGCAGGATTTTGGATTTTTGAAGGCTGCATATTACAGTTTTGTAATAGAATTTGAAGTCTGGAATTGTGATGCTGCAGGCTTTGGTTTTCTTTTTCAATATTCCTCTGGTTTTCGGGGTCTTTTCTGGTTCTATATAAATTTTAGGGTTATTTGCTCCATTTCTTTGAAAAAATTTGTAGTATTTTGATAGGGATTGCATTAAATGTGTAGATTGCTCTAGGTAGCATAGATACTTTCACAATATTTGTTCTTCCAATCTATAAGCATGGAACATTTTTCCATTTCTTTGTGTCTTCCTCAATTTCTTTCATGAGTACTTTATAGTTTTCTGAGTATTGATTCTTTGCCTCTTTGGTTAGATTTATTCCTAGGTATCTATGGCTTTGGGTACAATTATAAATAGGATCGACTTCTTAATGTATCTGTCTTCTGTCTTGTTGGTGGTGAATAGAAATGCAACTGATTTCTGTCCATTGGTTTTTATATCCTGACACTTTACTGAATTCCAGTATGAGTTCTAGCAGTTTTGGACTGGAGTCCTCTGGATTTTCCATATAAAGTATCATATCTGCAAAGAGTGAGAGTTTGACTTCTTCTTTGCAGATTTGGATGACTTATATTGTGTTTTGTTGTCTGATTGCTGAGGCTAGGACTTCTAGTACTATATTGAATGATAGTGCATTTCTTTTTATTGCTGAGTGATATTTCATTATAATGTTGTACCAGTTTGTTTATACATTCACCTATTGTAGGACATTTTGGTTGCTTCCAGTTTTGGTAATTATGAATAAATATACTACAAACATGCACCTGCAGATTTTTGTGTAGGCATAGGATTTCATTTCAGTTGGGTAAATATATAGGAACCCAACTGCAACATTGTATGGTAAGGCTATGTTCACCTTTGTGAGAAACTGTCAAACTTGCTTCTAGATCCAATACACCATTTGTATCCTCACCAGTAAGACTTCTTTTTGACAGTCATTGCTGTTCTGCGTCTTTACAGGTACCAGTATTGTCTGTGTTTTTAGATTTTGACATTCAATTAGATATATAGTATTCTTTCATTGTTATTTTAATCTGTAGTTCCCTAATGGCAAATGATGTTCATCCTTCCTTTCTATGCTTACATTGTCATTTCTATATCTTCTTTGATGAGGTGTCTGTTCAGACCTCTTGTTCATTTTTTCAAATTTGTGTCAACTGGGGGCACCTGGGTGGCTCAGTTGGTTAAGTGACTGCCTTCGTCTCAGGTCATGATCCCGGAGTCATGGGATCGAGTCCCGCATCCGGCTCCCAGCTCCACAGGGAGTCTGCTTCTCCCTCCGACCTTTTCCCCTCTCATGCTCTCTCTCACTCTCTCTCTCTCTCTCAAATTAATAAAAAAAAAAAAGTGTCATCTCTTATTGCTGAGTGTTAATACTTCTTTGTTATTTTGGATATATTTTTTCCCCTAGATATGTGTTCTGCAAATATTTTCTCCCAGTCTTTGGCTTGTTTTTTCATTCTCTTAACAGTGTCCTATGCAGAGAATAATTTTTTTTTTAATGAAGTACAACTGTCAAATTTTATTTCATGAATCATGCTATTGGTACAATATTTTAAAACTCATTGCCAACTCAAGGTCATGTGAATTTTGTTTTATGCTTCCATAAGAAATGTCAATGTTTTCAATTTCACCTTGAGGTTTATGATCCATTTAAATTAATTTTGTGTTAGTTATAATTTCGTTTAGGTAAAATTGCTTGTATATGGACCTTCTATGGTTTCAGCACCATTTGTTGAAAAGACCATTATTGTTCCCTTGAATTGCACTGGTACCTTTATCAAACAGTAGCTCACTGTATTTGTGTGTATCTATTTCAAGGTACTCTGTCTGTTCCATTGATGTGTGTGTGTATTCTTCAAATATTATGCCACATTGCTTATCACACAGCCTTATAATAATTATTTTATTTATGTATTTATTTATTTTATTTTCAGTGTTCCAAAATTCATTGTTTATGCACCACACCCAGTGCTCCATGCAATACGTGCCCTCCTTAATACCCACCACCAGGCTCACCCAACCCCTTATGCCCCCCTCCAAAAACCTGTTTGTCTCTCAGAGTCCACAGTCTCTCATGGTTTGTCTCCCCCTCCTATTTCCCCCAACTCAATGCTCCTCTCCATCTCCCAATGTCTTCCGTGTTATTCCTTATGCTCCGCAAGTAGGTGAAACCATATGATAATTGACTCTCTCTGTTTGACTTATTTCACTCAGCATAATCTCTTCCAGTCCCGTCCATGTTGATACAAAAAAGTTGGATATTCAAATTCTTAAAATTAAGTAGTATGAGACTTCCAACGTCATCAGTATTGTTTCATGTATTCTAGGTCCTTTTCCTTTCTGTATAAACTTTAGAATAATTTTGCTTCTAAGAACTAGCTTGCTAGGAACTTATCAGGAATTGAATCTACAGATCAAGTTGTGAATAAGTCAAGTTTTAACAATCTATATTTCCGAGTGATTCTAGAAACCCGGGAATGGGATAGGACTTCTTTGCATTGTTTCTGATCTTGAGGGGAAAATGTTGAGTTTCTTACAATTAAGTATGATGTTAGCTATAGGACTTTTATATCAAATCTTTATGTGAGGACTATAAATAAGAAAGTTCACTTCTATTCACCATTTGTCAAAGGTTTTTTTTTGTTTGTTTTGTTTTGTTTTTTGTCCTTTTTTTCCTAACTTGTCTACTGGTTGATACTTGTTGATTGGGATCTTAGCTTAGCTGGGGATTATCACAGGGGAATAGATATGTGACCTTTTCATTAGATTGGGCTTCCTCACATCTCAATGCCTGGTTTCTAAAGACAAATACCCTAAGAGAGAGCCTGATGGAGGTTGTCTTAAATTAAATGTTCCACCCTTAGAAGGCATTCAATGTCAAATTCACTGCATTCTAATTATTATAAGCAAGTCACTAAAGTCAGTCCATAGCCAGGGAAAGGGAACTAAGATTATCAAAGAAATTGTGGAAACATTTAAAAAATCTCCACAGTGACTCACATCTCAAAGTTGGAAACATTAGCACAAGTACTTTCTGTGAAATAAAAATACTGGCTAATAGATTACTTATGGCCTGATTTTAACTGTGTTTCGGGGCCTCTCAGCACAGGTCCCTAGGTTAGTCTCTGTCCATTCTTTTCAAATCAGATGAGCACTGGGGAAACAAACAACAAAAATAAGACATAACCCTTAGAAGTGAACATGCTGCAGACAAATTCAGGAGAAAGAGAGATAATGGAAGAAAATGTCAAGGACCAATGAAGACTCTTTGGGATATTTGAATTCTGGTACCATCTATGTGTTGCCTTCTCCTAAAGAAAATTCTTTTTTTTTTTTTTTTTGGATATTTATTTCATTTTTTTTAATTTTTTATTTTTTCAGCATAACAGTATTCATTATTTTTGCACCACACCCAGTGCTCCATGCAATCCGTGCCCTCTACAATACCCACCACCTGGTGCCCACAACCTCCCACCCCCCACCCCTTCAAAATTCTCAGATCGTTTTTCAGAGTCCATAGTCTCTCATGGTTCACCTCCCCTTCCAATTTCCCTCAACTCCCTTCTCCTCTCCATCTCCCCTTGTCCTCCATGCTATTTGTTATGCTCCACAAATAAGTGAAACCATATGATAATTGACTCTCTCTGCTTGACTTATTTCACTCAGCATAATCTCTTCCAGTCCCGTCCATGTTGCTACAAAACTTGGGTATTCATCCTTTCTTTTTTCTTTCTTTTTTTTTTTTTTACAGCTTTATAAACATATATTTTTATCCCCAGGGGTACAGGTCTGCGAATCGCCAGGTTTACACACTTCACAGCACTCACCATAGTACATACCCTCCCCAATATCCATAACCCCACCCCCCTCTCCCAACCCCCTCCCCACATCAACCCTCAGTTTGTTTTGTGAGATTAAGAGTCACTTATGCTTTGTCTCCCTCCCAAAAGCCATCTATGAAAAACCCACCGCAAATATCATTCTCAATGGAGAAAAACTGAAAGCTTTTCCGCTAACGTCAGGAACACGGCAGGGATGTCCGTTATCACCACTGCTATTCAACATAGTACTAGAAGTCCTAGCTTCAGCAATCAGACAACAAAAGGAAATTAAAGGCATCCAAATCGGCAAAGAAGAAGTCAAACTATCACTCTTCGCAGATGATATGATACTCTATGTGGAAAACCCAAAAGACTCCACTCCAAAACTGCTAGAACTTGTACAGGAATTCAGTAAAGTGTCAGGATATAAAATCAATGCACAGAAATCAGTTGCATTTCTCTACACCAACAACAAGACAGAAGAAAGAGAAATTAAGGAGTCTATCCCATTTACAATTGCACCCAAAACTATAAGATACCTAGGAATAAACCTAACCAAAGAGACTAAGAATCTATACTCAGAAAACTATAAAGTACTCATGAAAGAAGTTGAGGAAGACACAAAGAAATGGAAAAATGTTCCATGCTCCTGGATTGGAAGAATAAATATTGTGAAAATGTCTATGCTACCTAAAGCAATCTACACATTTAATGCAATTCCTATCAAAGTACCATCCATTTTTTTCAAAGAAATGGAACAAATAATCCTAAAATTTATATGGAACCAGAAAAGACTTCGAATAGCCAAAGGAATATTGAAAAAGAAAGCCAAAGTTGGTGGCATCACAATTCCGGACTTCAAGCTCTATTACAAAGCTGTCATCATCAAGACAGCATGGTACTGGCACAAAAACAGACACATAGATCAATGGAACAGAATAGAGAGCCCAGAAATGCACCCTCAACTCTATGGTCAACTCATCTTCGACAAAGCAGGAAAGAATGTCCAATGGAACAAAGACAGCCTCTTCAATAAATGGTGTTGGGAAAATTGGACAGCCACATGCAGAAAAATGAAATTGGATCATTTCCTTACACCACACACGAAAATAGACTCAAAATGGATGAAGGATCTCAATGTGAGAAAGGAATCCATCAAAATCCTTGAGGAGAACACAGGCAGCAACCTCTTCGACGTCAGCCGCAGCAACATCTTCCTAGGAACATCACCAAAGGCAAGGGAAGCAAGGGCAAAAATGAACTTTTGGGATTTTATCAAGATCAAAAGCTTTTGCACAGCAAAGGAAACAGTGAACAAAACCAAAAGACAACTGACAGAATGGGAGAAGATATTTGCAAATGACATATCAGATAAAGGGCTAGTGTCCAAAATCTATAAAGAACTTAGCAAACTCAACACCCAAAGAACAAATAATCCCATCAAGAAATGGGCAGAGGACATGAACAGACATTTCTGCAAAGAAGACATCCAGATGGCCAACAGACACATGAAAAAGTGCTCCATATCACTCGGCATCAGGGAAATACAAATCCTAAAGAAAATTCTAATGTATAATGCATAGTAATTCTTTTAATTGGAAGTGAATTGGTCTCTCAATTGTATGACTGTTGGACAACGTCGTTATTTAATTAATGCATCTGATTGTCTCAGTTTGATCTCAGACTGATAATGGATATATTAAATAACTAAACTTTCATATTTCAAATGTATATTTGTACACATTTTGTCTTAAAATTTTTGTAATTTATTTATCCTCTTATGACAACTTAGCATTGTTTGGTATAACTAGATTTTTTAAAAAAGATTTCTTTTATTTCTTTATTTAACAGAGAGAGAGATCACAAGTAGGCAGAGAGGCAAGCAGAGAGAGAGGGGTAAGCAGGCTCCCTGCTGAGCAGAGAGCCCAATGCGAGGCTTGATCCCAGGACCCTGGGATCATGACCTGAGCCGAAGGCAGAGGCTTAACCCACTGAGCCACCCAGGTGCCCCAGTACAACTAGATTTAATCTTGCTTTGTTTTAACTGATGATTTACTTTCTATTGAAATAGTGTTCTTTAAAATAGAAACCTCACAATATTTGGAACAATGAAAATGCAATCCTACATAGATCTACTAGTAGAGAAAACTAATGTTAACCCATTGGTGTACAGTCTAACTTTTGTAATGCACATAGTGATATTTATAAAGACATCACTTCTATAAACAAAACTCTACATACGTATTTCTTTGTGGGGAAATGTATATATGTGAAAGATAGGAGTTTGAAACATATAATCCTATGCATTTTGATTAATGTATATAGAACCATGTAACAAATATCTCAAGACAAAATATTTACATCATATCCATAGGTTTGCTTGTGCTACCATCCAAGGAAAGTTTTCTCCCCATACTGTGATTTTTTACCACCATACATAATGTTGCCTATTCTTGAATTAAAATTACTGATATCCTACAGTATGCATACTTTTATTTCTGTTTTCTGTCTCTCAGATATTGTTGTTGACATACTTATATGTTGTTGCATGTATCAGTAGATCAGATTTTTTTCTTACTGTTGAGAAGTATTCTATTTCATGAAAATCAACTCATTTTTATCCATTCTCCTCATAAAAGATGTGTGAGTTGTTTCCAAGTTTTGGTTATTTCAAATATTAGCAAAAATTGATGCCAGCTGTTTTGCAATGTGGTTACACCATTTAACCCTTTCAACTGCAATATGAGTGTTCTCTTGTTCCACATCCATGGGAACTTTGATATTGACAGTCTTTAAGTCTTTATTTTCACTGTAGTAAAATATACATAACATAAATTTACTGTAAGTGACATTGAGTACATTCCCAGTGTTGCTCACCTATTACCACTCTACTTCCAGAATGTTTTCATCACTTTAAAAGGAAATCCCAGTCCCATAAGCAGTAACTTCCATTCTTTGCCTACCTCAAAAACACTTATTTTTCCTGCTTCAATCTCCCTCTATTCTCTTTCCTGGACTCCAGATATATAAAGTTAGACTTCCGACAGTGTCTGATAAGCTACTGAGGCTATATTCCTATATTTTCAATCATTTTTGTGGTGGTAAGGGGTAGTCTTCTGATGGAAATTTTTTTTTATTAATTTGTCTCTAAGACCCTTTATTATATGTTCTCCCATCTGCTAAGTCCATATAATACTTAAATTTTTTCAGATATTATAGTTTTCAGTACTAGGATTTTTATTTGATGCTTATTTATATCTCTCATTCCTCTGCTGAGAGTTTTTATCCATTTACTCATTATATCCACCTTTTATTTAGATCTTTGTATATTTATATCAATGTCTTTGCCTGCTAATTGCAACATGTATGTCATTTTGAACATCTGTTTCTATTATTTGCTTCTGTCTTTATTTTGTGCCTTAACTTCTTTTTTACACTTCTTTTTCTTGTCAGTACACTAATATATTTTTATTTTGTTCTTTATTCTTTTTTTTTCTTTTTTTAAATTATATTATGTTAGTCACCATACAGTACACCATTAGTTTTTGAGGTAATGTTCCATAACCCATTGTTTGTGTATAACACCCAGTGCTCCATACAATACTTGCCCTCCTTAATACCCATCACCAATCTAATCCATCCCTCCACCACGCTTCGCTCTAAAACCCTCAGTTAGTTTCTTGGAGTCCACAGTCTTTCATGGTTCGTCTCCCCATCTGATTCACCACACCCTTCATTTTTCCCTTCCTTCCCCTAATGTCCTCCAAGTTATTCTTTATGTTCCACAAATAAGTGAAACCATATGATAATTGACTTTATCTGCTTGACTGACTTCACTTAGCATAATCTCCTCCAGTCCCATCCATGTTGATGCAGAAGTTGGGGATTCACCCTTTCCAATGGCTGAGTAATATTCCATTGTGTACATGGACCACATCTTCTTTATCCGTTCATCTGTTCAAGGGCATCTCGGCACTTTTCACAGTTTGGTTATTGTGAACATTGCTCCTGTGAACATTGGGGTGCATATGGCCCTTCTTTTCACTATATCTGTATCTTTGGAGTAAATACCCAGTAGTGAAATTGCTGAGTCATAAGGTAGCTTTATTTTTAATTTTTTGAGGAACCTCCACAGTTTTCCAAAATGCCTGTACCAACTTGCATTTCTACCAACAGTGTAAGAGGGTTCCCCTTTCTCCACAACCTCTCCAACATTTGTTATATCTTGCCTTGTCAATTTTTGTCATTCTAACTGGTGTAAGGTGATATCTCAATGTGGTTTTCTGCCATCTCCTGGTGGCACACAGGAGAAGAATGAGGTACAAACAAGTTAGCTGCAAGAGAATGGGAGTAGGGGGCAATAGTAGAAAAGACTGTCGCCCCAAACAACTCTTCAGTGTCATATTTATTAGAAAGTGAGTAACAACCAACAAAGAAGCCAGAGTAGATTACGCATTGACCATGAGTCTTGTGGATACGTAAGAAGAAAGACAAAACGTGTCTGGTCATGTAGTACACTACATATAGTGAGCAAGCCAAAATTAAAGGATTGTCTGACTAACTGCTGATGTTCTCCGGGGAAGGGGAGATAATGGAAAAATGAAGCAGGTGGCATTCCGTCCTGAGCAAGCTGGGCATCCCCAGCTGCTCGGCTTCAAGGACTTATATCATCCTCTCCCCCAGAAGCCTGTTTCCAGTACATGTTTTTCTTAATGCTATATCTAAGCATGCTTGATAACTAGTACAATTTCTCATAGGTTATATTTTAAACAGCATGTTGTTCTGAGGGATGGTTACAGTTTTCATTTGAATTTCCCTGATGGCTAATGATGATGAACATTTTTTCATGTGTCTGTTAGCCATTTGTATGTCTTCTTTGGAGAAGTGTCTGTTCATGTCTTCTGCCCATTTTTTGACTTGATTATTTGTTTTCTGGGTGTTGAGTTTGAGAAGTTCCTTATAGACTTTGGATATCAGCCCTTTGTAGTGGGATTTGCAAATATCTCTTCTATTCCATGGATTACCTCTTTGTTTTGTTACTGTTTCCTTTGCTGTGCAGAAGCTTTTTATCTTGATGAAGTCCCAAAATTTCATTTTTGCTTTTGTTTCCCTTGCCTTTGGAGATGTGTCTTGAAAGAAGTTGTTGTGGCTCATGTCAAAGAGGTTACTGCATATGTTCTCCTCTAGGATTTTTTTTTTTCCCTCTAGGATTTTGATAGATTCCTGCCTCACATTGAGGTCTTTTAACCAATTCGAGTTTATCTTTGTGTATGGTGTAAGGGAATGGTTGAATTTCACTCTTCAATACATAGCTGTCCAATTTTCCCAGTACCATTTATTGAAGGGACTGTCTTTTTTCCACTGGATATTTTTTCCTACTTTGTCGAAGATTATTTGACCATAGAGTTGAGGGTCCATATCTGGGCTCTCAACTCTGTTCCACTGGTCTATGTGTCTGTTTTTGTGCCAGTACCATGCTGTCTTGGTGATCACAGCTTTGTAGTAAAGCTTGAAATCAGGCAATGTGATGCCCCAGTTTTGTTTTTCTTTTTCAACATTTCCTTGGCTATTTGGGGTCTTTTCTCGTTCCATACAAATTTTAGGATTATTTGTTCTAGCACTTTGAAAAATGCTGTTCATATTTTGATCAGGTTGGCACTGAAAGTATAGGTTGCTTTGGGCAGCAAAGACATTTTAACAGTGTTTATTTTCCCAATCCATGAACATGGAATGTTTTTCCATCTTTTTGTGTCTTCTTTAATTTCTTTCATGAGTTTTTCATAGTTCCTAGAGAATAAATCCTCTACCTCTTTGGTTAGGCTTTTTCCAATGTGTCTTATAGTTTTTGGTGCTATTTTAAATGGAATCAATTCTCTGATTTCTTTTTCTACAGTTACATTGTTAGTATATAAGAAAGCAACTGATTTCTGTGCATTGATTTCGTATCCTGCCACATTACTGAATTGGTGTATGAGTTCTAGTAATTTGGGGTGGAGTCTTTTGGATTTTCCACATGAAGTACAATGTTATCTGCAAAGAGTGAGAGTTTGACTTCTTCTTTGCCAATTTGAATACATTTCTTTTTGTTGTCTGATTCCTGTTGATAGGACTTCTAGTACTATGTTGAACAATAGTGGTGAGAGTGGGCATCCTTATTATGTTTCTAATCTTAAGGGAAATGCTCTCAGCTTTTCCCCATTGAGAATGACATTCACTGTGGGTTTTTCATAGATGGATTTTATGAAATTGATAAATGTTCCTTCTATCCCTATACTCTGAAGAGTTTTAGTCAGGAAAGGATGCTGTATTTTATCAAATGCTTTTTCTGCATCAATAGAGAGGACCATATGGTTTTTCTCTCTCCTCTTATTGTGTTCTATCACATTGATTAATTTGCAAATGTTGAACCACCCTTGCATCCCAGGGATAAATCCCACCTGGTTGTGATGGAAATCCTTTTAATGTACGGTTGGATCCTATTAGCTAGAATCTTGTTGAAAATTTTGGCATCCATATTCATCAGGGATATTGGTCTGAAATTCTCCTCTTTGATGGAGTCTTTGCCTGGGATCAAGGTAATGCTGGCCTCATAGAAAGGGTCTGGAAGTTTCCCTTCTGTTTCTATTTTTTGAAACTGCTTCAGGACAACAGAATACCCCAGGGAATCCATCAGGTCCTAGACTCTTTTTTTTTTTTAGAGGTTTTTGATTGCTGCTTCAATCTCATTGCTGGCTATTGGTCTATTCAGGTTGTCAGTTTCTACCTGTTCCAGTCTTGGTAGTTTATATGTTTCCAGGAGTGCATCCATTTCTTCCAGGTTGCTGAATTTATTGTCATATAGTTGTTGATAAAAATTTCTGATAATTGTTTCTATTTCTTTGGTTTTAGTCATGATCTCTTCCCTTTCATTCATAATTTTATTAATTTGGGTCCTTTCTTTCTTATTTTGGATAAGTCTGGCCAGTAGTTTATTTTATTTATTCTTTCAAAGAACTGGCTTCTGATTTCATTGATGTGTTCTACTGTATTTCTGGCTTCTAATTCATTGACCTCTGTTCTAATCTTAATTATTTCCCTTCTTGTGTGTGGGTTAGGCTTAATTTGTTGTTGATTCTCCAGTTCTTTAAGGTATAAAGATAATTGGTGTATTTGGGATTTTTCTGTTTTTTGAGTGAGGCTGGATGGCTGTGTATTTTTCCCTTTGGACCACCTTTGTTGAATCCCATAGGTTTTGGACCAATGTATTTTCATTCTCATTGGTTTCCATGAATTGTTTAAGTTCTTCTTTGGTTTCCTGGTTGACCCAAACATTCTTGAGCAGGTTGGTTTTTAGCTCTGAAATTTCTTCCAAACTTTTTCTTGTGATTGAGTTCCAGTTTCAAAGCATTGTGGTCTGAGAATATGAAGGGAATAATCTCAATCTTTTGGTATCGGTTGAGACCTGATTTGTGACCCAGTATGTGGTCTATTTTCGAGAAAGTTCCATGTGTGCTTGAGAAGAATAAGTGTTCTGTTGTTCTAGGGTGGGATGTTCTGTTTATATCTATGAGGTCCACCTGGTCCAGTGTGTCATTCAAAGCTCTTGTTTCTTTGTTGATTTTTTGCTTAGATGATCTGTCTGTTGCTGAGAGTGGAGTGTTGAGGTCTTCTACTATTAACATATTCTTGTCAATATGTCCCTTTATTTTGGTTAACAGTTGGCTTATGTAGTTGGCTGCTCCCAAGTTGGGGCATAGATATTTACAATTGTTAGATCTGCTTGTTGGATAGACCTTTTAAGAATGATATAGCATCCTTGTGTATCTCTAACTACAGTCTTTAGCTTAAAATCTAATTTCTCTGATATGAGAGTTGCTACCCCAGCTTTATTTTGAAGTCTATTGGCATGAAAGATGGTTCTCTATCCCTTCACTTTCAGTCTGGATTTATCATTAGGTTCACAATGAGTCTCTGATAGACGGTGTATAAATGGGTCCTGTCTTTTTATCTAGTCTGCAACCTTGTGCCACTTTATGGGAGCATTTAGGCCATCCATGATGAGAGTAATTATTAAAAGATATGATTTTATCATCATGTTGCCTGTGAAGTTCTTGTTTCTATAAATTGTCTCTGTTCATTTCTGTTCTCTGTCACTCTTGGGGTCTTTCTCCTTTTATAGAACCCTCTTTGATATTTCTTACAGGACCAGCTTAGTGGTCACATATTCTTTCAGTCTCTGCTGGTCCTGGAAACTCTTTATCTCTCCATCCATTCTGAATGATAGCCTGGACATATAAAGCATTTTTGACTGCACATTCTTCTCATTTAGTACCCTGAATATGTCTTGCCAGCCCTTTCTGGCTTGCCAGGTCTCTGTGGACTGGTCTGATGTTATTCTGACATTCCTCCCTCTGTACATAAGGATTCTCTTCCCCCTAACTGTCCTGAAAATAGTTTCCTTGGTTCTAAGATTAGCGAGTTTTACTATTACATGCTGGGGCATTGGTCTGTTCTCCTTGATCTTGAGGGGGGTCCTCTTTGCCTCTAGGACATGAATGCTTGTTTCATTCCCCAGATTAGGGAAGTTTTCAGCTACGATTTCTCAAATATATCTTCTAGTCCCTCTCTTTCAGGGATCCCAATAATTCTGATATTGGAAGTTTCATGGTATCATTTACTTCTCTAGTTCTGTTTTCATGGATTTTAAGCTGTTTGTTCCAGGCCTCCTCCTGTTCCTTCTTTTCTATCGGATTGTTTTCTATAACATTAACTCATTCTTCTGCCTCATTTACCCTAGCTGTTAGAGTATCTAGATTAGATTGGATCTCATTGATAGTATTTTTAGATTAGCCAGATTGCTCTCATTTCTGCCTTAAGAGAATCTAGGTTTTATTAATGGTTTTCTCCATCCTAGCTGTTGTCTTCATAACTGTTAACCTGAAGTCTACTTCTGACATCTTGCTTATATCCATATCTGTTAACCTGAAGTCTACTTCTGACATCTTGCTTATATCCATATCGATTAGTTCTATGGCAGAGGTCACAGTCTCTGAATCTTTTCTATGTTGGGGGTCCTCCTCTTCGCATTCTGTTGAGGGGTGGTTGAGGGAATGTACAGAGTCCAAATTATTGACCACAACCCAAACAATATCCACCTATTTTATAGGGACCTTAGGTTTGTCAGCCTTTTGTTCTTACAGACTGTCTTTGGGGGGGGGGGTCCTGCTGTGCTGTTACTCAGGCAACCCTGTTTGGGCAGAGTGGCCCTACCCCCTGTGCAGTGGATGGGCTCAGTGAAAACTGTTTTATTTGGGGGGTAGTGTTCTTTCCTTTACACTGCTTATCTAGTCTGACAAAAATACATTGACAAATACAAATATGTTTTATTATAAAAATATTAAGCAGTATGGTGTCCTTGATCTGCAAAAATGGTCCTTAATATTTCTTATACATACACTTCAGGTTTTTATTTTTTCTGTCTTCAGCTGTATTCATTCTTTCTTTTATGTGTAAATCTATATATCATGTAGATGATTGGATGGATGGATGGATGGACCAGGAGGATGAAAAACACCCAAATCTTAAATAACTTCCTATGTTGAAAAAATATATATATTTCTTGCAATGATAAACATTCATTTACCAGTATGCCAGTTGACTGAATAGATTTAGGAGCAGTAATCTTCCAGGACATACTGGATCAAGGCTTATAATTGACCTTTTTGATATTTATTTCTGTTCAGTCTTCTTGCTTCCTAGCTTTCTTTACACCCCTAAATGTTGGGACTATGCTAATCTCAACAGGAACTTTATAGCTTTAGCCTTCCCAGATGTAAGAACATATTTGCATAGCATGAACTTTATATTGACTCTTATGATTCCTCAATAAATGTCTTTGGTATATTTAAAAATGAATAAAATCCATCTTACAGAAAACTGAGATGGAAATTAAAGACAAGTTTTTATTTTTATTAATTCTAGACTTAAAAGGCATCATCTTGGTAAAACAAAAAATGTTTTAAAACTTCTGACTCCCACAGTTCTTGATCATTATCTCTAAATGGTTAATCTTACAAAGGGAAGTGGTAATGAATATTGATTTTAATTATTCATCCACACATGTCTTTTATTTTACTGTCCAGCTCACATGAGTATGAGTTATTGTCGTTTATGGGAAAAAGTTAAATGACAATTCAAGTTGAAAACACTGTGAAAATATTAGGTAAAAAAAGGAGATGCAGGATTTCAGTAAGTGAAAAAAGTTCTCGCCAATCTTTTTATGTGCAAATTTCTATTTCAAAAATGTACTTCAAATGATCCCATTCTCATAATTCTAGAAACTAGGTGAAACTTTCATCAAAGCAAACTACAGATCAGTTTATATCATGACAAACTGACTAGACAAGAAACACAGGAGAGAGACAGGAATTATGATATGAGAATACAGTTGATATTGTTCCTGGTGAGATTAAATGTGTGATTTTTTAATCATTTTTTCTGACTAATAGAATGATTTGTATGAATACATTTCATAAAACATAAGGAATAATTGAATATATGATAACTCTACTTCGTCAAGGATTTTTTTTTAACTCTACTGCTGGATATTTTATTTGTTTGGGATATCTCTAAAATATACATATTTCTGGTTTCTTTATTAAAGATTTTTTTTCTAGGTTGTAATATTTATAAACTTATCTAGGAAAAATATATATTTCCTGTTTTCTGGAATATTGTGTGGACTTTTCATTTAAAATAATGGGAAAAGTTATTTGCTAAATGATCTATGAACATTGCTTGTTTCAATTATAATTCTTTAATAAACTTTTTGTTTATTCATAAATTTTGCTTTATATTCAATTTTCATCATTTCTGTTTTCCTAGAAAATTGCCAATTTAATAAAAATTTGAAGTGTAAATCAGCATATAATAGTATTTCTAAAAAAATAGAGATATTAGACTCAAGGATATTAACAAAAAATATTAATAAAAAATTAAAAAATATTGCCAAAAAATATTTCTAATAACTAAATTTGCATATTATAACAGGAAAATCAGAAATCAGCACAATGTCTTAATCTACCTGTTAGTCTGAAAAATCCTATTGTCAAAATGTCTCCTTATTTTGGTTTAACCTTGTTATTTCCCAAGCATTCTTGAACATTGACACTTCTACCACCATACAAATGCATTGCTATTAAATATACTACAAAACAAAGCTTTGTGGAATAATGGCTTAGACACAATAGCATACAGATATATAAAGTGATCTCCTATACTTATTTATCTATTAGATATTGCTTTTATAATTAGAAAATAATAAAAATTGCAAAATATATACAAACTTAAATGTACATAAATTTACTGGAAATCTTAATTTCTCACCCTCCATATGTGCTTCCTTTTTGCAGATTTCTAAATAATTATTTGCTTTTTTCTTAAGTAGTAATATATCACACATATAAATTCCTAACTGCAGATTTTATTGTATAATTTATAGTGTTTTACTTACTTTGTCTCCAAGTCCTGTTTTAGTTTCTCATTTGAAATAACTGAGACTATTTCTTTTCTTAAATAGTGGATGAATATTTCTTATATAAACTTTTTTTTCACTAATATATAGTTTGTTACACTGTAATTAGAAATTACATCTGTATAAATCTGACTTTTTAAAAAAAGGTTTGAGCATAGTTGACACACAATGTTACATTTGTTTCAAGTGTACAACTTAGTGATTTGACAGGTTTACACATTATGCTCTGTTCACCATAGGTATAATTATCATCTATCCCGTTTTATTGCTATTACGATATCATTGATGATATTCCTTATGCTCTGCTTTTTTATTCCTGTCACTTATTCATTTCATAACTGGAGACCTATATCTCCCTCTCCTCTTCACCCATTTTGTCCACCCCCTCCCCAATGGCAACCACCAGTTTATTCTCTATAATTATAGTTCTGATTCTGCTTTCTTTTTGTCATTCATTTTTTTAAAGATTCCATTTATGAGTGGAATTCTATGGCACTTGTCTTTCTCAGTCTGACCTATTTCACTTATCATAATACCTTCAATACCTTCAAAGGCATAAACTCACCCTTTTTCATGGCTACATAATATTCCATGTATGTTTATAATTTCCTTATCTATTTGTGTCCTCATCCATTTGTTTGCTGATGGACATTTAGGTTGCTTCCATGTCTTGGCTATTGTAAATACTGCAATAAACATAAGGGTGCATATATATATTTGAGTTACTATTTTGTTTTTCTCTGGGTAAATACCCAAAAGTGGAATTAGTGGATCATATGGTATTTCTATTTTTAATTTTTTGAGGAACCTCTCTACTGTTTTCCACAGTGCCTATACCACTTTACATTTTGACCAACAGTACGCAAGTGTTCCTTTCTCTCTACCTCCTCATCAACATTTGTTGTTTTTGTCTATCTGGGTTTTAGCCATTCTAAAGGGTATGAGGTGATATCTCATTGTGGCTGTGATTTGCATTTCCCTGATGATGAGTGATGTTGAATATCTTTACATGGTCTTTTAGCCATCTATCTTGGTCTTCGAAAAATGTCTACTCAGATCTTCTGCCCATTTCTTAATACGATGTTTGGTTTGGAGTTTTGAATTGTATAAATTCTTTATATATTTCGGATACTGACCCTTTAACCAGATATGTCATTTGCAAATATCTTCCCCCATTCAGCCTTTTTGTTTTCTTGATCATTTCCTTTGCTGTGCAAAAACTTTATTTTGATGTAGGCCCAATAGTTTATTTTTGTTCTTATTTCCCTTACCTTAGGAGACATAGCTAGAAAAATGTTGTAGGGCTAATGTTATAAGATGAATTACTACCTATGTTTTCTCCCAGGATTTTTATGGTTTCAGGTTTCACATGTAGGTGTTTAATTCAATTTAAGTTTATTTCTGTGTATGGTGTTAGAAAGTAGTCCAGTTTCATTTTTTTACATGTAGCTGTCCAGTTTTCCCAGCATCATTTGTTGAGAAGATTGTCTTTTCCCCATTAACATGTTCTTCCCTCCTCCTTTGTGATAGGTTAATAGACTGTACAAATGAGGGTTTATTTCTGGGCTTTCTGTTCTGTTCCGTTGATCTTGGTCTCCATTTTTGTGCCAATACCTTAGTGTTTTAATTATTATAGCTTTGTAGTATACCTTGAAATCTGGACTTGGGATACCATCAGCTTTGTTCTTCATTCTCAGGATTACTTTGGCTATTCAGGGTCTTCTGTGGTTCCATATAAATGTTACCATTATTCGTTCTAGTTCTGTGAAAAATATTATTGGTATTTTGATAAGGACTGCATTGAATCTGTAGATTGCTTTGGGTAATAAGCCTATTTTGGCAATATTAATTCTTCCACTCCCATGAGCATAGAATATCTTTCCATTTGTTTGTGTCATCTTCAGTTTTTTCACTAGTGTTTTACAGTTCTCAGAACACCAGTCTTTCACCTCTTTAAGTTTATTCCTGGGTATCCTATTCTTTTTGATGTGGTTGTAAATGGGGTGTGTATGTGTGTGTTAATTTCTCTTTCTACAACTTTGTGGTTAGTGTATAGAAACACTACCAGTTTCTGGATATTAATTTGGTATCCTACCACTTTATGAATTCCTTTTTTACTTTTAATATTTTTTTGGTGGAGTCTTTAGGATTTCTGTACCATATTGTCTTCAAATAATGACAATTTAATTTTTTTTTTTTACCAATGTGGATGTCTTTTCTTTCTTTTTTTTAAATCTTTCAGCCATTTCTTTTTATTTACAGTTTCTGTTCAATGCAAATCAATTCCATAGCATAAGAAGTTACTATGAATCAAAGCATAAATACACAAATAGAATACACAACCCAAAATAGATATACAGCATTCAGGTATGAAACAAAATTGAATATTCATTCACACATAGAGCAGTGAAATCTGTTGGATATGGTTGTTCTGGTGTAGTTTCCTAAAAATGGGAAAAATTACTTTGGTTATCAAGACTACTGAGTCTACATTAAGTACTGGAACATCTAAGCATCAGTGTTTGACCATGCAAACAAAAGACCTTTGAGTGTCTATTTTTAAAAAGCTTTCTGTGCATCAAGGCAGTTGTGAAAAAATTTACTTTCCAGAATCAAGCCCACTCTAACCTTAGGATCAGGTTCTAACTATATAAAAGCATTAACTAACAGAAAGTATTCCAAGTGTGGCTATTCTGATTCAGAGTTTTATATATATATATATATATATATATATATATATATATATACACACACACACATATATTTGCAAAAAGAGTATAAAAGTTTTTCTGACTTTAATGTAAATAAGCTTCCCAGTCTTCACTTCCCAAAAACTTGATTCATAGTTTTGGCTCCTGCACATATTTTGCCTTTTTAATTTCAAGATTTGTCAATTTTACATTCAAAACAGATCACTTTTTAAATTGCAAAAAGTATTCAACATATGCAGAAATAAAAGGCATTTTGAAATTAGTTTAGGTCAGTGTTCTTTTACTCTTTTGGAATCGGTTTAGTTAAATGAATCTGGCATTCTTGTTAGATAGGAAAAAGTGATAAGTACATAAGCAAAACTTACTCATTATGCTTCAATTGAGGGTTGATACCAACCCAGCATTGCCCTGGCACATGTCAACTACTATATAAAAAATCAAATGCATTGTCAAATTCATTGTCAAAGCCTCAGAGGAAAGACTTCAGTTCCCAAGAAACATTGACAGCTTAACAACATAAAACTTTTATCTAGAGTACATAGGCATTAATTTTGTACTGCTGAAACAATGCATTGAGGATTTACAGTAACACCTGGACACTCCTTCTAATGTACATTTAAATAGAATCATGGAAGCTTTTTGTATTAAGTGTTTCATGGCCTTAAAGATTTAATGAGCCAAATGAAAACTGAATCTGTTCACATCCCATCTTTTATATCTACGTAAGATAAAAATCTATTCTCATTTTCAAGGTAGAATTTTACATGTCCATACTTCCTTAGCCATAAGAAATTATCTTTTAACTAATCTTGGATATTGTCTCTTCATCTCATACATGAAACTCCAGGAGATTTAATAGACATTCGTCACCTAGTCAAACCCTTCACATGTTCTTAAACCAATCAGATTTGGAATCCTCAACATTTTCTGTCAATGAAACAAGGTGTGGATTAGCAAATTCAATGAAGACCTGTTTTTTCCTTGTCGCACTGGATGTCTACACACCATTTGGATTGGGTTTAGAAGATGGGGAAGTATAGATGTTTCTTGACCTGAGTCTTTAAAGAGTAGAGATATAGATGGGAGAATGAGATCAAGAAAAGACTGGCTGTTGACTTCATAGCACTCACATGGATTGTAGTATTAGCTGAATTTGGGGCAGTTGAGGTAGTCTGGGAGAAGGTACTTGACAGTGTTAAAATAGTTGTTTGATTTGAATAAATCTGTGTGGGTAGAAGCAGTACCAGAAGCAGCAATCTGAGCCTGGCCACCATGGCTCTGCCCATATCCGCTCGGTTGGCATTGGTGCATGGCCTGTCCCACCCGATGTGGGTGTGAGTGGAGAACTGCTGTCTCAGGGTGGGCTCAGGCAAGGTCTTCTTTTTTCTTTTCTGATTGTTGTTGCTAGGAGTTCTGTTACTATGTTTTAATATAAGTGGTGAGAATGGATCTTGTTCCTGACTTTAGAGGGAACACCCTGCTTTTCACCACTGGGGATGACATTAGCTGTGGGTGTTTCATATATGGCTTTCATTATGTTGGGGTATATTCTTTCTAGCCCTATTTTGTTGAGAGTTTTTAATCATGATTGGATGTTGAAATTACTCAAATGACTTTTCTGCATCTGTTGAGATGATCATGTGATTTTTAACCTTCTTTTTGTTGATTTGGTTTCTGATTGATTTGAAAATATTGAACTCTTTTTGCATCCCAGGAATAAATCCCACCTGATTATGGTGAAAGATCACCTTAATGGATTGTTGTATGCTCTTGGATGATATTTTGTTGAGGATTTTTGTATCTATGTTTTTTAGGGATATTAGCCTATAGTTTTCTGTCTGATTTTGGTATCAGGATAATGTGGCCTCCTGCAATGTATTTAGAAGCTTTCTTCCCTCTTCTATTTTTTGGAATAGTTTGAGGAGAGTAGGTATAAACTCTTCTTTAAATGTATGGTAGAATTTACTTGTGGATCCATCTGGTCCTAGACTTCTGTTTTTGGTAGTTTTTGGATTATCAATTCATTTTGTTACTTGGAGTTGGTCTGTTCAGATTTTCTATTTTTCTTGGCTCCGTTTTGGAAGGTTGTATGTATTTAGGAATTTATCCAATTTATTCTAGTTTGCCCAGCTTGTTGGTATGTAAGTTTTTAGATCGTTCTCATATAATACTTTGTATTTCTGTGGTGTCAATTGTTATTTCTCCTTTCATTTCTGATTTTATTTATTTACACCCTTTCTTTTTTTCTCTTGATGACTTTGGCTAAGGATTTTTGATTTTACCTTTTCAAAGAATTAGCTCTTGATTCATTGGCTTTTCTATTTCTTTTTGTCTACATCAGTTATTTCTGCCCTGACCTTTATTATTTCCTTTCTTCTCACCTTGGGCTTTGTTTGTTCTTTTTCTAGTTCTTTGGGTGTGAAGTTTGATTGTTGGAATTTTTTCCTGTTTTTTTGAGGTAGGCCTGTGTTGCTCTATACTTCCCTCTTTTATTGTGTCCCAGAGATTTTGGACCATTGTGTTTCCATTTTCGTTTGAATTATTTCTTTGATCGTTACATTGAGCCACTAGTTGTTTAGTATCACATTGTTTAGAGTCCACATGTCTGTGTTTCTGCCAGGTTTTTCCTGTGATTTATTTCTGGTTTCCACTGTGGTCAGAAATGATGTATGGTCTAATTTCAATCTCTTTAAATTTATTGAGGCTTCTTTTATGATCTCATATGTGATTTTTCTGGATTTTCCATGTGCACTTGAAAAGAATGTGTATTCTGTTTTGGGATGGATTGTTCTGTTATATATGTTTTGTCCATGTGGTCCAATGTGTCATTCAAAGATACTGTTTCCTTCTTGATTCCTGTCTGAATGATCTATCTATTGATATAAGTGGAGTGTTAACATCTCCTACTGTTACTGTATCTCCATTAGTTTCTCTCTTTATGTTGATTACTTGGTTACTATTTGCCTTATGTATTTAGGTTTTCCAGTGTTATGTAGATATTTATACTTGTTCTATCCTTATGTTGGATTGATCTTTTGTCATTAGGTAATGCCCTCTTTGTCTCTTGTTACAGTCTTTATTTTAAAGTCTATATTGTCTCATGTAAGTATTGCTACCCTGGCTTCCCCACCACCACTTGCATGGTGAATATTTTTCCAACCCTTCGCTTTCAGTCTATATGCGTCTTAAGGTCTGTGGTGAATATTCTGTAGGCAGCATATAGATGGGTCTTCCTTTTTTAATTGATTCTACCATTCTGTGTCTTTTGATTGGAACATTTAGGCTATTTATCTTTAAATTAATTATTGATAAATATGTACTTGTTGCTATTTTTAGAATTTGTTTTCTAGTTGTTTTTATAGTTCTTTCTGTTGTTCTTTTTGTGATCAGTGAGTATCATGATGTTTTGCCTTTCTCTTTATTTTTTGTGTATCTTTCATAGGTTTTTGGTTTATGATTACCATGAGGTTCATATATAACATTCTAAGTGAATAGTAATCTATATTAATTTGATGGTCTTTTGAATTTAAACACATTCTTAAAAAAATAAAGGAAAGAGAAAAATCTTTTTCCCCCTTCTCTTTCCTTTTTACTCTCTTCTTCACATTATTATATTCATATATATATTCATATTTTCTTATTTTTAATTGTGGCCATTTCTTTTCCACTTAAAGAAGTCCCTTTAACATTCTTATAATGCTAATTTAGTGGTGATAAACTCCTTTAGCTTTTGTTTGGGAAATTCTTTATCTCTCCTTCAAATCTGAATGATAACCTTGTTGAATGGAGTATTCTTGGTTGTAGGTTTTTTTTAGTTTAAGCATGCTAATTTCCTCTAGCATGCAGTTTTCACTGAAAAATCAGCTGATAACCCTATTGTTTTTCCCTTGTAGGTAACTTTTTTTCTCTCATGGTCCTTTAAAGATTCTCTCTTTATCTCTAACCTTTGACATTTTAATTATTCTGTGCTGTGATGTGGACGGACTTGGGTTAATCTTCTTTGGAACTCTCATTACTTCCTGGACTTGAATATCTTTTTTTTTCCCTCAGGGAAGTTTTCAGTTACTATTTTTTTCAAATAAGTTTTCTACACCTTTCTGACTCTCTTTCCTCCGTCTAGGACCCATGTACCGGGAATATTCATTAACTTGCTGTAGTCTAAGAGATCTTTTAATCCATCCTAATTTTTTAAAATTATTTTCACTTTTGATGTTCAGCTTGTGTGTTTTCCATTGCCATGCCTTCTAGATCACTGATAGTTTTTCTGCAGCCTCTAATCTACTGTTGATTCTTTTTAGTGGATTCTTTTTCAATTATCATATTCTTCAATGCTGTTTGTTTTTTAAAAACATTTTCTATCTCTTTGTTCAAAGTCTCACTCAGTTTTTCCAGTCTTTTTCTCCAACCTGGTGAGTATCTTTACAGTCATTATGTTAAATTCTTTATCAGGCATACGCTTATCACTGTTTCATTTGGTTCTTTTTTTAAGATTTTTTTTCTTGTTCTTTCTTTTCAAATGTATTCCTCTGTTTCCCCATTTTGTTTGACTTTCTGTGTTTATTTCTATGGATTAGTCAAAATGACTACTGCTTCTAAAGCTGAGGGAGTGGTCTTGTGTTTGGTGTTGTCTATGCAGCCTCTCTGTGGTTGATGACTTTTGTTAGCTGGGTGGCTGGCACTGTGGCTGTATATGCTAGTTACTCTTCTAGACCATGACATGTCTCTCTCTTGCTCTTTACATTCTATCTTTGGTTGTTAAGTTACTGCTCAGTCGGCCCACTGTTCTTCAGGAGGAATTGTTATATTAATTGGTGTAATTTGGTGTATTCCATGGAGAAAGTGAGTTCACAGACTTCCTACATTGTCATCTTGAACTGGAAACATAAATCTGACTTATAGGTACTTATGAAGTATTCTGTTTAACCTGGTATGTAATAAAGTGTGTATATGTTTGCAAAATATAGTCTTTTCTTGTAAAGTAAAATATTTAATATGAATCAGTTTATCATATTAATAATGTATTCATTACACATCATTTATACCACATTCATTCAACAAAACACATGAAATATGACAATGTTGTGGTTTTTCCAAGTAAAACATTAAAAAAAAAAAAAAGAGGCATGGAAGAATTAAAGGTATTTGGAAAGAACTATTATCCTTAATAATAATTACATTAAACTCCCACTGGGTAGATTTATCTATTTTGCCTAATTGTTCTGCCTAAATTTTTAATTGTATTTTGACCAATTCAACTATTCAAATTCTAATTTTTGTCAAATTTATGAGTTTTTTATTTAGATAGATTGAGTCATTTATTCCTTCAACATATATTACAGACATTTTTCTGGGTATTGTGGATATATTAGTTAACAAAAAAAAAGTTAATGAAAATCCAAAAGTCCCTGCTCTCATTGAACTCATGATTCTATCTTTGATGCTCTAATATTTGACACTAAAATATAATGAAAGGTATGTGTTAGCAATATACCTATTCAGTGTAAGATGTTAATATTTAATATTTGTACTTCTGCTTCCTAAATTTGCTCTTGCCTGGTAAAATATTACCTATACTTCAAAAGCTTTTTTTTTTAACTTATTTGTCCTATTTCTTTTTTGATTATCTGTTGTATAGAGAATACACCATTCTTTTATACCTTAGATATTATCATCTGTTCTGTTTTTTTTTTTTCTTTTTTCTGTTTAGTGCTCTATTTATTGGTATACAGCCTGAAACAAGCATCTTTCTAATCTCTGGGGTTAGAGCAATATAAATTATATCCTAGTTTCCCATTTCTCTGGAATTTACCCTCATGTAGGAAGAGATAGAAATTAGTAAGTAATTTTTAGAAATTAGTAAGTGCCATAAAGATAATAAAGCAGTAGAATGAGATAAAGGGGATTGGGAAAGCTCTTTCTCAGTAGGTGACTACTTTCTGAATGAAGATTTATGCAAAGATTTAAGAAAATAGTGTTCTAGAAACAGGAAAGTTTTAGGTGCATACAATGTAGGAATTTAAAGAAAGCCATTGTAGCTAGATTGCATGGAGCAGGTGGGAATGAGGTTAGAGGACATACAGAAGCTAGATAACTAAAGACTTTGGAATTATACAGTGAGTTAAGTATGTCACAGACTATTAAAATAAGACTACTCCTATTGTAAAGTCTGGTCTCATATTTGAAAGCAATTAGTACAAAGGAACCTGTGATTTTAGGTATGAAACTTTTTTGCAGAACATGCAAAAGAAGTGTCCAAAACCAGTTCTATTACTATCAGTCCATCTCCACCACAATATTATATGAGCAAAAGCTAGGAATTCTTTAGAGAGCAATTTCTCCGAAGAGAATAAGGGATTCTGTGAAGAGAGTGCTAATTTCCTCCTCCCTCCCCAAAGGCACAGAACTGTCACTCCCTCCCAGCCAAGAAAGACTACTTATAAGAGCAAGTTCAGAAAGACTGACAAGTGTCCTGGTATTGGAAAGGCACTACAACTAGTGCCTCTAACATACCTGCAAAATAACAGTTGACCAGAGGCTGACCAGGGGGGTCTGGCCTGATAGAGGTGAGGGAGATATGCTGGAGACAATACTGAGGTTCAGAACTGAACAAGTAAGATAGCTGTGTATCTTCCTGTGGAGCACTTCTGAGGAAGAGAGCTGGATGAGAGTCAGCCTGATGGGAAATGACAACCTCACTTAATTCACTTAATTGGGTTGGTGTGGTGAGGTCCTCCTGAAGGCAGAACAGAGGGAGGGTCACAGCTGGTCACCAGAGGAAGATGTACTCACATCAGGCTGCTGCATGTGAGATTCCAGTGACAGGGGTTCCAAAAAGCTCACACAAGCACTCAGGGGAAAAAAGAACAAAAAAAGTCATAAATACATACCTTTTTATAATTTTTAAATTTTTGTATAAACATATAATGTATTATTAGCCCCAGGGGTACAGGTCTGTGAATCACCAGTTTTACACACTTCACAGCACTCACCATAGCACATACCCTCCCCAATGTCTATAACACCATCACTCTCTCCCTACCCTCTCCACCTGGCAACCCTCAGTTTGTTTCGTGAGATTAAGAGTCTCTTATGGTTTGTTTCCCTCCCAATCCCATATTGTTTCATTTATTCTTTTCCTACCCTCCCCACAAGCACCCCACATTGCATCTCCATTTCCTCATATCAGGAGATCATATGATAGTTGTCTTTCTCCAATTGATTTATTTTGCTGAGCATAATACCCTCTAGTTCCATCCATGTAGTCGCAAATGACAAGATTTCATTTCTTTTGATGGCTGCATAGTATTCCATTGTGTGTGTGTGTGTGTGTGTGTGTGTGTGTGTGTGTGTGTGTGTATATATATATATATATATATATATATATATATATATACCATTTCTTCTTTATCCATTCATCTGTTGATGGACATCTAGGTTCTTTCCATAGTTTGGCTATTGTGGGCATTGCTGCTATAAACACTCGGGTGCACGTGCTCCTTTGGATCACTACGTTTGTATCCTTAGGGTAAATACCCAGCAGTGCAATTGCTGGGTCATAACGTAGCTCTATTTTCAACTTTTTGAGGAATCTCCATGCTGTTTTCCAGAGCTGTTGCACTAGCTTGCATTCTCAACAACAGTGTAGGAGGGTTACCCTTTCTCCGCATCCTCACCAGCATCTGTCATTTCCTAATTTTGTCATTGCTAATTTTAGCCATTCTGACTGGTGTGAGGTAGTATCTCATTGTGGTTTTGATTTGTATTTCCCTGATGCCGAGTGATGTGGAGCACTTTTTTCGTGTGTCTGTTGGCCATCTGGTTGTCTGCTTTGCAGAAATGTCTGTTCATGTACTCTGCCCATTTCTTGATTGGGTTATTGGTTCTTTGGGTGTTGAGTTTGCTAAGCTCTTTATAGATTTTGTATACTAGCCCTTTATCTGATATGTCGTTTGCAAATATCTTCTCCCATTCTGTCAGTTGTCTTTTAGTTTTGTTAACTCTTTCCTTTGCTGTGTAAAAGCTTTTGATCTTGATGAAATCCCAGTGGTTCATTTTTGCCCTTGCTTCCTTTGACTTTGGCGATGTTCCTAGGAAGAGGTTGCTCTGGCTGAGGTCAAAGAGGTTGCTGCCTGTGTTCTCCTCAAGGATATTGATGGATTCCTTTCTCACATTGAGGTCCTTCATCCATTTTGAGTCTATTTTCATGTGTGGTGTAAGGAAATGGTCCAATTTCATTTTTCTGCCTGTGGCTGTCCAATTTTCCCAACACCATTTATTGAAGAGGCTGTGTTTTTTTTTGTTTTTTTTTTTTGTTTTTTTTTTTTCCATTGGACATTCTTTCCTGCTTTGTTGAAGATTAGTTGACCATAGAGTTGGGGGTCTATTTCTGGGCTCTCTATTCTGTTCCATTGATTTATGTGTCTGTTTTTGTGCCAGTACCATACTGTCTTGATGATGACAGCTTTGTAATAGAGCTTGAAGTCTGGAATTGTGATGCCACCAACTTTGGCTTTCTTTTTCAATATTCCTCTGGCTACTTGAGTTTTTTTCTGGTTCAATATAAATTTTAGGATTATTTGTTCCATTTCTTTGAAAAAAATGGATTGTACTTTGATGGGGATTGCATTAAATGTGTAGATTGCTTTAGATAGCATAGACATTTTCACAATATTTGTTATTCCAATCCATGAGCATGGAACATTTTTCCATTTCTTTGTGTCTTCCTCCATTTCTTTCATGAGTACTTTATAGTTTTCTGAGTATAGATTCTTTGCCTCTTTGGTTAGGTTTATTCCTAGGTATCTTATGGTTTTGGGTGCAATTGTAAATGGGATTGACTCCTTAATTTCTCTTTCTTCTGTCTTGTTGTTGGTGTAAAGAAATGCAACCGATTTCTGTGCATTGATTTTATATCCTGACACTTTATTGAATTCCTGTACAAGTTCTAGCAGATTTGGGGTGAAGTCTTTTGGGTTTTCCACATAAGGTATCATATCATCTGCAAAGAGTGAGAGTTTGACCTCTTCTTTGCCAATTTGGATGCCTTTAATTTCTTTTTGTTGTCTGATTGCTGAGGCTAGGACTTCCAGTACTATATTGAATAGCAGTGGTGATAATGGACATCCCTGCCATATTCCTGACCTTAGTGGAAAAGCTCTCAGTTTTTCTCCATTGAGAATGATACTTGCGGTGGGTTTTTCATAGATGGCTTTGATAATATTGAGGTATGTGCTCTCTATCCCTACACTTTGAAGAGATTTGATAAGGAAGGGATGCTGTACTTTCTCAAATGCTTTTTCAGCATCTATTGAGAGTATCATATGGTTCTTGTTCTTTCTTTTATTAATGTATTATATCACATTGATTGATTTGTGGATGTTGAACCAATCTTGCAGCCCAGGAATTAATCCCACTTGGCTGTGGTGAATAATCCTTTTAATGTACTGTTGGATCCTATTGGCTAGTATTTTGGTGAGAATTTCCGCATCTGTGTTCATCTAGGATATTAGTCTATAATTCTCCTTTTTGGTAGAGTCTTTGTCTGGTTTTGGGATCAAAGTGATGCTGGCCTCATAAAATGAGTTTGGAAGTTTTCCTTCCATTTCTATTTTTTGGAACAGTTTCAGGAGAATAGAAATTAATTCTTCTTTAAATGTTTGGTAGAATTCCACTGGGAAGCTTTCTGGCCCTGGAGTTTGGAGGTTTGGAGGTTTGTTTGGAAATTTTTGATGACTGTTTCAATCTCCTTACTGGTTATGGGTCTGTTCAGGTTTTCTATTTCTTCCTGGTTCAGTTGTGGTAGTTTATATGTCTCTAGGAATGCATCCATCTCTTCCAGATTGTCAAATTTGTTGGTATAGAGTTGCTCATAATATGTTCTTATAATTGTTTGTATTTCTTTGGTGTTGGTTGTGATCTCTCCTTTTCATTCATGATTTTATTTATTTGGGTCCTTTCTCTTTTCTTTTTGATAAGTCTGTCCAGAGGGTTATCAATCTTATTAATTCTTTCAAAAAACCAGCTTCTAGTTTCATTGATTTGTTCTACTGTTGTTGTTGGGTTTTTTTTTGTTTGTTTGTTTGTTTGTTTGTTTGTATCTATTTCACTTATTTCTGCTCTGATCTTTATTATTTCTCTTCTCCTGCTGGGTTTAGGATTTCTTTTTTGTTCTTCCTCCAGCTCCTTTAGGTGTAGTGTTAGGTTGTGTATTCGAGACCTTTCTTGTTTCTTGTTTCCTTTCAGGACTGCCTTTGCTGTGTCCCACAGATTTTGAACCATTGTGTTTTCATTATCATTTGTTTCCATGAATTTTTTCAATTTTTCTTTAATTTCCTGGTTGGTCCATTCATTCTATATTTTTTAAAAGATTTTATTTATTTATTTGAGAGAGAGAGAGAGAGTGCACAAGCCGGGGGGAGAGGCAGAGGAGGAAGAAGAAGGAGACTTCCCACTGAGCAGGGAGCCTGATGCAGGGGTCCATATCAAGACCCTGGGATCATGACCAGAGCTGAAGGCAGATGCCTAATTGACTGAGCTGCCCAGGTGCCCCAGAAGTGATATTTAAATACCCGATACAAATATGGTTCCAGATGCTAGACTATAGTAGCATCTGTCACTTAAGGTTGTACATTCTTGTAATTTCTTATTTTTGCTAAAACTTGAGAGAAAGGAGGGAGGAAAAAAAAAAACTGGAACTCTTACTCTTTCTAGTTGGTAATTTGTGGCAGACACCAATGAGGGAAGAAGGAAAGAAGCTTTGAAAGGAAAGAGGATGTCAATTTTTGCTTTAGACCAATAGGGAATTTATGAATTAGAAAATGAGGCTTTTAGTCAGTATCTGAGTGACTGAAAATCTATTAATCTAGATGGTATTCAGGACCCAGGAGTATGAAAGAGTCTATTTTAATAATTGTATTCTTACAAGGTTATTTCATCCAGTAAATTGGCATCCAGCACTTCAATATACATACAAATATTTTTAAACCTAGATCCATTTATTTTCATAAGTGACAAGTTTGGTCTTTCTCCACATATTTAGTTTCTTGGTATTGTTATCTGAGAATTACATTATATTAATATCTTTAAATAATTTATTTTCCTGTTAAGAATAATGTTTAAGCTTTATGTTATTTTTTAACCCCAGGAATGTTTAGACTACATCCTTCTATATTTCAACTGATATACATTTAAAATCACAATCTCTTTGTTCTTCCATTCTTAATATAATTTATCACTCGTCAATTGAAGTTATCTGTTTGACTAATTTTTTAAAGGAAGTATGTTGCCTCCCCCCTTTTTTAGACACCTTTATTCAGTGTCATGATCAGACTATTATATTTAACAATCAATAGCATGGGTGCAAAAAAAAATCTACATTAAAACTCTTTGTTGGAATGCTTTATACTTTCCACGGGACAGAAACTAAAATAATCTTTTATACAATTGGTCACAAATACAGTCCTAAGTATTTTGCTCATACACATGAGTACTATCTAAAACATGTCTTTGTAGCAGCTAGGCCCTGCCACCACTGTTCTTGACTGAGGTCACAAGTCTTTTGTAACCTGTACCTTCCCTGTCACTTTGCTGGCTCACCTCTCCTGCTAAACTTTGTTTCCTGGCAGTAATTAAGACCTTCTGCCACCACCATAGCTACTGCTGCTGCTGGAACACAAAAGCCACCTTGGTTTTGTGGTTTGGCAAAGTATTGGCCCTCCACCACCAGAGGGACTAGGGTTTCTACCTCCAAAATTTCCTCCTTTCATAGATTCAGAATTTGAGGATTGATTGTTGTAATTGCCAAAATCATTAGAGCTTCCACCATCTCTAAAGTTGCTTGTACTACCACCACCATAGCTGCCTCCTCCACTGTTATAACTATCCTAACTGCCACACTCACCGTTGCCACTGCCCTGTTTCTGTAAGTCTGTCTACCACTTTCATAGCCTCTGCTTCCTCCAGAGTAACCAGGGCTGCCTCCCCAATAACCACCATCATTATCAAATCCATTGCAGCCATCCCACTGCCACCATATCTACCATCACCTCAACTGCCACCACAGCCACCTCACCCACTGAAGTTTCCTCATGACCAAAGTTGTCATTCCCACCAGAACTACCTCCATGCCCACCACCAAAGTTTCCAGGACCACTTTGACTTCCTTGGGTGGGTGAAACATTACCCATCTCTTGCTTGGATAGGGCTTTCTTTACTTCACAGTTGTGGCCATTCACAGTGCTGTATTTTTGAATGACAATCTTGTCTACAGAGTCATGGGTTCTCAAATGTTACAAAAGCAAAGCTTTTCTTTTTGCCACTGCCTCAGTCAATCATGATTTCAATCACTTAATTTTCCCATTCTATTCAAAATAATCTCTTAAATGATGTTCCTCAATGTTTTCATGAATGCCATGAACAAAAAACTTTTTCACAGCTAAGCGGGCACTAGGTATTTGAAAATCTTCTATTGAGACAGCCCTCTTTGGTTCTACAACTCTTCCATCCACTTTGTGTGGCTTCATATTCATGGCTGCATCTACCTCCTCCACAGTGGCGTAGGTGACAAACCCAAAACCTCTGGAGTGCTTAGTGTTGGGATTTCTCATTATCACACAGTCCATAAGTGTTCCCCAGACTCTCATCAGTTATTTCAAAGCTCAAACTTCTGATGAAGAGCTTCTACAGCTATTCAGGCTCTTTGGGATACTCTGATTTAGACATGATGTTGGTGGTGGGAGTGGGGGTGGGGATCACTTTAAGGATGATCACTCAGTCAGAATGTATATTGGTTTCATAATGTCTGAGAATGGTGTCATATGACATTTGTAAAAGAATGATAATTTGGTTGGATAAATATTTTCTGAACATGGAATCTTTTTTATTTTAAAAGGTTTTTTTTGGGGGGGGGGGGCGCCTGGGTGGCTCAGTGGGTTAAAGCCTCTGCCTTCAGCTCAGGTTATGATCTCAGGATCCTGGGATCAAGCCCCGCATCAGGCTCTCTGCTCAACAGGGAGCTTGCTTCCCTTCCTCTCTCTCTGCCTGCCTCTCTGCCTACTTGTAATCTCTCTCTGTCAAACAAATAAATAAAAATCTTAAAAAAAAAAAACTTTTTTTTTCCCTGCTCAATAATGCACTGATGTGTGCTGAAAATCTGGTTTGTGTTCTAAAAGTATTTGTGGAGTTTTGTTTTGTGTCATCCTTTATCCTTTTTATTATCAGAATTTGTCTAAAAGGAATCTTAATTAAAATTGCTTTAAAAAGACATTTAGAAATTTTCCCAGGTCAAAAATGTTTTCTTCAATTTATTTGATCACTGCTTCTAATCCACCTACCCTGTTTCTCATTCTGAGAAATGTAGTCTATGCAAGTTGAGAGTCTTTATATCTTGTATGAGCTGGTCTCAAGGCTCTGTTTTGAATCTGTGGTAATGTTATGAGTATCTTCCCCATTGCTTCTCCCACATTTATATCTTCATATAAGAAATTCATTCTGCAGACATACTAACATAGATTTGCTAAAGCTTTGAAAGACTGACTTTTTCAGCACCGATACTGGTTTTCCTCCTTTGTTTATTCCTTTTGGCCATGTGGAAATCTGGGAGAGAGTTGTTTCCTTCTGTATTCTAATAACAAGTTTATCCAGACATCCGAAAGCACTTATTTGAAATGCTGTTATATGTTACACCCTTATAGGAATGTCTATATCCATGTTATTAATGTAATGCCTAAGATAAATTTATATAAGTAGAATTATTGGTACAAAATTATGAACATTGAAGCCTTTTTTAAAATTTTTTAAAAATTTTTTTGACAGAGAGAGTTCAGAATTAGGCAGAGAGGCAGGCAGAGAGAGAGAGTAGGAAGCAGGCTCCCCGCTGAGCAGAGAGCCGGATACGGGACTCGATCCTGGGACCCTGAGACCATGACCTGAGCCGAAGGCAGAGGCCTAACCCACTGAGCCACCCAGGCACCCCGAAGCCTTTTTTTTTAATTCCAATATTAGTTAACATATGATGTTACATTAGTTCCAGGTGTACAATAATGATTCCACAATTCTTTGTATTACTCAGTGCTCATCTTTCTTTAAACATTTAATTAATTAATGTATGTCTATATGTATGGGGGGGTAGAAAGAGGGAGAGAATCCCAAGCAGATGCAGTGTTGAGGATAGAGCCCAATCCAGGCTTGATCCCACACCCCTTAGATCATGACCTAAGCCCAAATCCAGAGTCAAATGCTTAACCAACTGAGCCACCCAGCCCACCCCTCCCAACCCTGGCTCATCTTGATAAGTGTTCTCTTAATCCCTTTCACCTATTTCACCCATCTAAGCACCCACATCTGGGATCATCAAAATCTTTTGATGGGCATTATCAAAATAAATTCCATTATAGAAATGTAATGTCAAATTAAAAGTCTTCTATCAGTAGATTATATGTTTTCATGTGTTTGTTTTGAGAGGCTAAAAATTGTATCTCAATATTTAAGCCAATTTAAATTTTCTTCCAGTGAGGTTACACATGATTTAGTAAAATAACTTGATGCTGTATAAATTGTCTTTTCAGGTCTTTGATTTTTTAAAAATAGATTCCAATAAGTCACTTAATAAAGTTTGATCCGTTCTTTGTATAGTAAGTATACTAATGTCCTGTTATATTATTTATAATAGGTTCACCTCTATAACAAATAGACCCTTAAAAGAATAATCTTTTATTGATATGCAAATTTATACTTTACATAGTTGCAGTTATTCTACATATGAATTTTAACAGTGGTCAACACAAAAATCTTTAAATTTCCATATTTGTCAAGAATGCCTTTTCTGCAGAGGGCAAATATTTAGTTTTTATTTCATTTTTCTTCTAGCACAATAATTCCAAGTTGTTTTTATCAAAACATAAGATGGGGCATCTGGGTGGCTCCATTAGTTAAGCTTCTACCTTCGGCTCAGGTCATGATCCCAGGGTCCTGGGATCCAGTCCTGCATCCAGCTCCCTGCTTGGCAGTTCTCTCTGCTTGTTTTCTCTCTCTCTCTCTCTCTATGGGCCTGCCTTACTCTCTCTCAAATAAATAAATAAAATCTTTTTTAAAAAATTAAAAAAATAAATTAAAAATATAAAAAATTTCATGTGACTTGTAGGATTAAGGATGTGGCTCAAAAATCACATTTTCCATTAGCCTAAAAATTGAGAACCAAAATTTATCCAACCCATAAGCGAAAAACTGAAAAAATAAAATGAATTTCCAAAATCAAGAACCAACTGTATTAAAAAAAAGTTTTTATACTAAATGTCCTTTATTTTAGTTTGTTTGATTTTTTTTGTATTTTTCTCTGTAAAGCTCCATGAAAATAGTGTCTACTTCTGTTTTCAACCCCCCACTTCTCCTAAATCTTGGCAGAATGCCTGCCAAATTATAATATTTGTTAAATATAACAGATCTTAAAGATGTATATGTGTGTGGAGGTATGTGTGTGTATGTGTATGTGTATGTGTGCATGCATTAATAGTGCATTTAATAAGTGCATATGTGGTATATTATCTGAGTCCTTGTATGTCTGAGAACCTAATGATCTATTACCATGTAGAAGAAGTTGTTGGTTTTCTACAGAATTCTTGAGTTTTATTTTTTTTTAAGATTTTATTTATTTATTTGACAGACAGAGATCACAAGTAGGCAGAGAGGCAGGCAGAGATAGAGGGGGAAGCAGGCTCCCTGCTGAGCAGAGAGCCCGATGGGGGCTCAATCCCAGGACCCTGGGATCATGACCTGAGCCAAAGGCAGAGGCTTTAATCCACTGAGCCACCCAGGCACCCCGAATTCTTGAGTTTTAAACTTGTTTGTTCAATACCTTTAACCGTCACTCCACTGCCTTTTAGCATTTTATTATTATATGGTATAAATTCAAAGCTATTATATTTTTGTTCAGAGTTTATAGACTTTGATCCTCCTCTCTTTGAAATTCAAAACTTTTACTAAGACATGTCTTGATAAGGATCTTATTTGACTGATTCTGGAGGGGAGTACAGTCCCCCTTTATCTATATACCTAGTTCATATTTTAATTAAAACATTTTTTCTTACAAAAAATTTTTTTTCTTATTTTTTTCTTATTTTTTTTCTTATTTTTTTCTTATTTTTTTTCTTATTTTTTTCTTATTATCTTTTATTATGTTATGTTAGTCACCATATAGTACATCATTAGTTTTTGATGTAGGGTTCCAAGACTCATTGTTTACACATAACTCCTAGTGCTCCATGCAATACATGCTCTCCGTAATATCATCACCAGGCCAACCCATCCCCCCACACCCCTTCCCTCTAAAACCTCAGTTTGTTTCTTGGGGTCCACAGTCTCCCATGGTTCATCTCCCCCTCTGATTCATCCCCCTTCATTTTTCCCTTCCTTTTCCTAATGTACTCCGTGTTATTCTTTATGTTCCACAAATAAGTGAAATCATATGGTAATTGACTTTCTCTGTTTGACTTACTTCACTCAGGATAATCTCCTCCAGTCCCATCCATGTTTATACAAAAGTTGGGTATTCATCATTTCTGATGGCTGAGGAATATTCCATTGTATATATGGACCACATCTTCTTTATTCATTCATCTGTTGAAGGGCATCTTGGCTCTTTCCACAGTTTGGTTATTGTGGACATTGCTGCATTTTTAATATTGTTTCTGGTCTTATTTATTCTGCACCCACATTCAGAATTCCTAATTACCTTTCCATATTCTTTCATATAATTACTTTTGTCTTCCTGAATTCCATTTCTTAGATTTTAAAATAATTATTATAGGGGCACCTGGGTGGCTCATTGGGTTAAGGCCTCTGCCTTCAGCTCAGGTCATGATCCCAGGGTCCTGGGATCAAGCCCCGCATCGGGCTCTCTTTGAGGCAGGGAGCCTGCTTCCTCCTCTCTCTCTCTGCCTGCCTCTCTGCCTACTTGTGATCTCTGTCTGTCAAATAAATAAATAAATAATCTTTTAAAAAAATAATAAATAAAATAATTATTATAAAAGGAAAAACTTAAGGAGGAGAAGTAGAAGCAGCAAGTCTCTGCCACTGGGAAATAAAATAAAAACTCTTTAAAAATCACCTCTTACACCAAGGTGAAATAAAAAACAACTGAACAATATATAGATTCATATTGTACATCTGCCAGAACTTGAAAATATCTAGCTAAATGTTTCTTACAAGTTACAGAGAATAGGAAAAGGAATGTCATTGAAATCTGGTATCAACTGCACAAATAAAAAAATTTCCACTCTTTGGAACAAACTACTTTCATATGAAGGTCAGGAGTTCAACAAAAGAAAGTGTAAATGTGTCTTTTTTGAAGTATCTGCTTAGATACTAAACACTAGTACTTCTACCTTGTTTTATTGGAGCAAGTTGTATAGTCAAGTCTAAAATCAGTGAACAGGAAGGTATACTCAACCCCCAAGCAGATCTTGTTCTGGGAAGAAAATAATTATTTAAAACAAAAACCAAAAACCAAAGAGGATAGTATGCTAAAAATATATCCACCAATCCTATTTAATTGAACTAAAGTTTTAATCCAGAATGAAGGTTGAATTTTGTCCAGTGACTTTTTGGGGGAATATAACCCTATCATATATGAAATATTATAAATATGTGAGGAAGTAAGGACTTTTTACTAAATTTGTTGTGAATAGTCACTTAAGAAGAGATAAAATTAGATTTGTATCTCACACCATACCACACAATAAATTCCAAATGGATCAGAGATAAAAATGTGGAAATGTAAACCACCATGTACTTAAAGAAGGCAACGATAAATCATTTTGTAACCAGAGAAAATTTTAATTATGACTCAAAACATTACTAAGTTTGAGCACATTAAAACCTGAATTCCAAGAAATAATTAAAAGAAAATACAAATGATAATTACATATTGAGAAGTATTTGAAACCTGTAATATATACAAAAGACAAATGGTTCTAATATAAGAACAAACTGTTCAGAGAGGAAGAAATAAAAATGGCCCAAACATGTGAAGAAATGGTGAAGCTCATACATAATAAAAATAAATATTAAAATTATATTTTCCAACTCTGGCCAAAATCCACAAATTTGACAACAAATTCTATTGTATGAAAACTGTAATACTGATACATCACTAATGGGGATGCAAAGTGATTCAACACTTCTGGTGAAGAATGTAGCAAGATCTAGAAAAATTGCTAGGCATTTACCAATGTACTCAATTCCCTTCTAGGAGTCTACTCCTAATACAGATCAGCAAAAATATGAAAATTCTTATAAACAAAGTTATTCTTTGTGCTATTATTTATAGTGGTCAGTTATTGGAAATGACCCAAATATCCATCAATTTGGTACTGATTGGATAAATTATAGTCTGTGTAAGTAATCAGTACAATACAGCTGAAAAACGGAATGAAGAATATTCCTATAAATTGAAATGTAGCAATCTTTAGGATATAATGTGAAATGAAAAAAGCAAAGTGTCAAACAATAAATACAATATGCTATCTTTTCTGCAAGAAACATATAAACATATATATATTTTTTTTTCTTACATTTGCAAAAAAAAAAAACACTAGATTGGTAAATTAAAAACAATATTATGCCTGTAGAAGAACTGAGGAGATTGAATAAAGGGTTTGGTTAGAACAAGTCACAAAATATAGTTACATTATTATTTTTGTAAATTATTTTCTGATATTATTTTTGTTTTAATCTTACATTTCTGGACTAAGCATAAGATCACCAGATAATATAAAAGGCATCTCCTTGAGGTGAAATGTTTGCATCCTTTTCAGGTCATCATGCCAATTTGTTTTTAATTGAAATTTTGTTGGCTTTGTGATTATTGGAGATTTTTCAATAGAATCTGAGAGTGAGTTGACTATGAGTCCTACTTATTCCATGTAGTGATTTTCTTTTTTTTTTTTAAGATTTAATTTTTAGGTAATCTTTATACCCAATGTGGAGCTCAAATTCAACCCTGAGATCAAGAGTCATGTGCTCCACTGACTAAGCCAGCCAGGTACCCCAGTAATTTTCTTTTTTTAAATTTGTTCATAGACATCTTTTAAAAAGTGGAAAAATTTACATTATACTTCTCATAAAAATTCACACACTAGGGATTCCTGGGTGGCTCAGTGTGTTAAGCCTCTGCCTTCGGCTCAGGTAGTAATCTCAGGGTCCTGGGATCAAGTCCTGCAACGTGCTCTGTGCTCAGCGGGGAGCCGCCTTCTCTCTGCCTCTGCCTGTCACTCTGCCTGCTTGTGCACTCACTCTCTCTCTCTCTGACAAATAAATATTTTTAAAAATTCACACTCTAATTATGAAATTCTAATTATCTTTATGATATTTTTAAGATCTGACATAAGTAATCTCAGTCTCCTTTTTAAAATGCCTTAGCTGATCTTGTTTATCTACTTAATTTAGTTAATATTCCAAGTCATACCAGCAAAAAAATAAAACTTTCTTCATTTGAGATTTTTCTTCAAATTGCTTAGGTCCATAATTGTTGGAAAAGACTTTGGAGATTTACATTATTTGTTTTTACTATAGAGGCTCATGACATGCCTTTTGATTTCTAAGATTTCTCTCCTAATGTTTAACATTTTTTCATAATTTTTATGATATAGTTTCACATATATATATTAAAACTTTTCTGATTATTTTTTATTTTTTGTGCCAATTAGAGTATAGGACAGCTATTTATTTTGGTATGATTATTTTGTACCTAAGTACTTTTAGTTCTTGCAGGAGAAAAGCATGTTTGCTCTGTTTATGACTACAAAGTCAGGTTTCCAAAAGTTACAGCCAACATACCTGAGTTGTGACTTATTGAATTAATAAAACATGAAATAAAATGTTTAATATCAAATTAAAGTGAGAATTCTTTCAGTTGCATTTAAATATGCTGATTATTCTTCATAGTAAGATAAAACCTATCTAATTTTACTATTGGGGATTTTCTATACTATCCTATTATTAGTTTCTACTTTAAAAAGTGGGAATTCCAGCAGATCTTTTAGGAGCACATTCCAATAATTAATAACCCTCATTATTAGAAGACATCTTTTACCTTATTTAAATTTTTAGTGTTTCAATTAGACCTAAGTACTTATACTGTTCCTCATGAATTGAGATAGTTCATCATCAACATTTTGCTGTTTCTCTCAATGTTCATTTTTCATGTGAATGTTATTTATCCTTTTCCAATTATTTTCATACATACTTCAAAAATATTCAATAAAGGGTCTGGTCATCTTCATAAATACATCATGGGCTAAATTTTAATTACTACCTTTAATTCTTTATATAACCATACCTGTCATGCCTGAAAGGTTTCAAGTGGCTTTTGACGTGATTTTTTTAATTATTTAATAGTAATTTTTACCTTTATCATATAAAGAAAATGCTAACCAAAAAAAGATTATTCTAATTTTACTATAAACAATCACTAGGTAAAAGAAAATTCTTAAGAAATTAGATTTCTGATGAAAATAAATATACTTATAAAACTAGTTTAACCACTTAAAATTATTTTTCTAAAGCATTCCGCATTGAAGGTGATATTTTCCAGCTGTGCATTTTTTTAAAGATTTATTTAATTTAAAGCACACGTGAGCAAGTGGAGGGGTGTAAATGAGAGAGAGAGACAATCTCACACAAGTTCTATGCTCAGTGGGGAGCCTGATGCAGGGCTCAGTGTCATGACTCTGGGACCATGAGATGAGCCAAAATCAAGAGTCAATCACTTAACTGACTGAGCCACCCAGGAGCCCCACCAGCTGCGCATTTTAATTGAGTTTAGATAACTAATATTAGATGATTAGTCAAAAATAAATATGTATACTAAAAAATACATATGAATTAAAATGGACTTTATTAAATACATAATATCAATAGTTAAATATATAATAAGGCAATAAAAATACTAAATATGTGAAATATTTTTCAACTTACATTCAAAACTATGATTTAATACTTTCATTTTAGGTAAGAGGAAAGGATTTTTTTAATTGAACATTATTTTCTAGACAAAGATCTGTTAATCCAAAAGAACTTAAAAATGAGGACTACATTGATATTGCTATATATACACAGACTTAGAACATTGCTTTCAGAAACAGTTCTCAAGACTTGAGACAGAAAAGTAATTTTGTTTTAATTAAGGTTTGTTGAATGAAATAATGACAATATATTTATTAAAATTAGCATAGTATATTTTTAATAAGATTCTGAAAATACCAATGAAAGGCTTAGTTTCATGTTAATTTTTTTATTTTGAAATTGATTTGTTCCTTAAAAATCTAGAAATTAATAATACTTAGAACATAGGATCTAATTTTTAATTCAAATCAATGGAAATAAAAATGGCTTTCTCTCTATAGTTCTCTAGATATGTGTATTTTGCTTCAAGGAATATCTTTATCAGTAGAAACAGAAAATGAATATAAACTCTTCTCCTGTACAATATAGATCACTCAAGTCTAAACCTATGATGGACAACTATTCCCTCTTCACAGATTGCCAATGACCTAAGCCAAAAAAAAAAAAAAAAAAATCAGCAATCAAAAAGAATTATGTTTTGAACTTCTAAATACTGTCTACTGTGATTGCTTGTCATAAAATCAGAAATCTTTCAAGTGTCACTAATTTAAATAAGGCTTTTGTTGTTTTATAAAATCCAATGGACCATTCAGAATGGCTGAATCAATTTTTCTCCCTTACCATAGCACCAGTGGTCTAATTCAGTCATTACAAAACTATTCTTCCATTATTCCTATGGCCTAAGCAAAAGTGAGTTAAAATAGTAGAGAAAAAATTAGTATCATTGATTGAAACCAGAATGAGATATTTTACTCATTAGCTTTGATTTTTACTCTCCTAATTAGCTTGAGCTTTTCGATGAGAATAGGTGGTAGATCAGTGGGTAACGAGTTTGTTATTCAGTGATATGGAGAAATGCAATACAACTGATGATTGACTTTCCCGTGAGGTATAAAAGCTCCTTCACAAATAGTGTGCCACTTCATTTTTGGAACAAGCAAGAAAGTAAAGAAATTTGTGGTTAATGAAATCTAATAGAGAAGGTAGATTTTAACATGAGTCTGCTCATTCCCAAATGAGAGAGTTCTGTTCTCTGAAACTTATCTGCTATGACAGTAGAAGGAAAGAAATGAGATGGTATTTATCTGAGACATATGTATTTTATGTGGTCACTGTATATTCATTTGTTCAATACAAATTTATTGAGTTCCTATTTGACAATTACTGATTATAGTAATTGGATACTTGGATACAGTGATGAGCAACACAGATAAATTCTTTGCTCCTTGCATGGGGTTTATAATCTAGAAGGAGAAGACAAAAAAATAAACATATAAATTAGGAAAAGTGCCATGTAAATGGACCTATAATTTTGCTAAGATGGGGTAGTTTATAACAGATGAGTGTTCCATCACAAACCAAAAGGAAGCTTGATTTTTTAAAAAAAAGTTTAAAATATTATAAGCATTGAAACATTAAGTATTGAGTACTTAGAGGACATAATCTCTGAGAAGCAGCCACTGTAAGGTTAAAACAAACTAACTTTTTAGAGTTACTTCTTTCCTTCAGGTTCTAAACAAAGGGCAGGAGATTGATGAACAAAGAATGGACCCAGAGAAACGACCTTTCCTAATATTTAGAGAGGGAGCATAGCTTTTTGTCAGCTCTATAAGGACAAAAAATAAAAACACAAGGGACCAAGATTTCAATAAGATGGGTTGTGCAGAGAACTAATATCAATGCTATGTCAGTTTCCACTCAAGATATTTGGCAAATGTTAAGCTACATGAGGCACAAGACTGAGCAGGCAAGAAAGAACTCTATAAACACGGAAAATTTTTGAGTAGCCTATACATGTAAAGAAAACTAGGATCAGGCTTTAGAACTCACCAGTAAACAACCCCAATGTAGTTGGAAGGCCACATGTAAAGGAGCTTACCATTTATATGTTTTCCTTTAGGGGTGTTATGGCTTCAGGTGTTACATTGAAGTCTTTAATCCATTTTGAGTTAATTTTTGTATATGGTCAAGTTTCATTCTTTTGCACATGGCTGTATAATTTTCTTAGCACCATTTAGAGAGGACACTCTCATTTTATAGTCTTAGTTTCTATTGTATATTCTTAGTTGTATTGTATATTCTTAGTTTCTTTATTGTAAATTAATTAGTCATAGAGGCATAGGTTTATTTCTGAACTCTCTTTTCAGTTCCATTGATCTATGTGTCTGTTTTTACGCCAGTACCATACCATTTTGATTATGATAACTTTGTAATATAGTTTGAAATGCAAAATGCCACTTCAAGTTTTCTTTGGGTATAGTTGACAGGTAATGTTATATTAGTTTCAGGTGTACAACACCTGAAGGGATTTGACAGGTTTATACAATATGCTGTGTTCATTACAGGTATAGCTAGCATCTGTCCTATTACATTGCTATTATATCATTGACTAATTCCTTACTTTGCTTTTTATTCCTGTCACTTACTCATTCCATACCTGGAGGCATGTATCTCTTTCTCTATTTCACTCATTTTGCCCAACCTCCCACCCATTTCCCCTCTGGCAACCATCAGTTTTTTCTCTGTAATTATAGTTCTGATTCTGTTTTCTTTTTGGTCATTTCTTTAGATTCCATTTATGAGTGGAATCATATGGCATTTGTCCTTCTTAATCTGACTTATTTCACTTAGAATAATACCTCGTTCTTTTTTATGGGTGTGTATATTCACAAAGGCACAAGGGCACATCTCATTCTTTTTTATGGGTGTGTATATTCCTGTGTGTGTGTGTGTGTGTGTGTGTGTGTGTACCACACTTTCCTTATCCATTCATTTACTGATAGACACTTAGGTTGCTTCCGTGTCTTGGCTATACTAAATATTGCAGTAAACATAGGGGTGCATATATATTTTTGAAATAGTGTTTTGTTTTCTCTGGGTAAATACCTAAAAGTGGAAATAGTGGTATTTCTATTTTTAAGTTTTTGAGGAACCTCTATTCTGTTTTCCACATAGCTATACCAGTTTACATTTCCACCAACAGTGCACAGGTTCCTTTTTCTCTACCTCTTCACCAACACCTGTTTCTTTTCTTGGATTTTAGCCATTCTAATGGGTGTGAGGTGATATTTCATTGTGGCTGTGATTTGCATTTCCCTGATGATTATTGATGTTAAATATCTTTACATGGTCTTTTGGCCATCTACCTTAGTCTTCTTTCTAATAATATCTACACATGTCCTTTGCCCATTTTTTTTTAAAGATTTTATTTATTTATCAGACAGAGATCACAAGTAGGCAGAGAGGCAGGCAGAGCGAGAGAGGGGGAAGCAGACTCCCTGCAGAGCAGAGAGCCCAATGTGGGGCTTGATCCCAGGACCCTGGGATCATGACCTGAGCCGAAGGCAGAGGCTTTAACCCACTGAGCCACCCAGGCGCCCCCTTTGCCCATTTTTTAATAGGGTGTTTGGTTTGGGGGTATTGTGTTGTCTCAAGTTCTTAATATGCTTTAGATACTGACCCTTTAACAGGATATGTCATTAGCAAATATCTTCCCCCATTCAGCCTTTTTGTTTTCTTGATCATTTCCTTTGCTGTGCAAAAACTTTATTTTGATGTAGGCCCAATAGTATATTTTTGTTCTTATTTCCCTTACCTTAGGAGACATAGCTAGAAAAATGTTGTAGGGCTGATGTTATAAGATGAATTACTGCCTATGTTTTCTTCCAGGATTTTTATGGTTTCAGGTTTCACATGTAGGTGGTTAATTCAACTTAAGTTTATTTCTGTGTATGATGTTAGGAAGTAGTCCAGTTTCATTTTTTTACATGTAGCTGTCTAGTTTTCCCAGCATCATTTGTTGAAAAGATTGTCTTTTCCCCATTAACATGTTCTTCCCTCCTTTGCTATAGGTTAATAGACTGTACAAGTGTGGGTTTATTTCTGGGCTTTCTGTTCTGTTCCATTGATCTTGTTTTCCATTTTTGTGCCCATACCATAGTGTTTTAATTACTACAACTTTGTAGTAGACTTTGAAATCTGGACTTGGGATACCATCAGCTTTGTTCTTCATTCTCAGGAGAGCTTTGGCTATTTGGGGTCTTCTGTGGTTCCATATAATTGTTACCATTATTTGTTCTAGTTCTGTAAAAATGCTACTGGTATTTTGATAAGGATTGTATTGAATCTGTAGATTGCATTGGATAAAAAGCACATTTTGACAATATTAATTCTTCCACTCCATGAGCATATAATATCTTTCCCTTTGTGTCATTTTCAGTTTGTTTCACAAATGTTTTATAATTCTCAGAATACCAGACTTTCACCTCTTTGATTAAGTTTATTCCTGGGTATCCTATTCTTTTTTTTAGTTATAAATGGAGGGTTGTTTTTTTTTTTTAAATTCCTGTGTCTACGACTTTGTGGTTAGTGTATAGAAACCCTACTGATTTCTGGGTATTAATTTTGTATCCTTACACTTGATGATTTTTTTTAAATTTCTAGTAGATTTTTTGATGACATCCTTAGGATTTCTAGGTATAGTATCATGTTATCTAAAATTAATGACAATTTAACTTCTTTTTTTACCAATAAGGATGGCTCTTATTTCTTTCTCTTGTCTGATTACCATTGCTAGGGCTTCTGGTACCATGTTTAATAGATATGGAGAGAAATGGATCTTGCTCCTGACCTTGGAGAGAAAGCTTTGTTTTCATTCATCTTCACTGAGGAAGATGTTAGCAGTGAGTGTTTCATATATGACCAGGACTGGTGTGCACTTGAGGACCCTGGGTTTGCTGAGGTTGTAAGCTCCCCATGATGTCTTGACCCCACCATTTATGACATCTGGATTTGCCAGTTAGAATGTCAGGATCCTTCAGTTATGGTGTTTAATCTCATCCTTCATGGCATCCAGACCCTGCTCCAGTTTGGGCTTTTAAGGAGGAAGGGGAGGGACACCTGGGTGGTTCGGTCTGTTAAGCATCTGCCTTCAGCTCAGGTCATGATCTCAGGGTCCTGGGATCAAGTCCCACATCAGGCTCCTTGATCAGCAGGGAGCCTACTTCTCCCTCTGCCAGCTGCTTCCCCTGTTTGTGCTCTCTCTATATATATATAGTAAATAAATATTTTTTTAAAAGGTGGAAGGGGAGAAAGTGTTCCCACATCTCCTCAGCCCTATTAAATTGTGGCTTTTTTTTTTCCATACTCTATCATAACTAGGGCTGATGTGCGTTTGTAGAAACTGGGCTCACTAATATTGCAAACTCAGAGATAACTGAACTCCCCAGTTGTGGTGTCCAGACCCTGCTCCATCTTAGGCTTTTAATGTGGGGCAGAAACATAAACCATGTCATTCTCCAGTCCCTTTGACCTGGAGAGCTTTCCTGTAGTTTCCCCATCACTCTGCAGAATTCTAGTGTTGTCTCTTCTATATGTTTGTGCCTCTTTTAATTTTAATTTTAATATTTTAGTGTTCACCTTCTTTTTATTTATTTACTTTTATTTAAACCATGTCTTGTTTTCTGTGCCCAAGGACAGAGAAGGATCTATTTCTGGTCGCTCAGTACTATTTTTCCCCACTGCCGTTTGCAGCACTGGGGACGGGTCTCTATCTCTCTTACTATTCTCTTTCCATTCTGTCTTTGGTTGTTCAGTCATTTTACAGTCAGCCCTTATTCTTCAGGAGGATTTTTTCTGTTAATTGCTGTAATTTGGTGTGTTCTGTGGAGTGGGTGAGTTCAGTGTTTTCTTGCATTACCATCTGAATGGGAGTGCCCCATAATTGGAATTTTGGTAGAGATTGCATTGAATCAATAGACTGATATGGGTAGTAGTAGATTTTTAACAATATTCTTCTCATCCATAAACATGAAATATCATCCCATTTATTTGTGTCTTTAGTTTCCTTTATTAATGTCTGTTAGTTTTCAGAGCAGAGGTCTTTCACTTCCTTGATTAAATTTATTTCTTCATATTTTATTCTTTTGATGGAATTGTATATGAGATTGCATTCTTTATTTCTTTTTCTCATAGTTCATTATTGTGTATAGAAATGTAACAGGATTTTGTATATTGATTTTGTATCTTGCAACTTCACTGAACTTGTGATTAGCTTACAGTATTTTGGAAAAGTCCCTAGCACTTTCTTTACATGTCATCTGCAAATAGTGACATTTTTATTTCATCTTTTCCAAGTTAGATGCCTTTTCTTTATTTCTTCTTTCCTTCTTTTTCTCTTTCTTTCTCTCTTCTAACTGCTGTAGCTAAGACTTCCAATACTTCGTGGAATAAAAGTGGCAAGAGTGGGCATCTTTGTCTTGTTCCTGATTTTAGAGGAAAAGCTTATTCAGATCTTCAACATTAAAAACAAAGTTAGCTGTGGACTTGTCATATACAGCCTTTATTATGTAGCCTTTATTATGGTTATAAAGTATGTTTCTTATATACTCACTTTATTATATTAAAGTATGTTCCCTCTATTCTCACTTTGTTGAGAGTATATGTCATAAATCGATGCTGAATTTTCTGAAATTCTTTTTCTGCATCTATTTAGATGGCCATAAGATTTTTATCCTTCATTTTCTTAATGTCGTGTAGCATGATATTTGATTTGCAGATGTTGAACCACACTTGCATTTTGGAATAAATTCCACTTGAGCATGGTATATGCTCTTATTAGTGTATTGTTAAATTCAGTTCTCTAATATTTTTTGATGGTTGTTGCATCTATGTTTTTCAGGGATATTGGCCTGTGCTTTTCCTGTTGATTCCTTGTCTGGTGTTGTTACAGTGATGTTAGCCTCATAATATAAGTTTGGAATGATTTGTCCTTCTCAATTTGGAAGAGTCTGAGAAGGATTGGTATTAATTCTTTTTTGAATGGTGAGTAGAATTTACCAGTGATACCATCTGGTCTTGGACTTGTTTGCTGGAAAGATTTTGACTTTCAGATTGAATCTCTTTACTAGAAATCCATCTATTTAGATTTTCTATATTTTCATTATTCAGTCTTGGTGGGTTCTATATTTCTAGTAACTTAACGTTTTTTTAGGTTGTCTGATTTGTTGGCATATAATTGTTCAAATAGTCTTTATGATTCTTTGTATTTCTGTAGTATCAGTTGTAACATTTCTTTCATTCCTAATTTTATTTCTTTGAGCCCTCTTTTTTTTTCTTGATGAATCTAATTAATGGCTTGTCAGTTGTGTTTATCTTTCAAAAACCAGTTCTTAGATTTATATTTTTATTGTCTTTTTTAGTCTCTATTTCATTTCTTTCTGTTCTGATCTTATTTTTTTTTTATTAACATATAGTGTATTATTTGCCCCGGGGTACAGGTCTGTGAATCATCAAGTTTACACATTTCACAGCACATACCATAGCACATACCCTCCCCAGTGTCCACAACCCAACCATCCTATCTGTACCCCCCACCCCCTAGCAACCCTCAGTTTGTTTCGTGAGACTAAGAATCTCTTATGGTTTGTCTCCCTCCTGATCCCATCTTTTTTTATTTTTCCCCCACTACCCCCAACGACTCCCTGCTCTACCTCTCAAATTCTTCATATCAGAGAGATCATATGATAATTGTCTTTTTCTGATTCACTTATTTCACTTACATAATACCCTCTAGTTCCATCTTATTATTTCCCTTACTGTATTAACTTTGGCTTTTGTTTGTACTACATTTTCTAGTCTCTTGAGGTGTAAAGTTAGGACTGTGTTTTTGTTTTGTTTTGAGATTTTTGTCCTTTTTCAAGGTAGGCATTTATCACCACAAACTTCTCTCTTAGAACTGCTTTTGCTGAACCCATAAGTTTTTAACATGTTGCATTTCCATTTTCATTTGTCTCAAGGTATTTTTTTCTCTTTTGATTTATTCTTTGACCCATTGTTGTTCAGTAGCATATTGTTTAATTTTCACATATAATATTAATTTTCCAGTTTTCATCTTATGATTGATTCCTAGTTTCATACCATTGTGATTGGAAAAGATGCTTGAAATGATTTCAGTTTTAAATTTATTAATACTTGTTTCATGGCCTCTATTCTGGAGAATATCCCATGCACACTTGAGAATAATATGTATTCTATTTCTTTTGGCTGGAATGCTCTTTATTTATCTGTTAAATCCATCTGGTTTAATGTGTCATTTAAGGCCAATGTTTTCTTATTGATTTTCTGTCTGGATGGTCTATCCTCAATATAAGTAGGGTATTAAGTCCACCCATTTTTATTGTACTGTCTATTTCTCCTTTTAGGCCTGTTAATATTTGTTTTATAAATTTAGGTGTTCCTATCTGGTTGCATAAATATTTACAAATGTTATGTCCTCTTGCTGGATGACTCCTTTATCATTACAAAGCTCCCTTCTTTGTCTCTTATTACAGTCTTTGTTTTAATGTCTATTTGTCTGAGCTAAGCATAGCTACTCCGTGTTTCTTTGTCTTTTCATTTGCATGGACTATCTTTTTCCATTCTGTTGTTTCTGTAGGTGTGTATCTTTATATATGAACTAAGTCTCTTATAGGCAGCATATAGCTAGGTCTTATTTTTTTTTTATTATTCATATAGCCACTCTGTGTCTTTTGATTGGAAATTTTAGTCTATTTACATTTAAACTAATTATTGACAGATATGTACATATTGACATTTTATAAATTGTTTTCTAGCTTTTTTATAGTTCTGCTTTATTCCTTTTTTTCTTGCTTTCTTTGTGGTTTGATGATTTTCTTTAGTGGTATGCTTAGATTCCTTTCTCATCATCTTTTGTGTACCTTCAGTTGGTTTTTAGTTTGTAGTTACCATGAGGCTACATAAAACAACATATATTTGTAGCAGTCTATTTTAAGTTGATAATAACTTAAGTTTGAACATATACTATATACCATATACATAGTATATACATAGTATATGGTATACTATATACATAGTATATGGTATATAGTATATGTTCAAACTTAAGTTATTATCAATTTATACATATACTATAGTATATGTATATACTATAGTATATACTATATATACTATAACATATACTGTAGCTCTACATTTTTAGTCTCCCCAACCCTCTACATTTTATTATTATTTGTTCACTTTTAGCAATTTCTTTTCTTCTCTTATTTTGTGCACTGAATGCATAAAAGAGGTGTGTTGATTTATACTGAAAATTATGATAGTTATGTACATATGTGTTTTGAAGGTAAAATAGAGCTCTCAGTTGACCTGAAATGTGCATGCAGCATTAATGAATAAATAAACCTTTTTGTTGTCTTATGCCTCTGATACTATGTTACTGTAAATTACTGATATGTGACCTGAACTTACCTTGTCTGATACATTTTCCAAGATGATCTAACCATATATTCACTCTCCATCCTTCTCATCCTTCCATATTTCTACAGACTAGCTTTCTTGATGTTCTGAAACAAGGCAGATCCATTTCCAATTCAAGACCTTTAAATATGGAAATCTCAAAATTGAAATCACTTGCATCTGATATATGTGTGAAACAATCCCTCACATCTTCCACATCCTATGTCAAAAAGTTGTCTCCTCCATAAGGCCTCTCCCTACTGCCCTATTTAACATTTCAGTTTCTACATAATGCCTTTTCCTCTACCTGGCTTAATTAATTACCTATATATTAGATGGTGATAAATTATATAGATATGTATGGCTCGTTTTTTAAAAAATTTTGTTTCTCCTCCACCAGAACATAAGGGCAAAACTTTTTCTTTCTTTTTGAGAGAAGTTTTAGATTCACAGTAAAATTAAGAGGAAGACAATAGATTTCCTACATGCATCCTATCCCCACACAAAGGTCATTCCCATTATCAACATCCCTCACCAGAGTGGCACAATTATTACAGTTGATGAACCTACATTGACACACGATAATCATTCAAAGTCCATAATTTATATTACATTTCACTTTTGGGGTGTACATGCTATGAATCTGAACAAATGTCTAATAACATGTGTCGATTATGGTACCATACAGAGCATTTTAAGGGCCCTAAAAATCTTCTGTTCTCTGCCTATTGACTCTTCTAACCTTAACCTTCGGAACCACTGATCTTTGTATTATGTCATTAGTTTTGTTTCTAGACACTGTGTAGCCTTTTCAGATTGGCTTCTTTGACCTAGTAATATGCACTTGTTTCCTGTGTGATTTCTCATGACTTGATAGTTTGTTGTCATTGTTGTTGTTGTTTTAGCACTGAACAATATTCCATTATCTGGATATACCATGGTTTATTTACCCATACACCTGCTAAAGGATTATATCTTTGTTGCTTCTGAGTTTTGGCAGTTACAAATCTACTATAAATATTGTAGTGCAGGTTTTTGGGTGAACGTAAATATTCAACTCTTTTGGGTAAATATTAAGGAGGATGATTGTGAATTTGTATGGTAAGAATATGTTTAATTTTTAAAGAACTACCAAAATTCCTTCAAAGTGGCTGTAGCATTTTACATGCCCACCAGCAGTAAATGAGAACTTCTGTGGCTCTGTATCTTCACCAGTATTTGGTATTGTCAGTGTTACAGATTTTGGTGATTCTAATAGGTTTCCAGTGGTATCTCATTGTTGCTTTAATCTGATAGAGGATGTGGAACATCTGCTTATTGGCCATGTTGGTATAACGTTTTTGGTGAGGTATCTGTTAAGGTCTTTGTCCCCATTTTTTTTTTTTTTCAGCATAACAGTATTCATTATTTTTGCACCACACCCAGTGCTCCATGCAATCTGTGCCCTCTACAATACCCACCACCTGGTGCCCCCAACCTCCCACCCCCCACCCCTTCAAAATTCTCAGATCGTTTTTCAGAGTCCATAGTCTCTCATGGTTCACCTCCCCTTCCAATTTCCCTCAACTCCCTTCTCCTCTCCATCTCCCCTTGTCCTCCATGCTATTTGTTATGCTCCACAAATAAGTGAAACCATATGATAATTGACTCTCTCTGCTTGACTTATTTCACTCAGCATCATCTCTTCCAGTCCCGTCCATGTTGCTACAAAACTTGGGTATACATCCTTTCTTTTTTCTTTTTCTTTTTTTTTTTACAGCTTCATAAACATATATTTTTATCCCCAGGGGTACAGGTCTGCGAATCGCCAGGTTTACACACTTCACAGCACTCACCATAGCACATACCCTCCCCAATATCCATAACCCCACCCCCCTCTCCCAACCCCCTCCCCCCATCAACCCTCAGTTTGTTTTGTGAGATTAAGAGTCACTTATGGTTTGTCTCCCTCCCAATCCCATCTTGTTTCATTTACTCTTCTCCTACCCCCTCATCCCACATGTTGCATCTCCTCTCCCTCATATCAGGGAGATCATATGATAGTTGTCTTTCTCCGATTGACTTATTTCGCTAAGCATGATACCCTCTAGTTCCATCCACGTCGTCGCAAATGGCAAGATTTCATTTCTTTTGATGGCTGCATAGTATTCCATTGTGTATATATACCACATCTTCTTTATCCATTCGTCTGTAGATGGACATCTAGGTTCTTTCCATAGTTTGGCTATTGTAGACATTGCTGCTATAAACATTCGGGTGCACGTGCCCCTTCAGATCACTACGTTTGTATCTTTAGGGTAAATACCCAGCAGTGCAATTGCTGGGTCATAGGGTAGTTCTATTTTCAACATTTGGAGGAACCTCCATGCTGTTTTCCAGAGTGGTTGCACCAGCTTGCATTCCCACCAACAGTGTAGGAGGGTTCCCCTTTCTCCGCATCCTCGCCAGCATCTGTCATTTCCTGACTTGTTCATTTTAGCCATTCTGACTGGTGTGAGGTGATATCTCATGGTGGTTTTGATTTGTATTTCCCTGATGCCGAGTGATATGGAGCACTTTTTCATGTGTCTGTTGGCCATCTGGATGTCTTCTTTGCAGAAATGTCTGTTCATGTCCTCTGCCCATTTCTTGATTGGATTATTTGTTCTTTGGGTGTTGAGTTTGCTAAGTTCTTTATAGATTTTGGACACTAGCCCTTTATCTGATATGTCATTTGCAAATATCTTCTCCCATTCTGTCAGTTGTCTTTTGGTTTTGTTCACTGTTTCCTTTGCTGTGCAAAAGCTTTTGATCTTGATGAAATCCCAAAAGTTCATTTTTGCCCTTGCTTCCCTTGCCTTTGGTGATGTTCCTAGGAAGATGTTGCTGCGGCTGATGTCAAAGAGGTTGCTGCCTGTGTTCTCGTCAAGGATTTTGATGGATTCCTTTCTCACATTGAGATCCTTCATCCATTTTGAGTCTATTTTCGTGTGTGGTGTAAGGAAATGATCCAATTTCATTTTTCTGCATGTGGCTGTCCAATTTTCCCAACACCATTTATTGAAGAGGCTGTCTTTGTTCCATTGGACATTCTTTCCTGCTTTGTCGAAGATGAGTTGACCATAGAGTTGAGGGTCCATTTCTGGGCTCTCTATTCTGTTCCATTGATCTATGTGTCTGTTTTTGTGCCAGTACCATGCTGTCTTGATGATGACAGCTTTGTAATAGAGCTTGAAGTCCGGAATTGTGATGCCACCAACTTTGGCTTTCTTTTTCAATATTCCTTTGGCTATTCGAGGTCTTTTCTGGTTCCATATAAATTTTAGGATTATTTGTTCCATTTCTTTGAAAAAAATGGATGGTACTTTGATAGGAATTGCATTAAATGTGTAGATTGCTTTAGGTAGCATAGACATTTTCACAATATTTATTCTTCCAATCCAGGAGCATGGAACATTTTTCCATTTCTTTGTGTCTTCCTCAACTTCTTTCATGAGTACTTTATAGTTTTCTGAGTATAGATTCTTAGTCTCTTTGGTTAGATTTATTCCTAGGTATCTTATAGTTTTGGGTGCAATTGTAAATGGGATGGACTCCTTAATTTCTCTTTCTTCTGTCTTGTTGTTGGTGTAGAGAAATGCAACTGATTTCTGTGCATTGATTTTATATCCTGACACTTTACTGAATTCCTGTACAAGTTCTAGCAGTTTTGGAGTGGAGTCTTTTGGGTTTTCCACATATAGTATCATATCATCTGCAAAGAGTGATAGTTTGACTTCTTCTTTGCCGATTTGGATGCCTTTAATTTCCTTTTGTTGTCTGATTGCTGAGGCTAGGACTTCTAGTACTATGTTGAATAGCAGTGGTGATAACGGACATCCCTGCCGTGTTCCTGACCTTAGTGGAAAAGCTTTCAGCTTTTCTCCATTGAGAATGATATTTGCGGTGGGTTTTTCATAGATGGCTTTGATAATATTGAGGTATGTGCCCTCTATCCCTACACTTTGAAGAGTTTTGATCAGGAAGGGATGCTGTACTTTGTCAAATGCTTTTTCAGCATCTATGGAGAGTATCATATGGTTCTTGTTCTTTCTTTTATTAATGTGTTGTATCACATTGATTGATTTGTGGATGTTGAACCAGCCTTGCAGCCCTGGAATAAATCCCACTTGGTCGTGGTGAATAATCCTTTTAATGTACTGTTGAATCCTATTGGCTAGTATTTTGGCGAGAATTTTTGCATCTGTGTTCATCAAGGATATTGGTCTGTAGTTCTCTTTTTTGATGGGATCCTTGTCTGGTTTTGGGATCAAGGTGATGCTGGCCTCATAAAATGAGTTTGGAAGTTTTCCTTCTATTTCTATTTTTTTTTTGGAACAGTTTCAGGAGAATAGGAATTAGTTCTTCTTTAAATGTTTGGTAGAATTCCCCCGGGAAGCCGTCTGGCCCTGGGCTTTTGTTTGTTTGGAGATTTTTGATGACTGTTTCAATCTCCTTACTGGTTATGGGTCTGTTCAGGCTTTCTATTTCTTCCTGGTTCAGTTGTGGTAGTTTATATGTCTCTAGGAATGCATCCATTTCTTCCAGATTGTCAAATTTGTTGGCGTAGAGTTGCTCATAGTATGTTCTTATAATTGTCTGTATTTCTTTGGTGTTCGTTGTGATCTCTCCTCTTTCGTTCATGATTTTATTTATTTGGGTCCTTTCTCTTTTCTTTTTGATAAGTCTGGCCAGGGGTTTATCAATCTTATTAATTCTTTCAAAGAACCAGCTCCTAGTTTCGTTGATTTGTTCTATTGTTTTTTTGGTTTCTATTTCATTGATTTCTGCTCTAATATTTATGATTTCTCTTCTCCTGCTGGGTTTAGGGTTTCTTTCTTGTTCTTTCTCCAGCTCCTTTAGGTGTAGGGTTAGGTTGTGTACCTGAGACCTTTCTTGTTTCTTAAGAAAGGCTTGTACCGCTATATATTTTCCTCTCAGGACTGCCTTTGTTGTGTCCCACAGATTCTGAACCGTTGTGTTTTCATTATCATTTGTTTCCATGAATTTTTTCAATTCTTCTTTAATTTCCTGGTTGACCCATTCATTCTTTAGAAGGATGCTGTTTAGTCTCCATGTATTTGGGTTCTTTCCAAATTTCCTCTTGTTATTGAGTTCTAGCTTTAGAGCATTGTGGTCTGAAAATATGGAGGGAATGATCCCAATCTTTTGATACCGGTTGAGACCTGATTTAGGACCGAGGATGTGATCTATTCTGGAGAATGTTCCATGTGCACTAGAGAAGAATGTGTATTCTGTTGCTTTGGGATGAAATGTTCTGAATATATCTGTGATGTCCATCTGGTCCAGTGTGTCATTTAAGGCCTTGATCTCCTTGTTGATCTTTTGCTTGGATGATCTGTCCATTTCAGTGAGGGGAGTGTTAAAATCACCTACTATGATTGTATTCTTGTCGATGTGTTTCTTTGATTTTGTTATTAATTGGTTTATATAGTTGGCTGCTCCCACGTTAGGGGCATAGATATTTAAAATTGTTAGATCTTCTTGTTGGACAGTTCCTTTGAGTATGATATAGTGTCCTTCCTCATCTCTTATTATAGTCTTTGGCTTAAAATCTAATTGATCTGATATAAGGATTGCCACTCCTGCTTTCTTCTGATGTCCATTAGCATGGTAAATTCTTTTCCACCCCCTCACTTTAAACCTGGAGGTGTCTTCGGGTTTAAGATGAGTTTCTTGTAGGCAACATATAGATGGGTTTTGTTTTTTTATCCATTCTGATACCCTGTGTCTTTTGATTGGGGCATTTAGCCCATTCACATTCAGGGTAAGTATTGAGAGATTTGAATTTAGTGCCATCGTATTGCCTGTAAGGTGACTGTTATTGTATATTGTCTCTGTTTCTTTCTGATCTACTACTTTTAGGGTCTTTCTTTGCTTAGAGGACCCCTTTCAATATTTCCTGTAGAGCTGGTTTGGTATTTGCAAATTCTTTCAGTTTTTGTTTGTCCTGGAAGCTTTTAATCTCTCCTTCTATTTTCAATGATAGCCTAGCTGGATATAGTATTCTTGGCTGCATGTTTTTCTCATTTAGTACTCTGAATATATCATGCCAGCTCTTTCTGGCCTGCCAGGTCTCTGTGGATAAGTCTGCTGCCAATCTAATATTTTTACCATTGTACGTTACAGAGTTCTTTTCCCGGGCTGCTTTCAGGATCTTTTCTTTGTCACTAAGACTTGTCAATTTTACTATTAGGTGACGGGGTGTGGACCTATTCTTATTAATTTTGAGGGGGGTTCTCTGAACCTCTTGAATTTTGATGCTTGTTCCCTTTGCCATATTGGGGAAATTCTCTCCAATAATTCTCTCCAATATACCTTCTGCTCCCCTCTCTGTTTCCTCTTCTTCTGGAATCCCAATTATTCTAATGTTGTTTCGTCTTATGGTGTCACTTATCTCTCGAATTCTCCCCTCGTGGTCCAGTAGCTCTTTGTCCCTCTTCTGCTCAGCCTCTTTATTCTCTGTCATTTGGTCTTCTATATTGCTAATTCTTTCTTCTGCCTCATTTATCCTAGCAGTGAGAGCCTCCATTTTTGATTGTACCTCATTAATAGCTTTTTTGATTTCAACTTGGTTAGATTTTAGTTCTTTTATTTCTCCAGAAAGGGCTTTTATATCTCCCGAGAGGGTTGCTTTAATATCTTCCATGCCTTTTTCAAGCCCGGCTAGAACCTTGAGAATCATCATTCTGAACTCTATATCTGACATATTACCAATGTCTGTATTGATTAGGTCCCTAGCCTTTGGTACTGCCTCTTGTTCTTTTTTTTGTTGTGAATTTTTCCGCCTTGTCATTTTGTCCAGATAAGAGTTTATGAAGGATCAAGTAAAATACTAAAAGGGTGGCAACAACCCCAGGAAAATATGCTTTAGCCAAATCAGAAGAGATCCCAAATTGTGAGGGGGGGAGAAAGGGGATAAAAAGGGGTTCAAAAAGAAAAAAAAAAAACTATTTAAAAAAAGAAAGCCGATAAAGAAAAAATATAAAAAGAGGAAAAAATATATATATATTAGATAAACTATTTAAAAAACGTTAAAAAAGAAAAACGGTAAAAGTTAAAAAAAATTAGCAGAAGAAGAGAAGAAGAAAAAGAAAAAAAATTGAAAAAGAAAAAAAAAATTAAATTAACTGCAAGGCTAAAAAATCATGGGGAGAAAGCCATGAGTTCCGTGCTTTGCTTTCTTCTCCTCTGGAATTCCGCCGCTCTCCTTGGTATTGAAACTACACTCCTCGGTAGGTGAACTTGGTCCTGGCTGGGTTTCCCGTTGATCTTCTGGGGGAGGGGCCTGTTGTAGTGATTCTCAAGCATCTTTGCCCCAGGCGGAGTTGCACCGCCCTTACCCGGGGCCGCGCTGAGTAATCCGCTCGGGTTTGCTTTCGGGAGCTTTTGTTCCCTGAGCGCTTTCCCTTTCCGTAGAGTTCCGGAGGACGGGAGTGAAGATGGCGGCCTCCCAGTCTCCGGCCCGGAGGAGCCGAGAGCCCGGGGCCCCACTCCTCAGTGAGCCCCCAGAGAACAGCGCCCAATGACTCCCGTCACCCTGGCCTCCGGCCGCGCTCTGAGCTGACCGAGCCTGCGACCGGTTCAAGGCAACCCCGAGCTGAGAGTCACTCCTCGGCTCTGTCTCTGTAGCCGGCTTCCCCACTCCAATACCGGTAAGCTCTGCGACACTCAGACACCCCCGATCCTTCTGAGACCCTGCGGGACCTGAGGCCACGCTGACCCCGCCTGGGCTTCCAGTTAAGCCTCTGGAGCGATGTCCCTCAGCGGAACAGACTTTCAAAAGTCCTGATTTTGCTCCGTTGCTCCGCCGCTCGCCGGGAGCCGGCCCCTCCCCCCGTGGTCTATCTTCCCGTCGCTTTGGATTCACTTCTCCGCCAGTCCTACCTTTCAGATAGTGGTTGATTTTCTGTTTCTAGAATTGCTGTTCTTCTTCTCTTCAATCTCCCGTTGGATTTGCAGGTGTTTGCAATCCTTAGATAAGCTATTTAGCTGATCTCCCGCTACCCGAAGTAGTCTCAGCTGCTACTTCTCCGCCATCTTGACTCCTCCTCTTGTCCCCATTTTTTAATTGACTTGTTTTTTGAGTTGTAAGTGTTCGTCATATATTTTGGATAATAGCCCTTCATCAGATGTTTCTTTTGCAACTATTTTCTCCCAGTTGGTGGCTTGTCTGTTCATTGTCTTGAAAGTATCTTTCAAAAAGCAAAATTTAAAAATTTTCATTAAGTTCAGTTTTGTTTTGTTTTTTTTTTTCTCATGGATAATACGTCTTGATGTTGTGTTTAAAAGTCCTTACCAAAGCCACAGTCATCTGGATTTTCTAGGTGTTATTTTCTAGGGATTTTATGGTTTTGTATTCTACATTTACATCTCTGTTCTATTTTGAGTTAATTTTTATGAAGGGTTTAAACTCTATATTTGTATTCGTGTTTTTGCATATAGATGTTCAGTTCTGGCAGGGTTTTCTGTCTGTTCTTCAACTGATAAATCCCCATTTCCTAGAAAAGTGCTTGGCGCATAGTAGGGTCTCAACAACTTTTTTAAGTGAAAGAATGTATACTTATGTGTGTATATCCAAAAATAGAAATAAAACTTAATTTGGATTAAGAAACATTTTTTCAAATATGATTATTTATGGAGAGATTAGGAATTTATTTACTAGTGAGATAATTTCTTAAATGTGTTTTTAATGTAACACTTGAAACTAAAAACTTTGAAGGGGTTAGGAGATTCAATTAATGGATGAAAATTAAAATAACTGGAAGAGGGGAAAGAAAGGAGAAGGAAAGCCAAACTGGCCAGGTTAATAAGTAATCAAATATTTGAGTCCTGAAGGTCTTTGTGGCCCATATATGCTAAAGACTAGCTGCTATGCCTGCTTTCTAGAAAATAAATATGCCTTTGAGAATCTCATCAAACTGTGGTCAATGAGTTAGATCTTAGAACAGATTCTATTTGTTTTAGACAGACAAAACAATGTAGTATTCATTTCACCTAACTGTTTTAGAGCAAATTCATTTTCATTAGAGGAACATTGAATTCTTACTATGTTCCAGAAAAAGTGTTAAACATTTTCATTGTAATTATGTCATTTAATCTTCACCAAAATCTTATAAGAAACAGTGCCAGGTTAGACTCCAGCTCTGCTTTGACTGTGAAGCACAGAGAATTTTTTTAAAAAGGGTATTTTGAGGTATAGTGCAGAATGATACCACAATAGGACATTCAGTGGATCCCAATAGGACATTAAGGACTGTTTTGGTCACCTAGGGAAAGGGGTGAAAGAAAGCTGGTTAAATGCCAAAACCTATGCGTAAAAACTTATAAACATATTGTTATTCCGATCCTTTGGATAAGGAATATGATCTCTTACTCAAAGTGTGCAACGTAAGCAGCAGTATCTGCGTTACCTGGCAGTTTGTTAAAAACAAAGAATCCCAGACACATTTTAGACCTATGGAATAAAAACTTGAATTTTAACAGTATAACCGAGTGAATCTTATGCACCCTAATGTTTATGATACACTACACTAGGAGATAGAACAATCTGGATATGAAGTTTGGTTCTACCTTTATGACCTTTGCCAACTACAGACCATATTCCTTATCCAAAGAGAGGTGCATGCAAAAATACTGAAAGGGTAACATGCAAGATTAGCCTATTATAAACATTTGGATTCATTACAGAAAGAGTAACTGAAGTCTTACATATATTTTTTTCTACTACATGATGGCAAATCTTAGAATGAAGCAAGTACCTTTATTACACCTTTACTAGCAGAAACAGTCACAAGGTGAACAAAAATAAGTGGATAATGAAAACAATCATCGTAGCATATCATACTCCATTAGGGCAGTAGGGGGCGTGGTGGGAAAGTCCTTGAGTTTTAGGTAGGCTTTTGCATATGGTTTCTGTATTGAGGAGAATATGTGCTATGGTGAGTGCCATGAATTGTGTAAGACTGATGAATCACAGACCTGTACCCCTGAAAGAAATAGTACATTATATGTTAATTTTAAAAATAGGGTTTGGGGGCACTGAGTGGCTCAGTGGGTTAAGCCTCTGCCTTCGGCTCAGGTCATGGTCTCAGGGTCCTGGGATGGAGCCCCGCATCTGGCTCTCTGCTCAGCAGGGAGCCTGCTTCCCTTCCTTTCTCTCTCTGCCTGCCTCTCTGCCTACTTGTGATCTCTGTCTGTCAAAAAAATAATAAAATCTTAAAAAAAAAATAGGGTTTGTCCATGCCTTTCCCCCACTAAACCAAGATGGTTACTGAGGAGGAAGGTAAAATACAAAGAAATATAAATTTTCTTCTTTCCTGTAGAAATTGAGCATGATTGCATAAGATTGCTTGAATCATTGTGTTGAACTAAGCTAGAAAGATTTTAGATATTTGGCTAAATTTCACTCCTCCCAACACACCCACAGACACATTCCTGCCTGGTAGCTGCCTAGAAAGTATCAAGAAAGTGCTCATGAGATCAAATACAGATCCAATATAATCCGATCAAATACAGAAAAAATAAATAATTCACTCTACCCATCCACACCTGAACTATACTGTGAGCTAAATTTTGCAACATTAGTGTTTTAAGATTTGGAATATAATCCATGACCTACTACCTGTGCTTTTAAAAATTTTGTTATATTATTTTGCTTAATCAGAAGAATATCTGATAATAGTAACAGTATTTTAGATTATTATTTAGAATAATTTGCTGCTAATTTTACAATTTTATATACATTGGTACTTCACTGAACCTGGCTTTTTTAAAAATTGTGTTCAGTTGCCTTTAATGGTTACTTAATAATAAATTTAATCAAGGTTTTTAAGAAGCACATATAAATTTGAAAAAAAAAACATCAAATGGTGGTGGATTGTTTTTAAATTAAGGACCTTATTTATAGCTGCTATGATTGAATTATGCATATGAAACTGAAAAATCAAATTTTGTTTTCCTCTACTGGTTTTTATTGTTAAAAATCACAAAGCTATTATTTTATGTTTAACTATAGTCTTTTCTGGTCTTTTGCATTCCATTCTTTTTAAAGTGTATACAGTTTGCTATATCACTTTTCACCTCAGGGTGACAGTCCCATTTTCTAGAACTTCTAAAAACTCATGAACCATACTTCTTCATGAGTTTTTAAAATATTATTTTCTTTTGGCCTGCCATATGAAAAGAGTGGAAGTTAGTAACAATAATAAGCCTATTTCTATGGAAATGGTCTAGATATTAGATATTATTTAATCAATCTTGCTAGATGCTAAACAATTCATGAACTTCTTGTTGAAATTCAATAAGCAGTTTATGAATCCTTGAATTGAGAGAATGTGTTTAAAGAAATCAGAAACTGGTACGTTCCAATGGTGACAAAAGCTAAGCAGTCCAAATTCAAACTGGCTATGAAACATCTCCATTTTTACTCATCGTGAGTGGGCTCATGGCAGTGAGAATAGAGAAGGTGTGACTATAAGGTAATGAAACTCATTTCTCAGCTGGTTTGTAAAATAGGCTCTCTGAACAATTTCAGATGAGAAGCTCCAAAAGTGTTTCAAGCCATGGTAGCATCGTTGTAATTAATGTAAAGTCTCCCCACATCATTTCTTAGAATGTCAGAACTCATTCTGGTATTTGTTAGCAATCGTCCTTGTTTTCTCCTTGTCACACCTTTTAAGTTGGTGTAAGGTGTTTTGCACCTGGAAGAATGCCTTTTAAAGGCCCTTGGAAAGGATAGTGCAAGGAGCCTCATTCACATGTGGAGTGTAGGAAAAGAAAGTACAAACATACCGTTTGGTACTGTCAGTGTGCATTCTTTATTCTGCCATGGATACATTGCTTTTAATTTAAATTTTGGTTAACATACAGTAAAATACTGGTTTCAGGTATAGAATTCAGTGTTACATTTTAATTGCTCTCTTTAACAACCTTGATCCAAAAGCTTTAGAAGTAAACAGCTCCCTACCATTATCCTATTAGGAGTGAACAGTCTCTCAATCCTGACCTAATTTTTAGAAAGGAAAAAACAAAACAAAACAAACAAACAAACAAACAAACAAAAAACAAGCATTTAAAAAATCATTCTGAAACACAGTTTCTACGAACGTTTTCCTGTGGGTGATCTTACAAGTTTATTAAACATTTGTAATCACAGAACTTAAAATATGGAACCGCAAGCGTGTCAGCACAGTGTGTAATCTGAGTGCTCGCCGGGTATGCAGCACTCACAGGGAGCTGATTTCTAGAACTGTCGCTGCACCAGCTGTCCGGGGAGCGGAAGCTGCCAGTCCACCCTCCTATCTCCCTTGGAGGAGAATAGGTGGAAGCAACAATCCACGTGGGCGGAAACTGAGGAAATGGAGGAATAAAGTAGAGGAGGAGGGGAAGGCGGTGCGCGGATGGCTGTGATGGAATAAATGACACAGCTTGAATTCAACAGCGCTTCTGTTCCTGTTTTTAGACTGATGATGTGCAAAGCCCTATTTTCTCCCCCTCCTTTTTAAATTAGCAAACATAATCCTCACTAAGCACCTGGCCATCTCGCTCCTAGACCGCATGGGTGTCTGTCTCCTTTCATCTGTCATTTTAATGCAAAATATGAATGCAGTTTCACTGCTTTAAGAGATTCATTGGGAGCCTACTGATATTTTTCCAAGGACAAGAACACTTAAAGATACATCTTTTATCAGAATTTCAAGTATTGGAATAATAGAGGAGTGATGACAAGTAAAAGCAAATGGTTTACGGGAATATCATAATCTACTTTCCAAAAGTAACAATTTTTAAGAATCCTATTGCTAACACAAGTTATAATTAAATTGTTACATGATTAAAATGAAACAATAGACAATGCAACTAAATGTTAGACTTTCAGTTTCTCTCTCTCTCTCTTTTTTTCCCAAAGGGATGAAGAATATAGGATGTAGTGGGATTGGGTTGAAATGAATAGCCCAATTACACAAACATATTTTTGGTTGATTTGGATAAACAATAAAAAATTTGCTACACCCATATATCAGCATGACCTTTTCTTCAACAATATGAATGTTTAAATCCCCTTTGGCTGCTCATGTGAATTCACCCCAACCACCAGGCATGTAACTGGTTGCAATTAGCTGTAAACACACAATTCCCAAGACAGACTGCTTAAGGATGGGTGGAAAGGCTGCCATTAGTATTTTTTAGACATAGTCAGGTAGGTTATTGCTATATCAAGGCCTAAGCATCCTCCCATCCAGGAAACTATCTAGCAGTGCTAGTTTCTGACTCTAGCTATATTCTTCATAGGATAATCTTTTTTATCAGACAGTCTTTGCATTGAGTATATACACAAACTAAGATGAGACTGTCTGAAAGCTTTAAAAGCTCCAGTTCTTTTGGGTCCTGAATATAGGACCCAAAGTGACAATTCAGCCAAGTCTGTGCCTGTGTTCTGTACCATGATCAGGAGCACCACTTATTTCATGCGCCCACTTCACTTTAGTGTATGTGAAAGCTTACATACAAAAAGTGGGGCAATCACATATACAGAAAAAAGGACAGGTAAATATAAACATAGAAAAGATGTCAAGTTGGATACATACCTTCCAGGACACTTGGTTACTGGAAAAAAAAAAAAAAAAAAGAAAACAGATTGTGAAATTGGTGGAATTAAAAAATAATTATGCCTTAATCTCACAAAACAAACTGAGGGTTGATGGGGGGAGGGGGGTGGGAGAGGGGGGGTGGGGTTATGCACATTGGGGAGGGTATGTGCTATGGTGAGTGCTGTGAAATGTGTAAACCTGGCGATTCACAGACCTGTACCCCTGGGGATAAAAATATATTATATGTTTAAAAAAATAAAATTTAAATTAAAAAATAATAATAATTATGCATGGGGGGAAATGTCCAACTATGTGGACGTTGCAGAATGCTTTTGGGAATTCTCCATTCAAATGTGGGTGTAGACACCAACTTATTTCATTTGTTAGGTGTTTTTATTTTACAAGTTCCACATTTAAGAACACATTCTAAAGTCTGAGCTGTAGAGCTAATGCGAAAATAGCCTATTTCTTAAAATTATTTTCCTATTGCTGTTACTGTACGAATCTACTTTTGAAAATAATTAGATCCTTAATATCTTAAAAATTTAAGTTGAGAAATCTCATGAATAAAATATTCACGGGGATTTCTATTTGACAATGTGTGAAATAATGGATCCCAGTATCAAATTTATGTTATAAAATTGTAGCTCCAAGTTCGACAAAGAATTTTCTAAGTACAGACTAAAGATCTTTGGTATGTTTTATCATTTTAGCTGTATTGGAGACTGTCAAATTATCATAAGCTCTGATAAAAGTTTACTCAGTTGAAGATCTAGTTCTTCATACAAAAGATTATAGTTAATCAAAACTGTGGATGGATTAGCGCAGATTCACAGAAAAAGCATTTCTGTTTTCAGAGAAGATAACTATTTCAAAAATGATTTAAACACTTTCACAACTTACGGTAGGCTTGTTTTGTGAAGTGATATATACTGTTAAGATCATGGAATTTCTGAATTCAGGTTGATCTGGATTTTATTCTGTGGCCTACCATTTACTTGCTTTTTAGGTGAGACCATCTTAGAGTCACAGAGTCTTAGTTTTCAGATTTATTAAGCAGAGATGGCAATTTATCTCATGGAAATTTATGTGAGGATTTAAATGATATGAGTAAGTTGTTTAGGACAGGAAACAGAGGTATTGACCTAAAATCAGGAAGTTGAATCTGTTCATATTCAAAAAGAAATTAAGGCAATCTAAGATGTAAGGAAGATCAAGCCAAAGAGAAAAGTGGTCTTGTTTCAATGAAATAAAAATCTCAGAAGTAAAGATGAGGTCTTATCCTCATCTTAAAGAAGAATAGAGAATGTAAAGAGATACAGTGAAAATGAGAAACTAAGTATTACATAATTCAGGAATTCATATTGAAAGTTTTCATCTTCAGGTCAGTAGATCAAATATGATCTCAGGCAGTACAGAACACTCTAAATATACCGGTTGTTCCTGCTGTGAAAAAGACAGAGTATAATTAAGCTCTCATCCCACCCAGGTCCACACTGGTGTCGAGTCTGGCTCGGCTCACCCAGGAATGAGTCACAGCTCTGATGGGCTGATTGCCCTGGGCAGAGCCAAAGTAGTGATTAAATAGCTCAGAGCTCTGGAGCTTGAGGGAACCTCTACTTTAATTCTCCCTCAAGCTTAAATTAAGGCTGATTCTGGAGGATATCCAGTGATTGCTAGGGATTTAAGAGGATGGTCTTCTGCAAACCATCCACAGGAACTGATGCCAACAGACTCTTCACTGAGCAGATGAAGTGCAGGTTGGGGAGCTCTTGGGCTAATTTGTTTCTCATATATGATGAATGTTTTCAAATATAAATTATTAATTGCGTTTTAAAATTGACTGTATAAAATGAATTTTCAGTTAAACTACACTCCAAATGGTCTGCAACAAATAAACAACTAAAGATATGAAAACATTTCTTTACTCAATATATGACTAAGTTATTCCTTTGAATAAAACATTACTCCCCTCCACCTGGGGCTCTAAAATATACTAATTAACTCTTATTTTATCACATGAGAAGACTTTATTATAAGGATCCAAAAAGACCCTTTCTAAACTGCTCAAAATAATCTATTTTAAGTTGCTTGGCCCAGAAGTTTATAGTGGGTACTAATTAGTTTCACTGGTTGAACATGATGATGCTGTTAAGGTCCGTGGCTTGAGTTTTACATATTTAGGTTATCCATACACTATTCATGCATTGTGTATCCAAGTTCTCTGTGGATATTTCTGCATTGCCTATCCAACCGTGCATGGAGAATTTTAGTTCCCCACCCACATTTGTGCACATTCATGGTAATATAAATTTTAAAACATCTACCATATTAAATATGTGAGAAAGACTGTATATAACCCATCACCACTCTTCATTGTTCAAGATGAATATATATGGGGGAGTTATGAGGACAAAATGCATTTATGTACAAAGTGAATCATATACATTTAATTTTGGACTCCTATAGGCTTATAATCAAACATAAGTGGACAGAATTTACATAGAGTATATATTATTATCATGATAAATAAGTTCCTTTAAAAAAGTATTTGAACAAGCGGGATACTTGGGTAGCTCAGTCATTTCAGATTCTGACTCTTGATTTTGACTCAGTTCATGATCTCAGGGTTCTAAGATAGGACTTCATGCTCAGCAGGGAGTTTGCTTAAGATTCTCTTCCTCTCCCATGGGGCGCCTGGGTGGCTCAGTGGGTTAAGCCGCTGCCTTCTGCTCAGGTCATGATCTCAGGGTCCTGGGATCGAGTCCCGCATGGGGCTCTCTGCTCAACGGGAAGCCTGCTTCCCCCTTTCTCTCTGCCTGCCTCTCTGCCTACTTGTGATCTCTCTCTCTGTGTCAAATAAATTAATAAATAAAATCTTAAAAAAAAAAAAAAAGATTCTCTTCCTCTCCCTCTTCTCTTCCCCTGCTCTCATTCTCTCTCTCTCTCAAACTAAATAAATAATTTTTTTAAAGTTTTTGAACAGTTGGTTTTTATTTTCAGTTATTTTCAGTTATTTTCAGTCCTCCAGTGGAGGAAAGAAGAATATACATTTCATCATGATTAAAATCTCCCAGTCTGAGGCTGTACCCCTCTCATACATTTATAGTTGCTATTTTTCCAATTTGATTCAAGGGGGGCTTGAACAATGAACTATATAATGAAAGCTTTACAGTTAAATTCAGATCATGTATCATACTCTGAAACTCACATTCCAGCCATCTCGTTTGGGGCAAATGTTTAACTCCTCTCAGAATTAGTGTGTGTGTTTAATTTGGTAAGAGTTTGTAATCTGATAAGTTTATAAGGTAATTTTTAATTATTTTATTAACAATTTTATTATTTTATTATGTCTTATTTTAATTATTTTATTAACAATTACTATTTTATTAATAATGTCCTATTTGCCCCAGGGGTACAGGTCTGTGAATCATCAGGATTATACACTTTGCAGCACTCACCATATCACATACTATCCCCGAAATACATGATCCAACCACCCTCTCCACAGCCCCACTCCCCCCAGGAACCCTCAGTCTGTTTTGTAAGATTAAGAGTCTCTTATGGTTTGTCTCCCTCCTGATCCCATCTTGTTTCATTTTTTCCATCTGTACCCCCCCAAACCCCCCACTCTGCCTCCCAAATTCCTCATATCAGGGAGATCATATGATAATTGTCTTTCTCTGATTGACTTATTTTGTTCAGCATAATACCCTCTAGTTCCATCCATGTCATTGCAAATGGCAAGATTTCATTTATTTTGATGGCTGCATAGTATTTCGTTGTGTGTGTGTGTGTGTGTGTGTGTGTGCGCGCTTGTGTGTGTATCTATATAGATATATATACATACATACACATACACACACCACATTTTCTTTATCCAATCATCTGTTGATGGACATCTAGGTTCTTTCCACAGTTTGGCTATCATGGACATTGCTGGTATAAACATTCAGGTGCTCATGCCCCTTCAATCACTACATTTTTATCTTTAGGGTAAAAACCCAGTAGTGCGATTGCTAGGTGGCAGGGAACCTCTATTTTCAACTTTTTGAGGAACCTCCATGTTGTTTTCCAGAGTTGCAGCTTGCATTCCCACCAACAGGGTAGGAGGGTTACCCTTTCTCCACATCCTCTCCAAGATCTGTCATTTCCTGCCTTGTTAATTTTAGCCATTCTGACTGCTGTGAGGTGATATCTCATTGCGTTTTGATTTGTATTTCCCTGAAGCTGAGTGATGTTGAGCACTTTTTCACGTGTCTGTTGGCTATTTGGATGTCTTCCTTGCAGAAATGTCTATGTCCTCTGTCCACTTCTTGATTGGATTATTTGTTCTTTAGGTGTTGAGTTTGATAAATTCTTTATAGAATTTAGATACTAACCTTTATCTGATATGTCATTTGCAAATATCTTGCTTCCTTTGCCTTTGGGGATGTTTCTAGGAAGAAGTTGGTGTGGCTGAGGTCGAAGAGGTTGCTGCCTGTGTTGTCCTCAAGGATTTTGATGGATTCCTATCTCACATTGAGGTCTTTCATCCATTTTGAGTCTATTTTTTGTGTGTGATGTAAGGAAATGGTCCAGTTTCATTCTTCTGCTTGTAGCTGTCCGGTTTTCCTAACACCATTTGTTGAAGAGACCGTCTTTTTTCCATTGGACATTCTTTCCTGCTTTGTTGAAGATTACTTGACCATAGAGTTGAGGGTCCATTTCTGGGTTGTCTATTCTGTTCCATTGATTTATGTGTCTGTTTTTGTGTCTACCATACTCTCTTGATGATGACAGCTTTATAATAGAGCTTGAAGTCTGGAATTGTGATGTCACCAACTTCGGCTTTCTTTTTCAACATTCCTCTGGCTATTTGAGTTTTTTTCTGGTTCAATATAAATTTTAGGATTATTTGTTCCATTTCTTTGAAAAAAATGGATGGTATTTTGATAAGGATTGCATTAAATGTGTAGATTGCTTTAAGTAGCATAGACACTTTCACAATATTTGTTCTTCTAATTCATGAACATGGAACGTTTTTCCATTTCTTTATTCCTTCCTCAATTTCTTTCATGATTACTTTATAGTTTTCTGAGTACAGATTCTTTGCTTCTTTGGTTAGGTTTATTCCTAGGTATCTTATGGTTTTGGGTGCAATTGCAAATGGGATTGACTCCTTAATTTCTCTTTCTTCTATCTTGTTGTTGGTGTATAGAAATGCAACTGATTTCTGTGCAATGATTTTATATCCTGACACTTTACTGAATTCCTGTATGAGTTGCAGTAGTTTTGGAGTGGAGTCTTTTGGGTTTTCCACATAAAGTATCATATCATTTGCAAAGAGTGAGAGTTTGACTTCTTCTTTGCCAATTCGGACGCCTTTTATTTCTTTTTGTTGTCTGATTGCTGAGACTAGGACTTCTAGTACTCTGTTGAAGAGCAGTGGTGATAGTGGCCATCCCTGCTGTGTTCCTGACCTTAGGGGAAAAACTCAGTTTTTCCCCATTGAGAATATGTGGGTTTTTTATAGATGGATTTGTTGATATTGAGGCATGTAACCTCTATCCCTACACGTTGAAGAGTTTTGGTCAAGAAAGGATGCTGTGCTGTGTCAAATGCTTTTTCAGTATCTATTAAGAGTACCATATGGCTCTTGTTCTTTCTTTTATTAATGTATTCTTATGACATTGATTGATTTGCAGATGTTGAACCAACCTTGCAGCCCTGGAATAAATCAGCTTTCCCACTCTGATACCTGGAAGCTCTACTACACTCAGACACCCTGATCTTTCTGTGACCCACAGGACCTGAGACCACTCTGTCCCTGCGAGGGCTCCACCCCTGCTTAGCCTCTGGAGTGATGCCCCTCAGTGGAGCAGAATTATAAAAGTTCAGATTTTGTGCTCCATTACTCCACCACTTGCCAGGGGCTAGCCTCACCCCCCACAGTCAATCTTCCCGTTGCTTCAGATTCACTTTTCCACACGACCAGAAAGTGGTGAATTTTCTGTTCCTATAATTGTTTCTCTTCTTCTCTTCTATTTCCTGCTGAGTTTGTAGGTGTTCGGAATGGTTTGATACCTCTCTAGCTGAACTCCTGGGATATGATATTGTTTCAGTCTGCTACTCCTCCACCATCTTGCCTCTCTCCCCTTCTAGACTGTTATAAGGTATTTTTAGAAAAGAAATAGAAGTATTGGGGCACCTGGGTGACTCAGTGGGTTAAAGTCCCTGCCTTTGGCTCAGGGCATGATCTCAGAATCCTGGAATGGAGCCCGGCATCGGCATCCATCGGGCTTTCTGCTCAGCAGGGTGCCTGCTTCTCCCCCCCACCCCACCTGCTTCTCTGCCTACTTGTGATCTCTGTCTGTCAAATAAATAAATAAAATCTTAAAATAAAAAAAGAAACAGAATTATTCCCTGAATTCCCTCATTATGCCGAGCGAAGTCTTAGACACTCAGTACTGTTTGTAAAACCACATCAACTCTCCCTTTTTTTAAACAATTGTTTGTTAAAACATCGTTTCAGATGAAAAACATAATAATTTAATATTTTTATATATTCAAAATAATCATTACAACAAATCTGGTTAATGTCTTACAATTTCTTCTGATGAGGACTGCTAAGAACAACTCTCTGAGCAACCTGCAATATAAAATACACTGTTTATATAGTCGCTCTGCTATACTTATTTTTTTATAATTTAATTTTAATCTTTTGACCCCCTTCATCCATTTTGCTCCCTGCTTTCCCAACTTCTGGCAACCACCAATTTGTTTTCTGTATCCCAAACTTTTGTCTTGTTTTGTTTTGATTCCACATGTACATTAGAACATATGGTATCTGTCTTTCTGACTTATTTCACTTAGCATAAATGCCCTCCAAATTCATCTATGTTGTTGTAAATGGCAAGATTTCAGTCCTTTTTAAGGTTGAATAATATACCATTCCATTCCATATGCTCCATACACACACATACACACACACACACACAAACACAATTCACATTTTCTTTATCCGTTCATCCATTAATGGTTACTTTGGTTGTTACCATATCTTAGCTGTTACAAATAATGCTACAGTAAATATGGGGATGCATATATCTATTCTAGCTAGTGTTTTCATTTTTCTTTAAATAAATACTCAGAGCTGGAATTTCTAGATCATGTGACAGTTCTATTTTTAATTTTTTTAAGTACCTCACTACTGTTTTCCTTAGTGGTTGCACCAATTTACATTGCCTTCAACAGCACACAAAGGTTCCCACATCCTCACTGGATACTTTTACATTTTGTCTGTTTAAGAATAGCAATTCTAACAGGTATGACCTGATACCTGATTTTTTTTTAAAAGATTTTATTTATTTATTTGAGAGAGAGAGAGCATGAGAAGGGGGAGGGTCAGAGGGAGAAGCAGACTCCCCACCAAGCAGTGAGCCTGATGTGGGACTTGATCCCAGGACTCCAGGATCATGACCTGAGCCAAAGGGAGTTGCTTAACCAACTAGGCCACCCAGGCGCCCCTGATACCTGATATTTTATTTTCATTTTTCTGATCATTAGTAATACTGAGCATCTTTGCATGTACTTATTGTCCATTCATTTGTCTTTTTTGGAAAAATATCTATTCAGAATTTCTGCCCATTCCTTAATCCAATTGTTTTGGGTTTTTTGCTATTGCACTGTATGTGTTCTCCATAAATTTTGAAAATTAACTACATATCAGATATTTTCTCTCATTCAGTATGATATTTTTTCATTTTGCTGATGGTTTCCTTTGTTGGACAGGGGGTTTCAATTTAATGTAGTCCTACTTGTTTTGTTTTGTTTTGTTTTGTTTTGCTTTGCTTTTGTTGCCTTTGCTTTTGGTGCCTGATTCAAAAAATGATGACCACAATAGATGTCAAGAAGTTCACCATCTGGTTTCTTCTAGAAGTTTTATGGCTTGGGTCTTACATTAAGTCTTTAATGCATTTTGACTTAATTTTTGAGTATGATGAGAAATAGTGGCCCAGTTTCATTCTTTCCAGGTAGGTGTCTGGTTTTCCAAGCACCATTTATTGAAGAAACTATTCTTTCTCCAATGTATACTGTTGGCTATTTTGTCATAAATTAATTGCACATGTATGTGTAGGTTTATTTCTGAGTTCTCTATTTTGTTCCATTGATCTAAGTGTCTATTTTTATGCCTATGATTACTTTAGATATGTAATATAGTTTAAACTCCGGGGGTTTGAAGTTTCCAGCTTTATTCCTCTTGAGAGACACAAAGCCTTTTTTTTTTTTCTTTTTGCTTTGACTATTCAGGGTCTTATGTGTTTCTATAAAAATTTTATGATGCTTTGTTCTATTTCTGTGAAAAATTACCATTGGATTTTTCATAGGATTGCATTGAATCTGTAGATTGCTTTGGGTAGTATGGACATTTTAAAAACATTCTTTCAGCTGTTGAGCACAGAATATCTTTTTATTTATTTCAATCATCTTCAATTTCTTTCATCTATGTTTCATATTTTTCAGTCTTTCACTTCCTTGGTTGAATTTATTCCTTATTTCTTGTTGTTAAAATTGTAAATGAGATTCTGTTCTTAATTTTTCTTCTGACAGCTCATTATTAGAAATATAGAGGAATACAACAGATTTTTGTATGCCAATTTTGCATCCTGAAATTTTACTAAATTTGTTGATTATTTATAAAAAATTTTTTTTTTTTTAAAGATTTTATTTATTTATTTGACAGAGAGATCACAAGCAGGCAGAGAGGCAGGCAGAGAGAGAGGAGGAAGCAGGCTCCCTGCCGAGCAGAGAGCCCGATGCGGGGCTCCATCCCAGGACTCTGAGATCACGACCCGAGCCGAAGGCAGCGGCTTAACCCACTGAGCCACCCAGGCGCCCCTATTTATAAAAAATTTTTAAGGGAAATCTTTAGTGTTTTCTGTATACAATATCATGCTATCTGTAAATAGCAACAGTCTTCCTTTCCAATTTGGATGTCTTTTACTATTTGTTTGTTTGTTTGTTTTCTTGCCTAACTGTTGTGGCTAAGACTTAAAATACTTTGTTGAATAAAAGTGTCAAAAGTGGGCATTTTCTTATCTTAAAGGAAAAGCTTTTAGCTTTTCACCATAGATAGACTATGATGTTAGTTGTAGGCTTGTCATATATGGCTTTTATTATGTTGAAGTTCGTTCCCCTTATACCCACTGTGCTGAGATTTTTACCATAAATACATATTGAATTTTGTCAAATGCTTTTTTCTGTATCTATTGAGATAATATTGAGATGATATGATTTTTATGCTTTGTTTTTTTAATGTTATGTATCACATTGATTGATTTGAGGTTGTTGAATCATCCTTGCATCCCTGGCATAAATCTGCTTGAACATAGTGTATGATCTTTTAAATGTGTTGTTAAATTTGATTTGAGGATGTTGAATCATCCTTGCATCCTTGGCATAAATCTGCTTGATCATGGTGTATGAACTGTGCAATATATTGTTGAATTCAGTTTGCTAATATTTTGTAGAGAATTGTTACATCTATGTTCACCAAGGGTATTGGCCTGTAATTTTTTTTTTCTTTTGGTGTTCTGGTCTGGTTTTAGAATTAGGACATACTCATAAAATTAATTTGCAAGTGTTTCCTTCTCTATTTTTTTTTTTCCTTTGGAAGTGTTTGGGAAGGATTGGAATTAATTCTTTGAATGTATATTAGAATTCACCAGTAAATCTGTCTGGTCATGGACTTGGATGTATTGGAAAGTGTTTAATTATTGACTCACTCTCCTTACTAGTAAATTGTTCTTATTTTGAATTTTTTAATGATTCAGTCTTGATGGATTGTATGTTTCCAGGAATTTATCTATTTCTTCTAGGTTGTTCAATTTGTTGGCATGTATTTGTTTATACCAGTCTCACAATCCTTTGTATTTCTGTAGTATTGTCCCTTCTTTCATCTGATTTTGTTTATTTGAGCACACTCTCTCTTTCCTATATTTTCTCTCTCTCTGGTAACCTTAGCTGAAGTTTTGTCAACTTTTATCTTTTCAAAGAACCAGTTTTTAGTTTCACTGATCTTTTCTGTTTTTTTTTTTTTAAATCTCTAGTTCATTCATTTCCACTTTGATCTTTGTTATTTCTTTCCTTCTCCTAACTTTGTGTTTGATTTGTTTTAGTTCCTTGAGGTGTAAAGTTAGGTTGTTGACATTTTTTTCATATTTCTTGAGGTAGGCATTAATCACTATGAACCTCCCTCTTAGAACTGTTTTTGCTGCATCCCTTAAGTTTTGGTATGTTGAATATCCATTTTATTACTCTCAAACTATTGTTTTTGTTTGTTTCCTCTTGATTTCTTCATTTACCTATGGATCTTCAGGAAGATGCTGGTTATCTCCACATACTTGTGAATTTTCTGGTTTTCTTATAGTACTTATTTTTATACCATTGTGGTGAGCAAAGATACTTTATATAATTTCAATTTTAAATTTATTAAGACTTTATTGTGGCTTACTCTATGATCTCTCCTGAAGAATGTTCCACATACATTCTTTGTTTTTGGACAGAATATTTTATTTTATATATATAGATAGATAGATAGATAGATAGATAGATAGATAGATTGATCTATCTATAGATCTATCTATAGATCAATCTATCTATCTATATATAAATATATATATTTTATATATATAGATCTATATATATCTGTTAAGTCTACCTGGTCTACTATATCTTTTCAAGCCATTGTTTTCTTATTCATATTTTGTCTGGATGATCTATTCATTGATATAAGACATACTTTATTACAACTTAAATTAACTAATTAGCTTTTATTTATTAATTGGCTTTTACACTTGTCCTCATCTTAAATAACAATCAAACTAGATGTATATAACTGGCTACCATGAAGAATATAAGATAAAGTAAAGGAAAAACTAGTTCAATGCTTAATGAGAAGTATGCATTTATTTTCTTTATTTCTTATATTTATGTGAAGACTTTAAAACTTTATAACTAATATTTTACATTTTGCAATCCAATGTATGACAACCCTCAAAACCTAAAAACTAAAAACCAATATTCAATGACATTTCCAATAAAACTCAGGAACAGATTTTCTTCTCTCCTATCTCAGTCAATACCAGATCAATTTCTTTTTCAAAAGATACAACAGTAATGCCAATTCCTTCTATGAGTGAACTTGCATGCTTTCGATCAGTTAATATTTCTGTCCCCTTATGTTATTTAAATGAAATAACAATCTTAATTGGCAGAAATTCATTTATTAAGAGGGTTTATTAAATATTTTTCAAAATTTTTACCCCTCTATGAGAGCTACAAAGTGGCAAAGAACATAGTGGATTTTTTTTCTACTCATGTCTAATCAGATTGCATAATGTGGAAATAATGTTAATCTGCTTATCACATCTGGAATGCAGTACAAAATGCATAATCATATGGAAGACATCATTTGAATTAAAATACACGAATGAATTGAAATACTGAAACTGTGTATATATGGCTTAAACTTGGTAAGTTATTTAGTTTGTGACCAAAAAAATATAAAAAATCAACTTTAAGTCAAGTAAAATAATGTAATATGGTACATTAATCTCTACAATTTGGAACTTTTAAATTTATTTCTTCATAATTGTGATTTCTAGATTTTGTTTTCATGTAATTTTTCTTCCTTATTCTCTTATATTATTTGTTTATATGTCTGATTCTGCAGCAAAAGCCCTATCTTCCTCAACTAGTATTCCCATTCAGTCACTATATTGTGCTTCACCTAGTGCAGGAGAATGTTTACTCTAATAAACAGATATGTAAATAATGGTACTGATATAGACTATTATGTACAAATTAAAGTTCTTTGAAAGAATATTTAATAACAGAAAATATTTTAAAAACAATGTAAAAAGAGCAAAACATGTTTTAAATTTATCTAATCATAAATACAATTCCAATTTTATATAGATATGCATACACATACATATGAAATTGCTAAAGATTAGTACATCAAGATAATATTCTATATGCTGGAGACTGAGAGTTAGAAAATAAGATTAGAGACATTAATTTTCTTCTTTATATATTTTATCTCCAAATTTCTACAGTGATTATGTATTATTTTTATAATTAATATGCATTAAATCATGTTTTAAAATATATTTTAAATATTTTTATAAATAACAGAATTTGGTGTGAACTTTTGAAAAGGTACTGCCTCACTTCATTAATATCCAATCTAATCTTCCCAGAGATGATCATATACCTTTCATTACTCTAGCAGGAATGAAAAAGTACAGCTAGGTTCCTTGTTTACTATTATAAGTTGAGGAAAAATTAATTACTTCACCTTCTAGTTATAACTCCAATTTAAAACTACATATATTGAATAGGAAAAACTAAAGTTAAAAAAATTCTCATCTGTCAACTTTGGAGTATTTCAATTTGTAGATAATACCAATAAAATTTTGTTTGTGAAAGAGTTACTGGTTTCCAGTTTTACACACAAAAAAAGTTTTTTTTTTTTAAAAAGAGTTGAAAGAGCACAAGATAGAATTATATTTTTATTTTCTCTTTTAAACTTTAGTATGAGCTGTAAATCAATGTGCAGAACTTTTTCAATTTTTATATATTCTTTCCTTTCTGAAAGTAATAAATGTTGAAAGTTTCTATAAAATATAAGTGCCACTTGATAAATTGATAAAACAAAGCTACAAAGAGCATATCGCACAGACAAGACCCAATTGGGCATGAGTTTTAACTGTAATCTTAGCTGACATTTATCTAAGATTGTCTTCTACTTTGTCATTACACTATTACAGGTACAAGTTTGGCCCATAAACCAGAGGTTCTCTAATTCTGTCTGAAAAATCAAGGCTGATTCATTTAAATTTATCTGGAATCCCAAGGCTGTTAGAGGATGGATTATTAAATAGAGATGTATGGTTCTCTGCAAGGTAGCTGACATTGCATTATGGTCCATAAAAGCTCTATACTTGCTCCAGTCTTTTAACTTACCAAAGCTCTCTATTTCAGAATAGAAGGTATAAAAAGAATAATCTTCACTTTATTGAAAAGCTTCAACCTATCCTGTTTTACTCATAAAAAATTCTCTTAAACTGACCTTGGAAAGCTTTCTAAAAGATTGCTCTTTTTAAAGTGAAATCTTCCATACAAGAATGCTACCCAGGAGGCTTAGAGATGGTTTCATCTCCATTAGGTACATGGAGATTCTGAATAGTTAGTTAAATTTTCTGGTCCGTTGTATGGATCAGTGCCAGATTCCTATCTCCCAATTTACCACTCTAATAGTATTTTCTCATTTGGTATGCATGGATATGAGGACAATGACATATGTGCACATATATTAAATTACTGCCATCCTTTATTAAATTTACATTTCTAAGTGTTTGATTTTCAAAACAAAGATTTGGGTCCTTTAAATAACATCCAAAACAAACCAAGGATAACAAAACTCTAAGTTTATCTTAAAAAAAACATAAACCAATCTGAGATTGAGTACTGTTTCATTATATATCCTTATGCTTGATATATTCTTATTTGACATTTTGATCTAAATTTAAAATCTCTTTTTACACAAAATTTTATATAAGGACTAATTGCAGGTTCATTTAGTGCCTCAGTAAAACAAACTTTATTAAGTTCCAAGTTTCTGGAAAGTATTGGTTTTTTTTAAGCTCCAACTGTACCGTTTTTTTTTTTGTTTGTTTGTTTGTTTTTGTTTTTTATGAGGCGCTCTGAAAATTGTGGAGTACCACATTTCCTGAGCTCCTTCTTTTTTTTTTTTCCAAGATTTTATTTATTTATTTGACAGCACAAGTAGGCAGAGAGAGAGAGGGGGGGAAACAGGCTCCCACTGAGCCACTCAGGCGCCCCACTCTAATTGTACTTTTAAAAACTCAGTCCATAATTTTTTCTTTTGAAGGAAGATAACAATTTTTTAAAGATTTTATTTATTGATTTGAGAGAGACAGAGCACACACAAGTGGAGGGAGGGAAAGGAACAGAGGGAAAGCAGCAAGCAGACTCTGCACTGGAGCCTGAGATGAACCTTGACCCCAGGACCCTGAGATCATGATCTGAGCTAAATCAATAGTTGGATGCTTAACGGACTGATCCACCCATGTACCCCTGAAGGAAAATATGTTAAAACTTATTTGCCAAGATTACCAACTAAAGCAAATATGATGGCAAAATAAATACTTTTTTAATCTTAAATTATTTAAAAGATGAAAATTCCAGAATTTATAGGGATAACCTCTATCATGAATTTCTTTTATTAAAATTATAATAATGAATATAAGTTAATGAAAGTTTCAGAATTATGCCAGTTGAAGAAGTCTTTCATAATTGTTACAGAGACTTAAAGTCTTTACTTCGTAAAATACTACTTTAGTGCTTACACTTGGACTGGCTCTCTTCTGTAAGGTCAATGTGAGGTGATAAATTGAATCCACCCATGAATGGAGAAAACCATACAAAGCTTCTAAACTTCTGTTTTGATCTAGTGTCTGCTTCTTGTATCAAGAGTGGGGAGGAAGGACAGGGAATATTTGGCTTGGATCATGGCAATGCTGCAGATGGATAAAGTAGAAAAAGAACTTAATCATCTTTTTGCTTCTTCCTCCCATTACCTTGGGGCAAATAGTGCCTGCCTCACACTAGCAATGTTTCAGAGCACTGGTCAGAGATTTGCTAGGAGTAATCTGAAGGCCTTATGCATTTAAGAATTTGATTAAAACAGATAAAACTAACTTAATTTGGGTAGTGCTTCCCCACTTCTTTTCCTAAATTTATTGGCCTGATAAATTATAATCTAAACAGGGTCTTCTCCAAATATTTTACCTGGGGATAGAATAAGGGTAAAGCTTTTTCTGACTCTAGGTAGTAAAGAGTGAATTGTCCCTGGTTTTCTGGTGACTTTGGATATTCATCCAAAGGCTCATTTGCTCTTTATTCCTTCAGCTCTGTGGAGCTGTCAAGGATTCTCTCCACTTTGTCTGACAAGTAGTTGATATACTAAGGGCAAATGAGCTCACTGGGTAATATAAAATAAAAAATCAAACTCTCCCAGCACACCATTTATTAAATGAACTGTCCTTCACTCTGAAGGTAATCTCGAACTAACAGATGAAATCACCCAAACTCATTTATCCCCCATCCACAAAATAATATGTCATTGCTGGTCCAGAAAAATATTAAAAAGCTTATCAACAACAGTAAAAAGAACCCATCATTCACAAAAAAGCTAGTGTGAAAAGAAAAGATAAAGTAAAAATCAAAATTTTTCAGCTAAAGAAATACTCCAAACCATGAAGCAGGAGACTACTGGTATATAACATCAATATAAATTAAATCCAATTAAATAATCTAAAATACACCACAATGAATTGGAAATTCAAAAACTGAAAACAGAAGTGAATAACAACATTATTCAGGAAGTTAATTGAAGGAAACAGGAAATCAACTCAAATAAATATTAAGATATAAAGTACCTAAGGAAGATAAATATGACTGAATGTACAGTGAGATATAGGGAATATAAATAAAAAAGGAAACAAATAAAATCTGAAAAAAATTTTTTTTTACAAGATGTTGAAGACAAACACAGGAGATCCAACATACATACAATTAGAATGGAAAGACAAAAAACAAAACAATGATAGAGCTAAATACTTCAGATTTTTCTGAAATACACCAAGAGCAGATCTGATCTATTAAAAGGATTCCTCTTTGTACAAGGAAAATTAACCTGGTGGGGTCAAGTTCAAAATATATCAAATTAAATTTTTAGAAAAAAAAGAACTGTGCTTCCAGACACAAAAAAATGTCACTTAAAAATGAATATTAAAAATATTCAACAGCATTAATCATTTGACAAATGCAAAATAAGTTATGAGATACCCCTCTAGATCCACTACTACAGCTAAAATAGAAAGGAGATGGCAATATCAAGTGTTTCTGCAAATGTAGAACAACTGGAAATCTCATCTATGGCTGGTATAAATTCCACATTAGACTATACCTTACCAGATGATCCAACAATCCTACTCCTCTGTATTTAACCAAGAGAAATGAAAATTTATGTCCGCTCAAAGACTTGCAACTGTATGTTCATATTAGTTTTATTCATAATGTCCACAAACTGAAATAACCCAAATGTCTATCAACAGGTGAATGAATAAACAAATTGTGGCAAATCTATACAAAAGGAACAAACTGATTATTCACAATAATAAAGATGAATGTTGTAAGCATATATTAAGTAAAACAATCTTGAAACAAAAATATCATATATAATTTCAACTATATAAAATTTCACAAAAGGCAAATTTAATAATAATTGTCAGGGTTGGGATAGATATGTGGAGGGGATTTATTGCAAAAGGACATGATGTAACTTGTGGGGATGATGGAAATATTCTCTACCTTGATTATGGTAGCAAATGTATGGATACATTTGTCTCAAAACTTATGCAAGTCACTTAAAATTGATGAATTTTACTGTGTGTAAAGTATACCTTGACCTGATAATATTCCTAGAAATGAATGATTTTAAAAATAGTACTTATAAAAACCTATAGAATTCAAAACTGCTGCTTTGTGCAAATCTTACAGCTAAAATATTTATATTACAAAGTAGGAAGACCAAAATGAATGAGTTCAACATCTAAATTATTTTAAATTGTTATAGAATACATGTAAATAAATAAAACAAAAGATAATAAAAGAAAAATTTCAATCTTAATATAAATAAGAGCAAATACAATAAAGAGGACATTACAGCAGCTAAGAACAAAAACACAGGCAAATTTGACAAGATCAATTAGGTTTTCAGTGTGAGTTCACTGGTGCTTATTGCATTATTTATTAAAATTAATGACCAAACAAAAGGATGCTAATAGATAGTAGTGACAATGATAAATATGTTCAATGAACCAGAGATTATTTTTCATCTAATTCTGTGCATCTGAAGTACAATGAAGAAAAACACTGTTTTGGAAAACCTTCATACTTTTCTTTACAAACTCAAATAACAGTAACAATGGCTGATACAAATGATTCTTGAACAATGTTGAGGTCAGGGATGCCAACCCCATGCACAACTGAAAATCCAGATGTAACTTTTGACTCCCCAAAAACTTGACTACTAATAGCCTACTGTTGACCAGAAGCCTTACTGGTAACATAAACAGTTAACACATATTTCATATGTTACATGTATTAATACTGTATTCTTATAATAAAGTAAAGTAGAGAAAAATGTTATTAAGAAAAGAAAAGATCTGCCTGGGTGGCTCAATCAGTTAAGCATCTGCCTTTGGCCAAGGTCATGATCCCAGGGTCCTGGGATCAAGTCCTGTGTCTAGCTCCTTGATCAGTGGGGAGTCTGCCTCTTCTTCTCCCTCTTCTGCTCCCTCTGCCACTGTCCCCGCTTCTGCTCTGTCTGTCTCTCTCCCTCAAATAAATAAAATCTTAAAAAAGAAAATCATAAGAAAGGGAAAATATACTTAGAGTACAGTACTGTATTTATTTTTTAAAAAATCCACATAAGTGACCCACACAGTTCAAACCTGTGCTATTCAAAAGTCAACGTATTACTTTTTAGACATGTATGTGCATCAACATATTACATGTTTGAATTTTCTATTTAAAACTTTCCAAATTTTCAAGAGACTATCTTTTTAAGGAAATATCGGGATTATTAATCATACTAATTTTTAACAATTTCATTAAATTTTTGAAATAGAACAACACAACAGGATGCATATTTATATGTGATTACAAATAACTACTATAAAATATTTTTACCCAAGGAAGTGCATTGTAGCACACACACACACACATTTTTTTTTAAAGATTTTATTTATTTATTTGACAGATAGAGATCACAAGTAGGCAGAGAGGCAGGCAGAGAGAGAGAGAGGAGGAAGCAGGCTCCCTGCCGAGCAGAGACCCGATGCGGGGCTCGATCCCAGAACCCTGAGATCATGACCTAAGCCAAAGGCAGAGGCTTAACCCACTGAGCCACCCAGGTGCCCCCACACAGTTTATACAGTATACATACCACAATATGTTGCATAGAAAAGTACATATATATTTTTGCCTTACCACTTTTTAGTTATTTCATTAAACAGTAGATCTATCTGAATAGAACTAGTTCCATACTTAAAATTATACTTATACCCTTAGTTTTTATATGAAAATCAGTTTCCTCTCTCATATAGCCTCACTCTGAGAAAGCACCTGCATGGATTTCCATTGGAATAGTTACTTTGTGTGCTTAAGTATTGGGATTCTAAGAAGCCAATAAGAATCCCACATGAGATGTAATGCAAAGCTGCAGATACAAATCCATCAACCAAATTTTAGTGACTAAAATTCAAGAAAATTTTATTTGTTGTTCACTTATCAGTTTAAGAGGTGAATTCTGATCTTCAGACAGTTTTTCTGTAAGTAGTAATTAGGAGACCAAGAATTCTTTCACCTATGGTCCCACTATATAATCCATTATATACCATAATGGATTCTCATTATAATTTGCATCCAGCTATTGGAGGGAGAAACAGTGTGGAGTTGGCTCTCACATTTTTTTTTAACACATGTCCTAGATAAGACACATAGCCCTTACACTTGATCTCATTGGCTAGAACTTCATAGTATGTTCACATCTAACTGCGAGGAAGGCTGGGACATGTAGCCAATTTGCGTGTCCAAGAAGAAGAGCAAATAGATTTCAATACATAGGAGTCACTGACACTGAAATTACTTCTATGCTGTATTTTTAACATCTGAATGATGAAAAATGAAAAAGCTAAGCTAAGTGTTGGAAAAAGTATTTGGCATGGTGTCATAACCAGACGATGAATTAAGAATGATTATAGCTGGTTCCTATACTATCTCTACCTTTAACAATTGAGTAAATAGGTAAATCATTTTGTAAAATTCCATTTTGAGTTTTGTGACTGGATTATTTCTAAGATTAGCTACAACTCTAAACTACTATAATTATACTTTTGACAGTTTCTGAGCAGTTGAGTGAGACTTAAATGTACAAAGTTCTAGCATATTGAAAAAGGTGAAGAATGATTTCTGAAATGAATATTAAAGTTCATGTGGCTGATTTTTTATGACATATCAGAGTAAAGCTATTTTTTTTCTAGGAATTAAAGTGAAAATCAGTAATTATAATACATACAAATTTATTTTAGCTCCAATTTTTCAAAAATTATGTATTTATTTTTACAATTGTGTGCTGACACTCATTTCTGGCACACTGGAAGTACTGGATAATCATATGCTAAATGAATAATGCATGACTAAGTGGATAAAATGAAATTTAACTTTGATAACTTGAATTTTTGTCAAAAATATCCCTTACCTTATAAACTATCTTCATGGTTAATAGAAAAAAAATGCATACAAATAAAATACACATAAGAAAAAGGTTCCTATAGAATTTAATACTTAAAAGCAGTGCTCTCTTTTTCTTCAGATAATGCTATAAACAAAATCAATATTGGTCTAATAACTAAGCTAACTTTAGCAAAAGTCTAAAAACTGTAATTTCACAACTGGGACTGGTAAATATATAGATATAACATAGTTCACATGAAGAAGACTGCATTTCCATAACACATTACTTACAAGAATTTATATTTTTGGAAGAATTTCCTAAGGGAAAGAACTAGAGAAGAAATGTATTATGTAAATGTGAGAGGATTTAGATTCTGAAGCTGGCAGAAAGCTTCAAAACACTATGGGATAGACACATTTGGGCTTTCATATTCTCGAATATAGCTCATCCCATTCCCCTTCCAATTGGAGGAGAGTTTCCCTTTCTCCGGTGTTTATAGAAGAGAAAATTTTACTTCCATTCAGGTAAGTGTAGGCAAATTTCCTCTACATTTATATAATTCTTGCATTTGTTCATTTCATCAACAACTATTTTTGATTACCTACATCTTACAGTTTTCTTTTTTAAAAGATATAATTAGCAGATAACATATTAGTTTCAGGTATACAGTGTAATTGCTGAATGTTTGTATATATTATGAAATGATGACCATAATAAGTCGAGTTAATATCTATTGCTGTATAGAGTTACAAACTTTTTCTCTGTGATGAAATCTTGTAAGATCTATTCTCTTAGCAACTTTCAAATATACAACAGGATTATGAACTATAGTCACCAGGCTATATATTAAATCTTCATGATTTATTTATTTTGTAACTGGAAGTTTATGGGTTTTTATCTCCTTTACTCATTTGTCCAACCCACTACCACCCCTGCCTCTGGCAACCACCTTTCTTTTCTCTGTCTCCATGAACTCACATTTTTTGTATATTTTCTGCAATCCACATAAATGAAATCATATAGTATTTGTCTTTCTGTCTGATTTATTTCACTTAGCATAATGCCATCAAGTTCCATCCATGTTGTCACAAATGGCAAGATTTCATTCTTTTTTGTAGCTGAATAATATTCTTCTATTGTGTGTGTGTGTGTGTGTGTGTGTGTGTGTGTGTGTGTGACATTTTCTTTATCCATTCATTCATGAACAGTTAGATTATTTCTATATCTTGGCTATTATAAACAACATTGCAATGAACATGGGGTGCAAATATCTTTCTCTGTTAACATTTTTACTTTATTCGTATAAATGCCCAGAAGTAGAAATGCTGGATCATATGGTAGTTCTATTTTAAATTTTCTGAGACACCTCTATACTGTTTTCCATAGTGGTTGCACCAATTTGCACTCTCACCAACAGTGCACATCCTCACTGTCACTTGTTATTTCTTGTCTTTTTGATAGTCATTCTAATAGGTGTGAAGTGGTATCCTATTGTGGCTGTAATTTGCATTTCCCTAATGATTAGTGAGATTGAGAATCTTTTCATAAACCTGTTGGTCATCTGTATGTCATCTCTGGAAAAATGTCTGTTCAGATCTTCTCACTTTAAAATCAGATTGTTTGGTGGTTTTGTTTTGTCCTGTTTGCTATAAGTTGTATGAGTTCTTTATATATTTTGGATATTAACCTTTTGTCAGATACATGCTGTGCAAATATTTTCTTCCATTCAGTAGGTTGCCTTTTTTTTTTTGGTGGTAGGTTTCCTTTGTTGTGCAGAAGTTTTTAGGTTGATGCCATCCCACCTATATATTCTTATCTGTTATTTTTCATAGTGGCATTATTTCTGGGCTCCTTATTTTGTTCCATTTGTCTGTGTGTCTAATTTTATGCCAATATCATATTGTTTTGATTACTATAGCTCTGTGTCATAGTTTGAAATCAGGGAGCATGATGCCTCCAGCTTAGTTATTCTTTCTCAAGATTGCTTTGGTTATTTGGGTTTTATTATGGGTCCATTTTCAAATACTTACCAAATATTTTCTATGGACAGAAGATAGATCTTGCTCTAAATACATACTAGCGAGATAAACATATATGCTTTCATGAGATGTATAATCTCTAACAATAAATCCCAAATTATAGTATTGGAGTAAAAAATTTGGCACCTGTCAATTATAATAACACAAAGCATTAGGAAGTTAATATAAAGAGGTTAGTTTTGTGTGAAGAGTTAAATGAAGTGAGGTAATGGAGGGTTAAACCCTCTTCCCCTACATTTTAGTATCCAGAAAGGTATGGAAATGCTAGGAAAAATATTACAGATCTAAAATAAAAACCCAACTTGGAAGATAGGTATTATGAATTCTACTAATTCACTTATTTATTCTGCAAATATTGAGTTCTTACTATATGCCAACACACAAAGATTAATATGATATTCTCTAGATAAGAAACATAATTGGAATACAATACAACAATTATTTAAAAATCACAATATTATAAAGGACATGGAAGGGCCACTTAATATAAGCAAGCATATGTTGTAATTTAAGAAAACTTGGACACTTTGTAATTTAAGAGAACTTGAGCACATAAGAAAAATTTCCAGGGAAGACCACTGTGTAAAAATAGATATTGTACAAAAAAGCTACCATATTTGAACTAGAGATTCAAATCTGACACCTTACTATGAATTTGGATACATGTTAACTTTCTGAGACTCAATTTCCTCATACATATCACAGAATTACATCTACTGCAAAGAGTTGTTGAAAGGATTTAAAATATAGGTCCAGGTACTGATGCATAGTAGATCTTCTATAAATGGTCACCAGTATTAGGATTACATATGGAGTCTTATCAATTCAAGTAAGAGTTGTCAAGAATATTCCAGATAAAGAAAACACAAACAGAAAGGCTGTAATAATAGAATGACTTTGTATTAGGTCTCCAGGTAGCAACTGAAAAAAGTGGTAGGAAGTGGGCTGAATAGAGAAAAGATTGGTAAACAATGACTCTAGGGGCACCTGGGTGGCTCAGTTTGTTAGGCGACTCTCTTCAGTTCAGGTCATGATCTTGAAGTCCCAGGATAGGGTCTCGCGTTGGCCTCCCTGCTCAGCAGGGAGCCTGCTTCTCCCTCTGACCTTTCCCCCTCATGCTCTCTCTCTCTCTCTCAAATAAATAAATAAAAATAAAATCTTAAAAAAAAGAATGAATCTAAAGAGGTAAAATGGTAGAAGTTAAGTAGTGAAGGACTATATGATAGGATACACAATCAGATTTTTTGTTTCAGAAAATTACTCTGGTGACAATTGGAGTATGAATTAGAGATGAACAATATGGCAGTTAGATCATACACAAAAGATTTGGAGACATGTATCCATTCCTCCTATGTACCAGGCACAACAATAGGTGATATTAATAGACAACTAACAGGAATATATAACCCCTTGGATGTGAGATAGGAGCGACAGAGAAGGGTTAGTATGATTTCTGTTAGAACATTTTAAAGAACAGTTAGATGAAGAGGGATGTTCCTGGACATTTTAGGGTGAGTTCCATGTGAATGTTTACCAAATTTCCTCTCTACTGGAGAGAAACTTAATGAAGGACATCATATCATTCAGTCTCATTCTAGACACCTGAAAGTTTGTCCAATGGGTTATTAAATAAAGTGGTTATTTGAGAGTAAGGAAAAGTATTCATCAGCTCAAAATCAGTCTTTGAATAGCTGACTTTGCTATACCATACAAAAAGCCCAAATTTCCAGAAAAAAAAAAAAAGCACCACCTCTGTGCCCTGAACTCACTAACATACCCGAAAGGGTACAGCCAACTAGATACCTGATATTAAGCATATAGCATTGTACACCTTCCATTATGGAGAGGACATGAAAGAGGTATACATTCCAGATTTAATATATTTCTCTGTTCATCATGTTATATAAGCACAAACATTCATAGATCTTTAAATGCCTTATCCACGCTTCTGGTAGGATGATATCATCACCTTAAGGAAACTGTGTTATGGAAAAAATGAAATTCAAAATTATGATTCATAGGGCTTATCAGTTAATTGAAGATCAAGAAGCAGCTGCTATTATAAAATGAGGAAATTTCTATTAAAATTTTTCCCGACATAAGAATTCAAATCGTTTTTAGATCTGGATATTATCTTCTGCCTAGAGGATGTGCTACATGGTCTTTATATATGTTGTCTTCCTCTCATAGCCAGAACTCATGTGTTAGGTCTCCTATGACGGAGTATGACATGTAGCTGTCCCTAGGAAAGTAAATGACCCATTCATTTGTTTTATGTAACTGAAACAATATTTCTACAAATTAAAAACTGATACTGCTACTTGGCCATTGAGGTTCTGGATGTCACTCAGTGAGCAATCCTAAACTGAAGTTTACAAAGTTGCCGTGGGCAATGGATCTGTTTTAAGGAAAACTGAGTTCCAATTTCCCCACTACAGGAATTTCAGCCCTGTTTATGCTTCTCTACCTATTCTCTCTTTCATGCTTACTACATTTTGACATTATATATTATACATCATTCTTGAGTGTTAGTGACTCAGGGACAGAGAGATTTGTTTTGTCCATCAAAGTATCTCACTGTATAGAACAGTGCCTGAAATACATGAGTTATTAAAAATGTATATTGAGTGAATTGAAGCATGAATGGAACCATAGACCCCTAATGTCACCTGTTCAGTGACAAAAGGTAATGGAAGACAGCTATAATCCATAACAAATAGGATCAGATCTCACAAGAATATTCTGTGTCATCCTTACAAGTTGAAACAAATAAAACAGACATAGTCAAGGTTCTGGCTAACGGCAAAAGTAATAATGAGTTGATAATAAAGTTAAAAAGTCATAAATACCAACTTTTACCCTAAGACAGAAATGGACTAGACCTGCACAAAGTAAGGGTATTTTCTGTGCTTGCATTTTTTCCTCCTTTTCTCCCTTTCTTCCACTAGCATTTGTAGATCATTTTTACTGATATGGACTAATAATAGACTTAAGGAAATAAAAGATGTCACCTAGAAGTCTTGGATTTGGACACCTAGACTCTTGGGGCTGTCTACGTAACTGATGAGATTTTGGATTGCTTGCTTTTCTGGAGAGAATTGGGTATCTTTGCAATTTTAAGGTTGGTTAGGTTATGGTGAAGTATTACTTTTAGAGATGTAGTTTAGGTAGAAGGATATGTGAGGAAATAAAGTAGCCAAAGGAGTAATTTTGTTAACATTTCATGGTTTGAGCAACCACCAATATTGAACCCTCTTTCTACTGGTAAAAGAGGAAACATGTATTTGGTCCATTTCTCCCTATGGAGACAGAGAAATGACACCTACCAGCAGTAATGGTATATGAAAATACCTGAAGCTCAGCCTTGGATGTTGTGTCTGAAATGAATGATGAAATAAGATGGCTGATATTTATTAAAGTTAGCTCTGACTGACTGTGATTATACCTAGGAATACCCGATTTCTTTTATTTAGTTAGGACACATATATTGGTCTTATTATGTGCCAAGTCCAGCTCTAAGTGTTTTACAAATATTTACTCATTCAGGAACTTTCAGTAGTCATTTGTGCTCTTTGCCAAATATTCTGGGCTCAGTAAGATCACACCCTCTGATGTCCCTCTGGTATAACCAAGTGACCAGTTTTGGCTTGTGAGTTGTAAGTAGAAAAGATACTTAGGCCTACCAACTAGTTACCAGTATGATACCCTCCAGCCCTCTCTTAATGGCCATTTACAATGCTCCAGAGAATATCTCTTCCTTCAGGCTGGATACAAGAGTCCAAAACATGACAAAAACATGGAGGTTATCAACTAGCCAACTCATAAATGAACATGTTCCATGAACATAAAATGAATCTTTGTTTTGTTTTGTTTTTTAAAGATTTTATTTATTTATTTGACAGACAGAGATCACAGTAGGCAGAGAGGCAGGCAGAGAGAGAGGGGGAAGCAGGCTCCCTGCTGAGCAGAGAGCCCCATATGGGTCTCGATCCCAGGACACTGAGATCATGACCTGAGCTGAAGGCAGAGGCTTTAACCCACTGAGCCACCCAGAAGCCCCGAACCTTTGTTTTTAAGTTAGTGAGATTTGGAGGAGTTATTTGTTTAGAGCATAGCTTTCCCTATCCTAACACCAACCCTTATGACTACATACTGTTACTCCTATTTACAGAGAAAACTGAGCCATGGAAAGGTTAAGTAACTTAAACAAGCTCATACAGTACGAAACAACAGAGTCAGAATTCAAACTCAGTTAGGCTGACTTCAGAGTCTAAACTCCAACTGATAGGCTATGCTGCATTTATAGACAGTCATTTATAAAGGATAATTTCTGTTCTTTCTGATTTTTGGAATTCCAAACTTTGTTACTATAGGTCTTCCAAGATTATCCATTAGCTACCCATTACTAGTGTAGGCCCTCCAATAAATTTAACTTTTTTTTTAAATAGCCAGAGTCATATCCATGCTTATAAGCCTGAACCCTGAAAAAATATGTGTGTGTGTTTATCTTAAAAGCAACAAGGATTTATTGAAGGAGTTTAAGCAAAGGAATAAGGAATTACATGATCTAATTGTATTTAAAATAAGCTAGATGATGTTTATGTATGTCACGATTAATTAAAAGTATATTATAACAAATTGATTAAAAATAAGTTGATAGGATATCTCAATGTTTAAAAAAATTGAGTCCTAAATCTCAGAGAATTTTAAATAATTTGAAAACATACTATAGTAAGAGAATTATAATTGAAATGCTAACTTCAAATGAATCCCAACTGAGACACAGTATATACTCTTTCCAATCCTTAGAAATGGTTTCTATAAACCTTAGAAATGGTTTCTATGACTAAGGAAATATATTCTGAAAGTCCCACAAAGCTACTTTTCTATTCACTATTGATTTTAAAGTGTTTTCAAAACTTCTGGTTAAACATTTGAAACTCTATTTTAAAGGTAACAAAAGAAGATCTGAAAAAATAAGACTGGATTTAACATTCAATAAAACTGCCAATTGCTTTTCAGTTTGGTAGTTGAAAAAATATTTAGACAGTAAATTGAAAGTTTTTATACTTATCATTGAAAAGTGGTATTTATTTCCAGAGTGTCTAAGGTAAAAATATGTAATCAGGCAGAGGTCTAAGAAAATTTTTGTTTACAGTGGCTCATACTCAATACCTATCTCCTAGAAAGGAGACAATATATGTTGCTCACTTGTCTTTCATTGGTTCCATAATTGCCAGACTCTTTAAGTCAGATTTTAAAAATCTGAAAATAATAAAAGCAAAATCACAATTTCACCCATTACACTTGAAAACTGCAGAGAAAATTCTCTATTAATTTTCTATATTATGCCCTTCCTAGAGAATATAGATCTAGATATTACCACACAAAAGCAACAATAATTTTAAGTTTTACAGTTCCTAAGATTACTAAGACTAATAAAATACAAAGGACACAAATTTCATTTAGGCCATATAAAAGAGAGAAGCTATGTTTATAAAACTTTTTTCCTTTTTTTATAGAAGAGTTCAATATATCCATGTGTGCATATTTATTTTGATTTGCTATTATAGGTTTTTTAAAAATAATTATTCTAATTGCAATGACTTCTTTGTGAATAGAGAATATTAGTAAATCTAAGGCCATTATTCCTACATAAGGTTTGCCTGAGGTCAATGCATTCTTTTCATAAAAGTACATTTGCATATTTGCATTTAGGAAAAATAAATTAACATATACAAATCCTATGAATTTTTTTTTTTGGTAGATCTTGCTGCATGACCCTATTATCTTAATCTATTTAGGGTGAGGTTTGTCCATTTGCTTAAGTCTAATAAGATTGCTAAGCAAGGACCTTTGCTTAGCAAGTAGTGTTGGGAATAAAAACCAGGGATACAGTGAATAAATTTTTGTCATTAACATTGCCTAGTCACGGTATAAATTTTTATCATAAGCTTTCTCCAGTGATAGAGAAGAATGGTCAAAAATTTGCCTGCTGAGGTAAAACTTTAGATTAAAGAGGACCTTGGTTTGCCCTAGCATGAGCAGGCCTGGCAGTTTATATGCCCAGGACCACTGGACCTTGAAAGCATCAACTATTAGAAAGGGGACTGAAAGCAGTCATGAGACAGTGTGGTCTGGATATTACTGTTAGTAGAATATTTTTTTTAAAGATTTTATTTATTTATTTGACAGAGAGAGAGATTACAAGTCGTCAGAGAGGCAGGCAGAGAGAGAGAGAGAAGAGGAAGTAGGCTCCCCTCTGAGCAGAGAGCCTGATGTGGGGCTCGATCCCAGAACCCTGAGATCATGACCTAAGCCGAAGGCAGAGGCTTTAACCCACTGAGCCACCCAGGCAACCACTGTTAGTAGAATATTAACGGGCATGGCCTGATTTAGAAAGCAGAGTCCCCTTAAGTCTGGAGACCCTAAAACAATGAACTGACGGTGTCTATTTAGAATCTGGTACAAAACACCTAAAATAGGAACTAAAATGATTTCACTATTTGTGTACTGTATTTCTCTAATAGTGAATATGAAAAAACTGAACTTTGATGTTTGTCCCGTAAATTTTACCATTATTAATCTCATCTGTCTAAATACTTACTATGTGATTACTACATGGGCAAGAATGTAATAGTGAAAGGAATAAGCATTAATTCCAAATTAAGGTTATCACTGAAGTCTGTCAATTGTACATTTTCTTAGTCCCTTAAATGAAGAAAGAATAGTCCTTATAATTACGTTATTTATTTACCTGAAAGGAACAGGAAGAGCTAAACATATGGTTTAGAATCACAATTAGATGGTTCCTTGTAGTGAGCTCAGTAATCCATGATAATTTGATACAAACTGACATTTGGCTAAAGCTGTGACAAGGATAAAAGCCAATTCTCTTTGGGAAATAAGTGAATAATCTCCTATAATCCGGAAACTGGGAAAAAACAGGAAGTACAAACTAAAATTTAGATTTGTAGCTGAATATAAACTCGTAAGTGGTATAGCACTTTTCTTCCTCCAGATCTTCAACAAGACTATAATTCACAGTAGCCCTTTAGATCCCTTTCTTTTTGCCTTACACACTTGTTTATTTTTCTTGAAAATGTCCCCAGTGACTGCAGACATTTTTCTTAACAGGTGATTTTTCAATGAAATGTCATTTTGGTTTTGTGAGTATCCTTAGTGGCATGTACCAAATGACTCATTTCATTTGTGACCAGAGCCAAATTCAAATTTAATTTTCCAGAGGGGACAAGTTAATGTATAACCTATTGTGCCACCTGGCATCCTAAATTAAATTTCCTGAACTGTTTTTACTGAGAACAGAACCAGGTATAGGTTTTGTAAAGGCATTTTTAACTGTCAGCTGTGCCTTCAATCACTTTTATAGTTATATAATTAATCCATTTGTTACAATTAGTAAATAATACCCAGGATTCTTAATTTTGAAAATGACAACTGGATCATTCCGTTCTATGGAACTGCAATGGCATATACTCTAAACATTAGAGAAATATGAAAACTTCTCACCTGAACTGTCATTATAAATCATATACTAGAAATTGTGCCTCCTGTATGCTATCATAGAATGAAATGTTCATTAGAGTCAAACCAAAACCAGTTTAATTCCAAAGCTCATATTCTTTCTACCACATAATGATAGAGTTATAGGTCTTTTGTTGCATTTTATGAAAAGAGTGAACATTGTGAAGTTAAATATAGAAAAAAGAGTTTTCAGACTACTTCAAAATGGTGTTTTGATACAAAGCCCTAATAACTTATATATTTAAAAAAAAAAAAACAACAACAACCTGAGGCTGTGTATATCCAGAGTTCTAAGTTATTATTAAGGTCACTTGCTGTACTGAGTAGCCTGTCATATTACTAAAACACTATAATTATCACACAATATGTGTCCTATAACTCATCAATTTACATTCTAGCAGCAATTTGCTCATTCATATCCAAATATCCAAAATTGCCCTATATGTTTGGCTAAACCCAAATGAGCCATTTTAAATAGTAAAGAAAATATTTTACACTGCTTTGTTTTTTAAAAAATAAATAAGATACAAATTCTAGAATGAAATGATGTTTTCCTTATTTTTATTTCAGAAACAGTTACTCCCTTTCTTATTCTTAATCAGAAGTTAAGGCTACAGATCCTGAATCAGATCAAATCTCAGGTCCGCCAGCTCCTGGATGGGCAACTTTGGGAAGCAGTATGACCTCTCTGGGTTCTATCTAGACAGAGGAGATGACAATGATGATAATAACAAGAAGTATAACACTGACCTCATTTTGTAATTATGAGAATTAAACAATTTTACTTATGTAAAGAACTTCAGGCTCTCTGCTCCTCCCCATTTGGCAGACAGCTGCATTCTCTCGTGCAATGCCAGAGACACATGGTGAAGGTCAGAGTAAATGAATTTGGCCATCTTGGCACCTGGTCACCAGGGCTGCTTTTATCTCTGGCAAAGTGGATATTGTGGTCATTAACGACCCCTTCATTAACTTCAACTACATGGTCTACATGTTCCAGTATGATTCCACCACAGTAAAGTTGACAGCACAAACAGCACAGTTAAGACTAAGAATGGGAAATCTGTCATCAAGAGAAAGCCACCTCCATCTTCTGGGAGCAAGAATCCCGCCAACATCAAATGGAGTGAGGCTGATGTTGAGTATGTTGTAGAGTCCACTGGGGTCTTACACCATTGAGAAGGTGGGGGCTCACTTGAAGGGTGGGGCCAAGAGGATCATCATCTCTGCCCTTTCTGCTGATGCCATATTAGTGATAGGCATGAACCACGAGAAGTATGACAACTCCCTGAAGGTTGTCAGCAATGCCTCCTGCACCAACTGCTTGGCCTCTCTGGCCAAGGTCATACATGACAACTTCAGCATTGTGGGGGGACTCATGACCACAGTCCAGGACATCACGGCCACCCAGAAGACCATGGACAGCCCCTCTGGGAAGCTGTGGAGTGGTGACCAAGAGGCTGCCTAGGACATTTTCCCTGCTTCTATTGGCACTGCTAAGGCTATAGGCAAGGTCATCCCTGAGCTGAATGAGAAGTTCATTGGCATGGTCTTCCAAGTCCCCACCTCCAATATGTCAGATGTGGATCTGACCTGCTGCCTGGAGAAGGCTGCAAAATATGATGACATCAAGAAGGTAGTGAAGCAGGCATCAGAGGTCATCCTCAAAGGCATCCTGGGCTACACTGAGGACCAGGTTGTCTCCTATGACTTTCACAGTGACATCCATTCTCCACCTTCAATGCTGGGGCTGGCATTGCTCTCAATGACCAATTTGTCAAGCTCATTTCCTGGTATGACAATAGAATTTGGCTACAGTAACCACATGGTAGACCTTATGGTCTATATGGCCTCCATAAGCTTACCCTAAAGCTTACTCCAAGGAGTAAGAGGCCCCTGGACCACCAGCTCCAGCAAGAGCAGGAGGAAGAGAGTGGCTCTCAGCTTCCAGGAGTCCTTGCCCCAACTCATCCCCTAATACACTGAGAATCTCATGACTTCTGCACATGTTTCCATCCCAGACCATTTGAATGGGAGGGGCTTGGGGAGCCCCAGCTTGTCATGTGTCATCAATAATGTATACTATACCCCTAAAAAAAACAAAACTTCAAACAGTACTTAAACATAATGAGTGTTCAAAAAACACATGTACTATTAGTTATTAAAGTCTTCCTGCTTATAGTGCCTTAACATGATCACTGAACTATCTGTAATACTCAGTTCCCACTCACTACTATATTTTTTCTCCTTTTCTTCCTTTTTGCCTCATTTCTTCTGACCATAGTTGGTAAATAACAATTGCAGAATATTTAGAAATAAAGAAAATAAATGATGTCTTTCTATCTAAGTTCATGCACTATAAATAGTTTGGAATGTGTTTTCTCAGTCTCCACTAGGTATACATATACACATTGTTACCATATTATATATACAATTCTAGGTCTTACTTTATTCACAAAGTGTTAAAAAATTTTTTTAAATCTCTTCATTGCAAAAATGGTTTAAGCTATAAACATATAACAGGTTTTAATAGTTTAAGCTATGAATTTATACTAGGTTATTCAACAATCTTTCTATTGTGAATCAGTTTATATCTATCTCTTTTTCTTTTTCTTCTTTTTTTAAATCATGATAGCTAATGCTATGATTGATTCACTCACCAAGTTAGAATATTTTCTGACTAGATGATAAAGTAGGGAACAAAAAGGACAAAAGCCCTACCTTCATGGAACTAATGTTCTAGCTGAGGGAAGGAGTGGTACACAGATGGCCTCTCTCTATATATAAAGGAATGGCATGTGCTAGAAAGAACATTAAGTTAGGGGTGCCTGGGTGTCTCAGTCGTTAAGTATCTGCCTTCTGCTTGGGTCCTGGGATGGAAACCGCTGTCAGGCTCCCTGCCCAGCGGGAGGCCTCCATATCCCTCTCCCACTCCCCCTGTTTGTGTTCCCTCTCTCGTTGTGTCTCTGTCAAATAAATAAATAAAATCTTAAAAAAAAAACATTAAGATATGGGTATACATGGTAATTGGGTGGCTCTCTTTTAGAAAAGTTGAATTTGGAAAACCTCTCTGAGGAAAAGATATTTGAACAAACACCTGAAGGGAATGATTAAGTCATAAAAATTCTGGTGTGTAAAACTTCTTATTCCAAGTCTTTTTAACTATTCGTAGTTCTGTAGGTGGATGAAAATCAATAAATGTAAGACATGTACATAATTTCATGTCATATCCTAAAGTCACTCCCTACCAAGTATTTAGCATAAAAAATCCAATATTATACCTCCTTAACAATATAAATATAAACATGCTCAACTCAGTGGTTCCCGTATGAGAGGTTCAAGATATGGCTCAGAGAGTTCCATGAGTACTCAGGCCAATTTCCTTCTCTGGTAGGTCAGAGGTCATAGATCTGAAAAACAACTTCATATTTGCCAGCAAATTCTCCCCATGTCTATAAAAGAAAATGTAATCAAATCCACGGATATGATTTGAACAGGTTCGTCTCTTTGGGCTCAAGTTTATTGGCAGCAGCATACCTACCTATCTTTATACTTATAAAACAATCCAAAATCTCCTGTGGAATCCCAGTAGGCAGAAACCTATTATATTCAGCAATATGTAACCTGCAAAGAGTTACTGACAGTCAGAGTGCATAATGGAGATTGCCTTTGCTTAGAACTTTACATAATCACTTACAGTCAGCCTTCCTGGAAAAGTCCCCACATTCAGCACTCCAGTCCTTTGATTATAATGCAATAGAACAAATGTCAGGAAATACATTCCCATAAAGTGAAATAAATTTTGTTCTTTAACCCAGAAATGACTATAAACATTACCCTCATGGAAATTTCTCTCATATTCATATTTTCAGCTCCTGCAAGAACACTGAATGACAATTAGGTAGTGGTGTTTTAATTGAGGACAAGATTAAACCTTACTTTTCAGATTTTCACATAGTGCAAGCTGATCATTTTGGTCTGTATGCTATAGACAAGACATGACACAATGACCTCAAAGCATTCAAGAATTGTTTCATTTTCCTTGTCTAAAAATTAAATGGATTTTAGTAAGTTATCTGAAAAAAGAATTATACAGTATTTATCCTTTTGTAGTATGCTTATGTATTTAGAAATAGGATTTTTCCTTTATTTTTCCTTTTGTAATATAACACTGTAGGTTTCTACCTCACATATATGGGAAGTTGCAGAGTTTAAAAAACCTAAACAAAGACTTATGCATAAGTCCAAGCCTCATTAGATTCAAGAATAGGAAATAGTGATTAAGAAAGGGAAGAAAAGCAATGAGATAAGAATGGACTTAGAAACTCTAGAGGAGAATTATGTTAACATCAGGCTATAAGGGTCAGAAGTACCATGAGAGGAGAAAGCAGAGAGAGTAGAAAAAGGGACCTAAATTGTGGATAGAAATTAAGAGGCAAGAAGGAAAGGAAGAGAAAATAAATGTCAGTAGGGAGGATTATGTCAGACCTCAAATAAGTTAAAAAAAAAAAAAAGTCAGAAAGGGCAGAGATGGGAAATAAAAGATGTAGAGAAGAGGCAAAGGATCCAAAGTCAGGGTTCTTTTGACTGAAAATTACACAATCTTGCTACAACTATGTTGCAATTAAGAAGAAAATATTTCAAGGATGCATAAGTTTCTCAGAGAGCCCAAGACATAAAAGTTCTACCAGATCTTTCCAAGGACTAGCACCAGAAACCAGAAAGCTGACAGTGTCAGGGGTTCTTTTTCTTCTACCCTTTCCACTGGCTTCTGGTTGGAAGTTAGATTTTTCTAATGTCTGCCTTTCATTGCTAGTTATTTATCTACTTAGTACAATCAACATCAAAGAGGCTAGGATTTTTGAATTTTAGTCCCAAATTATCAAAGAAGATCATTCAATCCAGTCAGATCAAGGATCTACCCCTGTTATAATTGCTTCAGTCATCCTTCAGGAAGGAGGGATAATTAAATTGAGATGAGTTAGTCTTCCACCTGTGGGAAGGAAGGAGTATTCCACTCAGGGAAGGAAGTCATGGAATAGGTAGGAAAGTTCAAAGATAACAACTTCTTAGAAGTAAAGAGGATAAATTAAAGGAGTAATGGGAGAAGAATCCCTGCAGTCAGTAAAGTAATGGAGTTTTGAAGAAAAACAAATAGGAGAGAATAGGAGAGACAGAATATGTTAAAGAGGAATCAACCCAATCATAACCACAGTGCTTCCCACTGACATCTATGTTTGTGAAAACAACCTAACACCACAGAAATTGATTTTCAGCTCTATGTTTTTAGGAAGAATTCCATTTTTGATACTGTGGAAGAAAAATAATTCACATAACTTAATCTTCCACAACTGACATATTGAGGGCAAGCACTGACTTTTTTTTCTGATGGTGGTGAGAAAATTAACAGGAGATCTACCCTCTTAAGAGATGTTTACATCTAAAATACAGTATGATTAACTGTAAGCAAAATTTGTATAGCAGTTCTCTAGAACTTATTTGTCTTGAATAACAAACTAGATACCCTTGATTAACAACTCCCCAATTATCCCTCCCTTCAGTCCTTGGTGACATTCTTGCCTCTGCTTCTATGAATTTGACTATTTTAGATACCTGATAGAAGTGGAATCAGTGTTAGTCTTTTATGTGACTGGTTTATTTCACTTAGCATAATGTCTTCAACTTTCATCCATGTTGTCACATATTTCAGGATTTCTTTTTTAAGGTGGGATGATAATTCATTGTGGGTATTGTCTTTATCTGTTCCTCTGTTGACCGACATTTAGGTTGTTTCCACATGTTGGCTATTATAAATAATGCTGCAGTGAACATGGGAGTGCAAATATATCTTCAAGATCCCAATTTCAATTTCTTAATTTAATATTCAGAAGTGGGATTACTGAATCTTATGACGGTTGTATTTTTAGTTTTTAAGGAACTTTCATACTGGCTTCCATAGAAGCTGTGCCATTTTGAATTCTCAGCAACAGTGTACGAGGACTCCAATTTCTCCACATCCTCACCAATACTTTTTGGTCTCAGTCTCTGTCTTTGATAATAGGCATCCCAACATTGTGATATCTCATTGTGGTTTTAATTTGTAGTTCCTAGATAGTGATGATGAGCATCTTTTCATACATTTGTTGGTTGTTTACATATCTTCTTTGAAGAAATGTCTAGTCAAGTCCTTAGTCTTCTTAAAAAATTGGATTATTGGAGGGAGTGTTTTGTTATTGAGTTATAGAAATTCATTATGTATTTTAGATGTTAATCCTTTACTAGATACCTGGTCTATATCAAATGTTTGTCCCATTCCATAGATTGCCATTTGGTTTAGTTGATTGTTTTCATTGCTTTGCAGAAGCCTAGTTTGATGTAGCCTCACTTGTTTATTTTTGTATTTGTTGCCTATAATTTTGGTGACATAGCAAAATATATATATATATTGCCAAGACCAATGTCAATCTTTTTATCTGATTTCTTCTAGGAGTTCTACAGTTTCAGGTCTTACATTTAAGTCTTAATTAACTTTGAGTTGATTTATGTGTATAGTATAAGGTATGGCTCCAATTTTATTCTTTTGCATGTGGCTGACTAGTTTTCCTAACCCCATTTATTGAAGAGACTAACTTTTCTCTCTTTTTGTCTTTTTGGCACCATTGTTGAAGATCAGTTAACCACATATGTGTGGATTTATTTCTAGGATCTCTGTTATGTTCCATTGGTCTATATATATGTTCTTTTGTCAGTACCATCGTGTTTGATGACTGTAGCTTTGTCGTATAATTTGAAATCAGAAAGTGTGATGCCCCCAGCTGTGTTCTTTTTTCTGAGGTTTGATTTGGACAATTGGATTCCTTTGTAGTTTCATATGAATTTAAAATTGCCTTTTCTATATCTATAAGAAATCTCATTGGAATTTTGTTATTGCATTGAATCTATAGATCATTTTGATCTATATAGTATGGCTATTTTAACAGAATTAAGTCTTCCAAATCATCAACATGGGTGTCTTTCCATTTGCTTGTATTTTCTTTAATTTATTTTGTCAGTGTTTCATAATTTTCAGTGTACAAGTCTTTTACATTCTTAGTTAAGTCTATTTCTCAGTATTTTTAAAATTTTTGACAGTAATGTAAAATATTGTGTTTTTCTCATTTATTTTTCAGATTGTTGTTAGTGTGTGGAAACCCAAGTGATTTTTTAGATTATTTTTTAAATTTTTTTTATAAACATATAATGTATTTTTATCCACAGGGGTACAGGTCTGTGAATCACCAGGTCTACACATTTCACAGCACTCACCATAACACATACCCTCCCCAATGTCCATAACCCCACCCAACTGATTTTTTTTTTAACGTGATTTTGTATCCTGCAACTTTACTGAATGTATTTATTAGTTTTAACAGTTGGGTTTGTTGTTGTTGTTGTTGTTGTTTGAAAAGTCTTTAGGGTTTTCTATCTGTAAGGTTATGTCATCTGCAAGCATGCAGTTTTACTTAGTTCTTTCTGATTTGGATGATTTTATCTCCTCTTCTAGTACAGTGTTGAATACAAGTGGCTAAAATAGGCACCCTTGCCTTGTGCGTGATTTTAGAGGGGGAAAAAAATTAAGTTTTCAGCTTTGAGTATGACATTGACTCTTGCTTTTTCATATCTGGGCTTTATTATATTAAGGTAATTTCCTTCTGTTCCTAGTCTGTCAAGAGTATTCATGATGAAACTATGCCGGATTTTATAAAATACTTTTTCATCTATCACCAATAGCATATGACTTTCATTCTTCTATTAAAATTGATACTTACATGTTGAACTACCCTTGCATCCCAGGAATAAATCCCACTTGGTCATGGTTTATAAAACTTTTAACATGATATTGAACTGAGTTTGCTACAATTTTGTTAAAGACTTTTGCATCTATATTTATCAGAGATATTGACTTATAGCTTTTATTTCTTGCAGAGTCTTTATCTTTCTTTGATATCAAGATAAGGCTGGCCTCAAATATGAGTTTGGAAGTGTGCACCCTTCTTCAGTTTTTTGGAAGTGTTTGAGAAAGATAACCATTAATTCTTCTTTAAATGGTAAAATACTCCAGTTAACTCATCTGATCCTGGGCTTTTCTTATTGGGAAGTTTCTGATAACTGATTCAATCTCTTTATTACTTGTAGGTCTATTTCTACTTCTTCATGATTAAGTCTTTATAAGTTGTATTTTTCTAGGTATTTATCCATTTCTTCTCATTTTTCTAATTTGCTGTCATACAATTATTCACAGTAGTCTCTTATCTTTTTATTTCTGTGACATCAACTCTAATGTCTCCTCTTTCATGTATAATTTTTGAGTCATCTTTTTTCCTTAGATAATCTAGTTTGTCAGTTTTTTAAAAAATCAACTCTTTTATTGATTTTTTTCTATTTTGTTTCTATTTTCTACTTTTTTATTTCTGCTCTAATCTTTATTAATTCTTTCATTCTGCTAATTTTGGCCTTAGTTTTATCCTCTTTTTTTCTAGTTCTCTGAGGTGTGAATTTAGGTTGTTTATGTAAGATCTTTGTTTTTACTTCATTTTTCCTTTTTTTAATGTTTATTACTAAGAAACCCTCTTAGTACTATTTTGCTACATCCCATATGTTATGATAGGTTATGTTTTTATTTCCATTTTCTAAAAATATTTTCTAATTTCTCTTTGATTTCTTCTGTGACCCATTGGTTCAAAATACTTTACTTTCAAATTTTTGTATTTTCCATTTTCCTTCTGATTTGATTTCTAGTTTCATTCCATTGTGTTTGGACGAGGTACTTGTGTATGATTTAAATTTTTTAAAAATTTGGTAAGACTTGTTTTCTGAGAAACATGGAATCAATCTATCCTAGAGAATATTCCATATGTGTTTAAGATTATTATTCTGTGGCTTATTTTGTATATATCTGTTAAGTCCATTTGGTCAATAGTGTTTAAGTCTGGTATTTCACTGTTGATGTTCTATTTGTTTGTTCTATCCATTATTGATTTATCCTACCATTATTATTTTGCTGCCTATTTCTCCCTTCGATTCAATCAGTGTTTTCAGTCTGTATGTTTTCTTTATATATTTAGGTGTTCTGATAGTGGGTGCATATATATTTATAATTGTTATATCTCCCTGTTGAATTGACTTATCATTATTTAATATGCTTCTTTGTCTCTTGTGACAATTTTTTATTTAAGTCTATTTTGTGTGATGTAAGTGTAGCCACTCCTACTTTCTTTTGTTCACTATTTTCATAGAAGGTTGTTTTCTATGCTTTCATTCTCAGCTTATGTGTGTCCATAAGTCTAAAGTGAGACTCTTGTAGCCAGCATATAGTTGGATTTTTTAAATCCATTCAGCCACTTTTTTTTTCTTTTTTTTTTTTTTTTACAGAGAGAGATCACAAGTAGGCAGAGCAGCAGGCAGAGGGGTGGGGGGGAAGCAGGCTCCCTGCTGAGCAGAGAGCCCGATGTGGGACTCGATCCCAGGACCCTGGGATCATGACCTGAGCTGAAGGCAGAGGCTTAACCTACTGAGCCACCCAGGCGCCCCATTCAGCAACTTTTGATTGTCTTTTGATTAGACAGTTTAATCCATTTACATTTAAGATAATTAATGATGGGAAAGTAAACTGATTTAATATCAGTTTTGTTAATTGTTCTGTTTGTCTTGTGATTCATTTGTCACTCTATTCCTCTTGCTGTCTTCCCTGTTTTATTGATTTTTTTTGTATTGATATGCTTTCTTTCTGTTTTCTTTTTCCATTGTGTTACTTTTATAGATATTTTATTTGTGGTAACCATGGAACTCACATAAAATAAAGCAATCTGTTGTAAACTGAAATCTAGTAGAAAAATCCTACACTTTCATTTCTTTACCCCACATGTTACTTATGTTGTAATTTACACCTGTTTTTAGTTTGTATCCATTAATGTATTTTAGATATAATTATTTTAATACTTTTTTTTTTAAGATTTTATTTATTTATTTGACAGAGAGAGATCACAAGTAGACAGAGAGGCAGGCAGAGAGAGAGAGGAGGAAGCAGGCTCCCTGCTGAGCAGAGAGCCCGATGCGGGACTCGATCCCAGGACCCTGAGATCACGACCTGAGCCGAAGGCAGCGGCTTAACCCACTGAGCCACCCAGGCGCCCTATTTTAATACTTTTGTCTTTTAGCTTTTATACTAGAATTAAGTGATTTACCTACTTCCATTTTAGTAATGTGAGTTTATACTTAGTTATCGTGTTGCTACTTAGCTTTATTATTTCAATTTGAAGAACTCTCCATAGCAACTCTTGCAAGATAGATCAAGTAGAGATTAATTCCCTCAGCTTTTTTTTTTTAAGATTTTATTTATTTATTTGAGAGAGAGAAAGTGAGAGAGAGCAGGAGCAAGGAGAAGGTCAGAGGGAGAAGCAGACTCCCCATGGAGCCGGGAGCCCGATGTGGGACTCGATCCCCAGACCCCGGGACCACGACCCGAGCCGAAGGCAGTCGTCCAACCAACTGAGCCACCCAGGCGTCCCCCTCAGCTTTTGTTTATATGATGAAGTTGTTCTTACTCCTTCATTTTTAATGGACTAATTTGTCTAAAGTATTTTTGCTTGACTTTTTTTTTTTTCTTTATCACTTTGAGTAAATCGTTCCACTCCCTTTAGGCCTAAAAGATTTCTATTTAAAAGATCTGCGTACAGTCTTATAGGGAATCCCTTGTGCATGATAGTCTTAATTCCCTTGCTGCTATCAAAATTCTCTCATTGTCTTTGACTTTTGACAAGTTGAATATAATTTGAGTCATTATGGATTTCTTTGGATTCACTTTACTTGAGATCCTTTTGGGTTTCCTGCATCTAGATGTCCATTTTATTTCCCAGGTTTAGAAATTTTTCAGTCATTATTTCTTTGAATAAGCTTTGCTTCTTTATTCTTCTGTGACTCATATAAAACATATATTGGTCTTCTTATTGATATCCCATAAATATTTTAAACTTTCTTACTTTTTTTTTCCTTTTTGCTCTTCTAAATTAACTTAAAATGTCTTCAAGTTAGCTAGTTCTTTCTTCTACTCAGTCTAGTCTGAAATTGAACTCCTCTATTCAATTTTTCAATCCAATTATATTCTTTAACTCCAAAATTAATATTTGGCTCTTCTTAAACATTTTTCTCTTTGTTCAAATTTTCACTTAATTTTCATGCATTATTCTAAACACATTGGGTGTAATGAGCATTTTGATAATGGTTATTTTTATTTTTATTTTATTTTTTTTAAAGATTTTATTTATTTATTTGACAGAGAGATCACAAGTAGGCAGAGAGGCAGGCAGAGAGAGAGAGGAGGAGGAAGCAGGCTTCCCGCCGAGCAGAGAGCCCGGCGCGGGACTCGATCCCAGGACCCTGAGATCATGACCTGAGCCGAAGGCAGTGGCTTAATCCACTGAGCCACCCAGGCGCCCCGATAATGGTTATTTTTAATTCTCTTTTTGGTAATTCATATATCTCCATTTCATTAGGAGTATTTTCTGGATTTTTATCTTGTGCTTTTTTTTTTTTTTATCGTGTTTCTCTCTCTCTCTCTCTCTTTTTTTTTAATTTGTCTTGACTCTTTGTGTTAATACCTGTATGTTAGGCAAAAGTGCCACCTTTCTCAGTACTTGTGGATTGGCCCCATACAAGAGATGATGTTCATCAATCCAGCCAGTCAGAGCTTCTGTAGGCCTCTCAAATGTTTGTGTAGGTCCAAACCACCTTTTTTGTTCTTATTCCTTACAAGAGACAGAAACTAATCCTTTGTGTGGTAACTGGAAAGAACCAGAACATTAAATGCACTGTTTAACTCTTTCTCTCCCCAGAAACAAGCTTGGAACTGGAATTTTTCACTAGTTGTCCTAGTATGAGTGTCGGGGAGGGGGGGGATGGTGGTGGTGAGTATTTGTGTCATAGTTCAAATAACCTTTATTCTTAGTGGTTCTGACATCTATAAAATGTCATGTCCATCAGTGCTCTGATTCATGCAACAGAAAAGCCAATCCTTTGGGCAACCTCCGAAAAAGTTTGAACTTTCAATATACATTCCAATTCTGTTCCTACCCAAAGAAAAGCTGGGAGCTGTTTTTGTTTTTGTTGTTTTTAACCTGTTCATTCCATGTTGAGCAGGAGGAGGAGCCATGGTAAGTGTCCATGCATTAGTTTAATCTATTCCTTGTTCTCTGTTGATCCTCAAAGTCTAACATATGCTGAATCCCTCAGTACTCTGAACAAGGCAAGACAAAAAATAATCCCTCAGTAAGACCCAGAAAATTTGGAATGTTGAGTGTGTGACCCCACTCTTTCCCTCCCTAGGACAAAGTTAATGGCTAGTTTTTTGTTTGGTTGGGTTGAGTATCTACTTGTTCACTCTGTGCTGAGCCAGAAGGAACTATGGTGCATGCCCACACACAAGTTCAAACAACCACCTTTGTTTCTGTATCCATAGGAATCTAATGTAAGCAAGGTCCTGTCAATGCTTCAAGACAAGTAATTAATGCTAATTTCTTGGATGGCACCCCAAAAAAGAATTTTGGGATGTGTAGTCCATATCTTTTCTTCTGCAAAGAGAAGCTGGGAACTTTTTTTGTTTGTTTGTTTGTTTTCATTTTGTTTTTTGTTTTTTTCCTCCCTATCCACTTGTTGTGTTGAGCTTAAAATGTAGCTGTTGTGAGTTGATGTGTTCAGATTAAATTGCTGTCTTTGTTTTCTATAGTTCCAAGTTTCTAGCATATGTTGATTTTGTCAACACTGAGACAGGTGAGATAGATGAGATAGGTGAGATAGAAGCTATCCCTTGGGCTGCACCCAAAATACTTGGAATGTTGTCTGTGGTCCAATTCTCTCTCTCTTCAGGGATAAGCTGGGACCTAGATATTTCTTCCTAATTATATGGCAATGTATCAAGAGTGGGGATTATGGCAAGAGGATGTGTCCAATTTTTTTCATCACTTTTATAGCTGGCTTCATACTTGCCCATACTGCAAAAGCCTTTCACCTCAACTAGTTTCTGGATTTCTCATAATAAGAATTGATCTGTGTATTGCTATTGCATCAATGTGTCCATTGGGGGAAGAAAGTCCAGGGCTTCCTATTCTGCCATCCTGCTGACATGTCTTGAGCCTTGTTTTTATGCCAGCATTTTGCAAAATATCAGACACTTAATGCTTATGGATTAAGGATAGAAAGTAACATACCGTTGAAACCTTTGTGCTATTGATTTATTGAATCCTATATTCATTTTTAAAAATGAGTCTCTTGTTTACTAAGCACCTTTTTCCTTAATATGAAAGATTCCTCACAGGAAAGACTGCTCATTCCAGACAAAATGGCCAACTCAACACACTTAATAAACAAATTGCTCCAGGCTAGTTTCCTTGAGAAAGCCAAATAAAGAGTGTCCTTCTTTTCTGCCTGGCTTCTGGACAAATGAGAAGGAAGATAAAGGGTCAGCAGATGCAGAATCAACATATGTCCTTTACTACTGATAAAGGTTAAGAAGGACATAATGGGAAAATCAAAATTGCTTTTCTTACTGGATCCACAAAAAGAGACTGATTTACCAACAGGACAGCTTTACACTGGGTCAGCCACTCTTACAAAAGAACCTGTCACCCGAGAGAAATAAAAAGGAAGTGTGATATCTGTGAACACTCCTAGAAGGCAGGAAACAAGAATGGTTTACCCCTATAGCATTCCAAGTTAATGTACACAAGTCTAAATTATAATGAGTGTGATACATTAATACTGAAACCAAAGTATCAATAGATTATTTTTAAAAATAAGAATCAAAAAGTTTTGCTAGATTTTTGTCTTGAAGATTTAATTTCATTCATTCATGATGTCACTGATTTCTGCTAGTAATTAATACATCATTACAGTTTTTATTTATTTCTTAATGACAAGGCTTTGGTTATAATTCTCCTATGTTAATTTAATGGAAGCTATCCAGTGGCAATCTATTAGATTTTCCCAGTTAAATTAGCATGATGGACTTTTAATAGATCTTTTGATAAACATTATGATCAAGAACATTGTGAGATCAAAATCACTTTCATGACATTTTTGACTTTGTGTATAACAGTCCTCAGTCATTGATTCTGGTCCTTTGAGTAATAACTCAAAATGCATTATTAATATATTTCTATACTGTTAGCAGTGACAAAGTGAACATGAACTAGGCCAAATTTAACAAGATTTCGTTAATACAATATTTAATTAGTTAATCTAAAGTTTTCATTTCCTGTCATTGTGGTTCTCTGACTCTGTGATCTTTCCCAGTAAAATATAAACAGAAGAGATGAGATTTGATTTAGAATTGCAACAGTAATAGATGTACCATCTATTTGCATTTATGTATTTTATGTCTTAGGGTCTGTGTTCAGACCACTCACAAAGTCAAATCTTTTTTTTTTTTAAGATTTTATTTATTCATTTGACAGACAGAGATCACAAGTAGGCAGAGAGGCAGGCAGAGAGAGAGGAGGAAGCAGGCTCCCCGCTGAGCAGAGAGCCCAACGTGGGGCTCAATCCCAGGACCCTGGGATCATGACCCGAGCCGAAGGCAGAGGCTTTAACCCACTGAGCCACCCAGGCGGCCCTCACAAAGTCAAATCTTGAATTTAACTTAACCTAAGTGTAAAACCGCATTTCCTCTGGAATCTGAATTCTTAAGATTTTCATGTTCAGTTGGGTGACTCTTTCTCTCTGCTCTGTGAAAACACACATCTAGATTCCTTGAATTAGTGAGAGCAGGAGAACCTCAATAACTGAACCTGCTTTCTGTCTTGAGAGAAGGCAGCTAAGCTGCATGCTGAGATTCTCCTAGGACATATTTGAAAGAAATTTCTGCAGGTGGTTGAGACTTGTCCTTTATGCAGCTGTGGTAATGGAATGAAAATTGCTTATTCTGGGAACATTGACTGTATCATCCTTAAATTATCTGTGCACGACTTAGTTTACATTGCTGTAGGGCTAGGAAGGCTCAGTTATGTTGCCATCCTGCCATCAGCACTGCCTATATACACTGAGTATTCAAAACAAGTAAAGCAAATCATACTATATTTTTATTTTAAACTTTTATTACATTTTTATTGCTATGTAATATATTGTGAGTAAGAAAAGGTAAAATATATGTGTAAAGACAAAAAAGGATTTAGGAAAACTTTTCCTGTAATCTATCATTTAAATATAAACACTGTTAATATTTTAGTTAATAACCATTCAGTATATTTATGTAAGAAGTATGTGTGTTTTTCTTTATTTTCCCTCAAACACTCATGTAATAAGGAATCATGTAACACTAATATATCAAGAACACTCTGGGGTGCCTGACTGACTCAGTCAGTAGAGCATACAGCTCTTGATCTCGGAGTTGTGAGTTCAAACTCCACATTGAGCCTAGCGCTTACTTAAAAAGCAATGAAATCTCTTCAGGGCAAGCATTAACAGGCATTTTGAAAGACTGCAATTGTTTAAGTTAAAAATAACTTTTAAATAGCCCAGAAATGGGTATTCTAAACTCTGACTTGTGTATAAGAACTTTTTAGCTATATAGTCAAAGCTTGCACATACATGTGATGCAATACAATTTTGAAAGTACATCGAAAGTTTAAGGGACTCGGGGTGATTAAGTGATTATAAAAGGAGGGTAAAGGAACAAGATAATAACATTAAAAAAAAGAAGAACTTGTAGTTCTTCCTCAGACTTAATTTGTCTAATATTGTGGAGACTGAAGAAATATATTGCTATTTCATCGCATAGGGTCATTTGTACTATGATGTCCTGAAAATGTGTCAGATTTAACTAGGGGATCAGAGTAATTAGATTCAGTATAAAAATGTTTCAGTAAATTTCTTATACAGATGTGAAACTTCATGTAGCTCCCTTAAAGAAAATCTTTGGTTCAGCACACCATCTACATTGAATTAGGATACAATTCCAAGTGTCTCATAACTATTCCCTTGATCTCTTGTAACCATACTAAACAGGGCCATCAAAAGTGATATTCTTGACACTTAAAACATAATATCATTCTCTTGCCCTCTCTCTCCTTATGGGCACATGGTATCATTTCTATTTCTTGTTGTTGTTGTTGTTGTTGTTTTACTGTGGTAAAACATTTACAATATATAACATAAAATTCACCATCTTAGCCATTTCAAAGTGTACACAGTTCAGTGGCAATTAGTACCTTCACAATGGTGTGCAATAATCCCCACTATATAGTTTCAGAATGATTTCATCATGCCAACACTGAACATGAAACACGGTACATCCTAAGCGTAACTCTGTGGTCATCTATCTCCTCAGCCCCTGGTAACAATTTATGTGCTTTGTGCCTCTATGGATTAACTATTCTGTTTATTTCATATAAATGGAATCCTATAATCTGTGGCCTTTTGTGTCTGGCTTCTTTCACTTAGCATAATGTTTTCAAGGTTTATCCACGTTGTAGCATGTATCAGTACTTCAGTACTTTTTATGGATAACCAGTGTTCCGTTGTCTGTATATACCGCATCTTGTTTAGCCACTTATCAGTTGACTGATAGATACGTAGTTGTATCCACACTTTGGCCATTGGGAATAGTGCTGCTATGAATAGTTATATACACATTTTTGTTTGAATATCTGCATTCAACTATTCTGAGTGTGTATCTAGGGGTGGAATGTCTGGATCATATGATGACTCTGTGTTTTACTTATTGAGAAACTGCCAAACTCTTTTCCATAGCAGCTGAACCATTTGACATCCCTACCAGCATTGTATGAACGTGAAAATTTCTATACATCTTGGGGTGCTTGGGTGGCTCAGTGGTTAAAGCCTCTGCCTTCAGCTCAGGTCATGATCCCAGGGTCCTGGGATCAAGCCCCACATGGGGCTCTCTGTTCAGTGGGGAGCCTTCTTCCCTCCCCTCTCTCTCTCTGCCTGCCTCTCTGCCTACTAGTGATCTCTGTCTGTCAAATAAATAAATAAAATCTTTTTAAAAAATTCCTATATATCCTTAGCAACAATTATTTTGATTTTTTTTTATTATTATAGCTATCCTAGTGGGTGCAAAGTGGTATGTCATGGTGGTTTGTATTTTAATCTTCCTAATAACAAATGATATACAGCACTTTGCATGTGCTTTTGGCAATTTTTGTAACTTCTTTGGAAAAATGTTCATTGAATTCTCTTGCCCATTTTTTAATAGAGTTGTCTTTCTGTTGTTGGTTTGTACATTTTCTTTAAGTATTTATGTATTCTTAATACTAAACACCCTGATCACACATGATTTGCAAATATTTTCTACAAATTTGTGAGTTGTCTTTGGCTCTCTAGTGTCCTTTGCACAAAAGCTTTAAGTTTTGATAAAGTTTCATTTGTCTGTCACCTTGTGTTAGTCATATTCTTTGTGTCATAACTAAGAAATCGTTGTCATATCCCAGGTCATGGTTTCCCTGTTTTATTTTCATAGTTTTAGCTCTTAACTTTAGGCCTTTGATCCATTTTGAGTTAATTTTGAAGTATGGTGTGAGGTAAGGGTACAAATCTATTCTTTTGTACATTGCTATACAGTTGTCTCAGTACCATTTATTGAAAAGACTGTTCTTTCCCCTCATAAATGGTCTTGGCAACTTTGTCAAAAATCAGTTGGCCATAGATGCTTGATTTCTGTACTTTCAAGTCTATTTCATTGGTTAATATGTTTATCCTTATGTCAGTGCCATACTTGTTTAATTACTGCACATTTGTAGTTAGTTTTACAAACAGGAGATGTGAGTCCCCCATTTTTGTTTTCCTTTTTTGATATTGTTTTGGCCACCCAGAGGATCTTGAAATCCCATATTAATTTTAGGATCAGATTTTCATTTCTGCAAAATGGTCATTGGACTTTAATAGCGATTTCATTGATAAGGTAATTGCTTAGAGGTATACTGCCATTTTAACAAAATGAAGTCTTCCAGTCCATGAACATGAGACATCTTTCCATTTATTTAAGTCTTTTAAGATTTATTTCATCAGTGTTTTGTGGGTTTTGGTGTACAAGTTTTATACTTTGTTAAAATTACTCCTAAGAATTTTATTCTTTTAATGTTATTATAAGTGGAATTCTTTTCTAAATTTTCTTTTTTGGATTGTTTATTGATAATATATAGAAATGTAAATAATATTTGTGTGTTGATGTTATATTCTGCAACTTTTTTCCAATTTGTTCATTACTCCAATAGTTGCATTTGTGGATTTTTAAGGTTTTACATATATAAGATACTGTCATCCAAGAATAAAGGTGATCTTACTTCTGTTACAATTTAGATGCCTTTTATTTATCTTTCTTGCCTAAATGTATAGGCTATAAATTCTAATACAATTTTAAAGTGCAAAAGTGTCTTTTTCCTGATTGTAAGGGAAAAGCTTCAGTTTTTCACCTTTGCTAATTATGTTAGATGTGGGTTACTTATAAATAACCTTTATCTTGTTGAGAAAGTTCCTTTCAGTTTATTGAATCATATCTAGTTCTAGTTTATTGAATCTTATCTAGTTCTAGTTTATTGAATCTTAACCAGTTCTAGTTTATTGAATCTTATCATCATGAAATGGTGCTGGATTTTGTGAAATTTTTGTTTTGTTTTGTTTTGTTTCTGAATCATTTGAGATGATCATATTTTTTGTTTGTTTTTGTTGTTTTTTGTCTTTCTTTACTAATGGGGCATGTTATATTGACTTTTATATATTCGACTACTTTTGCATTCCTAGAATAAATTCCACTTGGTCATGGTGTATAATCCTGTAAGTAGGCTACCAGATTCAGTCTGTTAGTATATTGTCCAGGATTTTTGCATTTTTGTTCAGAAAAGATATTGCTCAGTTTTCTTGTGATGTCTGGCTTTTTATGAGACTAACCTCACAAAATATGTGAAGAAAGTGTAACCTAAAGTTAAGGAAGGATTTGAGTTAATTATTTGGTAAAAGTTTGGTAAAATTAACCATTAAAGTAATCTTCTCTTGCACTTTTCTTTTTTGGGAGGTTTTATGGGGACATTTCATGAGGTTTTAATTTGCAGTTTTCTTATCACTAATGATTTAAATACTTTTCATGTACTTATTAGACATTTTTCTTATGTGAAGTATCTGTTAAACTCTGTCCCATTTTTAAGTTGTTAGCTGTCTTTTTATTGTTGGGTTGTAAGAATTGTTAATATATCCTAGACACAAATCAGGTATGTATTTGTGACTATTTTTTTTTTCACAATATGTGGCTTGCTTATTCAATTTATTGTAACTTTAAAAGAAATTTTGAATATTGATGAAGTTTAATTCTTCGTTATTTTCCTTTAACAAGTATTAGTTTGTTCTGAGATGCTAGAAACTCTGTTTTTCTGGATTTAAGTCCTTTCTCAGATATATGGATTATAAATGACTTCTCTTAATTTGTGTTCTGCCTTTTCTCTCTTTTAATGATGTCTTTTCATGATCAGAAGTTCTTAATTTAATGAAGTCATTTTTGCCAATCCTTCCATTACTGATTAGCATTTTCTGTATCCATTTAAGAATTCTTTATCTTGGGACACCTGGGTGGCTCAGTCGGTTATGTGTCTGCCTTCAGCTCAGGTTAAGATCCTAAGATCCTGGGATTGAGTCCTGCATCTGGTTCTCTGCTCATCAGGGAGCCTGCTTCTCCCTCTGCCTGATGTTCCCCACCCCCCTCAACCCCCCGACAAAGAAATAAAAGAAAAGAAAAGAATTCTTTATCTCAAGCTCATGAAGATATTCTCCTATACTTTACTCCAGAAGTTTTACTGTTTTTCCTTTCACATTTAGGTCTGTGATCTATTTCCATTTATCCAATTAGATAAGAATCCATTTGGTTTAGGATCATTTGTAGAAAATAAATCCTTCCCCTACTGAATTAATGATATGTTTTTGTTACAAATTAGGTGATTTTCTCTATATATATATGAGTGTTTCTGGACTCTACTTTCAGTTCTATTAAACTGTTCTTGTATCAGTAAGATGAATATTATGAATATGAAACTTTATAGTAGTTTCATATTGAGTAGTATAGGACTTTCAACTCTTTTGAACTTTGATAATTTCATAGAAAATCTAAAAACTTTAGAGTTGTGTATAAATTTTTAATTAGCTTGCCAATTTTTATTAAAATTGGCATTGAATTGTATCTATAAATCTATATGGGACAAATTGACACCCTAACAAGATTTATTCCTCCAATACAAGAATATGTATTTCCATTTCCATTTATTTAGGTTTCATTCAATTTTCCTCAGCAATGTACAATATTTAATATAAAGATTATACCCATATTTTTTAGATTTATTTTTAGGTATTTAATAGCTCTTGATGTTATTATAAATGGTATCATATTAAATCTTTCCTTCTTATTAATTATTTTTATTAACATATAATGTATTATTTGCCCCAGGGGTACAGGTCTGTGAATCATCAGGTTTACACACTTCACAGCACTCACTAAATGTCTCTTTTTTTTTTTTTAAGATTTTATTTATTTAGTTGAGATAGCACAGTGATGGTGGGGTTGGGGGAGGGGCAGAGGGAGAAGGAGAAGCAGACTTTCCAGAGGGGGTCTGATGCAGGGTCTCCATCTCAGGACCCTGGAGATCATGACCTGAGCATAAGGCAGATATTTAACTGACTGAGCCACCCAGGGACCCCTTAAATGTCACTTCTAACTATTTGTTTCTTATATATAAAAATTTATTTTTGTATATTGGCCATTTAGGTAGAAAACTTGGTAAATTCATTTATTCTAAGACTGTTGGCTTATAGAAACATAATTTGCAAATTACATATTGTTTAGTTCATATATATCTCTCACATAGTCTTGTGTCAATGTGTCCAGGTACAAACTGTTTTCTGGAAGCTTCTATGTATGATGTCAAAATAGAATTTGTCCAGAGGTACTTGTGTGACATATGGAAGACAGAAGTAAAGCTGTAGCTGTTTTTCACTGAAGGTTCATATGTTCAGATGTGGTATCAGAATCTGACAGATGTGTAACAGAAATATCCTCAGTTTCTAGTTTGTCCCTGAATCTCTTTATCCCATGTTTAGGTTTTTTTTCCACCCAAGTAACACTCACAGGCCCATAACCAGACTGTTGGGTACAGACCTAAAGAAATACGCAAACAGGCAACAACGTCCCATAAGCTTCATGTGTTAAATTCCTGTTAAACCTTAAGCTTATAATTATAAAGGATAAACAACTTAAACCTCTAACAACTTTGCAAAGAACAAATAAACAATAAAAAATATTGTAAGACATTCAGAAGAAATATTTTTAATAAAGGAATATATAAAATAAATTTCTACTTTATGATGGGTTTCCTGAAAAAGGCTTGAGGTAGTATATAAAGAAATAGTTATTTAAGTTAATTATTTAAGGAAAAACACTATAATTGAACAACAAACAATTTATTTTATATTTAAAATTAAATGTCAACTTCTGGGGATATCAACAATGTAGATTGCTTAATCATTTTTTTATTTTAGCACTGTTCAATATGTAGTTTGCAAACAGATAAAATGCCACAAAATTTAAAGTATAAAAAAATTCTGCATGTTCAGTTTTTTATGCACATCTATTCTAATTGAGATTAGACAAAAAATCCAGCTCATTTTTTTTTTGAAAATTCGTCTTTTTTTTTTTAAGATTTTATTTATTTATTTTACAGAGAGATCACAAGTAGGCAGAGAGGCAGGAAGATAGAGAGGAGGAAGCAGACTCCCCGCTGAGCAGAGAGCCCGATGTGGGACTTGATCCCAGGACCCTGGGACCGTGACCTGAGCTGAAGGCAGAGGTTTAACCCACTGAGCCACCCAGGCACCCTGAAAATTCATCATTTTAAATGAAAGTATAAATATATGGATTGTTGAGAAACCCATACTTAAGCAGAAAAAGCAAGGTATTTTGAAAAGAATATCACAACTGTAAGCAGTAATCATTGAATAGATGGTATGAAGTTCTTAATTCTTTTTGCATGAATGTTTACATTAGGCATGCCAAAACGTTCAACTTTACTTTGATAAAAGACCTAAGACAGTTGCATCCTGTAGACACATCATTTAAGAAATCAAATCATGGAAATCTCAGTTGTATATACTTCAGTTTTTACTACAGTCCCTCTCTTAACAGCAAATATCTAATCCACAGCCTTAGGAATAGGCAGCACAGCAAAGTTAATTTCCTGTACTGTTCTTTTTTTTTTTTTTTTAAGAGTTTATTTACGTATATGAGACAGAGATCACAAGCAGGCAGAGAGGCAGGCAGAGAGAGAGGAGGAAGCAGGCTCCCTGCCAAGCAGAGAGCCTGACATGGGGCTCGATCCCAGACCCAGGGATCATGACCTGAGCCGAAGGCAGAGGTTCAACCCACTGAGCCACCCAGGTGCCCCTCCTGTACTGTTCTTTATTGGCCTATTGCTACCTGGTTTCTGAATTTCTCATTGACCTCCTCCAAATCAGTTCCACGATCTTCTGGTCTGTTGGACATGCACAGAATCTGTTCTCCATCTGCTCAACACCACAAATGTTAAATTCTTAGCTTAATCTAATACCACTATAAGTTTTTGATCTCTTGGGGAAACCCTTTCTGATCATTGAATTGAAATAGCTACCTTTGCCTAATTGCTCCAAATATCATTCCAAATTTGCTTACTGGTACACCCTGAACCTAGTTGTAGGAGTACTCCATTCTAGATTTGCCTGGCATCAGTGTATGCTCTCCCACTGCAAATGCAGTCAATACAGAGAGAGATTGGATAAAGAAATGGATATAGCATCAGTAGAACCAGGTTACACTCCTTGATACCCTTAATTGCTCTGTAATTAGCAGACCTTTTAAACATTCTGACCCTCATCATCCTTTGTTAAGTGGAAACAATAGAATGACATTAGATGGCTATGAGATTAAAATGATATGGATAAAAATACTACAGAAAAACAAAGTATTACCATAAGATATGATGATTTTTGAAAATATCTTTGTAATATTCTGAGATAAGACTGATTTTTTTCCTTTAGTAATAATATTACTAGGAACACTCAATATGGGATTATTATTACTAAACTTTGAGGTATAATAGATTATATTGGATTTTGTGAATTCCCTAGAGGAATATTTGGACAGTATTTACATTTAAAATATATATGTGTGTATGTAAATATGTATTGTATGTGTACGTACATATATATATATATATATATATATACACACACACATATACATATATGTATATATGTATATTTCCAAACAATTGATTCACAAATTTTTACTGATTGATTGATTTTCAGTAAGTGTATCTCTTCTTGGTATTCTTTATATAAAATTAAGATCTAAGAAACTTTTTAAGCAGGCTTAAAGTTATTGAGATTCTTGCTTCTTTCCATGTTAAAAATTTTACACTAGAATAATAGTACAAATGACAAGATTTTTTTCTTTCTTATGCCCCTGTATGAATCCAATCACAAATAACTATTTCCATGTCTTTAATTAAGTGATTTTATCTCTCTGGACAAACTTTTTTCACATAAAATGAATGAAACAGTTGGAATATAATTTTCTCTATGTTCATTTAATAGAAATCCTTCCTCTGATTTCAAAGTGTATTAATATAATTTTAATGTTGTTCTTGCTCTTTTAACAAACTTGTTTTCACTGCAGTATATTCCTTATATAATAGAGTATTTGAAAAAAATATCACTTGTTTTCTTTCTAAGACCTTTAGCTAACATTAGCTCAAAGTACTTTTATTTTGCCCTTGAGATAGATTCACCTAAATAATATTTTCCTTGCTAACCTCAATAGCCTGACACAGTATATTACTTTTTGAGTTACTGTCCTCCTTTTCATTTCCAATATTTTCTTAGTCATAACTTTAAGAAAGGACTTTTGTAAAGCCACATCGAATATTGCTAGCTCTTTATTTTCTTTTCTTTGGAAATTGTGAAATATTATAGTTCAGTTATGGGGTTCTTACTCTCTGCCCCAGAGAACTGACTCCCATCTGTATTCATTTTTTCCCCTCGTTCAATTCTGGATTTTCTTTATTCAACATTGTGGGGGTCCAGTTTAAAAATCCATGTGGTTAATTTCTCTTTATCTAATTTTGATACAGAGAGTCCTGATGTTTTTTGCCTACCAGTTAGCTATAAAATTATTAGCAGTACTGCCAGGCCAAATGATCTTGAGAAAAAGGAGTGGAAGGGAAACGAGAATGGATATCTCCTCTGCCTTTAAGTGTCATTAAAACAAGGGGATGGCTCCACTTATTTGCTAGAAAACAAAAACAGAGTGTTCATGAGCTTTTTAGCACTAGAATTAATTTTTTCTTAATTTTTAAAACATAATATAAACTAAATTTTAATTTAAAAATAGTACTTAAGAGCACATTCCCTAAAAATAAAAGTATTCATTTCCTAAAAGATTGAAGTTTAAGACTAACATGCCAGAGAGATAATTATGATATTTTATGTATAAACACAGTAGTAGCAGTGACAATAAAGATAAAATAATAATGGCTAATATCTTCAAGTTCTTGATAAGTGATTGGAATTACTACTTTATATGCACTACTTTAACCTTACAAGAAAAGTTAAGGATATAGTTTGTATCTTTATTTATCTGTTATAGATGAGAAAATTGAGTCTTGGAGAGGGCTTTGTACATTTTCAAGATCATACAGATAATTAGTGGTGAAGTTGGAAGTCTATCCAAATTCTTGCCCCAGAAAATAAACATTTATTCAATTCTCTGTCTTGGAAAGAAACAAGAAAAAAGAAAAGCTGTATCTTGAAAGGCAATGGCAGAAAGTATTTATACAATTAAAAATAGCTATAAGTCTATACAAACATTAGGCAAAATTTAGAAAAGTTTATTATTTTTTCATTTTTTCACAATCAAAAATGATAAGAATGGGTTTTACCAGTTAATGTGGTTATTAAAGGTATAATGTTTAATGACATGTGGCAATCTTGATTGAATGGACTCTGTAGTACCACTGATCTACAAGGATATACAAGTCTTTATACCAACATGGAACATTTTCTTGGTACCTCTCTTATGTATCATTTCTGTGGTCTACAGAAAGCCTTAGCTAGGTTTACACTTAATGAATTTCTAGTTTCTAAAGTCTCTAATTCCCACACTTGCCATAAGACACACTTTTCTCCTCAGTGCCCCAATCTAATTTAGTTTCTATTCTGATTCAGTAGCCTAAAATAGATGGCAAAGGGAACATTAAAGTTGTAAATAAATGAATCCATTGAAAATGAATAAATAAAATGATGAAATAAGATCTTAATCAGAACAAAAAATTTAAAGAAAAAATGAACAATAGTATTTTTTTTTTAAATTTTACTCATTTATTTGACAGAGACGCAGCGAGAGAGGGAACACAAGCAGGGGGAGTGAGAGAGGGAGAAGCAGGCTTCTTGTCAAGCAGGGAGCCCCATGTGGAGCTCCATCCCAGGACCCCAGGATCATGCCCTAAGCAGAAGGCAGATGCTTAATGACTGAGCCACCCAGGTGCCCCAAACAATAATACTTTTTTAAAGTAAAGAACAGAGAAGAAAACATTAAGCAAAACAGATGAAAATACTTTTAAAATAGCAAATAATATTTTAAAAATCCCATACAATGAAGGGATAAATTAAATGTCAGTAACATGGAGTCTAGATTAAACAGTGTCTGAGAAATGAAATGAGAAAAGAGAGAAAAGGACAAATGACCTGACCTTCATTTAATGGGTATAAGTCTTCTATAAAGGGCAAAGAAGTGATGTCAACAGAGATATCAACCTAGTAGCACCAGGTAGAGGTCCTCAACCCATTCCCCAGCTTGAGGAGAACATATGAGTAGAAGAGAGAATAAAAATCTTTGTCTTGCAAAAGCTAGAATACATCGACATCCAGTATGTAAGTAGTCTTCTTAATATTTGTGAACAGAAATAGTATTGATTGTAAATTTAATCTCAGTATCCAAGTAAAACCCATTTCTTGTTAGTCAGTAGTCTCCTTCAAGGAACTTTGGGATACAAACATCTAATTCCATTTAAATTGCCCAGGATTCTAACCACTGAGAGAGAATGTTTGTTGGGTATGATATAAGGTAGGTGGTAGACAGGAAGAGAAATTGACTACAGTATTGATAGGACCAAAGCCTGGAACACAGATAACTAAACTGGATTCTTATTCTACTTACTAATTTCTTCTAAAGCTAGTTTACTTGCTTCTACATGCAGCTGTTGGATGCAGCTATTTCAATCATGTAGTTTATAATAAGTGGGATCTAGACATTGTGCTGGGAGTATTTTTAGAATAATTATTTCTTTCAAGTGGATATTATAATGATCCTCTCATACAAAGACATTTATTGGAAAACATACATTAAAAAGGTAATTGATTATTCTTGTCTTTTTCCTCCTCCCCCTCCTCCTTTTTTTCCCATCAAATATTTAAAATTGATTTTAAATTAACATCTATTACTTCAATTCCCCAACTATGAAACTATTCTAAAGTAAGATTTGAGAAATATTTTAGAAAATGGAAGATAAATATTCACATAAAATTACAATTTTGCAAGATATACAAGTATGTCATTAAAGGGATTAGTTTATAGAGAGGTTGTCTTCTCTTACCCTACACTTAGAATAAGGGCCTTAATGTTAAACATTACATAAATAGGAGAGATTTAATTAAAACTTCAAGAAATGTGTTACTGTTAATTGAATTCTTGCTATAGTTACCTTTGCAAACCAATGTTAATGAAACTCCAGTTCAAAGTGGATGGGTTTGGGGAATTGAGATAGCTATTTATTTCCTTACCTGAGATGCCATGATAATTTTGTCAGTAAAATAGAGAGCCCAATTAGGAGAGTTCTCCTTTATAGCTATTGATCAAGTCTAGACAAACTGCTAGGATTTCTAAATAAAACGAACCAGAGGTTCAAAGGCCATAAAACAAGGTCAGTGAGTGAGAAAGGGAAGTACTTCCCGCATTTTGGAAGCCTTTCACCTGTGGAGCAGAAAATGGACTTAACTCCTACCTGAAGCTAGGTTCTGCCCCGCCCCTCACCTAGCTGGCTGTCCCTTCCCCCACTCGCTGAACCTCCCAGTCTGATATCTCTCGGTATGGTATTACCAAGCTATAAATTGCCCGAGAGCTTAGAGACAATCAGGTCAGCACCACTCTCACAAGGGAAAAGCTGCTTACTTCCGAGCAGAATCGTTCAGGGGAAAAAGAGGAGGAAGGGAACCCGTGCCTTAGTCGTCACTGTGCTGGCGAAGGGTGGAGAGATGGGGGAGGGGACTGACAGAAACTGCGACCCCAACGGGGTCGCACTTGGCCCAAGTCTGCAAACTTAGTGGTGGCTGCGGGGGAAACTCCCAGAGCACTCTCCACCGCCAGGCAGCCCGCCGCTGCTGGGTGGAGTCGCGCTCCCCGGCCCCACCTATGGGACAGATCTCCAGCATTGCTGGTCCACAGCACCCTTCCCGAAAAGTCTCCAGGCATCCATCTAGCAAGACTTAGATCATTCCGCCCACCACTTCCACCCCAGGACCCTGACAGAATACTCTGATTAGCCTCAGATAGCCCAGAGGACCCCCTCCCTGTGTCTCGGTTTGAGGGCGCTCGTGCGGAATCCTTATGCATCCCCGCCTTGCTCCGCTTTCACAACTCTGCTGGGTCAAATGGCCAAAGACAAACTTCTGCCTCTCCTTCCGCTCCCACCTTTTCAAAAACCCACAGCCTGGGAACCCACACACATCGGAACTCCTAGGGTGCTGTTGCAGTCTGGGCATGCTCAGTATCAGAGCAGGTTTTGACTGAAAGTTAAAAAGAGAGAGAGAGAGAGAGAGAGAGGAGAAAGAAAGAAAGAAAGAAAGGGTGAAAAAGCTTTGTATTATGCTGTCTCCTTCTCTTGTACAAATGGCTTGCTGAACAGGTTGTAGGGCATCCCCGCGCTTACCCAAAGGGTTTATCAGATGCCCTTGATTCCGTCTCCTTGGGATCTGTCCCCCTCTTAGTTCGCCCCCTCCCCCAGCCCTCCCAAATCTCCCTCTTCTGGTCCCCGTCCGCTGTGGGGATGGAGAGACACTAACAGAACTGGGATGGGCGATGTTGGCTGAGCGGATCCACCTATGATTAGTGCGTCGGGATTGGCTCCTTGGAGCAGCGTACCCGAGGTGGAACCAATCAGGCGCTCGGGGCTGGGAGATGATGGGCGGCCGCCTCCTCACTGGAGGGATTCCTGGAGAAGCTGCAGTGTGGGGATGCTCTAGACCGAGTACTGCCCTCGGTGTCTTTCCACCTCCTCCTTCTGCAGCGGCGGCGGCGGCGGCAGCAGCACTTAGCAGCGGCAACTTGAGGCTGCACCCCGGGCCAGCCCCCCCAGGGTGGTGCTCAACTGAGACGGGGGCTCAGCGCCCCAAGGGGTGTGTGTAGGGTGGGGGTGGCCAGCTGGGACCAGCTGGTGGCCCTGAAAAACCTCCCACACACCCACACCCACACACCCCTTTTGTGTTGCAGGCTGCCCCTCCAAGAGCAGAGGCAGCAAGAGGACGTGTGTGTCTTGCACAGGTCCACGCGGGGAGAGCAGTGGGGACGGAGACCGGCACCACCTTCTGGTCCTCGCTCCAGGTAAGACAGCGAGACTGGCAGCGTGGCCACCTCGGAGGTGCCCATTAGCTTGAATCCGTCCGCAACATTTTACTCTTGGTACACTTGGGGTTTGGTGGTGGGAGGCTGCGACCTGGGGAGGAAGCCCCGAGTGGCCTATTGTGAGAAACATAATGAGCCACATGTTCATCTCCTAGAAAAGCACTTTGCACAGTGCCCGTGATTTATTTAGAGCCTGGAGTTGCTGTTGGGCATCCCCCACCTTCTTGCTCCCTCTTTCCTTCTCATTCTTTCTTCTCCGACCCCCACCCCCAATCTCAATCTCTCACCTCCCCCGCCCCTCGCTCAGTCTCTCTCTCGCGTCTTCACCCTCCTCCCATCCTAAGGCGGCACAGGGTTTCTTTCTCATCCTGGAGAGGATTGCCTTTTCTCAGAGGAAAGGAGGGGGTGGGGGTGATGGAGAAAAGAGAAAGATTTCTTTCTGCCCCCTCCCCAGGGGGCGGGGGAGGGGAACCGAGGTAGAATGCAACCTCTGCGAAAATTAGAGTACAGAAAGCATTTAAACTGAATAAAGGGAGTAGACAAGCCATCCAGCCCAGGCTGTCAGAGAGGGGAAGAACCAAGTTTGACTTGATCTCCTCCTTGCAAGAGGCTGTGCCTCTTACTTGATTCCTTCAAATGAAACAAAAATAACCCACTGATCTAACCCACTTTCAACTGCTTAATTGCTGTTGCTTTTAAGTGCTAACCATCTGACTTTTCCTGTTTCCATCTGTCCTGTGGGGCTGACTATTTGGTATTGCCCATCAGTGGTAATGTCTGAACTTTCAGGGGTTTCTCAGGCAAAGAAAAAAAAAATTAAAAACAGATGGTTACTTTCCTCAGGTTCTCTGGTATAGCCTTTATGTTGGGAAGTAAAAAATGTAAAGTTTCAAAACATTTGTAAGTGACACTAGTCTTATCAAGAGGTTTGGATTTCTACTTTGGGATGACAAACCTTCTAGTTAGTTTTGTGTACATGTTGATTTTCACTTTATTGAATATTAACCCTTCGGTGAAATAAAGCAACAGTTTCACTTTTGTGTTAAAGCTAATTTTGTGTAGGAATTGCCAGTTCATTCTACCTTTTCTCTACGTTTGCATTTTATTGCCTGGATATCAGATTCATGCCTTGCCTTATTTTCCTTTAATGAGAATATTTAGTGGCTGTAAACATGGTGTTTATGCAATTTCAGTACTCCATTTGGAAGGCACATGGAAGCTCGGCTGGCCAAGAAGCCTCTTGTACTGGAACAAAGTTTAGAAAGTAATGGTAGGAAGATAGCCTCAAATTTAAAAAATCTTAAAAGGAAAATTGTTTTTGTTCTCATGCCTTATCATAAGAAAGAGAAGGCTATCAAAACAACTGGGTTCCCTGGCCGCCTGCACAATAGGTCAAGTGAAAGGTACTTGTTGGACAGAGCCTTGACAGCAGCTTCAGCATCTAATTCCATCATCCGTGATATAAGCTTTCCTTTCCTATTATTCATCAGAGTAGGCTAAGTGATTATTGTCAGATGGGAGGAGGTAAGAGAAGTGCCTAGTTGAATGTAATGGGAAAGCATTCCAAGTGGGTTCTACATGAGCAGAGAGAAGCCAGCAGATGTTAGTGTCCAGATGAATCCTTTCCTTTGATTTATCAGGGGAAAAGCCAAGTCTTATAATTTTTTCTACGTGCACACTTGGGATAAGAAAAGGCAGTCTTCTTTCTAACTCTGTCTGCTCTTCCACACTAATTTATGTACCCCAGAAAGTATTTTTTTCAGCACATATCTTTAGTGTATAAGTTTGTACACTGACTTAGAGAAGAGCTGGTTTCACTTACCATCAATGTAATGCATATTTTCTAAACTCATTTTCCATTTGAGACACTTATCTTTTCTATTTAAATAAAATTACCTAGAGTCACAAAAACAAGATCTTCTGTCTAGGGTTTTGACATTTAAATGCCTTTTCTTTCTTTCTTTCTTTTCTTTCTTTTTTTTTTTTTTAATGTAGTGTCTCTGTTGAAAGCTAACTAATTTTTAGAGGTGCCACCTTTTGGATACAAGGACAAAAGGACAACCGCTTAATTGTCTCATGTGTGTACAACTGAATTAACAAGTTTAGACATGAAAAGATGTACAAAAAGGAAGCCCAATTACTTCCCATATGAGCAAATTAAGATTTTGTTTGCTTATTTCTCTACAGTCTTAGGAAAGGTAAAAGTTTGGGCTTGATTTATAACATTTTCATGTCTTTTTACAAATGTTAACTATAGCAAAGACATGTGAGAGAGATGCATATAAGTATTGAGTTTTTCACATACTTCTGAAAAATTAAGCCTTTATATTCTGGAAGTCAGAACTAATTCCAATTTATAATGAGTGGGTTGAGAAGAGACTTGAAATGATACATGGTAGGAAATTATTTCCCTGTCATCCCACAAAATGTTCTGGTGTGATAATTTCATACAATCTTCATATTTTCTCCTTTAAAAAGAATATCTTAGTAAATCTTATTAATGTTTCAGAGCAAATATGGTAATTAGACTTTTGCATATGTTTATCAGAACTAAAGGCTGCTCCTATAATAGGAAATCCTAAAAAATTAATTCCATAAAATACCACACAATAGAGAGTTGTTGCAGAGTGGTTTGTAGCTTCATTTCCTAATGGAGAATATTATTTTATTTGGTCAAATGATCACATAGTTCTAATCAAGAAATATGAAAATGGATAAATAACATGGTATTTACATGATAAGATTTGCACAATAGGCTTGGTGCTAACTGAAAATAAAACTAGAATACAGTAGCTTGTTTTAATTATATTTGCAAAATGAAATAGGAGATTAATAAATAAAATGCAGAATGTGTTAGAAATCTGAAAGTTAATTTGAACTTCCTGTTAACCTAAAGACACCATGGACATGATATCAATTCATCTCTTTTGAGGTCAGTTTATTAAATCAATTTAGAGAAATTCCCCAAGCAGTTTTTGAGAACTATCTAATCCTAAAGAACTCAACTTAAGACAGACAATTATATGAGCCTGAAATACTTATAGCTCTTGTGATTTCCAGTTTGTGCAACAGCCGGGAAGAGATATCATTAATGCCAAATTGGAACATAACATTTCTTTTTCTAATGGTAGTGATTAGATGATTTAAGGGAGGGAGAGCAGAAATAAAACAGTTTGATTACATAATGGAACAAATTTGGTCTGTTATTACAAAAAGCCAAGACCAAAGTTAGACTTTCTGCCATAGAATAATGTGGGTGTGGGTCTTGCAAGTGTTTTTGCTAAACAATAATGCTTTTTAAAATTAATATCTGATCTACTTGTGGATTTTTAAAATTTTTACATGATTTGCTTTTCATAAATCTATCTGTATCAAAAGTTTAATACATAAGAGATGCTTTTTAGCTGAATTTGTTTTCCATTGAAGTTGGCCAAATCTATTTAAACAGGAATAAAGTATATGGCAGTCTAAATACATAAGTATTTATCATTTAGGGATACATACTCACACATACATATGTAGACACATATGTGTATATGTCTCTACATATACATGCCTATACATGTGTATACATTTTTAAATTATGTAACTTTTTCTAAAAGGATTAGAGATTAATGGACAGTATCAATAATCTGCTGAAGCTAAGGAGTACTCCTGTAAAAAGTACCATTCAAAGAAAAACAACAATGTCTTGGGGTGTTTTTAATGGTTCTTTGGTTGAAAGCCTAGGAATACCCAGAGGCAAAATTAAAGGGGGTCTAGATCTTTCCCTTTATATAGCTCTTCTATGGCTTTGGCAAGAAGTTATTTTTATATGAATTGTGTATTAAAACAAAATCTCTTGGTACGAGAAGATGCACCTCTATATACAGGTAACAAGCTGAAGTCATATTTTCACATGATTTGGATGTAATGGAAAGATAAACTTTCTGTTTTTATAAGGCTCCTATCAGGTGTTTCTTTCAACATTTGCATAAAGGTTAACTTCTTCCCCATCTTTTACATAATTGAATGACATGGTTATCACTGCTTTTTCAGGTAAGAGGGTGTGGTTGGTATCTTTGATAATTACTCTAGGAATGATAGTTATATTTTGTAGTATTTTTGAAAACTTGATTGAAACCTCTCCATTGAGTGGGGCCATTTTTATAAAGCGGGGATTTAATTTCTCCAGTTAGAAGAAGACAGTGTTTTTCCTTCAGCTTCTCTTAGAAGAAGACAGTGTTTTTCCTTCAGCTTCTCTGTCATTTTAAGAGTTCTTGAAGAAATATTTTATATTGACTATAAGATAAACTATTGTAGCAGGGCATATGAACATCATTCTACTCAGGTGCTCAGGTGTTAGTAAAGGAAAACAACTTATTTTAAATCATATTGCAAATATATTCATGCTGTCTATTGTAAGTAAGAAAACATGCTGTCCTTTCTTGTATCTATGAATAAAACTTTAACTTTTACTGTTTTAAAAATATTATTTTAAAGTGTACAATGAGAAATATGCTGTCAAAAGAGTAAGCACTGGAGATGTTATTTGTGTAGTTTGAAATAGAATTATAGAGGTCCTTTTGCAAAGAAGCCTCCTTTAAAAATATGTTTCCTTAATTTAAAAGCAATATTTAGGAGAGTTCTAAAACAAAGCTCAATTTAGAATAAAAATAATACATTTGTAATAGTATTAGAAATGAATATTCTGCCACATCTTAAAAAAATGAAAAGCAGATTTAAAAAATTATTTCTCTAAATTCTATAATTTTTATATTTAGTTTAATTATAAATTTTATTTGTGTAGAACTAGTTCTTATTCTCTCTGGGTTTTTGTTTGTTTGTTTGTTTGTTCATTTGTTTTTTTGTCTCTACAATGCTCAGGGCTTGGAAGTTTATGTAGCATGCTGGTTTCCATAATTTACCAGTAACGTAAATGAGGGGATGTCAAAGTTCATCTTTTTGGTTACTGCTATTGTGGAGATACAAAGAAAAATACTGATCATTCCTATATTGGTCTCACATGTAGTATGTTGGACATACTAATTATACACATAGGGAGTAATTTTGTTAAAGAGGAGCTCTGGAAAATTGTAAAGCCGATGAAGATAATAAATGCCCTTTATTTCGTAGCTGGTTGTACAAAATGGGAGCTGGAAAATTTCCATGCCACATGAGAATGGGCTTTTTCAGCTAGTATAAAATCTGGTGAAACTATTTGGTTAAGGTATAATTTCCTAACAGCCAGGTAAGACATTTCATCACACATACCAGATAACAACTCTGCTGTAGTAACTCCAAACACTGTGGGTAAGACATACGGCTAAGTGCCTCAGTCCGAAATTAATTTTTGGTTGAAATATCCAATTAATTGAATCCAGATATTGTACTGAAACTTGGGTCTTACCACTTGCAAGTGAACCAATTTCCCTGTGAAATATAGCTTTCCTTTTAATTCTAAACTGTGTAGAGCTCATGTAATTATTATATTTTGCCAAAGAATATTATGAGTAAAAGGAGTTGTATGTTTTTTTCCTTCAATAGGTAAATGTTTCCTTTTTTTTTTCTTTCTAAATAGTTTAACTAGTTAATCAAGGATAAAATGCACATAGACACTTAAACACAAATAAAATCACAGAGTTACTTAAAAGTAGAACATTCTTATAGTACCATTGCTTGAATAAGACATACTATTTCTTGTCTTCCTCCTACATCCAGCCTGACAACAACCATATTTTCAGTCACCTGGAAATTTAGGGGAAAGGCAGGCAAGACCACCTCATCCCTCTGATGAGAATTCCCTGGGTGTGGCCTCTAGAGGGCAGTCTCTTGTTTTTATCAAGGTCCATTTCCTTTCTGGGTGGGCCTTGTGGCCCAGACTTCACTCCAGCTTGGAGGCAGGTAATTGGATTTACTAATTGCTACTTAGAGATTTGTAGGCATATTTTCATCAACATGAGGGCAAAAACACACAAAATACTCAGACAAAACATACACAGCTATACCAAAGTTACTACGAACACTTTCAAAAGGTGATGATCTTCTATGTTTTACCATAATGGATAAAAGAGCTTTTATTTCATGTAATTTCTTTTCATTACTCAAAAATGATCCAAGCAAATGGTGAGATTGTTAAACTATGAATCAGTAACTTTTTGTACTTATTAACACCAGTGGATAAAGCTGAAATTATTGTTAAAAAGAATTTCAGATCCTCGGATTGGCTTTAGTACTTCTGAAATACATAACAGTGTCTTATTGTGTAGCCCTTAAGCATTTACATAACTTATCCTTATCATTACAAATAATTGAGAATTGGTTTGCTTTTCTATGGAACTTCCGGATATTGTAAAACACCTCCTAAGATTGCTTTTAGGATGGATTATTAATAATCTATTTTCTGACATAATTTTATGTGAGTGTTACTGTAATTGTAAACAATGGTATAGCATCACAGCAGCAGGCTAGACTTACAAAAATGCAATTTAGAATTTTGTGCTCTCTCCTTGAGAAGGAGAAAGAGCCAACTGAGTATATTTTTACTTCATGGTGTACTGTACCCCAGTATTCTAGCAATGTAAACCACGGATAGGACCTTGTTTACCTTGTCTATAAAATGTGTACTCTGCTGACTTGAGAAAAAAAATCATCAACAATTTTTTTTTTTTTGACAAAGAACTTAATGACTTTTGAAACAAGGACATGTGGTATAACATAGGGTAGGAAGGCCTAGATGAGCTTCTCCAGCCATCAGGCTTTGAGTGTGCAAGATTATTAAGAACAGTTGACACAATTTCTCAGGAGAAAGACAAGGTAGCAAAGCATTGAATCTGTTTCTCACTTAGACTCTCTGCCAGATACTGGTTTACAAGGCTGGCTTTCTGCCTAATCCCCAACATTTTCATCAGATTTGAGGAATGAATAAAGTGAACCATTGGGCATTACAGCATATTTCTAGAGCACCAGAATCTCTCCTATAAATAGAATAACATCACCATCCTATTTTAACCAGAGTCCAAACTCAAGGCCACAGTTTTTATATTTAAATATATATGAACCAGACTACTATATGCCTAAAAATGCTTGAGTTTTATCTGTCTGGGTTCAGGAAATTCTCATGTTAAAACCCTAGTTAACAACATGATAGTACATATGTTTATTTTTAGTATTTTTGTTATAAAATATAATGTTAAATTTAAAAAAACAAGCAAGCCCCTTGAGATATATCTAATAATTCAAGAAAGTGACATGTCAACAAAAAGCCAACATACTCCTAAATTAACCAAAATGGCTCTGCTTTTAAATTTTGAAAACAAAGCAAAAAGGCAAAAAGTACTTGATAGACAAGCTTCCAATTATTTTAAAATCAAGATTTGTATGTACTTTCTAAAGCATTTCTAGACACCACAAAATGAATATTGATGAGCGGAGAGCCAACTCCTTCAGGAAAGAGTAGACAGGTTCTGTTATAGCTTTGAGAATCTGTTTCATCGTTTACATTGAACACATAGCAACAGTTTTATTTCTCTTGACTTCTGGACCTTTAGACCCGTATGCCTTGAAGCATATTACTACTTACTGCTAGAGTGGAAGAGATTGCTCGGCTCTCTGGCTAAGAGTAATCTTGTAACTCCCTTGCCTTTCCTTACATTTTCTTCCTTCTTCAACTCTCCCCTTCCTACCCTTTCCTTATTCTTCCTTCTTTCCTTTTTCTATCTTAATAAATTATTTTCCTACAGAACAGGGAGCTTAGTACTCTAGGGCCCATACTAATCTCTACCAGCTGGATTTATTTTTTTGCCAACAAGCAAGAAATTTATCTCTTAATTTATAGACATTTTAGGTTAGCTTCACAAAACAGCTGTAGTTAAATAAGGGAGAAGTCTCTTAATTTGTTTATGGAATGTGCCATGATTTGAATGTTTTTACGGTCTTACAGGAAAAGTCAAACCTATTGGTAATTCCTAGAACAAATTTGATTACAGAAAGATAGAACAATAATGTTTGGAAGTCCTGATAAATAGCAGGTCCTATTAGGGTTTTTTTTTTTTCTATTTTGTTCTTCTGATAACAATTAAACCATTGTTTTCATGACACTTATATAGCACTGTATTTTTAGAGAATTACATTGCCTTATTTAATTTTGGTGATGAAGAGATTCTCCATTTTACAGATGCAATAGAGGAGACTAAGACATTAAGTTACCTACTTGCAATTACATACTTAGGAAGCCTTTTATAATTTTCACCTACTGAATCATACTGCCTCAGCATTTAATTAAGGGGAAAAAAAGTACGTTTTCAGATTTTCTCAATATATATGAAGTAGTTTGCTATTTCCTATCAAAATTTGAAACAAACGTCTGACATCACTAAAATTGGATATATTCTATTTACATTGAAAAGATAGGGAAATATTAATATAATGTCATTACTTTTGTGACCCTAACTTTGAAATAAGTTGTATTTGTATTTTTAAATTATTCAAAGGACAGCTTTTTAAAATGTAAGAGAAGTCACTAAGCCTGAGTCACTGGGCTCGGCTGGCCCTTTTAGTCATTGCTATATCACTGCAATACAAGATATGACTGCACTTGTTTCCTTATTTGTGAACTATAGGGTCCTAGGACACCTCCTGAGTGCACAGAGATATGAATGAGATAATGAGTGTTATAGCTTTACCCCAAGTTCTCCATCTTCATCTCTCATTATCTTCCTCATTTGTACTCGCACACACAACTTGTTACTGCTTCCTGAACTTAATATTAATGGAAGTTGTTCAATATCGATATTTTCTCTTCTATTCCAAGATGGAGAATGCTAAGCAGGGAACATATCCAAGCGCAATCATTATTCTAGCCTCATGTGAATGAAGTTCATCACTTAGCAATTCTTAGTGTGAAGAGATAAACCCATTTGGGAGTGACTGCCAGGAGCCATACATGTTGCGATGTGGACCAACTTGATTGACTCTCTAGCTTATCTGATACAAGGAAACAGGAGTTTTAATTGAGAAATGGCTACAGAAAGAAAGCAAGATTAATTAGAGCATAGGAAAGGTATTTTATGGGGGTTTTGGGGCAAAAACAAGCTAATCATATTCTCGTATTCTTACATGTGCATGTCAGGTACTTTTCTGTGTACTTTCTATGCTTCACGCCATTTAATATTTCCAATAATCTTCAGAGGTAGGTACTAATTTATAATTCTTTACATGAGAAAATTGTGGGAAAAAAGTAACTTGTCAGGGTCCTGTGACTGTTACGTAGTAGGACATTGATTCAAACCCAAGCAGTCTATTTATAGAGCCAGTATTCAACCATAAGCAATCATATAATCATTCAGCTCCTCAGTGGAGGAAAGGGAGCAAATGGTGACCAAGAAGTAGAGGTTTCTAAAAGAGATTGAAGAGACACACAGGCAAACTTTATCCACTTCATAGTTAGTCAATATGACCATTGTGGTGATGTGAGAAAAGCATGAAACTTAGAGTCTTATAGTCCTTGGTACAGATACCTACTTTGTAATGGTGAACTTCAATAAAATATTTCACTGCTAGAGGTTTCATTTCACTAGGAAGAAAAATGTAATGATGTTGGCAAATTGTCTCATACTCTGTTAGTAGGTGGCAGATCTGACTGACCACTCTTGTTACACATTTTTATTAGTCAGGAACACTTTCACTTGCAAAAATTCCACCTAACTCAAAGTGACCTAAGAAAAGGGATTTTAGAACTTATGTTACCATAGAGTTCAAGAGTATTTTGGATTTAGTACTAGCTGGAAATGGGAAACCAAATCATAGGATCCCCTACTCCCTTCCCACCTCTCATCTTGGTTCTACTTTCCTCTGCCATCACTTTATTCAGACTCAGGCTCTTTGTTTATGGTGGTTGCAATGCACCAAGTGACTATAGGGTTATGTAAGAAACTTTGATGTAAAGAAAACATCTTTTTTTGCCAAAAAATTCCAGGATAAACTTGATGTGAACAACTTGGGTCACTTGCCCTGAACCCATGGAATAGGATATTTATGTAGGCTGACCATTGTGTCCTCCCTGGATTTAAAAGTTGGACATAGTATTATTTAACTAAATGGAAAGAGTTTTGCTGTTATAAGAAGGAAAATGGCTAGATTTAGGGCAAGCAAAAGCAGCAAACACCCAGTTCCTAAGGTATAGGCAGCTGGCCTTAATGGTGGATCAGCCCCTATGGCTGGAGCCCCTATCAGCCCCCTGGAGAGCCCCTATTGTTCCAGACACTTAACACCTCAGTTGGTGGATCAGGGGAAGATCCAGAAAATTCTACAGAATGGTCCATAGTAGTTGAGGTTGTGGAGAGTAGTGGCACTCAGAGGCTTGAAGCAATGGCCATTTACCAACAAATATGGAAATGCTCAACAATCTGACAACAGGTATGACTATATCTGTGTGGAGAGACTGAATATCAGAGGTGGAGGGCTAATTGCATGTCATTTAATTCTTTTGGGGTCTTTACTGCCTTTCTCTCCCTTTTTTTAATACAGTATGCAGATACTTAGAAAACTTGAGGATTCTTAAATTCTGAACTCAGTAGAGCCAACTGAAGATACGTACAGCACCAGCTGTGCAGCGGTCAATACTTCAAATTTTTGTTGTGTGTTGTGGTGGGGGGGGGGAGTAACTTCTAATTTATAACTACCTTATTGCCCTAACCATCTATATATTGTTACAGATGGAACAGAATGAATTTGCACAAAAATATGATACTTTTTCTCCTTGCTGTACCCCAAAATGAAAAGGAATTATTTAGGAATAATGTTTCTTTCTTCAGGAAGCACCAACACGGTTTTATTACATGCAGGCACTGTTTTGGATGCTGGGAACCCAGAAAGGAACCCATGAGACATGCTTCCTGCTTTTAACACAGCTTGCATTCTAGGGAAGGATACAGATGATGAAAACTAGCATCAGTAACACCAAAACACAACTAAGGTGGTTTCAAAAAGTGAGAAACACTATAAAATAATAAAACAGGCAAGTAAATAAGGTAATATTGGGGAGTCTCGTCAACTAAAATTATGCAAGTTGAGGCATAAAAGGAGAAGGGGCCACGACATAAAAATTTGAGGAGGAGCCCTGTAAGCAGAGGAAACCAGGTGCAGAAGCCCTATAGAGGGAATGAGTTTGGTCTGCTCATGAAAGACACAGCAAACAGAGCTGAAGTGTAAAGATACTGGTTTCAGAGTAGAACCATGCTTTAATACTTTAATTAAAACAATCTTTAAACATGATTAAAGAAATTTTCAAAACAATATGATTGTATATAACCTCAACATCGTTTCAGTTTAGGTGGTATCTCCTATCTGTATGATGTATTTCCAGTCTGTTCATAGGCTTACATTAAAAATATATATATATATATTTATTTATCTCACCAAGAATAAGAGAGAACAAGCAGGGGGAGCAGTAGAGGCAGAGGGAGAAGGAGGCTTCTTGCTGAGCAGGGAACCCAATGTAGGAATTGATCCCAGGACCCTGGGATCGTGACCTGAGCTGAAGACAGGCACTTAGCTACCTGAGCCACCCAGGCAACCCATTGGCTTACATTTTTTTATGGTTACAATCATGGAATACATACTATTTCCACTCTGACTTTCAAAATGCATTGTTAGGTGTCTTACAAGTGTGTATTTTCATTTTCCATATTCCTCTTTAGAAGTGTAACTCCCTTTTTTTGGTGGCATATATCCCTTAGACACTTTCTATGTATCTTCTGTTGAATCTTGATAACCTTTCTTGTTTTGCCCTCCATTTCTAAGGGAATCGCATACATGGCCTACCCCCAATTTTATTATTTCTCTGAATTTAAGTGAACACCTTGGCTTTTTATCACATTAATGCTTTTTTTCAATGTAATTTCCTTTTGAGTATATATTTGATTATATCCTACAAAACTCTAATTTAGATTTTGAAACAAAAGTAAATAAACACTGGAAACATAATGAAACAAATCATTTTGTGTCGATTGTCATTTAGACAACACGGGTCTCATCGCCTTAACCGGAAATTATTTTTCCTTTATCTAGTTTCATATCCTGATTTCAAGAACTCCATAACCCAAGTCTACCTAGGTCACTTTATGATAGTAAACTGGGTGCTGAAGAGGTATATTAACTTTTGTGAGATTACAGTACCACTCAATATGCTGCAGCAGTAGTAAAGTAATAATTAAAGCGTCAATATTAAATGGCCACCTTTTTTTCCCTTAAGATTCCTCTGGACATTATATACTTTGATAGTGACCTATTTTGAAAATGGAGTTTTCTTTGCTGAAATTGCACAAAACCACCTATGTGTGAATATAAAGAGTATTATGCTGAGTATTATAATCAGTATTCTGGCCAATAAGTGACATGCTCTGTTTTCCTCATCTGTGGAACCAAGGTTCTTTTGTATCCAACTACCTTATGTTTTAGTATGTAGATACATATATACTTGCATAGATTTGGATCTTTTAAAATATTGCTGATTGTGCCACTAACTGCAAGTGTTTCAGGATTTTGCAATGATTTTTTTTTTTTAAGATTTTATTTATTTATTTGACAGAGAGAGATCACAAGTAGGTAGACAGGCAGGCAGAGAGAGAGAGGAGAAAGCAGGATCCCTGCCAAGCAGAGAGCCCGATGCGGGACTCGATCCCAGGACCCTGAGATCATGACCTGAGCTGAATACAGAGGCTCAACCCACTTAGCCATCCAGGCGCCCCATGATTTTTTTTTTTAATCATCTGATTTGTCAGTGCCTAAGAGACAGTTGGAAGAGAGCGTTCTATAAAATTATTATGTATACACATAGAGCCTGGGTTCCTTAGTCAGTTATGCGTTTCCCTTTGGCTCAGGTCACGATCCCAGGGTCCTGGGATTAAGCCCCACGTCGTGCTCACTGCTTAGTAGGAAACGTGTTTCTCCTTCTCCCTCTGCCTACTGCTCCCCATCTTTGTGCTCTCTGTCAAAGAAATTCTTTAAAAACATTTTAAAATTATTATGTATACTTAATACGCACACACAATATGGACAAAAGTCTACCCTACAACCCAGCAATTGCACTACTGGGTATTTACCCTAAAGATACAAATGTAGTGATCCAAAGGGTCATGTGCACCTGAATGTTTATAGCAGCAATGTCCACAATAGCCAAACTATGGAAAGAACCTAGATGTCCATTAACAGATGAATGGATATATACAATAGAATCTTTTTTATGGTGTTATGTTCTAGTATTCTTCTTCAGTTCTCTCTTTTCTAATTCATTAAATAAATCTGGTCATGGCTAAGTGAGTTAACAACATACTAACGAGTAACAATCTGCAGTTTTTTTAAAAAATACTTCTCATAAAAGTATTACCAACTTTCAAAAAAATATAGTTCACTTTAAAATATAGTACAATTAAAAATTAAGCATATGTAAGTACAATAGATATACAGAAATTTGCAGTGGCTTATTTTAAATATAGGGAATCATCATACAGCAAATGCATGAAGTTTAATAGCATTTCCATACTAAACTTATAATGTTCTTGCTATATTCATGTATGGGTAATTTTTCGTAAATTTGCACTGGATTATTGTGTTGTTTTATTTTATTAGTTTTTATTGAAATTCCATTTAACATACAGTATTAGTTTCAGGTGTACAATTTACTGATTCAACACTTTCATACAACACCTGGTACTCATCACAACTGTACTCTTTAATCCCCATCAACTATAACACCCATTCCCCTCATCCACCTCCCCTTTGGTAACCTTCAGTTTCTTCTATAATCTGTTTCTCGGTTTTCCTATTTTTTCCCCCTATGATTGTTTTGTTTCTTGAATTCCACATATGAGAGAATCATATAGTATTTGTCTTTCTTTGAGTGACTTATTTTGCCTCACATATTACTCTAGCTCCATCCACATTGTTACAAACAGCAAGTTTTCATTCTTTTTTTATGGCTGAATAATATTCCATGTGTATATACATACACACCTCATCTTCTTTATCCATTCATCAGTCAGTGGACATTTGGATTCTTTCCATAATTTGGCTATTATTGATATGTTGCTATGAACATCGGGGTGTGTCAATGTGTTGTACTCCTTTTTTGGTTATGGGTAAATTTTCTTGTAGAGAAAAATACACAGATATGCTTAGAATGTTATTTCTCTTCTTTTAAAGTACAGAACTAGTTTATGGAACCAATAGACAATAAAGACTAGCACAGATATTTAGAATTTTGTGTTCAAATTTAAAAAGAGGCAAATAATATAAAGACCCTCAATCTGTCTCTAAATTAGTGATATGATTTTACGAGATGATCTCTCTGACACCTTTGATTATTCCTTTGGTTTTCCTACTGTCTGTGTGAATTTCTCCATAATGGTGCCTAAGATTGGAGATTATGTCCTCAATCTTTCAGTCATTTCATTCATTGCTTGAAACTATTTAAGGAGCACAAACTCCCAGACATCTTCAACCACCTATAGAAGAATGAAATAAATTTCAGTTGAGACACACCATAAACCAGGAAAAATAAATTACCCAGATGTGAACTGTGAAATAGTAAGGCTAGGGTAGAATTTGCTTTGGTAATGAACAATAGGAAAACCTCAGTGGCTTAAAAACCTAAGCCTTGTTTCTTGCTCCTATTACTTAACCACTATGGATCAGTGTGTGTGTGTGTGTGTGTGTGTGTGTGTGTGTGTGTGTGTGTGTGTGGCAGAGGTTGGGGGGGAAGAGTATTTCTCAGATCTATATAGTCATTCAAGGACCCAGACTGATGAGACCCTCACGGACTTTTATAACACTGTCATCTCAACATAATGTTTAAGGATTCATTGCAGTAGTGAGGAAAGCACTGGAAGCCTTCTCACCAGCATGTAACTACTTTGACCCTAGAAGAGGCATAAATAATTTCTGGTCAGAGATGAACAGTCAGATCCAGTCTCCATGTCCAAAACTACAAGGGCACAGAATGTATAACATAGCCTTGGGGTTGGAAGGAGAGGATATTGTTAAGTTCTTAAAGCCTCCTCTCTAAGTTGCAACTGGAGAGTACAAAGCTTTATGAAACCATGTAAGAATGAATGAATGATTACTTGAGACAGTGATGGCTTCATAGAGGAGGAGAAGCATGATCTGTACTCTGAGGAACTGTTATATTATTATGAGGGATGCTTAGTTCATTCTTTAATGAAAGCTTGTCATTTATTGACCTGCATCTCAAACAATGGATATATATTTGATTAAGAATGCTAGAGCTCCTGGGTCTTGTGGCTGGCTCAGTCAGTAGAGTCTGTGACTCTTGGTCTCCCAGTTGTGAGTTCAAGCTCCATGTTGGGTGTAGAGAAGACTTAAAATTAAAATCTTAAAAAAAGAAAAATGCCAGCACTCCTGGCAAATTTGGAGTGTACACTAAATCATTTTTTACTTACTAGGAGTCCAGACATGAAAACAAGTGCCAATTTAATAGATCTGTTGGGATATGTTAAAGACTTCTCACATCCACCACATGCAAACCTGAACTCATTCATTTCACCAACAAATCTAGTCTTTCCCCAGTAACTTTGATCCTAATGAATGATTCAACCATCCAACTAATTGTGTTATCTAGAAATTTGCTTTCATGGGTCTCTCATCCTTAATCCCAAATCCAAAATATATCTTGATCACTTTTGGCTCACAAATATATTTTAAATTTTTCTCTACCTCCATTGCCACACCATAATCAAATCAACCTGGCCATCTTAATTCTTTCAAATCAGTGCCTAGTCTGGATTCTGCTATTCCCCAGCCTAATTTCTCATATTATTTCTCTCATCTTCATGCTCTGGTCACGCTGGTCTTCTTTCAGATTTTTAATATTCCAGTCTTCTTCCTGCTTCAGGACCCTAGCATGGGCTGCTCTCTATGCCTTGAGTATTGTGGATGTATCTGCTATGGACAGACAATAATATTGTAAATTTAAAAATGTAATATGGCTGACTGTTTAAAAATAAATTTTTATTACTTATTTTTGAGAACAAATGTTCAGCTTTTCCATATTATAAGAGAAAGAGTTTGTCACTTTTAAAAATTAACTGCAGAACTATCAAAAATTGGCAAACTGGGAATTTGAACAGTAATTGAAACTTTTTAAAATTTTTTCACATTTTGGGAAACTCTAAATCAAGTTTAAATTTGAAAATGTTGAATGCTTACCTCCTTTTAAAGAGAAAATGTATTTAGGAGGGCCTGGGTGACTCAGGTTACTAAGTGTCTGCCTTCAGCTCAGGTCCCACATTGGGCTCCTTGTTCACAGGGACCCTGCTTTCCCCTCTCCTCCTTGCTCATGGTCTCTCTCGCTCTCTCTCAAATAAATAAAAAAATTAAAAAATTTTAAAAAGAAGAGATGTATTTATAAATTCATATCTTAGAGTTGAGGATACTCATGAGACTAAATTTAAGTAATGAAGATCTTGAATGGGATGTAAAGAAATGCTTTAAATTTATATCACTGAAAATTTAATCTTGGGATTTTTTCCCCCCAATTATTTTGATAATGTGTTTTCTCAAAATCATAGCATCACAGATTTCTTTCTTATTTGTTTCTTTTCTTTTTAATGGGAACGCTCTGTGATCTAACATCCTCTGGGTGTGAAAACACACTTCCAGAAAATATCTGAAAAAAATGCAGTGAAAACAAGTCTAGCTAAAGATAAAATAGTGAGACTGTAACAAATAAAGGCTGATATGATCTTTAAAATTCTTTGATTACTGATTACTCATTTGAGAATAATTATATCAAAAAATCTCTGAGATAGGTTTTCATTTCTATACATTTTTTCCAACAATAATGTATTAAATTATAAAATTATGGCAATGAAGAATAAATGTTTACTATCCTGGTGCAAAAACTTAAGATTGAACTTGAGTGCTCTATGAGTGCAGGAAACATTTTTATGTTGTTTCCAATTATATCCTCATTGCTGACCTACCTAGCAGTCCTTAGCACTTACTAAATAAGCACTTAAAAATCTTTGATGGGTGCTACTAGATGAATCATCCTTGTTGATTTTATTTTCATTTGTTTCTCACTCATTCCCATTTTTCTTCAAACTAATATAGTAACTTAATGTGTGACTTGGTAACAAGAATCTTCATGAACTGGAATTAATTATAGTTGACTCTCATTTTTATACAAGGCAAAAGATGACTTTATCAGTCTTTACTTTCCCCAAACAAATTGGCCAGAAAGCTCACTATTAAATTCCAAATGAATGTGTGTTGATATAAGTGTTCATTTTGTGGTAATTAAGAGGGCAAACATGTTGAAGGATAAATTTCAATTTTACTTTAATGGGACTACTATTTCAGATTATTTGGGTCAGTGCTATCTTTCAAATAGATAATCATTCTTCGCTTTACTTTTTCACTCTCTCTTCATCTTTTCTTACTACTGTTTTTAAGGAGTTCCTCAATTGTACCATAAATCTGTATCATATTTAAAGCACGAAGAGTTCTGTTACTGAAAAACAAAGACATTCATTCTGTATAGATTTTCAATGTATGTTTAATTCTCTATATTGGAAACTATTAATTTTTTAAAAAGATTTTATTTATTTATTTGTCAGAGAAAGAGAGAGCACACAAGCAGGGAGAGCAGCAGGCAGTAAGAGAGGCAGACTCCTGGCTGAGCAGGGAGCCTGATGTGGGATCTCAATCCCAGAACCGGGTTCATGACCTGAGCTGAAGGCAGATGTTCAACTGACTGAGCCACCCAGGCATCCCTATAATGGAAACTTTTTAAATTTTTTTATTATTTTTTTAAAAGATTTTTATTTATTTATTTGACAGACAAAGATCATAAGTAGGCAGAGAGTCTTTAACATAGGGCTCGATCCCAGGACTCTGGAATCATGACCCGAGCTGAAGGCAGAGGCTTTAACTCACTGAGCCATCCAGGTGTCTCATGGAAACTTTTTTAAAAAGTATGGTTTCTGGCTAGTAAAAAGCAATGCTTTTAAAGAAGTATTTTAACTTTTTAAATGAAAATGTATTCTCTAAAATATTTAATATATTCAAATAATCCAAAAATGTGAAAGTTGAAAAATAGCTCTTAGATCCCTTACTTTTCAGTTATAGTAAGCTCTGTTAGAGTTTACTCTATAGAGCTTACTATAACTGAAAACTCTAACAGAGCTTACTATAACTGAAAAGTAAGATGCACATACACATATATTACATTTAAATTCAGTATTCCATTATATACAATGTGTGTAATGTACATTTTGTTATTAGGTGATTTTATTTTGAATAATACTTTATTTCATATAAACTATAATGATTTTCAAATGCATGTATTTTTAATATTAGAAAGAGTTATACATTTTTGGTTAATGTAACATGAAATAATTCTATAAAATACATTATGTACAAGTGATTTGGTTTATTTTAAGCTAATTTGGTTTTATAATTTTAAGTATTTTCTGGTATAATTTGTAATGATTGTGTCAATACACATAAAATACTAAATGTACTGATTTTATCATATGTAAAGATTTTTTTTAAAGTTCCACTTTTATCATATTGCAAAGTATTCTTGGATGACAGATTTTTTAATTAATTTTTTTGTTTTTTTATAAACATATAATGTATTATTAGCCCCAGAAGTACAGGTCTGTGAATGGGTGACAGATATTATAATATCTTGTTTAAAATTAATATTTCCATCAATTATTATTACCAGAGATCATAATCTCTAGTATTTTTAATGTTTATGGTCCTTTATGTTCAGACACTACTATAAATAAAAATTTTATGATCACTTTAAATATATCTTTGGTTGGGGGCTACCATATGCTAATCCTAAGGATTTTAAAGTATTTCAAAATGTAAATTTTTTAAGAATAATTTTGCACATTTTAGCTATATGAAAAATATTTTAAAACCAAAACAAACAATATGGAAGATGTTTGAAGGAACCTGAAGTGTTTAGGGGTCTTTATAAAATTTATTTAACTGAATAATAATAGTTTACATGTAGAGAGCTTTAACATGCCATGTGCCATTCTAAGAATTATTGTGCATTACTCCTTTAATCCTACTTCAACCTTGTGAGATTTGCACTATTATTCTCACTTTTTTAAAGGTTTTTTTTTAAATATTTTATTTATTTATTTGACAGAGAGAGAGAGATCACAAGTAGGCAGAGCAGCAGGCAGAGAGAGATGGGGAAGCAGGCTCCTGCTAAGCAGAGAGCCCAATGCGGGGCTTGATCCCAGGACCCTGAGATCATGATCTGAGCAGAAGGCAGAGGCTTAACCGACTGAGACACCCATGTGCCCCCTTTTAAAGGTTATTTATTTATTTATTTATTTAATTATTTGACAGACATTAGAAAGAGTGAAGACATAAGCAGGGGGAGGAGGAGAGGGAGAAGCAGGCTTCCTGCTGAGCAGGGAACCTGATGCAGGACTCGATCCCAGGACCCTGGGATCATGAACTGAGCCAAAGGCAGCCACTTAACCGACTGAGCCACCCAGGTAACCCAATAATGCTCATTTTGGAAATGAGAAAATTGAGGTCACAGAAGTGATGCTATTACTTGCAGCCATATCACTGTCAGGTGTTACAGCTAGAATTCAATGAGGAGGGTTTGGCTTTAGAGTTAATTGGATCTAGATCATTTATTCTCTCATTAATTCAGAAAACTGAACATTAATTTAAAAATAATCAGTATCAATAACCTAGCAGCCCTCAAAGAGCTTACCTTTTATTGGGTGCAGAAAACAAGTGGAAAAAAGAAGGAAAATGAGAGAGGGAGAAAAAGACAGAGGGAGTGAAGGAGGTAGGAAGGAGAAAAGGAAAAGGATTTGGTGGTAGTATGTTTTATGTAGCTAAACGCCATCAAAGAAGTAAAAACAAACAACAACAAAACAAGGAGAGAAAGTAGAGAGTGCCAGCTTTGGGGGATGAAGGTAGAATGCATTTTATTTTTGTTTCCATTTGTACTGAAAAAAAAAATCTTTTTTTGCAATATAAAATTGAAATTTATTTCAATTACAATTCTTCCTTACATGTTAAAGTTACTTAACCTTTAGCAGCATACAATTATTCGGAATATATCATTTTTAATGACTCATTATGTGTGAAGTCATTTGATGATGCAATTAGCTTTTAAAAATTGAATTCTAATTAATATACTGTGCAATATTAGTTTTGGGTATACAACATAATGATTCAACAATTCTGTACATTTATCAGTGCTTATCATGATAAGTATAGTCTAAATTCCTTTATTTTACTGAGTTCCCACCTCTCCCACATCCCCTCTAGCAACTACCAGTTTTTCTCTGTATTTAAGGGCCATAGTTTGTCTTTTTTCGTGATTAGTCCATTGGTTTTGTTTCTTAAATTCCACATATGAGTGAAATCTTAGGGTATTCTCTATGGGACTTATTTATTTAGCATTATACCCTCTAGGTCCATACATATTGTCCATCTTTTTTTTTTTTTTTTTTTTTTTTTTTTTTTTTTTTTTTTGGTGGCTGAGTAATATCCCATTGTGTGTGTATGTACGTGTATCCATTATTCATTCATCTATTGATGGATACTTGGGTTTCTTCCATATCTTGTTTTTTATAAACACTGCTGCAATAAACATGGGGTGCATATATCTTTTTGAATTAGTGTTTTCATTTTCCTTGGGTAAATACTCAGTAGTGGAATTACTGGATGATACAGTAATTTTTTTTTTTTTTTTTTAGTAATTCTATTTTTAACTTCTGAGGAAACTCCATTCTGTTTCCCAACATGGTTACACCAATTTGCATTCCCACCAACAGTTGCAAGGGATTCTCTTTTCTCCACATCCTTGCCACCACTCATTATTTTTTGACTTTTTGAGTCTAAGCATCCTGACAGGTGTAAGATGATATCTCATTGTGGTTTTGATTGCATTTCTCTGATGATGAGTGATGTTGAACATCTTTTCATGCATCTGTTGCTATTTGTATATCCTCTCTGGAAAAATATCTATTTAGGTCGTCTATTTTTAATCAGATTATTTGGGTTTTTTCAGTGTTGTATAAGTTTTTTTATATATATTTAAGATATTAATCCTTTATTGGATATATCATTTGCAAATATCTTCTCCCACTTAGTAGGCTACTTTGCCAACTTGCTGACAGTTTCCTTTGCTGTGCAATGGTTTTTTATTCTGCTGTAGTCCCAATTTTATTTTTGCTTTTGTTTCCTCTGCCTGAGGAGACATATCTATAAAAATGTTTCTATGGCTGGTATCAGAGAGATTACTGCCTTTGTTTTCTTCTAGGGTTATTATGGTTTCATGTCTCCCATTTAGGTCTTTAATCCATTTCATCCATTTCATCCATTAGTCCAGTGTATGGTGTAAGACAGTCCAGTTTCATTCTTTTTGCACATAGCTATCCAGTTTGTCCAACACCATTTGTTGACTAGACTCTCTTTCCCCCATTGTATGTCCTTACTGCCTATGCCACAGATTGACCATGGAAGTGTGAGTTTATTTCTGGGGTCTCTATTCTGTTTCATTATTTATGTCTCTATTTTTGTGCCAGTATCATATGGTTTTGATTAGTACAGCTTTATAGTATGTCTTGAAATCTTGGATTGTGATACCCCTAGCTTTGTTCTTCTCACGACTGCTTTAGCCATTTGGGGTCTTCTGTAATTCCGTACAAATGTTAGTAGTGTTTCTTCTAGTTCTGGTATTTTGATAGATCTATGGATTTTGATAGATCTATGGATTGCTTTGGGTTGTGTGGACATTTTAACAGTACTGGTTCTTTCAATCCATGAGCATGAAATCTCTTTCCGTTTGTTTGTATCATCTTCAGTTTCTATCATCAGTGTTTTCAGAGTACAGGTCTTTCACCTCCTTGGTTAAGTATATTCCTAGGTATTTTATTTTGGGGCATACAATTGTAAATTGGATTGTTTTCTTAATTTCTCTTTCTGCTAAGTCATTAGTGTATAGAAATACAACAGATTTCTGTAAATTATTTTGTATCCTGCAATTTTACTGAATCCATTTATCAGTTCTAGTGTTTTTTTTGATGGAGTCTTTAGGGTTTCTGTATACAATGTCATGTCATTGGTAAATAGTGAACATTTTAACTCTTCATTACCAATTTGGCTAACTTTTATATCTTTTCGTATCTGATTGCTATGGCTGGGATGTCCAGTGCTATGTTGAATAAAAGTGGTGAGAATTGACGTTTTTATCTTGTTCTTGCTGTTAGAGGAAAAACTCTCAGTTTTTCATTGAAAAAGCTACAGGCTTTTCATATATGGTTTTTACTATGTTGAGATATGTTCCCTCTAAACCTATTTTGCTGAGAATTTTTATCATCAATACATTTATCAGAATAGGGTGGTAGGTGAAGGTAACATTGGAACAAAGATCTGAAGGAAGTGAGAAACTGAACTTTGATAAGAGGTATATGTGATTTGAGGAAAGCAGAGGATATTGTGCTCCAGTTAAAGTAAGTAATGGAGAAAGCAAAAGTTTATTTCAGTGAGGTAACATGTGACCAGATGGGGCAGGACACTGGATTGAATTTGGCTGTTATTCTGAACGAAATGGGAAACCAATGTTTTGAAGAGAAGGGTAAAATGTTTCAACTGAGGGGTTTGTTGTTGTTTTAGGATCATTTTGAATAAACTGTTTTTTGCTAGATTGAATGAATGTGACGAGAGTGGAAACAGATTTGTCCTTTGTAGGTTTATGTTAGAAACAAAATTGCCCTACACCTTCTCTCTATGTGGTTCCTAGATTTAATGGCCCATAAATACATTAATAGAGCAGTAAAAAGTTCAGAAATATGTTACTGTAGAATGTTTATTTAAAAATGAGTTTGGGGGTGGGGCGCCTGGGTGGCTCAGTTGGTTGAGCCACTGCCTTTGGCTCAGGTCATGATCCCGGGTCCTGGGTTCGAGCCCCACATCGGGCTTTCTGCTCAGCAGGGAGCCTGCTTCCTCCTCTCTCTCTGCCTGCCTCTCTGCTTACTTGTGATTTCTCTCTGTCAAATAAATAAATAAAATCTTTTTTAAAAAAATGAGTTTGGGGGGCACCTGGGTGGTTCATTGGGTTAAAGCCTCTGCCTTCGGCTCAGGTCATGATCCCAGGGTCCTGGAATCCAGCCCCGCATCAGGCTCTCTGCTCAGAGGGAACCCGCTTCCTCCTCTCTCTCTGCCTGCCTCTCTGCCTACTTGTGATCTCTGTCAAATAAATAAATAAAATCTTTAAAAAAAATGAGTTTAGGGGTACCTGGATGGCTCAGTTGATTAAATGTCTAATTCTTGGTTTTGGCTCAGGTCATGATCTCAGGGTCATGGGATCCAGGCCTGAATCAGGCTCTGTGCTCAGTGGGGAGTCTGCTTGAGATTATCTCTCTCCCTCTACCTCCATCCCCTCTCTCCACCCCCTCCCACCATCTGTCTTCTAGCTTTCTCTTCCTTTCTGCCTACCCCCTTCTGAAATAATGAATAAATCAGTCTTTAAAAAATAAAAATGAAAATGAATTTAATTTCCATCATACAAGCTAGAGCTTATATCATACCACTGATTATTTATTTGTTTGCTTGTTTATTTATTATTTTTACCATTTTATACATACATTTCCCAGCCACTGTGCTATCTAATTCATTGTCTTGCGGCAAGTAGGTAAAAGTTAGGCTAACTTTAAGATATCTGGGAAAGTGGCAGAGAAAAAAAAAAATTCCCTATGCTTGAACGACTTACTAATGTACTCTCAAAGTCAGAGGAAGAGAAACATTAAGGGTTCATGAATATAAAGTGAGTGCAATTGGTTCTAAAAGCCATCCTCCATAAAATACCTGGATTGGCACTGATTTTCAAGAAAATTGTTTTTAGACAAAATGCTTTTGCTTTTCAATATCTTACATTTAATTTCATTTTAGAAAAAAATACATCAGTGTCAGCATTTAAATGATACTCGCTGAAGGCTGATTTTGAAAATTGTCAGACATTTGATGTTATTCTCTAAAATTAACCACCTAAATGTTGCTTATAGTCAAATGCATATCAACAAATTACCAATTAAAAGATACTTATAATGCTTACAACTGTGATGATCTATATATCAATCAGTATGTCCTCCTGATGTTTTAGGTACCCAGTCAGCAAGTATTTTTCTGTTCCTTACTAGAGCACTCAGCCACATATTCTAGACTTTTTTTTTTTTCAAGGAGAGGATAATATACTTAAAGAGCTAAGGAAGACCAAAAAACTACTTTCAGTGAAATTATAAGTGCATTATTTGTTGATAAAGCAAAAAAGAATGGATAAATAAAAGACATGCCATATAAATAGATATGAGGTACTTAAGTTTAAATCATTAGGTTTCATGTTCTGTAAGTGCTATTTAGTCATGTGATCTGGGAGCCTCACAAGTCAGGAAGATAGAATGCTAGTTGGTAAAATTAAGATAATAATCTCCTATGACATTTAAACTTTCAACCTTATAATATGGTTGTTTGTATACATTTTTTACTTTTCCTATTACAACATGAGCTCCTTGAGAATAGAGAGAATGTCTTAGTTGTCTTTACATCCCAAACAATGTCTTTATACATAGCCACTATTGAATACTTACTTATAGAATGAAGTATGTGCATTCTTCCTATGATGATAATACATATCCTTTTGTTAGAAGAAATAGATTATTATTCCTTGAGAAGACTGATTATGTTTCTCAAATGTGATATTTTTGGTTACAGAAAAAAAGCTTATCTTTTCTAGATGGAAATATTTTCTAGATGGAAATATTTAAAACTAAGTTTTATTTCTAAAGATAAATTCTCAAGTTTTGTATTCTAAAACTATTATTAGAGCATTTAAACTAAGTTATGTTGAGATTATAGTTAGTAATCTAACTTATTATGTGAGAAAAGTGAGATGTAAATTAGTAACAGTACTAGTAATAAAAAAATATAAATTGGTAGAGCCTCAGACATAAAAATACATTTTTAAAAGCTTTTATTTATTTATTTGAGAGAAAGAGTGTGAAAGAGTGAAAGAGAGCATGTGTACGCACACAAGCCAGGGGAGGGGAGAGAGGCAGAGGGGAAAGCAAACTCCCTGTTGAACTGGGAGCCCAATGTGGGGTTCCATTCCAGGACCCTGAGATCATGACCAGAGCCAAAAACAGATGTTCAGCTTAACTGCTGAGCCACCTGGGTACCCCTTTAAATCATTTTTTAAAAATAGTTTAAAGGGGTGCCTGGGTGGCTCAGTGGGTTAAAGCCTCTCCTTCAGCTCAGGTCATGATCCCAGGGTCCTGGGATCAAGCCCCACATTGGGCTCTCTGCTCTACAGGGAGTCTGCTTCCCCCTCTCTCTCTCTGCCTACCTGCGATCTCTCTCTGTCAAATAGATAAATAAAATCTTTAGAAAAAAAAAAAACCTACTTAAAAAAATACTTTAAATTTTGTGTGATTTGGGAAGATTAAGTATTGCTCTTGTATGTAGAAGACTACACAACTACGTAATGTAGGCTGAAGTAAATTGCTCATATTTCAACTAATTTCCCATTTTACTTCCATTTTCTTAATATCATTGTGTATAATGCCCTAGTTAGACAGATAGGCCCATTTTCATTTTTAAGCTTTAATGAAACATATTCAAGCTGCTGCAATAATAAAATATATTCAACCTACTGAGAAATAATGTGTGCAAAGTGATTAGTATGATGCTTGACACAGACAGATGTTCGGTGAATGATAATTTTATCTATAATGACAATTATTATCCTTACTAATCTTGTTGGAGTTGTTCTCTTTCTGAAATGCTTCAGAGATAACTTCTTCTGGCTACCTTCTGAACTCTATACAGTTCATCCTACTTCTGCCTGGTGATTGGTTAATATCTTTGGTAGCTTCTGAGTCATGCTTCATCAGGAAACCAAGGGTGTGATTTGCATGCCAGCATATCCTCCTTCCTCCTGCTCACTGTCGTTTCTATTTTTACTTTAGAGCACAAGGTTCTTTAAGCCGTCTTATATTCCAAGGTTTCCCACATACACAGATTTACTACCTGTTTCTCTGTAAGAAATGTGTACTTGGTAACAAATTTTTACTAGAAAAAGGCAGCTATAGCTAGGTTAATACCTAGGGCCAAAGCTTTTCCTTTCTCCTAAATCCCCTACTCCCCCTACTTGTTCCTGTCCCTGGACTATTACCAATTTTCTGCCCCATTTCTCCCAGGGTTCCTAGTCCAGTTAATTTTCTTGAACAGATCAAAAATTTCTTGACTACCTATAGCTAATCCATGGACAAGCATGTATTGAGTTCCTACTTCATCCAGGGATGTTTGTTCAACACTAATTCAGGATATCTTATCTTGGAATCCGTGTTGCCTCAAAGGTTTTGGAATATTCAGAATTCTATGCAAAAAGTGGTGTGTATGTTTGCATAAGCAGTTTTCTAGGGGATGGGCTCATAGTTTCCATCAGATTGTCAAAGGATGAAGACCCTAAAGAGATTATGATTTATCCATTAGAAAGTCAAAAATAGATAAAATATATTTTTCTGTTTGAGAAGCTTACAATATAAGTGAAATGACATAGTAAATGGCAATATAAAAATAAGGGTGAAGTGGTATACAATACAATAGGTAGGAACAGAAAAATCACTTAGTGATAAATTAGAGGAGGAACTGGGATATGATCTGGTTTAGAAGTAAGTTAAGTAGTAAAGTTTCAGGGGACTTCCATCCTATGAGGAAAAGAGCATGAGTACAGCCTTACTGATTATAGTGGTTTGGGAAGATAACAAAGAGGCCATGTCTTGAATGATATTAGATTATAAAAAAACTCATTGAGGGTCACTTGGGTAGCTCAGTTGGTTAAGCAACAGATACTTGGTTTTAGGTCATAATCTCAGGATCATGAAATGGAGCCCTGCCAGGATCCACACTCAGGAGGAAGTCTTCTATCCCTCTCCCTCCTCTTCTGTCCCTCTCCCCATATGTGCATGCATGCTCTCCCTCTCTCTCAAATAAATAAATAAATCTTTTTCAAAAAGTTACTGAATATATGAGATATTAATAATTCCCATGGTTTAAAATGTTGAATAGTAAAATGATGTATGGCAGATTATCTTTTAGCTAATCTTTAGATTTAAAAACATTAAGGTTTGAAAACCTTAAATAATCTTCAAGATTTTTTTGGTAAAATAACTTAATGACGACAGTCAGCATAATATATCATTAAACATGCTGTGGTCCATTTCACAAAAGCACGAAGTATGATTCTTTATTAACACATTGTACTAACCTAGACTGAATGTTTATATTTTATTCTTCTTAAATATATCCAATGCACTCTCTTTTTGGGCTTATGTTTTATCTAGTTGTAAGGGGGAGTGGAATGCTCAGATTTGATATGCATTTAGAGAGTAGATATCCCCACTTGAATATCACAGTGGTATCTCAAAATTAGTATTTCTTAAACTGGACTCTTGACAACTTCTTCCTTCTCACATCAGCCTCCTTTTCTTTGGCTTTTCTTCAGAGCTTTACAGTTTCTGTCAGTTGCAATCAATCTTTCATTCTCCGATATATCTTTCTCTTGATCTTTTCCTTTCATCATATCGTTCATCTTCTTGCATTTCCAGGACCTCCAATGTGCTATCCAGAGTCCAACTCTTTTCTTTCTATAGATGTAAATATTGCCCTACCTTCTAGGCTTAGCTGAAAAACCTCAGCTGTAGTGTTTCTGAATAAAAACTATGCAAAAGTAATCATGCCACTAACATGAGTACCAATAGATTTTGGAAATGAAGGTCGCACCCTATTTTACACTATCTTTTCCTTATAGACTTATTTAGAATTAATCCTACTGAGTTTTCAGGTTTATATATGTTACTTTTCTTCCTATCTGGGCTACTATCTTCTTGTTGGCAGGGTCAAGTCTCTTCTTGGTTTTTTGTTTGTTTGCTTTGGTTTGTTTTTATCCATCACATCATTAAGCACAAAATGGACTCTTGATATATAGTTTTCTGTTGAAACATTGGCAAGATATGTTTTAGGAGAAAAATGACACATAAGCAAAACTAAACACACTGCGACTTATGGTGTACAGAGCTTTTGCCCATGATTTTTCTCATTTACTGATCATAACAACACTATTATATATCTTTCTCTTCATTTTGTAGATAAGGAAACAGACTTGATCAAGAATAGGAAACGAGTAAATGGCTGGGCTGGGCATAAAACTTTGGCTCCATACCCAGCTTTCCATCTGTCAGAGCCGCCTTCTAAGATTGTATTTTAGAAAAGAAATTTAAAGACTGAATTGTTTCTAATACCTGTTTGATCAAAGGGAAATATATCTGAAACAAATATGTCAACATAGATTGCAGAAATTCTGGATGTTACTGAATTTTAAGTTATCTACCATGAAATGACAATTGGGTGGTATTTACTTATATATGGAAGAAGACATTTTCAGCAGCTTTTGAAGGTGAAAACTTAAAGGTACTCAGAACTTTAGCAGGAAAGGAAGCTTGGTCAGAAATGTCCCTAGAAACCTGTGACAATTTGAATTGTGTTCAAGAGGCAGGTCACAAATCAATGGCTTGCTGATATCCGTTAAGCAGTCTTTCCTGTCTTTAGAAGCTAAGTAGTGGGTACTAAAATAAACAGACCTCAAAATGCAATTCATCTCATGCCTGTCTTCCTAGATCCATAAAACCCATGATGTTAAACATAAGTGTTGAGAATTATTCAAATAAATTCTCTTATATGTGACAAATATTTGAAATAATCTAAGAAAACTATGAATAATTTAATAGCTATCTCATAATCATATATATTAACAATTATCCATTCTGTTCCTCTCAATGTGTGTTATTTTTGTCCTAGTGCTTATGAATCTAGGGTCCAGTCCTTTCTGGTTTCCTTCCATACCTTCTATGGTCTACCTGAGCTCTCCGGCTGGTGGACCCTCACCAAGCTTAAACTATGCTAAATGGTCTAAATGGAACAGTACTTCGCATGGTTTGATTAAAAACCAGATGGATTGCTTAACTTCTTAGAGTTGCTAAAATGGAAAACACCATCATTTTGTGTTTTTAACATAAAAACAGCCTACCTAGTTCCTATCACTAATTTTAGAAATAATAATCTTATCATTTGTCAAATTATAATATATTTTGAATTCTACAAATAAAAGCCCTCAGGAATTAGTTTAGTCACACAACCAGGGATCAGTAACTGCTATTTAAAATCTTTTAAAAAAGGAAAAAGTCTTTACGCTATTCAATATAAAAACAGAGAAATAGTTTAACAATCAAAAGAAAAATCACCAGCATTAAACCCCAAATAACTGGTTTACATCCCCTTTCCCTATTTCCCTTCACATATACTTTAATTATGATGAGGGGGAAGAGTTATTTTTGAGAACTCCACAATATTTTTGAGATAACTAAATACAGATTCTAGTTTGAGAAGGATTGCTTTTGATAGAGAAAATAGAGACAAACATAAGTCAAATTCTAAAATTAAAAACTTGAATGTGTATTAGTATGATGTTGTCCTTATGATTTGTGTGTACTAGTAACTAAATTGCCCAACAACATTGATCTGCTGATGGCCTTTGCCAGCAGGTATTTACCAAGATATAGAAGGTTTGTTCAGACAAATGGATGACTGCCATTATTGCAACCAGTATGAAGGCCCTGAGCATGAGCATACATGCAAAAACAATTCCAGAATTGCTGGCAATTGCAACATGAAAAGCAAGAGTAATTAATAGTGAATGAAAATGAACTTTTCAAATCTAATAATAATTCTTGCCTTATTTGGGAGAGGGGGCTTTGTATTGGCTGATTTATCAGACTATATAAACACTGACAGTACAGTTATTGAGCATCTAGACCAATTGTATTATTTCTGAATATAATGTACATATTTATAAATTAAACATTTTTAAATTATGCAAGATTTTATTTCAATACTAAGTGTAATTTCCAAAGACAGCTTATCTAGGCATATACATTTCTCTCCATCTATGTTAAAGAGAAAGAAAATATAAATACCAACATCACTGAATACTCAAAAAAAAAAAAAAGCCAGAAAAATTAGACGCTCATGAAATACAGGCTATAAGAGGATTTTATAGAAAAGTTGAGTCAAAGATACTAAGCTTTCTATCTGAATAAAATTTAGTATACTATTATTTCTGCTAAAACGAGGCCAGTAGTTGATGACGTTAGTAAAAACAAACTTCTTTTAAGTAAATCTTTTTAAAAGTAAATCTTTTAAGTAAAATCTAAGCCTAAATGTAGGTTATAGACTGGAGTTATGTCCTATTACATAGAGAACTGAAATAAATGAACAAACAAAACCCAATAAATGAGTTTTAATGCATACTGTTTAGACATATGTTCCTGTCATAACCAATAATACAAAACCTAATAAAGTGCTATCTGTGTTTCTCCTTAAGACCTCAATTTTCAGGGCCCCTCATGCACACAGACCCTTCCAAGGTCATGGGAGACTAGGGAGGCTAGGAGTAGATATATTTTTTAGTAAAGTCTGGAAAAATAAGATATTTTAACCATCATTAGTGGGATAACTGTGTTCTTTCCACCTAACTTTGTGTCCATATTGCTTTTACTATCTTCTGATGGTCCCTCAGAATTCATACAAGTGTCAGGACATTCAACACCAGGAACTGCTCCTCTACGTTATCCCTCTACTCAGAGGGATCACGTACTCTCTCTTCTTACAAGTATTTCTTCTCTCTTACAAGTATTTCTTCAATGCAGTGTTCTGATTTGTGAATAGCACTTTGATCATATCTCTTTTTAGTGTCAATCTTACTCAGTCTTCATTTATGGTATATGGTATTTTTTGCTTTTTGCAACTAGCATCATCTAGTAACAAAGACTCATTGCCAATCTCATGACTTCATGGTCGTGTGACCACACAAGTCACTCTCTTACTCATTTCATGAGGATCGAAACAATAATATCTGTTTTTTTTGTTGTTTTTTTGTTTTGTTTTTAAGATTGATTATTTATTTATTTATTTATTTATTTGACAGAGAGAGAGAGAGAGAGTGCACAAGTAGGCAGAACAGCAGGCAGAAGGAGAGGGAGAAGCAGGCTCTCTGCTGAGCAGGGAGCCTGATGTGGGGCTTGATCCCAGAACCCTGGGACCATGACCTGAGCCAAAGGCAGCTACTTAACTGACTGAGCCACCTAGGCCCCCAATAATAATATTTGTTTCATAGACATGTGGTCAGGGGTAAATGAGACAGTGCTTATTGCAAAGCTTGGACAATAGTTAAAACATGTGAATTAGTTCTTAACAGTATGACTATTTAAGTCAGAATTTATGCTGTTCCTTCCTCTTAGATTTCCATTAGCATCCTGTAAGATACCTTAAAAATAAATAATTACAGGGGCGCCTGTGTGGCTCAGTGGGTTAAGCCTCTGCCTTCAGCTCAGGTCATGATCTCAGTGTCCTGGGATCGAGCCCCACATCGGGCGCTCTGCTCAGCAGGGAGCCTGCTACCCACCTCTCTCTACCTGCCTCTCTATCTACTTGTGATCTCTCTATATATACCAAATAAATAAAATTTTAAAAAATAAATAAATAAATAATTACATATTGAAATAGATTATTCATAAGGGAGTTGTGATTTCAAGGCAGAATCCATTTGAAATACAAAATGAGAAGGAACAAGGTATTATCCCCACAAAACTAATTCACGATATTTAGGATTATAGGATTAAGTAATCAACATAGTAAATAAGGCAATCTAAAAATTCTTTGGTAAAATATTTATCCTGTTAAGTGATTAATGTAAAATAATCTTTGTTTCAGCAATTACTAAAGAGTTGGCATTTCTGTGTTTCCCACATCCTAAACAAACTCTAAAAAACCTCATTAGGTGGCTGGAACTATAATATTTTCATTTGAAAAATAAAACATGTTATCATAGAAACACTTTCATTTCTCTGTGCCTGACATTTTAAAAGTATTTTTAAAGTTATTATATAAAAACTTGTTTCTGAAGTTATTCTATAAAAATCATGCTTTTTGTTAAATCCAATATATTTTATAGGACCATACATTTGAAGACATAGGACTCAATAATGAATGACTGTCATATGTGCAAAGTATCTTAATAATATGAGCTAATTCTAGTCTAGGACAATAAAAAGTGCAAGAGTAAAAGAAACTGTGTCAAATGCTCTAAGTAAATTCCATACTTGAAGTTAAGGGCTAAATTGTAGTTTATAGTTTCTTTGACTAGTTGGGATTCCAATCTAGAGAAATGAGGCTTCCCACTATACTGAGGACTTAATGAAAAATGCAGTCAGTGTTGTAGAAGAAAGAAAATGAGCAAAAGAAACCTAAGGACAGAAAGCAAGCTCAAATTTAGTTGTCATGCAATGGACAGTTACTTTATCCTGGACCCTTTTCCTAAAGTGTGAAATGGGAATGATTATACCAACTTTAAAGGTAGGTGATTCTTAAAACAGCTAAATCAGTTTCTGCATAAAGTCTGTGACTTTGCTATATGACTGAATGAATGAAAGAGTGTGTCTCTAATATCCAACTCTGCATATCATGAAATCTCTTTAATATTCTATTCTTAATCGTTCAGTATACAGTTAGAACTTCATTTATTTTTTGCTCCTAAAATTGCTACTTGCCCCATGTGAATAAACACCTGGCTATTTCTGCAGTTGTGCTAAATAGTAAATGAGTAGTGTCTTCACACAAATTATAAGAAAATACATTGGAAAATGTACTTGAAAAGATAAGAAAATATATGATAAATAACTAGGAAAGTTCCAAAGGTAAATTCTGAAGGAGAAAATTTTAGCTATCCTTTTCTGTTGAACAAGAAAATACAGTCAATGGAATAAGTATAAATCTCTTAGAAAAGAGAAATTTATCTGAGACCACCAAAAATTTTATTTAAAACTTGTTCTGAATATAAAGAGAACATATTCTGAAATATACACAAGGTGAGCTTAATTTAAAATGAACAGTGGCGTGCCTCGGTGACTCAGTTAAGCAGCCAACTCCTGATTACAGCTCAGGTCGTGGTCTCAGGATTCTAGGATCAAGCCCCACATGGGGCTCTGTGCTCAGTGGGGAGTCTCCTTCAGGATTCTGTCTCTCCTTCTGCCCTACCTCCTGCTTGCCCCCTCTCCTTCGCTCTCTCTCAAATAAATAAATAAATCTTTTAAAAAAATAAAAAATAAAGTAAATGGACAGCAACAACCCTCCCTAAAGCAGAATATCCCCAAACTACATATCCTCATGTAAATGGAGACTTTGCACTATTTAGGATGCAATACAATTTCTATCAATTGTTTATAATGTAGATTCCAAAACTATTTAATTAGTTTTGTTTGAAACAATATAAAATATTAAGGTACTAAACACATGAAGAGAAGATATCTTTGAATTAGCTTCGTTCCTCCTCGATAAATTAAAAAAGAAAGTAGTAATTTTGTGTCTCTTACAAAGGACAATAAGAATTTTAAATTTCAACATATAAAAAATCATTTTCTGCAGAAATATTAATTTCGATTAATGGAAAACTGTAATTAGAGAAATTACCTTCTTTAAATCTCAGAATCTCACAATAATGTGCCTAAGTCCTTTGACCTCAGATTTATAGACCGTGTCGGCAGTCAAAGACAGCATGTTTAAAATTTTACTTTAAACTTTTCCTTTTTTTTTTTTTTTAAATGCCAGCTACAGAAGTGGTAGACAGTACGTTTAAGTATGTAACACATTTGATTAAACTAAAATGTGCTATGGAGTAGCATTTGTACTTTCTTTGAAATATCATTTGAAAAAAATATAAAGTCTAATTTATTTTTATCAAATGCCAAGTATCAGGCTATTATTAATGACTTCTGAGTTAAGGGAAGGGCTGCTTTCCTTTCTCATAGTTCAATGGTATCAACATAGAAATATAACTTAATAAACGCTCCTTAGAGCACTCTGGGTAGGATTAAATGTTTGGTGACCAGGAATTAAAGGGTTTTTTTGTTTTGTTTTGTTTTGTTTTGTTTCGTTTTGTTTTGTTTTGTTTTTTATTAGACCAGGTCTGGGATACTCTATAACTTGGAGCTGGATCTTCATCATTGCATAGAACCCTATAAGCTTGAAAAATGACCGTCCAAGACCCCTGTGTAGAGGTATATGCCTGAGGCTGTCCTGATCCTTTAAAAGCAGAGGACAGATATGCTTTGACGCTGGCTCGCATTAGATGTCATCAACAGATTTGCTCCATACAACTAACAAGGATTTATATAATTTATTAAGTGCCACAAGGGAAATTCTATGCTAGGGCTTTATATCTGTCATCGCACAAAGATCACAATTAACCTATTGATAAGTGTGTACTGCAAATTAAAATTTTTGGATGAGGTGAGCGTTCCCTTCTTAGTGGTTTTGGAATTTTGTGTTTATCGGGAATACAGTGCTGAGTCTCTGGTGTTCTCACTGGTTTTTATTTTGTGAGGATAGTCCCCACAACACTGTGGGCAGAACTAAAATTCTCAAGTTAGGAAATGAACCAATATAGAGGCCCATTCTAGCATTGTGCATAGGCGTCTGTCCTTGTCTTCAGCTCCCCAAGGGGTGAAACATCTCAGACTGAACTGTCTTCTTTTTTTTTTTTTTTAAAGATTTTATTTATTTATTTGACAGACAGAAATCACAAGTAGGCAGAGAGGCAGGCAGAGAGAGAGAGGGAGAAGCAGGCTTCCCGCCGAGGAGAGAGCCCGATGCGGGGCTCGATCCCAGGACCCTGGGATCATGACCTGAGCCGAAGGCAGAGGCTTTAACCCACTGAGCCACCCAGGCGCCCCTGAACTGTCTTCTTAACCAAAACTCCTAAACTTACTAACCAAATATTTTTCTTTTTTTTTTTTAAACCAACATCTTAGACTCTTTAATTTAACCGAAAGTTTCTTAAAGCATTCATGAGTGCTTGAATATTAGTGTTTTGGGTTTATAGTGACACAGATTATATCTTTTGTTCAGTCTGTATGTTTGAAAACGTGTTGTTGGAATAAGAATCTTACACTATCACTGTACTTAAAAACTCTACAACCTTCAGCAAATTACTTAACCTTGCTGTCTCAAATTTCTTACCTGTAAAATTAGAGTCAGAATACTATTATCTCACAGACTTGTTTGGAGGATTTAAATGACTTAATAAATGCCAATGTTCTTGAAACAATGCCTGGAAAGAGATAACAATAAATGTTAATTATCATTACTATTACATATTTTATTATGTTCTCATATGTAGGACAACTGTATACCATGCTAAGACAATTCAGGGGGGGGAAATATCAGTCCAAATAACCAGTTGGTGCAGGAATATTTATTTTCAGTTTGATTCTTTTCTCATTGTGTCAAAGAATAACGAACAGGATAATCTCTATTCTCAAAACTTTCTCAGTCCTCTGATTTTCCCATAGTCACAGAAAGTGGGATTTGAATGGCTTTCTTCTAGTTTGTCTTAGTAATAAACCCACAGTCCATCAAGAAACAAATGCCATTCTATGGCCCTAGTTAAACAGAATTCATGATTGTCTTTTCCCCTAGGACTTCCTTGCAACCGCAGATTAGAATGGCAGCCTGCCAGCTGGCTTGCCACTTCACTCTGGGTTTTAGAGAACAGGAGCACAGATATTTTTGATTCTGCAGGCCAATTCAAGTACACTTTACAATGAGGAAGAAAACCTTTAAGGAAAATTTCACATGCACTGAAGTTATGTCTTTAACATTAAAAATATGCAATTTCTTTATGTATATCCTTTCAAAATGGATACTGGTAAATTATCATCTAAAACTGGACATTTATAAAAGAGCATGTTTTCCAACACTAATTGCATACCCTGTAATGATACAAAATGATGGGGCTATTGATAGTGAAGTGTTTCATTCATCCCTACTTGGACTCATCTCTTCAATATGTATTTAGTGAGTGCCTACTCTATGCCCAGTCCTTAGCACGAGACTGCATTTACTTCATTATTGATGGCTTTGAGATGGCAAATTCTGCTGTGATAGTATTACTTATACTAGACTCATATTAGAAAATGTTACTCTTACCATGTTCAAACAAAATGTGAGATTATGGATCTCCCTGATATGAGGGAGAGGAGATGCAACATGGGGGGTTGAGGGGGTAGGAGAAGAGTAAATGAAACAAGATGGGATTGGGAGGGAGACAAACCATAAGTGACTCTTAATCTCACAAAACAAACTGAAGGTTGATGGGGGGAGGGGGTTGGGAGAGGGGGGTGGGGTTATGGATATTGGGGAGGGTATGTGCTATGGTGAGTGCTGTGAAGTGTGTAAACCTGGCGATTCGCAGACCTGTACCCCTGGGGATAAAAATATATGTTTATAAAGCTGTAAAAAAAAAAAAAAAAAAAGAGAAAAAAGAAAGGATGAATACCCAAGTTTTGTAGCAACATGGACGGGACTGGAAGAGATGATGCTGAGTGAAATAAGTCAAGCAGAGAGAGTCAATTATCATATGGTTTCACTTATTTGTGGAGCATAACAAATAACATGGAGGACAAGGGGAGATGGAGAGGAGAAGGGAGTTGAGGGAAATTGGAAGGGGAGGTGAACCATGAGAGACTATGGACTCTGAAAAACGATCTGAGAATTTTGAAGGGGTGGGGGGTGGGAGTTTGGGGGCACCAGGTGGTGGGTATTGTAGAGGGCACGGATTGCATGGAGCACTGGGTGTGGTGCAAAAATAATGAATACTGTTATGCTGAAAAAATAAAAAAATTAAAAAAAAAGAATTAAAAAAAATGTGAGATTATGAATTTGTACTTAGCAATTGATATTTGAGGTTATTGGTGGTTTTCTCATGATTGTGTCTTGTGTAGGACTTTGCCTTGTCTTCCAGTATATTCCTAGAGCTAAAACATTGCCTCAAATGAATTAAAAGTGTAATAATAGTTGAATGAATGAATATGACAATCTAGGTAATGCAGATTGTCCCTTGGAGGCAGTAAGTTAATGATGAAATGCTATAAGCCCTGGAAACGAAATGTTTCTACTTCAAATTCTATGTGGTAGTCTCTTGATAATTTTTCTTTATACTTAAAAATGTACTTTATACATTAAACATGTATTGATGTATTATGTAGTAAAAGTTGTGCCATCTATAAGTGTGGATAGAGATGGATACTCTCTACACCACGTAAAATTTTTAAAATGTACTTTGGAAATATGAACACTTTTCCCCTAAAAAGATTTTTCTTTCTTGCTTTCTTCTTATCCAAGAAGATTTTTCTCTTTGAAACTTAATGTAGCTTTTAAAAGTGTTCTGTTCTCTCTTAATCTGCAAATTCAATATAATTGGATTTTTTTGAAGGTGGCTCTTGAAACACTATGTGAAAACTTTTTCTCTAATATTCTTAGTTCAATATGTTTTATATTTTTATCAATGCTTTTTAATGAAACTCCAGAATTATTTTATATCTATATTATCTTATAGGTAAAACAGAATATTTTCCCAGTATAAAGACCTTTTGAAGGAAGTCATTAATTTTGTATAATTGAATTTAGCTTCTAGGTTTTTTAAATCTAAGTTACCTTTAGAAACACAAATTAAGAAACCCATGTGAATAGACTCCTATCTAAATTAAGAATATCCTTATCTTGTTAATTATAATTGTAGTTCAGTAAGACAAACACAAATGTGACAAAACAAGTTAAATAAATGGTCACTGGAAGTTGCTAATAGATCCACTGGTGATGATAGAGAAGCAGTGGATAAGGATAGCTATATTTCCATAGTTTTCTGGCAGAATACATGTTTTGATGGGGAAAAGATACTGAAAAGATGTTTATTTACTATTCCTTTGTTCAACAAATCTTAATTTGGCCAGTTTGCCAGACACCCTTCTGTTACTATGGCTAGATTGGTGAGCCCGCTAGCCGACACATAACTCTCATAGAACTTATATTCAGGAAAAGAAGACAGACATTAATAGGTACATTAGTAAACAAACGTGGTGAATCAAGTATATTGAGTAGGAGAAGAAAATAACAAAGGCTAGAGAATGACTGTGGAAAGACACAGCTGGTTTTGATTGAAGAGTCAAGAAAATTTCATTTGACCTGAGACCAAAATGACGAGATGCCAACCACTGGGAGATCTGTCGATGCTCTGGGCAGAAGGAAGAGCTAAAGGTTCCAAGGGAGAGGCTTGAGGGTGGTATGAGTGAGGGATGGAAAGAAGGCATGTTTGGAGTATGTACAACTAGGGAAAGGACGGGAGAGGAGGTTAGCGATAATAAGTAACACCCCCTCAGTCCTTGAAAGCCATGGGCAGAGTTGGAATATACCCCAAGTGTAATGAAGAATTGTAAACAGCATAATGTCGGGCTGTTTATAATTTTAGGAGAAAACTCTTTTATGTGAGAGAGTATTTGTTTATAGTCCTTAAAGTTACAAGCATTTGGTCCTTGTTGGAGATAACATTTGTGTTAATGTAAATACTCAACACTGTCAAAATGTACATAATTTTTAACTTAATGTGGTTATCAGAACATTGGAAGGCAGTCAAAATCATTTGACATATTTTCCTTTTCATCCATTTGCACAAATGCATTTTTAAGTTCTTTTAGAGTAATATAATTTAATTAAACATTGGACTTATTTATTTATCTACTTACTTTGATTCCCGTGACTTGCTCTGTAACTGGAAGCTTGTATCTCCTGTTCCCTTAGCCTATTTTGCCAATCCCTCTCTTCCTCTCCCCTTTAAAACCAACAGTCTGTTCTCTGTAGTCCTGATTCTGCTTTTTGTTTCTTTATTTGCTTGCTTGATTTTTTAGATTCCACATATGAGTCATATGAGTAAAATCATATACTATTTGTCTTTCTATTGGACTTATTTCACTTAACATAATACCCTCTAGGTCTATCTATGTTATCACAAATGGCATGATCTCATCATTTTTATGGTTCTGTAATATTCCACTTATGTATACGTGTGTGTGTATATATAATGTGTGTGTGTGTATATATACATATATATATATATATACATCTCTTCTTTATGCATTTGTCTATTTGTGGACATTTAGGTTGCTTTCATATCTTGGCTATTAGAAATAGTGCCACAATAAACATAAAGGTAGATATATCTTTTCAAATTAGTGTTTTGTTTTCTTTAGGTAAATATCCAGGAGTAGAACTATTGGATCATACAATATTTCCATTTTTAATTTTTTGAGGAACCTCCATACCATTTCCCACTTTGACTATATCAGTTTGCATTCCCATCAACAGTGTACACTGGTTCCTTTTTTTTTCCAAATCCTCTCCAACACATGTTATTTCTTGTCTTTTTAATTGTAGCCATCCTGACAGGTGTAAGATGATCTCTTATGTGATTTTGATTTTTGTTTCCCTGATGATGAGTGATGTTGAACATCTCTTCATGTGACTATTGGCCATCTGTATATCTTCTTTGGAAAAAAATGTCTATTCAGTTCCTCTGTCCATTTTTAATTGGATTATTTGGTCTTTTTTTGGGTGCTGAGTTATATAAATTCTTCATATATTGTGGGTATTAAGCCCTTTTTGAATATACCATTTGCAAATATATCCTCCCTTTCAGTAGTTACCTTTTTGTTTTGTTAATGCTTTCCTTTACTTTTTGTTTTGATGAAGCCCTAGTAGTTTATTTTTACTTTTGTTTCCCTTGCTTTAGGAGACATATCTAGAAAGGTGTTGCTACAGCCAATGTCAGAGAAATTACTATGTTCTCCTCTGGATTATATGGTTCAGGTCTCACATGTAGGTCCTTAATACATTTTGAGTTTATTTTTTATGTTTAGTGTAAGTAGTCTTGGTTTTTTCTTTTACATGTAGCTGTCCAGTTTGTTCATGTCTCCAGTCCATTTATTTAACTATATCCTTCCTACATGAAAACTTTAGACATTATTTTTAAAGGCGTACATATATGCATGTCTATCTGGTTGACTCGATACTATTCCATTGCTTCTCTAACTAAAAAGAATGGTCATGAACAATGTTTTCCATTTCAACTATTTAACTAGCAACATTTTTCATAATGATAAAGTTTTTGTATCTTCCAGAACAGAAACTTTGAATTGAATTTGCATCTCTTCAACTAAATTTTTCCTAAAAAATGATAGTTTTCTTTTTGATTGATGAAAATTAAAATTGGTTATCAAGTTTTGAGATACTATTTGGTTCTAGTATTTTCCTTCTCTTTATTTTCCAGACATGACTATCTGCCAAACAAACACTATATTTAAACCCCTGAGAAGTTCAAAAGGGATTGGAGACAGCAAAGGGAGTTCTTTTATATTTCAGTATCCTCTGTAATTAACATTTATGTCTCAGTATTAATGAAACTAAGCTTTTGCCTGCTTTTTATTTTCATTTTAGTGGTGAGGCCATTATTATTTGTGAGAAAGGACAGTCTAGCTGTTAAAAGTAACACAAGTGTAAATTGGAGGGTAATTGGAAGAGATAATGTGCTGTTAGAAAAACATGTCCAAATATTTGTTTGTGTAGTTGTTGACAAAATGGTGATCATGAGGCCAAACAAATTCTCCTTCACAAGCACCAACTGGTTGTTGTTGAATGGCCTTCACAGTATTCCTGTGATCATATTCCATCTTCCATGCTTGAAACCGCATCTTAAAATGGAGACTACTCTTAATGAAAGAAATGTGCATGCTGCTTCTTTCTCTCTACATCTTAAAACTTATTATAGCAAAGTGCTTTAATCAACCCTTATTAATTCTGGCCATATAGATATTTAACCTCAACATTATGTGTGTGACTGTGCCCACTGATTCTTAGAAAAGATAAAAATCTGTAAGAACATCTATTTTCCAGGACCCAACTGGAAGCAAGCTCAACATACAATAGTAGTCAAAACATAAAGGGCACTTTAGAAACATCTCTGAACCCTCTACATCAGGCAAATAGAGTGTAATGTTTCATATACACTCACTTGCCGAAGTCTTAATGATTTATAAACTCTGAAGCAAAATGGCAGCTATAATATAAGCTGGCAGACAAACTAAAAGTGACTGAATGGTAAAAACAGTACTTTATCAATTGTAATACCTGTCACTGAAATGTAGCAAAATTATTAACAAATATGGATATTGTTGATTTTCTCACCCAGGAATAATCTGTTTTTCTAGAAACTGGAAGAGCAAGAGCTGGTTAACAACAAAATAAGCATCACTGATTAGTCATCAAATAATGATAGATGAGAAATTTAAATTTATTTTCCATCTACGTAGGCACATCTACATTAGTCTTAAAATGATAAGTAAGGTAATCATTGATTATTTCCCTGGTATTAATTGCTCTGCATGATTTTGACCCTTAAAGGGAATAATACTTTATTTTCTAGTGGTCATGGAATTTGTGGCCTGCTCTGAAAGTCTTATTTTTTTTTTTTTAAGATTTTATTTATTTATTTGACAGAGAGATCACAAGCAGGCAGAGAGGCAGGCAGAGAGAGAGGAGAAAGCAGGCTCCCTGCTGAGCAGAGAGCCCCATGTGGGGCTCGATCCCAGGACCCGGGATCATGACCTGAGCCGAAGGCAGCGGCTTAACCCACTGAGCCACCCACGCGCCCTGAAAGTCTTATTTAAGACATTATTAGTAATTTGAATTCTCAAATAAGCACTGGATATGCATATATCTGGTACACAATATTTGGTGTATCCAGTTTTCTAAAAGTAATTTGTGGGATTGTATCATAAAACAGGGACCTTGAAACTCAGATTTTACTATTTAAACCCTAGTAATATAATTGCTGGGAGCTGAAGTGGGGTTAAAATATATAATCAACTGGATTTGGCCATAGCTATACAGAACTAATTCTAAACTGAAAGAACTGAAAATAGCAATTTTATTTTACAGTTTTAAGGTAATATGGTAATTCAAAGCTGGAAGTAAAATATATATTGTTAAATCTCAAGTCAGTCTTTCAAGGTAAATATGGATATATCTTTTGCTTTTTATATAAAAAATAGGAAAATGTATTAAAATTTTAATGGTTTTGCATTAGAATTACGTATAGAAGGAGATAGGTTTCTGTTCTTTCTGCAACTATATTTTGGTTAAAGTGATACATAAATATAACAATTCAAAAATTGCTGAGTGAAAATGATATTTTAAGATATTCTGAATACTTAAATTATAGCTATACATTTATATATAAAATGCTCATAATCTTGAATGGCAAATAGCCCTTCACAGTTTATGTTATTAATTTAACTAGAAAATATTTAACATAAATAGTAATACATAAATTTATATATAAATATGAAATTTTTTTTAGTCTCCTACCCATATTAAAAAAATTATTTGTGTCCTTTAAGTTAGGAGGCAATAATGCTTCCCCTCTCATTTTTTTTTTCCAGTTATAGTATCCACAAATGTGTTACAAGCATACCTCATTTTATTGCACTTCACTTAATTTTACTTCACAAATACTGTGGGTTGTTTTTTTTTTAATAAATTTAAGATTTGTGGCAACCTTGTGGTGAATATGCCATTTTTTCCCCACAACTTTTGTTCACTTCATGTCTTTGTGTCGTATTTTGGTAATTCTTGCAATCTTTCACACTTTTTCATTATTATTATAGTCATTATGGCAATCTGTAATCAGTGATCTTTGGTGCTACTCTCATAATTATTTTGGGGCTCCAGAAGCTGTGCATATTTTAGAAGGCACACTTTATTGATAAGTATTGTGTGTGTTCTGACTGCTACACCACCCAGCTGTTCTCCCCATCTCTCTTTCTGTCCTTGGGCCTCCCTACTGGCTGAGACACAACAATGTTGAAAGTAAGCCAATTGATAATCTTACAATGGCCTCCAGGTATTTTAAGTGAAAGGAAGAGTTGCATGTCTCTCACTTTAAAGCAAAAGTTAGTAATGATTAAGCATAGTGAGGAAGACACATTAAAAGCCATGATCATTTGAAAGCTGGCTCTCTTGTTCCAGTTCTCCAAGTTGTGAATGCAAAAGAGAAATTCTTAAAGGAAATTAAAAGTGCTATTCTATTGAACACATGAATACTAATAAAGCAAAAAATACTTTTATTGCTGATATGGAGAAAGTTTGAGTGGTCTGGCTAGAAAATCAACATTTCCACAACATTTCCTTAAGCCAAAGTCTAATCTAGAAAGCTCTAGATTCAGTTCTGTGAAGGCCAAGGTAGAGGAGGAAGCTGCGGAAGAAAAGTTTGAAGCTAGCAGAGATTGGTTCATGAGGTTTAAAGAAAAGAAGCAATCTCCGTAACATCAAAGAGCGAGAGGAAGCAGCTAGTACTGATGGAGAAGTTGTAGCAACTTATCCAGAAAACGTAGCCAGGTAATAAATGAAGGTGGTCACACTAAACAGATCTTCATAGACAAAACAACCTTATATTGGAAGAAGATGCCATCTAGGCATCTTTGAAGTTTCAAAGGCCAGGCTGACTCTCTTGTCAGGGGCTACTGCAGCTGGTGACTTTAAGTTGCAGTCAGTGCTCATGTACCATTCCAGAAATCCTAGGGTCCTTAAGAATTATGCTAAATCTATTCTGCCTGTGTTCTATAAATGGAACAATAAAGCCTGGGTGACAACACATCTGTTTACAACATTTACTGAATATCCGAAGCTTGCTGTTGAGACATACTGCTCAGAAAAAAACATTGCTATTGATAGCAATTGTTCTGATGGATCTGGGCAAAGCAAATTGAAAACCTTCCGAAAAGGATTCACTGTCGTAAATACCATTAAGAACATTCATGATTTGGGAAGCCTGGGTGGCTTAGTTGGTTAAGCGTCTGCCTTTGCTTCAGGTCATGATTTCGGGGTCCTGGGATCAAGGCCCACATCAGGCTCCCTGCTTGGCGGGGAGCCTGCTTCTCCCTCTCCCTCTGCCTCTCCCCTGGCTTGCGCACGTGCTCTCTCGCTCTCTCTCTCACTCTCACTCACTCTTTCTCAAATAAATAAATAAAATCTTTTAAAAAATTCATGATTCATGAGAAGAGGTCAAAATATCCACATTAATGGGAGTTTGGAATACGGGAGTTTGGAAATGAGAGTTTGAGTCCCACTCATGTGGATGACTTGGCGAGGTTTAAGGCTTCAGTGAGGAGAGTAACAGCTCACATGATGGAAATACAAAGAGAACTAGAAAGAGCTTGAAGATGTGACTGAGCGGCTGCAATCTCATGATAAAACTTGAGCAGACGAGGAGTTGCTTCTTTTGGATGAGCAAAGAAAGTGGTTTTTGAGATGGTATTTACTCTTGCTGAAGGTGCTATGAAGACCGCTGAAATGACAACAAAGGATTTAGAATTTTATATAAACTTAGTTGATAAAACAGCAGTGTGGTTTGAGAAAATTGACTTCAATTTTTAAAGAAGTTCTACTGTGGGCAAAGTTCTGTCACAAAGCATCGCTTGAAACAGAAATTGTTCATCAAGTGTCAACTGATGAGGGAAACTTCATTGGTGCCGTATTATAAGAATTTGCCACAGCCACCCCAACCTTCAGCAACTGCTACCCTGATCAGTCAGCAGCCCTTAACATCAAGGCAAGACCTTCCACTAGCAAAAAGATTATGATTTTCTGAAAGCTCAGATGATGGTTAGCAGTATTTAGCAATAAAGTATTTTTTAACTAAGGTATATACAGTTTTTTGGACATAATGCTATTTCATGTTTAATAGACTACAATGTAGTGTAAATAGAACTTTCATATGCACTGAATAATAAAAAAATAATAAAAAATAATTAAAAAAATAATAATTAAAAAATAATAATAAAAAATAATAAAAAATAATAAAAATAAAGCAGTATTTGCTTTATTGCAATGGCTAGAACTGAACCCGCGATAGCTCTGAGGTATGCCTATATATCACCTGAATCCATATGATGCAAAACTTGGTCTGTCTGATCAGTGGAGCTAAATCAATAATGTATTAAGAATAATTCAAATAGCTATGCATAAGAGTATTGAAATCCCAATTAACTAAAATTTAGTTAGACATCAAATTTGTCCATCTCATCACAAAGTGTTAGAATCTGAAGAGCAAATTGGAAATATTAGTGTGTATTAAATTTTAATTACTCTTTCATAGAGAAGGTGGCCTAAGCCAATGCAAAGCTGAGATGTGTTTGTAGGTAGCTACTATTACCCCATAAAAAAGCACATAAATTTAATTGTTCAGTAAGTATTTAATGTTCACTGAATGGGGCAAATCAATATGTTGGATCTCTGGTAAAGAAAATCAGTGGATCTAAATGTTGGCATGCTGTACTTCATTAATGATATGAATTATTCTCAAAATTGTGTTGAAAAGAAGGTAGTAGAGGTGTGCAATACTTGATAAGTAACTAAAATTCCTCAGTTTTATTTTTGTTTTGTTTTTTGTTTTATTTTTTTATTTTTTTAAATTCCTCAGTTTTAATTCTCATATTAAAAACATACAGAATTCCAGAAGTTATTGGGGGATGTTCAGCTTAAAGAAATCGTATTTAGGGGTGCCTGGCTGGCTCAGTGAGTTAAAGCCTCTGCCTTTGGCTCAGGTCATGAACTCGGGATCCTGGAATGGAGCCCCACATCAGGCTCTCTGCTCAGTAGGAAACCTGCTTCCCTCCACCCCCTGCCTGCCTCTCTGCCTACTTGTGATCTCCGTCTGTTAAGTAAATAAATAAAATCTTAAAGAAAAAAGAAATCATATTTAACTAACTTAAAAATCTGTTTTAGGGGCACCTGGGTGGCTCAGTGGGTTAAGCCTCTGCCTTCAACTCGGGTCGTGATCCCAGGGTCCTGGGATCGATCCCCACATCGGGCTCTCTGCTCTGCAGGGAGCCTGCTTCCTCTTCTCTCTCTGCCTGCCTCTCTGCCTACTTGTGATCTCTGTCTGTCAAATAAATAAATAAAATATTTAAAAAAAATCTATTTTAACTTAATAAAGATAATTATTGATATATATTGCTGGCTCACTTTATGTGAGCCAGTTGCTGCTCTAAATTCATTATTGCTCAGAACACTTATAAGAGAGGCATGTGAGTATCAACATGATACATAAAGCATGCAGAAGTAAAGTTGAAACACTTTTCAAAATTGCTCATATATTCATATATTACAATTCAATTTATATATGTTAATCTAAAGAAAAATCTTTTTTTTTCTAAAGATTTTATTTATTCATTTGACAGACAGAGATCACAAGTAGGCAGAGAGGCAGGCAGAGAGGAAGGGAAGCAGGTTCCCTGCTGAGCAGAGAGCCCGATGTGGGGCTCTATCCCAGGACCCTGGGATCACGACCCAAGCCGAAGGCAGAGGCTTTAACCCACTGAGCCACCCAGGCGCCCCTAAAGAAAAATCTTTTATTTCCCAAAACTGGTTAATAGATATTTGAAAATTATTTATATTCTTAAACTTGGAAGAATTAGTAAATAATTTTTTCATCTTTCTGTGAATCTCCTTAAATACTAATGAAACTCTGCAAAAGGTAGTATATTAAGAAGAGATTACAGCTTATCAGGATTTCATATGCATTATTAAAATGTGAAAATCAATCAACATTTTTCCTTTCTAAAAACCCTTTGAGTCCTCATGATATGGTGCATAATGTAATACAATAATATAGTGAAATAACGTAAAAAAAAAACATAGAAAAACAATGGTATTTCCCTAGAAAATGAATATAATAGAGGAAGCAATTACTCTGTTTTCAATGTAAAAGAAAACTAAATAAACGTTATTAACTATAGGAATAACCTAATAATTAAAACTACTTTTAATACTTAAAGGTAACACATAAAATGAGGGTTTTCAAAGAAATGTGCTATCACTCACAGTGCTTTAGTTTCAGTGTGATGTTGAATCTATTAGGTAGACATTAAATTTCTTTTTGTCTTATAAATTCCATGACAACTTTAAGCCTTAGTGCACATAAAACATGTACAGTAGTTTTCTCAAAGACTGTTACTCTTTAGGTACCCCCAAATAATTGTGTAGCTTCTCCTACGGAACTAAAGTCATTCTTCAAGTTCTTCTCCTTCTGATTCTTCTTAATTAAAAAAAAAGATAATTAAATTTTTGCTGCTGAAGATAAGCGTGCTGGATACTTTGATAGTTTCTTAATGTGAACTATTGCAAGGCAACTTTTTCATATGATGTGATAAATTCTGTTACCAGTCATATGGCCTCTGAGAAGTTGCTCAACAGATGAGGATTAAGCATCAAGTTCTTTGAAAGTTTGCTTACTTGAACTTCTAATTACCATGAAAATAAATTCTATCTGTGATTAATTTTTATTAATAAAGAAAATTCAAGATCCATGATATTTGCTTAAAAATATGCTTTTGAAACTTAAAGGATAAATCTTGTATGTAGTTTTCAAGGTGTATGCATGCTTACTCCTGTAAGTGGCACTTAATATGCAGGACCTGAATGAAATCTAAAAGATAACCTGACTGATAGGTTTTACAAAGCCTACAACATGGTTTCACACAAAAGACGTTTAATTCAAAAAACAAAATCTGAGTTGCCATTGTACTGGAGTAGATGCTTCACTGTAGAACAGGCTTAAAAATATAAATAGGATTAGGAAGGGGAAATTTTCTGTATAGAAAACTATTAATAGTAGCGTTTATAAGTGAAATGATATGCTCACAGAAAAATATCTGTATTACTAAGTTAACCTAACCTATTTTTTAGAAGACAAAGCCAATTTTTCCAATACCGAGAGTTTAGATACAATGATGTCCAATGTAAAATATCAATTGAGAAACTACAAAAATTAGGGATCCATCCTGGAGACATAAAAGCTGAAAAGATGTATAATGAATATTTAGAAAGTGATTTAGTCTACGAAAATTGGCTGGAGACATCACTCACTTCCATTTCCAATACAGAAGTGGCTGTAAGAATATAGTATTTGGAGAAATCAAGGTAGTAAAATTATATTTTATATAATTAAATGGTTAAGTCTTGAGGCTGTGCCAAGAGATAAAAAGGCTAGAAGTGTGCTTTGGACTCCACAGTTTTGTATTTAAAATGAACAAATTAACAGTAGTAATCATTCTGTATATTACATCCCAGAGCTTATTTAAGTTTAACCTGGAAATTTGTACCCTTTGACCTACACCCAATTCTTTCTCCCCCACCCCACCTGTGGTGACAACCAATCTGTTACATTTCTAAGAGTTCAAGTTGTTCTTTAGATTCCACATATGAGCGAGATCTTACTATTTGTCTCTGACTTACTTCACTTAACGTAATACCCTCGTTTCATCCATGTTGCTGCAAATGATAAGATTTCATTCTTTTTTAATGAAATCATATATAGCACATTTTCTTCATCTATTCATTAACCAACTTGGGCTATTTTCATGTCTTGTCTGTAGTAAATAATGCTGCAATGAAAATGGAAGTGAAGGTATCTTTTCAAGTTAGTGTTTTTGTTTCCTTTGGATAAATACCTAGAAGTGGAGTTGCCGGATCATGTGTGGTTATATTTTTTTAATTTTTTTGAAGAAACTCCATACTATTTTCCATAGTGGCAAAGCCAATTTACACTGTCCCCAACAAGGCACATGAGTTTCTTTTTCTCCACATCCTAAACAACATTTGTTACTGCTTGTCTTTTTGATGACTGCTATTCTAACAGGTATGAAGTGATACTATTTTGTGGTTTTGATTTGTATTCCCTAAGGATTAGTGATGTTGAGCATTTTTTCATGGACCTATTAATCAATTTTACCAAAGAGATTAATTAATCTTTATTAATTAATCTTAATTAATTAATTAATCTTAATTAATTAATTAATCTCTTTGGTAAAATGTATAATGAGTTTTTCTGCCCATTTTTGAATTACAGTTATTATTTCCTTACTATTTTTTTAAAGATTTATTTATTTATTTGACAGAGAAATCACAAGTGGGCAGAAATAGGCAGAGAGGCAGGCAGAGAGGGAGAAGCAGGCTCCCTGCTGGGCAGAGAGCCCGATGTGGGGCTCGATCCCAGGACCCTGAGATCATGACCTGAGCCGAAGGCAGAGGCTTAACCCACTGAGCCACCCAGGCGCCCCTATTTCCTTACTATTGAATTGTATGTTTTCTTTATATATTTTGGCTATTAATCCCTTATCAGATTAGCATATGTGAGTAGCAAATATTTTCTCCCATTCTGTAGGTTGCCCATTGATTTTGTTGATAGTTTCCTTTGGTGTACAGAAGCTTTTTTGTTTGATGTAGTCTCACTTGTCTGTCTTTATTTTTATTGACTTTGCTTTTGGTTTCAAATCCAAAAACTCATTGTTAGGACCAATGTTGAGCTTAACCCCTGTGTTTTCCTGTAGGAATGTTCAATATAGTTCAGTGTTCAATAGACTGTAGTTAACAGTATTGTATTCTACATTTGAAAGTGGCTAAGAGAAAGTAGAGTTTTAAAGTTTGGGCTTTTTTTTTTTTTTTTAATCATAAAACCAGTTTGTAACTATGGGAGATGATGGCTGCTAACAAAACATATTATTATAATCATTTGGCAACATATGCATAAATCCCTATGTTGTATACCTTAATATGTGTTATATGTCAGTAAAATTAGAAAATATCTTAATAAGTTAAAAAAAATAAATAATACGGTTTCTTAGAGAAAACTAATGATATTCTTACCCATATCTTTTTCTGCGTTAGAAGATTATGATGGTAGACTATATAATACATTGCCGAATGTAAAATATGGACCAAATCCATGAAAAGTCAGTCACCGAGTAATATTTTCTGTAGGTTTTCTTTTTGTACTTTTTTCTACTCGAAGCCCTCCCTATCACTGTTCTTTCATTGTTATGATTTCTTTAAAACAAATGGAAGTCAAAATATTTTTGCCTGTGTTTAATTTGTTAACACTTCTCATGTTTTCTTCCTGGAATCAGTTAGCCAAAACCTATGATGAGTTTGACAACAAAATAGTTCCTGGGGACACCTTAGTAAACAAACTAAGAGACTTCAGGGAGCTTCTACTCTAGGAAGTATGACAGATCATCAGTGGCCTTCCACTTAAGAGCTTATAGCTATGTCTTGCTCAGGGCTAACTTCAATAAATACTGCTGGAGGAGGTTCACAAACCTTTTATCTAATCCAAAGAATCTTTTCAGCCAAGTTTTGTTATGTCCATTTAAAAACAACAACAACAACAACAACAACTGCAAGAAAACCTGGACACTGGGGCACCTGGGTGGCTCAGTTGGTTAAGCATCTGCTTCAGCTCAGGTCATGATCCCAGTGTCCTGGGAAGGAGCCCTGCAACAGGCTCCTTGCTCAGTGGGGGAGCCTGTTTCTCTCTCTCCCTTTGCCATTCCCCCTACTTGGGCACTTTCTCTCTTTCTCTGTCAAATAAATAAAATCTTAAAAAAAAAAAAACCTGGATATTCTTGTACTATTTTGTTTTAAACATTTCCTTTTCATAAGAAGGGCAAATGTTTTGAGTACAAGTCCTGTGAAGCGGACAAAATGTTTATTTCATGGCTACTGGGTAGCTTTTGCTTAATCGCTTAGCAAAATTTAGATACTGTCCAATAAAAGAGCAGAAGCACAATTGTTATAGCCAAGTCTTGAAAAGAAAGAAAAAGGCATAAGAAGAAAAATTTGTGAATGAGTTTGCGGTGGTGCTTTCCAAGCATAAGTCCTAACTTGCTTGGCACTAAATATTTTTGAACCTAGGTTTTAATTTGCTAAGTACATTCATGTATTTTGAAAGCACTCAGGTATTTTATATAGAGCTCTATGTTATTTGTTAAACAAATTTTTGAAATTTTGAAAATTATAAAATTTTTTAGACTTCATATAATACTTAAGCATACAATGCTTTAAACCTTATTTTCTGAACAAATTGTAAATGGTATTGTTATGGTATTCAATTATTGAAACCTCTTTTTAGAATGATTTGCACATTAAAAACTCTCAAAGGAAAAATTTGGAAAAAGATAAATCATTTTTATACCTCTGGCCTTTTATTATCTATCATCTACAATATATTAGAGGTTGATTTTACTTAGAATTTGCCTTATTTTAATTTTAATTTCAGTTTTTTAACATAAACATATATACTAAAACATCAGTATACTATTTTTTAAACTGAGTTATATTTGACATATAACACATTAGTTTCAGGTATACAACACAATGATTCACTATTTGAATATATTGCAAAATGATCACAAGTCTAGTTAGCATTAATAGCCATAGTTACAGAAATTTGATTTTCTTATGATGAGGATTTTTTAGATCTATTATTTTGTAAATTTCAAATATGCCATATAGTATGCCATGTAGACACCATGCTACATATTACATCCCACATTACATCCCATGACTGACTTATTTATAATTGAAAGTTTATACCTTTTGGCCTCCTTGACCTATTTCACCTATTTCCACTGCCCCTGGCAACCATCACTTTATTCTATCTATGAGCTTTTCTTTCCTTCCTTCTCTTCCTTTCTTCTTTAAGATTCCACATGTAAGTGAGATCGTATGGTATTTGTCTTTCTCTGATTTGTATCACTTAACACAATGACTTCAAGGTCCATCCATGTTGTTGCAGATGGCAAAATAGTTAATTCTTTTTTATGTCTGAATATCCCAATGTATATATACTACATCTTAACTATGTTCCTTCATCATGGACACTTAGGTTGCTTTTATATCTTGACTTTGTACATAATGCTACAGTGAACACATAGGGGAACGTGTATCTTTTTGAGTTAGTGTCTTCATTTTCTTTGGTTAAATATCCAGAAGTGGAATTACAGGATCGTAAGGTAACTCTGTTTTTAATTTTTTGAGGAAACTCTAAACTCTGTTTTCCGTACCAATTTGCATTCCTACTAACAGGGCCCAAGGGTTCTATTTTCTCCACATTTCACCAATACTTGTTATTTCTTCTCTTTTTGATGATAACCATTCTAACAGGTATGAAGTGAGGAATACTATTCTTTTTTAAGAGAAATGACTGAAAAGGAAAGACAGATTACTTGGCCTACTTAAATAGTTAAAAAATTATATCACATTATAGTACTATTAAAAATGTAAAGTAAAACTTGCTTTAATCTATGACATGAACAAAATAGTTCTGATTAGATGGGATACAGCATCAGAAAGGCTTTTTTTCCCCAAGAGGAATTTCTCCTATTTCATAAACACTGATGAGTTTTGCCTTCCCTGAGGTAAAATAAAAACGTTTGTAATTTAGGAGTACTCCTCTTTGTCATGTATTTCAAGGAATCTGAAGAAATCATAGTACTATTTTTAGCATACTCTCCATCAAGCCAGTGAATAAAGCTACGAATTAAATGAGTTTATATCTAGAAAGTACAATTATAGAGGTTTTTTTTCTTTCTCTTTTTTGCTTTTTTTTAATTGAAGTATAGTTGACACACAAAGTTACATGAGTTTTGAGTGTACAACATAGTGATTCAACAACTTTATACATTATTCTTTGTTTATAAATGTAGCTACCATCCATCACCATACAACACAATTAAAAATACTATTGATTATATTCCCTATGATGTACATTTAGTCCCAAAGATGTTTCTTTTAATAAAGAAGGGGAGGATTCAATTATTTTCAGTACTCAGAAAATCTTTAAAAAAATCTAGAAAAATACAGTAAAATATTAGTCCTCCTAACTGCTAATGACTAACTTTATTCTGGGTATTTGTGTATGTACCAAAAGAATAGGAAAGAGTTAGAATGTAAAACTGCATTTCCTCATGAAAAACAGTTCTTCCAAACAGTCAACAAATAGTTAAGAGTCCTCACCAAGTGCGAGACTCTAAGTGCTGAAAATACGACAAAACAGCCATCTCTGCCCTCAAGGGGGAGGCAGACATACCAGAAAAGTAGAATATTAGCATGTCACATGAAAAAAAGTGCTATGGAGAAATAAAAATGGGAATGGGCACATGTGCTTCTGCAGGAGTAGGGGTTGTCCTCAGGCCACCTCTTATGTGACTAGCATTGAGTGACTTAGGTGACTAGAAGAATGACTTCAAACTGAAATTAAAGTAGAATTCTGGGTGTCCTGACGCAATCATGATCCAACTATCAGAGGAATGGGTGAGAGAAAGCAGGGTCTGGGGCCCCATCTTCACTCTATCCAAGCATACATTATCTGTAGGTCATATTGATCACTCTGCCATTTCCTTTCATTTCGTTAAAATACCGATTTTAACACCTACTATGCCAGACATTGTGCTATATGCTGTAAGTCCAAAGATGACTAACACTAAACCTAATCCTAAAATTCTGGCATCTTAATAATATCGACCAGTATAATTCTTTGATGTAAATTATTTAAAGATTATACTTTCATGTTCTGATTCATTAAAGCATACATTTATGTTAAATTGTTGTCAGAAAGGGAATTTAAGGGGCACCTGGGTGGCTCAGTGGGTTAAGCCTCTGCCTTCGGCTCAGGTCATGATTCCAGGGTCCTGGGATCGAGCCCCACATCAGGCTCTCTGCTCAGCAGGGAGTCTGCTTCCTCCTCTCTCTCTCTCTCTCTCTCTCTCTCTGCCTGCCTCTCTGCCTACTTGTGATCTCTGCCTGTCAAATAAATAAATAAAATCTTTTAAAGAAAAAAAATAAATTTTAAAAAAGGGAATTTAACATTCAGTAAGGACATTCTCTCGTTCAGGTTCTGGGGAGAATGTTTCATGTACATTACTTCATAAAATCACTAAAATAATCCTTATTGTGATTCTCACTTTAAGACAAGAGGGGGAAGGTATCTAAGTTTATGGAGTAAGCAAGTGGCAAAGCTGACATTGTACCCTAAGTCTTCATTTATTTTTCATGTCAACATATGTGTACAAAAACTACCACTCCATGAAAGAAATTCATTTTGCAGCTTGATGATATCATCACAATTACATGTACAATATGGAAAAAATAAAATTTTGTGAAAATGTGTTAAAAGATAAATGAGGAACATTTATAGTATATATACACAAATATAACTCACAGAAACACATAGTATACATATACACTTCTCTAATGGTGGACTAAGAGATTGAATTTCTCCAAGCAAAATGATCAAGTTTAAGTGCTGATGCTTAGAGATTTACAACCTCAAAGCAGCTCTCCTTTCCAGAAGTTGCATACTTATTAGAGCATTAACTATTAAATTCTCCTTTTATGTACTGATGGAAGTCTCAAAAGACAAGCTGTCTGTAGCCAAAATATAAAATGCCATGTGCAGTTAGGTCAAACACTCTGATCTCCCTCCTAGTTATTACTGTCTCAAAGCTTACTTTTTATTTTGTCAGATGAAATAAAAATGTGAATTTGCTTATGCTTTATAACCAGAAAAACACCATCAAGACCACAAGTTCTTGCAATTTAACAGAAGCAAAATGACCAAAATGGCTGCTTTCACAAAACATTGGTCCAGTTCTCTGCCTTTTGCTTTGAAGGGAACACATAATTTTAATTACCTTTCATGTATAGAGGGAAGAAAGATTTTTCTTCAGCCATTTCCCTAGGGTCTGCAATACTTGGAATTGCTCAGCCAGCGGCCATGTTGTTGCATGAAAAATCATGCAAATTTCATTTCATGCCCAAAAGGTGAAAATAATTGGGTTTATTAGAAATAAAAACTTTGAGACTACACCACAGTATTATTTTTTCTTGCTTACACATAGACACACATACTTTTATGTAAATCACTCTCTCTCTATATGTGTGTGTGTGTGTGTGTGTGTGTGTGTGTGTGTGTATGAAGTCATTATGTCCTTGGCCAATAGTAGAAAACCAGAGTTTTAAGAAACTTGAGGAGAAAAGTCTGTCAATGTCTCTGGACTTAGCAACTAACCTTCAGTAGCTGGCAGCCTGAGGCAAATCAATGCACCCTCCTTAACCTCAGATTCTGTATAGCCATAATCTCCAAATTCTGTAAAATTTCTATTTCCATATCAACTCATACTCACAGAATTTATAGTTTCCAGATTTAGAAGATCTTTGTTGCTGCATTATTTTAGTAGAAGTACTGGATTTATACTAACAGAACTAGAAGATGGATGAAGGTTTTGAGTACTAGTCATATCTTATATCTAGGTATAGTGTTATCTTAAAGGTAATGGGTGCTACTTCAGAGATACCAGAAGCTTGAGCCACAGTCTTTTTCCAGTTTTGGCAATTACATATCTCAACAATATAAAATGGAACATTCAGAGTGCAACAGCTCACTGTTTGTCTAGAATCCGTGTCAAACATTCTGCTCTACTGATCAGAATTTAAAGTCATAATTTTTCTCCTTAATCACTGAAACAGTTGTTTCATGTTCCAGTGGTTCTTTGATAATATTTCTAGATTGCCCTGTGTTGTAACACTCCTGTTCTCTGTAAATAAGCATTTTCAAGAAAATGGGTAAAGAAAGACTCATGATAGGTTGAGATCAGAGCCCACTCTTTTGGCCTTTGGAAGAATCTCTAGGTATCAAGGTTAAATCTCCTACTTGGCATTTCTAGGAGATTAATGTTATTACTTCACTTAGGATTGATCAGCTTTGGGGACATTGGTTTATATTCTATATTTTCTCAAAGAACTGATTTAAATATCAGAACAGAATTCATTAATGTATAATAAAGGACATTTTGATCAACTAAAAAATTCATAATCTCTGCAAGACAAAGGGGACGTGGGGCCTGCTTTTTATGGTATATTCCCTGCTCCTCCTCCATAAGAATATGGAATGATTATCTGTCCAGAAATGTTTATCTTATGGATATAACACTCAATAACTACATTATATTTCTCTTTTTTCCCCTAACCTCTATATAAATCTTATACTCCCATTCACATTTTCATAAACTCATTGTAAAATATTCCCAAAGTGACTGCTTATTTTGTATAAATGTGCGATTGGTTTAGTGACTTTCTAGGATTAGAATTTGTCATTATTTCTTATCAGCCACTTATTCACAAAACATCCGTGTGTTCTAAATTGTTTTGCTTCATCAATTTGTCTCCTTATTCAAGTATAAAAGATAAGTTTTTTTCCCTGATCTTGTTTTTAAATTTTGAGGGGATACATAATTTCTTCCCACCTGTTAAGATTCCAACAAAAAATCCTTACATGGAAGGAAGAAAATCCAGGGACATAGATACTTCATCTTTGTATTTGCAGATAATTGTTACAAAAACTATCTCAACTAGATTTATTTTGTAGCCATATTTTCCTGATAGTTAAACCTTGTTTTTTTGGGTTTTTTTTTTTTTTTTGGTTTTTATTTGTTGTTTTTGTTTTTGTAATTTAAACCAGTATAGCTAAATTTTGGTTTTCATTATCCTCCATTATCCTCCTTTCATTATCCTCCAGATGTCTATAAATCAGTATATCTATTTTTTTCTTGAATATAGTCAGCACCAAACTGGCATTTCAATAACTAATACCTTCCTCAATATGATCCATTATGCCTTTGAGTCTTCTGCAGTCTGATGGTGTGTCATTCTAGTTTAATCTTCAAAGTGTTGAATACCACATGCAATGGGTAATTTTAATTTTTAATAAATATGTTCTCTTCAAACAGTAACCATTTATAATGTTATTAAGTACTACTGACATGCTAGGATCATCTCCAGTGTTGTCTGATTGAACTCCTTCCTCTTCCGTTCACAGAACCATCTAGACATTATCATCTTTCAACCCTGCCATCTGTTTTTGTCATGTGCATCCCAGATCATTGCAGTTCAGACCTCGAGATAGATCAGAAGCTCCTTCTTTACCATTGGGTAGGCCTCAAAGCCATTTAGCTACTATATTGAAAGCTTTCGAAGGGCAAGCCTCATCTTTTCTTTGCAGCCATTATGTTTAGCATAGTCTACAGTGCATAGTAGACATTGAATAAAATTTTTATGTAAATGGATAAATAATCAAATAAACCAGGATTAGCCCTAAACTTTGACCTCCCTTCCTAATGCTTGCTAGTTTCTTTACCACATATTTAGCATCCCATTTCTCAAACATTTAAAACCTAAAGTCTTATATTAAGCCTGGATAAACTTTCTTGGGCTCTAGACGTCAAATAGTAAAACTTCATAGGGTTTTTTTTCTGCCCTTCTTATTCATTAACACATCTTAAACCTCTGGATATATACACCTATCTTGTTCAGACTACAAACATTAATTTGTTCATTCATTTAATTAGTGTTTATTGATTTCCTACTATGTGTTGCACATCTTTAATACAAAGAGGAGCAAAAACTAGCATAACCTTGTCTTCTTGAAAATTATAGTCTAGAAAAGGAAAAAAAGGTAATTAGATGATTATAAAAAACAATTTCAACTCTGAAAAATCCTGCAAAAGAGAATAAGAAACACAATATTTTGAGAGCTCATAATAAAGACATTTTACTTTATTAGGTAAGTTAGGCATCCTAAATATGGTACACATGAGCTTCTATTGAAAGGATAAACTAGAAATTAGCAGTTGATAAGTATGGGGAAAAAAATTCCAGTAAATTCTTGAGAGAGAAAACAGACAAGGAATGGAAAAGGCCACTATGTTAAAGCATAGGAACTGCAGAAAAGTATGCTAAGAGAAAAAAATTAAAGAAGCAGAAATAATCAGATCATGTAGGGGTTTTGGGTAACATCAAGATTTGTCTAAGAGGGATGGGAGGCCACAAGGGAGAGAAGTGATCAGATTCTCATTTTTAAATGATCACCCAACTTTCAGTATTGTAAGCAAACAAAAGGGGCACGAAAGTGGAGGTGGATAGATCAGTTTGTCATCAAGAGAGTTTTCTGACTTGTACAACTAGATGGATGTGGGTGTTATTCAGCAAGATAGAAAACTCAGTGTGTGGAATGATCATGAATTTAATTTTGGTCATGAGTGTGTGTTTGGAAATAAGTCCTAGGAGAGATGTCTTATAGGAAATTGAACGTATTGACTTAGAGCTCAGAAGAAATTACTTGTGTTTGGATAGTAATTCAAGCTGTGGACATGGAAGAGAGTGTAGAATAAAAGTAGGGAAAGCCTAAATTTAAACTTCGAGGTACTCCACCACTTAATGTCTGTGTACATAAGAAGGAGCCTGCAATCAATGAAGAAAGAACTGACCCAGAAGGAGTGAAATATGGTAAATAAGTGACAGAGGACCAGGGAAAAAATATGTTCTGAGAGGGAGGGATGACATTGTGTCAAAAACTATCATGGTATCAACTAAAATCTGAAAAATGTTCATGAGATTTAGTAACATGGAACTCTTTGGGAATCTCAGTAAGAGCTGTTTCAAAGGACTCGTGAAACTAGAGGCCAGAATGATGGGTGAGGAGTTGAGTGGAAGTCACAGTGGAGATAAGTACAGACAACTCTACTCTCTCTAAGTCTTTGTGATTATGATGTTGGTGACTCCCTGGGGAAGTAAGGTAACTTAATACCTTGGGAATTCTTTTGCTATTGCTTTATTTCTTGTTCTTGTTTTATTCTATACGAGCTAGTGATAGAGTTCTAGAGTGCCTCCCTGTTGGGACAGGCCACTTTGTTAATTTCTAAACATGATGAATACTTGCTTCCTATACTGCTTAATTGTATCAGTAGATTTTTTAAAATTTAAATTCAATTAGTCAATGTATAGTACATTGTTAGTTTCAGATGTAGAGTTCAGTAATTCATCAGTTGCATATAATACCCAGTGCTAATCACATCCCGTGGCTTCCTTAATGCCCATCACCTCATTCTCCTGACTGCCTCTCTTGCAGTAACTCTCAGTTTGTTTCCTACAGTTAACTGCCCCTCGTGTTCTTTTTCCCTCTCTGATTTCTTCCTATTCAGTTTTCCTTCCCTTCCCCTATGATCCAGTGCACTGAATCTTATAGTCCATGTATGAGTGAAACCATATAATTGTTTCTCTGATTGATTATTTCACTGAACGTAATACCCTCCAGTTCCATCCATATCAATGTAAATGGTAAGATTTTATCCTTTCTGATGGCTGAGTAATATTCTTCTGTGTTTGTGTGTGTGTGTGTATCACATCTTCTTTATCCATTAGTCTATAGTCTACATCTGGCCTTTTTGTTATAGTTTGGCTATTGTGGACATTGCTGCTATAAATATTGGGGTGCAGGTACCCCCTTTGGATCACTATTTTTGTATTTTTGTGGTAAATACCTACTCGTGCAATTGCTGGATCAGAGAGTAGCTCTGTTTTTAACTTCTTGAGGAACCTCCATACTGTCTTCCAGAGTGGCTGCACCAGCTTACGTTCTTACCAACAGTTTAAGTCTTCTCATCTTTAGCAACATTTGTTGTTTCCTGGCTTATTAATTTTATTAATAGATTTATAAAATCTTCTACAAGGCCCAAAATACAACATAACTGATGACATCTGTGTCCAAATTCCTATTTCTATGACTTCCTGGGTGAGTTTCAGTGATATGTGTAAGTTTTTTCTGTAGCACTTAAGAATTGGAGTTTAATATTAGGGTACATAAGAAAGGTAATATAAGGGTGAAATATTAGGTATGAGGCAATTGTGATGTTTCAGTGAAGATGGACTTATTATTACCTTTACTCCATTTCCTTCTTCCCTTTAAGAAATGCATACTTAATGAATATTCTATACTACATAAGGCATTAGCTGATAAATAGGAAAGGTAAATGGAGATAATTATAAATATGCTACAAATGCAAAAGAAAGGCTATGTCAGAATAAACAAATATAAGATCGAAGATAATGAGATTAAGAGAATGAGCGCAAGATTCTTTTGAATACAAGACTGAGATGCAGTGATAAATAGAGAACTAGTAAGAAAACAAAATTAAGGGTACCTGGGTGGCTACATCAGTTAAGCATTGGACTCTTGGTTTTGGTGGCTCAGGTCGTGATCTTGGGGGAGATGGAGCCCAGCATTGGGCTCCCTACTCAGTGGGGAGTCTGTTTTTCCTTCTTCCTTTGTCCCTCCTCCTGCTCATGGTCTCTCTCAAATAAATAAATAAATCTTAAAAAAAATTTAACTGAGATTGTCTTAAAAACTCTGCACTGGTCTAAAAATAAAGAAATATTGGTTATTGTAATAATACAGGTAATAATTTAGGAGAGTAAATATAAACAAGAGGCATTATGTAATTGAAGTATTCTCAAGACTTAGTAAATACTGGGAACATGTCGAAGGGAAAGGCAGTCAGTTTGAAGTCAAAAGCAGCTTTACCTGAAAGATACTTTCAAATGGAGACATTTTTAATAAGTTGAAATATAATTTTTGGCTTCTTGGTCATCACGTGTTAGTAGGGCATCCAAGAATGCAGAAAAAAATACAAATCCACTGAGATCTATCTTGCAGCTATCTAAACATTTCCTCAAATGCTCTCTGGGAAGGCCCACTCAGTAACCAGCATTTTCTAACATTTCATAACATATCTCCTACATTGATAAAGACAAGTAGGAAAGTCCATTGACTGAAAATATGTCACAAATTTATTTAGTTATATTTACTTACATCAGACTGGAAAGTTAAATTTTACTTTTAGTTGTAAGTAAAATCACTTTACTTTTATTAATTTCTAGTATGTGTTCTGAGTCTGTTCTTAGACGACCTAAAGTATTTCAACTTTGTCATAAACAAATGTACACAGTACTCTCGATTTCTCATCTAAAGTACTTCTAGAGAAGGTTTAATTTTAAGGAAATAAATTTTAAATTTTATGTCTTTATCTTTTAAACATATGTTTGCTTTACTATATTGTCCTTGGGTTTTGTTTTTTTTTTGAAAAATAATTTTTAAGCATATGTATGTTGAAATAATCCACATGTGCTATAAGACCTAACAATGACCAAGAATTGACAGGTAATTTTAAACTAAGCCAAATATACTCAGTGTTTTATTTTTTAATTTTGTATTAGTTGAATAAACATTTGAGTCGAACCTTCAAGTTTGCATAATATTTGTCCAAAAAAGTTATAGATTTCTATTTAATGTAATATTATATACTTTGTTGATGTTTAAGGAATTTTATATATTTTTTCTCTAGATCTATTAGTGATTTAAAATTCATATATGCTTAGGGGCACCTGGGTGGCTCAGTGGGTTAAGCTGCTGCCTTGGGCTCAGGTCATGATCTCAGGGTCCTGGGATCGAGCCCCGCATCGGGCTCTCTGCTCAGCAGGGAGCCTGCTTCCCTCTCTCTCTCTCTGCCTGCCTCTCCATCTACTTGTGATCTCTCTGTCAAATAAATAAATAAAATCTTTAAAAAAAAATTCATATATGCTTAAAAATGCTTTATTCTCATTTTCCAGGTTGTTCATTTGAAAAATTACCTCAGATGATGGCAGTTATGATTTTTATGAAATGCAGAATTCTCCTTTCATTCTTTGCTCTGAACAAGTCTTTAAGTAATTTTTTCCAATATGTGAGTTTTTAGGTTTATTTTTGGCTTTTGCCTGTTATTTTGCTTTGCTTCATTAATAATCAAATATTTTGCAAAATTTCCATGACATAGTAAAATATGTGATTTACTTGACTCAATGACTTATACAGATAATGATTAAACTCACAGTAATTGAAGTCTAATTATTAGCCAGTGATCTAGGTAATGAACAAATGAGCCATCTGTATCACTGTTCACACACTTGCAGACATTGAAAGGGTGTAGTAATATCTTCCTATCCAAAATATTGATTGTGTGTCTAGGAGTCTCCTAAAAACTTAAATATCTTTGGGAAAATTAGGTATGTTGGGAAGGGAATTAAATTGGATATACCTTGGGAAAATCAGTTAGTCTTATTTTAGTTTTTTCATTTACAAAGTACAAATAATTTTTGTCACACAGATTATTCTCACTCTTAAGATATTTTCTGTGACTTTTTCATACCAGAACAATGATATTAATCTTCAGTTATTCTTTTGATCACCTATCAAATGCATCCCTTAATAAAATTCTGAGGATATAAGGACATTTTCAAAGAAGTTTTGAGAAAATGACTGTGGGACTCTGGCCCTGGAGAAAGAGAGATTATAGTAATGGCACCCAGGAAACTATATCTGTGGGTGGGAAGAAGAGGGAGTTTGAGATGACATTGAAGAGTTGGTGCATAACTGGGTACCAGAAATACATTGAAAAGAAATTTTTCTTTCCTGGTTTTGTTTCTGGAGTGTATTCTGTTAATATGACCTTCCACAGCAGATGTTTTCATATGCTTTAGCCACTGAGCAGTTTAATGAGTTAGGCCTACTTTAATAGCAACAAATTATAGAGTAATTCGTTTTCTTTTATTGATGTTCATATTGTATATATGTTTCCACTATAATGTCCTCATTTGCATAAGTTTAAATAGGCATATGAATTATGGCTCTAAGGCTGATGCACAACCGTTTATGGGTCCCTACACCTGACATTGGCTTAACAACACATACGGCTCAAATGCTCTATTAGAAACATTTCTTATTTTTTTCTTATAAAACCTCTGAATGTAACTCTGAGTCAAGAATGCTATTTTGTTTTCTATCTCCTCATGTATTAATTAATACAAATGATTATCTACTTTTGTGAAATATGTATGCAGTCTATAGCTTGATAATCCATTGTCCCTCTCCTCAATTATATGCAATCTAATATAAAAAATAAAACATGGACAGATATTTATAATACAAAAGTCAAAGTTATAACCACTGCATGAATAATACAGAATGTTTTGGGGGTTCCAGTTAGGAAGTGATGATTTATCATAGGCAGTGAAAGTGGGCATCTTGGAGAAGGTGACTTTAGATCTGTACTTTGAAAGACGACTGGTAATCTCCTGAAAAAGACAGACTGAAGATCATTTATGAGCTACTGAAGTTTTAGAATAGAAAGGGTATATCAGAGAGATACTTTAGGAAGATGGAAGTGGTGGCTTGAGCCAAATGGATTAGAAAGTGGGGAGGGTGAATTTACAAGTACAAATACAATTAGGGCAATATTTTAATAATAAGTCAGTAGGGATACCTGAGTGGTACAATTGATTTCTGAGTGTCCATCTTGGTTTCTGCACTGGTCATGTTCTCGGGGTTCTAGGATCAAGCTCTATGTCAGGCTCCGCGATCAGTGTGGAGTATGCTTGAGATTCTCTCTCTCCCTCTGCCCATCTCACTCATGCTGTCTGTCTCTCTAAAATAAATAAAAATCCTAAAAAAAAAAAAAAAAAATAGATCAGTAATTCCCAAGCACTGACCCTCTGCCACAGAAGTATCGCAAAGATTGCTTTCCCCATTTTACTGATATGGAATTGGCATATAACATTATATTAGTTTAAAATATACAACATAATGATTTGATATATGTATATATTGTGAAATGATTACCACAGTAAATTTAGGTAATATCCATCCCCTCACATAGTTACCATTTTTTTTTCTTGTGATGAAAACTTTTAAGATCTACTCTCTTAGCAACTTTCGAATACATAGTACAGCCTTGTTAACTACAGTCATCATGAAATACATTGCATCCTTAGAACTTATAACTAGAAGTTGGTACCTTCGGACCACCTTTAACCAATCCTTCCCACCCACCCCCATCTCTGGCACCCACCAATCTGGTCTCTGTTATCCATGAATTTGGGTTTTTTCGATTTTACATAGAAGTGAGATCACACAGTATTTGTCTTTCTCTGTCATTTTATTTAACATAATGACTTCAAGGTCCATCCATGTTAACAAAAATGGGAAGTTTCCCCTCACCTTTTTTGGGGGGTGAATAATAGACCATTATATATATGGTTTATCCATCAGTGGACCTTTATGCCATCTCCATGTCTTGGCTATTATAAATAATGCTTCAAAAAAATAAAAATAAAAAATAAATAAACAATGCTTCAGTGGACATTAGAGTGCAGATATCTCTTAGAGATAGTGATTTTCTACCTTTTGGATGTGTGCCCAGAGTAGAAATGCTGGATCATGTGATATTTCTATTTTTAATTGTCTGAGGAATCTCCATACCTTTTTCCACAATGGCTACACCAATTTACATTCCCACCAACAGTGCATGAAGGTTCCCTTTTCTCCATATCCTTGCCAACATTTTTTATTTCTTGTCTTTTTGATGACAGCCATTCTAACAGGCGTGAGCTAATATCTCGTTGTGGTTTTGAATTGCATTTTCCTGGTGATTAGGGATGTTGAGCATCTTTTCATGTACCTGCTTTGCCATTTATATGTCTTCTTCAGAAAAATGTCTGTTCAGTTTTTCTGCTCATTTATTAATCAGATTTTTTTTCTGTTGATCTAGATGAGATCTTTATATATTTTGGATATTAATACCTTACCAGATACATTTTTTAAACAGAAAATTTCCAGGTCCCTCATGAGACTTTGATTCAGTGGGTGTTAGTTAGGACTGCAGAACCAATACTGAAAACCTGCCACATGATTTGGATGCATATGCAAGTTTAGGAATCCTGGCTTCCAATGATAAATCTTCTGGCCTTATTGGTGGAGACTGGAATTAGGATAAGATAGATAATGGGAGCAAAAAAGAAAGAAATGTAGGAATGACATAGAAGTTACTTTACTACTATTAATTGTGAACATTCAAAATGACAATTTTCTACTATTAGTTGCATTTTATAAAACGTACTTGCAAAAAGTTTTCTTCTTGTTTTATTATATTTATAGGGCATTTAAGGTCTATTTCTGCCATTTTTTACTCTTGATATTACAACAAATTTTGTCAAAATGTTTTAAAAGCGTTTCTTCTACTTATGCTGACTATAATTCTGAAGTTATTTTAAAATTTTAAATAATTTTAATAACATTGAATTTTAAAATTACTTGTTATCATTTGTATTTTTAGGAAGAAAAATATCAGCCGATTAAGAAAAAAAAATTATACTTCAAACAGTTTTCTGGGCTTTGTTACCTACTTTTCATCCTCAATTCTCTCTCTTCATTAAGTTTCCCAAATGCCTAAGAATAGAAACTATGATTTATGTTTAAATGTACATTTAACATAGGTATTTAATAATGCTATGTTTATAGAGGTGTTCTATTCTAATTTTAATCAGATGTTTCTAGGTAGAAATGAAATATAGTCTTATTTTAATTTAATGGTAGACTATGCTGAAAAAAAAAAAAAACGAAGTAGAAAAAGCTAAAAGAAAAGAATCCTAATGCAAGATTCAGTTTTCAGTTGTTGATTTTGTAAGTGTAAAGTAGCTCAGCTTTCTAGCTGAGCCAGCCAGACAAGTTTAGAAATTATGTACAGGACCCATCTGTTAAGCCAGGATTTTCTTTAATTTAATTTCATTGAAATATCTGAATATATTATCTAGCCAAATGTATGGTTTTCTGTTAAATATTAGAATTGTGGCAAAACCAACATTCTTATTAGAAGTAAATGATAATACAGGTAATTACAGAGAAGGTCATTCAGAACTTATTTTTTAGTAAGGAATACTCAGATTGTTTATTGAAAGTAACATTCACTTGATGACATTTCTCCTTTTAATGTCAAAGTTCAGTCTAGCTAAATCCCTTTACTTCCATTCTTTTTGTTTACTGGATACTAAATATATTTAGTTTATTGCTTATTGATCTGTTCTCTTGAATTATACAGTTTTCTTTCCCTATTGATGTACATAGAAAACATTTTTTTAATTTATAAATACCTTGTTTAGTTGCACCTACTGAAACTATGAAGACCCCTTTTTAACTACATCTAGAACTTTATTGTCTGTCCAAGTCTCTGGGCCTAAGATTTATGAGAGCATAGTATTTAATGCTATTTTGCTAGCTCATTTCTTTTCATGAAATATATACTTGAAAACTTTTCTGTTCAATCTCAGTATAAATTCTCAAAGTGGTTACAATTGATATCAGAAACTTCTTTCCTATATTGAGTTGAATTTTTTTTTTTTCTATTTCTACATGTAGCTCAATCCCTGTGCCTATGCAGAACAAATCTCGTTCCATACAACAGCCTTGCAAGTATTTGAGGATGGTTATACTCATACTCCTACATTTTTGCCCTGGGAGTTCTCCTGAGTCATAGCTCTGGTTTCTTTACATCCTGTCTTCAAATGTATCCCGATTGGTCTATGTGGCCAGAGTTGACTGCCAGACGCTGACATTAATCTGAACATAACAAAATAAAGTAGGACCCACACTATCTTTGTTCTTGAGCATGTATTTCTATTAAGAGCCCTCACCACCCAGCCACACATAAGCATTCTCGCCTGATCAGATTAGCTTTTAAATTGTTCCATAGTGTTTTCTCATATTTAATTTAAAGTCAAATAGAATTTGGGGCATGCAATAGAACTTAAAAATCAGTTATTGCACAGAAAAAAAACCTGCAAAAAATATTTATTTAAACCTTAAAAACTCGTGTATTTTTTGAACAAATCTTTTAGAAATTTTTAAAGCCATGCATTGTCAAGAGATTTTTGTTTTTCATTTAATTTTTAAGTACTGTTATATCAAACCCTATATAAAATAATTTAGCTCAGATGTTCAGGTAAGTAACACAGATATTTCCCTTAAATAAGACTGTACCATACGTGCTCTGAGTGGGCTTGATTCCTTAAGGGAAGAGACCAGGAAAACATTGCCGTGAGAAGAGACATTTCCTTATTGGTCTCCATTTCAGGAAGGTTGCCTGGCAAGGTCTCGTCCCTACCTGTGCATCTGCCAACACCAGTCCATGCAGCATGCATGTATAATTTGCTTTTCTGGGGAACTATATCATGGCAGTGTTGACTGATTGAGAGCTTCAGACTTAGATGAGAGGTCTGCTCTGGGGACATAGAAGCTGCTTATGTTTTGGTCCTTTTTCAATCTAGGGAAATAGAGCTCTTGGTAAATATAGAAAAGGCAGCGTTGGCTAAACTGACAATGCTCTCCTGAACACTGCAAGTAATCCTCATTGTAGATGCATTCTTTATGTACCATTATTCATCACAGTGCTACCTAGATACATACAAAGCAATATACAGAGAGACCAGTTGGGACCCAATTTTATATAAAGAATAGTCTTCATAGAATTATGATTGGAAGGAAAAAAAGATACCACCTAAATGGCCAACAGTTACAGTATTAATTATAGTACCTCCATAAAAGGAAATGCTATACATCCATGAATGGTGATACTAAAGAAAAACCTTCAATATTTCCATAAAATATTGATGAGATACTAAAATAAGAATTTCAAGATAGTACAAATAGTAGCATTTCATTGTTAAAACATGTAAGTGATGTATTTGGAGAGAGGTAATTGAGACTGAGCTACGGAGACAGAAGGAGAAATAAAAGATTATAAACTATAATTTTAAAGGATTTATCGCTAGATGGTGGAGTCAGTGGTGACTTACTGTTTTAATTTCTGCATTTGTGCACGTTTTTTAAGTTCTTTTTTTAAAAAGATTTTATTTATTAGAGAGAGAGAGAACATGAGCAGTGGGGAGGGGCAGAGGGAGAGAGAGAGAACCAGATTCCCCAGTGAGCAGGAAGCCCTGACTTGGGGGCTAGATCCCAGGACACTGAGATCATGACCTGAGCTGAAGGCAGATGCTTAACCGAGTCAGCCACCCAGGTGACCCTGAAAGTTGCAAATTTTATAATAAAAGTATACTATTAAAAAGCTAAACAATTATGACAGGTATAAAAGTAAACTTTCTAAGTTAAAAACAACAGAAATCAGCTCTAACAAACTTGAGCAAAAAGGGATGTTATCAATCATCAGGGTGGCTGGATCCATGATTGACAAAGATGTCAAGGAAAGCAGGATACCAAGGGAAGCCAGGATAGCCAAACTGAGCCAAGTCAGGCAACATAAGGGAATAGTTTGCTTAAAACTCTTCTGCTGGGGGGAAATAATAAAACAAAAACTTTTCCTCTAATATGTTTACCAGTGGACAGTGACTTGACACCTCTGCTCCTGTCCCTAGAGTAATTACTCTTTATATCTTTTCCCTCACTTTGTGAAGACACAATAGTCCAAGGTTGGATGGTGTGTGTTATTGGCTCACGACACAATGCATATGTCTATATCCAAGCTTCTAGGGCCTGCATGACTAATTCTCTGCTTCTCTTGGCTTCAGATAGAGACACCTCTTTCATTTTGTAATTATTATTACCTACCTTCAAAGAAAGGGTGTTGAAGGCTTAGTAGTGACAAATGTTCTGTACATCAAGTTTTGGACTGAGATATTAAAATACTGTATTAATACTACTCTAGGGATTCCTAAAAGCCTTAAAGAAGATGCTTAAAATAGATTTTTTCTGTACGAGAAATTCTAATTTTGTTTGCCACAATTCATATGACTCCAGAACACTTTAAAAATGTGTACTTATGTGGGTCAGGCATAATAGGAATGCATTTTCCTGAAGACCAATATATAAATTAGTTCATGCATCCATTGCCAGTCTTAGATACCATATATTAGTATCAATATATTGTAGAGTATCATCTGGATGGTTTTTGCTCAGGAAAGCTATGACATTTAGTTTTTTCTATTTAATAGTAAAGGAAGATGAATTGCTAAACTGACAAAATTCAAATTTAAAGATATATAAATATTTTTATTTTTGAGTAAGATGTAGGAGTCTTTTTTTATTAATAGACTTGCAAGAAAAATGTAAACTAAATTACAATCATGGAAATCCATGATTAGGCTAGAAATATAGTGATAACTTCTTAATAATAAAACAAACATTTAATAAGGGTGTTCTCTGTACTTTTGTAAGATGTTTCCCAAGGTCACAGAGAAAGATATAGGTGCAGTACCTGCCACCGATTTGCTTTATGAGCTAAAAGATGACATTCAACAAATGGAAATGAGAAGACAGAGTGCATATCAGAGATAAATACATGACTATGCCTCCCTAATCCTTTTGTTAATATATATATGTATACATATATATATACATATATATATATTATATGACTATGTCATAGACAGATGTATGCTAAGAGATACTGGGATGGCTTTAAAACACTGAGATTCCTTTAATACAAATTCAAGGAACAATTGAGTTTTCAATTCACCTAAGACTTCCATAACCACAATGAGAATTTTTTCTTTTTTTAAATTGAAGAATAATTAACATACAATGTTCTGTTAGTCTCAAGTATACAATACAATGATTCAATAATTCTATACAGTACTCAGTTCTTCTCAAGATTATTGTACTCTTAATACTCTTTTATCTATTTCAGCCATATCCTATCCACCTCCCTTCTGGCAACTATCAGTTTGTTCTCTGTATTCAAGAGTCTGTTGTTTTGTGGGTTTTTTTTTTTTCTAATTTTTGTTTCTTCACTGTTTTATTTCTTAAATTCCACAGATGAATGAAATCATGTGGTATTTGGCTTTCTTAGACTGACTTATTTTACTTAGCATTATACTCTCTCGGTCCATCCATGTTGCTGCAAATGGCAAGATCTCATTCCTTTTTATGTTTGAGTAATATATTCTGTGGTGTGTATATGTTTGTGTGTGCATATATATCTTTATCCATTCATCCATTGATGGATACTTTTGTTTCATTCATATCTTAGTATTGTAAATAACCACGCTGAGAGTACTTTTTAATTGATGAAGAGGAGAAAGAGCCCTTTAATAATTGTTATTACTTTGTGTATAAATTATATATAAATTAAGTCTCAATTGGCAATTCAAATCTTTCTATGATCTGCTCAGTGGAAATTATTTCCTTTCCTTTCCTTCCCTTCCCTGTATTCCCTGAACTTTGCTTTTACCTCTATTATCTCATTCGAGTTTGCATGTGATGATGATGATGAAAATGATAATGAAATTTTAGTGATTCAAGTATCAAAGTTTAGACAGATTAGCTAATTCAAGTTCATGTAGTTTATAAATAAAATCACTAAGATTCAATCTTGAGCGGTCTGTCTCTGGAATCCATATATATATTTTATTGAAGTACAGTTGACACACAAAATGTTACATTAGTTTCAGGTGCACAACAATGACTCAACAGCTCTATATGTTATGCTGTGCTCATCACAGTGTATCTAAGGGCTATAACCATACAGTGTTGTCATAATTCCATTGACTATATTCCCTGTGCTGTAACTTTCATCCTCATGACATTCATTCCATAACTGGAAGCCTATACCTCCCACTCTCCTTCACTCTTTTTTGTCCATTCCCCCACCCACTTCCTCTGGCAACTATCAGTTTAGTCTCTGTATTTTTCAGTTTATTTATGCTTTGTGTGTGTGTGTGTGTGTGTAGATTCCATATATAAGTGAAAACCATATGGCATTTGTCATTCTCTGTATGACTTAGTGTCCATAGTTCTAATCCCTACCCTGTGAATACATTATATGGGTTTTTCCTGCTTGTGATTCATCCATTTTGGGAAGTTAAGACATTCATTTTATTTAGTAACATAACTTCCATTATATGTAAGACCATGATGACCACACAATAAATAAGATTAACAGGAAGTATACCAAAATGTTCAGTAGAGTTGTTATACAGTGTGATTATAAGTAATTTCATCATTTTACAACTTTAACATGTTGTCCTAATATTCTATAATGAATAGAAGTCAGCATTGGGGATAGTTAAAAAGTGGACACTCTGGTCAAACACACCTGTTTTCAAGTTATCTATCCCTAATTTTGTGACTATAACAAGTTTTCTATGGCTTCAGTTCTAATCCATAAAATGGAAATATCATAATTGCCTATATGTTTACATAACACCATGGAGATTATTGCAATGGCATTAACAAAATTTATCTGGTATTTGTACTATGCCTTGAATCACAAAATATTGCAGAAATGTGGGTTAGGAAAGTATAAAAGATGGTGAGAATTAGGTATAAAATTTAATAAATAATGCATGAATTTTATAAATAAGCAAAAGAACATCATTTTTTGTATGTCTTTGTACTGGATAAAACAGCAAATTTAGGTCTGAGATAATAGAAAATATTTTCAAGTCAAAATATCCTTTGCCATCACTATAGAAATTTCAGTATATTTTATCTTGTATCAAAAAGTTATTTCTTTCTATGGGACGCCTGGGTGGCTCAGTTGGTTAAGCAGCTGCCTTCAGCTCAGGTCATGATTCCAGCGTCCTGGGATTGAGTCCCGCATCGGGCTCCTTGCTCAGCAGGAGCCTGCTTCTCCCTCTGCCTCTGCCTGCCATTCTGTCTGCCTGTGCTTGCTCTCTCTCCCTCTCTCACTGACAAATAAATAAAAAATCTTATAAAAAAAAAGTTATTTCTTTCTAAAAGTTTCACTAGGGTTACACAACAAACCCAGAGGTACAGAATTACTTGACTCTTCTCGATGCAATTCCAAATCAAATCAGATTATCTGAACTATGAGCTTCTGTGATCAGTTTGGAGATCTTAAACCGGACTGTCCCTTACACTAAGCATAGGAGATAGTTTTTCATATTTAACACCATTGTCCCAGTATGTTCTCAACAAATTTATAGGCAGTGCCTAAATAATGGAATCATATAGCATAAAGGACTGGGAAATACAAGATCTATCTTCGATCCAAGGCTTTGCCACTCACTGATTACTTAGCTTTGGGCAAGTAATTTAATATCTTAGAATGTAGGCATATTTATTTATAAAATTTAAAAGGTAATTTTCTTGGACCATATTGAGAAGATACATAAATAACCTTCAAAAATTATAAATAATAACCATTATAAAACCATTTCTAAGGCAGAATGACAATGGTCTTAATATCATGGAATCACAGTGTTTCTTGTATTGAAAAAAACCTTCAAAGTCCTTAAGTTCAACCATACCTTCGGTGCTTGATTATCTAATAAAGATGTGATGGATATAAAATGCTTAATTTATTTTACACAGAAGAGATCATTAACTCTGTCCCAATATGTCTTAGAACATTTTCTTTGAGTTATAGAGGAGTGTTATTTTCTTTTCTTTACTCCACTCTTTTAATCCTCACACAACTCTATTAAATGGATATTATTCCTCTCTCTATTTCATAGATGAGGAAATCTAAAAAATAATTGTGATGTATGTTGCCAAGGATTCACAGCTAGTAAGTTGTAAAGCCTGGACTTGATCCCAGACAGCCAGGGTGCAGTCAGTCTCCAGAATTTTAAATAATCATAACAAGCACAGCATACTATTTGTTCCCAGGTAACATGGAATGCGGAATCTCTTCTGCTCCCTGCATATAATTTGGATGGATGTAAGAAGCATCCTTTTAAATGTCATAATAGTCTAGAGTCTAGATAAGCACAGTCTAATATTACTTTCTGAGATGAAGGAAATGTTCTATACCTGTACTGTCCAATATAGTAGCTAATGGCCACATTTCACTTTTGAGCACTTGATATGTGCTAATGTGATCGAAGGACCAACTATTTAATTTTAATAATTTTAAATTAAATAGCTACATGTGGCTAGCAACCACATAGTGAGCCCTTATTGAACAATATAGTTTTAGGTCAATTCTCTCTTTTTTTTTTTTTTTCCTTTGGCGTATATGAAAACCTGCATTTCTATGTGAGATGCTCTCCCTAGTTGGAGCCAGGGAAGACAAAGCAGTGGCAGAAATTTAGAACAGTACAATTAATTCCTGTATTCCTTCATTTGTAACCTCCAAGTTTAACTCCGTGTGTATGTGTGTGTGTGTGTGTATGATTATTTCTCTGAACCATTTGAGAGAACACCGCAGGCATGATCCCCCTTTCCTTTATAAAATACTTAAATGTATATTTCCTAAAAATAAAGACATTATCTTACATAAATCAGAAAATTAACATTTATTAGTCATGCTATTATCTAATCTACAGACCTTATTCAGCTTTCAGCACTTGTCCCAACAATGTCTTTTATATCCAAGCAAATACCATCTTACTCTTTGCACTTAATTTTCATGTCTCTTTAGTCTCCTTTATTCTGAAAGAGTTCTTCAGTCTTGATTTGCATTTCATGACATATATATTTTTTAAATAACATAGGCCAGTTTGCAGGCTTTCTCTCAATTTAGTTTTGTCCAATGCTTCCTTATGATTAAATTTATTTTGACAATAAAGTGATGGTAGGAAGAACAGAGTGATGATGTGTCTTTGTGGTGCATCATATCAAGAAGTACACAATGGCCCTTTGTCCCATGAAGGTGATGTTAACTTTGATCACTTTGTTAAGATTCTGTCTACCAGGAAGGTGTTTGCTAGTTAAGATCATGGTCCTTTATTTATTTTGATGCTCAATTGTCTGCATTTGGAAAGAGAAAGTCTTCACAAGCTGGCCCCTATATCTTTTTGACATGACTCCAATATTATTTGAGTATATCCCTTATTTCTGGCACAAGAAGAATTTTAGACTCTTTTCTTTTTCTTCACATTCCACAACTAGCCTTGGAATCAGTAATTTTCCCAAAATGCCTAGATTTCTTTTTGTCCTTTTAGATTTCTCTTCAAAAGAAAGGTATTTTGAAATCAAGATCCTAGGGCCAATTTTGCTTCTTGTTGCTACTGGATGTGATTGTTTTTAGGCCTTCTCAGAAGATAGAACAAGGAAGTATACATATTCATAGTGTATATATGGTACAGACACCCAAATCTCTGTATATTTTATATTAATTATATGCCTATCTATTTCTGTATCTTAAAAAGCCATAAGTTCAAACCAATATCTCTGATTCCAACCAATACGTGGAGTTACATGCTCTCTTCCCCCTTTCTCATATTTTAACCCTTCTCTGACAGTGTAAAACCAAGCTGCTGTTATTGACACTATATTTAATTGTTCATTGCTAGAATACAGAGAAAATAGTCTAAAATTATTAACCCATGAATATGAGGAAAGATGTCTACTACATAGAGTTCAATATTTGTTTAGAATTCTTTGTGTCTTCAAACTGAGGATATTTGGTCCAAAGAGTTTTAAAATTACCTGAAATCTCCCTTCTGCCCCATAGACAGTGTGGCTGTTACTCATTGGAAATATAACTCTTGTGTTTTTCTAAGTTCTACTTTTTTCTTTTTTCTTTTTTTACCCCTTGTCGTGTCTATTTTTTTTTTAAGTAAATGAAACATTACAGATTTATCAAAATCAAAACTGTACCAGAAATTACACTCAGGGGTGCCTGGGTGGCTCAGTTGGTTGAGCGTCTGCCTTCAGCTCTGGTCATGATCCCAGGTCCTGGGATCAAGCCTTGCATTGGGCTCCCTGTGCCGTGGGAAGCCTTCTTGTCCCTCCTCTCTCTGCTTGTGTTCTCTCTCCTGTCTGTCACTCTCTGTCTCAAATAAAAAAACAAGAAGAAGAAAATCTTGAAAAAAAAAAAAATAGAAAGAAAGAAAAGAAATTATACTCAGAAGTGCTATTCCTCCTACCCTTTCTTCGTAAAAGTTTAGAGGAGGTTATAAATAAGTTATAAATGTTCAGATTTTGCACACTCCTGGCACCTATTATGTCCCCAAAAGTCTGATCTAACTACTCCTTTTTTTACAAACTTATAATGTATTATTTGTTTCAAGGGTAAAGGTCTGTGATACATTAGTCTTACACAATTCACAACACTCACCATAGCACATACCCTCCCCAGTGTCCATCCCCCAGCCACCCAATCCCTCCCACCCCCCTCCTCTCCAGCAACCCTCAGTTTGTTTCCTAAGATTAAGTCTCTTATGGTTTGTCTCCCTCTCTGGTTTCACCTTGTTTCTTTTTCCTCCCTTTCCCCATGACCCCCTGCCCTGCCTCTCAAATTCCTCATATCAGTGAGATCATATGATAATTATCCTTCTCTGATTGACTTTTTTCAATTAGGATAATACCCTAAAGTTCCATCCAGATTCTTGCAAATAACAAGATTTCGGGGTTTTTTGATTGTTGCATAACGTTCCATTGTATAATTACATAATGTTCATCTGTTGATGGACATCTAGGTTCTTTCCATAGTTTGGCTATTGTGGAATTGCTTCTATAAACATTTGGGTGCACGTGCCCCTTCAGATCACTACATGTGTATCTTTAGGGTAAATACCAATAGTGTGATTGTTGGGTCATAGGGTAGCTCTATTTCCAACTTTTTGAGGAAACTCCATGCTGTTTTCCAGAGTGGCTGCACCTAGCTACCCATTTAATATTGCTTTACCTATGTTTGTGCTTCAGACCTTTCCTCTCCTATATGAAAACCAAACTGGAATGTGAATAAAATGCTTCTCAAGCTTGGGTATTTGAAACCTTACTAGTAATAGATTATTTGCATCCTTGTCACAATTGATCATAAAATGCTATTGTGTTTAATTTCCTAATTAAGAATTACTGGACTGTTTTATTTCTTAAAAAGCAGAATGCGGTTACTGTCTATGGGATAAGCATAATGTTATTGCAGGAGTAATGTACAAAACATAATCAGAGTTAGACCTTATCAGTGGTGCCTTAAAAATGAAGAAAATAGCTATAATTCTGTATGAAAGTTATAATTGTTAGTTGGAGTGAAACAAGTAAAGAGTCCTGAGGCATGTCTGAAGAAATGAGCAGATTACATGCTTAACTAATTATGAGTGATAAGGCTCCAGATTAGGTCATGCTCCACAAAAGGAAGGGGAGGAAGAAGCATTGTGTCATTATAATTGCTTTTATTTTAATGCATTTCTTTTTTAAGAAAAAGCTTTGGTTCTGAAAGTATTACTGCATTTTCCTCCTGAGTTCTGTGCATACTTTAAACTAGTCATTCTATTATGTATACTTTGCTAATAGTATTTGATAAATATTCCAGAGAACAAATTTCTTCTCATGGTTAAATATTTGCAGTAAAAATTCTGCATCAAATTTGAGGCATTTCTTCCATTGGGAGGAATATATATATTTCCTTTCATGATCACATAAAAATTACTACATTTCATAAAAAAATTTAAAACATTTAATTTTACTGTGATTTTATAACTAAGCAATAGAAGAAAGAAGGAAAATTGTATTTATAGAGAACTCATGAATGACAAAAACTACTATGCATCTTAAACATCTATAGGAAGTAAACACAGAGGATATATCAAGACCAAAAATGTAATAACCGTGTAGATATTGGCAACATGACAGTCTCCCTATGATGGGTACTTTTAAACATATTTTTTACATTTTTGATAGTATATCAAATGTCCACAATAGCCAAACTATGGAAAGAACCTAGATGTCCATCAATAGATGAACATTATGCAATTATACAATGGAACAGTATACAACTATTCTATGATAGTATATCAAAACACATTTTCTTGTCCATATCTTAATAGCAGTGGAAACTTAGGGTTGTTAAATCAAACTACCAGTTGCACATACTTAAAATGTTAGTTCTAATATGGTTTTAGTAAATGTCATATCTCAATTTTGAAGGGAAAATTTAGCATGCTATCCTGTAGCACAGATATAGTAAAGCCTTTTTATATATGAATAAGCATTTTCTAACATATCTCCAGTTTCACTACAAATTTTTCAAAGTGATACACAGCTGTGTCCTGCTTATTTAATACCCAATTTCCATATTTGTGGATCTCATCTTCCAAATGAGGTATGCACTGCCGTTCCTCAGACCCAAACTCTTCTCCATGCCATGACTGTGGTTTCCAAGGCCCCTCATTTCCCTGCACCTCCAACCCTCCTGAAGATCTTTCTTTTCTGACCTCTCATGCTTCCTTTATATGTTTACCTCATAAATAACTTATGTAAGTCATTTCTATGAGAAGTTGGGGTTCAATGTTCTAAGCAATTTAGCTGTAAATTTTAAGACTATTGTGGATCATAATTTTTAATTTTTTTTTTATTTCCCATGATTGTAATATATCCCATTCTTTAAATGTGACCAAGGGATCATACATAAATTTTCTTGGTCCTTTTGAAATACCTTGCCAAATATCTAGAATAGGTTTTTAACTAGCTAATGTTTTTCCCCTTCCTTCTTGGTCTGAATTAAGTATTGAAGAGAAATTATCCTAATAACTTTCTTTTCCTTTTCCAGATGAAATTGTTATCATGGCAAAGAAAAACAATTAGCTTTTCTACTTCCATTGCAATAAGGTTTTCAATAGGTATCAGGAAACTCATCAGGCCCCTATTAGTACCAAAGCTTGCTTTTTCTCTCACCTGATTCTATAATTATCATTAGGAATAAAGCACACACAGCCTCCAGCCAGGCATCCAGGCTGCTTCTGTCTGCATTTTTGTTAATTTCTCCCAATGGTCCTCTGTATGCTCCTAATAAAAAATATATAGATTCCTTGATACCATATTTTTCATTATTTCTCTCCACTTTTCCCTACTGGGATTTGAAAGTGCATTTGAACTCAAAGTAAGTAATATTAATTGACACAATTTTTAAAAAATCTGCTATTATAAGATGGGCAAAAGTATAGCTTTGAAAGATGTAATTTTCAAACAGCGATAAAAGAGTTTTGGACATTTTCTCTTGGCTGATCTCATTAGTAACTACTGTACGAGTCATTTGACACTCCTTTAAAGTGTAAATATTTGACTCATGCTCAACTAGGAATAATTTATATAAGATGCATCATATGATGGTCTACCTTTGGGTATAACTCATTACCCCTGCATTTAATCATTTCTAAAAGATGGTATAATTAAAGAATATAGATGCTTTTATTTTTATGTCTATGATTATTTTGCCCTTGGGTCAATTAAATAATAATCCATTACTCAATGCAGCTTAAAAAAATAAAGGTCAAAGAAAAATAATGACCTTAGAAAAGTTTGTGACTTCATTAAGTAAAAAAAAAAAAAAAAAAAAGGAAAAAAGAAACATAAGGAAAAAATTCAGAATTTGGGAAATAAAAAAGATACAACAAATAGGGCACATCAGGAAATCTGGGAATGTCATAACCCTGGTCATGCTATACTAAAAAATACAGTAAATTTTACCACATTCTGAATCATAAATATAATCACATTGGGGTTATCTAATAGGGATTATCCTACTCTAGTTCATATGTCCATTTTGAGAACAAAGAATAGAAAAGCTTGTGTATTCACAATTTTTCTTGTGATTATCTGGAAATACAGTGAATAGTTTTAATCCAAAATTTCCTGTATAAGAAGAGAATAAATTAGAAATAATGCTGATGCAGCTGAAGATCAGATAGTACTAGCAATAACAAGGAACCCAATATAAAACCAAAGCTTAAAGATGTTAGAAACCTAGAGCATAAGGTAATATTAAGTCCCATATTTCAGGAAGTATAATAAAGCAAAATTTATCACTTGGAGTCTACCAAAAAATCTGGTGTTAGTTTACCTTATAGTTACAATTGATCACTCCAGGATGTGAACATTGTAGCTGGAATGCGACACTGCCTTCTATGCCCACAAAAGGGGCCAGCAACACAGTAACCAGGTGGTACCATAGCCTAACTATACCTAATTCTGTTCTAAATATAATTTAAGTAAGCAGCTGCTAGTCACAGCATAGTTTTAAGTTTTAAGACTGTTAACTAAAAACAAAACAAAACAAAAAAAAGCATCGCAGAATATTACACACAATTTGTCTTATGTCTGAAATAATAATAAAGGAAAACTGAATAAATACAGAAAAAATTATTAATAGCAATTATTTGGGTGAAGATAATAATCACCTGATTATTTTTCAAAAGATCAACTCTACAGAAAAGTCAGCTGATATAATAAAGTCACAGAATTTATAGTCAAAACATGACAACTGTCTAGCCACATGATGTTATAGATGTCATGTATTTCTTCTGAGCCTCAGTGTTCTTATCTGTAAAATACAATCAGTAACAAAATTACTTAGCTAAAAGTTTGCAATGTATGAGAAAGTACTTTATAAGCTGCAAATAGGAAGACACATTGGTAGTTATATATGTACAATATTTATATTGAAACATAATGAACATACAATGTTGTTAGTTTCAGGAGTACAACATACTGATTCAACTATTCTGTATATTACTCCGTGCTCATAAAGATAAGTGTATTTTAATCCCCTCTGTTCTCTGTAGTTAAGGTTTCTTTTTTTGTTTTGCTTCTTCATTTTCTTTTTTAGATTCTACATATACGTAAAATCATATGGTATTTGTCTTTCTCTTATTTTTCTTAGCATAGTGAACTCCAGGTTCATCCATGGTAAGATCTCATGTTTTTATGGCTGAGTAATATTCCATTTGTGTGTGTGTGCGTGTGTGTATCTATCCTCTTTATCCATTTTTCTATCAATGGACAGTTGGGTTGCTTCCATATTTTGGCTATTGAAAATCATGCTGCAATAAATACACCAATGCTTAGGTCTTTTTCAATTAGTGTTTTTGTTTTCTTTGAGTAAATACCTGATAGTGGAATTGCTGATTAAATGGTATTTCTATTTTTAATTTTTTCAGGCACTGCCATATTGTTCTGTAAATATAGTTGTATCGATTTACATTCCCACCAACAGTGTACAAGGGTGGTTTTTGTCTCTACATCCTCGCCCACACTTGTTATTTCTTGTCTTTTTGATTCTAATCATTCTGACAGGTGTATATTTCATTGAGGTTTTGATTTGCATTTTCTTGAGATTAGTGAGGAGCATCTTTTCATGGTCTGTTGGCCTTGAATAGGTCTTCTTTGGCAAAATGTCTATTCAAGTCTTCTGCCCATTTTCATCAGATTATTTTCATTTTTGATGTTTGATTGTATAAGTTCTTTATATTTCAGATATTAGTCCCTTACCAGATATGTCATTTGCAAATGACTTCTCCCATTCAGTAGGTTGCCTTTTCATTTTATTGATGACTTCCTTCACTGTGCAAAAGCTTTCTATTTTTGCTTCTATTTCCTCTGAGGAGACATAGGTAGGAAAATGTTGCTAAGGCTAATGACAGAGAAATTACTGCCTACGTTTTCTTCTAGAAATTCTATGGTTTAATGTTTCACATTTAACTCTTTAATCCATTTCAAGTTTATATTTTGTGTATGGTGAAAGAAAGCTGTGTAGTTTCATTCTTTTGCACATAGCTATCCAGTTTTTCCATCACCACTTATTGAAGAAATTATCCTTTCTTCATTGTATATTCTTGCCTACTTTGTCATAAATTAGTTGATCATATAAGCATGGGTTTTATTTCCAGACTCTATTTTGTCCTGTTGATCTATGTGTCTATTTTTGTTCTGGGACCATAACATTTTTATTACTCCAGCTGTGTATTATCTTGAAATCTGACATTGTCTTTTACCTCTAGCTTTATTCTTCTTTCTCAAGATTGCTTTGGTATTGAGGTCTTTTGTGGTTCCATACAAATTTTTGGATTTTTTGTTCTAGTTCTGTGAAAAATGCTGCTGGCATCTTGATAGAGATTACATTTGAATTTGTAGATTGCTTTGGGTAATACTGACACTTTAATGATGTTAATTTTTCCAATCTATGAGCATGGAATATCTTTCTATTCTTTGTGTCATCTTTAATTTTTTTCATCAATGTTGTATAGTTTTCTTTGGTTGTGTTTATTCCTAGGTTTTGTGTGTGTGTGTGTGTGTGTGTGTGTATGTATAATTGTAAATGGGATTGTTTTCTTAATTTCTATTTTTTTTTAATTTTTTATTTTTTCAGCATAACAGTATTCATTATTTTTTGCACCACACCCAGTGCTCCATGCAATCCGTGCCCTCTACAATACCCACCATCTGGATCCCCCAACCTCCCACCCCCCGCCCCTTCAAAACCCTCAGATTGTTTTTCAGAGTCCATAGTCTCTCATGGTTCACCTCCCCTTCCAATTTCCCTCAGCTCCCTTCTCCTCTCCATCTCCCTTAATTCCTCTTTCTACCACTTCATTACTAGTATATATAAATGAAACAGATTTCTGTATATTAATTTTATGTCCTGCAAATTTACTAAATTTATTTATCAGTTCTGGTAGTTTTTTGATATAGTCTTTAGGATTTTCTATATACAGTATCATGTTATCTGTAAATAGTAACAGGTTTATTTCTTATTTACCAATTTGGCTGCCTTTTATTCCTTTTCTTATCTGATTGTTGTGGCTACAATTCCAGTACTATGTTGAATAAAAGTGGTAAGAGTGGACATCCTTGTCTTATTCGTGATCTTAGAGGAAGTGCTCTCAGTTTTTTACCATTGAGTATGATGTTAGCTGTGACTTTTTATATATGGCCTTTATTGTGTTGAAGTATATTCCCTCTAGCCCTACTTTGTTGAGAATTGTTATCATGAGTGGATATTGTATCTTGTCAAATGCCTTTTCTGCATCTATTGAGATGATCATATTTTTTTAATCCTTTCTCTCGTTAATGTGATATATCACACTGTTTGATTTGCAAATATTGAACCACCCTCATATCCCTGAAATAAATCCTACTTGATCATAGTGAATGAATCTTTTATTGTATTGTTGGTTTCAGTTTGCTAATATTTGTTGTGGATTTTTGCATCTATGTTCATCAGAGATATTAGCATGCAGTTTTCTTTCTTTCTCTCTTTCTTTTTTTTTCTTTGTAGTGTCTGTCTGGTATTAGTATTAGGGTAATGCTGGCCTCATAGGATAAATTTAGAAGTTTTCTTTTTCTATTTTTTTTTTGTAATCTGTTAAAAAGAATAGTTTTAATTTTTCTCTAAAAGTTCGGTAGAATTCATTTGTAAAGCCCTCAGTCTATTGTTTGTTGTGAGTTTTTTGACTACTGATTCAATTTCATTACTAGTTATCAGTCTGTTCAAATTTTCTATTTTTTCCTGATTCAGTTTTAGGTTATAAAATTTATAGCCTAAAGTTCAAATTTATCCATTTCTTCTAGGTTGTCCAATTTGTTGACATATAGTTTTCCATGATATTCTTATAATCCTTTATTTTTCTGTAGTGTCAGGTGTTATTTCTCTTCCTTTGTTTCTGATTATGAATTTTCTTTTTTTTCTTATTAAGTCTTGCTAAACTTTTATCAGTTTTTTTTTTAATCTTTTCAAAGAACCAATTCCTGGCTTCCTTAATATATTCCTGGGTTTTTTTGTTTGTTTGTTTTTTGTTTTTTGTTTTCTCTATTATTTATTTCCTTTGTTAGCTTAGGCCTTTGTTTCTATCTTTCTAGTTCTTATAGGTGTAAGGTTAGGTTGTCTGAGATTTTTCATGTTTCCTAAGGTATGCCTGTATTGCTATAAACTTCCCTCTTATAACAGTTTTTGCAGCATCCCCAAGATTTTGAAACATGTATTTTCATTTTCATTTGTCTTCATAAATTTTTAAATTTCCTGTTTTAGTTGACTCATTCATTGTGTAGCAGTAGGTTGTTTAGCCTTCATGTTTTTGTGTTCTTTTCAGATATTTTACTTGTAATTGATTTCCAGTTTTGTACCATTGTGGTCACAAAGGCTGCTTGATAGGATTTTAATCTTAAGTTTATTGAGATTTAATTTGTGGCCTATTCTAATTTGTGATCTATTCTGAAGAATGCTCCATGTGCACTTGAAAAGAATGTGTATTCTGTTTTGGGGAGCAATGCACTGCTAGGTCCATCAGCTCTAATGTGTTGTTCAAAGCCACTGTTTCCTTGTTGAATTTTTTTTCGGTCTGGATGATCTATCTATATATTGACGTAAGTAGGGTGTTAAAATCCCTTACTATTACTGTATTACTGTCAATTTCTCCCTTTATGTACATTAATAATTGTCTTCTCAAAATGTTGGGTGCATAGATAATCTATAATTTTTACATATTTATAATTTGAAACATTTAAAATATTTATATAGATATACTCTTGTTAGATTATTCATTATTATGTAATGCCCTTTTGGTTCTTGCTATAGTCTTTGTTTCTTTTTCTTTTTTTTTTTAATTATTTATTTATTTATTTGAGAGAGAGTGAAAGCGAGAGAGATTATAGAGGGAGAGGGAGAAGCAGACTCACTGCTGTGCAGAGAGCCTGATGTGGGGCTTGATCCCAGGACCCTGGGATCATGACCTGAGCTGAAGGCAGCTGCCAAACCATCTGAGCCACCCAGGTGCCCCTATAGTCTTTGTTTCAAAGTCTATTTTGTTTGGTATAAATATTGCTAGTTATTCTATATAGCTAGAGGTTGGATGGTGGTCAAAGCTTAAAGATAGTTAAATGATATCACCCAAATTTTACCTTTTGAACACAATTCATTTCTTCAAAACCTCTAAGTAAAGATAAAATCAGGGCATAAATTTTAGAGTGAGACAGATTGAAGCTCAGATCCTATTTGTATCACTTTCATAATCTTGTGCATATTATATTCTTTGAACCTCATTTTTCTCATCTGTTAAATGAGAGTAAATGAGAGTAAATGAGAGTAAATGAGGTAAAAATGAGAGTAAAAATAATAACTATCTCATGAGGTTGCCTGTAGAAAAAAAATATTTTAATACTTGAGACTGAATAGATGCTCATTAAATGGTCAAGAAATAAAGTATGCAGAGACCTTGCTTCTGCCCCTTAAAAACTGAGAACTTTCAATCCACCTGTTTAGAATTAAGATTGATGACTTAAAAATGAGTGAATAAATATGTGGGTATGATATAGATTTGTTTATCTTTCTCTTAGAAGTTATCGTAACAAGTTTCTTTTGAGAATTTTTATAGACTTTCTGTAGCTTTCCTACTAACTTCCTTTGTGTTGTGCCTCTTGCTGGCAACTACCTTTTGTCAATAAAGATGGGCTGGTTTACTTGATGTTGCTTCTATGGGAGAGAGAGGTCCTTTGGGTGCAAAGTGTGGCATGTGGAAGATTTTCCTAATCTAATGAATTAGAGATCTGAGCAGCCAGAAGTAGTGTTGTTAGAAACAGAGTCTATTTTGTTCTGTACCCACCACTCCCATCTTAGTACAAGAACCACTTGAAGATGACTTTGTTGTTGTTGTTGTTGTTGTTAAAGATTTTATTTATTTGACAGAGAGAGATCGCAAGTAGGCAGAGAGGCAGGCAGAGAGTGAGAGTGAAGCAGGCTCCCCGCCAAGCAGACAGCCCCATGCGGGGCTCGATCCCAGGACCCTGAGATCATGACCTGAGCCGAAGGCAGAGGCTTTAACCCATTGAGCCACCCAGGTGCCCCTGAAGATGACTTTCACAGATATTATCATGTCTGAGTATGTACATGGTTGAGTCTTACAGTGTGTTTGGATAGTCTCTTTCCCTCACTGCAAGGTCCGCTGTCTTTTTATCCCTAGTGGTAGTTAGGTTTATGAAATCTACTCTGGTCTGTGAAATTACAAAGCTAAATTTGTTTCCTCCTTTAAATCTGACATCTGTAAAATATGGATATCCAAATGTAGATTTGGGTTTGGTTTCATCTTACATTTATTTTTTTTAATTTCTTACCATAATGGCTTCTCTAGTGAAGTTAAGTGTAGCTTGTACTAGCCTGATAGTGGCAACTGTGAGAATATATGCTTGCTGCCTTTATGTGTTTTGTACCCCAGTTTCCTCATACATATTAGGAGATAAGTCAGTATTTTTTACTTGTCTCACAGGATTCATTAAATGTCAATTATTTTTGTTTTAAAACATCTACAAAGTATTTGTGTCTCCAAAATTATCTAATCTTGCAAAAACTGGTTTTGAAAGGATCCCTGTGGTCATGAGATTTCTAGTTAAGCTGTCAGTTTAAAATATTGTGCTTTCAATTTTATTTAAAAAGCAAAATCCACTTCCAAGTTAAGTTTGTTATGTGAAATTTTAAAAATTTGTGTAAATAGTAACATCACAAAAACATCATAGAAATCTCATTTTGTTTAGTTTTATAGCCATCATTTATTTTAACTACCTTTGTAACTTTCTTTTCAGCAGCCTGTTAGGGAACATCGGAGTTGGCTCTAGAAGAGTTCTCATATCAATTCTTACAAATAAAAATAAAAAATTACAGGGGCGCCTGCGTGGCTCAGTGGGTTAAGCCGCTGCCTTCGGCTCAGGTCATGATCTCGGAGTCCTAGGATCGAGCCCCGCATCGGGCTCTCTGCTCAGCAGGGAGCCTGCTTCCTCCTCTCTCTCTGCCTGCCTCTCCGCCTGCTTGTGATCTCTCTGTCAAATAAATAAACAAAATCTTTTAAAAAATAAATAAATAAATAAAAAATAAATAAAATAAAATAAAAAATTACATAAAAGTATACAAACATTTTATTCACTTGGATAAAAGGCAGTTCATTCAATTCAGCTGAACGGGTTCTTTTATTAAAATAAGTGTTCATTTTACTTCATCACTTCTGTTAAATGTTAAAAGCCTTTTTTAGATTTTTTTTTAAAGATTCTATTTATTTGAGAGAGAGAGAGAGAGTGCACAGGGGCAGGGACAAACAGATTGCACACTGAGCATGGAGCCTAATGCACAGCTCGGTCCCATAACCCTGAGATCATGACCTAAGCCAAAAATCAAGAGTCAGATGCTTAATCTATTGAGCCACCCAGGTGCCCTAATTATTGTAGCCTTCTGAAACACAAAAACTCAGAAAGTCTTACTCATGTAAAAAACAATAACAACAACAACAATAAAAAAATAAAACTACAACAACAGAAAATTTTAAAGTTCTATTTACATAAATCAAATTTTTGTCAAATCAAGGTGTCCAAATTTATAAAGGTTATAAGGCATCATTCTTAGTATCCGTGGAACTTGTTTAATTTTAAGGAAACTTTGCCTCTAAGCAATCAAGTAATATTTTTAACTTTTCTTTAAAAGGTTATGCCTATAGAAGAAATATCTAGGTCATAACTAATACACTCATCTCTCTTATATCATCTTATATACTCATATATTGGCATGTAATGTTTAGATGAATCTATGTGACTAATATTTGAGCAATCTTGACCTAGCCAGTATATCAACTTCTATGAGCCTGGTTATTCTCAAAAAATTTGTTGACTGAGGCATAGGGCCACTAAGGAATCCTAACTTGAAGAAGGAAGTCTAAAGAGGTAAAACAACAACAACAACAACATCAACAAAAAACCGTGCTATAACTTGCTAGATAAAAATTACATCGTGTCATGTATTATCCAAAGTAGCTCAAGAAAACCATTCCTGAGTCTTCTAAGTCCTTTAGTTTAATAATAAAAAAAAAAAAAAAAATGATTTAAATATCTTGTTTCTTGAGGTAACATTTCTTTCCAACCTAAACTACTTGTCAAGTTCAGATCATGGGATAGAGCATTAGTATTATTCTAATACAATAAAATCCATCCCATTTGAAAGAGTAGAGAAATGGGAGTAGCTAAATGTCCTCAACATGTGTGTGTTGGAACCCCTTGGAGACTATCCATTTTAGGAATAGTTTAATACTTTCTGAATACTTATCATAACCTTCTATACAAGTATTAACAAGAGATCTAGAGGGTACATTTTCTTTATACATCCTTTGGCTTTTTGAGAGAGAAAGATAAAGTGGAATCCCACATGATTTGGATATATTTTAAAATGCCTGGTTTGTGTATTTAGTTCTTTCTAAAAATAGGAAAGTCATTAGAAGAATTTGTGGATTATCTATATATAAGAACTGTAGTTTATATGTCTTCTTGGTCATGGTCTCCCTAATGAAAGAACATTTTTCAAATCTCTTTACTCAATAAAGATGTATTAAAATATACCATGTACAAAATATTTTGTTGATCCTCACAACAATTCTTTTGGGTGAGTAAAAGCAGTATCATCATGTTTCTTTTTGGTATTGTTGCTAATTTGACTTTCTGACCCAGAGTCAGTACCAGTCCATTCCACTTGGGAAATACCTAAGAGTCAGCTAAAGAAGCAGTAATTGGAGACATTAAAACCATTGGTTTTCATGTGTCTGATAGCCATTTGTATGTCTTCATTGGAGAAGTGTCTGTTCATATCTTCTGCCCATTTTTTGATATGATTGTCTGTTTTGTGTGTGTTGAGCTTGAGGAGTTCTTTATAGATCCTGGATATCAACCTTTTGTCTGTACTGTCATTTGCAAATATCTTCTCCCATTCCGTGGGTTGCCTCTTTGTTTTCTTGACTGTTTCCTTTGCTGTGCAGAAGCCTTTGATTTTGATGAAGTCCCAAAAGTTCATTTTCATTTTTGTTTCCTTTGCCTTTGAGACATAACTTGAAAGAAGTTGCTGTGGCTGATATCGAAGAGGTTACTGCCTATATTCTCCTCTAGGATTCTGATGGATTCCTGTCTCACGTTGAGGTCTTTTATCCATTTTGAGTTTATCTTTGTGTACAGTGTAAGAGAATGGCCAAGTTTCATTCTTCTACATATAGCTGTCCAGTTTTCCCAGCACCATTTATTGAAGAGACTGTCTTTTTTCCATGTATATTTTTTCCTGTTTTGTCAAAGATTATTTGACCATAGAGTTGAGGGTCCATATCTGGGCTCTCTACTCTGTTCCACTGGTCTAAGTGTCTGTTTTAATGCCAGTACCATGCTGTCTTGGTGATCACAGCTTTGTAGTAAAGCTTGAAATCAGGTAACGTGATGCCCCCAGTTTTATTTTTGTTTTTCAACATTTCCTTAGTGATTCGGGGTCTCTTCTGATTCCATACAAATTTTTGTATTTGCTCCAGCTCTTTGAAAAATACCAGTGGAATTTTGATCGGAATGGCATTAAAAGTATAGATTGCGCTAGGCAGTATAGACATTTTAACAATGTTTATTCTTCTGATCCAAGAGCATGGAATGGTCTTCCATCTTTTTGTGTCTTCTTCAATTTCTTTCATGAGTGTTCGGTCAGACACATGAAAAAATGTTCATCATCACTAGCCATCAGGGAGATTTAAATTAAAACCACATTGAGATATCACCTTACACCACTTAGAATGGCCAAAATTAGCAAGACAGGAAACATGTGTTGGAGGGGATGTGGAGAAAGGGGAACCCTCTTACACTGTTGGTGGGAATGCAAGTTGGTGCAGCCACTTTGGAGAACAGTGTGGAGATTCCTCAAGAAATTAAAAATAGAGCTTCCCTATGACCCTGCCATTGCACTACTGGGTATTTACCCCAAAGATACAGATGTAGTGAAAAGAAGGACCATCTCTACCCCAATATTTATAGCAGCAATGGCCACGGTCACCAAACTGTGGAAAGAACCAAGATGCCCTTCAACGGATAAATGGATAAGGAAGATGTGGTCCATATACACTATTGAGTATTATGCCTCCATCAGAAAGGATGAATACCCAACTTTTGTAGCAACATGGATGGGGCTGGAAGAAATTATGCTGAGTGAAATAAGTCAAGAGAGAGAGCCAATTATCATATGGTTTCACTTATTTGTGGAGCATAACAAATAGCATGGAGGACAAGGGGAGTTAGAGAGGAGAAGGGAGTTGGGGGAAATTGGAAGGGGAGGTAAACCATGAGAGACTATGGACTCTGAAAAACAATCTGAGGGTTTTGAAGGGGTGGGGGATGGGAGGTTGGGGGAACCAGGTGGTGGGTATTGGAGAGGGCACGGATTGCATGGAGCACTGGGTGTGGTGCAAAAACAATGAATACTGTTACGCTGAAAATAAAAAAAAAAAAAGTAAAGAAAAAGAAAAAGGTGGTAGAAGCAAAGAAAAATTGAATTTCTCTCTTTTACCTCACCACCCTTCATAACTCTACCAGATACCAGACATAAGACTGAGAAGACATTTGAGATGGGATAAGGGAAAGAGCTGGGAGTCAGGTCTACTCAAGAGAACTGGTTCAATTAATTGTTATAATGTGTAATCATATTTACTTTTCCTGAGCAGTGACTCTCAAAGTGGGATTTCAACATTTCGACTCTTGAGAGTTTCTGTGGATTTTTTGTTTGTTTGTTTGTTTCTGTGGATTTTTCAAGGAATTCATGAGGTTAAAACTATTTTCATAATAAAACTAAGATGTTATTTGTCTTTTGGGAAAAAAAAAAACACACATTGGTTTTATCTCACATCTAGAATTGAGATGGCCTGTCAGCCAGTCAAAACAGATTAATTGCATATGTGCTATCAAACTAGATGTTGAAGTGAAAAATCTAAAGAGCTAAATATACAGATAAAAATAAATATGAGCTGTTTATGGAAAAGATACACTGAATTTTACTATGGGAAAAAAAGAGAGCCAAAACTCTTCCTGATGAAGATTGCTGTATACAAATATATGTCTTTAGCATCTAGTAGAAGCACAGGGAGCAGATGCACGACCCTCAGATTCCCTGGATGTAAATAGTATCTGGAATTTAGAGATTCTTACAGGTCACATGAAAATATTACATGTTGGTAAATGAAGTCTGAAAAACCTCTGGCTAGTACTCCACAGAAATCACGCTTTGCCTAATAAGTTTAGATTTGAATGGGTCTATTTCCAGTGAAAGAAGAGGAAGAGTTTTAAAATAGTTAAAACTGAACCTAGATAATTTAAAAATTTAAGTTCTAAGGATAGTACGTTCTGGGTTTAGATCATTTGGAATCTGTCTTTGAACAGAAGGACAGCCATGGGAGCAATTAGGCTTCTTGTGATGACATCAGAGATATCTTATCCCCTGAGTGGCATTAGTTACATTTCCCAAGAGGGTTAGTCTAAAGTCTGAGGTAGGTTCTCTGCTGGTAAGATTATTAGGAGTGAATTTTGGGTCTCTTAATTTATGGACTCATTTATTCAATTAATAAATTTTTGAGTTCCTGCCATTAGGCAGTATGCAGCTACAACATAGATAGGGCTGGAGTTTTGTGCAAACTTAAATTTTATTACTTTAGTAAAAATAATATTACTCATGAGAAGGGAAGCTAAATAAAAACATAAAAGAACAGAAGTAGGACCCCCAAAAGAGGAAGCAAATACATAAGAATGGAAGTTGAAGTCTGGGTTCAGGTTGGGCAAATAAAAATGTGAGATTTATTGTTCTTTATTTATGATGAGAATTAAGGTGGTTGGAAAGGAAAAATATCTCCCATTACTCCTAAAACTAGCCTGCTTTTATGTATTGGTTGCAATTAGTCATTTGCCAATGAGAGCTTTTTTTTTTTTTTTTTGCTTTGTTTTTAAGATTTGACTTATTTATTTGACAGAGAGAGTATAAGCAAGGCAAGTATCAGAGGGAGAAGATGAAGGGAGCCTGATGCCAGTCTTGATCCCAGAACCTGGGATCATAACCTGAGCTGAAGGCAGATGCTTAACTGACTGAGCCATCCAGGCGCAGTGAGCTTTTAGTTTTATTTTTAAAAAATTTTTATTTAAATTCAATGTAGTTAACATATAGTGTATTATTAGTTTCAGGGATAGAATTCAGTGATTCATCAAGTGCCCTCCTTAATGTCCATCACCTAATTACCCCATCCCTCACTCACCACCCCCCAAGCAAAGAGAGCTTTTATTTATTTTTTTTAGGATTTTATTTATTTATTTATTTATTTGACACAGAGAGAGAGAGAAAGAGATCACAAGTAGGCAGAGAGACAGGCAGGGAGAGAGGGGGAAGCAGGCTCCCTGCTGAGCAGAGAGCCCGATGCAGGACTGGATCCCAGGACCCTGGGATCATGACCTGAGCCGAAGGCAGAGGCTTTAACCCACTGAGCCACCCAGGCGCCCCTCAAAGAGAGCTTTTAGATAGCAGTTAAGAGAATCTGTAAGTCAAAACAAAGAGACAATTCTTACTACACCAAATTGTTAGAGATAATACACATAAGAAATTTGCTCTATAGTCATTTGAAAAGGTGTGCTGTAGTCATCTTAGCTAGTTAGTTATATAGATAAAGGGCCATCTTGTATTTTGGTAGCCTCAAAAAATATTTCAAAGTATAAAGACTCCTGTATTTATAGGATTTGCTCTGGATAAAATAAAGGTAGAGTAAATAAGCAAGGCTTTGGTTATAAGATAGGAAAAAATTGTAAGGAGAATCAATTACTGAACTTCCCTATATTTAAGTGACTTATTTTTAAGTCACTTCTTTTAGAGTGGTAAAGTTAGGGAAAATTTCAGTGTAGAAACATGTTTGATTTGGAAATGTTTACTTAGAGAACATCCTGTTCATGCTTCTTTATCGGTGATGGTAGTTGAACCAGCATTATCTTTAAGTTTGCTAGTAACTTGAAAACTATGATTTTGAACTTAAACTTTAAGGAATCAAGCTCAAATGATGACTTGAATGCTCATTATTATATAACTGGAAAATTAGACCTTGTCTTTTTAAGGTTTATTAAATCGTGACATATATATCTTTAAAAACAGCTTTAAGGGGCGCCTGGGTGGCTCAGTGGGTTAAGCCGCTGCCTTGGGCTCAGGTCATGATCCCAGGTCCTGGGTTCGAGCCCCACATCGGGCTTTCTGCTCAGCAGGGGGCCTGCTTCCTCCTCTCTCTCTGCCTGCCTCTCTGCTTACTTGTGATTTCTCTCTGTCAAATAAATAAATAAAATCTTTAAAAAAAATAAAATAAAAATAAAAACAGCTTTAAGTATAATTCTTACGAATTGGCTTTGCAGAGATTCCTTTTTTTTCTCTCTTTCTTTAAATAGAATATTCATAGGTAACATTAGGAGGTATGTTTAATTACTATTTTTTCCTTATTAAGATGCCAAACTTTCATGTTCACTAAATAACACAAAATTTAAATTCTTTATTTATTAGTAGGTGTGAACAATAATTTTCTCTGACTCTAACCCAGTGCTGCAACTTGACATAAGCGAGCAGAAATGTCTTGATTCAAGGCTGTTGCATTAGGAGAAGCCGGAACTCAATTTGAGTTCTATCCCACTGAAACAATGTGCAAGAGAGTTTTAAGCGGTCTGGTAGAGGGTTCTGTTTGCTAACTGGCTTTTCCTACAGGAGAAGGAAACTTCCCCATATCCTCAAGGCAGGAGATAATTTTAGCTAAGATAGGGGCACTATCTTCCTTGATAATTACATTTCAAAGGGATGTCTTCCAGGTTCTTGAGGAAGACAATTGTGAGCTGTAAAACTGGTAAGAAGCTTTTACAAAGATTTACATCTCAAAGAAGCAGAGAAAGATTTTACAACTACAAGTTTTCTAAAATGCTCTATGAAAAGAGAGATCAAGGCCCTCGAGTTTAGTGAAGTTGAAGGAAGCCATCTTGAACAAAATATTATGTTACAATTTGTACTTCTTTTCCAGATTCTTTGACTGTAGACCTGAGTATACCTTATTTGGATATGGAAAAGGGGAGAAAAAAATAGTGATAATGGTTTTGGTACTTTTCTTTGCTCTCTGATACTATTTCTTGAGAGGCTGCCTTTGTGACCTTTAAATGTTATAATTTGAGAAGAAATTAGATTTTATCTTAGTAATGAACAAAACTGAAATCATATCTTAAATTATTAAAATTGCACAGAAAAGAATTATCATCGAAATACAATTAGTAGTAGTATTTTTAGTACTCTCATTGAACATAGCCATCATGCTGCATAAAAAAAGAGATGTGGTTATAATATAAAGAGAAACAAATTAAGATAAGTCATGCTAAACAATTACTTAAATAGAATAGCCATGTTCTTATACCAGCAGCTTCTTATTTTCAAACTGAAATTAAAGAGTGTTTATATGCCATCTTGTTAAGGACACAGCAACAATGATAAATTCTCTTATTCTTTCAGAATCTTTTAAACAAAAAGCCTTACTTTGGAATAATTTCGTAGTGCTCCAATGCTGAAACATTGTTTGGAACAAAATAACTCAGAAAAACATTGTAAGAAGTGCTACCTAGATATTTCTCTGGAAGTTAGAATGCTCCAGTATCTATTTTTTGAATGCTGTTTAAGATAATTAAGTATGGTTTTCCAGTTACTTGGGGAAAAGGAAATGTGACTGATATTCCTGAGCTCATGATATGCTGTTTAATGTGATGCTGGCAGACAAGGTAACGTGAAGGTGTGAGGTAGTTAACAGTAGAAGTAAAGATTTAGAACTGTGAGTCTTTGAACTGTATTTTAAAGAATTAAAGGAAGAGCTAAAAAGCATCTTATTGCTTTCCTTCTTTCTTTGTTTCCTTCTGCCATCCCTATAAAGCTGAATTTTTAGGATCTCCCTCTATTTCTTTTTCCTTTGACACTGATCTTTGCTAGGAAAATAGAACACTGAAAATAATGTATTACTTCAAATAGCTAACAGGGAGTAAGCTCTCCTTATGCCAGTACTTAGTAAGCCAGGTCTGAAAATGCAACGTTTCCTCTGGGTTTCATAGGATAAAACTAGTAGTGGAATAGAAACTGAGAAATGAGGTCCAACTGGTAAGGAAACCTTGTCATAAAGTATGAATTAGCAGTAGTTTGCAAGATTTACTTCTGAAGCATTTCATGAGTATTATAGTACCTCTTTCATCCTTTGCTATGGACATATCACCAAAGATAATGACGTTCCAACTATTTGCACAGGTGCAGGAAAGGGGAGGGAGAGCCAAAATATGCACACAGACAGAGACTCACATAAGCATGCCAAGCATACTGGATTATAGAAAAGAATAACTCATCAGTAAGGTAAATGTTATAAAGCCCTGTGACTCATCATTCATGATTTACTCATCTCAAAATTACTTTTTAATTTGTTTTATAAATTGACAGATTGGACCGGGCATAAATCTAAGCTATACAGTAAGTGTAACTCTACAGTAACATTGTGGGAACAGCTGCTGTTTGTTTTTTATGTAGCTCATACATAGGTTGCTTTTGTAGGCCCTAATGATAACAAAACTAATTAGCAGACTAGAAATTGCCAAATATCATGGTTATCTTGCTTCAGACTCACTAAAAATGGAAAGTATTATGCTACTGCTAAGAATGTGTTTTGTGTGTAAATGTCGCTGCTTCAGGAGATCAGCCCTCATGCAGTTGCCAAATGACAAGGAGGGATACTTTATGAATCTGGGAAGATCTTAAGATCTATAGCACTGCTGAATTTCTGACCACAGAATAAAACTTTTAATCGGTATTTTTAAATAAAATAAACCTAGTTCATAAAATGATCTGTTGTATAGTTTAATGTAAAAGCATTTCAAAGGCAATGTTATTTATTAAAGAGAGCGTGGCTTTCATATTCCTGTTTTTCTAGACACCTGGGATCAAAGTCACCTTTTGAACTTGCAAAGTAAGCTTCTAAACTTAAATCTTACTGTGAGGATTTAAGTTCTTTATTTTCATTGTAAAAAGATAAATGCTACCTAAAGATTTATCTGTAGCATTAATATTTCTGTAATGACAGGGGAACTGAATTAGCAGGGGAAAGGGTAGGACTCTGGAACATTTAGGTCATGGCTTTGGAATCAGAGCTCTCAGCAGTTTCGTGCTTTGGATAATTAAAATCGATACAAAATAATTACACAGCTAGAAGGATCTCCAGATACTTAATCCAGTCCCTTGCCTCTAGGAGAAACTAGCTGTAGTCTAAACTAACTTCCATACGACATTCAGGCTGTTGTGAGAGAAATGGGAATCCTAGGTTTACTTTTTGCACTTAGAACATTGCAAATGTGACTTGGTAACAAGAGATTGTCTTTATACATGTGATATAAGTACCATACAACAGTCTTCTACAGTCCCAAGATTAGCCATGATAGCCAAAATGACACTCACTTCCTTATAATTACTTTGAAGAGATTTTAGGATTTCTGACCATGTCCCATTTTTATTGTCTGTTATGTCACATCTGAAAAATACAAATCAAGTCCAGATTCTTCCTTACAACTTTAGTAATCTCAGTGTCCACTGGTTATCGTATTTTTGGTTCTTTAGTATTTAGTAAATAGATACAAAAGGAAGATAAAGATAACCGTATAAAGTAACATTTGCATTCTCTCCATCTCAATGAGAGATCCTTGAATGCCTGTCCTTAGAGATTACCACAATGCTCTCTACTTAGTCATTACCCAGCAAATTCTAGTCCATAATATATTTTTTTCTAAATTGGATTGAAACTAATTCTTATCATCAGTCCTCATGGGAGATGAGGTCAATCTTGAGAAGTGTGTAGTGTCTTGGCTGATTTCAATTCCCTCTTCCAACGTTATGTTTCTTTATTCCATTTTTAATTCTTCTTCTTTGTTTTATAGAGGTCAATTATCATAAGAGCAAAGTAAAACAAATATTTCCAATTTCCATTAATGTTTCATTTTCTTCAAGTAAAATTTAATGTGACAAAGTTAGTGTACAACAAAAGATTTTAGATAGTCTTTTGGAATTCAGTTTAATTTTTAGATACACTTTTCCTAAAGAAAAGAGCAATGGTTCTTCAAGTTTTGTAAATCAGTAGATGTCAAAATCCCTAAAGTATTGTGTCAAGCTAGATTAGTGGTTTTGTCCAAGGATAGCTGAAAGTTTTAGGGAAATTTAATATATTACATTAACTACATGCTTTAGAAAAAAATTGAGCGCTTTTAGCTCATTGAACTCAGGCCATCTTAGGGAACTGTATCCTATTTGACCCATAATATCTCCCTTAATCCTGCCATCTTTGACTATGGATCAAAACACAAGATTTCTATTATATATTTTCAATTGATTGTTAGGTCTACAACTAACTGCCATCACAATCTCTTTATTTTATCACCTATAGCCTACATTTCTTTATGGAATGTTCCTTTTTTTTTTTTTTTTTTTTTGAGGTAATAAAAAGTTACTTCACGCACAAAGAAATAGAAGTAACCCAAGTGGAAGCCGTTCATTCCCTTACACCTGGAGTAGAGCTGGAGGGGAGGGCTGCAAGTGGGGATGACATTCTAAATTGCCATTCAAAGATCATCACTGATCCCTGAGATTACTGGAATCCAGCTCACTATTTTCCTTTGACCACAAATTCAACCACCTTTTTGTACAACCTCATTGTCTTAGTAGAGGCCCCATCAATTTACTCTAAAAATTTCAACTAACACTCCATCAACACATATCATCAAAGCCCATACCCCAAGAAAATAATTTTCATTTGAGTCCTTTTATAATCTATTTAGCCTCCATGCCCTTCCACCCTGTAATTACTAATTTAATCTTCCCCAAATAACACATTAATCTATGTAGTTGCCACCTGTTGAGTTGCCTTATTCTGGTTTTCAAAAACCATTAAAATTAGTCCTTGACATTTGTCTTTACACATTCTTATTCCTGGTAGAAGATTACAATCAGTACAGTAGTTCTCCAAATATGCCTAACTTTCTGAACTCCAACATATTCTCATAGCCTCTCTCTATCCTATCCTACCTCTCCCCCCAAAAAAATACATCTCTTTAGCATCCAAATTACCAAGTATTCTATGTCCTTCTATACAAAAGTGTCTGTATCCATCTCAGAAGTTCTACAGAATTGCACCCCACTATCTGAAAGCATTTATTTCTTCATTTGTGGTTAACTATATTTCTCTAGTTACATATATTTATCTAAATCTCTTTACTTAAAAAGTAGAATCAGCTCACTGTGTTAGTAAAATAGGGTATAAGTTCAATGCTTGCCTCTAATTAGCTCTTTCTGACATTGTTCCTCTGAACTGCACTTGTATAATATGTAATATACAGATGTCAGTTAAAACAGTGTCTTAAATTTTGCATGTATTCTGTGAAATCATCAGAAAATTGACCAGGGCTTTCTGTGTGTGTGTGTTTTTTTTTCTCCACATCATTCTCTGTATCATAGCCTGCAAATAGTTGACAATAATAAATTTTCATTGAATAAGGTATTAAAGGAGGTATTCAGTAAATTATTTTGTACAGAGTACAATAATTGTTAAGAAATGAATAATCCACTTAAGGATATAGTTCACAGTCTACTATAGTTTCAGTCAACTACTAAAAATAGTATAGAAGCATGGCATGCAGGGTTTGGAAAAAGACTTGTAAGTTTTAGTGACAAGTTGTACAATGCTGCCATGCCACTACTTTTTTGGAAAAGACTTTGAGAAACCTCTCAATTATACCTCATTGTTACTGTTCTTATACCTTCCTGGATAGCTCTCTAATAAAACTTTGACTTTGTTGTTCAACATTAACAAAGTCCCATCACATGGTTTATTTTGTTAAAATTTATGATTTATTATAAAGTTCAAACTTCTTGCTGGTATACTGGTTGCCTAGAGTTGTAAATTTTGCATAATTATAGATTTTTTTCAAATGATGATATCTTATAAACATGGGAAAATAGATCTTTCAGAGGCTCATAATTTTTGGATTTATGCCTTGATAAGCAACATTGAAAAAATTAGTTTTTACAAAGATATTAGAATTTTAATCTCTGAAAAGATGCTTAATTTTCAGAGCAACCCAAATATAGACTATGCTCAGAGGACAGTTTTTCTTTTTAATGGTAATCTCAACAAATGCCATCCTTGCCCTCACCCCCACCTTCTATGTGTAGTACAGGAATGATTATGTTAGGCATTAAATAGATTAATTTCATTTGGCTTTTCCCTAGAGTTAAAGACTAAGCAAAAGATAGGAATATTTTTAACACATTAGTTACTACAAGCAACAGTTTTGATTTAAAAAATGAAAATAAGCTACTAATTCTGCCCCAGGACTTTAATTTGATTTGTGTGACATCTAATATTTGTTAATGGACTTGACTTTAGGCTTATCTTGGGAGTTCAGAATGCCAATATAACAACAAAGTTCCTGAAAAAAAAATTCAGCTGATGAAAACCCCTTTAAAGAACTGGTCAAAAGATAGGTTATTTTCTTTACTGCAATAAATAAAAGATTACTGTGAACAAAATATGAGTGAAATGAGGTTAATTTGTATTAAATACAAAAAGGAAATAAAATTAATGGATTGAAAACAGAATTTTACCTTACTTATAATCAGCTTATCTTATTTAGCTCAGTTTTTGATAATTCCTTTAATGTAATTTTGGGGGGTGCCTGGGTGGCTCATTTGGTTAAGCATCCAACTTCCCAGGGTCATGGGATTGAGCCCTGTGGTCAGTCTTTGTTCTCAGCCTGGGGTTGGCCTGTCCCTCTCCATCTCACTCTGCTCCTTTGTGTACATGTGCGTTCTTTCTCTCTCAAATAACTTAAAAAGCAATGTAATTTTGGAATACTTGTTCTTTTTTGGCTAAAATTTTATTTTAATAAACACGTACATGCTGCCAGTATAGCCCTCACTCATATAGTTTCTGATGATTAATATCAATATGCAAAAGTCTTATTCCCTCAGATTTGAGACCTGATTCAGCATTCAAAACTTTGTACTCAAAGTCCCAATAAAATTTTCAGAGCAATTTCTGTTTTTATACACCAGAGTTTGGAAACACATGCGTGAAAAATGACGAGTCACCTGACTACCACATTAGTTCTCATTTCTTGACAGTATCATAGTAAAGCAATTTAAAAACAGGGCATAGCCACAGATATGTGTGGAAAAGGAAGGAATTTAGAAATAGAACAATTCAGCTGTTGGATTTGTTTCAGAATAAATAAGGGACTATTTCCTAAATTATGTATATTATGTAGTATCTCTGTAGGATTGCACAATTTCTGTTTATTCACTGACATGCTTAGGCAAATGTTACTAAGTCAAACCCCTCTTCTCTGTTCAGGAAATGAGATCAGCAGTGCTTATATCAAACAGTCATGGAATCATCAGTCTTTGGTGTTAATTTAGTCACATTAGTGTTGTGCTTCTCTAATAATGTGGGTTTTAGCAGTGTAAGTCACAGATACAAATCTAACACTATTAATGGGAAATCAGTTCTGTTTGTATCAGAAGAGTAAAGGATAGATAATTGTGCTAACTCTGCCCTTATTACATTTCCTGTCTATCCCCCAGAACCATCATGCCTCCCATGTCCTACCTAAAATGGAAGGTGGCCCTTCTTGGCTTTATTACTTTTCTAATAATTCTTTTCCTCAAAGGAGGAAAATCTGAGGAGGGATAAAAAAAGTCTGATTGAAAATATGTGGTTTCCTTTTTAATGTCACCACCGTACGTAAGACTGTCAAAAGAAAAAGTCTGAACCATTTTTATTGTTAGCAGAAGACTTTATATATGAGAATCCTAATATAGAGCCCTTTTATTTTTATTTCAGTAAAATATTCTTTAAAAAGTATTAAAATCTGAAAAAGTGTTTTGCTAAAAGATCATCTCTCTGACAAGAAGGGAACAAATTGTCATTTCCTAAGAATTCAAGGGCATCTGGTGTATGCCAGCCATCTCTTAACTGGAGATACAGCAGAAAACAAAAAAAGCAAATTTCCTACCCCCAAGGAAGTCACTTTCCAGTAACACTTAATGGATAAAAGCATATATTTATAAAACCAGAATTACTCTGAAAACCACTTCACTCAGTGACTTTATAGTGCTTATAACATCTTACACGAAATATGTAATAATGTTTGTTTCGCTATATATTAACTCACCAAGTCGGAAGGCCAGTGAAAAATACATTTTTAGCTAAAATAGCTCAGCTTTATAGTGACCAAACAAAAAGCACTGGATTTGATCAGAATGCAGTACATAGTTACTAAGTATTGTTAGCATAAAGATATGAGAATTATTTTAGATCTATTATCAAACACAACTTTAAAAATTTTGTTTTCCAAAATGTTTAATGGCATTCATTAACAATGGTTTCTTAAAATATTGTGATAGAGTACCACCTAAGTTTTTCTGGTGTTTTTTTCTGTTGTTGTTACTTCTTGTTTTGATTTAACTATGCCTGAAACATTTGCAGCTACTTTCCCCCACTGGCTTGCTCCTTTCTAATTCTCCTTGGCAAATAGCAGGATTGTTATGCATATAAGAATTAACCCTCAAGAAGATGCTTTAAATGGTGATGTCCTTGTGTATTGCCAAATTCTGTAGCCTCTCTTTTGGGCACAACTTGGCAAAGGGAAGGTATGGGCAAAGGTAGAGGGGAAAGAGGAGGCTCATCTTGTACTGGCAATATTTCAGTGGTAAGCCCTTTTCTTAAAAGAAACGTCACTCGTATTTAGGCTAGATTATACATCATGTCATGGAATTAGAAACCCAGTGGGTGGTGAGTTTGGACTCTTCTATGAGACAAGCCAAACGATTTAGGTTAGAGTCAGGGACTCTTCCTACAGGCTGTCACATTCAACCAAACGAAAGAGTGCCTGACAAAAGTTTGACAGAAACCAGAAAAGAAAAACATCCACTTAAAAGAAAATGACTACTAAGAGATTAAAATTTTTAAGTATGTACTGAAATTACTGTTGTTCAGGCTGATGATACTCTTAGTGCCAACAGACCACCCCAAGGTCAGAAGAGCTAGTGTAACACTGGAGGATGACAGAGATTTTGTATGTTACTTATGTTTTATTCAAATTATTGTTGTTCTTTATGGGACTCCTTGAGTTCTTTTCCTTGGTCTAGAAAAGCATGGGCCTGTTGCAAGAGGTACTCTAAAATACAACTGAATTTAAAGAAATTGTGACTCTCTCTGGTTGGAAGAAAAATAAATTTGGGTAGGTCTTTCATATAAACCAATATCTTAAAATCTTAACACTTTATGTTAATCTAATGAAATATCCCTAGTCTAGTAGTATTTTTGAAATACCAGCTATAAATTGCCAAGTTCATTTTTTTTCATAGCTTTTAAGGAAGCATAGATATACATATATATAAACTCATTAGCAGTAGTGATTGAAAAGAACACATATATAAAACATGGAGCATCCCGTAGATTACTTTGACCATTTAATTAGGAGGAAAGAAAGCACCATTTCTCAAATAATTTTTTAAAGTCACTATTACTATAACTCAATATATTAAATGCTCTCAAAATGAGGGAATTAGTCATGGAACAAAATTTTCTACAATTAATGGCATTTAATTTTCTTATTTAGTCATATTTCTATCTTTACTCCTAATCAAAATATAATTTAGAAAATGTATTATTTCATCTAGAAATTAACAGCTGGCTTGTAAGAAACACTTAATGTCAGGTTAATTACTGTCTTTTAAATTTTTTATAATATACCGTGACAGAAAATTAAGGACGTTCACAGTATTTAGCATAGTTCATAACCCACATTTTAATGAAAATATACTGTTATTAATGATATACATTCTACAGTTATAATATATGCCAATTGCTGGTCATTTTGTTTCTTCTGTACAATGCTATAAAATGAAGCCATATTTATTCTGTTTATTAATTTAGGCTTCTTGGGGTAAAATTTGCATTCATTATATTCATGTGTATATAGGATTATATGAATTTAATCAACCCAAGGCATGGCAAGTAGTATTTGGACAGACAGTTTCCTCAAGATTCTAATCTGGTCAAGAATTCATTTTCCTTTCATCTTATCACAGACATATGAGCATCTTAAATTAGACTGAACATTTTAGCATTTTAAGTAGTATCCATTTCCTTCATGCTCACTATGCCAAAATAGAGATAAATACTTGCTTGGTGTCCACAGAGAGATGCTTTCATAGTATACACTGATATTACTATCTCCATTTCTGGTTTCTTAAATACCTTAAGTTAAAATCCCTTTTTCTGTAGTAAAAAGCAACATCCCTCACATTATAATACATCATTTGTCAAATTCCAGGCTCTTAAATAAGACCACCTCTTTCTTTCTCCAAACCAAGGATTACAGTAATAGGAAAGACATCCTTCACCCTTAGGCTAATATGGGAAGAGTCATTTTTAGAACTATAGACCAAAAAAAATTAGAATGTCTTAATCATTTTACTTTAGAAGACACTTTGGAAATATGGAATTGCCACGAAATGCTTGAAGAAATATTGAAAACCATATTTTTTAAAAGCTTTTATTTATTTATTTGACAGAGATCACAAGTAGGCAGAGAAGCAGGCAGAGACAGAGAGGAGGAAGCAGGGCTCCCTGCTGAGCAAAGAGCCTGATGCAATCCAGGACTTGATCCCAGGACCCTGGGATCATGACCTGAGCTGAAGGCAGAGGCTTTAAGGCACTGAGCCACCCAGGCGCCCCGAAAACCATATTTTTATGAATTGTCAGAACATCTACATTAATAATACCTGTGAAATAATGTTTATTTTCATAAAATAACACCAGCCAATATCTGCAGAGCTATGATCATGAGTAAAATGTGTTCACTGGTTTTAAGATAGTTCCAAATGAGTTTAGAAGGTATGAATTATCACAAAATACTATGGTTAGTATTTTTTTTTAATTTTAAAAACCTAAAATAATACCCAGTTTGAGAAACTTCAATCACAACACCATCTCATTTATAATTCACTTTTAAGGGGTGCCTGGGTGGCTCAGTGGGTTAAGCCTTTGCCTTTGGCTCAGGTCATGATTTCAGGGTCCTAGAACCGAGCCCAGCATCTGGCTCTCTGCTCAGCAGGGAGGCTGCTTCCCTCTCTGTCTCTGCCTGCCTCTCTGCCTACTTGTGATCTCTCTCTCTCTCTCTGTCAAATAAATAAATAAAATCTTAAAAAAACAACAACAAAATATAATTCACTTTTAAGTAACTGTGTTCTAGAGATTGACTACAATGGCAGGTGTTTCTGAGTCCTTGCTAGAGAAAATGTCTAGGATGGAAAACAGCAGAAATAAGTTCCTGTAAAAGGAACCAAGTAAGAGAAATTCATTTCTGAATGAGAAAATACAGCACACTCTCAAATATCTTTTTGGCACATGCCTCACATTGAAAAGAAAGCATAGGGAAAAAAGCAGAGGAGCTAGAAGTAGTATGGTGGTTCCCTCTCATTAGCTGGAAAGGAGAAACAAGGGACAAAGGGCATCCTAAATTACACTGAATTATCTGAACTATAAAAACCTTTGGAATATGAATTTCCTTCTAATTTAATAGGAACAGAGCAGTATAAAAGAATACTATAAGCAATGTTTGTACAGAGCAGCAGAATAAGATTTTTTTCAAAATTTATGTTTTAGCATTTTTCAGTTACATCATAATTCTCAAAAATATTTTCAAAAACAAAAATATCCCTAAAAAATAACTGTCAGTTTGGAATGGATCTTTTCAGATTTTTAATGATTTTTTTTTTATTTGACAGACAGAGATCACAAGTAGGCAGAGAGGCAGGCAGAGAGAGAGAGGAAAAAGTTATATATTATATGCAATAACTATAATATTACTGCAGACTATCTTTTCACTCAATCATATAAGATATAATGTATTTTTACATATAAACCTACTGTATAATTTTTGTCACTATCCTGTTTCATTAAATGGATGTATCAGGACTCATAGAGCAATCCCTTTCTAAGTAAATTATTATGATAATATAAACAACCATGAAATATACATATTCCTAGTGAAATTAACATTTTGACACAGTTTCTAATAAGTCCCAGTGATCAGTTGGGACTAGTTTCAGTGGTATATATACAAAGTGCCTGGCACTTTTTCTCATAGTAGTTCATGTAATCACAACCACCTTTGGTTGTACAAGTGATGAGCATCATTTTCCAGGGTAGAACAACATGTTTCAGGGAGGTTAAAAAGCTTATGGAAAGACACATAGCTAGTAAATGACAAAACTAATATTTCAAACCAGTTATGTTTGAAATAGTCCTTATTCTTGCTATGCCTGTACAGTGTTACTCTTACAGCATTTGTGGGAATGCAAACTGGTGCAGCCACTCTGGAGAATAATATGGATGTTCCTCAAAAAGGTAAAAATAGAAACAGCATACAACCCAGCAAATGCACTACTAAGTATTTAACCAAAAGATACAAAAATACTGACTCAAAGTTTACGTGAATCTCTGTGTTTATAGCAGCACTATCAACAATAGCCAAACTATGGAAAGAGACCAAATATCCATCAAGTAATGAATGGATAAAGATATGGTGTATAGGGGCACCTGGGTGGCTCCGTGGGTTAGAGCTTCTGCCTTCGGCTCAGGTCATGATCCCAGGATCCTGGGATCGAGCCCCACATTGGGCTCTCTGCTCTTCAAGGAGCCTGCTTTTTCCTCTCTCTCTCTGCCTACTTGTGATCTCTGTCTGTCAAATTAAAAAAAAAAAATGTGGTGTATACACAATGGAATATTACTCAGCCATCAAAAGAATGAGCTCTTGACATTTCTGATGACATGGATGGAGCTAGAGAGTATTATGCTGAGCAAAATAAGTCAGGGAAAGACAAATACTGTATTATTTCACTTCTGTGGAATTTAAAAAACAAAACTGATAAACATAAGAGAGAAGGAGAAGAAGAGAAATGTGGGAAGCCACGCAGAAGATTAAGATATGAGCCAAACCAGGCCCTGACTTGCGCCTCCCTGACATTAAGCGGTTAAGCAACCTCAGCAATGGAAAGGTTGAGTAGCGCTGAGAAAGGGTCTGTGCTAGGAGTCTCATGATCGCCTACGTGACTACCCATTGGGGTTTATCAGGAACAGGACAATGCAGGCCTAAGTCTTAAATCCATGCCTGGACCTTGCTGTTCTTCCATGGGCCATAAAATGCATCGGGCGCCCTTCTTCAGTCCCTTCATCAATAGGGAACTTATCTATAGGTAAGCAACATGCTGGCATTAGGATGTCTGCGTGTTTAACCTAAGGGAACTGGTAAACAGGAGCCTGGAGAAACTATTTTTGGTATGTGGTGGGCAGTTAGTCTCCCCTAAGTGTTTCTGCTTTCTATATAATCGTGCACACTTCGTAATAGAGTTGGCACTGCTTGGACATCATCCACTGTGTCCCTCCTGTCCCCATCTCTTTACGTCTCGTCTTCGTCTCACCATCCTCTTACCCTCTCAATCCTGGTCATGTTGTTGCGCCGGCCGAGACAGAGAAGCTAGAAGGAGCTTTTTTTTTTTTTTTTAAGATATATTTATTTTAGAGAGTGTGTGGAAGGAGAGGCAGAGGGAAGGAATCTCAAGCAGACTCCCTGCTGAGCAGGGAGCCCAGCCTGGGGCTCCATCCCATGACTCTGAGATCATGACCTGAGCCAAAATCAAGAGTTGAATGCTTAACTGACTGAACCATTCAGGCACCCCAAGAAACTCATAGAGAATAAACTGAAGGTTGCTGGATGGGAGGTGGGTGGGATGATAGGCATTAAGGAGGGCACTTGTGATGAGCACTGGATGTTGTATGTAAGTGATGAATCACTAAATTCTTCTCTTGAAACCAATATAATCCTATATGTTAACTAATTAGAATTTAAATAAAAACTTGAAACAACCAAAAAAAAAGGGCAATACCACCCATCGACATCAAAAGATAAAGCCAATACATTTTTATCTTATTTTGGGGATGGTTACTTCGAATGGGAAATGAGAAAATCCTCTATGTAAACATGGAATATATCCTTTTAGAATAATAGTTACATTCAGACTCTCAGTATATGGATTAACTCTGCCCTAGTTCAGTATAACCATTCCCCCTCTTATCATAATAAAGTCTCACATTTATTTTTACAAAACAAAGATTTTTCTTTTTGATAGATGTTCTCAGCATTTGCTCATTACCTATGGAGGGACTAGGAGCTTCCTTCTTCTGCTTATTAAGCAAAAACTTATTAAACAATAATTTACCAGATTTATGCTGAAGCCTAGAGATATAAGAATGAATTAGAAATAAAGTCCATGTCCTCAAGGAGCTACCAATGTCATAGAAAAGGTATAGGAGAAAGGAATTGGTACAAATACGATATAAGGTAAAATGGCAGTCCGGTGATAATTTGGGGTCCTAATACACGAAGACATTGATATATGAGATTTGTATATTAACAGTATACAAATCATAAGCAATTAGGATACTCCAAGGAAGGGGGGGTTCCTAGTTTAAGAGATATCATTTACTATGTGATGTCAGTTTATAATTTTATAAACAAATAAAATGTGTTGACATTAAAATAAGACTCAGTCTGTGTTATGTTAATACACCAAACAAGTTAGTTAACCTACTATTCCACCAGATTTTTGGTTCACCTGAGTGGATCTTTTGCTACAATCTAGTCATCACCGCCTTGCAGCTCCTAGTGATCTGGCTCCTAGAACACTTGCTGGAGTTTCTGTGTCATTCAGGATGTCTCTAGCCTCCACACTTCTGCCTGCTCTAATGACTGTGCTCAGCAAGCACCAGCTTTCGAAGGAGACGCCACTAATTGGCTTCGTTGATACAGCATCTGGTAACTGGTTGGTGGGATAAACAAAAAAGACTCCCGAAGTGCAGGATGGAGAAATGAATTCCCCAGGCCACGAAGACCGAAATGAAATTACGGACACACGACCCAAAGCCATGAACCGCTTGGTCATTTACGTTAGCCGTATCTTCAACATTGCTTGGCAGTAAATCCGGGGCCAAAATGTAGATAATTGGAGTTACACAATGCTCAGCACTTCAATTTGGCATCAGTTTCATAATATAATAAAGCTTATCATTTGTAAGCCCGTCTGCTTTTTGAAAAATAAAACCGAGAACAATTTGATCTGTCCTGCTACAGCAGACACTGATGCAGGTGGTTTAAAAACAAAGCATTTAATCAGGCAGGGTTTTACTTAAACTACTTGATGATTCATCATTCAGCCTCTGCTCATTGTCAGCTGTGCCTCTCTGAGCTATTATTTATAGAATATTTAAAGAGCCTGGACTGCATGTGCCTCTGTCTTAGGTTCTATTGTACTATAAATTATAGCTGCAATTTGTTTCAAATTCAGCATGCACTGTAAGGATACCATGACTCATACTTTGTTCAAAGGAATACTGTATAGTAGTTATACCAAAAAGCATGTTGTCTCTATTAATTTATTAGTAATTCTGAAATATTTCTAGACTACAGTTTTATCACGTTTTGACCTCATAAAATCATTTTACTCCTACACTTCGTTGTTTTTGTTTTTGTTTTTGTTTTTAAACAGGGCAAAATTTAATCAGTGGCTTAATGAACACTGTGTAGATTCTGGTCTCTTATAACGGCCATTGCTATATGAGATTGCTTAGGTTGACATAGTACGTTCTCCCTGTGAAAATATCCGCATTCGTTGTATTCCCTTAGTAGAGATGACATAAATTTCTTGGATCACATTCTATGCCCTGAGCTATTTTTTCATAATCTATTAAAAACAAAGAAAATAGAATGAAAGTTTAATCTTAAATAACAAAACCACGAGGACAGATTTTTTTTTTTACCTAAATAATTGTTATTTAATTTACTTCACCCCATAGGTTGCCTGAAAGAATAAGTCTTGTCTTCATCACTGTACCCTCAACCTTTAACCACAGAGAGGGGCACAATAAAGACTGGTGGCAGGAATTCATGCACGGATGAATGATTCCAAAAGATAAGTTATGGGGCTAGATCACTGGAAGGCTGGAGAAAGTTAGAAAAAGAGTAAAGTATGAAAATAGAGAAGAGCTGAAACTGATAATGTATTTATATTATCAATCTCAGATTCCACCACTCTCTTCGTTCATTTGGGTTGCCAAAACAAACTGCCAGATGGACACCCTTCTTGCTGTGTCCTCACATGGTGGATGGGACCAGAGAGTTCCCTGGTGTCTCTTTTGTAAGGGCACTAAGTCCATTCATGAGGGTGGAGACTCATTGATGATGAAGAATTCAAAATAGGAATTTGGGGGAAACATTCAATCTGTAAGAGCAACCTCAAAATGGACATGCCCTTCTCAGAGCACATATTGGTCATGTGCTTTTCTTATAGCCAGTAATGTGTTTGTTATAACTCCAGAGGTTCTTAGATGGAGTTTGTTCATCTTTTCATTTCCGGCACAGCGTATGGCACATTAAGAAATACTGAGAGCATTTATGGATAGACTGAAGCAGTATATACACGGTATCATCATCAAATTCTAAAATGTCCCCAAGTCTAGAGAGAGCTGAGGTGTTGGGCTGAGAAATTATGCAAACTGCATAATATACCAGAAGCAATGCCTGAAAGAATTTAGGCATCCAGCAAACACAAGTTTCAGTGAGATTTGAAAATTCAGTCCGCAGTACGAGGTGAAGAAAACACAAATTAGCTTTGCCAGAGGGAAAAGGCTTTTGCAATTTTTCATGGAAGAATCAAGAAGAAAAGAAGGTAGGGCATGGAGAGGGAGCATAGGAAGTAGGGAATACACAGGAGGGACCGAAAGACCACGTATCCAGTTTTCCATTAGGTCTAGCCTAGTTCGCTTGCGCCCTTAGAGATGATTTTTTTTTAAGATTTTATTTATTTATTTGACAGAAATCACAAGTAAGCAGAGAGGCAGGCAGAGAGAGAGGAGGAAGCAGGCTCCCCGCTGAGCAGAAAGCCCGATGTGGGGCTCGAACCCAGGACCTGGGATCATGACCTGAGCCGAAGGCAGCGGCTGAACCCACTGAGCCACCCAGGCGCCCCCTTAGAGATGATTTTTACACCTCTTCAAATTTAAAAACAATCCTTAATGATGTTTTGAAGTCCACTGATATTTTAGTCATGTTTTAGGGTCTGTGATATGCAGGACAATTACTCAGACTTACATGGCAAAGATACTTAATAGAGTTCTGGGGCTGCTTAGAGAATCAGAGAAATGTTTCCTCCAGCTACTTCATTTGTGGCCTTAGAGAAATAAATGCATTAATCTGCAATGAGATCATGTCATCTTTCATGATGTTTAGCTAAGGTGAAATGTGTAATTAGACATTTTAAATTGCATGTCACCTCCACCCATAGGGTTGACACATGTTGTTTTCTCTTCGGTACAGTTCTCTGTAAGGATTCACTCACTGTATCCAGAAGTCACCTTGACCATGAAAATAAGTCTGCTGCAAATTACAGTTTCAGAATTAAATCAAACATTATCTTCCATTGTTTGTGTACTCTAATTTAAATGAGCATGCATTTGATAAAGAAGTTTTTCTTTTGACTTATTAATTGAACATAAATTTTATATTTGAAGCTATAATTAAATTATCAAACTAATTAAAAGATAATGAATGACAGACTTAAAAATGCCCTTATACCCTGCATACCTTTCATTATGGCAGGAACATACATGGAAAGATATATAGATATATTTGTAGAGAGAAAGATAGAGAGGGCAATATATATAAAGATCCTCTTAATATTGAACGCAGTTTCATCAGTTTGTTGTTCTCATGATAATTACCCTAGAACATTTTTTAAAATAATGGCATGTTTGTTATTATAAATAACTTTAAATATGTATTTTTTCATTTGGGATTTTGTTAAATACTACCATGTGCAGGAAGAATAAAAGATGTAACTCATCTATATGTGTATAATAATGCACATTAAATATTAAAGACCCATTTACTAAAGTGTACTTAAACTAATGCAGCATTGCCTGTGTTGTATTTCTCTACTCTTTTATTGCAGTGTTAATCAGGAATTTAAATTCTATTTTGGGGCATGGTATCCTGAGTACTATGTAAAAAAGGAAGTGATGATGGAGTTTTTATTTTAGTGTTAACAGTTTTCAAGGGAGCTAATTAAAATCTTTATCTGAACCTTGAAGATGGGGAAAACTGTGTGAATGCATATGCTGAGTTCATATGCCTTTGCGATTTTCTTTTCAATTTTATAATTTCCCAGTTCTACTTTTTTTATCCTTTCTCCTATAAAAGCAATATTTCTTGATATCATCAAATGCTGTTTGAATTTAAAGTGACAGTTAAACAGAGATTCTAAGATATTTTGAAATACCTTAAGAGAGTAAAGCATAAACTTTTAAGAGTTTAAGAATAATTCAAAAGTCCCATTTAGTCTCAGCCAGCTGTTATACAATATGTTATACTGAAGTAGTGTCTAGATGATCAGCAGAATCAGAATCCAGGAGATGAGAAAAAATGTTAGTTGAGTAATTTTCAAACACACCATTCAGGTTTTGTCAGTATATCTTGAGTGGGATAATAAAGGTTGGACCTCAAGGAAAAATAAATGCTTATTTGTCATGGAGCTGTTTAGTTGGTATCATTGAACTGCACCTTAATAATGACCAGGAAAACAAGAAGAAAACAATCTTTTATCTTATCTTTTATCTAACAGTACTATGCATTTTATTTTCTGCCAAGGTATTTTGTGTGTGTGTGTGTGTGTGTGTGAGAGAGAGAGAGAGAGAGAGAAACACTTAAATACAGTGTCTTTTGTTAAATGGTCATCTAGCAGATCAATTGTATTTTCCTTTTCAAAATTTTAAGGTCAAATTCATAGTTTAATATTTTTCTTTGTATGAAAATGTGGTGGTAAATATAGGTTTGGGTAGTGTAAGAGGCCAGGATGTGTGGGTAAGGATGGAAACTTCTATAATATGGAACATTATGATGAAATGAAGTTGCTTTACTTGATAATGAGTTCATACTGTGTAGTGATTTGAGAGGGAGTACCTTAGTAACAATGGAGTACTAACACTGATGAAGTGACTAGTAGTGTGTATGTGTTTTTAATAAATATTTCACACAAGTGAAATAGCATTCTGGAAAATATTTGGAACAATTCAACATAATGTATTAATATAAAGTATAGTCTGGAGGCATAGTGATTGAGTTTGAATCCTGATTCCTCCACCATGATGGGCAATTTATTTAATTTCGCTGAGCCTCAGTTTTTTTTTTTTTCCTATCTGTAAAATTGGGATAATAGCTTATTTTATTATTTCATCTCAAAAATGCATTGAAGATTAGGTCAGTAATGTTCCTCTCCTCCCCTTGCTGGAAGGGAAACTCCAGGAAGCTTTCATGTTTTTAAAGGATGTATATTAAATATCTGAAACAATGGTGGCAAACATTTTAAACTATTCATCAAAAGAAAAAATATTAAAATTAATGGCTGGTGAGGACATTTGTACATAGGTTCCATGTTTTAAGAGCAGTTGTAAGATTATGGTGCTTATTAAGATCTGATCTTATATAGTCAGTAGATTGATTAGTAATGAATAATCAAGAAACTCTGGGAAAATACAGATTAGTATCTTAATCAAAGTTTATCTATTATGGAGAGTTCCCTTTCCATTTTCATGGAGAAAAATAATAATGCTAGAACATGGAGGTAGAACATTACCTTAGCATCAGAGATTACCAATTAAGAAAGTTGGAGGATTTTTGATCTTGTGTTTTAATGACAGACACCTTAAAGGAATTTGTTGTCCAGGATTGTGAAGGCCATTAGAGTAAAAAGTTCATCAACTTCTTGAAAAAACTTTTTTGCTAAATACTGATCACTGGTTAAATAAGCTTGATAACCAACATCAGAAGTCATTTATCTAGCACTAATTACAAATTTGTTTTGTACTTTGTAATCTCTTATGCATCCTTGAACTCTGTCTTTGCTCTATTGAATGGAACTGCCTATAGACCAATAGGGCATCTCTCTCTCCATAGCTGCACCTGCCTAGCAAGCACAGCGCCTGGGTCTTGAAAAATGGTAGTTGAATGGTAATGAATGAAATGTGTCATTGCATTTTATTCCTATTTTATTGAGATTATTTAATTTTAAGGAGAAATAAGATTGATATTAAGACTCTTGCAGTGAAGGTACTGTCATGGGAAACCAAAGAGTTTAGGTGAAGTTGAGTAGTTACATGGTCAGAGAAGATAATCAGCCCCTTGACATAGCTCATATCTATGGAAATTGGCAGGTGTTGTAGAGATGCGTTTATTATCTACATTTGCTGACCCGTGTTAAATACGGTATCAAATGTTCACTGATCAGTTCTTTACCTTACTGAAACCACTGCTGATTGACAACTTCATTAACAATTAAATTAAAAAACCAAAGGTATCAGTCAAACAAGCAGAAAAAATCTCCTACATTCTGTAGCAGGCTCTGTCAGAGAGAATTGTCTATTAAAATGTTGCTATATTTCATATTTCATTGATAAGCAAGAGTCTGCTGTTGATGAAAAGTTGATATTCACATATAAAAATCCTGGAATTATGAAATTATTCTGAAATTTATTCTGCATATCTTATCTTACACTTCATAATTGTGTTCCTTCTTCTATCTATATGGCCTGCTTCAATTTTTTTTTTTTTAATAATTTTTCAACTTAAATGTGTTAACAGGCCTCCTTTCTTTGGACTACTTAGCTGATATTTTAAAATCCTTATGAAAACTCATCTGCACCCCAAGACCTTTCCTGACTAAAGAGAGAAAAATTAAGTAGGAAACCCAGATCAGTGATTTCAATAAAAATGTCCATCAAAAAGAACATGGACTCTACTCTCAGGTCATTGTAACAGAGGACCAGGGAGATAATGCCACAGAAAGATTTGCTATTGAAGGTTGTATATACTTTATTCTACCCGGTATCCAGTGATTGAAGGAAACCAATTGACATTCTATGTAGTTTATCTATCACTTGTCAACTTAACGGAAAAGTATGACAGTGTGCCCTGATTATTGGGAAGAATAACAAGTATTTGTAGGGTTTTCTTTTCTATTTAAATGAACATTTTCCTAATTTCTTACTCTACCACTTGTTGAAGCACTTGCTATATTTCAAGCATTGAGCTTAATAATGTAACTGACAAAAACTCTATGAGGTTGATTTTATTAATTATATTTTGCAACTAGAGGGATGCAAAATGATTAAGTACTTTGCTAATGTACTTTGCTCATGTACCCAAACTAGTTGGGTAGAGACAGAGTTGGATCCTGGTCCTTCTAAATAAAAAGCCTATGTCCTTTCCTTTTGTTGGTTTTCAAAATACACTGAACTGGCCCAAATGCACTATACTTTTTCTTTGACTCAGATGAATTTGCAAGATTGTGTGTACATTAAAAACATCAAGGATCTTAATCTTATAATTTATTTTAAAAATACTCTCCAAGAGGGGCGCCTGGGTGGCTCAGTGGGTTAAGCCTCTGCCTTCGGCTCAGGCCATGGTCTCAGGGTCCTGGGATCGAGCCCGTGTCGGGCTCTCTGCTCAGCAGGGGGCCTGCTTCTCCCTCACTCTCTCTTCCTGCCTCTGCCTACTTGTGATCTCTGTCAAATAAATAAATAAAATCTTAAAAAAAGTATTCCCCAAGTATATAAATATAGAAAACCTGAAAAATACGAAAAAGTAGTGACATCATATTTGGTTAAGGAATCATTTACCTTTAAAATTAATTTACTTAACCTGTTTTTTTATACTCTAGCATTCAGATAACTTTCAAACATCATTAGAAACAACTTAGAAATTTCTTTTCCCTCAGCTTCCTCTCTTATACCCTAAATCCTTACATAGCTTCATTTGGAATCACAGCCTCTTCTAATTCTGTTCAAATTGCAATTTTCAAGAAAAAGAAAAGCCACTTTTGAGTGTACCTTTCATCTTTCCTTGTGAAGAAAGTTACAGTTACAGATAAAGTTTTATCTCCCTTCTTCAAGTACCCTTCAATAAATGGATTATGCTTCTAAGGTCCAGGTTGTTCCAAACCACAACAAAATCACTGCATACAAGAGCTGTCACTTAGAAACCAAGGAATCAACAGATACTTCAAATTTCTCTTTTTAATTTATTTCACAAATCTAAACACAGCAGAGGTTTGTCAATCACTACCTTGCCATTTATTCTTCTTTTTATATATTCCAAAGTTATGATTCTTACCTAGTCCCTACCAGGCATGTTCAGACACATAGCAAAGATCATTCAGAATAGCATGTATTACTCTTTCCAGTGACTGAGTTTTATTACTTGCAGCTATAATTTAAATAAAATAAAGTACACTATGCTGTAATCTCATTTTGTATCATTTGTGCAAGTGTGAAAACATTCAAGATCCATTTAATATCTATTGAGAAAAATATAGGAACCAAGAGTCTATTGTACATAATATATATGAAATTATTTTATACATAAATATTTATTCCAAAGTATGCCAATTTTAAACTTCATAGTCTCAATTTTTCCAGCAAAATTTTCAGCTGTTTTTTTTTTTACAAATATGGATCAAAAGTTGTGTTATCTAGTATCAGCTGCATTTTGTGGAATTTCAGCAGTGTTTTAAAAGTATTGAATCAGAGGGTGGTGGGGTTATGGACATTGGGGAGGGTATGTGCTATGGTAAGTGCTGTGAAGTGCGTAAACCTGGCGATTCACAGACCTGTACCCCTGGGGCTAATAATACATTATATATTTATAAAAAATTTTAAAAATTTTTTAAAAAGTATTGAATCAGCTAGAAGAAAAAATTTCTTATTAAATATATATGATAAATGTATAATAAAATTTTATGTAACTACATATAAGATTTTTAAATGTTTATTTATAGTTATTGAAATAATCTTAAGAGTAATTATAATTTAAAAGCATCCTACATAAAAACATTGATTTTATTGTGTCTCAAATGTCCTTTAATCCTTCTGCACCCATCTGTTACTACAAATGTGTTGCTTATGAACTGACGCTTCTACCTTAAAACATAAATGAGGGTATATTCTACTAAAGAGATTCTTCTACATGAACACAAACGAGAGAGGTTAATAATTCTGGGGCGCCTGGGTGGCTCAGTGGGTTAAAGCCTCTGCCTTCAGCTCTGGTCATGAACCCAGGGTCCTGGGATCGAGCCCCACATCGGGTTCTCTGCTAAGCAGGGAGCCTGCTTCCCCCTACCCCCCAGCCCCCCGCCCCGCCTGACTCTCTGCCTACTTGTGATCTCTGTCAAATAAATAAATAAAATCTTAAAAAAAAATAGATGCAGTAATTCTGATGGCTAATTCTTACAAGAGGCTCCTAAAAAGAAATAATCAGATATCTAGGCTCTATACTTACTACAGAACAACAGATGTCAGGGCTTCTTTATAAAATGTGTGCCCATCACAGAATGCCACTGGGTTCTACTCTGTTTCAAACTAATAAAAACGCAGTTGCAGTCCAGCAGTACAAGCTTGGGAGGAACTCCGAGGAGACGTGAGGTAACAGTTGGAAATGCTTCCATGTCCTTTGGAACTATAAGTGCATTTGAATACTCTATCATGATCAGGGAGGCCACATGAAGTGATTCTGTTTCTGAGGAATGTAGTTCTAAAAAGTATGAGCTACGGGATTCAAAAAACAAAGAAACACTACTGATGATTTGAAAAACCATAGAAAGCCAGAGTTCGGAAGATCTGTATTCCTTTTTAAAGTCTTAAAGTTATTTTACAGTCTAATAGTCAATATGTTAGTAAAGAAACTTAATAAATATGGCACCTTTACTGCTTGTATGGTTTGTTGGGAGTTTTGCTGGTCATGAAGGAAGAAGGCAGAATAGGAAATCTTAAGTACTTTGTGTTTTAACCCATGTTCTCATCTTTAGGCTTTCCAGAGTTTCTCTTAATAAGTACTTCAAGTAGTGGCATAAATTTTAGGGAATTTAAAAAATATTTTCTTCTGTAACTTAGTATGTACAACAGTCTGGCAATACAATGATCTGAAAAGTCAACACTCATTTCTTGAGTGGGTAAATAAATATGTTTAATAATTTGACAAATAAAAACACCTTTCTGAATCATTTTTTATCACCTAGTTCTTTATTTTAAAGATTTATTTATTTATTTATTTGACAGAGAGAGATCACAAGTAGATAGAGAGGCAGGCAAAGAGAGAGAGAGGGAAGCAGGCTCCCTGCTGAGCAGAGAGCCTGGTGCGGAACTCGATCCCAGGACCCCGAGATCATGACCTGAGCCGAAGGCAGCGGCTTAACCCACTGAGCCACCCAGGTGCCCTAGTTCTTTATTTTAAAAAAGAAGTGAGATCACTTAACAACTAATGAAACCATTTGGTGAGGTAGGTGTAATGAACAGATGTATTAACATGCTCCCTGCCTCTGGGACATCACTCTACTGGAAAAGACCGCAAGTAAAGATCCCAGTGCAGAATAGTAGCATGAGTAGCACATTAACACGGGGTCATGGGATGCTCTGGAGTAAACAGGAGGGACTCTCACTTAGATCAGCAGGGTTAGGGATGGTTTCTATGAAATGTACACTTCTGAAAATTTTCAAATGAGGAAAAGTAGTCTAGATAAAGTTTTTAAAGAAGAACCTGCCATGGTTTTCCCTGTAGAACTAAATATATTAGTTTATACTTAATCTACAAAAATTTCTTTTAGCCCAGTGGTCTGTGTCCACATACTGGCTAAGGCACAAGCAATGGAGGCAGAAAGCAATACAAAACTATTGGAATTCTACTTTTTGTAGCCCCATATAAATTTGTCATTTATTAATTATCTAAAGTATTCTTCAGAGAGACATATTTTCATTCTAGCTCTCAGAAGTTCTGCAATTCTATACTTGAAATGCCCATTGTGTGGAATTTCAATATTTGTTGTTGTCTCAAGTTTGCTATTTCAAACTTTAAATCATTGTCACTCCCTTAAATTCCAGTGATTCAAGACTGCTGCAGACAAGTCCCTGTAGACCCAGTGGACTGCCTTTGTGTCTTTATAGATGTTGATTATATCCCTTTGGTTTTCTAAATGGAGATACTGTCTTTGCAACAATGTCTCCCAAAGTAGTCTGCTCTTTCTCTGGATCACAGTAGGTCATATAAGAAAAAAAAAAAAAAAAAGAGAAGGTAGTTGTAGTCTACATTGCTTAAGTAATGAGCACTTCTTAGGTATTACTAATGATAAGTCAAAAACTAATTGGCAGAAGGACATTTAGCACCAGATAAAACGATCATCCTTCCAGAAGACATAAGTTGTATATTGAACTGGAATAACATGAGGCAATGAATTCATCACATCCTTTTCTGCTTGGCATGACATATTTGGTTAAGTGGACATAATCATTTACTAAGTTACCTGATGTTACACTTCGGCAACTTCAGAGTAAAACCTTTTGACTGCTATTACTCAGAACCAATCAGAGAATAAATGTGACACTGTTACATTCCTATAGTTTTGTTAGAGGAAATCATCTGACATTTTTAAAAAGCGTATTGTGATGAAAGTATCAGACTGTGGTTTTTGTTGTATAGGCTTTTTTGTGTTGTTGTTTTTTTTGTTTGTTTTTGTTTTTTGTTGTTTTTTTGTTTTTGCAGTGGGGGAATTTTTAAGTTTCATTAGTTTGATTTTGCTTACTTCATACTTTTGGACTGTGTTGATATGGATTGTCTGTGCAGAAATTTGAATCACATAATTTAGGGAATTATCTCAATGAGGTTAGTTACATAATAGATCATGCATACATAGGAATTAGCAAATTGTTACAAAGATTATGTAACTTAATACAGGGTAAAGTGTTTACAACACTGCCTGGCACACAGTAATCATTCAACAGCATTCTTTTTTGGGTATTATAATTAGTATCACCCAGAGGCGAATTACCTTTGTCTCCATGCAAGCCTACCATGGGTAGCCTATAAATGATCAACAAAAATTGAACATCACTACTAAAAAACTAGCTCAAAGTTTATGACCTAACTACAACATCAAGTAAATATGTCAGTTTTGCAAAGAGATTAGGAAAATGTGGTGAGTGGATTTGTGTGTTTGTGCATGTACATTTGTGAGGGAAGGGAGGGGAGAAGCTGGCCTATGTATGTTGTTAGTCCTAAATCTATATAGGATATCATAAAGGCAAGCAGTTCTTAAAGCTTAAAAAAAAAATGGCTTATAAGAACAAATGAATTTGGTTGACTGGGATTAAAAATAAATAATTTATAATTTATCCATTTTTTTTCTGAAATCTCTTCACTGTGCCACAGCCAAAGTGATGTTTTGAAAATTCAACTCTGATCAAGTTACTGCCCCACTTAAAGCTTTTTGATGATTTTATAAAGTACAAGAAAAATGTCCACAATCATTCCTATGACATATAAGAGCCTCTGGGATCTGTATTCCCCTTATTTTTCTAACCTTATGGCTCCCCATGCCCCCTCTGCTCTCCATGGTAAAGCTGCCTTGGTTACATGCTCAATCACTTCTGAACTTTGCAAGTGCTGAACAATTTCCCTGGAATACTTTTCCCTCCAAATCCTGCCCAACTAATTTATAATTATAATTTTGATCTCAACACATAGTAAGTACCCATAAATATATGTAGCATGAATGAAAAAAAATGAATCATTATTTGAATGTGTATTTTCTCAGAAGCTCTATCTTACAGGATAATTTGAAAGTTTTCATTAGTAGTTTTCCCTCTAAATGAATTATATTGAAGTTAAAACTCAATTTCGAGATTCCCTTCTTTTATTCAAATTCATGTATCTGAATTTTTAAAAGATTCTTACCAGGTTAATAGAGGGGAGTGGGAAAGGTCCTTTATCTGCTACTATATTTGTTTTCAGATTTAGAGTTAGTTTATAATAAAGGGGGAGGGAGATTATACATCCTCTCTAGAATTTTGAGAGATTTTGAGATAAGGCCCAAAACTTAGCTCTCCAAAAAATGGAATGACTGCACATATCAAATCTATATTGAATGTCCACAACAGTAATTTGCTGTACATGACATAAAAGCTCTTTCATAACTTGTGCTGTAAAGATGTCGTGAAGCTATTGCCATACATATGTGCAAGCTTTACAATGTTAATCTCCTGCAACTGGCCCCTCTCATGACAACTCAAGTTGTTGTTACAGTGAAGAGCTTTGAGAAAAAATAAATCCTTTGGCAGGGAAAAATGTGGAGGCCCCAAAGCTGATTAGTTTTTTTTCTCTTCTTAGAGTGGAAGAAAGAAAGAATGATGTAGCCTCTGAGCTTTCCTTTATATGTAACCGGGGTGTTGTCACCAAATGAAGAATTTAGAATTCTATACAATTCCGACATAGTGATATGAACAGTGATAAGATTTTATTATTAATTACTAGTTATGCCAAGAAATTCTGTTATTCTATGGAGGAAAATTATTTCATATGCACTAGATAAAAGGGAAATGATACCCAATCAGAAATGAGAAATTATTCCTCATGTTTTATCTAAACTTTAAAATATTGTTCATAATTTCAAAGCCATCAAGAATTTACTATTCACTTTTATCTCCCTCTATTTGTTACTTCACACCATCAGACTTACTTCTTAGAAAATAGGAATTAAATATTGTGGGATTTTTTTAAGCCTATAAGAGATGTCTTTTTTTTAGCTCTTGAAAATGCTAGTCAGTATATATCCTAAATGTCCCACACTGCTCATGTCCTCTGAGTAACAATTAGCAGCACACACATAAAAGTATTTCTCTGCCTAGTGTCTGGCACATGGTAAGTGCTCTATTAGATTTTTTTTTCATCAGTGTTATTACTGATTGATCAGATACTTTGAACACAAGGAAATATAATACTGAATAAACAGATATGGCCACTGCTTTTCTAGAGTATGTAGTCTATAATCCTCTATTCTTGCCTCCTACTAGGCATTTATACTTGGTCAACCTGCTTTGCATTTCAAATAAAGGATATTTAAATTGAAATCGAGTACCTGTTTCCCCCTCAAAACTAGATCTAGTCCTAATACTATTTAACATCTTTAAAATGATTATCACCTATGGGAAACAGCATCAGCCTCTAGCCAGTGATTATATAGTTACCAAGTCCTAGAGGTGACACTAGAGCCAACACTGCTATCTTGACCCCTTCACCACATTATGCTCTATCGTTTAAGACAACATGTTGCCTGGAACCTAGTAGATCATCAACAAATATTCTTGAAAAAAATGAGTATAATGAACCCTTTATTAAATCCAAGGTCATATTTTTGACTATGTCTATTTTCTATTCTGTTGAAAGATAAGATAGTGAGAAGAAACCAGTATATGCTGAGCACTAAACATTTACATATTTTAATTATTGGTCATACTTTGTCTTATCCTATTCTCATAACTCTAAGACTGGTGCCATTATCACCATTTTAAAGATGAGAAAACTCAAGAGTTTGACATTTTTCTCAAGATTTCTGAGCTGGCACATGTTAAAATCACAATTCAGTTCCAAGTCCTTCTAATTCTAAGGACCTACAGTCTTTCTATTACATCATCTTGATTTATTTTGCTTGGAAATCTGTAGAGAATAGTTTGCTCTTACACCATATTTTTAACTTTTCATAACCTATATGTCAAAAATTTCTGTCATATTACTTGTTTTAGACAAGTCAGAATAAAAACTTTGACAAAGTAAGTCACCTGTTTATAGAAGCTTAGCCAGAAACCAGAGTTATGATCAAAATTCAAGCATGTGAATTAATCCCCCTTTATATCTTTTGGATATGATACTGGGAAAAGGATAATTCCCTCTGTGTCTTTTTTACACATAGAAAGTTCTAAAAAGATGAATATTCTTAAAAGCATTGTCTTACTCATAGGTACTGAGATAAATTTAAGTGAAATGATCATTGATTTCTGAATTACATGAAAAGTAAGTCAATATATACTTCTGTTCTTTTTAATTTTTCCAGTGTACTGCTGAACAATTACCTATTCTAAAACTAAATACCAAGGATAATAAATATTAGCCAATATTGAACATCAACAATTAAGGACAATAATGTATTATTTTCTTATATCACAGTAGAGGATAGCATTTTAGCAAGCTTTGTACAATGATGACATGTTTTCTGAGTTGTTTTTTCTCACATATCTCAATATAACAAACATTTATTAAGTGCATGCTGTGGTCAAGGTGACCCTATGGAAGATATAAAAGGGGCTAATATACCACTTCTGCCCTTGAGGAATTAATAATCTGATGGCAAAACAGACGTGCATGTAATCAACTGCAGTATTCAGAAGAATAAAGTGAGTCTTTTAATAGCAATACCGAGTGCTCTGATAGTGTCGAGAGAGCAAGGCTAGAGGGCAGAGCAATGTGGAGCTTGTATTGAAGTGGCAGGATATTAAAGGGAAGACATCATTTATGAAGCTAAAGCACATATAAGCAATAACATGATAAGGGCTTGTAGCAGTTAGTGGACTGATAGAATAGAAGGGCAAGTATTCCAGGGACATTTCAGGGGAACAATCAATAATATGGGACAATCAGATGTAGGAGTAAAATAAGGTGCAATCAAATATAAATTTAAGTTTTCTTATCAAATACTGATCTAAGAAACACAAAATAAGAAAAAGCTGGGACGGAAGTACTCAGTGTTTCATTTGAGGTTTGTGGGTTTCATATGCCAGCAGGACATTTATAAGTAGATGGACATCAGGAGGAAATCTGGGTCTGTAGTATAGCACAGAGGTCATGCTAAATATATGATATTAGGAATGGTCTGCAAAGCAATAATATTTGAAACTAATGCAATGCATGCAAAAATACAGAAACAGTAGAGAACTAAAATTAATACCTTGGAATTAGACATGGATAAGACAAAGGAAGAGTAAGCAGAAACAGACTTAAATAAAATACCGAACTACCAAAAAAATAAAAAATGTGTGTGTTGACACAGAATCAAAGCTTAATGATAGTAAAATGGTCCTTAACAATCTCAAAGATGTGGAGGAATTGAAAAATGGACAACTAGGTGTTGGACTTGACAGTCATGAGGTTCATAATGACTTTAGCACAAGGAATGGGGAAGCCAGATTGCCAAAGATTTAACAGTTATATGGAAGTTAAAGTAGAAAAGTTTACTATGAAAGCTTTGTAGTAAAGAAGAGAAAGCTGTGCATATGATTAAAAGACTAGTTGATGTGGAATTAATATTTTGGCTTAGTATGAAGAACATTGAATGTGTTTGTAAATGATAGAAAAGAGAAAAAGAAAAGAATATGAATAAGATTCTTAGCCCAAGGTCCATAGAATAAGAGTCTCTTTGGGGCTTAATTTGGTTTTGACCTCTTAAAAGCATAAGCAATATATTGGGTGCATGTGAAAATTTTTAGAATTGTCAGAAGTTTCTCAAAAGGATCCATACTCCCCACAACCCCCCAGAAAGAAACTTGGAGTCTCTGAAATATACAGAGGGGACATTTTATGGGCAATACCCAAGAAAACAGGAGAAAATTAATTTGAGAAGATATATATTATTTCATTGAGAAGCTAATCTGTGAATCTCATAGTGTTCCATGTATATTTAAAACAAGTTTGAAAAGAGTTACTCATATAATCTCTTAATTTATTCTGAATTCTGAAAGGAAATAGATCTAAAAGTATCTTCACTGTATGTATTATTTCAATAAATGGTTACTAAGCCTCACTTGTCTACTCTGTGGCAAAATTAGTACAGGGTAAACTCAAACAATTAAGCAGGACACCTAACCCAGGACACCTTAACTTTATGAGGACTATGACAGTGTAGGATTCAGTAATATTTTTAGCAGACATAATACCAAAGCTGAGACATGAAGAATACATCCAATCACTCAGCAAATGTTTGCAGAGTGCCCACATGGGCCAGATACTGTCCAAGGTGCTGTTATCAGGCATAAATAAGGTAAAACTTTCTGCCTTCATGCATCGTGGCATGGGGGAAGACAAACAAATTATATCAGGTAGTAGTAAGTGTTTTAAAGAATATATGGGGAATAGATATAGTGACAATGGAAGACTTTCATACAAAGGCAACATCTGATAAGAGACTAGACTAAAATGAGGGAATAAGCCATACAAATATCCAGGGAAAGATTATGGAGGAAGAACAGGGGCAAAGATCTTGGGTAGAAACAGGGCTCGTTGGGCTACAGAAATGGCCAATATGTCTAGAGCAGACTGAGGAAGACAGAGAACTCTGGATGCAGTGAGGAAAGGCCATCTAGGACATAGTAAAGAATTAGAGTAGGAAGCAGTCCAGTGAAAATTAGAGGAAGTAGCTTGATTTATTCCAAAAATCAATTTGACTATGACTTAAAAACTGAGGGAAGCATGGGGAAAAAGCCTGGAGAAGTTGGCAGGGTTCATAGAATAAAGAACATTCTAAGCCTAAAGAAGTAAGACATATCCTTAGAGCAAAAATGAGCCTTGAGGACTTTAAAAGGGGGAGTAACATAGTTAATCAGTTTTGCATTTTCAATTTTACATTTTCACTGAATACTTCATGAAGAATACTTTGGCAGAGGTTCAAGATGGTCTTTCAGGGAGAAAATTTCTATGTTTCCCCAGACTCAATGTCTTGTTCTTAAACTAGTACATTTTCTGCTAATAATGGGACTTGTTATATATACAAGCATTTGAGGAAAATTAATCTGATATTGGTGTGTAGGATAGATTGGAGGTAGAAGATTATTCCAGAGGTGGTTGTAGTAATCCAGTGATAAAGTGATAAAGACCTGAGTTGGTGGTCTCAATCTATTAATGGTAGAAATGGAGAGAAAAAGGCAAGACGCTACTAGAGACATTAAGAAGAAGAATTGATAGACTTGTGCCTGGTTATAGAAAGAGGAAAGGAAGCAAAGATGACTCCATATGGTGTTGATGACAAAAGTAACCATCATTTGTATTTGTGTGTTTAGCCCACTGTAAATCAACAACAAACTCAATCTAAATGAATAAATGAATGAACACATGACCAAATAAGAAAGAGAGGAAACAAGGCTGAGAGAGCTGGTTTTAGTTTGGGGCATCTTGAGCTGGAAAACGAAGTACAAAAATCTGCCCAAATTAAAGCAAGTCATCAGCATACAATGTCCAACCTATACTATTTAAGCAGTATCATAAAAAATGAGCCAGTTTAGCTAGGTACTCCTATATTTTGGTCATTCTTTGAGAAATACAGCACAGTGTCATGTCATTGAGCATTGGCCTAAAAGAGTGATAGCTGGGGATCAAATCCCAGCTCAACCTCTGACTAGTGTGACCTTGATCAAATTGTATAATCATTTTATTCCTGAGTTTCCTAATCTGTAAAATGGGAATAATAATATTAGCTTCCTCATAGAATAGTCAGGACTTCATAAATGATCATTAGCCTTCAACCATATGCTAGAAACCTGAGGTTAGTAGATTAAAGACATTACTAGATAAACTAATCATCCAAGATTCTCAACCAAAAGATATTATCTCTTTGTCCAATACACTATATTGAATACAAAGCTTCAGACTGGAATAGATATATTCTAATATAGAAAATTTAGGTAGTTATTGACTTTTTTCTTGGTATTTGCTAAGTTTCCAGTAGTTTTCAAAATAAACATATCACTGATTTATACATACATATTTTAAAGATCATGAAAATTAAATCATTACTTGGGCTTTTAAAAAACCTTAAATAATATACAAGTACACAATAAATAGAAGATATATCATTTAAAAGTCAGTAATTTATGAAGTTTAAAATCAAAAGTTTGCAGATACTATTACATGGACAAGTTATTCCAATAGAGGCTTCCTTATTCTACTGTATTATACTTGCTATTCTGGGTTCTCTCATATCGGGTCCTTCTGACACTGATAATGGGATATAAAAATAAAGGACGGGCTAAATACTTTGTTCAAAACAAACATCATAAATACACTTTAAAAATTTTTATAATTTAAATAATTTTTAAGATCTTTTTTTTCATCAAAGTATACAAACCCTTCTGTAAATTAAAAAATCTTTTATTGTGGCTTAACTATAAATATTTCTAACCTAATTTATTTAGTGCTTCCTTACAAGAAAAAAAGCTAAAATTCGTCAGATAATAATAATAATATATAATCATTCTATCTGTATACCCTGCTTTCTTTATTGTAGTTAGTTTTTCATGATTTTGTTGCCTCATTATGGAAGTTTACATCTTTTGCAATTTCTTGCATTTAAATACGTTTTCTAAAATATCCACTATGTATATATTTATTTATGTCTTTATTTTTGTATTTGGCATTCCAACATTGACACTGATATTGAATTTAGCAAAGAGTAAGTTTTAATTGAATTTTGCAAGAACCTAAACAACACGAAGGTAAAGATTTTCTCTTGCTTGCCCTTTCAACTTCAGACCTACAAAACTACCTACTGCATACCGACTGCAAGGTGGGTGCTCAATAAATATGTATTGATATAAAGGAAAAAAGAAAGGAGAGACAGAGGACAAGAGATAGGGGGAAATGAATTAATTACATTTTTTCCCTCAAGAGACTTAGATGCAGCATTAGGATATATGGTATGTACATAAAAAACTATGAACAATTTGTACAGTGATGTGCACTTCAATATACTGTAATTATACTTCCTATACAGCATTTAAAAATGGAAAACTCTAGGTTGTAGTGTTTTCAAATTTAAATTTATATTAACTTTATATTAAAAAGAATTATTTATCAATAACGGGAGTAACAGAGCTGACCCAACAGGACTTAATATGTGCTAGTATTTTTAGTTGAATTAATTTATCCAATCCTCTCAACTCTCCAATAATATTGGAGGGTTATTATATCCTTTTTTTTTTTTAGATGAAGACATTGAGGAATATAGTAGGAAATGCAAGAGTCTGGGCTTGAACGCAAGCTGTCTGATGACAGAAATGATGACAACCAAAAATAAGTCTTTGAAAGATCAATTCCGTCCTTTACTGTCAATATCCTCCAATTTTTAAACAAGATTTCATTCATTTTTCTTAAATTGAATTTATAGTAAAATAGTAAGAGTTATATATAACTATGTAAATGTTATTTTAAATTATTAAAAGTTTAAATTTATTAAACAGCCTAAGTGTTAATAATTATGCTTGATCAAAAAATTTGTTAAGAGTACTTTTTTAAAGATTTTTATTTATTTATTTGACAGACAGATCACAAGTAAGCAGAGAGGCAGGCAGAGAGAGAAAGAGAGAGGAGGAAGCAGGCTCCCCACTGATCAGAGAGCCTGATCTGGGGCTCCAGGACACGGAGATCATACCCTGAGCCGAAGGCAGGGGCTTTAACCCACTGAGCCACCCAGGCACCCCTAGAGTACTTTTTGAAACAAGCAACCAAAGAAAATCTAAGAACATGTCAATATGTCAATATTCCTCTGGTTCTATATTTTGTATCTCTAGATTTCTAACTGGCTACAAATTATTGCTTATTCTTTTTCCTCAGCTCCACTCATAGATATCAGAGAGCTTGATGGAACGTGAGTGACTGATTGCTGTGCAGGGTACAATTTTTTTTTTTAATTTTTTTTTTATTTTTTTCAGCATAACAGTATTCATTATTTTTGCACCACACCCAGTGCTCCATGCAATCCGTGCCCTCTACAATACCCACCACCTGGTGCCCCCAACCTCCCACCCCCCACCCCTTCAAAATTCTCAGATCGTTTTTCAGAGTCCATAGTCTCTCATGGTTCACCTCCCCTTCCAATTTCCCTCAACTCCCTTCTCCTCTCCATCTCCAATTTTTTTTTTAAGATTTTATTTATTTATTTGACAGACAGAGATCGCAGAGTAGGCAGAGAGACAGGCAGAGAGAGAGAGGAGGAAGCAGGCTCTCCGCTGAACAGAGAGCCTGATGCAGGGCTCGATCCCAGGTCCCTGAGATCATGACCTGAGCTGAAGGCAGAGGTTTAACCCACTGAGCCACCCAGACGCCCTTGCAGGGTACATTTTTAATCTCTTGGTTTATTCAATCCAAGAATTATTGCTAAATTGAGGCTGTGACTGACTCAGTGCTGTAAAATTAATTACTTTGGCTTTAGTTTTCTAAAATGCATTTTGTTTTGTTTTGTTTTGTTTTGTTTTGTTTTTAAAGATTTTATTTATTTATTTGACAGACAGATCACAAGTAGGCAGAGAGGCAGGCAGAGAGAAAGGAAGGGAAGCAGGCTCCCCGCTGAGCAGAGAGCCCGATGTGAGGCTCAATCCCAGGACCCTGGGATCATGACCTGAGCCGAAGGCAGCGGCTTTAACCCACTGAGCACACACCCCCAATACATACACACACACACACACACACACACCTATATACACTGCATTTAATACTGCATTATATATATATACATATATTTGTGTGTGTGTGTGTGTGTGTGTGTGTATCTTCTAGGTCTGTATTCTTTTCTTAAATCTGTTCTCCTGATTTTTACCTGACCTTCAGATCAGAGTTTACCTATATTCCAACAGTGGTCAATTGTTTTTAGTGTTGCTTTTGTTAGATATCTGTAGTTGCTATACCACTAACAGTGGCCAATGGATCATGTGCATGTTGGCTAATTTTAGCAGATCTTTAGACTAGATTTCTCTCTGAACTAAATTTATCTTATAAAGCAGTCCAAACCTCTTGAATATTTTAAAATCAAACTTGAATATATTTTTTCTTTTGTAAATTTATTCATTGTCCCCACTAACAAAGGAATTGAGAAACTGAAGGCAATCAGTTGAACAAAATCAGGTTGTCAAAATTCAGTGTTTTCTATGCTGAGACTTCAGGAAAAAAAAAAAGATGAAAGTAGTTGCATTGTTTTGTGTATTAGATTGAACAAGAGAGCCAGGCTTTTGAAACTCATTTTTACTGACTGATTCAAGGAAAAATTATGTAAAATTTCTTGCGGCTTTCATCTTGCATTGACTAATATGGTAAAAGGATTTCTCTTGACATTTTTGCAAAAAAAAAAAAAGTCCTAATTCTAATATTAAAGCAAATACTTGTTTATCTAAGTATTTTAAGCTGTTTTAACACTGTATTCCTCAAGAAAGTAAAGTGCTAATGTTGGTTTGATTCAGATCATGGGTTAGAGCAAAGAAATATGAAACCTAGAATGAAAAAGGTACTTTTCATTTACTGGATTGAAAATCAAGACATGGATGGTAGATTTCACTTTACTACTAATAAGCTGTGACAGCCTGGGCAAGTGAATTTCCATTTCTGGATACTTTTAGGGAGGAATTATTGACTTCTTTTAAGAATCTGGTGAAAATGCACAAATATATAAATACATAAAATTTTACATAGTATTTCAGGGAGTTTGCAGATTCTTGGAGCTGTAGACCCCACAAAAAGGTAATGAAACTGAGAACTAGGCAATCCCTAACGTATTCCTGCATTCTATATTTCAAGCACAATTTACCAGCATTTTCTCCCAAATTATTGTCTTAACTATGGAAAAATTATTTTCCCTTGAATGGTGCAAGTAAAAGTCTAGCTTTGCTGCTTTCTCCCTCATATTAAAGCAATACTCAAATTAGCCTTTTAATAATTACACTATAAAAAAAGGAACATACATAAGTCAAAATTAAGGGTATCATAAGCAAACAACCTTTGGCAGTTTTCCTTGGAAAACCGTATCTTAAGCATGTTCCTCTAGATTATTGAAGATGTTTGGCATATTAAGGCAATTTATATCTAACCCAGTAAAATTTATAGCACATATGTTCAATAAAAGAAAATAATTGCTAAATTAAGGTACCTCTCACTTTGTGGAAACTGTTAAAATTCATAACTTACTTGCCTATGAAGTTTTATGAATTAATATCTCTGCCATAAGAATGTGATCTTTTAATATTATAAAATTTGAAGTATATAGTTAGTTTACAGTATAGTCCTATAAGTTCTCTTGTCAAATAAAGGGTATAAGAGACTGTATCCATCTCTAATTTGATAATAACTAAAAGATCTATTGTTCTATGAAAATAGAGAATTTGCTGAAAAATGGAGCTCACTCCATAATGACTGAATCTACAATATCAGAGATGTACATTAGTTAGGACAAGGCATTTTGCTTTCAAGTTAACCTCCTCACCTTTTATTTTTCATACATTTGTTTTAACAAATGGATTTTATTTATACTTTCCTCATAAGCTACAACAACTCTAAAGACTGTTTTTAATGACCAATCACCAGGAGCACATTTTGTTCCTCTGATATGTTCCCCTTTACCATGCAGAATTGACCTCACGTGAAAGTAACTTAGGGAAAATAAAAACACTAAGTGATTGCTACGATCGGGGAGGCAATTTTCAGAATTATCCATTCATTTGCATATTCAAGATATACTTGTTAAGCCACTATATTCCACACCAAAGAGTGTCTCAAGTGAACACTTATCAGTGAAACAAACTGGAAAAAAAAAAAAAAAACTATAGCTCCAGAGATTTTTGATGAGGTGATCCTGGCAAGAGGAGGAAACAAACAAGCATATATGTAGAGTATTAAATACTATGAAGAAAAACACAGTATTATTTAAATGAAAATAAATTAATTTCTGAATCAAAATGATAAATTTTACTTCTGAGAATAGTTAGATTTCTTTTAATCATCAATCACCTACCCTTTATTTGAAAGTAACTAAAGCGATTAGATCTTTCAGTGGCTTCTCATGGTTCCCATACCTGCCACCTGCCTTGATTAACACCCTCCATGCTTCTTCTCTACATGCACCATATTACAACCACACTGGGTTGTTTTTTTGTTTTTTTTTTCACACCTATTGTTCCAACTTGATTCTACCCCTTTACCCCACCCCACCTCCAAATCCAGCTAATTTCTAAATATGATTTCTGCCCAGAAGCCAACTCTGGATGAGGATCCCTGCTTTCACTTTCCTAGCATCTTTACCTGTCCTTTTAGGAACTTATTACAATTTCTATTATGTAATGACATAATGTACCTTGTGTGTTTATCATCTATCTCTTTCAATAGCCTGCAGGTTCCATGGAATGAGGGGAGGTGGGGCACTGGAGGCAGCTGTGTCTCTCCCTTGCCAATGTACTTTCAGTATCTTGCACCCTGCCTAACAGAAAATAAGGATTTAAAAAATTGCGAGAGAAAGAATGATTTTCCATAAAAAATATCTCTGGTTTACAACACATGGTTTTATGCAACACATGGCAAAGTGGGTTCTGGTGAGAGCTGGTAATATCTTTTTAGCCATGTGACTAAGCAAATGATTCCAGTTAAATCTTGTGTTTTTAAATCTGTGTTATACACTGTTCCTGCCCTAGACTCTGCTGGAAGTCTACTGCTTGCTTGCAGGCTCATACTCTCAATGACAGATGGTTTTTAATCTTCGCTATTTGGCTTCCAGAGTGGGTGTATATTGCTAACTCATGTATTTTCTCCCAACATGTAGAAAATGACTCTGGTGGCCATGCTCTGTGAGGCATCAGATACTTTCTGGGCTCTGTAGCTATGGGAGAAAGGTTTTAAATGCTTTCTGGTGGGAAAAGCCACTTTTTGCTTGGAATTATTGTTGAAAAAATATCCAACTATGAAAAGCCACAGTTGTGTAAATCATAAAGTCATTCCAACACTTTATTGTTTGATCACCTCATGCCCAGTACTCTGAAGGACACAAATACATATTAGCAGAAACATACAGTGTTGGTAATATTTCCTACTTTTTTGACATGAAAAATTAGAATTCTCCTTGAAAATGGGAAGAATCCTTCCTTAGCACCTAGTATATTCTAAATCTCCATTGTGGCACTTGTCAATTTATAGAGTACTATTTCTGTCTCTCTCTTTCAACAAGAAACTGTCTTTTCTCTTCTTACCCCTAAGACCTAGCCCAAAAAATAAGGCCCATGATAAATAACTCAATTAATATTCACTGAGAAAATCACAGATAATAAATAAGTCCTCACATTGGAAACAGCCTGTGCTGGAAGAGACACTCCCTTGTCTATTTCAGCCAAGCAAAGATGGAGCTCAGGAGCCACTCAGGAAATAATGTTCTCTTATGCAGCATCTATTCCTTTAAACCAAGAACTAAAGGTTTTCTCAAACCCAATAAGCCCCCAGAAGATTTTCCTACGTGGATTTATACCAGAACAATTCGGTCCATTAGTTGGCAAATAGGACCCCTTAATAACTGCAGAGGAACTATAAAATTCTATTCCGAATATAATGAAAGCTGCAGGGGATTGTGTATTCATTTATCTTCTAGTAGGAAAACTTGAATCCTCAAACAACAGGGTGTTGCCATGTTAGCTTCCTCTGGAGAATTGAAACCCAAACTGTAAAGAGAGCGGAATGGTCTGATTGGTATCAGAGCCACCAGAATCTGTAAAGCCTCCATTCTTCATTGGGACCAGAAGATTCAGCTGATAACAGTCTCCCTACCTGTATCTCTACATGTGAAAGGATGATGCCATTTCACTTAGTATTTTGAGATCTCATATTCTAAAATCATTATTTAATAATCTGAAATAGAAGGTAATAGGTTGTATCAAAGAATAGATAAATGCAATAGTAGTATATTAAAACCAAACAAAAGGAAGAAAAACAAAAAGAAAAGAATGGGGGGGAAAGAAGGAGAAAGGGGAGGGGAGGAAAGAACAAAGCGAGGAAGGAAGGGAACTATTAAAATATTTCATCGAGCTTCTCTACATCCCAGATGTTATTGTATGTGCAGTATTTCAATGTCCTTCCTAGGTAAATAGCAAGGCTTTTCCTTTTTATTAGCACTGCCGCAGCTGCTGTTGCTTGCAAAGAGATTCACAAATCAAAATAGATTCAGTTAGCTTTTCAATAATTCTAAAAGGTGGGAGAATATTGCCAGGGAAGGATAGCACTCCAGTCTCCTAACAAGGAGTCTTGTTAGCAAAACAAAGTGTGAATTGCTCAGAGATAATTCCCTGCGGTTGGTAATTCCACTGGGCTCCTCCGTGCCAGCACGCGCTACTTCCCCTCAATAGACCAATGCCACTGAAAAGAATGTGTCAGAAGAAATGCAAAAAACCTGGCGTTCTTGAAATATTTATTCTTCTAGATTTTTCTTTATGTCAGCATGATTCATACTTATTGGTTCTTAGCCTGGAGCACCTAGCACAATCAGGAGGTGAGGAAGATAGAGCAGCATGTGAATAATGAATGACCTACACAAGCAGAAGTTTATATACCCAATCAGTAGTAAAGGCAAATGCAGAGTGTCAGGCCAGAATTTTCCTGGATTATTTCTATTATTTTCCCTCTTGGGGGAAAACAGGAAAACGAGAACCAGCAAGAGCCAGAGTGACAAATGCCGGGATTGAGATTCGAAGACTATTCATTTCCCTCTTGCTTCATTCCTCGAAATTGCATTACAACTGCCTGATTAAGGCATATGGGAAAACAGAAACTTATAGGTTTTGTTGATGCATCCCTCTATCCCCATATATATGGTGCATCCCTCTATCCCCATACATACATATACATGTGATGGGGGGAAAGCATTTGAGTAGAAGATAGAAGGAACGCATCTCTTACCTTAAAAAGTGTTTCATGATATTAAAGGAAATATCAGTATTTTTCACGTCTTTTGAAATTATTACTAGGATTCGTGCCCTTGAAGTGCAAGTTTACTTGATGGGGCACTGGTCACTTAGATAACATGTGTGCTTTCTCTCCCCTCCACTCTGTACTTCATCATATCTGAAGTGGTCACGGTTCATTACCTGTAGATGATCTTGAGCAGTCTTGCATTCTAAAAAATATGCCATGTCATCTGCCTCTGTACTTTTGTGCCCTGCTGTACAGATGATATTTCCAGGAAGAGTATGGGGCAAGGGGGCGAGCATGGAGGCAGGATTTGTCTCAGGCTGATGTTTCTTTGTACCATACTGTGTCTTCCTCTTTCGTAGGTGCCTAATTCAGCAATGAAGAACATATATCACATGGTGACTATTACATATGTTGGAGTACATAATTGGGGTTGTAAAGTATATGCTTGAATGTCTTAACTAATGAATTCCATCAAATTCAATTATCATTCCTAGACTCTTCATTAGCCAATCAAATTGTTTCTTTGGTCTAAGCCATTTCTCACACACTTTCAGAGGCATAAACACAATTCTATGAAGTAAACTGGAGTGACTGAATCATCTTAGTAGGCATTGTTTGGAGTCCCGTGTTACTGAAGTTTGGGATTCCTAAAGAATAAACTTTCACATTATTCTCATCGAATACAAGAGAAAGGATGTTAGAGTATGAGACTGTGTCTTCAGGCCTATATTTCACTATTTACATCTTGACTCATTTTTCCTGAGGAAGTTGGTTATATTAGGTCACCAATACTAAAACTGCATAGAACTAAACTAATTCTTATAAATGCATGGACTTATAACACAAGCCTATTGGAGAGATTCATTTAATAGCACAAATGCTTTACCTTTTCAGAATGAACTGTTTTAGTACCACAAGTTTCTCCTCCCCCTCATGCAGTATGATACTTCAGTGCACAATCATATGTTTATTGTTGAAACATGCTTCTTTTCTAATTCTCATAATTTCTTTACATGGACTATTAAAGTGGTTCTGAAAATAACTATATATTCAGAACCAAAAGTGCTTTAGTTTCCTGGGAAGGAACTGTCACAGTGCTAATGTATCATGTTATTTCAATACCTTTATAATGAAGGACATGTGCTAATGTTCTGGCAGCCTGGTTCCTACCATTCAGTTCTTAAAATATTTCTATTTTATTTAATGCCTTCTATGAACAATTTTATCTTCCATTATGCAAATATTTTGAGAAACACCTGAAAACATAGCCTGAAGCCAACCTACAGAAACATTTATTTCTGGGTTTCATGCCACACTTACTTAAAGTCTTTGGGATCGAGCTCTAGAACCAGCACTTTAAATATGTGTATCAGATGACTCCAATGAACTCCAAAGGTTAAGAACCACTACTCTACAGTTTGAGAGAGAGCAAGAAAACAGCTGAAGAGAAAGCATGATTAAACTAGATAGTATAAGGGACTTTAAACTGTTTTATTTCCCTTTTCATATGAGTCTAAAATATATTGAGATTAAAAATTCAATATTAAGAATGGCAAGGATAAGAATATCTATTAATTTAAAAGCTTCCCAAAGTTGTTAAATAATAAAGGATCTGGACAATGGCAAAGGGTATTGTATTCATAATTTGTACTACTATTATTTTCTCATCTGAATCTTAAGTCTTACAAAGCTTTCTAAATAACGAGTTACTCTTTCAACATTAGATATGTCTAATAAGCACCATTTGGTTAAGAATTTTAACATGTACTTTTGTTATGGTTTCCATTGAGACGAGTCCCAGGGGTGTTGAACTTTCAAAAGATAATTTATTGATGCAAATAAGCTAAACCTTTTGGGTTGAGGGCTCCCCATTTATATGTGAACATTTCTGTGCTCTCTAATATTAGTAAGAGAATTTTCTCATGCTTTTATTTTTAGTGCAAACAAATTATACCTTGTTTGCCAATTTAATATGCCTGCTTCAAAAGTAAGCATACACTTAAGTGGGAATTAGGGACAAAGAATTGTCTTCTGAGCCATGAAAAGACAGAACTTGCATGGATGAGAGCAGAAAGCAACATTAGATTCAATAGGAAAACTACAGAGAATGTTTGAACAATAAAATTAATTCTTTCTTCCTACATGGTAGACTCTACTGAGACAAGGGTCTAAAAGGGAAAATGCTCAAAACCTTTAGGTGAACTTTCAGGTTCTCTCAAAATCTTTCAGGTAAAATTGTTTTATAAACATGTCCTAAAATGATTGGAATAATTTGTTTTCCAAATCCATAAGAATCCTTTCATAAATAAAGATATCCCTGGTTTTCAGCTAGTTTTAAAGATCACATTTGCAATTTAAGCAGACACTAACTTCAGTGGGACTATGCTTCAAAACCTTAATTTGTAAGTTAAATATTTAGGACTCTAACATCACTTTCACACAAAAACAATGATAGATGTTCAGAGTCAATTTTTTTTGAAATCCACAAAATTATAGTTAAATCCTATGATTTGTAAATAGAGCTTTGAGGTGAAAAATAGTAGAAAACAGTACTATATGATTCCAAAACATTAAACCAATTTAGTAACATATTTTTTAAAAATCTTGTTTACTTTGAGTAACAGCTCTACAGGGAAGCAAATTTGACTATACGTGAATGAGAAATTAAAAGAGAAGGTAAGGCTTTTCTGAAATACAGAGAAAATGGTGATGACATGAGCTGTATTCTCCTGAGTAGAGGAAAAGGTATGGAGGAAGGGAAGAGATGTTGGGTAGAGGTAGAGAGGGGCAAAATGATCTCAAGTGTGGGTCCCCAAGCAGTATTGAACTAACTACTGAAGAGAAAGGATAGTGATTGATGGCTATGTTTGTAACTTAGGAGAACAGGTATAATTAATGATTTTAAATTAATACATATAGTAGTTACACATTCATTTAGAAAGCAGATGAACAGAGGAAATGTTTAAGCAGAGACAAAGAGCATGAATGCTTATTCAGTGAGCACCCAGGAGTAGTGGGAAGAGAGAACTGGTGAGTCTCATAACCTTCTACTGATGGCTTTTTCTCTGAGTTACTTGACCTAACACTCAAGGCTTTATTGAACTCCACTGTTTCTTTCTTTTATTTATTTATTTTTTAGACTTATTTATTTTAGAAAGAGAGATCGAGCACGGGGCAGGGACAGGGGGATGTCATTTGCGGGGAGAGAGGGTCTCCAGCAGACTACATGCAGAGCATGGAGCCCAATGCAGGGCTCTGTTCACTCTATCTCCTTAAGATCATGACTTGAACTGAAACCAAGAGTAAGATGCTCAACTAACTGCACCACTCAGGTGCTGAAATACTTCTCACTCTCTCTCTCTCTCAAGATTTATTTATTTATTTGAAAGAAAGAGCGATTACATGGTAGGGGGAAAGCACAGGGGAGGGAGAGAGAAACTCAAGCAGACTCTGTCTTGAGCACAGAGCCCCATGCAATGCTCAATCTTACAACCCTGAGATTATGACCTGAGCCGAAAGCAAGATTTGGATGCTTAACCAACTGCACCACCAGGTGCCCTGAATTCCACTTTTTAAGGAATTCTGCCTTCTATGTCTTTCAAAAAGTTAAGCACAGGTGTTCACAAGGACCAAATTTACTGATTTACTGCATTTGTATTTATAGGTAGTCCTTTAATTTACCAAATATTTATTGTATACCCACTGTATTTTAGGCACTAAATTTGCTACTTTGGGCATATATATTAGACCAAAGAATATTCTGTTCTATTTAAATGCCACTATTTTATATTTTACTATTCCGCTTAATTTTTTGTTAATTAAATTTGGATGGTGTGAGGGAACAGGGAGCCACTGTGCCTAGGGATGGAGGACCCAGGAGCATGAATAATCTAGGAAATAAGGCCCAATAACAGTGTATTTATCTATTTTTCCTCTATTCCTTAGATGTCAAGGAGGTCTTAGCAGTCCCAGGTAGAGCCCCCTCTACTTCCATTCAACCAGAAGAACAAGTGTGAAGGGTAGAAAACAGAATATTTCCTCGTGACTAAAAATCTCCATTCAAAGAAAAATTGATTTCAAAATGAATGTCTGTAATGCATAGTATCCCTTGCTCTGAGCTAAGCCTCTTCTACTAAGCTAATCTGCAGTATAAGAAGCAAAAAGTTAGAAAGCCATCCTGAAAAAAGGGCCCATAATTCTCTATCAAATCAAATTTTCAGTAAAAAAAATTGTCTAAAAGAAAACTTTCCAAAATTTCTATTAATATTCTTTAGGTTGAGGCATAAGGGAATTCATCATCTGGGTTCCTAAGACCCCTCTTCACTCTGGATATTCCACTAGGGGGAAAATAGTTTCTTTTCCATTGAAGAAAGTTGTTAAAGGATTCTTTAATGTTGGGTAACCTGCCCACCCCTCTTTTCCATTCCATTCTCAAGAAACAAGAACAAAGGATAAGATGGGAGGGTTGAAAATATTTGAAGGAGAGTCTTAGAACAGTCAATTCCTGTGTTGCATTATCTCCATCTCCATTTTGCATCTTCAAAAACTGTGAAAACCTGAGGTTAGGGATGCCTGGGTGGCTCACTTGGTTAAGTGTCTGACTCTTGGTTTTGGTTCAGGTCATAATCTCAGGGTTCTGGGATCCAGCCTTAATGTGGACTCCCCACTCAATGGGGAGTCTGCTTGTCTCTCTCTCTCTCTCTCTCCCTCTCTCTCTGTCCCTTCCCCTGCTCACACACACTCTCTCTCAAATAAATAAAATATCTTTTTTTTTTAAAGATTTTTATTTTATTTATTTGACAGACAGAGATCACAAGTAGGCAGAGAGGCAGGCAGAGAGAGAGAGAGAGAGAGAGAGAGGGAAGCAGGCTCCCCGCTGAGCAGAGAGCCTGATGCGGGACTCGATCCCAGGACCCTGAGATCATGACCTGAGCCGAAGGTAGTGGCTTAACCCACTGAGCCACCCAGGCGCCCTCAAATAAATAAAATATCTTAAAAAAAAAAAAAACCTGAACTAAATAAGACACCAGTGATAACATTATCCAACCTTGTGTGTATTTCTCAAATGCTTTTCTCCCCCTATACCTTTGAAGTGACTCATCAAAACTGCTTGACCAGAGCTATATCACCTGTTATCTTAATATATAAGCTTGTTTGATGTTCCCTTTACGTAGATTTCCAATTAATATGTCTTTGTCTTCTATTCTCCCTTGGCCCAACAAACCTTGACCATCATGGAGCCTGAGAGGGATAAAAAAATGAATTTATTAATTCAACAATGATTTTAGTGATGCACCTGGGTGGCTTAGTCATTAAGCATCTGCTTTCAGTTCTGGTCATAATCCCAGGGTCCTGGGATCGAGCCCCACATCAGGCTTCCTAATCAGCAGGAAGCCTCCTTCTCCCTCTCCCACTTCCCCTGCTTGTGTTCTCTCTCGGTGCATCTCTGTGACATAAATAAATGAAATCTTAAAGAAAGAGAAAACAATGATTTTTGTTAAGTACTTCATATGCCAGTCACTTTCCTAAGCCCTATGTCCAGGTTTCTGTTCTCATGGCAATTTCATGTTAGTAGAGAGATAGACCCTTCTGAAAGAACAAATACATAAATATTCAGAGCCACTAAAATATTGGTTATCCAGTAACTCAAATCATATTTTTTTCTACATTTTCCTCCAAGGTTTTTCCAATGATCTTACTCTGATCGTATTGATTCTTAGAGCTGTCAACCATGTACTAATATCTATCTGATCCACTTCCTTCAACTCTTTTAAGGTTTTGAATCTCCTTAAATGGAAAGGACAAGGAAATGCATAAATTTACATATCAGACAAAGCTATATTGCCTGATAAATCTAATCCAGATAGCTGGGCCCAAAAAACACCAGGATAGCTACAGTGTACCCCTTATGGAATCAAATACCCTACAAACCAATTCACAAAAACCATCTTTTCTGATCCTGAGATTTTTCTTAATTATATTTTCCATGATTAAGTGTTCTATTCTGAATAAATCTTTTGCTCCATTGTTCTATCAAAGTCTACCAAAGAGACTTTGGTATGGATTAAGTGAGACCAGTCACTTTTTAATTCAATAAAGATTGTATGCATCTAGTCAATATAAAAACAGTAATAGACTTCAGAGAATTCACTGTAGTAACAGAAAAGAAAATGATTTAATTGAAGATATTGGATATAAAGCAGAAAAGAGAGGACAAGAAAATACATAGCAACTTATGTATATATTTTTAATATAAGAGATAAACCAATATCCTGAAAAAGTTGTAGAAATTGGGTATAAGTTAATAATTTCCCTAATTATCACTTAAAAATAAACTAGTAACATTTAAATGCAACACATAACTGAGGACCATTTTAATAATAGAAATGATTTTTATATTTGCTTATGCTGATACTTATTTCAGCCTAATAAAATATTTTATGGAGAGTTAAATACTTTTTGTGGTAATTTAATAAAAGCAAAAGTTTTGTTGCTTTCATTAGTTTATTTAGCATTGATTCATTTTTTTATTTGAATGTATTTTTCCCCAACTGTTAAGCATTTAAAGAATCTTCATTTTGCCATACATTTAACTATTTAAGTAATGTGTAGCTAAGCATAACTTGAACATATGCCTAATAGAATACTCTAGTTCACATGAACATGGGGGAGAACTCAATATAATACTATAGAGAAACAAAGCCAAAGTAAGAAATATATAAGATAGATAGAAAAATAAGTTTTTTAAAAACCCAGTAAGAATGTGAAGCAACTGAAGGATATGTCGAAGGCTAGAAAATTATTTCAGGTACTATGAACTCTGGAAAGCTCTCCATTTCCTAACATTGTAAAATTCACATTTAACTACCTGAAGCATTTTCTAATTTTACTACATCCATCTAGATTAGTCATTGATCACAATTTTTATCAACAATTATGATGAACTGAGATGAAACAGTCACCACTCCTATTCATATATGCATATCTCAACAATAATATTATTGTAAATATTTATAACTATATAGATCAACACAACTAAAAATTAAAAATCGTCAAGGGTAAAAAAAGGAACTCAAAAGCAGAGTACAGGGGCGCCTGGGTGGCTCAGTGGGTTAAGCCACTGCCTTCGGCTCAGGTCATGATCCCAGGTCCTGGGTTCAAGCCCCGCATCGGGCTTTCTGCTCGGCAGGGAGCCTGCTTCCTCCTCTCTCTCTGCCTGCCTCTCTGCCTACTTGTGATTTCTCTCTGTCAAATAAATAAATAAAATCTTTAAAAAAAAAAAAAAAGCAGAGTACAAAATAAGTAGAAAGGTGATGTCATGATTGAACAGGGAGGGCTTGGTCCCTTATCAAGTCTCTAATGATTAAAGATCTGGAACTGAAAATCTCAAATACATTCCAGACCCAAGAAGAGCTACCTTCTCTTTGATGAAACAGCAAGAAAATTGCACCCATTGATCCAGGAAAGTGACAAGAGCTTGTCTGCCTAAGAATCTAGATGAAATGGGGGAAAAAAGTAGCTGTACTGTGACAAATCAAAACACCAGGCCACAGTATATGCCAGTATGGGGTTTAAATTTATATTATTCACCATGCATGAATCCTTCAAAATTTTACATAAACTAGTGGAAAACCTACAATTTTGTATAGAAACATATCTGAGCCAGGGCACACCGGACCCCTTAGTTAAAAAAAAAATCTGGAAAATGATTTTCAATTGAACAATTAATGATAAGGCCCCCACATGAGAATTGCCCAACATAACCAAGAATAAGCAGGTACCATAAGCTAGAATCTTAAAAATTTGAAAAATTGTGAAGAAATGAAACTTTATAACTTTACAAAAGGACAACTTTATAAAAAGAAATTAATAAATTTGAAAAAGAAATAATACTCAAAGAGAAGAAAAATATAGTTTTCAAATTTAAAAACTTAATGAAAACTTTAAGAAGGAAAAGAGAACACTAATGGCTATGAGTTATATCTGAAGAAATTATCTGAATGAGCACAAGAGTGTTAAGTTATGGAAAAGTTAAGAGACAGGAAAGAATAAAATGAAGTACATCATATATCTACTAGGAATTGCTGATGGATAATTGTAGGATAATAGCTGAGAATTTTCGATGTTTGAAGAAAAACCTGCATACCATATAAAGAATCATTCCAGTCACAAGCCAGGTAAGTAATAATAAATTCACACATAGATATTGTAACAAAGCCACAGAACACCAAAGATAATGCTAAGACCTTAAAACTCAATTAGAACAGACAGTATACAAAAAAGCAAAGAAAAAAATGATCAAATATTGATGGAAAACAGCAAACTCAAATTCCATGCTTATGTAGACCATTTTTTCAAGAGTGAGATCAAAATAAATGAATTCCCAGAAAATGGCTAAAGAAGTTCACCACTCAAAAAATTTTGAGTAACAAAATATGTATTCTCTGCATTTTAGTGAAACCCTGGTTGTAAATGTTTTAATCTTGAAAACTTGGTTATTCTAAGACTCAGAAAACCAAAAGACATTATCATCAATGGAATATTGTTAAAGACAAAATTCATTGCTAGCATATCTTTATATACCGAATGTTTGAAAATTTTAATGCCATCAGAGTTGCCCTTTTGATAGCTAGTTAAGTGGCCTAAAATGTGGAAACTGTACACTGTCCTGAACATTTACCTTTTTGGGGTTGTAAGCCATAGCATTGCTATTCTTCTGAACAGCAACTTCACATGTGAAATCTCTATGCTCTCCTAAGTTCATCTTTCTAATTCTTTGATGGTCATTAGAGTAGCCTTATGCATTTCAAAATGCACATCCAGACACTTAGATGTACATATACATGTATAAATGCCTATTTTGCTAAAATATTCTGGAATAGTATGAAAATTTTATAATTTAGTGGCTAAAACTTTATACCAATCTCTTGCTCAACACATTTAAGAAATATAGGATAGCTGAGCAGAGGTTGTAGAAAAGATTTTGGAATCACTGGAGTGAGTTATTACCAAACAACTTATGATCATTCACAACTTCTCCATATTAAAACAAGTAATTCTGTGAAGATAGAAGAGCATAGACTAATGACTGAGTAGCTTAACAAAACTATGCCTTTACCCAGGACAAAAACTTAAGAACTCTTAGAAAAGACCAATTATTAAGACAAAGGTGCGTAAATAACTTCTCTACCTCATAAACTGATTAGAATATTTACAAATCAATTATAGTCCTTTATATACCTGTGATGTTTTCTTATGTCCTCAACAGAATGTGTCAAGATAATTAAGGATTCAAAGCCTCCCAGCAAAACAGTGGTATATAACTAGAATATTATTACCATTCTATTTAATTCTTGAAGTTAATGTACTTATTTATTAAGATAATCATAAATTAGGAAACAATAAAAGGAATGAATTTAATAGAAGAAAAGCAATAAACATATTTATGAAAGGAATGCACCACATAAAAGTGAATTAAAATTTGCTATCAAATATATAGAAAATTAGATGGAGTTTTTGGCTCATAATAGCTTATTGATGGGCAATATTAAAATGCTATTATAAATGAGGATTATTCTGGGGTGCCTGGGTGGCTCAGTGGGTTAAGCCTCTGCCTTTGACTCAGGTCATGATCCCAGGGTGCTGGGATGGAGCCCCACATCGGGCTCTCTGCTCAGCGGGGAGCCTGCTTCCTCCTCTCTCTCTGCCTGCCTCTCTGCCTACTTGTGATCTCTCTGTCCAATAAATAAATAAAATCTTTAAGGAAAAAATAAATGAGCATTATTCTAAGCTATCCATGTAGAAGGATAACAGGAATAATCCTGGGCATGATCACTGAGAACTGAGTGCAAATGTAAGTCTGTAACTTACAAGAATAAAAATGTGGAAGGACTAACAAAATTAAATTTTGTGTAATAACATTGTAGAAAAAAAGGAATAAAGAAATTTCAAGATAAAATGAGATAAAACAAAGCACCAGATGAGGACATAAAGTAAACATATGCCATTACAAGAAACATTGTACACTGAGGACCAAAAAGAGAGAAACTTGTCTAAATTATAAAACAGTGGTGGATGAGAGGATGTAATATTCTGGAGGAAAGAATGTTGAAATCTGTTCCTGCATTTATTTAAAAAGACAGATATTTATCTTTTTTGAAAACTTTTAATACAATTCTGACAATGGAAAGATGCATTTTTGATCCTCTCACATATTTATAAATATTGAAACTGCCCTTGGAAAGCTTATTGTAATAAATCTGAAGGTTTTTCTGAAATATGGGCACAACATGACAGTTTTTTAGGCGATAAGTTATCTTATGATTTTGTGATTACTCTCCATATGGGCAAAGGAAAACCGGAAAAAAAAAAAAAAAAAAACTTTTAGGAAAATATCTTTCCAAAATGGCTCCCTGTCAAGATGGCAGCTGAGTACAGAGACTGAATAGATTAATCCTTTGGGTTTAATGGTTGTTTTGATGTTCCATTGGAGAAACGATCACTCTGTCTTGGCATCCAAGAAAGCACTGCTCCAGGCATAGAGGGATCCTGCTCATATCTCTCACACCCCCCACTTATTAACGGGCACATTCCAGGTAGAAGATATGATAATGAATATTTTATGTTGTTTTAGGACTTCTAATTCTAAAACTATTGGAGGTTTTTAATCGACTGATATTTAATTTTTGAGTATAAATGTAAAAATCTTTAGTTTTATAATTTGGTTTTACAATTTAGCTGCTTGAGTAATATTTTTAGGCCACTTTATGGTCAGCATGCTTCAAGTTCATTTTGGATGCAAAATTTCTCCTCACACAATCTACCAAAATCAACAAGGGAATCATAAAAAAAAATATTCATCTAATAAAAATTGTCTGTAGTCAGGAAAATTGGCATCAATCTACTTTTATTTACTAACATCCTTGTATTTTTTTCTTTATAAAAGAAAGGAGAAGGAAGAGAAATTAAAACAAAAAGGAGGGAAATTTATGTACAACTTTAAAAACTCTATGCAATTTGCCTGATTTTCATGTAGTCTAGTATTCAATTCTTAGCTGGTCTTCTCTGATTCCATTATGGTAAAGACAGGGTGGCAGTGTTTTCCCACCAGTTTCTTCTATATAGATAAAAGCATTCAAACCAAAAACCTAACAGTTTGTGTTTTTCTACTGAAAGAAATGTCTCTTGTGAGTAGGGAAGATGATTTACATGCATGTACCTGACCTTAGAAATAATCTTTGTGTTCATCATAAAGTTGAATTTATATTGTTATCAAACATGTACTTCAGGTTTTTTTTGTGTGTGTGTATCTCTAACATACCATTTAGGTTATAGATCTCTGATACCTTAGAATACTGGACAGTTTAGAAAAATCCATTGTGTCTCCCTCCCAGTTTTTTTTTGGTATTTTTTCTTTTTTCTTTAATGAAACATTTACTTTTTATGGTTTATTTATTTATTTATTTGAGAGAGAGAGAGCAGGAGAGAGAGAACCAGCCGGGGTTGGGGGGGGAGGTGCAGTGAGGCAGAGGGAAAGAGACTGTCTCTGATGAACTGAGAGCCCAAAGAGGGGCTCGATCCCAGGAACCTGAGATCATGACCTGAGCCAAAAGCAGAAGCCTAACGGACTGAGCCGCCCAGGCACTGGAAACATAATTTAATGGTTACAAAAATGTTTGTAAAGTTTTAGCTAACACATAGTAGTGACTGAAAATTACCTTTCCTATTATTTACTGCTCAGAAAGTAAATTTTATATGTATTTATTCTATATCTATAAAGTAGAACAAAAGTTATTTGGTTTTTTATACTGAAACTTCTTGTTTATATCTAACAAAGTTCTTAACAGGGGAAAAATAATTCTTCTACAATAAGCCTTTCCATTCATGTCCTGAAACTAACTTTATCACTCATATATAAGTAATATATTTATTTGATATGGATGCTGAAATTTAGTTCATGGAACAGAATATTTACCTGTTTGTTTGTCTCTGTATAAGATGATTCTGGACCATTGTGAGTGTCTTCCTATATACACATGAAGGATTAGATACTTGTCTTTCTTCTTTCCCAAAATGCCGTCAGTATTGTGAGGCTCTGAATATAGGTGGAAAACGGACTCAATACTGCTGGTATTTCTTATTAAAATAATAACCACAATACAGAATAGAGCAACATTAAAATTTTATGAAATGTAACCATGAAATAACAAAACTCCTATTTTTAAAAAAAGCTCATGTACTGGAATTTATATCCAAATGAGTGTTGTCTTTCATTGCGGTCATCTTAGATTTTAAAAATCCTGCCACTGTTGAAAATATTTTGGAACTGTTTTTAGAGCCAGTTATGCACAAGGAAGCATTTCTCAACAAACCCTGGGAAGGCACTGTGTTAATTACCATCAGTGCAAATGTGAAGGCAGCCTTTCTTGGACATTTATTTCAATGAGTTTTTGACCTCATCAAGTATATTTTTATTTTAAATGGTCTTTTTTTTTTTCATAGACAAAAAGATAGATCAATCATATAGAAGAAGGGTTCTGAGCTGATGGGCCCATGAGATCACATGTTGGTTAAAGAAAGCATTAAACTGGGGCGCCTGGGTGGCTCAGTGGGTTAAGCCGCTGCCTTCGGCTCAGGTCATAATCTCAGGGTCCTGGGATCAAGTCCCGCATCGGGCTCTCTGCTCGGCAGGGAGCCTGCTTCCCTCTCTCTCTCTCTGCCTGCCTCTCTGTCTACTTGTGATCTCTCTCTGTCAAATCAATAAATAAAATCTTAAAAAAAAAAAAAAGAAAGCATTAAACTTTTTTTCTAGATATTAAAAACAAAAACACACACACAGGAAACACAAAGTTTCAGGCTGGATCCATAAGTATGAGTTCATTGTTTTACTCACTCCTTGTTATATCATTTAGTTATACACTCATTCTAGACAATCATGTAAGGTCCTTTCTAGAACCTAAAGACTACATATAATGTGCACCTGCTACCACTTTAAATTGGGATACAGGACTTTATTGGAACCTGTAGTACTCTGCATAACACTTGATATTCAGTTTGCATAGGGATGAATAAAATGGACCCTAAAAAGCCAGCTTATATCGGGTCCAGATGTGTTCACTAATGAACTTTACCAAACACTAAAGGAAGAAATTGCACCGGTCTTCTACAATCCTTTCCAGAAGACAGAGGCAGAGGAATACTTCTAACTCATTCTAGGAGTCCAGCATTATCCAAACTCCAAAACTAGACCCACGCATTACAAGAGAACCACAGACCAATAGTCCTCATAAACAGAGATGCAATCAACCTCAATAAAACCTGTAAGTGATCCTGCCAGAAGGAAACAGAGTGGAGCTTGGAGTGATACTCTGCCTCCTGTAAAAAATAAAATAAAATAAAATAAAATAACTTCATTTATTCAACCAACATTTACTGTGCAGAACATTATTCTATGTGGTCATGAGATCAGTCTTATCACCCTCCCTCATTCAGTCACTTATTAATTCTGTCACCCAACAAATACTTCTCGAACATGCACAGTGTATCAGGCATTATACCTGGGGTTAGGAAATATAGCAGGGAGCAAAATAGACCAAATTACTGCTTTCATGGAACTTACATTCTATTGAGGAAACAGACAATAAATAAGATCTACACGTAAAATACAGACATGTATATAGAGTAAAGATATCTGTGGTAAGATTGAAACACATTGTTGATGTGTGCAAAGGATGAGATGAGAATTTAACATGCACATGGGGGTGATATTTATATCGGTTGTTCAGAAATGGCCTCTTTGAGAAGTTGACTTTATGTAAATCCCTAAAGGATGTGAAGGAGGGAATCTTAACAATGTCTCCTGGAAAAGAGAAGGTAGATGGAGAAGACACAGTAACTACAGAAGGATGTGAGAAGGAATGGGCTTGGAGATGAAATTGAGGAGCTGGTTGACATTGACCCATGCAGGGCTTTGTCGGAAGTGGATAGAGCTTGGCTCTTCCACCTCATCTAATGGGAAGCCATTAGAGGGTCTTTCCAAGGGGGAATGCCATAAAATGGTGATTTAAAAAGTTCATTACAGTTTCTGTGCAGAAGGATATTTAGGTATCAAAAGTTCAGGCAAAGAGCCAACAGGAAGTTATTAGAGTATTATAGGCAAAGAAACTACCGGAGGTGAGTAGCTTTAATTAGGCTCGTGAAAGGATATTAGTGAGAAGTAAAGAGATTTGGGACATTTTTTGAATAGAATCTGTAAGACATGTTGATGGATTAGTTATGGGGAAGCAAAGAGAAAAAAATAAACCAAGAATTCTCCTACTTTTTGCCTTGAACAACTTGGTGAAGCCATTTATTGTGATGGGAAAGACTCAAATGGGAACAGATGAGGGAGGAGAAAGCCCATTTTAGTCTTTACATGGTAGTTTTGACATGCTCATTGGACTTCCAAGAGGTGTCAAATAGGCAGTTAGATATGGGAGGTTGACCCCAGAGGGAAGACTGGGATGAAGACATCAAAATGAGATCTGTATGAAGTAAACTCCTCAGTAGCAAATTAAGAAACACGTTGGTAAAGTTGCTAAACTATTAGTGACATGTATTATTATGTCACCTTATTATGTCTATTTATGAATTCTAACTTTAGGGAACACCTGGGTCAATCCTATAGGTAATTACTATCAAAACCTGGGTCAGCCTCTATGGGAATCTCTTGGTGTATGCCCCATGTTGGCAGCACAGGAGCAGCAATCCACGTATCACGTCCTCACATGGCAAGAGAAAGCAAGATAGCTAAAAGGAGAGAGTGTGACAGAAAAGGACTTTTTTAAAAACATAGCTCTCTCTCCTAACTGGAGAGCAAAATCTTTTCTAGAAAATTACCAACAGACTTCCCCAGTGTCTTCCTATCCAGAGCAGTATTGAAAGTCCATCCCTAAACCATTCCTTGCAAAGGGAGAAGGGTATTATCTAAAACTTGCTAAGACAAGCATGAGTCACTTCTTCTAGCTGAGGTTCCTTCACTAATGAAAAAGCGAGGATATATTGGGAAGGTAATCATCCATGTCCGGTACACGAGGCACTGGTATAGATGGTACTTAAAATCAGGACAGGATGATGACACCAAAAATATATCCACTGTACATTCCAAATATTTCCACCTTCTCTCTGTAATATCCATTATATGGCTACTGGTAGAACAAAATCATACATTCACCTAGAATATCACCTATCAAGAGTTGCTTTTAAAAGTGAAAGAAAATCAAAACCCAGAACATCAGATGGTAATTATGAGGATTATCTCTTCCATAGATGAGAATTACACAGACACATACACAGAGACATACACACACTCACAGCATGATTTCTGGTTTCTTCCTGTTTTTATGTTAGCATGGGTGAAACAAAGCCTAGAATATTATGATCTTAAGTATGTTTATTGTAGACTTAAATTCGGTAGATCTAATAGCCATTTTATCTTTACCAGCCATAATTTCCTCATCTTTGAAATACCTCACAGCTTTTGCCCTTGCTCTTTATTCAGGAAATTTTTTTCTTTTTGTTTTTTTTTAAAGTTTTTATTTTATTATTATTATTTTTTATTTGACAGATGGAGATCACAATAGGCAGAGAGGCAGGCAGAGAGAGGAGGAAGCAGGCTCCCCACTGAGCAGAGAGCCTGATGCAGGGCTCAGATCCCAGGACCCTGGGATCATGACCTGAGCCAAAGGCAGAGGCTTTAACCCACTGAGCCACCCAGGTGCCCCAATTTTTTTAATTCACATTTTCTACTTCAAAATACCAAATGAATTAAAGTACATGACTATGCTTTCTTGGCCACAGTAATTGGTCTAAGGATGGGCACTAAATGCAAGCAAGTAAATTATGAAACTCCTTCATATGATTATAATGACTTTATTCACACATTTTTTTACTTGTTGGCTATTAACCTAGGGTTTTCTCTGTCTCTTAATTTAAAAACGGAATGAGAACAATGGCCTGCAATTTTGTACTATGTTTTTACAATGTTAAAATTAGTCATTTGCCTATATGCCAAGATACAAATAAAAACCTTTCTTGGGAAAAATACACCTATGTTTGTGGGTTTATGGGGTTATAAGTTATAAATTGGAATACAGACAGGAAAAGGAACTAATATCACAAGATTAGCTCCACTGGCTCCTTAGTTTGCCTACCTACAAAACACAATTTTCTTGTTTGCTAACTCCAGTCCCGTTTTAAAAAACCCACAACCACAGGACATATACATCATTTGGCTTAGGTGTTGGGAAGGTGCTTGATTAAGTTATCTGAAGTGCATTTCCTAAATGACAGGAACTAAATTAGACATGAGAATTTTTCACAAATAAAATGTGATCAATGCATTTGAGTGTTTCACAGCCTAGTCAGAGACTGCACATAGTATGTTAAGTAAAATAAACAGAAAGAGGAATAAGAAATGAGATCCAGAGAGAGTAAGATCTCTGAGGAAGGAAAAGAGGAAAAAATAAAAGTTCAGATGTAAACATATTTGATCCAAGGACTGTGCTGGAAAGTAAATGAAATCAGTTTAAAAAAAGAGAGAGAGAGAGATTAAATCAGCTAAGAATGGGGAATAATCCCCATTCTTAGAATATAAGAATATATAGACTATAAGAATCAGAAATGGAATAATCAGAAATATTAGAAGGAGAGCTTAGAAAATTCACAGAATAACCTGAATTCCAGAAAAATCGGCTTTGGGGTTTGTGCACATTTAATAAAGGGGACATGGGATAGTATTTGAACATAAGCTTACGTGTGTGAATGTGTTAGGTGATACTGTGAATGTGGCCTTTCACCTGCCACTTCTGTGAACAGGGTTAACAGGTATTAACTGTTCATTCCTTTCCTGAGACTTTACCATATGCCAAGCACTGTGGCAGAAACAAATAAAAGATGGGGGCTTCTGTCCTCAAAGAGGTCATAATCTCTGATACACAGATAAAAAGCAATGTGATCAAATATATTTGCCACAGCTCCTATCCTGGTAACTTTTTTTCCTTGTTTTAAAATCTTATCCGACTCGTCCATTGGCATTTAAATCATGACTATCTGGTTTACACCCTCCTTCCATACAGTTACTTTATTCTGTTTGTTCTATTATAGAAAAAAACAAAAACAAAAACAATGTGAGTTGATAACTGCATGTGTTTTAAAGTACAAACTCTTATCTGTGTCTGCCATATCACACTGTATTGTGAAAAGTCCAAAATTCCGGCTCTTTCTTAAATTTAATTATCTGGTACTTTCCTACAGCAGTCTGTCTCCTATTGACATGTCAAATTTCATTTTGTTCACATATCTTTGGTGTGCGTCTCCTTGATATTGATAACAGTGGCTGGTGTAAGAGCTTATCTACTTTTGATTCTGAAAATGTAATAAAGAAGGGAAATACAAAGCAACAGCCAGATGTACTAGTTATTCAAGCATCCATCCAACTTCTGTATCAATGTTGGGGGAATACGGTATGCACGCTGCAAGGCCGTCTCACAGCTATCTAAGACAAACAACAGTGGCAAAGGGACGGCACATCTTTGACAAGTAATTCCTTTGCAGGAATAAATTATTGAAACACACAAGCTAGAATGGTCTTATGTGAATCTTTGTTTCACTTTTAAGGTATCATCGTTTCATGAATGGGATCTTTGGCGTTTATCTTATTCTTTTTTACTCCGGAATTATGACGTTTCTATTTTTGCCTAAGTTTAGGAGTAGAAATGTCGTGAGAATTAGGAGAGACTTTGCTTTTTGCTCTTTTTTAATTTTAACTGAATTTGGTCCATTGGAGTAGATCTTAGGTAATTATCAAAATTAAAGAAACATTTGATAGAAGACATGATATGAAAAGATATCCTAAGATGTTATATAATTCCTGCCTGCCTGTGCAGATTTGTCATTTGTAAAGGCCTTCTGAAAAAGGAGTCTCACAATATCTTGTAGAAACTCTTCCTTATATCTAACCCAAATCCTTAATATTCTGTATTAGCCTTGTATTTTCTCCTTTCTTAGAAAATCTGTAGTCGAGTATCATGTCTCTTTGACCTATAGCCAATGCCAAAATCATGACAACTAATATAGATATTTATCAACTGTTGACCCCTAGATAATTAATTCTGTTTTCTTTGGATTTCACAGATGAGAGTAAAGTTAGATTTACAAGCAACCAAAGAAAATCTTAGATTTATAATTAAAAGAAGGGAAAAATTAGTCACTTGAAATAATTCTATATAAAAGAAGATTTTTTCATCCTTGATTTAAAATCATAAACCAAACATTTTTATCCAAGAAAATTCTAGAGAAATAAATTTGATTTTCAAATGTGATTAGAAAAACTCAGACATTCAGCCTTGCCCTTTCTGTGAACTCTTAACAAGTTTTCTCAATCTCATCCTTTTTGGTGTTCATAAAACTAAATATAAAACTAATAGTTGCATGTAAACAATCTATAGATTTTATAAAATCATGCTGAATTGTTTAGTGGACCAGTATGTGTGTGCCAAGTTGATTTGGTTCTGTGTGGTTTACTGTTTGAGGGGAAAAAAAACAACACAAAACAAAAACAAACAGCTGATTATTTTGTAGTGAGGGTTATTACATGAAGAGCCATTATTTCCGGGAACATTTATTTTGAGGCCTCACGTGTAGGCTGGGGCCATGAACAATTTGAGGGCCAGCCTGCTAATCAAGGTCATTGTCCCTCTCCTACTATTGACTTTTTTCCAACTCAATATCACCTTGGGAGGGAGAAAAAAGAAAGGGATAGCTCCTCTTTACCTATGCCCTGAGAGCCACAAACAACATATCTCTGTGTGAGTTGAAATATTTAAGAGTTTTAGAAATGGTTATACCTGGATTTGAATCTTAACCCTACGAGCTACTGTCTGTGACTGGGCAAGGTGACTGACCCCTCCAGCATCTTGTCTTTTATATGTAATAATTGATTTCTTTTAAATTCTTTTTATTTATGCAGTAATTTAAAAGACTCCTCCCAACATCATCTCAGACAAGAAGTGAAGGTAGATAAGCTTCTCCAAACTCTTTTGACTTCTAGTTTGTCAGCGGCATGAGGTTCTATTAAGACATAACTTAGGGGCACCTGGGTGGCTCAGTGGCTTAAGCCACTGCCTTCCACTCAGGTCATGATATCAGGGTCCTGGGATCAAGTCCCACATTGGGCTTTCTGCTCAGCAGGGAGCTTGCTCCCCTCTTTCTCTGCCTACTTGTGATTTCTCTGTCAAATAAATAAATAAGAAATCTTTAAAAAAAAAAAAAAGACAGAACTTAAAGTAATTTTTGTTACTAGTAGGTGGTGACATATGAATGGGTCCTGGAATCATCTTAGGGGCTTGTAAAAACTAGCATTTTAAATGGAATGCAACAAAATAGTAAATATGTTACATCAAATACGTGAAAATTAATGCTTCTTTAAGAAATGTTTTGTTTATATATTTGCATTGTACTGAGTGTACTGAGTGGTGCCTTAAATGTATTTCTTACCATGTGTCAAAACTTGAAAAATCTTTAAAAGCTACAGGTTTAAGGAACTGGATCATGCAGTACAATATGAAAAGAAAACCAGAAAAAACTTATTCAAAATACAGAGCACAGGCCAGCTATTCAGGAAGGAGTACAGTGATATCTGCAACATCTGTGACTGCCTTTGGCCTTCTTCATAGTCATGTTTTGCATTAAGTCAAGAGGCTGAGCCATGGATGTCCATGTGCAAGGGATATCTAGCAACTCACAATGTGGGTCTAATCAGACACTTGTGGGAAGCAAGCAAATAGATTAGTACATCCTTGTTTAAGAACTGTTTTTAGGCGGCACCTGGGTGGCTCAGTGGGTTAAGCCACTGCCTTCGGCTCAGGTCATGATCCCAGGTCCTGGGTTCGAGCCCCACATTGGGCTCTCTGCTCAGCAGGAAGCCTGCTTCCCTTCCTCTCTCTCTGCCTGCCTCTCTGCCTACTTGTGATCTCTCTCTGTCAAATAAATAAATAAAATCTTTAAAAAAAAAAAAAAGAACTGTTTTTAGGTACCTTTCCTCAAAATTCACCATGCTAAGATTACTGCAGAGAAATTCTCTATTTGTTTCCTCTATGTACTTGGATCTTTATTCTTTGACCTTTTTTTTTTTTTTTTGTCAGCAACAAGATGGCTACCCTATGCTAATAAAATGCTCACACATCACCCCACAACTCATCTATTCCGCTAGCTATATATCTGAAGACTTAGAGCCTGCATTACATTTCTCTATTTCCCATAACAGAATATGAAGCTGTCGGGCCTAAATTATCCTGGACTCCAATCTGTGAAAGGACACATAATCCTAGGAAAAAATATATTCCTTATCAGAACAAGCAGCTGTGCTCCAATATTGACTGAGCAGCATAATCATTTGGGCAGAGTATTTCTTGCAAGGAAGGACGGTAATATTCAAATGCCTGAATTTTTATTTTCTGTGAGTTTGGTATTTTCCCTTCAGAGTAATCATTTCCCACATTCCTGGTGAAATCAGGTTGATGCATCAAATCAGCCATCCTTGAATATTTTAAGCCTTTGACATTAGGCCCTGTAAAGCTAATTTGCATATTGCCTACTGATGTGAATGCCCAGTCAGAAATTCAGCTATTCCCCTGGGACCCCACTTTTGTTTTTCTAAAAGCAGTTGCACATCCATAATATTCAGCTTCTGGAGAGAAAAACTTTCAAACTAGACAGACTGTGCTCATTTATGTTAAACTAATTTTAAAGAAGCAAACAAAAGAAAAAAGTATTTTTGAACCATATAAAATTGCTACTTGACTGATTTTGGCCTGTAAAAATGGCAATTTCAAATAGTTCAATCTAGGACTACATTTTTTTTTTCTATCTGATACTTGTTTTGAAGAAGACAAAATCCTGTGTCCAATATACAATTCCTTTTAAATATCAGACTTTGAGTTTGGCCAGGGTTAGATATGGTCTGATGGTCTTCTTTATTTTGTATTTAGCAAAGATTTTCCTAAATTCCTAATATAGTCAGAATACCAGGCATGCGGTAAAGATGAAGGTAAAGCCAACAGACTCTTAAGAATCGTATAATGTTTTTTTCTGATAGTAAGCTGGTGGGAAAACAAAGAAAGTGAAATGTGACACAGAACTTGATAGTCCATCAAAATGTGTGGATTTTCTTAAATATTGCCTCAGGATTACAATCATCAAATTGCTTCCTATATTGGCCCCATACATATTTCCTCCTGAGTAGATTCACTGTACAATCCACCTGCTGGTGTAGCTTACTCTTTGCCAGGCATTGTTCCCCTGTCTTTAATATTAATGATCTACTCTAAGAATTCAACCACCTAAAGTATCCCTGTGTCTTGAAACATTAACAAACACCAAGGCAAGTCTTTAATGTTTAATTGTAACAGCTATGATCAATAAAATATACAGCTGTTCCTGTGTTACTGTTCCTTTGTTTTTTGAGGAGAGGCTGATGAGTGGATGTCCATATAGCTTGTCCCTTTATAAAATAATTCACTGAATGGCCTATCTGTCGCTATTTCTAGCAGTTTCACGTTTACTTTACAAGTTGCATCCTTTTGTGTGTTTTGTTTTGATTGAAGGGAGTCCTTTGTTCTATGTTACTATTTTTGAAGCTATTGCTACCACTTGTCAATTGAGAATGCCATAGGGCTTTTGTTTTCTTCTAAGAATCCTCATTTTGTCTTCCCATTGACAGTCCTCTCTGTGACTGCTGCACTGAGGACCCCCAGATGATAGCCTGAGTACAGCGGGCAGAGCAGCTAAGCCAGTGGTTCTCAACCTGGGCTGCATGCTGGGATCACATGTGGAGTTTAAAAAATACTGACCCCTGGGTTTTGTTCCTGAGATTCTAATTAATTTGATCCAAACTGAGGCCAGGGCATTAAGATCTTTTAAATCCCGCCCCTACCCCTGGAGCAAGTCCAAAGCACAGTAAAGTCTGAGATACACTGAAGTTTTAAAAGGAAATTCCAGGCAGAGCTGTGTCTTTGGTCTCATTACGCTGGGCCCAAACTTTGGAGTTGGCTAAAAAGCTATATCTTTATCTACTTTCAGTAACCCATTTTGGTGATCAGCTGGCTACCGTTTATATGGTTTTTGCCACCAGCCCTATAGTCATCAACAGTGGAGTTCAGATTTCAACAAAGATGAGAAACAATACCCATAATAGCCCTCAAGCCACTCTTTGGCCTCCATTGCAAGATTATTCTACTCACATGACAATTTGGGCAGCTTTCTCCTGAGAGTAATTAACATCTGTGTAAAGATGTAATCACCTGGAGCAGCTATGTAAGCCAGAGCAATCTCAAGAGCTTTCATTTCTAGAGGCAAAGAAATTGTATTACAGCAGTATTTTGCCAGCATATCTTAGAACATCGGTGTAATCAGTATTAGAATGAAGCATTGTAAGACTGAATAACAGAAAGAGATTAATTTCTATTAAATATCTACATCTTTTGGTTCTCCAAAGTAGATTAGGCTGGGAAGGAATAATGGAGGATTTTACTCAATCTCCTTTGACTCTGGGCATAATTCCTGCCCTTGCTGGGGAGGCTCACCAGAAGGGAAAAAAAGGAATAAGAAGGAGCCCCAAACAGGTAACTAATCCTCAAATTAATTGCCATTTGAATGAACTGTATTGTTATTTTGATTCAGTTTTAATTTACATTGACAAGGACATCTTTTCCTTTTGAAAGAAAGATTTACTATGTAACATAATACACTTTCAGAGTCAAGAGCTTTCCAGAAGTTTCTGAGCTGAGTTTACTATTGTCCACATGTCAGTTTCATAATCATCCAGGTCTAGCCTCATCCATTATTGTTATAAAAAGGTCTACATATGCAATTATGAGTATAATTTTACTTCCTCCTTTCCACGTTCATATCATTTTAAGAGAACTAAAAGATCTTTGTCAGGTTTTGCTGTGACTTTTATGTTTCAAAGCCACAGTACATTCAGTAAACTATAAAAAATAGCCAACAATAGTAATTTTTAATGAATATAACATTTGTGTTCCATATCAAAGCCCAGCTGCTCTCCAGAGAATCCCTTGATCATCTCTGCCACTATTATTCTGGCTTAGGGAAATGTTACTGAACACTAATTTTTGCATAGAAGGAGGGTTAGCTCCAAGACTTTATAGGAGAATCTCACAAAAATAACTTTTCCCTTTGACTTCAAACTATACTATATTGATACCAATTTAAGAGGAAAGCATGAAATGGGGGCTCTGCTGGGGTTCTGCAGGTTTGGGGTCTTACTGGAACTTCATTGAAGCCCTTAGGGAAGAACTTTAAACTTCTCTCATTGGTTATTCCTGTTGCTCAATAGTAAAGGGTGTTCTCAAAGATCCCCCAAATTCAGAAAGAACGCATTGACACTGTCATCTGGTCAAGACATAGGTTTCTAAATGCTGCCTCAAACAGCATATGTAAGAATGGCCCCAAAGCACAGTATGATCTGAGGATGCTAGAGAGTCCTACTTCATATCCAGCAACCCCATGGAACCCCATGGATCTGCTTTATTCCACCCACCTGAGTCTAGTCAGGCAAAATACAGAAGATGGATCAAACAGATCAGAAACCTAAAGAACGAAGAGAAACTTACACAAGTGGCCTTGGAATTACAATTTTTAAAGGCAACTCAGAGAAACAAGGATTGGATTACTCACAAAATACATGTAAGGCCTCGTCACAGTATTTAGTAAGAATGGCAGGTACTGGAAACCATTTGAGCTTGCATAAATTTCAGTGATTTTTATCAGAATGACACTGGGGTGTCTACACAACCCAAGGAAGCTTCACACCCAGGGGAGAATGGGATCCATCACACCTACAGGGATTTCTGTGGCAGGAATATGTTATCCAGGTTTCTAGAAGTCTCCTACAGGCCCAACAGCTTAACTCCCTGTAGCTCTCAGTTCAAATTCCAAATTAGCAGGAAAGTAATTTGATTTTCCTACTTGAGGTGAAGGGCCATTCCCATATTAATTAGCACAGCAAGGAAAGCTGTGCTTGGAACAAAAACATGGCCCTTGGGAGTCATTCCTATGGACAGTGTGGGCAGTTCTCAACCAGGAAAGCCCAGACAGATAACTCAATAGAATTCCGTTATGACTATTTTCAAACAGCCTGAAAATAAAAAAGAGAGATAATAAAATACAGGCCCATTTACGAATTGTGTTATTCCCAAAGTCTCAGGCCTTTCTATTTTGCCTAAATTACCTCATGTTCTTGACTGCTAAATGTTATGTAATCGTACATTGAGATAAGGTGGTAATTTTTTTTTTTTAATAAGACCATGAACAATATTGAGAATGGACATCTGTTCCTTCTCTCTTGAGTTTCTGAGGGACTAAGAGAGGAGTGTGGCCCTGGGATGACCCTCTTCTTTCACAGAGGCTGACTTGTCCCCGAATCTGTTTCCATTTTCTTTCCCTCTTTCTCTGTTTTGGAAAAAGAGATGGAGAAGGAGAGAATGGAGTTAGGTGGGATGGGTGGGAAGAAAGTAGATGGTGGGAAGAAGGACAAGGAAAGGCAGTGAGGGCAGAAGAAAGAATGAGGAAGAAGGAATATACAGGGGCAAAGAGAGTCTTCCAGAGAACACCATGTTCAAAAAAGTATGCTTCCTCACTCAGTAACCTAATGGAAATTTAGGGGGGAACAACTGTCTCAAGGACCAATTTTAGGCAATTGAGGCTGGCTCTTACCATCGAGTCTGTCCTTTCCCAGGGAAACCTATTGCCCGAAGACTTTACAAGAGCTCCAAGTCTTCAGTTTGCATTTAGTAGGAAAAGATCTAGTTGATTTAAATTTAAAACAACTTGCAAGTTGACTTATATCAAAGCTTTGCTCAAAAATAAATTTTGAGGGGCCCCTGGGTGGCTCAGTGGGTTAAGCCCCTGCCTTCAGCTCAGGTCATGATCTCAGGGTCCTGGGATCGAGCCCCGCATCAGGCTCTCTGCTTAGCAGGGAGCCTACTTCCCCCTTTCTCTCTGCCTGCCTCTCTGCCTACTTGTTATCTCTCTCTCCCTCTGTGTCAAATAAGTAATAAATAAATAAATAAATAAATAAATAAATAAATAAATTTTGATGGACTCAGAGAAGAACAGAAGAATTACAGTAACCCCAAAGGACAAAGGGGGAAAAGTGCATACTCTGAGAACTCCCAAAATAACCGTTGCTCTCCTCCTAATCTGCCTGCCGCTATCCTTAATTAGAAGTAATTTTACTTCATTTGTCTGGGTCAAATAAACATGTTGAAATTAAGACCCAGCTTGGAAATATTTCAAAGACACTGGCCTTTAAGTTAGCTGAAAGAAGAGCTAGGAAGGCAAGAGCACAGTGGTCAGGATTTCACAAAGAGGTTTCACTCACCCTCTTTGAAAGGTAACCCTAAAATGTGTGAACTCAGGGGAATCTCTTATACTTTATCTGAAGACAATCTTCTTTGCCAAGGAAAAACGTTTCTTGCTTTGCTGTGGCCAATGGAGTGCAAACAATAAGAAGGCAGCTACCAGGTCTTACGTAGAAGAAATGAACACCCAGCACCTAGCATAGGGCCTACACATGGCAGTGCTGAGTAATCCGTTGAAGGGAAAGTAAGTCACGAAGCAGAGTCTAAACAACAACGCAAACTGAGAGAAATGTAGGGAAGCAGGGTAGTACTAACACAGTTTAAGAGTGGGGGCCCTTGCATGAGACTAAATCGATTCAATCATGACACTGCTCTGTGATCTGTGCTGATTCGTTTAATCTCCCTGAACTTCATGTCCTTCTCTGCAAAACCAGGGTAATAACATGAATTTTTCTCATTAGATAGTTCTTAAAAATAAATCAGCTGTTGGACAGAAAGCATTTAGCACATCTCCCGCCATACTAGTGCACAGACACATTAAGTATAACAAGTTGTCATACAGAGTTATATTCAAAATCCAATCAAATTTTGTAAATACTTTGAGTTTTGGTATTGATAGAAATTTTTACTTGATTATACTCATTACTTATCAAGGAATGGACAAAGTGAAGAGAGGTGATAAAAAGGTCTTATTTGGGGCTATTAACATTGATGTTCTACAGCAGCAATGCTCTCTGACATGCGGCAAAGTATGGGGGATTATAGTTCTCCATTCTATCAACTAACCAATAAATAAGCTATAAAATATTCTGATAGGAAGTCTGATCCATCAAGAATTTTGGAAATTCATACCTGCTGTTTTTCTTCCAACATCAGCATGACTCGAAAGCATTTGCGTGCTTGGCTGTGATTGCCAGTGTTTTTGAACTTTCATTTGTAACACCTCCCTGAAGGGCAGCAAGTAATTTGGAGGCAACCTGATGGTGTGATTGCTAAAGGGGAGAGTCTTTTGCATACATACAGTTTCACTTCCTGGGCATTATTTTTAAAGAGTCTACATCTTTAACGTGTTTTTACATTCTTTGGCTAAAAATGGGAGATTAATGGTGGTGATCAAAAGCAGAATGACCATGGTATACATTGTTAGCCCTTCCAATGACAAGTTCAGTTCTGATTTATATTGCTATTCCTTTTCTAATCACTCCAGCCTGACAAAAATCATTTTTTTAAGTTTTATATATGTAAATAATCTCTACACCTAATGTGGGGCTCAAATTCACAACCCAAGATCAAGAGTCACATGCTCTTCCAACAGAGCCAGCCAGGAGCTCCCAAAATAGTTTATTTTGGATTAAATTTATGTTTCTTGGACATATGTGCTTATTTTTTTTTAAGATTTTATTTATTTTTTTTGACAGAGAGAGGCACAGCAAGAGAGGGAATACAAGCAGGGGGAGTGGGAGAAGGAGAAGCAGGCTTCCCACCAAGCAGGGAACCCAATGCATGCTCAATCCCAGGACCCCAGAATCATGACCTGAGCCGAAGGCAGATGCTCAATGACCGAGCCACCCAGGCACCTCAGTGGACATATGTGCTTAATAACAACTAGAATTAAGAGAACCCCATACTCCAAATTTGAAATTGTATGTAACAGAGATGAAAGGTATGTGTCGTGCAGGGTCCAGTGCAATGCTTTGTCCACTCTATTAGATATTTTTCAAGAATCATTCACTGTCAGTAGTTAATGTATGCAGTAAGTTAGTGAGAAGGGGGGATGGAACCATCAGTGAAATATAGAATCTGGTTAATATTCCTACAAAGAATTCATTAACTTCAATAAGATATGATTTGAGAGCAAAGGTTCTCATCACCACACATTTTAAATAAGCACTTGCACTTAATAGGTGTCAGGGTTTTGATTATCCAACTGGGAATTTCATACTGAGAAATGCTGGCATATTTTAAAAGTTCTCCTTGAGGTTAGCAGAAACATACCAAATGACTGGCATGTGTAATAAATGCAAGCATTACTGATATTAGATCAGATTATATTAAATTGGATTGGGGTATGGTAAAATATAGGACAGGGTATATTTCAAAAGCAATTCAAAACTAATTCACCAGGGACGCCTGGGTGGCTCAGTGGGTTAAGCCGCTGCCTTCGGCTCAGGTCATGATCCCAGCGTCCTGGGATCGAGTCCCACGTCGGGCTCCTTGTTCTGTAGGGAGCCTGCTTCTCCCTCTGCCTCTGCCTGCCACTCTGTCTGCCTGTGCTTGCTCTCTCTCTCTCTCTGACAAATAAATAAATAAATAAAATCTTAAAAAAAAAAAAAAACAAAACTAATTCACCATTACGAAACTGTGATTCAGATGCAAGCAAAATGGGAAGTAGGGTGTTATTTTTCTTTTTCAGGTAAGCAGTGGAAAGATTAAAATTGTAAACTTACTCCAGGGAAACAAAGTACCTCTCTTGCTTTTCAACACAGATGGTATTAAAAAAATCACTTTTTAGAACTGCCTTCCCACTTCCTTATTTTGAGTGTATAAAACTCTCTACCCTTGAAAAATATACATTGTTTCTATAATCGAAGCTATCAAGGCTGAAGCTGAATTACCTAATAATTCCTTAGTAACAAAACTCACCAAGATTCAAAAGACTCTAATCGGTATTTTTTTTTTTTTCAAATTTTGCCATCACCTTGTCATGAATTGAATATTGTTGTTGGACCAAGTGGTTTACCCTCCATGTCAGTGTCAATTGGTCAAAAGTCTATGTACACTCCAAGCAATGCCGGTTTAAATTCCCAAATATATCTTTACTTGAAAATAGTAAATAATAAAGAGAAAATCATCTTAATCAAATTGTCAACAGAAATTATTTCAAATAAATTTAGTAACAGAAACAGTATCTTTTAAAGAATCCCAGAAGATCAGGGGCCCCTAGGAGGATCAGTCCACTAAGCGTCAGACTCTTGATTTCTGCTCATGTCATGATCTCAGGGTGATGAAATCAAACCTCATGTCAGGGTCTGTGCTGAGCATGGAGACTGCTTAAGATACTCTCTCTCCCCCTCTCCTTCTGTCCCTCTCCCTCCCTCTAAAAAAAAAAAAAAAAAAAATCAATAGGTCAGACTTCCAGTGGTGTTGCCCATGGGATCCTTTTTTCTATAGGCAGAGTATCACCCATCGGTGATGGTGGTCTTCACCTTCATACACTGTTGTGGTGAAAAATCACAATAAGTTTAAGAGGCTCTAGGAGAGGTCAATTCCCCTTTAACCTTTGCAGTCTCTAAAAGCTGCCAGTAGATAGTACCTCTATTTTACATGTTCTATTTGATAGACTAAAATGGTGACATTTCATAGATCCTTTACACATTCTAAAGTTCATTTCAGTTAAAAAAAAATTTAAAAAGTCCCCAATCTCCCTAGAAAAGCCACAGCCAGAGTGATGGTAGAACATTCTGGTGGTTCATCATTCACCGATGATTAGAAGATATCTACTATGGATCCTAATTAATTGGATTAAAAAATCAATGATTAGGATTTTTTTTAAGTACAAATTTTAACTCCAAGCCATTTTATAAATAAGAAGACAGTAAACTACGCTATTTAAGGAGAGAATGTGACTAGGATTGAGAAGACTCAAGATGTAACTCTGTTTTCCGTACAATCCGTTCACTCGGTTGGAAAGAGACTGTGTTATTACTGAGTCCAGAGAGGCTTCAAGAAGTGAGCACACCACCATTATCTGACTAATTGCTTTGTGAAGTGCTTTTAGAAAAACTGGAGCTGAAAGGCACTCCATACTACCAATTTATGGTCTATTCTTAGTGCCAATGATGCCCAAGAGAACAGCACATTGTAAAGTCTGTTTTTCAGGTGATAATATTTTTGACAAAGTGATTCAGATTTTAAAATACTCTCTTACTGAAAAGTGCCAAGTGATTATCTGCTTTGCATGATGTGAAGTTCATCACGAGTGTTCGCTTTCACGTCAACTTTCTTCATCCAAATCAACTTTTTTTTTTTTTTATTTGCTTCAAATGGAAAAGAAGATGAACAGAGCACACGGATTAATTTCAGGAATTGGATTAACTGATAGGTTTTGTTTAGGTTCATTTCAAAATTTTATCATTTTAAGAGTGTTCTCTGTTTCAATCATCTTTGTGGTAAAATAACTAAAACATTTAAGGAAAAACTGCAGTTGTGGGGTACAAGGAAATGTTTGCAGACTTGTTAAAGGGATGGAAATAGACTTTTTGCTACTCCTTATACTATTCAAAAAGATTAAGACAATTTTACTGCAATTTTTACTATCATCTTTGGCTGGCTAAAAAGATCGCAGAATAACATTGATAAAGTAAATTTAAGGGAGGACGAAGCACCTCAGAAAGACTCTAAATTAAAAGTTCATGGCCTGTGCTTTCTGCTCATTTTTATCATTTTTCTTTATGAACAACTTATTTGTTTTTAGCTAAAATTTCTTTGGCAGGAGGCATAGTAATGTGTTTGTGCTTGCAAGAGTTAATAGTCCTTGTTTGGCTTTTACTCTCTCATTGTCTTATTGTTTCTTATGAGGGAAATTTTGCTTAGAATAATGTTGCCTCATCATTTCAGTTTTGAATTTTTTTTTTTTTCTCAAACGGAAGAAAGTTGCTTTTGAACCTCAGGTTTGGTATCCAGGTAGCAAGTGAGCTCTACAGAAAATGCTCTGGAGCTGTGTTTGCTGAGATGTCCTGAACTCTTGCCCTGAGCTTATTTCATTTATATTCCATGTCTATTCAAACTGTGAATTTAGTTTAGCATGACTAAACACGTTACATTTGCTTAATGACTGTGTATTCTTTGAATCTCAAATTCACTGAGTCACTCTTTTGGGATCCTTCTATTGTTGTTAAAGCAGGCAAGAAGAGGAAGTATGGCAAAATGAAAAAATTAAAAAACCCTTGAACTCTTATTTGCTTTGTTTGGAAAATGATTTCATAAAACCTATAGTATTCAGCTTTAAAAACTATATGTCTGTTATATTAAGATCGGTATGTAACTTTCTTTTAAAATGAGTAGCAGGATATTACACTTATGCGGCACCTTTCACCTCCCAAGGAGTGTGTTACAAACTATATACAGAGCACAGAAATCACTTTACCCACCGCTGAAGTGGAACACAGCAGTTGTTTAACAGAACACAATACTGCAAAATCATTTAAGAAAGGAATTGAATGAGAGTACAGCCTCCAAAAGAAACTACAGGGGGGATTTAAGAAAAGCAGATGACAGTCTCTCAGCTTGGAATTTGGCCAGGACATTCAATCCAAACATTCCACTCCATTCCAATTTCTCCCTTAAATATCCTAGTGCCTTTGACTCAATGATTGGTATCTTGACATTTTAGTGTTTCTATCCCATGACATCTACTGAAATCTAGTCCTTTAATAATTACTGGTCCAGAACTGACCCAGGAAGAAAAATTCCAATCGATGACTTTTCAATTTTCACTCTTCTAATGCACCTGGGTTCCCACCTTCATATGACCTTGTCAAATGCCACTAGTCCATATGTTAAAAATATTATGATGCCTATGCTATTTAAGACCCAAGATGACAAAGCTGCAGGTTGTAATATAGATTTTTCTCAATTTTTGTAAATATGAAAAGACACATGCTGAAGACATCACTGCAAAATTTGAAAGATTTTGAGAGATTCAAGGTAGTGAATAACATGTCGGTAAAATAGATCTAATGTTTGTCTTTGAAAGATTGTTATTCCCTTGTTTCTGATAAGAAAGGTCTACTTTAATTTACATTATACTATAGATCTTTCCAAAGTCCTGAATGATAGTGATCATTCTACAAGTGAATTTATTTTAAAAATATGTACGTGTATTTCATTTTCCCTTGTGAAGAAACAATAAAAATGTTCATAGTTTCTATGACCTAACTTATATTTTATGTTGTGCGATGTAGCCTATCTTCTCAATTTGTAAGTTTGTTGGACAGTCTCTTTTCATTTTTGTAATTCTATAGAAGTTCTTCTACAAAGAAGAACATAGGCTTTTAAACCAAATTAGAGCTATATTTTTCATCTGCCAGGTTTGAATCATCACTCCTCTAAAAGGATTAATTTCTTTTGTTCCAATTTTAAAGTAACAATTGCCAGCATCTTAAAAAGTATAAATTATATGGAAAAACTGCTGTGAGCAGAAACCATAATAAAATAGCCAGTCTTCGGGACACCTGGGTGGCTCAGTCGGTTAGGTTGCTGCCTTCGGCTCAGGTCATGATCCCAGGGTTGTGGGATCGAGTCCCACATTGGACTCCTTGCTGGGAAGGGAGCCTGCTTCCCTCGCCCCTTCTGCCTGCCTCTCTGCCTACTTGTGATCTTTCTGTGAAATAAATAATCTTTAAAGAAGAAAAAAATAGCCAGTCTTCATCTTTAATGATGATGTCGCCAAGAATTTAATTTTCTGTGTTTTCATATATACCATAATTCTGTTTTGTAACTAACATTCTAATCAAGAGAAGACAATCACACATAGTTTATGTATATGCTAAATGATAGTGAAGAAAACATACTTATATCCATTGAATTTTTGTTTGATTTACAGTTGTTAATGCTATAATTAATTTGTAGTCTAAATTTCTCAAAGTAATATATTTGAACATTTAAAAGTAAGTTTTTATTGAAAACAGATCATAAATATAAAGGTGGTAGCAACAGCAATTTCTCTTAAATATAGAATGTAACTAATTCAGCTAATTCTTACTGACTTTTATTAGGTGTCTAATCAATTCCATGATTTGGATAGAAAGCACTTAAAACAGTGTTGGGAAATATTGAGCTCTATACAAATTTTGTCATTATTGTCATAGGACTATTTCCTTTAGTTAGCATAACTAACTGTATTTCAGAAAATTTTCAGTAGTATCTTATGTGTAAGCTATTTTGTTTTGTTGATATAGGGCTAAAGATTAAAAACCATTGATGTTGCTCTTGGTTTGCGGGTATTTCAAATACCCCAGTTGTTAGCAATTGTTACTACCTACAGGGTGGAAATGAGAACATGGTCTGAATATAGACATGGGAATTTTTCAAGTATCTATTATTTCAAGTATCTATCAAGTATCTCCTGTAAATACTTTATCTCATTTCATTTTACAACAACTTTATGAGGAAGACATTATTTTCATATCTAGATTTTAAAAATGGAGCAGAAAAGCATTCAGTAACTTACTCCAGGTCTCACAGTTATAAAGTGATAGATCAGTATACCTGATTCTAAACCCTTTCCACTCAAAAATGACACTGGTTTGGTGAATAATGTGCTCACATAATGTCAAAGCTTTCAAAGGAGAACTTAAAAACTTGGAATTCAACTCTACATCTATAGTACTTCCATGAAAAGAAGGGTTCCATAAAACCTAACTTGAAAACCCTGCTAGATGGCATCTCACAAAGAGTCTGGGATCCCTACAGGGAGGGCACAACAACATTTTCTGATAGCCCTCTGTATCTGAGTAGATAACAAGCCCCTGTAACTATGCTAATTTTGCTCCCACCCAGTTATACAAGATGAGGTCAGCAGGACACCCTGTGTCAAAGCCAACATCATGTGTTGGAGGCCAACTATAGACTTTAGAAAGCAAGCATGAATTAACTCATAAAATATCTGAACCCATTTAATAATCTTTTAATATGACAGTATTCAGATGAAATTAAGTAAGTGTTTATTAATAGGAAAAAATACCTCACAGAAACAAAACACATGAACCTTAAGATCACACAAACCTAGATTATCATCCTAGTTTTCCTTTTACTAGCTCTGGATATAAGGCAAATTACTTCATCCCAATGATCTGCAGTTTCTTTATAAGAAAAATAATACTTGTAAGAGTGTCTCATAAGACTATTGTACAATATGTATTAAATGAGATAATATACATAAAATTCAGGGTCTTTGACCCATAGGAAGCACTTCAGAAATGATGATTATTTTGTTCATATGGTAGCATTATTATTAATATATACCAGACAGCATGGAAGATCTGTAAGAGCAGATAGGCCCTCTACATAGACATGGATCTTACGGACTAAAAAGATAGGCAGTTAAACAAACATTGACCATGCAGCTCATAATTACTATGCTGGAAGAGGATTAACATTTTCCAGAATTTCAAAATCTTTCACTTTATTTAGGAAAAAAAAATTCCAAATTGAGAACTAGTCCCACTGAAGGTAATATTTTATGAGGCTCCCAATCCAATCTCACATCTTCAAATTGCCCTTACCACTATGGAAATACCTGAGCATTCATGGTACCTAAGGGAGTACTGCCCTTCGGAGGGTGTTCAGTTTGCTGGCCTTTCCCCCCCTGTAATGGGTTTGCTTTGATGGCTGATGGTGTGCTTTTTGGAATGCTTAAAGACCATACATCTTAGTTCTTAGCAAAAAGATGTGACTGAGTAAAAACAACAAAACAACAAAAAACAAACAAATTAAAAACCAGGAGGGTTTTTTATGCAAGGTCTTCTGGGGAAGACCAAAATTTTGAAATTGACTGGAAACACCAATGTCCATTACAGCTGGGAGAAGAAGTGATGGTATTCATTACTTTAGGATTTTCTATCTCAGATAGGTCTGCTTGTGACCATGTATGAAAAACACTTATAGAAGGCATGGGAATTAAAGTATTAGATTCTGTGTCATTGAGAGAACACTTGGTTAGGACTGGCCAGTACAATAATTTGCCAACAGCTGGCCAAAGTGCCAAGGCCAAAGGGTGGCTATTCTGCAAGGAGTGGTTTCCATAATTGTAATTGGAGTTTATTATGAGGGAAAGAGGAAAGGCAGAAGTGGCAATGACCATGAATGAGGTCCAGGCAACAGATGCTCTTTTTGGAAAACTCTTCATGTTACTAAAAATGATGACATTGATGTTTGGCTTTTCTTGTCTTTTGGCAGTCAGTAGGGATGAATATTTGGTGCCATCTTCTGAGAGTCTCTGAAATGACATCTGTCCAACCTATTTTACTTGTTTGTATTTTTTCTTTTTGTTTTGTTTTTGGTTATCTAAAATGTACTATGTGGGATCCTCAGATCTTCACAAAAAGACTTTCTCAGAAAGCTTCAGAGATTTAGTAAGTATGCTTCTAGTGCAGGATAAGGGGAGGATTCTTCAACATAGTTCCCACTTTCTCCATGGTGAGCCATGTCAAAGCATATGGCAAATCATACTACTATCATGATTAATTCCTTTGAACCACAGTTTAGGTTCAAATGATTAAGATTTTTGCATTGACTATTGACCAGTTAATATGTAGTTACTGCTATTCTGTTCTTTTTACATGTTTAAAGCCTCTGGGAGAAATTAAAAAAAAAAAAAAGATTTGCATCCCTATTAATATACTCCTAAGGTGCTCTTCCCATTAACATTTCAGTTTGTGGAAGTTTTAAATGTTTTCAGCCTGAAATTATCCATGGTTACCTTGTTGGCCATTTTTCAACAAAAGGGCTGCTGCCATTGACAGGCATGGCAGCCAGCCAGGAGAAACTGGGCAGAGAGGAGATGCAAATTTCTCCTCAAAATTAGGTGAGGGGAAATTATGTGACTAAGTATAGCAGCTATTTAAAGCCAACAGTAATTCAAAGCCCATCGCAAATCCCTCCGCCTCCTCCAAATGCTTCTTTATTTACTCCAGGCCACAATGACCTCTCTGTCCTCTATGTTTCTACAGCTCACAATTATCTCAGGTAGTTATGAAATTAAAATTAAAATGTATTTTAAAGTTTATGTATAAGTTGACAGATGAAACTATTTGCAGGAGGCATGCTTTATGTGATTGTTACATATTTTTAAAATTAGCTTTATTAATGTTAATAGGAAATTAATGCCTGGATCAACCCCAGAGCCACTGACCATCTTCTAGCAGTAACAGTACTGCAGGAACTGGATGTCTTAAGAACCTTTCTGTACCAACATCTAGAGTTCTCTTCCTCTTAAGTTAACAGATCATCTGAACTCACAAGGTAGTAAAAGGCCAAGTTGGTAGTAGTGGAAAGAAACTAGATAATATTTATACTTCTTTCTGTTATTATATGTCAACTTTCTTCTATGAGACATCAAGAAAAGGCCTTGGGAACAGGTGAATAGAAGATTTAAGGGCTCCGTTCTCAATAGAAAAGTAAAGAAAGCTTTTTCCATGCAAAAACTCAGGAAAGACAGAAAATAATTCTGGGAGTAGATGGCGTCAGTGATAGGGAATATATCTGGATGAAAGGTATAGGTAATGGCCACCTTCATTCATTCAACATTCAACTAACAAAGGCACTGGTTTTAGGGGACACCTGGGGATACGACAATAAATTTATTAACCAAGATCTCTGCCCTCAAGGAATTTACCCTCTAGTGGAGAACAGAAAATAAACAAACCCACATCATATAAATAGCTATTACTGTGATGAGGGGGAAAAAAAAGACATCTATAGAATATTGAGTAGTGGGGCACCTGGGTGGCTCAGAGGGTTAAGCCTTTGCCTTCAGCTCAGGTCATGATCTCAGGGTCCTGGGATCAAGCCCCACGTTGGGTTTTCTGCTCAGCGGGGAGCCTGCTTCCCCATTTCTATCTGCCTGCCTCTCTGCCTACTTGTGATCTGTCAAATAAATAAAAAATCTTTAAAAAAAAAAAGAATATTGAGTAGAGAGTAGAGAACAGATGGGCTATTTATATAGGATGGTCAGAGAAGGTCTCTAAGTCAAAATGTAAAGAGTAACATCCAAAAAATAAAAATAAAAAATAGATAAAAATAAAAATAAAGAAACAATAACAACCATCCTGGAATAACTGTAGGGAGAGGGTTTCAAGCACAGGGTTCAGCATACGCAAGAGTGTTAAGACAAGAATGACCCTGATTTGTTCTAGGGGCAGAGGGTACGAGGAGTTTAGAGCACAGAGAAGGGGAAAGTGAAATAGGCAGGGGCAAAACACATGGGATCTTACAAGCTAGGAGAAGTGATTAGATTTAATTGCAACTGTAATGGGGAATCACTGAAATATTTTTTCTTTTTTTCTTTTTTTTTTTAAGATTTTATTTATTTATTTGACAGACAGAGATCACAAGTAGGCAGAGGCAGGCAGAGGGAGAGGAGGAAGCAGGCTCCCTGCTGAATCCCAGGACCCTGGGATCATGACCTGAGCCAAAGGCAGAGGCTTTAACCCACTGAGCCACCCAGGTGACCTTCACTGAAATATTTTAAGCAGAGAAATATTACAACCAAATTTATATTTAACTAGAACATGCAGACTGTGGGTGGAATATTGCCTGTGGGTAGAAAAGAATAAAGACAGTAAAGCGTTTATTTAAGGAAATGATGAAGGTGTTTTGGACTATGATGGTGGCTGTGGGAATGGTAAGAAGTGGTCAAATTTGGACCATTTTGTTGAGGTGGAGTGGGTAGGTTTTGATAATGTAGAGGTTAAGGGAGAGAAAAAAAATCACAGATGATTGATTCCCTGGACCCTGGGTTCGCCAGTAGGTGGGATGCATAAGTGTTCCAAATGATTCTCGTGTCATCTTCTACTGCTCACTCCTGTTTTTTGTTCATCTTATTTCCCCAACAAATGCCCTCGTGAACAAGGGCCCTAATGTCTTCTGTGCCCATTGTGTCTGTCCCAACAGGGTTCAATAAACACTCCATTAATTTATTTTCTCTGCTTCTTGAACAAGAAAACACTATTCAAGAACAATCTTCCATAGGAAAAACATTCTAAAAATTTTAGAATCTTCACTTTGCTCTCTCTGTATTTATACTACCAAGATCACTTAGAACATTATTACTCCATTTAGAAGCCTTGCATCAAATTTTAAATCTGAGTTGTTCACTTGCATTAAATGTTGAACTTTCATGATGATACCTCTTTTTGCTACCCGTAACAACCTCTGTGGTATTTGTTGTGAAGTGTAAGATGATATCTTACAAGATATATGAATTTTTAGTACTTTCCATAAGAAAAAACTCTAGGGCGCCTGGGTGGCTCAGTGGGTTAAGCCGCTGCCTTTGGCTCAGGTCATGATCCCAGGTCCTGGGTTCGAGCCCCACATCGGGCTTTCTGCTCAGCAGGGAGCCTGCTTCCTCCTCTCTCTCTCTGCCTGCCTCTCTGCCTACTTGTGATTTCTCTCTGTCAAATAAATAAATAAAATCTTTAAAAAAAAAAAAACTCTATTAATACTTGTGTATTGTGTACTCCTATATCAATACTTTAAATCCTAGTGGCTTTATCTTTACCATTTAGATAAAGATCCCTCTGATCTTTTTCTGTCTGTTTTGGACTTCCAATTACTTATACAATGCCATTCGTTCTGTGGATTGTCTAAAGCAGTAGGCAACGCTACTTTCAGTTTTCTCCTGATATCCAGAATAATTTTGGTCATCTGCACATTTCATTATTGATGAATATTAGCAAATGGCAACAAAGTAAATCGTAGCTGTTTATACTAAATTACATGCATTAAGCTACTACTTGTTTCCCAGCACCATAATAAACATTTGTATGTTTTATTTCACTTATTCAATATATATGTTATGAAGTAAGTACTATAATTATTGCCATTTTACTGATAAAGACTGAGACTTATAAAGATTAAAGGCTGTGTCTAAGATCACCCAACTGTCAATCAGAACTAAAAAAAATACAAATGTACAATTCAAACTCTTAACTGTAAGGTGTATTGCTTATTGACATAAGAAGGCATTCTGATTGGTATTTTAGTTATTTTATAATTTGGTCAATTGTAAATATTTATGTTTTCCAAAATTTTGAAATTCTGCATGCTTTAACCTGTATCTCTTCTTTGTTTTCTTATCTATATCAATTCGATTTCATTAGCCTCTTACTTTATCTTTCTTTCATTTTCATCTTTTCTCCCTGAACCAGATTTTGTGTTTTACTCCATAGGTAAAGCTCAGCCCAGAGAAGGCATTCTCTCTATATTTCATGACACTTTCCCTCATTGCTCTCTCTTGGATTCATAATACTGAGCTCTGATAATTTTCTGAGATTTCTTAACTTCCTTTCCAGTGTCTAAGAATGGAATACTGCAAGCTATGTGGAGCCCAAGGTATGATCCAGAGGTGTTAGGGGTTTCCTTTTATTGATAAATGAATACTATGGCATTCCTATTACTGGAGGTTAATTTTTTTTTATCCTGTTCTTTCAACATTTTTCTAGTATAATAGCGAAAGAGGTTGGAAAATCAATGGAATTAGAATTGAAAAGATACCATGACAAGATGAAATTTGGACAGAAATAAATTGAATTTTTTTTTCAGTCTAAGTTCAAGATTAGGCTAGATGTCTCTTGCTTCTTAGAAAACAAAAGGTGAGGAATACCTCACATGAATCTATATCATGTCATGTCTTCACTTTGTTTGCCTGCCATGGAATCCTCCATTTCATTCTGAACAAACTCTCCTCCCAAGGTTGTCTTGTTTTATGTTCATACCGGTGACCAAGTTGTCTCTAGTAACTTTTCCCACTGCTTTCTTTCATGAGGCTCATATTTTTTGCTACTCCTCTTGATATGAAACAATATTTGATAAGTTATCAAAGCCCATTGAACTATAGTCTTTATTCAATCTGGATTCTTGATTAACAACTTCAGTGTCTCTTATAAAACTCCAAGATACCCAGACAGATGCTGATTTTTCAGTCTTACCTCTGCTTTCTGTGTTCTTATACTTTAGGCTTTTAGAGTCCTGTTCTGCTATCAGTTTTTATGCTAATCCTGTGGATGCTTTTTTTCTTTTTTCCCACGGACCACATTCTAACAATTTTATTTTGTTTTATACATGTATTTATTTATTTCAGTCTTTGAAGACAATTTTCTTCTAAAGCTAGATCTTCTATATCTACTTTTTATTTAATACCCATCTAATTCCTGAGCCATCTTGCTCCTATGAAGATGCCTTCATTTTTCAAGTCTATACAGGGTCCCTTTAAGGGAAAGATGGAGGCATTTTGGACTAGGATCATGGCTGCAAAGATGGTGAGAGGTGGTCAGATTTGGGCCATTATGCCAATCACTGTTGAGAAGTTCTACCAGAATTGGATGTCTATTTCTTATGAGTAGCCCCAAAAGTTGACTTAGGATCTAATATAACACCTTAAATGAAACAACATATTTTCACTAGAGGTTAAAAGATATCACAATCTTCAAGTAATTAAAAACATTTAACATTTCCTGCTATTTTTTCATTCAATAAGTATTTATTAAGTGCCTCTTAAGTGCCAGGTAGTCTGCTAGAGATCAGCAATTCTACTAAGCATAAAATAGACATCTCCCAGAGTTTAAAGATACCTTAGAAGAAAAATAATCAGTTGTATTATAAAGCATGAGGAATGCTTTGGAAAATTACACAGAGGCTTGTGAATCTACAGAGAAACATTCCATTTAGTCAAGAGGCAATGACATTTTATATGAGATACAAAGAATGGTAAGAATGAATACTATCCTGGTGCTGAGGAGAGAAAGCTGAAAAGGACAGTGTCCCTGACTTTGAAGAACTTATCATACAGGGGTGTATGTGCTTTCTGAAACATCTTACTAGAAATTGTTCAAATAAGCAGAAAAATTTTTAGACCAACGGCTCTTGCCTTTGCGCTCAAAGTTCATTTAAGCTTCATTAAAAAAAAAAAAAAAAAAAACTACTCCTAGTCACCCCAAATCTCTTGAGTTAAACTTCTTGGATGTGGATCCTGAGAATTTCCATTTTATAAGCCTTCTAGTAACTCTTCTATATAATAATGCTGAGGAATCATTTTTAAGAATTAAACATGAGTTTTCCTGAGAATCCTTTATTCACGTTTTACATCTGTGGATTCCTGAGCACACGTGAGAACATTGAAGGTCTAGAACTAGGAGTCCCAGACTTTACATTTTTAAAAATCAGTCCAATTGCTTCTGGTTCAAGAGTAGGCAGACCACACATGGATAAACTGCTGTAAAGTTTTACAACAATATTATATGTTAAGATGACTACGGACTAGATAGTGATTTAAGTTTTAGAAGATGTTTGGGTCTAAGGAAACTGGATGGCATCTTACTTTCTGGCCACATCTAACTCCAATCATCTCCCACTCAAGCCTAACTGACCAGTTACAACTCTGATATGCAAATGGCAAATCGTATTTCTTTGTTCATAAAAATATAAGTGTATGCGGAACTTTCAATACATAAGGAAACCACATGGGCTTTCCCAATTCTCTTATTTGTTTTTGTAACACTTCTGAGATATAGGGGGTTTAAGTCACTATTACATAGCTCTTGCTTTCAGAAAGAACTGAGAAAAAAATTATTGTACTACCTCCTGCTTATTTTTAAAGTACATAGGCAAAACCTGACAGTTTCCTGTGGACAAGGGTTCCATCCTCCTGAGAAAAGTATAGTGCAGTTTGTAGTTGCTTCCCATACCTCTTCCAAGATTATCCATGCCCTGAAGCCAGAGTGTAATTTCTTCCTGTGTTTTCTTATCATTCTTGATGATGAAGTCATTTTTTAATGAGGCCTGCCATACTCTATAGGATGTGACCTACCCTTCCTTCAACTGCATATCTCCTCTTTCTTTGCTTTATTAAATATGCCACATACCTCTATGTCATAGGACCCCTTCTTCCATGCAATCTCTTCTACCTGGAGATAGTTGTCTCCACTTAGTTTCATGTCAACCCAACTACGTACTCATCTTTCACATGTCAGCTCAAGAGTCACCTACTTAGAGAATCCAGCCTTAATTCCCAGTCAACGGCAATTTTTATTTGACACTATTCCTGTCTCAAAGAGTGTTTTCTAGAGTATTATTACATACTCTTTCATAAATTTATTTGCTTAATGTCTCTATAATTAGATTGATAGAAAATGTGTGGGTATATATGTGTGTGTCTTTTTATTCACTGTATTGACTACACATAGTAGTAGGTGCTTAATAAATATTTATCAAAGAACTGAATGAAGAGCTTAAAATACTCTGAGTCAGGTTTGTGATTTCAGTTCATTCCACTGGTTCACTGCATATTTATTTAATATTTTGTTTTTGTTTTTGTTTTGGCTTACCACAACATAATTTATTCTCTTACAGTTCTTTTTTTTTTTTTAATTAACATATAATGTGTTATTTGCTTCAGGGGTACAGGTCTGTGAAACACCAGTCTTAAACAATTCATAGCACTCACCACAGCACATACTCTCCCCAATGTCCGTTCACCCAGCCACCCTGTCCCTCCCACTCCCCTCTCCTCCAGCAACCTTCAGTTTGTTTCCTGAGGTTAAGAGTCTCTTATGGTTTGTCTCCCTCCCTGGTCCCATCTTGTTTCATTTCTCCCTCCCTTCCTCCTACAAGCCCCCGCCCTGCCTCTCAAATTCCTCATATCAGAGAGATCATATAATTGTCTTTCTCTGATTAACTTATTTAGCTTAACATAATACCCTCTAGTAATAAGTCCCAGGAATACAGAGATGAATTAACTGTTTATGATCTATAACCACAATATGCACCCTCTGTTTTAGCCAACTGTCTTGCAATTAGATGTTGCTGTATCACCTGTATGTGTTGGTGGTAACCCTTTCTCACTAATGCACCTCTCCTACTTATCTGCAATCAACTTGGGCATATTCCACTACATTCCTTCTGTTTTTTCCCATACAACACCTAGCTCGTTTTCAGGGAGTCTGAATAAGGCATCCAACCAAATCCAATTCTAAAAAAACAAATATAACCTCATATTCATTCTTGATTTACTATGTGAAAAAGTACTTTTTTCTAGGTAGTTTTAAAATGTAAGGACTGAGGGGCGCCTGGGTGGCTCAGTGGGTTAAAGCCTTTTCCTTCAGCTCAGGTCATGATCCCAGTGTCCTGGGATCAAGCCCCACATCAGGCTCTCTGCTCAGCCGGGAGCCTGATTCCCTTCCTCACTCTCTGCCTGCTTCTCTGCCTACTTGTGATCTCTGTCTTTCAAATAAATAAAATCTTTTTTAAAAAATAAAATAAAAAATAAAAAAAATGTAAGGACTAGCAAAATATGTAGGAGATTAAGCAGTCCATCTGTTTTATTTTTCCTTCTATGAAAAGAAGATTCTATCATTATATCAATTTTGTTGTAAAAATCTAGGTCATTTTTGATAATTTCTAATGAAAAAGCAATTCAAATACTTTCATCAAAAACAATTCTCATAATAATTTCTTTTTCCTAAAAGTATAACCTAAAATCTATATGTGAATATGATTACAACTCTTTTCAAATATTTGATACCATTTGGAATAGTGTTTAGAATTCTTCTTCCCTTTAACCATTCTATATCATGCTTGTCTATATTCTAAAATCTTCATATTAAAATTAAATTAAAAATTCAAATCTAAAGCTGTACTCTAATATAAGCTTATTCTTTATAGACCTGACTCTATTTTAAATGTTTGTAATATTGTCCCTTCATTTTGAATAACAATAAGTCACCAACTTATATTATATTTGCTTTTCTTCTTTTTGGTTTAACTGTGTACATCAATTAACATCACTTTTATCTCTTTGGAAGTTTCTTTATCTGATTAATATTGTTTCTACCTATATCACTTGCTACCTGGCTAATGGTTCAGAATACAAGAGTCACAGACTAAATAGTCAAAATAATAAAATGGTATGTATTATACAGTCTTAGGCAATATAGATTACATTTATATTATTCTAGTTTTATGCCAACAGATGTTTGGTCAACAGACCAAAAAGTACCATAGCATCTATTTAAATAAATTCAAAATACATAGTTGTCAGAAACACTCAATTCTACATGAAGATAGTCCGTTCAAAGGCTTACGTTAGCAACACAGTAATATTCTTAATCAACCACGGTTATCCTTCATACCAATAATCTTTCATGTTCATACCTATTGAATATGTAATGCTAGTGTTTGTTTTTGCCAAAGTGAGATAGACCAGGATTAGCTACACTTTACAAATGAAAAGAGGTAAGGAGAAGTTAAATGACTTTGCCAAGGTCACACCAGTGAATACATAGAAGATCTGAGATGAAAATAAAGTGCAATGAGCCATGGTACCTCCCTTCCCAGGAAAATCATTTATCAAGCAGTTATCCCAAATCAAGATTAATTGGGTCAGATGATAGCTCCTCCTTCACCAAAACACATTCAACTTACATAGCTGAGATGTTATTTGTGTGTTACCATTTTATATAAAGGATGTAATGAGGGGGAAAAAAAGTTAAAGACAGAAGTTGTTTCCCCCTAATTACATCAAAAATGTTATATCCTTTTACCATCATCTGTGTGAGTTAGGCCATTATTGGGAATTTCTCATACATTATGTCCAGATAAAAGCTAAAAAGAATAGGTTCATGCCTCTAATCTCATACTTGTTGTTTCTAGAATTAAAGCTGCCTCAAGTGTATTTCCATAAGCATTATGTTTTCCTTTGGAGTCAAGTTGTTCCTATTTAAACAGCTGTCCTCAGTTCTACTGCTGTCATACTGGTTGTAATTATATTTCAACTGAAAACCATTGTTGCATTTTTATTTATAACTTGGCAAAAGAAAGCAACTTAAACTACATGGAGGTCGGTTTTTCAGAACTGAGATCAATTATTTACTAAATGCACTGGTGTCAGAAACATTATCCCATGGTATATTTATAAATTTAAAGGGGAAAAACTAAATTAAAAAATCCATGAGCATTAAATGGGCAGCAGTGCTTTCTGCAACTTAATTTGAAATGGATTTTAAACTGAGTAAGAGTTGTTTCTAATGATGTCATGGAGGAGGCAGATTGTTAAGTTCCGTCTATGCTTAGGATTTAAATATATAATTTTTATTAAAAGGATGGGGTAGTATGATGGGTAGAAGCCACCATAGATTCAGGTCTCACCACACACACTAGCTAAAATCACTTTGGACATTACAAGAGACGAAACACTGGTCTCTTCAATTATCTACTCCCAGATATGGACAAAGAGCTTATTGTATTCCTATCAATTCTCTTATTTCCATCACCCACTTTTGAAGATACCAGCTGTGAGGATTTGTTGACTCATTTAAAATCCCTAGTGGGAACAGGGGAAAAGTGTAATGACTATATAATATTTCATAAGACTTCTAAAAGTGGTATTAAAGAAGATAACCTCAGGACAGCTGACTGAAACCAGGAAACTATTCTGCTTTTTAGATACAGATATCCACATTTAAGGAAAGTATGATTTCAGAGCAGGAGAAAAGAATATTAGAAATAATAGTATCCACATTCCACACTTATCTATATTAGTCACTTGTTTTGTGCTGGGCACTGTGCCAAATGTTAAGAATACAGAAATAACTAAGCATAGCCCCATCTTCTCATGATTTAATAAAATAATCAGGCATGTAAGCAAATAACCACAATGGAATGGTAGTCTCTCTAGCTGAGGCATGTATATAAACCAGGAAACATCAGTAGGGTAGTTTGAAAAAATATAGTAAAAGTTACACTAGAAAGATACTGGTTTAATGGTTTTGCAAAGATTTTTTTTTCTTTTTTTAAACACAGAATTGATAGATAGGGAGGGGCTGTGAGCAATGTGTGTGACACAACATTGGGAAAAAGAAAAGATCATGACACACTGCAGATGACAGACTTCAGAATGGTCAAAACATGTTGGGTTAGGGGCCAGTGTTGGAAGAAGAGGTCAAAAATGTTGAGAGATTAGGTTGATAAAGGCCTTGCATGCTCTCCTAAGGAATCTCAGGAAGCAGCTGTGGAAGACTTTTAACCAGAAAATTGACATGACTAGACTGTACTTTGATAAAATAACTCTGTCAACAAGGTAATAAATGGCCAGAATGAGAAGCATTTGAAGTTGGAAACTCGTGATGAGGAGTCTAGTAAGAAAGCCCTGGCAATGGTTCAGGTAGAAGGGGAAGAGGTCAGTGGGGATGGTTAAAAGGAAACTATTTGAAAGAAAGTTGCTAATTTTTATTAGCATGGGTGGATATGGATAATGAGGGAGGAGGAGGAGGAGACCAAATTTATTCTATTAGGAGGAGGATCTCTAGGTTTAAAGCAAAAGATTTTCAAGTGGTTTTTTGGTTTTGTTTTGTTTTTTTGTTTTTAGCCATTCAATTCATTATTTCAAGTGATACAGATTCTGGGTGAAAGCTGAGGGCTAGAGAGGAAAAAAGTGCTAGAAACAGCTGTCATTCGGTTGGATAGGGCCAGTTTAAGACCTAGAGAAAAACATCTGCCATTCGAAGGTGGGGGGAGTCCAGAGCTGAGGCAGAAGGACTTTCCTGGAAGAAGTTGTTCCTTATAGCTATCATTATTTAGCTTCGATAAAAAAGACCCAGGCTAAATTCTTTAACAGTTCAAATATTTTGTTAGAGTAATTTGAGAATGATACATGTTAATCCCGGTTCAAATTAGTAGGAGTACGAGACCTGTGAGAATCCTCTGGTCTCTGAGACTGTTTTACTGTTCATTCATTCATTCTTTTATTGAGAGAGAGCACACATGCAGGCAGAAACTCATGCACAGGAGCAAGGGAGGGCCAGAAGGAGAGAGAGAATCTCAAGCAGGCTCCACATTCAGCATGGAGCCCAATGTGGGGCTTGATCTCATGACCCTAAGATCATGATCTGAGCAGAAATCGAGATTCAGGTGCTTAACTGACTGAGCCACCCAGGCACCCCTATTATCCTTAAGATGGGCAAATAATACCTCCTCGTAGAATCATTTTGTTCTTTATGTTCTTCTCAACAGATAATAAGCACTTTGTAAAATAAAAATAGCTATTTGGAAATATTTATTGAAAGTAGAACAGGTGTCATTTAAACTGAATTTCTATACCTAAAATTTATATTCCTTTCTATCCTGTTCACTCCTTTATTCATTCAGCAAGTGGTTTTTGAGCTCCTGTCCTGTATCAAACTACATCTGGAGGTACAGATTGCTGCCTATGGTCTAACAGTCTAATGGGGGAGAGAAATGTAGTCAAAATAAAGACAGCACAGTATGATCCCATACTTTATAAATCCATGGGCATGAGATGTCATTAATAGACATTCTGTTAATATCCTTCTTAAAATAATTTATCCCTGCTCAGCTGGGAGTCTGCTTCTCCTTCTATTTCTACCCCTTGCTCATGATCTCTCTCTCTCAAATAAATAAATAAACGCTTTTAAGAAATGTGGGGTGGGGACACATGAGTGCCTCAATTGGCTAAGCATCTGCCTTTGGCTCAGGTCATGATCTCAGGGTCCTGGGATCAAACCCCCATCAGGTTCTGCTCAGTGGGGAGTCTGCTTCTCCCTCTCACTCCCCCTATGTACTCTCTCTCTCTCTCTCAAATAAATAAATACAATCTGTAAAATAATTTAATTTGGGGGTGATTGTTTATAACTACTGTAGAAATTTGAAGCCCAATCAAGTTAACCAAAAGATAACCAGATGAGATTACCACCAGCAGTACCAGAATTATACCACAACACTCACAGAGGATATGGCTACATAAGTCAATAATGTATATGGTGATGATTGGTATCATAATTACACTAAATGCAAACATTATAACTCAGCTATCCACCTAGCACAGTTGATACCTGTACCAATGTGAAGATCAAGAGTAGCCAACATAAGAGGCCTTTTTAATGATTCATCTGTCCTACTGATACTGTGTTAGTTGCTTTTAACTTTGTTAGGCAAAATGTCATTTGGGTTTTTGTTTTGTTTTTTAGAAGTGAGGAACCTACAGCATTTTTTCCTACTAAAATCCACTCATGCCAGAAAAAAAGAAAATGGTTGGTTAGAGAAAACAGAAGCAAAATTTGCAAGGGAAGTCAAAGAAAATACTAATCAATTCTTATATGTATTAAAAGGCTTTCATTTTCATAACCCATTTAGCAAGTAGGTGTTTCCTGGGATGCAAAGATACATTTTTTTTTCTTTCAACACCTCTACAAATTGCTTTTGTGTAATACACTGCACAAAGGATACTCACCCAGAGAGCTGATACAAAACTTCATTTGGAGAAACAAAAGCAGTGTCAATTTATATGGCAAGAGAATGAATACTACATTCCAAGTTGATATTGGATCTGACACTTCGAATCTAAAATAAATTATTTGGAAGGCCCACTATCTTTTTTCCCTGACCTTGGTATTAACAGCATTTGTGACCTCATATGCAAATGAAGTAAAATACTAAGGATGTTTTTCATCAGTAAGAATTAGCAGTTTTTTTAATGTATGTTTCTGTGATCATCCATTTGTTTCCCAAAGTGTAATTTCGATCTCCCTAAATCAATTTAACTAGCAGCATGTTGTGAATGTGACTCATTTCATCTGAGCCTGTGGTTAGCATTATGTTGCCACAACGAGAGCAACCTGACAGATTTTTCAGCCTAGAAGTTGTCCATTTCAATTAACAGGACACTCAGGACATTCTCCTGTCAGGATAATAAAAGCGTGTGCTGATTTGCCTCCTCTCTTGAAACAGAAAAAAGTATTATGTACTGTGAATAAGAAGTCAACCTCCCTTTTTCTTTTTTCAGAACACTAAGTCTTAGCGGGACCTGACTATAAATAATGGAAAACAGTTCTGTATGCTGGAACTTAGAGAAGTGTGATTTCTTTTTTTCTCCACCTTACAGTGAATGCACCAGGCATTCCTTTCCTAATTCTGTCACTCCCGTAGAAAAATAGATGGACACATCTGTGAATTTATATTGCTGATCTTGCCTGCTGTTACCTGTCCACAGAAACACATCTGGGTTTTCTGTGCTTTGAAAAGGAAATGCTTTGAAGAAAATGCATCATTCTAATGTTTTAATATTGTTTGCTATATGAATCCTTTAAAGAACCTTGTGGTGTTTAATTCTCAGGCCAGTGCTAAGCAAGGCTACCTAATGGGTGGCAAAGGAAAAAAGTGCTGGGAAGATAACTCCAAGTAGCTTCATGAAGAATCAGTGCAGCGTTTCAGTAATACTTTAATGAGATTAGAAACTCTGACATCGTCTCGTACCTAGTCAACACTGGCATGTGCCGGACTTTTCTTATAAGTGCACCTGTAACCACAGCTTTTCTAGCCCAATTTTTAATTTTTCTGTGTTCTAATCCTGATAGATGTCTTTTTTGTTAATAGTTTTCATATGCCTACATCAGAAAGGAAAACAAATGGAAGCAAAGCTTCTTTCAACTATAAAAGCATCCCTGCAAGTATATGCACTCTTTAGACAGACCATTTTGTATGGTTAAGCTTCACAAGCGCATCTCTGCAGTAGGCTGCACATTTAACTGGGAGACAACTGAGTTATAAAATTGGCTTTGGACTACTGAGGGAAAAAAATGAAGGTAAAGTGGGGGAGATTCTATCATGAGGTATAAAATAAGAACTTTTTCTTCTTATGTAAGTTTCTCTAACACTGGTTGATTTTCCTTTGTATGGAGAAGGGTCATTATCCACAGACCTCCCACTTGTCTTCCATGCAGTGGCCCTCAATTAACATTGTGCCTATACATGTGTAGTGATGAGAAGAGCCTAACATCTTGCAAATACCTTCTTTCTGTAAAAATTCCAATGATTATTTAAGATTTGCGAACTGAAAGGATGAGTACCTAACCCTCTAAAAAATCATTTTAAAGATGAAAACTGCTGTTCCAAGAGGTTGATTTTCTCCAAATCAGAAAGTCACTAGTGATGGAAGCACAGAGCGCCATGATCTGCCCCCTAGAAAAGCATTTTACCCTTCAGTGTGCTGTCTAACTTGACTACAAGAATCAGGGACCGAGAAAATTTATACCGCCCACACCTAGGCTTCTTAAAGAAATAATTTACCATAGCTCATGTTTTTATTTTATCTTTCAAAGAGTTGAGTTTTGCCTAAGTAGCACAGTTATTCATTTTTATTCTGCTGCCAAAATAAGTGCATTTCTTACATTTTAATGTCCCTTTTGCTTTTTCAAAACATCTTCAAATCATTTTCTTTTGTCACTGTCGCTGTCCAGTAAGGTAGCTATTCTTATTTCTGTTTGTTTTGTGTTTTGTTTTTTTCTCCCCTACTGAGGACAGGGAAAACAAGGGAGGTACAATACAACCTTAACCAAGTTCAGAAACCCATCCACACAGACATTAACAATGTAATTATGGGGGCACCTGGGGGGTTCAGTCATTAAGCTTCTGTGTCTTGATTTCAGCTCAGGTCATGATCTTAGATCATGAAATCAAGCCCTGAGTCAAGCCCCATATCAAACCCCATGTGGAGTCCCACTTCAAGCCCCTCGGCAAGCTCCACACTTAGTGGGGAGTCTGCTAGAAATCCTCTCCCTCTCCCTCTGCCCACCACTCCCCTCCTTTTTCCCCCACTCTGAAATAATAAATAAGTAAATCTTTAAAAATGTGTAATTATGAATGTCAGCAAATTTGCAGAAGGAAAAGAGAGAGGAAACTTACCAAGTATGAGTGATTTGTGCTAAACTATTAGGAGAAGCTTTATGTGTTATTTCATTGAATTATCAGTGAAGGAGCATTATCTTGATTTTTTTAAATGATATAGTGAGTCTCTTAAAAGGCAAATTCAACTGAGACCTTAAAACTATTTAGAGGCAAACCTTGGATGCAAACTCAGGATTGTCAGTCCCAAACAAATGCTTGATTTTGTAGATTAGTGGTTCTCTGAGTGTGGTCTGAGGACTCTGTGGGCCCAAAGACCATTTCAGGAAGTCTCCGAGATCAAAACTATTTTCTTAATATCTTCTTAAATCATATTATCTAACTATTTCACAAGGGAGTTTCAAGAGTTATCCTGATACAAGAGTATGAAGAGGTTTCATGATATAACACAACAAACTGACTCAAGAAAAAGACATGAGAGTCCAGCTATCTTGTATGAAATCAGATGTTTAAAAAAATTTGCAAATGTGTAAGACAGTGGTTTGTTTTGGACTATAGTTTTTTTAAATGTTGATTATATTAACATGTTATAGATTGTTCACTGTTGTTTTAATAAATTAGTAATATTTCACATTTCATATTTTTATTTCTAATAGGTTACATATCTGTGTATGGAATTTACATTGAAAAAAGTTCTCTTAGAATCCTCAATAAGAACATACAGGAGTTCTAAGACCAAAACATTTTAGAACCACTATCCTAAATGATGTTTCTTTACAGAGTAAAAATGGAAGCTACAATGCACGGCAAAACAGCCCAGGACCTATCTTTCTAAAATAAGAAAAACCTATGTGTACTTCAACCTTAGAACCAGAAATGACTTTTAGATATTGGTGCCGTGTCATTTTAAAATGTAACTTATCCTAGAGAGAAAGCCATCATTAGTTCTTTTCTTGGAGGTCCCAAGCTATAAATTATCACTCTAACCAGGAATTTAAATCTAACTTTTGACTTAGTTTCAGCAAGAACCTCAAAGGCCAAGAAAGAAATGACAGGTGATAAAACCTGGACATTCCAAAGCCAGAGGCAGAAATCTACATAGAACTTTTAGAAGCAATTTTCAAAGTTGGTTTGACAACCTCTCTCCTACCTGGATGACATAAAAGGATAGAAGTAAGAAAAGCCTGATTGTTGGAAACTGAAGAATTCCCAGTATGCTTGGAGTCTTTATAGGGGAGAGATGAAGAAAGCATCCCTGTCTCACGAAAACTGAAGAATGGCACATTAAGGAAGCCATCTGGGAATCCCTGTCGACAACATACGGAGTCTGTGGGCCTCCACAGCTGATGCCTGACCTGAGCAGGAAAAGCCAAAAAGCAGGATTTTGTGACTGGCTCAGCCTCAAATGCAGGGGCTTCAAAAAGAGGCTTCCTGGGAGCAGTCTGGACCCACAGAGGTTGACGAGACCAAGTATGGTGAGCGCTTCCTCTGGGACCAAATATTAATGAAACAGCCTTGAGTAGTTATTCTTAGTGACTTCTAAAATTTTTATGACTACATATTTTATAATTCATAGTAGTCTATTACTACCTGCATTATTTCAGTCCTACAGAAGCATTACAATAGTAGGAAAAACTCCCATACACTCTACCAAGATTCTGCAGTAGTTTATATTAATTTATGCCATTTGCTTTATCATTCCCTTTCTCTTTTCTCGATCAATCTCTCTCTCCATGCACATGCATACACAGAGTTTTTTGTTTGTTTGTTTGTTTTACCACTTGCCTGTAGGCTGAAGACATCAGGCCTTTTTACTCCTAAATACTTAGGTGTATTTCCTAAGAATAAGCACATTTTCTTATATGTCCACAGTACCATTATCAATATCAGCAAATTTCTCACTGATACCATAGTATTACCTAATCTATAACTACAATTGTTTCAAATGCTCCCAAGAAGACTGACTAGAAGGGCATCTTGATCTCACAGAGGGGAAGAACTGATGATTTCCCAAAGATGGAGAGAGGAAGTATGAAGGACAAACAGATGAATATTCAGAGGTCTCTAACCCAGTCTTGGGTGACTAGCAAAGATTCTAGGAAACTGGAGTTGGAGATCCAAAGGACTCATTCACAAAGAACAATTCAAAGGCTTATTTTCTGGGAAAGAGATGGCCACGGCCACTTCAGAAGGAACTGCAGAACACAGGGCTGTGCCATTTGGGCTGGTAGAGCTCATTCACACTCAGTGGCCAAGACTACATGCTGTATCATCATCCAAAAGCAGGATTTTGCTCTACCTCTACCATTTCTACCATTCTAGAGCCGCAGAAGTATTTATTCATTTAATAATCAAGTAGTAACTGCATGCCTACATTGTAAATCCTGGACAAAGAATAAATTCCTGAACATTATTTTCAATATTCGTTCATTCATTTATTCATGTACTCACTCAACAAATATTTAAAAGCTGTAAGAAGTATAATGTGCCATACTTTCTAGGTGCTAAGAAAACATTATATAACTAAAGTGGGCAAAATCCCTGCTCTCCTGCAAATTACTTTCTACGGTACAGTCTGTGGTTCTTGTTGAATTTGAACTATTATCTTCGCAAGAGGATGCTGCAGTGATTTTTTTTTTTTTTTTTATGTTGCGTGCTATAGTTTTTATGCTGTGGTGATTAAGGAAAGGATTTGGATCAGAGAATGACGCTAACAGAGAACTCAGTCCAGCTTTGTTCCCCTGTGGAGATGTATTGTCTTCTTGAAGTCCTGCTTGTTAGCTACATATTTTATTTAGTAATAGCTCCAAGATAGTAGGCACTTAATCCTGCATTTATTCTGACCTTTTGACGGTCAACTGCAAGGCAGAACACTCTTATTTAAAATGCCCTTTAAAATATTTCCTTAGGCCTATAGAATTCATATTCAAAAGCTAAGTCCCACATGTGTGTGGGACTTAATTTTAATTTTAATTAATTTTTGTGAACACCAAGAATGAGTGTTGATTTTCTATCCAAAGTTCTATGAATAGTTTTACCATTTAGGCAATTCTGATTTGTTTGGAAGCATGTTGACATGATACATGTATTAAACACTCAGGTCTGAATTCAGAAGAATGTTCCTCTGAAGGCCAGAAAAAAAAGAAAAGAAAAGAAAAAAAGAAAAAGATCTGGGCCATCATTACTTTTACTTCAGTGGGAATCATGAGTCTCCTCAACATGATACCATTTTCTCAAAGCTGACTTTAAAAACTCTCAAACTCAAAGCCAAAATACAATGATATTTGTTAAACTTTATAAAAGCACTGGGAAACCTGGAAATGATGCTTAAATTATATGAACCTTAGAGTTTCTAAAAGCTGTTTTCAAAATCATTAGAAACTAAGTTTAATACCTTGCTTTGGGAACCTCATTTGAAATTCACAAATCTAGAGAGAAAAATCAGAGGTATACTTTGTATCAGACTCCTGGTTATTAATTTATAGAATAAAACTGTAATTTAGTTTCTTAGTCATAGATACATATACACATGCACATACAACACACATGTGTATTGTGTATAAAGGCATTATGTATCTATTACATATATGTAAATGCTGTGTTTTATTCTTCAGTGTCACATATGTGTGTGTTTGAGTGTGTGAGAGCTTTTAAGTGGTAAAAGTGATAAAAAGGAGCACCTGGGTGTCTTGGATGTTTGGGCATCTGCCTTAGGCTCAGGTCATGATCTCAGCATCCTGGGATCAAGCCCCATGTAGGGCTCCCAGCTTGGTGGGGAGTCTGCTTCTTCCTCCCTCCCTACCTCTCCCTCTGCTTGTGCTCTGTCTCTCTCTCTCTCTCAAATGAATAAATAAAATCTTTCCCAAAAAGTGATTAAAAAACTGAACACAGAGGTTTGTTTTGTTTTGTTTTGTTTTTTGTTTGTTTGTTTTTAATACTACATATGACCTATATAATGACTTTTTGAGCTTGGTAATACAGACACAGACATACATTGTTGAAAATTTTATT